>NC_133540.1:73597500-76097500 GCF_048773025.1 Camelus bactrianus
CATCTGTATGAAATGAGAATAATAAAATTCACATCTCAGAGATGTGGTGACCACCTGGGATAAATGTGAGCCCAGAGCCTGGCACAACCAAGCTTCCTATTACTAGTCCTCTCGTGTTCTCCCTTAGTCCTCCGGAGGACACTGGTGGCACCATGGCTGCAGCACTGATCATACTCTACTGGGCTTACTTGTCAACTTCTCTGCCCATCGTGAACTCTTTGGAGTAAGGACCACCACCGATACGACCTTATGTTATAGGTGGTCCTCTGTGATTCTCAAATTGTTCACATAGTTTCAGGTACACAGCATAGTTATTAAGGGCTTGTTGTTGTTACAACAGCTTCACAGTAAGATAGGAAGAAAAAAAGAACGTGTTTTCCATTTTTTAAATTGATTTTTGAGGCTTGATGAAATCAAGTGAACCAAGGTGACATGATTAGCGAATGGCTCAGATGGAACAAACTGAATCCCAAGGATGCTGAGCTCAGTGCTTGCCCTACTATATCGTAGAGATCGCTGCATGTCCCAGGAAAGTTTCACATGTTGTATCCCATGATTCCCCTCTGTTTGTTTGTATATATTAGAAAAGGCATCCTGCTACTCAAAATTGCTAACAATGAACAGGTACTGACAGCTATTAGCGCTTACATCTTTACCAAATGAAACACTGACATCAGTATAAGAATGGACAGGGAAAGGTTTATAGCCTAGGTACATCATTAAGTCAACTTTCTTTAACTACTTATTAAACTGTTAGTTTAACTGTTAGAAAATTCTTCATATTTAACATACAGCCTTTTTATAATTTCAACACATTTCCTCATCACTGTAATAGAAAAGCAGAACCTTTGATCCTCTGATCTTTTCTTGGCCAGTTGCCTATCCACAAAATAGCTCTCAAACTGTAAAGCCTACCTATTAGGATGACGAAAATCCAGAACATTGACAGCACCTAATGCTGGCAAACATGTGAAGCAATAATGACGACCAGTTGTTGCTGGTGGGAATGCAAAATGGTCCAGCCACTTTGGAAGACAGTTTGGCTGTTTCTTACAAAACTAAATATATTCTTCTCATATGATCCAGCAATCATATCCTAGACAGTTACCCAAAGGAGTTGAAAACATATTCACACAAAATCCTGCACATAGATATTTATAGAAGCTTTATAGATATGCGCCAAAACTTGGGGAAAATTAAGACATTCTTTAGTAGGTAAACGGATAAATAAATTGTGGTACATTCAGACAATGAAAGATTATGTGATAAGAAAAAGAAATGAGCTCTCAAACCACAAAACCCATGGAAGAACCTTAAATGCATATTTCTAAGTGAAATAAGCCAATCTGAAAAGCCTACAGTACTGTATGATTTCAACTGTATGGCATTCTGGAAAAGACAAAAGTATGGAAACAGTCAAAAGACCATTGATTATCAGAGGTTGGGGATGGGACAGAGGGATGGAAGACTAGGTAGAGAAGAGAACATGTTCAGGGCAGTGAAGCTATTCATAATGATACTATTATGATGGACACATGACATAATGTATTTATTAGAACTCTTGGAACTGGACAACACACAGAGTAAACCTTAAGGTAGACTCTGGACTTTAGTTATAATAATGTACCACATTGTTACCACAGAACAAGAGTAGAGTAGAAGGATAAAAAGAAGTACACTCCACAAAAGAAACCAATAAAAATAGCAGACATGGGAAGAAATAGCAATGAAAATATAAAAGTCTCAAAAATGGGTTTGGTAGTGTTTTATGGAATGTACTACAATTCCACCTGGAGTGCATAATATTTGGCAAGCCAGGTTTGTGTCTGGAGAAGTCCTTGTAAGATTTACGCAAGGATTCATTAACAATGAGCACACACAATACTCAGATTCCAGTCACTCTTGCTATGCAAAACATGGACAAGAATATACTAGAAAGAAGGAGTTCATGACCACACAGGCAGTCCTGTCCTGCTTTCAGTTATGTTCCTCTGAAGGCTGCTGTGTACGTGGTAATACAGACCCATAAGATGGTTACCTTGACATTCACACAGCTGTATGTTTGCACGCACTAATACGCGTGGCCTTTCTACCTAGTTGATACTTGATTCTTTTACTCATCTCTAGTTTATTCCCTAGAGCATTCTCTACAAAAATGGTGTCTCACAGTTTCTCAGTTTAGACCTTTAATCTGCTGTGTAGTTTCTTGACTCCCTCTCCGAGTTTTGCTTTTTTTCCTTTAGCGATGTCATACATGCTCGTGACTATTCCTTGGCACATTTCTAGCAGGAGCTCTTTCTCGTATTTCGTTGTCCACGGCACATATTTACTTAGATGTCACACTGTCACTTTGATTCAAAGAGTCTAAAATTGACCATAACCTTTCCTGCAAACAAGGTGCTCCTGTATGTAAGTTATTATTGACACCAGTATTTTCCCAAGACCCGCAGTATGAACTGTTGGTGTATTTATAGTCCCCTCTTTCCCACATTTAGCCATAAAATGATTTTAGGATCCTTTTCTCTCCTATCTCTTTCATTACGGTTTAGGTAAGACTCTCATCATCTCTTGCCTACATCTATGCAGCAGGCTCTCAGTTCACCTAGCTGTGGTTTTCCCTTTCCTCCCAATAAACTTTCAGCAGCCAGATATATAACTTCACACATACAGACACATTAAACTGATTCCTCATTCATTAGAAGCCAGTTTATATCATTAGATGGATATTTTAGTGTTCACATTTTGGTTCCAATGTTATATCTTCCTTCATTTGTTTATTCATACACTTATGAGCTGGCTAACCTTTAAACCCCCACCAAATTCAATATCTACCATATGAAATCTCTAATGCTGGCTCACCCATTGTCACAAGAACACATCCATCTTTTCTAACCTTTGTGTATATTTTATGCCTAAAACCCTTTCTTAAATCTCATTTATCCAAGACACATGCTTTTGCCCTAGATCACAAAAATCCCTGCCATAAATTCTTACAGAACCTGTTGCCTATGCGACTTTGCCAAACTTCTCAGAGATGGCTGCTCGTGTCACCTTTTTGGTACAAAATCTTTTTTTACAACTTCATTGTAGTGACTTTAGTGGTGCATTGTGATTTTTTTCCTCTTGGATTCCTCAGTAGCTAATACACGTTTTTTGCATATGCTAGGTACTCAATAAATATTTCCTGTTGATCTCTATACCTGCACTGTCCAATATGGTAGACACTAGGCTCATGTTACTACTGAGCACTTGAAATGTAACCAGCCTGAATTGAGATGCAGGTGTAAAACACACACTTGATTTCAAAGACTTAGTGTGAAAAAAAAAAAAGCCATAAAATTTCTCAATAATTTGTATACAGATTACATGTCAAAACTGAATGGTACATTAAATAAAATATAAAATTCAACTGTTTCTTTTTACGTTTTTAATGTGGCAACTAGAAAATTTTAAACTACACATGTAACTCACATAATAATTATATTGGACAGTGCTGCTTAGACAATAATATGCATGAGTATTTAATGCATACTATAAGCAATGTGAGCAGTTAAATATTCATATTGTTTGATGGTATATTATTTTTAAAGTTGGTTCTTATGTATATGTGTTTATAAATGGCAATATGAGAGTGCAGGTTAATTATAGGTCTTCATCTTTGGACTAACTTGTAAAGCTACAGGAGAGGACCCAAGTTATCTGAATACTTAAGTAATGTGTTCACTTGCAGAATTTTGAGAATGTTGATACACCTTCATATATTGCTTTTAATTTTCTGTCTCAGTGAAAATTTTCCTTTAAATGCACGTGTAGTATTCAGATGAATGCTTGTTTTCTACAAACCTTGTCATGGCACTGTGATTGCCAGGAACATTCTGGGAAAGCCTTTAGACCACCCCGCAGGTTTGTGATCTGTGTAGAGGAAGGCAGAAGGGAGAATTGGGCAGGAAGAGCCTCAGGCTGCAGTGTGGCTTGGAGGATATCTTAGCTTCCAACAGGGAGTTCTGGTATAAGGATTGCTTGTGGGAGTTGTGCACTGGGCAGAAAGGTCCAGGTCCTAGTTTTAGTGCTGTTCTGGGTCATTGCCTGCAGCCTGGCCATAGTTCTTATACTGCAGTGGATCTCCAGGCTGCTGCCAGAGATAGACAGCACTCCTGGCCCGCAGTAGACTTTTGAATACAGATCTCAGAGGTGTGCCTTCACAGCTACCACTCTGGGCCACGGCCAAGGTAAGGGAGGGAATTAACTACAAAAAGACACAAAGGAAATTTTAGGGAGATAATGAAAATACGTAACTTCTTGATTGTGGTGGTGGTTATATGGGATCATTATATTGAAACTCTAGAAATGTACATTTAAAATGTATGTATATTATTGTAGGCAAATTATACCTCAATATAGTAGACCTTTTAAAGTTACAGATTCTCCTTTATATATGAGAGAACCAATCTAAGACCACCCTTCCCACCAAAAATTAGTTGCCTTGTGATCGGCACAGTGGACGTTAACTTGAAGATAATGAATGAAACATGTGACATTCAGCAAGGGAGGAGAAGATGGAGCTTGTCCTGAATTACAACCTCAAAAGGTCTACTAATAACATACGTTTGAAAGCATTATAGTATTTTCCCAGTATAAAATATCAATCTATAATGGGGTTAGATTATTTGTCCAGGGAAAGAAAACCTTGAAAATCTATTATGGGGTCTAGAGAAGTAGAACAGGAAGGACCTCTTTACTGGGGAGATATTTCGCGTTCAGAGCATGTGGAATGGAGTCGTGTTGGTTATGCAGGGATGATTTTCTATCACTGGTCATGTGATGAGCTGATCTTCTTCCCCCTAATTTTCCCTTCTCCTCCTCCTGCGATCTGTCATTTCAGTCATCTTCAATTCTTCCTCTCCCTCCCCTGCTTCCTTCATTGTAGGCAGTTGTAACATTCTGTGATTTCACTTTCTCTATACCGTATTTCTGGAATTCATCTCAAGACTTGAAAATCTCTTAAGTGGACAATTGCAGTGATCTCCAACTAGTCTTCTTTTCTTTTCCTGCTGACATCCAAATCCATGTCTCATAATTGTCCAAGTTGTCACCCACCTAACCCCCATGGATGTTTCTCCTTTGGATTCAGGGCGCACTCCTGGGTATCGATCTGGCTGCACAAGCGCTTCCATGCACAGGTCAGGCTTTCTCTCCCACCTCCTGTGTTGCCTCTGTGGCTCCACATTTTCCTGTCTAGTTGCTTGGTGCTCCCTTAGTGTGCTCTGCATATCTTTTCATCAATATTATGGCTTTTGATACATAGTAACTTTGTCAAATAATTTATTTCCAAAATTTGACAAGGAACTTCCTGAAGGCAAGGGTTGTACCTTTCTCATTTAAAAAAAAAAATCTGCAGCATTTTACAAAGACCTTAAATACAGAGGAGCCCCAGATGAACTAAATCGCTTGTTATTTAGTGGGTTACTTCTCTTTTGCTTTATATATTTTTTAAATAAAAAGTAAAAGTTATGATCTTTTTATTGTGTAAAATAAATAATGCTGAATTTGACATAAATTTTAGGAGAACTGGATATACTCCCTTCTAAAAGTTTTCTTTCTGTAATTATCCTAAATATTTTTCCATAAGGTGCAAAATAATGAAAAAAATTAAGAATTTCAGTATCTTTCCATGAAGTAATATTATGACAAACAAGGCTCAGGAGTTCTTTGCATTCTCACCACTTTAAGTAGGGGTAGAGATCAAGCTAGAGTTTTCTATTCCAATGTAAATTAGTTTCATTGAAGTCTTCCCAATTGGACTTTTTGTCTGCAGTGGGGAGTTATTTTCTCTGGGGATGTTGAAGAAGAGGGCTGAATTTTTTCCAGTCTATCCCTCCAATATATATTTGAACCAATTTTAAGTGTCAGTCCTCCATCCAAATTGAGCAAGATTTGCTCTGAAATACTGGCTACTTCCTGTGAAGTGAAACAGCTGCTTTTTCTCTCTATCTGGTGATCAAGTAACTCAGGGTCCTCCCTGACACCCTAACAGTAGAAGTGGAAGGAATATTATATTCATTGCATGACTTGCTGATATCTCTGGTTATAATACTGTATTGCAGTAGTAACTGAAGCAGTTCCATGGGAACAGGTATTATGGACTTTTTACCAGTTGTTAAGTCTACTCTTTATGGGTCAAAGAATCCCCAAATAATAATCCTGTGGTGCATGAGGTCTGGATGGTAATGTGCTGAAAACTAAAATAGCTTTAAGTTTATTATGTGAGCAATAAATGGAGGAAAATTTCATTATAGTGCTCCCAAACTTTTATTTCTTTCTTCACAGTTTCTTCTCATTGCCAATATTGTTACTGCTTTCATTTTATGTAAAAAAAAAAAAAAAAAAAAAAAAATCCCAGAAACAGGTCTACAGAGGATAGAGCTATTGGAGTCAGGGACGATTTCTTCTTCCTCACTCTCCGAAACACTCAGACTACTGACTGGGCTTTGGTTAAGTCTTTGCTCTGACTCCACCACTACCATGTCAATTCAGGTCTTCAAAATATCTCTCCTGGCCTATAATAACAACTTTCTGACTGCTTTCTGTCAACTACCATAGGCTTTTCCTGCTACGTCAACATACTGCATCATATTAGTCACACACTATAACCTCTGGGCTAAGAGCCGTCTTAAGGTTCTTTATCTGGGACTTGTGAACTTCTGTTAGACCAATGGGTAGTAGGACCTCAACGGGCCTTTGGACATTTATGCAAAATACTGTGCTGTGGTAGGGTGTACTGTTTGAGGGACATGTTCATGGCTTTCATCAGGTTCTCCTAGGCTTAAATAACACATAAAACATTAAGAACTTCTACAACAGGGAGAATTCAAAGCTTCGCCCATCCCCACCAGCGACTCCATGACCTCTCTACGTCCCATTTTGAGTTCTTAAACTGAATCCTTATGAACACACAACTGAGTCATCATAATAGTGGGTGCAGCTTTAAGTGGTAGAATAAAAGGCCTATAAAGTTTTTTACCTACACACAAGTAGCACTAATTCAACAAACATTTCTTTAGCTCCTGCTCTGTACCAGTCGCTATTCTAGGTACTAGAAATACAGACGCGAAGCATATAAAATTCTGCTTTCATGGGACAATTAATAAATAAGTATAGAAATAAACAAGGTGATTTGGATAGGTGTAGTTGCTATGAAGAAAATAAAACAGAATGCTATTTTAGTTAATAATAATAATGCTATTTGTTTATACTGCATACTCAGCCCTATGCTCCAAGTATTCATAAACAACCTCAGTGAATCCTCAAAACAACATCTTGGTATTGTTAATACCCCCAGTTTACATAGGAGAAAATTAGGCTTAAAAAGTTTACCTTCCCTCAGCTCACGTAGTTATTAAGTGGCAGAACAAAAAATTTGGCTCATTCATTCATAACCCATGTTGATTGAGTGGCCGTTGTACATTAGATATTGTTCTAAGACACTGGAATATAGCTGTGAACAGAATGAATAAAAAGCCCTGCCATCAAGGAATTAGCATTTTCACAGCAGTTAGGCCAAGAATAAATACAAAATAAGTAAAATATACAGGATACTGGCTCATGATAAGAGCTAAGAATGGCCTTAAGCTGGAGAAGACAAGGAAACAGATTCTCCCCTAGAACTTCCAGAAGTCAGCACAGGCCCGCCAACACCTTGCTTTAACTCCGTGAGACCCCGGTCAGACGTCTACAGAACTCGAAGCTAATAAATATATGTAATCTGAAGCCACTAAATCTATGATAATTCATTACAGCCACAGTGGAATAAAACTACATGGAAATACTTATATCAGAACAATAAAATGTAAATGTGACAGGTAATACCTATGGAATGATTGTAGATGCTAAAGAAGTGAATGGATTGAAGCACTAAGAACAGTATTTGACATAAAGTTATACATACTATAATTTTATCATCATTATCAAAATTTAGGCACTAAAATAAATGGCATGCGTGTAAGGAGGTATAAGATTTCCTCACTGAAGCAGAGTTTATAATAGAGGATGTAAAGGTAGATAATAGCTATCAAATTAGGGAAAACTGAATGTCTTACTGGGTTAAATCTAATTTAAAAGGCAATACAAGATCCATGGTACGCTATTAAGAGGAAAACAGAAGCTAAAGAATAGGTTAGACTGACTATTTTTACACTATTCTGTATAAGAATGAGGAGGTGATAGAAATATTAAGACAATAGATTGAGACACTTTTTATACTAGTGACAGAGTCATGACCAGGGAATTAGCAATGAGGATAAGTAACTCTACTAGAAATAAACCAAGGAGATTACGTTAATAACAGGGACTATCCACAGAATGATTCTCTGTTCAGATGTTGGGCTGTTGTGAAGGAGTTTGGTATGAACTGCATCACTGGGTTTCACCAGGGAGAAATTGAACAAGACAGGCCTAGTAAGCAATTTCTACCACATTAGTTTATGGCTTAAGACTCTCAGACTCATTTACCCTCATTTTTTTGTAACTATGAGGACATGTTACAAGATCTCTAAGATTCTTTCCAGCTGTAAACTTGTATAATTTCATTGTTTCCACAATGGAAATTTGCTGTTATAGTACGAATATCCTAAATGTGTGGGATGTCAGGAACACTCATGTGAAAAACAAAATATTAAAAAAAGCATTCTAGAAATAACAGAGATAACATTTAGATTTGATATGCCTTTATTTCTCCTTAAAAGTATCCACAATACAAACTATTCAAAGGTGAGAAATGTTTGTGATATCATTAGTACAAGTTGAAAGATTTGATTTCCTGAATTTGGAAAGCCCTTTTCATTTTTGAGCCCTTTCCATTTTTCCAAAGAAAAGCAATCTGGAGGGGTCAATATTTATGTTTGAGGGTAGTCAGGTCAAAATTACTTGTTTGCAAGATAATTTTACCTCTAGGAACCATTGCTACATAACATAGAAGCCAGTGTTTCAGTAGTAGGTGTATTTACACCAAGCTTGAAAAATTTATCAGCATTATTTTGAGGCAACAGGATAGCATTACCTTTGCAAGTGGTTGAGGTAAAAAAAAAAAACAAAAAACCTTCACCAGGCTAAGTGGTGATGATGGGGGAGGGTGGCCAAGGGAGGGGATTTGAATTGTGTTTCCTTTGTGGAAAAGGAAACATTCTTCATTTTTGTCACACTGCTGAATCACAGCCATGCAGAATGTATGAATGTGTTCTTCTGAGGTAAGAAAACAGCCACCAAAGGAAATCAACAACTTGTTCTCTTCACACCCTGAGAACAGGAGGAGAAACATATCTATCAGTGACCTGACAGTTGACCTGTGGAGTAACTCCTCTTAAGAAAAACAAATTAATTCAGTGACGATCCTACTTAATCTCTGACCTTTACTTTATGAGAGATTTTTCCATATGCCATGCTGAGTTGTCTCAATTATGTCAATGAGTCCCCTGAGAAAGGTGAGATCAGACCACAAATATTACCTGGCACAAAATCTTTAATAGGAGTTACATACCAAAGCATTACTTAAATACGTAGAGTACACATCATTCTCACTAATGTCAGAGAGCATGGCATAAAATACTGAATTACAGCAGTTAAAAATGCTGAGTAGTAACTAGTATCTTGAACTAGCTTGCAATGTTCCGATTAGTATATTAAATTGATACCTGATGAGTGTACATGCACATATATGCACAGTAGAGGTGGTTTTCCCGAGGCTGGGATTCAGTGACTCACATAGGCTACTGCTAGAATTCTCCTTCCACCCTTCTGTTGTTCTTAGCCATCGCCTGTACTTCTCCTCACATTTCTTTGACCATCACTTGTCACCAAAGGTGTGGTCCCCTCCCTGCCAATCACCGCTAGGGACCTAGGACACAGAGATTTCGGCAGCAGTCACTGCCTACCAAGAACTGGACCGCGAGTACTGCCCACAGTTGCTCATGAAGACTCAGTCCCTTTCTGCAGTACCTCTGCTCTTACCCAGGAGCCCCCTGCCCTGCCTACAACCTTGCACTTCTCATCTCATCTCATTACCGAGAGCTAGGAAAACTGGTTACTGAAAACTAGGATAACCAGTACAACTAGAGCTAGCAGAGAAACCTGGGTCTTGAGAATGGGCTTTTGGTTTTCTTGGTTGGATAGTAGTACCAATAATACAGTGTTATAGTCTTGTGACCTAATGAATAAGAGAGACTGTTTTGGATTTGCCTTGGGAAATGAAGAGCACCCTTAACGTAATTGCTGTGTTGGAAATAAGGTTTTTGTTCCAGCAAATGACTTACAAACACTTTTTTTTGGAGGAAACACATTCATAATTGAGAAGACAGTGCCCTAGGTAATAATGTTCTCTTCCTGTTATAATTGTGAGTCATATTTTGTTTTCTTGTTTTTCCTCGCATATATTGGTTCTTTTCAGCCCAGTTTGGTGGTAGTATTATTACAGATATCAAAGAAAACTTTTATTTTTCTGTTAATTTATCAAAGTACTTGATAAATTACAATTTTTATATAGTACATTAATCAGGAGATTTTTATAAGTTTATTTAACATAAGTAAATGTTGAAATTATTTTATAAAATCTAAATTATCTAAATAAAATAACTGCTAATAAGCCCTGTCTTTATTCACTTGTGAGAATGTTTGGCATTTACAATGAATAATCAAGGAAGGGAGAGTATTTTTAGCAAGAATCTTATACCTCCTACATAGAAATGAAGCATTTGCTGAAAACATCCATGAGAAAACATGTTTCTGAATGTGTACTAAACACTTCCTATAAACCTCTTTTCTTCTGTAGCTAGATTTCAGAGAAAAGCTTTAGTTTGTCAAAAAAAATCATATTGGCTTTCGCATATATGTTATAAGTAAGCAGCATTTTGGTTTGTAATAAAGGAAATAAAAAAATGAAAACATTAAGCCCACATAATTAGGGCCTTGTTGGTAACCTGAGTTATGCTCCTGGACAATTGAAAGAGTATTCAGTGTTCTTAGGCCGCCTGTGGACTGTCTCAGGCCTAGGAAGATATTTTACAATTAAGGGAACAAGACAGGAAAGGTTCGGATTTCAATCTGAGTGAAGCATTCAGCTACGTGTGCTTAATCCTCCTATTTAGAGAAGTAGCAAAAAAGATGCTGGTTGTCGAAGAGAATTATAAATCTAGGCAGCCAGTTCTGATTTCTTAGTCTTCCCAGTTATTTTCTCAATTTAGACAGAATTCTGAGACAAATATAAATGTCCACATGAGATAGTCTCTGGGGGATGTTTCTACTACCAACTTTCAAAAATGTTAGTTGTTAACATTTCCCTTCATGTAGTTTTAATTAATAATGAGTTACTTCATCGATCTTCCTTTTTTTTTTTTTTTCCTCATTCCCCTTTCCTTTTCTTACTTCCCTCCCCTCTTGGTATGGGGACACACTAACATGGGTGCCTGATTCATAACAAGCCTGAAGGGAGGGGTTGCCCAACAGAGGGAGTGGCCAGCAGCCAAAGAAATGGGAGAGGGGATGGCAGGGTGCAGAGATGGTGGGTGAAAGACGCAGCCAGAATGATTATAATATTTGTTACTCTGAACAGATACTTGAACAATCAGTATATAATAATTTGCGATATACTCTGCCTAGGATAGTAGTGTTGTATCACTGCTGACCTCCTGGTTTTGAGCTGTATCATGTCAGTGTAGGAGAATCTTTTTGTTTGGGGGAGGCACGTATTGGAGTATTTAGGTTAATGTACGCACCATGCCAAAAAAAAAAAAAAACAACATACATGCATGCGCACATACAGGCACACCCACACATACCTGTGGAGGACAAGGAGAGCAAATGAGGGTAAAATGCTAACAATTTGGTATTCTGGGTGAAGGTGATACTGGGATTCTTTGTACTGTTATTGACACTTTCCTGTAGGTTTCAGTATATTTTGAGGTTTTTTTTTTTAAATCAAACCATAAAAAATGAACTATTACATTCTGTGAATATCTGCTGAACATCTGTATGTTAAATACCACAGGGCACATTTCTATAAGAAGACTCTAACAGAATAAAGGTTTATTTCTCATTCCCATGAGTACACGGTAGGTGTTTTGGGCTGGTGGGTGAATTTTCTCCAGAGGGTAGTTGAGGGATTCAAACTCGTCCCATTTTGCAGCCTCACCACCCTCCAAGGGATGTGTCCATTCCCAATTTGAAGTCGCATATGTTATTTCCTCTCCCTCAATTGGATACTGGCCACCATTAATTCAGGGTAGACTGGAAAATGTAGAATATAGCCACCTGCCCTGACAAAGAAGGGAGAAGAGGTTTTGCTGGACAGCTAGAAAACTTTACCTGTTATGAAGTGTTGCTTGTAAATAGAGGCTAACTAGAAAGAGGTTCTTTTCCCTTCAGCAAACATATATTGAACACTTTTTCTTTGGTTTTTCTTTTGGAACTGAGCTAAGTGATGAGGATATCAATGTTGTAAGCAGACATAGTCACTTCTGTCAGTGAGCTCACAAAGGATGAATTTGTGTAGTACGATCATATATACATAGGACTTGTGGCACTTAAATGAATATTCTTGAGTACAATTTTAGTAATAAATTTCTGTTGAATGGTTAAAAGTCATCTTTGAATATTATATCAAGGAGAGAAAGGTGTTTTAGTTTGGGAGTTAATAATTGTAGTAAAAAGCAGTTCTTAATTTTTTAGTCTTAATTTTCTTGCTTAAACATATTTATACATATTAACATTCATGGGGTAGAGACTGTGTTTTTATAACCATGGTTAGTAACACAAGTTCTACAATTTTTACAACTAACTAATCATGTTGACTGCTTTAAACTGAATTGATCATTAAGGTTGATCCGGCTAAGTGTGCAGACATGGCCAAAATGTGTAGAACCCATCTGTGTTGCAGGATTTCTTATCTGCTCTTATTACAATTCTCCTTAGGTTTTTAGTACTGGATGTATTTTGGAGGTCAGGCAGCCTCTTGGCTAGATCATCACCTTTATAACAAATCTATATGCTATTCTTACTAAAATATATTTATGTGTTGCCTGCAAGGAATTTTCTCAAGTAATTAACAAATAGCTTTTGTACCAGCTTGAACTTGGCTTCTTGGAAATAATTCATTCTTAGCAGCATCTAATACTATGGATGTTAGAGGTTTCTTTTATCTATTGTCTCTGAGTTGTCTTTTCTCTGTCATTCCTCTTTGATTTTTCCTAAAGAAATCCAAACTATTATTTTGGTGAGTAACATTTATTTATGAAGAAAAATCAAATCAAGTATTGACTTTGGCTTATCCCTAATCTTTTAATGAACTTAATTTTGAGACCCTTTTAACTCAGTCATTTAGTTGTGATATGAATGAAAAGTTCTGCATTCAGTTTTTAATTCCTACCAGAGCACCACCGTACATTGTGACTACTGATTAAGATAAAGAACTTGTCAATGTATTTATTTTTCCCAGCTTTATTGAGATATAATTGACAAATAAAAATTGTATATATTTAAACTGTTTAACATGGTTTTTAAGGTGTGTAATATGATTTAACATATCTATATATTGTGAAATGATTACCACAGTCAAATTAATTAACACACCCATCACTTCAAACAGCTACCATTTTTTCTTATATTTGTGGTGAGAACAAAGTATATCAATACAATATTAAAATAATACTAATAATTCAGTATTATTAACTATAGCCACTATGCTTTCTATTAAATCCTCAAAACTAATTCATTTTATAACTGAACATTTGTGCCCTTTGACTAACATGTATACACATACACGTATTTTCTTTATCCATTTATTCATCAATGGACACAGATTTTATCCATATCTTGGCTCTTGTGAATACTGCTGCAGTGAGCATGAAGGTGCAGATATGTCTTCAAGACACTGATTTCATTTCCTCTGGGTATAT
This sequence comes from Camelus bactrianus, assembly GCF_048773025.1. Lineage (NCBI taxonomy): Eukaryota > Metazoa > Chordata > Mammalia > Artiodactyla > Camelidae > Camelus > Camelus bactrianus. The sequence continues at coordinate 73,611,441 of NC_133540.1, forward strand.
GCACAGAAGATATGGATTACTGGATTACATGGTAGTTCTATTTTTAGATTTTTGAGAAACCTCTGTATTGTCTTCCATAATGGCTGTACCAATTTAATTCCCATCAACAATGTACAAGTGCTCTCTTTTCTCCATACCCTTGTCAGCACTTGTTAGCAGGTGTGAGGTGATACCTCATTGTGATTTTGATTTGCATTTCCGTGATAGTGATGCTGAGTATTTTTTTATATATCTGCTCACCGTTTGTATATATTTTTTGAAAATAAAAATGTCTGTTTAGGCCCTTTGCCCAATTTTTAATTGGGTTATTTGCTATTGGGCTTTTTTTGCTATTGAGTTGTATGAGTTTTTATATATTTTGAATATTAATCCTTTATTGGATATATGGTTTGCAAGTATTTCATCCCATTCCAGAGATTATTTTTTCAATTTATTATTTCCTTTACTGTGCAGAACCTTTTTAGTTTGGTGTATTCCCACTTGTTTATTTTTGCTTTGGGGGTCATATCCAAAAAATTACTGCCAAGACCAATATCTAGGAGCTTTTATTTCTATATTTTCTTCTAGGGGATTTATAGTTTTCAAGTCTTACATTTAAGTCTTTAATCTATTTGGAGTTAATTTTTTGTGAGTAGTATAAGATAGGAGTCCAGTTTCATTCATTTGAATGTAGATATCCAGTTTTCCTAATACTATTTATTGAAGAGACTATCCTTTCCCCATTGTGTGTTCTTGGAGCCTTTGTGAAAGACTGGTTATATATATCTGGGATTATTTCTGGTCTCTTTACTGTATTCCATTGAACTATTTTATTCCAGTACCATACTATTTTGGTTACTATAACTTTGGAATATAGTTTGAAATCAGGGAGTAGGATGCCTCCAGTTTTGTTCTTTTGTAAGATTGCTTTGGCTATTCAAGGTCTTCTGTGATTCCATAGGCATTTTAGACTTATTTTTCTCTTTCCATTTCTGTGAAAAATTCTATTGGAATTTTGATAGGGATTGCATTGAATCTGTAGATTTCTTTGGGTAACATTATTACAATATTAATTCTTTTAATGCATGAGCATGGGGTATCTTTCACTTATCTGTGTTTTCTTCAATTTCTTTCATCAAGGTCTCATAGTTTTCAGTATACACATCTTTCGCCTCCTTAATGAAATCTATTCCTAAGTGTTTTATTCTTTTTGATGCTATTACAAATGGTTTAGTTTTCTTAATTTCTTTTTTTGGATTGTTCATTGCTAGAGTATAGAAACACAACTGGTTTTTGTATGTTCATTTTTGTATCCTAGAACTTTACTAAATATGTCTATTAGTTTTAATAGTTCTTTGGTGGAGTCTTTAGAGTTTCCATATATATATGATTATATCATCAGCAAACAGAGACAATTTATCTTCCTTACAGTTTGGATGCCTTTTCTTTCTTTTCCTTGCCTAACTGCGCTGGCTAGGACTTCTAGTGCTAAGTTGAATAGAAGTGGTGAGAATGAGCATACTTGTCTTTTTCCTGAACTTAATGGAAAAACCTCAGCTCTTCATCATTGAGTATGATGTCAGCTGTGGGCTTGTTATATATAAACTTTACTGTGTTGAGGTACATTTCTTCTATACCTTGAAAATATTTTGAATATGAAATGTAGTGTCTAGCATTTGGTACATGTGGCAGCATAGCAACCTGCTGTTGGGCTGTGCAGTACTCATCCTCCCTTGCTTTTAACTTAAAAGAATAAAAATTTTAATCACAATTATACGTAAACCCATACCCATATTCAATAAACAACTTGGAAAGCCATCAGTTGTACAGTTAGAGTATAAAGAGTGTCCTGGTAGAGAGAGTTCTGTATTTAGAGATAGCTAACATGCATTTGAGTTCCAAATCTGTCCCTAACTACTGTTGTGCCTATGATCAAATTATGTGGCTCTCAGTTGACTTGTGGATAAATTACTACAATTTAGTTGTAATTTTTTGTATTATAAATAATGTTTTGATGAAAATTCTTAAATTTAAGTTTTGGTTTATATCTTCACCAATTCCTTAGGAAAGTTAGGAGAAGTAAATATTTGCTGCTGAAAATATTGGAAATTCCTGATGTACAATAAATGTATTATGTTCAGTAAATATTTCTCATTTTTAATGTATTCCCCTTCTTGCTTTTGCAGTAGTTTCCTAGACAAACACATATGAGATCACTAAAAAGTTAGCAGAATTTTACAAAAGTATATAACTAAATATGTCTTTAGATATCAATGAAAGTAGTCTGATCCTAAAATTAATTTAGGAATTATAATTAGCACATTAATTTAAGGGTTCTCCGACTTTATTCATGTCATTTATCCTCCCTAATTTTTATGTGTAATAAGAAGATAATATTATCTATCTAACAGGGTGATTGTGAGAATCAAATGAAAACATACATGTTTACACTGATGTACTTTACAAGTTGTAAAACACTATATATTTTTCATTATTGTCATTAATTTTTGATGAATAAAATGGTCAACTTCATTGAATGATCTTTAATTTCAATTTCAGGTTATATTGGTTTTCCTCTAACATTTCTTAAAATCAATGAATAGGACATTTCTTTAATAAATATTTTGACCTCTTTTGATGAATATATTAGATATATTTCTATAGTAATGTCAGAATATGGTGAAATTTTGAAGCTCTTTATATGAGGCAGATTTATGAACAAGATTAAAAATAATAAAATGAACAAATGAATTTTTATGAAGCATCTTCAAAAACTTTTGACTCTAGGAGGGACCAATTTTTCGAGACAAACCTGACTTGTTTTTCATGGACATTTCAAAATAAACCTAGCTTGTATGATACAGTTTTAAAGAAGGAAAAGGAACAGAACCATCTGAGAATCTCTGGAATCCTGCCGAAAGATAATTTGGCATTTTATCCCACCTTCTGGATGCAGTTGATTGGCAGTAGTTATGTAATGCCAGAGGCATAGTGGGACTAGGAGGAGAAAACCAGAGAATTCAGTGTTCTTTCTCTTAAAGAACAGCTTGTCTCTTTAATAATAAAATTTTTCCACCCAATCTTCCAAACGTATACTATATGATTTGTGGGATCAATGTCTTTATGTTGCTAGACTTTTATGTTCTCTTCCCACACTATCTCAGAAGAATAAACATTGCTTGATAAATATTGGTTAATTATCCCATTCCATATTTCTAAAAAAGAGTTACTTTAAGGTGAATTTATGCATATAGATTAAGATGACTAAGTAGCTATTCAGATTTTTTTTAAAGTATATTGTTACTTTAAAAGGAAAAATTGTTGAATTCTTAAATTTTGTAGTCAAGTAGAATGATCATCAGTTCTAAAGGAGTTTCTAAGATTTGTTCAGCTTCCACAACCTTGAGAAGGAACAACTTAAGAGGAATTCTAATAAAGACATTTCTTCACACATGTGACAGTGTTATTTAGAAAATTCTCCCAAGGGTATTTTATAAACATACATGAAATTCCTGGTACCCTTGGGAAGTTTCAAAAATGCCAGGGAAGTTTTCAGATGTAACTGTGGGTGCAGAATCACCAGTCTTAGCACTGGCATGGACCACCATAGCTCCCTTCTTCAGATTCATTTTCAGACCCAGAGTAATTAACTGACTTGCCCAAGGTCACAAAACTTGAAGGTAGTAGAATGGGCACTAGAATAAGTATTGTTTTCCCTAGTGCTGTAGTCTTCTTGTTTTAAGAAGCCTTTTTTGTTTTAAAAGTATTGAAGACCCTTTCTCCTGTTGACATTCTTTCCTTGATCTGTTTCATAGTTTTAAGCAATGGAGATATATCGCTCTCTCCCCCATTTCCAACTCATCTTAGAATTTAAAAGAAATTTATCATTGTCCTCCATCCTTTTACTGCAAAATGATTGATAGCAATAACACCCAACATAAATGTTTCTCTCCAAGGCAGGGTTTCTTTGTTGATTAGTAGAAATATTACACATTATCAAGTATATAAACATTTTTTTCAACAAGAACTTTCAAGCTCTTTTTTTTCTTTCCTTTTTTATAGCAATCTGAGTGTCACAGTAACCATGTTCTCCTAATGCCTGTCTTTAAGTCTGTTTATTCATAGATGAAGGAAACATGTCACATGGGATTTGTCTAAGAGATTTGGACTGCTTATTCAAGTTGGCCAAAGGTCACCAGATGCAAGCATCCATCCATCTATCTATCCGTCTGTCCACCTATCCATCCATCCCTTCAGCTAATAATTATTGACTACTATTGAGTTGCCCTTAGATTAGTTTCTGTCATTCTGTCATGGAGGAATATGTGGAGAAGCCATAGCATACTCTCTTCTTTTTCTTCCTTTTTTTTAGTGTATTTCTTTCTATTTTGTCTAGCCTGACCTTGGCCTCTTTGTTGTACTTCAAGTTTCTTATTGTTTAAAGTTATTTCTGCACCCTAGAGTATTTTCTTGGTCACTTCATTTGTTTTTTTCAATTATAAAATTAACTCAGAAAAATGATGCAAAGATTACTATAAATCACAGGCCATAAACTATAATATTGTCTATGTCAAATGTATAGATTAAAGTGTTTCAAATACAGACATTGAGAAAGAATATGTCTCATAAAAATATGTAGTTTTTATTACTCCCCACTCCATTCTGGAAGTCAGTATTTAAAAAAAAAGGGGGGGTGGGGGTAGAATAGCTGTCTTAAGACATTCATCCTAGAAGAAGGCCAATTAATATAAATGAAGATCTCTTCATACAGTTTATAAACCCACAATTAAGAATGTAGTTTCTTAAGCATCTATTTATATGTTAGACTTTTCAGGTTGAATGCACATATTATGTAATTCTTCAAAAGAAACATTTTAAAATTTTGTTAAAGATAGATATAGAAGCAAGAGATAATGAAATGTTCAAATCTTATTTTTTCATCCCATATGTGAAGGAAAAAAGATGAAAAGTTTTTTCTCATAATGTAACCTTAACTATACTTAAATTTGGAGTCAAGAAAATATGAGATATCTTTTCTGCCACTCAGAAGTCATCCTTATAGGTGCTAAAATTTGGTATGAATGCAGAATTTGTTTGGCTTGATTGCCAGTGGCTCATTCACATGACCACAAGAACAATAGTTACAGGTAATGATAATGAAATCACCTAGCTCAAGTAAGAGTCTGATCTACAAAAAATATGTATATAAAGATTAGGAAGAAATGTGTATTTTCTCCAGCCACCTTTGGAAAACAAAATTTAAATAGGAGAGTGGAAGTCTGACCTTGAAATTTCACTGCAGACCCAATCTATTTGTCTTTCCTATTCCCTGGTGAAATGTATCAAATAACTGAAACCTGGAATTACCATTTCTCATTCTTAAAAATCTTTCTTAACATTCTGTTGATAACTGGAGTAAGCATAATATGTTGTCTTACCTGATTCTTCCAATATCATAATGATAGGAACTCGAAGTGGTCTTAGTTAACAGATAAATAATAATTTAACTACTGATGGAAGGGGAAACTTAATCCAAAGGCCATTAGAATTAGGCTTGGAATTCTAAGAAATAAAATAATTCAAGAAAAAATTTGTACTTAAGGTGTTAGTATGACACAATGTGTTTCCCAAGCACACAGAAACAACCAGGTCCACGTGGGTGCACCTTGTATTCACAAAGGACTAGCCACATGGGATCTGCTGTTGCTCCAGAGAGAACAGCAGCAAAAGCACTGTTCTAAAGGTATAAAGACATTAAAAGAGAGAAAAAAAAAAGACTTGTAACTGTTTGTTCAGCTAAAGCAGGATATTTTTAGTTGGTAATGGCTTTTAATAATTAAAACAAGTTCAGCATGTAGGTCATTAACCTCGGATATATTATATGCTGTCATGATTATTAACCATCTGTTCTCAAATCTAAAAATTTTTTTCTTTTATAGATCATACTCATTCTTACATTACTAAAATAATGCCCACCATGTTTAAAGACAAGAAAATTATAAAAGTAACACCTTCCACATTATTATTTTTAATGATGAATTCATGATGAAAGACTCCCCTCTGAGACTGAGGAAGGAACCAAATGACATTTTGGCTACTTAAATTGCCTAGTTCTAAGCAGTTTCTGGCTGTGTTTGTAAAAGACGTGCATCTAAAAGAGAAATAGAAAAGTCAGGTATTTGACTGTATCTCCTTTGAGAATTATATTTATGAGATAAACATTAGGAAATGTTTTCCTTTTTCTCCTTATTGATAAATAAGGTATAAATTATTTTTTAAAATAGCTAAGGCCAGTATATAATCTTAAAGTAAAGGAAAGATGGGTGCTACTGTCATTAGGTTAAATACTGTACTATTGTCTTACTATAGAGTCATTAAACTGAGAACATAAGAAGAGGGCCTCTGGCTGAACATTAAACATGAGTTATAATCAGGATTCTGCACTCCCTGGGACACGTGAATTGCTTCTACAAACAATGTAGACTGGTGCCGAGACATCTACCTTTCTTGTGACCACAGCTTGTCTGGTGATGCAGCTAGTCAGGATTAGAGATGCTCTCCCCTTGTGTCAAAGTGTGATGCCTGGTGTGAAGTTATAAGTCTATAAAGGTTTTGTCTTTATGAGTAGAGTACAAACTAGGAAACCATATGAATTCCAGTTGCATTTTTACAGATTAGAGAAACATATTTCACACTTTTCCTACAAGATACTATTCATGCAAGCCTTGTTGCAGTCTACACCCAGTGCATCAAGCAACCAACTGCTTTGCTGTTGATTTTGTGTTATATGGAAATGCATATGAGAGGCCCTATCTGTGAAGCTCTCTATATAAAGAAGTATAATTGAATTCAGCAATCATTTGGGCCTCTACTCAACTGCCCTTAAGGCTTTATAGTCTAATTGATAAGGGGAGATGAATTAATTAATTTTAAAAATCACTTAATATGATTAATCTTTTAATTACTTAATCAAATAATCATAAAATCAGTGTATTTATAAATCAAATAAGTAGTATATGAGTCATAAATAATTTTGGAGAAGGATAAATAATTATAGTAAAGAGTTGGTTATCTGGGAACTACATACAACAGGGAAATTTGATCAGATCCTTAAAAATTTTTAATGAGAGAAATAACATGATGAAATTGAAGCTTTCAAGTATCAAATCTGATGGCAATGCACAGAATGCTTTGAAGAGAGAAGTTAGGGGTAACAATGATAATTTGAAGTCTAATAGATTTGTCTGAAATCTCAAGATTTTGGAGTGATATATTCTGATAGTCAAATACTTAAAAGATAGTTTCTTCAAGATAAACAGAAAAGTGCAAACCACGTGTAATAATTTAAAAAAAAGCATTTTCCCTATTTTATGCAATGAATTTAGAAAGACTTTTGAAAAATGATTTGCATGTTACTAATTGATGGACTTTAACAAACTGAGAATTTGGTGTAGTGTTTCTTAAGGTCCCCGTTGTAAATAATATATGAAATATTTGCTATTGGTTTTGAGGTATTGACCCCAAACTATTCTGCACATCCAGATGTTTCCTAAAAACTTTGGAATTTTTGTCATCTTTAACATTTGTTATCTTTGTGTTCAGGTTTAGACTAGGGATGTACATCTCATAACAGGAAGCAAAAAGAACCAGTCTAAGATGTATAGCATTGGTCAGAAAACCCAGTGACAGCAGAGGTCTACACTGACGGTTTATCTAAAGGTGGCAGAGCCTGTGGATGGGATCCATAAAAGGTCCTCCTCAGGAATCCATTGAAAACCACACACCCTCTAGTAGGCATCTGTGCATCAGGGAGGGAGGGCCATGATCATACAGGCAGGCATTCTGGATGGTCGTTACAGCGTGGGTTTCCATTTCCATAGGAACATGGCATGGACACAACCTGGGCGAGTATGGGGACTTGGGTCACACTGTGGGTTTGAGATACAAAACTGAGTAGAGGACAAGGCATCTCAGTCAAAGTATTATAATAAATGTGATAGAGACAGTAATAAGAGTCAGTATAAAGTGACGTGCGAACACTGAGAATTGAACTCTGGACAAGAAGACTGAAAAAGCTTCACAGAAGTGTCATTCGAACATCAGCAGCACCGAGCTGCTTCTAACCAGGCTTCTCTTACCTTGGTGCCACTGTGCTGCTCTCTCCTTGCCTTCTCTCCCTTCTCTTACCAACCCTTCCCTAAACTTCAAGACTTCCCGCGAGCATTGCTTTCTTTCTCCAGGAAGTTTTCCCTAACCCTCTCCACCTCCTAGCCTGACTTATGATTTATCCCTTCGCTTTGCTTCCATGGTCCTGTGCACACTCCTGTCCCTGCACCAGCCAGTGCACAGTAATCTGCTTGTGCATCTCCTCAGCTAGATTCTGAGCTCGTTGAGAGCAGCGGCTATTGCATTACCTTGTACCCTCAACTCCTTGCTGAGAGCCCAGGACGGGGTACCTGGAGGTGAAGCTGGGAAGTGGCTTGGGCCGTGCAGTGAGTGACTCTTTGTGTGACACGAACTTTAGTCAGTAGCCATATGGACACACTGACAGTTTTTCAACAGGAGTGTGGTGAAATTAATTTTGGATTTTAGAAAGAAAGCTCTGATGGCAGACGTAGAAATAAAAGAAGAGATTAGGTAGGAATTCCAATTAGGAAATTTAAGCACAAATATAGGTTGAGAGATCACTGAAGGTCTGAACCAGATTGCAAGTGTGAAAATAGAGGAAAAAAAGTTAACAATTTGGGTGTAAGAGGGGTAAGAGAGAGAGAGAGGTGTAAAGAATGACTAAGTGTGGAACTGTTTTTACGGAGTGAATGAAAATTTGAGTATTTGAGCTAATTAGGCCTAATACTCACTTTTGGACAAAGTAAAATGCTTGCAACTTACCATTTCAGCCACAGACTAAAAAAATGTATAAATCTTCACTTTGCAACCTTTATCATACACCTTATTTGACACGAGTCCAGCCAGCTCCATTGTGCCTAAACTCCATTACAATCCTAGGCCAACAAAACAAGGGAATTCTACTTACCCCCAGAATTCTAGATAAAAGATTTATTGCCTTTTTTCTCCAGTCATGTGTCTAAGGGTGGGTAGAACTTCTACCTATGTTTTAATAAATTTTTACCATAAACATTTATCTTCATAAATGTTTCAAATTAAGTAAATTATTTTCTTAACCTGAACAATTTACAACCGGGTAAAATATTTTTCCCATAAAAAACAGAAATGTCATAATGGGTATTTTGGAATTAATTAAATAATTTTGAAATACTCATATGTAAAAATATTTCAGGTTACTTGAAATGTGCTATGATTATAAAAATACTTCAACTTTGTCTTCTACGTATTTCTAATGATAGTTTATATAATTTCGCATTTTTATACCACCAGTAGTGATCTTTTCTCCAAACCTCAGTAAGACATACTTCTATGTACCTCTCACCACCATACTGAATCTCCATTTACATCAGAATAAACAATATCAGTTGAAGGCTATTGCTAATAAAGTTGTAAGAATATGCATGAATTTTACCTTCAGGTAAAAAGCTTTTATTGTATTTTATGTGCGGTCACAAAGCATAGAATTCATTTTCAAACCTACAGAATGCTGATGAAGGAAATGGTCAGAAAACTGTGGGGTAATGATTACATATCTCATAACCTTTCCTTGGTGGATTAGTGGATATTGAGTAGGGAGACGACCAGTAACGATTCAGGCTGGCTGCCATAATCAAAGGGACACAGAACTGTGCATGATCCAGCAAAGCATCGGTATCTGTGCTCTCTTGTAATGTTTCCCTAAAATTTTAAAGGAAAACTGGCACAGCACTAGATATTTATAGCTATAGGTCTTGAAGAATAAAAAATGTAAATAGTCATAGTGCTAGTGATTTGTCCGGGCAGGACTGCTTGGGGCTGCTTTGCAGCAAGGCTGACTCTGCCTGAGAGAGGTTAAAGAAAATAACACTTGCTTTAGTCCCTTTTTCCTGCAGACCATACTTTTCCCCAGGGTAATATCTCTAGATGGGGAGCCTGAGACAAGGTGCCTATCTTGTTTTTCTCTCTCCCTCAAGACTTATCGTAAGTTATATTGGGGTGATATATCTTGCCAGACCTTGGCCATGTCTCTTCTTTTGTGAGTCACCTTCCTTCATTTTCTTTCATTTCACAAATATTCCTGAGTTGTCACTCAGTATTAGGTGCTATAACCGTTAGAGGTGTGTTTTACAGGTCTGTTTCTTTTTTTTTTTTTTTTTTTTTTTTTTTACAGGTCTGTTTCTTAAAGCTTGCGGTTTAACAAAAAGTCCGCAAATGAGAATTATGAGTTCGTTTATTTACTAGTCACCCACTGAACATCTGTAATTTGTTAGGGACTATATTAACACTGGAGACTCAAAGGTGAATAAGAGAAACCTCACACTTAAAGAAATTTCTTTAAGATCTATAATAGAAGTAGGTTTGGGGACCTGGCAACACAGAAGCAGGTTGTGTTTAAACAGGAGCTGGGCCTTCTGTTAGCTTTGTCAGATTCTTCAGAAGCAGTCTGAAGTCAGTGGAGAATGCAGGTAGTTGGTTTGGGTGGTAATCCCAAGGAACAGGAAAGGGTATGGCAGGTAGGGAGAAAAAGCTAGTATAAAGGTAGTTTATTGGCAATAGGGCCTTTAAGTCCCTGCAACCTCTCAAGAACTGTATAGATGGCTTCCCTGAATTATCTGCCTGAAGGACACAAGGAAGAAGCATTTATCCATCAGCTCCTGTGTCCCATTGATTAAGAGCTGCCACTGGGATATTAACTCTGCAGTTCTGTAGGGTCCCATCTTATCTTTAGCACTAGAGAAACCCTAGGCAGACAGCAAGTAAGCAAAGCATACTTAAGGCAAGATGCTGGCAAAAAAATGAAGCAAAGCCCATAAGAAATTGTGCATCAGCACTGGCTGACATCAGAGGAACTGACCAGGGACTGTGAGGAACAGGACTTTTGATGTTCCTTTTCTGATCTGTGTGGTTTCTCCTGCATACACGTTAGCAAACGCATGCTGGACCACTGGATTAACATGAGCCAAGGCACGGAAGCAAAGAGCACAAATTAAATTTAGGAAAAGCTAGACGGGTTGTGCCTTTACTGAGCCTGAGTCAGTTGGAAAGGAGAGGCCTGTGGAAGAGAGGCAGGAGTTGACATAAGAAAGTCAGGTGGGGCTAGATCTCCTATCAGAGAGCGTGCACCTTATCACAGGTGAAGAGGAGCTCCTGAAAGATCTTTAAGTTTGTATTTCAGACCTTCTCTCCAGTGTTTAGGTCTGATTTAGGGGCAGCCACACCAAAGGCAGGAAGACCATTTTGATGACTAATGATGCAGGGATGAGAAAAATGTCATCTTAAACCAACGCAGGATGCTTATGATGTATAATCAAGAGGATTTAACAGATGTGATATGAAAAGAGATGGAAAAAAGGAAATCATTTGTTTATTGTTCACTTATTTATTGTTTGTTTGTTAATTTACTCAGCCCCTCTTTCTAAGTGTGGACGAACTCTAGAAAAACTTATATCAGAAAATTCTGGGCATTCATACTGATGTCTGTGTTGAAACAAATAAATCTTTATATATTCAGAAATGTATAAACAAATGTAAATATTAGAAACAAAAATTTTTAAAAGTCATCAAACAAATTTCTCTGGGCAGTTGAATTCTTCGCTGGCAGTATGCTCTGTGACTTTTGTATATGATCTGTGTGGACTCATTATTTTGCTACTTGGAAAATGTTCTCTTTCAAATCTGTGCTACCATTGTCATATGCTTTACTATTTACTTTTCTGCAATCAGAAATCAGCCACTGATCCAAATGATTCTCTCTGACAATTTTTAAAAACATTTTAAAAACCTGCAGTCTTCAGGGCCAGTATGTAGTAGCACAAAGAAGAAAATGCCATCCAATTCGAGAAGAATCTGTAAGTTAGCCACCTGTAAATGCGGTTCTAGCTCAGGAGAAACACAGCTGTTTATATGTTTCAGAATCAAACTTCCTGAAATGAATACAGAGGAAGAGTTATAACTGAAGCAACAGTCAGCTGTAAACATAAGACCATCCCAGGAAAATTTTCTCAGCTTTCATTGCCTCAGTCTTAAAGTTGGTCTTTTTCTGTATTAGATGAAAGCGAAATAACTGAAAAGAATCTGTTACAATTTTGAAATATCTTGAAAATATATTGAGGTGAAGCTACTTTCCCTTAAGTGAGCGACAATTTGCTGGTTGTTTTGCTCTCCAGACAGATGAAAGTAATGCCCTTTCTCTCTCTTCTTAGTCTCAACATCTCTTCTGTTACTATGTGTCAGGAAAGCAGGACACCATAAATGGAGGTATGATTGGTGGAGGTACTCTGGTAGGTAAATGAGAAGATTGGTGTGGACACAGGTGATTTGGGGTTAGGAGGATGATATGGAGCCAAAGAAATAATAATTAGCAGAACCTGGTGCATATGTGTTTGTCTTAGCAGAATGCAAGAAAGAGAAAAACAGGCAGAATTCTTCCTTAGAAGAATGATTCGTCTTTGGTGAAATCTTGGAACAGTTTTATAACTTGGGGGATAAATAAATCCTTGACTACTTCTTGTAGAATATTGGTCACTTGGAGATATGATATAAACATGATTTATACTGCATACTAATTACAAACAAACAATTGCCTAAAGAATTCCAAGGGTATGTGGCCCAGTGATTTTTAGAGCTACTGTAGTATAATAGTTCCAAAGACGGCGTCTGCTGCAGTGGAAGGAATATAGAGAAATGGGGAGAAGATGACTTTTTAATGTGTGTTATAGTAGACTTTTTTCCTATGATTGTGGGAGGGATCTGGAATTAAGAAAAGAAAGCCAGATATAAATCAGCTACTGATTGGTAAGAACTATAGTAAGCAAGTGTCAGATGCAATACAAGTGCCATTATTTAACATGGAAATAGTAGGATTAGTTAGGATGTTTTACTGCTAGTACTGGTACATTTTACTGCTTAACTAGTATTTATTATCTTAATTTCTAATTAAATTCCTGAGAGAAGTACACAACGTAATACTGAAAAAAAAATATTATTTACAAACATTTTGTTTTTCTTTTAAGAATAATATATTAATGTTATAGGCAGACTAATTTTCCCTTTTTTACCCCCTTCCCACCACCTAAAGAGGTCCACGTCCTAATCCCCGAAACCTGTGACTATATTGTGTTAAGGAAAAGGGGAATAAGGTTGCAGATGGAACTGTTTGCTAATCAGCTGACCTGGAGATGGGAGGGTACCTAGGATTATCCAGGTGGGGCCAATGTAATCACAAGGGTTCTTATAAATGAAAGAGGGAATCAGAAGAGTCAGCGTTAGACGATGACACCTGAGAAAAACTCGAACAGCCTTTGCTGGTTTTCTAAGAAAAGCCCTACGCCAAAAGAGGCATATGCCAAGGAACGCGGGCAGACTCCAGAAGCTGGAAAACACAAGGAAATGGTTTCTACTCTAGAACCTCTACAAAGAAGTGCAGCCCTGCTGACACCTTCATAATAACCCAGGGAGACCCATTTCAGACTTCTGACCTCCTGAATTGTAAGATACACATTTCTATTATTTTGGCCACTGCATTTTTGGTTAATTTGTTATAGCAGCAGTAGGAAAACTTAATATTACCTAAAAATCATAAGGGATAATTAAGTGGGCAGAATACTAAAAGAATTTAGGAAAGATCATACAGATTTTGTTGCCAAAATAGGAATTTAAAATTCATGATTACTTTAAAAATATAGTTATTTGAACTATGTGAGTATCCTTTTCCAATTTCATAAAGTATTACTTGTCAAATTGTGAAAAACAGAATGAATTATAGTAATTTAAAATGGAAGTTAATGTTATTTAAAAAGAAATGGAAAGAGCATAACACAAAGAAAGGCTTTCTAATGGATCTTTGTGTTACACATCTGTACACATGTCCATATATTCAGAGGTGGGTTATGAGAAGATTAGAAAACAAAAAAATTAAGGGAAATATATATTTCATTCAATGAAAACTCAGTACAACTGTTATAGGCCAGTAAACGTGACATCTTTGGAACATTAGACCATATTAATTATACTTAAAATTTTAGGAGAGATTAAATTAAAGTTGGTACTAGATCCTTACTCATTTAACACCTAGCTAAGATGTGGAACAGTTGTTTCATATTTAAAGGCAAAAAAAAGCTTGAATAAATTGAGCTACAAAGTTGTATCATGAGGTGGAAGATACTTTGTATCTCTAAATTTTACCAATTATACATTAAAGGAAAATGCTTCACTTTATTGTCATTTGGAAAGAAAAAAATAGGATTTCTACATAATGTTAAAAGAACTGAATATCAATATTAAATGTATGAAACAGGCAGAGTCTTTTATTCACTTCTTCTGCCCCTTTTACGAATAAAATTCAATTTATTTGTAAAAGATCAATTGAAGACTCAGTCTAAGGAAAATCTAAGATACTGATTTTAAATGAATCATTATTCTAGTTTAATATTTTGTTTAAAATGTTTATGTTCTGTCTTCCACCAAGTTTAGGTTTAAAAAACAAAAAACTTACCCACTTGGACTTTAAGGTGGAAGAAACCAGCTAAGTAGATGAATAATATTACACTTTCTTTCCTCAATATCTTGTTATTTTTAATTTAGAAACAGGAATTGTATGGATTTAGTTTGTCTTGGGATCTCACAAGTGTTAGCAATTCACTCTCCCCCCATCTTGACTGTGACTTGAAATAGGATCTCAGTAGTTGAAGCAAAAACTGGGCTCTGAGATTTGGTTAAAAATTATTTGGCTGAGAGCCTGTTGCTGAGGGAAAGAAGTAACAAATCCTAAGCATATTTTTGGAGCCAAATGCCAAATTTTCTGTGCCTAGTGTCACAGCTCCAGATTTACCCTTCAAAATGATTCTAGACCAAATGCCAGAAATGTTCTGGTTCTGGCTACAGGATTATGTTCACCAGTACTAGGAGGCAAGAGGCAGCATCACAATTATATGTGAGCCCTCTTGTTTTTCAAAGTTAGGGGCCTTTGCTTTTTTGATCATTTGTCATTCAGATTTTCTGAACATTTCATAATTTGTAAGGTGAGTACTTTAATGAGAAGCACTCTGTATATGTAATATTTTAAGCACAAAAATTTCTGAAAGTACTATCAATCTTGTAAAATAGATGTGGGGGAAAAAAAGGAACTTAAAACATTCTTTCCCCATGCTGCCCTACTTTTGACATCTGCATTTAAAAAATTTTCCATTATTAACACTTACTTTGGTTAAAGTAGCTGTTACCAAGGCAACTCTATAACTCCACCCAGATAAGCATGAATCTTGAAGATGGCTTCTATGCCTCTGAGCATAGATTCAAGATACTTTAACTCATTAAAGGCAAATTTGAAAATACAGAACAATATATATATATTGAAGAAGAAGGGTTAAACATATTTAAACTTTAGATTTTTATCAGTCTAAAGCTATTTATTTTTATTCTTGGTTTAGATAACTTCATAAAGCAATTGCTTCTCCACATAAATAGCAAGTGTATTTTCAATGGACTGAGCAACTTACAGGGTCACTTTTGTAGCCAGCTATTTGTTTATTTTGTTTCTGTCTTGATTTCACTATTCGATATTTCTGTTTAAATCTTTCAGCAAACATTAAAATGCTTGTGAAATCAAATGACAAAAAAAGTTTCAGCCTAAGATAAAATAGAAACAGAATGCCACTTGTTCATGGAGGAGGAGAATCTCCTTCTGAACTTAAAACAACTCCTTTTGTTCTGTGTTCTCAAATCTGCCCTTGCTTGATCAATTATAAACACATATAAGGATACAGTATAGTTTATATACCAAAGGATAATTAAAACAACAAATGATAACTTAAAAGAGGATATCTACAAAGAATTAAATGAATTACAGTAAATTCTCATTATTTTCAAACATAGCTCCGCACTCATTTTCCTGTTCCTCAGATTTCGTGGGAGGAATATCCAGCAAGAAATTTAGTTCAGTGAACATTTCAGATGTCAAGATTCTACCCATGTGGGCAATATCTATCTAAGTAAAGAGTTTGTGTCTTGGCTCTGTACTCTCACCAGCAAAACGGGGAACATGGCCCCTGAATACAGCCACTGCCTGGCTATCTGATTCTCTGACACTGGACATATTCTTAGATAAGCAGGTCTTTCCCTGCACACACTGATCTGTGGCTCAGAGAGATTCCAGGAGGCAGGGAATTTGTGATTGGGATCAGTGCCCCTTTTATGTAAGGAATTAACAACGTCACTACATTTGAGTGAGAAAGAACCCTCAATATTTTTAAGACTATGGAAATCATACAACTTGGAAAGTCATAAATTGGTTATCTACCAGTGCTTGTGCATTTTAAGTGCACTCAAAGTGCAGTGAGAATTCCTTAAGCAAATCCTTCCCTCCTCCATATTATTTTCATTCCTTGGATCCCCATCTATTGCTGCAGACAACAACTGTGCTGTAAGAATGTCTTCATGTGTGTGTTACCCCTCCTAGACTAGAGCTCCTGTAGGTCAGGGATAGCATCTTATTCTCAGAATCTCCAACACTTAGCATTATGCTGGTCACAGGGCAGATGTCTGCTGAAGAGTTGAATAAGAATATGTGCAAGAAACAGAATTAGCTTTGTTCAGGGAGACGTGACAGGATAAAGAGCAACTTTGGAGGTTAAAGCTTCAGAGTAACCAACAGCATCTCTTCATGTCTTGGTTAATTGACCTTTGATTTTTGCCGTTGAACCAAACGTGCAGCGTAATACTTATTCCGTATATTCTTCAATCTAATGCCTAATAATATATACTACGGATTTAATAATATTACTGGAAGACCTTGAGAAGACAGGCAGAGAGGGAAATATACACACTAATTTTAAAAATGTATCCCAATATCAAAAATGAAAAAAAGGAAAATTGTACATCATTGAACCAAAGGAACACAGTATCTTAAACTGAGTTTACTATGACTTGGTTGCAAATCATTATAATTGCTGACATATATTGAACATTTAATAGGTACCAGACACTGGATTATGGCCTTTACATGCATTATTCCATGTAATCTCCACAATAACCTAGGATGTAGGCATTTTGAAAAGTTAAAACAACTTGCTTTTGATCAAAGAACTAATATTTAGAATTTGCAAGGACGTGTAGCTCAAAGCCCATGCTATTAACCATTATACTCCCTACATTAGCTCCCAAATTTGTTTGCAATCCAAACATTAAAAGAGAAGTCATAAATTTAGTATTATCAGTGTTTCTACTTAATAAGCTTTACTTTCAAACGGTGGTTTTATCTTAGTTTATAGATTAACAAGCATGGCATTGTTTTATCTCTTCATATTATATAACAAGGTTTTATTTGTAGCTATTGAAGGTCATGGTTACAGATACATCTATTTCCTGTGCTTCTTCACAGTGGTGAAACACAACAGCGACAACAAAATTAAACAATTTGCAGATACTCATAGGCCTGTGGTGTCTGAAAAGAAAGAAACACACCTACGACAGAAGGAGAAGGCATGTGAAGTATTCCAGGGAACAGAGGCCACTCAGTCACAGATTAGGGAAAACAATAACCAAAGCACACTTGAAATTTCTCATGCCAAGTTCATCAAAAGACCACTTTGTTTAAACCAACCATATTCTCTTCGTAAAATAGTTTCTGTTGAATATCAGATTTTTTTTCTCTGAGATTTCTTGTGCCTGTTTCAAATTAATAGGACATGGTGTACTTTTAATTTGCTCTGAGTTCTTAGGAGGCTTATAGTGAAAATGTTAAGACAGTGGTCTATGGTTGCATTGCTGGGGTTAGAGTTCTGCTTCGTCATTTAGCCACTGTTCCATCCTGGGCCAGCCACTTTGCTTCACTCCCAAATCTCCCAAGTGAAGGACAATAGGAATAGTAGAAATCAACAAGCTGTAATATGTAAAGTGTTTAACAAAGTGACCAGCGTGTAGTGAGCTCTCAGTGAGTACTGGATTTTCTTACCTCTGGAGATGGGAGTGGAATTACCAAAGTGATGTGCCTAAAGTCCTCCAAAGTGGCAGAAATGGAAAAATTACCCGTCTGTTTAAGAGAGTTTTTCTGGAATCTTGACACGTGTTCTTTGGACAAGACAGCCCAAATCCAGCTTCAAATGAGAGAGTCCTTACCCCTGGGTATCAAGCTCCTTCCTCCGTCTTGAGATAAAGAAGTGTTGATGGGGAAGAGGGAGAACATTTGGCTGCAGAAAGTTTCTTGAAGGAGGTAGACACCCTCCACTCCCAGCTTTGAGAGTCATCTAATCCAGCCCAGGTGCCTGGCTAAGTAAAAGCAACTTTCCCCTCTATGCAGTCTAAATTCTTACACAATTTGTAGAGATATTACGTCAGGGGATTTTGTGTGTGGTGGGCTTTTATTCCATAGGCCTGCACTTCCTGGGAGTATTCGAAGCCAGCACCAGGGTTAAAGTGACCACTTACATGCAGCACCTTGCCAAGTCAGCTTGTGCATTGCTTGCGTCAAGCCCTAACTGTGGCTGCCCTGACTTTCGTCCGCCAGCTGTTGACGAGGCAACTCCTCTGTGCCGCTCTCTGTGCTTGTCCCTGGCTTATCTGCCTGTTCTTTATTTTTATTTCTTTATTGTTGTCTTCTGCTCCCCCTACTCTGCAAACCATAAACATAGGAAGTAAACCATTATTTTAATACAAATTATATTTTCATCCAAAATACGTATTTTATCCTGTTAATACTATTGCTAAAAGTTTTAGGAGTACCATTCTAGAAATGTTTCTGTGTGTGCACATAGATAAACGTACTCGTATATATAACTTTTTTGAGGGAGCAGTTCTCATATTAATGTATTGTTTTGCACCCTGATTTAGTTCACTTTGCTTCGTACCTGATCTCTTGATATTGGCTTAACCTCATTAAGCATTAACTGTGTGACCCTAGACTCCTGACCTGGCTAACCTATCTGGTATGAAGCATGACTTGTCATAGGATTTCATAACTAGAGCTAAGAAAAGCACATTTGAAGCTCAGCTTTTCTGCTGAAGTAGTAGAGGTGAAGAGTTAAGACACCACTGCATGCAAACTAAAGTTCAAACCTCTTATTAACACATTCAGGTACTCTAGGCCTAGCTTTATTTCTTCTGCAGACCAAATTTTTGAAGATTTTTTTGTTTTGTCTTGTTTTTATTTATTTATTTTTTTGGTGGAGGGAGAGGTAATTAGGTTTATTTATTTGTTTATTTTTAATCAAGGTACTGGGATTGACTCTAGGACTTCGGGCATGCTAAGTATGTACTCTACCACTGAGCTAACACCCTCGCCCCTGCAGACCAATTTTTTAGCAGTCAACTTCCAATGCAAGTGAAAAGATTGTGCCCATGACTGCGTGATAAATCAGTTTAAAGCTGAAGATCCCAAATGTAAAGACCATGCAATGAAAGGTTTATAATGATACCATAGGAAGCCTTACAATAGGTGAAAGCTTCATTTTTACAATCAGACCATTTGCCAACTATGAGACTTTGGGCAAGATGCCTTCAATTTCTTCAGCTATGAAATAAGGATAAAAATTACCCCCATGTCATAGGATTTCAGTAAAATGTTTGCCATAGTACACTTGCTAAGTGCTAAGTAAGTGTTTAGTATCAAAATTGCAAATCCAGTGGTAGTTATTATAAAGGGAAGACTATTCATTTTATATTCATGCTTAAAATATTCTGATAGATATAAAAGTATAGCTACAAAATAGAGGTTAGAGAATTATCCGGAAAGAATTGGTTACAGGATGATTGAAGACAGTGATGGAAGAATAAAAGATAAAATAAACAAAAGTAAAATGTAAAGCTACAACAAGAGGAGGAATGAACCCCAGGTCTTGCAGGATCTGGTGGGAGGGAAAGACAGCTCAAAAAGATTATTCTTGTCTTTTTGACCTCTTTTGCCAAAATGCACATTAGAAATTTGGGACTTAAAAATTAGGACCATCATAGCATTTGGTTTCCACATAATTCTTATCCCTTAAAATAATCTATGAGAAACCCCCAAAATAAGAGGCAGCTATGAAGTGCACTGAATTTCAAATCACCTCTTAATTATTAAAATGATAATTTAATTTTCCAATATAAAAATAAAATTTGTAAATTAGAAGAAATGGGTTCCAAATTTGTAACAGATGACATAAGGATAAAGCCTATTAAGATAAGAATCCATCCATTTCTTTCTTCCTTTTCTTTTTTTTTTTAATTGAATTACAGTCAGTTTACAACATTGTGTCAACTTCTAGTGTACAGCATAATTTTTCAGTCATACATGGATATACATATATTCATTTTCATATTCTTTTTCACCATGAGCTACTACAAGATCTTGAATATATTTCCCTGTGCTATACAGTGTAAACTTGTTTATCTATTCTGGGTATATACCTGTCAGTATCTATAAATCTCGAACTCCCAGTCTGTCCCTACCCACCCATCCATTTCTTTAGAGATCAAATATGTGATTTATCAGTGTCCAATCAAGCCTTCAACTAGTACATTTAAACTCATCATAATTTCAAAATGTTACTTAATGATGCCAATTAACAGTACAATATCTCTGGATACCACATAGCCCTAAAATAACTTGTTCAGTTTGATAGTCAGTAAAACTAATCTACAAGGAATATTCATACTCTATGTGAACTCATACAGAAATGGAGTATCAGAGAAATAATATCTGTTGGGATTAGAAAATGGGAACTTTCCCATCTTCCTACTTCCTTTCCCTTCAAGGGTACGCTGTTGCTTAAGATAGCTCTGCAGAGTAAGGTGTATATAAATATTCTTTAGCTAAGGTCTAAAAAGATATCTCACTGGTTCCAGCATAGCTATTAAAATAAATTAGTAGTTAGGCAGAAATTATATCACTAATTATAGGTTTGGTCCTTTTGTTATTTTCCATTTGTTTTTAAAGCTGAATGTCCTTTGATGTCTGTAAGCTTTATTGAAAGGTGTCTTCATTTGTCTGGGTCTGCTGGATTTTATAATCATAATTTCACTCTTACAGATTTCTGGCGGTAGTTCATGTGACTTAAAAATCTTATGTCATACGTGAAAAGGCTTTTCGTCACAAATAGCATATATTTATCTAAAGTTTCTCAAAAGACTAATCAAAAGTGTTACAGCCTTAAATGTTCTGAAATTTATATTTTAAAATTTACATGTTAGAAGCTGGGTATATTAGAAGCTATAGATAATGCAACCATCAACTCTGTAACTCTCCAACACCGCCTGTCTTGAATGAATGATGTGAAATTTAGTAGTGAAAATTTATCAGTGAGCTAACCCTACATAATTCAGTTAATTTAGAGATGAACTATGTACCCATTTTAAATTCAGTCTACAATTTACAGTACAATTTCCCATTCAAACTTCACTTATTCATTTACTGAACAAATATTCCTTGAGTGCCTGCAGTGTATAAGGCATTGTCCTTGGCCTAAAGTTTACACTGTTCTGTGGGCTCATCCTTGAAATATTAGTGAAGCTACTGAGAAGAGAAAGAAAAGGTCTCAGAAAAGACAAAGGGTTAATTCATTATTAAAAAAAAAAAAAAGGTACCTGAGGACTTTTTTGTTGTTTGTTTGTTTGTTTGTTTGTTTTGCAAGGCATAAAGTTACCATCTTTATTAAAAAGAGATGCGTCAGATTTAGGATGTGAGACTCAAGTTCCAATAAAGCTTCACTGAACAGCTGCTGCACTGATGACACTGTTACATGAACGCTGAGCAGTGCTGCACTGTGTGCTTCAGCTTCCATGATGCTTAATTCCTTCCATTCTCATTAGCGATTTTCTGAGCTTTGGGATTTCCTATAGTACCTAGGGTATAAAGGCCTATTTATCTAAATGAAAAACAGGATAAGATGTAACAGATGTGTATAAAATACAAACAGCTTCATCCCTTTATTGTTGTGGAGAAGGGATGTGAGAGACATTAGAGCTGATGTTAGAACGTGAGACTGCTTTTCAGCTGGAAGATCTCTTGTGCCAAGTTTCCTGCACTTTGGGGTTGAGGCAGAAATGAACTTTATTTTTCTGCACTGTCCTCTCTTTTCTTGGAAGAGCTCTCTGATGAGTGAGTGCTGTAGAGATAGAGTAGATATGTAATTATAGGCTTTCTTGACCCAGTTTTTAAATAGTAGGTGCCATTTTAGTACTGCCTTTAATAGCTGTGCTTTGGCTCCAAGCCATATCTAGACACACATCCGGCCCACTTTCCTTGCTCATTTCTATCCACTGTGACCATGCTGTTCAGATAATACTCCTAGCCCTCTATTTACATAAGAACCAACTGGACCTTAGGACAGTGATGGCTGTGCCTGCCCAGGTTCATGGTGTTTATCATTATGCTTTCATGAGGAAAAGCCGCAGTTCTAGGTCAAGTGCTGCAGAAAAGAGTAACCCACCAGGCAGCTGACTGACCCATTCATTTGCCATCTCTTCACTTTCAGCAGGCCTCTCCTGAACAAAGATCAAAGTTAAGTTTAGCTTGTGGTTCTTGGCAAACCCCTATCTTTCTTGGCATAAAAGAGTTTGCCTAATACTGGTAGATTGTATTTATACATCTTATTAAAGACAATAATTATATCAAAACATTGCAAATAAATGGGTTTGAAAGGGTAAATTAAATGGAAGGTGTGTCAACTATAAGTAATGAAAACAATGATAGTATACTTTTATAAAAACATCCTGTTATGAAAGAGAAGAGGCTGTATTATAAATGAAAGAATTTTTTAAAATAATGAGTTCAGTCACAGGATTGGAAACATGAATAAATAGGTCTGCAATTTAGATTGTTCCCTCTGTTGCCTTTTTCTTCTCAGAAAAAGAATGCCAAAGTAAACAATGGGTTTTTTTTTTCTATAAGTGTTTCTATATGGATTCCTGAAAAGAAGGATTATTGATTAGATTTTCTTACTCCATGAGAATATGAAAAGTGTCTCAGTTAATTCAGCACTTTTTTTTAGATTACTTGCACTGTGTAATTTCTTTTTTTTTTTTTAACTTTTTTTTATTGAGTTATAGTCATTTTACAGTGTTGTGTCAAATTCCAGTGTAGAGCACAGTTTTTCACTTAAACATGAACATACATACATACATACATTCATTGTCACATTCTCTTTCACTGTTAGCCACCACAAGATCCTGTATATATTTCCCTGTGCTACACAGTACAATCTTGTTTATCTATTCTACATTTTGAAATCCCAGTCTGTCCCTTCCCACCCCCATCCCCCTGGTAACCACAAGTTTGTATTCTATGTCTATGAGTCTGTTTCTGTTTTGTATTATGTTTTTGTTACTTCCAGGGGCTCTAAGTTGGGGAGCCATTCCCAATGTGAATTACTACAAAATTCACAAAATTAGTGTTGACCTGTAGGCAGAGTTGCTGATAGAGCCCAGCGAGGGCTTTGGTCGCTTGTTTGTGATGACACAGCACAGTTAGAGAAATCTGTAGTGTTTGTCTGAAAATTCTGTAACAGGCACTTTTTCACATATTACATTATAAAAAGATCAAATGCCAGGCTCATTAGATGATAGAGTGACTGAGTGAGAACTTTAGACTATGCACCTGAGCATCACTGTTTCAAACCACAAGTCTGTTTCAGGCATTGTTCACTCACACTGAGTCTAGTTGGATTCTGCTAAGTAGATAATATCCTTTTTCTGGAATTAATTTTTGTCCTCTCCTATAGTGTTACTAGTGGTGCACAGACCAGCACTGAACAATGGTTATTTTCTATGGCTTCCAAGACATCTCTTTTATAATCATCTTTAAATGTTTTAAAGATCATTCTTAAAGTACAGGCAAAGACCATCCATGGTGGGGCTCACACAGACAAAATGTAAAAGAGGTTCTAATTGAAGGTCATTGTATTATCCTTAGATAATGTTAATCTGATTGAAAACAAACCTGTCACTGAGCAGAACTCAAAATACCAGAGCCATTTGCCACATGTGATCTTTTAAAATAGGAGTTCTCGCAGTTAAGTGTTCTGTCACACTTGAGAGAATCTGGGTCCCTGAAGATTTATACAAATGCTCAGCTATTATTGAACCATCTCCTCATAGACGACTTAGTAAATGTTTGTTTTTGCATCAGATAATGGCTTATGAGTTTATCTCCTCCTGCTCCCCATTACACACATGCACGCACGCACGCACTCGCTCACTCACTTTCTTCCTCAACAGCTTATCAAGTAAAGAGGAAGGCTTGGATTTCTGACTGTGTAATTGATGATATCACACAGCTACCTCTGATCACTCATCACACTGACTTTCACAGTTTCAAAGACACTGAAAACTGTACGTTTATTAGGAAATAAGCAGTTTTCTGAAAGAAGTTTTATTGTAGTTTTTAAATTACTTAACATTTATTTTTACCTCATGTTTTATAATATTTGATAATAGAATTGACAAATTCAGTTTTGAACTCAACTGTTTAGAATAGCTATCATAGCAATGCCCTCATGCCTAAATTTCAGATCTGCCTTCCCTGCCATAAACATTTGGATTGTAATGGGTACCGTGGCCAGCGCCAACAAATTTCATGTCAGGATTTATTGCATTACAACAGGCATTGTTTTAAAGCCTATTTGTAGCCAAAGCTGTCAGTTTTAATTCAAGCATACCTTAAAGAGTGACACAGAACAGTGAAGTCCAACCTTTCAGAACACACACATATTGTTTTTATATAAAGATAGCATTGCTCTTTCCTGGTATATTACATTATGCATGCATTCCTTATAGTCGTAGAATTTTTATAAACCATTTCAGCATCTCTGAAATAAATGTCTACATCTATATTTTAATCTTTCTCACTCCATCAAGAATGTCTTATGTAGAGATATTTCTGCAAGTGTGTACACTTGTGCTTAAGAGATTGAAGGTGAAGAGAAGTGATAAACCAAACCCCCAGTATAAATATGTGAAGTGTTGTTTAAGGACAATAGACTGAAATGGCTCCAGCAAGAAATATATTTATCCAGTCCGGATTGCCTTAGCCCAAGATAAAGATCTTTTTCCTTTTATATATATATATATATATGTGTGTGTGTGTGTGTGTATAAAAGGAAAAAGATGTACACACACACACATATATACTTGATTTAAAAAATTTTTATTGACGTAGTTACTATGTGTACAGCACAATGTCCCAGTCATACATATACATACATGTATTCATTTACATATTCTTTTTCATTAAAGGTTATTGTAAGATATTAAATACAGTTCCCTATGCGATACAGAAGAAACTTTTAAAATCTATTTTTATGTATAGTGGCTAATAATTGCAAATCTCAAACTCCCAATTTATCCCTTCCTACCCCTTTCCCCTGGTAACCATAAGATTGCTTACTATGTCTGTGAGTCTGTTTCTGTTTTGTAGATGAGTTCACAGTGTCCTTTTTTTTTCTTCTTTTTTTCTTTAGATTCCACATATGAGTAATATCATCTGATATTTTTCTTTCTCTTTCTGGCTTCACTTAGAATGACGGATCTCTAGATCCATCCATGTTGCTGCAAATGGCATTATTTTATTCTTTTTTTATGTCTGAGTAGCATATACTTGATTTTATTGAATGACTATCTGGCTTTATTTATTATAGACACAGAATTTCTGTTTCTGGCCATCTTATAATTGGTGCCTAAAAGATATTTGGAGAATAATAATAAATAATAAGTCATTAGAATAAGAACACGTCTATACAAAGGCCCTCTTTATCTGAGTGTAATTCATTATTTTGAGTTGCCAATAGCATCTAAGGATGACAGGCACAATTATTTGAATAAACCATTATGTTTATTATTAGAACATTAGATAATTTTTAAGCCCAAATAATGCATAAAAATCTTATATTACTGTTGTTATCAGATATTGATTTAATATTCTTTCCAATTATTCCACTTAATTTTTGGCTTACCCTTTGGTTGAATGTCAAGATATCACAGGTCAAAAGTGGGGAAGGCATATTGAAAATTTTAAACAACTATGCTTAAAATGAAAACAAAAGCATTGTTTGTAAATATACTTACTACATTGTGTGTCATCTAGGGCTTTTAAAATACATTATTCTTATAAGTCTAGGTTTCTTATAATATTCATTTACAGTTGAGCACATTAAAAGTATATATAATTGCTTTTAATTTGCCTTTGAGAATACTAAATTAGGGTAGCTAACTCTGTAGTCCACGTTTATGTCCAAACATTTAATTTTAGCCATTTTGTAGGCTCCCTAGAGAACGATCTACCATTTACTCTTTAAAAATGTGAGGAGTAGATGACAAAGGGCATCTTTCAACTTTCCCTGAACTCTATAAACGTCTTTCTCTCCTTTTTTGTCAAGAGTTCTGGAGGATTGTAGTTTAAGTCTCACAAAGCATTTAGGAGAATATTTAAGCTTAAATTATTTTAAAGCGGTTATTTTCAGGACAAATTAACATTGTATGTTTTGAGGTCATATGTGTTCTTAAGATTTCAAGTTATTGGTAAAATAAATTTCCTTTATTAAATATACTTAATAATTTAAATTATGAGTATCTAAGTGTTCACACTTTCCCATGCTAATAATCATAAAAAAATTTTTTTACCCTGTGGTCATATAGAGTATACTTCATGTAGGTTTCTTTTTTGTATTAAAAAAAAAATCATATATTTGCCTTACTTAGTAAAACTGATGAAATAAAAATAGTATAATATTAGCAAATATATGCTAAGCTATTTTCTATTTAAATTTTATAACTCTATTTAAAACAAGCATTTTAAATCTTCCAATTTATCTCACATGTATATATTTGTGAATTTTTATTTTCAACATGGGTAACTTTTTAGTCCCACTGAATAATTTTTAACATGGGTCTACAGGTAGTGCATCATTTTTGGAAATTTATCATCATAACCACAAATTGCAGTTGCCTGCACTCCAATTGGAGACTAAATGGATGACTGAATGTTGTTACTTTGAACCCCCCACTGCTGTGCAATATGGCCACACAAGCGAGTATAAAACCTGTCTGACTCACTCTCAGTGCTATAAATGTTTTAATAGTTTCCTTGGAATCTGGAAATGGAGCTGTCCACAGACAGTGCCGTTTCCTTTGAATCTCATTATTGTCTCCTTTACGGTTAATTAATAAAAACTTAGCTGTTAAATTAGCACTTGATGAAATTTACAAAGCCTTACTGTTTTGATTCTGTAGGTTAATAAAATTCTTGGAGAAATGAAAATCTTGATCAAGTTCAGGAATACCCACACATATCAAACACATTTTTAAAGTTTAAAAACAATTACTATCTATTTTTAAATATGTTAAATGTGATTTAGATATAAAATACCATTTGCTTTAACGTGTTCCCAGATTAAAAAGTAAATGCTTAACTATCTGTTTTAAATGGCAATCCTAGAGATTAAAACAGCAATTTGC
This sequence comes from Camelus bactrianus, assembly GCF_048773025.1. Classification (NCBI taxonomy): domain Eukaryota; kingdom Metazoa; phylum Chordata; class Mammalia; order Artiodactyla; family Camelidae; genus Camelus; species Camelus bactrianus. The sequence goes on from NC_133540.1 coordinate 73,638,945, forward strand.
TTGTCATATTTCAGTTAAAAATAATTTTTACTATCCATTATAGAACGTATAGTTTTTTCATCGACTGGGGTGATGTTTCAAGTAGTTAAATTTATTAAAAAATAATAAAAATTGTTCCTATGCTCTGATGAATTTCTATATAAGCTAATTTGTTTCATATTGGGGAAAAAATCTAGCCACTGGCCACAAACTCTGCCACATGCACTTGCTTCTCAGATGCATCCTATTAGTCCCTAGGGAACTAGGAAAAATATAAAATACTTCATGATAGTCCATTAATACCACAAGGAAAAAACAGATACTGGAAGCACATGTTGCACTGACAGCATCATATGCATGCAAGTGACAGCATATTATTACCATCAAATCAGCTGCAATTTTCCACGGTTGAGAGTCAAATGAAATGCTTAAGTGCATTGAGTAATTGGAGTTAGAGACGAATTATGGCTAGATTTATGGCTGTACTAAATGAAACTAGCTAGAAAACAGACAAAATTCCCTGACCATACCAAGTCCGACTGTTGACTCACCTTAAACTTAGAGCATCATTTATCCTCACTTCTGTTTGACAGCTTGCCAGTATCCATTAAGTAGCTATAAGGAAAGGGAAAATCACTGTTAGTGCATGACAAGACATTGGGAATGATTTGTGGCTTTTGATAATTCCTGGGTGCTGTTATCTGGTTTAATATAGAGACAGATCTGTAACTGCTGATAATCACTGACTGTTATCATCCCAGGGGTCATTTACTTAACCCAAGAAGCTTTGGACTTGACAGCCTGAGGATAAGTAGGATTCCCCTCCATTGCAGAACTCCATCGGCAGGGCCTAAACCTCCCCTCACGGTCTCCCAGTGACTTATTACCATCTCCAAGGGTGTCTCCTGTGTGCTTGAGAACAAGTCTGCTCACTTTGATCTGCTTCGTTTTCCTGTTGCCCCCGAGTTACTGAGGGAGGAATGGAGCAGCTGCCACCCTTGTAAGTGACCTTTCCTCTAGTGCCCTAGAACTTCAATTACCTCAATCAAAACAGCACCTTCAGCATTTGCTGCAGTTTTCACTCTTTCCCCCTGGCTAAGATCCCTAGAGCCGGCGAGGGGGGAACAGATACTGTTTCCCCTTTTGCACCTCCACATCAGTGCTTCCGTTCTCTTGAGACCGCCTTCCTCTCATTTTTTCCTCCCAAACAAAGCATTATAAAATAGATGCACAGAGAGCACGTAGTGAGAATAAAAACCCATCAGCTGTTTGGATTCAGTCAGTCCAGTTTACAGAATGTTTATACAGGAAGGTCTCATTTCAATTGAGATCGGAAAAGCAAGAAGGGGCCAACCATGTGATGAGAGAGAGAATGTGTGGGGTTGGGGTGATTAGAATGTGGGGGCAGAAGGATCCAAGGCAGAACAGGCTGACATGTGAAGGTGCTGAGGGTGGGAGAATCCGGTGGTTTTAATGGCATGAAAGAGACCAGAGCGGGTAGAATATAGAGGAGGAAGAAATGGAGGCTGTTGATACAAACTATTTCAGATTGTATAGTATAAAGTTTGAATTATGTAGAGGCTGTGGGAAGGCCTTGGAATTTTATGCAGATGATTAACATTGCCCTATTTATGTCATTAATACCAAAAATGTGCAAGAAATAAACAAAAAAGAACAACAGTGGAACTGTGGTGATGCTTTTGACTACAAAATGCTATATATCAATTTTCACAATGTGAAAACTTCCTAATGTAAATTTAGGTATGTATGAATTTATAAACATTAAGCTTTACTGGGGAACATTGCTGAACATGGATTTATTGCATGGATGCAACTTAACCAGTGGGAAACATCTCAGTACCTATTAAGTTAATGCATGCACATTTTTTGTGTTCCTGGAATGCTGTGAAAAGAAATTGTTAGGTAATGTACATAAAACACCAATTTTTTTAAAGGAAGTAACTCTGTGGATAGAAAAATTATAACTTGTAGGTCCTGACAGCTTCCAAAGTCATCACTCAAAAGTGAACATGGAATTTGATTATTGAAATGGCTCAGATACAGCCAAGTTCTCAAAAGCATTCGCTTTCATAGTTTTCTTCTAAAAACAAGGACTCTTTAAATTGTAAAGTGTCCATCTCAGAGAAGAGACATTTTAAATCTGACTGTATTTTGTTTTGGGAAAAAACAGTTTTTATAACTGTATTATATGAAATGACTGATATTACACTTAAAAGGAATATCATTCTACTTGTGTCTTAGAATTATGGGTCTGCTTGTAGCATCCCAACCATCCCTTTGTTGAAGGTTGTCAGATCTTCAGAGCACACTTTAACAGTAGATGTTTCAGGGCCAATTGTTCATTTCATGTAAGCTTCTTAGAGTAACAGACCATTGCCACAAAAACTGGATACTTAGTACAAAATTTCATTGTTTTGTTATGTTTCTGTTTTTCAAAAGTATGTTTTTTTCGTACTTTAACCTCAAATACCAATTTCTCTTGACTTTAAGCAATAAAGTTCAATGCTTGTTTGCTCTCTCAAAATATCGCCCTCCCCCTCCATGAGTTTTATACTTATTCACTAAGGACTATTCCAATATCGGATGCTATTGTCTGTGTGTCTTCCTGGAACAAGTGTTAATTAATCTCATTGGGTGTGTGTGTAAACTGGGAAAGTGGAGGGGAAGATGAGTAGTTGTCTGGGGAGTTAGCCTCTTCTCTATAGGAGAGCAGACTGGTGCTCTGTTATGAAAAGCTTTTGAGAGGGGAAATGAGTAGCCACTTCCCCAGGGCTTCCCCAATGATCAGACCCCTTTATTGCTTTAGATGCTCTGGTTTTTGTCCTTCCAAGGCCACTTGATTGGCTTGGAATTGGGTAACCGTTGTTCTTGTTCATATTTTGTCATACTTGTACTCTTCTGAAAAGATGCTTGGAGTGAGAGGAGATACATGCTTTCTCTGAAACCACCAGAGTATGTAATACATTCCAAATAAAAAGGGAAATGAAAAAGACAATACAACTTATAAAAATAACTGACAGCAATACTCCGTGCAGTGTATGTTTTTTTTTAAAGTCCACCTATTCTTGCTGAGTTCCTAATTAAGGAGTCAGTATATTGAGTATGGCTTGGAGATTTGGAAAATAGTTCTTTCTTTTTTATGTATTTACCTTTAAAGTATGAAAATTTTCAACAAAATCTATTTACCTAATTTAGGTAACAGATTATACTCCTTAGGAAGACTATAAATATGAGCCCAAAATATTTTGAGTTTTTAAATAATCTAAAATTACACAGAATGTTAAAACTTAAAGAGGAAACAACAATTCAGTAATCCTTCAGGTAACTCTCACAATTGGTCTTTCTATAGTGTGTTAATGTATAGTTTTCAAAAAGTAAAAAAAAAAAAAAGTTTCACACAAAAATGAAATGAATACATAGTAAAGATTTTATTCAACTGATTAATATGGAAAACAGAAAGCTGGTAAGACTGGTTCAAAGGAGAATTTGAGGAAGAAAGATTCATAGAAACAGTGAGTCAGAGGACTTCTGAAATGAATTGGCTAAATAGATACAAAACTGGTAATAGTTTACTGGCCAACGAACTATAATCTTTGGGATTACATTTCCTACTGGACAAAAACTACGATTTATAACTTCAAAGTATTGGGCTCTAGTCAAAAAGTTAATCATAGTCTAATTCAGATGTTTTCTTTTAGGTATTTTAATATTCATTGGTGAGCCTGTTAAAAGTAACATTTAAAGGAGATATAGTAATCCTTTCTTTAGTCTCAAGTTTTTAATTTTCTCATGTGTGCAAGTACTATGAAAATGTAAGTAACAATAGACATCACATAGACCCCAGGCCCCTCCAAGAAAGCATTCTAGTCTGATATATGTGTATGTGATTGTGTATGTGTATATTTACATATGTATTTGTGTGTGTGTATTAATGAAACTAAACATGCTAAGAGACTGATACTAACTACTTTTAGCGCAGGTGGTATGCTCTAAAGAGAGATATTAGGGAAACGAAACAGTGTTATAATAGTGGCTTGCATTGTATTCAATCTTTTTTTCCTTTTCTAAACCATTTAGTAGAAGTCAGTTAGAAGATACTACTTTCTGAGAAATGTGGCAAGATTTAAAGTCAAATTTAGAGACAACGAGAGACTTATGAGTAGAGGGTAATTGGAGAAAGTTTTTTCCTTCAATATTTCTTGTACTTGTGTTTGTATCATACAGTTATAAAAAGTTCCCACCCAATTGCTACATTTGAAGTGTACTGCTCAGATATACAGGATACAAACTGTTAATGAATTCTGCTAAAATCTGAATGGTTGAGAAGATACAAATATTTTCTCATTTGCCTAAATTCCAACCATTAAGGTAAACGTTGGTAGATAGCTTTAATACAAGTAGCACCCTGGTATGCATAGATGCCTAAATACAAACCCACACATATTCAGGCTTGCTTTGAAGGCCTTGGGGCTTGGTCATACAGATACAGCTCCTGGAGCCAAGCTTCCTCGTTCCACTTCCTACATGGTGAGAGAATGGCAGTAAACTAGTTATGTCTGTAGAGTGGACTTCATCCTAGCACCTACCTCCTAAGGTTATGGTAAAGCCTCTAATAAGTACCTGACAAGTGGTAAGTTTAAAAAAAAAATATGTATATATACACCACACATATATAAAAGCTACTATTGTTATCTAGCCTACAAGTTCACTTTATTGTCAAGACACTTTCATTAAACATTGTTTACACTCATTCATTTTTTGTAATTCTGAAAACCAGTCTTTTTTAAGTACTTGAAGACTGGTACTTTCTTTCTTTATCCAGATTCCTAAGCTGGTGTGGGAGTTCCCACAGATAACCCCAAGAATAGAAAATAGACCATCTGTAATGAGATTTGGGAGCTTCTCTTGGAAGGGAGTGAGGGCAAAGGAGGGAAGTACGCTCTCACTACGCCTTGGGTGATAGAGTCACAGGAACAAGACTTTTCTAGAAGTGTGTACTCTCAGAAAAGCTGGTTATCTTTTTTTCTACCCAGAGAAAATGTTCTTTTCTCAGAAAGAGGAAACTTAACAGCCAATGTGTATATAAAATTTTGCAGCAATGGATAAAAAGTCAGTTTTAATCTCTACAGATCACCCAAATAGCCCAAAGCGCTTATTTTTTAAAATTCAAATTTCTGTTGGTACATCCCCAAAGATGCTGATTCAGTAGTTAAGGGACAAAGCCTGGGAATCTGCATTTATAATGAGTACCTCAGGTGCTGCCCATGCATACTGGTCTTAATGTTCTATAACTAGCTATGCGTACAAGGTAAATAAATTAAAAACCAAGTGTATGATAACATGTAATATCAAACAATGTGTTTTAACCTATCATACAACAAATTGTGATATCTTTAAGGGATGACAGTATTCTTTCTACTTGGATCTGAATCCTAATTTCTGCTACAAATCACTGAGGGACTCCTATTTTAGAACACTTAAACTGAATTAATTTTTTAGTAACTGATTCTCTGTTTTATCCACTGGTGTTTTATATACATTCATTCAGACATTCATTTAAAAACAAATTTTACTTGGCGTTATTTGCTAGGCACTGGGCAAAGAACTGTGGAAGGTAAAATGAGTATGATGTCATCCTTGCTCTTAGAAACCTACAACCCAGGAGAGCTACACCAATAAATTCAAAACAGGGCAGTTTCTGCTGAACTACAACTCTGGGTAAAGTGTTTAGGGGTGAAGAAGAGAGTGATTAGCTCTGATAGAGGATATCATGGAAGAATTCATGCAGTCATTCGATGAACACTTACAAAGCAAGTGCTAGGTGCATGCACTGTTTTGAGATCTAAGGATAAGACTTTTTGGTTACTTCTCTCAGATCCTTTCTATTCTAGTAGAAAAAGGTAATTAAGGAAATTGGTGAGGAAAATGAAGCAGTTCTTATCACTCAGTTTGCTTGCTTTTGGTTGCATTTTTATTTTAATGCAGCACAATGTAATAAGACATCCTCCAAAGTATTGGAATGAATGCACTTTGGTTCGCATTCCTATAGCCAGGAGCCGGGTTCTCCCTTCACTGCATGAACCCGGGAAGGCTCCTCTAGGCAGCTCTGAATTGCTCTGTGGCTAATCAGTTGTCAGCCTGAGTCTTCTCTTGCTAAGCGTTCACACTTTAGAGTTGTGATACAGTGTAAATATAACTTCAGCATCTTGATTGCAGCAAGCACCTGATTCCTATTTCTTTACTAGCTCAATTGAAATCAAACCAGAAAAGTACATAAAATAAAAGTTATAAAATATGTGTAAAATTCATAATGACTTCCTTTAGAAAAACGTACAGAAATAAGATTAAAGCACATTCTAGAGACCTTTTTGAGAATATCTGTACATCAGAAAATTTGGCTGAGAAGCAACCTATTTCTTCATGCATTTCTTCTTTTGATAATGAGGAACTAAAAATACTTAAAGATGCAGAACAGCAACATGTCTCCAGTGATCCTGTCTTAATTACCGTGATGATCTATGCAGAGAAAAGGGACAATTGCAAGAGTCCCTTAATACTTATTTAGCCAAGGGCTCCAGATAATTACAGGAGGAAGATTTTCAAGACACAAAACACCCTGTAAAAATCTGACCTCTCATTTTGATTCAGGCATTTTATTTGAAAAAAATCTTTTCTTTCATGTTGATGTTAAGCTTCACAAAGTCAACCTAATGTCAGATGGATCCCTGGAAATCAAAACATTGCTGACTTCCCAGTTGGAGGACTTCAATATAGTAAATCAAGCTTTTAAAAATCCTATAGTGAGAATAAGAGGATGGAATGAGAAGAAAATCAAGACATTTTCAGGTAGAAATAAACAGAAATGTGGAGTAGAATAATAAAACATATTCAAAATAAGAAGTATTAACTCTTGGCAAAGAAAAAATAGTCTCAGACAATGATATGTTCCATTTGTAAAGATGATCATTAATTAGCAGTCTTGCTGCGGAAAACATTGGAGAAAATGCTGAACCATCACATTCATGAATATTAAAACCACCCATTAGCAAAACTTCCTTTTTGCTTAATTTCACAACTGATAGTCCAGATAATACTCAGATTTCCCCACTGCAATAAAAAAAAAAAAAGCTTAAGCTGTCAGCTGAGTTTCTGGACTTCATAAATTCAGTCAGTCAGAAAATGTATAGATCTTTTTTTGTTGTTAAAAGCCAGCTTACCTTCATGATCTTTTAAAATCTGTTTTAAAAAAATCTCCCATCAGCCCTCTCTCTAACGTGAATAATGGCAGCCTTTTCTGAAAATAATAAACTCAATTTTCTTGGTATGCCTCCAGGTAGAATGTGTAAACCATCCGGGAGATTGAGCTCTCAATTCTAAATTGTCCTTTGTGATACCAGACAAGGACATGGCTTTGTATTAAGTGCCCACAGCATGAAGTACAGCCAGAGGCAACACTGAATTTTCTAAATACCTTATATTCTTATTAAAATGACTTCCATATAAATTAGACTACAAGTAGACAAACGCATAGATGTTATATTTCCAGCTCCCTGTCTTTTTTCCTTAGTTATTTCCCCATTTTAGCAGCCTTTTTTCCTCAGGTGCCTTGCACTCCATGGTGGTGTGTGTTCACACTCACCAAGGCAGTTGCCCTACCTGCCAGAAATAGCTGTGAATTTAAAGAGAGGACCAGAGGAGAGAGGTGTGCTTAACACCTAAGGCTGAATAGCTCAGAGTGAAATTGGGATGTCAGTTACAGAGAGATTTAGGGGTAATGAATGTGCTGGTTCATCTTTAAATAATCTATGGAAATGATTTCTGTTCTGAGTGTGGTTAAAATGAACCCATGTCAATCTTGTTCGTTAATTTATTAATTCATTCAATACATATGGTGCTAGGCCAGGAAAAACATAAAGTTGAAGGTGTAAGTTTTTACATTTAGATACCCTGTGAGCGCTTTTTTTTTTACAGCACCTGTGTGTAACTGGTGCGTAAATGTGCTTTGAAAGTCATTTTACAGGTATGTAAATGAAATACAGATTAGCTAATCTGTCAAATTACAATAATTTATCAGCAGTTAATTGAAAATGGCTTCAAGAAGTTTCTCAACCAGCAAATAATATTCTGGGCTGCCTTTTCCTGAAGTAACATATTTATATCTCTCTTTTGAGAGAAACATTTACTTAGTTGATCATTGTGGTTTTCACACTTGCTTCAAGGAGCTCTGTGAGTTCCTTTGATGTGCCTGAGTCCCCTGTCCCAGGGGGAAAAGAACAATGGGTAGGAATCATTTTTATCTATTTACACAGTGATTTTTTTTTAAGTTTCTCATAAAGAAGTAGTTATTTTATACTTGTGATAAAAAAAAAGTTAAAAATGATTGCATTGTCAATTCTGGGCAGGAATTGTTCTGCTGTGTTAACAGTTAATCTTAGAGATGCTCTAATATGCTATTTTCTGGGCATGAGCATGTGAGAACACGAACATAGTTCTATCCACTGGTTTGGTTTTGTTCTCTTTGGAACATCCATCAGCTTTCAGATATTCCAGTTGCCTAGTAAAACTCAACAGAGGCAGACATTCTTTTCCAGGGTAAGTCTGCTGAGTCGGCGAGGAAAGTGTAACTGTGTGTACTGGCTCTTCTGCTCTAGTGAACTTTCTAATAAAACCATCTTTGTGCTGCCTACGTCTGGTTTCCACAGAGTGCTCCACACCTAGTTATAGTTTGAGATGTGAAAAGTGGGAATGCGAAGCCAAACAACAACAACAGCAAAAGAATGCGAGCCCTAAAAGTGTTAGGGTGAGAGAAGATTGTGCAGTTCCCTGGACTTAAAATTCAGAGATATCAAAATTAACCCAAAGTAAGAGAAATCTCAAATGAGGGTATTGAAACCATAGAATTTTATATAGAAGGAGGATGCAAAACACATACAATATTCATTCCAAATAATTAAATATAGATCTACATTGAATTGTTTTTAATCTCAAAAAATCAAATTTCAATTTTTTAATTTCATTTAAAAGTGCATTATGCGCAGTCTCCTTTATGTATGTCAATTTTATGTCAGGGTGACTTCTTGTTTCAAAATACTTGGAATTACTTAATTAAATTTTTATTGTATGATATACAAATTTGAATGGAATGTGGTTTTGTGTACAAATCTGGTATTGTATATCTGTTTTAGATTTGGCTTTTAGTTTGCATAACATAACTGGGTCACCCAAATTATTTGTTTACAAACTAGCTATGAGGCCCAGGAGGTCAGTCTAGAGGAGAAACTGGCAATAGAACTCTTTGCGGGTAGTGATGGGGGTTTTTTTTCTTTACCTCTTGAGCACTCTTACGTTATTGCTGTAAAACATTTCACAATGACCTCAGCCCACGTGAAAGGTTCAGAACGTAGACTAAATCCTTTACCTGCAAAGAAAATCCAGATATTTGGGTGGGTTGGCTCAACTAAAAAGCGATGGTCCCCAGATTCCACATGGCACTCACTGCTGCTCGGCAGTTGTTTTCTTTCTTTCTAATTGATATTTTACTTATTTTTCAGAGACCATTATAAAACTTTTCCACTTCCCTTAAGAACACAACCCCACCACAACAATTATAAACTTACCTTTAGCATAAGAATGATACGGTTTTGGACCCAAATCTAGTCCCTGACTACAGTGGCTCAACTTACAATTTTTTGACTTTCTGATGGTGTGAAGGTAATACACATTCAATAGAATCCATACTTTGAATTTTGATCTTTTCCAAGGCCAGCAACATCCAGTACCATACTCTCGTGGTGCTGGGCAGTGGCAGCAAGCTGCAGCTCCCAGTCAGCCACATGACCGTTGAGGGAAAGCCACCAATGCACTTAACAACCATTCTGTCACCCTACGACTATTCTGTTTCACTTTCAGTACAGTATTCAATATATTACATAAGATACTCAACACTTGACTAAAAAATAGGCTTGTGTTAGATGATTTTGCCCAGCTATGGGCTAATGTAGTTGTTCTGAGCACATTTAAGGTAGGCTAGGCTAAGCTGTGGTGTTGGGTAGGTAAGGTGTATTAAAGGCATTTTTGACTTAGGCTGTTTTCAACTTTCATAGGGTTTATCAGGATGTAACCTCACTGTATGTATGTAAGATCTGTAGTAATGTTACACTGTTGGTATTTGTCATTTCTAAGATCTCAGTACTCTATATCCACCACCCTCTCCCCTTGACCCACCAACCCATATTGTATTTTTATGTGGAGGTTATAACTGATAAAGAAGTCTAGAGTTTCACAGGTACAGTATTTACCCTATTGTGAGGTTGACCCAAGAGTCTACAAAGGAAAAGTCAGGGCTTTTAATGTATATCTTGTTTAGCTTCAATTATGATAAGCTACTTATTGCAAGGATAAGAGGTGCTTCTTTACCAACATTATAAATATCAAGAAAAGTATATTTATCTTCAAGCACTGGTTCTGTGAATCTTTCTCGCCCTTGGTATGGTCTAAATATAACACTGCTTCTGCTTAAAAGTCTTCAGTTCAAGACAGTTAGAACACTGTACTTGTAGCATTTGCACTGATAGCTCCGTAGCATTTGCTTCTTATCTGTGTCACTAGGATGGGACGTACCCAGGATGTAAAAGGCCCAACTAGCATGCAGTACAAAAGGCTTCAGCTGTATCCTAGGCAGCTGAGAGAAGGGGAACCAACAGTCAGGTTTATGCACCAGTGTGAGAAAGGGAAAATACTGCAGCTCATCGGAGAGTCACATGTGGCTAGTCAATGAGATAAGGCAAAGGCTGCCATTCTTAAAATAGATTTTTTTTTTTGTTTCACTCTTTTCCAAGAAAAGCTTTTTTAAAAAATAAGATTAGCAATAAGATGAAAGTAGAACAACAGTGGGTAATATGCATTGAGAAAATATATGATAAACATTTACTGGGACACCTAGGTAACAAAGTACTAAGGCCAGTCCAGCACTTAGCAGATGCTCAGTAAATATTCAGTGTTGTTATGACTGTGTGCTGGTCATTCTAGGCTAATTTATGTAAATTATCTCATTTAGTACAACACTCTGAGAAAGGTTTTATTATTACCGTCTTCCAGCTGAGACATCTAAATTGCTCAAAATCTCACCTGGACCATCTGCCACCAGGTCAATCTGCCACCAGATGCCATGCTCTTAAAAGCATATTTTCTCCTGGACTTCCAAACAACAGGCAGTACGCAGAGTTGTTGGAGGAAAGGGACTACACACAAGATATTTAGAGTGATTGTGCAGCCGTTTTGCTTCTCAGCAGTGACGGAATTAGGAATCATCCTCAATATATAGGTTTCCAGCACACACATAGAGTCATGTATCCATCCCACCTAATCTTTGAGACAGCTGATTCAGTTGCGGCATTAAATACAGAATATTCTATGTGTTCTTTGTTTTTCCTCTCTCTGATATATAGTTCAGGAGCTTCCATAGAATAAAAACCAAAGACAGATAGAAATGAACCAAAATAAAGAAGGGAGAATAGTTGAAAAAAATAAATGCAGAACTCTATATTGATTTACTGTGAGGTCAATAATGTAATCAGAAATAATGGATGCTTTAAAAGTAATTAAAAGAACACAAATAAACATTTAGTGTTTAATTAAAGGAAGAAAAAAGACATTAGACAAAGCAAACACTATTCATTTGTTGTGATGAGGAAATAATCTTTTATTCAAATCCTCTGTGGAATGATGCAGAGTCAATAAATATATAAACATCATGACTAAGTGTAACATCTGCCATAGACTTATTGGATCATTACTTTTTATTATGAAAATCAAAATGAACTTGTTGCAGGGACTTGGGAGAGAAGACAATTTCCAGTGTAAAGCTAAGAAAGAGAAGGCCTGTGACCCAGGCAAAGCTTTATTGGTTGTTCAGAAAGAGTGAAGAGAGAAACTCAAGCGATGTTTCAAACCATTCTGAAAACTGTAATTTTTCTGACACATATTTAAGGGACAAAGTGAACAATTTATTTCTGACAATTTTATCATCTTTATTCTGTTAGAAACACTCTAATGAAAAGGCCTAAGCCAGAAAAAATGCTATGCATAGAATTCATAATAAGCTATTTTACCCTGTAATAAAAAGTTAATCAACTTACTCTTTGCAGATTTAATAACCATGTGGTTAAAATTATTCTCTCTCTGATTTTTGCCCCTGTAAATAGGTCACTCACATATATGTCAACAATTCTTTCAGCCTCTAATTTTTTTCTGATAAAAGTGGTAACAAACATTTAGGTAGTAGCAGAGGTAGCGCAGCTATTTACTCATACAATACTTCACGTTGCATTTTGAGAGTTTTAAGTTTTTGAAGCTGAATTTTATCTTTTGTAAGCAGATCAACTTAATGTTTTAGTAAGAATTTTTTTGTCAAGGAATTGGATAAATAATACTTCACTGTAGTTAGGGCTCTGGAGCTAGACTGCCTATGTCTGTTCATTCATTGAAAAAATAAGTAATTGCAGTAACTTCTACCAGTGGTTGGTTTCTTAAATGAAACAATGCATGTGAACTCTTGGAACAGTTCAAATACAGAGTAAACACTAAATAAACCTTAGCCATGATTGTTATCCCATGTCAGAGTAAGATGAAAAATTAAGCATTTAACAATACTGTATCTGAATGACCTTTTAAGGATATATCCAGCCCATTATCTTTCTTGGTAATCCTCAAGAAAGATATCAGATCTGTTGAGACAGGGTAGAGAAAACTTTATCTGAGTAACCAAAAGAAACTAACAACCACGACTGGTGCAACAAAACAGTGGTAGAATTTCCAGTGTAGAGAAACTGCAACACCTGTTGAAATTGACTGCTGTGGTCAGCAGGGCATTGTTCCCTGGGCATTCACTGTCTCAGATGCTAAACAAAGATATTCCAACTGGAGAGCTGAGATCCTGCTGAAGTTTTCCTTCTAGATCTTGAAAGCCCTGCATGTGGGCTGTTCCCAGCAGCATGGAGTCTGCTGGAACCTCAGGTTATCACAGGTACATGACAGTGCTGTGTTCCAGCTCTGCCTTTCTTACAGCTTCTCCCAAGTCTTTGCTCTCTTAGATGAAAGAAGACAAATCTTGTTCTTTGAGAGTCATTTTCTGGGTTTCACATGCATTGGTCTTGAAGCTATTGCCTTCCCTCTCTGCTTCTGAGCCCCATGGGTTCCTCCACCCTTTTGTGTATGAGCAGTTAGTTTTGTCTGAGGTATTTTCTCCCCATCAGGTATTAACACCAGTTTCCCATTTGTTTTTTGAAAGCAAACACCTGAGCCTTGGCTTGCTATGCTCTTGATAGCAAATTTCCTGTTTCTCAGAAGCCTTTCAGCATTTCCTCAATTCCCTAAGATACGGAAGCAGACTCTGTTTCTTTGTCATAACCTACACTCCCCACTGATTATTCCTCCAGATGTTAGCTTTAAGACTTGCCTCCAAATATCAATGCATTTGCAAAGATGAAATGGCTGGCTCCTTCAGAGCTCAATAGAAGAGTATATCTTTATCGGACTGACCCACTTTCCCTTTGATGTCTTATTCAGTCACCACCCAAGGGGCTGATCATCAAGAATCCTATCCATGCAAACTTAAATAATAAGCAAATATACATATGTTTAAATGTATATAATAATATTTATTAATAGAAGAGGATTAATCTTTCGACATGAAAACTGAAAATAGTTTATTCTCAAACTTCCTGTTGTGTATTACTATTTGCAACTAGGTCTATATCCAAGTGACACGAGAAAAGCTGGCAATTGTTGCTCTGCTGTGAAGTCTTATTAGGTGAGTCAGCTAATTACATGCCACTTTCATAAACGTGGCCGTCACTGAGCTACTTGTTATGCTTACCAACGAGAATGAAGATTTATGATAAAATACTCTTTGCTATATAATGAAAATTTCTTCTGAAAATGATTTCACACTGATTCCTGATTTTTAGACCAATAAATAGATCAATTATTTTGTAACTTATGGCTGAATGTATTTAAAACTAGATTCAGAGATACTGATAAATAGCATCCAAAATAACCCAAAGATAGATTTAATGTTTTAGCTTTTCTCTCTCTTCTCCCAAACCTTTTAAAAACAAACTAGTTTTCATTTCATTGGTTCCCTTTCTCTGTCTCTCTGTCTCTGTCTGTCTGTGTCTCTGTCTCTCTCTCTCAGGTGATTGCCAAGCCTAAAGAAGCAGTTAGAAAGGCAACAGGCACAAAAATGAGTAATATGCTAATAGATGATCCAAAGTAGAGCATGAACAGCTTCTAAATACGTATTATATCTGTGTAAGACTAGTTCTCTAAAAGTATTATTTCATTAAAATATAATTACATTTTTAACCTGAAAAGATTTCTTTGTAGGTATGAACCACGTACAGTATGTTTTTACTATATGACTTACAGTTTTCATCAGTTTGACTGTTCCCAAGTGATCCAAGATGGTTGGTGATGTAGTAATTTGCAAATTGCTGAGACAAAATCCGAGTAGGTGTGTAACACATCTAATGAAGGAGTAGGTCACTTGGCCAGTAAAAAAGCCTAGTAGATAACCAATAGCCACATCTTCACTCAGCCTTGTTGCTAGGTTTTGCTTGTTGGTGGTGTATGCAATTTACGATGAAAATTATATGTTGTAGGTGCACTTTTTAATTAGGAGATTCATGATGGTCTCAGGACATGATCCCAGACATAATCAGTGGTCTAGTGTTTTGTGTGTGTGTTTGTGTATGTTTTCCTACATCCTAGAGCACGTCTTATACAAGTGTGTAGTAAATGTTGATAAAAAGGTTATGGACTAAGACATCTAAAACACAAAAGGAGACTATGTTACCAAATCTTGCAAATTTTTTTGGAAAAGTTAGTTCAACAAAATCTAACATACAGCTACATTGAAATAACAGTGCAAAAAATTTCACAATCCTGTCATTATAGACTTTTCTCTACAACTGCAACTAGGCCTGTCATTCTTTAATTCTTGCCAATGCCTTGTCCTTCCACTTACTCATTCTCTTTACATGTATCTCACTACACATATAATGTTGCAACTCTTTGCCCTTTGTCTACACTTATTGCCTTGAAAAGAACAGATTAGTTCAATGGGCTTCAACCACAAGGCCCCTAGAGGCAGATAGTCACTAAGGCTGGTCCTGCCATATTTGCTGCATTATTAAGGATACAGAGTGTTGAATGGACCAGGTCCACTGGTCATTTTAATTCTGCCCTAGTTCTAAACCATAGCTGTACTTTATCCAAAAATAAAAATTGAATTTTAATTTAACCCTACATATTTGGAAAAAGAGATGGGGATTCATTAACTTCTCTTTAGCATGATTATTATACTTTGGTGTTGTTTACACCAAAACATGCCAATTTTCATGGTTTTTCATGTCATTGCATTTAATTACTAGAATGAATCTAAACACTCTTTATAGTTTGTAAAAAATATGATCATTACATTATTTTTATATTTATTTTCTATACATAATGTTAAGATAAAATATAGTGGTATTTCTGAACTACATATGCTATTATGGTTTTAAAGATTAACATTGTCCAAAGTATTTTTAATTTAATTTCTTTTGTTTATAAAATTCTTAGCTGTTTTAAAAAATTGAAATTAATCTGATTTTGAGTTAGATGTCCTTTGCTCCCCAACCCAAATAACATTATTAGAACACTAAGAATTGACAACAAAAATTGAATATATTTTAACCTTACTTTTGTACAAGATTCTCATATTGCCCAATTCAGTTTTTCAATAAAATAAATGATACTTCTCTTAGTGAAATATACTACCTACGCATTTATCATGTACTCCCCCTTTTAAGATGGAGAGTATATGATATACACATTTTTAATAGTCTGTGCTACGTTTATTTAAACAGGAGTTCTCAGCCAGGTCTCTTATCAAAAACACTGAATGAATGCTGAGTTCAACCTATTTTCCCCTCTTAAGTTAGAGTTCTTTATTTAGTTTCTTTCTTTAGTTTTAGGGTTACTATATCTCTCCTCCATCCCCATTATTTGAGCTGTTGAATTATTTGCGGTTGACTAACATTGTTCCAGAATGCACCAAAATATCTTGCAGTGTAAAAGCAGTGGGAATGAGTTCTTCTGTTAGTTTGATTGTGAGAGATAGATGCTAGGTAATGGATGAAGCCCTATTGTTAGAAGTATCACCATGTATTTCTTCTCAAAGCCTCTAGAAAACCCTGATGATGTGCCAACAATATTTTACATACGTCAAAATTGAAGACTTTATAAAAAAACTGATGTATTCACACTGACAGCAAGTACATTGGTATGCCCTGCACCAAGTTACATCAGAGTTTAGAAACAGTTGGTGAGGTTTAGTAGTGGTTTTTAAGGAGCATACTAAATCAGGCATTCACAGCGTCTTAGAAACCTGCATTTTTAACAAGGACCCCAGATGATTGTAAATTTTGCTTAAGAGTGTGGTTTGGGGAAGCAACTTTATCTCCTTTGTATGTTAGATTAAATATACAATGAAATTAAATATGTCATGCAACTGAACAAAAATAACTTTTATACACAATATTCATATAGCTAAGGATACTGTAGTTTGAAACATGAAGCCAAATGCACTAGTATGTATATAGTCGTAGTCATAATGATCAATATGCTAACTGAAAGTTACATAACAATATGAAACATTAATGACAAATCTAAACATAAGCAAAGTTAATGAAATTTGAGTTGCCATTTGAGTCAGAGTTTGATCAAGGAACCAGATGACACTCTGTTTTCCAAATATGTAAGTTTTTAAGACAGGGAATTATCCCCTTACACAGTCAATAGAAAGACTGTGGGAGGTACTGAGTCAGGGGAGCTGCCATCAACTTGCTCAGGTTGTAACTGTAAGTTGAGTGGCTCCCATACCCCTGTCCGGAAGGGAGCCAGATGGTCAGCTGTGTCTCTCTCCCCAGATCGATATGCTTCCCAGCCCCCCTTGGCTAGTTCCCTACTCCCTCACTTTCCCTTTTTTGGAACTGTACTTCCCAGGAAAACATTTAGCAGTTAAGCCTCATCTTATTTTCTGTTTTATAGAGAACTTCAGCTAAGACAAGCATCAATTGGTAATTGATTATATATTAGCTGTTTGACAATTTTGTTTAAAAAGAACTTGAGTTAGTGTTTTAGGGGAGAAGAGGCCAGTTACAGCCATTTCTTTTTTTTTTTTTTTTTTTTTTTTTTTGAGGTATAGTTTACTTGCAATGTTGTGTTAGTTTCTAGTGTACAATATAGTGAGTCAGTTATAGATATAAATATATATATATATATATTCTTTTTTGTATTATTATAAACAATTGAATATAGTTCCCTGTGCTATACAGTAGGACCTTGTTGTTTATCTATTTTATAATTAGTAGTTTGTATCTGGTTTTCCCAAACTCATAATTTATCCCTCCCCACCCCCCTTTCCCCTTTGGTAACCGTAAGTTTTTTTAATATGCCTGTGAGTCTCTTTCTGTTTTGCAAATAAGTTCATTTGCATCATTTTTTTTAAGATTCCACATATAAGTGATATCATGTGACATTTGTCTTTTTCTGTATGGCTTACTTTACATAATATGATAATCTTAGTCTAGCCATGTTGCTGCAAATGGCATTATTTCATTCTTTTTAATGGCTGAGTAGTATTCCATTATACATATATACACTACATCTTCTTTATCCAATCATGTCAATGGACATTTAGGTTGCTTCTACGTGTTGGTTTATTGTAAATAGTACTGAACATTGGTTGTGCACTGATCTTTTTGATTAGAGTTTTCTCCAGATATATGCCCAGGAGTGGAATTGCCGGATCATAGGGTAACTCTTATTTTTAGTTTTTTAAGGAATCTCCCTACAGTTTTCATAATGGCTACACCAAATTACGTTCCCACCAACAGTATAGGAGGGTTCCTTTTTCTCCACATCCTCTCTAGCATTTATGGTTTGTGGACTTTTTAATGATGGCCATTCTGACTGGCGTCAGGTGATACCTCATTGTGGTTGTGATTTGCATTTCTCTGATAATTAGCAGTATTGAGCATCTTCTTATATGCCTGTTGGCCATCTGTATGTCTGCATTGGAGAAATGTCTGTTTAGGTCTTCTGCCCCCTTTTTTTTTTTTTTTTTTTTTTTTTTTTTGATTGGATTGTTTGTTTCTTTGTCATTGGGTTTTATGAGCTGTTTGTATATTTTGGAAATTAAGCCCTCAGTGACAGCAATTTCTGCTCCGTTCAGCTTCTAATAAGTAAGTCTGTACTTTCCTTATTTGCAGTGGAGTGCCATTCCATTGTAATATTTTGATGATCATTTTTATTTTCATGGGTCATATGCAGAGATAAAATACTAAACTTACACGATATCACTGTCCTTAAAGCAATCCCATCAATAAAAGGAGACCAGAGATATTCTAGAAATAGTGCCTATTAGAGAAAAAAGGTCTTCTTTTACTATATCTATGTACTTTACCCTATAGAACCTACAGATCACAGGTTCTCTTCCTAAACATGCAGGTATATATCAGAAGCGAGAGTTTTTTTCTTCTATTTTACTACCCAAATGTATTCTGGCTTAATACATCATTATAATGAAAACTTTGGAACAAAATATGTTTTTTCAAAGGTGTTCAATATTTATTACATTGATTTTTTTTTTCTTTGTGGTAAAAATTAATAGAAGCTGCATTTCATATTGTCAAATATGATTGTTTTGCAAACAAGCCCTTAATATCCATAAGATACAAATTTTCAATGTTCCTTTTTGTAACATTCAATGCATAATTAGGCACAGTTCTAAATTGGAGTTGAAATTTATTGATCTTGGTAGATAACTTTTTTTTAGAGATAGTTTTATAAAACAGTAAATGTATATGTATAGAGATAAAATTCTAACTGGTGATTATCTGAAATGTTTGGTATTATATTCTCTCTTGGAATAGATGCCAAATATTTTAGTATGTTTAAAAATCTATTAATATTATGGGGTTGACAAATTTAGATTATATAATCATATTCAGAAAAACATTAGAGTTAGAGAATAGCTACTGAAATGAATATATACACTTCTAAAAACTTGTAATTAAAAAATTACCAACATGTGTAGGGGTGGAAGAATGTTCCCTTCTTCCATTTTAGGTTCTAAGGCTGGTCTAATAACTAAATTGACATAGGACAGATTACCAGGAGAAAGACATTTAATTTTGTACATACAGGATCCCCACCAAGATATGAGATTCAAAGACAACCAGGCAATTGAGGTTTATATACCATTCTGAGCATCCAGTGAATTACCTTCCTCCCCTTGAAGAAGGAACAAGCAGATGTTCGATAATCACATGTTTGTTTTACCATTCAATCTATAAGCCCAGTTTGAGTCCTGTGGGCAGCCCACTGAGAATATTTCTAGCTGTCAGGGCCAAAGCATCTTTTGCAATGTGAATGTCTCTGATGTCATTGGGTGTTCAGGTAAATTTTCTAAGTGCCATGAAGACTATCCATACATGAGCAATTACAGTGATTTCTGGGAAGTTTATATCAAGTTGTTCACATTTAGTTTGCAGGGCTTCACGAAAAGGGTAGTTTAGTTTGTTTGTTTTATTGAAGTACCATCAGTTACAATGTATCAATTTCTGGTGTACAGCACAAAGTCCCAGTCATGCATATACAAACATATATTCATTTTCATATTCTTTTTCATTAGAGGTTATTACAAGATATTGAACATAGTTCCCTGTGCTATACAGAAGAAACTTTTTGAAATCTATGTTATATATAATGGCTAGCATTTGTAAATCTCAAACTCCCAAATTTATCCTTTCCCACCCCCTTTCCCTGGTAACCATGAGATTGTTTACTAAGTCTGCGAATCTATTTCTGTTTTGTAGATAAGTTCATAGTGTCCTTTTTCCTTTAGATTCCACATATGAATGATACCATATGGTATTTTGCTTTCTCCTTCTGGCTTACTTCACTTAGAATGATGTTCTTTAGGTCATCCATGTTACTGCAAATGGCATTATTTTATTCTTTTTAGGGCTGAGTAGTATTCCATTGTATAAACATACCACAGCTTCTTTATGTAGTCATCTGTTGATGGACATTTAGGTTGTTTCCATGTCTTGGTTTATTGTAAATAATGCTGCTATGAACATTGGGGTGAGTGTATTTTTTTGAATTAGAGTTCCCTCCAGATATATACCCAGAAGTGGGATTGCTGGATCATATGATAACTCTATTTTTAGTTTTTTGAGGAGTCTCCATACTGTTTTCCATAATGGCTGCACCAAACTACATTCCCACCAACAATGTAGGAGGGTTCCCTTTTCTCCACACCCTCTCCAGCATTTATTATTCATGGACTTTTTAATGATGGCCATTCTGACTGGTGTGAGGTGATACCTCATTGTAGTTTTAATTTGCATTTCTCTGATGATTAGCAATATTGAGCAATTTTTCATGTTCCTACTGGCCATTTGTATATCTTCATTGGAGAATTGCTTGTTTAGGTCTTCTACCCATTTTTGGACTGGGTTATTTGTTTTGTTGTTATTAAGTTAAATGAGCTGTTTATATATTCTGGAAATTAAGCCTTTGTCAGTTGCATCATTTGCAAATATTTTCTCCCATTCTATAGATTGCAGTTTTGTTTTGCTTATTGTTTCCTTTGCTGTGCAAAAGCTTATAAGTTTAATTAGGTCCCATTTGTTTATTTTTGCTCTCACTTCTATTGCCTGGGTAGACTCCCCTAAGAAAAAGGCTAAGATTTACATCAGAGAATGTTTAGCCTATGTTTTCTTCTAGGAGGTGTATTGTGTCTTGTCTTATATTGAAGTCTTTAAGCCATTTTGAGTTCATTTCTGTGTGTGGAGTGAGGGAGTGTTCTAACTTCATTGATTTACATTGCTGCTGTTCAGTTTTTCCACACCACTTGCTGAAGAGATTGTCTTTTCTCCATTGTATATTCTTGCCTCTTTTGTCAAAGATTAATTGACCTTAGGTCTGTGGGTTTATTTCTGGGCTCTCTATTCTGTTCCATTGATTCATATGTCTGTTTTTATGCCAATACCATGCTGTTTTCATTATGTAGCTATGTAGTATTGTCTGAAGTTTGGGAGGGTTATTCTCCCAGCTTCATTCTTTTTTTTCAATATTGCTTTGATAATTCTGGGTCTTTTGTGGTTCCATGTAAATTTTAGGATTATTTGTTCTAGTTCTATGAAAAATGTCCTGGGTAATTTGATAGGGATTGCACTAAATCTATAGATCACCTTGGGTAGTATGGCCATTTTAATGATATTGATTCTTCCAATCCAAGAGCACAGAATATCTTTCCATTTCTTTAAGTCATATTTAATTTCCTTAATCAATGTTTTGTAATTCTCCATGGATAAGTATTTCACTTCCTTGGTCAGATTTTTTCCTAAGTATTTTATTGTTTTGGATGTAACTTTAAAAGGGATTGTTTCTTTACTTTATTTTCCTGCTAATTCATTGTTAGTGTAAAGAAATGCAACTGATTTCTGTATGTTAATCTTGTATCCTGCTACCTTGCTGAATTATTTTATCAGTTCTAGTAGTTTTTGGAGCTTTTAGGGTTTTCTATATATAGTATCATGTCACCTACATATAGTGACAGTTTTACCTCTTCTCTTCCATTATGGATCCCTTTTCTTTCTTTTTTCTTGCCTGATTGCTCTGTCTATGACTTTCGAAACCATGTTGAATAGAAGTGGTGAGAGTGGACATCTTTGTCTTGTTCCAGATTTTAGTGGGAAGGCTTTCAGTTTTTCACTGTTGAGTATGATGCTGGCTGTAAGTTTGTCATAAATAGCTTTTATTATGTTGAGATATGTTCCCTCTATATCCACTTTGGTAAGTTTTTATCAAATGCTTTTCTGCATCTGTTGAGATGATCATGTGTTTTTTGTCCTTTCTTTTGTTGTTGTGGTGCATCACATTTCGAGAAACTTTGCCTATGTTGAACCATCTTTATGTCCCTGAGATGACTCCAACTTGATCATAGTGTATGATCTTTTTTATGTGCTGTTGGATTCTGTTTGATAGTATTTTGTTAAGGATTTTTGCATCTTTGTTCATCAGTGATATTGACCTATAATTCTCTTTTTTTGGTAGTGTCTTTGTCTGGTTTTGGTGTCAGGGCAATGGTGGCTTCATAGAATGAGTTTGGGATTACTCCCTCTGCATTCTTTTGGAAGAGTTTGAGAAGGACTGGTATGAATTCTTCTTTGTATATTTGATAGAATTCCCCATTGAAGCCATCTTGTCCTGGACTTTTGTTTGCAGGGAGGTTTTTTATTGCTAATTCTATTTCATTTCTATTGATCAGTCTGTTCAAGTGGTCTGTTTCTTGATTCAGTCTTTGTAGGCTGCATGTTTCGAGAAACTTGTCCATTTCTTCAGGTTGTCCAATTTGTTTCCATATAGTTGTTCATAGCATTCTTTTTTTTTTTTTTTTTTGTATTTCTGCAGTATTGGTTGTAATTTCTCCCTTTTCCCTTCTTATTGTTTATTTGTATTCTCTCTTTTCTTCTTGGTGAGCCTGTCCAGAGGTTTGTCAATTTTGTTTACTCTTTCAAAAAAGCAGCTCTTGGTTTGATTGATTTTTCTATTTTTTTTTAATCTCTATTTTATTTATTTTCTCCCTGTTCGTTATTATTTCCTCCTTCTGTTGACATTTGGTTTTGTTTGCTCTTCTTTTTCTAATTCTTTTAGGTGATAGGTTAGGTTGTTTACTTGAGATTGTTCTTCTATTTTGAGGAAGGCCTGTATCTCTATGAACTTCTTCTCTCTTAGGACTGCTTTTGCTGCATCCCATAGATTTTGTGTGGTTGTGTTTTCATTGTCCTTTATCTCAAAGTATTTTTTTAATTTCTTTGATTTCATCATTGACCCATTGATTTTTTTTTAGTAGCATGTTGTTTAATCTCCATGCTGTCATTTTTTTTTCTCCTTTCTTTTTCTGTGGTTGATGTCTTGTTTCATGGCATTGTGGTCACAAAGATGCTTGAAATAATTTCTGTCCTCTTAAATTTGTTGAGGCTTCTTTTGTGCCCATGTACATGATCTATCCTAGAGAATGTCCCATGCACACTTGAAAAGAATGTATATTCTGATTTTTGGGGGTGTAATTTCCTAAAAAATATCAACCAAGTCCAGCTGTTCTATTGTGCATTATTTTCTCCTTTGCTTTATTGATATTCTGTCTGGAAGATCTGTCCAGTGATGTTAATGGGATGTTAAAGTCTCCTACTATGATTGTGTTCCTATCAGTTTCTCCCTGTATGTCTGTTAGTATTTGCTTTATATATTTAGGCACTCCTATATTGGGTGCATATATGTTAATGAGAGTAATATCCTCATCTTGTATTGCTCCTTTAATCATTATATAGTGTCCTTCTTTCTCTTTATGGCCTTTGTTTTAAAATCTATTGTGTCTGATATGAGTATTGTTACCCCTGCTTTCATGTCTTTTCTATTTGCATGAAATATTTTTCCCTCCTCTCACTTTCAATCTATGTGTCCTTCACCATAAAGTGGGTCTCTCTTGAAGGCAGCATATTGTAGGTTCTTGTTTTATTATCCAGTCTGCCACTCTCTGTCTTTATTGGGTCATTTAGTCCATTGGCATTTAGAGTAATTATTGATAGATGTGTGTTTATTGCCATTTTGAACTTAGTTTTCCAGTTGGTTTGATATTTCTTCTTTGTTCCTTTCTTTTTCTTTTTGTGGTTTGATAATTTTCTTTTGTATTATTTTGGTTTCTTTTTGGGGTTTATGACTCTATTGTTTGCTTTTGACTTGTGGTTACTTTGTTTTTCAAGTATTTTAACTCATTACTATATCTTTTTGCTTTAAACTGATAGTCACATAAGCTCAAACTCATCCTAAAAAGAACGAAAAGAAAAAAAGAAGAAAATCTATATTTTCTTGCTCCCCTATCCCACCTTTAATGATTTTGATGTCCTTTTTTACATCTTCATGTTTATTCTGTTGCAACTTATTGTAGTTATCACCTTTCCAATTATGGTTTTCTCCTTTCTATAGCATCCTGCTTCTTTTCTATTTAGAGTAGACATTTCAATATTTCTTTTGGCATAGGTTTAGTATTGCTAAATTCTTTAAGTTTTTGCTTGTCTGTGAAATTCTTTAACTCTCCTTCTATTCTAAAGGATAGCCTTGCCAGATAATGTATCCTAGGTTGCAGCTTTTTATCATTCAGAACTTTGACTATATCTTGCCACTCCTTTCTGGCCTGAAGTGTATGTGTAGAGAAATCAGCTGAAAGCCTTATTGGGGTTCCCTTGTAACTAACTCTGTTTTTCTCTTGCTGCCTTCAGAATCATTTCTTTATCTTGAACTTTGGCCATGTTGATTATAATATGTCTTGGTGTAGGTCTGTTTGGGTTCTTCTTGTTGGGGACCCTCTGTGCTTCCTGTACTTGAATATCTGTTTCTTTCTTTAGGTTTGGAAAGTTTTCAGTCATGATTTCTTCAAATACCTTTTTGATCCCCTTTGCTTTTTCTTCTCCTTCTGGGACCCCTATTATGCATAGGTTGGCATGCTTTATATTATCCCACTGGTCCCTTATATTGCTTTCATTGGTTTTTATTTGCTATTTTGTCTGTTCTGATTGGGTGACTTCTGTTATCCTGTCTTATAAGTCACTTATTCATTGCTCTGCATTGTCTAGTCTGCTTTTGACTGCCTTTAGCTCAGCTTTTATCTCAGACTTTGAGTTTTCTGTTTTTAATTGGCTCCTCTTTATAGTTTCAATTTCCCTTTGAAAATATTCTGTCTCTGTTCATAGTTTCTTTTCATTTTTGAAGTCATGATCCAGTGGACTATTGAGGTCTAATTCATTGATCATTCTTTCAGGGGATTTCTGTTACTCCTTTAGTTGGAAGTAGTTCCTCTGCTTCTTCATTTTACTTATATCTCTCTTGCACTATGGCTTATGGAATATCAATTACCTACTGTGGTGTTTTTTTTTTTTTTAATGAGGATGCATTCCTGTGTAGACTGTGCACCTCTAATAATTTTGTCTTAAGGTCTGTTTTTAGTATGGATGGTTGCCATGTCTTTCTTACATGTGTGTTGACTGTTATCTCTTTGATTAGGGTTAGATGGTGTTGTGGTGACCAGAGCCTGCCCTGGTTGTTCTGTGGTTGTCATAGCCCTGACAGGGGCCAGGTCTGTTCCCCTTTTGTTGAAATGGAGGCTTCCAAACCTGTTTCCGAGCTGCGGTTCATAGTAGGCATGGTTGGAGCACTTTAAATACTCTGTTGACTCTGCTCTTCTCCTAGCTTTAGCCACAGGAATATCAGTGCACTGCTCTGGTGTCCCCCAGGTTACCTGCCCTCAGAGCAGTAACTACCAGTGCAGTTCCACTGACTTCTGGCAATCCAGGTGTGCAACCCAGAAGAATCAACAAAATTTCAAACAAAAAGTCATAAAAATTGTTAACCTCATTAGTCCATTCAGTCTCATATAATTAATTCTAATTGATCTTTTGTTAGCAGTTTTATGGAGCCATCAGTTTCTCGATTAGATTTATGCAAATTCTCACTTAGTTCAGTGGTATGTTCTGAAAGTTATCAAAAACCTATACTTGTTAGAGTCCTTTCTATGAGTCTCATTGAAGATGAAGCACTTTGCAAAAGCATCAGAGTAAAACAGTTACTGTCTGTTAGTGACAAAAGAAAAAGTCACAGTTAAAGATCTAAAGAGAGTTCATTATAATGCAGTTAACAAGGAAATTTGATTATTTAGGTAATAACTGGAATTATAAATGAAAACACTACCTATCAGATATTTAGAAATTTTATACAATTTCTGGAACACATATCACTAACAAATATTCAAACAAATACAACATAAAGCATGTTTAGTATTATTTCTTGCCTGACAATGCTTATTACCATGTAATTTAATATCAAATAAGCTTAATTCATTTAACATATCACTTTCTTTTTTTAATAAGGAGAGAGAATAAATCTTTTAAGATGTTCCAGGGACCCTCTTAAAAATCCCAGTTATTTCAAGGGCAAAATAGAATTTGATTTTGTGGATTCAAATAGGATCACAGGTCATTGTGATACAATACTTAGTTATCCCTTTAACCAAAGTGACAACAAAAGACTTTGGAGGCAAATACAGAAAGTTACGTAATTGTTTAAAAAAAAAAAAAAGAAATCAACTTTCCTTTTCTAATAGAGAAGATTCAATTTTCTTAAGTAATCAAAGACCTGATAAAGACAACATGAAGCACAATAAATTATTTTGATAAAACACAGAATCTTTATTTTCTAGGCAGATTACTTAAATGGGCAAAGAAAAACTTTTCACAGTCTTATCAAGAGCAGATCACTAGTCTAAGAAAACCTTGTTCTTTTAGCAAATGAAAGAAAATTTTTATTTTTACACATATACTATTGATATTAAAGCTTATTTTTAAAGACAAAGTGAATTCATTCAATTTTAGGTAGCTCAACTACATAAGGCGAAATTTTCTTTCCTTCTCTACCTCACTTCCTCCTCAACTTCTATATCCATTTAGTTTGTTTTTTAATTTTCCACTTTCCCATTCTGAAATAATCATTACTTTAGGACAACTTTAGTCTTTTCCCTTTAATGAACACAGCATATCTCATACCTTTTCTTAGCCAAAAACAAATGTTATTTCTTTGTATATAGAGTTTCTTTCTCTTATTTCTAGTCTAGTAGTTTTAATTATATTTATTAATTAGAATCCTTAATTCTTGGACTTTCATTTCTAGTGAAAACTGAGTAAGCAATTGTGGACTGTCACACCAGCATTCTGTAGACTGGCAAATTTAGGAATCCATTTCATAATTTCTAGACACATACACTTTGTCCTAGTACAATTTTTTTTTAATGTGGCACAAGACAAGTTACTGACAGATCCAAATATCTTTAGTTTCTCTGTAAGAAGCAGCCTACATTCAATAATTAATGTTTCTGTATTTTATCTTACTTGGAAATGACCTTAATGAATTTCCATCATTTAACTTAACATAGTAAAACTCTAAATCACCAGATTTAGAAAACTATTTAAGTAGACATATCATAAAACATAATTATTTTTGAAAAGCTCACTTAAAAAATTTATCTCCCTTATAATTATTTAATTCACTTGTTCTTAACAATTTAGATTACTCATAAAATTTCATGCAACACTAAAGCAGCTAGCCATCATCTTAAGTTATTTTTCTTTCTGACAAATTTTGTAACAGAGATAACATGAGCTTATTTGACCATTAGTAAACCTAAGTAGAATAGATTATGTTTATTGCTGGTAACTCTAAACACATACCTGTTTTAATTAAACCAACAAACTTAAACTATTTTTTATTTACCAAAGATTACCCCAGATCACATGAATTGGAAAAGCATTTGATTTAATGTCTATTATATTTCTGAGCTTAAAAATATTTAAATTGATAAGCATGTATTTTTCTTTAAGCCATTTAATCAAAGCCAGTTGTTTTTTTTTTAATAAACTAATTTTGGCAATACCATCCAGAGGTAGAAAAATATCATATATGCATAACATTCCATAGACATACAGAAACACAAACAGGGACCCTGTAGTTTCTATTCCAAAATTTTAGCCAAGACTTGGTAAAATAATACAAAACTCACTAGTTCATAAATAACAGTTGAATCTAAATTGTATCTCTGGACGATGGAACAAGTTAATTTTACTCACTTAAATGGCTAAAGCTTTTTACTAATTTTTGTGGAGAAGACTTTTAGGTTTGTATTTGTCCTTAGCAAGTAATCTTATGGAATCTGAGGATTACATTTTGGGCAAGGAAATATTTATAGCAGTTTGTATTTTATTTTAAAAAGCCTCTCCCCCACCCCCACTTTTTTTCCTTCAGTCCCAGAGTATTCTGGGCTGCATTTTGGTTGTCTCCTTGGAGTGTTTACATTTCAAAGACATGACAGATTTACATCTTTAAGGGACAGAGAAAGAATGCAAGTCATCTCCTAGGAGTCTTGGAGTATATTTCTCTGTTTAATCAGAAGTCTAGTGTAATTAGTATTTTCCTTCTTTTTAGGACACTTCTGTTCCAATGTTCTGATCTTTTACAGTATGTACAAACATCTTGAGATGAATAGGGGAGGTCTTGGGGTTGGTAAAGATAGGTGTATTTTTTTTTTCCTAGAGCTGCATTCTTGTTTTGCAAAGATTTGTAAGATAAAGATTTTAATTCCTCCAAGAACTGGGTTGCAGCCCAAATAGTACCAAAGGGCTGACCCACCCATCCATCTGCATTATCTTCAATTTGCACTCTTCTATCAGGGATATTTCCAAATAAGATGGAATCAAATGATTTCTATATTCTGGAGCTCCAGGGTTTAATGAAGTATGCCTTTCAAAAGTCTGGGTAAAGTCTTTAACAAAGACCTTTGAATTTTTTTTTTTCTGAACATACAATTCAATCTACCATTGAATTGTATCAGGCCCTGAGTATTGGCCTCAAGCTGATCCATTTCCTGATTATTTATAAAAGGGCCTGGGTCATCTATAACTTTTGTGAGAGTTTATTTTTCCCAGGGAGCTGTCTGGTTTGTCTGTTAATTATGAAGGGAAGAACACACCTTAACAGCCAATCAGGGTCCCTGTAAGTGGGACTGTGCATGTCCACTAATCTTTCTGAGTCCTTATATTTGCTAGAAACAGAAAATGGAGATAAGAGGGCTTTGTCATTTGATAGAACTGCTGCTGTCCATAGACATGGACTCTGCATTTGGGGTCCAGGCTATATTTGCAGGGAACATTGCCTAGGAAATCCGAAAACTAGCAGAGCCTGATGACAGAGCCCTACCACCTGTCCCAAGTGATTCTGCTAAATTCACTCCCTGGCTTTCACAATTTACACAAGTAATCTTTATGCCCTGGGCTGGTGATCAGGAAAGAGTGCTCTCTGTAAATCTTAACAGAAAAGGGAAGTTAAAATAGGCAGATGGGGCTGAACAAGGCAAAAAGCGTATCTTATTGTTGTGTGCGTGCTTTTATAATATAGGGGAAACATAGCAAACTTGTCTAAAGAGATGCCAGTCTGGTGAGAAACCTGAACTCACAAGTCTGTAAGGCCAGCTCAAACAACAAGCTTGTAGGACCTCTGCCGGTATTCAGTCCTGTGATTTTCCTCCTTATGACAAACAACACAAAAGACAAAAGAAAACAAAGACCATTTCTAGGAATCAACAGAAAATAAGCATTCTAATATATCTTTACCAGAGTCACTATACAAAAAGAACTGAGTCACACAAATATTTTCTTCTGCTAATCTAAATCCAGAAAAAGGAAAAGGACTCTCACCACCCTCACTTTCACCACAGGCAGAGATCCAGGAGATGTAACTGATGTCTTACGTTCTACCAGAGGTTCCAGGATCTCTCAGCCACAGCAGCCCCAGAACAAGCAATGTCCAAAGGAGAGCCCCGCACTGGGTACCAAACTGTTGGGAAGGCGGGCGGAATTTTCCCTTCATTCCTTATAGGTTCTTTGCCTGGTCTATATCTAAATTGACATAAGGCAGATTAATAAAAGAAAAAGAAATTTAAGTCCATACATATGGGAGTCCCACAAAGATATGGGACTCAAAGGCAGTCAGTCAGGTGAGGCTTACATGCTCCCCCGAGCTAAGGTATGATGGGAGCCTAGAGCTTCAGAGGAGGGGAAGGCAATTCACAGGAAGATGAGAAGAGCAGATGTTTGGTAATCAGATGTTTGCCCTCCCGCACAGATAAGTCTTTCAGATTAAAAAAAAAAAAAAAAAAGTTATTTCTGGTAATATTCTCTTCTGGTACAGGCCTCCTAATCTACATTCTTTGAGGCAGTTATGGAGGAAGTAAAAAGCTCTTCCTGAGTCTGCTGGGTCTTGATTGCCTTCAGTTCCAAATAATACATCTGCCAGTGTCACATTTTTGGGTGCATATTCTGCTCCCCATCGAATGCGACCAATCACCACAACACCACTCCTGTTTCTTCTACAGCCTACTCATTTCTCTCCACCCAACCCTGGATAATTTCAAAGAAAATACCTAGGTATGTTATTTCATGTGAAAACATTTGATTATTTTTTAAAGTTTAGGACTTTTTAAGAATAAACAATGGCTGTTTAATTAAATACCAAGTTAGTGTTTAAGTTCCACCAACTCTCTCATATTTCTCATTTTCTTAAATCAGAATTCAAAATAAGAATGAAATAAGATTCTTGAGTTGTAATCTTTCTGATGCTCTCTCAAGTCCACTTTATAGGTGTCCCAAAACTTTGTTTTCCTTGTAATTTACTTGCTGAAGTAGTTGTTATTGGTTCTGTATTGTTTCCCACAGTCCAGAACTTGCTGATTGCATCCAGTGATGTGAACTTGTTCTTCATTCCCTTATATTTGCTATAAATTGTCGGATCCAGTGATAGATACCAACCAAATTCAAATGTTTGTCAAGGATACTTTATAGGTGGTGATATGTAGTGCCATCAGGGCACATGATGTGTGATTATATCTATGTCCCCTTGGCAGCCATTGGTAATCATTGCCTAGATTTCCTTGTAAAAAGGTGATATTCTAGTTCTATCATTCCTTTCCTAGAAGGAAAGATTACATCCATAATGAAAACTTGTACTCATCAACTATTTGTTTACACTAATGTATAGTTTGTACAGGAAAGGTAAGATAAATGTTTGATGGTTTTCCTGTGATGACATTTCTCCTAGTCAACTCTAGTTCTGATTACTTGCTTCCACTATATAATCCATCTCCTCCTACCTATGCTGTGCTTTCCTCATACTGCAGCATCCATTCTGACCACTCTATAGCACTTTAGTGAATATTTAGGGTCAACAGGCTACATGTGAAGGGTATGGTAAGATGGTGAAATTATATTGCAGCACAAGACTGGATAGGAAATCGAATTCCTGTTCTTAAAGGATTTTGAGGACTTGAATTTCTGTTCTTAAGGGATTTTGAGTACTCATCTTGTATACTGCAACTTCATCCCCACTATTTCCTTGCCTTTCACTAGTTTCTCCTGCCATACCCTCAGAGTGATTTTTCCCCCTACACACTACCAGAGTTTTGAAAAACAAAAACTAATTCTCACCTGTTCTTTGACTAATACTTTTTGTTTGTTTTTCCTTCTGGGTAAACTTTTATAGTATTAAAAATATAATGGCCCCATAGAGCATTCAATGTTTGTGAATGGACTTCTTTGATGGGTTTCAGCAATGAAATTATGAGATAATTTTGTTTACCAGGAATAGACCCTGAACTAGGTGCTAAAAGAATAGGCAGGGTATAGTCAGGGACATGATAGGATGTCCCGTTTCTCAGTTTCCAAAATCTATAGATAATTAAAACATTTTGAATGCCAAAATTCTTTTGGGGAAGAAGCTCAGGACAGTGGTTAAGAGCACAGAGTCTGAAGTCATCTCCGTTAGTTTGAGCAAATTTCTAAACCTCTTTAAAATCAAATTTCCTTGGGAAGATGTGGCTGAGGATAGTCTGCCTCTTGAGGGATCTATGAGCTATTTCCACTTCATGTAATGTAACACAGTTAAAGATCTTAATGACAGTTTATTAATATTAATGTATTTAAATGAAATCAATTTCCTTCTCCAGAGAACAACACATAAAGTCTAGCAGTCAGACTTGTGAAAGCACCATGTATTTATTCTTTTAGTAAGTAAAGGCTTCTGAAAATATAAGCCTCTTCTTGTCACATGTTAACACTAATTGAACATCCTGGGATTTATATTTCTTTTCTCCCTGTTTTTTTTTTTTTTCCATTTTCTGTGTGTTTTCATTCTTATAGCTGACTTTCTGTCTCATCACTTATTTGACCTCTTTTTTAAATATTGTATAAGCATTTCTCCTATGATTTTTCAAACACTTGCCACCTAAGTATATCTGTTAACAGGGATAGATTGATCACATATTGGGATCAAATGAAATCTAGCCAGCAATTCACCAGCAACATTCACCATTACTTGGATAAACTTTGAAGGATGCAACAGACACACCCCAATACACACACACATCCAATAACATTCACCAATCTTAGTTGTATAGTTTGCACCTTATTTGTGATGGTCAGAAAGCACATCAGTTCTGCCATATTTACTTGTCCAATCTGTATCAAAATCTTAACAAATGAGGTTAGAAAAAAAACTACTAAAAATTTAATAAGACAGGAAATTTGCCTTATTTTCCTATACTTGACTATCACTAGAAGTTATCTAAATACTAAGAGGGGATTAATGATATCATTGGCTCCTCTCAATTAGAAAAAGGTATTGCTGCCCCATTTTATCACTAAGGCTATTTGATGCTTAGAGAAAGCTTAAGAAACTTGTCCAACATCACAAGAGATCTGGAATCTATGGAAGCTAGGATTTGAATGCATTTGAATGCAAGTCTTATGATACTACAGCCCTCGTGTCTAACCACCAATCACAATACAGAACCTGTATTCTTGATTTGTACCAAAAGGTGAAACACTGAAAACAGTATGTTTACTCCACATTTAGAAGTGAGGTATTTGAGGGATGGTTTATATCTTATTTCATTTATAAATAACTTGGACTTTTAAAAATTTATAAAATAGGAGTTGGGCAGAGGAGGATGGTCTATAAGCTTCTCTGCCTACCTAATGTGAGCATGGATGGGCTTTAGTTTGACTTTTTCTCACAGTCAACCATTTCCTTATCCCTCTGCCTACCTATCATTTTCATGATGAAGACATGGGGAGATGATATTTACATGAGGCAGAGTTTCAAACATAAGCCACCTTGAGGGACTGTTTGATCTGTTCGAGTAAGTCTATACAATCTCACGTTGCCTCTCTGCTCTTTCAGATTTCAATTCCTTTTCTGGAATAAATACAAAGCAACAAAAAGTATTTACTCCAAAAAAGTATTTAATGAAGAATACTAATAAGACCATGACCATTTCAGGTTGAATTTGTGGTATCTGATTTCTAAGGAGAGATACTTAGAAAATTGACCAAATACATTGATTTTTCTTCCTCCAAATATGTATGATTTCAATCTTGAAACCTCAGGAAAAAAGATGTGTTCCTTTGCCATCATTAAAAATAAATTATAAAATATGTGATTTTAACTTATAAATGGTATTTTTAAAACTTACAAAATGGTAAAAAGAACATGCATTACTGCCCAACAAAAAGTACTTTTAATGCTTTGTTGTACCCTCCTCCAATCTATTTTACCCTTGTATCTGAATTCTACTTAGGTTGAGTCCACAATATGTACAATATTTATATGCTGCTAAACATTATACCATAAAGAAATTCTTATTCTATAATAAAATTTTTGTCATAGTAATACATGTTTTCATAATAATCTATTGAACATTTGAATGATAATTCTAACTCTTCATCATCAATTGAACACCTAAGTTAACAGGTTTTTACTGCTATCATTGATCCTATGAAAAATACCTTTGGAATATTTTCGAACAGTGAATTACCTGGGCAAAAAAATTGTGCATTCTTTGGGTTAATAACATGTTACCTCAATGTTTTATCGAAGGCACTGTATAGTGTAGAATGCAGGTATACCGAGTGCCATTTTTACCACATTCTTGCCAGTACTCTATGTAAGATCTTTTCAAAATATGATTGTGATTTTAAAAAGTGAATGCTCCCTCCTCATAGTCTGTGTGTTTTTCATTTAAATACCAGAGTGAAGAAGGAGCCCCCCAGGAGGGAATGCTGGAAGACGTGCCCGCGGAGCCTGACAACGAGGCTTATGAAATGCCTTCTGAGGTGAGAGTTTATGCACATAAAACTCCGAAAATAAAATTTAAGAGTTCAAGTTGGCTCGAATAATCAGTTATTTCCCTTATATTTGTCCTTAATGAGAGTGATTTACTCTCTAGATGCTAAGTTGGCCAAATCCAGGACATGTATTGTGTGGACAACTTGCAGTTTAAGAATGCTTTTTACATTTGTAGTGTATTGTTAAAGAAGAAAAAAAAAAGGCAGCAGCAGTGATGAGAACATATGTGGTCCATACAGCCTAAAATATTTACAGCCTGGCCTTTTACAGAAAGTTTGCTGAGCCCTGCATTAGAGAATTATTAGAAATTTTACATTATTCTAAACCAAATGCCAAAATGGAAAGTTAGAGAAATTAACTAAATGCCAAAAGAAGATAATTATTTTTGCCATATATTTCCAGTGGGATATTTGCACAATATAATGAAAGTTACTCAAAAAAATTAAAGTAGAAATATGATTGATGCATAGTTTGCAATAATTGGTATATTTTAGTCCAGCATTTTAAATGGCATACTTTACTTTGAAAACAAGTTTCTTTAATAGAAAATGCATCACAAGGAACATTAGGAAATATTTTTAGACAATGAAACTGACTCATGAAGAAATAGAAAATCTAAACAAATCTCTACCGAAGAGACTGAATTATTTATAAAAAAAAACAAAACAAAAAAAAAAAAACCTACCCGTGGAGCAAATCCCAGGACCAAAAGCTTCACTGGTGAATTTTACCAAAAATTTAAAGAATACCAGCTAATTATAATAAATGCCAATTAATTTATTATCTAAAAAAGTAGAAGAGGTGGGAGAAATCCCTAACTAATTCTATGAGACTATTACCCTCTTACCAGATCACCAGAAAATGTATTAATTTCTGCAAATGGAATGATTATCAATATGCCTTTTAATGATGCCATAAAGAATAATACATTGAGATTAAATTATTTGCCTAATTTTTTTACCAATACTTTGGGGTTTCTTTATAAAAGCATGGCACAATGCTAAATAAACACTATAGAAAATACAATAAGAGTAACTGATAGGACCAGGACACAAGGAGTTTACATTCTAGTAGACTCAATAAAAATAAATATATTCATTTATATTGACTGCCTTCTTCTATACTGACTGCCTTCTATTTCCCAGGCATCCCAGGGGCAAAAATATACACGATACACAAAAACGTTAACATTTTACAGTATTTATGTCAGTCAGGAGAAGCTTTATAGAAGAGGTGGGGGAAGGGGTGGGCAATAAGATAGGCCAAAATAAAGGAGAACATTCTACCATGTCTTAGCTATGTCTGAGGAGCAGTGAGTAATAAAATATGATTCAAGCTCAGAATAGTGACAGATTAAGGCTACTGAGATGGATCGAAGACAAATTGTAAAATACTAGAGAAACCTTGCCATGTAAGTTTGTACTTAATTTGGAAAGCAGCTTGAGCTGTTGCAAATATTCTGACATTATTAGACATTATTAGTTCCTTAGGAGGACTCATCTGGCCACTATGGTTAAGACCATTAAGATTTTTCTTGTGTACGTCATCCAAACATTGTATGGGGAGAGGAGCTTCGAAATAGTAATAATTGAAGAAGCCCTAGATGAAGATGAAGTTTCCAACTGGGAAAGTAAAAGGAGAGAAAATATGATTTGCCTCGAAATGTCTTAGTTTCTTTCTAAGAAACCATCTGATTTGGTTCTCACATTTACTGGCAGAAGAAACAAAGCCGGACAGACCAACTAATTTGTCCTCCAGGACTAGGTCATATGATTGTTAAATGGCACATCTGAAAGTAGAATTCACATACCCTAACTAACTCTGACCACCACTCTAACTCACTTTTATATTTGACAGGAAGACAAAACTATTCAAAAGAAAATGATATTGGATGTAGCAGAACTGTTCCAGAACTCTTAGGACTATATAGCCTTTATTCAAAGCAGCGAGCCATGTCCTGTCTCATTTGCCCTGAGGCCCTGATTACTGGCCCCTTATCCTAAACCTTCACGCTGTCTTTCTGATTTTCCTAATATTAGGAAGGGTATCAGGACTACGAACCCGAAGCCTAAGAACTATCTTTGCTCCCAGTTTCCTGAGATCTGCTGACATCCTGTACAAGTGCTCAGTTCCAGCGTGCCCAGTCATGACATTTTCTCAAAGTTTTCACAGTGTATTTTGAAGTCTTCCATCAGCAGTGATTGGAGTATCTGTACCTGCCCCAACTCAGCATTTCGGTGCTTCCCTCTCACTGAATATATGGTAGCAGGGTCGTTGTGTGCTGTGGATATTGTGGCTTCAAATCTAAAATGTTAAAGCAAATTAAAAACACCTAAGTGACTACCACTTATTTCTAAATCTTCACTATTTTTTTGTTGCTGTTGTTGAAAAATTGTGAGTGATTTACTATCATATATTATAGATTTTAAGGTGTCTTTTAATGATTCTGTCTAAGAATAATGATGTATTGTGCAATTTGTTAATATATACAATACTTAAACATGTGAGCATGAAACTATGCACCTATAAATATTAACTATAAAATTTTATTGTTTTGTGATGTTTTATTAACTCGTGTTTTCATAAAAATTGTGACAGCTAAAATGTTACGTCATTACAAAAATCTTTCTATCCCATCTCACTTTAATGATAAAAATCATGCTTATAAACAACATGAAATGAGAAGTGACACAATAAAATATAAAGTCCTTGCCAGCCATTTGATGAAGAAGGAATTTTAGACGTGTTAAAAAGGCCAGATGGAACATTAACCCTCTACCTTGGGAATTCCCTGAAACACCACCACCCAATGTTCTGATGGCACTGGTGCCTTAAGAGGCTCTACTAAAAAAAGTGAGTTCCATGGACTAGAGAAGTGATTTTGAGTACATCCCCTTAAGATATTCATACGACACATTACCATTTCATGCATTAAAGACTCTGAGGGAACCTGGTTAACTTTAACCCAGCATTTTCTTTTTCTTCTTTTTTTAAATCAAATCTTTTTCCTTCTAGGAAATACCTTTAAGCATTTCTGAGAACTACCAGAGAATCACCTTAAAAATGTCAGCTCCCTAGATTTTATGAAAATCTCCTACTCCTTTAAATTTTGCTAGATATATAAATTATAGGATATTTCTTTAGGAAAGATTTTTCTACTTAGGAAATGTCTGTTAACTCCCCATGGGTGCTGACAATAAATGTGAATGTCAAAAGACCTGTATAAATCAATTATTTAGTTTGTCTTTTTAATTATTCAGGAGAAAAATGGCAGAGTCCCTTTAAAAAATCACCAGTAGAAAGCAGAATTTTTAGACAGAATATTCTAGAAGCACTAGGCACATTCTATGTAGTCATGAGTAATCTGATGTATATTAGGAATTGGCAAGGAAGGAAGACAGAATGAATATAATGACTATAAGCATGATCACCATAGAAGCTTCCTTTTTTACCTAATTGGAAAGAGACTACCAAGTGTTAAGCTGCCTGTGCAGTCTTAAGCTGGAGAGAAGTGGTAAGTCTCTTATTTCATTTAGATGTGTTAATGAGTATTCCTAAACCACATGGAACAGTAAAATCTTTTGTACAACAAGCATTCTATTCTAGTACTAATATGAGCATAAAAAATGCCATAGGAAGATATATACCATAGTGGTTGTCCTGAACCAAGCATTTAAACAAAAAGTTGCACAAGGGAAGAAGCCTTTTCAGGAAGATTGTCTCACAGCCACTGCTGAGACAACCTGACCTGAGGGCTAGTCTGCTCCTAGGTTTTATATGCAGACATCAGTCCCCTAAGTCTGATTTATTCAGCCTCATATGTTTCATGAGGTCTTCAGCAAAACAGGTCAAGAAGAGCTTTGGCACACAACTGGCAGCACAACAATCTAATATATGGTTTAGCATTCCAAGTCAGAGCTTCCTTGGTCGCCCCACCAGTATGAGATGCAAATATATTCCTCATCCTTCTGGCTCATCCAGTGGGTAACTATTGGATCAACCACACACAGATGTACACACAGACACACAGACACAGGCTTCAAGGACAACCATTAGTTCTCAGGGACAGTGCTGTCCACATACATACTGAGGAAGAAAAACAGTTTTCTAACTACAAACTTGACAGATTCCTCTGTCGACTGCACTGACAGTACTCTGCATCCTGGGGTGCGTTCATCCTACTGTGTTCTGTCTTGAGCGGGAGCACAACAGAGCTGGCACTTCCCTGTTTGCCCTGTCCCTGGAATCTGAATTGAAGATACTTTTTTTTTTTTCCTCACTGTGTCAAATATAGAGGTAAGTCATTTGTTAATACTAACCCAAAAGTGATACTCATGTGTATGGAGATTTATTTCTAATTCTAGGAGAAATTAGCCAGCTCCTGATTACTCTGACTGATCCTTCCTTATAACTAAACTACGCATATCCTGTGACAAGAACTAAGTTATCTATTTTAGTGAAAGATAAAAATATTATTATAATAGTAGTCACAATAAAGCAGGCTGTGTCATTTCCCTGTTGCATCATGTGTACTTAGCTTCTGTCAAATGGCAAAAAAATACATATATATAAAGTATAACTAAAATTGTTCAATTTTACATTTTTATAATGTAATGACTGAATTTATAAATGAATAAACTAGAAAGGGCATGAATTAATAATTTGTATTTTTAAATTATGTTAACATCTTAACATTTTATAAGAAGCTTTGACTTTCTAGGTGTATATTTTTTTGATATAGTGATACTGTATTTTATCCTTTGAGTAAGCCTAGATTTGAAGAATCCGAATGCAATAGAATAGATATAACACAGAAACTATTCCTAAATATTATTTTAGTTTCAACATCTCTTATACAATTATCTAAGATTTTTTTTTAATGTTTCTTTGCTGCTACAACAATATCTTTGATCATTTAAAATCCAATAGTTCAGATGGTATATTGGAAGCAGCTAAAAAAGCATTCTTTCAAAAAGTCCAGCTTGAGCCTCTAGTAATTTTGCTGATATAATATACTTCTAAAGTCAGGTAGGATTGCATAGGGGATTTCCAAAGTTGATCCTGCAACTATAGTTAATATACTGGGATAACTCTTCTTATGAACCTTATGAAAATGTATTCTTAGATTCCCTTAAAGGTCAGTGACCAGAAATCCCCACTGTTTCTATGGCAACACAGCAAGATATGGTGCCTTGGAAATGTGCTGCATTTTAATTAGGAGTTCCTCTAGGGCCTCCTAACAGCCTTTTGCAGGTAAACTAAATACCAAGTTGCTTTATATCTCACAGTGAGATGAAGGCTAGCCCATCTGTAAATGTCAAAGCTAAGCTGCGATCCAGTAAAGCCAAATTTAAACAAATACAGTCACAAGTCTATGTGCTTATCTTACAAAAGACTATAGTACTCTTTACCTAAAATAATCAGGGATGCTTGCCTAATTAAGCTGCCAGGAGGAGTAGTGAGGATCCTGGATTCTAAAACTAGACTATGTAGGTTTTGTTTGTTTGTTTGTTTGTATATCACTTATTTAGACTATGTAGGTTTGACTCCCAGTTACGTCATTTGCTACCTATGTTACTTTGAGTAAGTCATTTAATGTCTTGGTGCTTCTGTTTCCTTGTCTGTAAAAATGCAGATGATAATAGTACCTCACAGCATTGTTGTGTGGATTAAATGAGTTAATATAAGTAGAATGCTTAGGACTCTGACTGGCCTATGGTAAGTAATCAATAAATCAGTGATGCTATAGTAGCAGTAGTGCAAGAAATGGTGGTAGAGGTGGTGGTGGTGGTAGTAGTAGTAAAGAACACTGTATTTTTAAATGTAAATAAGAAATACATATTTAAATGTTTAGATAATTCATTTATACCACCTCTTAATATAAAACAGTTATAATAGCCAATGCAATCTTGAAAAAGAAGAACAAAGCTGGAGGCACCATACTCCCTGATTTTAAACTATATTACAAAACTATAGTAGTCAAAGCATCAAGGCACTACATAAAAACAGACACATAGACCAATGAATGGAACAGAATAGAGAACCCAGAAATAAACCCATGCATATATGATCAGTTAATTTACAACAAAGAAGCCAAAAATATATAGGGAAGGGAAAAGATAGTCTCTTCAATGAATGGTGTTGGGAAAACTATACAGCCACACGGCAAAGAATGAAGCTGGCCCATTATCTTACACCAAATGCAAACACTAGCTCAAAATGGATTAAAGACTTGACTGTGAGACCTGAAACTATAAAACTCCAGGAAGAAAACATAAGCAGTAAGGCCTTGATAATCAGTCTTGGCAAAGATATTTTGAATTTGACATCAAATGTAATAAAAGCAAAAATAAATGAGACCACAAGAAACTAAAAAGCTTCCACATAGCTAAGGAAACCATCAACAAAATGAAAAAGCAATCTACTGAATTGGAGAAAATATTTGCAAACTATGTATCTGATAAGGGGTTAATATTCAAAATAAAGATTCATACAGCTCAATAGCAAAAACCAAATAATTCAATTAAAAATTGGGCAGAACATCTGAACAGGCATTTTTCCAAATAAGACATACAGATGGCCAACAAGTACAAGAAAATTTGCTCAATATCACTGATCATCAGGGAATGCAAATCAAAACCACAATGAGATATCACCTCACATCTATTATGTTATTATCAAAAAGACAAGAGATAAGTGTTAGCAAGAATGTGGAGAAAAGGGAATCCTTGTGCACTTTTGGTGAGAATGTAAATTGGTGTAGCCACTATGAAAAATACTATGGAAGTTCTTGAAAAAATTAAAAATAGAGCTACCATAAGATCCAGCAATCCCACTTCTGGGTATTTACTCAAAGAAAACAAAAACACTAACTCGAAAAGATAGATGCATCTCTATATTCATAGAGCATAATTTACAGTAGCTTAGATATGGAAGCAACCTAAGTGTCAATTAATGGATAAATGGATAAAAAAAATTTGGTATGTACAGTTGACTCTTGAACAACAGGGGTTTGAACTGTGGGAGTCCACTTATATGTGGCTTTTTTTCAATAGTAAGCACTATAGTATTACATGATCCACAATTGGTTGAATCCACGGATGCGCAATTGAGGATACGGAGGGCTGATTACAAGTTATACACAAATCTTCGACTATGCAGAGGATGGGCGCCCCTAACCCTTGCACTGTTCAAGGGTCAACTACACATATAATGGCATGCTATCCAGCTATAATGAAGAAGGAAATCTTTCCATTTGTGAAAGCATAGTATCATCAAGGTCCATTCATGTTAAGTCAAATGTGTCGGACAGAAAAAGACAAATACTGCATGATCTCACTTATGTGTGGAATCTTTAAAAAAAAAAAAAAAAGCCCTGGAGCTCATAGAGAATAAATAGGTGGTTGTCAGAGGTGGCAAGTCACTGGAGGTTAGGGGCACTGGGCAAAATGGATGAAGGAGGTCACAAAAGGTACAAACTTCCAATTATAGAATAAATTAAGTCATGGGGATGTAATGTACAGCCTGGTGACTACAGTTAATAATATTATGTAAATTTGAAAGTTGCTGAAAGAATAGATTGTAAAAGTTCTCATTACAAGAAAAAAAATGTGGTAATGAATGTTCACTAGACTTACTGTGATCATTTCACAACATATACAAATATAGATTATATTATACACCTGAAACTAATATGATGCTATATGCCAATTATATCTAAATAAATAAAACAGTAATTAGGATTGGGTTGATGGTAGAGATACTTCAGAGACTTGAGCTGAGACTATTTACTAATAGCTATGCGAGGATTTTGGTGGTTTAATAACCAGTATGGACATTCATAGCACCTTACTTAGCACCAAAAAGGTTAAGAAAGCATTACTTACTTAGAGGTAAATAAGCACCAAGTCCATAAACACTATTTTTATGGAACACACATCTATCTTTAGACTCAGCTATACTCATCAGGTCACACATCTTCACTTCCAAGTAAGATGTGTTCAATGTTTATATGATATACTCATATATCCACTGATTTTGGTTCTGGTCAGTAGAAAAAAATACTTCATAGATAGATAGATAGATAGGTATAGGTATGTATATATACATGTAAAACTCACTAGTCTAAAACAGATTTTTATCAACCACAAAGGAAAAAAATAGCCACTTGAATTTCTATTTCCCAAATTTTATTCATTCCCCATTATCTTCCCTGACACTCCTCTCATTTGATAACTCTTATTTTTGACCCAAATGAGGCAATAGTTTGCATAAGAACATCTGCATTATATGGGAAATAACAAAAATTCCAGCAAGTCATAATGGAAAGATAACATTTGTTTTCTCTTTATGTCTCTAGCGAGTCCGTAGGATCATTGCCAAAGAAAAGCGTGTGAGCTGGTAGGATGCCATGATTCTGTGCTGTCAGATCATCCTGTGCAGCATGTTATGAAAGTCAATCAGCAGGAAAAGCACACTTGTCCTTTTACCCTCTGGGCTGTTTGAAACAGCTTAGGGAACTAAGTTACAGTAGCAGAAAATTATTATTGAATACTATGTTTTCTAACAAAGATCAACTCTTGGGCTAAAAATAACCAAAGACTGAACCCAGACAGGTGAGCATCTAGAACATATTATTTGTCATATAAGGCCTGACCCAATTCTCTACGGAAATGGTCAGGGCAAGTCTTGAGAGGCTGCCAAGCATTTGTAATTCAGCAGGACTGACTCCTGCTGTTGAAGATGGAGTGCCATGTTGAATGATGAGAAATCTGGCAAGTCTTCTTGGTACATTTCCCTAGCTATCAGCCGTGGGCACCCCTTCTGGCTTGGACCAAGCTTTTGACTAAGCCATTTGCCTGAGAATGATGAGCAAAAGGGTGAAGCTAAGACAAAAACCTTTCCACAGTTTTCTTACTGTCATCTAAACCAAAAGAAAACATACTATTCAAAGCAATGGTACCTTATCTATTATTAATAATTCATACTGAGCTCTGATTATTAATGTTTGGAGAGGAAATGTTGTGGATACTTGGTGTCATTCTGAAAAAGATTCTCATACAACACAGTTTTATCTAAGAACAGCTCTGCAAATCAATATTAAGGGGTTTTGATCTGACTGTTTTGTCACTGCCCATGGTGAAAGAGACATTCAAATGCTACACTAAGTCTTTTTTTCACCCTCATACCTAGTTCCAGGCCAGTAGGCATAGCTTTTAGTCATTGTATTCATGCCAACAATTCCTGGATGCACTAGAAACAGTTTACTCAAACTGTTCGGGAATAACAGGAGTTTCCACATAATAGTCACCATTTTATAGATGATAATTCACATTGACAGTGTGTAATTATCTGAATTTCTTGAGGAGATTCTTTACTGACAAACCCCTCCATCCCTGCTTCCACACACCCCATCACCAGCCTAAGATAAACCCACCTTGTAATCATGAACATTTAACTGTGGAATGCATGCTATATGATGTCATTGATGTTTTGATCTTTAACACTTAATACCTATATGTTTCTGATTCTGAATGCATTTTTATTCATATCTAACTTACATCCAAAAAACTCAGATCTGATTTACAATAAAAACAAGCAAACAAAAAAATCACATTGGACTATAAAATAAAGTCAAATTTTTAAAAAAAATTTGAGACATCATTTATAGAGCGTGGAGAAATAAGCCTATTGAGAATATTGTGTGAAATAATACATTTAAACCCTACATTAAGAGCTAAGTTTCTTGGTAGCCAAATCTGAACGGGAAACACAAAGATTATATAAATTTCAACATCTGCAGAAAGAAGGTATTTTGTTGTTGTTTGTGATTATTTTAATAATTATTATTTTGCAGAAGAGTGGAAAAGCCATTTTTTCAATTTTTATGTCTAGAACAAACTTATGACCAAACAGCTCTTTTAAAAACATAACACAGTCGTCTACAGCCATATCACACTGAACGCACCCGATCTCGTCTGTCTAAAAACGTAACACAGTCAAATGGAACCCTTCCAAATCATAACTCCCTATATAGTCAAAGACATTCATATCCAGACTCTCCTGAGGAAGAAACAGTGAAAGTCCTCAGACATCCTAAGGACTGGGCAAACCACACTGACTTCCCCTTTAATGCAGGTCCACATTATGGCCAGAATGGAC
The DNA here is from genome assembly GCF_048773025.1 of Camelus bactrianus. Taxonomy (NCBI): domain Eukaryota; kingdom Metazoa; phylum Chordata; class Mammalia; order Artiodactyla; family Camelidae; genus Camelus; species Camelus bactrianus. Next base: position 73,683,000 of record NC_133540.1, read on the forward strand.
AGGGACAGATGCTTTCTTTGTCAGCTCTTCTAGATTTCTGGAAGCAATGAGGAAAAGCCCCAAGTGCTGCCTCCCCAGTGACAGAATTAAAAACATTACTTTTCCTTAAGAGAAAGGCCCAGTCGAGTGATCCGTACAAATTGTGAAGGGGCTTCATGACATTCAGGTAGACAAGGCTCAGATCCTTTGTGGTACAGAACATATTGGAAGAAAAAACATTCTGAAATTTACTCATCTGTGGGATGAAGGAAATGCTGGGAAGAAATCTACATATACAGGCAATGGGGAAAAAACATCCAATAAATGATAACACACTAAAGGTCCAGCAAGAAGTAGCCAGAAGCATGTGGGTGACACACAGCCGTAGGAATGAGAACAAGTACTGTCCATCCAGGCAGCACCAGGGACCTCTCGCAGCACAGAGCCCTCCTCCCACCCAAAGCCAGGGGCTCAGTAGAGGGATTCTGGAGTCTTTGGTGAATTGGCAAGACCAAGGTCAGGCTGCAGACCAAAAGGCTGGAGTTCTTAAGAGAATAAAAATAAGCTCTACTTAAGATGCCTTATCACCATGTCGACTGCGTAGTCCAAAATTTCAGCCTTGACTCAGAGGCATTTGGCAAGGTAATCAGCTAAGCTCTTGCCATGCTCTTGATACTTCAAAAAATTTAAAGAGGTTTGTTTTTTTTTTTTTTTTTTGAGTCTATTTCTTTTTATTTTTTTTTTAATTTCATACAATTTTATAGGTTACTTTCCATTTACAGTTATTACAAGATACTACCTGCCTTTTAGATTCCACATATAAGTGATATCATACAGTATTTATCCTTCTCTGTCTGACTTAGAGAAATTGAAAGGTTTAAAGGATTTTATGTTGAGAATTTTGTTCAGAACCAAATGACCTCATATGTTTCTTAGGCCAAGGTGAAACAGAAATATGAAAAATATATTTTACCACGTGTTTGGGCCTCACAGTCTCTAAGATACAATACTCACTTTGCAGAAGTTCACTCTCTGTTTTGGGAAAATAAATCAAAGCTCCCTAACAAACGAATTCCAGGAATCTGATTAATTGGTATTACGCTTTATGAAAATTCTCAAAGCACACATGTGATAAAGTTCAAATGCCTGGGTGGACTCTCAACTGAATCTGTGTTGCCTGTGGTTATCTAGTTATTTTTCTTTTTGGTGGATGGCTTCATCCTCTTAAGTTCAGACAGAGGCTGTGAGTGGGATTGCTATACTGAAATTCCCCAAGTAATAGCAAAGAAAGAACAGCTCAAGAGAGTCCAGGTTGCTACAAGTTACAAAAAACTTAGGAGTGAGAGCAAGTCAAGGTTTAGGACCTAACACACATGTAGGAAGACAAGCCAGTGTCAGCAGTTCTGTGTATCAGAGCTTAGCAAACAAATTAACGCTGACAGCTCTCGCAGAAGACATCCTACCCTTTGTCCCCAATCAGCCCTTCCTAGTGGTAAAAACAAAACAAAACAACCCTGCCTGATAGCTGAGGACTGGCTGAGGATCAGAAAATCACTTTATAATTGTCTAATGCCTTCATCTTATAAATGAGCAAACACCCAAGATCTCACAGTCTTTACATTTTGTCTAGAATTAAAATAAACTTTCAACTAACAATACTTTATTTCTGCAAAAATGACTCCAGATGAAATCCACCCTAATCCATGGAAATATTCTAGTATATGCCTCTAGAAGGGGTGAACGTTATTAACACTAAAATCCAGCATACCCCGGAAGCATAATAATTCTTCCAAACCTTGACAATTCTCCTACACAATAGATTTAAGATTCACTGTCTCCTTCCTCTGAACCACTAGATCCACTCCCACCCCTAACACCTTCCTTATTGCTTGTGGGAAGAAACAGATATAATTTTTAAGTAACTTAAGTATAATAAATTTATATATAAGTACACAGGAAAATAAACATAAAAATGCCATATCTAAATTTTAAGCACAAACAATAGGAAAACAGTATTTAAGAATGACCCATATATCCACACAAGTATAATTTCATCAAGTTCCTTACTGAACATATTTTTGAATTTTCATAGAACAGTTCCAGGTAGAATCTTGCTCAGAGTGAATATCTGAATGAATGACTCAGGCTATTAGATATTGTTCCTAAACATCAAATATCTTGTACTGGATGTATTAAGATTGAGATGGAAAGAAACCCATTTGTATACTTGCTATATGTGAAAACATGACTAAAATTTGTTATATAATTCAGGTGTACTATTAATGTCTTGTAAGTAGAGCATAGTGCCTACAATCAAGTTGAATGATATTTATTTTTGAAGTGCTATTTCTCTGTTCTTTGCACCATGATCAAGTTGTCTTGATCCTTTAAATAAGAGACTCTAGGTCAGTGAAAACAAAAGAGGGGAGTGCTAATCTTTAGGAAGAGAAAAGCCTCAGTCATCTCAGGACACCATCAGCTTAAAAAAAGACAGCACTTTTTTGGGAATATGTTTGACATTTTCCACATATTTCAAGTAGGTCTTCTGATCTAAAATTGTAGCAGATGGAGAAGCAGCAGGTGTGAACTCAGCAAATATACAACAGACAAGATTACAAACTAGGCTAGCTACTTAAAGCCTTTCACATTTGAGGTTAGGGAACAGATACACCTTAGAAAAGATAAAATTGTGTGTGTGTGTATATGTATGTGTGTGTGTGTGTGTGTGTGTGTAATACATTAAAAATTATGTAAGCGTTATCCTGTATGACATGCCATGGATCTAGATCCTAGGACATAGGCAATAAGCAAAGGAAAATGAACACAAGAGTTAGACACAAAAGTATAAAAAAGAAACTGATCCCTATTTTTGTACAAACTCACTCATTATTGTGCCTTTAACTTCAGGAGTATGCTTCTCTAAAGGCAAACTTTTATTTATTTCAACAACAATATCCCCTAAACTTGTCCTGACAGCTATTCTGAAATTATTTTAAAAACAAAAACATGTTGACTATTTTCAAATAGTTTGGTTTAGGTTATAGTTCAACCACATTCTAGTTATGTGACCCTAGGAAATGGCTTTTCTCTCTGAAAATTAGATGTAAACTAGAAATAATAGTATTTACTTGGGGGAAGGGGATAGCTCAGCGGTAGAATGCATGCCTAACATGCACTAGGTCCTGGGTTCAGTCCCCAGTACCTCCACTAAATAAATAAATAAGCAAACCTAATTACCTCCGCCACAAAATACAAAAAAGAAATAATGGTATTACTAGACTTTGTTACAACGATTAAATGAACTCCACTATAATTAAATCACTCTTAACATATCATTTCCATTTACTCATCTTCAATGTTATAAGAAAAAGCCAAATTTTTAACAGTAAGGTGTAATAGAATTTAAATGATATAAATATTGTTCAAATAAATATGCAGGCCAAATAAATATATATATTTGGGCTTAAAGTATAGTAATTCCTTATTTTACTATGGTGAATATTATAAAAAGAGAAGAATAGAAACAAAAACAAAACTTTAAACAGTAAGAAGTTAGAGCGAAAGAAACCAACGGGAAAATGTTTGGAATAGTTTCCAATTTCATTATCAATGCAGAAATACCTTCTTGTACATTGTGCTGGAGAAAATTTAGTAATTTTCAAAATGCCTTTTGATTCAGTAAGACATACATAGACATAGAAATTTAAATTAAATCGTAAAGGAAAATCTATTCATTTATTTACATCATTTTAACTTACATGGAAGAAAAGAAAAATAATAGAAAAAAACTATTAAAATATATTTGAAATAGACTTTACACTAACTAAATATATTCTGCACTTTGCACTTTAGGCTACAACAAAGCTCAGAATTTTTTTTTTTTTTTTACAGACTTGAACTTGCTCAATATTATGCTTCTGAATATCAGTCATTTAAATGGAGTAAGGAAATTCTAATACATATGTGAACTTTATCCACGAAAGAAATGCATTCAAAATTTTATATTCCTAAATACTAGTTCAGAACATATACAAGGGTAAAAAAAATCAACATTGGCTTCCTTATTCTTGGCCCTCTGATAATGTCTTTAGCTTTCCTACTGCAGGTGATTCAAAAGGGCCATGACAAGGGCAAACAGCACACAGTCCATTAAGCAAAGGGCAGTAGTAAAACCCTGCAAAATTTTAATCAACAGCTAATGTATTTTATGGTAGCAGTACCAAAAGGGGAGCTTAATTTGTGAGTGAACCAAAAGTTTCAGGCTTTCTTAACATGGTGCCAGTGGTGAATTTTAAGAACCACCCTTAAATAATATGCAATTTCCATTATGCAATATGCAAATAATATGCATTTATAGTCTTCATCCATTTCTAAATTAGATATGACTCAAAAGAGGTTAAGTAATTAAAGAATAATATTGTACTACCAGACATAGAATGACTGACTAAATTCTTATTTTCATAAAATTTATTCTATAAAAGACTAGTTTCTAGGGAGTTAAACAGAGGTAAAAAATTGGATGGATAAACTAAACTTCTATACTACAGTATTTTTCAGAGCCATTTACAGTTTGAGCATTGTTCGTCTCTAAGCGTGTAATGTAAGACATAGTGTTTCAAAAACTCACCTACCCAGGGAAACTTCTTTAGGAAGAACTGTCAGTTCCAATAGTTTAAGGATAACACTTGGGGAAATGATGATTTGAGATTGCACTTCCTGACCAAATATTCAGTGACTGATAACCAAGTGAGGATTTTGTAATTCAATTCAAATCAACCAAGTTTTATTGAGTAAAGCAGTGCCATACTGCTCTCCAATGAGCAATAACCAGTTTTGCACAACTGGTTAAGTTGACTGGTAGGTCTCAGTTGGATGAGTAAGTCTTCACCTATTCTTTCATCATCTGGGCAAATTACCTTTGAAAAATATATTGCCTGGCTCTGTTGTCCCAGGATCCTTACTATTTCTTCCCTAGCTAGTCAGCAAGTATATAGAAAAAACAAACAAAACCAGATCAGAACAGTAAAAAACAGATAAGGAAAAAAAAAAAAGAGAGAGAGAGAGAGAGAATGTTTTACCTCAAGCTCCAGGAATTATAGAATCATTGGTGAAATTGTGTAATTGTGAAAAGTATAGCCAAGAATAATATTTTACATGTCAGTTTACTAGAATTTGAAGTTTAATCCATTGTAACCCTATGTCAAAACAAACTCACAGAACTGAAAAGAAAGAATCAAACTCTACACTAATTAAACTTGAGTATAATGGATCTATGGTGTCATACTTCCTAAAGCTCAATATTCTATGGATCTGCTTCTACTGTTGTAGAGACCAAAATGATTGGTGTTCCTTATAGTGAATTTGAAACACATTTTAGTTCCACAAGGATCACAGCTGTAACTAAAGAAAGAAAGATTGCACATCATCCTTTTCCTTCCTACCTACTTTATCAGCTGCTCAATTATATCCATGGACTCCGTTTAAACTGACAACTGGTATTTTTCTTGTATTCCCTTTGCTCACACTAATGTTTTATAGCTTCTGTGTTCTCTAGCTGCACCATCTTGTTTTTGCCGCATCTGTTCTTCATTAGCCTCCCAGAGAGGTGAGTATGAAGACTTATTCATTCCCTAATATTCATGGAGCAGCCATGATGATCATGAGACTGCATATATGCATTTGGGAAGATTTGTTCCAGGAATAGAAGAAGCTGACAATCACACAAGGGAACAAAGGACAAAAATAGCTACTACTTTATCCACCAAGAATAAGATGAATTTTTGATAACTGGCTTTTGTGTGTGTAGTAAATGAGATGGAGAATCACTTACTTGATACCTCACTATAAAATGCTATTTTTATGTTGCCTAAAGGTTGCTTTGGAAGCTGATATTACTCCTTACTTGTAAAATGGCAAGAGGATGTACACTTAAAAAAGGATTATGAATATTTTTAGAGAATCTCTTTTGTTAAAAATCTATGTTACACAAGTAACATTATTTAAAATGCTCACTTTTATTACACTGTGTCCTTTAACAACTACCTTTTACACTGCTGTCATTAGATAGAACACTGAATTCTCAAAAATTAATGTGGTATACTGAGCAGTAGAAATAAACTTTCTAGGAATATAGTTATACAAAAATATAACAACTGAATTTATTTAAATTAATTAGATTTTGACTGATTACCTTCTGTATAGTTTGACTGAGGGCATATTTTGTCAGTAATATTCAATAAACTGAAATATTAAAAGATAGGTTTTCTAATATGGATACCTTTGAAATTTTGTTTCATAATGGTTTATGCAAAAATTCTAATTTGAGTACAAATTTTTGGAGAAAAATATTTGTTGTACATTTCTTAGTAGGCAGGAGAAATGTACAATGGCATTAATATTTACAATGTGAAAACAATTGTATATGCATTATACAATTAGACAATACATTAATTGAGTTTCATTTGGTTACAAGTAACGGATACCAACTGGAGCCAGATTAAGCAAGTGAACATACTCTTAGGAAGATACTGGTACATCTCACAAAGGCTTAGCTAGAGCTAAATAACTGGGTCTCAGCTAAAGCAGGTATCAGAGCAGGTTCTAGTTGCTGGAGTTCACAGGTGTTGGGGCACTGTCATGAATACAACTCAACTACCAGCAGCTCACAGCCTCTGTGTCTCTCAGTTCAACTTCCTACATTCCTGGGATCATGTAATGGCTACGGGTTAAATGAGGTGTCCACCTCTGACCCAACCAACCACAGCAGATGAAGTGGCCTCTACAGCACAGCCAGGACCAAGGCAGACCCTCTTCTGTATCAGAGGCAGTTTCCAAAGAGGGAGAATGGTTGTTAGCTGGACACTAACCCAAAAGCTATTTCCTACAGCCAAAAAGAAAAGAGTTAGAGTTGACCTAGTTAAATTTTAATGATTATCAAAGTTGATGATTGTATCTTTGAGAATTTTTGTTTACCAGTTAAGAGCAGATTATTTCCCAGTTCAGTGATACAACTAAAATACATGCTCAGTCTTCCTTTGTAATACACAGAGAGAAGCATGACAAAATGCATTCTGTTTTATTTATATAAGTATATACCTAAACAACCAAAAAAAGTCAGCTCAATAGGCTTTAACATTTCTTTTTTTCCTCTTTGTTCTTTTCATGTGGAATGTAATCATTCAACTCTATTAAATCTGATAGAAAGTTGAAAACTTAGTGGTATGATAAAAGAATATCATAACTTTTCTATATACTAGCATATATATCAAAATTACATGGGTTTGATGTCTTTTTAGAAATAAGCTAGGGTTTCCTTTTAAGCAGTACAGGATATTAGCATCTCTGAAGGCTTTTAAAGAATTTTACTCTGTCACTGTTGAAGTTAACAAAGAAAGTCTTTTATTTGCTCTCCATAAAAATAATCATGTATCAGCCTTACTTGCTTTTACATTCAGAACTTACCAAGAAATTCAGTGATTATACAAGTGGCACATAAAGAAGCAAAGAATAAAAGGAAACACTGAGTTCTTCAAATAATTACATAATTTGTCCCTGGTCTTTTAAACACAAATCATAGTTACTCTTCTGCCCGTTCTATGCTGGCATAATGAAGTGACCGGTAGAAATTATGGCTGATTCTTTATGATGACTGTTAAGTCAGGAAAAAGCTGACTTGAGTGGCTGTTGTGAGAGACCTCTGTGGTCAAAAATAGCTAAATTTGTTTTCCTCCTCTGATAATAACCAAGCACTTAACTCCTTTAATGAATTCCTTTTGTTGTATCATGGGAGTTGGGAATGGAAAGCAGGAAATTGCAAGATGAAGAGACAGGCTCTCATTGTCTGAGCAGCTGACTGCTGAGCTGCAGCAGCGTCAGTGGGGCTCAAGCAAGAACAGAAATGACAAAAAATACAACAGATTCCTTTGTACATTCACTGGTGTGTTAGATTTGGGGCCAGATACCAGCAGTGCACAGAAGACAGGAACCAAGCATGGATGTCGGCGAGGAGATGAAAGCTGGGCTGTTTTGCACATTGGCAAATGACATGTGTGCAAACACCAGGGATTTTCCACAAAGCTCCATCTTTCTTGTCTTTCTTTAGAAGAAGGAAATCAGTTAAACTTGGAGACCTTGACCTTCACCCTCAAGGACAAAAACTAGCTATAATGGCATTCCCTCCATGATAGCATGCCATTCTGCCTTGAAAGGAATTATACTGGAAAGAAAAGGCAGAGGTTTCTGTGAGTATAGACAAAAGAGGCTATGAAAACAGATTCCATTCTGTTCCACAGGTTAAGGCAACATTACCAGAATTTTGCTGGTATCCATTTTAAGTCATAATTCAATTTAAAAATTTTAATAGGAAATGTGTGTGTGTGTGTATATGTATGTGTGTGTGTGTGTGTGTGTGTGTATAAATAAAATAACTTCTCCATGTAAATAATATGGTTGATGCAACTAATGTTGACATAGTTGATTCTAATTTTAACCTAGAACTATGACTGAAGCTTATTTCATTATATGCAGAAAGGCTTCTGTCAAGAATCCTAATGTCTACTTCCAATAAGCTTGAGCAAAGGCTATGGCCTGCAACCATCTACATCAGACCCTGACACATCACACCAGGCAGATTTTAGATCAGCAATAACCATTGGCTTAGCTGCAAACTATTTCCAATAGACAGAATCCAATTCCAATATATAAGCTATTTAAATTAGCCCTTGTTCCATTTGTATACTCTTAAAAAGGAATAAATTATTGGAATTAGTGAAAATCATCACACAGCCCCTATAAGAAATCTAATGTTTACATATTTAATAAATAATTATGTTGTGCCCAACACTGAAGTAGGGGCTTACAATTCAGTTTGAATTTTGCTTAGTGAAAAAGAAAGGTATCAAATAAGAAAACAGAATGAAGTTTGATGCAATTAATCATTATTATACTTTCTCCAGCTGAAATTGATGAAACCCCAGAAAAGGGAACTGCATGGGCTGTTCAGGCTTTTGGAAAGTTCAGAAATAATAAGTAGAAGGACAATGGAATCAGATGGCTCTTGTTGAGTGTAATTGATGCATTGCAGAAAGACACTGAAAGGCTGAGGGTAATTTCACAAATCAAAAGCAAAATGTGAAAGTCAGAGGTCCTCCTAGGCCACATATAAAATAACTCTTATCTTTTATAGTCTAGGACAGAAAAAGCAGAGGATCTGGGCCAGTAGCTCATCTCTAAAGAAGGCTGAAGTCTCAGCTACATCAAGTCAAGGCTCTAGTTGGAGAGCGGTAAGACTCTGAGACATGGGGTGGGGTCATGTGGGTAGAGATTATTAAAGCTTCAGATCTCCTTGAACCCTCTGGATGTACAGTATGCTTCCACACCTCCCTGTTAGAGGAGGAATCAAAAGGTCCCAGTTTTCCCTTGCTGGAAGACAATGCAGCAGCCTCTAGATTGTACCCCCATCCTACCATAAGAATCTACCCCTCTCCTTTCCTAGCCACCAGACCAAGAAGTAGCATCACACCACAACAGAACATGGACAGTGAAGTGCTGGAACTGGAGGAGAGGAAATGGACTATATCATGAAAAGGTTGCATGATTTCCCCAACACATATCAGCAGAAGCCTGGAAAATGATATGTGGGACTGGATACTGAGAGTGCCAGTCTGTGAAGTTGGGTAGGGGGCCTGGATGGAACAGAAGGCTGAAAAATGAAGAGTTTATTGGCATAAGGGTATTCTCCCATGATACAGAATCTAATAATCTGGCAAGGACCTCAGAAGATGGTGCTGATATGCTAACTCTTAATATGCTAATTATATGGTTATAATTTTAATTTGAATGACACTTATAAGTTTGGAGAGAGCATTGGCCCACAGTAAGTAAAATAGAAATGAAATAACTGCAGTAGCAGATGGCAGAAGTAGATATGCTAGATGGTTATCTATGTAAAGTTAGAAAATCTACCAGCTGACCATGTTCCATGGGTGGAGTTGGAGGACACTTCTACCAAAGTGATAAATTATGTGCCAGTGAGAGGGGAACTAGCATTATGAAGAAATCCAGTGGTGACTTTTCCACTGTAAATGGGGGAAACAGCAGGAGATTCTGTTACAACTAGGCTCAATAATAGAATTAGGAATGACAGAATTCTAAAATAGTGGAAGCCAGGTAGTAGCGCTTGACTGTCAGGAGTTACAGTGAACTCAAGGTCAAGCTGTTACAGTGAACTCAATGAGCTGCAAAGCTGGAGTGGCAGAGATGGATCCGAATCACAGGGCACCATGGAAATGGTTACTAAACATAGTTTCCCTAGAATCAACCTAGATGGGTAACCAACAATCCATGTAATCAAGAGAATTCAAGAAAGAAGGCTGAGGGCACCTGCCAATAAAATATTTCAAATACTTGCCCAGTTTCTGGACCTGAGCCATTTTGCAGATCTGAAACAAGCTGACTGAAGTCTTCAGGAGGAAGGACCCTGCAAAACCATGAAAGTGAGCACGTATGTAGAAGAATGATCCTCACAGTTTTTCCTCAAAGAAACTTGTAGCCATTTACTCAAGTAACCATATGCTAAGAGGAAGGGAATATGGAAGTATTTCAAAGAAGGTTAGACACTGGGTCTGAGTTAACTTGATGCTCAGGAATGTGAAGCATAAAATAAATACAATCCTATCCCAGGTTGGCTCAGGGAGATCACTGGGTCCCCAGGACCACCCAATGATCATTTCTCTGCTACCTGGCCCTGAATATATCACTAGTATGGATACACTTGGTTGTTCTTAGAACCTCCACATAAGCTCCTGATTAGTAGGTTATATTGTAGTGGGGAAGGCCATATGGAAGCATCTGAAACAGTCACCATCCCACTCCACTTCCACTGGCCAGGTTAGTAAATCAAACAATACTGGATCTTGGAGGGAATGGCAGGAATTAAAGTCTCAAAGAATGCAGGGGTGATAGTCCTCACTATATCCCAAATTAATTCACTAGTCAAGCAGATGAATTCTGTGTGTTCTGCAGGATGTGGGTAATTAACATGGGCTTAGATACATGGTGTGTGGTCATTGATCTAGCAAAGGGTTTCATTTCCATTCCTATTAAGGAGGAGGATTAAAAAAAAGTTGCGGTCATTTGGAACAGATAGCAGTATACTTTTATGGTCCTGCTTCAGGGGTATACTAACTCTCCTGTCATCTTTCATAATATATTTGGAAGAGATCTGGGCTATCTGAACATTTACAGACCACCACATTAGTACACTAAATGGATGACATGTTAATAGAACCAAATGAACAAGAAGTTGCAAATGTGTTAGAGCTTTCGGTTAAATGCGTGTACTCCAGAGGAGAGGAGATAAATGCTATGAAGAATCAGGGCCAACTATACTGGTCAAGTTCTGAGGGGGTCCAATGGTCTGGGCCATGCTGAAACATCTTCTACAAGATTATTGCATCTCACACCTAAGAGGACCTAGGTGTGTAGAAAGTTGAGAAGAAACCATCTTTGGGTCTACAGCAGAATATTCTCTTAATAAGAAGAGTGCTCTGACCTGTAGTGGGTGTCAGGAAAGGCTGCCAGACTTGAGCGGGATCTAGAGCAGGAAAGTGCCCTGCAGTCCATCCAAGCTGCTATGAAAGCAGTTCTCCCACTTGTGTCAGAGACCTGTGAAACTACTCCTATTTTTACATTTCTGGATGGTCCTGGCTTTCTGAATAAAGGATGACTGAATAGCAACCCTAAAAAATATATCCCCTCCCCGGGACCATTTGTTTATATCCCAAAGTGGTGGAAAAAAGCTAGGGACTTTTTCTTCTCCTCCCTGAAGAAAATTTGTTTATATTTCATAGAGAAGTTTCTCTCTGGAGAGGAGGAAGGCAGATGGGTCAGCTGCCCTACAAGCTCTAGTTGTCCTAATTTCAGGGTTCCTCTTCCATAGGGCAACCACTGCATGCACAAGTGATATCTAGCCCTCACTGTGTTGCCCCAAGGGGAGTTAGGGCACTGCTAGGATGCTCTGTGCGTAAACTGTCTGTTCTCTCATCCAGAGGTCTGCAGTTTCTGTTATTAGGTAGAAATATGGTAGGTAGGTAGATAGATAGTTAGAGAAAGGCCAGCTAACTTGTTAACACACAAGTAGAATGGCATCTCAGGTCTTTCACAGTTTCAGACTTAAAAACATGAGCCACCATTTGAGGTGGAAAAAAACATTTCGTGTGGAATTTTTGGCAAGCTCCTGGAGGAATTTCACAGCATAAATCCCAAGGGTTTTGGAGCTAGACCATGTTATCTACAGAAAAGAATTAAACATCATTAAAACAAACAAACAAAAAGCTTCTGTGTTGTTCTGTAGCCCTAAAAGAAATGGTGATCACCTAGGAGTTGGCATGAACCATGAAATGACACATAATCTTTAGAAAAAGGCAGAAGATAAAGGGTCTAAATATGATAGAGGAGTACACATATGCTCAGATGCTGCCTCTCAACTCAGAGATAAGAAAGGAGAGAATATGCAGATTTGCTTGAAAGAAGAAAAGGCCAATCAAGGTCTTCTAGGGAAAACAAGATTTCATTTAACTCCAAAGTGCACAAAATATTTTGTGAAGAGTTTTAGGATCTCTGGAGTTCATTAATAATGGAATGGAAGACTTAGAGAAGGAACTTAGGGAGAATAGAGAGAGAGGGTGGAGTCAGAAAATGGAAGTATAAAGCAATATTGATATGAAAATAAGACAAAGCACTACTTAATCCCAGGAGTCTACATTTGAGTGACAGTTGAAAAAAATAAGGACGTGGGACAGAGTGACCTTGGGTCCCAAAGATAAGAGCTTGATAGTGAATGACAGGCATTTGGTTAATATGACAGGTAATTTTATGTGTCATCTTGATTGCCCTAAGGAATGCCCAGATAACTGGTAAAATATTGTTTTTAGATGTGCCTGTGAGAGTGTTTGCAGAAGAGATTAGCATTTCCATCAACAGTTAAAAAAGATCCACCCTCACAAAAGTGGGCCAGCATCATCTAATCCTATAAGGGCCAGAATAGAATAAAAGAGGAAAGGGAAGGGTGAATGCTTGCTCTCTTTTTGAGCTGGGACATCCATCTTTCCTGCCCTCAGACACTGGAGCCCCTGGTTCTCAGGCCTTCAGACTCTGGGACTTACACCATTGGGTCCTCTGGCTCTGAGGTCTTCGGGTTCAAACTGAATTATTCCACTGAATTTCCTGGTCCTCCAGCTTACAGATGACAGATTCTCGGACTTTTTGGCCTCCATAACCACATGAACCAAATTTCTACATTAAGTCTCCTCTTATATTCTCTCTCTGTATCCTATTGCTCCCATTCCTCTGGAAAACCCTGACTAGTACAGTCAGTCTGGGACTTAACTGTCACCAGGATGGAAGGTGATGTGTAAGTGTTAACAGCTGTTAACTCCAGTTAAGGACTTGGTGGTAAATGAACGGGAAGCATTCAGATGAAACCGCCCCTGGGGCCACAAGGCTTCTTTCTGGCAGAAAATTTCTTTTCAACTTTCAGTTCTCTTATTAAATGTTACTTCTTTTAAGAGTTTTCTCTGACTCTCAGAATTGATTAAATTGCCATTTTACGCATTATCATAATACCACATGGATTCCCTCCAAAATGCATATAGCATCTAAGTATATATCTGTATAACTATTAAAATTCTGTACCCCACCTTACAAAGGGCGCAGGGGCTGTTTTTGCCTCCAGTGTTCTAATTCTGACATTTAGCAGACAGACAAGTCATATTTGTTGTATAAGTTGTTACTCCAATATAGTGCTTGTAAGGGGCTGAGGCACATATGCACTCTGAGTCTCTTCAGGCACAGAAGGTCTTAAGTGTTTCTACCCCAGAAGACTGGAAGGGTGATGACAGAAGACTGTCCGAATAGTATGGTTTACAGTTTTGCATTTATATTTTCATGATAAAGTGTGTGTGTGTATGTGTGTGTGTTTAACATAAGTAAGTAATGCATCTGAGCACATTTTATTGTAAAATTACTTTTCTTCCTTTGAAACATACAAATGACTCCTTCAAAAGTGTCCTTGCTTCTTTCTCTGCCGTGCTTTGCCATCATTTATCACTCAGAGAATGAGGCTGTGGTACAAAAGGTGAAAAAGACAGGCAGGAGTCCAGAAGACAGAAGCTGTGAATTTAATCCTGACTAAATGGCTGGTGGGCTGGGTGACCTAGACCTGGACATGTTTTAAATCTTCTTAGATCTGTGGCTCTGCAAAGCCCCATAAGCAAAGTTTTCCTGATAGAAATAGATGTCCATATATTGCCAGTTATGTATGTAGTGCAACTTAATATCATGAAAGCAATGACAAAGACATGGAGATTTTTTCAGGGGCAGCATGCTGTAATAGAAGAGAAAGAATGAGGGCTATTATGTCAGGTAGACCTTAAACCTGATGCTTCCACTTTCAGCTGGGCCTCATCTAAAGTGGTCTACATTTAGAATTAAAACATACAAAGCATATAAAACATACCATATAAAACACACTTTACATATGTATGTTTTGACAAATTATAATCCCTTTACCTGATAAATATTAAGGAATAAAAGCTATAGTCAGCTGTTCTATATTTTACCTGAATCAATGTAACTTTTCCACTTGTAACAGTGTACTGTATTTTTATGAGATATTGTCTTCAGAAGACACTGGGTAAAGAGCCCATGGGATCTCTCTGTGTTACTTCTCACAACTATGTGTGACTCCACAATTATCTCAAAACAAAAAGTTTAATTTTAAAAAGTCTCTAGTTAGTGAGAGGGAGGATAACCTCAATTAATAGAGTGGCATAGCTGGGGGAAGCTAAAAATGCAATTATTCATTCCCCATCATTTCACAAATGATATAAGGAGTCATTCCACAGATGATGTAAGGAAGCCCAATGCAGTTAAGTAAGTGACCTGGGCAACACTTAACTAATTACTAACAGAACCAGCAAAACATGCTTAGGGTCCCTGCTCCAGGTTGGGTTTATTACACAAATCTAAGTGTATTTTTGAAGAGGACTCCTTAACATCTAAGTATTCTTTACTGTTCCAATTCTGGGGTTGCTGTATTTGTATCTATAGCCTTTTATAGAGATGACTATTTTTTCTGAACAGTCTTTGTGATCCTTAGTACTATTAGAGAATTTCATAAAATCCCTTCATGTTGTGCTTTAGGAAAGCATCTTTTGGCAAATAACCTTGAAATCTTGGATACAAGCTTGAGTAAGTAATCAGAACTTAGGAGTTCTGGTATCAATCTTCTGTTGCTGCTCTGTGGCAGAAATGCCTTTGACAGGTTGTCCGCATCAAGTCTTACTCTTATAGGACAAAAATAATGCTATAGCTAGTAACATATTCATCCCCTCTTTTGTTGGAATATAATGAATGAGAAAGATGCAACATTTACAAATAAAACAAATTGGATGTATTAATTTTAATATTTAATTTGAAACATTATTCAGGGCCAAGAAGGGCTTTTGTGTAATATGTCTTACAGGACCCCAGCAAATCCTCCCTCAAAACACTACATCTTTGACTGGCTTCTCTTTCTCTAAGTTTCCCATTGTTTTTATTTACATTTGTTACATCTACATATAAGCATATCAGAAAAGTTTTTTTTTTTTGTAACCACCAATGTTTTATGTTGTTTTCTAACAGAAAACTCGCTGAAGCCAACATCCTGGGGTTATAAAGCACATTATAATTAAATTCTGTTGGAAGGAACATTAAGTCATGATCAGGAAGGGCTGGTCTTCATGGGCCATGGTAATGGGAATCTTAGTGCAGTAGCAGGTCTGAGTTAAGGGTGTGTATGTGGAAAAAGCAGTAAATCAAAATAAGGAGAGAAGTATTGAAAAGGCTTATGTGAAGATGTCTTAGAAATACATTCTACTATTTTACTGTTTCATTTAATGTAAGTATTTAGCATCAATGTATTTATCATCAACATAATGACATTAAAAATACACAGATAATATTTTCCTAAAGAATATCAAAGGGAATTGGAGAAATATAAAAATACCATGTATATAGTAAAATAAGTGTCATCACAAATATTAGGTGTGACTCTTAAATCAGAAACATGCTAAAATTATTGAAATTAATGTGCAAAGTGATAAGGAGGTACAAGATTTAAATGTTTTCCCACCAGAAACCATTTGTGTATATTAAAGGAGAACTGGATATTTTTTAATGCCTTAACTGTGAGCTCTGATGTTAAAACAAAATCTCTTTTTCAACAAGTTGACTTAAAAGTTCCAGCTAGAATAATTTGTGTATACTTTTCACTTCTACAAAAATAATTATTCAAATTTCTCTTCCATTCTTTTGGCTGCGTACTAGAGTTCTGTATAAGGGGATATGTTATCTTGAGCCCTAAAGAGATGAATCAGGGTTAGAACTAACAGCACTACCCAGCAGTTAGAGATGAAGACCAGCATGGTAGTTCATTCTGTGGCTGTTTTGGTACAGCTATAATCAAGCCCATGAGTGAATTCTATTTCAATTCACTGTCTAGTACTGCATTAGAAAATATGAAAGCATTCTTTTATGTTCTTTCTCAAGTATGTGCAATTCCTTACTATTGAGAATTCCACATCTAAATGCAACCATGTTTGAGGACAAAGGCTGCATGACATACATAATTTCTTAGCATATGTGGCAATGTTTACCAAACACCATTTCCCTGATATGAATGAAATCTCCACAATGGTGGAAAAAATACTTAGGGCACTGTTTCTACCACTACCTTGCTTCTTTACACTTCCCTCCCCTTTTTTAAATCATAAAAAGAATAAAACTAACATCTCAGATAAAGAGAAAAACATGATAGCCTCTTTTAAACTTTTCCATCTAAGTTTGATCATTATAAAAGTTTACTGTGTATCCTTAAAAGGCAATTTCTTTTCAGTTACACATACCTACAGACCTTACACAGACATGTACCTGTATGCACACACACACTTTATCATCATTTATATTGTTTTGTGACTTGTTTTTTCACCTAGTAGGTTATACAGATTAAATTTTTATGATAGTTAGGGTATTGTCAATTACGTGCTATTACAAACATAATGGTATGAGTATCCTTTTACTATATTATTTCTATATATGTAAAATATGATTATCATGTCATTTCTTTAAAATACAATGTTCTTAATCAATTTTTAACTTTGATAGATACTGCCACCTTTCTCTCCACAACGACTAGACACATTTATACCCCCACCAGTAGTAAGCCAGGGTCCCTTTCCCACCACCTCATTTTAAATCTTATCAACTCTGCCCAACAGAATTTCCTGCAGTTATGTAAGTGTCCTATATCTGTGCTATCTAAGATGGTAGCCACTAGCTACATACAGCTATTTAGCACTTGAAATTTGGTTACACAATCAAGGAATCAAATCTTAAATTTTATTCAAGTTATTTTAAATTTAAATAGCTACGTGTGGCTAGTGCCTACCATATTGAACAGCATGGTTATACACAGACTAGGATCTGGTTTAATTTGTATTTTCCTGTTACTCACAAGGTTGTTCCTTTTTCACACTTTTAAAGTGGTTTATTTGTCACTTTAAACTATCTGCTAAATTGTTTGTATACTTTGTTATTTTTCTATTATATTTTATGTTTTTATTTTATTAATTTATAGGTAATATTACTCATGCATGTTTGTTTCTATTTGATGTTTATTAATACTTCTCCTAACTTACTTTCTAACTCTTTCTCTTATTCCTCTCCTGTTCGGTCCCATTTTGTGTATGTGGTACACTTGATGGTGTCCCACATGTCCCTTGGTCTCTATTCATTTTTTTTTTTTCAATTTCTGTTACTTAAATTGGATAATCACAAAAGATCTATATTAAATTTTACTTATTCTTTTTTCTGCCATTACAATTCTTTTGTTAAGTCCCTCTAGTAAATTCTTCATATGTTATTTTAGTTTTTAAGTAACAGATTTCTACTTAATTATGTTGTTATTTTTAGCTCTTTATTGATATTCTGGTTTGAGATCTCATTCTCATACTTTCCATTAATTCTCTAGGTATAATATCCTTTAGTTCTTGAAGATATTTATAATAGCTGATTTAAAATCTTTGACTATTAAGTCCTATGTTTGGCCTTTCTCAAGGGCAGTTTCTGTTGACTGTTTTCCTCCCTGTGCATGAGGCATATTTCTATCCTATTTCTTTCTTTGTCTCATAATTTTATTGAACAATAAAACATTTAAAATAACATATTGTGTTATTCCCAACTCTGGGAATCAGAGAAATCAGACTCCCTCCACTCTCAGAATTTGCTGCTATTTCTGTTTAGTTTTTCCTCTTTGTTTATGACTTTCCTTTTGTTTGTGACTTTCCTGAACGAACTCAGTTAATCTGTGTTCTCTGCTATGTGCAGCCACTTAATTCTCTGTTTTGGTTAGCTTAGTCATCAGCTAATAATTAGACCAAGATTTCCTCAAATGTCTTTGACCAATATGTTTTATAGCCTTTGCGAGGGCAGCTGTGTTTATGTTTGGGCACATCTTCAACACTCCGGCAGATAACTGACAACTCTCTCTTAACCTTTAGTTTTTCATTGTAGAGACTCAAGGTCAGCCATTTTTTTTTTAACACTTTCCAATAATCTTTGTTTTTAATATCAATTGACATTTTTAAAAATATAGAGGCGTTTGACACAGAATAGCATCACTGTGTAGAAGTCAGGCCTTCTCAGGTGTTCTCTAGGCATGCTCACAATCCTGCAGGAATATAGAGAGCTTTACAAAGCCCTTTAAAGTCCTCTCATTCCCTAGTTTTTCCTTTAAAAAAATTTTTTTAAATTAGTCCTAAGTGGTATTTCCCCTTCAGGAAGCTGTAATTTTAAACAATTGTCAGTAATTGTTTTAGACACATATTTTGGGGATATGGCTATTCTCAGAAAATTTTAAATCAGGTCAAGTAAAGATAAGACCTGATGATGGAGCTTTTCAGGTAGCTTCCATAAAAATCAAATGGTAACGGTAAAATGCAATGCGATTTTGAGGACTTTCAAGCCTATTTTTGCCCCTCCATTGACTTCTATGCTGATGGTTTTTACAGCGACCTTGGTTGCAGTTTGAGTCTGTTGCTTTTCAAGGCTACCATGGAGCTGGTTACAGGGGAAAGGGAATGAGGCATCTGAAACACCATGAAGTTCACAGCTTATACCAAGATTCAGTGATTTTTCTGAAATACAGTATTTTTTGATTGTTGAAAGCTTTTGGTTAGTTTTCAGAGTTCTAAAGAAGTTGGTTTTGACAATTTTGCTAGTGTTCCTCCTTCTTTTATGAAGAATTGGTTTGGAGGGTTTTGCTCCACCATTCTGTAAATGCTTCTCCCTCTTCCTCTCATTTTAAAACAACTACAGAGGATTAGGAAAATATAACTAGCCATATAGAATAATGAAAGGATGTATAATTGCCATCACTTATAGTTAACAAAATAAAATTCAAGGTGATAACATTAATGGCAACAACTAGACATCTACATGCAAAATAACAAAAAAAGACACAGACCTTACATGTTTTATAAAAACTAACTTGAAATGGATCATGGACCCAAAGGTAAAACACAAAACTATAAAATTCCTAGAAGGTAATATAGGAGAAACCTAGATGACCTTGGGTATAGTAATGGCATTTAGATATAACACCAAATGTGTGATCCATGAAAGAAATTACTGATAAGCTGGACTTGATTAAAATTGAAAATTCTTGCTCTGTGAAAGGTAATGTCAAGGGAATGAGAAGACAAGCCATGGGCTGGGAGAAAATATTTGCAAAAGATATCTGATACATATCTGATAAAGGACTGTAAACCAAAATACACACCAAAAAAACCTCTTCAAACTCAACAATAAGGAACAAACATTAAAAAATGGGCAAAGACTTTAACAGACACCTCACTAAAGAAGATATACAGATGACAAATAAGCATCTGAAAAGGTACTCCACATCATATATCATCAAGGAAATGCAAATTAAGACAAGATACCACTACACACCTATCGGAATGGCCAATATCTAGAACACTGACAAAATTAAATGCTGACAAAGATGTGGATCAACAGGAATTCTCATTCATTACTGGTGGAAATGAAAAAGAATACAGCCACTTTGGAAGACAGTTTGGCCATTTCTTACAAAATTAAACATACTCTTACCATATGATCCAGTAATCAGGCTCCTTGGTGTTTACTCAAAGGAGTTGAAAACTTATGTCCACACAAAAACCTGCACATGAAATATTTATAGCAACTTCATTCCTAATTGCCAAAACTTGGAAACAATCAAAACAGCCTTCAGTAGGTAAATGGGTAAATAAACTGTGGTACATCCAGACATTGGAATACTATTAGGCACCTAAAAGAAATGATCTATCAAGCCATGAAAAGACATCTTAAATGAATATTACTAAGTGAAAGAAGCCAATCCAAAAAGGGATTTTGGATTCTAACTACATGACATTGTAGAAAAGGCTAAACTGTGGAATGAGTAAAAAATATCAGCAGTTGCCAGAGGTTGTGGAGAAAGAGGGATGAATAGGTGGAGCATAAAGGATTTTTAGGGAAATGAAAATACTCCATATGATACTACAAGGATATACACGTGTCATTCTACATTTGTTCAAACCCATAGAATGTACAACACCAAGAGTGAACCCTGATGTAAACCATGGTCTCAGGACGATTATGATGTGTCAACATAGGTTCATCAATGACAATAAATGTACTTCTTTGATGGGGGATGTTGATAATGAGGAAGCTATGCATGTGTGGGGGCAGGGAGTATATGGGAATGTTGTATTTTATTTTTAGTTTTGCTGTAAACTTAAAACTATTCAAAACTGTCTTCAAATAGGGAAAAAATTATTAATAGCTGAATAGATATTTTATTTTGATTAAACAGGAAATAGTTATGGGTCTTTGTGTTGCAAACAATATGCCTTTGAAACATATAAATGTAGAGGGAAGAATATACAAAACTACAAGGGTCAAAACTTCAACATACCACTCCCATAAGTAATTACACATAGCCTACAATAATATATTATTACAGTATTATACAGTATTGTAACAGAGCTAAGTTTCAGAAATCTTTACCCTTACAAAAAATAATTTACATTTTTTAAATGTCATGAATAGTTATAAAAAAAACTCTTCAGCTAATAAGAAAATCTCTAAAAATTCTCAAAAGTGGAATTTCAATGCATTACATTTTCTGAGCACAATAAAACTCTAGTTTAATGAGGAAAAGACAGAAAAAGTAATTAAATAAACCTACCTAATTTGAAATACTCTTCTAAATAACACTGAAAGAGAAAATCAAAACTGAAAAAAAAAAAAACATTTTAGAAAGCTAAGACACTTTTAACTTTCAAAAAGCTCTTTTCAAATAGTAGCTATTATTCTTTTCTGGATACAGTAATTTCATGACATTCTCCAAGGATACAAATTTCAAATAAAAAGTTGCTCTCTTTTTATCTCCTCTTTCTTAAAAGCAGATTTTGACAGTATTAAACATTATAACATCTATAATTACATTTCCCAGAGGTAACTACTTTTTCTACCTCTACTTTGTGCTATTCTGGTGGTTATCTCTTTAACGCTGAATAAAATAATTATATCTCTGTTTTATGGATTAACAACTTTAGGTATTATCTATTGTTTCCTCCCTTTGAAAGATTAGTATTTGCTCACATTACCCACTGTCTCTTCTTGACTTTGTCCTTTCACACTGGATATTTTTAACTCCTCTGTGGTTACCTTAGTAATTAAAAAAAATTCCTAAGCCAATCTTTCTTATAACAATAACTTTAGACAAGGATCTAAACTACCCTCTGTGTAATGGGAAGATATTACTAATCCTATCATTTAATTTTCTTCTCATCTCAAACTTCCATGTAGATACCTCCATTATTATAATGTTAAAGGACAATAATATTACATTTAAGTTATATGTGCTTCATCAAAAATTTAAGCAAAATATTCAAATTCAACAAACTGTAATTTCATTATTATATCTTTGTTCACTCCTGAGCCAAGTAGTATACTAGAATTTAACTTTCCTTCTCAATAGGTCTAATGCCATGACCCCCATGACTCTAAAAATATCAAGCTCAAATGGATTTTTTTATTCTTATTCTTTATTCTTATACTCCTTTGACAAGTCAAAATCAGGCCACATTTCACACTTCGCTTAATATTAGAACCATTCTTTGTGTGGCTTTTTGGTTTTTTCCTAGTAGTTTTTATTACCTTTGTGTTGTTGTTTTAAAAAATGTATTTTTAACAACACTTCCTCAAAATTATTCAGCCTGTTAGAGAATTTTTACTAAAAGTTATAATCTGGTTGTGTTTCTTTTTTGTGCTATTGATTTTTTTGCAAGTGTCTGGTGGTTATTTTTTTTCTTCATTATAAAGGGAAAAATAATTTGATTAATACTGACACTGGCACAGGGTTCTATTGTCTTTATGTATATCTGTTTCTCTAAGTGTCTTTTTTTTTTTTTTTTTTTTTTTTTTTGGAAGGAAAACAAGCAATCTCTGGGTGCATAGGAAGGCATGTGAATTTTTAGGCTTTATTTTAGAAAATTCATGGGCAGGTAGCAGCCAGGCACACTGCACTCCACCTCAAAAAAAAAAGGATTTGTATTTGTTTCTACCATCTTGGGGAACTACTAATTAGGGACTATGCCAAATCAAATTTGTATTGGGGCCATTTTGAGCCCCACAGGCATTGTGAATTCAAAACTCTCCTGGGAAGACTCTAATGGTTCCCACATCTGCTAAAATTTCTTTCTGTCCATTTTCTGCCTTCTGATTTCTCTGCTTAATTTCTACCTTTGTGTGTCATTTAAATATGGCTCTTAAAAACAACTAATTATACTCTTTGTCTTTGATGGGGAATTTATCTAATCAATATGTTTAAACTTTTTGCTGCCACCTTGTGTTAAGTTTTCTGTTGTTCATGTTTTTAAATGTCATTTTAAAATGCCTTTTTTGCATTTAATCTAACTTTGTTACTTCTTTCTCCCTAATGAATTGTATATTCTATATTTTATTTCTATTATTTGATTAGTTGCCCTTAAATTTGGAACAGAATATTTCAATGCATTTTTTCTATCAATGTCAAGAATTAATCATTTGATGCTCAGTATTTCTAATTATCAGAGAAATGCAAATCAAAACTACAACAAAGTACCACCTCACAACAGTCAGAATGGCCATCATTCAAAAGTCCACAAACTAAATGCTGGAGAAGCTGTGGAGAAAAGGGAACCCTCCTACACTGTTGATGGGAATGTAATTTGGTGCAGCCACTATGGAAAACAGTATGGAGGTTCCTTAAAAAACTAAAAATGAATTTACCATATGATCCAGCAATCCCACTCCTGGGCATATATCCAGAGAAAACTCCAATTCAAAAAGATACATGCATCCCAATGTTCATAGCAGCACTATTTACAATAGCCAAGACATGGAAGTAAGCTAAATGTCCACTGACAGATGACTGGATAAAGACGTTGTGGTATATTTATACAATGGAATACCACTCAGCCATAAAACAAGAATAAAATAATGTCATTTGCAGCAACATGCGCAGACCTAGAGATTGTCATACTAAGTGAAGTAAGACAGAGAGAGAAAGAAAAATACCATATGATATCACTTATATGTGGAATCTGAAAAATGACACAAATTGAACTTATTTACAAAATAGAAACAGACTCACAGACATAGAAAACAAACACGGTTACCAGAAGGGAAAGGGAGGGGAGGAAGGGATAAACTGGGAGTTTGGGATTTTCAGATACTAACTACTATATATAAAATAAATAACAAGGTCCTACTGTATAGCACAGGGAACTACAGTCAATACTTTATAATAGCCTATAATGAAAAAGAATATGAAAAGGAATATATATATATATATAAAATATGTAAGTGAATCACTATGCTGTATACCAGAAACTAACACAACCTTGTAAACCAACTATACTTCAATAAAAAAGAAAAAAAAGAATTCATCATTTGAATTTTGATAAATATTATAATTGTTTATTACATTATGGATCTTAAGTTTTGTGAATCCTGCTTTAAGAATTGTATTAAATTTTGGAGTGGCAGCCTCAATAATTACTTAGAGTTAACTGAACATTTTTCTGGCCCCTTGGCTCATCACTGTTTCTTGAATCCAAAATTTTTCTCTTCCCTGGGATGTAGTTACTTTTCTGATAATGTTTCCTCAAGCCAAGTGTATGGCTGTCATGAGCTGAACAATGGATGTAGAAATACTCACAATAATGCTAAAGCCTTACTTAAAATTCATTACTATGAATCATGTAGCTCTTCATGCTGATCTGTGTTACTACACTATTCTATTCCCTCTCCTATTCCTCTAGATCTGTGCTATCCGATAAGGCAGCCACTATCCACATGTGGGTATTTAAACTCTAATTTAAGTGAACTAAAATTAAAGTTAAAAATATCTTGTTTTCAGCTGCACTAGTCATATTTCAAGCACCCAGCTACAATATAGTGACAGCGGCCACACTGGTAGGATGAATAACCGCCCCCCAAAGTTCAGTCTACACCCCAATCCCCAGAACCTATGAATGTTACCTTACAAAAGGGATTCTGCCAATGTGACTGAGGTTCAAGACATTGAGGTAGGGATATTAGCCTGGATTATCCAGGTGGGCCTAATGTAATCACAAAGATCTTTAAAAGTAGAAGCAGGAGGTGGAAGAAAAGATCAGAGTAATAAGATGTGAGAAGTAATCAACAGGCCTTACTGGCTTTGAAGTTGCAGGAAGGGACTGAGCCAAGGGATACAGCTGGTCTCTAGAAGTCAGAACAGGTAGATTCTCCATTAGAGCCTCCAGAAAGGAAAGTGACTCTGCCAGCACCTTGATTTTAGTCCAGGCAGACCATGTTGGACTTCTGACCTATAGAACTTCAAGGTATTAAATGTGTATTGTTTCAGCCACCTACTGTGAGATCATTTGTTATGGTGGAAATCAAAAACAAATACAGATCCTGTACCAGATACTGCAGATATAGAGCATTTCCATCATTGTAGGAGGCTGTATTGGAGAGCACTCATTTATAAAAATTTAAATGATAAAAGGTGTGGTACATGGGGCTCTGATTTACTTTTCCTAGCTTTCT
Organism: Camelus bactrianus; assembly: GCF_048773025.1. Classification (NCBI taxonomy): domain Eukaryota; kingdom Metazoa; phylum Chordata; class Mammalia; order Artiodactyla; family Camelidae; genus Camelus; species Camelus bactrianus. The sequence goes on from NC_133540.1 coordinate 73,708,200, forward strand.
CTTTTTTTATATATGTTCATTTTCTGGATGATCTCCTCTAGTCTTGTATCTTTGCATGGATAACTATAAAAGCTGTTGATTTCCAAATTTATATCTCCAGTTTGGACCCCTCTTCTGAACACCAGATGCATATATATATATATATGCACAACTGAAAATTTGACATCTCCAATGGGGTTTGTAATAGAGCTCTCAAACACAGCATGTCCAAAACTGAATTCCTGATTTCCTCCACAGTACTGTTACTTTACCTATATCTTCCTCATCTTAGTGGAAATACTATTTTTAATTTCTCAGGAAAAAGCACAAGTCATTTTGACTCTGTATTTGTCTCGTAACACTCATAGTCTCTATTAGAAATCTTGCTGACTCAACCAACAAAATGTATCTTGGATCTGATGACTCCTTATCACTTCCATTGCTACCACCCTTTTCGGAGCCACCATCATCTTTAGCCTAGACTAATGTAATGTCCCACCCTGTTAGTCAAAGTCCAGTGGAATAACAGAACCTACTTTGCGGAATTAATAGAAGCTATTTACCAAAGTGTTAGAATATCTGGAAGAACAATTAGAAGAGTTAAACTAATCTGGATATCAATTACTACAGGCAGCTGCTACTCTAACCCTAGAGTCAGTGTTCCTGGAACCCAAGAGCCAAGACCATCCAACCGAAGTGGCAACCAGAGTAGGTCTGTCCAGCCAGGACTAGCCATGGGACATGTGCAGCAGCCACTAGAGGTACAACCCAAAGCGAAGAGAGAGGGAGCTTGGTTCTCCCTTCTTCCTGACTTTAACTTCATGACAGTGTTTATCCTTGATCAAATTCAGCCTGAAACCTTTTGGCAAAGGAGCCTAATAAATACATTTACAAGGAGTATACATCTCTAATATATAGATCTGATCAGAGGAAAGACAGGGAATGGATTTACGAGAAAAGAGAACACTTCCGAGTGTGTTCCCCAGCTTCCATTATATAGCTGTCTATCCACTGCCACTCTGTAACACACATGTTCTGTTCTGACAAAGCAAGCAAGTGATCCTTTTATAAAGAAAAGCAAATCATTCCAACATTCTGCTCAAAATCCTATCATTGGCTTCCCATATCTCAGAGTAAAAGTCAAATTCATTACAGCAGCCTGTAACACCTACGTGACCCGTCTCCCAATTCCCCAACCCTTGCCTCTCTGATCCCACCTCCTTTTTTTCCCCAACTCAATTTTCTCCAGCCACAGTGATCAGCTTGTTTTTCTCAGAGAATGCAAAGAACCTGCCTAACTCAATCTTTCCAGCTGCTGGGATTTTCTTCCACTGATATTTGCTTAGCTTACTCCTTTACCTGCTTCAGTCATGTTCAAATGTTTTCAGGCTAAAGACTAATCCTTGGGCATCACATCATTAGTATGTGGAGAACAGTTAACAAATACTGCATTGTAAAAGAGTGAAACTAGGAGATCTATGCAGTGCCCACTGCTTTTGCTCTCGCTGATGACTCCTTTATTAAACCATGCCAATTTAACTCAGCTTCATTGTCTTCCTCTATGATATCTAATGAAAAACATGACATTATCAAAATAATAACTGTAAAAAGAACTGAACAGAAATGAACACTCAAATGACACCCAGCACATTTTTGTTGTTGATGTCGTTCAATACAATTCATTTCATGGTTCAACTCAGCAAGTATCCTGTTTGAACAAAATAATAATAGAGAAGAACACAGTAGACTAAAGCAACAATTTCATTATATACCAGAAACAAGTGTCATGTCAAAGAATCACAGACTTGACAGATTTTCAACAAGAAACAAATTGAGTAAAACAATCTCGGCTGTCTACGTGTTGCTCTCTTGTGTTTTTCTCTCATTTCAAGGATATTCTTATTAAATGCTGACTGAAGCATAGAGTTGCACACTGCCACATTTTAAAAGTATTTCTTAGTTTCCCTCAATAAAACAGTAACAACAAAACAACACGTAATTTAGAAGTAAAATCTGTTGCCAAAGCCAAAATCAACGTATAGGCACTTCTCTGCCTCACACCCGCCCTGAGTCACACGAATAATCTCTTACCTGAAAGTCATGTTAGCGAAGTTGTTGCTTTCAACCAAGATCCGTTTTTTCATTGTTGACCTGCAGTCTTCTTGGCCAACAAGCAAGTGTGGTAGTTTGTAAAAGTGACCCAGAATCCTCACTCCTTTCTGTATCCGTGCCCGTTTCAGTGTGATTTTCAGCTCCTCCCATCCAAAGGTGGAGGCTTCTGGAGATAAGAGAAATGAGGGGATGCCCACTGAAGAGAGGAGATATTTCAGCTGAAGCAACCCTGGTTCAACCAGCCCACAACCAACTCAGCAGCAGACCATTTACCCATGATTAGCCCAGAAAAACCACCCAGCTGAGCATAGCCCAAATTGCTAATTTGAGGATACAGGAGCTAAATCAAGAGTTGCTGCTTTGTCTTTATGTTTTGGGATCGATTGTTACATGACAAGTTAGGTCGGGGTCTTTCTTTGCTGGCAAATGGAAAAAAAAAAAAAGCTCCTGATTTCATCCTAAATTACAGGTTGGGTTCTAACAGGAAGAAGCAGTAGTTCTCTTAGTATCAACAGATTAGATAAAAGAAATGACTTGTTTGTTCCTCCCAGTGTCTCCTCACAAACAACTCTAGGTGCAGGTGGCTGGCACCGAGGCCCTGAGTAGCAGTACAAGGAGTCAGTCCCCTTGGTGCAAAGTTACTTTCAGAGCAGAACTGGCTCTGTCAAAGATGCTCAGGCCACCAGTAGGGAAATTCCAATCTTATCATTGTCGCACAAATGTATTGCTATTTCCAACTTTTGCTTAATACAATCACCTCTTTTGTGAATAAGGAGGCTAAAATCAACCAGACACAAGTGACCACACAAACTGATGAAAGAATTCGTAAGTCAAATGCTAGCACTAGGACTCGGCTATTTTGGCAATGCTGATAAGGGAGAGAGGTTTATTCAACAGAAATTCAGACTGGAATATAGTTGTTGCCATGGCTACAACTTTGGGAAGGGTAGGAGATACTCCCCTGATACACTCTGAGAAGAAATGGGCTGTGCAAATTCCAACCTCAGTGGGAGAGCCAGTATAAAGCACACAAAAACTAATACTGGAATAAGATTAGAAAAACAGATTCAATCTTCATCTGAAAGAATTTCTGAGAAGAAAAAGTTTTTGCCATGTACTTCCTTAAGTCTGATGGATTACCCTCTGCCTTAGTAAGTGCTGCCACTTGGCATGTTTCCCCCAAGCTCTTTTCTGTTTCTTTCCAGCTTGTTGTTAGATTTTCATTTTAAATGCTGATTTTTGTTTTCTTAAGAAGGGCCTTCTGGCCTTCAGCAATTAATTTCTGATCGTGAAATTATTTCTTTGATTATAATTCCATTTGAACAAACCAGCCAAATCCAATCCCTTTAAAAAGCTTCCTGAAAGCCCCGACCACTGACTTGCATCACGTATCACTGGTCAGGACTGTGTCACCTGACCACTCTTAGCTTAAAGGACAATTGACATTCTCTACCAAGGTGGTAAAAACCCATTTTGTACTGTGAAAATAGCTAAATTGATCATTAAACTACAGGAATATACAATAAATAAATGAATAAGTAAAGACAAATTTGTGCATGTAGCCCTCCTCCCCCACATTTGGGCACTCTGTAGTCTCTCTGTGATCAAAAAGAACCAAACTGACAGAAATTGACTTGAAATATGATTAGTTTCTTGAGAAAATTTCAAAAAGCTGAGGGAAGTGATTACATCCAGGAAGATGGTGAATTATATTAAAAATAGTTTAATTTTTAAATAGTCTCTTAATCAGCTGGTACAAACCTAACCACCACAAATACAGCCCACTCACTTCTCTGTTGCTTCAAGTCTGCCCACATCCCCTCTTCCTACCCAGTATTCTCTATTTTTAGTGTAAAAATTATCCATCCTCTAAGTTTTCTACAAGTTCTCTCAGTTTTAGTGCACTTTATGTTGATCAGTATTTACCAAACAAAAAAAGCCTTGAGCTTAATACAAAAAACACAGAATCCTTGTCTTGTCTCAACTATTAAAACTGTGCTGAGAGTTGAATAAACCAATATAAACTTGGGGGCTAGCTCTTTCACTCTGTCTTAAAGTATTTTTATTCAAAACCTATGCTTAATTTTCAGAAATAGACTTATCCTTGGCTTTGCAGCTTATCATTTTGTACATCACATTTACTTTTTAAAAAAACACGTTTGAAAGAAAATAATCCAAACTTGGAGAAAAACTATTGCAAAGTCAGTTGTCAAGAAAGAGATGCCCTTTCTCTAAGCACAATTACAGATCCGCTCAGTTGAATCAGTCTGACCTCAAGGTCTACCGGCCACTTCTGAGATGACAGTCACCTCAGCTTGTCCCATCATGGTCTGCCAACCTTGTGCTCTTACAGACCACTTTTATATTAATGTGTAAAATGGAAAACCTTTCCATATAAAACCACAATATCATTTCACATATGTCTTTCTAATTTTGTAATATGCTAAATTGGACTCTTGCCTTTTAAATTAATGTAGTTCAAAATAAGAATTAGAATCAAAGAATAAAGCTTAGGATCTTAGAAGTAATTTGATAAACATGAAGCCAGTCTGTCTTAGTCAGTAGGCTTAAGGTCTGAGATCCAGGTGCCAGCGTTGTTGAGTTCTGATGATGGCCTTCTTGTGGGTTGCAGTCTACTGATTTGTCAATACACCCTCATATGGCAGAAAGCAGAGAGTCTAAGCAAGCTCTCAAGTCTCTTCTTACAAGGGCACTAATCTTATTCATGAGGGCTCCACCCTCATGACCCAGTTACCTCCTAAAGGCCCAACACCCTAACACCATCACATTGAGGGGTTAGGATTTCAACAAATAAATATGGGGTGGTGGACACGGATATTCTGTCCATAATACAATCCATATTTCATTGAAGGCTTCTATTATTTGTTCACCACCTCTTAATGAGGTTTCATCCTTGACCTTGCTTTAACAGCTATAATAATTCTTCACAGCTTCTTTGCTTAGAATCCAAAACTGTTTCACTATTATTATAACTCATGCCTTCTGCCAGAATCTGTGAAACTGTGGCAGGAAGACTTACTAGATTTCACAAAAGGTAAAATCACAGACTTCTCACAGTTCTTAACATAGAAACTAGAAAGTGATTGCCTTTGGGAAGAAAACAAATACAAAGGAATACAAAGGAACTTTCTGTAGGAAATAAACTTTCTATTTCTTGTCTAAAGAATCACTCTTACTGATAATTCTGGATGACAGTATTATTCACTCCTGGCTTGTCTTCAATGTCCACAGCACATCATACTCAACACTGAAACCATCTGACTACCATTCTTCCAGCTACAAAATTCTCCATATCTCCATCCCCCAGGATCCAAATCTGTAGGAAATCCTTGTTCTGCCCCCTGCTTCCAGGAAAGCAAGCTCCACCACATTTCCTGTCACGGAATTATTAGCATTTGGGATATCCTCTTTCTCTCACTCATTCATCTGAGGTGTTTTGGATTGGAGGCATTCTCTTTGCTCTTAAGTCTTGCCCCTGACTTTCTGCACTTTGAGAGCTCTCTCTATGCCTGCAGGCAATACGTTATGCTGGGTGTTTTCTCAGCCTTCAAAGTATATGGATTTGAAGTTGAACCCTGAATCTATTACTTCAAAGCTATATATCCATATAACTTTGGGAAGCTTGCTTAGCTTTTCTGAACTGCAAGTGAGGTTATTTATTTTTAAATGCTAAAGACACAGTAGACACTTGGAAATGATTAGTTTCTCTCATTTTATAATTTGTCACCCAAATGTGAACACATGGTAGAAACTCAGTAACTAGTTGGTTTGCTCTTATTTTTGTTACAAGAAAAAAATTCTCCGATTAATAATTGATATTAGACTACATGCCATCTGTCATTGAGAAATGACCATTTTGGTAAGAAGAATGTCAATCGGTGAATTATCTTTAAATTGCTAGCAATGGTGAAGTCATTAGAGGTGAGTTTGAGAAGGAAAAGGGAGGCAGTTGGATAGAAATGCGTCATGTTTTATGAAAGGTCCAATAAGGATGTATGTGCTTATAAAAAATAAAAAGAATGAAATGTGCTGTGTTTTGAAGAGAGACAGAAAGGAATTAATCCAATAAGAATGACAATTACTAAAAATACCAATCCTGACTGTGTTGTATTTCTGCCTGATCCTTTGAAAAAAAAAAGTTGTTTTTTTGGAAACAGATGGCTATTTTAATTTACTGGGTGAGTTGTCACAGCTATCACCTTTCTGGACTTCCTCCCAAAATAAAGAAAAGCTATTCCAGTGTAATGAAGGAAAGCTATGCAGTCTACTGAATTGTGTCCTCATGTCTCTCCTGAAAACTCTGTAATGGCAGATCATATGGCTTCTTTGACCTGGAGGTAGAGGGTGGTAAAATTAGTTGTTGGCATTATTTTCTTTATGTATCCGATAGCAGTTGCTAGGGCTCGCCTCGTGCACAGATGAAGTGTGCAGCCTTGCAGTAATCCTTTGTATCAGACTTTACTGGTGCATCTGGAGGGAATGCATCTTCCCAATACTCCATAATGCAGATCGAAATAGTGTTAGTTCTCATAGGGCCTGTAAAGAAATTCTGGTCTATTTCAGTTTTTGTAGATTAAAAAAATCACACAAGAAAAAGAATTTTTCAGCTTCACAAATCTCTTTGCCATAGCTTACCTAGGTACCTGAAATTCCACTTTTAAAGATTGATTTGCACATCATTTGCACATCATAAGGATTTCAGGCACCAGCATCAGGGATCTTTAGTTAGAATGCAAAACAGCCCTGCTAGGTGTAACACATTCACCCTATCCTCCTCCAGCACAGGTAAGGGTTTCCCCAGCGGGATTAGTAAGGGAATGAACACAAGCAGGTGGGAAGACAGGAAGCTAGGTAGTAGTTGGGAGGGACAGCATGAGTGTTCTAGGCACTTGGGGCAGTGGGTCTGAGAAAGAAAATTACATGAATTTGAAAAAAGAAGAGCCCAAACCAAACTTTTCTTGCCTTACCATTGTAGCTGGTTTTTGTCTGAAAGAAGTAAAAAATTAAGAAAATTAGGTTTTATAATAGGAGATAAAAAGATCTCAGGAGAAATGGATTTATTAATATTTTAAATCTGATCTCAGAGCAGAGGTATTTTTAAACCAAGACTCCAGGTCCACTAGAGACAGGAATCCTCCCTTTGCTTCTAGGACTTCCATCTCAATTAAATGATGTCCAAGCAACCTTTATTTCTGACCAAATGATCTGCTGATGTACCGAGGCACATAATGGAAAGGGAAACCCCACTGATCTGTCTGCCAGCGCTTCTCACCCTGTCCCCTGCCACCCTGTCCCCTGCCTCCCTTCCCCTGTCCTACAGGAATTCCCCCCTCAGATCACCCTGATGACCTGCAACGCTTAAAAACTACTGGCTTAATATAATGTTCCCAAGCAGCCACAGCTCCTGGAAAAATACTGCCTTTATAATAAAGTCTGGTTCCTATAAGAGCTGCCTACACTCACAGCTGAACATGACAAAGTTTCTTTAGATACAGCATTGCTTTGTCTCCACCCAGGTGGAGAGAAATGACACAAACGTCAGGCAAAGTATCGATGTCTGCTGAGTTAGTCTGCGCCTGCCCCGTCACCCTTCTCTGCCGTTTACTGCCTTCCCTGCAGCTTTCTCTTTCACATATCAAATCCCTTATTCAAGGCTCAAATCCTTTTTCACAGACAATGTGCACTTTGGAAGAGCAACATCCTATTTCTACCTTTTTATACCATAGATCTGTAATTTCCACTTGGACTTTTCTACTATATGTTCACCATATTCCATTGGGTCCAGTCTTATGGCCACTCTACGGGAACTCCCTTCCCACAATTCTCACAACCTTCTCCATGGTCATCAACCTAGAGCAACATCATTGGCCTGCACTGCTCCCATTACTATCCTCCCACAGACACAAGAGCTTGGAGTTTAGTTCTAGCCCTTCTGTGTGCTATAATTATAGTCTTTAGAGAAAGGTAATTAGTGCCTCTGGGCCTCAGTTACTTCACCTGTAAAATGGGTAAAAATGTTTACCTCATAACAATATTGTGGAGATAAATCCATTAACATACATAAAGTGCCTTCAGGTAAACAGTGGACAGGCCAGTCTCCACAAATTAGTTCTAACAACGAATCGAAGGAAATGACAATTTTCAGTTCCTAGTTTTCATCAACAGCAGTTTTCCCTCATTGTGAGGAATATTATGGTATACTTTACAATTTGTAGATATGTTCAGGGTTTTTGATAAGTTTTTTACCATCACTGTATTATTTTTCCTAAAACTCAGGAGATGCTCAGAAGGTTATGGCTGTTTCCTCATTTCCACACATAGTCAGTCATTCCTTTCTTTGTCTACTTACTGAATTTTGTACAGTACTACTAGCTTTATTGTTATTCTGCACATCATTATTGCTATTTTTTTCTACACTTTAGTATTAAAGTATTAAGATATATTAACTCAATATAAATTAACTCTCTTTAGTCAGAGAGGTCCTAAGGACAACGATACCCATTTTGCCTGGTAGGTGAATAATGTTTAATAAATGCTTATTGAATTGGTGAATAAATTATCTTTAACAATTTCTGGGATGGTTGGAAGTAAGTGGGTCATAATATGACAAATACACTTGTATAAATCAAATTTTTTTCTTTTCTTTTTTAATTGAAGTATAATTGATTTACAATGTTCCAGGTGTATAGCAAAGTGATTCAGTTATACTTATACATGTATATTTTTCAGATTCTGTTCCATTATAGGTATTACAAGATACTGAGTATATTTCCCTGTGCTATGCAGTAGGTCCCTGTTGTTTATCTATTTTATATATACTAGTGTGTATCTGTTAATCCTAAATTTCTAATTTATCCTAACCCCCCTTTCCCTTTTGGTGATCATAAGTTTGTTTTCTTTGTGAGTCTGATTCTGTTTTTCAAATTAGTTCATTTGTATCTTTTTTTAGATTCCACATATAAGTGATATCATATGATATTTGTCTTTCTCTGACTTAACTTTATGTTAGTATGATAATCTCTATCAAGGTCCATCCATGTTGCTGCAAATGGCATTATTTCAGCCTTTTAATGGCTGAGTTATATTCCATTGCATATGTATACCATATCTTATCTATTCATCTGTCAATGGACATTTAGGTTGCTTTTATGTCTTGGCTATTGTCAACAGTGCTGCTATGAACATTGGGGTGCATGAATCTTCTTGAATTAGAGTTTTCATTTTTTCTGGATATGTGCCCAGGAATGGGATTGCTGGATCATGTGGTAACTAAATTTAGTTTTTTGAGGAATCTCCATACTGTTCTTCGTAGTGGCTGCACCAATTTACATTCCCACCAACAGTGTAGGAGGGTTCTCTTTCTGCATAACCTGCAGGGATATTTCTTAAATTATAGCACAAAATCTTATTTATGGAAGAAATGAAACCATAATTTTATTTAAATAGCATAATATAGTGCTCAATATCATGGATTTTGTACAGATTTCTACTTTTTAGCAGCTGGGTTACCTAAGCAAGAAACTTAACCTCTCTGTGTCTTAGGATACTAATTTCTAAAACAGAAATAATATTGATATTATAATATTTTTATAATAATAGTGATAATACTTAATTCATACAATTGTAGGGTTTTCTACTTCCTGAGTCATATTGATACTTTATATTTTCCTTAAAATTTATCTATTTCATTTAGATTCTCAAACAAAACACTAAAAATTATATGTAAATTTCTTTGTATTAAAAATACAAATTTATCAATAGCTCTGTGAGGTAAATAGTTTATTCCCAAAATTTGACATATTTTTCTTTTTTTCTTCATAATGTTATCCAATGATTGTCTACTTTCTTCATCTTTAAACTAACCAGCATTGGTTTTTATTGATTACACCATTTTTTGTTTTAGTTTGTTAAGTTTTTCTGTATATTAATTTTTTCTTATTATATTATGTGAGTTTAATATATTCTCTGAAATGCTTGACTCATTTGATGTTAAATGTTTTTATTAACAAATGTATTTTTGGCTAGAATTTATATCTTAACAATATTGAGTCTTCTGATCCATGAACATGGTCTATCTTTTCATTTATTTCAGGCTTCCATTTTTTAAAACATGTTTTACATTTTCTGTACATATTGCACATATTCTGTTAAATTTTGATGCTAATGTGGACAAGTTTTAATTTTAATTTTAACTGTTCTCAATCTTAAAAAATTTTAGTTTAATATATTATATATAGAGAAAACACTGATACAATTTCTACTTTGAATAATCTCTTAGTGACTTAATGTACAGTCAACTTTTATAAAAATCCCTTGGGTGCTTTAAAGGATATATATACAACAATATGTACCTTTAATATATAACAATAAATAAAGCTTTATAATTGCTTTACACAATCTTTCACTTTCTAATTTATTTTTGTAACTTTAATCTGTTTATTTCTGAGAAAAATATGTTTATATCTTCCAACTGAGAATTTATTAAATTAACTTTTTCTACTAGATTTTGCTTAATTTGTCTTGTTATATTTTTTATGTCAAAAATGTATGGCTGTTATACATTTTTTGTACATTATTTTACTACTTGTGTTCTTATTGCCAATCATCTGAAATTTCTATTTTTACCATGTTGTTTTTGGCCTTTTAATTCACTTTTTATTAGGTATGCCTCCTGCAAACAGCTTGTGGTTGTATTTTTTATTCAGTCCAAAATGTGACTAGCTCTCTTTTATTGATAGAGTAATTTATGGAATTTTTATTATGGGAAGAGACAAGTTTAGAATTCTTTAAGCAGTTTATATTATGTTTTTTCATTCACCATATGTTTTGTTCTTTCTCTCTTACTTTTACTACAGTTTTTTTGAAATAATTATGTTTCCTTGATTGTGTTTCTTGGTTTAGAAGTTAATCTATTTTTTATTCTTGTTGTGACCATCTTAATTCTATGTTTAATTCTACATAAGTAAAATTATACATCCAAATACATCAAAAGCATCATCCCATTTACACTTTACTACTCTCCTAAATTATCACCTGAAAGATTATTGGGTTTAAATTTTAACATGATAATAATTTGTTCATAATTCCATCAATATTTGTATAGATTTAACTATAAATTTACTGATTTCTCTGATCATCATGTTTTTGTCTTCCACCTTATTTTCTCTTAGATTCTCTTTTCCTTTTGCTGGAATAAATGTTGAAATAATCATTTCAAAGGCTCTAATAGTAAATGTATTAATTAGAAATGGCCTATCTGCAAGTAAGATATACATATAACAATAGCTTAGACAAACAGGAATTTATTTGTGTCTTATAACTACAAGATGCTGGTAGGGCTATGTAATATTAGTCCAACATCTCTGCAATTTACTTTTCCTGATAGTAACAGAATAGCTACTGCCACAGTTTTCATGTAAGCCTTCTAGTAGGAAAGATGAGCAAAGGAAAAGAGTAGAATTTGCATTAAGAAATTTAAAAAAAAAAATTTTCCCAAGTACTCAGTGAAAATTTTTCACTTATTAGCAGCCAGAAATGTATAATGCTGCTGGCACACATTGGCTGTTACAAGTCAATGGGAAAAAAGGATAAGAATGGTGGTTGGGTCCACCAAACAACAGCAATTTGTCCAAAGGGCTAATTTTTAGAAGACTTACATGACTGAAAAAACTATTTTGTCCTCATTTTGAATAATAGTTCTTTTGGGTATAGTATTTTAGCTTCAAACTATATCTTTTCAATAGTTTGAAGACATTGCTTCATTTTATTCTCCCATACAATGTTGTTTATTAGTAGACAATTGCCAATTTCATTTTTACTCCTTTAAAAATAACTTGTCTTTTTTAGTGACAAACCTCTGGCTAAACTCACAAAGAATAAAGAGAGCACAAATAAGCAAAATAAGAAAGGAAAATGGAGAAATTACAACAAATAACATAGAAATACAGAATATCATACGGGAATATTATGAAAAACTATATGGAACCAAACTGGATAACCTAGAGGAGACAGACAAGTTTCTGGAGGCATACAGTCCACCAAGACTGAATCAAGAAGAAACTGACCACTTGAACAAACCGATCACTAGGAATGAAGTCGAATTAGCAATAGAAAACCTCCCCACAAATAAAAGTCCAGGACCAGAAGGCTTCACTGGGGAATTCTACCAAACACACAAAGAACTCACACCATTCCTTCTCAAACTCTTCCAGAAGACTTAAAAGGAGGGAATACTCCCAAACTCATTCTATGAAGCCACCATCACCCTGATAACAAAACCAGGCAAAGACACTACCAAAAAAGAGAATTACACACCAATATCACTGACAAACAAAGATGCAAAAATCCTTACCAAAATACTAGCAAATAGAATCCAACAGCACATAAAAAAGATTATACATCATGATCAAGTGGGGTTCATCCCAGGGACACAAGGATGGTTCAACATACGCAAATCAATCAGTGTAATACATCACATCAACAAGAGAAATGACAAAAACCACATGATCATCTCAACAGATGCAGAAAAAGCTTTTGATAAAATTCAATACCCATTTATCATAAAAACTCTCTCCAAAGTAGGTATAGAGGGAATACATCTCAACATAATAAAAGCTATATATGACAAACCTACAGTCAGCATAGTACTCAACAGTGAAAAACTCAAAAGTTTCCCACTAAAATCTGGGACAAGACAAGGATGCCCACTATCATCACTCCTATTCAACATAGTCTTGGAAGTCCTAGCCACAGCAGTCAGGCAAGAAAGAGAAATAAAAGGGATCCAAATTGGAAAAGAAGAGGTAAAAGTGTCACTATATGCCAATGACATGATACTATATATAGAAAACTCTAAAAGGTCCACACAAAAACAACTAGAAATAATCAAAGAACTCAGTAAGGTAGCAGGTTACAAGATTAACGTTCAAAAATCAGTCACACTTCTTTACACTAACGATGAATCAACAGAAAAGAAAGTAAAGAAATAATCCCCTTTAGAATAGCACCCAAAGTAATAAAATCCCTAGGAGTAAACCTAACCAAGGAGGTGAAAGAATTATACATGGAAAACTATAAAACACTGATTAAGGAAATTAAACAAGACAAAAAAATGGAAAGATATCCCATGCTACTGGACTGGAAGAATCAATATTGTTAAAATGGTCACACTGCCCAAGGCAATCTACAGATTTAAGGCAATCCCTATCAAATCACCCAGGACATATTTCACAGAACTAGAACAAACCATAATAAAATTTATATGGAACCACAAAGACCTAGAATTGCCAAAGCATTACTGAAGAGAAAGAAAGAGGCTGGAGGAATAACTCTCCCAGACTTCAGACAATACTATAGAGCTACAGTCATCAAGACAGCATAGTATTGGTACAAAAACAGACATATGGACCAATGGAACAGAACAGAGAGCCCAGAAATGAACCCACAAACTTTTGGTCAACTAATCTTCGACAAAGGAGGCAAGAATACACAGTGGAATAAAGACAGTCTCTTCAGCAAATGGTGTTGGGAAAACTGGACAGCAGCATGTAAAGCAATGAAGCTAGAACACTCCCTTACACCATACACAAAAATAAACTAAAAAATGGATCAAAGACTTAAACATAAGACAAGATACAATGAACCTCCTAAAAGAAAATATAGGCAAAACATTATCTGGCATATGTCTCAAAAATGTTCTCCTAGGGCAGTCTACCCAAGCAATAGAAATAAAATCAAGAATAAACAAATGGGACCTAATGAAACTTACAAGCTTCTGCACAGCAAAGGAAACCATTAAGTAAAAGAAAACGACAACCTACGGAATGGGAGAAAATTTTTGCAAATGAAACCGACAAAGGCTTGATCGCCAGAATATAAAAGCAGCTCATATGACTTAATAAGAAACAACCAAACAACCCAATCCAAAAATGGGCAAAAGACCTAAACAAGCAGTTCTCCAAGGAAGACATACAAATGATCAACAGGCACATGAAAACATCCTCAATATCACTAATTGTCAGAGAAATGCAAATCAAAACTACAATGAGGTATCACCTCACACCAGTCAGAATGGCCATCATTCAAAAGTCCACAAATGACAAATGCTGGAGAGGCTGTGGAGAATAGGGAACCCTCCTTCACTGCTGGTGGGAATGCAGTTTGGTGCAGCCACTGTGGGAAACAGTATGGAGATTCCTCAAAAGACTAGGAATAGACTTACCATGTGACCCAGGAATCCCGCTCCTGGGCATATATCCAGAAAACCCTACTTCAAAATGACACCTGCACCCCAATGTTCATAGCAGCACTATTTACAATAGCCAAGACCTGGAAGCAGCCTAAATGTCCATCAACAGATGACTGGATAAAGAAGAGGTGGTATATTTATACAATGGAATACTATTCAGCCACAAAAACGGGCAACATAACGCCATTTGCAGCAACATGGATGTTCCTGGAGAATGTCATTCTAAGTGAAGTAAGCTAGAAAGAGAAAGAAAAATACCACATGAGATCACTCACATGCGGAATCTAAAAAAAAAAACCATAAATACAAAACAGAAACAGACTCACTGACATAGAATACAAACTTGTGGTTGCCAGGGGACTGGGGGGTGGGAAGGGACAGACTGGGATTTCAAAATGTAGAATAGATAAACAAGATTGTACTGTGTAACACAGGGAAATATATACAGGATCTTGTGGTAGCTCACAGTGAAAGAGAATGTGACAATGAATGTATGTATGTTCATGTATAACTGAAAAATTGTGCTCTACACTGGAATTTGACACAGCACTGTAAAATGATTATAAATCAATAAAAATGTTTAAAAAAAAGCCAGAATATTAACATTTATTGAATGTGGGTGTTAGGTACATAGGTGTAGTATTTTTTTATTATTCTCTGTACCTTTCTGAGTGATGGAAATACTGCAAAATGTAAAATAATACCAAGGGAAAAGAAAAAGAAAAAAAATATACTGTCACACTGTAAATGCATTATTTCCACCCTTTCTGAGGCCCTGCTACTGAAGGTTAAGAAATACGAAGCTCTAGAGTTAATATATTGAAAATCCCTGAAAAATAGGTTTCCTTAAAGAAATCAAACAGAATGAAATAAAAATGAAAGGCAAAGCCTTCTCAATTTATGTTGTATTTTATCTGCTTCTTTTCACTTTGGAAATCTTTAGTCTTGTGTTCATTTTACAGTTGTTTTAATTGATTTCTGATAATTAAGCAGGTCATTAATCGGACATTTTGTGCCACACATACTTAAAATTATCTGCCTGCATTAGTACAAATTGAGACTCTCTAGCACTAAATTTGCCTTAGGGAATAATATTGCAAGTATTATCATTGTACATTTTGTGTGTGTGTGTTTCTATGAACCAGAAAATCTAACTAAACTAATGTGGCATTTGAAAAAAAGTCTAAATTGGCAGTTTCATTAAGAAGACAAGTTAACCTTCTCCCAAATTTAGGGGCTTACATGGATATGCATGACTAGTTTGGAACATAAATAAATTTAAACCTAGGCATAATAAAGTATATTTAGGGATTTTTCTTACTAGAGGATATTATCCAATACCATATAAGCTCTATGATATAAATGAGATTATTAAAATTTCAGCTTGCATAAAAACAATAATTCTCTCATGGAGAGAAAAATATCTTATTTTCAGAGACAGCCATGAATTATGCCTGGATCCTAGACAAAGTAAAAACAAAATTACAGAAGAGCTTTGAATACCAATATGGTTTGAAAGGCCTGATGGGAAAACATACAAACTTGGGTAAATAAATAGATTAAAAACTATCAGTCAACTGATTCAAAATGATAGACTGAGCACACACATTCACTCCCTATCCTGCGGGAAATCTATTAATGTAACAATAAGGATGTATATTTACAAAGTATAAACCTGTAAACAAGAATGGATTTTGACAATAGGCCAGAAATTATGAAAAAGATCTAGAAGACAGAAAGTCAGTGGGATCAGACGGTGGAACATGAATAGGGAAACCACAGCCAGAACATATGCAGAGATGTGGTTTTGCACAGAAAAAGGCAGTTTATCCTGCGTTGTTCAGAGAAATTCCATGTTCAGAATAAATATGAACACAAAACAGGAAGGGCCTGTAGAATAATTAAGGTCATTGAGTAAAGGCAGGATTCAAACAGACTGTGCAGTCAGACCCTTTTCCTGATCATGAATATGGAGTGACTAACAGTGCAGTGATGAGAGGTTCCCTTCATGAGTCAGTGTGTTCCAGAAGGAGAGAACAGAGAGAATGGAGAGAAGAAATTAAAGAACATTATCAGATGTAAGATTTTTAGGGAATAGGATCAAAAAAGAAGAGTCATACTTAAACATAGCCTAGAGAAATCTTAGAACCATAATGTATTAGTTTCCTAGGGCTATCCTAACAGAACAGTGTGGCTTAAAGCAACTGAAGTCAATTCTGACATGATCTTGAAGGCTAGAAGTCTTAAATCAAGGAGTTGGCCGGGCCATGTTCTTCTTAAAGTCTCTAGGAGAGGATCTTTTCTTGCCTCTTCCTTGTTTCTGATGGTTGCTGGCACTGTTTGTTGTTTCTTGACTTGTAGAGCCATCACTCCCAACCTCTGCCTCTGTGTCACATAGCATTCTTCCTTTGTGTGTTTGTGTCCAAATTTCCCTCTTCGTATAAAAAAACCAGTCATCGGATTAATGCCCAGCCTAAAACAGTATGACCTCATTTTAACTTGATAGTATTTGCAAAGACCGTATTTCCAAATAGGGTCACATTCGCAGATACTAGGGTTTAGGACTTGAACATATCTCTTGGTGGGACACAATTCAATCCACAACACATAAAAAATAATTTTTTAAAAAAAGAGTGAAAATCCTTCAGAATGACCTTCACTACCAACAAAAAAGACATGTTGTTTTTTTTTTTTTTGCTTTTTTTCTCTCTTAAAAAAATTTTTTAAAACTTTTTTTATTGAGTTATAATCATTTTACAGTGCTGTGTCAAATTCCAGTGTAGAGCACAATTTTTCAGTTATACATGAACATACATACATTCATTGTCACATTCTCTTTCACTGTGAGCTACCACAAGATCCTGTATATATTTCCCTGTGTTACACAGTACAATCTTGTTTATCTATTCTACATTTTGAAATCCCAGTCTGTCCCTTCCCACCCCCCAGTCCCCTGGCAACCACAAGTTTGTATTCTATGTCAGTGAGTCTGTTTCTGTTTTGTATTTATGGTTTTTTTTTTTAGATTCCGCATGTGAGTGATCTCATGTGGTATTTTTCTTTCTCTTTCTAGCTTACTTCACTTAGAATGACATTCTCCAGGAACATCCATGTTGCTGCAAATGGCGTTATGTTGCCCGTTTTTGTGGCTGAATAGTATTCCATTGTATAAATATACCACCTCTTCTTTATCCAGTCATCTGTTGATGGACATTTAGGCTGCTTCCAGGTCTTGGCTATTGTAAATAGTGCTGCTATGAACATTGGGGTGCAGGTGTCATTTTGAAGTAGGGTTTTCTGGATATATGCCCAGGAGCGGGATTCCTGGGTCACATGGTAAGTCTATTCCTAGTCTTTTGAGGAATCTCCATACTGTTTCCCACAGTGGCTGCACCAAACTGCATTCCCACCAGCAGTGAAGGAGGGTTCCCTATTCTCCACAGCCTCTCCAGCATTTGTCATTTGTGGACTTTTGAATGATGGCCATTCTGACTGGTGTGAGGTGATACCTCATTGTAGTTTTGATTTGCATTTCTCTGACAATTAGTGATATTGAGGATGTTTTCATGTGCCTGTTGATCATTTGTATGTCTTCCTTGGAGAACTGCTTGTTTAGGTCTTTTGCCCATTTTTGGATTGGGTTGTTTGGTTGTTTCTTATTAAGTCATATGAGCTGCTTTTATATTCTGGCGATCAAGCCTTTGTCGGTTTCATTTGCAAAAATTTTCTCCCATTCCGTAGGTTGTCGTTTTCTTTTACTTAATGGTTTCCTTTGCTGTGCAGAAGCTTGTAAGTTTCATTAGGTCCCATTTGTTTATTCTTGATTTTATTTCTATTGCTTGGGTAGACTGCCCTAGGAGAACATTTTTGAGACGTATGCCAGATAATGTTTTGCCTATATTTTCTTTTAGGAGGTTCATTGTATCTTGTCTTATGTTTAAGTCTTTGATCCATTTTTTAGTTTATTTTTGTGTATGGTGTAAGGGAGTGTTCTAGCTTCATTGCTTTACATGCTGCTGTCCAGTTTTCCCAACACCATTTGCTGAAGAGACTGTCTTTATTCCACTGTGTATTCTTGCCTCCTTTGTCGAAGATTAGTTGACCAAAAGTTTGTGGGTTCATTTCTGGGCTCTCTGTTCTGTTCCATTGGTCCATATGTCTGTTTTTGTACCAATACTATGCTGTCTTGATGACTGTAGCTCTATAGTATTGTCTGAAGTCTGGGAGAGTTATTCCTCCAGCCTCTTTCTTTCTCTTCAGTAATGCTTTGGCAATTCTAGGTCTTTGTGGTTCCATATAAATTTTATTATGGTTTGTTCTAGTTCTGTGAAATATGTCCTGGGTGATTTGATAGGGATTGCCTTAAATCTGTAGATTGCCTTGGGCAGTGTGACCATTTTAACAATATTGATTCTTCCAGTCCAGGAGCATATTTACTTCATATATCTCGCATATTTACTTCATATATATTGTCTTCTAATGCGTAAAGGTTAAAATTTAACTTGAAGCCACCCGTATACTTCCTGCATTCTGGTTTCCCTTCATTTCTTGACTGTATATATTTTTTTCCTATGATGCATAAAATTATTCCTTATCTTCCTCCTAAATCAAGCAAAGATCTTGGCTTTACCTCTCTCCTCCCACCCAGCCAATCTGTTATTATTAACAAGTATTTTAGTTTTCTCTTGTTTAGCTCCTAGATTGGTTATTCTTTTATTTTATAATTAACAGTTAATTAAATTTGCCAATGTACTTTTACCAAATTTAATGCTTTGTTTTTTCGTGCTTTTTATATTTTTCCTCTGTATTTAATCTTCTTGCTACAGTATATCTTTGAATAATTCTTTCTAGAAAAATATGGATAGTAAATGCTTTTACTTTCTGTGTGTGTGAAAATACATTTTCCCTTCTCTATTGAACATCTCCTTGGTGGACAATTAGCTTCCCTCAGCACTTTAAGCAAGTTATCAGTGTCTTCCGGCATGTTTTGTTGCTCTTGCAAAGTCTAGCTTTTAGTCTTCTTGTGGTACTTCTGTGGGAATGTGTCTTCTCTGTTCGATTTCAAGGTTCTCTTGTTTTTTGGTATTCTGAAGTTTCGCTTGGATGTGTCTGGCTATAGCCATACTTGGAGTTTTCCTGCTAAGCCCTCAAAGTTAATTGCCATGATTAAGACTCATATGTTTATTAAAATATAGAAATATTTAATTATTATAATTTTGAATCCCATTTTTTTCTTCCAAAATAGAATAAAATAGAATGTTTCATCATTTAAATCATTTAGTGTGTTGACTTTCTTTTTTAATTTTTCCTCGCATGGTCACAAACATTGATTTGCAGGCTCATATTGACCAAAGCTACCATTTCAACTACACCCCTCCAGCCTAGAGGTGTTACAGTTGCTCCTACCTGGCAACTGGTGCAGTACTGGTGGGTTTCGAGTCCATGTGCACAATGATGTTGACAATATTTCAGGCCAGCCATTGAGCCGGTAGACAGCTGGCTCAGATCTGGACCAGGAGGCTTCTTCCTTCTTGCTCCTCAGACCACAGCTGCAGGGGCAAGCCACAGCTCCTCTGAGCTTTCTTCCACTTGAATGGAAGTCTTTAGTTTCAGGCAAAGAACAGGGTTCTGTCCCTTATACCACGAGAGGTACATTTAGTTTCCATTATCCAAAGGGATCAAAGTTTCCTGGCAGCATTGGCTTGCAGGTTCTACCTCATTTATCACTTTCCTCCATCTCTAGTCCACAAAGATCATTGTCTTGCCTCTGAAAATAGCTAAATCTTTATCATGTTTACTTTTCATGTTAAATCTACCACCCTTTATATGTTAGGGAGGAAGAAATCATCAGAATGTATTCTTATTGTGTTTGGCTGAAGCATTGCAAAGAACAACCTTCATGTTGTATCCTAGTAACTGAATTACATTTGAAAATATATAAAAGTATATGTCTATATATGTATAGACATATATTTTACATTTTCAAGGCTGATAACGAAGCCCTCAAATCAATATTTTAAAAATTATCATGTCTTTCCTTATACTCATTATTTGAAAAACATCCTAAGTCCCAGAAGCAAGTATCTGTCCATTCTTGAATGAGGAAATCTGCATTAATTTTATGCCTCTTTGTGGTACTTGCATACAGATCAATTGAGGGAGACTCACATTTGTGAAAGACACCACACATTTTCACATCCAGCAATTAATTGCTTATTTTTATGCCAAAGTGTACTGTTCTCACTGAAGTAAATAGTGCCATCTACTGGTTGAATTTTTTCTCATAAAGACACAGAATTGAGTAAAAATAGTTGGTGGGAAAATTCTCTTGCACCAAAATTGATTCCATACTTTCACCCTCATATAATGACTCAGTGAAGAATTAGAAGTAGAACCTTGACTGAAAACATACAGCCGTTTCAGTTCAATACTGGTACCATCTTTATGAGTAAGGAAATGGGGACTTAGACTAGCTATATTTGGGTTGGTAAACAATTTTTCATAGCACATTAGCTTTCCCCAATTTTTTTAAAAATTATTTCCTTCAGTGGAAACATTTTATATTGAAATATAATAAATTCAAGGTACTGAGTAGTCTTCAGTCTTCCCGTAACATAAGAAGACACAGTTTAGCTTCTGAAATAAGGTGGCAGGGCAGAATGATCTGCATGTTTAGAGCATCCACCGTTAATGACTTGCTCCTTCCAGGAGTCTGGGACTGGGGCTACTTGGTATCTTCATCAGCTTGAGTGAGAAGGAGGCAGCAGGTAGCATGGCTCAGACCATGAACTCATAAATACTAATGCAAAGAAAACAGCTAAATTTTATGGCAGTGATATATCCCAAATAAAAGGTTAGTTTACAGGTTAATGAGCTTTAGACTACAATGGTAATTTTCCCATAAAAATCATGTCATTAAATAGTTATTTACAAGATAGGCTTACTCTGTCTCATTGGATTTGATTTCAGCCAGCAGTCCCAAACCCCACCCCTTAATAGTTACCTTCCTTGGTCCCACAGCCCCCGAAAGCACTTCATTGTTCACTGAACCATAAGATTATAGAAGACCTTAATATTTCATTTTATCAGTAATATGATTTCTAGGCAATATATCCCTCATCACAATCCTCAGATACAATCAACTATAGTCACCTAGAACCATAACTGTAAGACTGATTAGCAATCAGTCAAATAAATCTAAGATTAGAGATTCTCAAAGACCCAAGATTATTTTTTAAAGTAAATGTTTTAAATCTCTGCTCTCTCATAAGGCAGATCTTAATTTTATTTTCAAAATTATTTAAGGCAGCAAAATTACATATTAATTTTAAAGACAAAATTCAAAAGTTCTTCCCTTAGTCTATGATCATTAGGGTTGAGAGTCATAAATTTACATCGTAAATAAAATAGTAAAAATATCAGCTACTTTTGGAGTTGAACCCTTGATGATTCTGATCACTTAATCTCCATTAAAGATATATATTGATATTTGAAGAAGAAAATCATTTCAAAATTTTGGGCTTAAGATGATGATAAGGCCTGATTTCCTACATTGTTAAATTTGAGTAAAATATAAGGTAAACAAGAAGACATAAGAGGAGAAATATTTAACGAACTAATAACTACATCTAATTATATAATTAAATAGTACTAGTAATTAATAACTACATCTCCATTAAATGCTAAAGAAAAATTTTGTTAGTTGCCCGAAGAGATAGAAAATGAGGGTCAGAACAATTAGACTCAATTTTCTCATCTAAGGGAAGAAATTTCCCAAGTAGCAGAGACTGAGGCGAGGCAGTCAACACTGGGTATCACAGGGGGACCATCTGGTGGAGCCTCACAACTCACGCACAGATACGTGCCACCCAGGCTAAGGAGCCCCAACAGACAGCTTGAAATTAAAAGTTGGTCCAGAAAAGCATTAATCAAGTGGTACAAAGCTGCTGCTGTCAGTAGTCAGTACTAAGCAATCAGTATAATGACTGTCCAGGTTTTTCATTAAAGTCAAACATTTTCCATATGGTATTGACAGCTTTGGCTGACAGTATGGGAGCACCACGGCTTCTGGAAATAAATGTAATAATCATAAACATAATGGAAATTATCATTGTAAAATAGGAGAGAAAAAGGCCTTTTCTCAAGTAAAATGTGCAAATGTTTCTGTCCACAATGGAAAGCCAATGAAAAAACCCTTATTTGGTGACATTATAATTTTCCTTCAACAAATGAAATTAAAGTTGTTAAGGGTCCATTATTTGCAAAATGATATAAATGAAACAAAACAACATAGGACACGTCTTTAATATTCCTTGTTGGAGCAGGAGGTTGGGAAATGAGACTGTGAACTGGAGAAACTATGTTCTTTTGGTTTTAACTAGGTTCCTTGATTTAGGAGCGACTAAATTCTCACTATAACTTCTACCCTATTTCTGGTCTCCACCCCCATTTCTGGACTGAAATGCATGTCTCCAAATTATATATATTGAAGCCCTAACCCCCCATGTTACTATATTTGGATGTTGAGCCTTTAAGATAATTAAGGTTAAATGAGTTCATAGGGTGGGGCCCTCGTCCAATAGGACTGGCCCCCTTATCAGAAGAAGAGACACCAGAACACTCTCTTTCCCCACATATGCACAGAGGAAAGGCCATGTGAGGATACAAAGAAGATGGTGATCTACAAGCCAAAATCAGAGTCTCAACAGAAACCAACCCTGCAGGTGCCTCAGTCTTGTCCTTTCAGTTCCCAAACTGTGAGAAAATAAATAAGCAACAGAAAGCTACCTGCTGTTTAAGCCATCCAGTCAGGATTTTACTATGGCAACCCAGTCAGACGAATACAACCCCCAAATCCCATGTTAACATAGTTATGCCTAAATAGTACAACAGTTAAAGTATTAAATAAAAACCATTTGGAGAAATGAAAAATTATTCCAATAAGTGACTAATACTTAGTCTGATCCCTGCTATCTGTTCTCTTCCTCCCCCCCTCCCCCTCGGCCTCAGCCTCCTTTACTGTATTGCTGCTGCTGCTGTAATCACTATTACTAGTACTAGCCATAGTCAACACCTGCCATATTCACTCTGTAGCCCCCTCACAAGTGTTCAGACACACAGTAGTGTGGGGACTAATTTTTGTAAACCAGGTTTTCGGTAGGTGATATATTGCTATCAAATTCTGAATTGTCATGTCATGTCTAATTAAATATAAGAACAAATTGTCCAAGGTTATAAACTTAGTATTTGGGAGAGCTGGAAATCTACAGATTTAGGCTTTCCTTCAAACTTATGGCCTGTTCACTACACCATAATGCCTCAGGAGCACAATCGGCCCAGACTATTTCCAAATTTGTGTGCTTTACCTAAGCTTATTACATTAGCCCATTTAGTTGGAAGGTAGCATTAATGGGTTCGAGTGCAGAGGTCTGATTCCTGTTAGTTTTAATATCCTATATGACCACAATCTTACCAGAAACACATCCAACTATTTTTTTATGTTTTTAAACAAAATAAGTTAAAGTCCAAATATCAACCAGTTATATTTCTGAAAGAACATTTAATCTCGTAATTGGATATCATTTTACTTTTGAATATACAGATATTCTTATGTCAAAACTGCAATTTGGAAAAAAAGTTATCTATCAAGTATTTTTTTAATATATGATAGGTCTTAAAAATAGTAAAAAATATTTTATTTCAAATTACAGAATTTTTTCCTGATATTCATTTGTGGATCTTTTTAGTTCTACTAAGTTATCAATTTCTCAAAATTGATTTGATTTTTTTTAAATAGAGGTTGATATTTTAAAAATTCTGTCACTACAGAAAGGCATAAGAAAAGAAACAAGCAATGTCACCACTAAAATTTTTCATTTTATATTGACAGATTAGCACTAGAAAAAAATTCTTCTAGTCTAAAAATACTCAGGAAAATAAGTGATGATTAAAGTATGGAGAAAATGTTCTATAATATCTGCTTGTTGTAGTTTATTTGGGTATTGTTTGGAGAAAAATTCATGAGTTTTATAAATACAACTTCATGTAAAATAGATATTTATGTTGAAAAAATGATCATTCAAAGCTATAACCAACTGGAATATATAAGCTGTTGTGGGTTTTGGGGGGACTGGTGGGAGGTTAGTTCTAGAAGAGATTCTGGTGATAATGAATGTATCTCTTTCTTGGAGAATATAACAATTACTTTTCAGATATCCCTTTAGGTAATCTTTTTCTATTTACTTTTTGGATATTTTTTCCCCATTGTCTTATCATTCCTGTTCCTTCTGAATGATTTTATAATTATGCTGGGATAAGTAAGGACTTGAATGACAGCAATTGCATTTCATACTAGCAAACTAATTAAAGACATAGTAGGTCCTTGCACTTCATTACAGCATGTATGCAATACATCAAGAGAAGCTGAAAATTCTCATTCCCTCACTCCAGACACAAAAATAAACTCAAAATGGCTTAAAGACTTAAATATAAGACATGATAAATCTCCTAGAAGTAAACATAGGCAAAACATTCTCTGACATAAATCTTAGCAATGTTCTTCTAGGGCTATCTACCCGGGCAATAGAAATAAAAGCAAAAATAAACAAATGAGGCCTAATTAAACTTATAAGCTTTTGCACAGCAAAGGAAACCATAAACAAAACAAAATGACAACCTACGAAATGGGAGAAAATATTTGCAAATGATGCAACAGACAAAGGCTTGATTTCCAGAATATATAAATAGCTCATACAACTTAATAACAAAAAAACAAACAACCCAATCCAAAAATGGGCAGAGGACCTAAACAAGCAATTCTCCAATGAAGACATACAAATGGCCAATAGGCACATGATAAAATGCTCAATATCACTAATTATCAGAGAAATGCAAATCAAAACTACAGTGGGGTATCACCTCACACCAGTCAGAATGGCCATCACTCAAAAGTCCATTAACAATAAATGCCGGAGAGGGTGTGGAGAAAAGGGAACCCTCCTACATTGTTGGTGAGAATGTAGTTTGGTGCAGCCACTATGGAAAACAGTATGAAGATTCCTCAAAAGACTAAAAATAGACTTACCATATGATCCAGCAATCCCACTCTTGGGCATACATCCAGAGGGGACTCCAGCTCAAAAAGATACACACACCCCAATGTACATAGCACCTACCATGTGAAAAATAGACCTACCATGTGATCCATCCATCCCAATTCTGAGAATATATCTGGAGAGAAATCTAATTCAAAAAGATACATGCACCCCAATGTTTGTAGCAGCACCATATACAATAGCTAAGACATGGAAGCAACTTAAATGTCCATGGATAGATGACTGGATAAAAAAGTTATGGTATATTTATACAATGGAATACTACTCAGCCATAAAAACGAATAAAATAATGTCATTTGCAGCAACATGGATGGATCAAGAGATCGTCATTCTAAGTAAAGTAAGCCAGAAAGAAAAAGAAAAATGCCATACAATATCACTCATATGTGGACTCTAAAAAAAAAAAAAAAGGATACTATGAACACAGTTACAAAACAGAAACAGACTCACATAGTAAACAATATTATGGTTCCCAGGGAAAAAGGGTGGGAAGGAATAAATTTGGGAGTTTTAGATTTACAAATGTTAGCCACTATATATAAAAATAGATTTTAAAAGTTTCTTCTGTATAGCACAGGGAACTATGTTCAATATCTTGTAATAACTTTTAGTAAAAACATGCAAAAACAAATATATGTATGTATATGCATGACTGGGACATTGTGCTCTACACCAGAAATTGACACATTGTAACTGACTGTACCTCAAAAAAAATAAATAAAAGAGCTATATTGCTCTCTTCAGTATTTTGGCTAAGATACCTTACAGAGTGTGCTGAAGTACCATCTGTAAAACAGGTTTAATCTCTCCAGTTAGAACTAATCACTCCATCCTTTGTATATTTACAGAGCTTTGAAAAGATCTCTGTTCAGGCTATAGCAAATGCTTTCATATTATGTGCATGTGTGTGCTTCTGGGTTAAGTATGTATTTCTAGAAATCACCTTGTATTTTCAGGTGTTGTGTAAGTATCTAGAATGCAGGTGAAACAAAGAACTTCTCCCAATAATAAGAATCGTATCTCTTTGAGAGTCAGCCCATTAAATAGCTGTAATTGTTATACAGTGTTGTTATACTGACCTGAATTTTCTCTCTTTATAGGATCTAATTATAGACCCTTGTTCTTTTCTTGAGACAATGCACAAACCTTGTTTGATGTGAATTTATTTCATATGCAATTATTAAATCAATCGATGACATTTCCCCCACTCTATTTCCCTCTTCTGGATGCTAAATATCCATCCCTAGTTACTCCAAACTGAAATCATGGGACATAATTTCAATACTTTTATAAAACCTCTTGGTTCTTTTCATTTAAAAATATTTTATATATATCCAGATATCTTAGAAAAATGGTTCTCAGAACTGAAATTGTATGTATTTAAACATATAAAGTAGGACTCATCTTGTTCCAGGAACTTTATTCCCAAAAGGAATCACCAGTCTGTTACAGGTTTACATGTAAAATCTGACCGTATACTCCTTCAGACTGGGAAAACTATCTCTCATGGGAAGATAATAGGTGCTGTATACATACACAACACATATATGTAACTTGTTCTTTGGTCAAATTAGCTTGGAAAGATTTCAGTTAATTTAGGTTTCAACAAGTCTAAATTTAATAGGTTTTTTAAATTGTAGAACATACCAGAACCTTTGCTATGCTACTGTGCCTGAGGCCCCTCTGAGGGATGAATATAGTTAGGTGTTTCCCAAGTTTTTTTTAACCCCAAAACCCTGTTCACAGAGTGTCTTGCAGGATACATTTTGGATTAAAATATTGTTACTCCCTGGAGCACAAAAACGTATAGAAGATACAGAATCACCTGAAAGGGGAAATTGAAGTTATTCATGCAACAGAAATCTCTCTAATTATTGCAGAAGATTCATGATTCTTAGTCCTAAATTCTGAACTGAATCAGAGAAGACAAAGATGTCACTGTGTCAAGAGAACAAGGTATTCAGGCAGTTGGTTCCTGAAAAATCAATCAAAAAGTGGCATTCTCCAAATAGGGGCAAGCTAAGAGCTAAAGGAAGCTTGGACCCTGTTTTTTACAAAGTTCTGAGCTCATTCAGAATAGAAGGCTCTTCGTTTCTTTGGGACAACCTATATACTAAGGCAGTGTTTGAGCCTTGGGTTCAAATCTTGTGAGTCAAACTATTTTCGTTTCTTGAAATCTCTGATAATTTTTCTTTTGTGGTCTTAGTGTTAAATAAAATCTCTGAAAACTCCAACCAGGCTCAGTTTGTGATGTATATGCAAAATAAATATTTCTGTCCTTGCTTGGATTGTAGGCGAGTAATGCACACTGGCCTTCAACTTCATGATGGCCTCTGTATGCTAAATGACTGAGTCCTGAGGAAAAAGCAAAATGTATTGACAATATTTTAAGAGGTCTTTATCTTGAGTTGCCTATATTATAATACTGAGTCCTACCACTGTTCACAGGGTTTTGGAAATTTGGATTATTTTATAATATTCCTAATTTTTATGAAGGATTTCTTTAAAATGAGAATTAAGTTCCTGCTTTTTTCCCAGGCAGAAACTCCCCTCTCCTAGGCACTGTTAATTAAAATTGGGACCCTGGGATAGGTGTGGAAATAAGGCAAATGAAAAGCCCTATTCTGGACTCTAATCAAGAAAGAAACAGGTTCCTTTTAGAATTCTCTCTTATCTTAGTCAACCCAGAGAATTCTACTCTTGTTTTTCAGAAATTAGAGCTGGGTGAAATCAAATCACCAAATGTCTCTGTGGTGATTCATGAAGGAGAAGCATAATGCAGTGTGAAAATCAAAAGACCTAGATCTTGTTACAGAGCAATCTTGATCAAGACACTCAACTTATGTAAGTTGTTAATGTCATTTGAGAAATGAAAGAGATAAGTGATCCCTAAAGTCTTTAAAAGTCATAACATTATATAATAATATGACTCTAACTAGCAAAGGGGGACTCTGAAGATTAGGAGTATAAAGGAGTGAGCTGATTCGCCAGGCCTCTAGTGAAATAAGTGCACCAAGTAATATAATGAGATGGTATACTTGCAACTGGATCAACTTCGTTTCCCTACCCCTGAAGTTTCAACTCGACATTCTAAAATTGTCTTTGTAGTCTTAATGACTGAGCATGGAAAATATTGAGAAGTGCTAGCAAAGCTCTTAATGCTCTAGGGGGTTATAGCAGAAAAATCTACTAATGGAAAATGTTTCAAGGAGTCTTGAACTTGAGTCCCCAAGCACATTTGGTCACACATGATCTCATTTACGATTTTAACTTTAAGCAGTTTAAATGAATTTTTTATTGATTTGAAATATAAATGTGTTTATAAACAAATGAAAATCTTTTTTATTGAAATAAAATTTACCATGAAATATATAAATAACAAATTGATGTTTTGCAACACATATGGCAAATAATTTGTTTAACAAAAGACAAAACAATGAGACAATATATAAAATGCTAACTCATAAAAACATAGTGTGTGCAAATTCATTTGTAATTGAGGAAATGGAAATTTTAAAGAAAAACATAGTTTACATCTCAGTTTGGAAAAGTTTTAAAAGTCTGTTAATATTAGATCTTAGCAGGGATGTGAGAAAACTAATATTTTTATTTTTTGCTGGAAAGAATATAAATTGGTACCATCTTTCTGGTAGACATTTTAATAGTATATATTACTCTGAGTCAGCATATTCTCTGAATTAACAATTTTACTTCTAAAAAATTATGCTTATTATGTGTGTATGTGACAATACTTATGTATAATATTTTTGCTATACTATTATCTATAGTCTGAACAATTTGGGGAAAGAAAACAAAAATCCAAAAATAGGGATGGGATAAATATTCTATGATATAGTAGAATACTATACACATAGGAAAAAAAACCCCTGATGATGTAGTTTTATTTTTATTGCCACTGAACACATTTTTTAAAAATATTGTTATATTTCAGGTTTATTGTTGTTATTAATATCAATATTTTAGTTCAATTAATTATTCACCCATTCAACAAAACTTAGTGAGAACCTATACATGCCAGGAGTTGTTCTCAGCTCTAAGGCTCCAACAGCGAACTAAAAAATTCCAGCCCCTACTCTCACTCATGAAGCTTACATTCTAGTGGGGATGACAAGCAGTAAGTAAGCAAATAAATAATAAACTCATTGAGATAAAATCAGATAAGAGATACAGAGAGTAACAAAGTGGGAGATGGTCAAGAAAGGTCTCTCTAACAAAGTGATCTTTGAGCTGAAAGAAATGAGAAGCTAGTCATGTGGGTATCTGGAGGAAGGATGTTCTAGCCCATCAAACAAAAGAGCAAGTACAAAGGCTTGCAGGAAAGCACGTGGTAGTGTGTTCAAGAATGGCAAGGAGGCCAGGGTAGCAAAGGGTGAGCAAGAGGAGGGAAAGACAGGGGAAAGGCAAGGAGCGGTGTAGACATAAAGGCCTTCTGGGGCAAAATGTAAGGGTTTTGACTATTCTAAGATGGCAAACCTGTAGAAGATTCTGGGCAATGAAGCTTAAAACTGATGTACATTTACAAGGATGGTACTGGCTTCTGTGTAGACACTGGACTGTAAGGGGCAAGGGTGAAAGTGGAGACACTAGGAGGAGAAATGACAGTGGGCTGAGCTAGAGCAGTAGCAGTGAACGTGGAAGGATGTAGTCAGACTCTGGACGTGTTTTAAATGTTGGCTATGGGATACATGGGAAAGAGAAAATCAAGAATGACTGCAAGCAAATAAATATTACTACATGTGTGTATTATATATATATATATATATATATATATATATATATATATATGTACACACATATATATAAAGATAGAGAGCTATTATAAAATGTTTTAGTAGTTATTCAACAGCAGAAATTTTGATTTGCTATTTTTCCTCATGAATATAATATGTTTGTGAAACAAAGAAGCAACAGAAGGCACTTTGCCTCAGAATGTACACTTGATCCAAGTTGCTGGTTATGCGTCCCCCTTCCTTTTGCACTTGCATGTTCTCTAAGAGGACTTTTAAACTCCACAAAACATCAAAATTTGACAATCTAGGTAATATTTTACTGATAGCAAAAATGACAACAAAAATATCGAGAAGTAAGTATCACCTTCTTCATAAATTAAGCAAAAAAAAAAAAAAAGGAAAAATATTTCACAAGTGAATTCGAGAAACAGAAGGTTTGTGGTGGCATCACCTTCAAATAGTCTCTACTTCTCACCTCCATGCTGAAATATTCTAAGATCCATTGAAAATAAAACAAAGAAGCTTGGGCAAGATGGCAGAGTAGGAAGACCAGAGGTCATCTCCTCTCACAGGCATATCAAAATTACAACTATTTGCAGAGCAATTTATGATGAGAAAGACCAGAATCTAGCAGAAAAGATCTTCAACAACTAAAGATATAAAGAAGAAACCACAATGAGTTGAGGCAGGAGGGGTGGAGTCATGGTATAGTAAAGACCCATATCTCTGAGTAAGTGACACACAAACAGGATAATTAAAATTTCAGAAGCTCCCCCCAAAGAGCAATGGGTCCAAGCCCCATATCAGGCTCTGCAAACACTGCAGTGGGAGGATGAGCCCCCAGAATGTTTGGCTTTGAAGACCAGCACAGCAGGTCTTACTTTTGGGAGAGTCAGAAGGCTGTGGGAAATAGAGACTCTACTCTCAAAAGGTGCAACAAAATCTCACACACTCCAGGATACCCAGGGAAGAAGCAGTAATTTGAAAGGGTTAGATCCACCTGCTATTCTTGGAGAGTCTCCCAGAGAAGCAGGAGGCAATAGGAGCTACCCTGGGAACACAGACAGTGTCAGCAGCCACTTTTAGGAGCTCATATTACCATGTGGACACTGGTGTTGGCAAACACCACTTTGGAATTCTCCCTCTAGCTTATTAGCACTGGAACCTAACCCTGCCCACCAGCTTGTCAGCACCAGTACTGGGAGCCTCAGACCATGCAATTAGCCCAGTAGGAACACAGCTCCACCCACCAAGAGGAAGGCTATCTTAACCCCCTGAGCCCACAACCACCCCAGGACACAGTCCTGTCCACCAGAGGGCTGAAGACTTGGTCCCACATCCCAGTAGGGTTGCACAAACCCCAGGACCCCCAGGGTCCTGCAGCCAGAGAACTCAGGACAGAATTTCACCCACAATTTGGAAGCCACCAGCACCAGGACCTCCTGGACCATACCCCAGCCACTAGTGGGTTGAAACCAGTCATGGGAACCCTGGACCTGGTGGCCAGAGACCACAGGATCTGGCTCTTCCTATGAGAGGGCCAGCATTAGCAAAAGGACCAGCTCCACACACCAGTGGGCAGGCATCAGCCTCAGAATCCCCAAGGCTCCAGCCTCACTCACTAGCAGGAGGGACACCAGCCCCAGGATCACCACAGCCCAGCAGCCAGCCATGGCAGGACCCAGGCTACCCACCAGCAGGCCAGGACCAGCTCCAGAACCCCTTGGATCCAGGCCCCACCCAATAGCAGGTCAACACCAGCTCCAGGACAACTTGGACTCCTCAAAGAGCTGCCCCAGAATTCAGTTCTCTTATCAACAGGCCAGCATCAGCCTTGGAACACTCTAGAATCTATAGCCAGCTGTGTCAAGAGTTGGGCCCAGCCACCAGCAGGCCAACACTAGATCCAGGAATGCCAGCCCTTCAACCACCCATGCCAGAACCAAACTCTGCCCACCAGTGGGCCAGCTCTAGCCCTGAGAAATCTTAGGTTTCCACATCAGCTACCTCAAGACCTGGCCCCCCAACCAGTGGCCAGAAGCCTTGGCACAAGGCAGGGCCTGGTAATCAGCTGAATTGGGGTCCAGCCATGCTGGCCAGACTGCCCACAGTAGTCAGCATACCACAACAGAAGGAACCACACAGCCTACAAAGGGGTGCCCCTAGAGCATATAGCTTTGGTGACCAGAGGGGAGTGTGCTGCAGGAATGCAGAGGACATTTCCTATAAAAGGTCACTTTGTCAAAGTCAGGGAATGTAACCAACATTTCAGATACATAGAAATAAAAATAGCAAATTAGGCAAAATCTGAGGTGACAGAGGAACATGTTCCAAATGAAGGACAGGATAAAAACCGCAGAAAAAAACTAAGTGAAGTGGAGATAGGCAATCTACCCAAGAAAGAGTTCAGAGTAGTGCTTCTAAAGATCAAAGAACTCAGGAGCAGAAGGGATGAAAACAGTGAGCAATTTAACAAAGAGTTAGAGTATATAAAGAAGAACCAAACAGAGCTGAAGAATTCAATAACTGAAATAAAAAATACACTAGAAGGAACTAACAGCAGATTAGATGATGCAAAGGAAAGGATCAGTGAGCTGGAAGACAGAGTAGTGGAAATCACTGAAGCTGAACTAACAAACAAAAGAAGAATAAAAAGAACTAAGGACAGTTTAAGAGACCCCCTAGAACAACATCAAGCATACAGACATTCACATTATGGGAATCCGAGAAAGAAAAGAGAGAGAAAGGGACAGGGAGTATATTTGAAGGTATAATAGCTGAAAAATTTCCTAACCTGGGAAAAGAAACAGTCATCTAGGTACAGAAAGCACACAAAATTCTAAACAGGATCAACCCAAAGAGGATCACACCAAGACACACTGTAATTAACATGGCAAAAATTAAAGATAACACAAGATTATTAAAAACATCAAGGGAAAAGCAAGAAGTATTGCCTAGTTGGGCTTGTAAATGATAGCTCACCTTTTGATGTGAAGTTTTAGCTTATTACTGGCTCCAAAGTTACTCTGTAGCAGATTATTTATGAGAGGACTTTTAGATACTCTCTAAACCCCCATCCAAATAACTTCCTTTTTCTGATTTCTTCCCTCAGTTATTTAATTTTTCACCTTGAGCTATTAGCTTAACTACTTTAAGGCTCTCTAGAATATGGGAATTTTGTTAAGCACATAGTAGATGCTCAAAAGTATTTTTTGTGGTGGGTAGACACTATGATGCTTCTCAATGATCTCTGCCATCTAATATTTAAGCCTTTGTGTATTTCTCTCCTCTTGAGTATGGGCTAACGTAGCAACTTGCTTGTAACCAATGCTAGAAAAGCAACAGAATGTCATTTCTGTCATTAGGTTACATAAGAGAGTAACTTAGCTCCTATCTTGCCAGCAGGCTCTCTTTGCTGGCATTGATGACACTATCGGGATAAGCCCATGTGGCAAGGAACAGAAAACAGCTCTGGCCAATGTCCAGAAAGCAACTCTCAATCCAACAGAACTAAACCTTGTCAGTATTCATTGGTGATGACAGGTGGACCCTTCCTCAACTGAGCCTTGGATGAGGCTCTGGCCCTGGCTGACTCCTGGACTGCAGCCTGTGAGACCATAAAGCAAAGGACTCAGCTAAGTCATGTCCAGATTCCTGAAACTGAGATAATAAATGTATGTTGTTCTAAGCTGCTAAATTTGTGAAAATTTGTTACACTGCAATAGATAACTAATACATTTGAGGAATAAATAAATTAGTATCTCCCAGTCTCCATCTGTAAAGTGAGAAAAAAAGTAGTGTATTATGGGCTTTTTGTCAGGATTAAATAAAAGAGAATGCTACTCATGGAGTAAGTGCTCAAAAAATATTATTTGCTATTACAATTGAGTAAAAACAATTTTTTCTATATTAGTTTCCTATCTAAAATATCTAAAACTGCTGTCTCAGTGGCATGTAGCTTAAGCCAAAAGTAAAATATGAGGCATCACACTCTGTGATTTCAAACTGTATTACAAAGCTATAGTAATCAAAACAGTATGTGTTGGAACAGAGTAGAGAGCCCAGAAATAAACTCATGCATACTTTGTCAATTAATTTACAACAAAGGGACTAAGAAAATACAATGAGAAAGAAACAGTACCTTCAATAAATAATTAACTTACAACAAAGAAGCCAAGAATATACAGTGGGGAAAGGACAGTCTCTTCAATGAATGACGTTGGGGAAACTGGATATCCACATGGAAAAGAATGTAACTGGGCCACTATTTTACACCATACAAAAAATTAACTCAAAATGGATTAAAAACTTGAATGTAAGACCTAAAACTATAAAACTCCTAGAAGAAAACACAGTGGGAAGTGCCTTGCCATTGGTCTTGGCAATAATTTTTTGGATTTGACACCAAAAGCAAAGGCAACAAAAGTCTAAATAAATAAGTAAATAAATGGGACCACATTAAACTAAAAAGCTTCTGTGTAGCAAAGGAAACTATCAACACCACCAAAAAGGCAACATACTGAATTGGAGAAAATATTTGCAAATCCTGTATCTAATAAAAAGTTAATGTCCAAAATATATAAAGACTCTTACAACTCAATAGCAAAAAAGAAAAAACAACAAATTGATTTAAAACTGGGCAAAGGCTCTGAATAGATATTTCTTCAAAGAAGACATACAGATGGCCAACTATGAAAAGGTGTTCAACATCACTCATCAGAGAAATGCAAATTAAAACCACAATAAGGTATCACCTCACACCTGCTAGAATACCATTTTCAAAAAGACAAATAACTAGTGTTCAGGAGAATGTGGAGAAAAGGGAACCCTTCTGTATTATTGCCTGGAATGTAAATTGCTGTAGTCACTATGGGACAGTATGGAAGTTCCTCAGAAAATTAAAACTAGAACTACCATCTGATCCAGCAATCTCACTTCAAAGTATTTATCCAAAGAAAACAAACAAACAAAAAAAAAACCCCACTAACTTGAAGGATATATGCACCCCCATGTTCACTGCAGCATTAGTTACAATAGCCAAGACACAGGAACAACCTAAACGCCCATTGATGGGCGACTGCATAAAGATATTATATACACAAAGGAATATTATTCAGCCATAAAATAAAGAAAACCTTGCCATTTGCAAAAACGTGGATGCACCGTAAGGGTATCATGCTAAGTGAAAGAAGTCAGACAGAGAAAGACAAATACCATATGATCTCACTTATATGTGGAATCTAAGGGGAAAAAAAATTAAGCTTATAGGTACAGAGAACAGATCAGTAGTTGCCAGAGGCAGGGGATAGGGAGTGCGTGAAATGGGTGAAAGTGTTCAAAAAGTATAAACTTCAAGTTATAAAATAAATGTCATGGGATGTAATGTACAGCATGGTGACCACAGTTAATAATACTATTTTGCATATTTGAAAGTTAAGAGTAAATCTTAAACATTCTCATCACACACATACACAAATTGTAACTATGTATGGTGACGGACGTTAACTAAACTTATTGTGGTGATCATTTCACAATATATACTAGTATCAAAACATTATGTTGTACACCTGAAAGCAATATAGTGTTATATGTCAGTTATACCTTTAGATTAAAATTAAAAAGTTGAATACCGGGGGCGGGGGCGAAACCTGCATCCGCACCGAAGGGCTTAGCAGCCTCAAAGGCCAGACTGAGACTGGCCTGCAGCCCAGGGCAGATAGGATCCTTCCATCCTGGTCCCTAAGAGAACTTGCTCCACAAAGACAAACAAGGAGCTGGGTTTTGGCTCGGAGCAGGGACAGGGCTGTCCCTCGGTCTTCCCCGAGCCCACCCGCGAAGCGCCGACCAGGGCGGAGCGCGCAGCCGCACAGAGAGCCGAACTACCGGCGGCGCAGGTAGAGCGAGAGCGGCCCCCCGCCTTTCGGGCAGGAACACAGCCCCTGACCGAGGTGCTGGGAGGGGGCACGACCCGCCCTCCTACCCGGCCAGTCTGCAACATCTGACTGCGGCATCCAGAGGGGCAGCGACCCGCCCGCCCACAGCAGAGGAGAGCTGCACCTGACCCAGTGTTAGGAGGAGGCGCTATCTGCTTGCCGACAGGTGCTGGGAGCAGCACAGAAGAGGGCGCCAACGGAGGGCCTCTGAAAACAGCAAGCTGAGCTTCCAAAACAGGATGAAGACAGAAAGACTTCACATTAAAAGCACACAGACTCCAGGAGAACACTGACAAACCGCCCCCCCCCCCTTTTTTTAAATCTGTTTTTACCTGTTCTATATTCTATTACTCTCTTAATCTTTACTTCTTAATTCATTTCTATTTCTCTTGAGTTTTGATGTCCTGCTATTGATTAGACACAGGTTTCAAATACATCTATTCATCTCCCCCCCCCCTTTTTTGTAAAGGTTTTAAAAGGACATCTCAACCCGATTAATACTCTGCTTCAACTCACTCTTCTATTAATCATTATACACTGTTTTCAAACCCTCTTTCTCCCTTCTTTTAAACTTCTTTCTCTCTCTATTTTTTTTCTTTTTTGCGTAAGTTCTATTCCTAAATAGGCATCAGATAGATAAAATCCTTAAGGACCAAAATAAACAACTGATACTCCATAAACCACAGTGCCAAAGAGGTATGAGCAAGATGAAGAAGCAGAAAAACCTTTCCCAATTAAAAGAACAAGAGAAATCCCCTGAAAGAAAGATCAACGAAATAGACATCGATAGCCTACTAGATCAAGATTTCAAAAAAGGAGTGATCGAATTGCTGAAGGAATTAAAAGAGATAGTGTTTAGAGATATAAAATATGTCAAAAATGAAATTGAAGCTATAAAGAAGAGCCAAGTAGAATGGGTAAACTCATTGACAGAGATGAGGAATGATCTAATAGCTGGGCAAAGCCGACTAGATAATGCAGAGGAACGAATTAGTGATCTAGAAGACAGGGCAATAGAAAGCACCCATTCAGAAGAACTACAAGATAAGCAAATAAAAAATAATGAAAATAGCATAATGGACCTATGGGATAATATAAACCGCCCCAATCTTCGCATAATAGGGGTCCCAGAAGGAGAAGAAAGATCAAAGGGGATTGAAAAGGTTTTTGAAGAAATCATGACTGAAAACTTCCCAAATTTAAAGAAGGAATCAGATATCCAAGTACAGGAAGCTCAGAGGGTCCCAAACAGGAAGAACCCAAATAGACCCACACCAAGACATATCATAAT
Organism: Camelus bactrianus; assembly: GCF_048773025.1. Lineage (NCBI taxonomy): Eukaryota > Metazoa > Chordata > Mammalia > Artiodactyla > Camelidae > Camelus > Camelus bactrianus. The sequence continues at coordinate 73,745,648 of NC_133540.1, forward strand.
CAAGATGGCCAGAGTCAAGGATAAAGAAATTATTCTAAAGGCAGCAAGAGAAAAGCAAAGCGTAAGTTACAAGGGAACCCCCATAAGGCTCTCAGCTGATTTCTCTACACAAACACTACAGGCCAGAAGGGAGTGGCAAGATATATTCAAAGCCCTGAATGAAAAAAAGATGCAGCCTAGGATCCTTTATCCAGCAAGGCTATCCTTGAGGATAGAAGGAGAAATAAAGAGTTTCACAGACAAAAAAAAAAGCTGCAGGAGTTTAGCAACACTAAACCCATGCTAAAAGAAATATTGAAAGGGCTATTCTAAATAGAAAAGCAGCAGGATGCTACAGAAATGAGAAACACACAACTGGAAAGGTGATAACTCATGAATTACAAATAAAGTAAACATGAAATTATAAAAGAAGACATACAAATCACTGAGAGTGGGAGAGGGAGGCAGGGAAATATAGAATATTTTTTTCTTTCTTTTTTAAATTTTTTTAACAGTAGGATGGGTTTGAGATCATGTTACTATCAGTTTAATAAAAACAGTTATAGTAATGGGTTGACAGATTTACAAAAAAGGGTAACCACAAGCCAAAAATTTACAAAGGAGTCACAAAAATTAAATAAAATCCATGATAATACAAAGGAAAATTACCAAACCACAAAAGGAAGAAGAAAGGAACAAAGAGGATATACCAATTCAACTGCAAAGATAAGTTCAAAATGGCAATAAACACACATCTATCATTAATTACTGTAAATGTTAATGGACTAAATGCTCCAGTCAAAAGACACAGAGTGGCAGACTGGATAATAAAGCAAGAACCTTCAATATGCTGCATACAAGAGACCCACTTTAGGGAGAAGGACACATATAGATTGAGAGTGAAAGGATGGAAAAGGATATTCCATGCAAATGGAAAAGCCAAAAAAGCAGGTGTTGCAGTACTGATTTCAGACAAAATAGGCTTTAAAACAAAGGCCAAAAAGAAAGATAAAGAAGGACATTTTATAATGATTAAAGGAGTGATACAAGATGAGGATATTACACTCGTTAATATATATGCACCCAATATAGGAGCACCTAAGTACATACAAGAATTACTAACAGAGATAAAGGGGGATATTGATGGGAATACAATCATAGTTGGAGATTTTAACACCACATTAACATCACTAGACAGATCTTCCAGACAGAAAATAAACAAGGCAACAGAGAAATTAAATACTACAATAGAAAAACTAGATCTGGTGGATATTTTCAGAGCATTACACCCCCCAAAAATAGGATATACATTCTTTCCAAGTGCACATGGAACATTTTCCAGGATCGATCATGTACTTGGGCACAAAAGAAACCTCAACAATTTTAAGAAGATAGAAATTATCTCAAGCATCTTTACTGACCACAATGCCATGAAACTGGAAATCAACAACAGAGAAACAAAGGAGAAAAAAAGGAAAGCATGGAGATTAAACAATATGTTATTGAAAAAACAATGGATCAATGAGGAAATCAAAGCTGAAATTAAAAAATACCTTGAGACAAATGATAATGAAAGCACAACCACTCAAAACCTATGGGACACAGCAAAGGCAGTGCTAAGAGGGAAGTTTATAGCGATACAGGCCTTCCTCAAAAAAGAAAAACAATCTCAAATAAACAATTTAACCCACCACCTGAATGAATTAGAAAAAGAAGAACAAAAAGCCCCAAAAAGCAGCAGAAGGAAGGAAATAATAAAAATCAGAGAGGAATTAAATACAATAGAGATTAACAAGACCATAGAAAAAATCAACCAAACCAAAAGCTGGTTTTTTGAAAAAGTAAATAAAATCGACAAACCTCTGGCCAAACTCACAAAGAAGAAAAAAGAGAGAGCACAAATTAGCAAAATAAGAAAGGAAAATGGAGAAATTACAACAAACAAAATAGAAATACAGAATATCATACGAGAATATTATGAAAAACTATATGGAACCAAACTGGGTAACCTAGAGGAGATGGACAAGTTTCTGGAAACATACTGTCCACCAAAACTGAATCAAGAAGAATCTGAACACTTGAACAATCCGATCACTAGAAAGGAAATAGAAATAGCAATTAAAAACCTCCCTGCAAATAAAAGTCCAGGACCAGACGGCTTCACCGGGGAATTCTACCAAACATACAAAGAAGGACTCATACCAGTCCTTCTCAAACTCTTCCAGACGATTGAAAAGGAGGGAATACTCCCAAACTCATTCCATGAAGCCATCATCACCCTGATACCAAAACCAGGCAAAGACACTACCAAAAAAGAGAATTATAGGCCAATATCACTGACGAACATAGACGCCAAAATCCTCACCAAAATTTTAGCAAATAGAATCCAACAACACATAAAAAAGATTATACATCATGACCAAGTGGGGTTCATCCCAGGGACATAAGGCTGGTTCAACATACACAAATCAATCAGTGTAATACATCACATCAACAAGAGAAAGGACAAAAACCACACGATCATCTCAATCGATGCAGAAAAAGCATTTGATAAAATTCAACACCCATTTACGATAAAAACATTCGCCAAAGTGGGTATAGAGGGAACATATCTCAACATAATAAAAGCTATACATGACAAACCTACAGCCAGCATAGTACTCAACGGTGAAAAACTCAAAAGCTTCCCACTAAAATCTGGGAAAAGACAAGGATGCCCACTATCACCACTCCTATTCAACATAGTCCTGGAAGTCCTAGCCACAGCAGTCAGGCAAGAGAAAGAAATAAAAGGGATCCAAATTGGAAAGGAAGAGGTAAAAGTGTCATTATATGCTGATGACATGTTACTATATATAGAAAACCCTAAAAGGTCCACACAAAAGCTACTAGAGCTCATTGAAGAATTCAGCAAGGTAGCAGGTTACAAAATTAACGTTCAAAAATCAGTTGCATTTCTTTACACTAACGATAAATCAACAGAAGAAGAAAGTAAAGAAACAATCCCCTTTAAAATAGCACCCAAAGTAATAAAATACCTGGGAATAAATCTAACCAAGGAGGTGAAAGAATTATACACAGAAAACTATAAACCATTGATGAAGGAAATTAAAGAAGACTTTAAAAAATGGAAAGATATTCCATGCTCTTGGATAGGAAGAATCAATATTGTTAAAATGGTCACACTGCCCAAGGCAATCTACAGATTTAATGCAATCCCTATCCAATTACCCAGGACATATTTCACAGAACTAGAAAAAATCATAATAAAATTCATATGGAACCATCAAAGACCTAGAATTGCCAAAGCATTACTGAAGAGAAAGAAAGAGGCTGGAGGAATAACTCTCCCAGACTTCAGACAATACTATAGAGCTACAGTCATCAAGACAGCATGGTATTGGTACCAAAACAGACATATAGACCAATGGAACAGAATAGAGAGGCCAGAAATGAACCCACAAACTTTTGGTCAACTCATCTTTGACAAAGGAGGCAAGAATATACATTGGAATAAAGACAGTCTCTTCAGCAAATGGTGTTGGGAAAACTGGACAGCAGCATGTAAAACAATGAAGCTAGAACACTCCCTTACACCATATACAAAAATCAACTCAAAATGGATTAAAGACTTAAACATAAGACAAGATACAATAAACCTCCTAGAGGAAAACATAGGCAAAACATTATCTGACATACATTTTAAAAATTTTCTCCTAGAAGAAATAAAAGCAAGAATAAACAAATGGGACCTAATGAAACTTACAAGCTTCTGCACAGCAAAGGAAACCAGAAATAAAACAAGAAGAAACCTACGGAATGGGAGAAAATTTTTGCAAGTGAAACCGACAAAGGCTTGATCTCCAGAATATATAAGCAGCTCATACGACTCAATAAGAAAAAAATAAACAACCCAATCCAAAAATGGGCAGAAGACCTAAACAAGCAATTCTCCAAGGAAGACATACAAATGATCAAAAAGCACATGAAAAAATGCTCAATATCACTAATTATCAGAGAAATGCAAATCAAAACTACAATGAGGTATCACCTCACACCAGTCAGAATGGCCATCATTCAAAAATCCACAAATGACAAATGCTGGAGAGGCTGTGGAGAAAGGGGAACCCTCCTACACTGCTGGTGGGAATGCAGTTTGGTGCAGCCACTATGGAAAACAGTGTGGAGATTCCTCAAAAGACTAGGAATAGACTTACCATATGACCCAGGAATCCCACTCCTGGGCTTGTATCCGGAAGGAAATCTACTTCAGGATGACACCTGCACCCCAATGTTCATAGCAGCACTATTTACAATAGCCAAAACATGGAAACAGCCTAAATGTCCATCAACAGGTGACTGGATAAAGAAGAGGTGGTATATTTATACAATGGAATACTACTCAGCCATAAAAACCGACAACATAATGCCATTTGCAGCAACATGGATGCTCCTGGAGAATGTCATTCTAAGTGAAGTAAGCCAGAAAGAGAAAGAAAAATACCATATGAGATCGCTCATATGTGGAATCTAAAAAACAAAAACAAAAACAAACAAACAAACAAAAACAAAGCGTAAATAAAGGACAGAAATAGACTCACAGACAGAGAATACAGACTTGTGGTTACCAGGGGGGTGGAGGGTGCGAAGGGATAGACTGGGATTTCAAAACTGTAGAATAGACTACACTGTATAGCACAGGGAAATATACACAAAATGTTATGATAACTCACAGAGAAAAAAATGTGACAATGAGTGTGTATATGTCCATGAATGACTGAAAAGTTGTGCTGAACACTGGAATTTGACACAGCATTGTAAAATGATTATAAATCAATAAAAAATGTTAAAAAAAATAAATACATAAAAGGTTATTTTTTTTTCCAAAAAAAAAGTTGAATACATTTCTATACCATTTACTTATTCTCTTGCATCAGTTATGCAGAAGTATTAGAGGCAGTAGGAGTAGTGGTGAAGATTATTGATTGTATTCAAATCCTGGTTTTACATTTATGAACTCCATGAACTTAAGGAACCCTCATCTCAGCAAGCCTCAGTAAACAATGGGAGCAACACTACTTACCTGACAGGCAGGACTGAATCAAATGAAGTATATAAGCACTTAGTACTGGTCCTAATTCAGAGTTAGCACTCAATAAACACTGGTAAACCTCCCTATTGTTGTCATAAGTACCTTTGGTAAAGGAAGTCTTTGGTAATTCTGGAACTGAAAACTTTCAAGCATAATGAAATGGAGAACTGGGACCACATTACTCTATACCTTTCATCGTGCAGTTAGACTTGCAGCACCCCCTTGCCCTCTCTCTTCTACCTTTTCCTATTTTTCGCACCTAGCAGGCATCATTCTCCTGTAACATGAGGCCTCTTTGGGTCAGTTTATCACCATCCAATATGGCATCAGTTCATCTTTGATGCAGGGGGCCTTCCCTGTAGCCAATCTAAGTGACTTATTCAAGCGAATTTAAAAATACATTATGTCCCAGCTTGGAGACTGTCTTAGTTCTATAGTTTATCATTGTGTGACACTAAAACCTTTGCCTTTGGGATCAAGATTTCATATTTGTGAAAAGAAGATGATATTCACCTTAAAGAATTTTGGAGAGAATTCAGTGATATAAAATGCCACACTGCTACAAAGCAGTTACTGTTCAACGACCAGCACTGGTTGCTTAGCTGTTAATATCAATATTATCGTCATGTTTGCCATTATTTTTGTAACCCCAGGGCTTAGCAGTGTCTAGAACAATATTTGTACATGAATGAATGAATGTAATATAGTCTTACTGCTCCTCTAGTTGAGTCATCTGGGTCTTTGAGAGAGAGCAATGTTTTCTATGGAAAATATAAATGTGTATATTAGCAGCATCCCTAGAACATATGCATGGTTCCAAGTGGCACCTATTTGTAGCTCCTGACGGCTGTGTAACTCAGCCTGGTGGCTCAGCGTACCAGTCAGCCCTTGAAAATGCAGCTGGCTTAGCTCCTTTAAATAAAAGTGACTAGACAAGAAAAAGTGGAAAACATATTTATTTATAAACCATCCTACGTAGACACAAGGTGCAGTTTTGTTTTCATGACACACCAGCAACTCTTTAAATATTTATTGTCAACCTGGGGAATTCATGTGTAGACTGAAGGTATATTTAGGTCTTTAATATGCCATCTCAGCAGGGCCTGCTTAAGGCTGCCCATCTGGAAGATGAAACTTAAGAGCCAATTTTAAAGCATATTGTCGAGGACAGATAAAACTGTTTCTAGCTGATTTTTACCATGACATATGAGAGCAAACCTGGGACTTTTGTATTTGGGAGTTAACATTTAAACTAGAAAGATATTTCTTTTCCAGAACACCTGTAGCAAACTCCTACATAATCTAGCCTAATTTAAATCCATTACTATAAAGCCAGCCTGAAAATAGTGTATAAATAGTTTAGAGATATATATTTTTCCATTATGTTATCAAAAACAGTAAAAAAAAAAAAAAAAAAGAATATAGAGTTTTATTTTCATCCCTTCTCTTTAGACTTCATAGATAGGTTTAATGTGTTTGACTCTCTGCCAATTGAATAAAATTCCTTAGAATTTTATCATATAAATTTCTAAGTGTAATGAGGCAACATTACATTTCTCTTTTTAGTTATCACTTTACCAATTGTTTAAATGTCTTTTAAACAGTTAAACCTCTGTCTTAGAATCTCAAATGCCATAGGACTTGTCAGAATCAGTTCGTTCAGTCCATCTCTCAGAAACACATCTGGGATTTGAAGGGATATTGTGGCTTCCTTCCCTCCCCCATTTCAATCTCCCCTTTTTTCTTTTTCCTTCTCTTCCTCCCACTGTTCCATATTTTCTCCCTCCCTCCATCCATCCTTTCCTGCTTCCTTTCTTTCCTTTTTTGTTTCTTGAACTCTTATGAGCTTATAAAGTTGGTATTCGAGTGTGAACAATGTCTAAATATTGAACCCCCCCCCAGTTCTAGATAGTTCAAATTATTTTCTTCCAGAAGCTATATTTAGATTGTTATTTCTCCATAAAATAAAATTATAAAAAAAAATTGTATAGTACCTAATATGAGGCAGAGGAGACATCTATGAGATTGGAGGAATGGGGAGAGGGAGAGAGAAAATAAGAATGAGAGCAGGAGCAAGAGTGAGAGCTAGACTGAGAGTAAAAGTCAGAGAGAGACACTCACAGAGTTCGTGGAAGCTCCAGAAGACCCCTATCTTACACCATACAAAAAATTAACTCAAATAGATTAAAGGCTTGAATATAAGACCTGAAACCATAAAACTTCTAGAAGAAAACATAGGCAGTAAGCTCCTTCATATTGGTCTTGGCAATGATTTTTTGGATTTGACACCGAAAAGCAAAGGCAACAAAAGCAAAAACAAACAAATGGGACTTCAATAAACAAAAAACCTTCCATATAGCAAAGGAAACCATCAACAAAAGGAAAAAGCAACCCACAGAGCAGGAGAAAATATTTGCAAATCCTATACATGATAAGGGATGAATATCCAAAATATATATACTCATACAACTCGATAGCAAAAAAATCCAAATAATCTGATTAAAAACTGGACAGTGGATCTAAACAGACTTTTTTTTCAAAGAAGATATACAGGTGACCAACAGGTACATTAAAAAGCTGCTCAGCATCTCTCATCATCAGGGAGATGCAAATCAAACCCACAGTGAGATATCACTTCACATCTGTTAGAATGGCTATCATCAAAAACACAACAAATAACTGTTCACGACAATGTAGAGAAAAAGGAACCCTTGTGCACTATTGATGGGATTGTAAATTGGTGCAGCCACTATGAAAAACAGTGTGGTGGTTCCTCAAAAAATTAAAAATAGATAAAAATGGAGAACTACCATATGATTCAGCAATTCCATTTCTGGATATTTATTCAAAGGAATTAAAACACTAACTTGAAATACACATACACACACACACACACACACACACAATGTATATACAGTATATTTATTCAACCATAAAACAGAGGGAAATCTTGCCATTTGCAACAGTGCAGATGGATTTTGAAGGCATTATGCTAAGTGAAATAAGTCAGACAAATACTGTATGATCTCACCTATATGTAGAATTAAAACAAAACAAAAACAAAACCCAAGCTCGTAGATTCACGGATATAGAGAATAGATTGGTTGTTGTCAGAGGTGGGTGGGTAGTGGGCAAAATGGGTAAAAGTGGTCAAAAGGTACAAAGTTCCAGTTATGAAATAAATAAGTCATGGTACGTAATGTACAGTATGGTGGTGAGCACAGTACTGTATTGCGTATTTGGGAGTTGCTAAGAGAGTAAATCTTAAAATTTCTCTTTACAAGAAAAAGTAATTTTTGTTTGCAACTATGTATGGTGACAGATGTTAACTAGACTTATCATGGTGATCATTTCACAATATATACAAATATTAAATTATTATATTATACACCTGAAACTAATATATATGTGTCAATTACACCTCAATTTTAAAAATTAATGAGCAAATTAGTCCCTCTAAAATGATTCTCTGCAATCTGAATTTCTAAAAAGGAGTTTTACTTATTCTAAAATGATCTTTTCAAGATTCGGAAGAAACATGTGACATTGCTGTCTCTTCTCAGCCCTTTGAATATCACTTTCTTAAAATTAATACTGGAATCAAGTACCAATACAATCTGATAAAATTCAGGACAGTAGCAGTATATGGCAGGAATTTCCCTCTAAATGTTATCTCTCTTTGAATGAGATCTGATGTCACTGAAACAAAGGGCAGGAGCTGATTTTCCTGTTTGCTGTGTCTGGTTGCAAATGTATACAGCTTCCTAATGAACTTCACAGTTAGGACAACTACTCAGGAGACCTGAGTCAGTGGGTTTCCATTCACCCATTACCCCAGGGTTCGTGTATAGTTGACTCCTGAACAACAGGTTTGAACTGTGTGGCTCACCCTATGCTGGATTTTTGTCGACAAATATATTGGAAAATATTTTTGAGATTTGCAGCAATTTGAAAAAGCTTGCAGATGAACTGCACAGCCTAGAAACATCAAAAAATTAAGCAGAAGATGGTTATGCGATACATGCTTAAAATATATGTAGATGGCAGTCTGTTTGATCACTTACTACCACAAAATATACACAAATCCATTATAAAAGTTTAAATTTATCAAAACTTATGAACACAAACACAGATTTTACATGGATCTGTTCATAAAAGTCAAGATGCAGTATTAAACCATAGCTACATAAAATTAACCATAGTAATACTGCACTACACTAATAATTTTGTAACCATCTCCTGTTGCTACTGCAATGAGCTCAAGTGTGGCAAGGATTCACTTAAAATGCCATGTGATGCAAATCATCTCCTTTTGAGCAGTTTCTCTCTTCAGTAAATTGTGTACAGCAGTAAAAAGTGATTTCTCTCAGTTCTTATGTACTTTTCCTCATGTTTAGTGCAATACTGTAAGCCTTAAATAGCACCATGGGACCCACATGAAATACCAATCCCAGTGATGCTGGAAGGCCTCCCCCAAAAGCAGAGAAAAGTCATGACATTACAAGAACAAGTTGAATTTTTGCCCGATACATACCTCAGATTGGGGTCTGTAGCTCAGGTTGCCCATCATTTCAGGATACATGAATTCAACGTAAGGACCTTTGTAAAAAAAAAAGAAAAGAAAAGGAAATGTGTGGAGTCATCACTACAGCTATGCCAGAAGGCCCCCAAACCTTGCACTATTGGTGGAATACCTTTCTAATCTTGTATTGAAAATGCACCTTACGTGGTTGCAGGATTGCTAACAGAAAGGATACCTAGAGACTCTAATATAACTCAAGAAAAAGCAGAGTCATTGCATGACAACTTAAAGCAAAAGAAAGTGATGGATCTAAAGCTGGAAAAATTAATGCTAGCAGGTCCAGTTTGATAATTTTAGAAAGGGTTTTTAATATGTCAAGATAACAGGAGAAGCAGCTTCTACCAACCAAGAGGCAGCAGACGAGTTCCCAGACACCATTAAGGAAATCATTGAGGAGTAAGGATGTCTGCCGGATATCCTCTTTTAATGCAGATGAAAGTGCCCTATTCTGGGGGGGGGGGGGGGGGAATGCCACAAAGGACATTTATTAGCAGGGAAAAGAAGTGAGCACCAGGACTTAAGGCAGGAAAGGACAGGCTAAATTTGCTGTTGTGTGCAAATGAGGTCTGGTTTACAATCAAGACTGCCTTATCTACAAAGTTGCTAACCCCCGAGCCTTGAAGGGAAAGGATAAAAACCAGCTGACAGTCTTTCGGTTGTACTAGAAGAAGGCTTGGATAAGAATATTTTTTTCTGGAGCCATTCCATCTATGCCTTGTCCCTGAAGCCAGGAAGTACCTTACTAGTAAACAGCTGCCTTTTATAGTCCTTTTGATATTGGACAATGCCCCTGGCCACACAGAACCCCATGAGTTCAACACCAAAAGTCACTGAAGTGGTCTACTTGCCCCAAAATACAATGTCTCTAATTCAGCCTCTAGATCAGAGGGTCACAAGGACATTTAAGGCTCATTACATATGGTACTGTATAGAAAGGATTGTCAACACTATGGAAGAGAACCCAGACAGAGAGACCATCATGAAGGTCTGGAAGGATTACACATTGAAGATGCCATCTTTGTTATAGAAAAAGCCAACAAATCCAAAACAGCAAATTCTCGCTGGAAAATATTGTGTCCAGATGTTCTGGATGACTTCACAGAATTTATGACAGAGCCAATCAAGGAAATCATGAAAGAGATTATGGATTTGACAAAATGGAAAAAGATTATGGATCTTGGAAAAAATCAAAAGCTAACAGACCCCAAACTAGAGGAATTAACAGAAGACAACTTGATGGAGATGTGTGTTTTTGAACCAGTGTCCAGGGTGAGGAAGAAGACATAAGAGAAGCAGTGCCAGAAAGCAAACTGACATTAGACAACCTGGCAGAAGGGTTCTGATTATTCAAGACTGCTTTTGCTTTCTTTTATGACATGGACCCTTCTATAACATGGGCACTGAAACTAAAGCAAACAGTGGGAGAAAGATTGGTGCTATTTAGAAACACTTTTAGAGAAACAAAAATTCAAAAACATCAGACAAAAATTATGATGTATTTCTATTAAATTACACTGAGTGTACCTGCCTCTCCTGCCTCCTTGTCCACCTCTGCCACTCCTGAGACATCAAGATGACCAACTCCTCCTCCTCCTCAGTCTAACAACTTGATGACAGTGAGAATGAAGACCTCTATGATGAGCTGCTTCCACTTACTGAATAGTAATAAACATATTTATTGTGCATGTGTGAGTGTCTTTGTGTGAAAATTTAGTAACTGCAGTGCAAGAAATGCACAAGATGTCTGTGTGTCATTATCATCATTGCCCAGGTATTCACAGTGTAAAACTTCCCATGTAAAACTTGCATTGAAGTGAATAGCCTATAATTACATAGGCATAAAATGAGTGATAATTAATATAAAGTTAATAATGTGTTAGTTTTCTTACTGTTTTATAACTTTGCTTTCAAAGAATTACATTACTGTACAGGATGCCTCTCTCTCTCATAATTAGAGAAGTGATGTTAACAGCCTATCAGCACAGGCTTTTTAAAAATGTAACAATGTTTCCAGTACTGTACTGTGAATATGACTGTAATACTGTAAGGCATAAAAATTTTATAAAATTTATTCATTGATATATAGGCTAGTTTACAATGAAGCAATCATATCAGCTTTACCTACTGTAAAGCACTTCTTTGTTATCAATGTATAAATAGTTATATCTGTAAATAACTATAAATTTTTTTCACATTATCTTTTCATTTCTGATGTCTAGTGTTGGTAATCTGTATAAGACTGACAGCGTTTTGTACCACGTAAGGCACTACTGATGTAGATACTGACAGATGATTCATTTTGTAAACAAACAATGTAAACTTATGGTATTAATAAATATAGTACTATTTTCTCTTCCTTATGACTTTTTAAATATCATTTTATTTTCTCTAGATTATTTTATTGTAAGAATACAGTATATAATACATGTAACATACAAAATACGTGTTAACTATGTTATTGGTAAGATTTCTTGTCAATGGTAGGCTATTAGTAATTAAGTTTGGGGGCAGTCAAAAGTTACAAGTGGATTTTTTGACTACACAATGATCATTACTCCTAACCCCTACACTGTTACAGGGTCAACGTTAGTTTGAAAATATTGACCATCATTAACAGATTCTTCACTGTCCTCTGTGCTAGTTCCAGAAATGTACTTGCAATTGGAAAATCATGTAATTGGACAATGACTACCCTTACTGGAAAAGGAATATAGGAGAGCTATTTTTGAAGAGCTCACATAACTAGATTTCTCTTTTACTACATTTCTTATATAGTCTTGAGGGAAAAAAATCTGTTTGCAGTGTGTCTCAAGTCCTTTTCTCCCCCTGTTGTTCTTATTCTGTTTCTTTTTTAATATAAAATGGTGCACTGTAGTTCAGTATTATCTAATGATTCTCCCTTAGACATTTCTACAAATCTGTGGAGACTAGAGTCTCTCCACCTTAAAACTGTGAGCTGATGGTTATAAGCTTTGCAGACCACCTCTGCTTGGACCCAGGCGCCGCCTAGTACACAGAGTGAGCTCATTCATTTTCTATAGGATGGTGTCTAGAGATTTATGGATTTTCCTAAGTAGATCTAACTTACACCAGAAAGAAACTTCTGTCATGTTTAAACTACCCTTTTACTGGGTTTTCTGTTTTATTGAACTTATCTTCTGATGAGTTCTGATCAGCTGGTTATCAAAAATAGGCACAGTGAGTTTCTGTCTTCCTAGGGGAGGTAACACTTAATTTGAGTCTTGAACTAGATCATTAGCCAGATGGAGCTTGGGTTGGTGGAAGGCAGTTTGTTGGACTTAAAAGAATGGAGATTAAATGGGCATTTCAGGCAGGATATACACTATGTGCAAATATACACTTGGGCTTCAATCATTAAGGCTTGCCCAGGAGGCACCCTAGATGGGGTTGTGGTGGGTTTGTCTACCCTCCCCTCTTCTCCATCTTGCACTATGCCAGCAGGCTCACTGGATCAACAAACTCCTTTGCCTCCTGGCTTGTGGTTGGGTTCAGTCAATGGGAGGTCCTAGCAGAAATCAGAGCAAAAGAGGACAAAGAGGTTACAGTATTTATCCTCCTACCTTTTTTTTTTTTTCTTCACCCTGCAGAGCCACTCAAGGCTGGCTGCTTCCCCTACCAGTGGTCACAGCCCCTGTCAGATGGCCTTCTCTCTTTGGGCTCCAGTGCTTTCTCTGTTTCTTTTGTTCCTTTAAACCTAGAGGTGGTAACAGCATCCTGTTGCTAGCCCAGAAGATTTACACTCCCTTGTGATTTGCCTGCATCTTGTTGATACTTTTGTAAATAGTCCTTTTATTAAACACTCCTCAAATAAACCCAATTTTAATATTGTATTTTGTTTCCAGATGCCACCCTGACCAATAAAGAGTTCTATATGCTTTATTTTTCTAATTTTGAGCACTTATTAAAAACAGTAGGAGCAAGCTACTCAGTAAAAGTACTATAACTTAAAAATACCTGGAGGGATATTGTAAACACAGCAAGAATTTTCTAAGAGTAATTGGAATCACTACAAGAAAACTGTGAGACTTCTTGTCCTCTGGGTCCTGATGCTCCTCGTGCATGCCCAGTACCAAGTGCATGCTGTCTGTCAGGGAGCATCACTTCACCATGTTGGGAGACTTACTGTCCAGTCCCTGTTTAGTTTGTTTTAAGAATTAAGTCTTAACCAAATGATTTCCACAGAGATTTTGCTTCCCTTCCTTACTCTCTCCTAACCCACCTGCTCTGCAAACTGCTTGCTGTCTAAATACTTTCCTTGTTAACCCCTAAAATGGCTTTCTTCTTCTTCGGTCAGAACTTTACTATATTTCTGTTTTGTCTCCTTTGCCATGTTGCTGGAGAGAAGGAAGGGTTTTCTTCATTTATTTTAGGAAGAGTCAATATATTCTTGCAATCAGAGTTGAAAATAGAGTTTCTATTGCTCAGCACTCCACAGTTCTCATGAACAGCATTTGGGGGCTCCATTCACTGAAGTAGCAGCAGAGGTGTCTTAGGGTTATGTCAGATACATACACAATGGCACTGATGCACGAGAGAGGACATCACTGTCAAAGAAATACACTGATTGCATGCAGCTAAAGATTAAAATGGGCATAAGGAGTCACAGAAGATGAAGATGGAGTGGTAACAAGGTGTTTTTAGGAACATTCCTGACTTCTTACACATTATCTTTTAGTAAAGTCAAGCAGCAGAAATCTAAGTCAGGAAACTTCTTGATGGACAGCAGGAGCTTCACACATTTCTAGGACATCCATGCACAGCAATATACTAAACAAAAAGGACCAACAAGAATCCAAATAGTCATTGAAATACTGAGTACTCGCTATGTGCCAGAAATGATGAGGAAATTTACCAACTTGGCTTGTTCTGCCATTATGTAGTTCTTCTAATCCTTAAAACCACTTGAAAATTCCTTTTCTATGTCTAACAGTAGATGTTGGTCTTACTTCTCCAGGCTTTCATTTCAAATCATTTTGATGAAGTGTTGTGATTTCTTTTGGAAAAACAAATCAGTACTGCAAGGCCTATTTTCCATTCTGCTCTTCTGATTCTGTCAGCTCTATTGTGGTCTCAGGATGGGTGTAGCAATACCCAATCACATACACATAAGGAGCAATGCCAAGAGGCAAAACAAAGAAGGAAAAATTCTTATGAGCCCTTTTAAGATCTAGAAAATATTTTTCAGAATCCCTTGCCATTTTCTCCTCAGTCTTATTGACTCAGTCTTATCGACCTGAATTAGGTCACAGGATACCCCACAATCAATCACTGTCAATAAGCAATGAAATTACCAAAATTGGCTCAATCAATCCATAATTATCCAATAGATATAATTGGGTTATCAAGATTTCTGCCTGGCTTAAGGGCCAGCTTTCCCTGAAGCATATCCTCACATATAGGGATAAAGACAACCAGAAAAAATACAAACAAAAAAGTTCCATTAGTAGGAAGAGAGAAGTAGTGATGAAGCAGATGATGTCTGTGAGAGTGACGGAGTAATCTGAAGACTGAAAACACAACGGACTATATCTGAGAAGAGAAAACACCAGCAGTAGTCGCAAGATTTCAAGTAATCATTGGATAGAGGAAAAAAAAACTTTCCTGGATAGTACCTTCATCCATCCCCTAGAGCTCTTTATTTAAGAAGCATTTTATCTTTGTTGGTAAGAAAAAAGAAGACAGTGGCTGGGGAATATTTATGTCCCACATCAAAGAAGAATTGAATTTATTTTTATTTAATTTCTTGTCCTGAAAGATATTCTGCAACTCATCTAACCATGGGTCAAAGTAAAATCCAATTTTCCTGCTGAGCTCATTGACAAATTCTCATCTTAACAAGATTAAGACTTTGAAGCAGAAACTTCTCTGATGTTTCAAAAGGCAGTCGCTTTTCACTGATTTCCTTGCACATTTGACCATTGCTTGTCTTGTAAAGTTGCCATTTGTTACTTAAATATCTTTATCACCCTTGCACTCTTAGTCTTTTTCCTTTTCAGAGGCAATAGTGCTTTCCATTTCCCCTTTAGATGACTGCGAGTCCAGAGTAGGCTGTCTCTTTGGATATGTGAAACTGTATTCTGAAACATCTCTAAGATACTGGAAATATTACAAGGAAAATGCGTAGTGTAGGGTTGTTCTAACAGCAGAACAGTGAATCTTAAGCCTAAATTCATGACAGTAGTACAGCATAAGTACAGGAAGTAAAGGAAGATCATGTATGTGAGTACAGTATACCTGTATGTATAGCAAGATCCTACATGTGTGTTTAACCATGTACTTTCATCCAAGAAACTAGATATCTTGTAAAAACTGTCTTAATTTATCTTTCAGTGAGTGGCACAGGGGAAGATCAACTTTTTCAAAGGCTTTCCCAAAAGCCTTTTTGGTGTGTGTATCAGTCAATTTGTAGATCCATCTCCAAATAAGGGAGTTGGGTTCTCTAGAGAGCTGACCCAGTTATGGAAGGAAAGCTTAAAGTTATCTGTCTGCTTATGAGTAGAGGTGATCTAATGTTAGCTTCTGCATGATGGAAAACAAATTGCCCTAGCCATTAATCACTGCATAAGACTGACTTCATAATGCAGAAATGATGTTAAATTAGTGATAGTTTTATCTGAGGGAAATACACAATTACATTTCATCCTGATTAATCAAAATTTCATTTCTTTGATTAAATTATTCTTTTTAATTCTTCCAGAAAAGTCTGGTTTTCAAGTCTTCTGATTTTATTAGAAGTTTGAGAAAATGTGGATGATCATGTGCATTGTAATTATTTTAATGTCAACAGGGGGTAAAAATATGAATGCTATACAAAATATAAGGAAATGTCTATCCCTGACCAGAAACAATCTTTCTGCCTAAAAGAAAGTAAATTTAAAATAAAAATGGGGCCTACATCATTCAAAAGTCCACAAATGACAAATGCTGGAGAGGCTGTGGAGAAAACGGAACCCTCTTACATTGCTGGTGGGAATGCAGTTTGGTTCAGCCACCATGGAAAACAGTATGGAGATTCATCAAAAGACTAGGAATAGACTTATCATATGACCCAGGAATCCCACTCCTGGGCATATATCCAGAAGGAACCCTACTTCAAAAAGACACCTGCACCCCAATGTTCATAGCAGCACTATTTACAATAGCCAAAACATGGAAACAGCCTAAATGTCCATCAACAGATGGCTGGATAAAGAAGAGGTGGTGTATTTATACAGTGGAATACTATTCAGCCATAAAAATGACAACATAATGCCATTTGCAGCAACATGGATGCTCCTGGAGAATGTCATTCTAAGTGAAGTAAGCCAGAAAAAGAAAGAAAAATATCATATGAGGTCACTCACATGTGGAATCTAAAAAAAAAAAAATTACAAAACAGAAACAGACTCATAGACATAGAATAGAAACTTGTGGTTGCCAAGAGGGCGGCGGGTGGGAAGGGACAGACTGGGATTTCAAAATTTCTAGATATTGACAGGCATATGCAGAATAGATAAACAAGATTATACTGTATAGCACAGGGAAATATATACAAGATCTTGTGGTAGCTCACAGCGAAAAAAAAAATGTGACAATGAATATACGTATGTTCATGTATAACTGAAAAATTGTGCTCTACACTGGAATTTGACACAATATTGTAAAATGACTATAACTCAATAAAAATAATGTAAAACAATAATAATAATTTAAAAAATAAAAACAGGGCCTAAAAGATGTTTTGGTCTGCTGGCTTGGACCTGAAGGAGTTTAATGGGAAAATCATAGTAATTTGTTTGAATGTATGCATCTAAGTTAGACTGCCTGGGTTCAAATCCCAGTGCTGTGATTTTGGGGCTATGTGATACTGAATTTCTGTAAAGTCTCTGTACTTTAGCATCCTTATCTGCAAAATGGTAATGATAACAATAATGACAGAATCAGATTATTGTGACTATTAAATTAGGTGATATAAAGTACTTTTAGAGCACATGGTTCAGTGTTAGGTATTATTAATATTTTTTAATTTCCCCACCAAGTCTAAGAATTTCCTTATTTCCTTCCATGTTAGTTTTTATAATTTCTAATATGGTTAGAGTCATTCTTATTCTGAAAGTGCTTTATTTTTCTTTAGTATAGTCACACACTCACTGTTTTACATTAGATTTTAATAGAAAGCAGTACCTCATTCTATCAGTATGTTTTACTAAGGTCCTTGTATGAGGTAAATCCTGTGCTAGACATTAGGTAGAAATGCAGGAAGATACAAAGGAAACCAAATAAGCACTTTGTGTGCAAAGAGTTTATGTTGCAGTTTGATCAAATACACATGAAAAGAATAGGCAATAAACTAGAATTATAATATATACATTATGCATACCTCCAATATTGCACCTCCTGCATGATTTAATTATCTGCTGGTATCTGTCTCCTCCCATCCCCCAAATCTGGAGATTAAAAGTTCTTTGAGGCAGCTATGAGGTCCTGACTGTCAGAGGTCTAGGTGTAGAGCCATGTACTCTGTAATACAAAATGAAAAGGTTAACCTAAAATCTAGATTACTAGTATTCTTAGGCTCCCCCCCCCCATTTTTAAATAGAGCAAAAACATTCTTCAAAAGAAGTCTTATGAGTGAAAACAGATAAGAGTGGAGGTCCACCATCAGCCTTGGGATTGCAGAGAAGATGCCGGGGGTGAATCAGTGTTGTCACCGAGTCCTGAAGGATGAAAGGGAGCTAGCCAGGAGAAGAGTGTGGAAATGAAAGAAGATTGATCCAGAGGCTGGAAAGAGCATGGAACCAAACTTCTTTCCTTCTGGTTGAATTCAAGAGTAAAGGAGGAATGAAAAAGATATAGAACTTAATAAGCAATGCCAGATCAGATTATACAGGTCCAGAGAAATCACACTGAGAACTTTGGACTTTACCCTGAGGTCAGCAGACATCCATTAAACGATTTTTAGTAAGAGAGAGCCCTCAAATTTGTTCTTCAGAAAAATCACTCCCCTTGTAGTGCAGAGAAGGGATTTGAGAGGAGCAGGATTCAGGCAAATATGTCATCTAGGAGATAGCTGCAGTAACTTTATTAAGAGAAGATGGTTATGTAAGCCAAGAAAGTGGCATCAAGTCCTTGATCCTCATCCTCCCTTGATTTTCTTACCTCTTTTCCACTCACCTATAGGGCTAATACCACAACCCTGGCTAACTCTAACTCTATCAACTCCAGTCCTGTACTTGAGAAGTTAGATGTGACTGCGGATAAACTTACAATTAAGCCAACTGGTCTCAATTTAAATTCATAAAAATGGCTGCCAGTGGGAACTTCAAATGTTGCTCAGGAGTCATATTCTTCATCCTTCCATGTTCTTCTGAATGTCCTAAAAACAAAACAAAAAACAGTTTTACTTTTTCTCCCCTCTCTTCAAGCTCCCAATGTCTCCTCCTCAATTCTCCTTCTCAGCTTATCTTCTGTCTTCTTACTTCTCCAAGAAGCTGAAATAGTCAGAGGGAGACTTTCACAAATGCCCACTACTGCATCTAACCAACTACCAGCATCAGCACCTGCCACCTTCCTTTCTTCTATCCAGTTACTCCTTCCTGTCCAAAGCCAGTCCCTCCACAGGAACCCATCTCTTCTCACCTCCTTTGGGACATCACTTCAGCAATTCTCCCCTCTCTCCTTCATTATGAACTTTTTCATTCTTTCCAAATAATTCTTATCATCATTCAAATACAGATTTATCTCTCTCATCTTAGAAAAATATTTACCACGAGTCCACTGTCTTTGCCAGCTATTACTCTAATTTCTTTGCCCCTTTTTGCAGCAAAATCCCTTAAAAGATTTGTCTCTTCTTCCTTTCCCCAATTTCTCACTTTCCTTTTCTTATAAACCCACTCCAGTCAGGCTTTTGCTCCCACTACTTCACTCAAATCACTGTTATCCACGTCATCAACGACCTCCTCCTTGCCTCTCAGTTACTGGTCCTACTCTTGCTTTATCTATCAGTAATAGTTAACTCAGTTAACCATTCTCTTTCCAGGAAAAAAAAATTATTAACTTGGCTTTCAGGATAACACATGCTCTTGATTTTTATCCTACCTCATTTTATTGCTCCTTCTTGGTATCCTTTTTGTTTTTCTCTATCTCAGTATTAAAGTGCTATTTTGCTCAACCCTGACCCTTCTCTCTCCTCTGTCTACACTCCCTTAGCAGTCTTATCTAATCCTACAAATTTACATATCCTCTACATGCTAACAATTCCAAAATGTCTATCTTCATTCCAGTCCTCTCTTAAAAATTTAATGGCTGAAGCCACTCCGAGTATCTCATCAACTGGCCACAGTAAGTGATTTCAAGATGAGCATGTAATGTAAGCCAGTTCAATAAGAATAAGCCTTAGTACCTATTCTGGGAATTCTGGGGCATAAATTCACATGTTCTTTACTGGACATAAGGATTTGGAGCTGGAAACTGCTGTAGTCAGTATTTGCCAGAGACCCCAAGATAAAAAGAAACCAGATCCTCGAGATGAATCCTGATAACCTTATTTGAGTCCTGGATGAAGTCAGATCTCAAGCCAGAACTGCTCTTGGAATATTCAGTTCCACGAGGATGAAAGTCCCTTTTTGAGTTGGGATTTCTGTTGCTGGAAAATCCATGCATTCAATCTGATGCACATATATTTTCTATGAGTTAGATATTATTTCCACTTACTCTAAGAGGAAAAACCAGGCTAAGATGCCTGCATGACTCTCCCAAAGTCAGTCTTCTAGTAAGTGATAGCACCAGGACACAATCCAGATAGTCATCCTTTATACTTCCCTTATACTTCACATTCATAATTACCTTTCCCTGTGGGTGGGAGTTTGGAGATACTAGAATTCAGCACTCTATGTGAGGTGTTCCTCTAGAGTGTGTGTGTGTGTGTGTGTGTGTGTGTACTCTCACTTTAACCACTATACTGGAACATTAAAATAGATGCTCATGTTTCCTGAAAAAAAAAAAAACAAACCCAAAAAACAAAGAGCTGATTCTCATTCATAATTTAGCCCAGTCTCCACTGAAATATCCTGAGAACAAAATCAACTTTACTCTTTGGTCTGTGTCCTCAACTTTTATTCTATTCTTTACAAAAGAATGAACACAGTCTTCTCACCTCTAGATTTGGTGTTTTCAGATTTGCAGACTGTAACCAAGAATCTGGTTTCCTAATGTTTACATTTTATGAGACAGATTGCTCTTTCTACCCTGAAACGATGTTCACATAAGTGAAGAGTCTCTGAAATGAGCACAGAACAAGGAATCCAGGAAACCTAGGTTCATACACTGACTCTTTCCTCATGTGTGACATCAGGCAAGGTCTGTAGTGCCCTGGAATGCCTTTCTCCTCTGTAAAGGGTGAATCGCAAACATCTATCTTCCAGAACTGCAGTGATGATTAAATGAGACAGCAATCACCTGATATATAATGAACCTTGCACAAATCAGTCTTTCTTCTTTGTGGTTATTCAAAATTCTGTTGGAATATAAATCTCTGTATTAGCAAAATAAAATCCTCAGCACCATTTCATGCACATTTGTTTCAATAAATGTTGATTTTAACAAATGGTATGGTGCATCACAAGACGCACCCTTCCCCCAGACTCTTTTAATAAGACATTAACCCTCTTGACAGGAAGCATTAAAGTGTATTGACGATGAACCAGAGGGAAGAGCTCAGGAATATCCCTGGCAGAGAGAGAAGGCATTCTGGCATTCAAAAGGGTCCAAAGACGACACAAGAGTGGATTAGGAAAATTGCCTCCATGGACATTATGTGGATGTGCCCTGTCCATTCTGTAGCTGAAAAAATCCACTTCAAACCTTGCACTGCAGAGAATTCAATTTCACGTTGTTTAGTATCCTATGGGGTGAATGGGAAACTTATTGCCTCTGTTATTTTATCTCAGAATGGGAGTGTTTTTCTTTAAGAATTCTCAGAAGGGAGTGATTCTTTGATAATTGAACTCCCTGTGGTGTTGGTCAAGTGGAAACAGTACACAGAGGCTTCAAAGAAATGAAAGCTTCAAGCACAGAACAGAAGCTTTTCTGGCAATGATGAGAAGAGGCATCTCTTTGACCCTTTAAGTAATGAAAGCCAATAGTTTAGTGACAGCCCAGGCAGAAGTCCCTGAAGAGAGCAAAGGAGAGCAGGAGTGAGCAAAGCGTGGACTGGGGAGAAGTTTAGCTACAGCTCAAGGATCCTCATTAAATGGTTCATATCCTTTTCAGTGTGATGCTTTTGTTCATAAGAAATATTACATAAACCCAAAGTTACAAGCAAATAAAATTAAATAATGTATTTTTTTAAATGCTGTTCAGCCTGAAAGAACTGCCTCAACTCAGCAAAAAGAAGAGAGCTATTAGGAGAGTAAATGAATAATTAGGTAGTCAGTACAAGTTCTCTGCAGGAGGACCACACTTTGGCAAAGACGAATGGAATTTCACTGAAGAAATTCCTTCAAAAAGCAAGACACAGACAAATAGGATTATGGAGGTAGTTTCATTGTATCTTCAAAATTTTACTGTATCTTTACTAATCTCTCCTTATAGCCAAAATTAACCTGCACAATTCTTCAAACAAAAAACAATTTCAATCCTTTCTACCCTTGAAAAGAAAATTAGACACCTACATTTTATTTCCTAATTCATAACGTGATAGTGGGGAGAACAGAGTATGGTAATGAAATGCATGCATGGGATTTGTCACAAAATGGGATCATTGCTTGGGTTCTAAGCCCAAGGAGTCAATTCAGGGAAAGGTAAGTGTAAAATTTCGGGAAAGAGTCAGGATATCGAGGCATTTTTTTTTATTTAAAAAAAAGAAAAGAAAAAACACAAGTCATGTCTGCTGAGTACGCAAATGGAACCAGCATCACCCAGAAGAGTTACAAGTTTTCCTTCTGCTGAATAAGGCTGAGATTATCTGACATAAATCTCAATGGCTTTATCTACCTGGTATTGTAAATATATTCCACTAGGTTGCTACAATTAGGCTTTTCACAACTAAACCATTTATCAGTGATGCCAAAACATTCATCTTGTATGTGTTTCATTAATATGTGGGGGCATTCTGAGTAATATTAGGACTATTCTTTCAGAGAGAACATTTGACTTGTATGGATTTACTCACATTTTCTCCTCCGTTTACATTCTTCTTATTTAAGGAAGAAGTAAGTATCCCCACCCCTGCCATGGGATAACTTAGCATGCTACGTATTAGCACCCCTTTGGGATGCTGTGGTCCCAACAGCAGCGGTTTGGCATCCCTGAAGGCTTGGTAAGAGTCTTCACTACTTGAAGAGCAGTGAACTGAGTTTTAGTCTGATTTCTGAAAATGGATGAAATATTTAACAATGGATCTGAAGAGAGCTGCTGTTCCTAATCACCACAGCTCCCAAGAGGAAGTCACACCATGTTCTGGGCTGTTGCTAAGGACTTTCATCAGTGTCAGAGCAAATCAATCAACCAGCTTGAAAATAGCTATTGAAGGGTAAGGCATCTTCATCAGCAACAGGTATTTCTTCACTGAGCTCACTATGAACAAGGTAACACTCTTGGGCAACAGGGCTACAAAGCGACTCAAGTACCTTATATCCAATTGGAAAGCTCCTCATTTGTACTCGTTTTAATGATAAATGCCGTGGCAGAAACTGTGAACGTTTTCTGACATGTTTTCTCTTTCCTAGTATATCTCTAAGCCAGTTTTTCAAAGCAGCCATTATCAAATGTACAGGGGAATTAAATGGGGGAAAAAAACTTACTGTCTAAGTGCCTTCCCAGCAATATTATACATTGATTCAGTAAAGGGAAGCCACAAGGCTGGGGCTGTAGTTAGCCATTTCACCATGAGATTAGGAATAGAGTGAATACACAGCACTAAAACAGTTCATGGTATTTGCACTTACTGTATCTATGCCATCACAGAACATACATTTACCTGAAAATAATTCATCACTGTTTACATTGTAAGAGAAATGTATGACTCTTACATGGATTTGAACTGGGCAAAGAATAGACATTAAAAATCGCATGGGGACTAGAAACAGATATTTAACCACCCATTTAACATATGCCAGGAATAAAAGGCGGGGTGAACAGCTGTACAGTTCTTTTTAATGCAAGCTCCAATACAAAAGCTAATTTTACCTTTCATTGCATAGAAAACAGCATTACTCCCTTCATGCTGGCAACCATGCTCCAAGCATCCAAATCAGCAGTCTGCCCCGTCCTATTACACGGACCATAATTTGCTGCAGCTAATAATTTGCTGAAGCTAATAAGAAAAAACCACTGCCAAAAGCATTGGCTACCAGACTGGGAAACACAAATGATGTGTTTCTTTAGGTGGCACCCATCCAGTAATTATTTAACCTTTGCTGTTTGAACCAGATCAACAAAGGTATTTTTTGAACTTTGAAAGTGAGAATGAATTCTGCTCCATTCATTAGTACTCCCAAGTGCTTCAAGGTGATACATTAACAATAATAATAACAATAACAGCATCTTACACATCTTGAGCATTTACCATGAGGGAGACACCAGGAGAAGTACCTAACATACATTATCTCATTTCATCCTTACCACAAACCTATGAGGTCAGTAATCTTGTTAAGCTTAACTAACTTTCATTAGGTCACATAACTAATATGTGATGGATCTATAAACTCAGGCGATGCCCAACCTTTTAAACTTTGCCTCTTCTGCCTCACAAATCTGCTCAGATGAACAGGAAATCAAGCAGGTTCCAAGTAGGAAAAATGTTTCTGTTCCAGCTGAGAATTCTGCTCTAAGGACCTACTGTATAGCACAGGGAATTATATTCAATTTCTTATAATAACATAAAATGGAAAAGAATCTGAAAAGAAAGCATATAGGTATGTATATGTATAATTAAATCACTTTTCTGTACACCTGAAATTTAAAAAAAAGAATCCTCCAGTATTTGAAGCTTCCAGCATTTAGGTCTGGCTCACTATTTTCAGAGAGTAAGTCCTTCTTAAAATTCAAGCATGGTACCTGGAAAAGGTAAGTAATTTAATCCATTTGCACCAATGAGATGAGATAAATACCTTAAGCAGGAAGGAGCATAGAGGGGAAGTGTCCTGAGAATGTCAACTCTTACACAGGGACATTCAGAAGAGGGTAAACCTGGATAGAAAGAAGTCACTGGACTTGAAGCCAACGTGGAAGATTAGGATAGAGGAGATGAGAACAGAAAAGGAAGGAGCAGGTGAAGCGGTGCAGTAAGGTGGAAGATTAAAATAACCTCAGAGTATTCTTTAAAATAATCAGTTTCCTGAACCAGTTAAAGATACAGCTTCACCACTTAATATCCTCTTCTTAGGCAAGTAGTGAAAGACTTGTTGAGAATTCCAATCCAATTTCCTTTGTAACATGAAATTCGTACTTTTAACAACTTTTACTTTGAAAGATCAAAATCTTGTCTAAGGGAGAAAGCATGATGTTTAATAATTGCATATTAAAGTGATTAATTAAAAATCATTCAGATTATTACAACATAAATGAAAATTAATGTCTCACAAGTTTTCCTAAAACAAAATATGAAAGCAATCTTTCTCTATCTCAGCTCTCTGTACTCACACGAAGACCATGTATACTTTTCATGTGGGAGCAATCTACCACCATCTTCTTATATGATAAAACAAGTTTACTAACTTGTATTATTAGCACTGTTTTGCAAATTGGCTTTCTGACCTAGTCAATTTTTTGTATGCTATAATGTAGATATTCAGGCTATGCAGAGTGACGTAAGCTGTGTTACACCCCTTTTGCAGTTTTGATACAATTCTCCTTTTAAAATTTATTTTAGTAAAATAGCTTTTAATGAAGTTTATATTGAAGTTTATTGTTAATCCAGCTTTTCTCATTAGTTTAATTTTCAGTACGAGAAAGTCCTACAAATTATTTATAAAGTTTTCACAGTAACGTCATCCTATAATGAATTTACACAATGAAACATTTTGAATAAACTGGTAAAAATCCCCAATCCTGGATAAGAAAAAATTAAGCACACAGAATTTTTTTAAGTCTTCAAACTGAAACTATAACTTTGTTTCTGTAGAAAAATGTAAAGTATCACCACATGAGTTATGGAAAGAAATTGGACTTTGATTTTGTACAAACCCAGGTTCAAAATATGCCCATCTCTCTCAGGTAACAGGTGTACTGAGGAGTGAACTCAGTCAAGAGTATGTGATCATCAGCAACTATCCATTCTTCCAGTCACCTTTCAAATCCTTTCACTGGGCTAGTTCTTTCCCTGGACGTGGATTTCTTAACTCCTTTTAGTTACATTTCACAAAAGCAGCATCATTGCAATATGAACATGCAGCCCCTTAAAATAATAGAAACATCTGTGTAGTGAAAACTAATCTTACCTAAAGAGAAGTCTGGCTTTTTGAGTTCTCCCCCCACCCCCACCCTGCTCCTCTCACGCCTGGGAGATAACCTCTAAAATCCTTGGAAATTCCCAAGTGATAGGGGTGCCTAGGACATTCACGGTGGGGCCCCTGGACCACATCTGATAGTTTATGCTATTAAGATGGCTCAGTGTGGGCAGAGCCACATCAGCAGTCCTAGGACAGGGATGGCCATGCCAGAAAGACAACCACAACCATGTGATTAGAAGGCTGGAACTTCGAGCCAAGTGACATCAGCTGACCTTCCACAGGAAGGGGACTGGAGAACCAGTTCAACCTCTGGGGCCATGATTCAGTCAGTACAGCCTCAGTAATGAAGCTTCAATAAAATCTCTGGACACCAGAGTGAGGTGAGCTTCCCCGGTTCACGTTAGCCATGCCAGAACAGTAATGTGTCCCTGAGGACATGGCGGCTTGAAGTTTGGAACTCCCAGTTCCAGAGTCTGCCCTTTGCATCTATTCCTTCGGCTGGCTCTAATTTGCCTCCATTTGTTATAATAAAGTTATAATCTTACACTGCCTTCCTAGGGGGGCACTCTTGTATCAGTGTAACTTATGGGCAACCAATGACTGATCAGCAAATTTTCTTAAATGCCTTACTCCTTTATTTCCTACCCTTTACCAGGGGATCTGTGTGTGAAGGCATGTTTTCAAACTTCAGTCAAAACCTGTTAAGTAAGGGGTTTTTCTGTTTTGTTTTGTTTTTGTTTTTTTAATAATCCATTCAATTTATTCTCACAGTTGCTTTATTTTTACTTCCCTTCCTAAAATTCTACCATATGGACTGTAAAATCAGCATCTTTAGATATATTTGAATTATTGAAGCTCAAGGAACCCTGAATGCTCTCATCAGTGGCATGAAAGACAATTTCATCACCACTGTGGAAGCCAGATGATCCAACTGATTTTGAACAATTCACCTTTGGATTGAATCAAAAATGCATGACTGGATTAATGCATAGGAATTGAAAGTGAACTTGTGAATGGATAAGAGGTTCAGAATAAAGAATAACCTAGCCTAATACATTTGGCCTGAAGCAACACCTAGTTATTTTGCAAATAGCCATCTGCCCGGTAATGTGAAGCACACCTCTCTTGGAGTTGGGAGGCCAGAGGGTCATCCCAGGTCTTGTGCTGCTGAAGTGACCCTGAGGAGTGTTGGCTTTGAAGCAGAATTAGGCATAAGAAGCAGCAGGGCCTTCAAAAGGCACCTCTACAACAGATGTGCACAATGTGCATCGAAATGTCTGCTTTCTCTTGCCTTTGCTTTTGCATGTGGCCCGTCATGCCAACCAGGTCCCTGGAATGTTCAGTGACTCCCCATTTTGCACATTCCCTCCCAGGATGTGGGCACTGTGTGTTGGCATGGTGAGTCCAGCCACATTCTACCACCTACACCATTGCTTCCTTCTATCTTTAAATCCTTTAACCCAACCACTTATTTGTTTTTAAAAATTATGTATATCCCATAAAACAGAAACTATTTGAACATCAGCTTTCTACCAGTGGCCAGATTCCCATCAGGCCATCCACCTGTGCTTCCGGGGCGCTGACAGACCTTGGCAGGCTCTAACTGCCTCAGAATCAGCAGTATCACAGAGGTTGGTGGAAGGCTTGTTATCACAGCGTGTTTACCAGTTTCATCTTCCTCCACATACTGTGTTTATTCCTGATGATGCAGACTATGTATTAAATTGTTTTTATTTAAATCCTAATAATCAGGCATATAATAAAAAATGACCAAAGGTATGAGTAGGTAGTTACTAGTAGTCGAAAAAAAATGCAGATTATAATAATAACCGCTATCCCTGTTAGAAATGAAACAGTAATAACACCCACTACTGGCAGGGATGTAAGAAAAAAAGATGGAAATGTGAACTGTTGCAACAGCTTTTTGGAAAGACAGCTGGCAGTGTCTATTAAAAATTTAAAGTGTACATGGCTATAGGCCTAGCAATCCCACTCCTGGGAAATTACCCCATAGCAATAAAAGTATCAGTGAGTAAGGCTAAATATACAAGGATGATTATTCCGCATTTATCACGGCAAAAGGCTGAAACAAAGAGAATGCCATTCAGCAGGAGAATAAAAAGACTAATACATTTCTACCATGGGGTATTAGACAACCATAAAAAAGAATGCATTTGAGCTCCACTTAACGAACCAGAGGGGTTTAAAGAAAAACATTAAGTTGCAGGAACATGTATATAATTCCACGTTCATAAAACAATGACTGAATAAATCCTTATATATATATATATGATTTTCAGCATGATAATATATATGGAAAGTAACACACGAGGTTTGTAACATAGATCACCTATTGGTGGGACAAAAGAACAGAAGAGGAAAGGAAGAGAGCTATTTAGGAAAAAAAAGCTTGAAAAGTTAAAGTGTTCATAGAAAATAGTGTATTTGACGTGACCCAGATGAGTAATACAACATATGCACATGTGTGTGCAAAAAGGGATGCGCTAAAAGAAATAATCACCAAGTGGTAAATACAGTTTTCTCCTGGTAGGGTGATTTCAGGTAAGTTTTACTATTTCCATAGAGTTTTTTGACTTTTGAGATTTTAAAATGCACATGCATAATTTATATAATATAAAATTTACTGGAAAAGGAGCATCCATGATTGTTAGAATGGTTTTTCCATATCTATTCTGCACCATTTTATTGTTTCCATGCCATTTTTTAAAGTAATCAGTGAACATAAACTGATTTGCTGGTGGCCTTACCATGTGTCCTGGGTCACCCACTCTTCTCGCTCTGGGTGTCTGATACAGTACATATTTGTTGCCCTCTCCATGTCTTCTTGAACCCCTGAGTCTAGCTGCAAATCTGTCAGATCGATCTTCCTAATTCTGGCTTTATTATCTCTAAGGTGGCTTGCTACCTATACTAACTGTAATTTTACCTGATAATTTACCATCCAGTTATCACTTTGAATGTCTAGACCAATTTTGTCATAATAAATATCATTATTTCACTCTTTAATGCTGTCTACCAACTAGACAGCAGTCTCTTCTTTTTCATTTTTATTGACATGGACATTGTCCACGTTCAACTAAGTGAGTATGAAGCACCCAGAGATGGGGAAGAGTCTGGGGATGAAACTATTTAGGCACCAGATGCAAGATTTGAGAGTGCTTAGTGTGGGAAGGAGAACACTTAGGAACGGCATTCTGTATGGACATACATACTTAAATGGAAACGGCATCCAGAGGAGAGCCAGGGCAGATGGAAGTTGTAAAGGGTAGCAGAATCCAAGGCTGAGCCTTTTCACAATAAGAGTTACCCCAAAATAGTTTGGGACAGAAAGGAGTTCATGCAGAAAGGAAATGTTCAAATGGATACATGGTTTTCATCATCAGTAAAAGGACTTCATTTGGAGACAGAAGTTGAATCAGATGTTCTCTTATTTCCTTTTCACCTTGGAAATTCTGTGAATTCTACTTAATGATTTACACATATGGTTATTTATTTCAAAAGCTGGTTGGGTGAACTCATATCTTCTTTGTAAATACTGGAATTTGGATCAGATGATCCATTTGGGGTCATAGCATATACAGATCAACCTTCTCTTCTCCTTCCTGTGTCCCCTAATTCAAAAAGTGTTCAAAGCAGGTTGGACAGAAAATGTTCTCTGGTGGATCTTCCTTTTTTTTTTTTGGCTTTCATACTGCCCCACACCATTGAAGGTCACCTCTGACTATCTGGCTACAGTGGATATTCCAGAAAATACATATTTGTAATCATAAAAAAGGGCTTTACATCCTAACATTTTCCTCATCCTTTTGTTCGATGCCTAAAATCTGAACTCAACGTCTTAGAAGTAAGACCTGCTGTTAATCTTCCTAATGTTTCTCTTTTGGAAACTTCTCTCCTTAGCTTTTCAGAATCAAAATCCACACCCAATGCAAAGGCACTACTGGGCAACAAACATAGTCCCCCAGAATTTCCACCAAAAATCTCATTAGCTTCTTAAAAATGAATGGTCTTTGTTCCTTTCAGCATCAGTCCCTTTCACCTCCCAAACTTGTAAGGTCTTTGCCTGAGGAAGGTGTAGACCATTTACAAAAAGATGACTGCCAATACCTCCTTGCAATCCTTCCCTTGACTGTCGTCTAAGGTGTCCTGAGTTTTTATAATGGATCATCACTCTCTCTCTACGTGTGTGTGTCTCTGTCTACTTCTCTCAATCTCTTCCTCATAACACCCTTTTCTCTCTGTCTACTTTGTCTCATTTCCCTAGCTACTGTGGCTTCTTATGACTGTCTGAATCCTCCAAAAGTGTTTTTGAGTTGTTGGAAGTAGGGATGGGGACCATTCAGTACTTCATTTGCTCTTCTTGATCCATCACTTCATGGCAATTTTTCTTCTTCATTTTTCTTTTAATGTATTACCTTAGCTAGATAATTTCCTTAGTAATTTGCAAATCTTTGTTACTCTACAATAATCTGAGTATTATGCTCTCTAACTAGCAGCTCTTTAATAGTCTTCACCTACTAAATAAATGGCTCTATTTGACCAGTCATACACATGAAATACATCTTTGGAGCCATTCTGCACCAACTTCTTTATTCTTTATAAATTCATGCTTTTAAGTCCCTGATGTCTGTATAATCCAAACATTATTAGAAATAACCTACTAAATTCATTAACGTTTAGGGGAAATGACAAATACAATTCTATGCTTAAACTCTTCTCTGTAAGCTGTTCATGATTTAATGTAATGCATTTCTGGCATTAGAAAACTAGTGAATTAGAGGTTAAAAATGGAGAATTTGAAAGATGTTTCCCTTCAGGTGGGAAGACCATATTCTAGGAGAGCATATCCTAAATATGTAAGGTGTGAAAAAACAGTAAAAAAAAAAAAAAAAAAAAAAAGCTGAAGAAGTTCTGGATTTAATAAAAATCAAAATCTTTATATTACACTCCAGGGCTGAAATTTGAACAAATAGCATAAAATAAATACTTGAATAATAATAAATAAAATAAGTGAAGCCAAAGAGAGTCCATGAGATTATGAAGTTACCATAAATATTTAAGTGAGACTCTAAAAAAGAGGGGCATCCTATCCCAAACCTATGAATTAAAATTGTCCTCAGCAAAATGTGGAAAACTTCTAACTTTGAGGTGCTTACTGAGCATCACTTGCCCATGATTGGCCAGCTCTTACTACAATTTATCATCCTTTGCTCTTATAAAATACTTAGAAGTACTTTTATTTTAACTTACAGCAGTATCCAATTATTTCTATTTCTGGAAAAAACACACAGCATGAAAGACAATTTTCAAAGCCAAGAACATGAAATAGATACAGTTCAGTTTAAATGGAAATGACCTTTTCCCCCTCCATCTCTATAGATAAAGACATATATAAATACAAAGAGGAAAGAGACTGACTATAGGGGAAGAAAGCAAAAGTAATTTGGGGAGATTTCTAGAAAAGCTATGTCACTAAAAAGAAGTTTTAATAATTCACAAAACTTCAGAGTTTTTAACATTTCTCACCATCTTAATATAACTTTTCACTGAATTCAGACTGGCTCACAAGTTTCAACTGTGCCTTCATCATCCTTTTCTAAGGATGATTATTAAGAAAAATAATTAAAATACATCTGGCTTGTGAAATCGTACAGAAATTTTTAAAAGGATACAAGTCAAGCAAAAATGTACTGTAAATAGCCTAGAATAACTGACAGAGGACACCTAGTGGTGGTCAAGAGTAATGCCATATTCTTCTGTAGCACAAGCTTTGTGTTTCACAATTATACAACAGAACTTAGGAAGATGTTGTCATGTACCTGCCATCTATGTCACTTTCAACTGGACCAGAGGTGCCACAAACAGAGAAGCCAATTAACAACAACAACAAAAAAAAACTATCATTTAACTTCTATATGAGAATTTGTCCCAAATACTTCAAAAAATATATGTAGATAGTCTGATAGACAACAAAACTGTATTATATACACTAAACTTGCTAAGAGATAGATCTTAACTTTTCCGGCCATTAGGAAAAAATAATTATGATAATTGTGACACAACAGAGTGTTGGATAATGCTACAATGGCAATCATATTGCAATATAAACGTATCAGATCATTATATTGTATACATTAAGCTACCCATTCTATGTCAATTATATCTAACTAAATACTTTTAAAAAATGTGTAGTCTGGCTAGGAAGTTGTGGAACCTTTGATTACACAGTAGATAGTCCTACAACAAACAAATAAAACTTGCTTCTTTTTAAGTGCTAGATTAACGTCAACTATGTTTTTAAATGAGAAATGCACTGAGTAATTTCATAAGACAATGTTATCATTGTTATTCTATGTCAACATTGTGCCTGCTATGAACCAATCATTTTGTGTGAGGTGCTGGGAATACAGAATGAGTGGATACAGCCCAGGTTCTAGAAGGTGGAAGAAGGAGACAGAGAGAGGTGATATGAAGTTTTTGGGCTTCTGAAACAAAAGAATGTACAGTAAGAACACAGAGGAAAGGACCATTGGTTTTACTTCTTGGGGAAGTGAAGTCAGGAAATGCTTCAACAGAGGAGGCAAGATTTGGGGTTGCTATCTTAGCACGACGTGTTGTGTGGTCAGCTTCCTTGGATGCCTCTTCTGTTTGTGAAACGGGGAAAAAAGGATGTATTGTTGCTCCTCGTTCTGGCTGCATCAGACTTGCTGTCTGATCATGGAGATTTGTCATTAAGTTTCCTAGGTCTTAAAACTAACTTAGCAAACTTTTACTCTATTCCGAACACATAGGAAGAATAGATTAAAATATTTTTTTAAGCTCATGTATTTGGAAATGAAAAAAGCAGGAGTTTGGGATCCAGACAAATAGGGGTCTTGCCTTGTGTCTGCCATAACAATCATGAGTTTTGGTGAAACCACTGAGACTCACTCTGTTTTCTTTTCTGTCAAATGAGAGTTTGGTTTATGGTGCTGTCTCAGATCCCTTTTTTTAATTCTAAGCATTAAATCACTCACACACACACACACACACACACATGAGTCTAACCCATCTGTGATGGTTTTCAAATATATCCACAAATCCTTTTTCAGTCCTTCTTTCAAAAGGAGCCAAATTCCTCTCCCTGTGAGTGTGGGGCAGGCTTAGTGACTGACTTCTAACAACTAGAATGTGGTGGGAGTGACAGTGTCTGATTTCCCAGATTAGGTCATAAAAGGCATTGCACCTTTTGCCTGGCCCTCTCTTAGATTACTCGTTCTGGGGGAAGCCAGCTGCGTGTCATGAAAACACTGAGGCAGACCTTTGAAAACCCCACATGGTAAGGAACTCCAGCCAACAGCCACTTGAGCAAGCCATCTTGGGAGATCCTCCCTCCCCTGTCAGCACTGAGATGACAGCAGCTCCGCCAACACCTTGACTACAGCCTCATTAGAGACCCTGAACCAGAACCACTCAGCTAAGCTGCACCAGAATTCTTGACCCACAGAAACTTTGAAATAATAAACATTGTTATTTTAAGCCTCTAAATTTTGTAGTAACTCGCAGTAGATTATGAATACACCATCTCCCAAGCTATCTCCTTCTTGGCTCATAACCTAATCCAGAACTTCTAGCGGTCAAACCCAGTGGACAATAATGTAGATGCAGAATAATTGTTTTCACTTTAAAGGTCTGAGCATTTATTTTTCTACCTCCATCCTTGCCACAAGATGGAAGTCTTAATACTCTTAATACTCACCCTGTCTCTCTAGACCTTTCTTTGCCTAACAGTGTTATTTCTAAAAGGCTCAGTTGCCATTTGTAATTTACAGCTCTTTTAACTAGTGTGTTCAGTCTTTACCATTTCAGAAAGCAAATTTGGACAATGACAGAGCATCATATCTTTGCAGTTCCTTTAGGTCTTTTCTGCAGCTTCAAAGTGCACTCTCCTCCAAGCCAGGATAAACAAACGCTCACTCTTCCATAGGTGCTTTGACTTCCTATGACCCCTGAACAGCAGCCCTAACTCAGGGATTCAGAACATAAGGCAAAGGCTCAGGCTAGTTTTCACGTTTTTTACATGGACACAGGGACTCTTGTCAACATAACTACCTAGGTCTCCCAAGGTAATTACAAACACTAAAAACTTCAGTGACCTCAGATTGCAAGGTTAAAATGGGGCAGTAGGAAGAATATCACCTACGTCACCAGAGCTATTTACTTGCTCTCTGACTGCAAACAATTTATTAAACTGCTCTGAGCTTCAATTTCCTCACCCAGAAAATGAGAGTATTGATATCTGCTTTACAGACTGGTTATAAGGGTCTAGGACTGTATTGAACATGAAAAGTCCTTTATAAAGTGTTTTACACGTTGTAGTTATTATTTTTATTATATTGAGTCACCCACGAACACATACAAATCACTTAAAAATTGGTCAAATTCCAAGATCTAAGAGATTTGTAACACTGCCAAATCTATCCCCTCTTCCGATACAATGGAAGCGCGGA
This sequence comes from Camelus bactrianus, assembly GCF_048773025.1. Classification (NCBI taxonomy): domain Eukaryota; kingdom Metazoa; phylum Chordata; class Mammalia; order Artiodactyla; family Camelidae; genus Camelus; species Camelus bactrianus. Next base: position 73,780,262 of record NC_133540.1, read on the forward strand.
GTGGCGGGTGAAAAGAGGCCAGAAAGTCGGATTTTAGACTGCCCCCACCCACCGGGCATCACCATGGCATGAGGCTTTCCTCAGCTAGGAAACAGGGCAAAGAAGTCAGAGAATGTTAAGATATCTTCTTGGATGCTAGTAATTGTTAAATGACACTTGCGGTTTAACAGAGAAGGGAGAATTTTTTTTAAAAAAGAAAAATAATTAGCATATTTTTGACTACTGTATTAAGAGGAAGAATTTTTACTGTGTATTCATTTCATTTGAAACAGTCAGCATGAAAAAGTTCCTATCTGTTTTGATAAGTAGCCAGCTGGTGTTGAAGGATTCATTTTCTTTGTAGTTTGATGCAATTGAAATGAGCTTGCTAGTCACCTCTTGAAACCTATGGAGCTTTAAAATCAATCACTTAGAATATGAAGATCCTAGTGAGGCTATTAAACTCTATGACTTTTAAATGTTAAAATCACCAAAGCCCCTTTAATTTTACTGGTAATGACATATACAACCTTTTATAGTAGATATTAAGTATTCATATTAAATTATAATAAATATTCATGCTGAAACATAAGCCACCTGATATTGCAAATGGTCGTTTATGTTGTCACTGATGGACCACTGTCAGATCTGCTAGGATAATGTTTATAATTTATTTAGCAATATGTCACAAGAAAATGTCCAATTCCACACTATTTCTATCTTAGTAGCAATGGATGTTGCCAGGGCATGGTGAAGTATAAATTATTTCTCAATTTAAACATGAAGCTACTACAATAAAATGCCCATGGCTAAGAAAGTCATTAGCATGCACTATAGAACAAGCTTGTGACACACAGTATGTACACACACAAGTAGAACACTTGGTATTATAGACAAAGAAGAAATAAAGAAATCAAAGCAGAATGTCCTCTGATTTCCAGCAAGCACAGCAGGGGTGGATGGGAGCCTTAAATGAGATGCACAGGAAAGGTTAGCTCTTTATAGGAAGTCAAATACTTTCTATCAGCAAGGGAGCACACTTCAAAGCCAGGTCAGCCAGGAAAACCTGGAGCTTAAAGGAACTGGAAAACAGACATCTTCTGTGAAAAAAAACTATGGCTTCCAAGGGATGACTACATGACTACTAAAAATGGAAGGCCTCATTAATTTTATTTAACTCCTAATCACCAGATGTTGCCAGCCATATGGAAAGAAATTTAATGTTTTCAGACCTGTGATGTGTGTGTTTTGTTGGGGAGGAGGGGTGGGGTGGGGTACGTGTTTGTGATTGTGAGTGATGTGCGCATGGAGGAAGAGGGATGGTGGTGGTGGTGGTGTGTGTGTAAGCACAATACAAATGTTTAGATTCTCCTAAAAATATTTGTTTTACTAGGTCTTTTAGTTCATCAGTAGAGAAAGAAGCACTGATATTTGTGATAATGTCCTCTTAGCACTGTATATTTTTTAGTTTCTAATGTATTTCCATAGGCACTATTTTATCTGCTTTTTAAAACAATGTTATCACTAATACTTTATTACAGAAGAAATTCAAGTCCAGAGGGCACAGAGTCACAAAATTCAGACATGGCAAGACCAGGGCTTGAACCCAGGAGACCCACACTCTCCGCCTAAGTCTATAAGAAAATGTGGAGAAAAGGCTTAAGACTGAAGTAGTTTCCCTGGTGCCTTAGAAAACTACAGTGGGTTACTTCTTACTACCTCTCATTTAAATTATTCAGCCTCTTAATCTTGTCCCCTTGTTGTGACACCAGTTGAAGAAATGGCTCCTCCATTCACTCCACATTTTTGGTACTTACTATCTGCCTAGAAACGTGTTAGGTGCTGCAAATGCATCTCTGAATAAAATGCCATGCCTGATTTCAGGCTGCATACGCTCAGGACTACTAAGGAGAGGGTCAAGTACTTTTTGGTATTACCACCCCAGAGGGTGTTCAGAATTCCTCCCAGCTCTTCCCAAAGATGCACCAGGAACAAAGGCAAATACACCAAGAGGGCCTGGGTATCATGGGGCTAAAATAGTCTGTGATGTGCTGGGTTTAAAATTCAAAGTTCACGTATAGGTTCTTATACACATCCTCTCATTTTCTTCATCCTCTCCCTCCCCTTTTTACTTCTTTTTCATCTTTTACTCTTCCTAAGTCTCAATTGACACCACTATTCTACCTCATGTGACCAAAGTGTGTATACTTTCCTGATCAGGGTCTTAAGAGTCCAAGAACCCCCACGAGTGAAGCTTCTTCTTTAGGGAGGCCTCTAGTGGCGATGTCTGGAACTGCAAGGAATTTGACAGTAGTTCTTGGGAATTAAGATAGCCTCATATTGATGAGACCTGAGGGTCCTTACTAAGTCTGAATCTGGATTATTTAGGAATGCCAAACTATAGGGACAGCTACATGCATGAGTAAAGCTCCATAGAGTACAGAGAAATCTCTTATAATCTCAATAAGAAAGAGTCAAATATGCTTATTTAAAATAAACCAATCTGTTTTCAAATTTGAACCCTCACTTGGCCAGGCTGAAATTTAACCTCAGTCATCTTGTCCTAAGGACCCTCATGGTTTGATCATTAGTGAGGCATTCCAGAGACCCATCCAATTGTAAAGCATCTGTATTAGTTACTACGGAAATGCCCATTGTACCATTGTCTCCCAAATTCGGCAGGTCTACTGCTCTCATCCCTGAGTAGAGCAAATGAACCTTTGGGAACTGTACAGCCATTCCTCTCTCTACCACTTACATGGGGGTCCTGAAAAGAAGCAAGGCGTGCATGTCTGCCATTCAAGAAACCCAGAGATTTCATCATCTCCCAGTCTCAGAAAATTACTCTTTTCCTGAGGAAGATTCTTTTTCCTCCAAGATTCTCTTTGCGATGTCCCTCTCTCCACACCTTCAGAGAAGACCTTCCACAATATCCATGAGGGCTTATACTCAAAAAAAAAAAAAAAAGAAAAAAGAAAAAGAAAAAACCAAATCCAACGTATATGTCCTGCATTTTTGCATGTAAATTCTATTTTCTACCATGCGATATATCTCCCATCAGCCAAAGCAGCATAGAGTCAGATAGTTGTTTGAAGGCAGGGGATGAGAATAAGGAAATATAAGAAAAAATACGGATTGCTATGTCACATTGGGGATAAATTTGTGGGGAGTGGCCACAATTCAGTCCATAACATTTAATGAGTTTTTATTAAAATGTTTTTAGACCATGGGAACATCACTTCAGCTTTGAAAATGCTGTTTTCTGAAGGAAGAAGTGCTTAAGAAATAAGCTACATGGAAAAATTTGTTCCTGAGTTGTGTGGTAATCTGTCAACCCTGCAGAATCTTAGATTTAAGATACATGAAAGATTTAAAATTAGATTTATCCATCATTGGAAGTGATTAAGAAATTCTACCAGTTCAAGAGGAAGGTGGCCCAGATACAGATGCTAAAGAAGGAATCGAAACCACACATGTGACCCTTTGGGTGGGCTGAGAAAAATAAGAAGGAATGAAGGAAATAAGACTATTTGTACATATTTTAAAGTTTTAATTTCTGAGTATGTCAGGAGCGGTAAAAGTCACTTGAAGGACTTTCTGTGGGAGCAAATACTTGATTATAATATAAAGGGGGTCTGGTGCGATTATGTGCAGGGTGTCAGCAGAATTGAGGGTTTGAATTATTTGAGCAATGGTGTTAAACAGCATAAGGGCTGAGAGCTGGGGCTTAGGAGCCAGACTACTTTGATTCAAATCTTGATCTCTACTTATCAGCTTGTGTAAGCTACTCAGACTCTGTGTCCCTCAGATTCTTTGTCTATAAAATAGGAACCAGAATAGTAACTACTTCATAAATTTGAGGTGAAAGTTCAATAAGTTAAAATATATAAAATTCCTAGACCGCTCTCTGGTAACACTAACTGTTCAACACATTTTAACTTCTATTACTGGTTGGACACCATGTGAGGAGACAACACCCAGAATGGTGAGGTGAGCAGCCCTGCAGACCCTCTTTGCTGCAAAATAACCACAACTACTGAAAATTACTTTTTAAAATACCATTAAAATCTCTTTAAATTATCCTATGGGCACATAACAAATGAAGAAATATTCACTTAAGAACATCTACTAAATATTGCTAAGACTGGCCAGAGTGTGACATTTAAGCCATGATCCCACTACCTATCTCCCCACCAAAGTAGAATGGAAGCTCCGCTTTGCATGACTGTGGCAAGATGGAAATTCCTCTCCCTCAATCTGCAGTCCATGGCTACACTATCTCTCCAAGAGGGCCAGGCTACCAACATTTCTTATCATTTCCAGCTCTGTGTCAGAGAGGCTAAATGCAAGCAAGTGTACACAAGTGGTCAAGTGTCCCTTTCTGCTATATGGCTCCCACATATAGGTCAGAGGTTCTACCGTAGATGCAGCAGGATGAGAATACTGGGGTCCTAATTGCCCTTGTCCCAGAAAACATGTAGGGTGGAGACATGTAGGATTCCAAGAAGATCCTTAGTTAGTACCCTGCTCATAAAGCAGGCATGCTACTCTAAGAGAAGTAGCCATTGACCCTGCTTCCAGTTTCAGAACAGTGATGCAGAGATTTGCCCAAGGGAAAGACAAAATATAAAAACAGAGTTCTGAAACCCTCTCCACAGGAATTGACTTTATTTGGAATAGAGTGTGAGGAAGTCCAAGTCCAAGTGCATCATCAGAAATAATGAAGACTTTGGTGATAAGCAATTAAGAGGAGCCTGGTCATTCCATGAGAGCAACAGGTATAACTGTAGACCAGTGGAAGTTTACCAGAGATAAACAAGAAAAAAAGACTGCTAAGGAGAGCCTCATCACCACCCTGGACTTGGAACAAACCACAAAGACTTCCTCCAAAAGAGACTGAGTTTAATTGGATCAGAGTGTGGAGTAATTTATGCCTAGAATATTGTCAAAAAAAAAAAAATAGAGCAAGAAACACTAAATTAGTGGAGGCTAACAGCTGGGTGTGATACCAAAGGATATAAACAGCTTAACAGAGATATTAAGGAGAGAGACAAAGAGATCCCTGCTAGAATCACAATCACCCTAGATGACTGTGAGCATGCCGAAGACTGCATACTCTGAGGAATGACATCCTTAACAATGAGAATGAATGATGAGGGAGAAATAAACTTTCCTAAAATAGTCCTGCTAAATCACTAAAATATTAAGCAAGCAAACAACAACAAAAAGCCTCAGAAAGGAGGGATCATTTTCCAGAATTGTTATGATATATTATCTAAAAAGTCCAGTTTACAACAGAAATTAAAAGACATTCAAAGAAATAGGAAACAGTATAATCTCTAAGTAGGAAAAAAGGCAGGCAACAGAATCTGCCTTTGACAAGATCCAAGCATCCAACTTAGCAAACAAAGACTTCAAGCAGCTATTATTAATATGTTCAAAGAACAAAGGAAACCCTGCTTAATAAGTAAAAAAGGTATGATGACAACATTCAGTTAAATAGAGAACATTAATAAAGAGACAGAAATTATATTTGTATATACACACATATATATGAACATATACATATTAAATGAAAAGTACATAACCAAAATGAAAAATGTATAAGAGTTGCCCAGTAGCAGATTTGATCTGGCAGAGGAAACAATCGGCAAACTTGAAGAATCATCTTAAGAATAGAGGAAAAATGAATGAAAAAATAATTAACTGTCTCACAGAACTACAGGACAATATCAAATTCACCAACATTTGTGCAATGAGAGTATCATAGAGGAGAAAAGATAAGAGCTAAAAAAAAAAAAACAAGTGAATAAATAATGGCTGAAAATTACCAAGTTTGATGAAAAACATTACCTACACATCTAAAGTAGCTCAATAACCGAAATGCAAGAGATTGACATCCAGACATATCATAGTGGTAATGCTGAAAACAAAGAGAAAGAGGACTCCTGGAAGCAGTAAGAGGAGCAGACTCACCACATACAGGGGAGTCCTAATAAACTAAAAGCTGACTTCACTTGTGAAACAATGAAGGACAAGAAGCAGTGGGATAACATATTCCAAGGGCTAAAGGAAAAAAAAATCTATCCACCAAGTATCTGTATCTAGCAAAACTAACATTCAAAATGAATGCAAAATAAAGTCATTCCCATGTAAACAAAAACTAGGAGAACTTGTTGCTAGTGGACTCACCCTACAAGTTCTAAAGGAATTTGTTCAGACTGAAAGCAAGTAGAACCAGAGAGTAATTCATATCTACTTATAATAAAATAGAATGCCAATAAGGCAACAATGTAATTATAAAATACGGTATAGTTGCATATTTCTTCCCCTTTCTTCCATTAGCTGATTCAAAAGAAATTGCGTAAAACAATATGTATATAATTGTGTCATAAAACTAAAACATTTTGAAATACAATGTATTTGACAATAACATCACAAAGATTGTGTGGGAACAAAGCTATACTGAAGTGAGGAAATGGAACCAGATAGTAACTCAAATCCACAGGAACAAATGAAGAGAACCAGAAATAGTAAATGAAAAGGTTAACATAACAAACTCCATAAATATATTCATGTTGTCACTTCCTCTCTCAACTTCTTTAAAAAATATAAAGTTATATAAAGTAACAATTATAAGAAGGTGTTGTTGGATCTGTAGCATACATAAATGTAACATATATAATAATAATAGCACAAAAAAGCAAGAGGGAATAGAGCTATAAAGGAGTAAAATCTATAGCTCACTGGAATTAAGTTGGTATAAGTTTGAAGTAGATTCTGGTAAGTCAGGTACATATCATAAGCTCTAGAGCAACCACAAAGAAAATAACTCAAAAAATACTGAAATACAATTAAAGGAATTACAATGTTACACTAGAAAGTATTCACTTTACGCAAAAGAAAACAGTGAAGTAGAAACAATGGAACCAAAAAAATGTTGACATATAGAAAACAAAAAGTCAAATAACAGATATAAATTCAACTATATCAACAATAACATTAAGTATGAAGGCATCAGACAATCCAATCAAAAGGCTGAGATCACCAGGCTGTATAAAAAAGCAAGATCCAACTGTATGCTGTCTACAAAAAACACTTGTAATTCAAAAATACAAAGAGGCTGAAAGTGAAAGGATGGGAAAAGATTCAACCAACAATCAAATCAAACTGGAAGATATATACTAATAGACTTTAAAATCTAAAATAGAATTTAAAATTTAAAAATGTTACTACAGATAAAGACATTTTGTATTGATAAAGGACTCAAACCATTAGAAAGACGTAGCAATTGAAAAAAATATATGAACAGAGCCCCAAAATACATGAAGCAAAAGCTGACAGAATTAAAAATGTAGACAATTCAACTATAGTAGTTGGAGACTTTTAATAATGGATACAACTAAGCAAAAAGTCAATTTTAAAAAAAACAGAAGACTTGAACAACGCTGTAAACCAATTAAACCTAACAGACATCTATAAATCACTCCACCCAATAACAGCAGAATACCATTCTTTTCAAATGCACATTGAATATTCTCTAGGATAGACCATATGTTAGGCCATAAAATATGCCTCAATAAATTTAAAAGTATTGAAAACATACAAACACGTTCTCTGATCCCAGTGCAATGAATTTAGAAATCAATTTCTAAAGAAATTTGGGAAATTCACAACTAAATGGAAGTTAAATAACATACTCCCAAACAACCAATTAGTCAAAGTAGAAATCACAAATGAAACTAGAAACTCATTTGAGATGAATAAAAATTAATTCACAATATGACAAAAGAAGAAAGATCTCAAATCAGTATATTAGCATTCCACCTTAAAAGACTGGGAAAAGAAGAGCAAACTACAGTTCTCCTTCTGTAAAGTCTTCCTTCTGATTAAAGGTTACTTTAATCTATATTCTTAGAAAGTCAGACTACCAAAAATGACTCAAGAGGAATTTTTTTAAAGTATAAGATCTATAATGAGTTAAAAGATTGAATTAGTAATAAAATTTCCCCCCAAATAAGCTTAGATCCAGATGATTTCACTGATAAATTCTACCAAATATTTAAAGAATTCTTTGCAAACTTTTCCAAACATTAGAAGAGGCAACACCTTCCTCATTCCATGATACCAGTATTACCCTGATACCAACATCAAAGGCATCACAAGAAAACTATGGACCACTACCTCTTATGAATATAGACATAAAAATCCTCAACTAAATACTAGCAAACTAAACCCAGCAACATCTAAAAAGGATTACATAACCACGAGCCAGTGGAATTTATCCAAGGTTGGTTTAACACCCAAAAATCAATTAATGTAATATACCATACCAATAGAATAAAGAAAAAAAACACGTGGTCATCTCAATAAGCAGGGAAAAATAGATCTGACAAAATTCAACATCCCTTCAAAATAAAAATAAACAAAAAATTAGGAATAAAAGAGAACTTCCCCAGCCTGAAAAAAATCTCTCTCCAGTGCCTGGGATAAACCAGGGCCAGCAGTACCATCAGGGTGCTGATGCAGACCAAGATCCTGGTGGTCACTCATCCCCATTTTTCTTCTTCAGGGCATTATACAGCTCTACCACCACCACCACCACCACAATGTATGAGATTGACTACAGAGCCAGCCAGGGGCCCCTTAGCCCAATTTCAGAAAGTGACCTGGTGATAGGACCACTCTCACTAGCTAGCATGAGGTTTATTTCACTGCATCACAGTATGGTGCTCGTGTGCCCATACTGAGTGAGTCTCACTCACAGCACACACTAGGCAAGTTCAGGGCTCTGAGCTACCTTTGGGTATGAGCCATCTGTTGTGGGCCTGTGCGTTATCTCTCATTCTTCTATATGTCAGCTGTTGTTGACTGCAGGTTCCCTCTCTGGTTTACAGAACCCAAGAACAGTAGTAGTATCTGTAGGTCTCCTTTATCCTGAGAGTTCTCTACTGCTAGAACCCAGGACAGTTGTCCCATCCTCTCTGCAGGCTTCACGCTATGTGTCAGACAGTCCTCCATCTGTGGCTGCACCAATCTCTTCTGAAAGGTTTGAAGACATGTGCCCTGCGATGCCAACCAACCTTCTGATAGATGCCTTCTCTTGCCTGTAACCTATGTAGTGACATTGTACTACAGTGTCCCCAATCGACCTTAAGCTATAACAGAAAGAGGGCAAAGATTTCTAGTGTGAATGGGACAGTTTTCACTCAGTACACAAGTGCTTTCTCTGCGTTCCCCGCTGATGGCCTGATGTGGGAGGCAGGGCTGCAATCGACATAAAGAGAGGTTACAATCTAGGAGTATTGTTATTACTATTCGAAGAGGTCTAGAAAAGACATGGTTCTATGTTTATGCTATAAAATTCTGAATGGTAATTTTATCATGATCAGGAAACAAATTATTATTCACACTTTTCCAGAGACCCTGGGTAGAACTTGCATGTGTGGTTATCATCAATGAAGCACAGTAACAACCTTTGAGAGAGTCACCAAAAGCCACTGTACACCAGCAGCTCTGCTGGGAGATAAAACATCCTTGGATTTCTTAGTCTTTCTGCAAAGAAACTTAGCCTCCTGAGATTTTTCATAGGCCATGAGAATTAGACCATACTCGTCTGTCTAGCTAATTGCTCTGATACAGCTTGTCGGAGGTGCCCCAGGGCCCCAGGAAGACTGAAGGCTATCTCCCCAAGTATTTAGATTTCAAGATGGAACGAAGCCCAGGAATTTGGAAAGATACTTAGGTTGCAAAATCAGAGACACCAGGGAGTATTCGGCTCCTAGAGAGATTTTATTTACACATCCAAGGTTGAAGTTAGGATCCAGTCCCATTACTTTTCCAAGGAGGAGGACAGTTCCTTCCTTCCCCTCTTTAAGCAGAGAAATACTACTTTTTCCTGATCTCTCACCTATGGAGTGTCCAGCTCCTCATGTAGGACTTTGAATCTGGCCCTCACTGTGTCACCCAAGGGTTAGCACTGGGGCAAGAAACTGGAGGCTTATCCACTTGTATCACAAATGCCCCTAAAAGTTGTGTGCCAGGTAAGTGGTTAGGAGGGGGAAAAAAGCAGTGAGGAGGATAAGCATTATTATGACAGGATTACAACTTCAAACAAAGTACGCGGGCTTTGTTTAAGGGCTCACTGAGGTTACATTTGAGTGAAGACCTGAAGGAGATGAGAGGACCAGGCATTCTGATATCTGAAGGAGCAACACTCCAGACACAGGGTAAGTGAGAGCAAATGCTCTGAATCTGGGCATAGCTGACAGTTTTTGAGGAAAACAAAGAGATCAGTGTGGTTGAAAAGGAAAAGAAGAGGAGGAGAATGGTAGCAGAAGGGACCAGAATGGTGTCTGGAGCCAGACCTTCTAGTACCTGCAGGACATCCTATTTAGATTCAGAAGAAACAGCACTGACGATTTACAGAAGTCATAAGCAAACAGGATTATTTTAGTTGAATTATTGCAACCAAACCGCACACAGGATTATTTTTTTCAGTAATAGATTATTCCAAATTCATTCATAAGGAAAGTAATAGCTTAGGAAGACAGGTTTAAAGTCTATTGCAACTCATAAACAGTCTTGGTTATGGATAGTAAAGGATTCTGCTATTGATGATCAGATGATGATCTGGGGATATGTCACAGGCAGCAAAGAAAGTGACTTGCATTTCACAGTCAAAGGACTTTCTAAAATTATTTGAAAGCCATATAAACGCTATGACAAAAGTAGAGGGGACATGTCCTCATTTATAAGCTAGTGCTCTATTTTCCAATTAAAATTGAGAAAGAGAAAGAGAGACTGAGCAAGAAAATTGTCTTTTGCAGAACAGTAATTATCTCTGGGGAGAAAGACATGTAAAGAAGGAGTGGCTGTCATATTTTGTTTTCTATCTTTCTGTACTATTCAACATTTCTGCTTCTATACTTTTGTAGACTTTTAACAACAGCAAGAGTTATCTGCTGGGAAACATGTTTTCTGTTTCACTTTATTCTTTGTGTCCACTGTATTTTAAGTGAATAAATGTTACATTATAAGCACTAAAATTAAAAGTTGTCTCAATATTAGTATTTCACGTGCAATAACAATAAAAAATTAAACTATTCAGAACATTTCAAATAACGGCAAACATTTCAACAAACTGGTCTTTAAAAACACTTCCCATCTTCCCAAGATATGGCAGAACAGACAGAGCAAATGAGGATGGGTCTAGAACCAAAGAGAGCTATGCAGGAAATATCTTTCCTACAATATACCTTCCAATAACTCAAACTGCAGGAACAGCGCATGACACTTCCATTTACGCTAACAAGATAATGGTTCTCCAAGTTCCACAGCACTTCATATTTCTTGTACTCATTATTGCATCAGAAAGAAACCACTTAAATGCCTATACGCTTCAGTTTCTCACCTGTAAAATGGACACAATCACGTCTACCTTTCAGAATTGTAAAAAGAATCTAAAACTCATCAGTAAACTGTAACATAGCACCTAACAGCGTGCTCAATAGAATTTAAGCAAATTAAATGCCCAAGTTTGAGTAATTGCCTGAGTTTCCATAGCTTTTTAGAGGCAATGCCAGAATAAGAGTTGCTGGTGGAGGGCTTGCTTTCTGTTACACCACAAGCGTTAGGTTCTGGACCTCCTCCCTGCTCAGTCCGGCTTGTATTGGTTCATGAGAGCCAACTGTGTACAGCACTTCACAACTCTGCATTTGGTGACATTATACTGTTAATTAGAAATTGACCCTGATGGGTGTATTTACACCACAGAAATCAGCAAATGTTATAAATCAATGATTTTCTTTATAGGGAAGCTATTCATGGGCAAACCTCCAATTGAGGCTCATACCACTTATCTAGGCTTGTAGATGTGGACCAAATGCACAGGTAGCATCTATCACTTGGCTCAACATAATGAATGTGATGCAGACATCATCTTTTGGGGAGGCCACTAAGGATTTCAAGTCACAAGGTTCCACTTATAGTTGACAAAGTTTCTAATATGTATTTAATTATCTTGGGGCAACTTCCAAACTAGCTGATTCTCACGCTATAAGTCATTAGATGTCTTTTTAAAAATATCTTAGAGTATTTGTTTTCTAAATGTTGTCTTGCCCTATATTTCTTGAAGCCAGAATAAAAGGCTTAAAATCAGAGCATTGATTTTTTTTTCCCCATCTCTTTTATGTTGGCAGTTCAGTGAAACTTCCCCTGGAGGCAGAATTCATTGTTCAGGCCTCTGTGCTCCCCAGCATCTTGCTCAGCTGTTAATACTGCACTTATCACATTGTGTAACTGTCAGATTTTTCCTGTCTCTTTTCTTGGCAGGATCATGGGCAACTCAAAAATCTCTCATTCACCTTACCACAACAAGCACCTAAAACGCTACCTGGCTCACAGTAGGCACTCCAGAACTGTTGAGTTCACTTGAGCTAGCGCAGAAGGAAATAGACGTGATTAACTTCTTTCGATAGATATACCTCAATTAAAAGAAGGCTGCATTTTGGAAGGCTAACAATAAATTATTCGTCTAGGGATAATTGAACGATTCCTTCTATAATGACATTCAAACCAATAACACACGCAATAAGAGAAGGAAAAGATGGAACAGGGAGATTTTTGCCCAGGAGGTATAGAGACAGTGCACCTCAATTCTATGTGTTACCAGAAGACTTTGTGTTTTAAAACCACTGGCCTAAAGAGACTCTGTAGGCTTTTGGTAAAATGAGGATAATCATACCAACCTGACTTAAATCCCAAGGCTGATATGAGAACTAAATTAAAAAAATGTTTCTGAAAGTCCTCTACAAACTCTAACACACCAAATAAAAAGTATTTTTCTATTGACTGAGACTTACTTTGGAGGAAATTTGGAAATGTCTAATATTGCTATAACTTTGAGATCCTGTCACTTCTTCAATATTACCTTTGGAAGCCTGTCTTTCCATGCCAAGATACACACTCACCAGGAGTTACCAATGAATGAATTCGGTTTCCTTTTTTCCTTTTTTTGTTTTGGTATTTAAAAAGCACTTGAATGGAACTGTAATATCATACTAACTAATTGGTACTGCCATCTAGTGATTTTCATAAACCAATCAGCTAACTCCATAATATTTAGCTATCCAGATATTTAAACAAATTAAGTACACAAATAACTAATTTTCTAAAATGACATTTACTTCTCATTTATGTGAAGCTTTCTGACATAAAGCTGTTTTATCTGAAAGCTGCTGTTAACATTTCTTTTAAAAATAACTTGCCACTAACATACTAACAATGTGTTGCATAGCTGCTTTGAAGCATCATAGCAGTCATTATTGAAGTATAGATGACTTACAGTGTTGTGTTAGTTTCTGGTATACAGCATAGTGATTCAGTTATGTGCATGTGTGTGTGTGTATTCTTTTTCATTATAGGCTATTATAGGGTTCCCTGTACTATACAGTAGGACCTTGTTGTTTACCTACTTTATATATAGTAGTTAGTATCTGCAAATCTTGAACTCCCAGTTTATCTCTCCTCACCCTCTTTCCCCGCTGGTAACCATAAATTTGCTTTCTATGCCTGGAAGTCTGTCTCTGTTTTGTAAATAAGTTCATTTGTGTCCATTTTTCAGATTCCACATATAAGTGATGTCATATAGTATTTTTCTTTTTCTGGCTTACTTCATTTATTAAGACAATCTTCAGGTCCATTCATGTTACTGCAAATAGCATTATTTCATTATTTTTTATGGCTCAGTAGGATTCCATTTTATATATATATATATATATATATATATACACACACACACACATACATACACAACACACACACATACACACATACATATACATGCACACACACATATGTACATATACACACATATACCACAATTTCTTAATCCAATCATCTGTCAATGGACATTTAGGTTGTTTCCATGTCTTAGCTATTGTAAATAGTGCTGCTATGAACATACAGCTGTCATCATTAACTTTGCAAAGTTCTACCTGTTTCTGGAAGATTACTAAATCTTGATATCCATATTAGTAGTATTTCTTTTTCTGTATCAGAAGAGGAAGGGATTGTTTGGTGCCATTACAGGTAGAATTATTCCGGATTTGTTCAAACATTGTCAGTATGTCTTTCTCAGTCATCCAAATATTTGACTGCTAATGACAGTGATCAAGCAGTTGAAATCTGAATAAACTGCCATCCTTCTTATCTGATTTGTCAGGCATGTCGGCCTCTTGCCCAAGGAGCTTTATCATTAGAAGTGGAACAGGGGATCGTGTCCTGTGCTGGGAATACCACCTGAGGTCAACGTGTCATCGCTGGCGGCTCACACAGTAATACCAGGACTCAGCATGACGTGAGGCCTGCAGCCTGCATTCTTTTTAAGGCATGTGGCCTAAGAGATGTTTCCTGAGAGAGCTGATAGTGACCTAAGCAAACCTGTTTGTCCAAAACCTCATAAATCTGGAGTCTACTTTTAATCACACTTTTCGCATATCACACTTTTTACCCAGCAATTGTTCAAAAACTGATAGTACAATTTTTCTCCATCATCACTGATTTTCCTACATAGAACATTGTATCATTTCCTATATTTTAAAAGGATAAGGTAACAAAGCAAAACAAAAACAAAAACCTAGTTTCCCCGAATGCTGAAGAGCTTGTGCTTTGTGTTTTTACTCTGATTCACAGAAGGAAGTCAAGTCCCTCTCTCTCATGTGCTTTTAGCACTCTGTCTTACTGCCTGGAATTATTTATCAAAATAGTAATTTGATTAAACACCTGCAACCCTGCTGGAGTGCGGGCAATTTAAGAGCAGGGATGCACAGTCCCAACCTGGGCCATCTCTCCCTCCCCAGAGCCTAGCACAGCGTCTTCTCGCATAAGTAGGCACTCAAAAGAAAATACACTGCATGAAAAATAAATGAAGAAACGCCTGAAGATGAGCCTTAAAATTATATTTCTGTACATCACCTCTACCCATTACAAACCACACACAGTATCTCACTATCATTTGTTTCTGAGCCCCGCTCTATGAACCCAGCTCTTTCACTAATGAGCTATTACACTCTGTCCAAGCCAACTGCTCTCTTTGTGATCAACTTCCTCATTTGTGAAATCAAAATATTATAGTAAAAAAACTGGTAATTTTAATCTCTTTCTTCTGTTTTGTAGATTATTGCCTTGGCCAGAACTAAAAGAACAGTGTTAAATAATAATGTGGATGGAAGGATGAGACCCTGGAGTTTTAAAGACCTGGGTGACAAGCACTGTGATGTGACCAAAGATGTGTTGTCAGAGTTCTTTTTGAGAAGTATCCTTCTAAGGGTTCTAAGATATTTTAAAGTCTTAGCGTCTAAGATGAAAATGAAGAAAATCAGATAGAGAAAAGGCATAGTTCCTTTTAAACAAGCTGCTATTCTAATGCTTTAAACCTAAATCCTGAATTATAATGCAGCAATAAAATCATTTGAGTGCTGGCAATTAGTTGTAAAAGAGAGATGATCACACAGCCTTCTGAGGTAATAATTTGCAGGAAAGCCCATAGATTCAGTGTTTTAAGTACTCTTTTCATATTTGATCAATGTAATCTTCTTGTTCATTTTGATGATGTTAACATTAGGCTGCCTGAATCCTTTGATTTACTGCTAATTGTCAATTTCCAGGCCATGCTCAGCACATGCTCATGCCTGCATTCATAGATATAATTATGTGAATCCATCTCTTTAGCAGTCAAGGCCATAGATTTAAAATGTAGGTAAAATAGTAGCTTTGGGAAATGATTATTTTCAAAACCTAGGGTTTCTTTTCATGATTTTTTAAAGAATCTATCTGACAATGTATAGATAAATGCTTTGCCTTTATAGAACCAACCTAAATTGTTTTCCTCCACATGCAGTCTGGTATTTTCCAAACATTTAACAAGGGTTAATAAATTTTAAATGATTTTCTCTCTGTCCATTGCTTCACAATGGAGTCCAGTTCTCCTCAGCACCTCCTCACAATTACTCACCACTTCCAGGAACTTAATGAGATTCAAATTCCTTCGTAGCTCAGCCTCTCTGGTCTTTGCTCAATGGGCACATATACAAAGTAGCTGGGGATTTGGTAGAAAGGCCAACTGCCAACAACAAAGGTTAAAATTGAGCCCCTGATGTAGACACATTCCCAGGGTGACCAGAAGGCTGAAATGGGAATCTTTCAATCTGGGAGGTAGCAGCCATTTTTGTCACCGGCATAGATATGTATTCTGCATACAGATTTACTTTCATTGCACCAGAAGTCTCTGCCAACACTGAGATTTCTAGGATTCCTTATTCCTCATTGCAGTTTCTCACATACTATAACCTCTATAATTATTTTCTTACAGAAAATAATGAAGTATGAAAATAATGAAAAATGAAGTATGGCAGTGTGTCTTGCCCAAAGGATTCCCTGCTATAGGAAAAAATCAGGTGGAGTTACATCAGCAAGATCGTAGACTAGGAGGTCCTAGATCTTGTCTCCCACTAAAATAATGACTTAACAACTTCCAGGATGAAAATACCTCTGAGAGAGCTCCAGAGACCAATTAAGAAGCTGCAGCAACCCAGGAGAGAAAAAGAACAAGGATAACCATATGGAAGAGGGTGGAAAGAACTTTTTGATTTTAACTGCATCACCCCATTTGCCAGGCTGGCACAGCTCAATGGTAAGTTTCCTCATGGGGGAAAAGAAGAACAGAAGGACTCCAGCAGCCTGTCCACTTCCAGGGACCTCCACAGTCTTGCTGCTGAGGAATCCCACAATTTTCACTAATGAGAACCCCAGCTTCCAGAGCTACCAGAAGCCCAAGTTGGTACATCTTCCTGGAGCCAGAAGCACCACCAGTACCACCATGCACTACCGTCCAGCAGACACCACTGTGCATCCTCAGGATTTGGTGCAACCACACACTCACTGGACCCAGACGCCCCACGTGCAGCTGCCCTGGTGCCCACATGTACCTTTGAACCAGGTACTTGTCATCCCCTGACCAGAACTTGTGACATTACACTCCCCTGAATCCAGCACCAGAGAACCTATATGCTCCCAGACCCAGTGCCACCACACAACCCCACCCAGCTGGCATCCTCATGCCCACCCACAGCTGAAAGTCCTTCCCTACTGAAGTTGGTATATCAAGTCTGGAGGAGGTACTACTTCTTCTCATGAACAGACACCAATGTAAGGCTACAAGGAACACAAGAAATCAGGGAAATATGAAACCACCAGGGGAACACAATAAATTTGCAGTAACCAACCCCTTAAAATGGAGATCTATGAACTTTTTTGACAATTAATTCAAAATAATTATTTTAAAGAAGTTTAGTGAGCTTCTAGAGAACACAGATTGGCAACTCAATTATATCACAAAAACAATATGGGAAACAAGTTCAACAAAAGGAGAGAGGTCATAAAAAAGAACTAAACAGAATTCAGTTTCTGATAAGGGTTCTCCTGGCTTGAAGATGGCCACCTTCTTGCTGGTTCTCACATGGCCCTTCTTTTGCATGTACTTGTGGAGAGAGAAAGAGAGCAGCCTGGTCCCTTTTCCTCCTCTTATAAAGACATCAGTCCTATCAGATTAGGGCTCCACCCTGACGACCACATTTAACATGAATTACTTCCCTGAAGGCACTATTTCCAGAGTCAGATAGGATGTTAAAGCTTCAACATAAATTTTTAGAAGGACACAGTTGATACCATAACTTTCTGCCTCTGGCCCTTCAAAATTCACGTCCTTCTAAAATTCAAAATACATTCACCCCAAACCAATAGCCCCCCAAAGTCTCAATACACTGCAGCATCAATTCAAGTCCCTAATATTAACTATATATCATCTAAATCAGTTATGGGTGAGATTTAAGGTATGATTCACCCTGATACGTAATTCGTCTCCAGTTGTGACCTTATAAAACCAGACAAGTCATGCACTTTCAAAATACATTGATGGCACTGGTACAGGGTAGACATGCCCACCTCAAAAGGAAGAAATAAGAAAGAAGAAAGGGGAAATAGGACCCAAGGACGTCTAAAACCTAGGAAAGCAAATTTCAATAGGCCTTAAGACTTGAGGATAATCCTCTTAGGCTAAGTGATTTGTCTCCAGGCCCACTGGGGTGGCAGCATCACTCCCATAGCCCTGGGGCATTAGCCCCACCCTTCTCAGCTCTATGCAGGGCAGCCCGGTTGCTGAAACCAAAGAAGTGGGCCCACCCTCTGGAACTAAGGAGGAAATGGCCTTGCGCCTGGGTCTGTGATGCAGGTGGTAGCCCTGATGATTTCTGAATTGCCTTTACGGCCATTCTTTCCTTTTCTTGCAGGATATAGCATGCCGGCAGTTCGTAACTCTATTATCCCATACTGCAGAATCCCAGAAGTCTGAAAGTCTTCCTTTATCTCTTCCTATCTCTGTCCCCTTCAGTTCAAGCTAGCAGTATCTCTAGTGGTATAATCCCATCTCTATCCCTGGCTCCTGCTGAGATTCTTGATTAAAATCCTGGGTAATCTCTTTATGTGATTGCCCAGCCACATCCTTGGTGTTCTCTCCAGAACTTGTTTTCTCATTTTTTGCAATATGGATAGGCTGAGATTTTTCCAAATCTTCAAGTTCTGGTTCCTTTTGGCTTAACAGTTCCTTCAATTTATCTCTTTCCTTTCACATTAATATAAGCAGTGAAAAGAAACTTGGCCATATATGTAATACTTGGTTTACAAATCTTCTCAGTAAATAAATATTCATCACTCAGAAGACTAAAGACAAGGAATTGTACATAAACACTGTTCTTGAATGAGGAAGTCTTCCCATGTGTACATGTTAATAATTCTGAAATCATAATTCATGTGTTAACCTGAAACAAATAAACTGCCAGATGTTTCTCCAGCAAAGATGGGCTTATTCAGAATCAGCAGAGAATTGCAATTTGGGGTCTGCAACCATGACGAGCTATGTGCAAGTCCCTGAATGGCAAGAGAAGGAGAACACTTACAGACAAGAAAAGGAAGTTGGGAGGACTACAGTAATCTAGTGTCCATGGCTTTTCATTGACTCAGTCCTTGCCATGAAAGAAGAGGAGTCTCTTCTTCCAGCTGCCCTCTGCTATGGCTACAGGGCATGAGAGCTCCCCTTTCTGGTCTACCAGCTCTATTTCACTGGGGTTTCTGTTTATTAATTCTTTTTACAAATGTAGAGTAGAATTGAACAATTAAGTAAATGAATGTTAATGGTAGGAGCCAGTTTTCTCATCGTTGGAGTGGGAGGTTACAGATGTGCAATGGAAGAGGGCTAGATTGATTCATATGGTAATGAATTAGAGTTCCAGCTCTGTCAGCTGAGAGGACCTGAAAGAAATGATACCCTAAGATCAATGAGACTACCCAGTGCCCAGATCTTGCCTTCTCATACCATTCCTCTATAAAGAAAACCAGGGTCCCTTGGAGAAATGGCTCATTTTAGGACTGGGGCAAGAAATACAAAAGATAAACTTTTGAGCAATGAACAAGTAAAACTGTGTTGGATTATAACCCAAAGTATAAAATAAATAGCCATGAATTCATTCTGGTATAAATGAATGATTGAATAAATACATAAATGGGGAGAATAGATAAATCACCCATGCAGAATTCCTCCAAATAATTTGTGTAGATACCTCACCAGATATTACACTCTCTAGAAGGGAGAGGATAACTCTCCACTCCTTACGTGTGTGCTGCCCATGGTGACTTCCTTCCAGAGATTACAATATGAAAAGAGGGGGAAAAGAGAAACTTTACAGTGGACAGACCTAACAAAGACTACCTTACCCAGGTGATCAAGGTTAACAACAATCGTGACAAGTTATGAGGATATAAGATACCCTTGGTAAGGCAGGATGAGAATTACACTGACCTCTGTTTTCTTCCTCTCAAAAAAGCCTCAATCCCTGTCTAATAGTAGGACAAACAAATTCTAATTGAGGTACCTTCTACCTAATATCAGACCAGTTCTTCTGACAACTGTCAAGGTCATCAAAAACAAGGCAAACCACAAAAATTGTCACAGCCAAGAGGAGCCTAAAGAGACACGATGATGAAAGGTAATGTGAATAGACAAATGGGCATTAGGTAAAAACTAAAGAAATCTAAATAAAGTATGGACTTTAATTAAGATGTAGACAATAGAGGAAATTGAGTATGGGGTATATGGGAACTCTGAACAATCTTTGAAATGTGTAAATGTACACAATTCTGAAATAGAGTTTATTTTTTTAAACCATCAGTTAGATCACTTCTCTCAAATTAGAAATATGTCTACCATAGATAGTTAAGTTAAAAAAAACCTGATTTTAAAAGACATTATAGTAAATAGTAATGACAATAATAATTAGAATTCTCTGTCAAAATTCAATAGAGACATTTATGAAAGATAAGGAATTCCTAGAAATACACTAACCAGAGGTTTTCAGTTCTGCCACTGCCTTGCCACATAAACACAAACGACTGCCAAGCTGGGTAACATTTTACTCTAGAATAATATACTTAATTAATTCATTTATGCATCAATTTTTAAAGTGATTTTGTGTATTTCATTATATGCACTAATGATAAGATTTAGGACATTTTTAAAATTTACAGTCTAGAGCCATACATAATGTTGCAGTATAATAATTCATTTTTTATCATTATAAATGGAGAAAATAAAACCCATATGGTTTGAATTGGTGCCCCCCCCCTTGGTAACATGAGTTATATCTGCCTTATTAACATACATCTGTACACACATCTATGTACCTCTTGTAAATATCCATAATTTGAATTTTAGCTGCATAGTGTTAACTGCACAATGAGTAAGGGATCACTAATTCCATCAGGAAATGTCAGTGTCCCTCAAAATGTTAAATTTTTGCCAGATGGAGGTAAACTTTCCCATAAGACAAAGCTCTAAGCCATTTATAAACCTAAGTGGCCACTTAAATCTTTTCGTGAATGGTGTGGGTAGACAAATGAATAAATTATATGTAAAATTTTTCCATACTCAGAGTCCCTGAGCACTGGAATAACTTGAAGACTTATAAAAACTCATCTTAGTCACACTTACTTTTAGCATTTCTAAAGTCTCAGGAAAATGTAGTTGGGTGAAAACATACATGTGTTATTTGATGATGCTTCTATATATAGTATATCACCAAATAGCAAAAGAAAATATAAAGAGAAGTATAAAATGATATAACAGAGATTAATTTTAGTTTTATGGTTGGAAAGAATCTAAGCAAAGACTCCACAGAACAAAAGAAAGAAATGCTATAAGACATGTATCTAGTGTATCAAATAGAATGGGACTTACTCAACTGCAGTAACAACTTAGAAATGATATAAAGATAAATGTGCAATTATCAATTACATACACTAGAAGACAATTTTAAAAATGGGCTTACTTATACTTATGAGAGACTTTTCACATAGTGTTAAGATATGATTAATCAGCCTGCATACTTGGAAAAGGGAAGAAACTAACCTTTCCTTGATTGTGTCAAAGATCACAATTATGAATAAAACAGAGGGTCTGTATCTTGGGGAAAAATCAGCACAGCTCTCTCAGGCTTTTTCCGTACACATCCAGCAGGTTTAAGAATTGTTCAAGTACTCAATAATTCAACCAAGTAGCTTATCTTGCACCCAAGCTATTGTTTGAATTTGAACTTTTTTATTTTCTTTATTTGTATTACTCTAAACTGGTTATATGTAAATTCATGAAAGCTAAAGATCTCAATTATGTCAAAATCATTTGGCATTATGCAAAGCAATTCCTAGAGTGTTAACTGATGCCTTTCAGAGACCTTCATTCTCCAAGCACTGCCCTGTGTGTTCTTGAGCCAGTGCCAGCCAGAAGAGGCCATGCTTTTACCAGAAAGTTTACTTCTGCTGGCTGGTGGGATCTTGGTTAATTCGGGCTGCCTTTAACCAGTTTAAGCTACCCAGGCTTAGTGGCGGTGCCACATTTCCACTAAACCTCAGGCTTTCTGTTAAACCCAGTAGGCTCTCTTTATGCCCATGACTGTACTTCTGTTGTGACTTTCTGATCAATACCTGGTCTCCACCTCTGGGATTAGACTCTTATTCTTGTCATAGAAATAAATTAGAAAACTTCATAAAGTACATAAGAGCTGCTTCCTCAGACTTGTGCCACACATGATAAGCTGTAAGGACTTGGTTATGTGGTACATTGGAACTCTTTCTATGACCAATAGAGAAGAAAACTAGGGTACTGATTTCATTTTTCTCCAAAAATGCAGTCAACCATCCAAGTCTTAAATGGTATGGTTAGGTCAGGTTTGGAATCTATCAGTGTCAGTATCCAAAAGCCCAACTCCAACAGAATTGAAGCCCCATTCCATTTGATATACCATCTACATGTTTTACAGGATTTCTTACTTTCGTTCTGCATTGTCTTTGCTTAGCTTCTTGCCAAGTTGGAAGCTGGGTATGGTCTGATTTAAAAGAGAAGAGAAAAGCAAAAGAAGGAATGCTTTTTGAGTCATGGCATTGTAGCTCCATGTAGTCCATCTAATTTGGAGCAAAATCCTAGCCAGAGGAAGAGATGTTGACCTACTTTGTTATTTACTTCGGGTGTTGTGAAGTGTTCCTTTGATCTCAAAACCATTCTGAGGCTGGACTGCATGGCTCATGACTTTAGAAGTGTTGTAATTATTTATTTGACATTAAAATTTCATTTTCCAAAAACAATTATTCTTATTTGATTCTTCAGCAGTGCTATCTTAGTTCACATAACAGTATATGATAAAATCCTTGCTGTACAACAAAAGTTTGTGTTCTTTCCATAATACAGAGTTGTTGCCAGGATGCTGCTGCTCAAACAAGGGCTACAATCTCCAATCAATCTTGTATCCAGATATGCCCATGTGCCTTATTCTTATCAAGGATAACTTCGTCCTACACCCAAGACCTGCCTTACAATTCATCATATGCAGCAGCCTCTGGGAACCAGGCTAGTTTCTGAACAGAACAGTGGAAAAGTGTTTAAGCTGAGCTCTCACCAATATATCAAGTCCCAGCTCTCCAAAGTAAATAGGCCACAATTTTTTTTTAAATCTCTTCTAGACAATCATATAAGATATTCTCCCACATTTGATTCCCAACTCAATACATGAAATCATTTTCATAGCTTGAGACTCCTGTTTCCAAATTCATACTAAATACCAACTTCTGGTTCTAAGTCTAGTTACTCTCTGGTTACTCCTACTCTCTCCTTTGGTACCCCAGATGGTATTCTCTATTGAGGACTCTGAGATCTTTCTCTGTTCAGCATACCCTGTTCTATAAAATAATCAAACCAATCTCTACATCTTCTTCTAAGATTATAGTAAAATCTAGAGGAGCAGAGAATTCAAAATTCAAGAAAACAACATTGCAGAATATACTGGTATTATTCTCAGAAAAAAAGATCACCATAATTTTAACAGATTAAACAATTGGAATCCAGATGTTTGAGGAAATTAGAAATTAACATCGGAAAGCCTCTACCTTGTTCATTTTGGTGAAACAAAGAGAAGAAGTGGTGTTATCAGATCTCAAAAGTTAGAGTCAAATGACAGTAGCTGGACAAATGTCAGGCCTATTCAGATGGAGCTGAAAATGATAAGGAGATACAGTCACTGTCAGAGAAGCACTTCAAGGCAGAGAAGGACAAAAAAGAAAAATAGCCTGGTTGATTCCTCTTTGCCTGCCCACCAGTCACCCATCAGTACCTCCCATTAGTCAAACCCAGATGGAAGGCAACCCACTCAGGAGCTCATGAAATGGAGCCCAGAGGGCAGCCCCCAGAAATATGAAGCAGAGTACAGACATGATGGGCAATAAAGCTGAGTGCAGAAGGGCTCCAGTAAACACAGCTGAAGATACTCCAGTTTGTGGATGCCTCTCATTTCATGATGGTTGAAGATACTGGGTCTCTTCTTGGGTCACATCTCTTATTAGCAGCCATTGACCACTTTCTTACTCAATGCTTCTGTTTTCTGGGTTTCTCCAGAGGCTTAATTGCGGCCACCTCTTTCCTGAATATTAAAATCCCCAGACAAATTTGCCATCTATGATATGGGTCAGCTAGAGAATGGCTTTGCTGGGTTATCCACCCTAACCCCTCACAACCTAGAGACACTATAATCTGTTTTCTTTATAAGAGGCCATTACATGTCCCGTGTCTCTTTTTCCTTTGACTAGCATAGGAGTCACCTAGAGTTTCCCTTGAAGTCTTTTTTAGTAACCTAGAGTCATTTTACTCCACACCAGATTGTAGCTCTCTTCAAACGAACAAAATAACCAAATCAGTCTATTTATATAGACTGAAGGACTGACTGCCTGTATTGGAAAGATATCAAAACTTATTTTTAGGTTGAATATCATAAATTACTGGATAAACAGATATACAGAAAGAGTAATTGAGAAATAGCCTTCAAAATGTCTACAAATTTTAGACTAAAAATTTCATGAGGGGAAAAATGATTGTATTTTGTTTTAAAAGTAAAGAATGGTGAAAAATAGTACTTATGTAGCACTTATGAAAGCATTCTTGAAATTTCAGAGAAACTTCTATACCTCATCCAAGACTCGCTATATGACATTTAAACCATTTCTATTCTCCTAAAAAGTTACAATTACTTAAATAAAAGAGGATTTTTATCATATAGACAAAACAATAATAATCTGACTGAATTTAATTTAAAATGATGTTTCAATAATCCCATCAATTTTAACAGGTGAGGATACAACTTTCTATAGGAAGAACCTAGTTGGTAGGGCCCTTGGGATGACAGAAAAAGAAACCATTGCTCTTAGGAGAACTCTCTCTCAATGACAGTCTTAAAGAATCCACAATAGAGTTGCAACAAATAAGATGTCACAATTTAAAAA
This sequence comes from Camelus bactrianus, assembly GCF_048773025.1. NCBI lineage: Eukaryota > Metazoa > Chordata > Mammalia > Artiodactyla > Camelidae > Camelus > Camelus bactrianus. The sequence goes on from NC_133540.1 coordinate 73,805,171, forward strand.
AAGAAAGTCACAGAACGCATCAGGAAATAAGCCACCATGTGTAAAAGTCAGCAGAAAATAATAAACAACAAACCTAAAACCATAAAGACATCCAATATTGTGATGTTTGGATACTGAATACAAGTAAGAGTATTTACTATGGGAGAAGAAACAAACATGAAAATTGAAACCATTGGAAGGAAACAAAATTAGATACAGAATCTATATTCCATCTTAATCTAGAAGTCTTGACATTTGCAGAGAACTTAGAAGTAACTCTCTCTATACTGCAGAAAACTCAAATGGCTGAGGACAAAGGATACCAGAAAATAAAGTGACAGAGAAACAGAGATGAAAAATAATGAGAGATTACAAGACATAGGGATTTGTGGTAAAATGTCCAATCAACCTCTCTTTGAAGTATTAGAAGAATACTCCATTGGAAAAATGTAAAAAGAAGTAATATTGGGAAAAGTAATGCTGAAAAATTTCCAGCATTGTTATAAAACAAAAATCAACATATTGAGAAAGCAAAAAATCCCAAGTAAAATAAATAAAAAAGAAATACATCTAGACATTATACTGAAACCATACAGAACACCAAAAATAAAGATAAGATCTTAAAGCCATTCTGAGAAAAAAGTTACATTAGCTCCAGGGAAATAGCATTTAGACTAAACCTGATTAGACAACGACAGCAAAAATTGGACAATAAATCCATATACAAGTTATTATAATATCAAAACTCTCTTTTAACTGGAGAGTGCAGTTAAAAGACTGGATAAAAATGACAGAAATCAATAAATAAATCCAGCTATGTGTTATTTATGAGAAACACCTACATCATAAGAACACAGCGAATTTGAAATTAAAACTACAACCAAAAGAAGTTAATTTATCTGTATTACTGTGTTAGTCAGGGTTCTCCATAGAAACAGAACCAATAAGCTATACAGATGAGAGAGAGAGAGATTTATTATAGGAATTGACTGATGTGATCATGCAAGCCAAGAAATCCCACAATCTGGCGTCTGCAATCTGGAGAACCAGGAAAACCAGCGAGGTAATTCAGTCTAAATCCAAAGGCCTGAGAACAAGAAGAGACTATGGTATAAATCTCAGTCTACGGTCAAAAGTTCCAGAACCAGGGGCTCTGAGGAACAGAACATGGATGTCCCAGCTCAAGAAGAGAGAGCAAGAACTTTCCTTTCTTTTTTTATTTTTTTCCATTTGGGTTTCCAACAGATTGGATTGTGTCTGCCCACATTGGTGAGAGTAGATCTTTTTACGTAGTCTACTGAATTCAATGCTAATGACAGACACAGCCAGAAATAATATTTTATGAGCTATCTGGGCATTCCTTAGCCCAGTCAAGTTGACACATAAAACTAATCATTACAATTACTATTTAAAAACTGACAAAACTATAATATAAAAGAAAATAGACTTTAAAATTGAAAGCAATGCCAGAGATTGAGAGTCATTATAATAGAAGTTTCAGTTCACCAGGCAAAAACAACAATTTAAAATCATGCTGCATCTAATAACCTAGCTTCAAAAATTGAAAATCAACTAATCCACTTCATATTGGTACATTTTAGCATCCCTAACTTTTTATATAAGCACACACAACTACAGAATCCCACAGTATCTTCAAACTAATTTTTGGAACATTTACAGAAACCAGGTAAATATGAGAACAACAACATCCCCCACCAAAAAAGGCTTAAAATTTTTCAAATAATGTATCTAATATTAAACATGTTTGATTTTCTATAATCTATCCTATAATGTGTATAATACAATTCATGTGAGGTAGTGGTGGAAGTACAACCTTGTACAAGTATTTTGAAAGTAATTAGGCATTATCCACTAAATTTGAAAATAAACATGCCTCATAACCCAACAGTTCCCCTCCTACATATACTTTTACACATATGTACCAGAAGACTTGTATACGAATTTATTGTAGTAACAGAATTCTTAATAACCTTTGGGTTTTTTGTAGGTTTCTTGTTAATTGGCTAAATAATAGATAAAAAGATTAAAATGCAGTTATGCAATGGGATACTATAGAGCAGTGAAATGAATAACTCATAATTAGAGCAATCCATATGCACAAATCTCAGAAACATAATATTGAGTGAATAAAGCAATATAGAAAAAATACATGCAATATGAAAAAGTTCATAAAAAAGCAAAATAAAGCATTATATTATTTTAGGAGATATATATGTAGCAAAACTAGAAAGAAAAGAAAAATAATATAACTGAATCACTGTGCTGTACACCAGAAACTAACACAACACTGTAAATCAACTATACTTCTGTTTAAAAATTTTTAATTTAATTTAAAAAATAGAAATAATAAATGTAAATTTCAGGTAAGAAGTTTTTTTCTGGAGCTGCAGGTTCACAGAGTTTGTGATATAGACTTTTATATATAAAATATTTTACAGTTTTGAAAGAATGAAATATTTGCAAATAGCCAATAAGCACATGAAAAAGATGTCAGGTGTCATTAAAGAAATGCAAACCAACACCACAATGGGATACCACCTCACACCTATTTGGATGGTTATTAAAATAATAAAGAAAGCAAGAGAGAAAGAGAAAGAAAAGAAACAAAAAAAGGGAAAAAACAAGTGTTGGTGAGAATGTGGAGAAATTGAAAGCTGCATGAATTGTTGGTGAGGATATAAAATACGGAAAATAGTTTAGCAGTTCCTCAAAGAGTTAAACACAGAATTACCACAAAGCAATTTCTCTCTTAATTATATACCCAAAATAATTGAAAGCAGGGATTCAAACAGATACCTGTATACCAATGTTCACAGCAGCATTATTTACAATTGCCAAAAGGTGGGAACAACCCAAGTATCCATCAACAGACAAATGAGTAAACAAAATGTGGTGTATACATACAATGGAATATTATTCAGTCATGACAAGGAGTGAAATTCTGATACATGCTGTAACATAGATGAACCCTGAAAACATGCTAAGTGAAATAAGACAAAGAAAAACAAATATCACATGATTCCACTTTAATGATACACCTAGAATAGGAAAATTCACAGAGACAAAGTAGACTAGAGGGAATGAGGGAAAGAAGAAATGAGGAGATACTATTTAATGGATACAGGGTTTCTGTTTGGGATAATGAAAAAGTGCTGGAAAGGGATAGTAGTAATGGTTTCACAATACTGTGAATGTACTTAATGCCACTGAGTTGTACATTTGGAATTGGTTAAAATGAAAAATTTTATGTTATATATACTTAAATACTATAAAAAATTGAAAAAAGGGCAAACATGAAAAAGATTCTTTAAAAAAATGGTGCAGATCCAGAAATACTGACAAGGAATAATTTCTTAGACATGTGAGTAAGTTAAAAATGCAAGAGGTAGAATGGTGTGTATAGACTACTCTACCACTTTTAAAGAACAAACACAGGGCTTTCTATACACATCTGTACACACCCACAGATGCATATGGAAAGATTTTCTGGACAGATACCCAATAAACTGGTAACTGTTTCGATGAAGTAAAGGATAGGGTGGAAGGGTAATTAAAAACAGATTTGGAATTTACTTACCACTAACCAACTTTTCTTATGAACTGTCACATATAAAAAAAAGATAGATTTGAAATTAGAGACTTTTGTCAATAGAATGGTGGGTATTTTAGAAAAATTGAATGGTGAGAAAAGAGTATGATTAATTGGATGGGGAAAGATCAGAGTTATTGATGCCAGTTCAATGATTGTTTAATATTGAAAATATGTGACATTTGGCATCTGAACAAAAGCGTTGGCACTGGAAAGGAAATTTAGAAATATCTTACAGATAAGTAAATATTGATTTCTTTATTTAATGGAATAAATACAGATAAATATATAAATAATATATATAATATATAAATATCTATAAATAACAAATATAAATATTGATTTATTTGATATAAGGGATAAAGAAGAAATAAAACTACAAAGAGAACTCTGAATTTGGGGGTCTAGTTGACTAAGAAACTAACTGCCAATCCCTTAATTATGAGTAAATAATAAAGAAAATTCTCTACACCTGTAGATTGATTCCTCAAACATTATTGAGCACCTATGTGGTGTTGCCAGGCACTGAGCTAGCCCTGGGGACACACTGATGACCAAACACAACCCCTACTATCAAAACACAGTTTCTGGGGGAAGACAAACGTGAACAGAAAATTACAGTATGAGATAAATGTCATGGTATCTCAACAGTCAGTGTAGAGAGGACACAGAATAAAGGAACTCAATTTGCCAGGGGGGATGGTTAAGAGGTTTCAGAGAGGAGGTAGACTCTGCACACTGCCCTGAGGGGTGAGCTAGAACCTCAGTAGGCAAGGACAGGAAAATCAAGGAGAAGACATGAGTTTGGCAGTTTTCAGCAGTGATGCAAACCTCAGGATGTCCAGAGCAGGGTGCTTGTGTAGCCAAGTGTATCAGAGGGTAGGAGAACGTTAAGTACCCCAGACCGTTAAGTCAATATATCTAAAATGACAATTCATGATTTAGCCATAAAAACCTACTGCTTCTGCTGAATGAATAATTTGGTTTTAGGCATAACAGTCTAAGCATATCCACTGGTGATTTATGCTTTTGATTATTTTGTTTTCTTGCTAATGCCAGGTCCCTCTCTTAAGTAATTTTTTTTTCTTCCTTGAGGCCTTAAACTCCTACTTGTTAAGGTGGGGTGATGGGGGAGGTAAATTATATGTGAGAATAATAATTATTCTGTCTTTATGCTTCTAAGCAGGCTGAAGAAGAGGGAGATTTGGGGGGAGAGTATAAATACATTTAAAAAAAAAAAAACTCTCTGAATACATAGCCCCATTCATTCCTCAGTGCTTATTAAGAGCCATTGGTGTGTTCACCCAGGCACAGAAAACCCAGTGGTGAGCACCCTGGAGTTCTGTCTCCTGCCTCATTGTTAGGGCTGCAAAATCACTTTACTCAAATAATGACATGAGTACTTAGGTGAGGCATCAATCAATAATTGAGAGAATTAACATAGAGACACAGGAAAACATTCTCAGTGGATGATTGCTGTGTGCAGCAATATCATTTTATCATTTCTGATAGGAGAATGTTAATTTCCACAGTTCTCAGGCTGCCTTCCTCCCTCTCACCCTCTTTTCCTTCTCTGTGGTACAGACAGCCTATACTAACACTGACACAAGATAGAAATCAGCGAAAGTATTTCAGATAAAGACCTAATTGATACAAGTAATGCACTGTGGGTAATAATAAAATTCATACTAACAGTAGATGATATTTGAGAACTTACATTGTTCTAAGTGTTTACTATGTTTTGTTTTGTTTAGTCTAATATTCACTACAAACCTTTGAAGTAGGTATCATTATTATATCTATTTTTAGAGTTGAGAAAACTGAGTCGCAAAGAGGTTGGATAAATTGCCCAAGGTTACACAGCTAATAAGGAGCAGAGCTAGAATGTGGACTAAGACAGTCTGGCTCCAGGGCCTAAAATGTTAATAAACTGACACTATGACACTCTTGGCTAACATCTGTTATTCTGAGCCATCAAGGGAAACATGGGTACGACCTTAAGAACATTATAACAGAGCATTTTAATTGGTAAACACATTTATAACGATAGGATCACACAGGATCTAGTACAATGGTCAACATATATATCTCCCAACTTGGCCATGGAGATACTAACTTTCTTTCACAAATTTATAAATCAATTGCCCTATACATATGTAACCCCTGAAGTCAAGACTTTCCGTTATGAGGATCTCAGATATGTTACATTTTTGTGATTAGTCAGAACTGAAATATATTAAGTATCTTTTAGAAAGAAATAGGAAATGAAATTTGAAATAGACATTTCAAATGCTTTTTTTATAAAACCTACTGTAAATTATATTATTTCTTAGCAAATGATAATACCATAAAACTATAAAAACTCAAACTTGAAGAATCTTAGATTTCTTTACCTTTATCCTTTCTGCCTTTACTGTCCATTATTTTTTGGTTAATGACCAAAAGGCAGAGGTAATATCCCTTAGGATTTTAAATTTGTGAAAATCTTGGAAATAACTGCATACATTCATGAATGGTATTTTTTTTTTCACTTTTCTTCTCAGTATTTTCTCTTTTCAAAAAAGCCTTTATGCCTTTATGTTAGCTTGTTAGAGACCAAGGTCGTTCAGTGTTTCAAAAGTGCCTTGTGTCATGACGACATTTTGTAAATGGCACATTTGCACCAGTGCCTGAGTTTAGCAAAATACCTTTTAGTACAGCTCATGATTCTCAATAGTGCAGACTGGGAAAGGGATGCTGTCACCAACAGGTATTCATTATATTTCAAGAAGGCGACACAAAGTCAAAGGAAGGAGACCAATTTCTTGACACCTTACACAAAGGAGAATGTCCTTGGGGATGGATGGCTCAGATTGTAACATGTATGCTATAATTAAAATTGTAACCATGGGTTCATGATTTTCTACAGATACCACAAGCTTCATTAATTGACAAGGTAGAACTTCAAATTAGCAAAGTACTATAATCAAAATGAGGAGGGTTATAATTAAATGTGTTTGCTAGGGGGGATCACCAAGTGAGACAGAACCAGATTCTGTCTGTGGCTTTTGTCCTTCAGATGGTTAAAAATAAAACTGTGATGTAATAATTTAAACTAAAATATTGACTTTAGTGATTTATTAGAATTCTAAAGGCATAAGGTGGGATGAACATAGCTAAGTGTGTAACATGCTGAGTTTAAACCTCTTTAAAAGGAGAAGAGAATTTTGTTATATTGTATCATTTATGTATATGTATATTACATATAAACATACAATGTTTTTATGTATTCTATACATTTACAAAAACATATACTATGTAATATTAAATATATTTTTGGGGTCATGTGGTAACTCTATTTTTAATTTTTTCAGGTATCGCCACATGACCCAGCAAATCCATTTCCAGGTTTATATCCAAAAGGATTGAAAGCAGGCTCTGGAAGACTCATTTGTACACTCATACTCATACCATTATTCACAACAGCTAAAATAAAGCAATGCAAGTTCCTATTGATGGGTGAATGGATAAGCAAAATGTGGTCTATACATACAATGGAATATTCTTCAGTCTCAGAAAGGAAGGAAGTTCTGATACATGCTGCAACATTGATTAGCCTTGAGGACGTTACTCTGAGTGAAATAAGCCAGTCACAAAAGGACAAATACTGTATGATTCCACTCATATGAGTTACTTAGAGTAGTCAAAATCATAAAGACAGAAAAATACAATGGTGGTTGCCAACATCTAGAGGCAGAGGGGAATGGGGAGTCATTGTTTAATGGTTACAGAGTTTAAGTTTTGCAAGATGAAAAGGGTTATAGGGATGAATGGTGATGATGGTTGAACAACATTATGAACGCATTTAATACTCCTGAACTATGCACTTAAAGATGGCTAAGATAGTAAATTTTATGCAATGTGTATTTTACCACAGTAACAAAGATAGAAAAAATATATACATTTTGTGTTTTAATATATCTATCTATATATATATGTGCTATGAGGATATGTGTGTATGTGTGTGTGTGTATATATGTGTGTGTGTATATATATATATATATATACCATAACCCACTGCCCATTTGGGAATATGAATGAATGGAAAATGTCAGTGGTCATGAAGATGAACACTTTTGTTACTTCACTTGCTTTGTTTTTCTTTCTTCCCTATTGATAAGAGGAGAGTACGCTGGAGGAAAGCCAAAATGTTCAGAACTATTCACACTATTTAATAGCTTTACAGTTTCAAATTTCAAGCAAATCTTCTCCAGAGCCCTCTTGTGGACTCAGAAATGGTGATTCCCAGGAAGTGACAAAAGCTTGCCTAGTTGCCAAAAGTGTTTGTGTGGAAAACACAAAGAAGGTGAAGGAGATGGAGAGTAAGGAAAACAATTCTCTATTCCTAGACTAAATAGTCACCTTTCTAAGCCCAATAGAAGAGACGAATTGTGGGATGCTTTTCCACCTTTCATCATATGACTCACTTCCTCCTTTCCTCAAACCCACTTAAATGCATTTTAGATATTGTCTTCCTCTTATCTCAGCACTTACTGCAATTGTTTTATATTTTTTGTCTCTCTCCCCACTCGAACGTACATTTCATGAGGGTATGGACAATCTTATCTTGCTCACCATGGAACTGAACATGGTACAGAGTGCTTGTATCAGAAAACTCATGTCCTTTCAGCCTCACCTTCATTCCAGCCAAGGATTTGATCAGCTTCCCCCATCTGTATCTGTCGATATCCCATGTTGCTCAGTACCACACACCTTCCTGACCCAGGACTTCCGTGCTCCAAGGTGCAGCTGGCCCACATCTTGAAGGGAATTCTTTGATGAATTGGATCAACACTCCCAAAAGGGAGGACTTGAGTGCTGTAAGGAGCAGACTATACTGAACTCTTTGCTGTACCATTTCCTTTCCTCTCAGTTCTGCCTCTTATTTCAGCCCCTGGTCCTTTCAAGAAGCCAAATTTGCACTGGCTTAATTAACTCACTTTGGCCACGACTACCTATTTCTCAATTCCTGCCCTACGGCCTTTCTAATGCTACAGTATGAGTTTCCCAGGTGAACCCACTCAAACATGTACAAGCCAGGAGTATGAGCTACTGAAAATTTGTAGGATTACCCTTGGTCAATGGAAGGCAGGATTTCACAGATAAATGTTTCTCTTTTTCAACCCTGGCGTACACAGTCTTGAGAAACATTCATAGAGTTCCTCAAACAGTCCCAGAGGATTGAGCATGGGTTAGGAACAATGATGGCCATCTCGACAACACATTCTTACTTTACTCCACTAATTCCTCACTTCTGCTCTCTGGGCTCATGTCTAATTAGATTACTCAAGGCATATTTTCATCTCAGACTCTGAACTGGGATCAATCCAGACTAGGAAATATTCATTGAATAAACCAACAAACAATGAAGATTGATTATTCTCCAAATTCCCTGAACAGTCCATCTTTTTTCATTACTCTTTCTCTGTCCAACCTTAAAATGTTGATATTCTCCAGACTTCTAATTTACACTGTCTTTCCTTCTAGGCAAATAAAATTACCCTGAGCATTCCCATACACAGCAAGGCTGCAACTAATCTCCATTCTGCCTTTTATCTCTTACCCTGGACCCTCTCAGAAACTCCAAACTATACATGTATGCATGTGCACATCAATATAGAGTGAATACACTTCCACATATAATATCCTAGTTTTTCCACTTGAATATTCTGTAAACACTTCAAGCTCAGTATATCTAAAGAAGAAATCATTATCTTCCTCCTGAAATCTACCTCTCTTTCTAGGTTCCCTATATTGAGGAATGGTATCACCATCCATTCAAACCCCCAAGTCAGAAATTCAAATCTTTATTCTAATCCATCATTATTCATATCCAATCAGTTACCAAGTCTTACCCGTTATATCTCTTAAACATAATGTAAATTTCTCCCCAATTAAAACTTCCACTACCACTTAGTTAAATTAGAATGTTTCTACTGCTGTGATAACATCATAACTAGTTTCTCCAATTTTATTCTCATGCCTGTATCCTGATACACTGAATTTCCTAAAATTCTTGTCTCTTTCTTCTTTTAATTCCTGAATGGTATCTTATGGCCCCTAGTTCAAAGATGAGATTTCTTAACCAAAATTTCAAGGTCCTTCATCATATGGACCTTGTCTACTCCTCTCATTCTTTATCTTACTGTTTCTACATATACTTTTTTTATCAATCATAGAAAACTCCCAAATAAGCCATGCTCTTTTCTACTTTTGTGTCATTTTTGTTTTCTGTAACAACCTTCTCTCTTGTCCACTCCCACTATCTGTCGTTCTTCAAGAAGTAAATCAAATTTTACTTCCACCAAAAGATTTTACCAACTTCCCTCCCATCTTCCCCACCCCAAGGCTAGATTGGCTGTTACGCCTTATCACACTCTATCTTCTTTATCATGAATGTGTCTGCTGTGATAGTATTATCACAAAGTATCTTAACTATTTATGTTCTTAATTTTTTTAGACAAAATGTGACTTTAGGTTAGGGATTTATCAACTCTGTATTTTTGAGATACATCAGAGTATCTGAATATAACAACTCCTCAATTAATAGCTGTTGAATAACATAATCAGTGATAAAAGGGGCTATTGATTGTATAACACTTTCAAAAGTAGACTCTAAAGTAGGCATTATTTCCCACCATTTTCTGGGAAGAAAATAATTTTAGAGAAAGTGAGAGACTCCCTCAAGTACACAGCTGAGAAATAGCAAAGTCACTTTGTAAATCTTTGTCTCCACGAATACAAAGCCCATACCCTTACTATATGCTACATCATCCCTCAAGGGCCAAATAAATTCTGTATGAAGAGAAAAGAGTCAGTATTATGAGAGGTAATGAAAAAAAAAAAAAAAGATAAATTCTTAGGCCACCACAAATCTTTTTTTCTATTAATATTATTATTATTATTTTCCTGTTGGTTGTTATTATTTAGAGGAGAAAAGAGCTGTCTGCATCTTTTAACCAGCCACACTGACAGCAAAATCTTCAAATGACAAATCTCTCAAAATCATCAAGATCTACTTTGTCTTACTTATCTTTTCCGAATTTTGTATGATCAGTAAATGTCTTGACCTGAAATGGAACTGTTCCTTTTAATACTCACTACTCTTTATAATTTGACAAATAGAAAATAAAATAGACCAAATAATTTTGTTAAGCATAGAAGAAAATAGGATCTAACACAAATAAAGACAAGAACACATTTTTAATCTTAGAAAAGATTGTCTTTGCTTGTCAAGCTGGTCAATATAAGTAAAAATAATAGCTAATTTTTTTCTGTTATTTTCCCTTAGAGCAGGAGTTTTGTTCTGAGCTAAAAGTTGCATTTGTTTTCAACACTCTGTTATTCCCTCTTCTTTTCTAGGTATATAGATTTAAAAACCCTTTGTCAGGCAATGCAAATAGTGCAGACATTCATAAAAAAATGAAAAGAAATAATATGACAGTCATTTTTCTACTGTATGGATTTGTGTGGAACTGTACCTTGGAAAACATTCTTAAAAGATATTAAATTCTAGATGAGGATATACATTCTGAAATGTTAAGGGTACTGATAAAGCAAATTACTTTGAAAGCACCAACAATTATTTGATATATTAATAGAGGAATGAATATAAGATGGTTACATAGTTGATAAATAATTATAGAAAAATATCAATTGTAGAATCTTGGTGATGAGCTTAAGAGTATCCATTGCATAATTCTTTCAACTTTTATGTATTTTGGATAATATTCATAATAAGATATGAAAAAATATAATTGATCTCATGCATAATTTCCAGACATAAGCCAGTTCTCAGATTCAGAATTCATTGACTGAAGAAAAATTCCAGCGTAACTAAGACAGGAAAAGAATATATAAGGAGTTTATAGTAGGCTCCAATAACAGAAGATTCTGAGGGTTCTAGAGAAGTGCTATGTTATCTATACTATAGAAAGGATAGTCTCTTCAACAGATAGTGCTGGGAAAACTGGATATCCACATGTAAAGGAATGAAATTGAACCCCTACTTCATGCCATACACAAAAATAAACTCAAATGGATTAAGGACTTTAAGATGAAACCATGAAACTACTAGAAGACACATAGGTGAAAAATCTTCATGACATTGGTCTCAGCAACGGTTTCATGGGGACAACACCAAAAGTAACGGCAACAAAAAGCAAAAATAGGTAAGTTAGACAACCTCAAATTAAAATGCTTCTACACAGCAAAGGAAACAATCAACAACATTAAAAGGCAACTTACAGAATGGGAGAAGAGATCTGCAAACCACCCATCTGATAAGAGGTTAATATCTACCATATGTAAGTAACTCCTACAACTCAATTTCAAAAAACAGATAATTCAATTTTTAAATGGGCAAAGGATTTGAATAGACATTTGTTCAACAAGGACATACAAATGGCCAATAGGTATATGAAAGGATCCTCAACACCACTAATCATCAGTGAAATATGAATCAAAACCACAATGAGCACACACCTGTCAGGATGACTAATCAAAAAAATAATAATAATAAGACATTAAATATTGGTGAAGATGTGGAGAAATGAGAACACTTGCACACTGCTGATAGGAATGAATATTGGTGTAGCCACTGTGAAAAACAATAGAAATGTTCCTCAAAAAATTAAACTATCACATGATCTAGCAATCCCACTTCTAGGTATTTATCCAGAAGAACTGAAATTAAGATCCCAAAGAGATATTAGCACTCCTATGTTCATTGCTACATCGTAGTAGCCAAGATGTGGAAACAATCTAAATGTCCTTCAACAGATGAAAAGTAAAGAAAATGTGGTATATACATACAATGGAATACTATTCAGCCTTCTAAAAAGAAGGAAAATTCTGCAATATGCAACAACATGGATGAACCTTGAGGACATTATGCTAACTGAAATGTCAGTCATGAAAAGACAAGACTGCATAATTCCACTTATATAAAATATCAAAAATAGTCAAATTCATGGAACCAAAGAGTGGAATGGTGGTTGCCAAAGGCTGAAGGGAACAAGCAATTACTAATCAAGGGGCATAAAGTTTCAGTTAAGCAAGATGAATAAGCTCTAGAGATCTGCTTTACACCTTTGTGTCTATAGCCTACAAAAATGTTTTATACACTTAACAATTTGTTGAGATTGGATTTCATAATATATTCTTACCACAGTGAAGTAAAATGAAAAAAAATTTTCATCAGGTAAATGGCTGTTAAATGGATTTAATCTTAGATTTGCCTAACTTCAAATTCTGTGTTCTTTCCATTAAAAATACTGCTACCCTAATTGGTGCAGCCATTGTGGAAAACAGTATGGAGATTCCTCAAAAGATTAAAAATAGACTTACCCTATGACTCAGCAATCCCATTCCTGGGCATATATCCAGAAGGAACCCTAATTCAAAAAGACACCTGCACCCCCAAGGTCATAGCAGCACTATTTTCAATAGCCAAGACATGGAAACAACGCAAATGTCCATTGACAGACAACTGGATAAAGAAGAGGTGGTATATTTATACAATGGAATACTATTCAGCTATTAAAAATGACAACATAATGCCATTTGCAACAACATGGATGTCCCTGGAGAATGTCATTCTAAGTGAAGTAAGCCAGAAAGAGAAAGAAAAATACCATATGATATCACTCATATGTGGAATCTCAAAACAAACAAACAAACAAAGCATAAATACAAAACAGAAACAGACTCACAGACATAGAATACAAACTTGTGGTTGCCGGGGGTGGGGGTGGGAGGGGACAGACTGGGAGTTTGAGATTTGTAGATACTGACAGGTATATATAGAATAGATAAGCACGTTTATACTGTATAGAACACGGAAATATATACAAGATCTTGTAGTAGCTCACGTTGAAAAAGAATTTGAAAATGAATGTATGTATGTTCATGTATGATTGAAAAACTGCTGTACACCAGAAATTGACACAATATTGTAAACTGACTAACTCAATAAAAAAAAAAAATACTGCTACCCTAAAAACAATTTTGATTACAGAAAACTCTAATCTTACCAATGTTTGTGATCTCTGTGAAGAAAGATTAAATTAATAGAGTGGCCTGGATGGGATATATGAATTACCAGAAAATGTTGAAAGAGATAACATGAATTTGGTCATGTATTTATCCAACTCTCTTCAAGGTATAGAAATATATCTAGTCTTCAAACGCCTTCCATTCCCTTGGGAAAATTTATTATTATTGTTTTGTTTTGTGTTTTAGTTTTGTGATACACAAGTATTTTATTAGCTCTTAACAATTTCTGGACAAAATGTCCCTTTGAAATTATCTAATAACATTTCCTAGTGTTTTATTTTCCATAAAATTATTAGGTTTATAATTGTGTTTCCTCAGTATCTTTAAAACAAGAAGATGTGCCCTGGGTAAAGGAAGTAAGTGCTCTAAGCACTGCAGGTACATTGCTTTATTATAAAGAATTAGGATTATTTTACTCATCAGTGTTTCATGAGTCTATTTGATGAGTGAGATTTTAAGGGGCCTATTCACAGAGTTTCTGGACTTACAAAGCTGAGGACCAGCACCTAGGTAACAGAAATTCCATGTAAATAATATCTCCCAGCTATTTTCTAAGAATTATCTAACTTGACTTTGAACTACATCTGACACTTTCACTAATTCAAATTCAATCTATTATTTTATTGATGCTCTGCTTAATTATCTTTAATTGACAGGGATATAATTCTTCCCAAAGAATTAGTGTTTGGCAACTGAAAGCAATCAAGTACAATTCATGTTTCTATTCAAGTGGGAGTGATTCAAATGAAACAAATCAGAAACATTAATCAGTAAGTCTATGTGCTTCAGATAATCAACTAAGATTTTAACTATGATTTTCAAGTTGATGGAAAAGCAGAAGAGTTTTGCTGTGTTATTTTTATTATTGAAAAGTACCGAAATACTATATTGGTAATATAAAAGAAGATGCTTGGAGTGAATGAGACTGAACTATAAAGAAAAATCACACTATGTTAACAAATCCTATTTTAAAATATTCAATTCCAAGTTCTCTATGCACTTTTAATTGATGTGTAAACAGAGATAAAATCATGAGCGAAGTCAGTCTCATCAGAACGATTGGTGATCTGTCTGGAATTTCCAGTACCTAAAATGACAGGGAAAAGCACAGAGCACCTGGAGTGAAGCTCTGGCTTTGCCATATAATTATTAGCCTTATGATCTTATGGTTGTGTACCTTAACCTCTCTGAGGGTCAGATTTTTTTAATCTCTAAATGAAGACAGAGTACTTATCTCTCAGATTTTTAAGGATTACAGAAGATGATCCGTATGTCTATTGCTACAGAGATAATACAGTTACATTTCTTCTTGGGAACACAGCTAAATTCTATTTTCCAACTTTGCCTAGAGTTAGGTATAGCCATGGGGTTTAATTCTGGACAGTGGGATGTTAGTGGAAACCACATAAGCCATTTCCAGTATAGGCTCCTACAATGTCCTCCACAATCCTCCAAACTCTGTCTCCCAAGTGCTGGCTAGATGACTTCAGGACTTTAAAGAGCACAGAATATTCACCATCAAACCTGGCTGCTAAACTACTGTAGTTCCAGAAGGCCCTCATTAGACTATGAGGTGAACATAAAGCAAATTTGACTATGGCTGTGCTTGCACAAAAGTTAGCTGACACTGTCAAATACTACAGAAATGCTGTTCTTTTCTTTTTCCATTATTAACTCGTAGCTTCTGAGTTGCACATAAAAGTAAAAGGAAATCTACTGTCTGACAACCCAAGTGTCACTGATCTGATTTAATTAACTTATTTAACCCCATGTGCCAAGGAAGTGTCTAGACACTGAAAATAGAGAAATTCAACATAGTTAATGTCCTTATGTAGCAATTATTCTTGTGAGTGAAAGGACAATAAGTAAACAAATTTACATATACACACATACAGCAGGCACACACATGTTTTATATAGTTCATATATTATGTATGTTACCTGTCATATATACATAATATATGCTATGGATGTATACATATTACACACAAATATATATATATATACACACAGGAAATAAGTTCTATGAATAAAAATCTACCTATGAAGAGCATATGGTGCAACAGGAGACTGCATTAAAGCAGGGGTGGCTCTGAGACGTCTCATTGTGGGGTGAACTGAAGTATGAATGAAGTGAGAGGATGAACCACTCCAAACAGAAGCAACTGCAAATGCAAAAGTCTGAACAGAAATTTGCTTGATACCTTTGAGGCATCTCAAGGAGGGAAGAGTAGAGACCAGAGGGCAAGGGCTAGTGTAGTAGGAAGTGAGGCCACACACTTGAACAGAGGCCAGATCGTGTAGGAACACGGCCATAACTAGGATTTTGGATTTTATCTGAAACCCAGTGGGAACAACAGAAGAGTTGAGACCAGAGAAATTATGCAGCTAACCATTGTTAAATATAGCCACTGTGGCTGCTGTGCAGAGAACAGACTGCCAACAGCAAGAGTGGGAAGGAGTCAGGAGGCCTTGGGATGGTCCGCATGAGAGATGGTGCTGTTACTGAACCAGGTTCTTTTTGCACCTTATCTCTTCTTGGTCCAAATTTTACTCCAGACTTTGCTTCCACAAAGCTTTGTGCGCTGTGACCTGACAGCTGCCAGCACCTCACCTCGCTTGCCCCACTGTACTGCCCTGGGGTTCCCCAAGGCCTTGGTGTGGGACACCTGTGGGAACTCACACCCCACATGGGACTGGTGTGAATGGCTCAATGTGTGATGGAGCTAACATGCCTTAAGTCAACCCAAAAGCAAAGGAGCATGAGAGCTAATCGGTGAATATTCCCTCCTTCCATCCCTCGAGTGGGCAATTTTGAGGCTCTTTCTAATAGTTCCTCAGAAGTTCAAGGCAGGATCAAACTCTAGGAACACATTTTAGTAATCAGTTTATAATATACTTTGACAATGGCTTTCCTTCCTTCTCTGTTGTATTTTTTCCAGTCCCTCAGTCTTTCTCCCTGGAATCATGTCCCAAATAAATCATCAGTATGCAATTAGAAAGCAAATCTTCACAACGGGACACTGAAATAGATCACTCATCAAATATAGGATGAGAGCCATAGGATGTGCTAATATGTTTCACTAACCCTCTGCTATTATGTCGTTCCCAGAAACCATTGTCAGATACCACCTTAAAGACTTCGTGATGGATTGAACTTGATTAAAGGAAACTGTGGTACAAGCTATGAATAGAACTGAACACCTTCTATACCCTCCCTCACCTCTTCCTGGCCACCCATCTTTCTGAGACAACCAGCACCAAGTAGATACAACCCGACAGCTCCTGCCCCAGCTACACTGCCTACCTCTTGATTTCTTACTCAGATTCTCTCTAACACAACCTTGAGGGACTCTTGCACCAAGTTCCTTGGCACTCACACAGCCTGAGGAAGCTGGCAGGTTGACCACCAAGGAGCCAATTCTAAATCGTATTTTCCATGGCTTCTCAGAGGCCACAGGGCAAGATCAACTCGACTCACTTGCAGTCGTGATATTTGCACTTACTCTCACTTCCTCTGTTACACTCTCCAATTCTTAATTTTTATTCATGTGATCAGTTCCCAAATAAACCATCTGTATGCAACTTTTATCTCAGGTTCTACTTTGGGGGAGAAGCCAGGCTGAGACAGTTCATTCGACAGGCAATATTGCTAACTAGCTTTGAGAATATCACTATAATTCTTGGTTACACAGGTTCTACCTTTGTAGAAAGAATAAGGAGATGCTCATTTCAGGGCCAGCTTTTGTTAATTCCTAAATGTGATGACCACAGTAAATAAAATGTAATTTTTTGTACTCAGCATCCATTCCCATCTTCTCTTAGTGGGCTTTTTGGAACTACAGAGGCTGGGAAGCGAAAGATCATATTTCATAGACTCTTTTATGCCCAGCATTCCCAAGGTGAATTCAGTTTCTCCAGAATTTGAAGGTAGAAAAAAAAATAGAATTTATCTTCCTATTGTTTGGGGCTATTTTCTGCTAGGAGGTGGAGTCCTGAAGGCACAGGTTTTTCCACAGCATCTGCTTTTCAGTCACCAAACTCCTGAGTTTTGAAAGCAGCTGGGGTGGAGGCAGCAACTTCCTGATTTTCTAGAGACCACAGTGGTATGTTCTTCAACTCAGTAATCCTGGAGGCAGACTCCTAACTTCCTACCATCAGATGCTGGCAAGGCTCCTCTATCAGTCAAGTTCATGGTACTGAGGAAGTTATTCTGATGAGTCTAGAACCCACTCCTCTAGTCCCTTCCACAATTTTGTAAGCACCTGCTTCTGTATATTATATCCCTTTTTGTTCAAAATATTTTAAACAGTAAACATATATAGGAGATATATATATATATTATAAGCTGATACATGCAGCTTATTCCTGTTCTGGGTAAATATTTCACTCCAGGAATCAATAATTTCGATGTACAGCATAGAGACCTTATCAGAACTGCTGGACATTTATATGGCCCGTCCTTCCCAATAATCCCCAAACCTGGGGTAAGTCTGAGGAATGATGATGGCTACCCGAACTCAGGAAAATTACACCCCACAAACATCACCACAACCCTAGCCCCTGGCACAAGCCTAGATTCCCATTCTTAGGGCAGCCATATTAAATAGGAAAATATTAAAACTCCATTTGAGACAGAAAGCACCATAGTCACTCCATAATTAAAACACTCTAGCTTGAAGTTTCATTGGAGAAACGAGTCCCAAGTAAATACATTTCATAACAGGGGAAGAAAGGTGTTAGAGGAGAGTGTGTCTTAAAGGGCAAGCTCTTTTAACCATCAAATGTCAAAAAAGCATCAACTGATTTGAAAAGAAAATCTATTTGTATTATTCATTTTCTTTTAAGCAAAAGTTTCTGGATATTAGT
Organism: Camelus bactrianus; assembly: GCF_048773025.1. Lineage (NCBI taxonomy): Eukaryota > Metazoa > Chordata > Mammalia > Artiodactyla > Camelidae > Camelus > Camelus bactrianus. Next base: position 73,823,723 of record NC_133540.1, read on the forward strand.
TGACCTCTATTGAAGCTCCCTAGTGATTCATCAAATACAATGTCAATCTCAGACATGACAATTTTATCCTCTACACTTCTTTTATTAGTTATTCCCTGTTGCAGACCCTCTTTACAATGGTCTTCTACTTCAGATAATCAGATCTGCCAAATTTTGTGTAAATTGGAATCAGGAAGAGCTAAATGAGGAATAAGTCTGGGGCTCATTCCTTGTTAGTCAAGTAATTGATTTTGAAATGCAATTTGATATTGAAATGTAAAATTTCAGTGTCTAGGTAATCCTTTTAACAATTTCAGCTGATCAAAAGCTATTTTAGTTAATACTACTGATTTCCATATTTTGAGCCACTGATGGAGTGGGAGCTGTTGAGTTATTTCAAGGAATGTAACTTTATTAAATGAACCATTATGCTTTGCATACAAAGATGCTACTCATTTTAAAATGGATGTAGATAATATTTGGAGTGAAAAACACAAATTGATCTAAAAGAGTATCTGAATTCATAGTAGTGTTTGATTAGTATGCATTTTCTCAATAAGTAGGTAATAAATACACAAGTACTGTCACACAGAGACTCTGTGTGTGTGTGTGTATACATTTATGTTAAGAAGGAGTCATAATACTTAGAAATGTCAAGTTATTGTGCCAGAGAATAGAACTTGCCAGAAATGTGTCTGATAAGTAATGCAAAGACAAATACAAATTAAAATAAGAGGCTTAACTGTCCCTGTTAAAAATAAGAGAACAGATTTACCATCACTTTTTCTTAGAGTATTTACTTTAGAAAACTTGTAATTATAAGTTTTTTCTCTTCTTTTTGAAATGTATACAAATCCTTTTGAAAACTAGATGGGACTTTTGCCAACTTTATGACCAAACTTGTCTCTCTCAAGGACCTGAAAGACATCTCTTTAAAATGTGAACGTTAAAAAAAAAAAAAAAAAAAAAAGCTCATCTCCCAGTTTCCATATGAAGGTAGGAAGCTAACTTCAGTGGATGTCTTGTTCCAAGCTGCAAAACTATCACCTGTTATAAAGATATGGGAAGTTAATTTTTTCTCTGGTAAATCCAGTGAGTTAGCACAGATGGTCACCCCAATTACCAGATGAAACTAGGATGGACTGCGTGTAAGAAATGGTGCTATTAAGTCCTCTTACCTGATGATTAGTTATTGTTTCTCTTGAGAACATGTATGTAATGGGTTGTATCTGTGTAAGTCTATAAAAGGCTGAGGTTTCTTTCTATCTTTGCCACCTCTTAGTGGCCTGCCTAGGATGTACATCATATTCTTATGCTTATTCAGAAGTAAAATTATTTTCTTCAGTCTTTGTGGAGAGAATTTCTGGGTTGGGAGAAGATCTTGTTTTTAGTTGTATTTCCCCAACAGTAAAAAGGAAATTACTCTAAATATGAATCCAGCACTTAGATGATCAATATCAGTAGGTTTCATTTCAGAATTTCTACCCTTGCTCCCTCATCTCTGAGGTGCAAATCTTAATCGTGCAATCACTATTGAGCATGTAATGGGTAAGCCCTCTACTTACCTGTAAACCTTCACCCTCCTCTTCTGATTATGGTCAGGCTGTTAAAAAACATGTGATTATTCTTTCACTTTTCCTTCTTCTGCCTTTCCTTGGTCATTCTCAGTTCTTCAGATTTGTCCCATTGGAAACTGGTTTTCATCTCAGCCCTCACACTAAGCAGATACTCTGTCCCTGGTTTTCCCTTCTGATTTTCTACTTCTACAGTCCCAAATTATGGCCACGGGATGGAAATTCTCATCCTCATGCTTTGGCATTAACTTCATTTCAAATGGCTCCTCCCTTACCCCAGTTTTCAGAGTTAGAATAACTTGCACATTCAGAGAGATGCTATACTCATGTATTAGTGTTTTTCTTCTAAGGGTGCTAGAAGGTCCAAGATAATTCCACTGTGCCTTGGGCAGTCTTTTTTTTTTTTTTTTTTTTTTTTTTTTATCAATAGGTCAGAACTACATTTCAATTGGCAATTATCAACACATCAGCTGACATAGTCTCTTGGGTTCTAGCACCTCGTTTTCAAACTGTCACCAGTACTGTGATATCCCACGTTTAAACGTCACTAGTGCTGATAGGGAAGTCTTACACGGCACACTGTATGGTCGGTGATGTTCATTAGCAATGACCCTGTACGTATTTCCCAAATGTGATTCCCAGACATAAGTAACATCCAGAACACCAGCTTGTTTAATTGGACTGTTCTGTTAGGCAGTGGCTCAATCAGGAAAGGAAGAAATAACATGTGCACTTTCAGAATTCACTGACTTCTGAGTCACACTCCTCTACAATGATTTAAACGCTGCCTAGGGCTGCTTTTGTGTTCAACAAAATTCCTCTTATTTTTGATGGACGCCCTAGTTGACAGTCTCATGAGGGAATACTGTATGACCTTTTTTGCTATTAGCAGCAATAATAACAGAGTTTCCTGTCACATGTATCTTTTTAATTTAAGATATCATATCCAAAGTCATAGTTCATCTTTTGCTTTTCCATAATAATTTTTTAAATTATAAACAGATCACTACATCATTTTTGAACTTATATATCAGTGATTCTTGGACTAGGAGTTACAACTCCATAGCACCTCAAAATACACTCTGATATGGAACAAAGGAAAGCCATCATTTTATTTTACCTAGAGGTTTTTAGTGCAGCCATGCATTAGGATGGATGTCCAGAAACCTAGCAGTAATGTTACCCAATTAATACCTGGGTTCACTGAACCACTTTGAAGTCAACACAAAAAAAATGTTTTAAGAAATCATCTCTTGTAAAGAAATTGAAATTCTTGTACACTGTTGGTGGGAATATAAAATGGAATAGTTGCTACAGAAAACTATATGAAGGTTCCTCAGAAAGTTAAAAATAAAACTGTCATATGATCCAACAATCCTACTTCTGAGTATTTATCCAGAAGACTTGAAGAGAAAATAAAATTGATATCTGCACTCCAATGTTCATTGCAGTGTTGTTCACAACAGTCAAGATGAAGAAGTAAAATGCCCACCAGTAGATAAAAGGGTAAACAAAATGTGGAATATACATACAATGGAATATTATTTAGCCTTAAAAAGGAAATCCTGCCATATCCTACAAAATAAATGAGTCTAGAGGACATCTTGCTAAGTGAAATAAGCCAGTCATTAAAGAACAATTACTACATGATTTCACTTATATGAGGTATCTTAAGGAGTCAGACTCATCAACACAGAAAATAGAATGGTGGTTTGCCAAGAGATGGGAGGAGGCAGAAGTGGGAAGTTGCTATTCAATGTGCATAAAGTTTCATTTGTGCAAGATAAAAAGTTTCTAGAGATCTGGTGTACAATATTGCACTTATAGTTACCAAAACAGTTATGTACACATTTGTTAAGAGGATAAAGCTCATGTTATGTGTGTTTTTTTATCACGATGAAAGAAAAAAGAAATCATCCTCGTGACCACTATAGTCAAAGAATAAATGCCATTATGACTCATAACGAGTTATGACCTCTGCCCACAAACATAATGATATAGCTACCAATGATGGTCACATTTCTCACCTCTGTCTATGCTTTATGACCACCAAAGTTTGCAAGTTATGAAAAAAGAAGAAATAGAAAAAATTCACAAATCTTTTAAATTCTGTTTCCTATGTGTCTCAATGAGTAATAATACTTACCCTTCAGACTTGCCAGGTATAATAAATGTAATATATTTAAAGAATATGACCAATTTCTGATACATGAGAAGTAAGCAACTATCATACTAAATGAATTCATTTAATAGTATCCTTATTTATATAATTGACCTCGATTCCAACATTTAATTGGAATGTTGTTCAAGGAGGTGACTCAATCATAAAGGGAAAAATAACATGGAGATTTTCATAGTGGACATAGACAAGTTTCTATGAAATGCATTAGCAGTTCTAAATTCAATTAAAATAAATTTCTTTAACTTGCACGGTGTTGCTTTGTTTTTTCAAAATAATTTACTGATTGATTTTCTGGAAAAAAAATCAATCTTTCCAAATACCAATATGTATAAGTTATGCCACAATTTGGTCTTGCCAAGGGTACTACCAAAGTATGGTGCTACTCTTTGGCTTCAACTGAATATGAACTCATATGTGATAAATATATATGATTATGCAGGTAACCTTTATATACGGTCACTTTAATATCATTTAAAAAATGAGTAAGTTGCAGTGTACACTGTGCTACATTCTTCCTGCAGCTTGGAGTGTTGACTGCTGAGGCTCATTGCTGAGTCCTTCCCCATGAGTTGCCTCCCACTGAAGGAAGCTGCCTTGCCCAAGGTTATACCCACTCCCTGCAGTCAGACTACTTCTATAACTGGTTGAATTGGGGTTTAAAGGCTTTGGTCCCTTGACTCACTTGGTACTCTAAAGAGTTTTGCTAGCTTCCAAACACCCCTTAAGATCAACTGAAGCCTCTTTTGCAACTTCTCCCTGTACCTTATTTTGCTTTGCCCATCCCTCACAGGCATCATATCTGAACACTCCCAATGAACTTTGCAAATCCGAGTATTTTTCTGAGTCCTGACCTACAATATAAGGCATATTGTTTTGAATTATTATTTTTCCTGACTATAAAAATTTTCAAACATAGAAAGGTTGAAAAAGCATTACAGTGACACCATGTATCTACTATTTAGATTCTACATTTATAAAAATTTTTACTATACTTGCTTTATCAGATGTCTATCCATCTATCTTAAATTCATTATGAACATTTAAATATTTAATTTAAAATATTGGTAATCACCAAAAAGGTAAAATTGCAATGAAAATCTACATCAGCAAAGATCAGCTACATGTTATCAAGATATTTTAAACTTATCTTGTACTTATTTAGGATGTTCAACCAAGACAGAATGAAAGCCATTACACGTTCAAAGGTTGTATGAACAATAGAAAGCAAACCTTACTACATACTTTGCAGATAACAATACCAACCACTCAGGATATACTGACAACCAGTGGTTGCTTGCCAAGCTTTCCTTTATTGAAACCTGCTGAAGAAATCAAAACAATATATCACAGGGTGGGAGTATTTCTTACACGTTACCTAATGGACAGACCCTCTCATCATTCCTCTCCAGGGAAATGTCATACTTGCCAACGAGAAACAGAAATACTCATGGCAGATAGGAATTCAAGAAAAGTTTTATTATCCTGAAAGTCAACCATATTTTTCTATTGTCAAAATTCTAGTCCCTGGTTTAAGAACAAATTCTTCTCAAGTGATTGTGTGAAGCAGAAAATGCATGTGAAAATACTAGAGATGGGGAGACGGAGCAAGATGGTGGAATAGAAAGACTCTGAGCTCACCTCCACTCACAAGCACACCAAAATCACAACTATTTGCAGGACAACCATTAATGAAAAAGACCATAACCTAACAGAAAATATCTTCTACAACTAAAGATATAAAGAAGGAACCACAACAATCAGGGTAGGAGAGGTGGAATCACCCTATAGTCAAATCCTAAACCCCTAGGTGGGTGATTCACAAACAGGAGAATAATCACAACTGCAGAGGCTGTCTCAAAGGAGCAAGAGCCCTGCGTCAGGCTCACTAGCCCTGGGATCCTGCACCAGGAAGACAAGCCCCCAGAGCATTTGGTTTTGAAGGCCAGCCAGGCTTACTTTTGGGAATTCCAGATGGCTGGGGAAAATAGAGACTTCACTTGTAAAGAGTGGACACAAAATCTTGCACACTCCAGAACCCAGGGCGGAAGCGGTAATTTGAATAGGAACCTGGGTCAGACCCACTTGCTGATCCTGGAGATTCTCCCAGAGACGCAGGACGCAACTACTGCTCTCCCTTGGGACATAGACACTGGTGGCAGCCATTTGTGGAAGTGCCTTCTACTACATGGACACTGGTGCAGGAAAGCGCCACTTTGGAATCTTCCTTCTATTTTATTAGCCCCAAGACACAGCCCCACCCTGGCCCAACTATCTGCACGTGCCAGTGCTTGGATGCCTCAGGCTGAGCAACTAATGGACAGAGACACAGCCCCACACATGAACAGACAGGCTGCCTTAAGAACCCATGAACCCATATCCACCTCTGAATGGTTAAAAAGAACAAAACCTATATAAAAGCTGCCTACAAGGGACTCAATTCAGATCTAAAGACACACACAGACTGAAAGTGAGGGGATGGAAAAGGTATTCCATGTAAGCATAAATCAAAAGGAAGCCGGGGAAGCAATACTTACATCAAACAACTGGATTTTAAAATGGGCCAAAGACCAGAATAAACATTTTTCCAAGAAAGACATACAGATGGCAAAAAGGCACATGAAAAAATGCTCAACATTGTTAATCATCAGAGAAATACAAACTAAAACCACAAGGAGACATTATCTCACACCTGTCAGCATGACTGTCATCAAAAAGACCACATAACAAAGGCTGGCAAGAATGTGAAGAAAAGGGAACTTTAGTACATTGTTGGTGGAAATGTAAATTGGTACAGCCAATATGGAGAACAGTATAGAGGTTTCTCAAAAAACTAAAACTAGAACTGCCATATGGCTCAGCAATTCCACTCTTGGGTATTTAAAAAAAGGAAAACATAAATTAGAAAAGATATGGAAGCAAACTAAGTGTCCATCACCAGATGAATGGATAAAGAATTGATGTGTGCACACACACTCACACACACACACATACACACACACACACAATGAAATACTACTCAGCCATAAAAAAGAATGAAATTTTGTCATTTGCAGCAATATAGATGGACTTGGAGGGTGTTATGCTAAGTGAAATAAATCAGATTGAGAAAGACAAATAATGTATGATATCACTTGTAGAATCTAAAAGAATAAAACTAACTAGTGACAATAAAAAAACAGAAGCAGATTCACAGATATAGAGAAAAAGCTTGGTTACCAGTGGGGAGAGGGAAGGGAGGAGAGGCAAGATAGGGGTAGGGGTTGAAGAGATACTACTATGTATGAAATAAATAAGCTACAAGGATATATAGTACAACACAAGGAACATAGCCAATATTTTATAATAACTATAAATGGGATATAACCTTTAAAATTATGAATCAATGTTGTACACCTAAATCTTATTATTATAAATCAACTATACCTCAATAGAAAAGAAAACATTAGATATAAAAATGTGAGATTCACAATTGAAAGACTGCTTCTGAAAATTTTCAGACAGCATCTTCTTCAGGATGGATACAGAGGATCAATTTGTGGGACTACATCATTAGCATCACCTCATCATCACCATCTAATCTAGGAGCTGAAGAGGTGGGAAACTTAGTTATAATTGGGGGAGGAGGGTCAATGACTCGGTTACATTGTTAAATCAGCTGTGCCCTAGATTATAGGAGCCAAACAAATGAATTTGCTCTTCCACAATCTCAGCTGAAAATGAAGGTTCATTTAGTCTCACTAACATGAAATACAATTACCATAGGAGCATCTACTAGCTACCAATGCTGAAAAAATGCTCCTACTGTATAATGTTAAGCCTTAAAGTACAATGACTAAAATTATAACAAATTTAAATAATTTGACTTTATTTAATAACATTTATTTTTCCATTTGACATTTTTTCTATATTATGATATCCATCTTGGCCATCTGTTGATTTTAACATTTGACCATTCAACCTCTAGCCAAAATGCATGTACATTCAGTACACCTCAGTGATTTCACTGCTTTCCCTTTGTTAAGATGCCAGACTGAGTCTACATTGAAAAACTATGTTCTATATTTTTATGTTTAAAATTATGTAATATTCCTAGAAAAGCCTATTCCAATTTACTCAGAACCTTCAAGTACTTTTGAAAAGTACTATTAAAATTCATTCTCTCAAGTATCCCTTTTGGAATTAGTGTAAGTTTCTACAAAATTTCAACAATAACCCAACAAAGTCAACCAGATTTTATTATTTAGAATATGTACACTCATTTTAGAGCTTGCGTAGAGTAACTTTTGGTTTTGAAACTTTTGCTAAAATATTTTTCAGTCTTCTGTAGACAGCATGCTTTGCATACAGCTCTATTTTTTTTTTATTTTGTTAATGCAGAAAGTCAAAAATTAGGTTTTAAATATATGGCTTTACTAATTAAATATCCAATACTCACCAAGTGTGGACAAACGAGACAGGATGAACCACAGAGCTCTTGCGAGAGAAATCGGATGTTTGTACAACAGGGAAGATGCTGCTGTGGACATATTGGCACAATGAGCCCTGACTCACTCTCTTATTCAGAGCAGGTGCACATTTGGGCAGTAGCCTATGTCCATTTTTGAGGCTGTTATAAAAACAGCTAGATAAATATTTCATGAATCTCAGGAAAGCAACTGGAAGAGAATAACTGATGAAAATAAATACCGAGGGCAAAGGGTATTCGACTAAAGTGTGGACATAGGGAAATTTGCCAGTTTAAACAGGAAACAGAAAGAGAAAGGAACATTAAAACTTCCTGACCTGAAGCAAGACTCTGTTGTCCAAAAGGAGATTCATCTTCCAAGTGAAAAAGTGACTAGTAGGTAAAGAGCTAGCTGACCCTAAATTTAACAATTTTACTGACCCAGAAGGAGATAAGTTCTGATGACACCTGATAGGTAGTTTTCAAAGGAGCTGTTCACACTGACAGTTGTCAAAATGGCTGAATGAGAGTGTTCATTATAGCATGGGTGCACACACAATTAAGTACATAAAATCTCTTTTGTTTTTAAATATAATCTCTCTTGTTTTAGCTAATGAGAGAAAGACTATTTCATCTTGTCCTTGTCATAATGGAGATGCAAACCCTTTTCTGAGTAAAGTATATTGGCTCTTTAAAAAATGATCTCCACTCTTTACAGAAGAAACCTGAGCTTTAATTCCTTGTTAAGAACCAAACATGAATGTGGAATACTTTGGGCTCTATATTGTGGTACAATTACACTTCCTCATAACAGCTTTCTGGTAGTGAGTATTGGCTCACACTTTGTTTTAGAGCAGTAATGATTTTTTTTTTTTGCAAAGATGCACACATTATCTTTTTATTGAAATTCCATTAATACTTCATGGCTGAAAATTATTGTTTGTTATTACACAGTAGACATTCTTAAAAATTCTGACATTTTCTGAGTATTTTTTTCATTTCTTCTTTGAACAAGATATTTTTGAATTTTCTGTTATTTAAAATGCATAATTGTGTGGAACTCATACATGATGACTGTTTAATTTGATCATCATTGATGGTTGTACATTTTACTTATTTGATCCACTAACATAACAGAATATGACTGTCATTTTGTGAAATTTTGTGTTTAGCAATAATTTTTGAGGACCTTGCATCATTTACATCATGTGCAAAAGAAATCACTCCTGGCTTGAGAGTGAGCTCTTGTGTCAAATGGCTGAAGTTCGATCTTGAATCTACTATCCATTAGCTGTCTGATATTGGGCAAATGACTTCACTTCATCTGTAAAATGGGGAAAACAATATTAACCACCTCACTGAGCTATTTTTTCATTTAGTCAATAGTTGATTTTGAAGGTTTGCTATGTGCCAGACTTTCTTCTAGACACCAAGGATACAGCAGTAACCAAAAAGAAAACCTCCCTTCCCTTTGGGCCATGTTGGTTCTATTGAAGGAGACATGGTATAAACACATACTATAAAGTATGTAATAAAGAAAAGTAAGAGGAATAAAGAAAAAAATATCAGGAAAAGGAAAATAGATGGACAGAGTTTTGCTACCTTAGATGGCCAATTAGGGAAGCCCTCCCTGGGTGAGAATGAAGAAAAGGCAAAACCTAGGGGAAGACGATCCCAGGTAGAGTAACATGTACAATCACCCTGAAATTAAAATAAGCTTATGTTTTGAAAGAAGCACAGAGCTTACATGAATTTAGTCTTTACTATGTAGCAGGCTCTGTTCTAAGCACTTGATACTTGTTATCTGTTATATCTCCTCCATAATTCTAAAAGTTAGGTGCTACTATTAATATCAGCCTCATCGTATAGATGAGGGATTCAAGACAGAGTGTTTTTAAGTAATCTGTTGAAGGTCACACAGCCAGGAGTGGATAGGCATGATAAAAATCCATGTTTGAATCCACGAACTGTGGTCTTAACCACCAAGCTCCTATTACATGCCTGTGGCACCTCCCATGTAACTGATGAGGGAAGAAAGGTCCAGATAGGAACATGATTTGCCCACATTCACATAGCAAGTCAGGAGAGATGTTGGGACCAGCATCCAATCTTAGTGTTAGAACTAAACATCTAGTCACTCCTTTCCTAAGTGGTCACTGAGCCTCCTGTTACGAAAAACCTTGTACCAGGCACCAGGGGCAGAGGAGTAAGTGTGAACCACAGAGAACAAGCCCCTGACCTCGTGTTAAAAATGAAGTAATTTATTCAGCATTATTCTAATTTGGTGGTGACTTTCTCTCCCCTGCTACATTCTACCTTTCCCCCATGCTATCCCTGCCCTTTCCTGGCTATGTCTGTCTGGTGGCATGTTTGTCTCCCTTGCTGAACTGTGAGATCTTTTATGGTAGTAAGTGGGTTTGTTACAATCAGTCCCCATCCTGGCACTCAGTAGACAAACAGGGAAGAGCTTTTAAATAAACATGTATATGTGTAAGATGATGTTGCACAAGTATATTTATAGTAGCATTAGTTATAACAACAAAAAGTAGGAAATAACAAGTATCTATCTTAATGTAACTGGCTAAAATTATGAAGGTCAGAAATTTAATGCAGCCATTAAAATAAAAGACATTTTTATGATTTTTTAAAGCGTAACCACCATGCTATATTTTATTCCATCTTTTTCATAGGATTCTTGCTAAGTTGCTATGGGTTTATAGGCAAGAACTGCTAATAGTTCATAGAATTTTTTCCAGTGACTATTGTTTTTTATTGAAGTAGAGTGATTGGAAATACTGTATTAGTTTCAGGTGCACAGCATAATGATTCAGTATCTTTAGAGACCATACTCGATTAAATGATCTTACATGATAATGGTTATAATTCCTTGTTCTGTACAATATATCCTTAGAGCAGTAATGATTTCTATCAAAGTTTCACCAATAACCTTTCTCAGCTATATGAATGGGATATATAAAGGCTAGGGCGTTTCTGGCAGCCCAGATGTCAAATGTGTCACCTTCTTGCTCGCACAAATCTGATGACACCCCCAAAGACCCCAAGAGGAAAATCCTTCTTCTCTGAAGGGAGTATTCACATTGTCAGAGCAGATGCAATTGGGAAAGCTAAGAGTATACAGTCCTGAAGATTTTGGCTTGCCTGGACAAAATATATTTTAGCTTTTGTTGGTTCCAAATTTTGCCGGTTTTTCCCATCTTTGTTATAGCCATTTTAATTCCTCTACTTTTCAAATGCTAGGTCTGCCTCTGTCCCCACGTTATTTGAAGTACGTGAAGACAAAGACAGCACAAATAAGTTCTCTTCCACTGTGATAGATCCAGGAATGGATGCATGGATTAGAGGCTGCATACTCAAGTGCTACAGTTTGGGAGATAGTGGCAAAACCTCTCCCAAACTCCAGCCTAAATCACCTTGGACATCTGCCTTCTTGTCTGAAATTATACATATAAAGATTCCTGCAGGGTCTCCTAAAGCATTCATACATGTACCGCAAGAGAGAATCAGCATTTGGTACTTTCACTCAGAGGTCACAACCAAGGCAACTGTCAGAGTCAAGAGAGGAAAAGACCAACCCCAATTAAATGCATCATTTGACTGACCCTTTTCTCCCATCTCACTTTTCTGTCTTCAGTAGAAGAAAAAGTGCTTCAGAAAAGGGAAAGGGAGGATGGGAAAAAGTCCCTAAATCAGATCTTTTCACTTTCCAACTCCAACTCTTTTGAGCCAAAAGTCTTGTTCCTATTGGAAGGATGAGAAAGATTTAAATTGGGTACAAGCTGGCCCAGACTGATGTTTAATAACTGAAAGTGACAGGAAACCTATGGGATTTCTCCCAAGATATCATTAAAGGATAGAAACGGAATGTCTACAGAGAACAGTTGAAGGAAGTAATTTTTAAAAGAAAGATTAACAATTTTATCTCTGTGTCCCATCAAATTCACCCTGTTCATTAATCTGTATCTCATATTTAAATTAGTCTAATCCTTTCCTCATTTAGTAACCAAACATGAAGTCACAGAGGAAATGGGGGTACCAATGAGGGAAAAGAAGTAAGTGTGAATTAGAAATGCAGTTTTAGGTGGACAGCCTGGGTGTTAACAGTCTTAAGAGTCAGAGCTACTATGTAGCAGACATTTCACCAGCATCGTTTGGGAATCCTGACAACTTTGTAAATTAACTAGTATTTATCCCAGCTTGCAAATAAGGAAAGGATCTCAGAGAAATCAAGTGAATCAGCTAAAGCAATAGGTTCTAGAGTCAGGACTTGAAGATAGAGGTTTTCCTTACAAAGTCCAATCTTTGGTCATTATATATACCTCTGGAGGGGAAGGGGGCAGGGGTATTTAGGGTAATAGTGGTGGGGAAAGAAAAGAGAAGACTACAACCCAAAGAAGAAAAAGAAAAGAGAAAGGAGAAGTAGGAATATGCTGAAGGAAACTTTCCATCTTTATAATTATGGCGAGGACTGACCTGAAATATTTAACCTCACTATAGTTTATCCATGAGCAACAAAAGTACTGACTTAAAAACATGTAACATTCTTAGTGCTTTTCCCTTGTCAACCTACTCTTGGTTGTATATAAATGGCTGTCTTTCAGAAAGGAAATTGTGTGAGCCTATTTAGTCACAAAACCTGCTTCCAGAAAGTTCAGTATTCTAGTTTCAGATAAGCTGTTTATGTCTATGTTAGGGAAGACCTGAGCCAAGAAACAGAATTGAAAATGACATAAATTCCTACTCTTTCCTGTCATTTTGGGTTCATTCCAAGATTTTTTTATGTTGCAAAACATCAGACATAACAATATTTAAGTATGACCACATAAATACATTATTGAGCAAAAATATTGTAGAATTTATGCCATTACAAAGAATCTTAATCTACAGCTTTCTTTCATTAATGAACACATGTGAAAGCTTTTAAAGTCCTTTTGTATGAATGCAATATTAAAAACATAGGAATAACATTATTCTTTCTCCTGTGCCTAACCTCCCCTTGAATATCTGCAGGCAAACATAGAACTTACCGTTAGATTTACCCATCAGTGATTTCACATTTACCAGCCCAGCCAAGATCGTGTGCCCTCATCGTGCGTGCATTTACACATTCTTATGTGTGTATTCACACACCTGTGGAAAAGTGTTCATCAAGAGCAGCGTATCTCTACTTTCTACTCTATACTGAGTTACGCTGATGAGTCCAGACATCCTATCAGAAGTAACTTTTGTTCCTTCACAATCACACTTCAGATCTTCTCTGGAATCAAATTATGAAAATGAGTACTGCTTTGAAATCTGAGACCCAAAATGATTGAAGATAAACCTTAAGGAAATCAAGAAATCATATGATAACTAAACCAAAAGTTAGTATGGTCTGTTTAAACTTTTTTTTTTTTTTTTTTTTGGTATAATTTACATGGACGTAACATGAAGACTCTCCATACGTCTGCTGCCCACCACAAAGTCATTTGTTCTCTTACCCTGAGAACATAAGGACATGAGCACTAGAGAAGACTAGATAAATCCTGGTTTGACTACAAGCTCCATCATTGGACACATTGGGAGGATAAAGGTGTTGCTCCCTTGGGAGCTAGACTTTGACACTCACAGCTTAGGGACTTGGGGCAGGTTAGTTAATACTGTGTGTCCCACTTTCCTCATCCTTAGAAAGGAGATAAAAGTAGCATTGTCATATTGGTTGGATTAAATAAAACATTTTAAATACTTAAAATAGTTTCACAGACTAAACATCAGCTGCTATTACTTAACACCAAGTCAATGTTTAGCATTAATATCTATCATAAAAAACTAGAAAGTTTTATTTTTATGAGGGAAAAAAACATTATTTTTCCAAAAATAGAAGCAGAAAACACAACAAAAGATCCATGGGAAATGACATAATGCACCATGGTTTCTCCACTAATTCTACCTCTAGCCTTGCCTGGAGAGACCGGGAATTCACCCAAGCAGAACACCCAGACGGGTGAATTCCAGCTGCTCTGTCCCCCTGCCCCTTCCCTGTTAGCTGTTGCCTAGACGGGCCTTCCAGAGCTCACAAAGGGGAAGTCCTGCAGGCAATAGGCCTGGGTTAGTTCTGCCCTCTGGGAAGGAGACACTTTCAAGTGTTCTGCCTTTCATCTTCATTGTGGACCCATTTCAGCTTTTCCAGATCATTTATTATCTATTTCTAGGTTTGCCCTTCCTCCTAGTTTCTGCCCTCCAGCACCCTCAATCCAAGGCCAGTGGTGAAAAGGTTTACTCTGTCCTTGTTGCTCAGCCAGGGTTTCCTGCCAAAATAGAAAACAAAGAGATGGTGAAGAGACTGAGAGTGTTCCTGCCCACACAGCCCCTGACGTCAGGGGACTGGGCCAGGCCCTTTGTAACGCAGATTTAGGAACTAAAGTTGCCAAATGTGCCTCAGTACAAGTGAGTAATTTATACACAGAGAAAGGAAGGAATCTCATTTCTGGACAAAAGTAAAAATTCTATAATGAAACAACTGTCTGGAACGGAAGGAATTAATTTGATATTTTAACCCTTTTGTATGTACCATGCGATCAAAATATGCAAAGCAACTCCCTGGATAGATATGCACATACCAACAATGTAACCGGGATCATCTCATGTAGCTATACATTTTTTTCTCTAAGTCTCCATTTCTGTATATACCAAAATACGCAATTCTTTTACAACAGAGCAGTAAGTTGAATTAATATTAGTGACAGCTAGACTCCAGGGTGGACCCCAGTGACCCCTGCCTCCTGGTGCTGACATCCTTGGGGAGTTGCCTTCCATGCTGTGCCAGAGTTGGCTTGTGTGACCAACGGGGGTATGGTGATTAAAGGTGATAATAGACTACAGCTTCTGCCTTGGGTTCTGTCTCTAAGGGAGAGCTCACTTGCTCTGAGGAAAACCATCATCATGTCATAAAGACTCAGGCAACCTACAAAGTGACCCACTTGGCAGGGAACGGAGGCCTCCAGCGAACAGCCGAGGAGGAACGAAAGTGGCAACCGCTTGGCAGTGGGTCCTGCAGCCGCAGGAGGGGCCTGGAAATGACCCAGCTCCTGCCAGAAGTTCTCTGCAGCCTCACCAGAGTCTCAGCCAGAACCAGCCAGATTCCTCACCCTTTCAGATTCTTGAGCCTCAAAAACTGGGTGATAATAAATCTTTGTTATTTTATACTGTTACATTTTAGGATAATGTATTCCTCAGCAAGAGTTAACTATTTTTTCCTATAATATTGAAGATAAAGAAAAATAACCAGATGGAGAAAGTATCTTTTTTTCCTTTCAGGTGGCTTGCACACTTGTCCCTGGAGGGGACAGGGGTGAGCATTATTCACCTTTATTCATGAGTCTCCAAGTCTGGAACAATTCTTCCAAAGTCAAAGATCTAATTGATAAGAGGACTCCCGAAATTTCTTCATTTATGTTCCTATCTGTGAAGAAGGAATCTTTTCCATCACAGATTATATCTAGACTAATAGAAAAACTTGAGGTGAAGTGAATCTCAGTGTGGGGAAGAACCCTTAAAGTTAAAGTAATTTTGTACCCACTTAGGAATTTTATAAAAATAGCCTATGGCTATAGTTTTATTGAAAACTAGAGCAAAGGAGCAAATCCAAATTGAAAGTATTGAGCTATTAGTTTCCTGCCCTGATAGCAAGAGGAAACCATTCTGCATCTGGACAGGCCCTCGGGCCCTCCCTGACTAAATAGTACATATGAGGAGGCTGACTGAGCATGGTGTTTTATACAATATTGAAGCTTTACTGAAACCTGTCTAGAAGGTGAAGCTAATTTTTTAATGCCAGTTATTTCCTTGGAGAAATAATAGAAATAATCTTCCAATTCTTTTCATCTATACCCTTGATACCTTTCCAGATGGGCTCCAGTTGCCTTTTAAAGAAGACAAAAGATGAGATGATTTGGCTTTTCAATTTTTGCTACTTGTTTGTTCATTTTTAGCTCCTTATCTCTTGAGAAATAAAAAAAGAAAACACCCACAGCAATTTGGGATGACCAAATCTCTTCATTTCACATTATTGAACATATACAGATGTAGGCAGAATGCCTGGAAGCAATCCACGTCAGACGGTTGGACACACACATGGCCACCCTCAGTCACTACATCAGCAGAGTCAGATCCACCACAGGTGCCGTGTCATAATTTGACCTGTCAGGGCCTACAGCCAGGCCATCACTTTCTGCCATCTTTCCCTGAATTCTTAATATGACCATTTTGCTCTCTTTTTTTCCCTCAATTGCTTTGTCAAGACGTTTCTTACATCACTCCTTTATTCTGCCTTTTATTGTTGTTATCTATTTGTCTTTATTACAAAGATGGATTGCCCATGATTGTCCTAGACGCTGGGATTATAATGATAAGGAATGCATGGTTCCTTAGCAGGAGCTGTAAGAATCCAACGGAGATCCACACAGTCCTGCAAGAACAGCCCCTCTGCTTCCCTGCCCCATTTCAAAACGTTGCCTGTCTCACCCTCTAACAGCCAGAGAGACCAGCAGCTAGAAGGAGACTGCAGTTACTCTTTATTCACTATTGTTCTTCCTTGTAAGAAATCATACAGACTAGCCTCTTTGCATTTACAATCTTCTTCCTTCGACACAAGAGCTCCTAGTCTTCCATACTCTTATCTCCCTCTGTATAAACCCCATAGCCTCCTCAACCTCCCACCCCAGCTGCCTTTCCACTCACTGTGCCCTCCAGGATGGCATCTGCAAACAAGCTTGTATCCTTAAGTCCTCTGAACGTTCCTGTAACTTTCTCTTCTGTTGAGCCTGGCTACTTGCTGAGGACACTACCTTCCCCACAGGCCTCGAAAGTAAAGAATGCTCTCCTCTTCCCACGTAACACGATGGGCAGGAGGGGCTGGCAGCCTCCTTGCTCCCCATCATGGCTTCCGGATCAGTGCTCCTCCCCTTGCCATTAAAAGAAATAAGCAAAGAATCCAACCTACTTGAAGCAGATGTCATCCTTACACTATCTTTCATTTTCGTGGGCATCTGCCATTTACCTGGTTACTCCCTATACTCATTGAAGGTTTTAGCCCTTGGCTTCATGTGTTTACTCCTACAGAATTCCTGTCACTGTTCATGGTGCGTTTGGAATTGCTGATTGTGCTGTCATTCTCCCTCTATTACCCAGCCATCGCAGGAGCAGCAGTGGGGTCTTGATAAATATGCATCTAAGACCCCCAGTGGTTAACCAGCCCCCACTTCACTCCAGAAGAGTATCTGTGAAAAGAGTCATCCTTGCCACTCTAGTCAAGTACCCATGAAGGATTATTCAGAGTTCTCACATATTAATGAATTACTCATCACCATGTTTGTCTTGCTTTTTCTTTCAATCTGATTACATCATTGGTATACACTGAACTTATTTTTTATAGCTCTAAAGACTTTCTGGTTCCAGTTTGCCTACAGATATGTTTTCCCATATTTTTCCTGTGCGTGTTTCCTCCAAAACTCATATTTTTAAGATAGCATCATTAGGTTTATTTCCAAGTAGATAGTGACCAAAATAATGATTAAAATGTACATCTGTTAATTTCCAGGATATTGGGAAAGGATATGAAAAGTGAGAGGAGGATGCCTATTTAAATTGTGAAGGGAGCAGGATTATAGAAATTGTGACACATTTGAATTTGCACGATGAATTATTTCAGTGTTATTATTGTAGCTTAATATGTACTTATATACATTAATTTGTAAGTAATGGCAAAAGTCTAAATTTGAATCCTGCACTAAATGCACTTCCTGACCCTTTATAGGAAAACTGGCTGCATGGTTTTTGGAAGACATCTAACATTTCTGCACTTTAGTTTTCTCATATGTGCAGTGAGAGCTTTTGCTTAGCTATTCCTAAGGGCTCTTCCTACACTAAAATTCTATTAGTCTGAGATCTACTCCCATTCTTCCTCTCATATTCCACTGAGGTAAAAGTCCCTTTAATCTCATAGCCATCTTCATCTCTTATTGAACAAGGATGGCTCTGTGTCCTCAAGTCTGTTCTAAATGACTCTTAAAGAGAAATCAAATTTTTTTAGACAATTGAGTCCTGATTGACTGAGATCTTTACATCCTAAGGATAGCTATTTGATACAGTCATGGGATAAAGCAGTCTCTTCTGTTGATATGTCTAAGTGTCTGTGAGTTCAGCCAACCAAAAAATCCATTCAGCTGAGCAGTCTTAGTGCTGGAAGAGGTCTTATCTCAAGGGGATACACCCTATTGTAAGATAAGAGAAAATGTTGGGTAATCTTTGGTCAGAATCTTTGTGAATCCAAATGCCTCCACTGATAACTTGGCGGGGTGCAGGGGGGGAGTGTGGCTTAGGAAGATTTATATGTTTAAAAAGTGAATTCTATAGTGTCAAACAAAACAGCAGTCATTGATGGAATAAAGTATATATCAATACTGTAGTAAAAGCTATAGAGGTTAGTTCTGTATTTCACAAAAATCCATATGGTGAGAGAAACAGAAATATACATTTTAAGTGAACTTACACATAATGAGGCAGTATTTTTATATCTAAATAGCTATGGAAGCAAAAGATAAAATCAAGACATTATTATGAACTATTAGTCAAATGACTTAGTGGAAGTAAGCTATTTTATGATAAAGGGAGTCTTACGTTTCAAGCAGAAACACTCCTAGTTGGAGATGTATAAAGGCCAAAGAAAATCCCAAACAGAATTTTTAAATATCTATGTGATAAGAAGTTTAATTTATGAGGCTGCCAACATTCTCAAAGCACCTGAATATCACTTTTAATGGTTAATTGATATTGTTGGCATCTAGCCCCATGTCTTTTCCTAAAAGTTCAAAAGGTATATTGCTAAAACCATGAAACCTTAAGCTGCCCTTAACAAGCTGTGTAAGATGACTTTCTTCCACCTTTTTGTCAAACTGACTCTTATTTATTCTTAAACGTTTTTTCTCTGAAGTCTTTCCTAATCCTATTTCCCCTGGTAGATTAATCGCTAGCACTGTTTTTTCTTTAAACAGAAAGCTTGGATGCACTTTTAACATGCATGCTTTAATTGTCTGCATATCTGTCTCCCTCACGATGGTGTCTTACTCATTTCTGTTTCCTTAATACCAGGCACGAAGCCTGGCATACGGAATGGGCTTAATAAATACATATTTTTGAACTGCTGAGAAATACAAGACCCAGAAAGAAGCTATTTTGACAGATCACATAGCTCATTAGTAACAGTACTTGGGTTAGAATTCAAATATGCTTCTCTTGATGTGATGATTTTCACATAATTCATAAATATTTACAGAATTAATGAATCAATAGGTTGATAAATTAATGATTTCTACAAACTTTCCATTGTTCTATTCTGATCAATAATAAATATACCATCTCTCTTTTTAACCAGTCTTCTGGCTACTTGGCTTCAATGAGGCAAGTGATCAGGCAATGAGATTAATATACACAACAAAGGGACCAGATATTTCACATACATTTGATTGTTTTGGTTTCATGAAGACGTAGTCAATATCAATCATACAAGCTAACATTTATCTGGTAACAAAAATCTACTAGTGATATCTAATGATCTAAGCCAGTCATCTGAGAGACAACTTTCTTACCAGTTGAAAATCTATCCTGTGAATATAACTACTGAGGAGTTTTTGTTTCAAAATGAATCTTCTTGGACATGAGCCAGTTCACGTATCACAGGTGATTAAGGGAAGGTTAAATAGCTTCCCTGTTGCTCTGAAAGCAGAGAGGTAAACTTTTTATTGACCTGGACACTAAGGAATTACCAACTTGACCTCAAGAATCATAATATGCTTTGGATATATTTCTTAGAAACAAAAGAAGAACACTCTCCCCTTGGATGTCCACAAGGCTTACTCTCTCATGTCAACCAGATACCTGTGCACACATCACCTAACCAGAGAGGTCTTTTCAAATCAACCTTTTCTAAGATAGGACTGCATTCTGGTTTTCTCCCTTCGTCCCCTTACCCTGCTTTTCCTGTACCTATTATCACCTGATATACTATATGCCATTTTTATGTCTTGTTATTACATATGTATATATAACATATATGTTCTATCCACATTTTACACATTTAATATTTTTGAGTAATGAGTGTGCAATATCATAGATACATCAGAGAGCCTACTTTGCATAAAATTCAGAGTAAAGATTTAAAATTTGGTAAGGACACTGTAGTTAGTCATATGATACAAACCATTAATTTTATAAGTATGAAATGAAATAATAAAACAGATAATTGCACACTTCAAGAGCAAAACACTGAATAAAGTGCTTTACATGCATAAACCCATATGATACTTATGGCAGTTCTAAAAGGTAGATCTTATTACTATATGTCATTGATTTAAAGATATGCATTTTTCTATTTCTCATTTAATATCTTTATCAATATTGAAATCAGAATAATTATCACCTCAGGATAATTATCATAGAAGTTATGTGAGTTTGAAAAATATAAAAAGGAAAGGAATTAAAGATAATTGTATTTGTTCTTTAAAAAAAATAAACTTAATTACTGTGTTTACCAATGTATAACTTTGTACAAAAATCTCTGAGATGTAAAAATCAATTTGGCAATAACATAGTTTCTAGCTTTTTCCTGATTTTTTCAGGAAAGAAGTGTTCATGAGCCTCCAAAAAGAACCACTACCCCATAACCTGTATCATGTATAATATGTGAGACATCATTTGCCCAGTGCTGGCATGAGACTCAGTTATCCATGTGGAAGAGTGGCTCAAATGGCCAAGGTTGTGGATCCTGAGCCTGTTTTTCAGGGTGATAAGGTCAAAGCCAAGGATCTTTTTTCTGTAGGAGCCCAAAGTTAAATTTCAGAAGTTCAAAGTGGGTAAGGATAAAGGACAGGGAGTTGCTGTCCAAACCTACACAAGGCAGAAAATATGGTTAGAGTCAAAGACTGCAGTCAGTGTTAAGAGAACCAAACTGGGGAGGGGACAGAGCAGAATATGACCATGACACTCCAGCCTGCATCCAGGGTTTAATCAGACCGAAAAAACAGGAGAAATGAGTTCAAATGAGAGGTGAATTTAAACTTGGGGACTGAAAACAAGCAATTATTCCCCCTAAAGAACCAAGCATGAGTGATTTTTAATTGTAGGACACAGCTGTGTGCCCCACAGCCCCTGGTTTGGGGAACAGATAAGCTTCCAAGATATAGTCTGCCCCACAGGGAGGAGACACCAGTGACCACACTTGGGTGGGTCCTCCTGCAGCCCTAGTAATTTTAACAGCCAATATCTGGTTAATGAAATAGATGAAATTCAAGATCCACCAAGAGACCCTTCTGGATGTCAAGCATAACCTTTGGTGAATATCTCTTCACATAAACATAATGCACAACAGCCTTCTCCTTGGCTCTCCAGAGGACCCGAATGACAGATTGCCATGTGCACAGTAATCCAAGTCGATGACATTCTGTCAAGGCCTTCCTCATTACAGTACTGCATTTCTGACACAGCAATAAAAGAAGGCCATTTTTAACTATATCCCCTGTTGTTCTGTTGTCTAGTCATTTAATTTCCAAAGAGAACTGTCTCAAAAAAAAAAAAAAAGCCAGTTTGTCTAATTGAAATGATCAGGTTAAAATAGTAGCATGTGCATGTATTTATCAATTTATGAATATAAAGGCTTTCTTCTAACACAGAAAAATCTTAATGGACACAATCTACACTGGGAAATCCTTACTAGTCACTTTTATTGAGTATTAATACCTGTTTAGGAAGAACTACACTTAGTTTTTATCAGTTTCATTTGTTTAAAAAATCTTAGGAATTAATTGCTGCATCTATGCAGCAATGATGACTGATGTGGAGAATTCAACCTCCAAGAATATGTTAGCCTAATGTATGTCTTTATTCACTAGATAAATGCTGGCTTCTCCACACCACTTTAACAGGGCAGCACTAAGTCAGGGTGAAGATTGTTACTTCAGCATTTGAAATGTTGACTACAGTTTTAAGCTGCTGTTTGGGGATATTTTTGGCTACTGGTTGCAGCTAACCTTTACTGAATGCTTACTATTTGCCAGTAATTTTTTTAAAGACATTTGATATATTTTAAATGAGACTTTAATTTATACATCAGCCTTCAGAGTGGTATTACTTTTTTTCATTTCACAGATAAGAAAATACAGGATTTTGGAAGTTAAGTAACTTATCCATGGTCACACAATTACATGCAAACAACAGAAAAGTGCCTCTCCCCGGAGAAGGAGTATGGAGGTAGAGAAAAGGTGTCTGGGGAGTAGAATTAGGGGAAATGGAAAAATTTGCTCTGTCTGGATTAAACTAGGAAAATCTATACGCAATATCTGTTTATGCCTTTTATAGAATTAAACCCCAAATTGATAATACATATTTTCTTTCTTTTTAATGTGTGACTGAAGAATTTGTAAACATCAAAATCTTGGTTACCAGGCAGTTATCTTCAGAAAAGGTATAATTGGCATAAGATTGAAATTTTGCAATGAGAAAATTCTCCACGTGCATGTACTGTGTTGTGAGTCACTGCTAAAAGGAGGAACTGCCACCCCAAAGGACCAAAGAAAAAACTCAAACTGCGAGAAACAGGCTACGCCCATCTGGAATTTTCTACTCCTGGAGGCAGTGATGGTCTTGCCAGAGAGATGGAACGTTAGGTTACTTTGACGGCATGCCATTTGACAGGAAAATTGTGAAATTGCCCTTGTTTTGAACCATGCTCACCAGAAAGGCTTCTCACTGTACTATTGCTTCCTGAGTATCACATTTGATAGGAAGGATTCTACTAATATAAGCATTCCAGTTTGCTTATCATTGCATTTCTTACTATAAATGAATAAATCAGAATTATGGAATTGTACCACTTTCTATGAGCTTGAAGAACAGGAGCCTGCTCCTGAAAGACAGATCAGCTCTTTCTCTGATAAAACAGCAGGAATGAAAGGGAACCAAACTCTAAATATGATTAATTCACCAAATCAATATACTTTATATATCGAAATATGTAACAGGCCTCTTCAACCCAGGAAGCTCTGCACAACTTAACAGCCAGAAAGCAGTTCTACTGGAGAAAACTAACCCAGGGATAAGTTCATTTTCAAAATGAGGTGTTTCCTGCTGCCAAACCTACGCCCACCATAATCCACAATCCCATACGCCTTATAAGAATTCAGAAGGAAATAAAACAGTAAACCAAACTAAAGAAAATAATGTAAGACAGAAAACCCAAATAAATATATCTAATACATAAAACAAAACTCTTCCCTTAGGTAAATACCAGGCATAAACGAATACAGTGGTATATTAGTAGCTACTGGAACTTCAATAGTTGTGCTTTTTAAAAAAAAAAAAAAAAAAAAGCTATTACCGGATGCCTAGATCTTGGGTTCTGATACCATTCTCCAGTTAAAAAAAGAAAAAAAGAAAAAGAAAAAAAATCAGGAGTATTTGGAGAACTGTCTGGCTCTAGACTGAGGCAGGGAATAGACAAATCAGGAGCAAGTTCTGGGCACCAGAAAGTAAGGAAGTACTCGGAGAACGAAAGGATGGGGCCTGTCAAAGGGAGTCAAAGTGAAAGAGCTCCAAATGGCCAGAACTGGAATAATTTGAGCAACAGAATAAATAGCACAGCTGGAAGATAACCCAAAGCATAGAATAAATATTTCAGGTCCATACCGATACAAATAAATGATACAATAAACAAATGAGGGAGAAGAGACAACTCTTTCTTAGAAAGAATTTCAAATAATTTATTTGGATGCTCCCTTTTCCAGGAAGTGGGGCTTAAATCACCCCCTACTTTTAAGTGTGGGCTACACCGAGTGACTTGATTCCTTAGAGCAAGGAAAATAGGCAGAGGAAGTAAGCTCACAGTGGAGACACCTGGCAAGCACTATCTTGGCCAGATGATGAATATCATTACTGCTAAATCACGGACACAGCATGTAGCCTGATGTGATGTGATGTGGTGAGAATTCACCTCTCTAGTCTTCCTCCCTAAAGCCCCTTACCCTAATCTACAAATGAGAAAAACATTAGACAGACCCACATTGGGAGACACTCGACAAAATATTCCTCAATACTGACAAGGACATAAAAACCAAGGAAAGCTGGAGAAACTGCCACACTGGAGGAGACTGGGGAGATGTGATGACTAGACGCAATGTGCTATCCTGGAGGGGATCCTGGCACAGAAAATGGACCTGAGGGAAAAACTAGTGAAATCGAAACAAAGTCTGCAGTTCAGTTAACAGTAACAAACCAAGCTTGTTTTCTTAATGTAACAAAGGTACCATAGTATCTTAAGATGTTAATCTTAGGGGAACTAGAACTCTCTGTACTATCTTTGCAATTTTTCTGTTAAGTTTACAAGTATTTTTAAATTAAAAGTTTATTTTTTAAAAAAGAGAACTATTGCTTTCTTCACGTTGTGGCTCTATGGATTTCTTAAAAGCTATGCAATGAAAAATTCTACATCAGATGGATGTCGACATTTCTAATTGTTCTGGTGTAGAAAAGTCACCTTGAAAAGACTGCATTCAGATTGAGAAACATAGCAATTCAATTATATGCCACATCCAACCATCTCTATTCAGACCTTGCAAGACACAAGATTTCTGACCTCAATTATAATAGCGGGATCCTCTTTTAATCTGGCTCCTTAGTTCCTAGTAAGGGCTAAACCTGGTAATAAAATAAATAGATGGTAAATGAAGAAAAACAAGATCAATAAAACCACCTTGTCAGTAAAGATACTCAACTTAGTCTGGAAGAAAATGAGCAAGGTACATTTTGAAAGGTGGTCCCAGGAGAAGCAAAGTTGTGATGAAAAGTTATTTATTCCTTCAATCATCTGTTCAGTACAGATGTACTGCTTGCCCATAGTGAGTTTGATATTCCAGAAACAGACAGAAAGGATAAAGCCCTTGTTATCATCCTCCTGGAAGTCACAATCTGGGGGAAAAGACAGTCAGGAAAGGGAGGACTTAAATATACTGATAAATGCTAGAGCTGCCTTTTTCCTCCAGTGTCTGTGCTTTGTAAAATATGCCGGCTGCTGCCTCAGCACATCATCTCACCCTGCACCGTCAGTGGTTACGAATTCAGGAACCATTCTGGATTTATGGAGGGAAATAATTTTCAAAAAGCTACCTCCAAAACCCTTATCCCTTTTTTATAAAGCCATGACTGAATGGTAATTTCTCTGTCTCATTTGAATATTGCCCCTGCTACAGCCATCTGGGCTTTTATTATTTAACCATTTTACGCTGACTTATGAGCAAGTAACCAAGGTGACCTAATGGTATAGCTTTATCCTTAAAAGGAAATTTATTATTCCTCAAGATTTATAAAGACAACCCCAAAATAAGTGAAGAATGTGTTTTTGCCCAATGCCATGTACATTCTTTGTGTATCCAGTTGGACTTGAAGTCTGTAAAAAAACACGTTTCCTACCCGCAACCCGACCTCACCAGTGAACTATGGCACCATTTGGGATTATTTTTTTCTTTTAAGTCAATTTTATTTAGGAATAAAATAGACTCACTCTAAGTATGCATTCAATAATTTTTGACAAATGAATATACCCATGTAATCACTGTAATGATAAAGCATAGAACACTTTCCCATCACCCCGAAAAGTTCCTTCCTGCCCCTATCCTCTGATCCAGGCATTCATTGGGTTAATTTATATCCTCAAGGAAGTAGATGCCAAGACAGAATCAGCCATGAAAGAGATTTAGGGGAAATAATGAGGAGGATAAAGGGAAGAGAACTGAGAAGGCATAGAGAACCTACAGAGCAATGCAGCTCTGACACCTGAGAAAGAAAGGAGGAAGGTGGGAGGAGGGGTAAAGAGGGATTCTCAGGCTGCAAAGTGCAACCCAAAGAAAGCCTTGGCCAGGCAGAGGGGGCATCCTCCAGGAAGTCTCCCATCAGAGGAGTCCTATGCCTCTTGGGAGTGGGCGGGAATCAGCACCTCCTCTATCCTCAGCCGTAGGTAGGGGTATCCCACGTGGGATGAACCATGATTAGTGTATCCATTCACCTGCTGCTGAACATTTGCATTGTTTCCAGTTTGAAGCTCTTATAAACAAAGCTGCTACGAACATTTATGTACAACTCCTTGTGTAAACATGCTTTCGTATGTCTTAGGTAAATACATGAGAGTAGGATTGCTGGGTCTCATAAGGGTGGTTTAACTTTGAAAAAAAAAAAATCTGCCCAAACTTTTTTTCCCAAGAGTCATTGTGTATTTTACAGGATGCCCAGTTGCCCACATCCTCTCCAATACATGGTACTATCAGCCTTTTTGATTTTAGCCCTTCTAATGAATATGTAATGATATCTCATTGTGGTTTTAATTTGCTTTTCCCAGTGATGAGAAGCATCTTCTTATATACTTAACCACTGCCTTCCTAAGGTTCCCAAGAGTTTCATCCCATTAGAGCAACAGCTCAAAATCATTTAAATCAGGCCCAGGTGTTAAGGAGGTTACCAGGTGTAACCTGTTAAGCACAAATCCTGATTGATTAGTGTTCCCTACTGAGGAAAGAATAAAATAATCTAAAGAAAATAACCTCAAGGTTGTAGGCCATTGCTTTGAATATATACGTATTTTTTAAATCTTCCATCACCTAGCTGTTATATGTTATCAGTTTATAACAGCAACTACATTCAGCTGCTAAAAACAGAGTTCCAACAACAGAGACTTAAAATTCACATTTTTCTCACATAACAGAAGTAAACAGTTGATGACATTGATTCAGAAGTTCAGGAATATTAGTACTGAAGTACCTGTGATGCTCTTGATATTTTTTTCAAGGTCCCACGGTGGTTGCTCTGACTTCGGCCATCTCAGCCCATGTCGGGAAGGTAGAAAAACAAGGCTTCCGCCTGAGGCAGCCCTTTTAAGAGCTGCCCTGGAAGCCTCAGCCAATGGCCCAGAGCTGCCCTGGAAGCCCCAGCCAATGGCCCAGAGCTGCCCTGGAAGCCCCACCCAGTGTCTCGTGATTATGTCTCACTAGCTACCTAATTGTAGTGGGGTCGTGGAGATGTGATTTTTAAACTGGGCATATTACCGTGACCAATAATATAAGAGCGCTGTTACTCAGTTAGAAGAACAGAGTTGATATTAAGTAGGCAACTAGGAGTCTTTGTAGTCTCCTTCCCCTTACACTTGAGGGTCTGAAAAGAACAATCTCAAATTACCATTATTTGATCACTTTCAATTCACTGCTTAATACATGTAGCTTCTGGCATCTAACTTCTCTGTAATTGTCTGTATTTAATCCTTTTAACAATTATACCCCTCTACCTGGAGTGTTTATAATTAAACCCCTTCTTTTAAAAATTACTTCTGTGCTTTATAGCATAGTATTCAATGCTGATTAACCACTGTCAGGTGACTCCTCAGTTTCCTGTTTTGGTTCTTTGCTCCTCTTCCCTTCTTATTTCTATACGTTCTTTCTAGCAATACCGTTCACACTTACGACATCAATTTTTAAATTACCTACGTACCTTCTAAATCTCAGACTTAAATTGCTAATCGCCTATGAGTTACTGCCTTGATTTGCCAAATACCTACTAGGTACCGCCACCTGGGTAGCTTAACAAGAAAACAAGATTCAAGATTTTCAAACTGAAATTCTCTACCTCCCCTCCTTTCACCCCCAAATCTCCCATATTTCCTGTCCCAGCTGATGTAACAGAATTAGTAAGAATAAAAGGGGAAAAAAGACATGACCAAAAATTATAAATCCCCTATATGGGTCAGAATCAATGTTAAAATGTTTTTATGCCCTATATAATTTCCTTGTCACAATAACTTTATAAGACGGCACATCTCAGGAATGGCTTGATTTGGTGGCTAAAAGATTTCATTAAGAATCTGTCAGCTTTGTCCTAAGACTGGCCCCAAGATGATTACCAGCTGCAACTGCAAACATGTATGCTTTTCCCTTTAGTACAAAGGGAAAGTGTTTGCCATCCCAGTTATTGACTAAAAGTTCTGGGCTTTCCTCTGAGTGTATCAACTTCTGTCAAGTTCCCCGAACCAATCACAGCCAGAAAGAGTTTATGTTTTCACTGTCTGGCTTCTGCCTACCCAGAACCCTATAGCTCTGAGGGAGGCAGGGAACTCAGGAACTGAAATGTGGACTCATTAACTAGAAACTTCTTTAAAAGCTTAAAATTAAAGAGCCACCTTAAAGGAATGGAAAGCCCTGATGAGATCTACTCTATATGACCACATTGTTTAAGGGTCTCACTTGCTCAATCTAGCTTAACCACATAGTTTGAGGGTCCCCAGTTACCTAATTTTATTTCTGCAGAGTGTTTGTCCACAGAGCAGAACAAACTGGAAAGCAAGCAGGAAAAGGACAGCCAATGGAAAGAGGACAAGAAGCACCAAAGAAGATGGATAAAAGAACCCTGTTAAGACCCAAAGGACGGGAGTTCTTGCGCCTGGTCACCTTGGCCTGAGGCTCCCCCAGTTGATCGCCTTTCCCTTGGGCAATAAAAAGCAGCTTTTCATTCTATCTTTTGCCTCCGCTGTGAATTCTTTCATGGTAGAAAGGCAAGAGCCCACACTTTGGGGGTTTTCCCCATGGGGAGGCCCCCTGCCCGCTAACAGCTTTACCCAACCAGAAAGCAAAAGTGAATACTGGAGAGGCAATGAACCATGTCCACAATGAAAGTCAGACTGAGCAAGGATATTTTAATTACTGCTTTATAAACATTATCAAGGTTAAGGAATATATCACTATCATATAGGAAAAGAATATAGTAAAGAACCCACCACATTTACATATCCATGAGCATATTTTTATGCTTCTAATAAAAACTATGGTGACTAATTCTAATCTGAACTTTGTAAATTGACAGTTTTTCTACTAAGAGTTCTCCTGTTGAAGAAAGTTAAATTGTCCTATCTGTAGGAGCTCCTAAAAACCTTCCCGAAAAAAATGTTTCTCTATAAAAGATTAAATATTTATGGGGGAAAATATACATCCAATCTATTATTCCAAGAAATTACCCCTAATTCTATTAGCTTGCATTCAAGATCTTAAGGGTATTAGAATCTATTTTACTTGATTAACTCTTTGTTGACATAAGCAGAATATTCTTTTACATGTGGAAATAAATAGGGGAGCTCTATATTTGAGGGGGAGGAGTCCTAGATTAAAACAGACTGCATACCACACATACCAATCCCTTTTTTGTTCCTTCTCATTTCAGTAAACAGCTTCCCTTACCCCTAGAGGAGTCCTTGAGAAAGCAGAACATATGGGTAGTGTGTGGAGAAACTAGAGGGTAGTTTTTGGCTTTTGAAGAATCAGGTATTAAGAATTACAGATATGGCTTCAAGTTGTTGGTATGAATTATTGGAAATTCCTAGATCATTAGCTATATTCCATAGGAAATGCCCAAATGAATTCTAAATACAATATAAGTGATTTTTTGGATTATCTGCTTTTGTTCCTCTCCAATAGCTTGGAAAATTAAGTCAACTGCATGTGAACCTCTTATTCACAACTAGACAGAACATAGCCTCCTCTGAATTATTCATGGTAATTGTGGGCAAGGAGAAGAAATGTCATGAATAAATTAAATTCACAGATGAACAAAAATATCTATATTGTCATGGCATATTGTGTTTATCATTGAGAGAGAATATTTCATAACATATTATATTTATAATGTTTTGTCTATTAGACTTGAAGTTTTGAGGGCACCCAATGATAAGGAACTGAGGCAGACACCAGAACTATAAATAAATATAAACTATCAAGTCACAGTTGGTCCTCTCAAGAAATTTATTGTTTCATGAAAGACACAGATAAGAATACTAAGGTTTACAAAACAGTAAGACAGTCACTTCAGGATACAGGGGCAGAGGGACAGGGAGATTTGGGGAGTCAGGAAATTCCAAGGATAGGTAAATGAGCTAAATGTTAGAGGATAAGTTATCCAGACAGCTGATAAAAGGGCATAAGTGGGATAAGACGACCTCATGAAATTGCTGGATCACACGGCAGTTCTATTTTTAAGTTTTTGAGGAAACTCCATGCTGCTTTCCATAGTGGCTGCACCAATTTACATTCCCACCAACAGTGTACAAGTGTTCCTTTTTTTCCATAGCCTCACCGACAGTTGTTATTTCTTGTCTTTTTGATGATGCCCATTCTGTCAGGTGTGAGGTGATAGATATCTCACTGTGGTTTTGATTTGTATTTCCCTGTTGATTAGTGATGTTGATTACCTTTCAGTACCTGTCGGTCATTTGTATGTTGTCTTTGGAAAAATGTCTATTCACTTTCTCTGTCCATTTTTTATCAGATTGTTTAGGTTTTTGCTCTTAAGTTGTGTGAGTTCTTTAAATATAGACCCTTTGTCAGATATAAGATTTACAAATATTTTCTCCCATTTCATAGGTTGCCTTTTCATTTTGTTGATGATTTCCTTTTGCTATGCAGAAGTATTTTATCCATTTTCTTGTTTTTCCTAAATCCTATTGGAGGGGACACCTCCCTATTTTTCTCACTTAGAGTAACACCACTGTAGGAAAGTCCTTTTTAAATGTACCCATACCTCTCAAACATGTACTGCGGATAGTCACTACCTGTTTGGCAGCACATGCCAGAACTGGTAAGAAGAGACAAAAGGGACAAACTCATCCACTGACTTGATGTCCAGCTGTAACAGAAGGTGGAAATGATCTGTGACTAATCTCCACTTGCTTTGGTACAACAATGATAGAAAGATAAGAGTATTAGAGAGATGGCTGTAAGAGGACAATTCCACACATTTGCTGGCTGAAATAATGGAAGGATCAGGATTTTTAGTACATGTTAATCAAATAATAATGGGAGATGAGAGGAGGAGAAAGAAAAAAGCAGTAAGTTATTCTTCTTTCTCTTTTGTTGAAAATAATTCTCAGCTGTTTGGAGTCTGGGGCCAGTGTTATTTACCATGGGAAGGAAGGTTGTTGAACAAAAGAAAGGCCAAGATCGCGCCTGATTTTGTGTGTGGTTAAGTGGTGAAACCACCACCCTTCCCCACAGGGTTCTCTCCAAACTATTTCTACAGAATGACAGGAAGTGAAAAGGGAAATGCGCAATCCATCCCAAAGTCTCCCTTTTGTCACTTTCCAAACAATGTCTTCAGCCCAGAAACGAACATTCATTACATTTTGTCCTGACAGGAAATGAACCTCATAAGATCCTATTTTGTTCTTGTCCTTGTATCACCAATATCACCAAAAGCAATCGTGATTTTGCATAAGATATTATATGTAGGAAATCAAAATACATTTACACCTTGTTTCCATGATGTTAAAAAGCAAAGTCAACTCATCATACGGATGGGGCAGGCAAACACAAGATGAGCTGGTCACATCTGGTGCCAAAAAGGAAGGAAGGACTTTTTTTTAAGCAGGTTATGTCAAACGGATGAGGGAGCCCACCAGCAAGGGGTTCCACTGATCAAAACTGAACAACTTGAATAACAAAAATAATTAACGTAGTACTGGGTTATAACCCAAGGTATGATATAAATATCCCTGAGTCCCTACAGATATAAATACATGACTGAATAAATAAACCAATGGAGAAGAAGAGACAAATCTTTCTTACAGAAGAATTCCAAATAAGTTACGGAAACATTCCCTCCAGGAAATGGAGCTTAACCCACATATTGCTTGAATGTGGGGTGAACTTAGTGACTTGCTTCCAAAGAATAGAATAGGGAAAGGGGAAAATAGTAACTTTACAGTGGAAAAATGTGGCAAACACTACCTTAGCCAGAGGATGAAGGTTAACATCATTAGTGATGAATCGTGATGAGAGCATGCACCCCCGATGTGAAGTGATAACTAGGTAAGATGTACACTGAACTCTCCATACTATCTTTGCAACTTTACTGAATATCTTAAAGTATTCCAAAAGTAATATTGTATTCAAAAAAAAAAAAAAAAAAGGACAAGTCAACATTATAAAAGCATGTGGAATGAAACTATTAAAAAGCATTTATTTGACACATGATATCCAAGAAAGTTTTTTTAAATGTGTGAATAAGGTACACTTTAGAGGGAAAAAGCCAAAGATATATGATGAAATTTTTATGCATAACATTTTAAATGTTTCCACTTTTTTGCGACAATTCAGGAAGGCTTCCTATATCAACTTACTACCTTTTCCTAAAACAAACAAAAGAATAGTGTCAGTTAAGTGCTTTCAAGGGTAAATTTTCTCCAAGCTATAGTAAACCTGAGATCATTATGTAAGAGGATAAAAGCATCAAAGATTTTGCTCCAAGTACTCACATGACATTTATTATTTGATTTGAATCCACCTGCAGCCCCCCTTCCTTTTCTGGTTAATTCGCAGTGTTCCACGCTCTCTTCGCTGGTGTATGCTTTACACCAGGTGAGGTCTTGCAGCATCATTAACTCTTCTGTTTCTCTTCCCCGCCACCACTGCTTTGTCTTTATTCTGTTGCTGGGAGAGAGAGCAACAAAATTCGGAGGAGGGCTTTCTTTCCCTCATTAATTTTATAAATTTTGATTCGTGTTGTACAGTCTTCAGAGTTACTTTGATCAGCTTAGTCATGTTTCAAGGTTGGTGTTTCTTAAAGAGTGGTGTGAAATTACTGAATAGAAAGTAAATAATAATAAATAACATTCATCCTCTTTCTCCATTAACCCTTTCCCCAGTTCTCATCCTTGACTCTAAGAACCCACTTCCCTTACCCCTGGGGAGAGAGAGGAGCTCTCTCTGTTGATTGAGAAAGATTACATCAAACGTTGCAAAATGTTCCTAGTTATAACCCTGAGCTCTAGGGAATCTTCTGATCAGACCCAGATTTGATGTGTCACCTGTAGACACCTGTACACAATGAAAACTTCCCTCTCATTGAACCAACAACCACAAAAAGAAAAGTGGCGTGAAGACCAGCTGCACTGGAACCACCTAGGGTGTTGATTCTTGACCTAGACCTACGAACTTAGAATCTCTGGGGCGGAGCCAGAAACCTGATTTTAACACTGGCACCCAGGGGACTTTTTTGTCCATCAATACAGGAGGTGGACATGTCTCTGGACATCACAGAGGCATTATCACTCTTAGTTTTAGCTTCCATTTATGGAAGAACTTGAAACCATTTTAGCCATTTCTGAACTCCAAGTGGATACTGAGGTGCTCCCAAATTCAGAGGCTGAGAAAGCTTCATTCTTAACTTTGTATTTGGAAGAGTCTATCAGTCTCATAACAAAGTACTCATAGAAATAAATTTTCTTGTGATTGTTTTTCAACCTCAGCATTTCCAAGGGCCATTTTCAAATAAGGCACTTTCCAAGACCTGGCTACAAAAGGCTATATTAAGTACTGTTCTTACATATCTAAACATTATTTCCATCTACTTGCTTCACTTTCTTAAATGGATTTCTTGCCACATTTTCTAGACTAATGATATAATACCAAGGGTCACATACATAATAAAATAGAGAATTAGACTGAATCTATCTGAAGAATAGATCATTTCAGCTGACCCCACTTGGTTAATAACTCCCTGGAAAGATTTTTTTTTCTCAAAGTTAGAATAATGTGAAAAGTATATGTGGTTTATACTCATTCCACTTTTCTTTGATGGCTGAAATTCCCATTGTCTGCCTCATTGTGACACATTATTCCCATTTTCTTCTCATTTCATTTAAAATGGTCACGTTGTCTTTCATGCTAATTAGCTTTAAACAAGAAAAATATCCCTGTACACGTAATAACCAAATCCAATTGGCCATTATGTCATTAACTTCATGCTTTGGAGGCATAATGACTGCCTGTTACAACAAAGCAGAGCTGGTGTAAATTAAATCTCAACGGGTCATTCATTAAAAAGGCATTGTAAAATGGCCTGAAAAATAAGGTTCTTTAGCTAAACTTAATGGTATTTTTCCCATAAAATTTTCCTAATGTTGCCCTTGTAGTTCAAACACATCCATTTTAGTCAATTTCTAAATTCTTTACTCAAAAATAGTATCTTAAAAAAAGAATTTAATGCTGATTAGACCTTCTGACAAAACCAACCTAAAACATCATCTTTAATGTTTCTAACCAAATGCTACTGAGAACTGTACAGATATTTTTGTGCATGGATTCAATATTTCCTAAGAAAGTAAAATGCAAAAAGCTGATCATGGCCACTGAAATATCAAATTTAATTATTTCCTAGATACTAGTCATTTTTAAAGCAAGTAATTCATTCCTTTACTATTCTGAATTCTGAAGTAACAATCTCAACCAGGTTACAATGATTAATAAAGACCTTTATACAAAACCTTTCACAATCTAAAAACCCTTCTGGCATTTTTTTTTTTTTTTTTTCCTGTTGGGAGATATATGTGTTTGCATGGTATTTGGATCTATTTTAGTATATATAAAGGGAAAGCTTTCCAATTATAGAGCATATAGAAATTTAGTTACGAATTTTTTGAATAAAAATTCTTCCATTCAATCATTCAACAAAAATCGTCTCAACTCTTTTGCGTGCAAAGCACTACACCAAAACCTTTGAGAACAAATGTGAATAAGGCAGACATCCTCCCTGCCCTTATGGAGATTGAAAACTAGTGCTATTAATTCACTTCCAAAAATATAATGACTTTTTGTCATTTTTGTGCTGGCTGAGTTCACCTCATATTAAGCAATAAGATTTTTTAGTACCTAACTGTTACTGTTTCAACAGAACAAAAACAAATAGGAAATTTTAAACATGGTAGAAACCTACAGCACATGTTATACATAAAATTATTAGTGAGCATTATGGGTTTTACAGAATTTGTGGTCACTGCATTTATGATATAATTTAGTCAAATATGTGGTAAGTTAGAAAACAGAAAAGTATGTGAGAAGTGTATCATGCTAAGTCTATGATATGAGCCACACTCCCCCCTAAATTAGGAGACACATCTTTGGGGAAGTTTATCTCTGTAAAACAGAAAGATAAACCCTGAACCCAGAAGTTTCAAGATCTTTTCTTTCCTAAGTAAATAATGACAGGATGTAAGTATGTGGAGGAGGAAAGGCTGTATCGTCCTCTCTCCCATAAAAGTATAAAGTTCTTAACTTCCTATGATTGTTCCTATTTAGAACGTTATATTCTGTAAATTATTTGAAAAAGGAATTTTGAGTAATTCATAATAATCTCAGAAATTGGTTTTTCATTCTAAGGTTAATACTGTATACAGACATATTAAATTTAGAGTTTAGCCATTTTTTCCACCTAAATAATGAATTCAAGGATGACCTAGAAACCGCTTTGTTTCTCCCAACTTTTAGTTCAGTTTAACCTTCCCATTCACTGCTACTAGTTTAGTAAAGGATTTCTGCTGGTCGTCAAGGAAACTGAAATATAGAGAGGACTGAAGATGTTGATAATCTCGTTTCTCATAAACCTATAAACAAGAGATAAACTGAATAGACAAAGCACAAATGCATCTACTGTCCCATTGGAGAAAATAGGTTTGAAATTATCCTACAAAGAGGCTCTTCAAAAACAGGGCCTGCTGTTTTACAAAAGGGGAAAAGGAAAAGTGAGAACGTGAGGGATTCTCTAGAGGTACTGGGATAAATGAGGAAAGAAATGGAACATGAAGAATAAGAGTAAACATTCATTACAAATGCAGGAGGAATCTTTTTTCTTTTCTAATTTAAAAATGGGAATCATGAGCCTGCAATTCTGCCCATCTTCCTTTGCCTTTTTGTCCAGCCAGATAATTGTATTCAGTAGTGCAACATGAGCAAATTTCAGGAAGGTTTAATGAAAACAAAATCTCCACAGTAGCATTTTCATATTTCACTGAATGGTTTTAGAAATATCCAGAATTGTAGGACAGTCAGGTAAGTGGGGGCACCAGGCAGATAGGTGGAGGAGAGGGAGGATGGTCCAGAAGATGGTGGTGTGCCCGCCTCCAGCACAAAGGGACTTTACTTCTTCTAAATGAGTGCCAGCAAGAAACCAGTGAGAACCCAACAGACACGACTGCGTGGTAGCAGAAAGGATTTAACTGGACATGACCCAGTGTTCGTTGTATTATAATTAGCACCGTGGGTTGGGCCCTCTCCCTTAGGTTTTCCTGTGTACACCGTGGGTGAAAGCATTTGCAAAGGAGATGCGCACGCCTAAGCATTCAAGGGACGTGAACCGTCAATCAACCACAAGAACGCCCCTAAAGCCAGGACATAAGGCAAGAGAAACAAAGGAGTGGCACCATTTTCCTCTCTTGGGTTGGTCCACCTTCAATTCTTCAAGGTGTACTATGCTGACTTTTGCTCTACTAATGAAATCCTTTGTTTACAACATATTTAGTCTTTCGTTTAAATTCTTTTTCTCGGGTAAGACAAAGAATCGAGGTTTTTTACTTCCTTCCCCGTGGTAACAGAACTATCATGCTGTTAAAATTCTCAAATGAACTTAAAGGTATAAAAGTTTTCATTTCTGAGTTTCCAATTTTGAAATTATAAAATGGACAAGAAATCTCTGACCCAAAAGTAGGAAGAGGAGGAGGAGAGGAAGAGAAGGGAAAGGAGGGAGGAAGGAAGGAAGGAAGGAAGGAAGGAGGGGGGAAAGGAGGGAGGGAAGGAAGGAAGGAAGAAAAAATCAAGTCAAAGTTAGGAGTAGGGATGAAACAGGAAAAAAGCAAGTATGCAAACTATCAACAAAAAGAAGAGATACCAAAATTCTTTCAATTATTTTACAATTTAGATCAGAATAAATCCTACCTAGATAGATATTTTAACACTAATTGACTATAAGATATAAAATAACACTTGTATATACTCAATTAAATTGAATTTACATGATTGCGTATGCTTTCTATGGTCCTTTGTTCCACACTGCTAATGTCCATCTCTACAAATACTAAAGCTGAGGTCCTTGAGGCCCAAAGTATAGATATTTCTGTGTATTTCTCCCATGATCCAAGCCCTCTCTCCACAGGTAGCCAGCAGAAAACAAACACATGCTCCAAAGACAGAAGTAAAATAGACAGGAATGGGATTGATCTTTTTACAGACCGGGGAGAAGTACCTTTTCAATCTTGTATTTTTTGCTTCTTTTAATAGAGTGGTGGGGTTCAGAACACACCACCCGCAGAAGATGGCACCTTGGCATATTGAATATTTAAGCTGAAGGAGTTTGAGAAAATAGCACAAGCAGGAAGGTCTCTCTGACCCTTCTCTGAAACGTCATAAAAGCCTCCTGTGAGAGGTGCCCTCCCTATACTCAGAGGAAAGGAGCATCCTCATCTGGGAAGACAAGTGGACACTGAGAAGAATCTGAACAAACAGCCCTTGCTAAGTTTCCCGCAGTTTACTACACCCACCACACACTCCCTAACCCATCATATTCCTCCATGGCTGTCCCTTCTTCATCAAAGCTAACAAAATAATACACAGGTTTCCTTCAGGTCTTCATTTCCTTATGAAGGCTCCCGTCATGTAAAACTCATTTTAATTAATTTGTATGCTTTTCTCCCATTCATCTGTCTTTGTCAGTTGAATTTTCAGACTCAGGCAGAGACACTAAGAGAATGGAGGAAAACTTTCCTCCTCTGCAAAAGATACATGCTCATATCTCCTAAAGTCAGTTTTTTTAGATGTGCTCCACATTGAATAGTTTTAAAACTAGAAAAGTCTTAAAAGTGGTTTAACAGAGCTATCAGGAAGGTTTAAAGGTTTAAAAGTAAAGTTCAAAATCTAATTAGGTTAACTTAGATTTCCTTTGACAGATTTTCTTTAAAATGAAGGAAGGCAAGGGAAATGGAACAATATAATGTGCAAAGGCTTTTTCTAGGATAAAAATGGCTCATCCAAAAGCAAGTTTGATGGCCCACATATTTTTTAACAACTAGTTTAAATTGCTATGTGGAACATGCTGCCCCTCTGCTGCTTGGTCCCTCGGTAACCATGTGTTCTGCATCTCAGTGGTCACCATGTCTCCTCCCTACTGGTGGGCATCCCTGCAGGACTGTGAGAGGCAAGAGAGGACGATCCCGAATTCATGGCTAATTTAATGTGCAGATATTAAATCATTAGTACTTAGTTTCAATTTTTTATAGAAAAAAAAGGTAACTAAGTAATTTTAAATTTAAACAATTCTAAAAACAACCATGCAAGTCTGTACCACGCTTCACCATTTGTAAGTGAATTTTACATTTTCTCATATGATCATCAGTACAAATCATTGAAGCAGACATACAGTTATTATTATTTTCACTTGACAACAAAGGGAAATCTGACTTAGAGAAGGTTTCACTTGTTACATCTAAATGTTTAACTGCAAAAGCATTCAATAACACTTAGAACTGCTCGTTTGTCTCTTAGAGATTCTTTTTATAAACTACATGGTGATCATTGGATGGATTAGAACCTGCTGTAAGCTATACAAATTATCTCCTATTGTTGCTATATTTAGTGATGTAAAGGAAAAGAATTCAATAATTTAACTAGAACTCCAACATGAACAATATCTGCCCTAATAGGCTTTACTCTACTTAAGGGGCAACTTAATTTTTGGTATAACCAAAAAATTAAGGAAGTCAAAAGAATTTAATAGCAACATTTGTATACATTTTAAGATCAAACCATTACTAAGTGGCCTTGGAAATACATTGTTAATATTCTTACCAGAAATTGCCTATTATCCTGTATGCTTCACCCAGAACTAGTACAACAGGTAATAAATTTCCTTTTAACAAAGTTTAAAAAAAAATTGTTTTCCATTGCTATGACCAAATATTCTACTAGTAAATGTCAAAAGGTGAGAACATTTGTTTGGAATGGTGGAAGGACATCTTCCTGAAAAAGACACTAGCCAACTACACTGGAAATTTTGCTCTTTAAATGACCCTGTATAAATCCAGATTCAGCACCTTGTCACCTTACCTAACACATAGATAAAATGGGAATATTCTTATTATTCTTTTCTGCATCAGTCTTGATACATTTTATAAACACATGTAGAAGCTGAAATTTCACATTTGTATTTCAAAAATAACGATATTATTTAAAAGGTGAATCCAATGTTATTAAACATGTGTATGAACCCTGGAGTTCAATCATGAAGCTCCCATGGGGAACATTTTTCTCCCAAATGTCACAAGGGCTTTGGGTCACAGATTGTCTTCCGTTGTTTTCCCTCCTGTCCTTGTCAAGATCCAGCCATACCAGCGGGGAATGGAATCAGAAGGGCGCTTGGCAGCCAGCTTCAAAAGGGCCACTAATGAGGCACTGAGAGGGGACAGCCACAGAGCCTGACGAAATTCTACTATGAAATCTTTGATGCTTCCAGGTACATTTTCCACTAGAATCAGATGAAAGTAAGGTAATACATAAAATCATGAAGAATAATACAGTCGAACTACCACAGCCAAGTAGAACCACAAGATAGAGACACAGCTGTGAAACTGACTTAGCTTGATACAATTGGTACTCCAATGTTTTCAGAGTGTTAAAGTTTTAAACTACATTGGCCATTATTCTCATTTTCCAAAAAGTTGCCTTAGAAACCAAATGAAAATCATTTTCTGGCCTAAAGATTCATGACTAACAAGATGAAAGTATTTTTCTAATTGAAACAGAAAACTGAATGATCTGACGTCCCACCAAAACACACAGACTAACTTTGTGCCAGCAAAGGCTCTGTAGATACTGTGGTGGGAAGAGGCTCACCTCTGTTCCCTGCTGCCAGGCGAGCAACTGCCTGCGGGCAGAACGTGCGTCAGTGAGCACTAAAACTAACTTTGAATCACAGGCCTGTGGCAACCCTGGGGTGGGGGAAATGAGGGTAATAAAGAACATTCCTTTACATTCTTTTCTTTAGCATAATTCCATCATGATATATCTATTCCATGCTTCCAGTTAATTGGAAATTATAAACCAGGTAGCTTCAAATTTCAAACCTTGAGTCCAGACAATTTAAATGTGGGGCAGGGATTGTCTATGTTGTCATCACAAAGGTTTAGACCCGTGGGCTCACTGGGAGTCCTGGTGGTGCTGACCAAGAGCCCACAGGCACAGCCTCCTGGGAAAGACTTCATCACCTGGCTTTGGAGGAGACAGAACATTCAGATCTCCCCTTGCTCCATTGTCTAGTCTAAACCACATGTGGTTTGAAAAGTTATAAAAGTTATCAGGAGAGAATTCCTACAAGAGAAAAAGAAATCGATTTTACAGAGAAAACCTTATGATACACTGGGAGCACAATGCTGGAGTGCTCTGACACCAAAGTTAAGGTTCTTGGGGCCCTGATAAATACTTCTTTCTTGGAGCATTGCACACAACCCCCTAACAGGACTCTGTGGGTATTTCAAATACTCAGAAACACTCCCCAAACATATGACTTTAAACTGAGTCCTTGCACTTTACATTATTGGGAAAATTGGAGAAACCTCAAAGAGGTCAAAGGATAAACTAGATAGTGGTATTAATTTCCATATTTAGATGGCTGTTCCACATTTGGATGTTAGATGGCTGTGTAGTTTATAGAAAATA
The DNA here is from genome assembly GCF_048773025.1 of Camelus bactrianus. Lineage (NCBI taxonomy): Eukaryota > Metazoa > Chordata > Mammalia > Artiodactyla > Camelidae > Camelus > Camelus bactrianus. The sequence goes on from NC_133540.1 coordinate 73,864,505, forward strand.
CCTAATAAAGTACTTGAGGTGAGGAGCTATCAGGTCAACAATTTACTTCCGAACTGTAGAAGAAAATAAAAGTTCTTGGCACTAAAGTTGAAACTTTTTGTGAGTTTGTAAGTTTAAGATTGCTTTAAAAACATGTATATATAATTATATATAATTTTATTGTTATAAATGTGTGTATAGCTCTATGGCCTAGCTTAAACCTACCACTCTAGCACTTTTATTCGTTATTCCCCCTCATAAATCCTGTACTCCAGGCAGCTAGTTTACTGGCTTTCTTCTAACACAGCAGGCTGCAGACTAGCCCACCAATGTGACTATTCCCTGTTACCTCCACCCAAGAAGCTTAAATAAATAAATAAACAAACAAACAACTGCCTGTCAAATTCTACTCATCCTTGAAGGCACCTCCTAAATGACATCTCCTCCATTAAATCTTCTACTAGACCCTAGCCTAATGCCTCACATACAGTCTGCGCTAAAAATGCATCTAGTGAAAAAAATTCAATCACTTAGGACTTGAGTGGTTAGAGAGCTCATAGAAATTGTACGTGAGCCAGACCTTTCAAGATCAGCAGAAAATAGCAGTCCAAAGGTAGATAAATACTTAATTTTTATCCTACAAACAAGAAATAAAGAAGGAGATCAAAAAAGGAGCCATAAAGGGGTTATCTGAAGGTAGATTTGAGAATGCACTTTATTGATCCATGAGAAAGAGTGTAGAAGAGATTCAGATCATTGTAACTGGAAGTATAAAACTTAGCCCTACAATATTTAAGGACTGGCTAATAACCTAAAAGGCTAATAAACCAAGGAGAAATAAAGAGATTTTTTTCATGTGTAAGCTGTTGAACAAAGCAAGACAAGATTTTTTATTAAATATAGGAAGTGTCTCCAGATTTTATTTTGTTCAGTATCTCGAAGGAACACAGGGTTGGGTCACAGGCAAAGATGAGTGATCATCCTAAAACATTGTGATGGGAAGAACAGCCAACAAAGAATTACATATTCTGGCTGTATAGTTATTCTGGCTAGACCACTTTCCTGGAAAAAGATGCTCTAAGTTGAAACTATATTAGTATTCATAGTTATAAGAGCCCAAACACATACCTTCCAAAGAAACAAAGCATTCTTGCTTCTCCCTGTATTTCCTGTATAATAAAACCTAAAAGACAATGATGCGTCACTCCCATGTAGCTAGAACAGTTCATCAGAGAATTACCAAGAATTGTGCAGACATTACTGACCACTACTTTAATACGAATTTAAGGAGACTTCCTCATGGACAGGGAAAAAAGGATATAAGCAATTTCAGGGTTTGAAGGAAAATATTGGAATAATGCCAGTTTGCAAGAATCAGCAGTTTGCCAAATGAAGGTCTCACTCAGGAAACAAAAAGAAGCAGTTTCATAATCAAATAAAATTGCCAGCCTGAAACATCTGTCACTTCACCCTTAACCCTGCACTCTTTCGCTACAACATTTTAGGAGATTTGATATTTCTATGAAGTTGTGGATCATCTGTTTCTTTTTCAATTCTTTCATTCCACTAACAATTTCACTACAATACCAAAGTAACGAATCTCCTAGGATCCTCACAAAGAAATGCATTTTGCAAAGATTTCCCAAGTGTATTGGAATTGATCCCAGGAAGCTTGGCAATTCTCCTTTCGTTGATGTCACCCTGTTTCCCTGTTTCCAGCCTTTTTCACAGACTGGTCCCTTGTTTCCCTTACTAAATCTCTTTCTGTTTCTCACAGCAGTCTCCTGAGACTAGTGTGACTTGAGGAGAAGATCCTTGAGATACCTTCCCTCCCTGAGATCCTGCCATCTGTGAGTATGAGGGGTCCATGATAAGATCATAGAAGTATCCATAGCAAGTCTTAGGTCCTTTTTGCTTTTCCTCTTCAAAACCTAAAACTAAACTTAAACTCATTAGGCAAAAATAAATCATGTGACCATTTTTTTCAAATTATCATTTCCTTGGGGTGCTTCCCCAGAAAGGAATTAAAAAGAAAGGGCCCGTTTGCACTCTAGGAACAAATAATAATGGCTTATAATGACCATGACAATAAGCACCAGCTTATGGAGTCTAGGGCTGAGAATAAATCAGGGTGGGCCTAGTATGAAACAGGCAGTGGTCCTGATAGGTAGTAGGCAGAGGACCTAAGGAGAAATGCAGTGATTTCTGTCACACTTTTCCATCAATCTGTGGTTTGCTTTCTGTGGTATTGTTTGGTAGTGAGCTTTAAGAAATCTCTTCCACATACATGCTCCCGTTCTCTTACCTCTCGATTTGGAGATCAGCTAGATGTTACAAAGATCAAGAAGAAGAAAATTATGTCTGAAATGTGTGAAGAAGAACTTAGGAAATATTCAGTCTATTTAATCTATTAGAGTGAGCACACTAAGCCTAAGAGATCAATAATTGTTGTGGGAGGGTTGTGTGGGAACACACTGCAAATTGTAGTAAATCTCTTTCTGCATAAAATATTTCCTGAACTGAATTCTGAATGGCAGAGTAGTTACATCTCATATGTATGAAGTTGATGAGATCATCTCATCTCAAATTCTTTTTTTTTTTAACATTTTTAATTGAGTTATAGTCATTTTACAATATTATGATAAATTCCAGTACAGAGCACAATTTTTCAGTTCTACGTAAACATGTATGTATTCTTGTAACATTTTTTTTCGCTGTGAGTCATCTCAAATTCTTACATAAGGAAAGAAGAATCTCATTCTTTGATCTATAAACTGGAATAGTCTAAAGACAATTGTGCCCACACACACACAAAAAAAAATCATGAATCGTGGCTTCAACCAGTCTTTTGAAAGAAGAGAAAACGAACTTGAAAGCAAATGTTAACATTTTAAATAGCCAATTAGAAACTAGTATTGAAAATCAGCTGTTTGGTTAAAACAAATTGTAAGCAGACAGGGTAGGGGATCCCCAGAGGAAAAGAACCAGACTTGGCTTCAATCTCTCTCTCTCTCTCTTTTTTTTTTTTTTTTTTTTTTTGACATAAAAGAAGCCATTTTGGCCAAAGCCATTTTGTGATCTTAGCCCGGCTACCATGCTTGCCCTTCAACAAGTCAACAGGTCTCAGCAATCAATGATCTTAAGGGAACAAAGGAATGCAGGAACAGAGAAAAGGCAGTCAAGCAATAGTGCAGTGATAAAACAAGAGTTCTCATTCCTCCTCAAGGAATATTCATAATAATATATCTTTGAGTTCTGCAGGAACTAAGGTTCCCACCCAGGTGGAGTATGGAATGATGATGGCCCTCTTGATTTCAATTAATGCATCAACCCAAGACTTGGACTCTGGATCTCTGCCCTAATTCTATGCTGAATTCTCCGTTCAAGCCCCTTGTGACTATGCATGTACTTTTAGCTTAAAAATTCCCCAGTTTTGCTGTTTGGGGAGATATTGCTTTGGGAAAGATCCTCAGTGTTCCTCTTACTTGCTGCAAGTGATAATAAATCCTTCCTTCTTCCCCTCTTTGACTTGGTTGTCTCTTTTGGCTTGACATCCACCAAGAAGCAAACCCAGTTTTGGGGTAACAAATTGTATGTTATATAAAGCATGATTGATTTTGTTACATTATTGGTGGGGGGGGGGTACTTCAGAACTTGTTCCTTGGTATGTAGAGTTGGATGTTAAATAAGTAAAGGAAAAAACATTCTAAAATTCACAGAGCTGAGCAGTATTATGTCAAAATATACTATACTTCCAATTGCTCCAATTATTAGCAAGTTTTTATTTTTAGTTACTCCCAATTAAATTAGTTAAGACAGTAAATAATAGCATATTTGTAGCAAGTGTTTCAAAGTTAATGAGAATTATTAAAGACAATTTTTATCACATGCCTTCCCCACAAAGCCAGGAGATTAATAACTAAATAGGGATGTTACCCACAGCTTGGCTGCCAGGAAGAATTATATGAACTAATTAACAAAAGACCTTGGAGGAAAGTGGTCTCATTTACAATCTTGATAAAAAGGAGGGGAGAAAACATACCACAAAGGAAAAGATAAACAGATGATTCTGTGAACTCTCCTTTCTTTATAATACAATATATCATAACTAAAATAAAAAGCAAAAGCTAATAAAACAGTATCAGGAAAAGACATGAAATTGAAAAGAAACATATAAGAAAAAATTAGTGAACAAATAAATGAAAAAATAAAAGAAATTGGAAATTAAAATTTTGAAAACGTGTTATACCTAATAAGTGTGCAAAATAAAAATAAGGTAATATCTATGCTGGTAATGTATATATGTAAATGGATAAATATTGTAGAAATCATTTTTACTATGTAGTCCAAAAATTATGTAGACAGTAGTATTCTTTGTATAGTAATCTCATCTGCATCAGATTTTCCTAAGAATTATCTAAAGGAAAGAATATCTATACTTATTGCAAAATTACTTATGTTAGTGTGAATGAAAAGTACTGCAACCATATCAGTAAACAAAGAATGCTGAAACCATCAAGTCATCAGCGGCTGCCGCCACACCCCAGTGAAGACAAGCCTGCAGCCCAGCCTCTGCAGCCACTCACAAACGGTGCACTCTGAAGGCCCTCAGAATAATAAAGGACAGGATACTGGCCCTAGATAGCTAGGTGCTTGTCAAAGGAATGAACTCAATGAGTCCAAATGTTTGCTCCCTCTCATACATAGAAAAGCACTAAATTCTTTAACTTGAGATGTCTAGTTTTCTTTAGATAATGAGTATTCTTTTATTGTTCCAACTACCTGGTCTTTGTTGTAAAGCTCCTATATATCCTAGACCCTCCCCTACCTCTTCAGAGCAGTCCCTCAGAGGGACTGTCATCCCAGCTCAAGTCCTCCTGCCAAACGAAACATAACTCTCATCTTTTAGGCTCTGCATTTATTTCAGTCGACAGTAGCAAAAAAGACTAGATATTTAGCAACAGGAAATGAGTAGTTAAATTTTGATCTATTGATTTGATGGAATAGTATTGGGCAACAACTAAAATGTTATTTGTGAGGATTCTGTAGCAACATACCATAAATGCTAAGTGTAAATAGCTATCGAAAAACTACACAGCTGTAGCGAACAGAGAGAAATGTAGAAAAAGAAAAAATTTGGGGGTGGAAATATTGCTCATTCTGAATCTAATTTTTATCCACGTATTGTTATCACTTATTTGAGGAGAAAGATAATACAGTGGAAGACTGCTCAGACTTCTACTGGAATTCAATCATTTCAAGATAGTCAAATATAAGCTCTTCTAGTTAAACCTGCATTACAATTTATTTCAGAAACAATATCCTTCAGTTATATATGTGCTGTGACATTACATTCAACAAAATACTTGATCAGGGCTATCAATTCAGGTATAGGAGATTTCACAGGATTTTCACTGAACTAACTGATGTTTTGGATTCTAGAATGAGGACTGAGGTCTGGTGCAGGTGGAGGACACCAGAAAAGGCAATACAGACAGAACCAGTGTGAAGGAAAAGCCAGGCTGGGCCAACAAGATAACTCACAAGTCTAAGAATGTGAAAGAAAAGCAGGGCTGGGCCAATAAGATAACTCACAAATCTAAGCCGGGCTAGGCTAACAAGATAACTCACAAATCTAAGTATCAGAATACTGATCTGAGTTCTGCTGGACTAACTCGTAAATCTAAGTTAATTAGTGTTGGTTTGCTGATTCCCTGTTCATGTTGTTTTTATTGTTGTTGTTTTTTGCTAGGCAGCTGGATTTTCAAAGAGATATATCTGGCTTTGGAATGTTGGTTTGCTGCCTCCCTGCCTCCACTTTTGTGATAATGATGCTGCTAAAGCTGTTTCATGACTATTGGCCGAATACCCCAAGCTTGTACTTAACCCTATAAAGCCACATGCGCAAGTCTTGGAGGTGCTCAGAGCTTCGGAGCAGAAGCCCCTCTGAGCCCGCCGGCATACTACATCTGAGTACTCCAACCCTCCGAGTGGTGCTTGTTTCTTGGCTGGCCTGTCATTTCCGTAACACCAGAACTGTTCTAATTAGAAATCATCTCAGGGTGCTTAGAGAAGAGAAAGTGAAACAGACATCAGAGCTCTCCTCTATATCCTTTATAATTTTATCCTGCATAATATCCTTTATAATTTTACTTGTATGAGTATGTGTAAAAATTGCTGCAGGAAATTCATTACAATGCCAGCTCAGTCTGCCTGTACAAATCCTTCGGTTGCTTTTGAAAAAGCCCAAGTTAGTGATTTGTCTCTAGATATTATACATAAATATCCAAACCAAGTATTAGATCAGGGGTCAAAGGCCTGGGGGGCTAAAACTGGCTTACAGATGAATGTTTGGGTGGACACATTTTGGACAAAAGTTTGAATTGGAATGCCGTATGGTGGAGCCAGCAGTCTGGACCAATTCAAGCATTCTTGTCATTTGCCTTGTCGACTGAAGTAAATGCACAACCTAGAAGTTGAGAGTTACGTTTCGTTTGGCGGGGGGACTCAAGCAGGGATGACAGCCTCTGAGATCGCGCTGAAGGACTGCTCTGAAGAGGTAGGGGAGGGTCTAGGATATATAGGAGCTTTACAACAAAGACCAGGTAGTTGGAACAATAAAAGAATACTCATTATCTAAAGAAAACTAGACATCTCAAGTTAAAGAATTTAGTGCTTTTCTATGTACGAGAGGGAGCAAACATTTGGACTCATTGAGTTCATTCCTTTGACAAGCACCTAGCTATCTAGGGCCAGTATCCTGTCCTTTATTATTCTGAGGGCCTTCAGAGTGCACCGTTTGTGAGTGGCTGCAGAGGCTGGGCTGCAGGCTTGTCTTCACTGGGGTGTGGCGGCAGCCGCTGATGACTTGATGGTTTCAGCATTCTTTGTTTACTGATATGGTTGCAGTATTTTTCATTCACAGCCTGGATCCCAGAGCCATTCAAGCTGACACATTTGACACCTATATGAGAAACAGATTTTTGGACTCAGAACTAGTGGGAAAATGAATGTATTCTAAACAGTCTTGTGAATAGGCCCCAGCTCAACTTTCCCTTCAAGGCCTGGGGCTGTGGCTACTGGGTTTGATTTCCTCAAAGCAATGTGGTTGCCGAGGTTGGGGAAGTTGTATGACCTCGCCCCTGCCCTTTGTTCTCTTAGCCCAAGGTGCTGAGACAGTTTGCAGCTGTTGTCTTGGGATCAAACCATCAGTGCAAGGTTGGAATTTGTCAGCCTTTGGTAAGTTGAAAAAGCCACTGGGAGGCCCTTATATTCTTTCTCTGCCTCCTGCGGAGAGAAGCAGCTCTCAGCAACCCTTAATTGACTATTATGCAATAATATTCAAACGTGATGATGTTGGCATATAGTGAGAATCCCTATTTAAAAGAAAAACACAATGATTGTGAGACAGGAAGGGGGCAGGGCACAGCCATTCAAGGAATGCCACAGCAATTAACATCAAAATGGTGAAAGATTCATCCCCCAGTAGGCCTTGAGGCTCAGGATGATGAGAGATTTAACTTCTAGCAGATCTTGAGCTTCATTATATGCTCACTGTAATATATTAACATGGTGAATAACACGCCCCCCAGGCACCATGGCTGTCCCAAGGCTAGCCACAAAATGTCAAAGAGTGGGAAATGGCCAACTTCCTGGAAATCCCAGCCCCTTCCCCAGGCTACTTAGACTGGTCCTTCCACTTGTTAGCATATGAAGCCACCAAGTCCGTAAAAACCAGCAACATGGAGCCTCTCGGCCTCCCCTCTCTCTCTGTCTTCGGAGATGGCCCACATTCTGTCTATGGAGTGTGTACCTACTTTTAAACTGAGCACCCAACCCCCACATCTCGTGGCCTTTCTCTTGCCTTTCAATGCATCTCTCTGAATAAATCTACCTCTCAACTGGTTTGCTCTTGAATTCTTTCCTGCACGAAGTCAAGGACCCACACTTGGCGGGTCACAACCCAGGGGCTCAGCCAAGACCTGGGACACAGCCCTCCTCATGCCCCACATTTGTTTTCCTGCATCAATTGGAACATAGTGCAGTTAGCCTGTGTTTTATTTAACACCTTTCACCTAAGAATCTCAGAGGTGTTATAGCAATTAGCTGGTTAACTTTTAATGAATGAAGTATTTTCATTCTTATAGCCTGCAAACCACATATAAAACTCATAACTGAATTTTAAAATGTAGAAAACTAAAGGGATAGAACAATTTTAAAAATAGGATAAAGCCCCTTCACTGGCTTTAAATCTGTCCAATAGGAAGAAACATTGCATTTAATAGATAAAGGCATCTGTAGGGCACGGTCTGAAAAAACACATTTTCTCCCTCTAGCATTTTTTCACAACTAGATTGAAATAATACATAATCGCTCTTGTGTACAGAGCATCTGCTGCTCAGGCATCTTTAACTTTTTGGCGACATCTACTGTACAAACAGGGAAATGCTGTGGACTCATTCTGTACCCAGAGCATATTCTATAAATTATTTTATTTTTTATTTACAATGCTACAACTTTTTTGATACTTCCCTTCAATATAAGAAGGCCTCACTTTAAAATTTTAAGGATATTTAAGTAATTTCCATATGTATTACACCACAGAGCCATAGAAATATCAGTCTGTGCTGACAAATTCAAACTTAATTTTCTAGTAGATACTTTAAAGATCATTTCAACTTAGAGACTCTGCTAAAACTCTATTTGAATATTAGGGAAAATACTAAAGTGGATATTTAAATGCATTTTCTTATATTTAAAGAGAACCATTCTGAGGACTGAATTAAATATTATTTAAATATGTATTACTTAGTTGTATTTAATTTAAAATAAAATATTATTTAAATTAATATTATAATAGTAATATTTACAGTAGAACTTGAACTTTAAACGAAATAAAAGCTACAAATAGTTGTCAGTTTGCCTTCCTATTTCTCACTCTGGCTATAAAAAATAGAATTACTTGGTATGTACCAGCGTTATTTATACTCTTAAATTATGCTTAACCTGTTCCACAGTTGATGGTTTGCAAAAGACTGAAACAGTTCATTTCATAGCTCATGACTGTAAGTAGGGAATTCTTTCAGAGGCATTTGGTTGTTATGGAAACGACAGGCCAATCAAGAAACAAGCACCACTCGGAGGGTTGGAGTACTCACATGTATTACGGTGGCGGGCTCAGAGGGGCTTCTGCTCCGAAGCTCTGAGCACCTTCGGACGTGCGCATGAGTTTTTATAGGGTAAAGTACAAGCTTGGGGTATTAGGCCAATAGGCATGGAACAGCTTTAGCATCATTATCATCACAAAAGTGGAGGTGGGGAGGCAGCAAACCAACATTCCAAAGCCAGATATGTATCTTTGAAAACCCAGCTGGCTAGCAAAAAACATGAACAGCAAACCAACACTAATTAACCTAGATTTACAAGTTAGTCTAGCAGAACTCAGATCAGTATTCCAATACTTAGATTTGTGAGTTATCTTGTTAGCCTAGCCCAGCCTCTCCTTCACATTCCTAGACTTATGAGTTATCTTGTTAGATCAGCCGGGTTTTTCCTTCACAGGTAATTCAACAACAAAGTAAACAATTTTTCACTGAGCATCTGTTAAAGTATTATGCTAGACGCTTTCACCAATGTTGGAAAGGTATAGCTCCCAAAGAAAACCTCAAAATAGGAGGGCCCCCCTGTTCTTTGGCACACCTAGTCTCACCCACTGTAGTAAGAGGTAAGAAGATATTTCCCCCAGCAGTTATGGTTCTCCAGGTCTCAAAAACAAAACAAAACAAAAAAACTCTACTTTTTCAACCTGCCTATTGTAATCCAGTGGACAGACAGCCATTTCAAGTTTGCTGTGGTGTAAAAACCAGATATGATAGAAGTAAACAAACCTAGAGTCTCATATAATGTTACATGAGCGTATTTAAACTATTAAGCAATCCCTTCACCATTGTGATTTCCTTTCCAGTCCTCAGTACCTTTTTTAAATTAATGACCCCAAGGCCCAATAATCTGCCTGAAAAAATAACCCAGGTCAGTGAGTCATTTAATTACTCTGTCATTATTTTTATAATTTTAATAATTTAATAATTAAATATAAAATTATTAATTATTCTGCAAATATTTTTGGCATGGCTGGCTCACCCTGTAAACAACAAAAACATAGACTTTTTCTCAAGGGTTTTCAGCCTAGAAAAGGGATGCAACAGTTCAAATCAAATCAGAAGGTAATAAGTGACTGAATGAGATATACAGTAATGAGATTAGGATTTAGAAGAAGGTACAAGTACTTCCAGCTGAGGGAATCAGAGGAAAATCTATAAAGTGATCCTTTTGATCAAATATGAGGAGTCTGTGCAATTTCAAACACAGGTGTGGATAGTCTTGGATAGTCTAGGAAAGGAGGAATTCAAGAGCCAGGCCAACATGGAGACAGGGAGGCCTGGACAGGTACTCAACCCTGAGCAGCCCTGTATGCTCATTGGATACATGTTGGCTGTTACAGAAGTGACAAGGAAACAAACAGAGGCTAAGACATCTCCCAAAGGGCCTTGACTTGGAAACTGAAGAGTTTGGATACATTTACTAGGAAGTTGAGTGCCTTACTCCAGATCCCTAGATCATGGAAGGGAAATGTCTTCAAATCTGGGTTTCAAGTCAATTTCCTTTTAGCTTCATCTCAAAGCTGTTGTGCCAGGTTGGGTTTTCCCCAACTTCTTTCTTCTTATACTTTTGATTTCTTCCTGACCTTAGACTAAGGCTTTTTGGCAAGTTACCATACATAAATCTTTCACATTGGATTGTGAAGGAAAAGCTGGGCTGGGCCAGCAAGATAACTCACAAGTCTAAGAATGCAGGCTAACAAGATAACTCACAAATCTAAGTATCGGAATACTGATCTGAGTTCTGCTGGACTAACTCATAAATCTAAGTTAGTGTTGGTTTGCTGTTCATGTTTTTTTTGCTAGCCAGCTGGATTTTCAAAGAGATATATCTGGCTTTGGAATGTTGGTTTGCTGCCTCCCTGCCTCCACTTTTGTGATAATGATGCTGCTAAAGCTGTTCCATGCCTATTGGCCGAATACCCCAAGCTTGTACTTTACCCTGTAAAACCTCATGCGCACATCTTGGAGGTGCTCAGAGCTTCGGAGCAGAAGCCCCTCTGAGCCCACCAGCGTAATACATGTGAGTACTCCAACCCTCCAAGTGGTGCTTGTTTCTTGGCTGGCCTGTCATTTCCATAACAGGATCAGTTTACTTTTGATCAGAACTTTTGATTCTGAAAAATCTTTGTTTCTCCCACCTCCTCTAACAATTGCATCATTATTTTGCCTGGGAAATTATTGTCATGCTTTCAATTTTTAAATACTTTGGATTGTCTTCTCCAAATACATTTTATCATATTCATGCCTAGAATTTACCTCACCACTTCTGGTAGGTGAAAGGATATTGTGGGAACATAACACCATCTTCTCTGACTACAGAAGATGGGAAACTAATAGCACAGAAAAAGGCAGAGATGCAGGAGGAAATTTTACCCAATTTAGTTACTTTCCCCCACCTTCCAAAAACCCCTCAGTTCACTTTCTCTTAAAGTTTGAAATAATCTTTTTTATGACCTGTCAATGAAATACACAAACAGCATATTTGAAATGCCTAATATGTAAGTACAAATATATTCGGAGCTAATTAAATTCAGTTGACTACTCAACTGCAAATCATAAATATATACACATTGAGATTCTGCCTAGAATTTAATTTTCATCCTAATTCTAGAAATGATTAAACATTTTTCTACAAGAGCAAGTTTGGAGTTCTCAACTCTACATTAGGCAAGAACAATTTATAGTTTCTAGTCTATGAGTTTATTATTATTTTTTATCATTTATCACTATTCTTCTATTAACTTCAGCATATTAGTAAAATTAAATCACCATCCTTTATTTTTCATTTATAGTTTCAGTCTAACATCATACATCCCATAGAAGGAAGATAGGATAAATTCAACTGACAGAATAATAAAGATATTTTACATTTCTATACTAATTTTTAAATGTCTGCATGAATCAGGCAGCTTAATTTCAGCTCTGTACAAATCTATCTCAAGAGGATGAAATGGACACAAGGAAGCCACACTTCTCTCCACAGTCCAGTTATATTCTCTGTGATATATATTCATGCACTAAACTGGTTTTCCCCACCTGCATGACTCTCCTTACATAACATTGTCAGAACTGCCATCTACTGACAGAGCAGGCTGCACCTAAATGAGATGATTTAAGAATGACCATGTAATTTGTTGTCCAGATCAGGACATATTTGAGAGTTAACAAAATATTTTTTCACATTGTTCTCAAAACTATATAAATTTTTCTAAAAATAAAACTGGCATATCTATACACTAAGACAAACAAATTTTAAACCTCATATTCATGATGTGAATATTAAAAGACAGCATAAGCAGAATAAATATTCTTGGTACATATTCACATTCATTAATAGATTTCTTAGTGGTATCTGTCTCTAACATGATAGCCCTGAATTTCTCTGAAAAGTATATTTTAATCCTATTTTATTCTTTTTATATTTTAAAATTATAAATACCTTGCTGAATTTTTTTAAAGAATATTTTATGGTCAATAAATTTGAAATTGTTGATAAAGTCAATTGAGTCTTCTCTAGCTAAGAAAATTCTTTCTCTGCAGGTGCTGAGGCACTTGAGAATTTTCAGAGTAAATTTTGCAAAATAAAAGACATTGTTGTAAGGTCTTATACTGCTCCCAGTAAATTTCTCCTCAAGATAATAATACATGAAAAAGGGGCCAAAAGTGACAAAGTTTTATATCTCGTGTGGAATACTGTCTGATAAATCAAACTTGCAATTTGTGAAGTAGATAACAATGATACATTTTAGATGGAATGTCTCACAAACTAACGGCATTATCTATTTAAGGCAGTGAGGGATCAGAAACCATTCAGATCAGATCTTTATTTTTTAACAATAATAGTGTTTTCAGTCAGAGAAGTGACCTAAAAGGCAGAAGCAATGCCCCGGGTAATAAAGGCTAGAGAACTGAGCTTGCTGATGAAGCCTAGAACCATAGTTCTATGGTCAAAAGTCCCATTCTTGAAGTGACACCTAAGTTGTCCCTGTTATTGCTTTAATTTAAAAATGTCTGAGGTCATTCTACTCTATAAATGATCATGTGTCCTATGACAACATTGTACTACCATAGTATGCAATTTGTTCAAAATAGGCTGAAATTTTAATTAAAATGTTTTATAACCAAAGCTTTAAAAAAAATTCAACTTTTGTGGAGGGTTGGAACTTTCCCACCCCACCAACATCTGGGGAGCAGAGAGGGGCTGGAGGCTAAATCAGTCTTGCCAATGGCCGGTGATTTAATCAATCATAGCTATGCAATGAAGCCTCTGTAAAAACCCAAAAAGTATGAGGTTCAGAGAGTTTCTGGTTCAGTGGATACATGGAGACTTGGGAGAGTGGTGCACTCAGAGAACTTGAAAGCTACACGCCCCTTACCACCTAGCTTGCCCTGTGCATCTACAGGAGGACTTATATACATAAAGCAAATACTGACAGACATAAGGGAGAAATTGACAACAATGCAATAGAAGGGACTTTAACACTCCACTTACATGAATGGATGGATCATCCAGACACAAAATCAATAAGGCAATAGTGGTCTTAAATGATACAATAGACCAGTTGGACTTGATAGATATTTACACGGCATTCCATCCAAAAACAGCAGAATACATTGTTTTTACATTCTAATTTAGAGCTGTGTAAAGCAGAGATATATTTTCACCCTCCTTTTTAAATTAAAATCTTAATTATTTCAAACTTTTTTTAAAATGCCAGATGTGAATCTTTGTGCTATTAGTCTTCTCTTTACTTATTAAGTGATTTAGCTTCAGTGGGTACCATTTACCATTTAACTACTGCAGATACCAGCTGAAGATGAATTGCTCTCAAACTCAGTGCAGCAATTTTGGAAGACATTTTCCAAAGTGTACTTGACTTTATTTCTTTACACTTGTATGCATTTTGCTACAAGTTCATCCTAGAAGGTCCATCAGGAAGTTATGTTGCTTAAAATCAAATATTCCAGAGAGAGATTATTGAGACTTTCCACCATCAAACGAGTCGTTATTAATATCTTCCTTAGGGGCCATTCTTCAAGGTACAAGAAGAGATTTTTGTTTCCTATTGTGGATAAAACAAATTGAGATATTGATTTGGTGCCCTTATTTGCACTGACACCAGGAAACTCAGATCTGAAAATGAGGCCCATCCTTAATAATTTTAAAAATGAAAGATAACAAGTGTTGGCAAGGTTGTGGAGGAAAGGAACACTGTGCACTTTTATAAGGAAGGTAAATTGGTACAGTCATTATTGAATACAGTATAGAGGTTCCTCAAAATATTAAAAGTAGAACTACCATATGATCCAGAAACCCCACTTCTGAATATATATCCCAAGGAATTGAAATTGGGATATCCAAGAGATGCCTGCACTCTCATGTTCATTGAAGCATTATTGACAATAGCCAAGATATATAAACAATCTAAATGTCCATCAAGGGATGAATGAATCAAGAAAATGTAGTATATATATACAGCAGGATATTATTCAGCCATAAAAAAGAAGGAAATCCTGTCATTTGTGATAACATGGATAGACTTAGACAGCATGCTAAGTGCAACAAGCCAGGTATAAAAAGACAAATACTACATGATCTTACTCAAATGTGGAATATAAAATTGTCAAACACATAGAAACAGGGTAGAGTGATAGTTGCCAGGATCTGGGAGGAGGAGAAATGGGAAGGTGTTGGACAAAGAATACAGTTTCAGTTATACAAGATAAATAAGTTCTAGAGATCTACCTTACAGCATGGCACCTAGAGCTACCAATACTACATTGAACACATAAAATTTTTTTAAAGTGTAGATCATGTACACTGTTCTTACCACAAAAAATAACAAAAATAAAAATTATAATAAAGTAATAATAATAATAATGAGGGTAGGAGGAAGCTTTACAAGGTGATGGATATATCTATGACCTTGATGGTGGAGATGGTTTCATGGTTGTATACTTAACCTCAAACTCATTGAGTTGTGTACAGTGGTCCCCCCTTATCTGCAGGGGATACTTTCCAAGCCTCCCAGTGGATGCCTGAGACCTCAAGGCTATTGAATGTATCAACCAAGGTACTGCTGACAGAAGTAAATGTCTGTTTACTAAAGTTTGGAGAACATAAACATCTGGTCTTTGCCTCCCACCTGAGAAATTCCAAAGGGAAAGTCTGAACCTGGGTCTGCAGAGTAAAGGAAGAAGTCTATATTTTCCATCACTACTAGGTCACAGGGGCATGGTTCCTATGCCCAGATGCAAATTTTGAGCCCACAAGGCTCATTTAAGAGGAACACCCTCTACAAGAGCATTTGCTGCCAGGAACAAGGAGCCTTGAGCAGGAAGAGAGACCAAAGATACTGTCCAGTGAAGAAGTAGCTGGAAGACAGGGGCCATGTAGAGGATAACTTTAGGGGAAACATTCCTTACAGCATAAGAGCTGAATTTTTGTGTCTTTTCCAAAGGGGAAAAATCAAAGAAACTCACAAAAATATTTCAGGAGAAGAAGAATGAACACTGGGAATCTGCTGTACTTAGAGGGCACCAAAGACTTAGTTACATCTGCCTCTGCCAACTAAGTGTGTTGTCATGCCTCCTTTGCTTTCCTCCAGAACCAAAGTGATGTTGAGAAGGACTGGAACAAGGTGGGGAAGTGGAGAATTGGCCACACTCTCTTCCCCTCCTGTGATTTTATGTGTCAGTTTGTCTGGACTAAGGGATGCCCAGGTAGCGGATACACGTTATTTCCAAGTGTGTCTGTGAGGTTGTTTCCAGAAGAGATTAGCATTTGAATCAGACTGAGTAAGGCTCACCCTTTCCAATGCAGGGGGGCTTCCTCCATCTGTTGAGGGCCTGAATAATAGAGCAAAAAGCCAGAAGACAGGTGAATTTGTTCCCTTTGCTTGGTCCAGGACATCCATTTTCTCTTGCCCTTGGACATCAATGCTCCTGGTTCTTAGGTCTTCTGATTCAGACTAAATTACACCATTGGCTTTCCCAGCTAGCAGACCACAGATCCTGGGTGGTTGGACTAGGATTCTTCATCTGCAGGAGCAGAGGGAAGGGGAACTTGTGGTTAGGCCATTCAAGTTTCTCCCCACTTTACAGATGTCAAGATAACATTAATATTGTGTCTTAATTCCAGCCTTACACCTCAATGGAAAAAAGCCAGAGAGAAGACATTGTATATACTTAGGGTCTAACTAGTATTTTAGAATGTCTGGAATGTGGAGCACAGAAAGAGAAAGGTCTGAAGGAGACTGGAGAAATACACAGGGACCAGAATCTAGAGCCTCAAATGCCTGTTAGAGTTTTCCCAAAGGGATAGCATTGAAGAGTCCTACACAGAGTGATATCATGAGATTTGTTTTCATTTAGAAGTCTTCTACCTGTACTAAAGTGAATGTCTGAGAGTAGGGCATGGCCAGAGGTAGGTAGACAAATTAGAAGGCTGATGGATTGTCTAAGAGAGTGAAATGTACCAAAAGTAATTTTGGAAATAGAAAAATATGGATGGATCTCAGAAACTTAAGCAGAAGGAAAAACGAAGTTTTCTGTATTTGGCAACTAGATAAATGATATATCTCTCACTAGAGTAAAGAAAACCAGATAAGCACAATTTAGAAATGGAAATGTACTTTTCACAAAATTATGATAAATTCATCATACAGTGGGGAGGTGTGAGTCATTTACATGTATTTAAATGGTAGATTTTCCCACTTCCTGTGTTTATTGATTATTAAAATACTGCATAGTGGAATCAATATCTAGGTAACAGGAATCAATCAAAAAACACTTTCAACCTACACACTCAATATTAAAGATAGTACTCTCAAAGAATTTTTACTAGTTGAGTATATTCAGACGAAACTCATTAAAAGACTATCAGCACATTGTGGTATTTGCTAACCACCAAATGATCAGACCAGAAAATGAGTTTTATAAAAGTATTAAAAAATGTCTGGTAATACCAGGGAAAACTTCTTGCTTCTAGAAACTTATGCTAGGAAAATAGTAAAGAAATTATGAATAAAAAATGTGAGGTAAAAGAAGTGATAAATAGTGAAGTTCATGTTTTCTCTAAGGTTTTTGCTTATAGAGGCAACATGCAATCTTCTTTTCAATCACAGTCAGGTCAAATGAGTACCCTCTGAAGATTAAACAAAAAGACCCTATTAAGCAATTGAGGTGTTTTCCTATCAATTCCTCCTCTTCCTCTTTACTTCATCCTCTAGGGCTGAAATCTATGCGAAAATACAGAGAAAGAATGAAGACAAGCTGACCATCATATCTATTTTTCTTTAATACTGATACTTTCTGGTTAACAACCTCACCTCTAGTCTGCTTCTCCCACCTTCAAAAATAACCTTGTTATATTCCTTTATAATTATCTTTGACAGACTCCCTGAACTTAGGAAGTTTCCCTAAATGTTTTTACTTTCAGACGGAGCCTTAAAAACACAAATGATTTTTTAAAAGTAATCTTTTTACTTAGAAGTTCTGCTTCTAGGAATTTATGGTAGGAACATGGTGAAGAAATCATGAATATGTATGCAGAGAATGGTGATCTTTGAGTTTTAACAGTGAAAACTTAGCCATCACCTATATTAACATCAAAAATGGTTTGATTATATAATAATGGCATAACTTTACAATGGAATATTATTCCATCATTAAAAATGATAAAGTAGAACTGCAAGTATTATAAAAAAAAGACACAGACAATATATTATTACATTGAAAAGCAGCTAACGGGAGAGAATTAAGGGGTGGTAACGTCTTTCTATCTGTATGTGTGAGGAATTTGGAAAGGAATTACCCCACAGGTCAACGGTAGTTATCCTGAAGGATGTGGGATTGCAGAGTTAGTTTCACTTCTCTCTACCATCTGAAATTTAGAATGACAATATGTTACCTGAAAAATATATATGTAATGAAAGGATTTCCATTGTCTTCTGAAGAGCTTTCTGGACAACCCTTCTTTAGACAAAGAAAAATCAGACAGGCCAAATGACATAGAAGCTTTCTTCTACGTTTGCATCCTGTCTCCTACTACGGAAGATCTCCCAATCCCCAGCAACTAGAATGAAAACTGATACACTTGCCACTTTGATGGGGTTTGATTTTGGCCAACTCGTGATCTCTTAATGTTATTTTTCTAGCTTCAGATAATGATAAATTATACAAAGGTATCTAGCCATTTGACAAAACCCCCCAACACATGGCTTCACTATTTTTATTGAGGTAAAACATTCTCTTCATAACCAAAGTTCAAAGTTACAGAACCATCTTTAATTTCTTCTTTGTCCCCTATGTCATATCTCTAACAAAGCCACTCCTTTTCTCCCCTTCCCTTCTCTTCTTTACAACAGGGGTCAGTAAACTTTTTCTGTAAAAGACCAGGTCATTAATATCTTAGCACAACAACA
The DNA here is from genome assembly GCF_048773025.1 of Camelus bactrianus. NCBI lineage: Eukaryota > Metazoa > Chordata > Mammalia > Artiodactyla > Camelidae > Camelus > Camelus bactrianus. Next base: position 73,883,070 of record NC_133540.1, read on the forward strand.
TACTTAGATCTTAAATGCACTTTGCCAAGTGAAAGAAGTCAGACATAAAAAGGCTCATTTTGCACTATTCCATTTATATATAGCATTCTGGAAAAAAAGGAAAACTATAGAGATAGAAAGCAGATTAGTGGTTGCCAGTGATAAAGGCATGAAGAGAGGGGTTGAATATAAATGAGCAACATGATGGAATCAGGGGGCTAAGAAAACTATTCCATAGGGAATTGTGATGGTAAACACATGAGTTCTTGCATTTGTCAAAACTCAAAGAGCTGCGCATCACAAAGAGTGAATTTACTGCATATTAACTTCGAAGAAATCAAATCAAACAGGATGTGGGGAGGGATGCCGACTGTGACAAATCCAGCTGTATTACAAAGAAATTGCATAACCACAAAAGGCTGCTGACCCAAGTAACTCTGGCAAACAGCTATTTGACTGGATACTTCAAAGCTAAACTCAAAAAGAAGTGTACACCAACACTGGGCTCTAATTTAGGGCTTGGCAAACTTTTTCAGAAAAGGACTCATCAGTCAATATGTTAGGCTTTGCAGACAACAGTCCCTGTCACAACTACTCAACCCTGTAGTTGGAGCACAGAAGCAGCCACAGAAATACATAAACAAATGAGCATGGCTATATCCCAATGCAACTTTATTAAACAGGTGCTGGGTTAGATTTGGCCTGTGAGCTGTACTTGGCCAATCCCTGCTAGAGTTGATAAATTTATTCCTCACAGAGGTATGGACTGGCAATTCTGAAACTATTTTTGCACTAGGGTTGAACTAATAAATAAATACATTGTGGAAATTGAGAATTGGGTTTCTCACTGTCAAAGAAAGAAGTTACAAATAAGGAAAGGATGGATGCTGGCATGAACCATGTGGTACTGGACTGGAGATGGGAGTATTCAAATGAATTCATGATTTTTTTTTAATACCTACAAATAAATAGACAGAAATATGTTTATAGGCATGAGTTAGGGTACATACATATATTCCCCAGTTGTATCCACTAAGAGGTACTAGAAGAAGTATTAACCCTGCAGCAGTGAACTTGGTTTCTAAGTATCATTGTCTAATAAAAGGAACCAGGGCTCCTGGTACAACCAGTTTATCCTATGGCTGGGGCAGGGAAAACATTAGATAATTCTAGAACAGCTTGTGATGCCAGAAAGTAAGGAAGTGATTAAAAATAAGTAATAGGAGATCAAGACGTATAGAAAGGGCACAGGAGACCTGAATAAGTAAAACTCCCAATAGCCAAAATCAGAACATTTTCAAGAACAAAGTAAGTTAACAGTAGTATTGGACTGTAACCCAAAGAATGATATAAATATCCACAGGGATATAAACAAACTCTCCAAAAAGTGAATAGATAAACAGACAAATTATTAAATGGGGGCAGGGGGTAGGTGCGGAGGGACTAGTCTTCCTTACAAAAATTTCCAATTAAAAACATAGAAAGAATGAGGAAAATCACCATCCAAGCACCACAGCCATAACTGCCTCAGACAGGACCGGTTAAACGCCTCCCACACTGGTTCATAGTGCCTATGCTGTGGAATTACACTTAAGATGCTGCCTTACAGGTAAGATAATGTTGCTAAGTCAATCCATTTATTTTGGGCTTGAGGTAAAAGATCATACGATAATTGTTTTTAGGGTCCAGTTCTGAAGAAATTAGACAGACGTAAGAATATCAAAGATAATGGCCTGCTTCCCCTGGTACAACTTGGCAGAAGCCCCAGGTCTCTGTGAGAAACCTGGTGTTTGACTTGACATCCAACTCAGCCCAGAATCAATAACAACACTTACGCAGGGATGTTCTCAGCAAGGTAGGCCTAATAAATACCAGCTCTCCATGTGCCCCATATATGGTTTCAGAAGTGTCCACATAACCCAAGATACAGAGTATGAGAGGACCAATAATCTGGTGAAGGTGTGGGGGTCATGGCTGAAATATTCCAGGATTTCAACACTACAGGCAAATGACTGAGACCATTGACCTCAGAGCAGGTCCAGCACGTTGTCTCAAAACACCACACAGACGTGATCATATCCCAGTGGATACCAGTCAGGAGCTAGATAAGATTCCACACTGCACAGAAAATCAGCAAGTGTTCGTAGAAATCAATATGCCTTCAAAACCCTCTTCTCCCCTGTTCCCACAAGGTAATTTAAGCCTCCTAAAAACCTAAAATATCTGGAATTAGAACAGGAGGGAGAAGAAAGAAATTTAAAAGGCTAAAAAGTTACACCAAAAAGACTGAAACAAGCCAAAGAGGTTATTTATGCTGGGAGAAATTGAGAGACCATTACTTTATATTCTAAAGTGGGATGCAGAAAATAAAAAAGTTGTGCTTTATTTGCACACGTGAGAAGCAATTACTAGATTATTGAATTTACAGTATGTGTTTAATGTATCATTAGACTGAAAGTTCAGTGGAAAATGGAACTGCACCTTTTTGTTCTTATCATTGAAAGCCTAGGATGGTAATAGATATTTGATAAATACTTATCATATGAATGAATGGAAGAATGAATAATAAGTTACTTTCCTAGAGCTCAAGACCTGGAAAGGCAGGCAGACATGTAAACAGATACTTAAAATAAATACAATAAAAAATATGATAATTCTCAACCATCTCTGCCTATGAGGGGCAAAAAAACTTCGGAGAGGAACGGTGTAGATCTTGAAAGATTAATAGGGTTTGACAAGGATCTTCTGAACTAGAGAGAAACTTGGAAACTTTCTTGAGGTTAAAACTATTGATTTTATACTTCTTAATATTTTTTTCTGAGCCCCAGCACAGTAAAAGGCATTCAGTAAATGCATTGGTTTAAGTTTCAGTTTGCAATTCATTTGTCAAAAGAAATTGACATTGCCTAGAACATATTTCCAACTGATGATGTCAGATGGAGTGCTTTTTCTAAGCTAAATTGATCACTACAGTGATCTTGTATAATGAGGTTTATTTATGAAATTACCTACCATGGGATCAAATCAAATAATAATCATGGATAATCATATAATTGGATTTTTTTTTTTTTTTGCTTTTTTGGTTTAAACATATACAAATTTAATAATGATGGACTCTGCCAATACTTTAGATTGGATTCTCCAAACAAGTCTTCTGTGTTTTTCATTTGAATTTCTCTACCTACTTTATTAAAATCTCATTGTATTTATGTAATAAGTACTGAGCTTTAAATGTTATAAAAGGCTAATTTGATGTCTTTTATCACCATTTAGAATCTTCTTACTCTTGATGAATCAAAAATATTCATCTCAAAATGGGAAAAAAGAGAGGCAAAGAGAGGGAGGCAGACAGAAGTTCAATTAGAGGCATATACTGATCACAATTAGATCAGATTTCCTTCAGATTTTGGATTAAATTATAGAATCATAAAATTCAAATTGTACTTCTGGAGGCAAACTTAGAAACCATCTACTCAATTCCTTTGTTTTACATATAAACTTTATTAAACTAGAAATTGGATCAATAACCAGAGAAGTATCCTAAATGTCTTGATTTGAACTATTATTTTTTAATAACAACTTCATTGGGATATAACTGACATACTATAGAATTAACTGTTTTAAAGTGTACAATTCAATAGGTTTTAGTAGATGAACAGAGCTGTGTAACCATCACCAATGTCTGATTTTAGAGCACTTCCATCGCCCCAAAAAGGAACCCAGCATTCATTAGGAGTCATGTTCCATTCTACCTTCCCCCAGCTGCTAGCAAGCTAATTTGCTTTCTGTCTCTATAGATTTGCCTATTCTGAATTTCATGTAACTTTAATAATACAATATGTTGCTTCTGTGGTGGGATTATTTCACTTAGCATGATGTTTTCAAGGTTTATCCACGTTGTAGCATACATTCTTTTTTAGCCAGATAATATTCCATTTTAAGGATATGCCATATTTTATCTATCCATTCATCACTTGAGAGATGTTTGGGTTGTTTCCATTGTTTGGCTATTAGGAATAACACTGCTATGTACATTTGTGTTCAAGTTTTTGTTTGGACATGTATTTTCAACCTGGAGTATATACCTAGGTATGGAATTGCTAGGTCATACAGAAAACTCCAGGCTAAAATTTTGAGGAAATGCCAAAGTGTTTTCCAAAATGGCTGAGCCACTTTAAAATCCCACCAGCCATGCATGATGGTTTCAATTCCTCTGTGTCTTGGTCAACACTTATTACTGTCTTTCTTAATGTATGGTTATCCTCGTGGATGTAAATTGGTATCTTCCTGTTTTAATTTGCGTTTCCCTAATGGCTAATGATGTTGAATATATTTTCATGTGTTTATTGGCCATTTGTTTATCTTCTTTGGAGAAATATTTATTCAAATCTTTTCTACATTTTTAAGTTGATGTTATGGACTGAAGATTTGTGACCTGCCCCCTGCCCCAACGTGATAGCATTAAAAGTTAGGGCTTTGGACAAAATGTCAAAGAGTGGGAAATGGTCAACTTCCTGGGAATCGTAACCCCTTCCCCAGGTAGCTAGACTGGTCATTCCACTTATTAGCATATAAAGCTACCAAGCTCATAAAAACTGGCAACATGGCTCTTCACAGCCACCTCTTGCTCCCTCCTCTTTGGAGACTGCCTGCACTCTGTCTATGGAGTGTGTATCTACTTGAACCTGAGCACCCATCCGCCATCCCTCGTGGCCTTTCTCTTGCCTTCTGAAACAGCCTACACTCTATGCAGTATGTATCTCTCTAAATAAATCTGCCTTTACTCAGAAAAAAAAAAAAAAAAGGCTTTGGGAAGTTAATTAGGCATGAAGGTAGAGCCCTCATAGATGGGATTAGTACCTTTAGAAGAGACTCAGGCTAGCTCTCCTGATCTCTTGCTTCTGTGTGAGGAGACAAGAAGTCAGCTGTCTGCAGCCTGCAATAGGGCTCTCACCAGAACCCGACTATGCCGGCACTCTGATGTCAGATTAACAGCTTCCAGAACTCTGAGAAATAAATTCCTGTGGTTTATAGGCCACCCAATTCATGGTACTTTGTTACAGCAGCCAAAACTGACTAAAACGGTAGGATTGCCTTTTTAATTATTGAAATGTAAAAGTTCTTTATACATTCTGGATACCAGTACCTTAGCAGATACATGATTTGCTAATATTTTCTCTCACTCTGTGGTTTGCTTTTCACTTTCTCGATTGTTTCCTTTAAAGCACAATTTTTTTTTTAATTTTCACAAAGTCCATTTATTTTTTCCTTTTTGATCACTTGTGCTTTTGGTGTTATATCTAAGACACCATTGCCTAAGTCAAGGTCACAAAGATCTATTCTTATGTTTACTTCTTAGAGTTCTATAGTTTCAGCACTATGATGCATTTTTAATTAGTTTTTGTATGCAGTGTGACGGAGGGGTTCAACATCATTCTTTTGCATGTGGATATCCAGTTGTCTCATTTCTTAAAAAGAATATTCTTTCCACTCATGAATTGTCTTGGCACACTGGTTGAAAAGCAACTGACCAGAAATGTAAGGGTTTATTTCTGTACTCTCAATTCTATTCCATTAATTTAGGGTTGAGTTTATAATAATTCTGCTAGTACCTGACCCCACAATGCTTATTTTCTAACCAAACTATTATAAAATTAAATTCAGTCCTCAAAATCAGGAGAAGTCACTTTTCCTCTGTTTTTGGTACTAGGGCCCAGAAAGAGTATGGAAAAGTCTGATTCAAAGAGGTTCATTGTTCCTGTTTTTACTTATATCCACCTTCTTTCAATTCCTTGGGAAAATCTAAGCCATCTGAAGCCAAATTGCCTTACCCAACGTACAAATTAGTTATAATTTTTGTTCCTTGTCTCTTTCCCCTTCCCTTCTCCCTTCCCTTCCTTCTCCATCTCTTTCTCCTTCTTCTTCCCCCTTGTTCACACGATTTCTTCATAAACTCAATTAGAAAAAAGGTCTGTATTTAAAAATTGGTTATTTGATATTGTGGGCAAATTCAATTTATAATTTGTAAAGAAAATGAAATTGTGTAGAAAGAGCATCTTTAAATGTTTGTAATTTCAACTTAAATCTAACAAATAGGGGATACGTATTTGTATACTTCTGATCAGAACATACACAAGTTGGTCAATGTCACTGCATAACTGCCCTGGTTGCTGAGGTACAAATGTGTTTCTTTTAGGTTTGAGATTGTTGTTTGTGGTGGTGTTATTGGCAGTGTTGTTGTGGTAGTGGTGGTGGTGGAAAATAGCTCTTTATTTGGTCTCCTTTATTACATGCAGATCCCAAACTGTTCAGTGACAGACTTGATAACTCACATTCCCTGCTGACAGTTACTTGGTAAGTATTAGCTTTTGCAAATGTATCTGTATTGTATTCACTTCCTTTGGTGTCAGCTATATACCAATATTATAAAGAGAAGGGAGAAAAGCAAGATTTTCTGTGACATTTAAATTTTAAATCTAACATAATTAAAAGAGAGCTCAAAAAGCCTGAATATTTATTATTATTGTGATTATTGTTATAATGACAATCAACAAAGAATATTTAATGCCCCATTATCATTCTTTAAATTCTTCTAATAGATTCCAAAGCTCCTTAAAAACTTTATGAATTAATTCATTAGCCTAACAAATATTTAATGAGGTTCTATGTAGTTGGTATTATGTTAAGTATACAAGGATCATGATAAAAGAAATAGCTGATACTCTGGTAGATAAGAAAAATTGATACTTTAAAAAGCATAATATAAGTGATGTGGATTATTTAAAGGGTACAATAAGAATGAAGGGGATTGAAGGAGAATTGTGGCTGGAGCAAGTGAAAGATATCAGGGATCACTTTATAGAGAAAGTAAAATAATAGAGAAACTTTAGAATTTCTTTCACTTCCCTCTAAATAGCATGCCTGTAGGTCAAAGGAGCTCTTCCCATTCACTCCAACATTCCTCCCTCCTCTCTCTTACTCTCCCACCCTCTCCCACCACCTCATCCACCCTTTCTCCTCTCTCCAGATTCCTTATTTGCCAGAAGGCAAGTTGCAGTGGGGAAGGAGAGTAAGAGGGGGCAGGGAATGGATCAAGCTGGCGGAGGATTTGTAGTGATGGTGGTATTTCTATGTTGATATGAACATCATCATCTTTAAGTCATTATAATTTTAGCATCATAGTACTTCATTGAAGACACTGACAATTTTTTAAATTGTGCCATACAAACTGAAAAAAACCCATGGTCCGGATTTTTGTGTCTGTCTGAAGCTTCCCATATCAATGGAAATTTTGAAAACATTATTTAGTCTTTAATAAAAAGTGGACAAAAACATGTGAATTAAGATTCAAATTACGGGATTTTTTTAAATTGCTGAAAACATGGTAACTGCTAAATTATAATTTTGACCCATAAGTTTAGATAATGAATAAATCTAAAATGAAACTAGATTAATTGATTCATATTTTAAGCAAATGTGAAACAAAGAAATCAAATGTATAGCTATAAAACTTCAGAGATGCTGAAGTATTGCTGAACATACAAAATAAGAAATTATTTTTACACATAATGTGGACAGCTGGAGAATGATTCAATGCCATTAGATTTTTCAATCTAATGAAAAGTGAAAGCTTGCCTCTTGTCCTAAGATAGAAAGTTGATAATATTCCCTCTGAATATTCTGTATATTTTCCTTTATATACTGAAAAACGAGTAAATCCCTACACAATAATTTGTTTATGCTGTCATATGCTATTAGAGCACAGGATTTGGAACTGGCAACACTGAGTGAATGGAGTAAGGTATTGTACCATACTTGCCAGTAAATGCTAAAAAGACACTTTTACACCACAGAGGTTATTTCTATATACATTGATCTTAAAAACTAGTTGGACCTTTTTAAGAGTTATGTGGGGCGGGGGCAGATTGTAATAAAAAAGAAAGACAAATGCTTGTACTGATTGGCCAGATTATAATTAAAAAAAGAGAAAGAAATGCTTATATTGAAAACAATGTATTAGATAAGTTAATTGTCCAAAGGATTATTTATCCAAAAAATCATTTAATATAATTTTTACACATAGGTGTATACACATTGCCAAACATTTTAAATTTTATCTAAAACCTTATTTTATTTGCCAAGGTTTCTTGCTCAGATCTGTGAAGAACAATCCCTTTCTTTGCTAAATAGCTCATTCTTTACAATAATGAACACGGCACCCTCACAAATTATATTTGCAAAGTGTTTTCAAGCAAAATTAAAGTGTCATAACTATGTCACTAAATCTGAAAATCCCATGTAAAGGAATACCGGAGCTGCATGTTAACAATGCATGTGGACCTCCTTGAGGTTGATTTTCTGAAATGGGAGCATCAAGGAATCAAGAGGGACTCCTGTGCTCTTGATCCTTGTCTCTCACCTCTCCAGGGGCCTTGCCCCATCAATTAATTGCACTTTATCTTCTGCATTCTGCCCTTCAACCCACAAAAACACTCAAGTCTTTCCTATCTTAAAAATTCCCATTCTCTCAAATTCTATTAGACAAATTTTCCCATATTTCTACCAAATGTTTTGGAAAATACAAGGCATTTTCCTTTTTTTCTCATAATCCATTTAGACAGAGATTGTTGGGTGCCTGTCAAGAATCCACGCTCCGTTCTTTGTCTCTAACTGAAGCCTGATCAGCATGACCAGCTAAAATATTTTATTTCCCAGTCTTTCTGGCAGCTGAGTGTGAGTGTTCAGTGGGTTCTAAGCAGAAGTTAGGTTGACCTCAAAAAAAGTTTCAACAGGGAGTTTTAACGTATTCCCTCTTGTCATTAGTTCTTTCTCCTCCCTCCTGTCTAGAACACACGTCTGGTGTCTGGAGCCCCAGAAACCCTCTGGGACAATGAAAAAAATCTTTAGATTGGGAGCCATGGCCAAACACAGTAGAGCAGGAAGATAAAAGAGCCTACAAACCAGGTAACTATGGAGTCCCCTACCAGCTCTGGGATGCTTCTTCCTGACTTCTTTCAAAAAAAAAAAAAAAAAAGAAACACTTTACTTTTTGTTTCATTTCACTATCACTTTTTAAATTACCAGTCCTCTCCTTTAAACTACTCTTTATCTTCTTTTACTTATCGATGTGTTGTTGAATGCATATATTTAAACACTCACATATGTAGTAAACTGTGTATTTAGATAATATTATTTAAGGCTGTAAACTTTAGTTTTAATATATAAATAATATTTTAACATAAAATAGTTTAGTCCATATACTACACTGATTTTAATTAGTTGATATTTTATATGTATGCATATATATGCAAGAATATAATTGAAAATGATTTCTATGAAGCAGCTTAGGAATTTTTTTAGACAGAAAAAAATTACTAAGTATGTTCAAGGTCTCAAAATCAAATAGAAATCATAGAAATTAATCTCAATTTGACCTTAAAGAAGAATGGAATCACTGAGATATTTAAAATTCATCAGACTAATAAGATATTTTAAACTGTTACTCATATGTAAATGATTATTTTTAAGCCAAACTTGATCTTAGTTGACAAACTTGTGCAACACTCAACCTCTGAATTTTTTTTCTCATTCTTTTCCTCTAAGGAAGCTTATCTCTTAAAGGTCATTAGTTAACCCAAGTTATTGAATCTAATATTTAAATGCTAATTGAAAAGCCTCATGTCATTCATCTTCTACCTTTACCACATGTACCAAAATCTCTTTACAACTCTGTTCTTCTTTATATTTCTTCATTGTTCACCCTTGGATTTTCTCCTATTTCTCAGATCCATCTCTCTTTTTCATTGACTCTTCTTTTCTAGCTCCCTACTAAACATTAGCTCCCTTATATTTCATGCTCAGTTATTTCTTCTTACTGTATACCTTATACAATGCCAAAACTTTCTCTTATTAGAATGATAGGCTAACCAAAATTTAGATCTCAAAACTGATATTTCCTTTGACCTCCAAACTCATGTTTCAGAGCACCTGCTGTCCTGCTATCTTATAAACAATTTAAATGAGTGTAAAATTTACTATCATTCCATTGAAGTCAGTCACCCTTCAGACTCTGCTCTGCCCAATGACTGAGACAGAAACACCAGAAACAGTACTATAAGATCCTCACACAAGAAGGGAGAAGACAAACACATAGTTCGTATGAGCAAGGGCTTTTCCTGCTGTAAGTAAGAAAATTCCAAATCTACTCAGTTTAAGCAGATAAAGGAACATACTGACTTATATATTTCTTTCATAAACTACCTGTTGACATGGTTCGATCTAGTTGTTTAACCCTTGTCTTCAAGAATATTTTCCTCTCCTCTTCCTTTGTCACTTGGTTTTGTTTCCAACTTTGCTGACTTATTTCTCAATCATATTCATCCCAGTGGCAGCAAAGATAGGCAACAAAATCTAAAAGCTTATATTATACAAAGTTTAAGAATAGCAGTTTGCATAGCTTTGGGGAGCTTATCTTCCAGTTCACTAATCCTTTCTTCTGCTCAGTCCACTTTAATAAAAGCCCAACTATTGAGTTCTTAATTCTAGTTATTATGATTTTCTATTTGAGAATTTCTGTTTGATTCCTTTTTGATTCTGGTTCTTTGGTAAAACTCTCCATTGTGTTACCTATTTTCTCAAGCATATAAATAATAGTTATTTAAAATCTGTATCTGACAACTCCAGTGTATGGATCATCTTTAGCTATATTTCTCTTGTCTTTCTTCTTGTTCGCATTGGCTAGGATTTCCAGTATGATGTTGAAAGAGAGTGATGGGGGACACCTTTGTTTTTTTCCTCATCTTAGTGGGAATGTTTCTAGTTTTGCATCATTAATTATGATGTTAGATGCAGGTTTTTATAGATGACTTTTATTAATTTGAGGAAGATCCTCTCTACTCTGAGTTTGATGAGAATTTGTAAAATAAATGTTGGATTTTGTCAGATGCCTTTTCTGCATCTTTTGATATGATCATGTGATTTTTCTTCTTTAACTTTTTGATGTGATTAATTGATTTTCAAATGCTAAAATACCTTGCATTTCTGGAATAAATGACACTTGGTCATGGTATATAATTCCTTTCATACATTGTTGGATGATTCAATTTGTTAGTAGTTGTTAAAGATTTTGCATCTGTGTTTATGAGAATATTAATCTCTAGTTTTCTTTTCTAGTAATGTCTTTGCCTGGTTTTCAAATTAGAATAATGCTGACCTCCTAGAATGAGTTTGAAAGCATTCCCTCTGCTTCTGTATTCTGGAAGAGAATAAAGAGAATTGGTATAAAGTCTTCCTTAAATGTTTGGTAGAATTCAATAGTGAACTCATCTAGACCTAGCATTTTCTTTCTTGGAAGATTATTCATTATTGATTCAATTTTAAAATAGGCATAGGAGCCTATTCAGATTGTCTGTTTCTTCTTGTGTGAGTTTTGGCAGATTGTTTTTCATTCAATTGGTCCATTTAACCTAGGTTATCAAATTTGTGGTCGTTGAGTTGTTCACTGTATTCCTTCTTAGTCCTTTTAATGTCTATGGGATCTGTAGTGATATCCCATCTTTCAATTCTGACATTAGTAATTTGTGGCTCCCCACAAATTTCTGAAACCTACTCTTCACTTGGCCTTTAAACACCAATCTCTGGGCTGTCCTTCGGTCTCATAGGCCAGCCTAATGCTTAGCTGGATCACCCTTATCTTGCTGACCTCTAAAATTTGGAGTGCCTTGTGGGTCCTCTGACCTCCTCTCTTCAAACTACACTTACTCCCAAAGTAACATCTTTTAGTCTCAGTCTTTAAATACCATGTATTTTCATATGACTTCAAAATGCATAATCTTTGGCCCTGAACTTTTTGATAAACTCAAGATTTTTGTATCTGACTCTCTACTAGATAGCTCTAATTGATTACCTAATAGTTCTCTCAAACTCAACATATTCTAAATGAAATTCTTTATTTAATTAGCAGCAGCAGTCCCTTGCCTGCAAAAGAGCTTCTCCTAATTTCCCACCTTGTGGTATTCTCTACTCCCTATTTTTTATACTTAGGCCAAAACAACTCTATTCCCTAATTTTATAGTTGCTTAGATTAAACATTAGAATAATTCTTCATACTTCTCTTCCTCCCACTTTATATTAGCAAATCCTGTTGGCTTTCTCTTCTAGATGAATAAATCCAGATCCCAGGTACTCATCAGCACCTCTATTACACTTAATGCAGTCACAATCATTACTCATCAGGACTACTACAAAAAGCACCGTGCCACTACTCTTTCCCGCTCTGTTCTAACATAGCAACTAGAGTCATCATCCAAGATACCAACCAGACCATGTTACTATTCTGCTTAAACCATCTAAAGCTATCACAGTTTACTCAGAAGAACAGCCAAGATCTTTACTGTAGTCTTTGTACCACACCCTGGCCAAACCCCTAACTCAATCCCTCTGTAGCCTGGTCTCCCAGTATTGACTCATTCACTCACTCAACTATAGCTTTTCATCTTTTTTCAGATCAAAAGCCAAAATTCTCACCATGGTCTCCACATTCTCTGAGTTTGCTTTCTGGTGCTTTTCCTGCTTGGTCCCCTTACTTGGTGCTTGCCCTATTGGCCTTCTTGTTCCATCCTACATCAAGGCTCTTGTATCAGCTCCTCCCTCTGCCTGGACTGCTCTTCCCCCGGATAGCTACAAGTGCAAGTTTAATTTCCAGTCCCTTCAGGTCTCTGCTTAAAGAAAACTTGATCAGGAAGTCCTTTTTTTTATTATCCCATGCAGAATAACAGTCCTATTCTCACTTTGTATATTTCTCTATAGTGATTAATACCAGAAGAACATGTTTTTATTTATTTCCTGTGCTTTCCTTATAGGTCTGAGAGGTCAGGAAAAGTTCTTCTGAAAAAGTGGTACTTCAGCTAAGACATGAGTAGGAGAAGACCACCAAAAAAATGGAAAGAAGCACATTCAGGCAAAGGGTTAGAAAGTATAAGGGCCTGGACCTAGAAAAGGCAGACTCAGGAAATATCTGAATGTGAAATTACCATGTTAGTCATGCTAAGGACTTTGCATTTTATCTCAAGCACAGTGAAAGAGTTAAGGAGTAGATTATATGATTAGAATTTCACTTTGATAAGATGATTTTAGCTAGTTTTTAAGAAGAGGTGGATTCAATGGAAGCCAAAGAGGTGTAGGAAAGCCAGCGAACGACTCTGGCAATGGCAGATGTTGGTGTGTCATGGGAAGACTCCTGAGATTCATCTTCTATAGTATTAACCATGAATCTCTTGCAACCTCTGGGTCCAAATGTCTCCTACTTATTTTGAGATACTCATGTTTTTCCTTGGTTTGATATTAACCATGTATAATACCTTAAAATGCAGAGTTAACTTTTACATGAGCATATGAATTTTCTTTCATCTTTAAGTATGCAAACAAAGACTATCTATACCTGGCTTAATTTTTTTTTTTTTTTTTTTTTAGTCAGCTGAGGTTTGGGATGTAGGGAGTAAATAGGGAATTTGTCCCATATCCCCTCCTGTTGCAAAAAGAATCCAGTATAAACAGACATGAAAAATATAGCATAGATTTTATATTGTATTCATTTTGCTGTGAATATATTCATGCCTGCAATCCACAAAAGAAACAATTTTCTCTTACAGGATAATGATGTTCATGAGATGGAGTTCTAATAGGATATTTCTGTGGTCAAAAGAAATTTGTCTATGTTCCCATTCTTTTTTTTTTTAACAAATGTGACAAAATACCCTATGTCCTTGATAATCCCAACTCATATGCTTTTAACTGGCAGCTCTTTCTGTAGCATGTACAGGTTCTATTTGCTGCTTTCAGCTTCAGAGGTACCTTTTTCAGCCATCTGAGTTCGACCTTAGTCTGTCATTTTTAAAACCATAAAATAGCCAGAGAACATCTGCTAGGGACTGGTTCATAATAACTGAGCCAGTAACTGCCTCAACTAGCACATGATTCCATATGGATAGTTGGCATATGATCTTAAGTCAAGGGTGTTCTGTTTCAGCAAGAAATTAATTGAATGTTACCTTATCCCTAGTCTATTTTTACATGTTAAAATTATAACTACACATAAATTCCTCTTAGACATAATAGTTAAGGATGAAAAATTCTGTGAAGTACAGTATTTTGGTTTAGTGAGTCTGTGTGCATGTGTGTGTGTATTTAAATTTCTTTACCATGTATAGATAGTCTTTGATTTCATACTTAAAATCTATAGTCATGGAACAGTTACCCATGAACTTAAACTCAATGTATGTGTTACCTGTCTGTGAAGAGTTAGAATACAACATAATTGACCCATCTACCACAACTGCAGTGACCAGAGTTTAACCTTTTAAAAAATATATAAATTAAATAATATATTTTAAAATAATGCTGACTGTTATCCCAAGGAAGATGAAGAAGGTACCCACTTCCTCAACAGCCCATCCAGAGCTATTCACTCAACAGTTACCTGCTTTGTTATAATGGCTTTCAGGTAAAATTTCACTTAAAGAATGCATTCTGCAGATTTAAATGGTCCAATTATTTGGAAGATTAAATAATTTATGTAAAGAAAAGTACTCAATAAATGTTAACTCTCTTTCTTCCTTCTTTCCCATTCCATATCCCTCTTCCCCTTTCTCCCATCCTTCACTCATGCATGTTTCCATGTCCCAAATAATAATTTTACATATAAACAAAATAGAGAAATAGAAGTATTTGATATTGAAAAAATCCTCCCCAAACATGGCATTTAAAAAAAATAATTCTTTGATATGATATAGTTTACAGATTTTATTCACCATAAATAAAAAATATTTCTGATCATTTGATCTTTCTAATTGCTGATTTCTGTATTAATCTGTGATGACTATATCAGGCCTTTCATGTCAAAATATCATAATAGAATTAGGAATAAGTAATCCTGATATTAAAAATGTTTTTACTATAAAAATACTTATTAATATGAGGTAGTATTAATACTACTCAGTGGAAAGGCAGGATATAACTAGTACATATGTGCCAGTTATTTTGACCACTCTCCCACCAGCATTAATTCTCCTCAATATTTTTTATTACCTTATGATCTCTGGTGCCCATCAGCCATCATGGAAGATGAGAGAGCCTAGATCCTCTTTTATCTTCTCATGTTGGTCAGGGATCCGCACATGATCTAAGCTGAGCCACTCAGCTCAACTCTGAGCTCACCCTGGCACCTAGACTTTGGGTGTCTGACATAAGAACATGTCATGATAGTTGAATGTCAGGTCATCTCAGCAGCCAGGACCGAGTGTCAGCAATGCTGGGGGTGGCACCTTGACCTTAACCATCCTGCAATGTGACTGTGGCTGTTCTTCCCACTGATTCATCTTCATCATCCTTGTATCTCGCCCATTCACCCTCTCTCACTTCCAGCTCCCAGGTGAATCTGTGGGGTCCCATTTCATTTCAATAAACTCTTTCTCTTTTCCCACATTTTTTTCCTGTAAGATAAACATACTTGGTTTCTATATTTGGAACTAAGATCCTTGATACAGAAATTGGGACTAAGAGTAAGGTTAACATTAAAAGACTCTAAAATATGTTCTTAGCTGAGCCAAGGAGGTTGGGGGGAGGCCAGGAACCACACTTTGAGAACCACAGCCCTAGGAGAATGAGCAAAGCAGGGAAATGGAGGCTCGCTGCCAAAGAAACTCTGATGGTTAGAACTGAACTTCAAGATTTCAACTTATCAGGATCTCTGACTTTGGCTGCTGGACTATGAAACAAATAGTCTGGAAGCTTCTAAACTTTTAATGAAGCTTTACTGCCAAATAAACTCCAAGCCTGTGATTTCCTAGAACCTGAATATAATCTCTAAGCTCCTTAACTAATAGGAAACAAGCCTCTAAGCAGCACAGAGAGAGGGATGACATACTCAGTGCCCATCTGAGAGATGGCTGAGGAGAGATGGCTGAGGAGAGATGGCTGCCATAACCAAGCCAGAGGTGAGCAGACTGGCAAACTCAGGAACTCACAGGCCAGGGAGTCCTGTCATATCATGGATATCAGGACCAGTCATCCCTAAATGATGTCCTTTTTTCCAAATGGAAGTTTTCACTTTAGTCACTCTTCTTTCTGCACCATTGCATTTTCATATGTGCTCCTTACAGACAGGTGTGCACTTAGCCATAAATTAGTGAATCATATATTTGGACCCGAGAAAAAGAATGTACCTCATCCAGGGTCAACTGCTCACTCTCTGAAGAGCTCCCCAAAATAACTTACTGCTAAAACAAGTCAAGCATATGGCTTACCACTGGAAAGGAAACCACTGATGGGATATTAGTAGCATTTCAGAATAATAAGTTCAAATGGTAAGGTTTTATTCTGATTTATGATATTTGGGGATATTTCCATATGAGAGCTAGATGAGGATTGGGCCAAGTTTAGTATGTAATAGTTCAGCATTGGTGGACCCAGCAAGGGGAAAGTTTTAAAGCAAGCCTTGAAGAATTAACAGTCTAATGATCACAGGTAAGTGATCTATTGAGATCCCTCCTGAGGGCAAGTTGAGAAAAGTTATGTGCCACTTCATCTTCCAAGCAAGACTCTCTGGGAATTATGCAGACAATCAATCAAATACAAAGCATGTTAATGCAGACTATAAGCTGTGTGATCATATATGGCTTTGCTTTTTATCAGAGCTCCTAGGATCTGGATTCAGTGACTGGATCAGCCTTTGGATGAGGTGAGGTGTGTGCCCGTAAGATCTGTGTGAGGCGTGTGCCTATTCTGTGTAAGCCTGAGCATGTTTTAAGCCATGTGTTGAAAGAGCAGCTTAAGGAGTAGGCTAAAGTGGACATCTGTGTTTGTCTCCAGAATCCATTTCCCTTTTATCAGTAGTGCCTGACTTCCATTCGGGATCCATGTAGTTGTAAGGAAGCTAAATCCTCCCGGAATCCAGTGGTGGATGTGACAATAACTAAGCAATTAACACATTTTATTCTTCTCATAGTAGCAGGGGCTCATGCTGATTGGTTCAGTTGCGTGACCTAAGCCTGTCTCATCAGAGTGGGTCTCAGAGCACTTACTAAGAATGCTCCAACAAAGACATTCTCTCTTGGTCTGGCTGATGTGGTGTTTGGATATGAGTCAAGAGAACAGCTTCAGCCATTCTGCTAGCCAGAAGGAAGCCAGTGTAAGGACAGGTCAACAACATAGAGGAGGACACAGCAGACAGAACCTCTGAGAAATGCAGAACAAGCCTTCAATTCTTGGATTCCCCCAAAATCATCTCAGTGCTTCAGACACCCTCCCAGCACTACCAAGGACAAAACAAGGACATCCAAGTCAGATTGCTTTGCTTTGCTTTCCTCTTTCTCTCTTTCCCTTGGTTTCTTCCCTAAAGGACAAGAAGCACTTTCTATTTCTTCCTGCCCTGACATCAGAACCTTCTCTCAGTCTACTGAATGTCTTGGAGTAAAACACTACGACATGAGTCATATGTAGGTGTCTTGATTTGTGAAAGGAAAGAATTCCAAGAAAAACTTTTCTTTCTTTAAAAACTCTGGTATTTCCCAGGTGCTCAAAAAATGTCTAATGTGACATTCAAAGCTGAGCAATGACTACTCTGTGTTAGGTGCTGTCTACTCTTACCCAGAAACAAATGAAGCCTAGCCAATGTGTGGGGAGATCCAGGACAATATAAATTATGGTTCCAAAAGAGATTCTTTTACTATTCTGCCTTCATCCAGTTACCCTTCCCGCACCTCTGCTAACCACAAATCTGATCTCTCTGAGTTTGTTTGCTTGTTTGTATTTGAGGTATAATTGACCTACAACACTATGCTAGTTCCTATTACACTATACAGTGTACACATTTCAACACGATCACCACAGTAAGTCTAATTACCACCTGTCACCATGCATGACTATATTCCCTATACTGTACATTTCATTCCTGTGACTCACTTATTTCGCAACCAAAAGTTTGCATCTCTTAATCTCCCTCACTTACTTCACTTTTTAGAATAGGTTCTTTTTTATTTTGAAAATATTCCTGTTATAGATATAAACCAAAGCCTCATGACATGATCAGAAAATATAAACCCTCCCTGCTCCTGTTGTGACAAACAAAAATGCTTCCAGACATTGTCAAAATTGCCCTGGTTGAGAGCCCCTGCTTCAAGTCTCAGATTCAATGTCACATCCTAAGGGAAATCTTTTCTAGGCAACCTCAGCCTCATTTACTTCTCCTATTCTGTCATAGCAGTCCTGCCAATTTGTAATAACAACTATTTGGGGTGATTATTTGTTTACTCGCAGTCCCTTCTGCTAGACTGTAAACTTCCTAAAAGGCAGAGACTGTGTCTGAATTTTACTTTCTTTTCTTAATTACTATTTACTAAGCAGACCATCCCTATGACAATAATTATGTGTTAGTCGTTATTAGCAAATAAATGCTTGTCAAATGAATAAATTAAGAGTTGGCTAAATAAAAAACACAAAGACATCACACACCCAGCAGTTACAAATCTGAACTTACCATCTTCTCTTATTTTGTGAGCAGCACATAATTATTAAGGGACAAAGAGAGGGGAAAGGAAAGAAGAAAAAGAGGGAGGTGGGGGAAAGGGAGAGAGGGACAAAAACCAAGAGCACAAGTGAAGGTCACAGGCCCAAGGAACTAAGTGTTGCCAGAATAAATGGTATTATTGAGAAACAGGACCATAGCCATCCTATTTCTGGGCATGAATATGGTTGCATACTGACACAGGTATTTGTCTGTAAGTGTCTGACTTTCCTAAGGTCAAAATCTGTTAAATCAAATGTGAAACTTTCTCCAGGCCCTTCCCACCTTCCTTGTTCCTGGTACTCACAGCTACTCTCTGTAAAGTCTTAAACCTTCCTTGTTCCTGGTACTCACAGCTACTCTCTGTAAAGTCTTAAACTAATCAGTAGCTACCTTTGGAATTTCCTACCTTCTTCTAACTTTTCCCTAAATGCAAAAATGATTAATTATAGGCTGGCATCATCACATTATTCCAGAGATTTTGTATTGTTATCTGGAACTTCATGTAGATGACTCTGGACATTTCTCAGAATAGTAAGAGGTGCTGCAGACCTGCCCACGAAGACACAGTAGCTTCTGTAGCAGCCATGCTGCAGTTTCGATTCAACAAGGGAGACTGGGCCCTTTAAAATCACATTCAGAAAATGATAGATATGGAGGCCTCACATTTCCTGTTTTCAAACTGTATTGCAAGGACATAGTAATCAAAACAGTATGGTACTGGCATAAAAGCATATACATAGACCAGTGGAATAGAATCAAGAGCCCAGAAATAAATCCACTCATATACAATCAACTCATCTTTGACAAAGTTGCCAAGAACACACAATGGGGGAAGGATAGTCTCTTTAATAAATAGTGTTGGGAAAACTGGATATACACATGCAAAAGAATGAAACTGGACCCTTGTCTTACACCATTCACAAAAATTAACTCAAAATAGATTAAAGACTTAAATATTATATCTGAACCATAAAAATTCCAGAAGGAAACATAGAAAAAGCTTCATGACATTAGCCTTGGTGATTTTTTTTTTTTTTTTGGAAATGTTCCAAAAGCAGGGCAACAAAAGCAAAAATAAACAAATGGAACTATATGAAACTAAAAAGCTTCTTCACAGCTAAGGAAACAATCAACCATTGAAAAGGCAACCTATGGAATGGGAGAAAATATTTGCAGTTCATAACTGATAAGGGGTTAATAGCCAAAGCATATAAGGAACTCATACAACTCAATAGCAAAATAAAACAAAACACAACACACACACACACACACACACACACACACACACACACACACACACACACACACACACAAATAACTCAACTGAAAAATGGGCAAATGACCTGAATAGACATTTCTCCAAACAAAATGTACAAATGGCCAACAGGTAACATTAAAAGGGTGCTCAACATTACTAATCATCAGGAAAATGCAAATCAAAACCAAAATGAGATACCACCTCACACCTGTCCAAATGGATATCATCAAAAAGACAAGAGATAATTGAGGGTTGGCAAAGGTGTAAAGAAAAGGGACTGTTGGTGGGAATGT
This sequence comes from Camelus bactrianus, assembly GCF_048773025.1. NCBI lineage: Eukaryota > Metazoa > Chordata > Mammalia > Artiodactyla > Camelidae > Camelus > Camelus bactrianus. The sequence continues at coordinate 73,903,162 of NC_133540.1, forward strand.
AAATTGGTGCAGCCATTGGAAAACAGTATGAAGTTTCCTTTAAAAAATTAAAAATAGAACTACCTTATGATCCAGCAATCCCACTTCTGGTTGTGTATCCAAAAGAAATAAAATCAATATTCCAAAGATACATTGGCACTCCCATGCTTATTGCAGCATTATTCACAGTAGCCAAGATATGGGAAAAACCTAAATGTCTGTCAATGTTGATGGATGAGTGGATAAAGAAAATGTGATATGTAAAAAGAAGTATATATGTGAATATTATTAGCTTTAAAAAAGAAGAAAATCCTGCCATTTGCAACATCATAGATCAGCCTGGAGGACATTATGCTAAGTGAAATAAGCCAGACATAGAAAGATAACTAATATATGATCTCACTTACAGATGAAATCTAGAAAAGTCAAACTCATAGGAGTGGAGGGCAGAATGATAGTTGCCAAGTCGTGGGTCGAGGGAGGTCAGGAAATGGAGAGATGTTGGTCCAAGGGTACAAACTTTCATTTATAAAATGAATAAGTTCTGGGGGGTTTAACATGCAACATGGTGACTGTAGTTAATAATAATGTATTTTACACTTGAACTTTGCTGAAACTAGACCTTAAGTGTTCTCATCACACAAACAAAGGTAAGTATACAAAACAACAGATGTGTTAATTAGCTTGATTTTGGCAATCATTTCTCAGTGTACACATATATCAAACCATGTTGTATACCTTAAATGTATACAATTTTTATTTGTCAACTACACTTTAATAAAGCTGGGAGAAAAGAAACAAAGAAAATGACAAACGTAACACATGATTGCATGCTCAATGCAGAGAACTTCAGACAAACACAATGGAAGAAAAACAATAAACTACCTACTAAAAAAAATTCAGAGATAATCACCCCTTCTTTTGGTGTATGACTGTACCTTTAAGAGATATTCTTATTATATGTGCCTAAGTATTGCTTGAAAATCATTCTTACTTGCTTCCAGATTACTGCTTATATTCCTGTTGAATTCAAAACTTACTGTTATTTAACTATACAGTGATGACAGATAACTAAATCCTGGGCAAGTCATAATCAATAGAGAATGCCAACACTGTATATAGTGCGTTAAAATAGCCTAGAGATAATCATGACATTATTAATGATGTTATTGTCAAATACAGTGGCATTGAATTGAAACATAAACAGGATTCAGACTCAAACAAGATATCCCAAAGAACTGAGCTGCTTTGAATTCTGCTCACTTGGGCTTTTAATATGCTAAGATGAATTAGACAAGTTTCTACATCTATACTCCCATAGCCGATAATTCCTTACTCTCTCACACTACTCCTCACCAGCTGCTTATAATTCCCATGAATAATTCTAATCTTAAACGGATTTATTTTCTTTCATCTACCTAAAACACTGTATGTTGTTGATAAAAAGTACTGTAATGTAAAAGCTGAAGTATGTCTAAGAAATCATCTAAATTAATTTCCTGTTTCATAAGCTGGGGTCTTTTTGCAGTTAAATTAACCTGGAGAAGGTGACAAAGATTTTATTTCATCGTGTTTAACTTGAGAATACTGAGGGTAGAGGCGCACCCCATGTCATGTGTGTATGAGACAGGGTGTTCCTCCACCCCCAGGCCCGGATGGAGATGAAGTGCAGCCTTATCATGTGTCTATGAGAATGGGTGCCCATCCAGACACAGGCTTGGGGTTGGAGGCCAAGTGCCCCCATACCATGTGTCTATTAAAGGGGCACACATCCATATACAGGCCTGGGTATGGATGTGTACCCGTATTGTAGGTTTCTTTTATGGGTGCACCTAAACACACAGGTCTGTGTGTGTGTGTGTGTGTGTGTGTGTGTGTATAATATAACATGTATGTTATATAATATGTATGTGTGTGTATATATACATATAATATGTATATTATGTATCTGTATATTCATACACATGTCAGTGTATGGATATATATCTATTATATATAATGTATACATGTCTGTGTATTATGTAAATATATAATGTAAATATATAATATATGTGTGTATGCACACATGTATTATAACATATATACATGTATAAAATATAATGCATGCGTATATTATATATTATATATACATATATAATATGATATATCTACATATAAAACAGGTAGATTATAGACATGTACATAGAACTCCAGACCTGTCAGACTTAGACTTCAGCTCATACTGGGGACCAATCATCTTTTTTGTTTGTTTGTTTCAGTATAGATAGAGTTATTTAGAGATCCATCAAGAGGCAAAAGAAAGGCCACGAGGTGTGGGGTTGTGTGCTCAGAGTAGAGTAAAAGTAGGTACACACTTCATAGATAGAATGTGGGCCATCTCTGAAGGGGGGCGGGTGGCAGCCACAAACCATCTTAAAGGATAAATTTCTCACCCAATCTGCCCCCAGTAGTAGATAAAAACTCCAAAAGGCAATCCAGGAACCCAGAGTAACTTGATAAATGTGAACCATTGCTGCCACAGGTTTTTTTTTTAAATTGCGATCAGGTACAAGAGGCCAAGGCTCAGGAGAAGGAAAGAAGGAAAGAGGCCAGGCCTGCCCAAGTGATTATAGCCCTTCAAGGGCAGCCACAACCCCTAAATCCTCGGCCCCCAGCAGCCTGAGACAAGCCTGATGAAAAATACAACATCTGCCGCTGACCTGGTCAATGGGCCAAGAAATGTCCCCATAAGGACAAATGTTCAAGATCTGCCTGTTTTTGGTGTAAAAAGCAAGGTCATTGGGTAGCCCTCTGTCCCTCGAGCCAAATGGCCTGTGGGGGATAAGTGGCCTGCGACCTGCAAATGGTTGTCTGAGACTGAAGAAACCCCCTCCAGTCAGCCCCAGCACAAGAGATCTTCATCACTGGGCTGGAGCCATGGATGCAAATGGATGCGGCAGGTAGGACAATCACATTTTTTTGGATACCGGGACCACCGACTCTGTCCCACCTTCCTTCTCTGGACCCTTCTCCTCTAGATTCTATACCATCATGGGAGTCACAGGTCAGCCGGCCTTAAGATTCTTTACTCATCCCCTTTGTTGTTTATGGGATGAACGCTCATTCGCACATTCTTTCTTATGCTTGCCAGAATGCCCTAGCCCCCATTAAGGCCAAGATCTTCTTTACAAGTTGGGAACCCGAGTTATCCTGGGAGAAAATCCCCAAACTTCCACCTTTTTACAACTCTTACTGCTCTCTGGGGAAGGAGAAAGACCTCCGGACCCAGAGGCCTGGGAGAATAAAATTAATCCTGTTGTCTTGGATCAAGATATCCCAGGGCGAGCAAAGACGGCTGCTCCGGATGTCATCTCCCTCAAAGATCCTACCTGGTTCCCTAATCGAAAACAATATATGACTTACTTACCTCTCCCTTACTCGAGAACAGGCCATCCAACATGGAATCCAAACTCTTAACTCTTGGCCGAGCAGGGGTATCTAGTTTCCAAGTCCAAGGCCAAAATGGACAAACAAGAGGTAACTTACCTAGGAGTTGTTCTGACTCCTGGAAACCACAGCATTTCCCCTGAATGAATTGAGGGAATCTTACAACTCCCTAATCCCACTACTAGAAAACAGCTCAGGGCATTTCTCGGACTAACGGTTTACCATAGGCTCTGGTCTCTAGTTATGAGTCTAGAGCCCAACTTCTATATGACAACTTAAAGGGTAAGGATGACTCAGTACCTCTCCAGTGGCATCCTTCCCAACAGGAAGCAGTGGAAGAACGAAAAAATCTCCTAGTAAGATCCCTGGCCTCGGGGCTTCCAGATCCCACAAGGCCCTTCCAGTTCTATGTTCATGAGAGAGGAGGAATAGCGTTGGGGGTCCTCACCCAACGGCTGGGTCCTACCCAACAGCCTACGGGATACCTCTCCAAGTGGCTAGACCCCACTGCTTGAGGCTGGCCTTCCTGCCTAAGAGTGTTGGGAGCCCTCTCCACTCTCCTGGAGGAAGCTTTTAAGCTAACTCTGGGGGCCCCTATACAAGCATATGCTAACCATCAAGTTTCTGACCTTTTAAAAGGCAGGAGACATTTCTGGCTCTCAGATGCTTGGCTTCTTAAATATCAGGCATTATTACTGGAAAACCCAGACGTCACTGTCTTTTTTTGTGGGACACTCAATCATGCTACACTATTACCATCACCTGACAAGTCTCTTCCCTTTCACGTATGTCATGAGACCCTATCCATTTCTCTAGGAGCTAGAACAGGTCTCAGCGACCAACCCCTGGAAAACCCTGGTGAGATCTGGTTCACCAATGGGAGCCATATATTCTTGTGAACCTCTTAGCAATCTGCGACTGCTTTCCAAGCAACACTCCAGTGAGACTCTTCCATCGCCCTAGGAGACTATGGATCCCTGTTAGATAAATCCCTTTCTTAAATGTCTCCTGGTTCAAATCGTTTCTCTTTTAGGGCCCCCAGCAAACTGTTTTAATACTAATTTAAAATGTCTCTGACATTAGGGTCCTGCTTTTTACTCCTCCTTTAGTTCACTGGACTAACACTGCAACATCTGCTTTCTAAAACCTAAACCAACAGAAAGCACAGAAATCAATGGTTTATAAGAAGAACCTTGTTTGCCCCTTTCGTCCTTTGGCTAGGATTAGCTCTATATATTTGAACTCTATCTTTTCATCCTTCTTATGAAAAGTGTTTCTTCTCCTCTAGAGATAAACTTCAAATGATGATATAACAAGGTAATCAACAAATCAGCCAAGACCACTTATATACAAGCCCCTCAGTGAACACCAACCTTTTGCCCACATCCTGACCAAGGACAGTCAGCTAGTCTGGTACCCCAACGAGCTCCATCACTGCCCCAGATCAGTAGGAAGTAGCTAGAGTGGTCCTCGCTCTCTACATCCCCAAGATTCGGGGCCCTATGACTAGAGGGGGGAATGTAGGTAGTTTAGCTAGGAATCAGCACTGGGCAGGGGAAGAGGAAACTGAAAGGAACAACCCAGAACATAAGGAACCAGGGCTCTCAATCAACCAGAGCACAGAGAATCTGAGCTGTCAAACAATCAATCAATCAATCAATCAATCAATCAACAGCAAGGACTGGGGATGGAGTCGCACCCCGTGTCATGTCTCTGCGAGATGGGGTGCCCCTCCACCCCCAGAGCCTAAATCCATCTTCTTTTTTCCTGTCATTCTCTACAAATTTATTACTCTTTATTAAAGATGCTAGTAGCCAGAGTTGTAAGCCACCCCTTTGATTTACCCAACTCTGAATGCTCTCATATATATGCACCAAGCACTTGTTAACAAACAGGTGTTGTTTTTCTCTTGTTAATTTGTTATTTGTTATTTGGGTCCTGGCTGAGAACTCAGTAGGATAGAGGAAAGATTTTTTTCCTCCCCTACACTAGCTTGGTGATTTTGATGATGCATTATAAGTTGAATGGTAACACAGAGAAAATGTATTTGTGTTTACTTTGGAGGAAGAAAACAGAATGGGAAGGCCTCCTGGAAAAGATCTATACTGAATTGAATACTCAAAGTTACCTAACCCAGTGAAATCAAATCCCTATAGGTAAAATAATATCTATCTGTCTATCGTACAAGGTCATTGTGAGAATTGAGAGACTGAATATAAAGTGGACAGTGCCAGATCAGATATTAAAACAGAACTCTGACCCACAACCTGTAGTAACCCACCCAGAAAACCAACTCATTGTTTAGAATGACCAACCCGGGAAGCCAGCCTGCTATAAGTCAGACTTGGCAGAAGTCAGATGACTATCTCAAGTGAAGTCCTGGAATCCACATAGTAACCTCCGTAACAATCAGCCCAAAATGGCCAGGACTTGATTAATAAGTGATAACTTCCCTAAATTTTGACCCTGCCTCCAACTTCCAACCAATCAGAGAAAACCAGATATGCACTCCTAACCAATCACATAGTGCCTGCATCTAGTTAAACAACCTACAGCTTCCCCATGCCAACAGCCTCAGTCAGGGCACACCTGAAGTCTTCCCTTCTTCCCATTATAAAGCTTTCCCACTCCTGTGCCTTTGAATCTCAGCCAAAATGCAGGTGGCCTGGCTGACTCACTTGTTCCATCTAGCTCTAACTAGCTTTTGCTTGTTCTCATTTGGTTGGTCTTCTTTACTTCCACAGAAATAATTTGACAATATATATAAAATGTCTAGTACAAAGTGTAATTTTTAGGCCTAGGACTTTCTGAATCATTAAAGGAAATATTGAAGGAAACAAAGCCCTTAGGCCTTCAAGGCCTGACCTACTTTCAACCAAATTTACATTGTGATCTATATATCAAAAGGCCTGCCTGCAAATCTGGTTGCTAAAGAAGCACTCAGTAGTTTCAAAAGCAGCAGGTCAGACCTGAAAACCAGCATCCCAACCAAACTGTCATGGGCTTCACTGTATTAGCTGAGACAAAACAAGTGGTTTCCTACTTACTGTTCTGTATTCTGAAGGTTCGCCAAAATGAGCATTCAGAGAGGCTGCAAGAAGGAAATAGTTTAAAGGATGTGATTAAGGTCAATTCTTGTTCATAAGGGATTTTTAAAATCTGGTTGGTGATTTATACAGGCCACATCTTCTCCCTTTCCCTCAGATGCCAAGCTTTTGAAGAACCCTTAAAAAGGATATTCAGTTGTGTTCTGGTACCTATCCTAGCAGGCATACAGAAAACATTTGGTACTGGTTCCATGACTGACCACCCTAACAGGGTTACTTGGGGAAAGACTTTACAGCTGTGGAACAAAAGTCAGAGAAGTAACTCTTAACAATTCACGAGCCACCTCTCTCTTGCTTCCTCCTTTTAGGAGACCGCCCACACTCTGTCTATGGAGTGTGTACCTACTTTTACTTTAACCTGAGCACCCAACCCCCACACCTCGTGGCCTTTCTCTTGCCTTTTGAAACACCCTACACTCTATGCAATATGTATCTCTCTAAATAAATCTGTCTTTACTCAAAAAAACAAAATTTCACTATATTCTTTCCCTCTGCAGCTCAGGGTGATAAACGCAAAACTTAACCTTAGGTGTTACCATTTTAACTCTATTTTAAAAGGCCGTCAAGTCTGGCTAGACTAAATCCCCTTTCTTATAAGCCCCAGACTGCACTTGGCAGTCACAGTTCCTGATTCCTTTAAATCTCCTACAGAGGTTTTGTAGGGCCCCTTGGTACATAAAAACCCAGCTCCTTGGGGAAGGGTATAGCTGAGTGGTAGAGTGTGTGCTTAGCATGCACAAGGTCCTGGGTTCAATCCCCAGTACCTCCATTTAAATAAATAAATGAATGAATTAACGAATGAATGAATGAATAAATAAACCTAATCCCCTCCCCTTCCAAAAAAAAAAAAAAAATCTAAAAATAAAAACCCAACTCCTGATTTTGGGCTCCAGAAAATCCACTTTAAGAGAGAAGGAGTAGCAAGCAAGGTGTCACTAAGAAGATGCTGGGAAGAACTAAAGAGGGCTGCTGGCTCCACAAAGCCATCCCTGCGCACTCTCAACTTCACGTCCCTTGAGGACCACAGGGCCGGCCCGGAACCGCCAATAACGGGTGCGGCCGAGGGATGCCAATGCCCGGATCCAGGGAGGGGCAGCTGCGCCAAGAACCCCTTTTGGTTACTCCTTGGCCGGTCCTAGGGCAACCAGCCAAATGGTGAGCATTACCTGCCGAGTCCCACCAGACCAGAAGCACCAGGACCAAAGGCAGTGCCGCGAGCCCCGTTCTCCCTCCGCGGCTGGCCATCCGTCACTGAGTACTTCGGCGCCCGCGCGACATGAAGGGCGCCCGCGGTTCGGACACGCAAAGGGTGGGGTGAGGGAAGGGCGGTAAGAGGAGGGAGGATGAGGGGAGGGGGGTGAGCCAGGCTGGTAGGAGGAGGGGGAGGGGCGGAATGGATGAGGGAGCGGGGCGGCAGAGGGAGGAAGGTAGAGGAGGGGTGGTTGCTAGCCCCCAGCTCCTCGCCCCGTGGAGGATGGGAGTAAGCGATTATGGGGACCATCTCTCCCTGCAGCGAACAAGAACCTTGTAAGAGCCCTGGATGGCTCTGTCAGTCAACCTCAGTTTCTGAGCTTCTGCTCCATCCCAGGAACTGTTTTGGGGCTGAACTCAGCAAAGGAGGTTCCTGCTCTCAAGAAGCTTTCTAGTGTAGGTGCTAGGGATGGGGTGACACAGGGGACTCCAAAACAAGTGAATACAATAACTTCTAAAATTAAGTGCTGGAGCGGGGGGCAGGGGAAGACTTACATTGGGAAGTCAGAAAAAGCCCTTCAGAGGTGACATTTGAGCTGAAAACTGAAGGATAAGAGGGAAGCCTGGTGGAGACCTTGGGAACAAGTATTCCAGGTTCACAGAAAAGCAAGGGCAGAGATTTGGAAGCAGGAGCCAGTTCACTGTGTTCAGCTGGAGCTCTAGGTGAAGGAGGGGGAAAGGTGAGGGTGATGTAGGTCATGATAAGGGCTTTGGATTTGCTCTGGTTGCAGTGGGAAGCCAGTGGAGGATTTTAAGTAACGGACTGCCCCTGACCTGACTTACATTTTAAGACACTGGATGAAGAATGGACAGGAGATAGGTAAGAGTGGAGGCAGGGAGACAAATTAGGTGGTTATTGCAGGAATCCAGGCAAGAGCAGATGGGGCCGTGAATTAGTGTATAGTAGGGGACTGGCAAGAAGTGGTCAGATTCAGGATTCATTTTGGAGGTGGAACCAACTGGAGTGAAGAGAAGAACCAAGGATGCTTCCTGAGATTCTGTCCTAAAGAGCTGGACGGGTGGTGATGCCATTTTTATGATGAAGAACATTTGGAAAGGAGGCACATTAGACATCCAAGTGGACGTGTGGAGAAGGCAGTTGGAATTACAAATTTGGAGCTGGAGATATAAATGCAGAAGTCATCAGCATATCAAAGGTATTGAAAATCTTTGGGAGAGGATAAGCTCAAGTGGTAGAGCACATGCTTAGCAAGCATGAGGTCCTAGGTTCAATTCCCAGTACCTCCTTTAAAAATAAATAAATAAATAAATAAACCTAATTATCCCCACCACCAAAAAGTCTATCAAAAAAAATAAAAAAGGGAAAGAAAAACCTTGGACCCCGACAGCAGAGGCCCAAGATTGGAGCCCATGTCATGCTACAAGCAAACAAGAGATCTGACATACAAACCCCATTATAGGATATTAACCAATCCACACTTAATTATTGATACTAGGCTTTTAAAATGCATCCATAAGCATAAAAAAGGAAGCATTGTTACACTAAAGTTAACTCAAAATGGAATGTGGACTTAAATGTAAAGAGTGAAACTTTAAAATTTTAGAGAAAAACATAGAAGAAAATCTTCAGAACCTAAGCATGGAGTTTTTAGACTTGACACTAAAGCATAATTCATAAAAAAACAGATTGATAAATTGGACTTCATCAAAATTAAGAACTTCTGCTCTGCAAAAGACCCTATAAAGAAGATGAAAATACAATCTACAGATGGGGAGCAAATTATTTCCAAACCACATATCCAACAAATGACTTGTATCTAGAATAAAGAGATCTCAAAACTCCAGGGGAAAAGAAGAAATAATCTGATTAGAAAATAGGCAAAAGCTATAAACAGACATTTCACTGGAGAGGATATGGAGAAGGCAAATAAGCACACGAAAAGGGGTTCAACATCATTAGAAATTAGGGGAATGCAAATTAAAATTGCAATTAGTTATCATTACACCTCTGTCAGAATGGCTAAAAGAAAAAATATTAGCCACATCAAATGATGGCAAGGTTGTGGAGAAACTAGATCACTCATTGTCTGTGGGAAAGTAAAATGGTACAGCTACTCTGGAATATGGTTTGACAGTTTCTTGAAAAACTAAGCATGCAAGTGGCATATGATCCAGCAGTTGCACTCTTGGGCATTTACCCCACAGAAATGAAGGCTTACTTTCACACAAAAATCTGTATGTGAATGTTTATAGCAGCTTTATTGTTAATTGCCCAAAACTGGAAACAATCTAAATACCCTTCATGAGGTGAATGGTTAAACAGGCTGTGGTACATTCATACCATGGAGTACTACTCTTAACAAAAGGAACTGGCAACTAATACAGACAACAATTTAGATGGATCTCAAGGGCTTTATGCTGAGTTTAACAAATCCAAACTCAAAAAGTTGCATACTATAAAATTTCATTTACATACAACAATTGAACAACTTGGGGGTTAGGGGCACTGACCTCCCATACAGTTGAAAATCAGAGTATAACTTTACAGACCTCTGTGTCTGTGGTTCTGCATCCACAGATTCAACCAACCACAGATCGAGTAGTTCTGTAATACTTACTTGAAAAAATTTGTGTGTAAATGGACTAGTGTAGTTCAAACCCACATTATTAAAGGATCAACAATATATAACACTCTTAAAATGATGAAATATAAAGATGGTGAACAGATTAGTGGTTGCCAAGAGCTGAGATTGGAGGTAGGTGTGGGAAAGGTAGCTGTGGCTATTTCAAAAGTAGCATGAGAGATCCTCATGATTTAATTGTTCTGTATATTCACTGGGTCACGGGAATATAAAGATGTGCTACAGTTGCACAGAATCAAATATACACACATACAAATGAGTATGGGTAAAACTGGTGAAAGCTGAATAAAGTTGGTAGATTATATCAGTGTCAATTTACTGATTTTGAAATTGTACCATAATTATGCAAGATGTTACCACTGGGGGAACCTGGGTAACAGAAACATGAGAGCTCTCTGTATTATTTTTTACAACTGCATAAATATCTTTAATTATCTGTAATTATAACTAATTCTATAAGTTATAAAGCATAAAAAGAAGTTAAGCTCTAAAAGTCATATGTAGAACCTGAATAGTAAAGAAACATCATCTCTAGTTAAATGAACCTGAATAATTAATATTGATCTAGCAAATTGTGGGCCTTAAGCCTGTGTTGAGGATATGTAATTTTATTATTTTCATAAGGAAGGGCAGTTTGTTAAACATAAAGTAATATGATTTAATGTTCAATGTGTCTTAATATTTAGTCTTTTCTAAGACTTTCAACTAAACAGATTCACAAATTCATATTAAAAAAAGAAAGCAATCTTTATCAAAGTGTGTACCCTGATTATTTTACAGAATATGATCACCACAAATAAAGTGATTGTATAACTTAGAAATAAGTAATGCTAAAATACCTTAGGCCACTGCCCTCTCTCTCTCCCTCTTCAGAGATGGCCCGCACTCTGTCTATTGAGTGTGTACCTACTTTTAATCTGAGCACCCAGCCCCCACATCTCATGGCCTTTCACTGCCTTTCAATGCATCTCTCTGAATAAATCTAACTTCACTCAACTGTGGCTCGCTCTTGAATTCTTTCCTGCCTGAAGCCAAGGACCCAGATTTGGCTGGGCACATCCCAGGGGCTCAACCAAAGCCTGGGACACAGCCCTCCTCACACCCACATCTGTCTTCCCTGCATCATATCTTTGGCACCCAACGCGGGACATTTACATAAAGAAAAGGGTTCAAAGGGCATAATCTTGACCCACCTGTTGGGCTACAGCTCCCCTCTATTCAGAGGGTGGCGGGGGTTTCTCCCGCACTGTGCAGATTCAAGTAGCCCTTAGGTGGCGGCTGATGCTGCCTGCAGGATCTGGCAGAGACCAGCTCTCTAGCAGTGAAGGAGCCCACTGAGCCCAAGGCTTTTCTCCCCTCAATCTTTTCTCATTCTCTCCTCGCTCTATGTCTTTGGACTCGAGAAGATCCACCAAGGAGATCACTCAGACATCCAAACTAAGACCACGGGAAAAAAAATAGCTTAATTTTTTTCCCCTGCTTTACACAGAGTATTGTGAATTTCTGTGTTCTGGGTGGTTTTGAATTTCCTTTGCTTCTGATTAGGTAGAAAATAGAGAAATATAATGGTCAAAACTGAGAATTTTCCCCCCATTAACTGGTAACCTCTTCTCCCTTCAGTAGCAAAGACTGCTGCCATGTCCTGCCACACATAATGGGGTTGTGGCTCCAGGACCTTGCTTCAGGCATGTAAGATCCCCTTACCCATTAAACCATTGATGCTGCTGGAAAAAAAAATTGAGAATTTATTGAAAACATTTTTGCTAGCTCATTATATATTTGGTTCTCAGAATTTTTAAACTAATCATTGGTAAATTTAAATTGTACATCTTTGGAAATGAGACAGGATGGAAGGGGGCAGGGCACAGCCATTCAAGGAATGCCACAGCAATTAACATCAAAATGGAAGGTTCAACCCCCAGTAGACCTTGAGGCTCAGGATGATGAGAGATTTAACTTCTAGCAGAATTTGAGCTTCATTATATGCCCATTGTAATATATTAACATGGTGAATGACACGCCCACAGGCATCATGGCAGTCCCAAGGCCAGCCACAAAAGGTCAAAGAGTGGGAAATGGCCAACTTCCTAGGAATCTCAGCCCCTTCCCCTTAGACTGCTCCTTCCACTTATTAGCATATGAAGCCACCAAGCCCATAAAAATCAGCAACACGGCGCCTTGCAGCCGCCCCTCTCTCTCTCTCCCTCTTCGGAGAAGTAGATGGCCCACATTCTGTCTATGGAATGTGTACCTACTTTTAATCTGAGCACCCAACCCCCACACCTCGTGGCCTTTCTCTTGCCTTTCAATGTATCTCTCTCAATAAATCTACCTTCACTCAACTGTGGCTCACTCTTGAATTCTTTCCTGCACGAAGCCAAAGACCCACACTTGACGGGGCACATCCCAGGGGCTCAACCGAGACCTGGGACACGGCCCTTCTCATGTCCCACATCTGTTCTCCTGCATCAGAAAGAATTCTCAAATATTTATGACTTTTACCACAAAGGTATTTTTAGAGTCCCCCTCCCCTTCCTTTTTGTTTAGGTGGGAGCTCGCTGCATGATCACAATTTGGAAATTACAGAAAAAAACATTTTAAGATAAATAATTACTTTTGCATGAAACCATCCCTACTATCCAGAAGGATATATGATCCTAGAAATGTCACATATATTTTATTCATTCACTCTACAAATATTTACAAAATATTTTTATGTGCTCCGTCCTAAGAACCAATTTAGCAGTTAACAGAACATACTAAAAATCCCTGCCCTCTGAACTTATTTTCAAAACAGAAATAGACCCACAGACATAGAAAACAAATTTATGGTTACCAAAGGGGAAGAGGGGAGGGATGAATTAGGAGTTTGGGATTAACAGATACATAGTACTGTAAATAAAATAGATAAACAGTAAGAACTCATATAGTGCAGGGAACTATATTCAATAACTTGTAATAACCTATAATGGAAAAGAATCTGAAAAAGAATATATATATATAACTGAATCACTTTGCTGTACACCTGAAACTAACACAACATTAGAAACCAACTATACTTCAACTAAAAAAAAAAAAATCCCTCCCCTCAAGGAGCTTACATTCTAGTGCTGTTACTGTGATAAAAGGCCAGATAAAACAATAACAAACTGTTCAAATAGTGGTCACAATCAATGTATAACCTATTTGTAACTAATTATACAAGACCTATGGATAAGAAAATTTTTTTATAAATTTAATCAGTATACTAAACCAGGCTGTATAAATACCAAAAACATACATTATCACTCCTAGGCCCATCTTGGACCAGCATGTTACCAAATCTAATCTAAATGGAGGGTGCAGAAGCACCAAAGGCACTGTGGAAAACTAACTGGTTCCTCTGAATCAAATCCAAACCTTTGTGGGGTTTTGAAAAATACAGTTCTCTTTTCACAAAAATTTTGTTATTTATGTTAACAAGTAATAAGTTGTTTATTATTTTAAATGAGTTAATATTTTCTTACTTTCTTAGTTTTAACTTCTAATATTATTAAATATTGACAGACATAACAGAAAACACTCTTCACAATCTCCAATAATTTTTAAGAGTATAAAAATTTGGTCTTGGACTCCAAGACCAAAATATTGGAGATTAACTGCCAAATTAAATAAATGCTATCTCCACTTTATAGTTAGTGGAACGGGACTAAAAAGATCAGGAAGATACAAAAGACAAGCCTAACTCAATCTTGTTTTCCTTTCCATTCAGCTTTGTAATGCAGATACTCACGTCCTCCTCTGAAACTGACATAATTCAAGTCCTACTGTATTAGGTCAAGTTTGGCAACCTGACATGTATATTCCTATTGCCTCTGTCATCATATTTAAACTTTTAAGAAAAGCCATCCAAAACGTGGAAATAAAGCAAAATATTACTATGTGCTTTTGCAAAGTCATAGTAGAGCATTGTCTAAGAAGCCTGGAAGAGGGTCAGAGGATTCTGGAGGATGTCATCTTATTTGGCTTATTATTTATTACTGACAGAGCTTAGAGTCTGTAAAGTTGATCTTAACTTGTAGAAGATAAGTTGCAAAAATCTTTGTCAGGTAGAAAAGATTATTTCAAAGATTGCTGTTTTATTGATCTGTTGATGTAAAGCAGTGTTGTATTTAACTTTCGCTTTTATTCCAACATTCTTTTTTTCCATAGACTATTTACCAATCTCCTCTATCCTCCTTGAGCTGGGTTTAGCATCCGTGTTTGCCTCCCTAGTAAGTTAAATAAGAAGAGTAAATGAAAGATCAATTTGCCTGTCGAATGGGGAAGGGACTGTTTCTGGTTTGGGAAGAACAGAATGTGCAAAGGCTTCATGACTCCTTTAGAGAATTCCAAGAGGCTCATTGTGCCTGAAGCTGTGCTTCTCAGACTTTAATATGCATGTGAATCACTGAGATTCAGTAAGTCTAGGGCAAGGCCAAGATTCTGCATTTCTACAAGCTCCCAGGTGAAGCTGCTGCTGCTGGTCCGTAAACCACACACTGAGTAACAAGGGGCTAGGCCAGAGAGCATAGGTGTATGTGGGAATGTCCAGAGTTGAAGATGGAAACTGAGGGAGAGGAATGTGTATCCCGAACATACTCTCCAATAAAAATAACCCTTTTTCACAACCTACATCAAACAAAAATATTCCTAAGCTCAAGCAGGTTGTTCACACCTTTGAAATAATATATGCCCTCCAACCACATTCCAGTATAATCACAGAAGTGGAACTAGGTCTAGTATACTAAGGAATTGCAGGAAAACTGTCCTGTATTTGTGTACTTCCTCAGCTCTGTATTTGGTTAGGCTCAGCTGTATTTGGTGATGTCTACTGCCATCTAGTGGAAATTAATTGACATTTTAAACCAGTGCCTCATTTTTATGGTACCTAAGTTTTCCAAGTACATTTTATCTTCTCAGTAACCTATGAAGTAGACATTGTTATTCCAATTTGTTTTAATTTTTAAGAAGTACTTAATATTATTGAGCTTACTGTGATTCAGGCACTATACATGAGTGATCTTATTTATTCCCAGTATCAATCTTTCTGATTCACGCATATTGTCTGTGTTATTATTTCATTTACAGATGAGGAAGCTAAGGCTCAGAGAACTTGAGAAACATGCCCTAACTCCAACAGCTAATCAGGATTCAAACCGAGGGGAGGCACACATAACTAACACAGGCCTTCTTCTCCTCCCCTTCCCCCTCCTTCCCCTATTTCATCTTCATTATCACAAACATAGTGAATATGTGCCAGGCATTTTCCTGAGACCTTTACAGGTATTATATAATTTAATTCTCACAACTCTTATGAGTTAAGTAAAATTATTATTCCCATTTCATAGATGAGGAAATCAAGGCACAAAGGAGTTAAGCAAGTTATCCAAGGTCATAAGCTAGTGAAAAGTATAGCCAGAAGAAAGCTCAGGGAATTTTGGGTTTTGTTTTAATATTTTATTTAATTAAAATTTGTTTCTCTGATATTGTCATGGATAATTATGTGCTATCTTAAATATGGGCACTTTATCCATTACTATAATATTAGATAATAGTGGCCTAGTTCTTTGAGGTTTGATAATTCAGACATGTTTTTAAAAAAAAAAAAAAAAAAAAAAAACACTGTCTTCCTCATCTAAATTTTTGAAAGTTACTTTGTTCCAGGACTTAAATAATTTGGCTCAAGTACTTTGTTTACGATGTAAACGGATATCATAGCATTTAATAGAAGAAATGGCTGTGGCTTATCTGAAAACAATGTCAGCATGACTTGGTATATACTTAAAAGAGTGCGTTTTGTGAATATTTTATAATATGGGATGATCATTGAAATATCAAGGACTTCAGTAATTGTATTTCTTGAATAAATATATGTTTATGAATTTTCTAATTTGTATTTTGTTATCTCCTCTGCTAACAATCCAGTTTTATACTTTTTATTGTCCAAAATGTCACTAATAGTGTTTCTTCAAAGGTTTTGCAGTTCTGTAATGATGAAATAGTGGAAAAAAACAGTTTGCTCATTAATTTTCAAGAACTTTCAAACCATTTTGAATCTGAGCATAGTTTTTAAAAACATTCGCAAACATTATGCTTCTACCTTAATTCTTAAGTTTGAGGTGAAGAAATATAATAGCCAAAATGGATTTAACACTTTTTCAGTGGATGTCTTCATTTATCAATTCAATTCTGATTCTAAGACTTATTTGACATAAATCTGTATTAGTTTTAAAAAATTTGCTTCTCTGAAATCTATGAAGTGAATCTTTTCTTTTTCATGTCTTATTTTGTTTTCCAGTTTTACTTAGTATAATTGACATATAACATTATGCAAGTTTAAGTGTACAATATGATGAGTTGATACACATAATGTAATATGAAATGATTACCACAATAAAGTTAGCACATCCATCACCTCACATAATTACAAATTTTGTGTATTATGAAGACATTTAAAATCTACTCTCTCAGCAACTTTCAAGTATATAATGTAGTATTTTTTATGATTTATTTTTTAATTAATAACATTTACATTTAAAGAGCAGTTTTAGGTTTACAGCAAAATTGAGTGGAGAGTACAGAGTACAGAGAATTCCCCTATACCCCTGTTTCCATACATGCACGACTGCCCCCACTATCTACAGCCACATTGGTACATTTGTTACTATCAGTGAACCTACATGGACACATTATTATCACCTAAAGTCCAACGTTACAATAGGGTTCACTCTTGGTTTTGTACTTTCTATGGGTTTGGACAATTGTATAATAATAAGTATCTACCACTGTAGGATCATACAGGACAGTTTCAACTGCCCTAAACATTTTTGTGCTCTCTCTATTTATTCCTTCGTCCTCCCACCTCCCCCAACCTCTGTCAACCACAGATCTTTGGACAGTCTCTATAGTGTTGCCTTATCCAGAATGTCATTTAGTTGGAATCATACAGTATGTAGCCTTTTCAAGTTGGCTACTTTCACTTAGTAATATGCATTCAGGGTTCCTCTATATCTTTTTATGCCTTGATAGCTCATTTCTTTTTAGTGCTGAGTAATATCCCATTATAATGTAGTATTGTTAATTGTAGTCACCATGCTGTTTATTAGATCCCCAGAACTTGTTCATCTTATAACTGGAAGTTTGTATCCTTTGACCAACTTCTCCCCATTTCCTCTACCTGCACAGCCTCTGGAAATCACCATTCTGATCTCAGTTTCTAGGAGCTTGGCTTTTTTTCAGATTCCACAGGTAAGTGAGATCATACAATATTTGTCTTTCTCTGTCTGAGTTACTTCACTTACTACAGTGCTCTCAGGGGGACCCAGGGAGCAGTATTCTACACCCCATGCTCTCAACCAGTGAGCAATTTGAGAAATAAAGTTAATTTGGTTCTCCTCATTATGAAATTAAATACATGTTCAGAAAAACAGAAAGAAAACAATCACTCAAAATTCTGTCTCCTAAACACAATTAAAATTAATATTTGGTGTCTTTCTCCTAGTCATAATTCTATTTTGATTTTAATATAGTTGTGATCATACTATAAGAACCATTTTGTGTTCTGTTTCTTTTAACATTTTAACACAGGCATTTCCAATATCCCCAGATTCTTAGTAATTGTTACTGTGAATAGGTCTTTAAAACATGTAATGCCTACTATGGGTTGGGTACTGGTGTATAGAATTTCTATTATTTATTCCTTTAATCTTTATAACATCCCCATAGGACAGAGACTATTATTAGCACTATTTTAGATGAGGAAACTGAGGCATACCCAGTGAGTGACAAATCTGGGTTTTGAACACAGTTAGCCTGGCTCCAGAGTCTCTGCCATCGTCTAACTGTGGATGTAAGAATTTAAATTGTTTACATTTTGAATCAGTTACTAAAAACCACATGGAGAAGCACTGAAACAGTCTTTAACCACTGAATTGTAAGAAATCTTTATTTAAAAAAAAAAATGATGATAATTAATGTTGCTTATTAAAGAGCCAGTTTTGCATATAATTAAATAAAGCCCAGAAAATAGAGGAGAGTATTAATAGCCACCATTTATAAAGGGCTAACTGTATATTTTTACAGACACTATCTCTAATCTTCACTGAGACTCTCTGAATTGGTTACTATTATTCCGTTCACATCATGAGGAAAGGAATCCAGAGAAGGGTAATTTGCTCAAGATCACAAAGCTAATCCATGCTGAAGTGAGATTCAAACACAGATTTTTCTTTTTTTTTTTTTCATTTTAACCTTAAGGTCTCATCTGCGTGGTAAACTCCAGAGCTGTATTGTCTAATACTGTAGCCACTAGCCGCGTGGCTATTGAACACTTGAAATGTGGCTGTGGTGAAGTGAAGTGTGCCGGAAGGGTAAGATACACACTGAGTTTCAAAAACTTACCACAATAAAAGGAGCGTAAACTATTTCAGTAATTATCATATGGGTTACACATTGAAAGTGTAAGAGTTTGGATTTATTGAATTAAATGAACACTATGATGACAATGAGTTTCACTTGTTTCTTGTCATGTTTTTAACATGGCTACTAGAGATTTCAAATTACACGTGTGGTCCACACTTTCCTTCTGTTGGATAGTGCTGCTGGAGACCTGCACCTCTTCAACTTTGATGTGCAGATGAGTCACTTGGGGATCTTAATAAAAATGCAGATTCTGATGCAGGAAGTTCAGGGTGGGATCTAAGGTTCTGCAGTTCTAACAGGCTCTCAGTGAGGCCAGCGCTGCTGGTCCAGGTGGAGCATGTTGAGGAGCAGGCTCTAGACGGGAGGGAGGTGGCGGGAGAGCAGTGTTAGAACCTTAGCAGCACCTGTGTTTGGGGGCTAAAGGGACGCTTTGACATGGAGAAGGGGAGAAATGGCCTGAGAAGCTCCTTGGGCACCCAGAGGGACAGTGTGTTGCTGGGGAGGCCAGGATGGAAGCATGACAAAGTGACAGAATCTGCAGCCACGCATGCGAAGGGACGAAACAGGACCCAGCTGGTTTCTCAATGAAGAGGCCCCTGATGAATGCAGCCGGGACAGTTTCTGTGAGTAGAGGAAACTGATTTTACAATGTTGGGGAGTAGGAGAAGTGGGCCTAGTCGCTCTCTTTTTTTGGAGAAAGATCAAAAAAACAGCAGCCAAGGTCGATGTCAGGGGCAAGTGAAAGCACAATGGATTATGGGGACACTGGTTTGGTTTGGTTTTGCAGAGATGAGGCCAGAGTCTAAGATTTATACAGAAAGGTAAGGGTGTGGTGGAGAAGTCAGCCCACAGAACGTGGGCAGCTTCTCTCCTAAATAAATGAACATGTTTACTGAATATCAGCTTTGTGGCCACTCCAGGAATAAATGTGACAGAGCCTTGAGCTTCAAAGGTCTCACAGTACTGAGTACCTAGAGACCTGTGTGCCTCTGCCATGAAACCTTGAGAAGTAAGTGTAGCCGGCATGGATTAGTGATAAGCAATCTTTTTTACATGAGGCCCAACTCAGGAAAGATGTGTATGGTCCCCAGTTCTCCTTGCAGCTACCTTTAAGCATTCTTTATTTCTCCATCACAGAAGGGGTTCGTTTTTAGGTTAAAATTTCACAAACAACCCCACTGCAGCGACCTTGGTGACAATACCAAGTGTTTGAAGAAATGTGAGGTGACACCACGTGAGATTGGTGAAGAGGTTACCACATAAAGGCAGGAAAGAGAGCTGGCATCAGGATACAGCCACAGACCAGGAACAAGCAAAAAACTCTGGCCCCTTGGAAAAGTCTGTGTTTGGTGGCAACTGGAAGAAGGGGGCTGACCTTTGAGTGGGAGCATGTAGCGGGTGTGGAGTAAAGTGGCCATGTGCAGGGTTAGAGAGAAGGGGAGAAGGGATGCTGGTGCAAAAGAGAAATCTCATCCTCCCTTATCTCCTCGGCCTAAAAACAATTAAAAGAGAAACTTGTATCAGGCTTGATCCGGCCCATCTTCGGAATAAACTTTGTAGTCCTTTAACTGGCTCTAGAGATTCCCAGAAGATTTAAAGATCAATTCTCCTCCAAGTCTGTCCAGAAACCAGTGCCCCTGGGGTTTGTGTAACCATTGCGCCATTGTGTCTCATTCTTATGCAAATATTCTGAAGCACAGCAATCAAGGAACCAGCCCCAGGGAGTAAACAAGCTTTAGACACACGATGAAGATGCTCATTTTGCTTCAGATTTAAGAGGGCCTACCTGGAGCACAGAATCCCCTGAGCTTACTGGAGATTGAAGGACGCCTGTAGTCTGTCGGTTTGCTGGGTTGTCAACCACCATTTAGCCCTGGGCCAGCCCTCCTCCGCTGGCTCAGTGGGTCCTCCTCGGGGCAGTCCCAGCCATTTTAAAGCAGCCTAGGTCAAGTAAAGGAAGACCCATTCCAGTTCTTTCCTTCCTTCCAGGATGGGTATTTACGCAGGCAGAGGTGGTATGTTTAGAAGGGGCTCTTTCAACACATCTCTAGACAGTGATGTTCTACCTTCTGCAATGACCTGTCCAATACTTCTAAGAAGCCTTTGAATAGTTTTCTGACACTTTAATAAGGCCCATGAACCTCACCAAGGTGGTTTTAAAAACCTTTGCTTTCTTGAAACTTTCCTGCCTGAAGCCATTGCCTCACCCTAGATAAGCTTCCTCCCTTCAGCTTCCTCCCCACTTTCAAAACTCACCTTCACCTCCAAAATCCTGGCTCCAGTTTGCCAGATGTAGAAGCCCTGCCAAGCCTTGGTCCTTCAACAAAGCGAGTCTGACATTTCAACGTTCTTCAAAAGGCACCCCTAGCCTTCATGAATGACTTTTTTCTCTTCAATCCTACGGTTAATTTGTAACACATTCACTCACACTCCTTAATTCAGAAAACATTTATGAAGACTTACTGCATGCCTGGAGATTTTCTAAGGTGCGCTAACAACTTCAGGGTGTATAAAGTGGGCAGCCCTACTGCCAAGGAGCTCACAGATCAGTGAGGGAGGATGACATGTAAACATTGCTGTGTGGTAGGTGCTATGTTTGGGATGTTCCCCCAAGTACCATGAAAAACCATCCCAGACTTGGGGGCCCTAGAAAGACTTCCTGGAAAAGAAATAGGGAAGGGCATCCCAGGCAGGCAAGTATATAGGCAAAGGCTTAGAGAGGGGTCTTAGCCCATTAAGAACCCCGGTGGGTCAGCCTCATCCCACCCTCCCCTTGCCCTGCCTGACCTTACCCTCCAGCCCGGGGAGGTGGGATGAGACTGGAGTGGAGTTCAGGGTCCAAAGCATGAAGGGTGTTTTCAGCCATGCTAAGGAGTCTGGCCTTGATCCCTTGGGCAGATGGCCATTAGGAAAATTGCTTTGTAGTGTACCGAATGTATTGGTTGGGGTGAGGGGACTGCAAGAGTGAAGGTGCCTCACACAGGATCTGATGCGCGTAGGAAGTAGATGAGGGTTTCTTCCATGAGGAGGCAGCCAGAAGGCTGGGAGGTTTCCCAGGTGAGAGATGACTGAGGCCTAAGATCAACAGATGACTGTCTTCAGAGTATTTATTTCTTCATTTGCATGGGCGTATGGTCTCTCTCCTTCATTGAACTGAAGCCCTGAGATGGCATTTTTGTCTTGTTTACTGCTTATTATGAGCCTAGGACTTATAATAGTGTCTAGATGTTAAGAGGCACTCAATAAATATGTGAATGAAGGAAAGAGAGCAGCTGACATACAATTTGACAGGTGGCTGACTGTTTGGGGTGGGGGCAGGGTAGAGGGAGGCAGGGTGCCTGCAATCCCGGCCCTAATGCTGCCATCCCTGAAATGAGGCCCCCTTAGAGTTGGTGACTCTTATTTTCTTATTGCTGCTACAACAGATGACCACAAACTAAGAGGCTTAAACCAACACACATCTGTTCTCTTAATACTTCTGGAAGTCCGAAGGCTGAAATCAATTTGAGTTAAAGGCAAGGAATCAGCAGGGCTGGTTCCTTCTTTCTAGGGATACAGGGAAGACTCTGATTTTCTTTTAAATTCTGGAGGCTACCTGCCTTCCTTGACTTCTGACCCCCTCCTCAAATTACTCCAACCCCCTGCTTCCAGCCTCAGATCTCCTACTTGCTCTTTTGTACTCAAATCCCCCTCTGCCTCCCTCTCATAAGGACACTTGACTATGTTCAGGGCCCACCTGGATAATCCAGGATAGTCTCTGCCTTTCAAAATCTTCTATTTAATCACATCTGCAAAGTCCCTCTTGCATATAAGGTAACAGTCACAGGTTCTAGATATTAGGACATTGATCTCACTGGGGGGAGACTGATGTCACTATGACAGCGACCAGAATGTGAGACAGTTACTGGGTGCTTGAGTTGAGCCCCCATTTGTAATCGGTAGATATAGCCAGTGTCCAGGTTCTTGTCGCATCCCAGGAGAAATTCAGAGACAAGACACAGAGGTTAAGAAAGTAAAGCCAGGATTATTAAGGGATGGATAGTACACTCTCAAGGGGAGAGCGGGCAGGCTCAGGTGAGCAGCTGTGCTGAGTTTCTTTGGCAAATTGGTTACATAGAGTATAAAAATGAGTGGGCGGGATATTCATTGAGGAGGGAAGGGCTTGGGGTCACATTCCCCAATTTTCATCCCAAATCCACCTTCGCAAAGGAAGGAAGGATTTTTGTCTTTATTTAGTCTGGATTGGAATTGTCATGGTGTCAGTGAATGATGGGTGCTTCTCATCTGCAAGGCTAATTTTATTGTGACGAGGGCATATTGAGCCAAAGGTTGCATTTGAACACTGGAGAGTCCTGCCTTTTCCCACCTTTCTTTGTCAGCCTCCAGGCCTCTAGTCACCCCTAAAGGAGTGACCACTTATCAGCCCAGAGGTTCCTGCTTTTCTTTCTCTGCCCAGGGACCCCTGGAGCTCACGTGATGTATGGTTTCCT
This sequence comes from Camelus bactrianus, assembly GCF_048773025.1. Taxonomy (NCBI): domain Eukaryota; kingdom Metazoa; phylum Chordata; class Mammalia; order Artiodactyla; family Camelidae; genus Camelus; species Camelus bactrianus. The sequence goes on from NC_133540.1 coordinate 73,926,460, forward strand.
GCATTTGGCCTGTGCCCTTCCTTCCTGCCTAATTCCTGTCATTTGGTCTGTGTCCCCCTTTCTGCTCATATCCAGCTATCTGCCTGCTCTAACACATTGAGATTGATAGGACTGAACCTCTTCACCTGAGAGGCAGGGAAACCGTATTTAGGGACACAACCTGGAGCCAGACTGCCCAAATTCAAAGCTCTGCTACTCACTAGCTGTGTGGCCTTGGGTAAGTTACTTAACCTCTCTGTGCCTCAGTTTCTTTATCTGTAAAATAGATAATAATAGTTGTCACATAAGGTTGCTGGTATGAGTTAATGATAAAAGCAGGTAGACTGAGTGAGTAGTGCCAGTCACACATAGGAAATGTTCACTGTTTGGGAAAGCCCACAGGGAAAACCTGAGGATGCCCTGATCCCACTTCTCAACATGAAATTGTGTCAGTGGCTCAACCCTGAAGAAACAGACTACACCGGGCATCTGAAGTCTCTCCTGTATGTGGGAGATCAAAGGACTTGGAGGTGGTGAAGCAGGACTCCACATTGCTCCTCAGAACTCCTCCATTGAATCTCTGTCTTCAGTATCAACATCTCCCAGTTTTAGACCATCTTTCTTTAAGTTCCCTAACAGCCAGGTGAAAAGGAGCCCCCTTTTTCATATACCATCTTCCCAGTTGTTAGTGAGACTTCCAGTGCTAGCAAATTACTTTACTTCTCTGCGCAACAGTTTCTTCATGAATAAAATGATAAAAGTCAACACTAAAATAGAACCTGCTGGATCCTGGTTGAAAATGGGAGGGTAGCTGGGCCCTGGGTTTCTGGGCTGCTAGGTCAGTCCCAGCCACAGCTGGAGTGCCTTATGTCAAGTGGCGCCCATGACTAAGGGCTCAGCTGCACCACAGAGAGCATGAGAGACCCGAGTTTATCATCTACTCCCAACCCCGTACCAGGCAGGTCCAAGCCCTTTCCCTGGGGAGATGGTACTCATACTCTATTTCATAACTCTCATGTGAATCCACTTCCAACCACTCCCCAGTGGGGACCACAGCACTGATTGGGATAATTATTCTGCCCATGAACCAGAAAAGTATAGGAGACCTAAGTTCACTTTTGGCCAGAATGCCACTTCAGCCTGGCAGCAGCACCTAGTTTCAGCCTTCAGATTCTTCTCCAGGCTCCCTGAAGCAGCCCCACTGTCCCGCACAGAGGGCTGAGTCTCAGCTCTGCGGGGGCCCCTCCTAGAGCATGGCAGCTGCCACCTGCAGGCTTTACCTTAGAGTTATCTCAGTATAACTAATTTAATTTCCAAACTAAATTCTCTATAGAACCACAACTATGGTTTCCATTTTCCTAGAAACTAAATACACAGAGATTTCTTTTAACTTTTTCTTTTAAATAATTTCACACTTACAGAAAAGCTACAGGAATAGTACAGAGAAATCTTGGATACTCTTTTATACTCTTTACTCAATCCATCAATTTTTTTTTGAGGTGAAATTCACATAATAGAAAACTAACCATTTTAGAGTGAACAAGTCAGTGGCAATCAGCAATCAGTTCATTCACATTGAATTCATCGACTTTTAACATTTTGCCATATTTGCTTTATAATTCACTGTGGCTATATATACACATATGATTATGCATAATGTTTTTTCTAAACCACTTATAAGTTGCATACACCATACTCCTTTACCTCTTACTACAATTACATGGACTCCTTTAGAATATATTTGCATATAACTATTGTACATTACTTTAATCTATAAATCCATGTTTCAATTTTGTGAAATATCCTGATAATATCTTTTACAATATTACTTTTCCCATTAGTGCAAGATGCAGTCTAGGATGACACATTGAATTTAGCTGTTTAGTCTCTTTTAATGTGGGGCAGTCCTTAGCCTTTCTTTGTCTTTCACAACTTTGACATTTTTTAAAGAATACAGGTTAGTTAGAATGTTATTCAGTTTGGGTTGCCTCATGATTAGATTCTGGTTTTACATTCCATTAAGTGATTTGTGCCCTTTTCATGGTGTTACAATATGATGTCTGTCTGCCTCTGATTGATGATGATACTTTTGATCACCCAGTCAGGATGTTGTCTAGTTTCTCTCTTGGAAAGTTACACTTTTGCTTCTTGGCAACAAGCAAGCAATCTGGGGAGAGTCACTTTGAGACCACATAAATATTTAGAAATTTCACAATACTTATCTTCTGTACATTTTGCTGTTTGGTCTTAGATTTTTCTTGGAGTCAAAGGTATTGTAAAGAAAGCTTTAAAATGTCCAGGTGTTAGGGTGCAACATATAACTCCAAAACTTTTATTATTTCTTTAAAGGAAAAAATAAAACATACTATAAAAAGAAACTATAAGTTAGGCTTACTTTGTGTTTTCTAATGTATATATATTCCCCTGTTCCTAAACAAATTGACTTTTATCTATACCTACCACACTGGTCTGCATTCAGCTTTGTTGTTGTTGTTGTTGTTGTTGTTGTTATTTAACAATATATCCTGAAGATCATTAAATATCAGCACATTAAAAATTATTCATTCCAGTAGCTGCAAACTATTCCACTATATACAGGCACTGTGATTTATTCAGTTAGTCCTCTATTACCTTTATGTAAGCAATGATGCAGAATAACCATGTACAAATATCAGTGCAAGTATGTCTATAATATAAATTCCTGGATGTAAAATTTCTGAGTCAAAAAGTTTGTGATTTTGTATTGTAATTTTGATACATGTTGCTAATGTATCCTTCATCAAGATTCCACAGATTGTACCAACTGAGAGGAAATACATTTTAGCAGTTTTTTCTTTATCTCCTTTGCATGGCTCCTCCTACATGCAATGGCTGTGAGAAAAGAAATTTGAAAATAGTGGTCTTCTGCCCATTTTTCAATTAGGTTGTTTGGTTTTATTAACATTAAGTTTTACAAGCTGTTTATGTATTTTGGATATTAACTTCTTGTTGGTCATATCATTTGCAAATATTTTCTCTCACATTCAGGAGGTGGTCTTTTCATTTTTTTTTTTTTTTGATGGTTTCTCTTCTACAGGTATTTTAAAATTGAGTAAACTTCAAGTTCAGAAAAGTACAATAGTAAGCATTTAATTAAATAGAAAATTTAAATATTTTTAAAAATATATTTAAAGTAAAATGTTTTTGTCATTTATTCAATCATTCAAGAAATATCTATGAAGTTCTTACAGTGTGCCAGGCACTATTTCAGACATGAAGAACACAGCAGACAAATTCTCTACATTCTGGAGCTTTTATCGTGGTGGGAGAACATGACAGTCAATAAAAACAAGGAGAGGATAGATAATAATATAATGTTTAATTTTAGCTAGTGATATGTGATATAAAGAAAAATACAAACTTGAATATTTATTGGTATGAAAAGATCTTCAGAGTATATGGTTAAAATGGGAGTTGCAAAATAAGTTATAGGGATCTCTATTTTAGGTATGTAGGTATATTAACAAAAAAAAAGAAAGTTGAGAAGCATATACATAAAATATAAGTATATACAATGGAATACTGCTCAGCCATGAAAAGAATGAAATTTTGCCATTTGCAGCACCATGGATGGACTTGGAGGGCATTATGCTAAGTGAAAGAAATCAGACAGAGAAAGACAAATACTGTATGCTATCACTTATATGTGGAATCTAAAAATGCAACAAACTAGTGAATAAAACAAAAAAGAAGCCAACTCACAGATATAGAGAACAAATTAGTGGTTACCAGTGGGGAGAGGGAAGCCGGGAGGGGCAATATAGGGGTAGAGTGGGGAAAAAAAGGAGTTATTACGGGATTGTATAAATTCATATGCGTGAAACTTCTGAAAATTGTAAAGCACTATAGTATTTAAAGAACCTTTCATTCAGTTAAAAATAAAACATAAGTATATAAAATACCAAAAAAAAAAAAGAGACCATTTGAATTTGGGATATGGTTCCCAATATTAAGAACAAGAAAAATGCAAGGAACTGAATTATCTAAGACCTCCAAAACCTTGAAACTATCAGATTTTATGGCTACCTGGAGGGAAATTTTTCCTGCTGGCCTGGAGTCATTATTGACAAAAATAATTGATGGGGTGATGATTTGTGTAAGATCTCTGGCATGCATTATTATGCTCCCCTGCTCACCTCTATGGTCAGATTTTTATGTTACCTAGAGCAATGCTTTGCACTTAGTAGGTGCTGCATAACTGTTGCAAGCTGGCGAGAAGGAATATATGAACTTACTGTGGAATGGGAAAAAGATGTAACTACTTTGGGAAAGTAACCAAACAGCTTGAGGTTCCAGGATGGAGTGTATTTGCAAATCAGGAAATATTCAACCCCAGGAAGCAGATGCTGGTATGCTTTTGGTGAAAATATCTTTTTCATTGAAAGCTCTGGGGTCACATTTTTACTTTGGTGACTATCAAAATTTTTAATCTGCCCAGGGAATTTATTTACAAAATGACATTCTGAGTGACTGCTTCCATTCACAGCAACCTGGGGGTTGTGATAATTGCCTTTGATGTCTGTTCTGTGGCTCTTCTACCTCTCCTAACCCCTGTCACTGTCAATTACCCTGGGAGGCGGCTCACGACAATGGAGACTACAGCCTCAGTGAAGGCGGTATCCACGGAGCCAGAGGCTGCACACTGCTAAAGGCTACCCTGAGAGCTAAGGGAACTCCCAGGGGTTTGCTCACACTGAAATATATGATTTTCTTTTCTGCAATGTGTGCCTATTGTCACACGGTTTTGGGCAACAGTTCCATCTCAGATCTCCACTGGATCCCCAAGTTGCCTCTGTTGTAGGCAAAGTGATTCTTAATATTGCAAGCATACAGCTGGAATATTCCAAAGACAAGCATAGAAAAGAGAGGATCCTGGCTAGGGTGATGACAGTGCCCTAGGGACTGTATTCCATAAACCATTTCCCCCTTCACCCAGCAATTTTTCCTGAGGGATTAAGATAACTTTAGGCAGTGCCAGAGAAAGGAACTAACATTCATTGATTCATAATTATGGGGCACAGGTTTTACAGATCCATCTTAATCCTAGAATATTTAAGAGGTATTATCAGTCCCAATTAACATTAGAAAAATGAGGCATCCTTGGGATCTAAACTCAGCTCTCTAGACTCTAAAATCATATTCTTTCTACTACAAGAAGCTTTGGGAGAGTGGGGAGTGGGAGTCAAGATTACTGGCTTGTTTGGAGCAGTACACTCAGTAAATGACACAGAGACAGTGCTTCACAGAGAAGAACATAAAATAATCTAATGTGAATATTAGTTTAATTACATTGGAACAAAACATTCATCTTTAATGCATCTTGATTTAGAGGAAATAACTGAAATTTTAAAAGTACTTAATTATATTGAAAATACTTAATTATAAACTTTTAAACAATTTAATGTGTCTTGATCCTCAGCCTATCATACCTCTACAATTAGTCAAGCACCTGAAGCTTTTTTCAGGTCCTAACTCTCCAGATTTCTACTGTTGGCCATCTCCCGGTAAGATAAACGAACAACGCCAGCTATATTAAAGTTGTACTATAGTCTCTCGCTGCCTTCCATAATTAATCACATTTCAAATATCCCAGAGTAACATAAGTTATAGTCATCATCATAAACTTCTCAATGTCTTAATGAGAGCAGTTGCAATGTTATTTAAAATTGACAAATTGTTTCCTATAAATGACATTAAAATATACTTGCAAACTTGATGAATAGAGTTGCAGGCCGAAGTGGTTACAAAGAATTCCTTGGGATCAAGAAGTTCACAGAAAGGAAATTTAAAAATTATCAAACTCTTGATTGTGTGGAATAGCACAAGAACAAACTGTCATAGAGAACGCGAGGCTGTCTACAAGCAGTGAAAGGTAGGTGTTTTAAAAATAGAAAAAGATTTTTTTTTAAGTGGCTACCACTGATTCTGGAAGGAAAAAAAAGAATATATAGCAATTTTACCTCTTCTGTTTGACACATGTTCTTGGAGATGACTTTGTCGCAGGGTTGAGTCTAAAATAAAGAATGTATCCTTTCCATTGTCATTATTTAAGTCCTACTTATCAATATAAAAGTCCAGCTCTCTGAAAAAAATTGGATACTTAAAAGCAGTTTAAGTATTTAGTTGTAGCAAGTAACTTGAATGAGTACGCAGAATGTCACAAATTTTGAACTTGTACATCTGATTTTGGAAAATATTTCTACAATAGATTTAGTTTTAATTTGTCCCACTTCCATGCAGAAATCTCTTGGATCCCTAAAGTTTTCCTATGTTCCTTTTACTTCTTTTTGTAACAGTGCTTCTTAAATTTAATATGTATGGACATCTTGTCAAAATGCAATTTCTGATTCAGTAGGTCTGGGTCAGGCTTCAGATTCTGCACTTTTAAAAGCTCTCAGGTGATGACAGTGTTGCTAATGGATGGGCTACACTCTGTGAGACTTCAGATCACAGAATTCTTAAAATTCAGATCTTAAAAGTGGGAACTAAATGGATTAATAGAGGAAGAGTTTTCATAAGGGGATATTTAAGAATGACAAGAATATGAATAGAAACTATCTTAAACCAGGATTTGTTGAGGGCTTTACTATGGAGAAACACTGATGAGTTTTAAACAAGGAGGGACTTGGTTAGATTGGTTTACTATCACTCCTTTCTTGCTAAGTAAGCACTAAAATTTAATCTCAAAGTCCATATTAACAATACACAAGCCACCGCTGGGAAAATATCCAGATAACAGCAACAAACAGCCCTAGCCAAATCTTTCTCTCTCCTTGTCTCCCCACCTCCCTCAAGGCAGTTAAGTGCAAGTTGAGAAATTTCATCAAGCATAGAATAACAGATACAGTCTTTACTCAAGATGTTATCTCTACACAGACATACAGAACAAACTTATGGTTACCAGGGGGTAAAGGGGGTGGTAAGGGATATTGGGAATTCAAAATTTGTACCTCTTGGAGAGTGATGGAAATGTTAGCTATCTTGATTGTGGTGGTGGTTTCATTGGTTTATATACATCTATCAAAGTTCATTAAATTGTATATCTGAAATATGTGTAGTTTACTTTCAGAAATCATATCATTATAAAGGTATTTAAAAAATATTTTATCTACAACAGCCTTGGGAAGTACTGCTATCTATCTCCATTTATACATGAAGAAATTGAGACTCAAGAGTTGTAGGAATTGCTCAAGTTCACTGAGCTAGTTAATGAAACAGCTAGGCTTTGAGCCCAGAGATTCAGGCTCTAGAACCCACATACTACTTGAATAGAAGCTTCCTCAAGTGTTTCTCTTAATAATTCTGTAACAGCACAATGTGATAGCAAGCATCTAATCTTGTTATATTTCACTTTGGTGAAATCACCAGGATCCTGCTAGAAATGTAGATTATATTTGTAGAGTCTAGCTCTCTTCTCCCAGAAGCCTCAGTTTTATCTGTTGTATACATTTTCTGCTTGTGCTGCCTTCACATCTTCAACTTCCATTCACCCTACAACCCATACAAAGCCAGCCAGGTGTCTGTCCTCATCACTGTACCCAAAGTGATCTTTTAAAAGTCATGGCTGTCTTCTGTATTGCCATATCTAATATGTGCACCCTACTCCTTATCTGACACAGCCTCCCAGCAGCATTTGACCCAGCCTTCTGGTTTCCCTGACACTATACTGTTTTGTTCTCTGATGTCTCTGTTCCCTCTCCAGTCTCCTTTGCTACTTCTTTATCCTCCATGGGTCTTTAATTATTGGAGTTCCAGTTTGATATTTTATCATGTCAACTATTCTCTATCTGTCTTTATTTCTCCTCTTGGTCTTTTTCCCACTACTTCATGCCTCCCTGTTTATCCTCATGACTTTAAATACTTTCTTGATGGTACAAATAATTTCCAAATTTACATTGTCAGCACATGCTTCTTCTCTGAACCCTAAGCTTAGAACTCTTAGAACTTGCTTAACACGTCCACTGTCATGTTTCATGGGCATCTTAAACCTCACGTGTTCACAATTAAACTTGACTGTAACATATAAGAACTAAAAATAATCCCCATAACCTGTGGAGACTGGGTGAATCTTTTGCCAAAGGAAATATCTTTCCCCATATGACACTGAATACAAAGAGGATATTTATTAGTTATTTGTCCAAAGTTAAAGTATGGCTCCCAGAGAAATGTGTATGTGTGTAAAAGATTTGTTTAAGTAAGGAAACAGGCAAATGGTAAAGCTGACCGTTTGAAAAATAGAGACTTGTAAAGTCTGCCAGGAAGGACATGCTAAATAAAGTTGTTAGGTAATAGAACCAACTAGTTAACGTCCTACAGGGCAATAAGACTATAACAATTTGGCAGTATCTTTTCTACTGGAGAGGAATCAGTTACCTCTCTACCAAACAAAACTCTACAAGTTAACGTGTAATTTGATAAAGTCTGTGCCTAATCAATGCAAAGCAGCATAGCAGAAGTGGTCATTTCCCTGGAGATTTAAATCATTCTTGGGTGGGTCTGTTAAGACAGAACTAAAGTATAACACTGAAAAGATAACACAGCCTTCTTTTTGCCTTATTTCCGTGTTTTAAATAATTTTTCCTAACAAGTGTCAGAATCTTCACACACTTTTTTCTTGAGCACACAGTTTATAATGGACAGAGCTAGGATTTTGATTCCCAAAGCGTATATTCCTTCTACCATACTCCATTGACACATATCTTTTCTTTAGGAGGTGTGCTATAGAGATTTTTAGGCTCTAGGTGATAACAATGGAATATCCATTACCAGGATCAAGTACTCTTAGAATTCTGAAGGTTAAGCCTTGTTTCTGGATATTTTTCAAAGCCTAATCTCTTGGGTCCCATTGAGTTTTCTGTCCTCAGAGACCTAGTAAATACTTCAGGTTTAAATGATTCATTTGCCATTTTACCCAATGTTTTACTTAGTGATAGTTATTTTTATGTACATGTCCAGTCTCCTCAAGTAGAATGTAAACCTCTTTTTTGAGGGGTGGTAATTAGGTTTATTTTTAATTTTTTAAAATTTATTTTAATGGAGGAACTGAGGATTGAACCCAGGACCTCATACATACTAAGCACACACTCTACCACTGAGCTATACCTTCCCCACTGTAAGCCTTTTAAAAAGAGGTTTTCTTTCTTAATACATTACTATAGTTACAACTCCTTGAATAGGCTCTACAATGCTCAATAAGGATTAGCTGTAATGAGGCCACATATAGGTGAAAATGAAAGCTAAAGAAGTTGAGACAAAGGAGACCTAATATTAAGTAAAATAATATGGAAAACATAATGGAATGAAGGAAAGTGAAAAACTAGAAGGATTGGATTTGATATACTGATATACTATGGAGGCCATACTTAGCCCGGAGAATTCCTGAGAGGGAATTTCCAGTGACACCTGCTGGAGGAATGTTGTTTCATGAGTTAATCATGTCTTTATTCAGCAATTTATTTTGAGTGTCTGCTGTATATTAACCACTAGGATACAGTTATGAGTAAGTCAGACATGACCCAAACTTCATGGAGATTATAGTATAATGGATAAGACTAATTGCACAAAGAAAATTAAATTGCTATTAAGAAATTACACTTACATAAAAAGTTTCCTTAAAAACATAATGTCTGATAATGTACCTTACCAGGAATCCTCAAAACTGTGAAGATCATCAAAAATAAGGAAAGTTTGAGAAGCTGTCATAGCCTGAGGAGACATGATAGCAACTAAATGTAATGTGGTGTCCTGGATGGGACTCTGGGACAGAAAAAGTACATTAGGTAAAGACTAAGGAAATCTGAATAAACTATGGAATTTAGTTAATATTAATTTATTTTAAGTAACAACCACATATTGGTTCATTAACTATAACAAATGTGCTATTTTAATATAAGATAATAGGGGAACTATGTTGGGCTGAAGGTATACGGGACTTTGTACTATTTGCTCAATTTTTTTGTAAATCTAAAACTGTTCTAAAAAAGTAAAGTCTCAAAAAATTTTAAATGCTTTTACTGTAAATAAAACAAAAATCATTTATTATAAACACTGAAAAGGCAAAAAACTAAGCATTTGTTCTAGAGTCTCTAAAGGTGTTAAGAAAGTTTCCTGTGAAATCACATAAAAGCTGAGACTTGCAGTTTGCTAAGAAGTTGGCCAAGAAAAGAGGACATCAGTATCCTTCTAGGCAGAGGTCACAGGGAATTCTAAGACTGAGAAAGTTAAAGCAAGTTCAGCATGACCACAGCAGGAACCCTGGGCAAAGATTAGATTGATATAGGAAAAATGGGGTGGAAGAGGATGGTCATGTCCCAGATCTCGGGTGAGTCCCTGGGACATTCCCTGCCAAATGAAATCCTTGGCTTCGCACAGAAAAGAATTCAAGAGTGAGCCTAGTGGAGTGAAGGTAGACTTTTTCAGAGAAATACATACTCCATAGACAGAGAGCAGACTGTTTCAGAAGGCCAGAGAAGCCACAAGGCATGGTGGAGGTGGGTGGTTAGTTTAAAGTAAAAGTAGATACACACTCCATAGACTAAGTGCAGTCCATCTCCGAAGGCAAGAGAGGGAGAGCCCTTGGGGTGCGTTGTTGCTAGTTTTTATGGGCTAACTTTGTATGCTAACAAGTGGGAGGATTATTCCAAATAATTTGGAGAAGGGGCTGGGATTCCTAGGAACTGGGCCACTGCCCAATTTTTAACCTTTTATGGTTAACCTCAGAACTGTCCTGTTGCAATGGGAGTGCCATTTACCATGTATTACAATGAGCATATAATGAAGTTCAAGATCTACTGGAAGTTGAATCTCCCACAATCTTGGGTCTCAGGGTATACTGGGAGTTAATTCTTCCCCTATCTTTGTGCTAAGTGTTGTGTCATTTCTTTCAATAGTTGTGCCCTGCCCCCTTTCCTCCTGTCTCAAAATGAGGCTGTGACAGTGGACCCCAGATAGAGCTTTGTTACCAGGTTAAGAATTTTTGAATTTATCCTAAAACCAAAGAACCATTCACTCAAAAAACAGTAGTATCAGCATGGTCACAGGAAGCCCTGCTAAGCACTGGCCCTATAGTAATGAATAAAACACTAAAACTCCTGCCCTAGTTAAGCCCCCAAGGACTGGGTGGGAGATGCTGGAGGAAAGAAGTTGGGAAAGGGGACTGAGCACTGAAGAGCCTTTGGTTTTACTGAGATGAAGGCTTCTGAGCAAGAAATAACTTGACCTTCGGGCACTGTTTATAAAACCTCACTTAGGCTGCTACTCTTCCCTGTAATCCATTCCCTCAAATCCACCAAAGTGACTTTTTGTTTTTATTTACTCATTTTTATTTAACTTTTTTATTTTCCACAAAGTGACCTTTTACAAACAGAATCAGATCTGGTCATTCTCCTGCTCCTGCTTTTAAGCCCTATTGTTTCTCCTGGCAGAGAAACTAGAATCCAAACTGCTGTAACACTTAAAGAAAAACTCCTAAACAATAAAGAAATTTCAGCAAAATATGTCAATCTGTAAAGAAAATATGATTCTTTTCAAACAGGTTTTTCCCTGTAGTATTTAAAGCAGGAGGTGGGGTTGGAATTCTTCTCTGGATTAAACCAATTCTAGTGGAGTCTTAGAAGTCACTCTGAAGGCATGCGCAAACCAATGTTCTTCAGTTTATCTATTCTACCAAAACCCTTATCTTCAGTTAAAGATCTTTCTCCTGTAAATGGGGGGGAAAAATTTATTGTATTTCTCAAACTACCTGTCATAAATGCATCAAATAAACAGGTTTGTGAAACACCCTCTTTATTTCTTCCATACTGATTTTTTCTATCCTCCTAGAACCCTACTTTGGAGAATTTGCTTCCAAGAAAATCAATTTGACACGTATATGGATTTGGTGGGTTTTATGTCTGAGCAAATTTTACTGGAATATGCCTAGGAGACACAAACCAGTTAACATGATATATAAATGTATTTCATTTCTACAACATGAAGAAGACAATTTCAGTGTGCAAATACTTAATTTTGGTTTTGTAATACTTTAAAATTTTAATAAATGGAATTCTGAAAAATTATTAAAAAGAACTAGGCAGATCTGCATATAATGACAGGTTCAAGATATTAAAGGAAAAATTTCAGGACAGTATGTAATAATTTTAGTTTAAAAACGTGTTTTATAAGTATATTGTATATGGTTAGAAAAAAGCTTTAACTATATAACTATTAACATTAATTCTTGAGCATGAGTGATATACATGATTTTAGTTTTCAAATTGTACATTTCTGAAATACTTATTTTCTACAAGTTTGCTTCTGATTAGTTGTGAATCACAAAAAAAATACAGAATCTAATATTTATAAATTATGCAATACTTTAGTATTTAAATTCATATTTATAAAAATTAATAAAATAAAACTAAATTACAGGACTACCATAAAATAATGATTGTCAATGATTGGGCTAAAATTTATCTCTAGGTGTAAATGACTCATTTTATTTGGACTCCAAGATCAAGATGACCTGGAAAATATTCGTGATTATTCTTAAAAGAAAAAAAAAAAAAGGTTATACTTCAGTTTTGCAGCTTAAATTAAGGAACAGTCTACCACCTTAGTTGCAATTCCCACTTTCCTCCTTAAAAAGAAAAAAAAAAAGAGGAGAGGCTTACTAGTTCCTACTCATTTATTAACCGAGTTTAACTTGGGACTGACCAATAGTTACTCTGCTCACCACCCATTCAAGGGATGGGATAAGATGGATGGTACCTGACCACAGGCCAAGTTATTCTGGCATAATATCAAATGGGAATGTCAGCATCTGAATATTCCTAAAAAGTCACTGAGACAGTTTCCCTCCCTCTGTGAAACCCTTCCAACAGCACATTGAATGGATTTCCTCCACAAAGTCGTTACTCAAAAACTGGGTTTGCCTCTTGGTGGATGTTGACCCAAAAGACACGACCAAGCCAAAGACTGGGAGAGGTACAGATTTATTATCTGCAGCAAGTAAGAAAGCCAGGGATCTTTCCCAAAGGAGTGTCTCCCCAAACAGCAAAATTGGGGAAGTTTTAAGCTAAGAATATATGCATACTCATGAAGGGGCTTGAGCAGAGGAGAATTCAGCATAGAATTGGGGCAAAGATCCAAGCTTTAGTTGATTGAAGTCACTGAGGGTCAGAAAAGGTCAACATCATTCCACCCTCTGCCTGTGGGGTCTGGTTCCTGCAGAACTCAAAGATATATATCAGACTGTTATGTAGAGCCCTTGAGGAGGCACTAGGACTGTGTTTCATTGCTGAATTGCTTCTTCTTGACTACTTTTCCTTTGTTCCTGCCTTCCCTCATTTCCCTTAAGATCATTAATTACTGAGACCTGTTCAAGGGCAAGCATTGTGGCCAGGCTTAGATCACAAAATGGCTTAGGCCAAAATAGTTTTTCTTATGTCAAGAAAGCCATTCCTGGTTCTCTTTTTCAGTGGACCTCCTACCCTATCTGCTTACAGTGTCACTTCTCCTCCAATAGGCCTATCCTGGCCCAGCCTGGATTAGGCCCATCTTTAATGGATATCATTGGCTGCCATGCATAGTTAAATAAATGGTGCTAAGGGCCATAACATCCAAGCATCAAGTGCTAACATAGCACATACAGTCTTACTAGGATTTGTCGTTCAGATGATGCTTCCTGGAGGATGTGACATTTTAGCAGATCCCTGAAGAATGAGAACAAGTTGCCCAAGTAGAGTGTGTCTGTGTTGGGACAGGCATAGGTGCTGAGGCCCAGAAGAACCTTCCAGGTGGTTGGAACAGCATGTGGAGGTCTTCTGAGACCGGAAATAGCCAGTGTGGTGAGAGGAAAGGTAGCAGCCCAGGTCTGGCAGCTCCTTATAGGACTTATTAAGCAGCTCAAACATGGCCCTAAAAGAAATATGAAGGCACTGAGGGAATTTTAGCAGAGGAACAATGTGCTCAGGTGATCTTATTTACATTTTTTAAAGTTGACTTTTTTTTTAAGTTGACCTTTTAAGGCCTCTGGATGAAGAATGGAATGTAGAGGAGCAGGAATGGGCAAACAGGCATCAGCCATGACTAGAGGTACTAGTGGCTTAACTGGTGTAGATAGACTGAATGACAGAATTTAGAATCAAATTATAGGACGTAAGGCCTTGGAAGTCTCCAAAAATCCCTTCCAGTTTCCAAGTTTTATGTCTCAGACAACAAGGAAACCAAGTCCCAGAGCAGCACCATGAATTATTTAATGCTACACAGCTTATTCATAGCAGAGCTGGAACTACAAATCAAGTGTGCATTTTTCACGTTCTGCCTTTTTTCATAGACCTCCTTATTTGCCTCAGCAAGTTTGTGAATTTTTTTAAAAAACAGTGCTTTACTAAGTTATGGTTATAAGAACTTAATTATACTATTATCTCTACTTTGTACATTTGAAAATGTTATAAGAAGCAGTTTTCTAAGAAGCAGTGCTTTAAAACTGGGGCATAGGTGCAAATTCAAGGCCTTGAGTTTAGCAATGGAAACCATTCCAGAGCTTCCCGAGGCTCCCATACTCACATGGCGCCCTCTGGGTCCCAGCCTGGGAGACTCAGCTGAATGGTATTTGGACTGATTGCCATAGTCAGAGATAATGCCAGATTGCTGGACTCCATGGCACTTGCCTGGGGCAAGACACGTAAGGTCTCTTTGAATCTTCTGTAAAATGGGAGTCTATAAGGTCAAATGACAAAAATAATGCAAGCTAACAATGAGTTTGATGTCCTCTATTCAAAGGAAAACAATCCATGGATTGGGGAGTACAGTGCCTCACAAGCAGAAAAGCACTCTTCCTGAGGGACTTTGGACAAAAGTGAGTTTTTTACAGAGCTTAGAACAGGCAACAGGAAAAAGGGCATGGTTGGCTAAGAGGTTGGGAGGTGGGGTGGGTTCCTTTATAAGCCTAGCAGGTCCTATTTTCCAGGGTAAGGTGAGCTAGCTAAAGCTGAGTTGGAATATTTATTGGTGTGTGTTAGGTTTCCTTGACAGTGAGGCATTTCCTGTACATGCAGGCTGACTTATGTTTAGATTTGTGACCTAGGCTGGGCCGCGGGGGTGGCCTCCATTTTCTGGGTTCCCATATACCAATTATCTTTATCAATACTTCTTATAAAGGGGTTGTTGTGAGAACAAAGTGAGTCAGTGTTGGTCCCACATTCCCTGATCACTGAATGTTATTTTTTCTTAACTCTTCCTTGAAATTGAGTAATCAATGTCATCACAGCTGTCTGCAAAAACCACTAAGGGTGACCACATAATTGTCTATTTATGATTTATACTACATGTTGAAAATAAACTTGAAAGAGTTCTGAGTTTGTTTTATTTAAGCCGGGAATTGTTGCTCATTTAATAGCTTCCAAATATAGAAAGCAAAGGTAACAGTTTATATTCACTAAAACAATTACATGGAAGATGGATGAGTGGAGAAGTAATCCTATTGATCTTCAGTCTGAAATCTCTGGGTCTTGGAGGTTGGTGGTTGACAGTTAAAGGAATTAACTTTAGATATTAGTTTCATTCCAAAGTAGCTGGTGTGGCAGGCCTTCCTGAAGACAGTGATCAAGGAACTCTTCAAATAGTACCCTCTATTTTATCTATCTATTTTATCTTACCCAGTCTTTCTGCACCACATAGATTCCTTGGTCCTAGAAAACATTCAGTCAGTCATCTTATTTTCTCTCCATTAAAATTTTTTTTTCATCCCACTCTTAACGTCAGTGAGGGAAGATTCAAAGGAGTATGGCTCACACATTGTAAATACCAAATAATTGTTGAGTGAATGAAGCAGTTCATAAACAAATTTGAGCCCTATCATTTAAATGTAACATTATAAGTTGCATAATATAGAAATGCACATTGTAGAAAGTGAAAGTACATCCTATAAGCCCATTCCACAAAATAATCCTGGTTGATAGTTTGACCACTAATTTTATTAAAAACACTGGACTGAACATTCTTACATATATCAATACAGTGGGAGGTGTTGTTAGATCAAAAGCCTTCTCTGTGTGTGTGTGTGTGTGTGTGTGTTTGTGTGTGTGTGTGTGTGTGTATTATGACAATGCCAACTCATTCTCCAAAAATGTTGTATCAATTTTCACTCCCCCAAACATAGTATTGTAAGATGTGCCATAATTAAAAATACTTTAAAAATTCTTATTTTCTAAATTATAAAACAACACATCCCTTTGTACTTTCAAAGAGTTGGAACATTTTGGGAGCATACAAAATAGAAAATTAAAGTTTTTTCCACCCTTCATCCAATTTGGGGGATCCTTTTAGAATGAGATGATGTAAGTTTAATATAGTAACCTCCCCAAATCAATTTTAGGGTTTTTTTTAAAATTCTTTTTCCCCAGCATAAGTAAACAATCTATGTCTCTCCTTAGAAATTCTGGGCAAGAACTGCCTAGGACTTCTAGGCCTCACACATTCTTGCTTTTCAAGATGCTACCTACCAATCATCTTCAAATGCACCCACATCTATCTATCTATGTAATAATTTAATATTTTTCTTCTTAAAAATATTTGAGTGTAAGTAACTAATTTTTTAGTTATGATTTCTCAGCTTTTCGCATACTCAGGATTTCTTGGGAAGTGAGAAAAATCTACTCTATAAGGTTTTTTAAAAATATAGTAACAATAAATGCTAAATTTATGAATTAAGTCAACATAATGTATTTGTAGGGGTGGCTGATCTGGTTTAGAAATAATCATAGCAGAACAGAAGTACATGATTTGTACTTTCTACACAAAACTATCTGGTCCAGGAATTCTTTCAGAAAAATACTGTGGGGCTTAGTTTGGATGAGGAGATTTTCTGGAAGATACTATTGATTGTTTGGTGGCAGACAGTGTAAGAGATGGAATAGGAAAATCTCTTGGGTTTTTATAGGCTCCCAATCAGCCCACTGGCTGTGCCTATTTCATGATGAAGAGAGGGACAAAGAAGTGGAGTATTCTGTAGGAAGACTGCTCTTCAGAAGAGTCAAAGCAATGAAGCAGTGCAACACCTAAGACCAGTGGGTCTCAACCAGAGCAATTTGCACCCCAGTTAGAGTAGCCAGATTATCAAATAAAATTATAGGATACAACATGAAAATTTTACATATGGCATACTTATTAAAATTATTTGCTGTTTATTTGAAATTAAAATGTAATTGTGTTGCTGTGTAAGGCAACCATATTACTCCGAGTCATTTCCAGTAACTGGCGTCACAACTAAGCGGGAGGGATGCTTCTAGCATCTGGAAGGTAGAGGCCAGGATACTGGTAACATCCTAGAATATAAGGACAGTGCCCCAAAATGAAGAATTATCCAGCCTGAAATGTCAGTGCCAAAGTTGAGACAGTCCTACCTAGGCCAACTAATGTATAAGGCATTTGCAGGATTGACCATGTGTGTTTTGGTTTTTAAAATAATAATACTTATTATAATAAAAAATTCAATTAGCATTAAAATTATTATTTGGAAGCAGAAATCTCTTGTCAACCTACTTCCCAAATCACCTTAAGTAGTTTGAGTTATTCCAGACATTTTTTCATACCAAAATATATCCTTTAAAAAAATTAAAAACTGGCTCATATGTATGATCTGTTCTGAAACCTACTTTGTAAAAATTGCATGATATAAAATAGACAAACAACAAGTTCATACTGTATAGCACGGAGAAATATATTTAATATCTTATAGTAACTTATGGTGAAAAAGAATATGAAAACAAATATATGTCTGTTCATGTATGTAGTAACTTATGGTGAAAAAGAATATGAAAATGAATGTATCTGTTCATGTAGAGCATTATGCTGCACACCAGAAATTGACATAACATTGTAAACTGACTATACTTCAATAAAAATATATATACAAAAAAATAAAAATTGCACAAGTTACTTTAGATATCTTTTTATAGCAGTATACAGTTCTAGTTGGTCCCTTTTAGAAACTATGTGTCTATGACTATATCCAAAACCAGTTCCTATTGATGGGCCTTTGGACTATTCAGTTATTTATGATTGCAAATAGCCCTGCATTTACCATTCTTATATATATTTTTTTTTTTTTTTGCAAATTTTGCAAATATTTCTGTAAGTTCTTAGAAGCAGAGTTGCTGGGACAAAAGATATGCACAATAAAGTCTTCAAAAGTCTAGCCAAATTACCCTCCCAATCTGTAATACTGATTTATACTGCAACCTACGGTGTATGAGACTGCTTATGTATGATTTCTTTATGAAGATTATTAATTTATCTACATTTTTTCCCCTGCTAGAACTGAAAAAGCAGTGGAACACCAGCAAATAAACATTTTCAAAAGCAGGTGAAAAGTTCTCATTGGGGCCTCAGATCTAGTCCCTGATCTCCTGTGCTCCTCTGCATCTGAAGGCACCTGGCCTTTGCCAGCTTTATTTCCTAGGCTTCTGGTAAGCCAGCAGCTGCCTGGGTTGGCTAATGGGAAACACTGGCATACACTGGAGCAGTCAGGAAGGGAGAAGTCAGGTATTTTTCTTCTCCCGCTGTCCTGGGAAATGTTTTGGGAAGGACAGTGGTGTCCTCCTTCACTCCAATTCCTCCATGACTCCATGTTCTACTAAACAGGCCACAGTGGTTCCAACTCCTGTTGTGTGTCTCTAACTCTTTGGATGCCCTTTTGGCTTCTAAACAATCACATCACTTCTGCAAAGAATCCTTTGCCTCAGATTTCCTGTTTTAAATACTTAGAAATGGGTTCACTTTCCTGATAGGATCTTGAGACATTCTTCACATCAATATTCTAGCATTATTTTCTAAACATATTTTCTTCCACATGTTCAGATATTTTTACATTGTCATGGCCATGTAAGTTAATATTTCATCTGATTTCTTCATTTAACATTATATCATAAACATATAATATAGACATATCTTTGGGTACTTTTAATAATTACCATATTTAATGGCTGCACAGTATCTTATTGATGTACTGTGAGTTGTTAATCTAATCATTTAGTGTGTATTTAAAAATTTCTGTGAGAATTGAAACTAGCTTTCTTTCTTGTCTCTGGGTTAAATAATTCTGGGATGAGGCTAAAATAATTTAGCTATTTGCTCTATGAAATTCTTGCTCCTAGAAGATGATGCTATGGACCAAATAAAATAGTTTACTTATCAAAATTAGCAACTTTCCCATTAATACTTGTTTCAAGCCCCTCGCCTTACTTTGCTCACCAATGCTATAAACTCTGCCTATTCCCAGTGAGTTCCCTGCCTTGCCAGACCTGCTTAGAGTCATGCAACCTGGGCCTAAAACCCTATAAATATCCTCCTCTGATTGTTAAGGTGCTGTTCCCTCTCTCTGTAGTACCCTAATAAACTTAGCTTTGCTTAATCAGCAAATTTTCCTGGCAGTCTTTCGGAAGGTTAATAATTGACAGTGACAATTTACATTATCGGGATTATCATGAGCAGTGAATGAAATCAAGTCCTGAAAGCATCTCTAAGCAATAATGTACTTCCACTGCAGGGCAGACTGCATCTAAGATGGTGCCCAATGATCACTTCCCTCCTCTTTTTCTTTCTTGAACCTAATGTGGCTTGAGAAACTTAGAAGAGAATGGCAAAGAACTGACATTTACTGAGCGCTCTGCCAGGCATTCTGCAGGGGTTTCTCCATCTGTGACCCCGCTTTGTCCTCACCTTAGTCTTAACCAGAAGGCAATATCATTCTGAGTCTCCGGACTAAGAGATGCAGGCTGAGAGAAGTCAAGGGACTTTCTGAGGTCTGACCCTAAGTGGCAATGCCAGGATTCCACCCAGGTGTGTCTGACTCAGCTTGTATTTCCCCTCCTATTATCACTCTAATTCTCAGATTTGTATTGTTTTTACTGCAATTATAGAAGGTCAGGCTGACATTTCAGGGCAGGAGGTCACTCAGCCCCTTGTGTAGATCTATGAAGGGGAAATCACATTCTAGGGAAGCACTGGTCAAATAGAAATATAGTACAAGCCATATATGTAGTTACAATTTTTCTAGCAGTCATAACAAAGAAGTTTAAAAAAAAAAACAAGTGAAATTAATTCTTTAAAGTTTTCAATTTAAAATAATTATAAATTCACAGGAAGTTGCAAAAATAGTACAGTGGAATCCAGTATCCCCCATCTTCCACTTTCCTCCAGTAACAATATTTTATATAATTATGGTACAATATCAAAACAGGGAAATTGATATTGTTACAATCCACAGACCTTATTCAGATTAATCACATTTACATACATACAGAACTATTATATCACCACAAGGATCTCCTTTGTGGTGTAGCTTTATATTCACAAGCCTCCTTCCCACCCCATCAAATGCACACACACCCCATTCTTAATACCTGGTCATGTCTGATCTATTCTCCATTTCTTTAATTTTATCAGTTTGAGAATGTTACATAGATGACATCATGCAATGTATTAGTCTCTAGGGCTGCTGTAGCAAATTGCCACAACTAGGTGGCTTCAAACAAGAGAAACATATTCTCTCACAATTTTATCTAGAGGCTGGAAGTTTAACATCAAGGTGTCAGCTGAGCCATGCTCCCTCTGAATGGCCCCTGGGGAGAGAATCTTTTTTATGTCTCTTCTAGCTGCTGGTGGTTGCCAGCTTCCTTCGCTTGTGGCTACATCACTCCAATCTGTGCCTCAGTCTTCACATTGCCTTCTCTGTTTTCTCCTCTGAGTGTCTCTTTTAAGGACACCTGTCTTTAGATTTAGGACACACTCTGATAATCCAGAATGATCTACTCATTTCAAGAACCTTAATTTAAAAACACCTACAAATGCCTTAAAACAGCACTATGCCTGGCATGTGTAGCTGGAGCCCAGAAAGTGAGGGCAAGAAAAAGGAAAATCGTTGGAGGCGATGCAAAAATTAGAACACCAGGTGATAAATGACTTAATTGCCACTTGAAATCAATGTATGGATGAGGTATATATTTTGTGAGCATCAACTTAATGTCAGGAAAGATAATCTTGATATCTACTCTGAGCTATAAAAAATCTGAACTATCCTTATGCTAAGCCTAGATTATACATTCCTGTCTGCCAGATTAGATGTCTCAATGCTCTGTGCACAGTGTTAGGTAAACAGTGCCAATGTCCCTCCTTCATTTTCCTCTTTTCTGGATTATATTGCAGACTAGCCTCTTATGGAAACATTCTATCTTTTGAGTATAATACAGGAATTTAGATTTTATTTTCGCCCAAATCAATATACTTGATTTGATTGAGGTTTGATAGTGTGACGACCACAGTTGTGATTGGATTGTAGTGGTCTGGTTTTGTTTTTCAGAAAGACTTCATCACTGCTTATGTAAGACCTCGTTGGAACAAGCCAAGCCCATACTTAAAAGTGTCTGTTCTAGACGGATGCCAAGCACTTCATCTTCAGTCTTGATTTACTCCAATCTCAGCTGGCTGGCCAATCTGCTTTACTTGACTTTCCTGCATCCCTTCTGGCTCTTCATCTTTCAGCAGAGGAGCAGCCTCCCTGCCTCTTGGGATGACACATTAGGAATGACCTTAAGGTAACTGATATCTAGACTTTTGACTCTTTATAAACTATGCCCATGGGCTGCTTAGTTTCCTGAAATTCATCCTCCACCTTTTCCTTGAAGCTTTGCCTACCTAAAAGCCACTTCACCTCCAAACTCTAAAAGCTCTTACTATTTGTGCTTTTACTGAAGCAGGGTATGTTTTTTTCCCTCAACTAGATCACAAGATGGTGAAGGTTAAAACCTACTTTATACTTCTTTACTTACCGTTCACTCTCTCACCACCTTTATGCCTTAAACAGAGAAGGCACTTGATAAATTCCTGTTGAACAGAACAGCTTTAAGGATAGGAAATGACTTCTTATTATAAATTGGTAGACACTATCAGGAGGAAAACCAACATTCTTAGAAATAACATTTTGTGAAAAGATTTTGAACACTTACCAAAATAATGCAAATAACCAAAACACCACTACAAAGAAAAAGGAGTTTCTATTGTTTATAGTTAAATTTTTCCAGGTTTTAGGTTTATTGAAGTAAATTTGCTTTTAGTAAAATTTGCCCTTCTAAGTTGTTTGTGTCTATGAATTTTGAGAAATGTATACAGTCGTGTAGCTATCACCACCAAGATATAGATCATTTACATCACCCCAAAATTCTGTTGTGCCCTTTTGAAGTCAATCCACTTCCCTCATCGCACACTTGTGGCAACCACTGGTCTCATTCATATCTCTTAGCTTGCCTTTTTCAGAATAATATATAAATAGAATCTTTTTTATCTGACTTCTTTCACAAAAGCATGATCTCAGTGCTTTTGAGATTCATCTGTGTAGTTACGTGTATCAGTAACTAGTTCCTTTTCATTGCTTTTGAAGGGGTCAGCATATCCTCTCACTGTGGCATAAAGATTATTTTTAGCAGAAGGCATTTGAATTCTTAAAATCTCTTATCTTTCTAAAAGCAGGACTAAAAGAACTCAATTGTCATAAATCCCCTCCCCCGGGATTCACCAGAGATGACTAACTCTTATGGGTATGAGAAGGCTCCACACATCTAATGAGACATTGTCA
The DNA here is from genome assembly GCF_048773025.1 of Camelus bactrianus. NCBI lineage: Eukaryota > Metazoa > Chordata > Mammalia > Artiodactyla > Camelidae > Camelus > Camelus bactrianus. Next base: position 73,949,090 of record NC_133540.1, read on the forward strand.
CAAAACAATTACATCTCCTATCTATTCTTCAGAGGCCCATTTACCTTTCCAAAAACTCATTTGTTTTCCCATGAGTACCCTTTCTCCTTCCACTCCTCTTATTGAGAACTGATTTGTTTTCCCATTAGTGTCTTTTTCTCCCTCCTCTTCCCCTTTTAAGATGGTATATAAGCCCTAAATTCTAACTACCCCTTGAATCACATTTTCCTCTAAACCCTCTGCATAGTTTAACAAAAATATGGTGGTTAAATGTTATCTTTTGCTAATCTGTCTTCTGTCATTTGAATTCCAAAGACTCCAATCCCTAAAGAGAGTACAGGAAAAGTTTTAACTCCAGCACACTTTATTCCATTGTATGAGTGTATTGAAATTTGCTTATCTGTTCACTATTTGGGCTTTAGGACTGTTTCAATTTTTAGGCCCTTCCCTACAGGGTCTTTGCATGGTATAAATTTTCAATTTTATTCAGTTAACACTTGAAATAAGATACCTAGATTATGTTCTAAGTGTCTCTGTAAGAAACTTCTTCAAGACTGTTTTCCAAAAAGGTGTGTTACCCAAAAACTGGGTTTGCCTCTTGGTGGGTGTTGAGCTGAAAGGCACGACCAAGCCAAAGACTAGGGGAAGTACAGCTTTATTGTCTGCAGCAAGTAAGGAGAACCTCAGGGATCTTTCCCAGAGCAGTGTCTCTCCAAAAAGAAAAACTGGGCAACTTTTAAGCTAAGGGTGTATGCATATTCATGAAAGCTTGAGCAGAGAATTAAGCATAGAATTGGGACAAAGCTTGACACAGTCCTAGCTTTAGTTGATTGAAGTCACTGAGGGTCAGAAAAGGTCAACATCATTCCATCCTCCACCTGTGGGGTCTGGTTCCTGCAGAACTCAAAGATATGTATCAAAGTGTTATGTAGAGCCCTTGAGGAGGAACTAGGACTGTGTTTTATTTGCTGAACTGTTGCTTCTTGACTGCTTTTCCTTTGTTCCTGCCTTCCCTCGTTTCCCTTAAGATCATTAATTACTGAGACCTGTTCAAGGAGAAGCATCCCAGCCAGGCTTAGATTACAAAAGGTTTAGGTCAGATTGGCTTCTTTTATGTCAAGAAACCCATGCCTGGTTCTTTATCTCAGGGGACCCCCCCCCACCCCCACCCTTTCAGTTGTACCAGTTTTCATTTCTCCTCAATATTTGAATATTAAGGTTGCTCAGCATCCTCATCAGCACTTTATATTGTCTGTTGTTTTACTTTTAGCCATTCTAGTAGGTTAAGGAATAATTTGATGACAAGGAAATGTCCACCAAAGAAATGTTTATTTATAAACCAAAGCCTGGTTTTAGCTTTGGCTGGGTTGTGTACTTTGTTACAATTTTGATTTTATTGACTGTGTCAGGAATAAGATCATATGGAGAACATACAACACAGTACCTTATCTCTCCAGGTCTTCACAGTCACGTCAGAAAGGGGAAGGAAGATATGTACGATAGTGTGCGTTTCACGGCACTTTAGGAGTACAAGCTGGAAGACTTTGCCTCTTTCTGGGAGGAAGGGAAAGGCTGCCAGAAGTTGTTCTGTTTCCCCTAAATTGATGATGAGCTTTGTAGGTTAAAATGTCAATGCTGGGTCTTGAGTATTTTTAAAAGCAATAGAGAACAATAAGGGTTTTCTTGCCAGAAAATAGGCTTAACATTAAAATAGGCTCAAGAGTTAAGGAAATGTGGATCTGAAGAGACTTCTTGCCTCAAAAATATACTGCTGTATAGCTGTTGAACAAAAGTAGCTCATCAGGCCCAAAAGAGTAAAAGATGTTTTAGGGAAGGGCAACTGCTAGGGCCAGTGAAGAGAGTTTAAGATACATGGAAAGATCAGCAGACAGGTTGGAAATCTGAGCCCCTGGGTTCTGGTTCCACATGTGCCCTAACTAGTTGTGCAAACCTGGGCAAGCCAAATGTTTGCAGGCCTGTCTCCTTTCATCTATAAAACAAGAGCTTGAACCTCTGACAACTCTTTCAGTTGTGACATTTTGTGGTCTGCACACCATATGGAGGGAGAATCTAGGAAGAAGGACAACAGGGAAGGCCAGAGGAGAGAGATGGAATGCAGGGAAGGGGCAGGGCAATGCAGATGATGGGCTGTGCAGGGAGAGGGGTGAGGCTTGTATTTAAACAGGGGAAAATGGAGAGACCCCTAAGGCCCAGACAGTAAAACTCCACCAAGGAAAATCCAAGGAGATATTGGTGTGTGGAACTAGGAGTGTGTTAGGAATATAATATGCAGAAGAGCAGGAAGTGAGATTTTCAACAGGAAGGCAGCAGTTAGGGACCTGTGATCTGGGAGCATTTATTTATCCATTCAATGAATAGTTATTGAAAAGGAGATATTTTTAGGGGCCATTCAAAGAGGCAGACCAGCATTGATCATGAGGGAAGTCTATGATGGGGACTGAACTGGGGATACTGATAAGGGTATGGAGGGCCCCACTCTGATAGACTGATACCAAGCTAGGATCCTGTGAATTAACACACATATGTTGAGCAACTACCATGTTATAGACACTGGAGATAAAGACCAAATTCTCTGCCTTTCCAGAGCTTGGTTCTAGTAAGGAAAGGTAAACAATAAAAGGATAAATAAATAAAATATATGGCATGTTTGTTCGGGATAAATGGTAGCAAGAAAAACAAAGCAGGGAAGGACCATAGGATTGGATGTAAAGGGAAGAGGCTGAAATTCTAGAGTGTGGCCCCTGAGAAGGTGACCTCTGATCCAAGGAGGGGAGGAGATGAGCAGCATGAACAGAGAGGTACTGGATAGTCTTTCAGAAAAGGAACAGGAAGCAGAACAAGTGACCTGAGTTGGAAGAGTAGCCAGGGTTCAAGGAGGCCAGTGAGGTGAAGGGAAAAGGAACAAGGGGAAAGTGGTTCAAAGTGGTTCAAAGAGCCAACAAAGTGGGCTCTGTGAGAAGGCAGGAGGAAGCCCAGCTCATTCTGGGGCTCCCTGGCTTGCCTCCCTCCCTTCTCTCAGCATTTAGAAGCACCTCTGTGGCTCAAGCTGCAGACACTGTCAGTGATAAAACACTGTGTTCCAGTTCCTGAACCAGGGCAAAAGGTCAGGGCCCAACTGGCAGCAGGGTAGACAAAGCTGCCATCAACAGAACTGGACTGGGGTCTTAAATCCCTATCTTCAGACACCATCAGTCTTGAAGCCAGTGGGGCTCAAGGCCTCCTGGTGGATCTCCCCACTGAGGGCAAAAGAAGCTACAGAGAAGATACTGGGGCTCCAGGTATATTGAACTGAAAGATATACAACTGTTGTAGGAAGTACTTGTACAAGATTCAAAATGTAACAGAATAAAATGCACCCTAGATTTCTAAGCTGCTGAAAATTTGAGGTATCACTATTCAACTTCTTCATTTTCCATACAAAACTCAAGAGAAGTGATTTCTCAAAGCAACAGAGGGTAGGAGAAACAGTTCTCTAGCCTACCTGGACAGTGCACTTTCTAGTCTATCACTACATTTGTTTTGTTTTTTTTTTTTTTTTTTTACTTTCACCAAAAGTTTCAGAATAAGGTCGTAGAGAGCAGAAAGCACTATTTTAAGTTATGTTGTAAGTTCACTGTTTACTAAATGAGAAATAGAAATTGTGCTGACTCAGAGAACAAGAATTTCAGAGCCAGAGTTCAATTCCTACAGGATTGGTTATATCAGGAAGAGATTCCTGGAGGTGCAAGCAGTAACAGGTACTACTGGAAATGTAAGGAATATGGGAGAAAGGCCCCAAATAGTCCAATCTTGTATCTTTGGCTGGTGAAAGCTAGAGTAGAAAGAAAAGCTTTTAACATCAAGATAGAGACATGTGTACCCTAACTTTTAATAAATACTAACCTTGAGTAAGATGTAACATTGAAAGCAGATTACTGAACTTCAGTGTAACATTAATGTGGGTTCTGTCAAAATGAGCTTTTTTTAAAAGTGAATAATAATTAGGAATAAAAAGCTTATAGAAGTTCAGAAACAATACTTAACCAAACTTTTGAAATAAATCTCTAGAGAAAAAATATTACTAAGAACATGCAATAATTAAAATTTTTTAAATGATTAATTCAATTTGTGGGAAAGAATCCATAGGCTTAGAACTAAAAGACCATAGCTCAGTCACATTTCAAAGTCTTTACTTTGCAGAAGATCTTAAATTTTGGACCCAGCAAAGTAAAATTCTGCCCCTTGAAAAACAATTAAGAATTCAAGTTCATAGCACCAGCTTCTCCCAAGGAAAGTTTCTATCAATTTGTGATTTGGCCTTAAATTTGACCTGTGGTCTTCATGTCATGATAATTTGGGTTACTTTGAGTATGCCATCTCTTGAAGAAGGGCCTCTGCTAATTTTAAATGAATTCAGCTGCTGATTCACTATTCATCTATTTACATCACAGTATGTGGGAATAAATTCACAATTAATAAAACATTTCCAGTAAGCAGTCAGACTGAGTAATTGAAGGACATTTAGTAAGTTTAAAAAGAGACATTTCATTTTTGCTTTATTGGACATGAAAAAGGAAAGGTTTTTTGTTTTTTGTTTTTTGTTTTTGAGGTCTTTGATAGAGGCTAGAATTGTTCCCTGGGCTATAGCATCTTAAAAAGCTATGCAGCCTCAAATTGGAGTTTAGTTTAAAAAAAAAAAGAAATTAGAAAAAAATGAATTTAAAAAAGAGAAAAAATGTAGAAAAGTTTGTACCAGGCCTATGAAAATTTTCTTCCTTCTTTCCTTCCTTCCTGCCTTTCATTCTTTCTTTCCCAACCCCACCATTCTCTCTCTCTCTCTCTTTTTCTTTTACCCTTCCTTTCTGCCTTTCTTTTTTTTTTCTCTTGGGATCAATGAAAACGAATACTTCTTAAGTTTGATTTATGGGGAGAGCTTGCATTTGATATTAAAACCTTTGATGGGGTTAAGCACCTTAGGGCCTTCATTACATCTTGTATCTGACACTGCATTAATATATATGATAATATATTGTCCAGATTTAGGGAAACAGGTCTACTGAGGAGTAGAGCAGGAAAGTACAGTCTGGAAGCTTTCTCATAGGAGAAAAAAGTGAAGGCACTTGAGAGAGATGGAACTGGGGGAGCTGGAGGAGGAGATAGGGTAGTCTCAGGTAGGTTTTTGAGCTTGCTGTTTTCACTGTGTATAATGTTCCCTCACCTATTTTCCACCTGTTGAAATTCTAATTCTCAAAGCCAGAGTGGATAATCACGTATGGTGACAAGTTTTTAGATTCTTTTAGAAGCTCTCCCTACTCTAACCCCCAAAGTGCTTGCTGCTACTTCTATTATAATACTAGTGATAGTCCAATTTACCTTAAATCTGGTTAGTCAGGGCCTTGAATGTCACACTAAGGGGTTTAAAGGAGCCATAAAACGTCTGAGGACAGCTACGATTTAAGATATCCAAGCACTTCTGGTACAAAAAGAAGGAAAAGGATGCATGAAACTACCTTCTCTTTCACCCTCTCTCTCTAGCATACTACTGTGTACCACGTAGCATGCATGGTGACCCCACTTTATAAATCTGTAAGCCAGATTTCCGATAAGTCGTGAAGAGCCTCCAAGTCCTCACAACCCTCTTTACCCCCTTTTATCTGAAGGTTATTGCTCCACTGAAATCTTACTCTGAAGGCTCAACATTGACCCGCTACGGCCACTTCTAGGGACTTGTCCCCTCTCTCAACAATTTTGGGTCCACAACCTTCCCGAAACATTTTCTTCTCACAACCCAGTAACTGATTCTGTTTCTCTCCCTTACTGTCAAAATTTGGAAGGTATTTATTAAATATATAAGGTTGAAACGAAGCTTAATTAGTTAAGTGTGGCTCTCTCTTGGAGGCTTTAAGAGATTCTGAAAGGTATTTTCGCGAGCTTTAGACTTGAAACGGCGGGTGTTAAAGCCTGTATGTTTTTTTAACAGCTTTATTCCCAGCATGCACGCCAAAGCTGGGGGGTAACATTTCTGGCATTTGTTTATAAAGGAAATCAAGAAAGAGTGCGAGGCTCGCTTCTTTTTTGACTTAAGGGCCAGAGTCAGGGGCCGGGCGGATTAAGCGCGCCTCCATTCCAGCTAGGGCCCAGAAGAAACCCCTTCGCCCAGGGGCGGGGCGGGGAGGGGAGGGCGGGCCGGGCCAGGCCAGGAGGCCACGCGCGCCAGCGGCGGAGGGGGCGTGTCCCGCGGGCGCGCGCGGGCGGCGAGGGGGCGTGTCCCGCGGGCGGCGGCGGCGGCGGCGGCGGCGCGGGCCGGGTGCGCGGCGTAGCCTCCTGTGCTGGAATGTGCGGCTCCGGGGAGCTCGCGGCGCAGCGGCCCAGCAAGCGCCGCCGAGGCCCCTGACCCCAGACCCCGACGGCGGCGGCCAGGCGAGAACCGGTAGCCTGAATACTCTGTGCAGACCCACTCCTGCGTCTTCGCGGGCCTCGACGGCCCCAGCGTCCAACTTTTCCACTCTTCCTCTCCCCTCCCCCGAAACTCCAGCAACAAAGAAAAGTAGTCGGAGAAGGAGCTGCGACGCCGGGTCGTTACCCCTCCTCGTCAGGGAAGGCCGGTAAGTGCGACGCGGTCTGAGGACGGTGGCAGGGAGGGAAGGGGAGAGCCGTCCGGGCGGCGGTGGCGGCAGCGGGAGGGGGAGGGAGAGGGCGCGGAAGGACGCGGAGCGAGGCGCTGTCCAGGGCTGATTTGCAGATACTATGGCTTCGGCGGCGGCGGCGGCCCGGGCTGACGGGGGCGAGCAACCGCGCGAGATCGGGTTACACCGCCGCGGCCCGGGGGTTGGGCCGGGGGCGTCCGTGGGGAGCCACTCGGCGCCAGGACCCCCTCCCCAGCTAAGGCCCGGCCGCCGCCTCCGCGCGGGCCCGGGCATCCCTCGGAGTTGGGTCCTGTGGCGAGGAGCGGAGCTGCTTGGGGCCCTAGTACTGAAACTTCCTCTCGTTGTCCTCCTGCTCCAGGTCCCGCCGCAGCCCCTCGCCTGCCGGCGGCCCTCCCGTCCCCCTCCCTCCGGCCTCTCCCTTTCGCCGGAAGGCGCCGTTGAGTGCGGCGGGGCGGGTTGAGTCAGCCCGGGGCCCGGGCAGTTCCACCAATGGGGCTGGACAGCGATTTCTACGCTCCGGCCGCCCGCCCGGCCAGGTCCTCGGCGCCGGGCCACTTCGCGGGCGGGGACGGAGAGGCCAGGGCGTGCGTCCCGCGGGGCGCCGTTGGGGAGTGAGCCCGCAAACTTCCGGGGCGCGGGGGGCGGCCGGCGCGCTTGGGGCCCCCTCAGGCGCTCGGGGCCCGGAGCCTCGGGAGGGCGCCCGCGGAGGCTCCCCGGCCCTCTGCTGAGGGCGAGCCCAGCGCCGGTGAGGAGCCGGGACGGCGCGACGCGGTAACTTTCCTCCGTCTTCCCGGACTCGGGCTCTTGGGCCGAGAGGGGGCAGCCTGGACTGGGGAAGACTGGGTCTGGCCCAGCGGCGCCCCGAGTTTGCCCACCTTGCCTTCTTTAGTGTTGGGTAGCCCAAGAAAAGCTTCAGGACGAGAGTTGGGGAACTCGACGAGTTGGGTTGTCACTGTGTGGCAGTGAGTGAGGCGAGCCGAGAGGAAGCGAGAGCGCCCGAGTTTGCAGAGAGCTGCTTTGTGTTTGGTACGTATTTTGAGAAAATGGCCGAATGCCTATTTCAGTCCGGAATGCCGCCGCCGAAGCAGGCGCTGGTGGCAGCAGCACGTAGGAATTCGTGCAACATGTTGGGTTTCCGGGTTGTGCTTGGACGGTCTTCCTGACCAACGTGCAAATTCCTTTAGGGTTGGTAGGGTTTGGGGAGTAAGAAGAAAGTAGATGTTTGAGTAAGTAGACTAGCTGTTATGTTAAGCCCTTGGACAGCTTTTGCTTTGTGTAATGGCATTTGATTCCAACTTTGTTGGTACATAAACTCAACCGGCTTGAGTTTATGCAGTCGGGTGAAACGGATTACGTTTTTGGGTTTAACGTAATTTTTTTTAGTCCTTACCACTTGTTTTGCTTTTTTCCAATTTGCAAGAGAAGATCTAATTAGAGAATAACATCTTTTAGATTGAAAGTAAAGTGGCTAAGGCAGTTTATAAAAAAGTCCAACATGTTTTCAAGGTGCTCTTGTAATGGCCACTAGGCAATTGGGCCAAGTCAAGTACAGTGCAAAAAGTTGCTGATTGTGGAGATGAGTTGACCAGTTACTTTATTATAGGGTTTGAAAGTTTCTTTATTTACATGTGTGAAGTTTTGAATATACCAACTTGCCTTTTCACAGGAAAAAAGGCCCATAATTTTCATTTTTAAACAGATTGTCATCAAAAAAACAAGAAACTAAGTGGTAAGTTTTCAAAGCACAGTGGACCCTTGAACAACAGGAGTTTGAACTTTTGGGGTCCACTTATACCTGGATTTTTTTTTCAATAAATATATTGGAAAAATTTTTGGAGATTTGCAGCATGTTGAAAAAATTTCCAGATGACACACATAGCCTAGAAATATCGAAAAAATAAGAAAAGGGTACCCATGAATGCCTAAAATATATGTAGGTATTGGTGTATTTTATCATTTACTGCCATAATATATACAGAAATCTAATAAGAAGTTAAAATTTATCAAAACTTATACACACACACACTATACATGGCACCATTCCCAGTCCAGAGAAACGTGAACAAATGTAAAGATGCAATATTAACTCATAACTGCATACAATTAATTGTAGTCCATACAGTACTACTGTAATAATTTCATAGCCACCTCCTATTTTGGTGAGCTCAAGTGTTCCAAGTATCCACTTAAAACACCCTGTGAGTCTAGTCATTTCCGTGTGAGCAGTTGGTCTTTCCAGTAAATTGTGTATTGTGCTTGAAAAGTCATCTTGCAGTTCATCTCGTTTGAGTGCAATACCAGTGCCATACCTGAGTGTTCATCATGTTTAGTACAATACCAGATATCTTGAATAATACCATGGGACCCATAGGAAGTGCCACTAGTGATGCTGGAATTGCTCCTGAGAAGCAGAGAAAAGTCATGACTTAATAAGAAAAAGTTGAATTGTTTGATATATACCATAGATTTAGTTCTGCAGTTTTGGTTGCCCATCATTTCAAAATAAATGATTCCAGTATGAAGATCATTGTTAAAAAAGAAAAGGAAATTTGTGAAGTTATCTCTGCAGTTTTTCTAGGAGACACTAAAGCCTTGCACTTTTTGCTAAATACTTTTTTTCCCTCTTGTTTTGAAAAATACATCTTTTATGTGAGTTTAGGATGACTATAAGAAAATTATACCTATAGAAAAAAAAAAGTGAAGTTATTTTATGATTACTTAAAGTGAAAGGAAGGTGAAGGATCTAAATCTTGAGAATTTAATACCAGCAGAGGGTGGTTTGGTAATTCTAGAAAGAGTTTTGCCTTAAAAAATATCAAGATAATGGAATCTGCTTTGAGTTCCCAGATGTCATTAACAAAATTATTGACTAGAAGTCTGTCTTGCCTAAACAGATTTTTAATGCAGAAAAATGTGCCCTATTCTAGAAAAAATTGTCACAAAGGTCATTCATTAGTAAGGAAGAGTTGCAAGCATCCGGATTTAAGGCTGCTTTAAGGGTAACTGTTTTGTGCAAATTGAGGTTTTGATCAGAACTGCCCTTACCTATAAAATTGCTAATCCCCCTAGCCTTAAAGGGAAAAAGATATATTCTAGTTTCTAGTCTTTTGGTTGTACAACAGAAAGTACTGTGCAATAAAAATACTCTTCTGGACTGGTACCATTGATGATTTGTCCTCAATCATGACATAACTTGCAGTAACGGATCGCCTTTTTAAGTTGTTTCATATTGGACAGTGCCCCTGGCCACCCCTTCCCCATGAGTTCAACATCGAAGGTGTGGCACACATCTTTTCAGCATCTAGATCAGGGCTTCATAAAGACTTTTAAGGGTTGTCACACATAGTACTCTATGGAAAAGTTTATCAACACTATGGAAGCAAAACCCAATAGTACATCATAAAAGTCTGTAAGAATTACACCATTGAAGGTATCATCATTGTGATAAAAAATGCTGTGAAAGCCATCAAGCCTTAAAACAATGAATTCCTGCTGGAGAAAACTGTGTGCTGATGTTGTGCATGACGTCATGGGATTTATAACAGAGACAATCAAGGAAATCATGAAAGAGATTGTGGATGTGGCAAAAAGGTGGGGAGTGAAGGGCTTCAAGATACAGATCTTGGAAAATTCAAGAGCTAGTAGACACCATACCAGAGAAATTTTATTTTTTTTATACATTCAGTGCTTTCGTGTGTTTTTTTTTTATTTTTTTAACATTTTTTATTTGAATAATAGTCATTTTACAATGTTGTATCAAATTCCAGCGTAGAGCACAATTTTTCAGTTATATATGAAAATATATATATTCATTGTCACCTTTTTTTTTCGCTATGAGCTACCACAAGATCTTGTTTATATTTCCCTGTGCTATACAGTATAATCATGTTTATCTATTCTGCATTTTAAAATCCTAGTCTGTCCCTTCCCACCCCTCGCCCCCTTGGCAACCACAAGTTTGTATTCTATGTCTATGAATCTGTTTTTGTTTTGTATTTATGTTTTGTTTTGTTATGTTTTGTTTTTAGATTCCTCATATGAGTGATCTCAAATGGTATTTTTCTTTCTCTTTCTGGCTTACTTCACTTAGAATGACATTCTCCAGGAACATCCATGTTGCTGCAAATGGCGTTATGTTGTCGGTTTTTATGGCTGAATAGTATTCCATCATATAAATATACCACATCTTCTTTACTCAGTCATCTGTTGATGGACATTTAAGCTGTTTCCAAGTCTTGGCTATTGTAAATAGTGCTGCTATGAACATTGGGGTACAGGTGTCATTTTGAAGTGGGGTTCCTTCTGGATTTATGCCCAGGAGTGGGATTCTTGGGTCATAAGGTAAGTCTATTCCTAGTCTTTTGAGGAATCTCCATACTGTTTTCCACAATGGCTTTCCTTGCTTCCCTCTCCCACTCTTAATGGGAGTCTTCTTTTACAATTTTGTCTTTATTCTTTTTGTAATTCATGGCAGTTATCTCCTTTCCAGTTATGAGTTTCTCATTTTTGTAGCATCCTGCTTCTTTTCTATTTAGAGTAGACCTGTCAGTATTTCTTTTAGCATGGGTTTAGTGTTGCTAAACTCTTAGTTTTTGCTTGTCTGTGAAGTTCTTTATCTCTCCTTCTATTCTAAAGGATAGCCTTGCTGGATAGAGTATCCTAGGCTGCATCTTTTTTTCATTCAGGACTTTGAATGTATCTTGCCACTCCCTTCTGGCCTGTGTTGTTTGTGTAGAGAAATCAGCTGAGAGCCTTATGGGGATTCCCTTGTACATACCAGAGAACTTAACAGAAGTTGACTTAGAGATGAGTGCTTCCAAACCAGTGCCAGACTATGAAGAACAAGACATGGAAGAAGTATGCCAGAAAACCAGTTGACATCAGACTGACATAAGTCTGGCAGAAGGGTTCTGATTATTGAAGACTACTTTTGATTTCTTTTAAGACATGGGCTCTTATTTGATAAAGACACTGAAACTAAAGCCAGTGGTGGAAGAAGGAATGGTACCATATAGAAGCATTTTTAGATAAGTGAAAAAGCAAAAAAGTCAGACAAATTTGAAGATATATTTCTCTCAAGCTATACTGAGTTCCTGCCTCTCCTTCCACTTCCTCCACCTCTTCCACTTCTGTCACCCCTGACTCAGCAAGACCAACCTCTTCCCCCTACCCCTCAGCCTACTCAATTGAAGACAACAAGGATGAAGACCTTTATGATGATCTACTCACACTTAATGAATAGTAAATGATCTTGGCACACAGTCAATAAACTTATTTGTTGTGTTTGTCTTCTTGTGAAAATCTAGTAATTGTACGGCAACAGGTGGGAGACATCATTGAATATTCATTCTCATTACCTAAGTATTCATTGTGTAGAACATTATGTGCAAGACTTTTATTCTATATAGGATTAAGGTAAGTGATATTTAATATGAATATTCTGTTTTATAATTTGTAATTTGAGAAATGGCATATCAGCTATCATCACTTATATGAGGTTTTTAAAATGTTTTATCTTTGTTTCCAATACTGTATTATGAATATGACTGTGCTACTGAATGCCATAAACATTTTATGATTCATTTATTTGCATATAGGCTAGACTACTATGCAGCAGTTGTATCAATTACAGTAGACTACCATAAAACAATCCTATTGCTGCTGCTTTGTGATCAATGCATTAATTTATATTTGGAGATAAATATGAATTCCTTCTTCACATTATCTTTTCATTTTTGATGCCTAGTGTTAGTAATACATGTCACATGTCCAGAATTTTGTATCACAAAATACATTAACAAAGGTACTGACAGATGCTGTTGATCTTGTACATAGAGAATGTAAAGGTGAAGTATTGATAAATACAATACTGGAAATGTATTTCTATTCCTTATGATTTTCTTAATAACATTTTCATTTTTTAGTATATAATACATGTAACATACATAATTTGTGTTAATTGACTGTTTATGTTATCCATAAGGCTTCTGGTTAATAAGAGGCTATTGGTAGTCTAGTTTTTGTGGAGTCAAAAGTTACAGGTGGATTTTTGACTTCAGTGGTGGTTGGTGTTCCTAACCCTGTTGTTCAAGGGTCAGCTGTAGTTTATTCTTTTGGAGTTAATTGAGTTCATATGAACTTCAGTTCACTGACCAAAGATGATAGGCTTCTGCTTTCACTGTACTTAATAAATGCATAGATGGCTTTTGGATTTCTCCCTTTTTTGATTCAGACTAGGAAACTGCTGAAAGAGGAGTTGAGAGGACAGCAGTTTACTATTCATGCATAGAATGTAAAATATAATTTTAATTAACACTAATAATGAAGGTTACTTATATTTTTCCATCGGAAAAATGAAAAGTGTTCGAGGGAAGGCACGCCAGTAGTAGACCTAGTTGGTAGATGAATTGTGTTGAACAATTAATAGAATTTTTTGTAGAGGTTATAGAAATTTTCTCCATGACAGCAGTAAAGAGAATTTAGAATTAAAATATATTTTAAAGGCTTATTTTCAGTAATGAAGCTGATTGAGTTTAAAGATTATATCTGAAAATGTATTTAAGTTACAAAGAATTACAGTGATGATTTGGTTTTAGACCAGTAAAAGTTGTATTTAAAGTGGTGCTTTTGTGTTTTTTTGTTTTGCTTTGAATGCAGAACACAGTTATGGCCACCCAGGTAATGGGACAATCTTCCGGAGGAGGAGGGCTGTTCCCCAGCAGTGGTAGCATCGGCATGGCCTTGCCTAACGACATGTACGACTTGCCTGATCTCTCCAGAGCAGAACTGGCTGCGCCTCAGCTCATCATGTTGGCAAATGTGGCCCTAACTGGGGAAGTAAATGGCAGTTGCTGTGATTACCTGGTTGGCGAAGAAAGACAGATGGCAGAATTGATGCCTGTTGGGGATAATAATTTTTCAGATAGTGATGGAGAAGGACTTGAGGAGTCTCCTGAAGCAAAAGGCGAGCACAATGGACTGGAAAACATGGAACTGGAAAGTTTGGAACTCGGTGTTGTGGAGCCACAGCCTGTGTTTGAGGTGTCAGCTGCCCCAGAAACATACAGCTCAAATAAAGATCTTCCTCCGGAAGCACCTGTAGCAGAGGACAAATGCAAGAACTTGAAGACCAAACCTTTTCGCTGTAAACCATGCCAATATGAAGCAGAATCTGAAGAACAGTTTGTGCATCACATCCGAGTTCATAGTGCCAAGAAATTTTTTGTGGAAGAAAGTGCAGAGAAACAAGCAAAAGGCAGGGAATCCAGCTCTTCCACTGCAGAAGAGGGAGATTTCTCCAAGGGCCCCATCCGCTGTGACCGCTGCGGCTACAATACCAATCGATATGATCACTATACCGCTCACCTGAAACACCACACCAGAGCCGGGGATAATGAGCGAGTCTACAAGTGCATCATTTGCACGTACACCACAGTAAGCGAATATCACTGGAGGAAACACTTGAGAAACCATTTTCCAAGGAAAGTGTACACATGTGGAAAATGCAACTATTTTTCAGACAGAAAAAACAATTATGTTCAGCATGTTCGAACTCATACAGGTAAGAGGACCTTTCTCCTTTATAAGTGTACTCTATTCAAAAAATGGAACAATCTTAAAAATGTGAGAAATTTCAAACACTTCAGAAGTAAACAGAATGCCCCACTGCACCCATGGGTACCCATCACCTATACTTAAGTTATCAGTATTTTGTCACATTTGAGAATTCATTTTTTAAACATAATAACTTTATTAAGATGTACTCCACTACGACAGAATTCATCCATTTAAAGTTGGAATGCATTGGTTTTAGTATTTTCACAGAATTATGCAGCCAACACCCCAATCAGTTTTAGGACATCCTCACCCCAAGAAGGAACCCCATCAGTGGTCATTCCCTTTTCTTCCCATCAGCCCTTAATTATTTCCTTTTAAATTGACTTTCAGATCTTTACAATTCAGGAATCTCCTTATTTAAAAGAAACATTGGTAGCTATTTATAGGTAATTTTCTTATTTACAGTACATTTTCCTGTTACGAATTGATACCTTTGATTACTGGTCTGAACAAAATGGGTAGGGTAATGTAGTAGTGTATTTTTTGCATCACAGGTGAAAGGGGGCTGTGGGATGCTGTTTACATCAGGTTCCCTTTTGCAGGAGTTAATCATTCTGTGGGACTGAACCCCAGGCTAAGTGGGTCATAGTGAGGAGGGGAATTGATGTTGCTTTATTTAAATGGTAGACATAAACAATAAAACTTGCAGATGAAATTCCATTACAAGAAAGATATTTTCAACAGGATTCTAAGCCCCAGCAGATGGCTTCTGTGTAATATAAAGCTTTAAACTCTAGTCATTTGCAGTCTGTTTGGAATTTGTTGTAACCTGTGATTGAATTGTCTCTAGACTTTGAAACCATTTTATTTCAAAAGTAAAAAAGTTTAAACACTTCAAAATTACGTGGCATAAAAAATGAAAGTTACTTGGGAATCCTATACCATTAATCATTTAACAGATTAATTAAAGCAAACTGTTAGATTAAATTAACCTAACCTATAATATCTTAAACCAAATGTCGGATACCGTATATACTTTAGTCATAAGTACTTCATATTCCCTTAACAGGTTTTTGAAAACCTTGGGGCCTAATTTAGAATTGGCTGTAATCTGTAGAGCTCTCAGATAGTAACTATGACATATGGTAAGATGTGTGACTTTTATGTGTACACTTTGATGAATTTTTTTGATTGAAGTATAGTTGAAGAATTATTATAAATATATGTGTTTGTAATCACCATGCAAATCAACATAAAGAATATTACCAGCCATCCATTTCCTTTGTCTTATTAAATTTTAATTTTTTTGGTGTTCTATTTTGATAATTCAAAATTGTTGAGTCACTGAACAATGTAAAATTTTTCCCAAAAAACTAAAAATGCTTTCAGCACTAAACCTAAATTTGTTGACTTAAGAACATTTCTAGAATGAAAATAAAAAGAAAAGAAAACTGGGCAAGTTTCTGTTTTGATGTCTAGTTCCAACTTTTTATGGAAAAGGTTTTTTTTAAACAGGAACTCTACTTTTTGCTATTTCTTAAATTTTTTTTGTTACAGTGGTTAATTTTCATCTAAGTACAGTCTAGGTGACTAATTTTAATGGCTTATTTTATATACTGTATCATCCATTAGTTAACTTTTTCTCCACATTATTTTAAGATTGATAATTCCACAATAAGTTTATGACTTACGTATCTAATATTGATTGTATGTATGTCATTTCACTTTTTAGTCTTAGACTTATTTGGTCTTAATACTTTATAAAAAGGTTTTTCCCCTAGTATTATTACCTATTTGTGATTTTTTTTAACACTTTAAAAAATTTGGTGGTGTATAGGACAGTACTTTGATTAAATGATAGTTCTGAAAATTGTATTTACAGAAAAATTCACCGAGTGCTGAAGAGCAGAGAAAAGAAATGATCATCAGTAGCAATCACATGTTTCTCATTTCTCACTTAGGTGGTAGCCTACTGTAAGATTTGCTTAGTGGATTTCTTATGTTCTTTTATCGAGTGCTGTTAAGTGCTTTCTTCTATGCTAATCTTCAGAATAATTTATAATTTATTGAGGAAAACAGGGTAAGTGTACACTGAGAGGAAAACTTTAGGCTTGAAAGCCTGCAACAGTGTGCCCAAGATCGCATACAACTAAGATTGAAAGTTCCAAATCACTTTTTTTAGGTCATTATCATGGTGGGAGAGTGAGGATTTTCATCTGAGTCTTCAATCAAAAGATTTTTCATTTTGTTGTTTTAATATTATACCAGTTCACAAATCGAACTTATTTTTTTTCCTTGCATTCTTTTTTTTAAATTGGAGTACAGTTAGTTTGCAATGTTGTGTTAATTTCTGGTGTACAGTATAGTGTTTCAGTCATGCATATACATACATATATTTGTTTTCATGTTCTTTTTCATTATAGGTTACTACAAGATATTGAATATAGTTCCCTGCGCTATACAGTATACACTCGTTTATTTATTTTATATATAGTAGTATCTGCAAATCCTGAACTCCCAGTTTATCCATTCCCACCCCCTTCCCCTGTGGTAACCATAAGTTAGTTATCTGTGTCTCACAAATCCTACTTTTTTTTTCCCCTCCTTAACTGATTGGTTGGTTGATTGATTGATTGATTTTATTGGAGTACAGTCAATTACAACGTCAGTCTCTGATGTATAGCACAATGTCCCAGTCATGCATATACATACATATATCGGTTTTCATATTTTACAAAACCTACTTTAAAAGATGACATTTTTGCCAAAAATCACTGGCATATGATATATGAATACTAATCATTATATTTTTGCAGGAGAACGCCCATATAAATGTGAACTTTGTCCTTACTCTAGTTCCCAGAAGACTCATCTAACCAGACATATGCGTACTCATTCAGGTTGGTAAGAAATGGAACTTTCCTATCATTTTTCAGTAAGCTACCATCATAAGAAAGTTCTAGATTTGGAGCTGGGAGCTTATTAATGGTTTATTTGTAATATAATTTTGAAATTGGAGTTAAAAATTAATGTTCTACTACTGTAGTGCTGTATTTAAATGGAGATTCTTAAGCATGGATTCCATTGGTGGAACCTCTAAAACTGAATATAAATGTGTATGTGCATTTTTTCTGGGAGGAGAGTTTTTAATTGTCATCAGATCTTCAGCAATTTCCATGACTAAGAGAAACTGACCACGGTTCATCTTTTCTGAGTAACTCCTACCGTCTTACACTCCCCTACCCGACTGTTCCACCCCCACCACACAGTACAAAACCAAGTTTTAGTTGCTGGGTTTCAGGGGTTCCTTCTTAGCTGCTCAGGTCCTGAAATTTAGGTTTGTTCCCTTGAGAATTGATAGGGCTTCTGAGGACTGATTCACGAAAGCCAGACTTTAAAGAATGATAGATAATCCAGGATCCCAGTTTATTAACTTAAAATAGGTAAAATGCAGGACTGTAACAAGTGGGAAATTCATCTACTCCAGTGACTGAAATAATCATGATCATCACCAACCAGAATTGAGCCCCATTGTCAAGGTATGTAGGCGGCAAGGTTAAAAAGTCAGTATTAGCATAGGTGATCTTGAATGAATAATTATTTCATTTTGACCCTTGGGTAGTCCTAGAGATCCTGACATGATCCACAATTCCCAGCAGATATGCTACCGTTTCATTCTGGCTGAAGTATTTTGTAGTGGGAGAAATATATCCAGTTTGTGTTTGCCATTATGATATCTTTGTAGGTATCACACTGGATAGTTCTCCCACCCTGCTAGCATAGGAGTTCATTTTGAATATTTTCCCATTATGAGCACAATGGATGTTTGCTAAGGGAAATTAACAACTTGCCAAGTTCCACCGTTGACTACTATTTTTAAGATAGAAAAATATTTTTCAGCAAAAAAAAATTTTCTTTCACCAAATATTTGATGGTTATTATGGAGGCAGTATTATAATAGTTGGGTCATTTGAAACATGTTATGGTTTGAGAGTCTTTGTGAATATTAGAATAAATTTTTTTTTTAATTTTGTGGGGAGGTAATGTTTACTTATTTATTTTTAGAGAAGGTACATGGGGACTGAACACAGGACCTCATGCACACTAAGCATGCGCTCTACCATTTGAGCTGTACTTCCCCCCCCAGAATAATTTTTTAAACAGCATTTTATTAAGTTTAATTTGCACACATGAAAATGCACACATCTTAAGTATACAGGTCAGTGACTTTATGTATGTTTTCTCCTTTATATATGTTTGACTACCACCTAGGTGAAGATATGAAACATTTCTACCACCCTCAGAAATGTTCCCTTCTTACCCTTTTTAGTCAGTACTCTCATAGTCTCCCCACCAGCTGATACTCTGACTTCTGTCAAAAAGCATTAAAACATGCTTCTATAAAATGTTTTTGAGATTTATCTCTTGCTATGTTATCAGAACTTGGTGTTTATTGCTGAGTAGTATGGCCCCCATTACTTTTTAATTTATAAGTTCCCATGTTTTTCTTTCTGGGCTGTTCTTGATGAGAATGTATAAAGCTTGTAAAACTCCCTTTTTGAATTTGCCTTACATCTATAAATTAATTTGGGAAGAATTAAATAGACATCTGACCACATTTATAAAGATGAAAAACTAGTAAATATTGCTGGATCTGGTTCAGGGCAAAAGAAATTATATTCAGCTAGGTATTAATAAACTACACTTGATGACTAGATCTTCTAATGCAAGAAAGATTTAATGGTAATAAAACAAAAATGGAGGCAGGATGAATGAAGCAAGTAAATGATGCCATCAAAGTTTAAAGAGTCCTGTAAATTTCCATTTCCTGACCATTTCACAGGTGGAGGCTTGCACCTTGCTTGATGCTGGCTCTGTAAATACCCTTATTCATTAGGGCTTTTAAAATAGCAACATTTTCATTATAATTCTTTTATGAGCACAAATATTTTCCTAAAGAGATAAATTCCATTCACCAGTTATTTATTTACTCAGAGGTAGGGTTAATATGGTAAGGCAAGATGAACACATGAAATCGTCCCTCTTGTTTACCCATATTGAAAATTACCAGTTGATTCCAAAAGTGATGACTTACAGGTAATGCATAGTGACTGGTTGGCTATCCACTCTATGCTAAGTGCTGTATGTGGATTAGATTATAGCCCATAACACCTAAGAGTATTTTACAGATGAGGAAATCGAGCCTTATAAAAGGAGTTTTCAGTAGATTGCTGAAGATCTCATAGTAAGTTGCAGAGCCTATATTTGCCCCCCACCGCCCTAAATATTCTTACTGTAGAACAAGTTCTTAACATCTGTGCCACATATCTTTTCCCCATTCTGTGTCTATATGCTAAGCAAAAATGTTTGTCTCCACTGAAATCATTCAATGGAGAGGACAAGGTAGAGCCAAGTATAGAGTAATGTAGCATGTTGTTAGAAACCTCTGTTTATGAATCAGTGGACAAATGTGGAAAAGGGTTGTCCAGTTAGCTTCATACTCAGTCTGACATACCTAGGTAAGTTTCTGTTTTTGTGATAGAGTATTTTATCATCAAACATTTTCTAATCATGTAAAGCTTACCATCTACATGGTTTTACTTAATGTCTGAGTATTATTGCTTTATGAAAAAAATAAGATTTGATATGAATTTGAGAATGTTTGAGAGATGAATTTTCATAAATGTCAATTTCCATTTTTCTGCTATGCATTCCGTTGGACCAGTGGGGTATGGATACCATTTGGTAATATTTACTAGAGTGTGATCTAGATGGGTATGTATTCAGGTAGAATGAGTTAATCTTATACCTTTAATTCGGGGTTGGGGGCTTCTGGTCTTGTATGTACCTGTGATTATGACTTTCTTTGCTTATTTTACATACCATATCTATTTGTATGCCCCTTTTCATTTACTTAGTTTCTTTGCCCATTCTTTAGAAGAAGGTGGGGAAAAAAATCAAGAACGGATTTCTGATTTCTCTGTATTTTTGCTGTAAAGTAGTGACTGTCATTGGAAAAGTTTGCTGAGTGAAACTTGACTCAGCTCTTGCCACAATGGACAGATGAATGAGTTAAATTTAGAGAAAAAGCCATTTGCTTCCTGAGGCCAAAGGATTGTTTTAAAACTGACATGGAAGCTAAAGGTATTTAGCCTAGAATGTAAGATATTTCTTTTGAAGTGTCAAGGTTTATCTTAAATTATGGGAATTTTATATTCTATTCCATTATACATTTGTTTTAGCTAAACATAAAAAATTAAAAATTGTCTCTCTCTTCGAGTATCCTTGCCCCAAAATTTAACATCAGAAGCCCAAGTAACTTTGCCAATAATTGTTGTGTACTTCTTGATGAATCTGTGTTCTTTACTAGTACTTGAGAACCCTAGCTTGATGACCTTTTTAGAAGCTGAGGATTAACTGAGATAATTATTCCTCCATTTGGTGTGAGAATCAATGTCAAGGGATAGAGAAAAGATATACAAATAAATATGGTGAATGTAAATTGCATGATAAAGTCTTCAAGAAGTAGTTTTTGTGGTTTTTTGTTTGTTTTTTTACATGTATCCAATTCCTTGTAAGTATAATTGAATAAATCTTGAATTCATTTCTTCATGTATGTCTTCTGTAACATCTCTTGTTTACCTTCAGGTGAGAAGCCATTTAAGTGTGACCAGTGCAGTTATGTGGCCTCTAATCAACACGAAGTAACCCGCCATGCAAGACAGGTTCACAATGGGCCTAAACCTCTTAACTGCCCACACTGTGACTACAAAACAGCAGATAGAAGTAATTTCAAAAAACACGTAGAGCTGCATGTGAATCCACGGCAGTTCAATTGCCCTGTATGTGACTATGCAGCTTCCAAGAAGTGCAATCTGCAATATCACTTCAAATCCAAGCATCCTACTTGCCCTGATAAAACAATGGATGTCTCAAAAGTGAAACTAAAGAAAACCAAAAAGCGAGAGGCTGACTTGCCTGGTAACAAAATTACTGATGAGAAAACAGAAAAAGAGCAGACGAAAGTAAAGGGGGATGTGTCTGGGAAGAAAAACGAGAGGTCTGTAAAAGTGGAGAAAAAAGATAATGTTTCAAAAGAGAAAAAGCCTTACAGTAGTGCCTCAACCCACATGGCTACCAGAACTCGCAAATCAGCCACAGAAACTAAAGAAATGGACATGCATACAGGAAATAACTCAGAAAAAACCTTTAAAACCAAGAAAAGCAAAAGGAAGATGGAAGCTGAAGCCCGTTCCTTGCAAGATCCTGTTAATGATGAGGAACCTGTGACAAAAAAGAAAAAGAAGGCAGAAAGCAAGTCAAGAAATATTCAGGAAGTGCCGAAGGGTGACAGCAAAATAGATGAGAATAAAGAGCAAAATATTTGTATGAAAAAAAGTACAAAAAAGAAGACTCTGAAAAATAAATCATGTAAAAAAAGCAGCAAGTCTGCTCAAAGGGAGACTGTTCAGAGAAGGCCTTCTCAGATGGAGCCTGTGCAGGTGGGGCCTGCGCAGATAGAGCCTCCGCCTCCCATGGCATCTGTTCAGGCGGGGCCTGTTCAGGTGGGGCCTGTTCAGGCGGAAGCAACTCCCCCCGTGGGGCCTGCTGAGGTCGAGGTTGTTCAGAAGGGGCCTGTGCACATGGAGCCTCCTCTTCCCATGGGGCCTGCTGAGGTCGAGATTGTTCAGAAGGGGCTTGTTGAGATGGAGCCTCCTCCTCCCACGGAGCCGATCCCCAAAAGGTCTCCTCGAAAAGATAATAAGAAGGAAAAGTCCAACATGCAGGGTGAAGTGGCACAGAAAGAGCAGGTCCTTATTGAAGTTGGCTTAGTGCCTGTTGCAGATAGGCCGCTTCTAAAGGAAAGCACCGGTACACAGGATCTCTTAGCACCGTCACCACCTCTGCCAAAGGAAAACGTAAAGGAAGAAGAGTCAAAAGACCAAAAATTACTCACTGCAGACGAAGGAAATAAAGAAGCTCCTCTTCAAAAAGTGGAAGCAGAAGATGCAGGTAAGAGTCTAGCTGGTGTTGCTGCTGTTACCAAGGAATCTGCCCCTATTTCATCCTCTGAAAAGAACTTGAATTTGCCAGAGGGTGAAACTTCAGATGGTGGACATCAGGCTGACACTGTGCTTTGTGAAATGGAAGTGGACACTGAGGAAAACAAAACAGAGAATCCCTCTGGCAGAGACCCAGCAGTTGAAGATCCAGTTCCACCACCGCTTCTTCCTCTGCCACTGGAGAAACATGAGGCAGTGTCCAAAACTGCTATGGCATCACCTCCTGTCACCATGGCAGTAAATGAGTCTCAGGAAATGGATGAAGACGAAGGCATCCATAGTCACGACGGAAGTGACCTAAGTGACAATTTGTCAGAGGATAGTGATGATTCTGGATTGAATGGGGCTCGGCAAGTTCCACAAGAAGCTAGTAGAAAGAATGCAAAGGAAGCCTCGGCAGTCAAGGTGACTGAGGGAGATTTTGTTTGTATCTTCTGTGATCGGTCTTTTAGAAAGGAGAAAGATTACAGCAAACACCTCAATCGCCATTTGGTTAATGTGTACTTCCTTGAAAAGGCAGCTCAAGGGCAGGAGTAATTAAACTTTGGAGAAGGCTTCAGTTCTTAATTTGTAAGGTCTATGACATTTTATCTTCATTTGTAGTTGTAGACAACTTTTTGTTTTTAAAATTGCTTTAATAAGTGTTCAATCTTGATTTTTAAGTGGCACTCTTTTCCTTAGGACTCTGTATACCTATTGATGTGTAAATTTTAGTAAATCCAAGGGAGTCAGTGTGTTAAACCAGCAGACACCTAAATCTGTTAGCTTATGCATTTAATTGAACCAGGAAGGCCCAGGTGATACTGGATAGAGCATTCTATTGCTTTGTCCAGATATAACTTGTCAGTTTTTTCCCCATGTCTATCTTCCTCTTTCACTTTTGTTTATTCTTAGTTCCTTGTCTAGCTCTATACAAATTGGCATACTTAAAAAGCAAATTACTTGAAGAATTTCCCTGCTTTATATAAAGTTAGCACTTTAAAATTGTTTTAGTGATGAAAAGAGACATTTAAAGTGAAGAGTAATTCTCCCAGCAATGGACATTACGTCAGTCAAGGTATTTACTTCCTGAGTTTTGATCAATGTTTTTATTTGTGTATGTTAATTGTTACAAAAACAATGATTTTGGTGGGTTTTTTTTTTTTTTTTTTGGTGCTTTAATGGCTTAAGATATTGCACATTGTTGTTGTTTTTAACCTATGCAGTTAAATTTTTCTAGAAATAGCATTTGTATTGTAACACTTTATACATATATATGCATGTTTCTTTTTTCCTCTTTGGAGGGATGCTTTTTAGTCTTGTTTGCAAAAGGGCAGTTTTCTTTTTCCTTTGCTGCAATTGTCTTTTTTAGTGTGTGCAAATTTGTGAGCAAATGAAATATGCAGGTTCAGTCCATAGATATTGATTTTATTATCTTATATCTATGCCAGAATCTGTATTTCATATAAGTAATTTATTTTAAATGGATGAATTGAATTCACAGCTTTCAGTTTGAACTTTTCAGTAAATAAACCACTAGGCTCTATATTGAATGGATTTTTATCTCAAATAGCAACCATAAGTAAAATTATTTGGTCTGCTTTGGGTACAACTCCTTCGTAATTGTACAGTGTTAAGTCATATCCTTGAAGAAAACCTTTTTTAATAGATGGTTGGTGTTTATATGTCAGAGCTGTAAATGATATTTGGAAATTGCAAATTTGAAATTAGGAGGCATAATTTCTCCTTCAAGTTATACAGAATATCATTTTGTGAGTCCAAAGCCATAGCAGTTATACAGAAAACGTAGGATGAGAAAGGTAGTATGAGTGCTGGTAGACCAGCTGCTGCTTCTGTGAGTACAATGAAAAAGGCTGGTGAAACTTAAGTACAGTCCAGATTTTTAAAAAATCACACTTTCTCAGGGATCTCCACCAAGTAGTGGGTTTCCTGGCTGTTCCCATGACAGACAGCCTTTTTCTCCAGGTGAGGCCTCAATACATTGCAGCTATTCTGGTGTTCCTATGGGGGCACTTTGTGGAAATAGTGTGTACTCCCAATCTGTGTTGGTAGGTTCTTTGGTCAGTTGCCAAAGAATGTGAAAGAATCTAACATAGGTTTTTTCCTTGCTGGCAGTTACTCATTGCAGTAAAATAAAGTGTGATCCCAGTAGGGAACCTTGATTCTGATACTCCCATGTTCTATTCTGAAATAACGACTTTATATTTCATTTATTTTTTGGTCTCGTAATCTCTGAGGCAGGTTTCAAGAGTTCATCAATATAACATGAAAGATTAGGAAAAGCATTGATGAAGTATGGGTGGAAAATTTGTTAATGTGAGAGGAAAAATTGGGAGGCCAAAGATTTAAAGAAGCAGGAGATTCTCTCAAGAGAAGAGGAGTAAGTTGTGTGTTACTATGTGTGTTTTGTATGCGTGAATGGAGATTTGTAAATGATACTGAATTCTAGGTGAATTCTTGGCTCCGACAATCATTGTCAACAGATCAAGCTGCAACATATTTATGTTTTAAAACTTAAATTATAAGGCTAGTTAAATCTTTTTAACAACTACATTTAATGTTCATTGGTATATTTTATGTAAGTTACCTTTTACAATATATATGAAAAAATTCATGTTAAGTACAAATTGGAGATTGGGAATAAGCTTAGAGAAGAGGTTTTTGTGGATCTTCCATGCTACCAAAGGAAAAAATTCAACTTCTGGGGAATTGGACAAATTTTCTTAGCTAGTATTTAAGACTAGAATGCCAAAAAGAAAAATATGAAGGAAATTAAAACCCCTAATTAGCAAAGTTATCTGAAAACATTGTTACTGGAAATTGAGTGGACTTGAGGTCTTTCTTCCAGAAAACAGGGACTTGATTGTCAGACCTATATTAGGTTCTGAACCTTAATGCCATGTATTTGTACTTATTAAAAATTGTTTCAATGAAAAGTATATTAGTAAAATGAACTTCTAGTCTAGCTGGGAGTTCTTCCAATTGAAAAAATGTGGTATTTGCGTGTGACTGTTTGAAACTTTTTGTTTCCTGAGTTTCTCCTCCACTGAGTTGAAGCTAGAATTTCCCTTTTGATAAAAGAATGAAAAGTGAACATGTTATTTGTAAATTGATGTTTAATACTAGAGAGAAAGTTGAAATACTTAGAATATAAGCCTAATCCTAGGTAGCCTTATAAAAATGTATCTCTATTAACTGTCCCCTGAACCTGTATTCACATTGATTTTCAAGATATTTTAAGTTATATTTTTTCCTCTTTTCAGAGCTGCTTCTAAGGGGTTGCTTTTTTCTTTTCTTTCTCTTTCTTTCTTTCTTTCTTTCTTTCTTTCTTTCTTTTTCTTTTTTTGTAAATTGAGGTGTAATTCACAAAGGGCTGCATTTTTTGTTAAGGTTTCTTACAAGTATGGCTGGATGTTTTTTCTCTAGTCTTGCAAGAAGGGCCATTTTATTTTTTTAGAGTCATTTTTAAGTCATGAGGCCTTTAACTTTGGGGACTGTTTTGCATATGAGTGCTAATACAAATTGAAGTGGACCTCATTGTCTGTCACCCCATGAATGCTGACAATGGAAAAAATACTTGTAGTTCTGGACTAAAAACTGGGGAAGAAATTTAATTTTCTTTTTTGCACAAATCAGAAAAATAACTACTTTGCAGAGTTTCCTTGTTGACTTCAGCAGATAAATTGGACTGATAGTATTACAGATTTAAGAAATTATCTGAATCTTGGTTTGAGTAGATTTGGGATCTACATGCAATATTAACTAGATCAGATAGCTTTTACATTTTCCCATATATACGTAGGCTCTCCCCACCTTTGTCAACATCCATTAGTTATTGAACTTTGTAAGCTGGCATTGAAACATTACAACAATGTTTTGTTGCACCAATTTTATAAACTTTTACAGTGCAATATGTGTTATTTTTCAGAGACAAACCAAAGGTTAATTTCTCAAGGTTCTTGTTGTTTGCTTTAGCAGCATTTGATGGAGGATCTTTTATATACATTTGTAATAGATGAAAAATAAACCAGATTGCAGATTTTTTTTTAAAGCAAATCATATACCAAGTTTTTGGTCCAAATTATGTAGGATAAGTTAAACTTAAATTGCATTCTGTTAACGAACATGAGTGGATTTTTGTAAGCATAGTTAATGTTGAAATAAAGTTTTAAAAAGCATTTTATGCCTTTGTTTGTTATTGAGACATCAAGTATCGAGGAAATCATTTATTTGGCTGGAATTGGAGGTGTATTAATAATTTTCAAAATCTTTTCCCCAAATAATCCACAGTAGGTAAAAAGGCTGTGGAAATATTTGGATGAAAATGATGCAGTGGGTAGTAGACCAAAGCCTATCTTCCTATAATCTGGTTTCTGGGAGGTGAAGGGGAAGGTAGGGGAGAAACAACCTGCAGACAATTCATGAGATTTTATGTAGTAATTTTTTCCCAACCATAGGCTCCCTTAACATTTTTAATATACATGTCCAGTCTCAGCAGGACTGATGTTAGTAAATTTTGACTCATAATTGGAAAAAAGATGCATTGAAGGAAAAATAAGTTGAGCTACATTGAATGTTCACTGAACGTCAGGGCACTGTTTTAAGGATTTTACTGTATTTAATGTAACTCAGAAGAAAATGAAACCCAAGAGTAAGTGGTAATCCATATTCTTAACAAGGTTCTGCTTCTTTTGTTAATGGAAGTAAGTAGTTGAGTTATATGTTAAAAGCTTTTGCTTTTCTCTGGAGTTGAGAGAACAGGGAGAGGGAGTTGGAAAAACCTCTTCAGCTATGCAAAGCATCAAAACAAGTGGATCACATTCTGTCCTGATGCAGCAGGTGACCTGGAAGATCAAGAGTCAGGAAAAAAATGAGTATTTCTTGTTGAACTGGTGAGTGATTAGCCCTCTTTCCCCTCCTGCAAGACTTCCTTTCAGGAACAAAGCAAAATGAATTTCCAACCATTTATTTTATTTGCATGGTAGAATCAATGAAAGAAGTATGAAAATTTCTGTCTGACAGAGGATATATGGGGAATTTATCATAATTATATAAATGTTATTGATGTGTGACTTTGTTACATTTAATGAAAGAAAGAATGGTTACAAGTGTGTTTATCCAGCTCCTTGCTACTCCTTTCTCAGAGGCTCACCCTGTTAAGATTTTTACATATATCGTACATTTGCGCTTAACCTGTTGGCCATCCAGGTATTCTCCCAAAGGCCTAAGTCAGGGCTTGACCCTGGTTTGTAGGCAGAGTAACAGTATAATAGTGTGAGCTCCCCACTTGGGTACTTCACAGCTCTCATCCTCAGCTCCATAAAGGGAGGTTGGTGAGGATGGTAAGAACAATATTCTAATATTTGGTAATCAGGGGAAGTTTCAGAATTACAAAATTGCCTTTTTAAAGATTTTTAATGCTGGGGTGTATGAGGAGCTTTGTGGCCCTTGCAGTTAGAACTGGGTTCACTATGGACCTCTCTTCCTTACTACTATAGTTGGGAAATTCATTTTTAACTTTATTAAACCTGTTTCTTCAGAAAATGGGGATATATGTTACATCAATCCATAGAGTGGCTTTGAGCGTTAAGTGATTTTGAGCACTTAGCCTAGTGCTTGTCATGTAGTTTCAGTAGTAAGACCTTACTTTTCCTCTAGATAACAAACCAAATAAATATTAAATATTTAAAATATTTCCTCTATTTGGCACGATTAAGTTGTATAATTTACCTGTTGTCTTGCATGTCTTGCAAAATAGTGAGCTTCTAATGTTAAAAGTACATGTAGGCTTTTGTGTCAAACGGTATTATAATCTCCATCTTGTGTTCACTGCTTCACTCAACGCACCTAGAAGAGTATCTGGCCCACAGTGGGGCAAATAGTTGTTAATTGCCCAGGCCAAGAATTCTGTTTGTGGTATCTTTCTTTGTGTGTGTTTCTTCTTGATTTCAATTAATTAATATACAATGGTAGTTTTACTGTAATTTTAAAATTCTGGTAATGCAGAAATCTTGGTTCATAAACTTGGATATTTGGATGAATTAACAAGGCAAGGAGAGTTCACCTAAGTAGCAGGAAAAATAGCAAGTCTTGAGAAAGAGATTTCGTTAAGAAACTTTTATTTTAAGAAAGGTTCAAACTTACAGAGGAGTTGCAGGAGTGGTACCCTGAAATGTTATGTACCCCTTATTTGGATCCACCATTCATATTTGCTTTCTATGTATTATGTATGTGTTATATGGTGGACCCCCAGAAATTAAGTTACAGGAATACCCCTTCATCTCTGAAAACTTCAATTTGCATTTCCTAAGGATAAGTGCATTCTCTTCTACAATCACACTATCATGATCAAATTCAGGATTAAAGATTGATGTAGACCTTAATATACAATCTTAAGTTCAGGTTGTGCTAAATTTGTTAATACTAACCTTTAACAGTCTTCCTGCTCCTAATCCCTCATTGCATTTAGTTGTCACATCTCTTCAGTTTCCTGTAATTTGGAACAACTCCTTAGTTTTTCTTCTTCACAGCATTAAGAGTTTGAAGACTCCAGCCAGCTGTTTGAAGAACATTCCTTAACTTGGATTTTTCTGATTGTTTTCTCATGCTTCAATTCAAGTTGTACATCTTGGCAAGAATACTAGTAGTGGTGCATTACATTGTGTTAACTTGTACTATTTTGTCTACCAGATTTCTTTGCTGAAGTTATTATTTCCTTTTGTAATTAATATTCTCTGGGATGATATAGTGAAACTCTGTCTTTTCAACAAACCCAGTGATTTTAGCATCTATTGATTTTTGCTTGAATCGGTTATATCTTACCTTAACTGATATTCTCTGTCAAGAAGAGCTTTCTTTACCTTTTCTGCATAGACCCAAGTTCTTGTTTCATGTGTTGTCTGACATTCATTCATTTTACCTCTATTCAGCCAATGGGGAGTGCCCTTTCAAATTCCCTAAATGAGACTCAGAGAGACTCTTACACTGAATAGTTGAAACTCAGATATATCATTTCTCCCTGCTTATCTCTTAAGAGTACTATAAAATTTATGACAGCTTGATTGAATGTCTTAAGGGTTAAATTGTGGAAATTTACCAGTGGTTAAGATTCTACCTCCAGAAGGGACAATTTTAGAGAACAATATTCTAATTTTTATATTGATTTTGAAAACTTCACACCTTTCTTTTTTGTATACTCTAATTACTTTTTGAAGATCACATAATGCAGGCACAACTACATACTCAGGAAATTCACACAAGTTAAAATCTATTTTGACTAGCTCTCCCTACTAATCTTACTTTCATTTGTTTCAGAATTAACTAGTATTAATGGCTTACTATTAACTCTTTACCTCCATATGTGTATGCATATTGAAATGCTTGGTTTCTATGCTTTTTACATAACTGGAATTATTGATATTCTGCAATGAGTAGAATTTAGAGATCTTTGTCAGTATTTAGGACCTTTCTCATTCTTTATAACTATTGCATAATGTTTCATTGTGTGGATGTATCTGGTTTAATCACTTTAATTATTGCCAAAAGTGGTTAACACTCTGAAAGTTACTTGAGAGTGGACACCGTGTGAAGTGAGTTGTTCAGGGGACCCATAATAATACCTTACACAAAAGTTATGTTTATGCTTATGTTTTTAAGAGAGAACTTCTTTCAGATTTGCTGTAGTAATCAAGTCTTGCACTCTTTATGTTGAAGGTTTTTTTTTTTTTTGACATAGAAGATGTGTATATACAAGGTGTTTAATTTAGTGTTGCTTAAATGATGTACAACATGCTCATTTAACATTCACCATTGGTGTGGAAGGGAATAGCCCCTTGGCACTCAGCTAACATTACTGAGGAGAATGAATTATCCATATGATGGTATGTTAAGGAACTGCAATGTAATGAGACAGAGGTCCCTGCTTGAGAATGAGCTACAACAGTTGCTGGAATTAGGCATGTCTGGTGGATCATTGTGGGGAGTCCAGCAGGAGTTTTATTTGCATGGAAGAACACAGATGTTTCTGATGAAATAAAGCACGGCTTAAAGATACTGCGAATAAGACAGGCAAGTTTGTCCAGTAACAAGCATAGGACATTCAATTAGAAATCCTTTTGTAAGTACCAGGCACTCTTCTAAGCACATCACATTAACGCTTAATCCTGTCAACATCCCTAAGTAGGTTGTTATTCCCACTTTGCTTCCTACAGATGTCACACAAGTAGAAGTGGCAGGTCTGCATCACAGTGCCTTTTAGAGTAAGTGAAGAATGTTATGTGGGGAAATAGGTGCTGTAATAAATACAAGGAGCAATCAGGATGGTAGTCAAAGGCATTTCAGCCTAATGTTAATGTATTAATTATATTAACACGAAATAGAGGGCACTCTTTAAACAGGCTCCCCTCTATATGATAACATCTAGCTAGTTTATATTTACTAAAGACCATAAGAAGCTTACCAGCAGCAGTCAGTTTAATTTTACCTTTTTGAGGTGAAAGAAAACTAGTGTAAACCAGTTGTTCCCTGATTCCACTTATGCCTGGTTCTGAGATAAAGCATAAGTGGCATTTTTAGATACACCACAATATTCATTATGTGGGTAGCTATTTAAAAACATCAGAACCTATATCATCATTTAAAGTTAAGAGCTGGATTTATGTTAAAACATCCTTGGTTCTTGGGCCCTATGAGCCTGCTGTATTGTACACCCTGATATTTGTCCCATCTGATCCATTTACTAGACTATCACTCAAGTTCCAGACACTTGGCAACAGGTACCTGTCACCCGGTCTCCCAGAAGCCTTTGGGAGTGGTGGAGACACACAGCAACAAGCCGTCCACTCTAGACAGCAGGAAGTGGTAAGAGCAACAAATGTGCCCACGTGGGTTTCTGTCTGCTTGTTTGGCATTAGAGATGGAGAAATGCTGGTAGGTGGCCAATGTGAGGAGAGGGACTTTTCCACCCCATGTCACTCCATCCCTCTCCTTGTTTGGAGAATCAGGAAAAGGGTTTGTAGGGCCTCAGGGTCATCAGCTTGGATTCTGTCTAAAACCTCCTTTCTCCTTGGAGAGTGATAGGATGCTATTTAGGGATGTTAAAGTCCTTCACATCTGTGTTCGCACTACCTTCTTTAACAAGACCATGCAGATAACTGACTTCCCAACGTAGCTTTCTGCTAGTGTAAGTGCTCCTTGAGGGTTGGTTGGTTAGGAGGGGAGATAGCCTAGATTTGTATCTGAATGGGCTTTTTCTCTCTTTAAATTTATGAATGTAAGACATGCACAGTGAAAAACAAACCGTTCCTAAAAGATGTATGATAAAATTCAACAGCCTCATGCTCCCTTGTTTCATCAGTCACGTAGCTACTACATGTATCTGACTCCTGAGGTAAATTGAAGTCAGCATCAAATTTCTCATTTGATAAATTGACAGTGGAGTCTCTTCATATAGGTCAGAACACAAGGCATATTATACTGCATCTTCCTCAAGGTGATGAACATGCTGAGACCTTGTGGTAGACAAAAGTGGCCACAGATTCTTTGCAGCCCTTCAGTCAGCTTGAATGTGTGCTGCTGTTGTGACTTGCTTTGACCAATACAGTGCAGCAGTGACGCGTGATTTCTGAGCTCCAGCCTCCAGAGGCCTTGCAGCGTCTACTCTCATGCTCTTTCTGAGCATGATCACCTTGTGAACAAGCCTGAACTGGCCTACTTTTAGGAGGAGATAATAGGTGAGAGTGACCCATGGAAACAGGCCCAGGTTTCCCAGCTCTAAGAACCATCCCAGATGAAGCTCCTGACATGGAGTGAGGTCTGCAAATGCATATCCCCATTGAGCAGAAGAACCCCTAGATCAAACTACCAAACTAAA
This sequence comes from Camelus bactrianus, assembly GCF_048773025.1. Taxonomy (NCBI): domain Eukaryota; kingdom Metazoa; phylum Chordata; class Mammalia; order Artiodactyla; family Camelidae; genus Camelus; species Camelus bactrianus. The sequence goes on from NC_133540.1 coordinate 73,981,207, forward strand.
GAATGGGAGCAAATGAAAGCTCAAGTCACTAAGTTTTGGGGTGGTTACTCAGCAATAGATGTGGCTACAAACCTAATTAAGCCCTCAATCTAGTTAAAAAGAAGCATTTAACAAACGAGCAACTACACCTAGAAGAGACTGAAGCCATGCTGAACAGGGGAGTTCGTGCGTGCAGGGACCATTAAGCATTGTTTTCCTTTGTTGAACAGCCTCATCCCTGCTGCCATGCTGCAAATCTTCAACACATTCCTCAAATTCCCTTTCCCTAACAACCTTACTTGTGCACGGAAAAAGATATTTTCTTTAGCTAGTGTTTCAATTAAATATACCTTCTATCTGGTATTTTAGGGAAAGTAGTGTCCATTTCTCTAATTTCCTTCCTATTGAATATTTAACCATAGTTTAAAGTCAAAGACAGGAAAAAGAGAAATCTTTTTAGGCCAGATGTTAAATGCTGAGGAAAACTGGAGATTATTAAAAAGCTTTTAAATGGGCAACCAGGATCCCATTTTAGTGAAAGTAAAATGTGAAAAGGAACAGGAAACAGGATGAGTCCTACACGAGTAGAAAAGACAAGCCATTTAAACAAATTGAGGGCCAGATTTGGTTTTTGGAGCTATCCAATTTGTGAATAAATAGGGACCTCCAGTTCTCCCGTATACTAAAATAGGGCAAGGATTTTAAATCACAGTTCTATTTTAGGATAGTTTAGTGGTGTAATTCTTTGGATGTTTGCATTTCAAATTTACTGTGTATGTAATTTCCTATTTTCTTAATCAGAATTTTGTGATCATGCTGTTATCTGTCCATGTTACTTGGCAAAGCTCACCAGCGATGTGAAAAGACTCCCAGCTGGCCATGAAAGCAGGCTTATTTGATTTAAAGCTACCTAAGACGGTAAGACAACATGGAAATTACTGTGGGACCCCAGTTTAGGTTTAGGCAGCATTGCTGGAGTAAGACAGCAAGGGTGTAGCACATCAGATACACACGCACGCATGCACGCACATACTGGCTTTGAGAAATATTCTCAGGGTGGAATTGTATATGGGAGGATTCAAAGGAAGCTAGAAAGGGAATTAAGAGGCAGTAACAGTGTTTCCAAGGGCATTGTGTCATTACCTTTGGAGGTCTTCAAAGTGGGTTGCCTTTCTTTTCTGAAATAATACATTTCCCTCATAAGGCTGAATAGTTCCTTCCTTTAGACTTGTGAGGGGCTCTAGTATACAGAGGAAGTATTGTTTGGTGGTTGAAAACCTGGGTGCTGGTGGAACTGTTTTGTATTGTGATTATGGTGGTTATTAAATGAACCTATATGTATGTTAAAACCCATAAAAAATTGAAAAGAAAAGAGTCAGTTTTACTGTATAATTAAACAAATCCACAGGGTGTTGGGGTTTGTGTTTGTTTGAATCAAGCTCTGTCGCTCATTAGTTGTGTGAATGCACAAGTTACTTGTGCCTCAGCGTCCTCAACTCTAAATGCAGGTTAATAGTACATACCTCCTGCATGGGGTTATTCTAAGGATTCAGTTAATACATGTTAAGTGCTTAAAACAGTGCCCAGCTTGTTGTACCTGCAAAATAAGGGCTAGTTACTATTATTATAAGAATATAAAGGAATAAAAAAGAAGGTATATGGGCTGGCATAGGATTACAGCAGCCATGAATAGTCTGAAATACAATTATCCTGAGATACTTGCTTTTAGGCAGGAAAGGAAGAAACTCTAGAAAAGTGTCAGTGCTCCTAAGCAAATTTAAGTCTGCTCTGTTGCTGTTTCTCAGGGAAGGCAAAAACCAACCAACCAAAAAAGTGCCCTTGTTCTCCGAATTCATTCACTCATGCAGTGATTACCTGCTATTTTCCAGGCACTTACTGAAAAGCTAGAGGGATCTTGGCAGTCTCTTACTTCCAAAATCACCTGATGATGTGGTCGTTAGCACATGTGTCTTTTTTGAGTGTGTGGCCTCAGTTTTCTCAAATTTACCAACACTACATCAGAGATACTGATGGTGTCTGTGATTAATATCATACCTATTGCACCTACCAGTGAGAATACTAAGACAAATGAAATTCTTCCATTAGGTTGATTACTCAGAAGGTGAATTCTGAGAATTATCCAATAACCCAAAGGAATCTTCTGAAAAACAGGAACCTGAGGTCCAAGCCATAGGTGTATTAAATATGCTGTAGACTTAGGAGTGTTCAGATCATGAAACTCTTGTACTAAATGAGAGACTATTGATGGATGGTCTTTGACATGAAGGGAAAAAGTGAGGCATTATTCCAACATGGTGTTGAAATATTAACCTTCAGCTGTTCCCCAGCCACTACAGGCCATCAATGGGCAGACAACATGACAGACACGTTAAGAGCAAGCAGGTGCTATCTATTCAATTCACATGAGTCTGAAGTCTTGTTTTTATTGTTTAAGAATTACTCTTTGACAGTTGAGAGAAAACAATCCCCCTGGGAGAAGGAGAGCCGCCAACAGAAAATGGAACTGTCTGAGAAAGAGTGGAAATGATTCTATTGCTCCATGAGACAGAGCCAAGTGGGAGGGAAGCCAGGGTAAATGATCAGAGGCTGTTCTACAAAACAGCTCGCCTCAGCTTGAGTGCTGGGTGCCTAATCAGTGGAGCAGTAACCACTCTGCCATGTCTGGCACAGCTGGAGCTCCGAGTTAGTCATCTGTAGGAAACTCACCTTGATCTCCATTTTGCAAGAAGTGTCTGAATGATCAAGAAACATAAGCACACATGATTGCATCTGTACTCCACTTCTTGGTTATCATGGGAAGTGTCACGAGTAACATAATTTTAGACTATGGGGAACCACACATTAAAGTTCTATTGATTGGCAGGGCTTGCTGTTTATGGTGATTAAAAATATAGAATGTGTTAAACTTTACTTTGTCTTGGTAACTGAAGAACATGCTGCTGTTTTAAAGAGGGCAAAAAAGAGATGGTGGAACTTAAAAAAACCCTGCATTTAATCTCACATAGAAGTCAAAAAGCCCTTTGATGGCACATATTTTACTCCTTTTAAGGTATCAGGACATGCTGAACGATACAAGGGGGCAGACTGAAGTAAACTAACTAGTATAAATTTGCTTAATGGTTTCCTAGCCCCTCAAAATAACCTGTTTTGTGGCAATGAGGGGGCTGTGCTGACAGTTTGCCAGTAATTTCTCCCCTTTAGTAATTCCTGCATGCTGCCATAGTGTAAGTGATAGTGACTCAAGGGCAGTCTTCAAACTAAGTTAATGGATTAAGAAGCATCCATAAACTGACTTAAGTTCAGAAACCAACACAGTAAGAAAACTTTCTTACAGCAAAACCCACTATTGACCAGTTGGATAGACCAGCATTGATCCTAGGCTGCATTAGGTTGGCAGAATGTGGAGTAAATTAATAGCAGATCCTAGTGGCCGTTCTCCACTGTCTAAGCACAGAGGGTCTTTTTTGGTTTGAGGTACTGTAACCACCCTTTTCCTGGCTTTCTTGCCAATTTTTGCTGAGAATCATAAAATGTTAGGACTGAGAAATACCTAGTGTCATTCCCTCATTTTATAGATGAGAAAATTAAAACCCAAAGACATTAATATAACCAGGGAAACTGAAACTTACTTAGTAAACTGCACTGTTTGAAACTCCTAGCAAAATACCTTGGAACATTTTTAGATATGCCAAAGTCAAGCTTTAATTAATTACATTACATTTTAGAGGTAAAAGCGACTGCGACTATAAATTATGAATATTAAAAAATTTTTTTTGCTAGTCAAGAGGCCTAAAAGCTTAAGGATAAGATAAGGAAGGCGAACTGTTCTGCCTTCTAATATACATATAAGTTATCAGGGTAGAGACAGCATCAGTTTTTGGGTTCTGTATTTCTCCTCAAATGCCAAGTTTACTGTATTTTATTCATTTTATCTAAAGATTCAAGCCTAAGCTCCAAGCTGTATTTAGTGGATACAAATATAATGTTCACAGTTTTAAGTTGTAAAATAATTGTATTTCATTCTCTGTAAAATAAGAAAAAAACCCTACAAGTCCAGTAACAATTTTCTCAACTTGAGAAGCTACCGCCCTCTAGAGGGTGGGTTTGGAAACATCTGGGATACTTCCCAATTTTCCAAATAAGGGCAGGAGAGTTGCTATTGGCATTGAGTATTTGGGGATGAGGGATGCTCATAAAGAACTACCTCCCCCAAGATGCCAATAGTGTTCACCTTGAAACATGATGGAAGTGAGATCTACAAAGTTTTTACAAGTTGCATCTGAAAATTAATTTATTCTAGAATGAGTGACTGAGTGAGGCTAGAGTGTATACGGTGATAGAGAACATGGGACTGTCAAGAAGGTCATGCTAAACCTGAGTCTACAGGAAGCTCCTGGATCTGTGTTTCAGGCCAGTTTACTCTATAAGCATTTATCTCAACGTTGAGATCTGGGACTTGACTGACCAGTTGGTCACTGTACTGAGCTATAGTACTACTTACTCAACTAGGAATACCTAAAGGGAAAGATTTCTGACTGACGTAATGTTATACCATGTTTACAGGCAAATGTTGATAAAATGGTTAGTGTTCTGATACTTGGAGAATAGACTTCAGATTTCAGGAAGATATAACTTGAATCCTTTTTAGTCTTAAGATTTGCAGGCACTTTCAGATTATGTAATGTAAACTTCTAATTGTTCTCCATCATCTATTCTCCCCTTCTTAATAGAAATCCAAAATCCTTATTTCCCTCCACTCCCCTGGCTTCCCAGTGGGGGCGTGTGGCCATGTAACTGTTAACCAATGGATAATGTCATGTCTGCAACTTCCAGCTTCCCCTTTCTTTTAAATAGGGGAGCTGTGTGCTCTTCACTCTCTTCTCTTTCCACTTGCTGCAAAAAGATGACAACTTGAGCAACCACCTTAGACCCAGAGATGGAAGCCGTGGAGTGCTCCCCCTGTTGGGTCCTGGGATGACTACATGATGCAGAGCCACTTACTTCTATCTCACTTAAGCCAATGTATTTTGGAAAAACTGATTTTCTGCCACTTTTTTCATATGCCAACTGCTAAGTTGCTCTCTCAACTAGACTCCAAATAAGAAATGCCATCTGGTCTTGGTTAAAAATAGTAGCGGGAGAACACTGAATGTAGCAGAACTCCTTTTTTGATATATTTGAGCCACAGACACACACATATATGCACCATACAAAAAAGTAACTTGTGTTTACAAACTCAGTACTTTAAAGAGAAGCACTGTCCAGAGTAGTTTAAAAAGGACAGGAGAGGGGAAGAGGTGGGGAGCTTTATTACCATGATATTTAACAAAATCCAATGTATGTAATATGTTCTATATGGTTAATCTTCAATGTGAACAAGGTCAGCTTCGTATATCTATTTTTTCTTTTTCTGCAGATTGTACACAAGGGCAGGAGGCTTCTTGGTTTTATAGGCCACGCTTCTCGGGATGCGCTTTCCTTTGATGTTGACGATATGTGGTAAGAGCGGGGGCCGGACCGTCAGTGCTGTTCCTTGAGGTGTATAGCCTCGGAGGTGCAGTCTGTCCTTAAACTGAGGCGTTACTGCGACCCAGCCTATGCAGGCAAGGGGCAGAACGCAAATGGGTGTTAGCAACCACCTTACCAAAAACACCAAACGCAGCTTAGAATGGAGACCTAAAGGAGGCTGCTGCTGTCTTTCACTCTATTTTTTTTTTTTAAGACATACTATGCATTTGCGAAAAGGTACAAATTTATTTTCAGAGTAGGTTGCATCTTATGAATAAAGTAGTATGTAATTCTTAAATATTCAGCTATGTCAGTTAAGGTACATTTATATAAAAATGTACTGTAAGTTAGTAAGGCTACTTTATTTACCTTTTAAAAAGTGCTTAGTGTAAAATTACCTGCAGAGGAGAACTTGATATCAGCCACTGCTTCAGATTCCCCAGGTCCTTCGTCTAATGTAATGTCTTCAGCAACAAGAGGAGGAAATGATGCCATTCTTTCTTCTCCACCCATTGGAACCTTCCATGGGAAGGAAATGAAGATATTTGGAAGTTCAAATTAAACACCTCATAACTCTAATATTAAGTAAGGCATTGATAATTCTGGGAGGGTATCAAGAATAAAATCCTTTCAAATATTCAACTGTTTAACATTTAAACATTCCAAACACTCCCAGCGTCAAGGGCCCCATGTGGGCATCCATCTGGTGGTAACCTCCAGATAGCAGAATCTTGCTTTATTAGCTTACACTATTTTTACAGCTCTACAGACAATAACGTTGGGCAATTAAGGCAACATCCTTCCAAACACCTTAGTTCTTATAGGCCTGGATGGACTGGGAGATTAATCCCCACCTCATTACAAGTCAAGGGTACATGTATAATGGGTAAGATTCAGTTTCTATGTTTACAGGTGTTTCCGTGGATTGGAACTGGATAATAACTTACTTATTAATAGATCTCTCTGTGTTTTACAGTAAGGACATTAAGACAGATGTTACAATATGGCTCCTGCCCCCAAGTAAATCAGAAAGTGGAAATAACATGTAAACTAATTACAAAGTAAGAAATGCAATGAGAGGCATCTATTAAGTACTATGGTTGTGGAGGAAGAAGTAATGGAAGTGTTTCAGTCAAAGAAAACATTAATGAAGAGCAGTATTTTGAAAAACAGGTTGAAGTCACTCAGTGGAAAGGTATTCTGGGTTAGAATCATGTACAGATACAAAAACTGAAAAGAAGATAATGGGTTCAGGGAACTGTAGTTTAATTGTTGGGGGGGAGGTGTATTTGTGCGTGCGTAATAGTTATGAGACTTCTCTCAGTAATGTGGAACTACCAAGGAATTTTAAGTAGGTCAGAGAAGAGGTAAGGATAAAAAAAGAATACTGTGACTTGCTTTGTATTTTGGAAAAATCTCCCTAGTGCAGGGCTTTCAACCTCAGCACTCCTGACCTTTTGGGCTGAATAATTCTCTGTTGGGGGAGGCTGTCCTGTGCATTGTATAATTTTTAGCAGCATTTCTGGCCTCTCTACTCAGCATCCACCAAGATGTGAAACCAAAAATTTCTCCAGGCTTTGCCAGATGGCCCCTTGGGGTAAGAGTCAACCCTGGTTGAGAACCACAGCTCTAGTAGGGTGGGGTAGGAGTAGAAACTGAAAGCTGGAAAAATACTTAAAGATCTCAAAAATAGCCTAATGGAAGCAGATTATGTTTGGACTACGAAGCTGGTTTCAGTGATAACTAAGAGGCAGGACTGACTTTGACTTGGGAAGTGAGTAAAACCAGAAGGCAAGGATGATTCTCAGGGCAGCCCAAGAAACTGTTTATATTATGCTGGGAGAGAAGTCTGCCTGTTGCTTTGAGAAGTATCAGTGCTGTTCATTCTGAAAACTACACAGATGCATGGGGGTAGAACACCATAGTGTTCATTTTTATGAGAGCTGTATAAACGAAGGACATTTTCTTTCCTGTAGGTCTCAAGTTGTCTTACAATTTGTGTATTAATTGTTTTATCTAAAAAGTGAATGAATTTAACAGAAGAACCGAGGTCTTCTGTGGTACAAAAATTGACAGATCCAATATTGCTATTTGCTTTTATATGCTCACTACTTCACAAATTCTACATGTCTCTGGAGTATTCACTTTAGGGCAGTTATCTCAATGGAGTTTTAATTTCACAGTGGCTTCCTTAGGAAATCCAGAGAGAAGGAAGCATTTACTCCTCAAGTCAGGTTAGTTTTATCCTCACTGAAGGGTGGGTGTTTATTCTGCATTTTGACTTACTTCCGGTTGCATGAGCCTTAGTTAATGGTAAATCACTGGATGCAGCTATTTTTGCAGTAAATACATCCCACCACCATCATCATCATCATCCTCATCATCACCACCACCACCACAGATACTTATATAGTGGTTACAACGGTGCCCTGGAATTTAATCTTCTCCACAACCTTATGACATAGGTACAACGGACAGAGATTAAAAGAAAAACTTGCCTAAAGTCACACGGCTTTGCTAAGTGGTGGAGCAGAGCGGGATTTGAACCCAGTCTGGCTCCAATGATCTTAAATATTATACACTAGCCAACAGTGTCTACAGCATGTCTGGTTAGAGCTGAACAGTCCCCACTCGGTCTAAGGAGGACTTAGTAAGAACAATTTCAGTGGCACAGAAAGGGCCAAACAGGGACTGCAGAGGATGGGACGTGAGGAGCAAGAAGAACCTAGATTGTAAAGAGAAGGAATGAGCAGAACACTGAATTTTGTTTTGTCTTTTAAGACCAGAGAAATTTTAACACAGTACTCACAAGCCCAAGGAAGGAAGGAAGTAGAGCAGGAGAGAAGAGGTGGGAAAATCTGTAAGTGTCTGGGATTATAAAAACCTGGGAGGAGAGCTTTTCCACCCCAACGACAGCTTCTCAATTTCGGCACTTCTGACATCTTGCACCAGGTAGGTCTTGGCTGTGGGGGCTATCCTGTGCCCTGCAGGATGGTTAGCATCCTCTCCGGCCTCCCCCTCTAGATGCCAGCAGCACCCCAAGTTGTGAGAATACCTGTAACTTCTCTTCACTCCGCACTATCCAATACAACTTTCTGCAATGACGTGGCTGCTGGGCAGTTGAAAAGTGGTCACAATGACAAAAAAACTGAATTTTCAATTTTATTAAATTGTAATTAATTTACTTTAATAGCCACATGTGGCTACCGTTTTGGACAGTGTTACCTAGAAAAACCCAGCTCTGTCACTATTCTAGGATCAGTCCAATCCAACATCCCTTTTCTTATAAGAGCCCACCTCACTTTATAGCCAAAATTCTCAAGGTGAACAGGGTAAGGGGAAAGCTAGCTGTTGGTGTAATGAAGATGGTTCTGTCCAACAAAGGCTTTCTTAACAGGGCCGAGGGACTGTCACAGGGGATGTTAACCCAACTATGCAACCATCAAAGCCTGTCCCCTTACCTTGAGTAATGTATGACCCGCATGCTTCTGATACATAGTGTCTGCCCTGTCCAAGGAAGTAATGTGCACGGGAAGGAAGTTTGAAGCCACAACTGTAAACCATGCTGACTGATTCCCCTTAAGAAAAGAAGAAGGATTTATTTCATACAATGAAAAATTTGCAAAACCAGCACATTACAAGGTACAATTAAAGGAAAAAAATCAAACTCCCTGGTAACTGTAATCAAACTACATCAATGTCTAAAAAAGGGAGCAAAATATGGCAGAAGCAGTGCATTTCACCTGTTTATGGGACTATGATTCCTTCTATAGGCTTGTTGATACATCATCATCATCATCATCATCATCATCATAATAAACTTCTGTTTTGAAAAGCAAAAGGAAATACTGTCTAGTTTATATGTCCCTGTATAAAGTTAAGTTTAAAATATTAACATTCTATGGGCTCTAAGGGGAATTAAGTGTTTTAACAGGTGTTAAGTGTGAAAGTCTAACTTTCCAACAAATTATAAACCCACACAAACCCAAGAAGTTGCTATAGGCAATGGCCTGCAAGTTACATTCAGTGCTGTTGGACATATCCATGTTTCATTTTCCTTTTTCTCCTCACTTTGGCAAAACAGGGATCAACTCTATAGATACTCTAAAATCCCTGAATGATGCTATGTAAATGAATACCAAATCAAAAAATACATAAAATTACACATACATGGGATATAAAAAGTGTGAAATTTATTTAATGCATATAAACTCTGTACCTAAAGCCGTGAGCTCTAATTTCCACATAAAACATTTCAACATAAAACAATATCAGAGGCAAAGTATCTTTTCTTAATGCCAAGCTGAATGGGGCACTTAACTTCCTATTGAAAATACAGGTTTTAATACCTAGTACTTTTTCCCTCCATTTCTTTTTCCTAAGTTTTTATTACGGACATTTTCAAACATATACACATAAAAGAATAGTGTATCAGCCCTACAAAGGGAAGACCTAGTTTTGTTCCTCTATCTGCTTCCTTAAAGTAAATCCCAATACTAAGTCATTTCTTAGTGGTACAGACTTTCCTTACCTGCAGAAAATCTATGCGGCCTATGGCACCCAAAAATAGAACCATTCCTGGTTTAAGCACAAAAGTTCTTGGAACAATGGAGTGTGTTGGCAAAACAACATTTACTTCTTTTTCTGTTAGAAGATTTAAAATCTATAAAGCAAAAGGCAGAGTTTTCAGAGAATTACTTTCAACGAACATATATATTGTGATATACCTGTAAGATAAAAAGTGATAATAAAATATTGCAGGCTTCATAATAAATAAAACTATGTATTCCAGATTTTGCTGCACATAAAATTCATATATTCTTTCTGCTTAAATGAATCATTTTACGAATGGCTCTATTTTATAACTTAATCTTGAGTAATGGCAAAATAACTTTATAGGAGTATGAAACAGAAGCATCCCCCGAATTCTGTCAAATTTGGTGTGAACTGAAAACCCTAATGATTCAATCCCAAGCTAGAAAATAGGTTGTCTCCATCAAGGCTTCTGGGGAGCAGCAGTTGTCAGCTAAAGGTCACGTAACATGCCACATTTAATCCTAGAGTGGAAAGTATGCACTTTTGCAATGATCACCCACTTCTAGGAGCAAGTAAAGAGCCTGAAGAAACTTTTCTAAATTCCCGTTTTTGGTTTCCTTATTTTCCCCAAATACTCGGGGGGGAAAAAAAGGAGAGAGAGACAGAGAGAAAGTTATAAATCCTGTGGCTTCTAAGGATGAAGAGCTCCTAAAGAGACTAGAGAAAAAAGAAAAGGAAAGCCAGGCATACAAGATTCTGGCAAGATTTAAGGAATCAAAATCTGATTTAAAAGAAAATAGAGAAAGTTAAGAAACAGGTAAGAAACTTTTGAGAACTTGCACCTTAAGAAAAATAACAAGGAGATAAAAAATGTGTCATATTCAAGACAGGCTCACAAGAAAATACATAAAGGGGCTGCAAATAGTTTTTCTTAGAATTTGTGTTTGACACAGCACATTAAAAGCCACCTGCCTGGAAGGAACACTGTAGAGCATCTTTGTGTTCCTCTTGTTTACGGGTGATTTGGACGTTTATCTTTTGCTGTTGTTGTTTTTTCAAATATTGTTCCTTATAATAGAAAGTTTAATTAGCTCCAGAATCTAAGTTTATGAATGACAGTGGTCACAAATTTATAGGTACTTATCACATTTAAAAATAAGAGTTTCACACTTTTGTAGAACAAACTGAGAACCCCTCCATCTTTTTATGTGATCTGGAACAACATAACATGGCATTAGAATAGGAATTTCCCTGTAAATGTGAAAAAGCCCAGCCCTAAAATTGACGGGCTCAAGGAATAGAGGAAAAATGTAAAGGATTGCTATTATCTTGGATTCATTTATCTCTTTTAGTCTACTGTTAAGTAAAATTAAATGATATATATATTAAAAGCCACCTGCAGTAAAGAAATCTTTTAACCCTTTTACCAGAGACCCTAATACTTCCATTTCACAACAGAGTTCCTTGGTTCAGTTTAGGAAACACTGGTTGAAGGCATCAAATAAATAGATCAATAAACTGACACTGAATCCTACTGCCTGAAAGAACTTTTATATTTAAAACCTTGCAGGTCTCACTGCTGGGTTCTTGCCTTTCTGACTAATTGACTAGAGGGTACACATGACCAAAGTAACTGCTATCCCTGACCTGAGTCTAAAAGGGGAGAATGAATTGGTGAACTTAAAGTGACAGAACATTACTAGGAAGCAGTACAGTTGCTCTGAAGTTCTGGATTGCTAAAGAAGAAAAGACTGGACACAAACAATTACTGTAGAGGGCAAAAAAGGTTAAAAGACCTATATGGGGACACCAGATAGAATACAATTCTGAGAATGAAACTATAAGTGATTCTGATGAGGCAAAAGGGAGGAAAAATACTTAAGAATCTAACGTTGTTTCACAGAACTATACATAGACAATTAGGTAAATTAGAACCTGGTCAGTAACCAGATTCAGAGGAAGCTGATTAATGGATCTGTTCTAAGGCTGTATCCTAAATGCACACTTGACTCAATTGATGACTTGGATGATGATCCAAACTGCAGATGAATAAAAGGTGAGATTTAATGAGCATGTAGGATATAGGCTGAATTGAAGATAAAATCCAAATTGCCCAGGAGATTCTGCAAGTAGATTAAAAATACGTGCAAAAACAAGATAGATAGAGTTAATCCTATTCTAATTAGGCTCATCTGAGGCACTTATACAAGAAATTTAGTTGTTTATGTCATACTTTAAGAACAAAAACAAATTAGAAATCATTGTGACAAAGGGCTTGTGTTCATCACTAGCCCATCAAAGAGAATAGCTATAGGAAATGGAGACAAATCGTCTGGATTATGTCAGCACACTAAGTATTCCATCTTTGTCAGATGAACCAGTGAAAGAAAAAAAGGGTAGAATGAAGGAGAGAGAGAACAGTATACTTTAAAATACTTCAAAGTCTGGAAAAGTAAAGAGGCATTACATTTGTTCTGTACAGCTTTAGGGAACAAGGAGGACAAGTGACAGGGAGATTGCTCAGCTCAATACAAAGAGCAGTCAAAGACCAAAGAGGTGAACTTGGAAGGTGAGGTGACACTGTTTCAGGTGAATGCGAGTCATGCTGGGTTCACTGCTTGATGGATATGTTATAGAGGGAATTCAAGCATGAAACAGGTGACTGGACTGTAGTGATATTTATTTCTTTCAACCTCAAAATCTAGGATTCTGTAAATGTCTCCCTCACTAAGGTTGGTATTTTAGGTACTATAACCACAAAAGTTATAAGTAGGTTGGGATTTTAGGTATTATAACCCCAAAGATGTAAGTAGGTTGTCAGCAGTGAAGCCTACATAATAGCATATAGAACTTGATGGTTTATAGATTCATCTCTGAACCGGTTCTATGAGTGAATCAGAACTGAGTCTAAAAGAAAAGGGCACCTCTTTTTTGCCAATTAAGAGAGTAGTTGTACAATTAAAAGTTAATGTTTCTAAAACACATCAAATACATACACAATTTTCTTTTGTAATTCCAGGGGTGTCGTAAAACCAGTGGGCATCTTTCACATCTTGTGGGGTTAATTCTACTCGTTTGGTGGATTTAGCTGCAACTGTAAGAGGTTCATTTCCCATGCCAAAGGCAAGTGAATCAGCATCAAACTCGAAGGTAGCTTCATCCTTCTGCTCTTCTGAATACAAGAATGTTCTTCCAACTCTTCCTAGAACAAGTTATACTGAAGTTAGTAGTTACTCCTTTAAAGATTTTGACTCAAGACAGATAATTCTTATGTTTGCCTCAAACAAGTTACTAAGACTATGGTGTATGGAAGGAAGTGAGACTACAATGATACTTTTGCTTTATTTCTAAAGGCAGTGAGAGTCAGACTCTTATACTGACCAAGTATGTATGTATGGCTGTGCATACTAAGTGGGGGGAGTGGGGGTGTGGGGAGATAGTGTTGGAAATCAAACTGTTTTTAGTAAAGAAAGGTTGAAAAAAGATACCAAGGAAAGAGGGACCATCCACTTTAAAGCTGGTACAGTTCAACAGCCTGTACTGGTTTGCAAGGAGGGGGCTGGAATCTCTGTGAAAATGCTTCTACCACTGACAATGGCCAGATAGGAGGCAGTTATTCACGCTTCCTTTCCTTCCTTTTGCTTCCTTTAATATCTACTGTCTCAACTTTCCCAGTGCAATGAATTCTGGATTTCCAAACATTAGCCTTGCCTCTAAAAGGAACTCTATGTTCCAAAATGACTAATTTCTCCCTCCAAAACTGGCTAGCCCCACAGAGCTGTAGTTCAGGTTGCTCAACAAAGAATTTTAGCATAGACCCAATAAGACTTTTGCTATAGAAGGTGCTTACCTACTACATAACCATGCTTTTTCAAGACATTAAGTTGATTTTGTTCTTGCTGGCTAAGATCTTTTTCCACTTCAGATGCATTTCTTTTAAGCCTTTTTTGCCTTTGAAACATTCTGTAAGGGGTTGGGTTACAGATAGGAAACTTCAGGAGATTTAAGGTAGTACCTAAAATACCAAAGAATAAATACGTTATTATAAACATTGTACAAGAAAATGGAGTAAAACTAACATTTATGAGAAGCTACACTGTCTTGGGTACTGTGATTATTTCTCTTAACTTTCAGGACAATTCTCTACAAGATTATCCTTACTTTACAGATGAGGAAGTAAACTCAAGAGATTGGCTCACAGGCTCAACCAGGATTTGAATACCAAATCTATAGGCCTGTTCTCTTCCCATCTTCTCCATACTACTAACCATTATAAAAGCACTTCTATGTATAAGTCAACCAAACTCCAGGACAGAGAAGTACAGCTTATCAAGCAAAGTTAAACACTGGTTTCAAAGGAACAAACGAAGTAGTTCCTTTTGCCAACTGTTAGATACAAACAGGGTCACAGAAGGACCCATTTTGCAGTTAATACAGACATTCCTTAAAGCCACAAAGTTGACATTTCCTCTCTACAAAGTCATGTACCATGCTGCATTAGTGAATTATTCAAATGTTAAATGTGTATGGTATACAGATGTCGTGAATAAACTGAAGACATGAAGAGTAAGACTGAGGGGGTGGAGAGAGGTTTAGAAAGTAAAAGGACTTTTTGGAGAAACATACAAAGAACTAAAGCTACAAGGGAAACCTCCAAGAGAGCAGGAACTTCCCTGTGTCCCCTATAGGTGCCAGAACAGTGACTGGAACACAGAAGTACTCTTAATTATTTCTTTTGGAAAGTTACAACATATACTGTATTTCCTAGCACTAAACTGACACAGAACAGAGGTGTGACTAAAGTAGGCAGAGAATTTTTCAAGGGAAGGCTCCAATCAGCCTCTGGTGTACACAAAGGAAGGATATAGTACTAGGTGCCCGAATCGCGACCAGACTTCTCAGAAAACCAAGGGGGCGGGCCGCCTAATGCTCACCAGGCCAAGGGGAGATGGTGGCCCTGTCGATAGCCTCAGCACCCTTGGCGATGCAGTAATCTGACTCCAGGAGCGTGTTGAAGAGAGTGGACTTGCCAGTGTTGGTGGCGCCAACCAAGTAGACGTCGCCACGGTAGCGCCAGGAGCGCTGGAGCACGGAGATCAATTCTTCGACTCCATAGCCAGTCTTGGCGCTGATGAGCCGCACGTCCCTGAGCACTGTGCGGGACTTGGTCGAAGGAGTCGCATTCTCCTCCCCGTCCCGAGGCCGGTCCCCGCTGGGGTGTTGTGGCCTTCGGTAGCCAGGGGGCGGCAGGAGCCCGGCGCGGGCACAATCGTCCCACAGTCGCTCCCGGAGCCGCTGCCGGTAACCAGGAGTATCCTGGGGCAGCAGGTCCACCTTGTTTCCTAACACGATCAGCTGCTTGGGGCCCACCAACGCGGGCAGGTGAGGCAGCAAGTTGTCCGGCAGATCGAGGAGGTCCACCATGTAGAGCACCAGGGAGGGCTCGGGCCGCCGCAGTGCGGCGCTCACCAGCTCCAAGTACTGCTCGTGGCTCACCTGCAGACGCAGGGCGCGCCGGTGATGAACCAGCAGCCAGCAGCGCTGGCACACCGTCCGCGCCAGCCCGCCTTCGGTCTGAGCCGCCGCGCTGAATTTCTCGCTGGGCAGGTAGCCGGGCAAGCCGGGGTCCTGGCAGTGCAGTTCCGCCCCGCAGCCCGAACAGTTCAGGCCGCTAGGCGGCACCGTCGGGTCCGGGTGCCCCACCACCGGGTGCACTCGCCCGCTCGCCTTTAGCTTCCGTAGCCGCCGTTCCTCCCGCCGCTGTTGCCTCTGTTGCTCCTCTTCCTCCTGCCGCTGCTGCAGCTCCTGCAGCCGGTGTTGGAGGCTCAGTGCGGGCTCCGGATCCGGGACGTACTCGGGGAACAGAAAATGCTCCTCCATGTCAGCACTTCCCTCGTAACCCCCAGTCGCTGTCGGGCCACAGGGAGGCCCACGACCCAGGCCCGATGGGAGCTGGGAGCAGCTGGCGGCGCATCTCCTCTCCAGAAGCGTCTCCCGGAGGCCATGGCGCACTACCATGAGAGCGGATCCCCGCAGGACCCTGCATAGCAGCCTAGACGTGAAACGCGCGGGCAGCATGAGAAAAGCGAACGCGGGCAAAGGGGCGGGGCCACCTGTTCGCATGCGCACTGAGGCCCCAGAGTCGCGTTAATCACTGGAGGAAAGCCCGGGACTACCTGAGAGCAGTCATTTGTCAGTGGGCGCACTTCCGCTCCTCCTCCTAAATCTAATGTCGTGAGTTCTCGCGATGAGAGTTCTTTGGCCTGGAAACACTTAACGCGGAGGTAAAAGTACCAGGGACTTAGACTGAGCTAGGTTGGCCGAAAAGGGCTAGGTTGGCCGAAAAGGTTAATTAACTGAGTGAGGGTTTGTTCAGTTTCAGACTTCTTCAACGCTCTACCGTCGGCACTACCTGCCGTTCAGAAATCACACTTTTGAACCTTTAAAAAAATTGAGGTATAGTTGATGTATACAGAAATCGGTTTTTAAAGTTTCGTGTTTTTAAGTCTTTGAACTAAAAAAAAAAAGTATCGAATGTTGCACACTCACAGCTCAATCTAAAACCTATTAGTATAGATTCTTTATATTTTTTTCCAGGTGCCATTATATGTGCAACAACATTGAAAACAAAAACTGTCATTGGCTGGATCCAACCCTGAGACAGTAGGAGTGGTCCTCGCCGAAAGCTACAGAAGCGGGGGACTGCAAATTCTGCATGTGCATACTAACTCTTCGGGAACCTTTGCTTAAACTTCGCACAGGCGCAGACTTTACAATGACGTATTTGTGGGCGGAGTTTTGCGTGGGACGCAGAGTATTCTGGGAACACCAGAGACGGAAATCACTTCGCTTCACGCTGCGGATGTCGGCGGTTGCTGCGCACTGTTCTCTGTGATTTCTAGAGTTTGGAGCTCGGGAAACGTTTGCCAACATGTATGACGCGGACGAGGGTAGGTGAACACTCCGCGGCGACCCACGTAAGGAGGGAAACGTGGAGAGCTGGACGAATTGAGGATTTGGGGCCTCCTTTCCGGCCCGCCGCGCAGCGTTTACAGACGTTTCCCTTACATTCCCTAGGCCCGGAGCGAATCCATTACTGCAAGAGGTGGAGGGTGCAGGAAACGTAGTGATCTCAGTCAGGGAGAGTTTTTGTCTCTTGCCTGCTCCTGAATAAACCTGACACTCCCTTCCTATATTGAAATAGCGTGCAGAACCGTACGGCAAATAACCGTTGTTTTGATTTTTGTCTGAAGCAAAGGACTCCTCGATTTCCCGTGAGGCCAGACCTAGTGGATTTATTGAATAGTTGAATTTTTGAGCGTAACCCTGTGCCAGGCATTGTGCTAGGCTCTGGAAATACGCCGGGGATAAAAAGTATAGTGCTTATGTGTTGGATGTAGGGGAAGGGATGGGTCTAGTTTGGCATTTCTTCACGCTGTCCTGTGCCAAATAAATTATCTTAAAAGATACCTTCCTTCCTTTCACAAGATGACAGAATTCTAGGTGGTATGTACTTTATTGAACAGGGCCAATATACCCTTTTTTTCCCTTTAACTTGCAGAATTTTTAGTCATGTGTAGTGTATTTTCATTATGTATTTTTATTGCTCTCCCTTCCGCTTTCCACAGCTACTATTTCAAACTTCATTTTCTTCTAGCTCCTAATCTCGTGTCCACCCCTCACATTTCTATTTATTCCCTCAGCTACTTCATGGAGAAAATAAAAGTAAAAAAAAAAAAAGTGAATAGTACACTCCCAAGAATTGGGGGTGGGCCAATCCCAGTGAGGAAAAATGATGCCTTTCCTTTGTTTCTCCTGTCTTTATATCCTGGTTTCGTGATTGATTGATTAATTGATTGACAACTCAGGTTCTCTGTGCTCTGGTTGATTGACAGCTCAGGTTCCTTGTGTTCTGGTTAATTGACAGCTCAGATTCCTTGTGTTCTGAGTTGTTCCTTTCCCCTTCCTCTCCCCTTGCCCAATGCTCATTTCTATCTAAACTACCTAACAGAAGCAGAAACTAAACTGTTAAACTACACTGTTTAAACATCTCTTGTCTTATTTTTATCTTTCATCTAGAAATTTGTTAGCATCATTGTATTCTTTTTTTCTTGAGTCCTGTCTCAGAAAAAAATTTTTAGAAAGTTTTTTTAGCTTAATTTTTTATTAAATTAAAATAAATTTTTTATTAAATTAGTTTTTATTACTTATTTTTATGGAGGGGTTAATTAGATTTGTTTGTTTGTTTACATGGAGGTACTGGGGATTGAACCCAGGACCTCATGGATGTTAAGCACATGCTCTACCACTGAGCTATACCTTCTCCATTTTATTTTTGAATGGAGGTACTGGGGATTGAATCCAGGGCCTTGTGCATGCTAAGCATGTGCTCTGCCACTGAGCTATTTCCCTCTCCCGTTTAGCTTAATTTTTTGAGTAGGTAATATATTCTCACTATTCATAAGCTAGGAAATATAAAAATGTTTAAAAAGTGTAAGGTCTTATTCTTGTCCACTGTCTGTCCCATGAAAACCTTCGGCTCAGGAGATAACCAGTGTGCTTAGATTGTGGTCTCTCTAGATGATTTATGCATATTCAAACAAATATAAAAGGGATCCTTTCTCCCCCCCAACCCCTTTTACAGATAAAAAGTAGCATCCACACTTTTCTGCACCTTTTTTTTTTTTTTTTGGTATATGTCGAAAAGATTTTCGTACTAGTACATAGAGAGCATCCTCATCTTTTTCTTACAAAATGTCGAATCTGTTCACTCTTCCTTCCCCTCTGCCACAAATCTAGTTCAGGCCACCACCATCTCTTGCCTAGATTACTTTCCCAGACTCTTAACTGGTTTCTATGCTTTCAGTTTCCTTGCCTCTCCAATCCAGTGTCTAACAGTAATGATCTTTCAGAAATGAAAATTTCTAGACACACTCTTTACAAAATCTTGGAATGGTTTCTCACAGCTCTTTGGGTAAAGACCAAACACTTTTACCAGTCCAACATCACACTCTGTGCTTTGGCTACACTGGCCTTTTATTCCTTAAATATCTTTTGTTGTGGAACGATTTGCACAAGTGTTTTCTGTTTGCAGTACTTTCTCTACCCTTTGCACCATCGCCCTCTCCTTTTGCCTGGTATACTCCTATTAATTCATGCATGAGGTGTCTGTTCAACTCAGCTTTTGGGAAGTCTTCCCAGCCTCCTTAGGTCCTGGTTAGGACTGTCCATATCACTTCAGTTTAATTGACTTTATGTTGTCTGTGTCTCCCCAGTAGGTGATAGTCTTCTTGAACATATAGCCATCTTTTATCTTGTTTAAGGTGGTGTCTCCAATGCCTGGGACATAGTAAACAGTCACAATGAATATTTGATAAGTGGATGAATGAATAAATTAGTCTCTTTTATGGATTCATCTTCCTTCACATGACTCTAACAGTGGTATTTCCAAATATCCTGCCTTCAGTCTTCTTTCTCTTTGTAAACTCTACTGTATTCTACCAACCACCTCTTAATGGTTCTGAACGCCTTATAATTTAGACTCCTTATTTGTGCTTAGTATTTATCTCCAGTTACCTACTGAAAGTATTTAAAGGGATAAATGACCTACAGCTATAACTAAAGCTGACTTCATACCTCTCCTTTCCCAACCTTACTAGCTTCTTCTGCGTGGCTGTGGTAATAACATGTAGTCTGCCATGAAAGGTAGAAATCTGTAAGCCATTTTAGATACTTTTGTCTTTCTTACCTCCTCTCCCCCATGTGTAGGAATCAGTAATCCCAGACCATTCAAGAAGACTTTATTATATAATTTATTTTGGATATGTATCAAATTTTGAACCGAAGATTTTGTTTTTAATTGAGGTTTAGTCAGTTTACAGTGTTGTGTCAATTTCTCGTGTACAGCACAATGCCCCAATCATACGTGAATATACATATTTTCATTTTCATTTTCTTTTTCACTGTAAGCTACTACAAGGTATTGAATATAGTTCCCTGTGCCATACAGTATAAACTTGTTTATCTATTTAAAGGTCTTAAGTTTTACATACTATATATATAGGTCAGAATAGAAAAAAAAATGTAGCACACTTAATCTTTTACATAAGAAGATGAGACTAATATTAGACTAGTACACACCAATTTTTCAAGTGCCCTGTTGGATAAATTACTATTGCTGCATAACTGCCCCAAAAATTGGCTGCTTAAAAATTGTTTAATATGTTCATTGTATTAAATGGGTCAGGAATTTGGACAGAGCATAGTAGGAATAGTTTGTTTGCTGCCTGATGTCAGTGGTTGAACTGGGAAGACTCAAAGGCTGGGTATTGACAGCTGGGACTGGGTGATCTGGAGTGTTTACTCAGATTTCTGGCATTGTACTAGAAGGACTCAAGGACCAGGATTGCTGACTGGAGCATCTATAAGTGGTTTCTCCCTATGATTTGGGCTTCTTCACCCGAAGTATACCATCCTTAGAGTAGTAGGACTTTTTAATGGCAGCTCAGGGCTCCAGAAGTAAGAGTTTCAGCAAACAAGGTGGAATTGCATTGCTTTTCCTTACCTAGCTTCTAAAATCATGTAGCATTGCTTCAGCTGTATTCTGTGAGGTATTAGTTACAGGAGAGTCAAAAACCCACCAGATTCAAGGGGAGGAAACAGACCCTATATATTGATGGTAGGAGTGTCAAGATCACTTTATAAAAGAGCATGTGAAATGGAAGCTATGGTTGTGGCCATCTTTGGAAAAGACAGCCTGTCATCCTTGTGCATGTATGAAATGTTGCTGGAATAGACACCCCTCTTAAGGTATTGCTCAGCTATTGGAATCCTTTGCTGACTCCTCCTTATTACTATAATCTCTGACTCCAATCTCTGAGGAGCCTGTGGATCAGAGAATTGCGAGCTTGTTTCTGATGAACATAGATGCAAAAATCCTCGACAAAATATTAGCAAACAGAATCCAACAGCACATAAAAGAGATTATATATCATAATCAAGTTGGGTTCATCTCAGGGACACAAGGATGGTTCAACATATGCAAATCAGTCAGTGTAATACATCACATCGACAAGAGAAAGGACAAAAACTGCATGATCATCTCAATAAATGCAGAAGCATTTGATAAAATTCAACACCCATTTATGATTAAAAAAAAAAACTCTCACCAAAGTGAGTATAGAGGGAACATACCTCAACATAATAAAAGCTATATAACAAACCCACAGCCAGCATAGTACTCAACGGTGAAAAACTGAAAACCTTCCCACTAAAATCTGGGATAAGACAAGGTTGTCCACTCTCACCACTCCTATTCAACATAGTCTTGGAAGTCCTAGCCACAGCAGTCAGGCAAGAGAAAGAAATAAAAGGGATCCAAATTGGAAAAGAAGAGGTAAAATTGTCACTATATGCAGATGACATGAAGCTATGTATAGAAAACCCTAAAAGTTCCACACAAAAACTACTAGAACTAATAAAAGAATTCAGCAAAGTAGCAGGTTATAAGATTAACATACAAAAATCAGTTGCATTTCTTTACACTAACGATGAATCAACAGGAAAAGAAAGTAAAGAAACAATCCCTTTTAAAATAGCACCCAAAGTAATAAAATACTTAGAAATAAATCTAACCAAAGAGATGAAAGACATACATGGAGAACTATAAAACATTAATTAAGGAAATTAAAGAAGACTTGAAAAAATGAAAAGATATCCTAGTTATCATTATAGTTAACTATTAATGAGAATTACGTGGACTTTCTGGAGAAGATGGAACAGTTACAAATTCAAATGACTTGCACTGAACCTTTTTCATGAGGCCTCTTTTATGTATTGGGAGAATACCTATGTGACATAGATCTTCATATATGCAGATATATACCTACGTATACTATTTTATTACAATTTAAGTAGTATAACAACTGAAATTTAACAAAAGTGGAGGTAAAGGGATTGTTTTTTATTTAATAGAGAAGTGTATTTCTGCTACTTCATATCATAGGAGCAAGATGTGAACTAGTATTTATTGCAGATGAGATTTTTTTTTTTTTTTACAGATATGCAATATGATGAAGATGATGATGAAATCACCCCAGATTTGTGGCAAGAGGCATGCTGGATTGTAATTAGGTAACTTTTTAGACCAAGCTGAATAAGCTTTAAAAGCTGCTGTAAACTAAACAGGGATTTCCTACTTACTCTGTTCTTGGAAATCAGATGTTCTATGTGAATATGCTGTTGGAGAGCTGGTTTGTCATTTTACTTATTTAAATATTTAACTTTAACTTAAAATATTTTGAATTTATAGAAAAGTTACACAAAGAATTCATGTACACTTCACCCAGATTCCCTAAATGTTAACCTTAAGCTCTATTTTCTTTGCCTTTTTCTTTATCTACATATTTGTTTCTAAAACATTTGAGAGACAGTTGCTTAGCTTAAGAGTACTCTTATATAATCATAAGTCACCAAAATGAGGATATTGATTAATGCAGTACTCTTGTTTAATCTAGAACGTTACCTGGATTTGGCTGATTTCCCACTAATGTTTATAACAAAATAAAACTTTTCTGATCCTAGATCCAACATAAAATCACATTGCATTTAGTTTTCATGACTTTTTCTTTTGTTTCCTGTAATCTAGAACAGTTCCTCAGTCTTCCTCTTTTTTTTTTTTTTTTCCTTTTTTGAAGGTTACAGTCCAGTTACTTTTTAGAGTGCTCCTCAATTTGGGTTTGTCTGATGTTTCCTCATAATTAGATTCAGATGATTGCCTCTGGTAGTAGTGATGTTCTGCTCTCACTGCATTATATCAGGAAGCACATGATGCCTGTTTGTTGCACTGCTGATGCTGTTAATTTGATTCCTTGGTGTTCTCATTGTTTTAAATGGATAAAGTTACAATAGGTTGTATTTCAGCCCACATTCCCGTCCAATTCTGAGTGTAATTAAACTAATAAAGTTCAGTAAGAAGCCTTACATATAGGTAAATAATAAAGTAACATCTTGTTATGTTAGAATATAAAATGCTACAACTCTCCTCTCTTACCAAACTGGCAGTTACTTTGTATATAGCAACATGATAATGCCTCTCTAAGGGCCACCATCTCCAAGATGCACATCCTCTTAGTTGACACTCTCTTCCTTTTCAAAGAACCACACGCCTCTGACTTTCTACCATTTGTATTTTGGAGTAAAACTGAACCTTTGCCAAACATTGTTTTGTTAAAAATATATTGAGTTTTTGGGATGTAAGTACTTATTTATTTTTCTGTTAAAGATGGGCTATAAACACTTTGCATTGAGACATTAGTATCTTCCAGATGTTTGAGTATTAAACACCAAGAGATATTTTATTAGGAAACAATAACCAGGTAGATGTTTGGGGTATGCCTATATTCTATGATCTCCAGGGAGAAAGAATATTTTGATGTTAGCCAAAAAGGAATAGTTTTCAGCATGTGGCAAATTGCTCAAAGATAAGATACTCTTTTTGAACAGACATTGCATTTAATATTTGTTACAGAATAAAATACTATTTGATTTTTACATTTGAATTGATTGTAGGTGCTTTGGCTGTTGTGAGATGACATTTTGTTTTTTCACTATTTAACATCAAATGCTTTCCCAAACAATGTGAATGTGATATCACTTAATATCACCAGTGACTTCAGTAAGATGACTTTTTGTACAAGTCATGATCCCATAAATAGGAAATATTCATATAGTTGAGGCGTTTAAAGGATAGCATTCTAATGAAGTGCCACTTTTATTCTAATGATTTGGGGGAAAGTAGCTGTGGTTCAGTTTCCTGGGAGAATGAAACTTGTCCATGGTTTTGTAATGATTTTTCATTGTAAATTGTCCATAGAAATCATTGCTGTTTATCTTACAGGCAGTGCCTTCCATGTACTTCTTACTTATCACTGGCTGACCTAAGTGGCTGTGAGAAATTTCTTTCCTGTTAGTTCACAGTCTCTGCTGAAGGAAATTGCCCCCACCATTCTCGAGGCTGTACCTTTCCCAGGGATCATCGTGTACTGTGTTCTCCACCATAAGACCTAACCTCCAATATTGGCAACCATGGTTAATTGAATCAGGGTGGGGCCTTGACCCAAAGTCAGTCACTCTGTAGGCTGGCCAGTGACCTGTGAGGTGATTTGATAATGCCTAATTGGGAGGCTGATGATTAGCCGGGCTGTGCATGTTATCTCAGAAAATTGATGTGGGGATGAGGGAGTCATTATTTACTAGGGGTAAGGGGCTAGAAGCTAAGTCCAGCCATACAGCTGTTCCTGGGTGGTGGTGAGAGGAGAGATTCCTCTTGCAAACAGCATGCCTACTCTTTTCTGGTCTCTGTCCTTCTTTAGGGCTTCACCATTTGATTTCTCTGCCTACGCTACCAGCTCTGATCTCTAATCCATGTCCACTTTTAATGATCAATTATTTGCTGAGTATTTTCATTTGAATGACTTAATCTCATGTTACCATTAACATATTCAAAATAGAATAATCTTTACCTAAAATTGAAATTCTTATATATGCTATATTTTAGTCATTTGGTAACATCCTCTCATTCAAATTAAAGTTATTTTTATCTTTTTTCATCCTTTTTAAAAATTATATAAGTTTCAGGTGTACAGCATTATAGTTCAACATCTGTATACACTACCGAGATCCCCACCACAGTCTAGTGATAGTGATTATCACTAATGCTGATAATCAACATTATCATCCATCAACATACAGTTGACCCCCCTTCACCCATTTCACTCACCCACCAGCCCCCTCCTCTCTGATAACCACTGATGTGTTCTCTGTGTCTGTGAGTTTTTGTTTTCTTTTGTTGGTTTGTTGGTTTTGTTTTACTTGTTTTTGTTTTTAGATTCCATGTATAAGTGAAATTATATGGTATTTGTTTTCTCTATCTGACTTATTTCTATTAGCATAATATGCTCATGGCCCATCCATGTTGTTGCACTTATTTTTATCTTTGACAATGCATTTTCTTTTGTTTCTCTCCTGACACCTTTTTCAAGAAGTGTTTCAAAGAGGTTATATGCAATTTATCGGTAAAGGACATTTGTAAATTAGGGCTTCCTTATAATTCTTATGTCGTGCTTTAAATCATTTTACCTGTAAGTATAAGTCTCATTTCCTCAAACTTAACAGTAAATTCTACAGAGGAAGTGTTACTTGTTTCACCCCTTTTTTGGATACCTTACATATTTTTATGTACTGATGAGTATAGAGTATTTGGTATTTAATAATTAGTATTTGTTGGCTTTTATGATAATGAAAATGGGGAAATATGCTAGAGAACATCACTGAGTTGTAACTGATTATGAACCCAAATGTTTTCCCAGTTCCTATTTTGATGAGAAAGGCTTGGTCAGACAACAGTTGGATTCTTTTGATGAGTTTATTCAGATGTCTGTTCAAAGAATTGTGGAAGATGCTCCACCTATTGACCTACAAGCCGAAGCTCAGCATGCTAGTGGAGAAGTTGAAGAACCGGTAAGATGGTTATTCTGATAAAGTAACATAAATAGAAGAAGAGTATTGATTTGAAATTTCAGTCCTTCTCTCACCTGGCCTAAAGGTTATAAAAAAAAAAGTACATGTTTTTTGTAGTGTGCTGATAATATCTTCAAGCAGCTCCTGATTTATTCTTATTAAGGGAGAGATGTATTTTTGCAAGTAATGTAAAACTCTAATCCTAATTCAGATAGTAGGTAGTTAATAGCCAGGGAGAGGAAACTCAGAGATACCGTGAACTACTAAGACAGGCAAGCCAGAAATGGTCATATTGCTTCAGAAAACTCCACTTTTTTCTTTCAGTGTAAGAAATCATAAAAGTAAAAGTACGTGAAGGATTTTTTTACTTGATTATTTGTTGCACTACATTATTATATCAATATAAGAGATAATAAGGGAGAATAATAAACCAAACATATCAGCAGTTTTAATTTTTGTAAGTTCATTGTAGTCTTTGTTTTCACATATGCACGTTTTTAGTGTTGTTAAAATTATGGTAAGTGTATAATTTTAGAATCTAGTTTTATATGAGTGATTGTAAAAAAGTATGTAGTCCAAAATAAAGGCTGACCCTAGTTTTTGAGAGGTAGAGAGACAGTATGCCTCAGTATGATGGGCCTTGAGAGACAGGAAAAACTGACAAAGTGGGGCAGGGAGAGCCCCACAAGTAGAGTTAGACAGAGGGAGAGGTTGTTATTTCTAGCCAGTTCAGTCCCTCTTTTGTGTAGCTGAGCTTATAAGAGCTGTTGTATTATTCTCATTCTGGTTGGAGGTGCTGCACAGACTTTCGCTGTTAAGAACAAAAATAATTGGATCTTTTGGCACTGTTTTGGAAAAATGGGCATGAAATTCCTTTTTTATACTTATGGCATCTTCACTTCACGATCTTTGCAAAACAAGGGAGATGATATAACAGTCATATTCAGAGTACTAGAATAAGTACTATTGGAGGGAAAGATTTCTCAAGCTGGGATTTTAGAGCTTAGTGGAAGAGATGGGAGGGACTTAAGCTGACTGTGAAGGGCGTTTGTTTTACTAGAGAAAAAATAATCATTTCAGCAAAAAATACTTGGTGTGTTTGGCTTGGGGATGGAATGGGAACCACGGTAGCCAATGTATTGTTTTTTGGTTTGATCTGTTCTTAATGAGTGTTAGTGGAAGATAAGGTGGAAGCAGATTGTCATATGCTTTGGATTTTTGGATATCATGAGGAATTGTGGAAAGATTGTCAAAGAAGTACATAAAATATTTTATTTTATTTTATCTTATCTTATCTTATTTTATTTTATACTTACTTACTTACTTATTTATTTATACTAACAGACTTTATTTTTTTAGAGCAGCTTCAGGTTCACAGCAGAATTGAGCAGAAAATACAGAGAGTTGCACAGAGCCCTCCCCACCTGAACAGATATACTCCCCTACCCTCAACATCCTTTATCAGTGTGGCATATTTGGTACAGTCAACGTGGACACATTATTATCAACCAAAGTCCATAGTTTACATTAGGATTCACTCTTGATGCTGTACATTCTACTGTCTTTGACAAATTCATAATGATATGTAGCTACCACTATAGTATCATACAGAATAATTTCATTGCCCTAAAAATCCCTTGTGCTCCATCTGTTCATTCCTCCCTCCCTCCCTTCCTCTCCCCAAACCCCTGGAAACCATGATTCTCTTTATTGTTTCTGTAGTTCTGCCTTTTCCAGAGTGTCATTTGGTTGGAATCATAGTTTGTAGCCTTTTCAGACTGGCTTCTTTCATTTAGTAATATGTCTTTTAAGTTTCTTCCATGTCTTTCAATGTCTTGATAGCCCATTTCTTTTTTTTGTTAACTGCACATGTATTTTTAAATTTATGTATATGTACTGTTCATTGTTTCTAAGAATGTTTATGGCTTTAGCTTTTTAAACTGACATAGTTATCAAAGGAATAAAGTCAACCACAAAGTAAGAATTAATTCAAAAAGATACATACACCCTGCTGTTAACAGCAACATTATTTATAATTGCCAAGATATGGAAGCATCCTAATTGCACGTCAGTAGTTGAGTAGATAATGAAGATGCAGCATATATATGTAATGGAATACAATTCATCCATAAGAAAGGATATTTTGTCTTTTACAGCCCTTCATTTCCTTTTTTTTTTTTAACTTCAAAAACCAGAATTTTATAACCAGCATAAACGTTTCTATTACATCAAAAACATCAAAATACTTAGAAATAAACTTAGCCAAGGAGGTTAACCTGTACTCTGAAAACTGAAATGACACAAAGAAATGGAAAGATTTCTTGTGCTTTTGGGTTGGAATAATCAACAGTATCAAAATGGCCACACTACCCAAAGCAATCCACAGATCCAATGCAACCCCCATCAAAATACTCAGGACAGTCCTCACAGAACCAGAACAAACAATTCCAGAATTTATTAGGAACTACAAAAGACTCCGAACAGCCAAAACAGTCTTTTGTAAGTCTTCTTCTTCTTCTTTTTTTTTTTTTTTTCTTTCTTCTTTCTGTTCTCTTTTCTTATGGTTTGATGACTAGAGAAGTTCCTTTAACATTTGTTGTAAAGCTGGTTTGGTGGTGCTGAAATCTTTTAGCTTCTGTTTATCTGTGAAGCTTTTGATTTCTCCGTCAAGTCTGAAAGAGAGCCTTGCTGGATAGAGTATTCTTGGTTGTAAGTTTCCCCCTTGCATCACTTTAAATATATCATGCCACTCCCTTCTGGCCTGTAAAGTTTCTGCTGAAAAATCAGCTGATAACCTTATGGGAGTTCCTTTGTATGTTATGTGTTGCTTTTCTCTTGCTAATTTTAATATTTTCTCCTTATCCTTAATTGTTGTCAGTTTGATGACTATGTGCCTTGGTGTGTTCCTCTTTGGGTTGATCCTGTGTGGTACTCTCTGTGCTTCCAGGACTTGGGTGACTATTTCCCTTCCCAAGTTGGGCAAGGTTTCAGTGATTATCTCTCCAAAAATTTTCTCAGGTCTTTTCTCTTTCCCTTCTCTTTCTGGGACCCCTATAATGCAAATATTAATGCATTTCATGTTTTCCCAGAGTTCTCTTAAACTGTCCTCATGTCTTTTCATTCTTTTTTCTTTTTTCTGTTCTGCAGTAGTGATTTCTACTAATCTGTCTTCTGGCTCACTGATCCGTTCTTCTGCCTAATCATTTAGTCTGTTCTTGGTTCCTTCTAGTGTGTTATTCATTTCAGTGATTTTATTCTTCAACTGTTTGGGTATTCTTTATATTTTCCAACTCTTTGCTAAAAACTTCACTCTGTGCATCTATATTCCTCTTGAGTTCTCTGAACATCTTGGCCATCAGTACTTCAAACTCTTTCTCAGATAAATTGCCTATGTCCTCATCACTTATTTCTTCTTCTGGGATTTTATCTTGTGCCTTGGCCTGGGAGATACTTCTTTGCCTCCTTATATTGTCTATCTCTCTATGTGTTTGTGGATTCCTTCCACAGGCTTTGGGATTGTTGTTTTCTTATTTCTAGTTATCTGCCCCTGGTGGATGAGGCTGGTCTAGAGGCTTATGCAGGTTTCCTGGCAGGAGGAGCCAGTGCCTGCCCACTGCTGGGTGAAACCTGGTCCTGGACCTCTGGTGGGTAGGAGGTCTGTGTCTAGAGGCCTTTGTGGCTTAGGAGGTCTGCTGATGGGTGGGGCTGTGTTCCCACCCTTCTGTTGTTTGGCCTGAGACTTCCCTACAGGCTTTTGGGTGGGGCTTGGTCTTGGTGCTAATGATTCAATCAAGATGTCAGCCTCCAGGAAAGCTCCTGTAGATGAACACTCCCAGAAATGTCCGCCACGAGCTTTTATGTCCCCTGGGTGAACTGCAGCCTTCCCCCACATCTCCAGGAGACCCTCCAAATCCAGCAGGCAGGCCTGGCCCAGGTTTCAATGAAATCACTGCCTCTGCCCTTGGACCTGGTGCACACAAGTTTGCATGTATGCTTCCCAAGCGAATGTAGTCTCTTTCCCCTAGCCACATGGGCCTCCTGGAACTGTGCCCCGCTGGCCTTCAGAACCAGATGTCCTGGGGTCTCCTTCTCTTCCCAGTGCTGGAACCTGAGCTAGGGAGCCTGACGTGGGGCTTAGAGCTCTCACTTCTGTGGGAGGGCCTCTGCGACTTAACTGTTCTTCAGCTTGTGGGTCACCCACCCGGGTGTATGGGGCCCAGTTATACCGCGAGCATGCCCCTCCTACCATCCTGTTGTGCTTCCGTCTTTATGTTTCCAGTTGCAAAAGATCTTTTTTGCTAGGTTCCAGTCTTTTTTTTGATGATTGTTTATCATTCAGTTGTGGTTTCATTGTAGTTGTGAGGAGAGGCGAGCTCATGGTCCTACCACTCTGCCATCTTGACTGGAAAATCCATGAAGCATTGTTTTAAAAATGTTGCTTTGGAAGTGATGTTTCTTTGGAGTGGGAAGAGGCTGGAGGCAGATAAAAATCTTGAAATAATTTTCAGTAAGTTTCAGATAATAATAATAACTAACGTGATGGTGGAAATGAGAAGTTGGATGACTGAATTCCTTTTGGTTCATTATCACCATGAGTTCTCTTTGCTTTTTACTCACTCCAGTTTGGGAAAGTTGGGTATCAGGAGTTTTCCTTTAGTGGTCAGCTTCGTTCCATCTTTTTCTTTACTGAGATTTGATTTGAGAGGAATCCGCTATCCATTTAGCTGTGGAAAGTTCTCATGGATTTAGTTTTATTGGGTAGCAAATAGATATTTAATAAACTTTTCTTTTTTCCTCTTTTTGTTTTTTTAAGGTGGGCTGAGTCAGCCAAGGTTAGAAATTCTCATATCTTTATGTAGAATAGTAATTAGTATTTTCTGTATGTTTAATTGGAGAGCTTAGGTTTACTTTTTCTATGTTCTGTTGATTAGTTGAGAGCATGTTTCTAATTGTTTGAATGTGTATTTTTTTTATTTTCTGGTAACTTTGTATACCTGACCAGAACTAAGGAGAGGGCACATGAAATGGCTATATAGATCGTTACTTAAATCCATTTCAGTTATTTGATATGAACCCAGAGCATATGATGTGTGCTTAGTCTTTATTTAGTTGTGATATGCTAAGTTTCTTTTTGTCTTCCATCTTAAGAAAATGATGAAGTATAAAACTTGACATCTTTGGAATATGGATGTTAACTTTAGAGAGTCCTCATTTTAGTAAAGTGATTAATTTTGGCATTTTCTAGATCTGTTTCTACTCAAAATGTTGATGTCAATTAAAATGGAATCAGATCTTTTATGGAAAAAATTATTTACCCTTTTCATGGTTTTTGGTTTTATTTTAGCCAAGGTATTTGCTGAAATTTGAGCAAATTTACCTCTCCAAGCCTACCCATTGGGAAAGAGATGGTGCTCCTTCACCAATGATGCCAAATGAGGCCAGATTAAGAAATCTCACGTAAGAAAAAAATTTTTTTCCAGCAATTCTGGAAAATACAATTCTGAAGATAAAATTTTAACCAGTTGATAGTTTCAGCAAATACCTTACTATTAATTATGATCTACTTTTATTTTCAAAGGTACTCTGCTCCACTTTATGTTGATATAACTAAAACAGTCATTAAAGAAGGTGAAGAACAACTTCAGACACAGCATCAAAAAACTTTTATAGGAAAAATTCCAATTATGTTGCGTTCAACTTACTGCCTATTGAATGGCTTAACAGATCGTGACCTTTGTGAGTTAAATGAATGCCCCTTGGATCCTGGTGGCTACTTTATTATTAATGGATCAGAAAAGGTATGATAGCATTATTTTTAAAAAATTACAAAATAATCATTAAGATTTAAATTGTGAAAGTTGAAATTAAAAGGTAAACTTTTCTATTGAATTTCTATTAAACCGTAACTTTATTTAGCTGTGTATGATATATGCACTGGAAATTTATGTGGTCAGTTGTTTGAACTTAGTTGTTTCTGTGAAGCATTTTTGCAAAATGGAGTTTGTAAACGTCAAGAATTGATGTTTCGTTGAGGTTGTATGATGAGATTAAATTAAGATGCAGCTTTCACTGTTCTTTTTACTTCAAAGACCTTCAGGATTTTATGGCTGTAACCTTTATTGTCCATATAGGTTCTGATTGCTCAAGAGAAAATGGCAACAAACACAGTCTATGTGTTTGCCAAAAAGGATTCTAAATATGCCTACACAGGAGAGTGTAGATCATGTCTAGAGAATTCTTCTCGACCCACCAGTACGATTTGGGTTAGCATGCTGGCAAGAGGAGGACAGGTATGGACTGTTACATGGTATTGTTTGGGTTTATTCCTTTTGGTCTAGTTTTGTAAGTTATCAGACTGCATACTTAGTCAAAAAGTTTTTCTGGAGCATATTATCAGTGTTATAGGGTAGACATCTTATTATTTACTAGTTGTAACAAATTACTCCAGTAGCAACATTCATTTATCATCTGTTTCTGGGTGTAGCTTAGCTGGGTCCTCTGGCCAAGCATCTCTTACAGGGCTGCAATCAAGGTGTTTGTCTGGGCTGCAGTCATCATCTTAAGGCTCCTTTGCATGGTTGTTGGGCAGGATTCAGTTCCTTGCCTCTCGGCTCTCCTCTGTACAACAGCTGACAACATGGCAGCTCACTTTGTCAGAGTAATTGAACAGAGCTGTGAAGCATACAGGCAGGATGGAAATCACCATCTCTTATACCTTAATCTTAGAAGCAATATCCTATCATTTTTGCCATGTTCTTTTTGTTAGATGCAAGTTAGTACATCTAGTTGATACTCAAGAGAAGGGACTACACGAGGCATTGATTGTAGGCAGGGATCATTGGGCACCATCTTAGAAGCCAGGTACCATAGGCATGTCACTTATAGCTAACGTTTCTTGCCTATTTGCTGTGTGCCAATTATGTAACTCAGAATGCTTGATTTAATCTTTATAACTATTGAAAATTAGCTGTGATTAACTATTTAATTTCATGTACACTTTTAAAGTCATACGTGCACTTTAAAATAGTTCAGAAAAGTACAAAAATGGTTGCACTATAAAAAGTAGTCTTCCTTTGACCCCTCACCCCACATTTCTTTACTCGAGGCAGCTGCTTTTGCTAATTTCTCATGAATCTATCCAGAAATAGTCTTCATGCAAAAAATACAGATGGGAACATATCATACACACTGTTTGAACTTTGCTGGTATCCTTTAAAAACATGTTTGGATCAGCAGTTGATCATTGGTTTTGAGCTGTGATATTCCATAAATAGTGTAGCATAATTTATTGAGCCATTTCCCTTTTGATGGACATTTAGATTTCTAGTCTTGTGCTCTTACAAATAGTTCTGTATAGTCTAATATCACTTTAATAAGTTTTATAAAGGAGAAGAACTTGAACATTAGAGAGGTTTAAGTGCCTAAAGTTACAATCACTTGTAGAATAGGTGTTTAAAGAATTAAAGTGGTTTTTACTTGAAAATGATGGTGGAATGGGGCTCAAGTACAAGTGTTTGCAAAAGCTCTTTGGGTGACTGTGATGTGCATTCTTTGTTTAGAAGCATTGTCCTGGATTATGGAGGGTAAGTATAGGAACACAGTGTATTAGAGAGATTATCATGGCAGCTGTTGGTAAAATGAATTAATTAGAGGCAGAGAAAGGAAAGTTACCCAGATTTAGTGATAAATTTGATATAAGGATGAGTCAAGTAAGATTCTATGGTTCTATCCTGACATTCTAGATAAAATAGAAAGCTTCCGAGAATTGATTTTTACAAAGAACCTGGTGAGTTCATTTTTAGACAGAAGTTTTTTTGGTGGAGCATTCCTTTTTAATGTTTTGCTTATTTTGAAAAAGATCTATGATGAAACAAATAATAGACTGTATGAAATAATTGAAATCTAAGTTGAAACAACCAAATGGCAGTTGGAGATATGAGGGTTGAGGGTACAGGAAGAAGATCAAGGTGAAGATTTGTGTATCATTTATGTAAAGTTGTTACTGAATACCTGTGAGATGGGGTAAGGTTTCTAAGGAAGGAGGCCTGAAGTAGGAGGAAGAAGACAACAGAAACTGTTATTAGATGGATCATGGTAATGTTGGGTTACGAGGCCAAGAGAAGGTAGAGTTCGATATTGAAGGAAAGAAATTTTATTAAAACTGGGAAACGAGGTAATTGTATGGCATTGTAGACCAGTAACTTCTACTTCGTTTCTGTATGTGTTACAATTAAAGAGAGACAGACTGAAAGAGAAGCTTGAGAGAGGCTGTTAGTTTTGAAACATTATTTGTATATGGAGATACCTCACAGACCAGCTCTGAGTTAATATTTATTTTTCATTCTGTGCTTAGCTTTTTTCTACATTTGTCCATCCATATTCTCTCTTTATTTTCCCTTCATCTATTTCTTTCTTCGAAAATTTTAAATTTTTTGGTCAGGGGAAAAGGTGAGAGGTCTGTGTTCATATTCTTTTACAGGAAAAGATCATTTCCAAGTGCAATGTTGGAAATTCTAGAGAATCTTGGCAGACAGAAAATAGAGAATGGAAGTTCTCCCAGGTCTAAATGACCAGCTTGTCCATCAAATAAGTGAACCTATTCTAGTGGTTTTGAAAAGCAGCCACAGTACATTTCTTAGAGTATGAGATACATGCTTTTTTTGAAATGCGTACAAGGAATATGTATATAAAGTGGTTCTTGTGATGTTTATATATGCCTTGATCTCTGTGTCCTCATATTCTAACGATGTTTTATTTTTCTAGGGTGCAAAGAAGAGTGCTATTGGTCAGCGCATTGTGGCAACCCTACCGTATATCAAGCAAGAAGTTCCTATCATTATTGTGTTCAGAGCATTAGGTTTTGTGTCTGACAGAGATATTTTAGAGCACATTATTTATGACTTTGAAGATCCAGAGATGATGGAAATGGTAATTTGAAAGCAAAATATAGTCACAGTGTTTTACAAGAGGTTTAAAGTTACTGACTTTTGCTAATCCTAAAACACAGTAGAAAGCTGCTCTGAAGATCAATTTAGCTGTCACAAACCCCATGCTATTTGCAACGTAGCAAAAACCTTCAGCCCTGCCTTGGCTTCTTTCCTGACAATTCTCTGTAAAATAGACATAAAAACTAGAGGCAGCCAGAGTTCATTGACAGCAGCAAGAAGAAACAGTAGTGAAGAAAATCATAAAAGCATACTAGTCTCGTGCAATTTAGTAAAAAGGGAAAATGAATAGTTAATATCGTCTATTTTTAAAAAACTTTATTTTGAAATTATTTCAAATTTATAGAAAAGTTGCAAATAACTCTTGTATTCTCTACGTCCAAATTCACCCGTTGTTACCTTTGCCACATGCCACTTTGTAGATTCACATTATTTTTTTCTGGATCATTTGAGAATAAGTTTCAGACATCATACCCCTTTACTTCTGAATACTTAGTGTATATTTCCTAAGAATCAGGACATTTACTTGCATAATCATAGTATAGTTTTTAAAATCAGGACTTTGGTACAGTACATACTGTTAACCTAGAGATCTTACTCAGATTTTTGCCAGTTGTCCTGATAATGTTCTTAATGGGATCCTCTCCGCCCCTATCAAAATCCAATCCAGGATCATGTATTACATGTTTTCACTTGTCTGTAGTCTCTTTTAATCTTCCCTTGTCTTTTTCCTCACTGAAACACTGAACACTGAAAGTTTTAGAAAAGATAGGCCATTTATTTTACAGAATATCGTTCAATTTGAGTTTTTCTGATGTTTCCTCATGATTAGATTGAATTTATGCATTTTTTGGCAGGACAAATACAGAGATCATATTGTGTGCTTCCCAGGGAATTGCATCAGGAGTCACATGTTGTTATTTTGTCCCATTATTGGAATATTAACTCTGCAGTGTCATCTTTTAGGTTCCTCCACTGTAAAGTTAGTACTTTTGTGGAAAGATTCACTGAGTCTAGATAAATATGCATTTCCTTATCAATCTTTTCCATTGATGATCCTTGTCTCAGTAGTAGTTGATATTCTTAAAGTTGTTCTGTATTGTCCCGAGTCTTTTAGACTGCAGAGAAATAAGGCAAAATGCAGGCCAAACATTGGTCACAAAGTTAGAAAGTTAAGTATATGTTAGTTATTAAAGTATTTATTGATATGGGTATATGACAAAAATATCCATTTTTATCCAGTTAGATTTTACTTTAAGCTTTTGGTAGTAGTAATTTTTTTTTTAATTACTTAAAGATAAAAAGTTATTTCAGTAGTTAAAAGATAACCTCTTAAACCAAGGTTGAAAACAGTACAGTGTATTTATTCATTTGAGGCTTAGTAAATTTTAATTTGAGTATTAAACTTCTCTAAAATTTTTTTTTTTTTTATTTGGTTGGGGGCAGGTAATTAGGTTCATTTATTTACTCTTGGAGGAGGTACTGGGAATTGAACCCAGGACCTCATGCATGCTAAGCATGTGCTCTACCACTTCAGCCGTACCTTCCCCACCCTAAACTTCTATAAGTTTATACACACACAAACACATACATATATCCCATAGTTCATTAAAATGTAAAAAAAAAAAAAAAAAACCCACTGTGCTCTGTTATAATGGAATTATTTGTATTTATCTGGAAAATATAATTGCCTGTGCTGATGAGCAGATTTTTTTCAGAGATCTCTAGATCTCTAAGATGTCTTCAAGTTCTAAGGTTTTGTGATTCCTTGATTTTATAAAAGTTTTGCATATTCAGTTAGGTCCATAGAGTTATTTAGTGTGTTATAAAATAAGTGAGATAGGCCAAGGATTCAGCTTCAGGAGAGCACAGCGCTCTCTAAGGTGTCTAAGGTGTCTAAGGTCACGGGAACTCAGTTTTCTTAGGACGTGCTTGGGAGGTGCTCCTGGGCGGAACAGATGAGGAGAAGGCTAGAAAATAAGGAGAAGCTTACTGTGTGTTTCTGTTACCAGTTGACTTCTTTTAACATAAAAATATGAATTTGAAAATAATTTTTCATTTAAATTAACTGATAGGTTAAACCTTCTCTCGATGAAGCCTTTGTCATCCAAGAACAGAATGTTGCACTCAATTTCATTGGTTCAAGAGGAGCAAAGCCTGGTGTCACCAAAGAGAAAAGAATTAAATATGCAAAGGAAGTCTTACAGAAAGAAATGCTCCCTCATGTTGGCGTCAGTGATTTTTGTGAGACCAAGAAAGCTTATTTCTTAGGGTACGTTAAATTTCATTGTTCTAAGTTCTTTGCCAAGATACGGTTTTAATAAAAGTTTTTCTTACAGCTAAAAATGTCAAAATTGATGTTTTTAATATGTAAGTTAAGAAAAAGCCAAAATCATGTGTTTTCTTTTTTACTTCTTTTTTAAAAGGTACATGGTTCATAGGTTGCTTCTAGCAGCTTTGGGTAGAAGAGAATTAGATGACAGAGATCACTATGGAAACAAAAGATTGGACCTTGCTGGACCACTACTTGCATTCTTATTTAGAGGGTAAGAAGTTATAGAATGATGTTGAAAGTAGAGAGATTTCACTTTGGATTATTTCACATGGAGGTGCCCCATCCATATTGGGTACATATGAAGTTAGCTGTATTTTTTTTGCCACTTGCTCAGATTTAGTTCTATTTCTTGTCTGAAAATGTCAAGTTTGTGAGGAATTGTTTATTACTTGTGTACATTTTCTTTATTCCTCTCTACTGTTACAAGGCATTTGAAAAAGCTGTTACTGCCTTGATTTTCTAAGTGCTGATAATGGAATTTTTATTAGTTCTGCTTTGCATTTTATAAAAACACATAAGCTGGAGGGAAATCTCTCAAAATACGAGCAGTGGTTGTGTCATTATTGGGGTTATATGTGATTTTTATTTTATTCGAGATACGTTTTTATGTTTTCTGTATTTTCTATAATGAACATATAATACTTTTATAATTAAAAAACTTATTTGTAAAAATAATGTAGGCAATTTAATACAAAAACAATATTAGCAACGTTTTGTACATATTCTATTATTTATTGTGTTATATATTAGTGTTTTTCAAACTTCTTTCACGATCATCCCACTAAGAAGCCTCTTACGACATTTCCCCCTAATTGCTTTGCCTGTGTATGTTTATGTACTGTATGTACACCTGTGCATTTTATATAAAAAGTAGTAACCTCCCTCCACCTCAATCACTTTTCGCCCCCTTGTGGGTTATATTGTCCCCGTTGACAAGGCACTTTGTAGACCTTTGCGTGTTTAAAATAATACTGTTTTATTGGGCAGAATGTTTAAGAATTTGCTTAAAGAAGTACGGATCTATGCACAGAAGTTCATTGATCGAGGAAAGGATTTTAACTTGGAGTTGGCAATTAAAACAAGGATTATATCTGATGGCCTAAAATACTCCTTAGCTACTGGAAACTGGGGTGACCAAAAGAAAGCTCATCAAGCCAGAGCTGGGGTATCTCAGGTAAGGATGTGTCGACTATGACTACAGTTTTGATAAGAAAATGTTATGGAACTAACAGAATCTTTCACTCATCGAATGTAAATTATTTAGCTTTTTTTTTTTTTTTCTTGATCAGAGGTAGAAGCACTTGGGGGCTTTTGAATTATGAAAGTGAAATTTTTCTTAAATTAGCTATTAGTATTACTAAGAGAGATTTAAACTTTTGGCTTACATCAAGATAGTTAATAAATTTGAGTAGCTACTTGGAAGGTGAGATGGTCCATGTTTGTGAAATTTTTATGTCTTAAAGACTCCATAGTAGAAGCTGATGCCCAGAGAATAGAAGGGCATCTGCTTCCTTTTTTTGCAAAATGTAATACTTTAACACTTATTTCTCTATGTTGGCCTCTTGTATGTACAGTGACTGTAATAGCTACTCTCAGAAGGAGAATTGGGGGAACCTTTTACAAAAATGTCTCACTAGACATATTTATTTATTTACTTTTTGTAACTATTTTTCATATAAAATTGAAAATTTATAATATACATGTTTAGCTTTGTGGAATTTGGGGGGAATCTCCCCCTTTGCTTTTTTTTTTTTTTTTAACCAGCCTGTACCAGTGTCACCTGAGATTAATTTGGCATTCAGATACCAACTTTAAGCTTCTGATTCCTAGAAACATACTACAGATTTTAAGAAATTTTAGAAGGATGCTGATAGCCCAAGTTAATTTCTAGTTCCTTTTAACTTAATACGAATTTGTTGAGTATACTTGGTGTTTGTGATGCTGCGTTCAAAAACACAAATGAGATACTCTTCCAGCCCTCAAGGAGCTCACCATCTATCAGTGGAAACATTCATCCATGTGCAGCTCACTTTGCTTTGAGCTCAATTATGATAAATGTCATCCTGCCAATTCAGTGTACAGCTCTTGGGACTTATGATGTGCCAGGCACTCTGCTGTACATTGGAGATGCAAAGATGAATAAAACATGATCTCTGTTCTTAAGTAGTTTACAGTCTGTACTCATAGACAGACATAAACAGATATTACAGCATGGTACAGTGAGTATTAAATGAGAGCTGTGCACACCTGCTCTGTGGAGATGCTGGAGAAGGCATTTAGCACAGGCTGAGAGGGTGAAAAGTGTTTTCTTTAGGAGGTGACACTTGAGCTGAATCTTGAAGGGTAGTTATTGGAAAATGGCCCAAGCCTGGGAGGAGGATAAAACTAGTAGCTCACA
Source organism: Camelus bactrianus (assembly GCF_048773025.1). NCBI lineage: Eukaryota > Metazoa > Chordata > Mammalia > Artiodactyla > Camelidae > Camelus > Camelus bactrianus. The sequence continues at coordinate 74,020,448 of NC_133540.1, forward strand.
GGAAAACTGGAAAAAATTTAATATCCTTAACAAAGGGACAGAGAGGGGAAAGAGCATATATGTATGGGAGGAGCGAGAGCAGCCTAGGGTTTTCAAATCAAAGTGGGAGAGTTAGGAAGATGGGGTTGGAGAAGGAAGCTGGGAACAGCCCATAGAGTGGAGTGACATGTTCATTTTTGTTTTTTAGGTAGCTTCACAGTAGTTGGCAGTGTGGAGAAAAGATTTGAGAAGAGCAAAATTGTTGGCAGGAAGATTGTTGCAACAGGCTGAGTGAGAAATAATTAGGGCCTACACTAGAGCAGTCTTGTAGAGGGGGAGACAAATTTGAGAAATACTTGGGAAGTAAGTTTTGTAAGACTGTTCTTCATGGAGGTGGGTGAGATGTCTTCTATAGAGGTGGTAACATTTCACTAGGCAGAGTAGAATGGGGAAGTGCATTCCATTTGGTGGCAATAGCATGGTCAGAGGTTTGGGGTTTTGCAGTGTGGATGGGGTACAGGAGTTCTGGAGACTGGTAGGGGAAGGTCCTCTGGGACATCATTGAGAAGTGCTTTATTGTCATGCTCCTCTGTAGTTGGTGGGGGCCTGTTTTATATTTTTTAAGTGAGTGAGTGATATGAACATATCTGTTTTATTAATTCTGGTAACTGAGGAGGTTGGATTGAAGAGGGAGACTGTAAGGATTTTTGAGCTGATTGTAGTACAGTAGGCAAGAGGTAAGGGGCTGGTCTGTTGCTGTGACACTGGGAATGGAGGGGTTGGCTTTTAGAGAAAATTTGAAAGTAGTGTTGACAGGATATGTCTATTGATGTGTATAAAGGAGGAGGTCAGAGACAAAAATATTTTGAGATTTCTGGATTGGAAGATTAAGGGAAAAGTGATACCATTAACCATGACAGGAGACTTAGGAAGAGGAAGGAGGTTTGGGTTGTTGTAGAGCTGGGGAAAGTGGTGATTTGTTAGTAGGTACATTGAACTTGTGTTGCTTGCTTTATATCCCTCTAAGTATTACCTTACTTATAGAACACTAAGCAAGGCAATACTTGTAAATATTGAATCTCTGTGTTGGACTCAGAGGTCTCAGCCTGGCGGAAGTTCTGGGATGGATTAGTGATGTCTTCTACGGTCAGAGAAATGTGAGTTGGTAGCATTTAACACTTTCTGAGTGCCTAATGTGTGCCAGGTACTGTTCTAGGTATTTGGATGTAACAGAACAAAGCAAACAAATATAAAATTGCCACCCTTGTAAAACTAACATCCTTGTGGTTGGAGACAGACCATAAGCAAAAGTTACGTGGTATGTTAGAACTGTATGTCTCACGTTTGCCATCCCTGCTATAAGCCTCAGTTAAGTTATGGGGGTGAACAAGATTATCCAGGGCAGGGTGGAGAAAGAGGGATAGGGATAGTTGGACATTGGGTGGATTATATGTAACAATATGACTTTACCTCATTCTACTATTTGCCAAAAATGTGATAGTATGAGTAACAGAAATGCCCAAACTTTAAAGATTTACTGTTGTTTTTTAGGTATTAAACCGCCTGACTTTTGCATCTACTCTTTCTCACCTGCGTCGTTTAAACTCTCCCATTGGTAGAGATGGCAAGCTAGCAAAACCAAGACAGTTGCACAATACGTTGTGGGGAATGGTGTGTCCTGCTGAGACCCCAGAGGTAATGCACTAGAATTTATGTTCAAAACAAAGAGTCTGACAGGAGTTATGTAGAGGATAATTACTTTTAGAAGTAAGTTTTTATTTAATTATACATTGTGGTTTAGAACTAATGTGTCATTTATAATTTTGTTCTTCGGAAGTGAGAGTACAGCCTGAGAGTAAACTGAAGGAAAAGTGTTTATGGAGAAGAATTTTGATAGCCATGTTAAATCAATATGAATAATACGTACTTTGTTTATTCCAAGGGCCATGCTGTCGGACTTGTGAAGAATTTAGCTCTGATGGCTTATATTTCAGTTGGATCTCAACCTTCTCCAATTCTGGAATTTTTAGAAGAATGGAGTATGGAAAATTTAGAAGAAATTTCTCCTGCAGCTATTGCTGAGTGGGTATAGATGCAACTTAAAAACAAAAAATAGAAAACTATTGTTAATCTTTGGTTATAGAGTTACTAAGTGCAAAATGCTGTTTGGTTTTACATTTTAGTGCAACCAAGATTTTTGTTAATGGCTGCTGGGTTGGAATACATAAAGATCCTGAACAACTTATGAACACTCTAAGGAAATTGCGGCGTCAGATGGACATCATTGTGTCTGAAGTAAGAGTCTTTAACTAAGAGGGCATGATCTGTGAGATTTCTAAACGGGGCATAAGACTAGTGAAAGTTATTTTTGCATTGGTATCTTTCTTGAACTAGTTTCCTTTGAATTATAAAGTAATTGTCAAAAGTCTAGGTGATGTTTTGAGCTAAATTTAATTATAAGGTATTACTTGCTGTAATGTCTTAGATAATATGCATTTAAAATTTTGGCATGTAATTTAAGTTTTTAAGTTATATTTTGGAGCTCAAATTACATTTTAAAGTAAAAGAAATTCTTTTGAGAATCTTTTTGTAAAGCTGACAATAATGCTTTTAAAAAGAGAATGAGCTTTCTGATTTCTCCTTTGTCTGAATCCAGAGATTCATTCATGAAATGTGATACACCTTTATTAGATTCTCTTATGTTTATTTATTTTATTTATTTATTTATTTATTTATTTATTTATTTATTTGGTGGGGGGGAGGTAATTAGGCTTATTTAATTTTGGAAGAGGTACTGGGGATTGAACCCAGGACCTTGTGTATGCTAAGCGTGCGCTCTACCACTTGAGCTATACCCTCCTCCCCATTCTCTTATGTTTAGGTGAATGTTGAAGTGCCCTGGGATTAGGATGGGTTTTGTTTTTTTTTTTTAATCATTAAAATATAAGATGAGTTTTTTTTCCTCCCCAAAATAGGGCTTTTGCTTTTAGTGTCCTGTATTGAGGGCTTAGACTTAGGCTTTTGATTTCCCCAAATCTACACTTTGGAATCTGTCTAGGTGAAAGTGGGTTTGGGAAGAAACTATAACACACTTAAGCTTCTTCCTGTCTACCTAGCAAAGCAGAGAGTTGAAGTTTGGCTGCTCCAGGTCTTCTGGCAGGCAGACCCTGGGTTTTGACCTGGTGTATTCATAGCTTACTGTCTGGAACAGCATGCTTCACTTGAGGGCAGGCAGGTCTGAGAGAAGGCCTAAGAACCCAAATTCACTGTGTTGTTTATGACTGAGACCTTTGTTAATGCCGTGTGTTTCTGCAGAGAGCTGCGTTCAGGTTTTTTATCATCTCTAGAGTGAAATTAAATTCTTCATGTTGTTTTAGGCCTCTTTACCTTCCCATGGGCCCATTCACTCAACCTGGAGTGCTTGTGTGCTCCTTGAAAATGGACAGTAGGGAGAGGGGTGCTTACTACTTTTTTTAGGTAAATCTCACTTATTCTGCAAAACTTCTGTATTAACTCTCCCTCCTTCAGGATGCTTTACCTGTCTCCCCAGTTTGATTTTTTGTAAAGGGCCATATATTAAATACTTTAGGCTTTGTTTACCTTATAGTGTTTGTTGTGTATTCAGCTGTGCTGTTGTAGTGAAAAGTAGCTGTAGATAATACATAAACCAGTAAGACTTTATTTACAAAAATAGACAGCAAGTGAGGGCAGATTTGGCCTGCAGGCTAGTCTCTGAGCCCCTGATTTAGATCTCTGTGACTAAATATAGCATATTTTCCTTAAATAACTTCTGACAGAATGCTTATACTAGATAGTAATTTGATTTATTTGCCTGCCTTACCTGCCACACTGTTAACTTCTCAGAGGTGGGGACTGTGCCTTAATACAACTTTGTATTTCCAGTTCTGAGCATGATACCTAACATGTAGTGCTTAACACTGAGTGAATGTTGAACCTGTAAATGGACCCTGTGTCCTTGGACTAGGCTCTTTAATCTCCTGTTGGAGAGTGTTGTTGAGAGCCTCGAAGGGGGAGAATTGTATATATTTTTAGGAGTCTAGTGCTTTTCCCTTATATTTTCTGATAACCAGACGTCCTGATTTTACCTGTTTCTAACTTTAGCCTTGTGTTGGACCTGTTAGGCTTTCCTGTCAACAGTCCTCTCAAGAACATCTATTTTGGAACACAAGATACTGTTTGGCCTTTGAGGGGACACAGCTCAATTTATGTCTTCCTATTAAGACAGTAGAGCTATATTCTATTAGCTATGTTTTAATGTAATATTCTGTATTATATTAGAAATTCTGTTAAAGATTCAAGGCAAGCATTTGAGAATGCCCCTTATGATATTTTTCCTCATAAACACAGTGTTTCATCTCAGATTGTTTTCGAAGGACAGGAAGTGGGCTAAGAATGTGGGTGGTGCATTTACTGTTTCTTGGCTTTTGATTTTTTACTTTGGGACAACTTGATATTTTTGACCAAGCTTTTATGATTTACTGTTTTCAAACGGAGTAATCCAAACCTTTCATTTCTTAAATAAACTTAATCTTTTCTTGAATAAGAGTATCCAGATGTGATTTCACTTTTTTAAAAAAATTTTTTAATTTTTAATTTTTTAAATTTTTTGTTTTTGTGTTTTGGGGGGTAGGTAATTAGGTTTACTTATTTTTTAATTATTATTTTTCGTTTAACTGGAGATACTGGTGATCGAATCCATGACCTCATACATGCTAAGCATGCGCTCTACCCACTGAGCTGTACCCTCCCCCCTGATTTCACTTTTTAAAGTATTTTTGTGGAGAAATACCAATCTATTTTTCCATTTTCCAACTCATTGGCAATTGATTTCTTAGTTGACTTTTGAGATTATATATTAGATCTACGTAATTCACTGGAAATTCTTATTTGTTTATTCCTTAACTTATTTCTTTATTGGCACTTCGGATTCTATAGTGCCTTTAACAATTATGTACTTTATTGTAAATTTTCCCAGAATATTTTTGACATTTTCTAGGAATATATTTTTTAGCACTATCCAGAAGTATAATGTGAGTTACATATGCAGCTAAAATTTTTCTAGTAATCATATTAAAAAAGGGAAAAAAAGAAATGGATTAAATAGTTTAAATATATTTTATTTGACCTGAAACATCAACAGTGTTAAGATTTCAACATATAATCAATGGGAAATTATTAATGATAAGTTTTGCTTTTTTTTGGTACCATCTTTGAAATCCAGTGAGTAGTTTATACTTACAGCATATCTCACATCATCAGAATGGCCACATTTCAAGTGCTCAGTAGTGTCACGTGGCTAGTGACTGCTGTATTAGACAGCTAGACCATAAGCCATTTGTCTAATAGGTAATTGTGAGAATTCAGGCTTATTACTGGAAAACTGTGATCAGGGCAAAGCGATATAGGGCTGGTTTTTGAAAGGTTACACAGTGAAGTAAGTATATGTAATTATCAAAGAGGCAAAATAAGAAATTATCATATACTAGTGTTTGTGATATCAAAATATATTTTCTTCATATTATTTTACATGACATCATTACCAGATGTTGTTCCAGTCTGTAATTACCAAGGTTAGATATTTATCCTGCATAAAATTTTAGATTATACCTAGGTTTTTAATATATCTAATAATGATGAACTAAGATTTTTTAATTTTATTTGATAATTTATTGGTCTTAATTGTATTTTTAGCTAAGCCTTGATGATGCAGAAAAAGTAAAATTCATGAGACTGTTTTGTCTTTTTATGTGTAGGTTTCTATGATCAGGGATATTCGAGAGAGGGAAATTCGGATCTATACAGATGCAGGCCGTATATGTAGACCACTTCTGATTGTGGAAAAACAAAAGCTACTTTTGAAGAAGAGACACATTGATCAGTTGAAAGAGAGAGAATATAACAATTACAGGTAAGTACACGCAATTAAAAAAAAATGAGATATAATTCGCATGTCATAAAATTAACCATTTTAAGTATACAGTTAGGTGGTTTTTAGTATATTCACAAGCTTGTGCAACCATTACCACTGTGTAATTCCAGAGTACTTTCATGGACCCAAAAAGAAACTTTGTACCCTTAGCTGTCACATTTGCTTTTCTTAAGTTTTGTTATCAAGTAAGGGACTTGTAGGGTTTTGTTTAAGCATAAAAGTCTTTGTGACATGGAAAAGACTACCTCTACTACTAATAAGAAATAACCTATATAATATAAACAATTTATGGTATAATAAATTTAGTAAAAAGAATGTTTTATAATTTATTATTAGTGATATATGAACGTATATATTTTCATTGTAAAAAATTTCAAACAATTGGTGTAATAAAAATATGTAAAAGTCTTCAATTCACATTCTCCTTTTCAAAAGTAAATACTGTTACCAGTTGGGTTATCTATTCTTCCAGACGTTATTCTTTATATACTCACCCTCTAGCCCCACAAGTGGTTTCCTTAGAGCAAGGCAAAACAAACTAATAATAGTTTTGGAGCCATACTGTATGTGTATTGTTCAGTAACTTTTTTTTTTTCGCCGTTAACAATAATATACGTATTTTGGAGTTCTTTCTATATCAGTACATAGAGATACAGGAATAGTCTTTATTAAGTAGAAAAACTAGATAGTTAAAATAGTTCAGAGGGTAAGGAAATTAAGTGAATTCTTCTTTTTTAGTTGGCAGGATCTTGTGGCCAGTGGGGTAGTAGAATATATTGATACCCTAGAAGAAGAAACAGTGATGCTCGCAATGACCCCAGATGATTTACAGGAGAAAGAAGTAGCTTATTGTTCTACCTATACTCACTGCGAAATTCATCCGTCAATGATTCTTGGTGTCTGTGCATCTATTATTCCTTTTCCTGATCATAACCAGGTTGGTAGCAGTTTTTAACTATGGTTTGTAAGGAATTGGAAGAAGTAAAATAAAAATTAGAGATTAATCTGTAGTTTCTTCCAAAAGAAAAGCCTTTTAATGTAAAGGCTATGAACTACGGAGTCCGTAGGAGTCATAACTGATTATTCCAAGTGGTTATCACTTATCTTTCAGAAAAAGCAAGAACTTTACCAATCATGTTTCTGATTTATGAAGTACCTGTAGAGTCTGTTTATTTAGAAGTAATTAAATTTTCATTGATTCTACTTTTCATTTTTACCTTTAGTCCCCTAGAAACACATACCAGTCTGCTATGGGTAAGCAGGCTATGGGGGTTTATATCACCAACTTTCATGTTCGTATGGATACACTGGCCCATGTTCTCTATTATCCTCAAAAACCACTTGTGACTACACGGTCAATGGAATACCTACGATTTAGAGAGCTGCCGGCAGGTATGTCCAGTTCTGTTCTACGTTTTTTAAGAGCCTTCCATGCTTAAGGTACTTTTGTGGGTGCTTGGAAGGGTTATAAAATGCATATCACACAGTCTATTCTCACAGAATTTATAGTGTGGGAAAACATGAGTAAAATTAAATAAAAAGGTAGATATGTGGAAAGTGTTGTGAGGAAGGTGTAGAGTCCTTTGGAAGCTCAGTGTGAAGGAAATGATTGATTCCTGTTGGAAGTCTAAAGGCAGCTTCATGAGGGAGGTAGCATTTTGGACTAAAGTTGATGAAAGGGTATTTGAATTTGAGAGATGGTTTGAACAAGGGTCTAGATGCATGAAGGCAACAGTCAATATTTACATCAGTTTAGGATGGCTGGAGTATAAATGCATGGGAGTGACATTTGGTCTCAGTGTGGAGACAGCAGATTGGATTTCATTTTGAGAATGAAGACCTATCCAGCCTTTTTGATGAAGGTAGTAATACAATTAGAAATTTATTTTAGGAATATCATTTTGACAGTCATATAAGGCATAGATTAGAGTCAGATATGGTATTAAGCAGGGGGATAATTTAGAGATTTTTTTGCTGTGGTCTAAGTGAGAAAGGGAAGGTCCTTATTAAGAAATGAAACAGAGTAAGGGTGTGAGATACCTGTTGGAATACACTTGATAGGACTTGATTACTGATTGGATGTGGAATGAAGAAGAGAGTGAAGAAAGGAATTGGAAATACTGTTGGTGTTCTGGCTTTTGTGATCAAGGAGGGAGAGACATTTTAATAGAATTGGCAGCATGTTAGAAGAAAGAAAAGGTTTTAGAGGTAAGATAATTCAGTTTTCCACATGTGGATTTTGAGTTGCTGCCAACACATAGGAGTGATCTTTCAACAGTGAGTTGCAAATGTGGTTAGAAAGGTCAATTATAGAACTGTGAAGTTTTTTGATATACTAATGATAATTACAAATTTTTAGAAATTGCTGAGGGAAAATTCAGAGTGAGAATAAAGCCAGAGACAGGACTTTAGGCACTGGGAAAAGAAATAAAGAGAGGAGATTTGAAATGTAGTTGATAAAGAATTAGAAATTTGCAGGAGGAGATTCTCAAGGAGACTGGAAAACAGGTAAAATGGTGCAGAGAAGTCTGAAGTGTATGAGAGCGTTGAATCTAAAGGAGACAGCATAGTTCTGCACAATTGTTCTTATTGTATTATTGGCAGAAATTGGCTTTGACTGTGGATAATATTATTTATTTAGTAAAGGTTGCCTTGTAAATAGTGGCTGTAAGTTATTTACTGTAATAGGGAATCTAATATTTTGATAGCAAATTCTCACAAGTTAGAATGATTTATTTTCAGAGTCCTCCACAAGGGGTTACTCTTGTCTGAAAAACAAAATCTGTTAATGTTGTATCTAATACGCTCATATCTTTGGGCCGTGCTTGCAGTGCTGTGTTTTCTTCCACATTTAGATAACAGTTTCTTTACAGCTAAAGAAGAAAAGAAATGTGGGTGAAGGATTGGATTTGAAATAGAATGTTCCCTTTGGTGCTGTTATGAAGTGGTGAGGACATCACTGTTAGGGACTACATGACTTTCAGTTCTGTCATTGCTTCACGCCTTTATTGTGTTATCTTTTTAAAAAACTTTTTTGAGATAATTTCAAGCTTACAGAAAAGTTGTGAGACTATTATAAAGAACTCCTGTATGCTCTTCATCCATATTTCCTAGCTCACATTTGCCTTATTCTTTCCCTTTCTCTCTCTTCCAGAACCATGTAAAAGTAAGTTGCAGATGTGAAGCCCCATCACTCTTTAATTCTTCAGTGTATGTTTCCTAAAAACAGGAACATTCTCCACAGTACAGCTATCAAAATCAGGAGGTTAACATTGATACCCATCTAGTCAGCAGTCCCCAACTGTGATTTTGCCAGCTGTTCTGATGTCTTGTATGGGTCTAGGATCTAATCCAGGATCGTGCATGTCTCTTAGTCTCCTTAATCTGGAACAGTTCTATAATCTTTCCTTGTTTCTTATGACTCAGTCTAATTACTTTGTACATTGTCTCTCCATTTGGGTTTGATTGTTGTTTCCCTATGATTTATATTCAGGTTATGAATTTTTGGCAGGACTAGCATAGAAGCGATGCTATACTCTCAGTGCATCATATCAGGAGGCACATGCTGTCTGTATGTCCCATTATTAGTGATTTTAACTTTTTTCATGTGATTAAGATGGTGTCTGTCAGGTTTCTCCACTTTTTGTTAATTGTAAGTATTTTGCAATTATTAAGTAAGAAGTCTTTGTGAGGAGATACTCTGAGATGATGTAAATATCCTATTCCTTGTCACACTTTGAGCCATTAATTTAGCATGTGATTGTTGCCAAGTGGTGATTTTCTATTTTGATGCTGACATTGTCCCAGATTTTCCAGTGGGAACATCTTCAAGATGACTCCTGATAGGTCCTCATCATTGTTTAAGCACTTCCTTACATTTTGCCTCATCTTGTTCTTTCCTTCTCCTAAACTTGGACTTGGCCATTTTTCCTTTTGGTGAAGAGTAGTATGTAGAAACCAAAATCTGACTGCTAGGTGCGCTCCTTGCTGTTAAAATGTCATCATTTCTGGGTCCTCTCAGCTGACGGATCTAGGAAAATATACGTAGGCATATGTCCCTCCCCACCTTTATCTACTTTCATATCTCTATATACTAAGGAACCATGAGTTCACATCAGTATCTCCCATCCCAATACAACACCATAGTGTTTATTTTAGAACTCCATTTTCTGACAGTGAGAAACCTGGTTCTCATTGTCCTCAATATATTTAATTATTTGTCATTTTGTTGTTGTAACCAATCTCCTGACCATTCTGGCTGAATTAGTAGCCCTGACCTTGCCTAACACTCTGGCTACATTGGCCAGATTCTGAGCCCTGACTAATGGGAAGTGGCTAATCAGTTTATGTTCTTTTGATTAGTATCATTCCTTTTTCTATAGAGTACTGTTACCTTGGTTGACATCTTCTGGGAGCAAAGATCCTTATGGGACAGAAGTGGGTCAGAGTACTTAGAGCCTCTTCAGTGCTGCACTGAGGTTTGAGGTTTGGAGGCCGGGGTCAGGGGTGAAACAAAGTGACAGGAGTTTGAACCTAGCTGACAGGTGGGTTGTAATCCTAGATTTCACATGTTTATAGTCCTTGAGATCACAGATACTTTTTAAAAAGCAGTATTTATTGAGCAGTTTTGTGTGAAACACCATCCAAGCACCATTTACACATGTTATTTCTAAGCGTCATAAAAGCTTTGTGATGTTTTTTCACCTACAAAATGAGAATAATAATTGTACTGCCTCATGAAGCTTTTGTGGTGATTAAATGGTTAAATCCACTTAAAACTAGCAGTTAATAAGGGAGTAATAAATGTTAGCTGATTAGTAATAGTGGTGTGGTTGTTTCATCTCTGTTTTACGAATGTGGGGATAAGATCAGAAAGGTTAATTACCCAGCTATACAGCTTAAGAAATGTGTAAGTCCAGAATCAGACCAGTAAACTCTGTGGTCTATTTTTTTTTTCCTTTTTGACCAGATGTAGGCCCCCCAACCCCTTTTCCTTTCTTGTGCTCATTCCTTTTCACTACATTGTTTCTTGACTTGGGGCTTTTAAACTAAGAAGAAAATATCAGAAATATAATTCAGAAGATCACTTTTAGCTAAATTTAGCTGATCTCTTAGACTTGCCCAGATAACCTTGGATAAAGGTTGTAGGATGGAGGGAGGGGGTGGCCTCTAGGACTGTAGTAGATGTAGCATGTGTGGGCAGGCAATCCAGGGATTGTCACAGGAAAGGAGGAAAGCCCCCAAGAACCAAGACAGTTGAGCACCTACAGGCTGTATCAGCAGCTGGAGGAGAGGGGCCATAGGCAGCCCTCCACAGAAACGTGAGGACATGCTGGGGAAGTTTCGCCTGTTCTACATATCACAAATATCGCATATGTCCTGCTCCAGGCTTCCCTGGTAGTAGGATTATGTCACATATGCCCAGACCCTGGGATTTCTGCAAATTCTCATCTTTTCAAATCCTCCCTACCTTCAAGATCTTGCATCTTTACCTACTTTCTCTGCATTATGCTACTTGACCATTTGTGAAACTTTAAATTCTTCTAGTTTTCTCAGAGAATCCACACAAAAAGGTGATGACTAGTGTGGATATTATTAAAGATTTCTTGGAGGAAGTAATTTAGATTTGAAGAGGAGTTTTCATCTTACACTTGAGGGGTGACTGACTTTACCTCTAAAAACCCTCTGGCTCCCTGCTACTAGGCACTTTATCTCTGGCCCTTCCCAGGAAAGACTAAGCTTCCCTGACACTGCCCTTCCCTTGGAGGATTTCCTACACCCCTTCCTCTCCCAGCAGAGCATTTTAGTTTTTCCTGCTTCAAAGTTAAGTACATAAGCCCATCAAGGTGCTCAGAACAACAGATGCCCTCTTGTTACTATGATCCTTCTTCCTTAGAGAGCAGTCAGTGTTAAATTTAGCACAAAGCATTTAGTCTTATCTGTTAAACAGGGCTTGCGGTCTCAGATTTCCACAGGGTTAGGCATGATTGGTTAGTATGTGGAATTGGAGAGAGGTTCACCTTTCTACTGGGGTTAGCCCTATTCAGCTTCAGCTTATGGTTTTAATGTGTGCATGCAGACTTAAGTGATGCCAGATCTGATTTTTCAAGAAAAAGTTTTTGTGTGAATTTATTTTTTACAATGTTATGAATGAATTCAAGTTTAAAACTGGAATCAGCTCCCTTGGGCCAGTGCTTTTGAAATAGCCAGTGGAAAGCTTTCTATAGCACAGCAGACAGAACTTTTAAGGAGCAAATGTATTTGTTAGGGAGGAGGGCCTGCCTTTTGCATGTATCTCTTTCTCCAGATCTATTCCTACCTTGGGGCTGGGAATTACTGGGACTCAGGGACTTGGACGAGTCTCTTTAGTGACCCAGATCGAGACCATCAGCACTGCTACCCCTTACCTGCACTCTGCTTGTTACAACTTTTGTACCCCTGCACTACACATAAAAGAGTAAATGAATGGTGTGTTTCCTCTTGATGGATGGTTTGTGTTTTGAAAATTGAATTTAGCTTTAAGGAAGCAAATATAAACTTTATTCAGAATTTAGATAACCAAAACATTCAATCATCCAGATTTTGTTTCCTTTGTATTCTGTAGTCATAGTTTTTACTCCACATTTGAAATACGTAGATCAAGATATTAACTATAGCTTTAGAATTGGGTGTTTCAATTTTTAGAAAATCTGTTGATTGACATATATATGAGTTATGTTCATTGAAATCTTACATTTAACAGTCATTTCTTACATTGCAATCTACTAGTTTATAGAGTTTTCACCTTTTTTTTTTTTCTTCTTTAACACTTGTTACTCTAAATCTTTATGGTCTCATCAAAAATAGTTTTGGCAGCAACATCTAAATGAGATTGTGGTGGGGAAGATAATGCCACTTTTTTTGGTGGCATAAGTAGAGGATCTAGGAGCAGAGCAAGGCTAGGAAGAGGAACAGGGCAGTACCCGACCTAGAATCAGAAATCAGGAGACAAGGAGCTGGGGCTTGAGCTTATTGCTTATTAACTTTGGGATCATGGAGAAGTTTTTTATTAGAGCTTTCTGATAGTGAAAATAATAATATTTACCTTGTTTATGGCATAGGGTTGCTGTGAGAATCATTGAAACTTGGGTGGGGGAGGTACTTTGTATATATGAGGTGACTTGTATATATAATTACTGATTATAAAAATGAATACTATTGGGAATGACTATTATTAGAATTTGCTTATATTAGACAATAGGCCACCAGGGTAGTTGTCTCACAGATAGTTATTCTAAGAGTAGACCTTGAAAGTTACCATGGAGAAACATCTATGGCAAATATGATTAAATAAAATTGATTTAAAAGAAAGGTGCTGTTTTTCTGTTTCTCAGATGATGCTTAAATGTTTGCTCTTAAATGCAGGTATCAACTCAATTGTGGCCATTGCATCATACACTGGATATAATCAAGAAGACTCTGTTATCATGAATCGTTCAGCTGTAGACCGAGGCTTTTTCAGGTCAGCTATTTATAAAAGTTGTCAAAACACAGATATAGTGGAAATATGGATATTTTAATCAAAAAAAGTTGTTTAAAAATAGTTTGACTTGTGTGTGTCCAGGCTTTTTGGTTGTTTTGAATGTTAGGCTGGAAGAAATTTTGATCTGACAGTAGAGAAATTTTTCTGTTAAGATATTTAATCTTCTGCCTCCATTCATGAAACTTTATGGATATCTGGCAGGCATATGTTGCTGTATGGTTGCCTGTATAGGGTTTAGTGTGATGAAATCAATGCCCTACTCCAGCAAGTAGAAGGCCTAGTTGATGGTCACAAACAACTGCTGTTGATCTCGTGATTTTCAGGTACTAATGTTTTTAGCCCCCCTTTTTGTAAGTAAATACATGTTTGTACTATATATAAAATGGATAAACAAGTTTCTACTGTATGGCACAGGGAACAATATTCAATATCTTGTAGTAAACTATAATGAAAAAATATGAAAAAGAATACATGTATGTGTATGGATGATTGAAACATGCTATACACCAGAAATAGACACAACATCTTAAACTGACTACATATACATCAGTTAAAAAAAAATACATGTTTGCATTTCAATAATATAGAAATGTCTAAAGAAGAAATAAAAAATAAACCTATAGTTTTAGGGCCTATAGATAACTACTGTTAAAATTATAATATACTTTCTTTTTCAATCTTTTGTTAGGCTTCTGTTTGATTATTTTACTGTCAGACATTAATCTCAAATCCAAGGCATATGAAAATTGGTTAAAAGACTGGGAATTTAGAAGAGAGGGTGGCTTTTTTTTTCCCCCTGTATAGTTTCAGAGGATAGCACTAAGACCAGAGGTTCATGTTATACCTTAATATCATAAGCTTATCATTAGAAATATTGGAGCGGATCCTGGGTGATTATGTCTGAAGGTTATTGTGGAAGGGATTCTTGTTTTGGGTAGGAGGTTGGACTCTCACATATAATTCCAGCTGTGTTTATTTAAGGTTATGGGTCAAATATTACATGTGTGGCCTGTGTAATAGTTCTTAGGACTTAACTTTGACCCTTAATACAGTTAACTCCTGTCCTAGATTCATGGTTTACACTGCCTACCGGATACTAAGTAAAAATTATTGGTATGTTCTAAGCCCTATTATTAAAGGAAAATAGAAGTTAATTTTAGAACCATGTGTTTTTAGGTCTGTTTTCTATCGATCATACAAAGAACAGGAGTCTAAAAAAGGATTTGATCAAGAAGAGGTTTTTGAGAAGCCTACACGTGAAACTTGCCAGGGTAAGTGATATTGACATTTAAATTATGGAATTCGAAGTTAACTTACCATGGTTTTCTTTTTTTGCCACGTGGGAGTTTATTTCCTTATCATTCCTAGACCTCATTTTTAAGGAAATAATGTGTTTGCCAAGTCTTTGCATCCAGAAGTGGCTTGCTATAGTCCTTCCATAATGCTAGGTCCTGCATTGAGGAGGGGATTTAGGAAATCGGAGAGGTCATGTAATTTCATGGGACACACCTCAGCCCCCATTCTCGCTTGTGCTGTGTCCTGTCCCTCAGTTTATGTATTTGCATAGGAACTTCCCCCTCTTCACACTGTGGTGTGACCATAGTATTTGTCTAGCTGGAATATTTTATAAATGTTTAATAAATAAGAGGATACCTAGTACTTTTTGTTTCTTCTGGAAAACTCAAACTTATTTTCTAGTTACTATTTTTACAGACACTTAGAAGCTGTATACAGTGGGATGGATGGGATGTCCCAGGAAATGGGGTATCCTTGCTACAGTTTTAACCCTTAATAGTATTTTATGAAGTAAAATGTGTTTTGTTTTCTTAGGCATCTTCTTATTACTCCATTTCCTATGGGTGGTTCTATGTAGTAGTGAATTGATGTCCAGTGGAGTTAAGATTGTATAAAAAGAAATCCAGAATTTCTGTGAGAGATTGTATGTAGAGGACAGGTACTCTTCCTCATGTAATTGAGAGATCAGAAAGAAGATGGCAACACACTTACCCAAAGTCACTTAGCAAATGGAGAATATGATTTTCCAGTGCTCAGTCCAGTGCTTTTTTAGACTTCAGAATAGTTTGTAATTTGGAATAAGGGCACATTACTACACGTTGGAGATTCCTGTGAACTTCTGTCTGACTTGGAACTGATTTATGTATTTGGTTTTTAATCTATTTTGGGGGGATAATGTGACATTTAAAATACTTTTTATCATAGTACCATTTCAGAAAATTCTATTTCTTCTCAGGTATGAGGCATGCCATTTATGACAAACTGGATGATGATGGTTTGATAGCTCCTGGGGTTCGTGTATCAGGAGATGATGTTATTATAGGCAAAACAGTCACTTTGCCTGAAAATGAAGATGAATTGGAGGGCACTAACAGACGCTACACTAAGAGAGACTGTAGCACTTTTCTCAGGACTAGTGAGACGGGCATTGTGGATCAGGTTATGGTAACTCTCAACCAAGAAGGATATAAATTTTGTAAAATAAGGGTGAGTATAGCTTTGTCATATTGCTGTTAATAGAAAGCAAACCAGATCAACTTAACTAACCTAATTTTGTATGAATCCAGGTACGCTCTGTTAGAATTCCACAGATTGGAGACAAATTTGCTAGTCGACATGGTCAGAAGGGTACTTGTGGTATTCAGTATAGACAAGAGGTAGGTATCTTTTATCTTTTATCACCCCTAACCCAAAGTTTTGTTGAACATTTTATTAAATCAAAATGTGCTTTAACCAAGAGCCCAAAGGTAGTGAAGGCTTGACCTTTAATTTTAGTGTTGACTAAGTATATGAACATAATATGTTGAACAGAATTTAGGAGATGGAAGAGTTCAGATTAGGAGTGGGTTCTAGTTCTGTAGTTAAGAGATTTAACTTTTTTTTTTAAGTCTTTTAAAAAATTCCTTTATAGGACATGCCTTTCACCTGTGAAGGTATCACCCCCGATATCATCATAAACCCCCATGCCATCCCCTCTCGTATGACTATTGGTCACTTGATTGAATGTCTTCAAGGGAAGGTAAGAGTTTTTCTTTAAAAAGATAGGTTCCAAATTCATATTTATTCCAAAATTTTAGGTGATTTCTTTCATATTTGAGCCAGGGTACTTTGGAAAAAGCCAGTATGATACTTTCTTGCTTTTAAATTATTAGTGTTTTTATTTTTGTTTTGCAAAAATATGCAAAGTTCTGACTAAGTCAGAATTTCTGTAAAATTTACTATATCCAGTCTTTATTATTTTGACTGATTGTTTTCTATAAATGAAGAGTTAATAATTCTTTGGTGGTTAGTTCAGCGTGAACCTAATCATTTTATTTATACTGTTAGCTATGTGTGTATCTTTCAGTGGAGATTTTCTATTTTTAAGTATCTTGTTAAGGTAGAATGACTACAGCTATATGGACAGCTTGGTTTTAGGGCATGAAAATGTCATTTTCCTTGAGTCATTGGAAGTCTCATTCTTTTTGTATCTGGCCTCAGAGAGCTTCTTATTTGAAGGCTTATGATTGAGTTGTTTTTATTTTTTTAGGTAAAGAAGTTTGTTATAAACATTTTAAGTAAGATGCTAATAGAATGAACCTTAATATATTACAACTTTCTATAACATATATTTAATTCTTAATCTTAAGTTCAGAATGTCCCCTTTCCTAGAAAGGACTTTTTAAAAACTGAATTTTTATTGACATAGATTTCTAAAGGGAGACAGAAGGAAGTATTTTATTTTATTTTATTTTATTTTATTTTATTTTATTTTTATTTTTATTTTTATTTTTATTTTTATTTTTATTTTTAATTTATTTTTTAGGGGGGAGGTAATTAGGTTTATTTATTTATTTATTCTCACAAAGGCACTAGGGATTGAACCCAGGACCTCGTGCATGCTAAGCACGCACTCTACCACTGAGCTGTACCCTCCCCCAGGAAGCAGCATCTTAAAGACTACTTTTTTTTTAAGGTATCAGCTAACAAGGGTGAAATTGGTGATGCCACTCCATTTAATGATGCTGTTAATGTGCAGAAGATTTCTAATCTTTTATCTGATTATGGCTACCATCTCAGAGGAAATGAGGTATGTGCACTTTTAAATTAGTAATTTATGTGTATTCTTTTTTGTATGTGTGTGATTCCATTCTTAAAAAATTAAACCTTTCACTGACGTATGATGCATACTTGGAATATTTGCATAAATCATAAATGTACTGCTTGGTGAATTTTCACAAGTGAACACAACTGTGTGACTGGCACCCAGATATTGAAAAGAAAATTACCAGAACCCTTTTATGCCCGGATGCCCCCTCTGTGTCCCTTTCCAGTCACTACCTTCCTACTCCTACCAGAAGGTAACTGCTGTCTTTACTTCTAATGTATAGGTTAGTTTTGTCTGTTTTGATTTTTATATATACAGAATTGTACAATATATGCAAATACATTCTTTGAACTTGTTTAATATTTTAAAAATCTGCTTCAAAATCCTCCTGTTTCAGGTCCTATACAATGGATTTACTGGTCGAAAAATCACATCACAAATTTTTATTGGCCCCACTTACTACCAGCGTTTGAAGCATATGGTGGATGATAAGATTCATTCTCGTGCTCGGGGACCTATTCAGATCCTTAACAGACAGCCCATGGAGGGTAGATCTCGGTAAGAGAGCTGCATCATCATTGTTGTATACAAGGATGGTTCTCATACTTCAAGATTCCAGGGCCCCAAAGAGCTTTTTGTCTACGTGAATTGTACTTTTTGATATTTATCCTGTTAGAAATTAAAACTGAGGAAGACTTAAAATATTTATTTAAAAAAAAACAGTAAGCCCATTATATATTAACATAATAACATTCTTTCTTTTTAAACACCTTTATTGTGATATGATTCTTGTACATAAATAACATTCTAAAGGAAAAATATTTTCCAAATAAATTTAGTGATGAGTGACATTGGTTTACCTTTTTTGCAAATATTTTTAATGAGCTAGTTTGTGAGAAGAAAGTGGATTCTTGGGTCTGTTTCTGCATTCATCCCATTGCAGTATTTTATTATTTTATTTAAGCATATGAGAAAAACTGGACCTCACGGAGATATGTGGTTGGAAAGGGAAGCATATTTTAATAATTTTCAGGTGATTGTGGATTTTTTTTGATGCTACACCAAAAGTTTTATTTTTTTAAAGGTTAGTTGTGATGTAGACTCTGAAACTACTTAAGTGAATCTTTTTTATTAAAATCCATTGGCCTGTCTTATACTTTTAATATATTATCTTTTATTTTGTAGTATCGTAATTGGTCATTTGGAAAATACTGGTTCATTCAATTATGTAAATTTTTAAATGTTGACATATTTCATTATACCAAAAAAAGTCACATTTGTGAATATCACTGCCGTGTCATCAGAAAAGTCTTTTAAATATTGGGAAGCTTTCAAGCCTATAGCGTCAGATAGAGGTCTTCTAAAATTCTGACTTTTGATCAAAAATTCAAATTTTTAATCATTTTCAACAGACACTTAAAATTGTTTTCCTTAAAGTGAAAATCTCACCTTGTTCATTTTCAAAAAAAAGTTTGCCAGGTATCTAAGTATAAATTAACATAGTGCTAATGTTGGTAGGTTAACATAATTGGTGTCAGTTCTTTTTTCAGGTGAAAAAGATATTCCACAATAAAAGTGACTAGTTCAGAATTGTGCAAGTGCTTTTCTTCAAGACCACAATCTTCACTATAGAACAGAAATCCTTTAACTTCCCATTTTATCATAGAATATTTAAAAAGATGTATACTCAAGGGTCAGTTAATTAAAACTAATCATTTTCACTGCTTCATTAATGTCATTCTTAAGTAAAACTGGCTTTCTCCCCTTTCACTCACGGTGGAGAATATGACTGCTAGTAAAGTTTAGTTCTACCACCTCCATGTATTCAGGTGCCAGCAGTTTTATTCAGTTACTTTTGTAACCATCAGTGCAGATGTCAACACAGTGGAAGAAGCAAATATGTTGTTAGTATTATTATAAGAATAGTTTTCATCCTCATGGAGTCCACAGACTACAGTTTGAGAACCCATGCTTTAAAAAATAGGATAAAAATTAATCACAGTACCTCCTTAATATTATTAAATATTCAGTGTTCAAATTTCCCTGACAATTACATAATTTTTTAGTTTGTTGGTTTTAATCAGGATACAAATAAGGTCCATGCTTTATAATTGATTGATACATCTCAAGTTTTTTGTTTTTGTTTTTTTTTTAATCTATAAATTGCCCTCGAACTTTTTTCCCCTGCAGATTATTTGTTGACTAAACTGAATTGTTGGTCCTGGAGGATTTCTTAGTCTGGATTTTGTTGACTGCATTCCTGGGCTGTGTGTTTCTATTTTTCCTGTAAATAGCTAGAGCCTTGATGAGAGGAAGGGTTTGTGTTCTTTCACAGCAATACTTCAAAGGCAGTGTTGTATACTTTCAATATCTAGTTGTCTCTCTTATGACTTTAGCAGCTATTAATGATTGTTACCTAAAACCCTTAATTAAATAGGAATTGCAAACAGATGAGATTCTAATTTTATCATTCCTTTTTCATGAATTAGTTGGAATACTTTCAGAGAAACTTTTTTTTTCCTCTACTGGTTACCTGGTGACATAGTTCATATAGTAAAAGACAAGATAAATGCTTCTTTCCTTTTATTTACCAGTTTTCAAAATGTTGTGTTGGTTGCCTAGTATCCTCCAAAGTTGACCAGTGATTTGTTTTTGGTAATATTAGGAAAAGCTCAGTTATCTTATGTAGTCTGTAATACTAAGAATGTTAAGGAAGCCATCACCATCCATCTGAACAATGCATTTCATTTCACTTCCATGCTGGGAAAACCTGTTCTTTCCATTACGTTTGCCAACATGCATTTATCATATCAGGCTTGATTGCCTGGGAGACTCATTCATGGAAAAGCTGCTTTATTTAGATTGAATTCTAGTAAGTTAAATGATAGTTTGAAGAGACTCTACTCTGTATTGTGTTTTATGAGGAAAACTATATGCTGTACTTGAGATTCTAATGTGTGTGTTTACTCAGAGGACTTTTTTTTTTTTTCCCCCTAGAGAGGGAGGTAATTAGGTTTATTTCTTTATTTTTAGAGTAGGTATTGGGTATTGAACCCAGGACCTCATGCACACTAAGCATGCTCTCTACCACTTGAGCTGTGCCCTCCCTCCTGGGGACCTTCTAATGCACATCAAATAGTTGGCAGACTTCTCAACCTTCCCACCATGTAGAGAGAATGCAAGGGTATATAAGTTAGAATCTAGTGCTTTTTTTTTTTAACGAATATCATTTGTTATTTTTGCCTTTAGTCAAAGTGGTGTTGGTAATAGAAAATAAGTACAAAATAGTCCGTTGTTTTTCCCTTAACAGTGATGGTGGCCTGCGTTTTGGAGAAATGGAACGAGATTGTCAGATTGCCCACGGAGCAGCCCAGTTTTTAAGGGAAAGATTGTTTGAGGCATCCGATCCATATCAGGTTCATGTTTGCAATCTTTGTGGAATAATGGCGATCGCTAACACCAGGACTCATACATATGAATGCAGGGGCTGCCGGAATAAAACCCAGGTATGTATAGACCTTACCGACAGTTGATATTTGTTCAAGATATAACCACGCTGGTCTAATCATCTAGGCAGGTTTAGTGTAGTGGAACAAACTGCCGTTTTCACAATTTTCATAGCATGCTTCTATAAGATTCCTAGTTTTAAATGAGGTAAAAGATAATTTGATTTTTCTAAAAACCACTTTAAATTTTACTGTAGTAATTTCTCTAAGCTGTTCATCTTTTGGAAGTAATAAGGCTTTGTACAAGGAATTTTAACAATTAGGTTTTTTTTTTTTTCTAAACCTTTTAATTTAGAAGGGTGAATATAAGTTGTCTGGCAGAAAAGGGTGAAATACCAAAGCCTGTTAGGAGAAAGAACCACTAAAGGCCAAGGTAGCAGGATGAGTGTTAACCAGCCCACTGACTTATTCATGTCCAGTACCAAGTCTTTAGCTTTTCCTGGGGTAGGAAGCGGGCTCACTTCATTACAGCTTTGCTAATTACCATTTACTTTTTTTTCCCTCCCCCAGATCTCTTTGGTGCGAATGCCTTATGCGTGCAAACTGTTGTTTCAGGAACTCATGTCTATGAGTATTGCACCTCGAATGATGAGTGTTTAACTCTTCTAAAAATCTTTGGGTCTTTTGTGTTTTGTTTCTATGATATGGCTTTTAAAAAGGATTTAAAAATAACAAAAATGTACTGCCTTGTGAGAAAAGCAGTTTATTTGTTTTGTTTAATGATAAGCATGCTCTTCTTCTTTTGTAAATAGGAAATAAATTTTTGTAGATAGTCTTGATGTGTTATCTTTACTTTCTATTTCACTGTGTAAAACCAGTGAATATAACTAAAGTACTAGTGGACTGGATGAAAAGAAACTGGTTACTAGGCAAGAACATGGGCTGGAGTGATCCGTGACTACTTCAGCTATGCAAGCTAATATATTCCGCAGGCTTACAGCTCAGCACCTTCACCTGTTTATTTAAAAAAAAAAGATAATTAGTTACATATATGGACATGGTTGACTTTTAAAATTTGATGTAGTTTAGGGTTTTCAAGTAAATGATGATGTTAAAATGTGGAGATAAAGGATGTGTGAGTAACTGTACACATGATCTGGTGCAGTGCTTGCTCTTTGAGCTGTACGGTGTTAGATGTGGAGGTGATTTTGTTGTACTGGTCTGCGTGTAAGAGATGGACCTTACTACAGAACTGGGAGAAGCACGTTTCACAAACGAGCAAGGTGAGATCTAGTGCTAAGGAACTTCCCTTACTCATTCCAAATTTAAAGTGGAATAATTAGTGGCAGAGCTTAGACTCAGACAACTCTTAGCTACTGCTCTGTTTGTTTCATCACTTGGCTTTACACATCTGGGCTGAAAAGAATCTGACCAAACATATCTTTACTTGACATTTCTTCCTTTCATACCACAGCTGTGATCCACACAGTGGAAATGGTTTTGACAAATGCTGGCAATAAATTTTGTTCTTATTTTTGGCTTAAGGGAAAACCAATTCAGACATCAGTCTAGTAGAACTATATAAATGTAAAGTAGCATTACTCTGACACCACCGGGATGGGTGCTTAAGAGGGAGCTTTTGACAGTGAAGTGGATAGAGGCAGAACAGACTTGGGTACTTGCCAATATACTCTTTCTGGCTTTTTCTTATTAAAAGCTCAAAGTGAAGGACCAGAATTGCCTACAATCATTTCTTTTTTAAATGGAAATTTAAGGGTCACAACACCAAGGAAAATGCTATGAAGACAGAAAGTTACGGGAAATATAAACCATTCCAATTGGTTTGAGTTTTGACTCATACGTGTAAGATAGAGTGAAAGCGTCGAAGTCATAATAATAGCATTCCATCGACCAGCGAATGTTCTTTTGGAGTCGTGCACTCTACATTTTGGTTACATACTTAATGTCCTTCCCTTGTGGATTCTTAACATAGAATTTCATTAAGAGCGATGTCTGATACTTTCATACTTGGTTCTGTCCCTTATTAAACAAAGCACTAGTCATTTTTAAATGGTTGTGAGATTTATTACCTACCTTTTTTCACTGGTATTTCATGTAAGGCATCAACCACTGTAATTTTTGCTGATGCTGAAGCCTGTCCTTGGCTATTGGATGCATGGCACTCATATTCTCCAGCATCTTCCTTACTAAGAGGAGATACCTGTGGGGGGAAAAAAAGGATCTTTAGTTTCTCTATGGCCGTCATCTTTTTCCAGTGGCTTCAGTTAGGTCATTATTTTGTAAGTTGCCTAAGATGACCAGGGGACTTATGGCAAAGATACTGCTAGAAATAGTGTAAATCCTGTGGTAGGAGTATTTGGTCTGCCAGGAAGATTCCTACTATGAGGAAAAGTCATGGACAACTTTAGATCAATCACACTGCATAGGTTAAAAACTGGACAGGTGCACATGTCAGTTTGAGGGAGACCTTGGGGATAAGGGTATACGATCTAAGTACTATCCATGCATGTCCATGACTATCAAAGGTCAGGTAAAATAAAGTAACTATTAATAATTGATTAAAATAATGTTTGGGTTATTTAGTTCCCTGTGAGGATTTTGCTTTGAACTCATAGGTTTAAAAAAAAAAAAAAAACTGGTTCTTTTTTATTTTTTGGCTGTTTCCAAAACATCCAGTAGACTCCAGCTTTTTTTGTCTGTCTGTTTTTTTTAAGTAAGTTTCCTCTGAAAGAGAACAGGTAGGGCTAGTCCAAAGAGCTGTGGAAAGGCAAATTCTTTTAGCCTTGGCAGTACATCAGGCACCTTGTTGCCAAGTTCGCTGTGTCTAATCCTAAGAGTGAAATCCTTGGCAGCTCTTGGCACTCACCAGCACCCAGCCAGTTACTTCATGCTTTTCTGGGCCACCCCGGGTCTGAATGGCCAGGTTGTCTCGGTCACCAGGCAGGAGTTCTGTCCTTTGAACTCCATAGTGACCCCTTTTTACCTGCAAAAAAAAAAGGGGAGGGGGAGTGTGAGTTCTCTGCACTGAACCATCAACTTGGAAGTGGCTAACATTCCTAGAATTGCATAGGGCATACATCAGACTTTCTAACTGGATTAAACCTAACCATTTCCATGTTACCCTTTCCTGAATATGTATGTAAAATATAAATTCTCTTTTACTTATTCCTATCAGTTTCCCTCTAGGTTTATGTATTTTAAATTAATACATTTTTCTGCATGCTTGGGAAATACAAATTGTCATAATTTCCTGCCACTGGCTACCATCCTTCACACAAGCCCTTGTAAATTCTGCTTCTCAAGGCTGGCACTTGGTTGCCGTACGCCATGTTTGACAAACTATCACCCAGTGCTAGGTCTGATACTTGGGACCTTGGGTAAGAGCCCAACTCCTGGAGCTCTTCCTACAACAGTCTCATCAATGGGAAATAACAGGATGAGTCCACAGCCAATACCATTACTTAGTCCTGACGGCTAAGAGTTCATCAAATGATTTACTAAAGACCTGAGAGCAAAAATGCCTTTCAAATACATGCTGCTGTCATTGTTATGACAAAACTTGCTGCCTATCCCTGTGTGTGTCATGAAGGGATTCAGAAAGATGGAGTAAGAAGAAATTCAGTTTCCTTGGGTTGAGGCCAGTAGTGAATACTGTCCTAATTTCTCTCATTTAAAAAGGCAAACTACATGGGGGAGGGTGTAGCTCAGTGGTACAGCATGTGCTTATTATTAGCATGCACAAGGTCCCGAGTTCAATCTCCAGTACCTCCATTAGAAAAGTAAATAAACCTAATTACCTCCTCCCCCCAAAAAACCAAACATAAAAAGGCAAACGATGTTCATTATGTAAACTGGAAAATATATAAAAATTCCTGGAAGAATAAATTTGCCTGTAACCCCTCCATACATAAACATTTAACATAAATTTCTAGAAATGGAATTGCTGAGTCATAGAGTATAAATATTTTAAGGCTTGTGATGATAGGTCTGAAAAACAAAGGATAAACAAAGCAATGTTTGTTTATTCCATCCCAGGCTGCCTTTTAGAGTAAGGTTGATGTTTATTGATATTACCTTTGTAATTAGAAAAAAGAATTTACAGTCTCAAATATGGAGTTTCCTTCTCATTTTCTTTTATAATTAAGCAAATCTTGTGTTCAATCAGATCATCATACATAATTTTTTTGGATACTTTACACCAGTGTTGCTTCTCCTCCATATGGTCCCACTGCCACCACATGCTGTTACTAAGCTATTATCTCAGCATCAAACCCACCCTTTATTTTCTCTGCTTCATGACACCAGGGCTGGGACTCTGCAAACCAAGTGGGATCTAGGCCTGCTCCTACTCCATAAAAAAAAACATCTAGCATTACTGATTCAGAGTGCCTGGTTTTTGCCTGCTTGCTTTTCTCTCTCCTGGGATTTCCCCATATTGTCACTGTTAGAGAAAACCAGGAGTCTTAGTGTTCTTCTCGTATGAATGTTATAAAGACAAAACAGATGAACTCAATAGGCATCTTTTTCTTTCAGTTTCCCAAGTAGCTGGCAGAAAAGGTTCATGCTAGTGCAGATTTTGAAACACTTATTTAAAAATGGTTTTAAATAATGGTTTTTAAGTATTATTTTGATTCAGTGGCTAAACTAATACATCTCTGGTCTTCATTTACTGAATTTCAGAATTCTTTAAGGGTTTTGACCAAAGCAGAAAAACATTACAGCATCGAAATAGTGAATCTTAGCAACTGAGCTGTTGCTCCTCAGCACTCTGCCAATTAACCTGACACACTGTGTACCAAGAAACCGTTCTTGCCAAGTATTTGATTGCAAGATAATTAAAGTGAGTACTGTTAAATGTAAGTAACGTAAAAAGTTTCATACCATGTAGAAAACACACAGAAGTGCAAAGAATTTTTACATGGCCAATTTTTATATGGCAAACTCCTTTACTCTTTTACTTATATAAGGGGAATTTGTTGATGTTTTCAGTTTGAAGGAAAAAAGATGCAGGGTGGGCTGAGAAAGTGGTTTCTAAGACAATTCTACAGATGCGCAATGGGCTGGAAGTGCCTCAAAGTTTGACCCTTAGAAGTCTGTAAGGCAGAAAAAACTGCCTGGAAGTCACTGCTCACCACAATTTCAACTAGGGGAAGACTCAGAGGGAGGCCCGGAAGTCATCTCAGCTCTCTGGTTGTGTTTTAGCTGCAAAAAGATTTTCCTGAATCCTGCTATTGCAAATAAGCAGTAACTAAGAAAAAGGTGCCAGTGATTACAGAAGCAGGATGGATCAGTCTGATTCCCACAGGTTAAGAAATCTCAAGCATTCACAGAATTGCAGGAAATCCTTCAAAGGATATTTATGCAGATCAGAATATTTGCTGTGTCTTTTTGGTGAAGTTTCAGAAGAATTTTATGATGAAACAGAATACATGTCTGTTAAAAGTTTCAGCTCCTCAGACACTAAACAAATAAAAATCAAAATGGTTGTGTAGGAAAAAATATTTGTAATACATGATAAAGGGTCAATATCTCTAATGTACAAAAAGCCACAACTGATAATAAGAATCAACTCAATAGAAAAATGAGTAATGGCTGTGAGCAGGTAATTCATAGAAGAAAAAATCCAAATGTGACAATATTCTCAATGTCAAGGAAATTAAAGCAATAATGAGATGATACTTCTACCCATCATTAACAAAAACTACAAAAAGAGGGGTAATGTTAAAGGCTGGGGAGGATGCAGGGAAATGACACCCATATATCACTGGAGAAAGTGTGAACTGCTACAATCCATCTTAGAAAATTATCTATTAAAAGACTAAAATCTTTTGACAAGTCTAGTCATGTACCTTGGGGGAATCTATCCTATGGGGAAAAATAACGCACGTAGGATATGTATACTCAGATGTTCAAGGCAGCATTATTTAAGGTGATGAAAAATTGGAAACAACAGAATCCAGGGGTGGTTTAATAATTATGGTACATCCACACTTGGAATATTACATAGTTCTTGAGAAGCAGACCTGGAGGGGATGCCCATGAAGTATTTCTTAAAAAGGCAAGTTTCAGAGTAATACACCATATTCCCACCTCACCCCACACACTGAGAATGTGTTTGTGGACAAGACAGTCTCTTTAGCAAGTGATGTCGAGAAAACTGGTCAGCAGCAATGTAAATCAATGAAGTTATTAGAGCACGCCCTCACACTATACACAAAAATAAACTCTAAATGGCTTAAAGACTTCAATATAAGACAAGACACAATAAACCTCCTAGAAGAAAACATAAGCAAAACATTCTCTGACATAAATCTTAGCAATTTTCTCTTAGGAAAGTCTAACCAGGCAATAGAAATAAAAGCAAAAATAAACAAATGGGACCTAATTAAACTTACAAGCTTTTGCACAGCAAAGGAAACCATAAGTAAAACAAAACAACAACCTACAGACTGGGAGAAGGTATTTGCAAATGGTGCAACTGACAAAGGTTTAATTTCCAGAATTTATAAACAGCTCATACAGCTTAATAACAAAAAAAAAAACAACCCAATCCAAAAACGAACAGAAGACCTAAACAAGCAATTCTCCAATGAAGACATACAAATGGCCAAAAGGCACATGAAAAAATGTTCAATGTCACTAATTATTAGAGAAATGCAAATCAAAACCTCAAATTGGTTATCACCTCACATCAGTCAGAATGGCCATCATTCAAAAGTTCACAAACAATAAATGCTGGAGAGGGTGTGGAGAAATGGGAACTCTCTTAAACTGCTGGCAGGAATGTAGTTTGGTGCGACCATTATGGAAAATAGTATGGAGATTCCTTAAAAAACTAAAAATATACTTACCATATGATCCAACAATCCCACTCCTGGGCATATATCCAGAGGGAACCTTCATTCAAAAAGATACATGCACCCCAATGTTCATAGCAGCACTATTTACAATAGCAAAGACATGGAAGCAACCTAAATGTCCACTGACAGATGACTGGATAAAGAAGCTGTGGTATATTTATACAATGGAATACTACTCAGCCATAAAAATAATAAAATGCCATTTGCAGCAACATGGATGGACCTGGAGACTGTCATTCTAAGTGAAGTAAGCCAGAAAGAAAGAAAAATACCATATGATATCACTCACATGGAATCTTAAAAAAAGAGGACACTAATGAAGTCATCTACAAAACAGAAACAGACTTGCAGACATAGTAAACAATCTTACAGTTACCGGAGGAAAGAGGGTGGAAGGGATAAATTTGGGAGTTTTGAGATTTGCAAAGGTTAACCACTACATATAAAAATAGATTAAAAAAAACAAATTTCCTCTGTATAGCACTGGGAACAATATTCAATACCTTGTAATAACCTTTAATGAAAAAGAATATGAAAGTGAATATATGTATACATATGTATAAAAAAGAATGTGTGTGTATACATTTGAGCATGAGTAAGGGAATCCTTGAGCAAGAAAGATGTGCTACCTTCTTTGAATCTCAGTTTAACAAGTGAGAATTCTAAGATTCATTCATACCTAGAAAGCATTTCTGTGCTTAAACTGGATTTGACTGGTGATCTTAAATATGTCTTTTTCTTTTTTTTGAGTAAAAGTAGATTTATTCAGAGAGATGCACACTCCATGGACCAAGTGCAAGTCATCTCAGAAGGTCAGAGAGAGGGACCAATATATCTGTGTTCTTAATAGTTACAAGGTTGTAAGGAGAGTGGGGAGAAAACAAATGGCCTCTTTAATTCTTTGGGTCAGTGACTTTCAAAGTGCTTTGAGACGGCCCAAGTAGTAAGAAATACGTTTTGCACTGCAATCTGGAATATACAAGAAAAAAAGTCTTATGAAATACCTTTACTAAATGTACCTTTACTTAAGATATTTTCTGTTGTACTTTTTGTTTTTTAAGAAAATGTTGGTTGTGATCCCTACATTAACTGCAAGATTCACTGAAGGGTCATGGTCTGCAGTCTGAAAAGCACTGCTTTAGGTCATGCATGTGGCAAATTACATTATGAAGGTAGAAGGTGCTTGACAGTTGGGTTTTTGCTTGTTTCTGGCGAGTCTGTAGAATTTTTTTTTTTTCCCGTTTTTCCTCACTCCTTCTCTTCCCACCCTCCTGACCCCCCAGTTGACAAGCCCTCAGGGAAGCCTCACAGGATCCCAAAGTTTAAAGGAAAAGATTCCTGAGGCAGATTTATTCCCTGGTATGTGCATGCATTAGCTGGAGGGATGGGCAGAGCAAGGACTAAAGAAATTATTCAAGGCAAGATATGCCATTAAGGTCACACGCCCTGGGACACTTGGGTCACCCTGGCTTCTCATTGTGTAATCCCTGGAGAACTGCAACAGCACTTTTTATGGATACTCTTTGGAAAAGTTGTTCCTCCCCCTCTCCACCCCCTGGAACAAACCAGCAGCCTCCACATAAGTAATGAGTATCAGCAGCTTTCGCTGAAGGCCAGGAGGAACACAGTGCATTTTTGCTCAACTGCTCCTGCCTTCCCTTAAAAAAATAGTTTACTGAGGTAAAATTTCATATCTCCCTTTAGGAAAGCTGTAGTACAGCTAGTACCATCTGCACACACACCCTCCCCACCCCAGTCTGGGTCACTCTGACTTCACTCCCACCAGATGGCTCCATGGGAGCACCACATCTCTCTGGCCACATGGGGGAGCCAGAGTTTGGCAGGTGACCCAACCTGGGTCATAGTCCTTCGGTGGGAATTTTACAATGCAGCAGAGTGGGGCGCCCTTTTTCCTCTGTGATTTCCATACATCACGTAATATGTGATCTTGGAGCTGCCAGTGACAATATCACCTATAGCACAGGAGGAATCTTTCTGAAGTAGAAGGAAAAAATGAGACCCCTACATTGACAGCAAAGAGTCAAGAGTTAAGAATTCTGACCCCACTGTGTACCTGGATCCAGCTGCCCTTGAGGCTGGAATCATCCCCCCACCACTTTTTTTTTTTTCCCTAAGCTAGTGTGAAGTGAGTTTCTCCAATTTGCTATAGAAACAGCTCTGACTGTGGGAGCCAAAATCCCTCCTGGAGTTCCAGAAGTTGCTCCTCTGGTCAGATACCAAGCAAACAAAATAATCAGGAGAGACCATCACCCATCTTCAAGCTTGCTGGAGAAGCAAACCAGCTGAAAAGGGGTGTCTGGTTATGCCTTTTTGACTTAAACTATATTTCCTCTTACTAGCATGAGTTGGATGATATTTACTCCATAGATTGCTGTGAGGCTTAAACAAGGCAACATGTATCAGGGCAATAGTGTAACATAATGTACAGTATGGCTGTGAAGTATTACTAGGTCTGGCAAATGTTTTCTCTTCCCTCCCACAGACATTCTGAGAATGTGCTGTCCTTCACAAGTGGAGACAGTTTTACAAGATAATGCCCCTTGAAGGAAAACATTTTCGGAATCAGTAGCTACTAGCATCTCTTGAGTGTTAATTATGTATCTGACAATGAGCCAAGTGATTAAGCTGCATTACTTTGTGTAATCTTTACAAGAATTCTATGCTACTTTGATCATATGGAGGAGAAGCCAAGGCTTAGAGCACTGGCATTTTCCCTCAGGGGACACTTGATAATGTCTGGAGACATTTTTAACTGTCACGATGTGTGTGTGTGTGTGTGAAAGCCAAGGATGCTGCAAAACAACTTACAATGCACAGGGCAGCCCCTACAACAAAGAACCGTCTGGCTCAAAATGTTAATAGTGCTGATGCCGAGAAATCCTGGCTGTGAGAGAACTCAGCTGACCTGGCTAAGGAACTCACATTCTTAACCACTATGTTATACTGAGACCTACGCCTGCAGGCACACACATGATCTCACACATGCACGCACACATGCACACACACACAGTCAGGAGGGGATGGGTGTTCAGCATCATAGTTCTTCCAGTTCTCAAGACTCCCTGCTCCGGACTGCTAACAAAAGCAGAGCAGCGATTATTCTGGAGGTCAGTAAGATCGTGTGTGATAGACCCAGGACAGGTGTCTGGAAGACTGTCAGGAGGCCTTGACTTTGAGGAGCAGAAGGCAATGGAACAGGCTGAGGATTTTAGGCTTTGCGCAGTATAAGAGGAGCTCACCAGTCTAGGATGTCTTCCTGAAATCTGAGGCACTGACCTTGTTCCAGATGAGGACGGGGGTTGGGATGCCGATGACCTCACAGCTCAGGTACACTTGTGCGCCACTGACGTTCCAGATGTCCTTGGGGGGCGTCACAATGGAAGGACCTAGAAGATGGCACAAAGCCAAATCATCTTTTTAAACAGTCGTTAACATCAGTCAGCGAGCTAGGAAGTAAATACTGGATTATATTTAGGAGGCTGTCCCTCTGCTGATTCTCTGAAGCTAATCTCAAAGACCAGACTGGCTTCCCCCAGCCGCCAACAGGATTTGTGGCTACACTTTGGTAATACATAGCATACATCTTGAAAGAGTCAGAAAAAGTTAGGAAGAAAAATTTATTGCTTACAGATTTTTCTTTCCCCCCAAATCATGCTTAAATGAGTTTTAATTTACCAGCTGTTTTGGTTATCTGGGACTTTCCAAATAACAGAGTGGAATTTTACTTCCAAAATATTAAATGTTTTTCTTTTTTGTTTACCACCATTTCTTTCGGGATGGGATGGGGCAACAAGCAACCACTCCTTGGGTGACGAAAGAAAAGAAATATCTCAGAAGATTTCTGCAAATGTGCTGAATACCCAAAAAAGACGGCAGTCCCTGCCGCCAGCAGTTTGGATCTAAAATTGACAAGTCAATGGTGGTAACGGCAGGGATGCCAACTTTCACTGAAGAGAAAGGCATGGTGTGCTGTGTGTGCTGGGAGGCTGGAAGGAGGCACCTCTGAACAGAAGTGGCCTGGGAGTCACGGAAGAAGGTGGGAGTGTCCTTCCCAGCTCAGACAGGGAGAAGCAGTGACAGGTTTACTGTGTGTGACCAGGGCCCCAAGAAGAGGGCTCTTTCCCAAGGTTCTCAGTGTCCACGTGCCTGGCAGGGAGCACTGGCTGCTAGAGGCACCTGTCAAGGCACTGCCTGAACAGAGTGACCAGTATGAGACCACCCAGGGAGAGCCCAGAGCTATCTGTACCTCCCCACCTGCCCCACTTCTGGAACACATCCCTAGGCCTTCGCTCTCATGCCCCCTCCAGTAAGAAGGCCCTTATGCAGAACCAACATCAATGATGTGCATCCTTTTTGTTACTGAAGAGGTCCTGGGGTTAAATCTGGCCCGTCACTTGTTGCATGGCTTGTAAGTGGTATTTATGTTTTAAAATGGTTAGAAGTTTTTAAAAGAAGGATATTTCAAGATGTGAAAATTATCAGAGGTTCACATTTCAGTGCCCATAAAATGAAGTTTTACTGGAACACAGCCATGCCCAGAGGAGGCAGTTGCAGCTAAGACTGTACAGTCTAAGATATATTACTATTTGACCCTACGTAGAAGTGCTGGTCCCTGCTCTTATCAGTTGTGGGGTGACCAATGCCTAAATAAGACATTACAGGAACGTTTCAGGACTTCGATCCTTTATGCATTACCCCAGACAGATGCAAATAAACCCACTGGATAATTTCTGATCCAGCTCTAGAATGTTAACATTACTTTTTTTTTTTAATGTATTGAGTATAGTTGATTTACAATGTTGTGTTAGTTTTTGGTGTACAGCATAGTGATTTAGTCATGTGTGTGTGTGTATATGTATGTATGTATATATATACACACACATATTCTTTTTTATATTCTTTTTCATTATAAGTTATTGCAAGATACTGAATATAGTCCCTGTGCTATACCATAGGATCTTATTGCTTATCTATTTTTTATATAGGAGTTTGTATCAGCTAGTCCCAAACTCTTAATTTATCCTGCCCCCACCTCTTCTCCCTTTGGTAACCATAAGTTTGTTTTCTGTCTGTGAGTCCATTTCTGTTTTGTAATAAAGTTCATTTGTCTCATTTTTTTAGATTCCACATATAAGTGATATCATGTGCTATTTGTCTTTCTCTGTCTTAGTTTACCTAGTATGATAATCTCTAGGTCCATTCATGTTGCTGCAAATGGCATTATTTTATTCTTTTTCATGTCTGAGTGGTATTCCATTATATAAATATACCACATCTTCTTTATCCAGTCATCTGTTGATGGACATTTAGGTTGCTTCCATGTCTATATAGTGCTGTTATGAACATTGGGGTGCACGTATCTTTTCAAATTGGAGTTTTCTCTGGATCTATGCCCAAGAGTGGGATTGCTGGATCATATGGTAAGTGTATTTTTAGTTTTTTAAGGAATCTCCATGCTATTTTCCATAATGGCTGCACCAAACTACATTCCCACCAGCAGTGTAGGAGGGTTCCCTTTTTTCCACACCCTCTCCAGCATTTATTGTTCATGGACTTTTGAATGATGGCCATTCTGACTGGTGTGAGGTGATACCTCATTGTAGTTTTGATTTGCACTTCTCTGATAATTAGC
The DNA here is from genome assembly GCF_048773025.1 of Camelus bactrianus. Taxonomy (NCBI): domain Eukaryota; kingdom Metazoa; phylum Chordata; class Mammalia; order Artiodactyla; family Camelidae; genus Camelus; species Camelus bactrianus. The sequence goes on from NC_133540.1 coordinate 74,053,981, forward strand.
AATACTGAGCATCTTTTCATGTGCCTATTGGCCATTGGTTCATCTTCATTGGAGAAATGCTTGTTCAGGTCTTCTGCCATTTTTGGATTGGGCTGTTTTTGTTTGTTATTGAGTTGCAGGAGCTGTTGAAATGCAACACTACTGAAGTCTACAGGTGTGGAAAGAGCTGTGCTTGCTCACTGCTTTCTGCTGAGGGGCCAGCTCCCCAACATCGGCAGGAGCAGAGTCAGGTACACCTACTTTTAGTGAGTGGTAATCAGTCTTTCACTTCTGCTAATTCACAATGCCAGGTTTCACGCATCAGGGGCCTTCAGAGAGTCCACACTAGAGGGAAATAGAGCTGGGAGCCTGGGATCCCGGTGGACAACACTGCTCCCAGAACCAAACCTGGCCCCTACTCGAAGCTCCACACCATTTCTGCAAAGAATGAGTTAATTATTCCCTCTGATTTTCAGCTTTCCACTGCCTCGGGTCTTCCAGCTGAATAAAATATCTAACTACTGGGTCATCTTGCACCAGAGTCTTGGGAAAGGGACAACCTCCCCTCGGGGCCTGGAAAGTTTTCTGGCATAATCAGAAATCAAAGGCCATGAAGTCTCCCCTTTTGCAACAGGCTATTTCCAGTCCACGATTAATTTCTTAAAACAGAAAGGAAATGACAACAGCATGTAAGATTTTTCCCACTCATCTAAAGTATTGGAAGCTAGTTTTTTAACAAATCCCTTGGGGTAGTTTTTTTTCCCCTTTGTAAGAATGTGCAAAACAAAGTTTTGAAAGCTCTAAATATATTTGGTGCTTCCTTTCCTATAACCCCTAGGTCTAAAGAGGAAGTGTCTATCTTGGCCAGGGGTCTTGGCTTTTCTGTCGCAAACATGGATGTGGTAAGCCCAGCGGGGCTGTGTTTACGTGTGTCTCTGGCTCTGTCTCCGACGCTTCCGAGTCTGTCCTCACTGACATGAGACCCTGCAAAGGGCAGGGCTGGGCCTCACCGCATCTCAGGCTTCCTCCAGGGCCCTGGGACCTTGCAGGCTTGGCCACTGCAGACCGGATCTGGCTCACCTCCGAGGGCCCCACATGGCTCTGTCCTCCTTCCCACCACATGGACTTGGCAGGGAAGCTCCAACTTCAGGGGATCTCAAGGGAGTGTTCTGAGAAGAATACACCAGAGTTCAGAGATTGGAGGGGCTCGGGAACAAGCTGCCTCTCACGGGGCAAAACCACAGGAGGAATGTGAGACGTTTCTGCTGTGAGATCCGAACGCCTCAACCTTGCATTAAGCCACTTATTTCAATGCGCAGGCATCCCTCTACAGGCAGAGCAGGGAGCAGAGGCGGTGTCTGTGTCCGGGGCAGGCTCTAGGGGGCACACGGAGGAACTCCAGCCCAATTTTCTGTCACAGATCTTGAAAACATGCTATGGATTCTTCCGATGGCCTAATTTTAAAACTAAGATATTCTTAGTAACTTTTCTTTTATGATTAGTGCTTTTGGTATCCTGTTAAAATTTTTCTTGCCTCGCCAATGCCATAAAGCTCTCCTATTTTCTTCGACAAGCCTTATGGTTTCCCCTTTAACATTTAGGTGTATAGTCCATCTTGAATTAATTGCTGTGTATGCTATGAAGTACAGGTCAAAGTTCATCCCCCCCTCTCCAAAGGACAACCAATTGCTTTGGCACCATTTGTTGAAAAGACCGTCCTTTTCCTACTGAAAATGGTGCCTTTGTGGTAAATCCACTGACCGAATATGTGTGAGTCTATTTTTGGATTTTCTATTCTGTTCTGTCGGTCTATGTGTAAGTCCTTGTACCAACAACCACGGTATGATTTAGAATTGTTTCAAAACTGAAGCACTGAATGGAGGGCAGACCCATTATATCCATCTCCCTCCAACCCCTCCCTTAGTCCAAGAAGCAGAATATTTCAGGAGGAGCAAAAATTCTTTAAAAACACCTGATCCCACTCATGAATACTTGGAATGAGAGCCATCACCAGGGCGTTCGAGACAAATCATGCTGCAGGTTCTTCTTTCTTGCTCCTAACTCTTAGAATACATAGGAAACCTTGGGGGAATGGGCTGAGTCAACAGTCGGACCATTCTGAGAACAGAAATGATTTTTGACAATTCTGCTACTAGGCTATGCCTAGAATTCTACAAGATTTCCATACCACAAACATCTGTATTACTCACTGATTCCTGTTGAGTTGATGGGGTGGAGAGGCAGAGGAGGGGCCAGTTTGTTGTACAATATTTATGAAAACCGTTGGCTATTTCAAATGTCCTTGATCCACAGAGACACCAATTGGACACATCTTGCATGGAAGTGAAGGGATGGTGAAAATGTTTGGGGTTAATATGATGGCAGCTCCAACAACACTGTACTCCCCTCCCCCACTCTAAAGATCCACCATCCCACATACTCCATTGACAAGCAACTTCACTTCCAACCATCATCTGGAATTACATGTCTACCATGCAATTCAATTCCTGAAGGTTCTGTCCTACCTCAGGAGAGCACTCGACAAAATAACTCTTTACCAAATAACTTCTAATTCTTTCCCATGTTGCCTTTTTCCCAAGAGGATGAAAGCATATCCAGAATTATTCCTGTTTTTAAGGATAAAGGAACTTTTAGTTCATTCTGAGCTCATATCCGGGCTGAAAGCTCAAAATCAGTTCTCGAGGCCAAGCCAAGGGTAACAACACTGCCATCTAAATCATACTCAGTGTTTGGATTCCATTTAAAACAAGTCATAGAATATTTAAATGTATAGGAACAAACATCAGGATAGGTTCATTTATTTATTTATCCTTGCCTTTGTTCCAGTAAGGACTTCAGGCTGCTCAAACATCTGTCTAGCAGACATCCTGTACAGAGTAACTGCCCACTGCCTTTCTCCTCCCCTGCCCACCGTGGACAACAAGAGACAGCAACCAAGCTGTCACAGTGCTGCCTGGTGGCTGGTGTGACGAGAGTCTACCCCAAGGCTTTCCCCACCTCCAACCCACCTTATCTTCCTGTCTCAGATGATTATCCCCAAACTAGGTTACTCCATTTGCCTTTCTTATCTTCCACAACTTGGCTAGTTCTCATTCAATCTCATTTGATCTTTCTAAACTGTCTAAGTTCGTTTTCTTGCTCCCTTATTTTTCATCACTCTTGCCTGGTAAACTTAGATGATGTCTTCTTTTTAATCATTCCTGGAAGGGAAAAAGGAAGAAAAAGAAGCAAGGGAAGGAGGAGGTAGAGGAAAAGAAGAAAGAAAAAGTAAAATGAAAGATAGCTAGATCCTAAATGAAGTTGTTGCAAAGAAGAAAAAAGTTCTAAGTTTGGAAGAAAACTAAAACTCAGTTTAATTAATCAGTGTCACCTTCAGAGTATCTAGAAGGAGTCAGAAGCGTCCTACAGAATCCCCACCAAAGTCTACATTTTCCCCCCTTAGCCACTTTTAATTAAGTTCTAGACAAATGACCTATAGACTACAGATTACTTTGGGGATATTCATTTATAACCTAGAAATAGCTATGTTCTGAGAAATCATTAAAGATATAAAAAAGAAAGAATTGTGGATGATTTAACTTTGGAATATTTCAATTTGATTCTGAAGAGGTAAAGGGCAATTCTCCCAAAATACACAAATGTCATGAGGAAAAGAGCCTGAAATGGAATTAATTGAGTTTGAGCAGCAATTCATTCCAGCTGATTTTTACATAAAGTTGTAGCAGAGAAGACAGAGTTAAAATTTGTTATCCTATAAAAAGCATGGGAATAATGTAAAAGAAATATGTGAACAATTTCCTAGTCTCATACAGAGCCCAAAACATGCCCCAGACATGACCTGAGATGTCCTCACCATGTTACCATTAAAAACACAAAAAACAAAGCACTTTTGGGGAGAGAACACTTGTCTCTAGATCCTTGTCCACTGCTTATAGCCAGGAAAGAGACTTTGGACAAACCACTCACCCATTTTTACAGAAGAAACCAGGGCAGGTCTGCAAATTTCCTCTTTGAGTTGGAAGTGAGTGTACCCACCATGAATGTGTCCTAGAGCACAGTCAATTGGCATCTTTGACATCCATGGCGTTTTGAGGTTCCACTGACTGGTTCTGGAGCTCTGATCCCTCACAAGTCAGTCCAATGCACCTCTCTACAAAAATGCAATGTAACTCGTAACAAATTTCATTCTCCCAGTAATGAAAAGAAAATAGCGCTTATAAAGGTATCAGTGGTTACCTAGTTAGCCAATTTTTTAATCTGGAAAAGCTGCATAGAAGATGTTAGGAGAGGTCATGTTTTGGAGCTAAATGTGTATACTCAATTGAACCTGGGAAATGGTCAAAAAGTCAAATTTTCCCTAATAGTCCAATTTTATCCAATTTTGTTGATATCTCATTTAACCACACATTTTTTTCATTTCATTGCCTTCTTCATTTCCCCTACTATCCCTTCCATTTTTACCCTACAAATCCTTTTTTTTTTCTTACTTCTACTAAAACTCTCTGCTCCTAACATTCATGCTCACTCCTCATTACATGCTTATTACCACTTCTAGAACCTTTGTTTATGCTGATGCACTTGCCTACTTGGGAGGTCCTCCTTTCTCTAATCGATTATCTATGTGCTACCCTTTATTCAAAGCTGTAGGGCTTAAGTTTCATCTTCCTTTTGACTTTTTTTTTTTTTTTTTTTTTTTTACAGCTCCAGTTCCCACTTATTTTTTCTCTGAAATCTTGTTGGGTCCAGAGTTAGTGCCACACAGCTTAGTGCGTCTTTATTCTCTAATGCTTTCTCCAGCAGGGCTAACTGAAGATGCCAGTGTCCTGATGGAGCTAGAACTGAGCCAGAAACTCTAGAATCAGATGTTCTCATGTTCATTAGAAGAGGGACAGCCCAGATTGTTTGCAGTGGAAAAAGGGCAGCAGTAAATTCAGAACATAAGATGATTAGTCATATGGAACTGAGAAGATAGCCTCTATCTTGAAAATATACCAGTGTACACATTGCCAAGGTGCCTAACCAAAGTGGTGTCACAGTCACTTATTTATTAGCTGGAAGATTATTCGTTGTGATTTTCTTTAATCTTCCATTTGACTTTCTCTTGCCATAAACAATATTTCTTGGCTACTGCATATCTGCCAATCTGTATAAAATCAGGGATGTAAAATAATTTAAATATATATTAGCCAAGAAAATCCCATTGAGGAGGGCAGATCTGCTGTGGGGAAAGGATCATCAGTCATCCTCACATCAAAAACAGGGTTTCTGCAATATGCTCGTTACATTTTTCACATTGTAGCACTCATTGAGTACTTATTAGCATGGCCAAGATAGCGGATATCTCCAAGTTATGATAGATTTGCAAACCATACTTCTCTTGTCTCTTAATGATTCTGGGTCCTAAAATAGTTCATAGAGAGTGTGTGCATTCATACCAAAAAAGGAGGGCCTATGAACCAAGTAAGACACCACATATGGTGATGAAGAGTTCAGACAACTTGGCAAAAATCCCCAGATTAGATTCCGATAACACACTGAAGGGAAAAGCACCAAACAAAAGTACAAAATGGGAAAAGAATAGTAGGAAGGCACTTTGGCCAAGCAGGGGAAGGGGATGAAACACGAGGAAACTTCCTGATATTAAATAAGGGGAAACAGTAACTGTATGGCTAATTAAAGGGCAGAGCCATCTGCCAAGGCAAGTCATTTCAGGAACTCCTGAAGGTGGGCTGATGGAGCAGCTGACCCTTGGTATGAAAATCCAGCACACAGTCTCAAGGGTATCAGCTGAGGACAGTAAGGGCAGGAGAAACAAGTACTAAATCTTAAGCAGCACAGGCCAGACTTAATTTCAGGGTTTTAGTTTAAGGCAAAGTCATCTGGTTACTGCAGCCACTGTTGGTCATTTACACTTTAGTGTGAGTGAAAACCTAAAAGTTTTTAATGATGGGGCCCTCCCAAACACTGCTGGGGGCAAAGGTATGTAAGAATTGCTTCCTCTTCACATATAATGTATTGAAGTGGGGTGGAGGAGTTTTAACATGTTTAGACTGAGAACAAAATGCTAGGGAGGTAATAGACTCATGAGTTTGGAGCATGAACTTTGGAACCAGGAATTCTGCTCTACCACTTCTGAGTTATGTGACACTGAACAAGTTATTTAACTTCTCTCAGTTTATTCACCTGTTAAATGGGATAATATCTAAGCCATCAGATTATTAGAAAGATCAAATAAGATACAGCAATTAGTACAGTACCTGGCATGGGGTAAACACTCAGTAAGTGTTAGCTATTGCTTTTATTTCAAAGTCAATTCCTTATGACTAGAGCTGATACAAATTGCTTCTTCAGAGAGTGGAGACAACGTGTCACTTGGGCCTGGGGTGGCTGGGGAAAGGAGCTGGCATCTGAGAAGGCCCTGAAGTTCAGGAGTAGGCTTCTCTCAAGGAAGGTTTTCACCTTTAGAGACCTGCCTGAGCAGAGGTGTGGAGGCAGGAAAACACTAGCTGGCTGGTGGAACAGTGAGCACCCCAGTCCAGCTCGGGGAGAGCACTGAAGAAAAAGGGAGGAGCTGCGACTCGGGTGTGGGGCACAGAGAGTGGAAGGTGGAGGAGATGGGGCCGTATGGTCCAATGTGTCTCTGAATGTTGGAGAGACATGATTCAAGTGGCATTTCAGGAGACGATTTCGAAGGCCTCTGTAGCAGGATTGAGACTAGGAGCCTAACTCCAGATTGTAGCACTGGGAACAGAGGGGAAAGGGGCAGACCTGAGCGATTACTCAGGAAGGACCAGCACTACCCAGGAAGTGACTGGCTGCGGGAAAGCAGGAATGAGGCAGAAGCTGTGGGCTGGGTAACAGGAGGCTGCTTCACGGTGAATAAAGGCCAGGGTGTCAGCCTGAGGAAGGTATGGGACTGGAGACAGGGGAAAGGATGGATTTAGGATTAGATCTGCTAAATTTGAGGTATCATCCTGGGCAGTGAGGAGGTGCTGAACCACACGGAGAGAAAGGAAGCAGACTGGGGACCAGTGCTCCAGGGTAGACACTGCCTAGTTTACACGTTCACCCTGGGAGGTCTGCGTGGGCTCCTTGGTATGAAAGGAAGACAGCTTTGGCTCACTATCCCCACAGACAGCTTCTCTGGAGAGAATACCGTCAGCTTGCTGCTGACACCTGGCCCTTTCCCACCCCATGGCTGGTAAAGCAGAGGAGCACACCGCTAGACACTGCTTAGCCACCAGCCACTTATCTGCTGGCTGGTGAAAGCAGGCTGTCCAGTATGATACAGCCCTGGTGACAGCACATAGAGATCCTATGAATTACATTTCCTGGCTGACTCCTAGTTACCTCTGGGTTAATGAGACACCCTTTTGGCTCCAGCCTTTGATGCTGAAAATCTTCCTAGAGTGTATTGGTCTATGTTTTTCCTGTAATAGACATCACAGTATTCAGATGTCTTTCTATGATGACTGTGAATCTTGCAAAGTCTCAAAATTATCACCATGAATTTGAACTGATCATGGGTCATAAACAGAAAGTTGCTTCTTAAAATTTGTGGCTTGCAAACAAATTTCTTATTTGACAATATCCTCTTAGTCTTCTCCCCTAACTTATATGGGTCCAGCACAAGATGAACAGGATAATGACCAAGGGTCTGACTCCAGTCTGAGGTTCCTGCCCACAGGTGATTCTGGTACATATGGTCTGGAGTCATCCTTGGAGGAACCCTGCATTAGGTAAAGTAAATCCATGAAGGATTTAAAGCCAAGTTCAGGTGTGTAAGTGGAGACATCACTGGTCGCTGTGTGGCGGATGAGCTAACCTGGGGCTGTGTCAGCAACACTGCCAAGGGGTGAGCTCATGTCCTCGGCAGCGCTCCCATGGAAGCTGGAACACCGAAACTACCATCATCACACCAGACTGATGTCCACGCAAATTCAATTAGTGGGCTACATTTTCATTTGGTTTGAGCATATGGAAGAACTGACTACACAGATTACCTTTATGAGGGAAAACTCCCTAGTTAAGTAGGTGTATCTTGTTCATGCTAATGGAACCTTGGAAATACCCCCCCACCCCCACATTTCATGAGCCTGTCCTATCTGGACTATGACTCACCTTAAATCCAACCTATTAAAAATTTAGGTCACTTTTTCCTATTCTGCAAGCACAGAACAGGGTGGAGAATTTTCCACAGGAGGGCACTTACTGCCACCTGATTCTGGGCTTCCTAGAAACCCAGAGAGTGAGTTCCCCCAGGACGCTTCATCTTTGAGTCTCTGCCTCCCTGACATACACACCCACTACTTGACATCGTCAGGCATCAGAGAAGTGTTTTCTGAACCAAGCCGTGAGCTATAAGGGGAAGTCTTCCGGAGCCTGAAGGCTCACCCACCCTCAGCGTTTAGTCTCTGTCCACAAGACCTGAGCTGACTAATAGGAGTTGCAGCCTGGGCAGTTCCCAAGAAAGAGATGTTCTTGAACGCTGCCCCTGAGGGGAAGGATGTGAGGGACTCCCCAGTGTCCTTCAAATTCAGGAGGGTTGGACTTGCTAAGCCTAGTGCCTAGAACATTTTGGAACGGTGAAGAAGGCTGAGGCCTGAGCTCCCAGGAGGCCCTGGGAGGCCACTTCTGCTGTTCCTTGTCCACTAGACAGCCTGGGTACCAGGGAGCTTCCATCCACCCAGGGTCTTTAGAAGACTAAAGTTCTTTGGCTCCTTGAGAACTAGATAAGCCCTCAACTCCACTCTCTCCAAGGAAGAGATTTACACAGCAGGAGACCCAGTAAATCCCTCAGGCCAGGCTGCCCGCTCTGGTAGCAGCCTGTGGGAACTGACAGTGCAGTACAGGGTCCCCCTTTGAGACTAGGAGCTATCGGAAAGAGGAGATTTTTCCAGTCTCTGGGAGGTTATGCAGGTTGGAAAAGATCTCACGGAGGGGCGTCTGCAAGAATAACAGGCACCAGACACACAGCCAACAGGGCTAGCTCCAGCCACGCAGGAGGATTCTGTCTAGCAGTGGTTGCCAATCCTGGCTGCACACTGAGCTCCTCCAGGAGTGTTTAGTACCCATGCCTGGGCTGCGCTCCCAGAGTTTCTCGTCGGTCTGGGTGTGGGGTCTGGCGCTGGAATATTTTTTAAACTCCCCAAGTAAAACTACTCAATAAAAATGTGGCTTCAGAGTAGGAGATACTCAGGTGATGAGGAGGGCATGAAGGTGGAAAGTAGGAGAGAGATTTGGAGAAATAATGCCCCCAAGTCTTTTCAAGGAGAGGCCGAGGATACCTGGGAGATCCAAGTACTCAAGGAGAAGAGAGGACAGCCCCAGGAGCTGGAGCGAAGGGGGAAGCGTAGAGAAACCTGATAGCAACGCCTCCTCACTGTTACTATTACTGCTCTAGCTCTTGGGGGACAGTGGGCAGTGTCCGACTTCCCTCCTTTGTCAGGAGCTTCGAATGGCCTGCTCTCAGTTTCAGCAGTTCTCTTTCTGTGCCGGTCTCCATTTTCCTAAAAGAGCATTTGATTCTTATCCTTAACCCTCTCCTGCCCTCGGAACTCCTACCCTCCTGAGTGCCAGAGATGGGGCTCTGCAGCTGGGGTCTGTGGGTCCCAGTGAAAACCCCACGAAATCTGGACCCATTGCCTTCACTTATTTAGAGTCAGATCGCCTCTCTGTTAAGACAAGTTCGACCCAGCTTTAAGAGGACCTGGAGCCGGGCAAAACACAAGGGGTCTGTGTGTGAGGCGCCAGCCCCCTCGGGCTGCTGTGCGCCGGGCGTGCTTGTGCCTGGCATCTGTGCTTGTGATGTCGCAGCCCGCCAGGCCCCAGCTCTTTCCACTTGGAATTCACATGGTTACGGCCGCCGCCTTGGCGGACAACCCCAGACATGACTCAGCCGCGCATAACAGCTCCCCCTGTTCTTCCTCGGTGTTCTTCCCTCTTTCACTCGTGCCCTCTGGTTATTTTCTGTACCCCTCTGTGATCTGCAGACTTGAAAGCTCTCAGCTATTTACCCCAAGTCTCATCCTTTGTTTATCTCTGCTTTGCTGAGTGTTCTCAGATTTCCTCCCCTCTTCCTAGTGGGATTTAGCGTTACTTCTCCCATGTTCTGCATTTTCCAGCACATTCCCCAAGGCTCAAACTAGAACAGACACTCCTCTTATCTTGTGGGCTAATTCTTCTTGTATGTGTCTTGGGTACTTACAACATTTGCTACTGTGTACTTGAACTGTGTGTTCCAGTACAAATCTAAAACATCCTCTCTGAGTGCTGGGAGGAAATTCACTCCACAGAAGGTGCTAGATGTGGGTGCAGTGGACCATCTGAGCTTGGAAGAGCTAGGTTGTTCAGGGAGGCTCAGAAGTGCCAAGTAACACTGCTCTGAAAATCCAGGGAAATGGGCATGTCTGAGCATAGGGCAGGAGCACCTCTCTGTGGGATCCGGGGGACTCCAAATAAGGGTTTTGTATTTTCACTAGTGAGGCAAGTCACGCTTACTCTTACCAGGTTGGGGAACGACCTGGAGCCCACTCTGCTGGGTGTGAGCTATGAAAAATGGGGACCAGGTAAAGGAAAGCTACGCCAATGCACAGGGGAGCAGTCACCCTAGAGTGAGGGACCCTGGGGGCATGAGAACGCTCTTTCCTACTCTTACTGGTATTTATAGGACCAGACAGCTTTACTTTGGCATTTTGATTATTTTCCAATAGTGATTAGTTTTCTATAATTAGTACTTTTTTTTTTTTTGAGTTTTGTTTTCCTTGAGTTGTTAATTCATTTTACAATGCAGGAAGAAAACAAAGAAAGGGGTTTTCATGGTTTCAATAGTAGATTGGGTTTTGGGGGGTTTTTTTTAAATAAGAAATATTTTTATTTCAAGAAGTATGTATTGAAGGCATCCTAAAACCTTAAATGGGATTTTGGACATGTAAGTCTACAGAACACACAAAATTAAATATGCAAATCTGCCCCACTCTCTCAGGCTGGAACTGGATACTGGACACTGGAAGGAGGGTATCCCTTAGTACAGAAGTCTCTGAAGTCGTGTATAGAATACTCCATAGTAGTAGATCAGCATTAAATACTAGCCACCGGGTTTTCAGAACTCAATTTGTCTTATAGACTGAAAAAGTTGTGTACATCCAACATGTAGAGACAGTCTTACCCCAGCTGGCCTGGCCTGTCAGTACACAGACATCTGTAAGTGATGGGAGCTTCACGGCCTAGAACCTGTGCCCATGGGAGCGGGGAGGGCAGGGCAGGGAACAGACGTTTCTCAAGGGTCGTTTCTGATCCTGGACCCTCAGTTGGAGCCTGCTGCCTCCCCTTCACATCTTTGGTCTTTTAAACCAAGGTCAGTGATGAGGACCTGGGTAGTTCTAAAGAGTGAACATCACTGGCCCCCAGCCATCATCTGAGCAGTCACTAGAGCGCGATGGTCAGTCCCTCAGTGAAGTACCAAAAATCCAGGGAAGACCGGACAGAGGCCCAGGCCCAGGCTCTAGCCCGCAGTGCTGACCATAACCACTGCAGCACGTCACAAAGACTGGTTTTATAAGAAAAACATGAGTGTTTGCAGCTCCCTTGTCTCAGGAAGCAGCTCTCCCCACGAGTCACTGCCCGCCCTTGCCAGAGGCACAGCCAGTAGGAGACTGGGTTTTGGAGGTGAAGAGTTTGCATCTTTACAAGGCCTGGGAGCAGCTACATGCAAAGTACCCTATGGGGCCTGTCACAGAAACATCCCTGCCCTCTGCAGGTGTTCCCTCTATCAGCCATGGGCTCCAGCCTTGGAGATTTTCTTCTTTTGTTTAAGTAAAGAAAATAATTTCCTCACAGTGCAGCAGCTGGGACTTCAGACTTGGCACCTCTTCAGAGCAGCTGTGCATAAAAGTAGGAAACTTGTTCTTAAGAAACTTGGGGAAGAAAATGTCCTCGAGCTTCCTGAAATTGATGTGGAGGCTGCCTTTTATGCCTCCTCAGTCCTTGCCTTTCGGGTATACTCTCAGGGAATGACCTCTGTAGGAAGCTGGGGGCTTCAAAGATGAGGGAGGGTGCTTGTTCTGCTTGTGAACAAGGCGGAGAGGTGGCAAAGCAGTCCAGGCTTAGCGAGTCCATGGGAAAGGATAATGGTCTCCGAGCCTGTAAATCAGTTAAACTGACACTTGAAGAGAAGAAAACTCAAAGTAGACTCTAATAGATAAAATAAGACAGGACCCTTGGGACAAGTATGACATTGGTAATCACGGAGCCTGCCTCCACCCACGCACCCATGGGAGCTTGGCCTCTGTGAAAACAGAGGGTCATGATCTCTGGAGCTGACAGCCTGGAGCATGATCTCCTCCACGGACAGTTCGGAGCAAGTTTCAAAAAAGTAAGTAAGCAGCATTTTAACCTACACAATAATAATGAGGAATAACAAATCCACAAATATTCCAGTGTCAGCACTACATAGCTTTTCCAATGTCATACAACCTGCTCAGAAAATGATTAAAGAATGGATCTTTCTGGAACATACTGATCCTCAGACGTAAAACTGGGCTCTCCAAAGGTTTAAAATTCCTACAAATTAGGGGATATCAAAAGAAAAATGTCATCTCTTCATCATCAATACTCATTCCCTGCAATTAGAGCACTAACTTCTACCATCGCTTCGATGAGTTTATTCCTTAAATGCAAAATCCCTGTAGAAAAAGGTATAAACGTTGAGAAAGATTCACAGTGATAATCAGATTTCAGCACTGCGTGGCACTCAGCAGGTAAAAACATGGAGCGGATTCATTCATTCCGGTCCTCCGTGAGCTAAGTGCTGTGCCGGGTGACATGAGGGGTGGAAAATTGATGGGTTTGGACTCCTACCCGACATGGATTTACAATCCACAAAGTGTAGACAAGCATATTAGCAATTATAATATGGATGGAGTGTGACTGTTCTTATGATGCTAATATAAATATAAAAAATACCCTGGCCGTATAGTCAGAACTGAATTCATGGAAGAGGAAAAGGGATTTCACAGTTAAAGACAGTGGGTGGGGTTGGGAAGGAAATTTCAGGCAAGGGGATCAGCCTGGGCAAGGAAGTGAGCTTCACTTTCTATTGGTTTTGGGCTTAACAGCCCACAAAGAGTTTTTATATCCATTACTTCATTTTGATTTTCCCAGCAATCTTGTCAGCTAAGCTCGTCATTTTACAGATAAAGACTCTGAGGTTTGGGAAGGTTAAGTGTCTTGCGCAAAGTCACCAGCCTGGGAGTGCTGTGCCCAGGACACTAATCTATGTTCTCTGCGTCCAAACCCAAAGCTTTCCCTAGGCTCCTGTGGTGCCTCTGTGCACAACCCGGTATGGCTGAAGTGGTCCATCTTGTTTTGTTCTGTTGGGGGGTGAGGTGTTTCGAGAGAGGAAAAGAAATCTTGAGAACTAGAAGCCAGACTAGATTGCAGAGGTTTTCGATGTCAAGCTAAGGAGATTACCTGTGTTTACAAGCTATCATGAAGGAAAGAAAAACAGGAGAATAAAAATACTGAGGTATTTTGGAGAAAAGATTACACATTTGTGAGAATCATAAATAGAGGTCACGTCTCAACATTCACACTCTGGCCTGAAATGTTTCAGAAGTAGTATGTGAGCGGCTCTGGGTAAGCAGTTTGCACTTGCAATCCCAAATAGGTGAGAATTACACTCCTTATACTGAATATACTGCGACTGCATGGTGAGAGCCCTACCCACACCTTAGAACAAAATAATCTGGGAACTTCAGCCCCTTTCATTAGACTTTAACAGTTTCAATGAATAGTTAATGTGAAAATCCGTATCTGAAAATATGCTTCATGTTTTCTTCTGCAAATCATCAGGAAGATGCCATCTTCCTGGAAAGCACCTTATATAGACAAGAATCCTATGAGAACTATAAAAGTCAATGGTAACAGCCAGTAAACATTCCTGGGCAGAGCCAAGCAATCCATATATTAGTGCAAATGTTTCCTCTTTGGAATTAGATAGGCTTCAGATTTACATCTTCACCTTGAGAAAAAATTTAACTGCCAGAAAGGGGGTAAGAGTCCTAAGCGAATACATTTATCTAAACTACAATATCCAGAATAAATAAGATCTGGCCCTAAGTATGTTTCCAGCCTTATGTCAACGTCCTTCCTGAGCTCTGAGCTCCCACCATAATGAACTTCTGTGTTCCTCAAATGTGTCCTGCTCTCCCTGGCCCCCAGCCTTTGTGAATACCATTCCTTTTTCTAGAACATCCCCCCTGCTTCCCTTTCTTCCTCATCTTTGCCTGATTAACCCCGAGATATCCTTTAGATCTGTTTAGTTATCTTTTTGTTTGACAAACCTCCCTTGACCCTTCTCTCCTCCCCTAACCTTCTCCCCCATTTAGAATGGGGGCCTCCTTCCTGGTCCTCCATGGCTCCACTTACCCTCTTAACAGCATTTTCTCAGAGCACTGTGACTGTGTCTGCACGCCCCATGGGTTAGACTGCAGGCTCAGTGCTGGTAAGAACATGCCAACTTCTTCTCTCTCGTTCTTTTCTGTATCCCAATGCCCAGCACTGAGTAGGGATCAACAAACCCGAGTAGCTGAGTGAACTGATGCCGTTACCAAAATATACACCAGGTTTGGTACTTTCACGTCAAGGTTTAAGTAGCAAGACTTCAGGAACCACTCCAGGAGAGTGGCTTTCTTTGTTGGTGATTATTAAAAAGGCTTGGGGTGGGGGGGTGGCAAGCTAGTTATAAATACTTAAAAAAATTGTTTTAACTTCATTTACTTTGAGGGAGGGGATAATTAAGTTTATTTATTTATTTATTTTTAACGGAGGGACTGGGGATTGAACTCAGGACCTCGTGCATGCTAATGCTACATGCAGCGTTCCACCACTGAGCTATGCCCTCCCCCCATTAGCTATAACTACTTTTATTGCAGAGTTTGTACAAGGGCATATTTTAGCATTTGGGCAGAGATTTTTATTAACTGTGGCTACTTAAAAATTGGTCCTCAGCTGTTCAAAGGTACAAATAGACCACTGTTTAGGGACACCCTGCTTATGTTCCTGACCCAGCTACTCAACCAGAGCAATAAAATGGCCAGAGTGGCTGATTCTGTATTTTTACGCTTACATTCACATAGATCATATGTTAAAAATTTATTTTAAAAAAGTAGCAATCTCATTAAAAAATTTAGATAAAACCCAGGAGACAAAAGGTAAAGGCTGACTCTACAGCAAAATGCTGCCTTATTACTCAATTTGTAAGATTTAAAAGTTGGGGGGTTACTGGTCAGAATTTTAGTGGGAGAAACCAGAGTGAAGTTTGGGGCAACTATTTAAAAGTGCAAAAGGGCAAGTCTGTGTTGACAAGCAATAACAGTATATTGGAAAAGATGAATTTAAAAGAAACAACCAGCAAAGCATAAACCCGTTCCCCAAAGATGTTAAACACATTTATACGAGGTTTTAAGTGAAAAAGGTCAACTTAAAAGTCTGTTTCCAAATGTGAGAGAGAGCTGCTGACTCCACAGGCAGAGGAAATCCTCCAGCTGAGGGATGGGCCCTCTCCAGGGGGCCTTGACAGGAGACAGTACTGAGACTCTCCTCTTGTGGTAAATAAATCCTACCCTTGTAATTCTTTCATGTTCTTAAATCATCACACAGCCAGTGACTTTTAGATGCAGAAGGACCCTAAGATCCATCTTGTCCAAATTCTCATTTTATATATGAGGCTTGGTGGGGGTTAAATATTTGCCTAAACACATTCCTGGATGTGGGCAGAAATGGAACTAGACTGTATGAATTCATCTCCTTGTACGTCATTAATCATCAGAAAAAACACGATCTGTTCTCAGTCAGCTGGCCGCCATTTAAACAGTGTGAAGCTGAGAGATTAGAAAGGCGCTGAGCAAAAGCATTAAGCTTGAACAGCAGCCTTTCCTTGTCGGAGGGGCGGCACACAGTTTAGTTATGGGCGTATTTCCAATTTGCATGAATGGAACAGCGACAATAAGATAAAGCTGGCTCCAGGAAAGTACTTCCCCCAGCTTCCCTGAGCCTGGGACTTGGGAAACTGCCAGCTGCTCTGGAATTCGGGAACATGACAAATGATACTGGGTAGGACTCCCCAGGTGACCTCAGCCCATGCACGCACACACGCATGGAGGCTTGTCAAGGTCCCAGGTGCCGGCTTGCCCATGGGTTGTGGCTGAGACAGAAAAACAAAGAAAGAAATTCTCCCTGAACACACACATAAGCAAAAAATGATCTTCCTGTGTTCTCTGCCAAGAGAGCTGGAGTCAAAGAGATGAGTTCAAGACTGATTCTTCCACGAAGACAAGTCAACTCAGTCTAAGGAGGTTAGAGGGCAATTTAGGAAGTAAACAAAAGTTCAGTTTCGGGAAGAGGCTTTGGAGAACACAGAGGCCATCCCTGGAATCTAACTCCACGATGAAAACAGAAAAGGGCTCACTCTTAAAGCATGGATTTCTGAAAATGCCAACAGATGGACACGTTCAAAGGGGCAACTACAGAGGCAAACAGCACCAAGATGTTAGCCCTCGTCCTACATGGAGTCTGGGTCAGAGCCAGCTCCTCGCTGAGCTGAAGAAGCATCTCAAGTGGAGAAGAGGGCCTGACGGCACTGTTCAAGTTCAGCAGTAGCACGAGAAAGTCAGATCAGAAGAAGGTACTTCCCCCTCCAGGAGTGGCCACGCTCCTGGGCTGGCCTGGGGCATCTGCCCTTCTTCACGGTCAGAGCCACTGCTCTTATCTGTATCACTTCTCTGCTTTGGCTGGCCAGTTGTTCCCCTGGCTCCCTCCCTCCCCACCCCTGCACCAGCCCCCACGCCAGCCACAGATGTGAGTTTGTGCCCACATTCTCTTTCTCTCTGTCTCCCAGCGTCACTAGAGTATCTGGTCCAGGTCTTATTCATCCCCTCTGCTACACAGGTCTCCCAACCCCTTATCAAATCCTCCCTTTTTAGGTGCTAATTGTGCTCCCCTTGAATGTGGGCTAGACTTAGTGACTCCCTTTTAAATGAACAGAATGCGATGGAAATGACAATGTGTGAATTCTGACACTAGGTCATTAAAGGCATTGCAGCTTCCTTCTTGCTTTTTCTTAGATCACTTGCTCTGGGAGGAGCCAGGTGCCATGTTGTCAGGATGCTCAAGCAGCCCAATGGAGAGGTCCACATGATGAGGAACTGAGTCCTCATGACAGAGTCATGTGAGTGAGTCGTCTGGAAACAGATCCTTCAGTCAGCCTCAAACCTTCAGACGACTCTAGTCCCCACTGACATCTTGACTGCAACCTCATGAGAGACTCCAGGCCAAAAACTACCTAGATAAACCAGTCCCAAATTTCTGACCCACAGAGACTGTATAAGATAATAAATACTCGTTGTTTTACTTAGACTGCAAGTTTTGGACTAATTCATTGTGTAGCAATAAATAACTAATACAACATCTTTGAACTTTCTCTACTGTCGACTAGAGTTGTCCCTTAATTAATCATCATCTTTTTTTGGAGGAGTTTTTTTTTAATTTGCTTGTTCTGTTCTTGTCAGAAAGTCCTTTCCCCATTAGGACAACCCCCACCCCCACCCCTTGACATTTATACAGTCTTCCTGGATGAACACTTATTGGGTCATAATGGCTCAAACCCAAGAAGATCACTGGAATAATTTATATTTTCAAAGACTATTCTTTGTACATGCTATCCTAGAATTTTTAATGTTACTTCATCATTATATAAAAACAAATTGGACCTTTTATCTCCCCAGGGTCCTCAAAACATAAGCCTTAACTATGAGCATATGTAACCTTAAACAGTCTATAGAAAATACAAGACACTTTTTATTTTCTTAAAAGTCTTGTATTTACATTTTAGGGAATAGTGGGTGGGATTAACCTGCCGTATACTACAACACAGATGAACTCTGAGGACACTAGGCTAAGAGAGGTAAGCCAGTCACAGAAAGTTAAATACCACATGCTTCCACTTACAGGAGATACCTAAAGCTGTCCAACTCATAGAAGCAGAAAGTAGGAAGGTGGTTGCCAGGGGCTGGTGGGGAGCAGGGAATGGGGACATTCAACATTCATGCAAGAAGAAAAAAGTTCTAGAAATCTGCTGTACAACAATGTGCATATATCTAACAATACTGTATGTAACAATTTGTTAAGGGGGTAGATTTCATGTTGTGTGTTTTCTACCTCAATTTAAAAAAAGGGAAATAGTAAGATTAAAATTATCTCATTCTAAGATTCACAGCAGTGATTCCTTTTCGGCAACATTCTACGCCTTTTCCAACACACCCTGGAGTGTCATATCATCACCAGACCCTTTCAAAACTAAGAAAATGTTTTACTTGTTTTTACATTAAGAAACAAAAATGTTGCTCTCTTCTTCCTAAAGGATTGGTAGGGTGGGAAAGGAGGTAGGATTTCACACAAACCAAACATAAGGACAGGATGTTGCATTCCAAGAAGTTTGGGAATCCATGATCTGGAGATATGTTGAGGTTTCAAAAAAAAAAAAAAGCAGGCTGAAAAAAACACCTGAGCACTGGAAAAGCTAAACTCCAATCAAGGGATTGATATTACCAGTTCACTATCTAATTTTCCTTAGAGCCAAGACCTGCAGACACAATAACCAAGAGAACAGAGCACAACAGAAGCCAGTGAAGACTCAGATAAGCAATAAGCTAATGCCAATAGGAGGAGCCCAGCAATATGTCAGTAACAGCAGAGAAAACTAAGACTGAAATACATTCTATAAATTGATACATGATTGATAGAGATGGCAAGATTCTGTTGCATCATTTTCCACAAAAAGAGAGAAAGAAAGTATCAAAAAAGAGGAAATGGCACATGAAAGGCTGAATTTTCACGAAGCATGTACATCATTAGCACTGCCCTGCAGTAAATCAGGAGTGGGACTGGTGGAAGGCAGGGAGGGTAGAGGAACGAAGCTTTGAGTGTTACAAGGACCAGGAGAAAGGGACAGATTATGTTTACATTTAGAACACACACTAATGCTTTCAAAGCTGACTGGCAGCTGGAGTATGCTTTCTCTTCAGTCAGTCTTCAACTTGCTGACTTTTTTTTTAAACATTAAAAGCTAATTCTGTCGAGCTTTTCCATTGCCAGTGTCAGGTGCAGAACTCTTCTGAAGGACGGGAGAGAAAAGCCAAAGCTCTGAGAAAGCCTTTCTGGCCAAGTCTAGAGAAATGTTCTGAGCCCTCTGCCCAGTCATGAGCGGGGCCCCAGGGCGGTGACTGACCCCCAGGTGGGCTTCCACCAGGCCCACAATGCTCAGGCCTTCCTCCGGGCGTGCTCCCAGGACTCAGGATGAAGGAACCTGTTATATCCTCTCCTTGTATTGTTTCGGGACAGAAATTCACCATCAAGACACACTGACTTGCCCAGGAAGGAAATTCAAACTGGGGTCGAAGCCCGAATGGCCCTGAGTGCAGAGGGCCCCAGTCTGCGGGGCTGGAGGGAGCGGAAGAGAGGAATGAAAAATTGAGATGCAAATGAACAGAAGCTGGGCAGGATCCATAGGCTGGCCTCATGGAACCTCCCATGCCTGAGATCTCTCTCTCTCTGGGTTGTGTGTGGTCCCTCACAACAAAACACAAATGGGAGGTTCGCCATCAGGAGCCTTCAGCACCAGGAGTTCTCTTTACATTTCCTACAGGGATCTTAGGTGAGATTTTCTTTCTTCTAAAGTCTTCCCAGAGCAAGAGGTATTTTCTTCAAAATGTTGATCAGACTCGCTGGATAATACTATCTTATTAAGAAATTAATTTTATAAAGAGGAGGCTGGTTTAAATAAAAGTGAAAACCAAAGAGATACTCATTTCATGTTAAAGAGACCTTTTTTTAGCTTTGTTTCCTCTGTCCCGTCCGCTTCCCCTCCCCAAGTGTGATTATTTTATTATAATCACACAGATTCTGTTTATCTGTGTATTTCCATTATGGCTAACAAATCGAAGAAAGCACATTTCCTGCTGAAAAATCACATTTAACGAATCCCTTTGGGGACAGAAAAAAGTGCACACCACTTAAAAAGATTCGTTTGTGGGAGTTAAGAAGTCAGACCCAAATCACTCTGCATTGTGCTCTAGTTCAAATGAGGTGGGCGCCCCAGGCCACATTTATAATGATGGAAGCTTCTCAATCTCTGACTGCAGGCCTGAACCTCCATGAGACCATCATCATTCTCAAATAGAAATATGCCAAATGAACCACCAAAAGCTTAAATAAAAACACTTCTCTCTGGATGTCTAAGATGACTCAAGCCAGGTCGCAAATTGGGGGGAGGGGTAATGAACAATGAACAATGAGCAATGACCTCAGTGCATTTTTCTATTTGATTAAGATGAATTCTTCCTAAAAAGCAAATGTGATCCATTTTGAGGATCGACGTTAACGGTACAATACAATGTATTAAAGAATTTATTGAAATAAAACTGCTAATTTAAAAAGGTCAATTTGCCTGCAGATAGGCTTTCCCTACACGTGTTCCTTTTACACTATGTTCTATTCCTTCTGCTCCCAAAACACCAGGCTCACCTGGTTAACGGAGCCCCTCAGTCCTTGTGCATGTGGCGGTGATGAAACCTGGCTGGACGAAGTATGTGATTTGGTACAAGTTGCAGCATGAGTGAAATTCAGCCAAAAGTGGTGCCCATCAATGCACAACTCCAGGACCTACTGAAGGCACTGTTTTATATATCTGGGGTATGAAAAGCTAGCTTGGAATTCACAACGCATGTTCCTCCACCACAGCCTCTGGAAAGCCTCCTCTAGTCCAGCACTACAGTGTTCCAAGCTGCCACTGAGTGCACGCACGTCTCATCGAATCAGGCCAGTTCTGCATGGGTAAGCAGAGAAGGGCTGGCCAGTAGGAGGCCTGCCGAGGCCCTGAGTTCTCGCAGGCCTATTTCCCTCCTCCATTTGTGCTAACAAACAAACGTTTGCTTTCAGTCTGACACTGTCCCAGGTTCTTCATCATTCAGGCTTAGACCAAGCAGGGCCAGGTCTCCCACACTGGTGGGTTCCAACACACGCAAGGTAAGACAGCCACCCTTGGTTTTGCCTGGGTGGTCATTCAGTGGGTGGGGATCCTTTAACAGCACATGCTGGGCCATCACCGCCAGCCCACAGTCCCAATGCCCATCCTCAGCCTAGCCAAGGAGACAGGCCTCAGTCAGTATCATAGCAGGTCTATGGGAGCCACGCTGGTATTGTGCCCACTGTGCACCCCCGGTGTGCACAGCGGGGGCTGAAGGTGTAGTACTATGAACACAGCAGGCTCCCGGTATCTGTGGATGTGAAACCCATGGATACAGAGGGCAGACTACTTGGTGTGGAGGATGTCTGAGTGCTCAGGAAAGCAGGTCTCCACACTGGCTTTCATAACTTTGGGTCTGTTTAGGAGGACTTGTCTTGAACAGCTTTTGTCTGTGGACTGTGAACTCTTGCTGCGCAAGGGAGGTGGTTACAAAGAAAGTCTCAGAACTGCCCAAGATGACTAGTCTCTGTATCAGGAGGGTCAGAGTAAGGTGGGCCTTTTGAGGAAGACTCAAGCTTGCAGGCGACGAAGTAACTGGCCAGGCTCTAAGTCAGCTGGGATGTATACCACAGTCATCACCCCCGCCTCTCACTTCCCCACCATCACTGCTCATTTGTGGAGACCTTTCTAAAGTGTGTAATCTTACCTGACCCTCGGCACAGTCCTGTGGGGTTGGTTGGGGGCCCCTGTGACCCCTGATGCACAAGGGGAGGAAACACAGTGGAGTGGGGCGGGAGTGGTGGGGTGAGTGGGGTGGATTTAGGAACCTTCCCGAGGCCAGCAGCTCACACGGCAGATCATGGTCTGAGCAGCCAGTCTCCAAACTGCCTACCTTGCTTTCCTCTTTGGAAAATACGCCTCTCACCCAGAACTAAACCTTCTGTTTGTTTGTTTCTGCCCCTCCGTTTCCTCTCTCCCACCTGCCTCGGAAGGTTTTAAAAGGTGCAAGTGAGTCATCACTGGCATCTGGATTCTGCCTGTCAATCAAGCAAGTCTAAAGTCTAAAGAGAAGCACCTCAGGCTTCACGTCTCTCACTACATGGGACACTGGCTTCCTCTCCAGCCTAACTTCAGGGCTTCATGTCACTCTTGCCAAAGCGCTTCATTCCTTTCCCTTCACCTCTTGAAGTTGGAGGAGGCCCTTCTTTCACATGACCACTTGTGTTTTGCCCTGTTTATACCCTTCTAATAACTGAGCCGTCTTTTTTAACACCTTTTTCACACAGTCTGCTTCAAGTCTTTCAGTTAAAAGAAAAAAGATACAGCTCCTAAAAAAAAAGTCACCAGCATCCAAGTATTGCCAGGCTTCAGGAACTTAAATTATACTTCATTTGGTAGCATCTGTGTTAAAACAATACAGCATTATCTACTTTGAATGCAGTAGAAGCCGCGGGGTAGCATTTTCGTACAAGCAATATTAAATCTGGTTGGAACTCAACAAGAAACAGTGTCATGTGGGGGAAATCCATGCCTGTTGGACCCTCGACTGATCCCATTTCAAAGCCTCGTGCTTTGCTAAAGGGCATCTTTCTTTAAAAATCAAGCAATCCTATTACTCCGAGCCTTCTCTGCACACCAGAGCTTTGAAGGAATTTGACAGTTTGCAAATTCAAAGTTGAAAATTAAAAACCCACGAATAAGACTTGAATCCATTTATTCATGGTAAAATGAATATAGCTTTGAAAAGTCTAACCTCATTAGGATCATTTCAATGTAATCTGTGATCTGGTGTGAGGCTGTTTAGCTAGCCTCTTGCCCATGAAAGGAGATCCATTTTCTAAAACGAGCTCTGTCTTCAAAGGACTCAGGAGATACTGGAGAATAATATTAACTTCAGGGCAATTTTTTTTTTCAAGAATGCCTCATTGTTTTCTCAATCAGCGTTATTTTTATTTTGCCAGATCTTCCCCTTCCTCGCCAAATGCATTAAAATAAATCCTGGCCCCTGTAGGAGTGATCAAAGCCTCCCAATTCACCGAGGAATGTCCATTCCTTCGAGCCTGGGGAGGTTTCCTAACTAATGAACTAGAACACTGTCAGATGTCTGGTTGCCAAGTAATATATTAAAGTGCTTTTCTAATGAGATTTCTGCAAGGTAACTAGAAAACCATAAAAAGCACACTAAGCTTCAGTGAAGCAAAAACATTAAAAAAAAAAAATAACCAAATGCCTTTAAGGGAAAGAAGAGTTCAACACAGCAGTTAAAAAGCTGAAGACAATTTGACAAGTGGAAAAATAAAGCCCAATAATTTCATATCTGAGAAAAAGGGCAGATGCAAAGCAGAGCAGTGTAGGAGTTGGATCAAAAAAGAGCCGCGTGATGATTTCAATATTTGACTTTAAATCTCCACGCATCCTTGTCTATTTGTAACATGGATCTGTGATAAACATAGCTACAAATGTCCTTTATTATGAAAAGAAGGACCAGCCCTCCATTTTTAGAACTTGTGCCTGGGAACTTAGGAACAGTCTATACAAATCCTGAATAGCAAGGATCTCTTTGTTAGAACCAATACAGTGAGGAACTCTCACCTGAAATACAAACTATAGCAATGACGTGAAGCCTCCACTATGGACCACCCAAAAACAGTTTTGGGAAATCCTTCTTTTGGCCCCTGCCTGTTACTTTGCCTTTATTATTTAATCAAGGAACCCACCATGACATCACTGAGGCTATGAGACTGGAGACCAGTTATCTCAGTCTGCATTTGTGTGAGACCGTGGCTCCAGTGTGCTCTGTACTGACCCAGCCAGTCCTGTAGCCCCGGGTCTTGTTCAAGAGGGTAAGAGTGGAAGCCAGCCATCAGAGACTGGTGTGGAATCTGAAAACCAACACACAAGACGATGTGGGTACTTAGCTTAAAGAAGAGAAGCCTGGAGTAGGGGACAGCTTGTTAAATATCTTTTCTAACATCTGAAAGGATACCATGTCAGAGAATGAGAAGTCTTGACTGTAGTAACTCCAGAAGGAAGCACTAAGATCAAAGACACATCACATATTTAAGGTCAAGGTAACAAAGTGTTTGTCAGCAGTTAAAGACCTCTAACAGTAAACAGACTTGCATAAAATGCAATCGTGTGTGGATGAGCAATGGTGGACAGCTGTCAGAGATGAATTCTTCATTTTAGTCACAATTTCAATCAAATCCAAACAAATGATGTATTGATTCTGAAGGAAAATTTTTTATTACTTAATATTATCATTCCTTTTCAATAGCTAACCTAGCACTGGGAAATGATTTACTCAAGATTAATGGAATTAAAGTATTTCTCAAAATACAGTGCCCTGGATTTATATAGAACAAAACATAATAAGGCATGTATTCATGGATATTCAACAATTGCTTCAGCTAGACCATAGAACACAATAAATCAGTCCTCCCTTTGCAGAGGTTCTTCAAGATAAGTATACTTTAAAAAGTTAAATAATTTATAGAACAATGACCCTGGCACTCCAAGTCCAATGCAAATGCTGAGATGCAGCCTTTGGTCTAATTCTGTCCCAAAGCTTTAATCTTCAGGAATGTAACAGAAAATGGAAAGCAAAGGGGAAGGAACCGCTGTGTTGTGAACATCACCTCTGGATTCAGACAGATCTAAGAGATGTTGGATAAGTTACCTAACATTTTGAGCCTCAGTTTTCTCATCTATAAAATGGGGTGACAATAAGTACTCAGGCCTCCTGGGACTGTTGTGATGCATGCACAGGGCTTCCTAGGCTGTCTGGCACACAGCGAGCACTCAATAAATGGTCACTGTTATTTATGATTTCAAAATAATTATTTTAAAGTGGGATAGGATTTGTCTTCTTGGTTATGGAGGAGTATAGACTAAATGGCTTTCATAGTTCCTTCTAATACCTTACTCTATTATCCTATTCTATGTTAACTGCTTCCCCTCTCAGCTCAGTCCTGCCCCTCAGCTCCCCACCACATGCCCACTGCTCACCATGGGCATTCAGATGGGTGGCAATTTAACTCTCTCAACAACTCAGTGAGGTTAGGGCTATCTCCCATTTTACAGAGGAGAAAACTGAGGCACAGGAAAGTTCAGTGATTTGCCTAAAGTCACAAGGTTTATAAATGGTAGAGCTGGGATTCAAAACCAGGCAATTTGGTTCTAGAACCCAGGTTCCTAACCATTATCCCATACTACCTTATACGTAACCTAAAATTCTGCCTTGACATATGAACTAACCAACATACAAGCCAACCACTACTTGCTGCAGCTGATGGAGAAGTGGTACAAGATCCAGTGTTGGCTTCCAGTCTCTTCCCCTCAGTCTTCACCATAGATCTTCTAGGTCTAAATTCCAGAGCTTCATTCCTAATCGTCAATTCCTCTTCATCCCTGCCCACAGAGCACCCTTACCCTTGATGGGCCAGTGACACAGATGTGCATTAGTATGCACTGCCCATTCACTTGTGGGCTTAGTTGTTGCTGTCGTTGTTGTTGTTTTATTTAAACTTTCTGTGCCATGCTTCTCTGTTCTTTGTGATGCAGACCACATCCCTGGAGGGCTGGCTAATCCTGAGCTCACAGAGCCCTAAGCACAGACAGGCATTTCAGAAATGCAGTTGGATGATGACAAGGAGGTTTCTCTAACAATGGAAAGTTCCCAACAAAGTTGTTAGGACTTGAGGAGACCAGCCCCACCATCCACCCCTGCTAGCCAGGCAGCTGCCATCTGGGCAGAGCTAGCTCCTGCCCACAGGGTCCCTGATCCTCCGGCTCAACTCAGTGCCTCCTGCTGCACAGGCTCGTTTCTTCTTGTTCCTTGTGTTGTCTCTAGCACGGGTGATTAGTACCTGCTATTTAGGGTGAGAAAAATGACCTTGCTGTCCATGCAAGTAGGGACCACTCATTCCATCTAGGACAGAAGCACACAACTACTTGGTTCAACTCGAGAGTATCCTCTTTGCTGTCTTCTTGTCACTTTTTCAAGTAAGGTATTATGTTGTCTCGTAATTTCCTTTTTCCCCCTTAAAACCAAAATAAATTGCAGTGAATAAATTCACTGCATTTTGTGTTGCTAAAGTCATATTCTGCTGTACTTCATTAGTAAAAGCCTTTTCTCCCCCACCATTCATGCTCGGTGAGATGCAAAGAGAACCGATTGCACTTTTCCACTTGAACAGCCAGAAAAAAAAAAAAAAAAAAAGGGAAGAAGGAACAGCGCTTTGCTTATCTCCATGTTACACATTAACAGGGTTCCCCTTTGTAAAGGTTCTTCAAGGTAAGCACACTTTAAAAAGTCAAATAATTGACAGAATAATTACCTTGGCACTCCAAGGTCAATGCAAATGCTGAATTCCATACCAAAGCTTCAGTCTTCAGGAATGTAATAGAAAATGGAATGCAAAGGGAAAGGAATTTCCCAGTATCTCCACTAAGATGTAATTGAAAAAAATAAGGGAAAGAAAGCCAGCAAGTCTTCTATGAATCTTCCCAGGTATCTCCTGTCCTGCAATCTCTCCCCTGCTGAAATCTATCACTTTTGCTTTGCTCTTTCACTCTTGTGCTATTTGTTTCACTAATACTAATAATTGTTAACAATACAAATTACTCTACCCTTACCATCACCACTGTGAACGAAAATACTGCAACCATATCAGTAAACAAAGAATGCTGAAACCAAGTCATCAGCGGCTGCCACCACCCCCCAGTGAGGATAGGCCTGCAGCCCAGCCTCTGCAGCCACTCACAACCGTGCACTCTGAGCGGACTCGGAATAAGAAAGGACAGGATACTGGCCCTAGACAGCTAGGTGCTTGTCAAAGGAATGGATTGAATAAGCCCAAATGTTTGCTTCCTCCCATACATAGAAAAGCACTAAATTCTTGAACTTGAGATGCCTGGTTTTCTTTAGGTAACAAGTAATCTTTTATTGTTCCAACTACCTGGTCTTTGTTGTAAAGCTCCTACATATCCTAGCTCCTCCCCTGCCTCTCCGGAGCAGTCCCTCAGAGTGATCTCGAGTCCTTCTGCCAAATAAACATAACTCTCAACTTTAAGGCTGCGCATTTATTTCAGTCGACATCACTAATGCCGCATCTACCACCATTTACTGAGCTTATTACATGCCAGGCACAGTGCAGGCTCTTTTGTATGTTATTTCAGGTAATCCTCACAAGAATCTAATGAGGTGTTTATGCTTATTAGCCCCATTTTACAGATGAGAAATCGGAGACTCTTAGAGGTTAAATAACTTGCACAGAGCTTATCAGTAGCAGGGCCAGGATTCTATGGTAGGTTTAACTCCAGAACTTTCATCCTGACCACGATTCCCACTTTTCTGAGTAATGGCCCATTGACATGGCTGTTTCCATCCCTGCAGAGCCCATTACAGAGCCTGGAGGGCTCTTGAATGAATGAATAAATGAATGAATGACTACATGAATGAACAAATCAACAATGTGCTTTCTGAATGTGAATGTGCTTTCTGAAGACTAGCTTTTGAAAATAGGGTACTCTCAGAAAAGCAAGAATATCTAAAATTGAGTAAGGGAATACTTAAGAGTTCAAAACAAGATCATTTCACCATCTGCTTAAAATTCAAGAGAGAAATTGACATAATTGCATTCTACCTACATTGGTCCTCAGTGCTCCTGGCCACAGGGGTAATGGCAGAAAAAATTGAAGCTGACATATTCAAAAGCATCTTGATTTCAGATATATGATGTTAACTAAAGTTAATATCAATGTCTCTTCTTCCAATACTGAACTCCCCTCTTGCCATTTAGAGGGCACTTGCTGAGTGACATTTATTTTTCTTACTTTTTATTTAGAACTGGGGGAGAGAACACCAGTCTTTAACCACATCCCCTACCCTCAAACACACACCTGTGAGGAGACAAACCAAACAGCCAATGGGCTGGAAAGTGCTCAAGACACTGGATCAGCACAACCAATGAAAATGCTTTGAGTCACAAAAACTTTGCTGCTTTCTTTTGCCCTGTGAAGGGGACATCTGTGCTGGCTCTCTGCTCTTCAATCTCTCCTCTCCGTCCCTGGCCAACATTCCCAGAGTTCCTCAGGTGGGCTAAGGATGCTGAGGGATGCCATCGGGTCCACCTCACCATTCCTCCCCCGGAAGTCAACGCCCATCTCCCTCGGCAGAGCTTCCCCCTTTTGTCAGCATAGGAAATGAGGATCCCAACCAGGGTACTTAAATTGTGCCTTGACTGGATACTGTTTGGAAACACTCCTGACCTCAGGGTGGGAATCAGGGAAACCGGTCCTAATGTCCAGCTTAGTTTTAAACCTGCTTGGTAATCACTTTGGAACTGCCCCATCTTCACAGATCCCATCCCTCTTCCTTTTCAGCCTGCTCCCCGCTATGGGTTCTAAGTACGAAATCCTGTCAGGGTATTAAAAATGGCTGCTGCTAAAATGCTTAAGAATTATGGAAGGAGGAAGCTGATGTTTAGATTTATTCCCCTCTACTCCCTCCCACTCACACCATAGACTGCATAGTTTCCCCTCAGAAAGGAAAACATTCTTGACCTCTATTTAAATGTTTATCAGAAGTTGTCTGGACTGGCTGAGTCTCTGAAATCACATTTGGTATTAGTCACATCCTTCTTGGTGTGTGGTGTAACCCTGCTATCAGGCCAGGAGAGATGCTTGGATTTTATGCAGAAACCATTTGATGCTGGAAGCATCCACGACCACCCAGGGATTTTCACTTGGCCCAAACACAAGCAGAAGGTGAGCAAAGAACTTGAGCTTCCTGATGGCGGCAGGGCTTCAGTTTTGAATAGATGTGAAAAGAAAATCCTCCTGGTTCTGTGGGTCCTGTGGGGCCCTGGTTTTAAAACAAAACCCGAGCATGGAGCCTGGAACCAGTGGAGGTTCTAGGTCCTCAACACAGAATGAGAGGTCATTCAGAGTTTTCCCCTTGCTCTGAACCACCCCTACTTTGGAGTAGGACAGCAAATCGCTTTGCTGTCTTGGGTCTTTGATGTTGATAACTTAGTTTATGCTTCAGAAGTTTTGTAAGGTCTAACAGACCTTGTATCAATGGGTGGAAGGCACTGTATGAAGAACCAACCAGGTGATGCTGGTATGTGTCTGAGAGAAAGGTACGGCTAGGGCAACAGAAAGCGCGCTGGCCTGCCAGGTAGGATTAAGTGGGTTTTGGTACCAATTCTCACCATAAGCAGGTTACACATTCCACTTAGTCCTCAGTGTTTTAATCTTTAAAATGGGAAGTGTGAAGCAATCATCTAGGAGGTCCTTTGGGGGCCAAGAATTATTTCTGATTTTTTGCCTTTAAAATCTAAAGTTGAGGAAACAGGTGTTAGCTTCAGCCCAAAGGACATCAGTCACAACAAGAAAGACTTTCCAGAGAGTAAACTTGAGTTTGCAATGGATATTCTGGAATTTTCCTTTCTAGACCAGGGTGGGTCTTAAATTATGGTCCAAGAGAGCTCTTCCAGGACCAGTGTTTTGGAGCTGTAATGTTTGAAATCTCATAGACTGAGAGGATATAGGGAAGTGGGCAGGGCACAGCTAGTGGTAAACTGAAATATCACGTGAGAATCATTCTAGATATATGAGTCTACAATTAATTTTGTAATTTTGTAATTTGGAGGGGGGTAGGTAATTTATTTTTTAATTATTTATTATTTTGAATTAATTTTTTAATGGAGGTACTGGGGATTAAACTCAGGACCTCATTCATGCTAAGCACACACTCTACCACTGAGCTATACCCTCCCGCCATGAGTCTACATTTTAAATCTAATTAAATTTTTGGTAATTGAAAGGAGGGAAAGAAAATACCTTCACAAATTTAGCAGCTTTTATGATGTTACATGGGGAACACCAATGCTGTAATGGTGCAGTACTAAATAAAATATTTTGTTGGTATTAAAAGAATACAAAAGTGCACGCTCATCAACATTCTTTATGATTAAAAACTCTCAAAAAAGCGGCTATAGAGGGAAGGTACTTCAACACAATAAAGGCCGTATGTGATCAGCCCACAGCTAACATCATACCCAATGGTGAAAAGCTGAAACCTTTTCCTCCAAGATTATAAACCAGACTAGAATGCCCACTCTTGCCACTTTTATTCAACATAGAACTGGTAGTCCTAGTCAGAGCAATTTGGCAAGAAAAAGAAATAAATGCATCCAAACAAGAAAGTAGAAACAAAAGTGTCACTATTTGCAGATGACATGATGTTATACGTAGAAAACCCTAAAAACTCCACCAAAACATTGTTAGAACTAGTAAACAAATTTAGCAAAGCTACAGGATACAAAACATACAAAATATACAAAAATCAGTTCATTTCTATATACCAACAATGAACCCTCAGGAAGAGAAATTTAGAAAAATAATCCCATTTACAACAGTATCAAAAAGAACACAATTCTTAGGAATATATTTAACCAAAGAGGTAAAAGATCTGCACGCTGAAAACGATAATTCAGTGATGAAACTGAAGCAAATAAAAATAAGTGGAAAGACACCCCTTACTCATGGACTGGAAGAATTAATATTGTTAAAATGTCCATACTACCCAAAGCAATTTAGAGATCAATGTAATGCCTTCAAAAGGATGTTTTTTAAATAGAACTAGAAAAAACAACCCTAACATTTGTATGGAACCACAAATGACCACAAATAGCCAAAGCAAGTTCAAGAAAGAAGAAAGATGGAGGCATCATGCTCCCTGATTTCAAACTATACTACAAACCTGTAGTAATCAAAACTGTGTATTAGCATAAAAACAGACACATAGATCAAAGGAACAGAATAGAGAGCTTAGAGATAAACCTACATACTTACTGTCAATTAATTTATGACAAAGTTGACAGGAATATACAATGGGAAAAAGATAACCTATTCAGCAACTGTGGACACCTACATGCAAAAGAAAACTGGACAGCCACATGCAAAAGAATAAATTTGTACCACCACCTTACAAACATACACAAAAATTAACTCAGAATGGATTAAAGACTTGAACATAAGACCTGAAACCATAAAACTCCTAGAAGGAAACATAGGGGATAAACTCCTTGATACTGGTCTTGGTGTTGATTTTTCATATCTGACACCAAAAGCAAAAATAAACAAGTGGGATCACCTCAAACTACAAAGCTTCTGCAGAACAAAGGAAACCAACCATCAGCAAGATGAAAAAGTAACCTTCCAAGTGGGAGAAAATATTTGCAAATCATATTATCTGATAAGGGGTTAACATCTCAAATATATAAAGAATTCCTAAAACTCAATCACAAAAAAACCACAAATAATCTGATTGGAAAATAGGCGGAGGATTTGAACAGGCATTTTTCCAAAGAAGACATAACAGACGGCCAACAGACACATGAAAAGGTGCTCAATATCACTAATCATCATGGAAATGCAAATCAAAACCACAATGACATATCACCTCACACCGGTTAGAATGGCTACTATTAAAAAAGACAAGATAAGCGTTGGTAAGGATGTGGGGAAAAGGAAACCCTGGTGCACTGCTGGTGGGACTATAAGTTGGTGCAGCTGCTATGGAAAAAGTATGAAGGTTCCTCAAAAAATTAAAAATAGAACTACCATATGATCCAGCAGTTCTACTTGTAGGTATTTACCTGAAGGAAACAAAACACTAACTTGAAAATATATGCACCTCTATGTTCATTATAGCATTATTTACAATAGGCAAGACATGGAAGTAACTTAAGTGTCCACTGATGGATGAACAGATAAAGAAGATGTGGCATGTGCATGCACATGTGTGCAAGCACACACACACACAGAGGAATATTATTCGGCCATAAAAAAGAATGAAATCTTGCTATGTGTGAGAACATGGATGAATCTTGAAGGCATTATCCCAAGTGAAATAAGTCAGAGAAAGACAAATATCATTATGATCTCACTTGTATGTGGAATCTAAGACAAAAAAAATGGAATTCATATATAGAGAATAGACTGTGGTTGCTATAGGTAGGAGGGAGTGAAGGAGGTCAAAAGCACAAATTTCTAGTTATAAAATAAATAAGTCATAGGGCTGTAATGTACAGCATAATGACTATGGTTAATAATACTATCTTAGAATGTTGTTAAGAGAGTAGATCTTAAAAGTTCTCATAGAAGAAAAAAATTAGAACTATGTGTGGTGATGGATGTTAACTGACTTACTGTGGTGGTCACCTTGCAATATATGCAAAAATCGAATTGTTATGCTGTACACCTGAAACTAATATAATTTACATCCCAATTACATGTCAATAAAAACGTCCTTACTAAAAAATGATTACAAGTCTCATAGTGTAATATTAAGCTATTAAAAAAACTGTTGGGGTTGGAAGGAATCTTAACAGTCATCTTAGTCCAATCCTGAAACTAGGTACATAAGTCTGCTCACCAACAGCTTATGGTTCTCAACCTGAATAATTCCAGAGATCCTCACCCAAGGTTCCCAAACCCACTGGTGAATCACTGTGGTTGTTATAAACATCGTCTTTAGCTGAACTAAAAGTATCCTTCCTGCAATTTCCAGTGCTGATTATAGTTTCACTCTCCAAAACATTGTGGAATCACCTAAATTGTTTTTTAATAAAGATGGGGGAAAAAAGTACATGCTCATTGTAACAAATCAAATACTTTTTCATTTTGTTAATTAAAAAATTTATACCTATCACCCTACAAATTGCCTGTTGTCAGTGAACAATCAATATATCATACATTGATTTATTAGATCAATACACATAAAACATCATTCTTTTCAATAGCTGCAAAATGTTCCATTACATGGATGTACCGCTTTAAGAGCATTCAGGATGTTTCATTTTCTTTCTATATACAAACCATGATACAATAAATATTCTTATACATATGTCCTTTGGTATTAGTGCTTTTGTTCCTGTTGGATAGATGCCAAGAAATGTCCTTTCTGGGTCAAAGGGTATGAGAATGTTTAATTTTAATAGACATTCCTAGGTTACTTTCAAAAAAGTTGTTAGGAATTCTTGCACTTGGCAATGCACATGAGGGTGCTCATTTCCTCATAGGTTTTCCAGCAGTGGGAGTTAGGAATTTTAAAAAAACAGGTCCAGCTGAAGGGGGAAATGCTGGATGTCCTTGTTCTAACTGCATTTTCAGGACCACCTCTGAGGTCCAGCAACTTTTCAGAGCAACTCTTGACATGTTTATTGGTCATTTGCAGTTGCTCTCCTCCTAATTCACTATAACTTTTGCTTATTCACCTATGGGTTACTTATTAGTTTATATGAGCTTTTGCTTTTTGCAGATATTTATTTTTTATCATATATTTTGCACATAATTCCTCCATGCCATGACTGTCTTTCAGTTGTTTTGTTTGTTTGTTTGTTTTTATGCCATTTATTTGTTGGTATTGGTTGCTATACAGCATGTAAGCTCTTTGAAAGTAGCAATGCTGGCTCTTTGGTACACTGCTGTATCTTCAGCATTGAGATCAGTGCCTGGCACATAGTTTGTTCTCAATAAAAATAGCAAATGTATGAATGAATGAATACATAAGCTTAAAATTTTTAACGTACCCAAATCTGTCAATCTTTTCATTTATGGTTAGAGTTTATTTTATAGCGTTCTATACATTAAAATAGAAATATACCCTACCATCCATTTTATGTGCTATTAAAATACCTAAAATAAATTAACCCAAAAAATAAAGATGGTGCCTTGCTTTTTGTGATTTCCTTGTTTTGGTTTCCTCCCGAGTTTCCCTGCTTCCACTGAAATTCTAAAAAAAAAAAATTTTTTATATAATTTGTGCTGAGTTGCTCCCTAGAAGAATTACTTGCAAAATATCCAGGTGCTCCTGGAGACTTACTCTATTTAGACAACAAAATTATGTCACAGACTTGAATGTGGCTGATTATACTTCATATTTACTATAGTCTAGGAACACTAAAGATAGAAATCACACCTTATTCATTCTATACCCCATCATAATTCAAAGATTACTTTGATATATTAGGTAGTCAATAATACTTATTTAAATTAATACTGTGGTAGTAGAGCATGTATCTGATTTATCCAAGAGAACTGAGGATATTTTGAAAAGAGGCTCAAACACAACTGGATGTATGGCACTTAAAGACTCATTTTGCATGTGTGGTAACATGTCTACCAACTGCAATTAACAGAAGAATTCCCATAGACTTAGTATGATTGCACTTAGTGTGACTGCAATATTTGAAGATCAGAGGCCACAGCATAACTAGGCATGATAGCAAATTAGGAGATGGCAAATTGTTGCAAATACTGCTGACTATGTACCCAACAGCAGGCCCCTTCTTCCTTGATGGCAAACCAGACTTTTGTTTGGGTCCTCAATCTCTCACGTAACAAGAGAAGGTTAATCCTCAAAGGCAGTGACTGGTTCAGGCATGGGTGTGTGACCCAATTCTGGCTGATGAGACCCACAGATTCATCTACTGGAGCACTTCTCAGAAAAGCTTTCTCTGATAACGACGTGGAATGCATGAGAAGAGAGGACTCCTTCTTTCTCTCCTGATGTTGCTGAGCTGGCTTGCAATCACGAGGTTCTAAGTCCCTCCCCAATTTTTATGTAACTTTGTCTTTCCTTCATCTCTATTGTTTCTTTCCTGTGCAACTTAGAATCTACTTCTAGAAGTTTCTCCTTAGTTGGGGACCCTGTCCTGGAAGGCAGCCCTAGCTGGTCAGCTGTGAGAGTTCCCAGGGCTCAGACTACATCAGCCTCACAAACCCTCCCATGGGTCCTGGGTACTCACCCACTAATAAACTGAGTACACCACACTTTGCAATGAGTGAATACCTGTTGGCTGTGTTGGAATTTTCCTGTGATCAGATCTGTCACCACCTCATCACTCCCCTCTGTTTCCTTCCACAAAGCTGCTGACATCACACACGCCTTCCAGCATAGGTGGCTTGTTTTAACCCACTTATATCTTTGGGATTCACAGGGCCAGCTTGTCACCTTTTGTGTGGTAAATGTTGTCCATGGGGTTTTGGTTTTCGTATCTAGTGGTTTTATTTTTTATTTTTTAAAAATTGTGGTAAAATATCCAACATAAAATCTACCATCTTAGCAATTTTTAAGTGTATAGTTCAGTAGCATCAAGTATATTCATGCTGTTATGCAACAGACCTCCAGAACTCTTTTCATCTTGCAAAACTGAAACTCTATACCCATTAAACAACCCCTCACTCCTCCCTACCCCAGCTCCTGGCAATCATCCTTCCAGCAACTCTGTTTTTATGAGGGGACTGAATTCAGGGAAATCAACAAACTCTGCTGCTGCCATGGCCCCATTATTAAACTGTAACTCCTGGGCTGGAGCCTGTGCTCCATGCCCACGGCACCAGGATACATCTGCCACAGAAAACACACACATTTAACCAACGAACGAGTCATTCTTTACTCCTGTACCTTTTGGCAGGGTGATAGGATGCTTTCTTGTACTCATTAAAGTGATTGATGGTAAACATAAAAGTTGTCATCGTTACCCGGACTAATATCTTTTCAGGTCAATATGCAACACGAGCTTCTAGAGGAGAGAACACTGCCAACTCCTGATCACCCAGCTAATGGAGGGCAGGAGAACAGATGGTCTCAGACGGATGCTGACTTTAAAGCACTTTATATTTTTGCCGGGTGTGAATTTGTTGTGGCAGATTTCCTTCCTAATTATGTTTGGTTCAGGCTAACACTGCAACATTAGCAGCTCCTGGGTATTACTTGCTGGTAGTGATTTGAAGGGAAGGTGGACACGGGGTGGCCAATTAAAAAGTAAACATTTGACACAGATGTACCCAAGGTAGTTAACTAACTGGGCATATTTGAGAGTTGTTGCAATAATAATTGATAAAATCAACGAGAATAAAATACTGCATTCATATAAGGCTTTCCAGTTACAAAGAGACTTCAAACCCATGATCTCATTTATTTCCCATAACACTTACTCTTTAACACAGGCCTTCGAAGCTCCATTTTACAGGCGAGGAAATGGACAGGCCTGGGAGGCTAAGTAATGTGCTCATAATCACACATCTAGTCAATATATAATGAGGACTGATAAAATGGACATAAGACTGGCACTGCCCCCTTCCCTGTTCCTTCTAACTGCCTTGAATTAGGACTCAATGATTGGAAGTACCAGTGATGGTCCTTGTGACCATTAAGCATGAAGTCAAAAGCCAACACACAAGGACAGAGAAGAAAGAACGAACCTGGGTCCTCCAAACATTGTTGAGCTATTAAACCCACAGCAACAGCTGTCTACACCTGGGCTCTTTGTTCTGCAAGCAACTAAACCCTTTTTGGGGAGGGGGGCACTATAACCAGGTTTCCTATTACCTGCAGCTGAACATGTTTCTTACTGATAAAACGGCTGCTGCCCCTTTGGGTGATCATTCCTCTCTTCCCCTTCCCCAAATCCAACCATCCCCTTATATGTTGAAGGAACTGGTGTAGAAGGGCCCTTTCACATCAGGTACAGGCTCATATAACTGAAAAGTATTTACAAACTAAAATATAATACACACTAAATTACACAACTGATTTAGAAAATTGCTGAGAAATGTTCCTTCACCTCTGCCTAAGAATTTGAGTCCAAGACAGATGTCATTCTTCCTTAAGAAAACTACTTACTACTTCTTGCTTTCTTTGGTGGGTCTGGGGCCAGGCATTCTCGCTCTTATGATACACTGATTGGTTTTAAGGACTTCTTGGTGAGTCAGTCTCATTCCATACAGATGAAGCATATGGACATGAACACACATGACAAAAAGATGAAATCTCTCCGAGACTCAATTTTATTCACATTGATTAAAAATTTAAGTGTCTCACAAAGTTCTTCTTATGCTGTTCTGTAATTTTTTTTTAGAAGATATGTGAAAATTGCGATTTATCTGATTACTTTTTCTAACTCATTTTGTGTTTTCCTCAGAACACTGAATGACACGTTGGTCGTTTTATTGAGCAAAGCTAACAGATCCAGGTGGTACGCATGCTTTGGGAGCCGGACCACCTGTAATTAACCAAGCTAATCACGAGAACTTGGGGAATAATTTTATCATGCTGTATTAGACAACTGCCACTGGCAAAACCTTGAATTTAGGTTATTTACGAAAACAACAGCTTTAGATTCTATGGATATTTTTCTTCAAAAACACATATGGTTTAGGAAAACAAGCACAAGTATATGCATTTCCATACTTTAGTAAGAATAAGAGTAACTGAAGACTGTGGAAACGTAGGATACTAACGATACAGGCAATTTAATGGAGACACGGTTTAGGAATGGAAACTGAAGCCCACAGATTCAGAACTGGAATGAAGCATCTCTTACGTTTAACTGGCTCTGAAACTCAGTTTCAGCTTCCTGTGGCTTTAAACGTGGGCAGACGTGTGCCAGCCCATCCATGCAGGAGCTCACCTGAGATCCTTGCTGCAGCTTCTCTGCATTCCCATTAATTAGGGCTCTGCTTGGACATCCAAACTCACCAAATCATGGTTGCCTAATTTATAACGTGGGGATAATACTAATACCACAGGGTTCTGATAGGGATTAAAGAGCTGATATACATGTGCACGTACACGAAAATTCTCAGTGTCCTGGGCTACGCTGACGTAAGGTCTTTTCAGTATTCCTATTTCCCAGTCACATATGGGGGAAATTCCACCAGAACAATCACATACAGCTTCTCTAGTTTATACATATATTCTCAGCACTGTTTAGTTACTGTATTAGCAGGAATAACTGCCTTACAAAGGACTATTGTTGCTGAATGTGCTGGAGATTAAAGGATTTAAGGAAAAGAGAAACAAGGCTTTGCCAATCTCTTTTGAACGAACCCACAATGAGCTCCAAGGACATGTGCAGTAAAATGTGGTAAGTAGATTCTTTTCCAGT
Organism: Camelus bactrianus; assembly: GCF_048773025.1. NCBI lineage: Eukaryota > Metazoa > Chordata > Mammalia > Artiodactyla > Camelidae > Camelus > Camelus bactrianus. The sequence goes on from NC_133540.1 coordinate 74,091,967, forward strand.
TTTTTCAAGTGTAGTAGGCCACAGGTTCTCCCTGAGACGTGGAGAGTACCAGTACATCTCACAAATAGATGAGACAGGGGTCAAGCCATGGTTTCGGTATTATGCACGGAATTCATATTTAAAGAGATGCTGAGAACCAATTGTATGTGTATTTGACTGGACTCAAGTAGAGAGTTGTGAAGGCTATTTTTTTTTCCTTCTGTGAAAAAATACTAAAGATAAACCCTCCAAATGTCACAGTTTTTACTGCTTACTTTTCATGTAGGTGGCTGCCATTACAACAGACATTTTCAAGTTACTCTAGCAGGGCTGCACATGTTTTTTTACAAACCTCATTCACAATGTACATTCAATGACGTACAAAAGCATATTACTTCCATCTCCCTATTATTTTAACATATTTGATTGGCCAAACTGGACTTTCACAAAAGAAAAGCATTATAGCAAACAGCTTTTTTGCTACTGCTGGAAGAGTTCCAGCTGATCTGAATGACTCCCGATGCCTGGTAATCTTGGATGCAAACCAGATGGTTGGCAGGGCCCTTGGTTTTTTTGTCCAGTCATTACAAGTTTTGTAAATAGGAACTGGGGCGAAGGAACTGCTCTTAGTGGTCTCTTTGCCATTGAAGAGGGACAGTGATAAGTATAATCCAAGTCTGAAGATAATTAAAAAGTAATTTCAACAGAACCAAGTCTGAAGATAATCAAAAAGTAATTTTGACAGAATATTGCAATGCTTTGCTTTTGGCCATGAAAGGTTTTTTTGGTTTTTTTTTTTTTGGTTTTTTGGGGGGTTTTTTTTGGAGAAAATGTGTTTAAATTATTTTGAAAAGGCTAATTTTTAAACTGGAATCACTAACATCAATATATATCAATTTTTTTTTAACATTCATACCTTTGAATCAGTAATTCTAACTTGGGATCCACTCTCAAGAAATAGTGCAGAAGAAAGAAGATCTTTAGGTCCAAAGATGTGAATTTAAAGATTTTTGACAGAAGAAAACTGGAGTAAATTATGATTCATTCAAATGCTTATGCCATGTTATAAATGATACTTATAAAACATTCTAAACACATGGAAAATAGTTATCAATGAAAAACAAGATGTAAAAATATATGGATAGCACTATCAAAGTAACTACATAATATGGAGCCTAGAAAAACACTAGAGTGAAATACAATAAAATATGGAATGGGTATAATAAAGATTAATAATGATGGATTTCAATGAATTCTACAGATTTCCTTAATGTTTGTTTTTCTTTAATAACAAAAAAGATCTTCATTGAAAACTAGTTAAATTAGTTCACATTCCCAGAACATGCATAAACTGCATGGCAGCTGAAATTAATTAACAAGGATACGTAAGCATAGAATTTAAAACCCGCCATGGTTTGTCCAAAAAGCTAAACAACTGCAAAACATATCCTCACGGTCTCAATAGGTTATTGCACGTGTATAAAATTTTGCTTTTACACTTTTGCCAAAGGAGTAGGTAGAGCAAAGTGAGTTTACTGCGTATTTTTTCTTAACGTTACCAAGGAATTTAAACACAATCTTTAAGATTCTTTTGGATCAATATTTTATCCTGAGTTCAATTCTGAGCAAATAAAAATAAAAGTCACTCGTCTCCTCTTTACCATGTCATTTTGGGCAAAGTGATAACCAATTCATTTATATATTACATATCTAGCCATAGTTACATTATTTGTAAGTCCCTATAGTTAAATTATGACGCATTCATAGGCTACAAACGTGAATGTACCTTTGTTCATTTTTTTCCCTTCTAGTACAAGTGGCACAGAAAACATATGCTTCCAATGATTAAAGAGTTGAGGTGTACATGTATGTGTGTGTATTCTTTGCTCCTCTGCATGTTTATTGACATGACTTACATGGGGCGCTTTTATTTCAACCTAACTGCCACTTCTTCCCACACTTCACAAACCACCAGATGGACCACAGGTTTGCAGGTTCCTTAGAGAAGGGGCATTATCTTTCTCATCACTGCAAATTGGTACCTCGCACAGCATTTACAAGAAGCAGGCACTTGACATGACTGACAGGGAAATCATAATTTTCCACTTCTAACGACAGTGAGGATTGGGTAACCTTTGTTTCCCGAGTTAAGTGATGGGGAAACTCACAGGACCGAGCCTAACTGCTGAGCATAAACCTGGAGAGAGAGGAGAAACCAGGTTGCAGGCAAGGTGAGGAGGGATGGTGCCGTGAGCCCAGCTGTGCGAGGGAAGGAAGGGCATGCAGGAGACCAGCTTGTGGCAAGGCTGGAGAGAGCAGTGGGAGGAACTTCCTGCCACTCCATGAAAACTTAGAGAAACCTAAACTTCTGAGTAACACCTGTGGAAGGGGAGTCCTGCTGACATATGAGTGCAGGGCAAAACCAGAGGCTGGTCTTGGGGACAGTGACACAGGGATAGCATAAGTGTTTGTTAAGCTGGGTCAAGAGTCCAGTGATTGTCTCCTAAGCATCTGCTTCGTAAGCACCTCTAAGCGCCAGAACTATGCAAAGGAAGCATAACTCATTCGTGTGCTCTGCTTTCAGAAACACTGGAAAGTTCCCTAATACTCATCAATGATCTGATCCCTTCCAACAGTGTCGAGCATCATTATTCATGGGTTCTGGACTTGTGAATCCACCTACTTGCTAAAATTTGTCACCCTCAAATCAAATCATCCTTGGACATGCACAGAGTGGGAAAAACTGTGAGGCCCCCGCTGAGGTCAGAGTGATGTCTGCCTTCTTGTTCCTGCTCTCGTACTGCAACCCTGCAGTCTATTTAGTGTCACTTTTTTTTTTTTTTTGCATTTTGTGCTTTCTGTTGGTGATCTCACTGTTCACAAGTGCAGCGCTAAAGGGCTATCTAGTATTCCTAAGCAAAAAAAAGGGCTATGATGTGTCTTAGGGAGAATGATAGGTAATATGTATTTGATAAGCTTCATTCAGGCACGAGTTACAGGTTGTTGTCTGTAAGTTCAATGTGAATGAATCAATGATGTATATTAAATGAGGCATCTTTAAACAGTAACACACATAAAACAAGGTCACGCACTGATTACTGAAAATGTGATCAGAGGCTCTCAGGAACCTATCTCTGCCCCAAGGAGCAATGGTTCAGCATTTACGAATTCAGTGTTCGCAGGACTTTAAAGAATATAACTACCATGAATAATGAAAATGCACCAAATTTGTGCCTTCCTCTGTTGCTGTTTAAGTGAAGGGGAAGGCAGACTACAAGTAACCTTTATTAAAAGCCAATTGTTTAAAAGCTTTTGCATGGCTAAAGATACCATCAACAAAACAAAAAGACAATCTACAGGATGGGAGAAAATATTTGCAAATGATGCAACTGATAAGAGACTAATTTCCAAAATATATAAACAGCACATATACCTTAATATCTAAAAAACAAGCAACCTAATACAAAAATGGGCAGAAGACCTAAACAAGCAATTCTTCAATGAAGACATACAAGTGGCCAACAGGCACATGAAAAAGTGCTTAGCACTGTCACAGAAAAGCAGATCAAAGCTACAATGAGATATCACCTCACACCAGTCAGAATGGCCATCATTCAAAAGTCCACAAACGATAGATGCTGGAGAGGGTGTGGAGAAAAGGGAACCCTCCTACACTGTTGGTAAGAGTGTAGATTGGTGCAGCCACTATGGAGGACGGAAAGGAGATTCACTTAAAAACTAAAAATAGATTTACCACGTGATCCAGCAATCCCACTCCTGGGCATATACTCAGAGAAAAATAAAATTCAAAAAGACACATGCACCCCAAAGTTCATATCAGCACTATTTACAATAGCCAAGACATGGAAACAACTCAAATGTCTATCAACAGATGATTGGATAAAGATGTGGTGTAAGAGTATACACACACACACACACACACACACACACACACACACAATGGACTACTACTCAGCCATAAAAAAGAATAAAATAATGCCATTTGCAGGAACAGGATGGACCTAGAGATCATCATTCTAAGTGAAGTGAGCTGGAAAGAGAAAAATGCCACATGATATCACTCTTATGTGGAATCTAAAAAAAAAAGGACAAAAATGAACTACTTATTTATAACTTAGATGACTGATTTCTTGAATATGTGTAAGCACATTTGACTGTTCTTTATGACTGGATTACCACATTCTATTGATTCTTATTTTGTGGTTGGCTTTATTCTTTTGATAACTATGTAAGTTTAGAAAGGTAAACCTCTATACTGTTCTTAGAAACAATGATTAGTACATACGTGTAAACTAAAAAATATGTGCAGTATATTGTATATATGTATTTACATGCAATATATTGTATATGTGCAGTCAAATTGTAACAATTCTACTTAATAAAACTGAAAAAAAAGCCAATTGTGGGCTGAACATTGTGTTCATTGTCTAAAGTACATTAACTCATGTAACTTTCAACTAACTTGTGAGGTATGTAGTATCCTCATTTTACAGATGAGAAGACTGATGCTCAGAGAGGTTAAGTAAATTTCCCAAGGTCACACAGCCAGTGGTAGAATAACAATCCCACTGCTTGTGAAATGATTAGAGGGAGATGACAGAATTGAAAATCTGTTCTCAGTCTCAGAGTTTTTGTAATAGTAGGATAAAGGGCAATTTGAGAAGATGCCAATCAGGAAGGTCTCAGCCAAGTGACAAGAGATTCTTCTCTAGGTTGAACCCAGAAGCTGGACAGAGTCATCTCTTCCTATCAGAGACCCCAGAGTGATGACACAGAGAGAGGTGGGCCTCCACCAGTGTGAATGTTCCCCTTTCCAACAGGGCACATTATAACCCACACTTAATTCATTTATTCAACAAGTATGTATTGAATACCAACTATATTATCCCAAGGACTATTTAAAGACACTGAAATTCTAAAGTGAACAAAGTAGAAAAAAACACTAGGCTCATGGAACTAATGTTCTAGAGACATGATTGAAAGATTGGATTGCATGGATTTAGGTGAATTAAGTACTGTGGTATTCAAACTGTTATTAATATCAACAAGTCAGACAGAGGTAGAAATATTTTCTTTCTGTCGGATTCAGATAACCGCACTGAGACAGTCAAGGAGATAAGAAGCAGTCAAAGCACCACACCGTGTGCACTGTATCGAGTGACCATGTTTTCTCTGGCTTCTACTTCCTCTGGTGTACTAGATGTTCTGAAAAATCGTCCTGCTGTGGAACATGAGAATTGGATCAACTGAGCTGAAATTGGCCCATCATTATTATAATTATCCCAAGGAAAGTCTTTTTAGATCAGTGGTTCTGAACCTGGCCTGGACATTAAATCATCTGGGAAGCTTTCAGAAGTCCTGCTGCCCAGATCACAAGCAAACCAATTTCATAACTGCTGATGCTGGGGAATCTGAAAGGTTATCCAGCTTCTTCTATCTCCTCTCCACACCCTCAGCTCTTCTGCTCTCCACCCTATACCGGGAGGTGGATGTTAGCACTTTTCAGATGGATGCAAAGAACCAGCCTCAGTGGGTACCATCATGATTCTAAATATGCCCGTTTATAGTTGAAAATCTGAGTTTTAAAAAAGAGTTCCTGCTAAGCTAAGGCTACATGTGAAAGCCAAAAAAGAGACACATGAAGTACAAGCAAAAGACTTTATGATTTCCACCAAAAAATCTCTAAAAGTCAAGGATAATGCCCCATATGTACTTAATGGATACTAATCATACTCTTCCTCTGCCAAGCTCTGATTTTGGTTCACATTCCTCTTTGGAATATCTCCAATATTTTTCAAAAATGAGACCAGCCAACAAAACCCCAAACATTTCCAACATATGCAGGGAAGAAACAGACCAGTAATTACTGAATTTGAGTGTCCTTTGAATCCAAAATGTCCCATCCATAAAAGGTATTACTAGAAAATAATGTGTGTGACCTGAGCTCGAAGATGGAAATATTCCACGCTGTGAAAGCAAAGCAACCCCCTTGGCCAGCAGCCTGGGTGGTTCCCATGTGACTATCTGCATTTGGACTCTGGAATCTCTCCCAGATGGAGCAGGACTCTGTCCTGGAATCCTTGAAGAGCAAGAATAAGAGCTAGGTGGAAGTTTCCAGAGATTTGTTTATAAGAATATTATCCTGCTATTTTGTTTGCACAGATTTAAACACAGGTTTTAGATCTAACCTAGAGATAAAAAAGGCCATATTACATTTGGATTGGTCAAAGTAAGACATTAACATGTCACAGTCCAGGCACTTGTAAACTAACTCATACCAGGGTTTATGATGCTAACAGCAATAAAAACTGAAATGAAACAGCATTTAATGAGACTTTACTATATGCCAGGTACCAGTGCTTTTCATGTAACTCATTTAAGCTCCCAGTGACCCTAAGTGGCAGATACTATTATTATACTTGTTTTGCAAGTAAGAAAACTCTGAATCAAGGAGGTTAGGGTCACACAAACAGTTAAGTGGCAGAGAGAAATTTGACTCAGGTGGTCTGAATCCAAACTTCACTCCCTTAACCACTCTGCCACATTTTCTCACACACACCAGCCAAGTTCTGGCCGTTGGGTGACCAGCACAGTCACAAGAGTCAGGTCTGGGGACCTGTGAAACTCATGGTCACCAGCGGGGTGACTGTCTCCCCCATCCCCTGGACTGGACCTAAGAGGGGCCACAGGGTTTTGTTCTGATACATGGAGTGGATTAGGATCCTAGGACATCTGAAAAAAACTTCATCCCAAAGGAGTATCAAGAAAAGAAGGGACAGTCATCTCTGGCTGATGTGTACTGAACTGGCTGCCTTATGGGGGTGGCAGGCCAAGTGTTTTTTCATTCACTCTCTTATGGGGGAAGCCAGGAGGTGGCTCCTGAGTCTGGGAGCAGACTGAGTAGAGCTCACTGGTTATAAAGTTGCTGGCCAGGCTCTGTAAGAAAGGGCTGGGAGGTGGAGAAAGGAAACCACATTTCTTTGAGCTCAGTCAGACAGGAGAAAGGGGCCGTGAGTAATGACAGGCCAGGCAGAGCAGGTGAAAAGAAAGAGGGCTCAGATGAGGCAGGAATGAGGCAGGGGGCCGCTAACTTGCCCACATCACGACTGGGTCCTGAACAGGCCTGCCCTTGCCCTGACAGTTATCTTCCAGTGAACCAAAGGCTCAGTGGTGCAGAAAGAGCCAAGCTGGATCAGCTCCTGCCTCCTGCGCTACAGCTCTGATGTGAGACACACCTGAGTGGAGAGGGGCCTCTGGCTCCCCAGCCCTCACCTGTCAAAACTCAGGCAGCATCCTGATCTCTGCCCCAGCCTGCCCTCTCCAGCTGGGCTGAGCGTCTCTAACAAGCAGCCTCGCTGCACGGTCCCCTCGCCTCGCCTCCTCTAACGCAGAGCTGCGCTGCCGCTGAAGCACTTCACTCTCCATCCCACGCTCTGGCTTCCCCAGGCGGGTCCTTTGGAAGCCAGGGTGGCGGTGTAATTGCTGCAGCTGCTATTGAAATTCACTTTTGGCTTTCTGTTCCCTGAGCAGAAAGTTCTGAAAGCTCCCACGGAGAAGGAGCGGGCTCTGTATCCCGCAGGCTTGGACTGTCCTGACAAATTCCTAAAGCCGCATTTCTGTGTGGTCTCTTTCAAAACCTTCTGAAGGTTCCAGGAGATCTATTTCTTGATAAATTTTTCTCCCTTGCTTGGGGTCAGACCAGAAGAGAGTTGAACAGATGTTAGATCTGAAGCTTTCCCGATTCAAACACTTGACCACCAGCCTGCTAATCTGCCGTGATGTAAATGAAATGCCTTTGAGCTTTTCTCACTCAGGGAAAAAGACAAGCCTCCAAGAGAGCTGGAGACGTCCCTTCTTCAAGAAAAACAACATGAAAGAACAGGGTGACTGGAGTCAGCTGCACTTCTGCCTGCTAAAATATTAAAGTGCTCTTTTTATTCCTCTCACAAAGTCAAAATAGATTACACGTAACTGAGTTCTCAAACTGCTACATAGATTTTTCCCTCTTCTGCAAGTGGTCACCTGATGGACAAAAAATATGCTTCAATTCCTATAAATGCAAATTCCCTCAAGAGAGTAGCCCTACAATGAACTACAGCTTAAATGTGGAGTAAATATTGTGTTCCCAGCCAGGAATACTGATGGTTCCGTGCTGGGGGCAGGCCTCAGTCAGCACTAAGGGCTAAAACCTCCGGTGAAAGCACACATTTGAGTGTGTTGACAGTTATCTTAGTGATTTTCTCCTATACCCTATTTGGAGTTTCCAGAAAGGCCCGGCAATGATCAAACACCACACACAAATGTTACGTCCCAAGAGGTCCTGCTTGGGACAACTGTCATGTCAGCTGCCCCTAGCACACAAGCCGTTCAAGAGACTCTTGGCTGCAATTAAGGAGACTGCCTCTCAGATCGCCAAGGGCTGGGAAGGGCTGATGCTAGACTGGGCTCGGGGATCTGTATGAAGGCCGCTCAGACGCGTTCATTCATGTAAGACATACCGCCTTTCCCTGAATGTAGTATGACATTACAAGGCATACCACATTACCACAAAAGCCAATTAAACGATGACATCAACTTTGTTATCATATGTAATTTCTTTTTTAGGCTAATTAGAGCGATTTAGAGAGGAATGTGTCATTCACCCCCCTTGTCAATGCACCAAAAAGAAAACAGAAGCAAGATAAATTCTTTAAGATACTCCTAATGCTTTTTCATACCCAAGAGTTTGACTTCTGTGAGTCACCTTTGTTTTAAGCTGTTAATTTTGAAATAATTTTAGGTTTACAGAAGAGAGAGACAGTAATACAGATGCTGCTGGTCTCTGGGCCACACTGTGACCAGCAAGGCTGCAGGAGAACACCCAGATTTACATACCAGAACTAGTAACACAGCTAGTCCGCGATGGCCGACCTTCAATTCCTTATTTGGAAACTGGGATGTTAATTCCCCTTACCTTCCAAGGCTGTTGTGAGGTTTCTAAGGGAACATCCCCAGAAACCCTCAGTAACTGTAAAGTACCATAAAGTACTATACAAGCCTCAGTTATCATTATCACACCCCACAAGGCACTATGCAGAGTTCTGGCCCTGAAGGAGTTTACAGTCTAGTCAGTAATGGTCCTTTACGTTACCTGGTGCTGCACAGTTCTGCACAGTGATGTCATACCTATTCTATAATTTGACTTTTGCAACAATCCTCTGAAGTAGGTAGACTAAACTGTGCCTTTGTTTATTTTATATATATATATATAATCCCAACATTTTGAAGCGGTTGCTTTTTTCATAGTGGTAAACTCTACTTTGAACACATCGGCTGGTCCTTGCCAATAACTCTTACTGTAAGTAACTTCACCCCATATGAATGGGGCTTTGTCAACACTGGGTTACTAGGTCTATTTTACCTGGTCTGAACCTTTCTTACTTTCCAGATACAAAACATCGTAACCCTGACCTGCTTTGGGGCCCAGGAGATTTCATGGCTGGCTCCTCTCTCTGGTGACCCACTGCTCGGTAGAGGCACTGAGGAAGGAGGGGAGCTGGGTATTGCTGCTCCAGCGGTTTCTGATCAACCTCTGTAGGACGGTTAAGTCAATTCAACAAGTTAGCTTTTTCAAAGGCACCAGACCATTCTGACATTAATCCAGCTTGGGATAAAACAGAGTTCAACTATTAATTTTAACAGAGTTCAACACATTAATTTTAAGTCAAAAATAAACATCCCTCCCTCCATTATCAACCCTGGCTCTCTTCTCCTGACCTCCTTTCTCTTGCAGGCTTCATGGGGTGGTGGCCTTGATCAGCCTGAAAACTCCACACAGATCAGGCTTGGGAAAGCTTTCCTTAGATATTTCTAAAGTCCCTCCCGCTCTCCCACGTGCCTCATAAAGAGTAAAGGACTCACTGGGAAATCTTTAAAATTGCCTAAAATAGCTAGACTCATTCACTTACATACTCCTAAGTCTTCTTTCATCTCCAAGCTTTCCAACAGTGCAGTCCTGGATCTAAATTACAAAAAAGGGCACACTCATATGCCCCGGCTTAAAAAGTTCTTTTGACAGTAATTCAGGTTTTTTGTTTTTTCTTTTTAAACAGTTGCTAAAAACAAGATGTTATTTGTCTTACAATTAAAAACACAGATGAGGTAAGATCATTTGTGGGGTAGCCTGAGGTAAAGGAAGCACCATTATCTTATCCACTGTGGGGAGGAATTCAGAACACTGGAAGGCTGGCTGGCCTTGGACTCCGTCCAGGGGAGTTCTGTCCCTAAGCAAAAGAGAGCCTTATAAGGCAGCTTCTCCTAGAAGGCAAGTCTATGACAAACCCTGAGGGCAGGCCCTAGAGAAAGATGGGCTTATCATTCCCAAGTAACAAACCACATCAAACAAATGCCTGCTCAGCTCAATCCCTCCATCTCAGGTCCATGTAAAAGGCCTCAAGTTTTAACATCCTCTCTCAGACGCTTCCCCTCCTCCCTTCGGTGCTCTCTAGCTCCACAAAAAGAGAATCTTCGAAACATAATTCTCCTGACTCCCACACGAGCACATCACAGTATTCAATAGTTTTTACTGCAAGTTCTTCCTGGAGTGTAATCGAAATGTGCCTTGTGGCTGTGTGGTTCTAGGACTGTTAATTTGTCTCCTGAAGAATTGTAGAACAGTAGGTCAGGCACCTTCCACTTAATAACTAATTCCCAAACCATGAAGAAACATTTACTTGTTCTTTGGGTTACTTTCCTTGAAAAGAGTCTTAAGTCCTTTAAGACCCTTCTTCAAGGCTGCTTGTTTTCTTTTCTAAAGCTTCCTCAGGTTTTCAAATCTTTCCTAAGATGCGGTGATTAAAACTGGGTAAAGGGATAAGAAAGAACCAGTGACTTATTCAACTTTCTAGAACTTTCTGTGTGCAATTAACGGCAACTGAGGCCAGGAAAAAATTTTTAAAGCATTTCTATTCAGGTGGGGTAGACTCTTTGAGATGTGGCTTTTTCTGTTTCTGATCTGCAAGCAGAGAGAGAAAGAGGAATGGGGATTACAGGAGGAAGAGCTTGCTGACATGATCGAGTGGCTGTAATTCAGAAGCAGGGCTGGCTAACGAGGGCACTTTGTGAGGGGTCATTTAGTAAGAACACAGCGCAGTACTGGCTTCTCACTCCCAAGTAACAGCTTGCCATGGCAGGCTGGGAACCCAGGTTTGACAATGCTTCTAAGATTTGAGAGAGAAAGCAGAGGTCCTGTGAGGAGGGAGTCTAGCTAGCACCTCTTGCCTGGGTTGTAGTAACAGCTTCCTAACGGAAGTCTCTGCAGTCTTGCCCCCTTTCAATCCATCCTCCTCAGGGCAGCCAACAGAGATGTTTAAAAAGCACAAATCCAATTATATCACTCAAGCGATGCTGTGACAGCATCTAAACTTCTTAATTAGCCCTCCATCACTGGGCTCTGTTCAGTGTCCAGCTGCCACCTCTGCCCTCCCTCCCTGCGAGGCAGCCCCATGGAACCACGTGCTATTCCTTCTGCCCAGAATGCTCTTCTCATCCCCCCCCAACTCCATCCCAACCTCCAGCCTCGTCTCCAGCCAATTCCTTCTTACCCCCACCTCAGGGAGGACCCCATTCTTCCAGGAAGTCATTTCAGGCTCTTTCTCCACAAATCTGGGTTAAGGATCCCCCTCCTCTGTGCTCCCTGACCATCTCTGTGGCATCATTATGTTAATTTAGCAAAGTGCTGCCCTGACTTGCACCCCCCACCCCCACCCAAGATAAATCAGACCAGAATAATTTCATTCAGTTCTGGAACCCTTGTTTCAAATTTCAATGAAGCTCTACAATTTTGACACCAGTTACAATGGTGTGTTTTTCCCCACACCACCAAGTAACTCCCTGACACCAGCTGGGCATCCTACAATTCAACTCAATTCTGACGCTACCTGGAGAGAGATCACACAGGTTAAGGGCTCAGTCCCACAGGACTACCCCCTCCACCCAATTCAGACCCCAATCACAAGTTCAGGTTGTCATATGTGTTTCTGACAGACTGGCCACAAATTAGAAGTTCAATTAATTTGCTACAGTGGCTCACAGAACTCAGAGAAACATTTTACTTACTGGCTTACTGGTTTATTATAAAAGGATGTGACTCAGGAGCAGCCAGACGAAAGAGGTGCTCAGGGCAAGGCGTGGGGAAAGGAGCCTAGAGCTTCCACGCGCTCAGAGCGAGTCACTCTCCCAGCACCTCCACGTGTTCACCAGCCTGGGGGCTCTCCTGACCAGTCCTTTGGGGTTTTATGGAGACTTCATTACATAGGCACGATTGATTAAATCATTCACTCATTGGTGACTGAACTCAATCTCCAGCCCCTCTCCTCCCCCGGGAGGTTAGGGGGTCTGGGGCAAGACTGAAAGCGCCAATCCACTAATCCCACGGTTGGCCCCACTGGCAACCAGCCCCCATCCTGAGGTGACCTAGGGGCTTTCCGAAAGTCACCTCACCAACATAACAAAAGACACCTTCATCTGCTTGTAATACTCAGAAAATTCCACAGGTTTTAGGGAAATATGTGGCAGGAATTGAATGAAGGTCAAGTATATACTTCTTATTATAAATCACAATATTATAAATTCATAAATTCTTTGAAGGATAGTAGTAGAACACGGGCATTTATTTTTATTTATTTATTTCTTCTTATGGAACACTTCACGTATTTGCGTGTCATCCTTGTGCTGGGGCCACACTAATCTTCTCTGTTATCGTTTCAGTTTTAGTATATGTGCAGCCAAAGCGAGCACTAGAACATGGGAATTTAAATGATACATTACCAACAGAACAATGAGCCTAAAACGAACTTCTCGAAAAACAAATGTTTAAAATTCATCAAATAAAATGCGTTTCTGAATATCAAAATCTTTACTGAAGCTTTTCCCATTTACAGAATGGTTTCTGTTGCTCTCAACCTAATTCTAACCAGCAAGAAGATGTGGAAATGGGATTTGAGGGGGAAAGTGACCACCTAATGTTAGAGTTCAGAACAGCAGAGGATGGGAAGGCGAGCCAATGTCCGATGCACTCCCTGGCTCACACATCAGGCAGGCAGAAGACACAGGGAGAATAGAAGGCAGACAGGCAGAAGAGTCCACTGCCTGGTTTCCAACGAGAAGGCACTTTCTTAAGAGGATTCCTGCGTTTTGTCAACAAATATTTAGAAAGTGTCCAACTATTAGCCAGTCATTGAGTTTATAAGGAATAGGAAGATGGAGTCCCTCTTTTAGGATGCTGCTGGTCCTGAGAGGAAGACAGACATTCAGAGAGCCCTTTGGAGGCTGTGGAAGGTTCTACACTAACTGGAAGAGCTCTATGTCCCCTCAGGAGCTCTGCTCCCTTTGCAGAAATCCTCACAAGGTCCTCAGCATGGCTCGGTCCACCCACCTACCACGGCTCATCCATCCCTAGTCTCTGTCCTACTCCCTGGTGCACATTCTTCACAGCACACGCTACTATGTGAAAATATGTTTACTTGTTCCTGTCTAAAACTTACAGTAAATGCCACAAGAGAGGGATCTTGTGTACCTTATTCAAGGCTGCCTACCCTGGGACTAGAAGAGTGCCTGGCAAATTCATTCATCCATTCAACATATGTTTAAAGCATCTGCTAGTGCCAGGCACTGATCTAGGCCCTTGAGAATAGAACAGGGAGCAAAAATTCCCTTCCCTTAAGGAGCTTAATTTCAAGTTGAAATAATGAGAGCAATGAATATTCACTGAGTGTTTTCTACAGATAACTTTCACACTGAATCTTCACAGTTCTACAGGACAGGTATGATTATAATCCCTGCATTACAGGTGAGGAAACCCAGGTCCAGAGAGGTCAGGGAACTTGCTCAAGGCTAAGTTACTGGCAGAGTTAAGATTCACACCCAGAGAGTCTGGTTCTAGAACTCAGCGTCTTAACTATTCTGCTCCAAGGCCTCTTCTCATATATACATGTTACATGTGCAATAAATACTGTTGGAGAAGTGGCTGGAAGGCAGAGGAGCTGAATAGATATTTTTCCAAACAAAAATACATACAGATGGCCAATAGGCATAAGAAGGATATTCAACATCACTAATTATTAGGGAAATGCACATCAAAACCACAATGAGATATGACTTCACACCTGTCAGAATGGCTATTACCAAAAAGGTAAGAAATAACAAGTGTTGGTGAGGATGTGGATAAAAGGAAACCCTCATGCACTGTTGGTGGGAATGTAAACTGGTGCAGCTACTATGGAAAACAGTATAGATGTTCCTCAAAAAATTAAGAATAGAACTACTCAGCTATCGCACTTCTGACTATTTACCCAAAGAATACGAAAGCACTAATTTGAAATATATGCACCACTATGTTCATCACAGCATTGTTTACAATTGCCAAGATACAGAAACAACCCGAGTGCCCAGTGATGGATGACTGGATAAACATGTGGTATATGTAAACAATGGAAAGCTGTTCTGCCATGAAAAAGATGAAATCTTGTCATTTGCAACAACATGGATGGATCTTGAGGGTATTGTGCCAAGTGAAATAAGTCAGAAGGAGAAATGATTTAAATTATATGTGGAATAAAAAAAACCAAAAAACAAAAATAAGTGAGCAAACCAAACCAAACAAAAACCAACATGTAGACAGAGAGAACAGAGCAGTGGTCACCAGAGGGGATGGGGTGAATGGCAAAATCAATAAAGGGGGTCAACTGCATGGTGACAGATGGAAACAAAATTTGTAGTGGTGAGCACCCTGTCAGGTGTACAGAAGAAGAAACATAATGCTGTACATGTCAAGTGAAACTTATGTAATGTTATAAACCAATGTTATCCTAATGAAAAATAGATTTAAAAAAGTAACACCCTCCACTCCCCAACAAAAAATGTATAAACAGAATCAGAACATATACAATAATGGCTGGAAGCCTACACTGAGCTGAAGAAGGACAAGGACATCATTATGGCAGGCGGTGGGGAGAGAGTCAAGGGGCTTCCCAGGGAAGGTGGCACAGCTGATCCTTGAAGGCTAAGGTTCAAAGCGGGGAAAGGAAAGTGAGGGTGTGATTGCAAACAACAGCAAAGAGCGAACAATTATTGTGGACCATAAAGGGGGTTGGAGAGAAGAGGCCAAAATAAGAGTTACTGTGAAGAGCCTCGTATGCCCTGCTAAGTAGTTTTAACTTGGTCCTAAAAGTATTAACAAGGGAGACCCTTAAGAATGAATTCTGATTCCACAAGTCAACATTAATTCTGAGGGAGAAGAAGAGGGGATGGGACCCAAAGGGACCAAGAGATTGCCACGGAGCTCAGATATAAAAGACCAAGAACATAGGGGTACCAAGAAACGGAATAAAGGAGCACCATGTTCTCTTCCGCCTGTGAGATGTTATTATACATCTTGGCATTTCTATTTACTTTTTATTAAACTGAATTTTCAAATCCCCTCTTCCAGTTACCCATGACTTCAGGGACCTCAATAAGACCTAATGGCACTAAATTCATGGTGACAGTTTCAAGATTTGAGATTATTAACTCATTATCTTTTATGCAGATTTTCAAAAAGATGGCTTTGCTTCTTATCACAGAGGTAGGTACAAAAAACAAGTGGACCAGCATCTCTCCCCAGAAGGTGGGTAAGTGGTGACTTCAGAAAAGAAGGGACTGGGAAAAGACGGGGAGTGTCTCCATGGCTCCAGGGAAAGTGCTTTGAGAGGTAGGTTTGTAACCTGTATGGATTCTTTCTTAATCAGCAAGACCAGACCTGTTTTGTGCATCCCCAGCTGCACAGCACCTAGCACAGTGCGGACACATGCGAGATGCTCAATAAATGTAGGCTAAATGAGACCAACAGTGATGCTCACTCCCTCTCAATATTTGAGGAAGCATAATTCAAGTTTCTTCTGAGGGTAGAAAAGGCTGGAAGAACCCAGAGAATGTATTTCCTACTCTTTGCAAAGCCCCAGTAGTAAATGGCACAGAAGTACGTGGCAATCTGATGGGTTTGCTTCTATAATTGTCAAAACACATCCAGGAATCAGGAGAAATCTATTAGGAAATCTGGGTGTAGTCCCATTTATCTCTGCTGAGGAAAAGTACTCTGGTGAACCTCACATCCTTTTCTGCTCTCTCTGGCATTCTCCCTATAGGGCCCCAGGCCCTGGACCCTGTATCTCTAAATTTAGGTTGGGGAAAAAAGGCTAATTTGTGTCAAGGTTTTCAGTTTTAGATGCTATTTCTCTTAACATTTTCCCAAACATAAAGAAAAACCAGGTCTGTACCCTCATGGGGTTTGCAGTCTGGAGAGATGCAGAGATGGGTTTACACGATAATGGAGTTATGTGACTCCTTCTATATGACTATCCAGCTCAACATTTGATAATTGCACTGTGTGATTGTTTAGAGATGTAAATAGCAGAAGAGAAGATGGATAAAACTACCTACAGGCTAGAACTGACAATACTTAAATCATCATCGAGGTAACCTGCTTTGACAAGGCAAGTTCCATGGATTTGGAAAGACTATGGGGAAAAATTCCCCTTAGAATGTGCAAGAAAAATGTCAGTATTTGGAATGAATTCTTAAACTATGGACATTTCTCTTTTCATGGCATGACTGATAAATTAGACCCAAAGGCACAAATGATTGGTTCTGTTGGAAAAGTATGCAGATTATTTGGATTGTGATTTTCTAAATTTAAGGTGATGATAATGTGAATAGTAAGTTGTTAACACTATTTAAGGCTTTCAATAGTGAACTCTGAAATCAGTGACAGACGACCTATTAGTGTCTAGGCTTCTGGGAAAAACTCTAAAAAAAAAAAAAGAATTATTTGGAAAGCTTAGAGAAAGTCTGAGCTGTGTTAAAGAAGCAACTGCTTCTGTCATTTCAGGAGAACTACCTCCTCTCTTTTCTACCTTGGCTCAGACCAGGAGAGGGACTGCCAAGGTTGGATTTCTAACTTTCCCTTGAAACTACTGCCTATGGAAAATGTTATTTCAGACATTAGAATTAAAAGCCCCCCCCCCTTTTTTTGCAAGTCCAGACTCTATTTTCCCGTTTCATTTATGACAAGCTTGGTTGGACTTGTTTGGAATAAAATAAAAGATCAAACATAACCTCAAAGGCATTCCTGCTGAACAATGCATCCTGGGGACAAATTACGCAAAAAAGGAACAAGAAAGAAAAACAAAATGGTCATAAGGTTCACAACATAAACAACATCATTAAAAAGCATTCTTCAAAGAGTTTGGGGGGTTTTACCCACATATAATTAGATAGTTAGATTACTGTTTGCGACTCTAACTTCCAGTGAGTGAATTATTTTCCTTAATATTAAGAAAGAAGAAACCATGAAATCCAATTTGTAAAATTCTTACAATCTAGCCAATTAAATGTGGGACAATTAACTTCTCTCTGAGAGTCCTTATTTTGTATCTCATCGTCAAACTCCTTTCTCCTCTTGACTTCATCTCTATACACCCAAGCCAAGAAAGAACGAAAAGAAAATGACAACTCTGGGTTGCCAAAAGAGTGGGGGCAGCTTTTGAAGATCGATTTGCCAGCGGTTAGCACGAGCTGGATGAGCTTTGGGGATGCGAGTGTCTGTGGAATCGGGAATCTTTTCCATATATACACTTGGCATGCAGTCCTCACTTTCTTGGCGCACGCACCGAACTCTCAAAATAAAACCACCAAAAAAAGAGAAGGGGAGACTACGCCCATCCCTCCAGGCATCCCTCGGCCGCCAACTCCTCCCCGCCCCTCCTGCCCACGGGAGGAGCCGCGGGAACCAGCTGGGCCGCGGGCCGCGGGCCGCAGACGCCCTATCAGGTCTGCCCCGCGAGGGGGCGCCCTGCTCTCCGGGCTGAGCGGGGCGGGGTCGGAGGGGAACGCGCTCATGCCCACCTTGCTCGCAGGTGCCCTTGCTGACCTGGGTGACGGCCTTCTCTCCGCGGCTCTCGGCCCTCAGGCTGGCGGCGCGCAGCTGGCAGCCGCTGGGGTAGGTGATGCCGTCACTGCCGCACACCGGGTAGCGGCTCTTGCACACGCACACGCCGCTCACCACCGGGCCGCCGGCTGCTGCCCCGGCTTTACCCTTCCGCCTCTTGCGGCTCTTCACGCACTCCATGCCCGGCGCGCAGTGCCCCCTGCCGGCTCCGCCGCCCCCGCACGGCTCGCCCTCGCCGCGGGCGCACACCGGGCAGCAGCCACACGCGTCGCGGGTCTCGCCCAGCGGGCAGCCTCGCGGGGGCAGGGGCGGGCAGGCGGCCGGCTCGCAGGGGCCACAGGCGTCCGAAGAGGAGGAAGAGGAGAGGGGCAGGAGCAGGAGCAGCAGCCCGGCGGCGCCGAGGAGCAGGGCGGGCAGCGGCGGCCGCTCCATGGCTAACCGTGGTGGCGGTGGCGGGAGCGCGAGTGAGCCGGCGCCCTCCGGCCGGCCCTTTAAACCCGGTGCCCCGCCCGGCCGGACCGCGGGAACCACACCCCGTGGCGACGAGAGCGTGGCCGCCTCGCCCGCGCCGCCTCTCCCGGGACCGCGGCGCTCGAGCGCGCCCCTGCTGGCGGGGCCGGGCCGGGCAGCCGCGGGGCAGCCACGGGGGTGGGGGCCTCTGGGTCTCAGGGCTCCGAACGCACCTCGCCGGCTCCTGCTCGGCCCCTGCTCCCGAGGGCTGCAACCCCAGTCCTTGGGGGATCGCCCGCAGTGAGAACGGCTCCCTCACCCTCTGGTCCCTCGCCTTTCCCAGTCGGAATATTTATACTTCTTAACAACTTTGAGATGACCCCACGTTTAATCCATTAAATTCTCCGCGGGTCTGGGAGACCTGAAAACTGATTACTTTGTGGTTTGGGAAGCTCTTTTAAGAACAGTTCGTTTTTCAAACCCCCCATGGGGATTTTGTGTCCCCGCTGGCCACCGGCCCGGTGTGGTCATGGGTGCCAAGCTAAAAGGACAAATGGTTCGTAACCAGTCCTCTTTTTGGAACCTCATAACTGCCTCCTCCCTCTGTGCTTTCTTATGCCAAGTCAAGTTTTAAGTGTAAGTGTGAGTACCAGAATCCATGCGAGAGCTGGTCATCGTCCTCAATTTATAATAAACGGTGCTGGACCTCCATCAAACCTCTCCGGAGAACTAAGCCCACCTGGGGGTGCCATGGAGACCCCCTAAAGTTCCTCAATTTTCATTGGTAATCCCGTGAGGTTTTTAATATAAGCAACTGACAATTCCTCCTCAGTCTTTCTGTAAAGTACTCTGCAAACTCAATTTCAGAGCCTTTTCCCAAGAATATTGGCCCTTTGAGTCCCTTCTATCCAGACTTTTAAGTTATTTTCATTTTTATTGAACATACAACACTGAAGTGTGCATAATTCTGCATGTTGCATTTTAGTTCTTTGAGTTCTTTTTTCTTAGCATAGATCCAAGGATTTATAGGATTGCTAACTCAAAGTGTGGTTCTCAATGCCATCAGCAGTTTAGAAATGTCACTCTCACCAGAGTCTTCCTAGGATAATTATTATAAACTTTTTTTGAAAATTAAATAATCACAAAATTCAGAGAATAAAAAACCAAGCTGATTTTTGGCCTCTCCTTATCATAGCACTTTTCTCTCCTAGAAAAGTGGCACTTTTTTTTAAAAAGGTCATATGTTAACATGAAAATTGTTTATAAAACAATGAAAAGTCCTTAGAGCAGAGTTTTCCTAAATATTCTTGCCTTTGTCCCTCAGTGAGAGTTTACATGACCTGGTGTACAGTCCCAAATTGAGACAAATGCAGAGTGCACTCTGATTTTACCTATTCTATTTCAGTGTATTAATTCACTAGTCAAGGTCTACTAAGTTTATATCATGACCAGCTTTGACTATCTGTTATAGTTTTAGGCTCTCAAGAACCCGAGACAAGGACTATTCCAGTGCAGGTAGTTTACTAGAGAGGTCATGTCTACACCACTTCTGGGGCAGAGGCGTAGGGAGTGAGCAGGAAGGGAAGACAGCCAATAAAGATGCTTATCAAGTCAGCTCTCGGCAGGGTGGGCTCTGTAGCCAGACGAAGCCCTCAAGGCTCTACAGAGCTTTGTGTGGGGGAGGGTGGGGGGATGGGGGCAGCCACTGACAGCAGTTGCATCACTGGTGGTATATCCTATAGAGTTTTTCAAACCCTGTGTTGGAGCCAGCAGTAAGAATGCAAGCACATGGTACAGTAGAGTCCCTTTGCATGGGCTCCTCACTGCCCAGCAAGTAGAAGAGCAAGCAGGGTCTTATCACTGAAGGGGGTACCTGGGCTGTGTGTGATGGCACCAATCTGGAGAACTTGAAAATAGGAAGAGATGTGGTTATTCAGAAGGAGGAGAAAAGGCAGGAAAATGGAGCCTTTACAGAGAAAACTGAAAACTCCCTCCTTCCAAGAAAGAAAATATTGTCACCCATTCAGCTTTAGTTCTGGTGAGACGAAGATCTGAGATGTGGAGACAGGATATGTTATCCGCAAATAGAGAGAATTTTACTTCTTCCTGTTTAATCTGGCTGCCCTTTATTTCCTTTTCTTGCCTGATTGCCCTGGTTAGAACTACTGATGTAACGTGGCATAGAAGTGGTGAGAGTGGGCTTCCTTGCCTTGTTCCTGACCTTAGAGGGAAAGCTTTCGGTCTGTCACCATTTGGTAAGATGGTAGCTGTGGGTTTTCCACAGATGGTCTTATTAGCTTGAGGAAATTACTTTCTATTTCCAGTGTGCTGAATGCTTTTATCATGAAGAAGTATTGTATTTTGTCAAATGCCTTTTTTGCATCTATTGAGATGATCATAAAGATGTATTTTATTCTGTTGATATGTTGTATTATGTTAACTGATTTTTGAATGTTAAACCAAACTTGCATTCCTGGGCGAGATCCCACTCGGTCATGATGTCTGATCCTTTTTGACATGTTTATAGATGTGATTTGCTAATATTTTGCTGAGGGTTTTTACATCTATATTCATAAGAGACATTGGACTGTAGTTTTCTTGTGATGTCTTTGGTTTTTGCATCAGGGTAATAGTGGGTTCTTAGGACGAGTTAGAAAGTGTTTCCTTACCTTCTGCTTTTTTGAGAGAGTTTGTGAAGAATTGATTTCTTCTTCATATGTTTAGTAAACTTCACCAGTGAAGCCATCTGGGCCTGGGCTTTTCTTCGTGGGAATTGTTTGGTTATTAATTCAATCTCTATTTGTTATAGGTCTGTGTTAGTTTGCTCAGGCTGCCACAATAAAATACCACAGGCTGGGTGGCTTAAACAACAGAAGTTTATTTTCTCACAGCTCTGGAGAGTGGAAGTCCAAGATCAAGGTGCCAGCAGGGTTGGTTTCCTTGAGGGTCATAAGAGCAAGATCCTCCCCACTTCAGACAAGGTGCCACCCACAAAATACGAAGAACCCTCCTTCCTTCACTAAACAGGACTGCTACTTTAGCAACTGTAGCTTTATATTAATCAATTTCACCTTCCCTGTAGATATTAAGATTCATTGAGATACTCAGTCACAGAATTCACCCCATCTAGAGTAAGCCCCTCCTTCCTTAGACCTTTCCCAGAATTACTCATCCACAGCCCAAATCCCATAATTGTTTTCTTTCCAACACTCTTACTGAGACACCCAACAGTTCCATATGGAGTCCATTGTCTCTTGCTACAATGAGTAATAAACCCAACTTCTTTGACTACAGGTGTGTTCCTGGTGGTCTTTGGATGATGGACAGTGACACATGAGAGATTTGCCCCCCAGCTCCTTCTCTTCTGTCCTACTTCAGCTCAGCATTCCCCTGCCCTAACCATAGTACACTCCAATACCCTTTGCTGATGGGTCCTTGTACCTGGCAAGGACCCGTCTTGGTGGGACATCTGCAAGACTTCTCAAGCCAGCAAACTTCAGTGGCATCTTGGGAACTCGTGGTGCCACCCAGCCTGCCCTGCTGTGTCCCTCTGTGCCTGGCCTTCCCAGCAGATGTCCAACTGGAAAATGGAATGTTTGTCTCCCTTTGCTGAAAACATCACAAATATGTTGGTTTCTCCCCCATCACTTGGCTCCTTTGTGTGGGTAGCCAGGACAGGCATGGGAGTGGAGAAAACCCCTGCATCCTCCGGGAGGCTCTTTCTTGCCCCAGCCTCCTTACATGGAGTAGGGGTTAATTTGTTGGGCAGGGGTGATGGAGGCAGGGCCATCTAGCACTGAGGAACATTCTGCTTCAGTTCTTGGTGGCTCTTTTAGAATGTGGAGACACATCACACCTGTAGTTTTGGCTTCTAGTGTCATTTTCAGGCTAGGGAAAAGTTGTTCTATTCAACTGCCTGTTACAGTAGTTATCTATTATCTTTATCATCATCTCATTTTTTATCTCCTCTCCTGCTTCCTTCTTCATCACCATCAGTAAGCAGATTGTCAGATGGTGGGGTGACAGGTAGATGATCAGCCCAGCCCAGATAAACAGCATGTAGAAAGGAATGAAGCCAGTGGAAACCATTTTGGCGCATTCCAGCAAACAGAAAAAGTCCAGCACAGCGTGAGCAAGGTGTGTTTGGAAAGAAATGGGGAGAAATCAGTCTGGAGAGAGTGCAGATGTCAGGTGACCAAAGGCTTCGCAATTCACACCCAGGACTCTGGACTGGAGCTTATAGTTGACAGGATGCAGGGGAGAGGCGAGATCAGGTTTGCAGTGTAGGAAGGTCGATACAGTGGAGGGAAATGGATTCAAATGGAGATGGACTGGAGGGCATGTAATTTTCTCAGTGCAGGGGCTGCCCTTAGCCTCTCCAGTGCCTTTCTGTGAATTAAAAAAAAAGCACCCCCAGGGGGCAGATGCCATGCAGATGGTGCAAGACTTGGTAAGCAGTTGGAGCCTTATCCAAGAAGAAGCAACCTCTTTCTCCAGAGTAGAGGACCTAGCCTCCCCCAAGTTGCATGGCCTGGCAGGTGGAGGGAGGGCTGAGTTTCGGCCTCGCTTCCTGGGCTGGGTGCCCTTGCATAGTGTGCAAACTATACAACCTTACAGGGAAGCTCAATCTGGTGCCAACAGTGCATCTGGTACAAAATTGGCACTCAATTAAGAAGTTTAAAAAGTAAATGGACCAAAGGGAAGCAGCTATTACTGTCCATTACTGCCAACTACTACTGCTCTCCAGGCAGGAATGCATGAGAGCTTGAAGTAAGTTGTGGCAATAGGATGGGAGGAGGTGGACCATATCATTTCTTGTCCTTCTGGGACAATTTTATCAGCAAAAGGGGGCACTGTTCATAATTATGCTGGGACAACAGGCATAAATCAAGATTATCCTTGACAACAGGGACATGTGGTCACCCTAAACAGAGGGGAAGGATGACTGAGAGATCTTTAAGAAGTAGAATATACAGGCTTTAGGAAGCAACTCACTGTGAGAGGAAGTCAAGAGAAACCTCGACCTTTCTTGCGTGGGAGACGGGTGAAAGCTGCTGCGAAAGCAGGTTTGTTTGGAACCAAACTTGGGTTCACTCCCCTGCACGCAATAAAGCCAATCTACTGACAACTGGGTGGTGGTGAAGAGAAGTGTTGTGTTTATTGCAGGTGTCAAGCAAGGAGTCAGGTAGCTAGTGCTTAAAAGACCTGAGCTCCCGGATGACTTTTTAAAGACAGGATGAGGGAGGGAGGTTGTGGGCAGCATGATCAGCTCGTGGACATTCTTCTGATTGGTTGGTGGTGAGGTAATTGGGAGTCAACATCAGCAACCTGGTTTCAGCTGGTCTGAGGTCTACATGCTGGTAGGTGGCATGCAGTTAACTTCTTCCACCTGGTGGGGGTTTCAGTCTGCAAAACAGTGCAAAGGACATGGCTCAGAATATTATCCATAGCCCTTGAAGAGGAACTAAAGGTCCTTGACTTTGAGTAATGGCTAAAGTATTACTGTTTTGGCTGCTTGATTGACTGTTTTCCTTTCTTTCTACATTTTCTCACTTCTCTGATTAAATTTATTCTTTGGAACTTGGGGAATGCCTAGGAAGCTAAAGTTTTTCTACAGACAAGAGGCAGGCGGAGGACATGGGGAGGAGGGTAGTCTTTCCTGAGAAGGCCCCATAGGGTCCTGCCCAGTAACAGGTTTGTGTTGGGGGAAGGTGACCAACTTGATTTTGGACATGCTGATTCTTAATAAAACTGGGCCTATCCTTTTTGGACAGTTCTAGAAAGGGAAGGGGGTGATTCCCTGGTACTCACAGCACATTGCTATAGAGACACTGTAGGGCTCAGACTTAGAACAAGCCCTTGTTGTTTGTTCTCTCTCGGTGTGAAGTCCCTCAATGATAAAATCTTACTGTTTAATAAAGGACAGAAACTGATTTCTTATCAGCTTTCTGTATCTGATCTCTTAAAAGAGCTACAGCTATGCTGGGAAACAGCTAATGATATAATTGAAAAGGCATTAATAGCCTATAAAATTCAATATTAGAGGCAGAACTTGAAGGACTCTCCAGAGGTCACTTAAAGCTAGGTGACGCTGGACTGTGCCTCTAGGCCTGATCGTAAGTCATCAGGGCACAGCGATAACTGAGAACTCTGAGCGATTACTGAGAAAGATGGTCTTGCTTGTATTCTGCTCTTTTATTTGACAGTCTTTCAAGATTTCAGAAGGTCACTAAATAATAAGCCAACTTCCAAATATACACAGTTGCAAAGAAAATTTAGGCTTAAGCTGTGATCTTTGCTAGAGCAGATATGTCACGTGAGGCTGTTAAACCTCTAGGGACTTAAAAATTCATTTTACACTTTAACTTTGAATTAACAGAGACTTTTTACTTTACATTCCTCTATAAAATAAATTAAAGAGCATTGCTTCTGGTGACAACACGTAGGAAGAAATCTCTTTGGGTTATTCCATAATTAGGCTCCATCCTTTTTTGTTATGGGGGAAATGATATGATCATTTGGTGGTAAATGATGCGATGCCCCCGTATTAATCTTCCAGCTGCTCCATTATTCACCTTGGCAAAGTAGAAAAATAAAAAACAAAAAATGGCTCCTCATCGTTGTAAGAAGCCTGAGAGAACATCAAACCAGAAGGAATAAGACATTTTCAGGGAATAAGTAGTTCAGTCACAAATGTACCTGTGAGTAAAACTGTGTTCATGAAGGTGTTTCATAGGTGTCTTTGAAAGTTTGTGAGGATGTTTATGCTGAGAGCATTGATTCCTTCCCTCTGAACAGATGGTCAGCTAGGATGTTAAGACGTTGAGTAATATTTTCTTTCACTGATGCTGTTTTTTTAAGCTTGGTAAGGGATTAGAGTAACAGCATTCCTTTCACTGATGCTAAAGATTCACTTTTTTAAAAGCTGATACCCGAAGGACATGATTGTTGCCTTATTTACTTCTGCCATGTAGCTACCTAGCTGGTGTGTCAGCTTCTTAGGTCAATAAAAAGCTAATGCCAGTATTGTCAAAATCCACAGCTATCAAGGTTCAAATTCAAATCCCTTCATGCCAAGCCACCTCCCCCATTAGTGCCGCCTCATAGCATTCATGTTTAATAAAATTGCTTGCTTTTTGAGAGAAATGGTGATGTGCCGGAACAGAGGGAATACTGGAGAAATGTAAGCCCCTCTTCTTTTTGATTCTTGTTGAGTGGAATTCTCTCAGGTCATTTTAGTATATTCCCATGCCTTCTTGAGCAGTAACATTATTAGGTTTTCTCCAAAGTTTAAAGGTGAACATTTTGTCCTCAAAAATGTCCTGAAAGCCCACGAAATGCACTGGCGGTTGGCTTGAAAGTCAAGGTCTTTGTGGGCAGAGGAGGTTCCCCAGTGATTTTGTTACTGCAGAAAAAATGACTTGGGGATGAAGTAGTCAAGAAAGGTGACAGAGGATACAACTTTAAGAGAAAGGACCTAGCGTCTCCTTGGCCCTCAGTGAAATCTCGGTGAGTGGTCCCAGGTCTCAGGAATCGGGTAGCAGCTTAGCACATGGCAGGGGACTTTCGTGGAGGCACAGCCTCCAGGGTGGGAAGCAGACCCTGCTGAGGTGTCCTGGTGGACGTGCAGTGAGTGCTAGGAGGGGCTTCATGGTGGCAATGGCGTGGCTGTGGGAAGAACCGTCCACCTCTTTAGCCATGACAATGAGGTGATGGACATTCCAGAGTCCAGAAGAGTGGCTTACTGTGGGAAAGTGACACCTTCCAATTCCATGTGCCTCTCAGAAATTGTCTAAGTCTTTTGAGGTCACATTCTTAATGTAATTCTATACCACTAGCATTTGCAAGAAGAGCTCATTGGGGGCAGAATTAAAGCCATTATCAGGTATAACTGCATTAAACCAATTAGAACATTTAATATTCTTCATCTGGGCTTCTTGAAACAGCTCTGGTCAATAGAGGGTTTATACTCAAATAAATACTGATTTACCACCCCCAGTTGATGAGAAGAATGCTGGACTTATATCTTTCTTTATAAGGCACTTTAAGACCTGTCCTCCAGCTGCATCACTTGACCCTTTCCTTTTGACCTCCCTGATCTGCCAGACTGAAACACTTCTTTTCCCTGGATGTGCCATCCTTGCTAGACTTCCCGTGTGCTGTTTCTTCTTTCTGGAAGTCGGAGAGACTGAGCATTCACCTCCTTCCCAAGACCCTGTTTTTCTCTCTCTGATGGAACTCTGCCTCCTTTGCCTGTTTCCCTTCTGGGAGTTGAGCTTCTGAACCCCAGCCGAGTCTGGACTCCCGCCTTTTGTGGCCAGGTTTGTCTGAGACCCCCCTGCCCATGGCAACCTCTGCGTTTTCTGCTCCAGAAAGTTAGTTCCTTCCTGCTGGGCCTCCTGCTGGACTCTTGTCTGTCATATTCTCCACACCCTGGAGCTGCATTCCCCCACAGCATCTCTTGCCCACAGAGCTTCCTTCCTTCCAGTAAGCACATCACATGCCAGCTTCTGGCCTTTCCCAGTCCATCCATCCTGCCTTTACGAAGCCCTTTCTCTTTCCCTTGGGGCTTTCAGGATAGGAGGAAAAATAAATTCAGAATGGGCTCATTTGGAATTTGGCTGTCAGAATCTTCTCTTCTTTTGGGGTCTATTTTCTAAAGCATTCGGGTCTCAGAGGGGATGAAAACCTTTCTCAAAGGGCTAAGGCGTTCTGCTCTGACCCCCAGAGGATCCTTGCTCCTCCTTCAGGTCTCAGCTCAGACATTGCTTATGGGAAGAATCTTCTCTAACCCTCAGGTCTAGCGGAGGGGCCCCACATGGGTTCATTCTCCATCTTAGTTTCACGGCACTGAATCCCACAAGCAGACTGTGCAAACTTAAGGATAAAGACTGGCTTTAACAACTGACTTACGACTATTGCTCTATCTCCAGCACTCAGCCCAACAGGAGCACGCATGCTTGCATGAATGAATGAATGAAAACTCTGTACATGTCCCTCTGCTTAGCTCTCTGTTGTCTCAGACATATCAGTTACCATACATTCTTCAGACTATTTGGGGGGTGGGGTGGGAATCGCTTTCTTCTCTTTTTCCAGTTTCCAGCATGTTCTAGCTTACCTTGAGTAAGTAACTTAACCTCTCTGTGCCTCAGTTTTCCTATCTATAATGTGAGGATGAGTCATACCCACCTTACAAGGTTGTAGGGGCATTAAACGAGCTAGCACACATAGAGCACTTTGAACAGTGCTTGGGGCCAACCTTCAATAGATGTTATTGTTCAGTTATTTCCTGTGCATTCCTTCCTGTTTTCACAGGATTGCTGAACCAATGATTTGGTCAAAACTGATAGAATAAAATATTGGTGGACATTTTCCTCTCACTAGGTTGTGGCGAATTATGTAAACACAGCTTCATTTTTCTTTGTCTTTGCTTTTCCATTTGACACCTCCGTGTCTTTGGAAGGACTCGGGGTACTGAGGAAGGTGAACAGGTAGCTCTGTTGGTGGCCATTAGGGCTAAATGTCTTTGCAGGTCACACTGAGAATATTAGAGATACCTAAGCTTTGATTGAAGTTTGAAAATGTTTCAATAGTTTTACAAGGAGCCCCACCACCACCTCCATTAAAAAAAAAAATAACAACCCTATGTGAACATGGATAAAGTTAAAATGGTACCTGGGACAGAATAGAAACTTGTTTGTGTAGGGCTGGCCTTTCTGGCCCAACTTGCAGGACTTACCAGCTGAAACTCTGAGCCAGATGGGAAGGTCTCTGGGAGAACAGCAGGAACTTCTTTAAAAACACAGCCTCCTCTGCACCCTGGGAGCTCTTCAGTCTCATGGTTGCTGCTTTAGGACCCACTGAAGTTTGGGGATTTTCCTTCCGCATTCCCTTAAGATAAGCGATAAGGTAGAGGTTCCAGGACATTAAAGGGTTTTTCTGTTGCTCTTTAATTCTCTATCTCAAAGAATAGAAAATGACGTTTGAATATTCCTCACACTAGCTTCAGCCCCCTGCTGGTGAGATGCATTTTTTTCCAGAAGGCTAAATATTTCTAGTCCTTCACTTGTAAGGGCAGAGTGGACACAGAGAGGGTTCTGCTCACAAACAGGGGCTGATTCAGAGGGGTTGGGGTGGGGCTGTTTTTATCCCTTTTTATTACCTCCTAGGTAGCAGAAGTGATGACCAGTGTCAACATCCAACTTGAATTTAATCACCCCATTTGAAGCAGGTTCATAGTTAAGTCCCCTTCTCCTCTGGAGTAGCAGCATTGAACAGCAAACTGGCACAACTTTTGTGGACAGGTGTCTCCCATGCTCACACAAGCATTACATTTTCCACCTGTTTCAGTATTTGTCTTTTTGGAAAAGGTTCTTGCAGATCTCAGTGTAACTTGTTAAATATTCATAAATTCTCAATTCCATCTTTTCTTCCAGAAATAAGAAATATTATTAATTTCATGCTGAGTATTGCCAGGGCAGGGATGCCTTAGGAATTTGATGAAGCAGAGCCTCAATAAGAAAAGCCAGTAAATGCTTTGGAAATGTCCTGTCATTCTGGCCTTAATAATGGAGGGGATGGTAGTTATATAGTTTTTTACTGCTGCTTAACAAATTAACACAAGTTTAGCAGTTTGTGGGATTGACTAGGTCCTCTGCCTAGGCTGAAATGGAAGTATGGGCTGGATTGGGTTCTTATCTGGGGAGCCTGGGGGGAGAATCAACTTCCAAGATCATTTACATTGTTGGCAGAATTTAGTTCCTGTGGTTGTAAGACTGAAGTCCCCACATTTTGCTGGCTATTGGCTGGACAGCTCTCTTTTCCTTTCCTGTGGTCCCCTCCATGTTCAAGGCCAGCAAAGGCATTGCTGAACCGTTCCAGTGCTTCACATCTCTCTGACTTTCTATTCTACTGTCAGCCAGAGAATACTCTGCCTTCAAAGGGCTCATGTGATTGGACTCGACTCACCTGGATGATCTCCATTTTGATTAACTGAAAGTCAGTTGATCAGTAATAATTTAATTATATGCACAAAATCTCTCTTGCCAGGTCATATAACCAGGGGCATGATATCTCATTATTTTTATAGTCCTGGAGATTAGAGTGGGAAATCCTGGATGGTCAGTTTAGAATTCTGTGTATCACAACTGTCAAGTGTTGTTTTCTGAAATTAAGTCTTCACTGAAGCCAAGCTCTGTGACTTCCATTTCTTGCTTTTTGGAGGGAAAGGGGGTAATTAGATTTGCTTATTATTATTTCTATTTTAGAGGAGGTACTGGGGATTGAAGCCAGGACCTTGTGCATGCTAAGTATGTGCTCTACCACTTGAGCTATACCCTCCCCCCACCTTTCTTGCTTTTTATGTGCCTGTGAATCTCACAGTTTGATGTCTATGCCCTATATCTTATCAGTGGAATTCTTCTTGTGGTTGAAGGAGGATGCCAGTCTCCCAGGGCACTGATTCCTGGGGCTCATCTGTTGGTTTTGGACTTTGGGATTTGGTGTCCCAAACACCCGTCTTTGCCTGGACCACACAGGGGGACCTATGAGAAGCGGTTAGCAGTCAACAGAACCAGGGCCAGCCTCCAAACCTGCGTGTTTCAGTGTTACAAGGAAATAAGAAGTTGCTGCTGTATTCACAGACCAACAATTATCCCATTAAATAACTTGTCAGACCTTGATTTAGCCATTATGAAAGATATTTTGATGAAGAACATCTGGTGTTGTTTTCAATTAAATGTTGTACCACTAAACTTTGATTAAAAACTGATTTAAAATTTTAATGGCCCCTTCTTTAGAAGATGGCTAAATGCAAAAAAGAAAAATGTCAGTATTTAAATTGTTTCCCCCCTCCTTTGTTGCTCTATTTTAACTGGATTCCCATTAATGACTGTTTAAAACCCACACAGTTTTGGATGCAGTAAATCTAGATGCATAAATAAGATTACCATACCAATACTGCTCTTTTCACTCTCTTACTATTGATACCTCTTTTTATTTTTATGCTTTAATTAAATTGAGTATATTTTATGTTTCAGTTTGCTTCAAAACAACTGCAGTGTGTATAATTGACACTATTTCATCCTTGTTAGAAAGTGCTGAGTTGAATGAAACACCAGTTCCGTTTCCTTTTACATTTAATCTGTGGAAAAACTAAGACAGAAATAATATGAACTGTATTTCTTTCCCAAGTTGCCCTGATAGGTGAAAATAACTAGTCACCGAGTAATTACTAATAAAGACTGAAATGAAATCTTTACTGTTAGCATAACTCATATCTATATAAACAGATATTTAATGGTGTAAGGTAATTTTCCTTAGTAATTTTTCCCAAATGGTATGTAACAAACAATAAACATTATTGCTATCTATGTACTCCATATATAGCATAAATCTTCAAGCACACAGTTTAATATATTTTTACTTAAGATATCACGTCTAGCTTAACTATTTTGGCTGGGGAAATGCTATCATGCCGTGTTTCTAAAGAGCAGGGCTTGTCAAACTTTTTTGGTAAAGGGTCCCATGGGAAATATTTTCAACTTGGCGGGCTCTGTGATCTTGGAACTATACAACTCTGCTGTTGTAGCACAAAAACAGCCAGAGACAATATGTAAACTAATGAATGTGGCTGTGTTCCAAGAAAACTTTATTTATAAAAGCAGGTGGTGAGCCCAGGGTTTGACCCATGGGCCATGGTTTGCTGACCTCCTACTATCCAGGGTAATGACTACTTGCGGGCCGATGTCCACAACAGAGAAGAATCAATAGGTCAATTCATGGATTAGGGTCCTGATTAGGGTCTTAATTTTTGTAACCATAGATATATTTTTTTTGCTTGTCTTGCAATAGTTTGTCTTAACCTGTTGGTTCTCACGTTGGAATCTCCTCCCACATCTTGTACTTTAAATAAACCTAAGCTCATCAACATTTCCACACGCCTAAGTTAAGTCAACAAATAATTATCCTGATTAAAATGTCCTCTTCTCCTCTCTAGCGGTTCAGACTCTAATGACAACATATTCATCTTACACACGAACTTGGCTTAAGTCAGGCCAGACTTCGCAAGTCTCAATTCATACCATTGTACTTTATAGATTTAGTGCCAGTTTGGGTGGGAAGAGGCTCAAGCACAGTGATGAAGCCAGGAAGTATTTCTTGAATGGAAATTTGGAAACTGGATACTGTAATTTTGCTAATTAAAAACAGGAAAGCTATTTCTCCTTGCTTTTGTTCACGATGGTGGATTCCCCCTTTTATACAAATGGGCCTATAAAATGTAGTGGGTGCCAAGCCCACATTCATGGGATGTTCCCATAGTGCCTCTGCTCCCCGTTGCTTTCTGTGGTTGCAGCATTCTCATTCAAGAGCAGCTCCTGACTTCTGTGTCAGTTGCTTTGTGGCAGAATAGCTGCCTCCTGGTCAGAAGTTGCTGACACAAACATCACTTGTTAAAGGCGTGTTGCCTCTATGGAAAGTCAGATTCTGAATGGAGTTCATTTTCAGAGAAGTGTACATCTGGCCTGACAAACGACTTTCCTATATGACTGGGCTGAGGTGGCCTATGCAGAAACAAAGCAACCCTTAAAGCACTAATATTTTGCTGTGCAGACAACATTGCCTGACAGCATTTAAACCATATAGTGTTAAATATCGATCTGCAATTGGTTGTGGCGGAGGCATTAATAATACTTATACCTACCATTTCATTAAGGGGCCATTATGGTCTAGGACTTTTCTCTAATCCTTACAGTAATCATATGAGGCAGGAATTATTAGCACCATTTCACCTGTATAGAGGCTTAGAGACTAAGTGACTGGCGGAAAATGGCAAAGCTGGTAAATGGTGGAGCTGGGATTCACGCTCAGCCTACTTTGGAACCAAAGCCCTTGTCCTTCTCTGGTGATGAGTGTTTTAATAGAGCTCCAGTCACTGGGTCTCCATGACCACACCCTACCTCAGAGCAGTTAAGTCACAGTCTCTAGAGCGGGTTCTGGACTTGGGTATGTTTCAGAAGTACCCCAGGTGAAGTTAACATGCAGTCGAGGTTGGTGATTGTTGATGTCAAGTGTAAAATCTAGAGACAACCTAGATAAAGCCTGTATCTGGTTGTTAAACTGGTTTTGTATTTGACTGTTAAATTGGCACAATTTATCCATGTCACCCCCACTGCCTCTTTCCATGTCATTTTGTGCTGCCACGGCACTCTCCAGTGGCCTCCTTCAGTAATCCGAGCCCTCTACATGAACACACCCACGTAGTATCCTCTTGCACCTGGCATGGAGGTCCCGCTTTAGCTCCGTCTTACTTGGACTGTCTTTGGGGTCTTTGTGTAGCATTTTATTATCTGATCCTTGCCTTTCTCTTAGAAAGAAGCCTGGAGTAAGTCCCTAGTAGAGGTGAAAACAAGGTGGTTCCTTAGGGGAGAGGAGTGACTAATTCAGAATTGCAAAATCCAGATAAGGGGTGAAATCAGTTGAAATCTGAAGTGTGCCTATAATACCTACAGACTGATAGTGGGGCTGGGCTAGTTTGGGGAGGCCTTTCTGGCAGAGAGGGAAGAGCCTGAGACAAGAACTGGAAGCACCGAATGCAGGGTGACCTAATGAAAATTTTTGTGCCTAAATTTGAGCCAGGTGTCTGCATGGTGAGTGGCCCACTTGAATGGAGGAGAGAAAGCGTTGCACATGCACTTGTGTGCACACATGTATAGTGGGAAGTAACTCTGCAAAGTGGCGAGCCCCTTGGAGACAAGTTTCAGTATCTTCTTCACCCATAGATCCCTCTGGAGACCCAGCACCACCCATTTCCTTTGGAGGGCCGCCTATGACCCCTCCCCCATGACCTGGCTGATTGGACCAAGGACAGATGCCAGAACTAAAGGCACAAGTCCATTGTTTGGCTAGAGAACCAACCAGATGATCTCTCTTGGGAACGAACCAATGCTTACAGAGATTTCACAGCAGAAAGCACTGGAGTGAGAGACCATGCATTTACAGAGTGCTACACCCCTTATTTGTTTCAGGACCCAAGGCTACAGTGATGCCCACGAGAAAGTTCCGGTCTCATCAAGCTAGTGTTGAAGCGGGGAAACAGCCAAACAAGAAATTTGCAGGTGGTCGTTGTCCTGGTCAGTTCAGGCTGCTACAACAAAGTCCTGGGTGGCTTACAAACAACAGACATTTATTTTTCTCAGTTCTAGAGGCTGGGAGTCTGAGATGAGTGTCCCAGAGATGTCTAGCTCTGGCAAGGGCGTGCTTCTTGGTTTGCAGACAGCTGTCTTTTAGTTGGATCCTCACATGGTGGGAAGAGAGTTAGGTAGCTCTTAGGCCCCTCCTTAAAAAGGCACTAATTCCATTCATGAAGGCTCTATCCTTGACCTAATTACCAACCAAAGGTGCCACCTCTAAGTAACGTCACTCTGGGGATACAGTTTTAACATATGAATTGTGGGGGACACAGACATTTGACCCAATGCAGTGATAAAGGCAATAGAATGGTAAAACGGGGTCATCTGATAGAATGCAATTGGGTGAGACAGATATTAACAAATAGGGGAGTCAAGAAAGACCTTTCCAAGAAAGTGACAGAGAGTATTGGGTATGGGGGCCATGGCCACAAACAGGAAAATAGTTGACAGGTGGAAAAGCCTGTGAAGGGATTCGAGGTAGGATATGTGGTCCCTGAGGGATTTAGGGAGGCCACAGGTAATTGTGGATTTCTGGTTCTTTTGAGCCTCTTCGCATGCCTTCAATAACACACACACACACACACACACACACACACACACACACCCCTCTTCTGACCTAGCTTGAATGGGTCTCCACACACACAAACACACCCCTCTTCTGAGCTAGCTTGAATGGGTCTCCCGTTTTGCAAGCCAAAGTGCTTCAGCTAAAAGCAGGGATAAACTGAGGAGAATTCTGAATGGCAGTCTGCAGTTTTGGACTTTGCTCTGCCTCTGAAAGGGCTTTTGAGCAGTGTAGGGTGTGTCTTCATGCTCTGGTGTCAGGAAAAACATTCCTTTTTTGAGGATGGAAAGCTTCTGATTGTACTGAAGCATGCATTCCTCTGCCAACTGCTGGAACAAGAAAAACCACCACCACCATCCTGACTGCCAGCAGTCTGGCCAGCCACCACCTGTTCTCAATGCCTGTGAGTCATGTTTAGCTTAGCTAGGCAGCTCCAACAGTACCTGGGATGCAAAAACATCCTGAATTTCTCCAAACACCGCAGCAAGGCTGTTTAAACAGCACAATATTCAGGAAATAGTCATTATCTCCACACCTCCTGCATCCAGCGGGGTGGATTATCGGATAAGCTTCAGAGGGCAGCTCCAGCGAGTGCCAAGTCCTAACCCACCTAAATCTCCCAACCACTTGGGTACACTGCCAGTGGGGGCGGGGGGAGGGGAATGCAATGGAGCCAGGCTGCTCCTCAGGATGTTGGAGAGGAATTTGGGTTTGAATCTTTCCTCCTGTGTGAGGTCTTCTCTGCACATCAAATAAACTGTCTGCATTAGCATTAAAAAATGGGGGCAGATTTGCAAGGGAAGGAAAAGAAACAGTTGTTTTTGCAAGTATTTTCCACTGGGGCCACTTTGGCCAATTACAGGGGGCAGGGGAAGGTGAAGGCAGGTGGAAGAGTCTTGTTTCTCTTCATTCTGCCCGGAAAGAGAGAGGATACCCTGGCAGCCATCACCTGGTGTCTTCTTCCCTTCATTTCCTCTTGTCTTTCCACGTCTGGCAGCGATCAAAGCTGACCTCAGAGGAAAGCAGTTGTTGTCAGTCTGGGCTGGATGAGGTTCTCATCAGGGAAACAGAGATTGGTAGTCAACAGCTATGTGAGACTTTAAAAATACTCTTTACTTTACAACTATGGATTGTCACCCTCTGGTGTACCCTGACATGCATGGCTATTCTTCTGTGGTTTTTAAACTTTGCTTAAAAGTCAGACTCTTTATTCAAGTGAATTTTGTAGAGCTGGGTTACAAAACAGGTCAGCTGAGCTACTTACCAGGGAGGCAACTATAAGGGATTCTGGAATAAATCAGAAATATGATACTTAAAAAAAAATTTTTTTTTATTAAAGTATAGTCAGTTTACAATGTTGTGTCAATTTCTGGTGTACAGCATAATGTTTCAGTCATAGATGAACATACATATATTACTTTTCGTATTCTTTTTCATTATAGGTTACTACAAGATATTGAATATAATTCTTTATGCTATACAGTAGAAACTTGTTGTTTATCTATTTTTTATATAGTAGTTAGTATCTGCAAATCTTGAACTCTCAACTTATCCCTTCCCACACCTTTTCCCCCCTGGTAACCATAAGTTTGTTTTCTATGTCTGTGAGTCTGTTTCTGTTTTGTAAATAAGTTCATTTGTGTCTTTTTTTTTTCTTTTTAGATTCCATATATAAGTGATACCATATAGCATTTTTCTTTCACTTTCTGGTGTACTTCAGTTAGAATTACGATCTCCAGGTCCATTCATGTTGCTGCAAATGGCATTATTTTATTCTTTTTTTATGGCTGAGTAGTATTCTATTGTATAAATATACCACAGCTTCTTTATCCAGTCATCTGTTGATGGACATTTCAGTTGCTTCCATGTCTTGACTGTTTTAAATAACACTGCTATGAACATTGGGGTGCACGTATCTTTTTGAATTAAAGTTCCCTCTATATATGCCCAGGAGTGGGATTGCTGGATCAAATGGTAAGTCTATTTTCAGTCTTTTGAGGAATCTCCATACTGTTTTCCATAAGGGCTGCACCGAACTGCATTCCCACCAATGGTGTAGGAGGGCTCCCTTTTCTCCACACACTCTCTAGCATTTATTGTTTGTGGACTTTTGAATGATGGCCATTCTGACTGGTGTGAGGTGATACCTCATTGTAGTTTCCCCCCCCCACACTTAAGTTTGTTTGTTTATTTATTTATTAACATTCTTTATTGATTTATAATCTTTTTACAGTGTTGTGTCAAATTCCAGTGTAGAGCACAATTTTTCAATTTCATTGTAGTTTTGATTTGCATTTTTTTGATAATTAGTGATATTGAGCATTTAGAAATGTGGTACTTTTAAACAGGTTTCCACCCGCTATTATCTTCAAAAGCATCAAAATTTACTTTGCTCCTAATCCTAGTAAACGAGAGGCTTTTGTGTGGAAACAAACAAACAAAAATTCTTTGATGGTGGTGGCCAATTTTTGTCTGAATGTTTTCGTGACTCCAGCATGAGTGAAGTTCATTCGGCCCCAGCCAAGCCTAGCCAGCCAGCCATCAGCTGAAATTCTGAAACCCAACAAGATGTCACTTCGTCCTGCTTACTGAGAACAAGTGGTTTATTTTATCACAGAAATTTTAAGCCCTTTAATGTCTCCTAAGATGTGTTTGGTTTGGCTATATCCAGATTTACATCCTAAATAAGAACAACATTTCAGAAAATAGGATGTTTTGTTAAAAGAACGACAGAACAAAACAGGGTAAAAACACATTGAAAAAGCCACATAAGCTGCTTCTCTCCCAAGGAGTCTGAAGGCCTGGGTATGAGTATGCAGTGCTTTGCCGTTAAGAATAATGGAAAATCAGTGTAATGAAAGACAATTGCAAATAAGTTAAAATATTATGTTAATGATAAATATATGTAATCATCTCCTGACCTGAACATAAAAGTATGTATCATTTTATCAACAGAAGTCAGTTAACTTCTTTCTACTGTCACTATATACTCTCACTCAATATTTAAAGAATTGGCACAAACAATATTTAAAGGATTATCCAGTCCGTAGAACCCATGTGCCCCCAACTAGCCTGATTAGGCGTAATCCTAATACAAGTTAAATGAGAGTGAGGTCTCTCTGGTTGACGTGGGAACCTGGAGAACCAATTAGGAGGTAGGTTGTTAAAAAATTCTTTCTTTTACGAAATTATGAGGATAGAGATTAAATAAATAATCCTTTGGGGGCTAAATATAAAATTATTAGCCCTGTGATAGTCCCCAGGATTTTTATTAAAATTGTACTTGTTTGTAAAGTAATAAAATCTGGGCACCACTGTTTTAAGGTACATTTTAAAGATGTTCTATGTTTTAGTTTAAAAAAGGAAATAGGGCTTTTTTTCTGATTACAACATTATACATGTTTATTTAAAAAATTAGAAAATACAGATATGATAGAATTGGTGACATAAAAAGCATTAATGTGTACGTCGTCACAGCTTTCCCCACTCCCCTCCTTTTCCGGGGAGGGTAGGCTCTAGTGTTTTGCTGTGCTGATTGAGGAAATGTGAGGCTTCAGAACTAGAAAGAAGAGAGTCTAGACTGACTTTTAGTGGAAAGAGCCCAGAGCTACAGGAAGAACCTAACAGATCTCAGAGCAAGAGGTTGAGGCTTGGAGGGGAGAGGAGGAAGGATGGAGTTTTGCATGGAGCTGTCAAGGAGAAACACACAATAAAAGACTTAAAGATGCTTTCCCAAGTTTTCATTTCCGATTTTAGATTCTTTTGGGTGCAAAACTGTGTTGAAACTGACCATGGAATACCCAGTTTTATTTGGGTTACAAAGGGAAAAACAAAGAAAATTTTTAAAGTGCATAATTCCACTTTTAGCATGTATTAGATTTTTAAAGCATGGTAAAGACAGCATTTCATACTTACCTTTCATTCCTCAGGGGAGAACAAGTACATCAGAAAATATGTCATGTTCTTTAAAGTAGGTAGAAACTTTCTAGCCAATGGCTTCTTTTGATAAAGAGACACGTGTCATTGTTAGCTTGGTCTCTGCTCTAACGTTTCTTTCTGATAAAGGCCTTCTGGCTGCTGGAACTTGTGACTGATACTTCAGGGATAATCTCAGAGGCCTTGAGACAACAAAACCTTCCTTTCCTACTATGACAGAGAACTGTCTTCCACTGGACGGTTGTTGGTGAACCATCTTTGGCTTAAATGATTATGTGGCGCTTCTGGTTCCAAATAACATACAGATTCCCTTCCGCAACCCTCCTTATACTTTCACAAAAACACAAATGGCAGAAGTCTCGGAGTATAAAATGCTCCATGGTTTCAAAACATCCACAGCTAAAACACAGGCAGATCCTCACTCAAGGAGAACTTTTCAAAAGGGCTAAAAGGAAACTTCCCTCGGGGAGCTTACATCCCTCTTCTGCCCGGACCTCAGATGAGCTGCCCTTTAGGTTCTGGAATTCCACACCTGAATATGTTTCCTGGATGCTCTTTCAGGTGATTAATCCTTCCTCCAATTTCTTCCTCCTCTTCTCCCTGCACCCAACCAAAATAAGTTTAAAATTCTTGCTGGTTTTTGACAAAAGGGAGGAGTGATATATAAAGCATTTTATGACTAAAAATGACCATATATTAAATGGTAATGTCATTAAAATTTTTTTCTTTGGATACATTGAATTTTATTTGGTTTCACCCTCCTAGGTCATAGAGGTTTTTTGGGTTTTTTTTTGTGTGTATATATATATATATTTTATTGAAGTATAGTCAGTTTACAATGTGTCAATTTCTGGTCTACAGCATCATGCTTCAGTCATACATGAACATACATATATTTGTTTTCAAATTCTTTTTCACCATAAGTTAGTACAAGATATTGAACATAGCTCCTTGTGCTATCAACTTGTTATTTATCTGTTTTATATATATTAATTCGTGTCTGCAAATCTCAGATTCCCAAATTATTCCTTCCCATCCCCTTCCCCCTTGGTAACCATAAGTTTGTTTGCTATGTCAGAATGTCTGTTTCTGTTTTGTAAATAAGTTCATTTGTGTCCTTTTTTAAAATGATTCCACACATAAGTGATATTATATGTATTTTTCTTTCTCTTTCATGCTTACTTCACTTAGTGGGGAGGTTATAGCTCAAGTGGTGGAGTGTGTGCTTAGCATGTGCGAGGTCCTGGGGTTCAATCCTCAGTACATCCTCTAAAAATAAATAAATAAACCTAATTATCTCCCTCTGCCAAAAAAAAACTGTTCAAAATTTTTTATTAGAAATTTATTTTTTTTTTTTAGAAGGACTAGGAAACAAAACATCAGAGTCCTTCTGGCAATCTTTAGTTTCTTACCTTTTTTGTTGCAGTTATCACAGGACTTCGTGCTTACCTTTTCTCCTCTTGTCCATTTCTGGATAATTGCTCAACTTCCAGGGATTTCTTGGCGCTTCTAAAAAGCTTATGTTTTCCCTCCTATTTCTTCATGGTGTCTGATATTTAATACCTTTAATATTACCTTAAAGTTATCTCTGTTGCGTGTTAGTTCCACAAGCAGGTGGTAAACAGCTATTGGCCAGGCACATGTCTGGGGACTGGAGATAGAGATGAAGATCACTGAGATCATGGTCCCTGCCCTTGATGGTGGGAGAGGGAAAAACCCCGCGTTGATCTCAGTCCTCAATCCCACCGAACTGTCAACTGCTCCCACCATTGTATAGATGAGATGCTAAGTGGGAGAGCTGGGGAAGACACCTATACCTGCCTGACTCTACAGATCTGCCTAAGCTCTCTCCACTACCTGCACCCCCCAGGCTTGGCTAGAAGGCTGGGGAGCAAATCCATCACAGTTAGGGGAGAGAGAACCACGTTGAAGTATCCATGATGTGACTGGGATTTTAGAGATATGATGTAAGGGACATAAAGTTCAGTCATTGAACTTGTCTTTGCACTTTCTCCGTGGAGAGAGGATTGAGATATTCTTTTAAGTGAGGGAGTGAGGTTCATATTTAGAGGCTGAGAGTGAGAAGGCGGAGAGAAGGGGGCATTTTTGATGAGGTGCTGAATAGGGGTAGAAATGAATATTTCCAGAGGAAGCAGGAGGCAAAAATGGGCAAAACAAGAAAAGGTGATGTTTTTCTGGGAAGGGAGGTGGTATAGCATTTATCCTGAGATGAGTTTGAAGGAGGCTCGATGGATAATGAGGGAAGTACATTTGATGATTGAGAGGAGAGAGTTTGGAGAATTTATCCCCAGGCAGGTTTTCTTAGAGGCCAGTGGGTCCTGTGATGAAGGTCACATTGGTTAATCTCAGACGGGCTGTCCTAAAACACAAGTGGTCAGCTGCTTCTGTTAGTCATAGAAACCAGAGAAGTAAAACAGATACACGTAAGGTAGGTGGGATGGACGTGCCTATACGTTTGGCACCACCTGTACTATAATAGTCACATAAAACAAACCAGAAAAGAAACTTAGTGCATATGGGAGCTCGGGGCAATTATAGGATCATTTAGAGCAGAAGAGTTTCAGTCAGTAGAGACCTTGCTGAAAAGAGATGATAAAGTGGCCTTGAATACGCGCACGGTCTAGGTATCCACTGAGTGGGGGAACAGACTCCGCTCTTACTTGGGGAAAAGAGAAAGATGATTGAGTCATTAGTCAGACAAAGCAAGAGCTGACAATGATGATAAAGCATTGGTATATCCAAAGGGGATTTTTGGTGCTGCACTAACTGTAATATGTTATACTTTAAAAAAAGAAGGTGAAGTCAACTAATTTGTCTTGCTGACTCTGTAAAGCATTAACAACTTTTTCACTGACACTTGAATGGCGTGTTTCTCCTCTTCACATCCTCTGTGCCTCAAGTCTGTCTGCCCGCTGGTCCTGCTTCCCTCATTAGGCACCTGGGAGCAATCAATGAAGTGAGGTACAGGGCTGGAAAGGCAAGAAAAGCCTCTTTTGGGACTTCCTGAGGTCCCAGGAGTGTCCTGCAGAATTTTACTTCTATCCACAGACCATCTCACTGGGACTGATTTCTCTCATAACCTAGACTGGCGTTTCACTCGAGCTGATCCCGGGCTAAATTGGAAAGTGAGCATCCAACGTGTCTTTCTGCATTTCCTTTCTGTGACTCTCTTCCTGTTCCTCGTGTTTCTCCCAAATTGGGATGTTTCATATTCTCTTAAAGCCTGTGCTCAGTGCCTGTCAATTTAGGAGAAACCTCTACTGAGGTGGAGATAATATTTAGCCCTCTCAGTGGTCCCAGAATTTTATAAGGGCCACTTAGAGACCCCCTCATTTGACTGAACTCTAATGAAACACAATAAAATGGTGAAATTTTAGGTATAATAGGCTCCTGGGGAAAGGGTTTTGGGTTAGAAGATACCTTAGGAGCCCTTGAATTCTATCCTGTGAGAAAATTCATACCCAGAATCCCCGAGCTTACTGAACTCTGATGTCCTGGGGTTATGGAAAGTGTGGAGTTGATGCTCAGATGGACCATTCTCTTCCTCTGTTGACCAACAGTGACCAACCAACTACCTTCTGCAGGATTTAAAAGTATTCTGGGAGCCAAACTAGCCAGTCATTCGTAATGCTTCTAAGCATCAGAAAGTGATTAAAAACAACTATTTGGTGCATTTGAGCAGCAAGGAGGGAGTTTGGTCTGGCCTGGGGAGCGATGATGACATCCGGTACATGTGCTGGTTTCCATTTGGTCCCATTCTTAGTCAAGCAGAAAGTGGGGACAGCCTATGGCAGGTCAGGCCACCAGAGGTTTACGTTGTCAGATGGTGGCTGAGCCTGGGAATATGGGGGTACTTCTGAGGAATTCAGCTCTGCAAAAGATGAAAGAATACGAATGCGCCTTCATCTTCCTCAAATGCAGGCGATCTACCCTTTGCATGCAATACACCAGGACCTTAGAAGGGAAGATCAAATGATCCAGGATGGAAAATTGGCTGGAGAAGTCTTGTCTCTTGCTACAAATCAGCCTGCAAGGAATAGGCAACAGCAACTTCAATTCACACACATTTGAAGGATGGTGACTTCTGCATTATCCATGGTGAAATTTACAGACAACAATCAATATGTATTTTCAGGCAAAGAACCATCATTCACTTCTGTTATCAGACAATCTCAGGCAGAAATCATATCTTCTGTTACTTGAATGCACAGCATTTTCAACTGCTTTTATTTCTGTGGCTGCGAATAGCACTTTGCTCTGACTGGTATTTAGATGCTGCAGTTTTCTGAACTGCCATTTGGCTTGGGATAACCAGGACAAGCGTGAGTTTCAGGGGGCGAGTACGAGTAGAAAAGGAAAGAAAAAGTTGTCTGTAGGGAAAAAGCTATTTTTGTTAGCTCCAAGCAGCTTAATTTGTTATCGTTGACACTGAGTGTGATGTTGATTTAACGTTTGCATTAGGGGTATTGATTTTACAGTGAAAAGTCAGACACCAGCCATTGTCTAACAATGACCAGCATGATCAGAATTTCAGTCCCAGCATGATGTAGAGGATGAATGGCCTCCAGAAGATAAAGGATCTTGTCCTGGCTCTTTAAAGAATTTGCTATGTGACACTAGCCAAGTCACTTTACCTCTGTGGGTTTCAGATTTTGCCTCTATCAGGAGATAGATGTTGTATCCTTGACCTAAGATGCCTTCTAGCTCTGAGTCTTTGGCCGTATGATTGGGATTGTGTTTTACTCTTTAATGACCTTATAAATGCCTAAAATGAGGCAGGTTTCTATTGAATGACAGTAGGTTGTTTCCAACTCTTTGCTGTGACAAACAGTGGTTCAGTGAACTTCATGATGGTACATACACATATATCTATACTTGTGAGAGCATTGCTGAAGATTATATTTCTGGGAGTAGAGTGGCTAAGACAAGAGTTACACACATGAATTCTTTTTATAGATACTGACAAATTGCCTAACAAAATCTGTAATGGATTTATACCCATTAAAATGGTTTTGGTGTCAGGTGATAGAAAAGTCAACCCAAAGTGGAGAAAGGAAATTTAATGGTCCTTGTACCAACTGTCCAGAGGAAAACTGGTTTCAGGCATGGTTGGATACAGGCTCAGAAAGGATATCATCTGGCTCCAGGTTCTCTCTCCTGGCCCCTCAGCTCCACTCCCTCTTTGGTGGCTCCATCTCAGACAAGTTTCCCTTTGTGGGATTAAAATAGCTGTGGTGTTCTAGGCTTCATCATTTCAGATTTTAGGGTTTAGTCCTATGAGAAATATCATGTTAGTCCTATGAGAAAATACATGTTAATATCCTGGAAGCTTCAGTCAGTGTCTGTTTGTTCTTGATGGTTCACATGACCATCTCTGAATCAGTCTGAGTGCCCAGGGCCATGAAGGGTTTTATTGGCCAAACCTGGAGCTGTGTGTGGAGTCAGCTGCACCAGAACGTCACGGTCTGAGAGTTGGGCAGAGTGGCTCACCAACTAGAGTTGGCAGCTTCAGCTTTTTCTGAAAGTAGAGTCAATGGATAGGTGTGAAATCAATAGTAAAGGTGATGGAATGCTCCTATGGAGACAGACTCTATCATGTGGACTTGGGAGTTCAGACTGTGTTCCATCTTGAGAGTTAGCCTTTAGAAGAGTTGGCATAGAGGGCTAATTAGGTGGTATGATTTAAATGACATTCTTTGCACTGCTGGTTGGGACTGTAATTATGTATTACTGAAATGTCTTTGAGAGAGATCCTTAGATAAGATTGGTTTTATAACTGAAAAAGGAACCCTGTCTCTTTAGAAGGAGCAGGTGTATTAACAAACAAAAGCATCTTAATCGTTTTGTTGAGGTTGCTATGGGAATGACTGAATGCAAATTTTATTTTAAGTCCCTTAAAGTTAGTAATCTGTAGAGAGCAGAGAAGTTTGGAGCAGGTGTTTTTGTTGTTGTTGTTTGTTTGTTTGTTCTGTTTTTTGAGAAGGAGAAAGAGATATCTTAAGGTTGGGGCAAAAAGAGTTTGAAGTTTTTAATCTGGAAGAGACCTGTGAGATTATTTAGGCCAGTGGTTCTTAAATTTGAGTGAGAATCACCTAGAAATTCTGTT
The DNA here is from genome assembly GCF_048773025.1 of Camelus bactrianus. Lineage (NCBI taxonomy): Eukaryota > Metazoa > Chordata > Mammalia > Artiodactyla > Camelidae > Camelus > Camelus bactrianus. The sequence goes on from NC_133540.1 coordinate 74,136,198, forward strand.
AAAACAGATTTCTGAGCTGCATCCCAGAGATTCTGATTCAGTAGGTCTGGGCAAGGCCTACATATTTGCATTTCTAATAAATTACCCAGTGATGCTGATGCGATGCTACTGGCAGGGAGGACTACACCTTGAGAAGCACTGAGCTAGGCAACTTCCCATTCTCTCAGTTTATAGATGGGGAAATTAAAACTTGGACAGGTGAGGGGCTGGCTCAAGGTGACTTTGAGAGTAAGCAGAAAAACTGGGGCTCGAATCAACTTCATTCCCTCCCCTTCTCCCCTCCTCTCCCATCCCTTCCCCATCTGCCCGCTGTAAGGAAACTGAGCCCCAGATTGGTTATTGCCGAGGTCATAGAGGAGAGACCCCAAACCTCTTGACTTCTGGGCTTGCCTTTTCTCCATACGTCTCAAAGGTTTCCACTGCTACAGAAGCAGAATGTGCCAGGGGATCATGGGTTTGCCCTTTCAGTAGGCAGATTATTCAGAAAGTGCTTTCCTTCCAAGCAGAGAATGAGGAGAACCTGCACTGTTCAGTAGGATGAATCCTGAGTCCCATGATAGGGAAACTCAACAGAAATCGAAAGGCTCTCTGGCTTGGAAAAAAGATGCTTGTAGCTGGTGGTAGGAAAGAAAAACTACTCTACTCTCTTAAGTCCAGTCTCTGGGGGCATGTGAATTAAACTAACAACAGATAGACAGACAAGAGAAAAATTTTTATCAATATTTTATTTGCATGCAAGTTCACAGAAAAAGAAGTGCAACTCAAAGAAGTGGTTAGACTAGGTGGCCTAAATACGATTTTAACAAAGGAAAGTGGGCTTGGGTTTCAAGGGATATACATCATGGGAAAGTGACTAGGAGACACATGGGGGAACCAATGGAGGATACAGTTATTTCGTAAGGGGTGTTTATGCAAACTCTTCTCAGTGTGTAAGAATGCTCTTCTCTTCCTGCTATGGGATGGGAAGGGGAACACCTTCGCAAAGGGAAATGGATGCCCTGCTGGGAGGCAGGTAAGAGGAGGGCAGAGAAAAATTCCTACATCTGTTGACTCTCAGTTGCCTTCAGCTCAAAATAATCCTTACACCAATGTGGCATATTTGGGGGTGGCAAATTCCGGACCCCTTCCCTGGATTCAGAGACTTGCCAGCATCAGGGCCTGTGAAACTCAGATGTTTGCTAGAGCAGCGTCACAGTGTTAGAAATTGAAAGAGTCAGGGCCATCGTTATCCAGCCGGAGGGAAGCTGAGCTTAGGTTAAGCACTTGTTAAAAGGACTAGTAAATTAGATTTCAAATGACTTTATTTATTTCTCTTAAAAAACCTTCCTTTAATTGTGTGTTATATTTTAGAGACTAGTATTTAATGATGTTGCTTAATGAAGAATTCTATTCGGGCTCTGTTAACCATGCCTGTGTAAAGAATAGCTATTTTTACCACTACACAATTACTAAAGGACCATTATCTACCTTATCTCAATTACGGGCACCATAACTAGAAAGAAATAAACAGCTGTGGGAGTGTTGGACTTGCAAATGCAACTCTATTAGGCGACAGCAAATATCATGATCCTCCTGTTTTAAAATATCTTCCCAACCTGGAACCCCAGTGCGTGGATGATACATTCACCACTTCCTAAGTTATCCTGCAGAATGCACACACGTTGTTTGCATGTCATTCTGAAGGAGTTCGTTGATCAGATCATGTCTCTCCGTGGCAGCGTAGGAATAAAAGGCAAAACATAGGATGAGAGGAAGGAGTACAGAAAGGGGTGCCTGGGGGCTTGCAGACCTAACCACACAAACACACGAAGTAAATGCAATACTCTTCTCGGCATTATGTATTCATTTTTCTTGCCAAGTTTGGGACCGTGGTGGTCAACAGTTGGCCTGGTGGGAGGAGTACTGTGGGGCAGGGGGCCTTCCAAGAAATCCTGAAATCTCACTGAAAAGGGAGTCTGTAGTGTTTCTCCTGTCTCTGCTCTTCCCATTAAAGGGGCTCAGTCCTTCCCAGACTTTCTGGCACACTTTAGCTCATTAGCAATTAATGTGGAGGGTCTTCTAATTAGCAAGCCCCCTGTGGTAGCAAACGCTGGTGCTGGATTGACTGAGTTCAACTCGAGTTCTACCATCATGTGATCCCAGGGGAAGTTACTAAACCTCCTAGAGCCTTGGTTTCCTCAATTGTAAAAGGGAAATCTACAGATATCTCTCCCACAACAGTGCAGACTGAGAGGGGTAATGCACCATCAAAGCCAGGCCACTGCAGGCGGGGTTTTTCAGGTGCAGACACTGAGATGCAAGACCTTTACTAGGGATCTGCTCCTGTGTGTGGCAAGGGGAGGGAGCAGGCCTGGGCGGAGGGAAAGCTGAGCTGCGATGCTGTCTCTCCAGAGCCCCGGAGTGAGTGCTGCGCATCTAAGCTGTCCCAGGATGGGCTGCAATGGTCAGCCCTCTCTATCCCTGCCTCATGCACCTGCCTGACGTGGCTGCCCCGGGGAAGGGCGTACTCCTGAGTGAGGCAGCTCCCGCAGCATCAGAGGCAAACCGTAAGCTGATGTCTGGAGGCTGCCTGCTGGCCACAGTCCTGCAGCAAAGCGTCAAGGCCTTCCCTGCAGGCTGGGTTGGAAGGCTTATCTTCACATCTACCGCGTAGGCATCCAACAAACATGCTTTCTCCAGGCCACTAGAACCATACACTTTTTTTTTTTTTTTAACCTTTTCTCCATCCTCTTTCCATTCTCTATCTGCCTGCTTCTCTTGCACCTGCTCCTTCTGGAGCTTCCATCTCCCCACAGTCGTGAGAGCTTGCAGCTCCTCTGCAGGGGACCTAGAAGTGGTGCGGCTTCAGTTGCTGTTCTGCACGGTTCTACGTAAGCAGGAAATCTCTTCAACATCTTTTGTCTCATTCAGGTTATTTGCCAGTTACCCATAACTCCTCTTTTACTTTGATAGAGAGAAGCCAGGCTTTATTCTGCTGAATAGACCAGCCCAGATGCTGGTGAATGCACCGTCGGCCTGTGGCCTGCCAGCTGGTACTAACAACAGGGGAGAAGGCTTGGCTGCCTTGCTAATGGATTTCCAAGAACAAGGTGGGCAGCCAAAAAAGCCAGTAGGGCTCATTTCTTTCCCCTCTGTTACCTCTCTAAAAGATAAAGAGGCTGTCGGATCATGAATGGGAACATGGATTAGGTAATATTTGGGAGGAGGTTAATGTCAAAGGTGCTGGGAAGCCAATGTATGAAATAGAAAACAGGAGAAGACGGCTGATTTCTAAATGCCTCTGACATTCAGAAGCTGCTCTCGGGAGGACATGGTAGGTGTGCAGATAATGGGAAGCCAGATCATCGGCAGAGGACTGGGAGCAGCTGTTAGGGCCCCAGATGTGTCTGCGATTGTCTTCCTAATATGACCGATACTGGCATCACTCACTGAAGATGCCTGCATTTTTGGGTGTCCCAGGCCACATCCCTCTGAGCTCTGGGGATGGTTCCAAAAATGGCAGAGAGAGTGAGAGCATATGTATCTTTTGGCCACGTTAGAGAGAAGATCGCTAATCCTGTGTTCTGGCAGTTGATTTGCTGTATGTGAAATCTCCGCGCCTGGGCTGCAAGCCCACGAGCATATCAGGGGCTGGGAAAGCCCACCAGCTCCCTCCATGGATGGCGACCGTGCGATCTACCACACGGGGGCCTCTCCTGCACTGGCTTCCCTCAGGAACCCCACGGAGGGGACTTGGGAAGTGGGGACTCCCTTTCAGACACCATTTCAAGACTCAGCCATTCTTTTTAAATGTTCTATTTTGGTAAAAATATTTAGTATGAGATCTATCCTCCTGACAGATTTCAAGTGTGCGTATTATTGCTGACCACGGGCCCAGTGTTGTGCAGCCCTCCTCAGCACTTACTCATCGGGTTTAACTGAAAAACTGAAAATTTATGCCAGTTGATTATTAACTTCATTTCCTTCTCCTTGTCCCCCGGCCCCCGGCCACTGTCATTCCAGTCCTAGTGGTTACGAGGCTGGCTATTTTAGATAATTCATATGAATGGAAATATGTAGTACTTGTCTTTCTGTGTCTGGGCTTATGTCACTTAGCATACTGTCCCCCAGGTCCATCCATATTGTTGCTCATTATAGAATTTTCTTCTTTTTAAAGTCAAGCCTCAGATATTCTGCGGAAGAAGCCAGTAGCAGGGCCTCAGTTTACTTCCATGTTTGGGGATGTCAGCCTGGAATCCTTGTGCAGAAAGAGCGGAGCATCAGGTTTGACGGTGTTGAGGCCTGATGGTCCCAGCAATGTTTCATTTCATTTGTGAGTCTACCAGCACCTGGAGAGGCTGAGTGACTTGTCCCAGGTCTCACCACTTGTGAACAGTGGGGCAGGCCCCAGCTGGCTCCAGAGACTTCAGGTCTATGGTGACTGTGTCTGATTTTTCTCAAATCAGAGAAGACATGAGGACATGGACGTTTAATCCCGTGGAGATTCAAGTCAGGTGCTAAACAACCGGGGCTTCAGAGGAGGCTGCTGTCCTCACTTGCCAGTGGTCAGACATCTTCCACCGTCCTCTGGACATGGCTGCAGAGCCTTTGAAATGTGACTCATCCAAACTGAGAAGTGCTGCGTGAATTTTTAAAGTTTAGTGTGAAAGAAGAAGGTAAACTACCTCATTCATAATCCATAGATGGATTATATGCTGAAATGATATTCTGGATATATTGGGTACAATAATTATATTTAAAAAGTATACTTTACATTTATAATAATATCAAATACATTATTAAAATTAATTTCACCTGCTCCTCACTTTTTAAAATTGGGCTACTAGAAAATTAAAAATACCCCAGTGGTTCACATTACATGTCTAATGGATTACTCTAGAGTCACCCGTATCCCTGAATACATTTACTCTGTTTTTGGCTTCTGCCTCTTCAGTTGACATCACTGTTACTGGTGGGGACTGAGTAGGTCACCCACTTTGGACTTTGAAACTTAAGAGGTAGTTCACAGCATGGTGTTATTTTATATGCAGGTACACATGCTTATAATTGGGTGTTCATAGGGGACTTGGCACTTTAATGTCAACAAAGAAGCCTCCTGGGGTCAGGCCTCATTCACTCAACAAATATTTATGTGACGTCTTCCTGGTGATGAAGTATTTTGTCAGATTCTGGGACTATGTCTGAGAACAAGAAAAAAATTAGTCCCTGGCCTTGGGGAGCTTATAGTCTGGTAGAGGCAATGCCATTGTGGTGGGCAATTTTATGTGTCAACTTGACTGGGCCATGGGGGGGTCCAGATATCTAGTCTAAGAATATTCTGGGTGTTTGGGAATGAGATTAACATTTGAATGAGTTGAGTGAGTAAAGTAGATTGTGGGTGGGCCTCATCCAATCAGTGGAAGGGCTGAGTAGAACAAAAAGGCTGAGTGAGAAGGAGCTTCAGCAGCTTGACCCCTGAGCTGGACACCAGCCCATTCCTACCTTTGGACTTGTACTGGAACTTCTGCCATCTGCTCTCCTGGGGCTTCAGCTTGCTGACTGCAAATCTTGAGATTTTTCAGCTTCCAAGTCACATGAGCTGACTCCTTATAATAGATAACTCTCTTTCTCTGGAGAATCCTGACTGATACAGACATTAAACAAACAATTTACATACTGAATAATTATATAACTGCTTGAGGGTGTGGCGTGGTGGTGAGCTGATACAGAAAGACCTAGGGATGGAATCTACTCTACCATCTTCAGGGTTCCTGCAGACCCTGGCCTTTTCCCAAAGAAGCCTGGCCCACTGCATCATCTCCCACAACTTGGCCACCTTCCTTGCACATACAGGGCAGGAAATGACCCAGCCAGGTCTAAACCTGGAGTCTGGTCTGGAGTGGAAAGGCTCTTCCTGTCCCTATACCAGTCTTTGACTCCAGGTAGGGGAGGCCAGAGAAGTGAAATCTGCTCTGTTTTTCAGTTCCCCTTATTCCCTTTTTATTATTTAAGTTTCTTTTGATAAGATGAATTAATGAAAATGAATGCCTTGAACACCGCTGCCACTTGGCGTTCTGCACGTTTTATGAAGTTTTGACAGGGAAATGACAATGTCATCCTTCTTTCTACACCTCAGTGCCATGCTTGCAGCTTTAGAAAATGTCTTGCATGCCTGGTGGAGAGCCTGGGGGTGGAGTTGGGTGTGGGTGCTACATTGTGGGTGGAAGCATGTGGTGGGAGAGTGGTCAGATTAGCATGGATATCAGTCCTGGCCATCTACTGTCTATGTGCCCCTGGGCAGTCATTCAAAATGGCCTGACCCCAGCTGCCTCGTCTGTACAATGGGCTTGTACCGCACACTAGGTAGGCTGCCAGGAGGATTAGTGATAAAGTATAGAAAGCCCCTAGCATCACTCTAGCACACAACAGATTGATGGTTTCTATTGCTGTGGTGGATAATTGTCATAGGGAGGCTCCTATGTCTCCTGTTCCTTGGTCCTAGTTGGTCAGGTTCACAGAGGGACAGAGTCTGAACACTTACGTTGGAATGATGTTCTGGTCATATATGACAGCATTACACACTACCCCAAACTTAGGAGGTAAAACCACACCCATGTCCTTATCTGCATGGATCCTATGGGCCAGGGATTCGGGGGGCACGTACAGGGATGACCTGTCTGCTCCACCATGTCTGGGGGGGAAGAGCTGATTGGCTGGGGGCTGGAATCATCCACAGGCGTCTTCACGCACATCTGGCTGGGTGTGAGTGGGTTCCCTGATGGCTTAATGAGGCTGAGGATCTTTTCATGTGCTTATGGCTATTTGTATATCTTCTCTGGAGAAATGTCTAGTCAAATACTTGGCCCATTTTAACAATGGCTTGTCTTTTTAATTATTATTATTATTAAAAAATATGGACTACTTCACGAGTTTGTGTGTCATCCCTGCACAGAGGCCATGCTAATCTTCTCTGTAGCCTTCCAATTTTTTTAGTATATGTGCTGCTGAAGTGAGCACTGTCTTTTTAATTGTTGATGTATATGAGTTCTTTATATATTCTAGATACAATTTCCTTATCAGATACTTGATTTGCAAATATTTTCTCCCATCCTGTAGGGCATCCTTTCACTTTCTTGAGAGTGTCCTTTGAAGTACAAGTTTTAAATTTTACGTCCAGTTTATCTATTTCTACTTTTGTTGCCTGTGCTTTTGATGTCATATCTAAGAAGTCTTTGCTCAACCTGAGTTCATGAAGACTTACTCCTATATTTTCTAAGAGTTTATATTTTTGCTCTGATTTAGGTCTATAATCCATATTGGGTTAATTTTTATATATAGTGTGAGTAAATGGTCCAACTTCAATCTTTTACATGTGGATATCCAGTTTTTCCAGCACTATTTGTTGAAAAGACTATTTCCACCCCCATTGAATTTTCTTGGCATCTTGGTCAAAACTCAGTTGACCATACATGTTAAAGTTTATTTCTGACTCCAATTTTATCTATATGTCAATCCTTCATACCAAACGCATGTCATGATTACTGTAGCTTTGCAGTAAGTTTTGAAACCAGTAAATGTGGGCCCTCCAACTTTGTTCTTTTCCAGTATGTGATGTTTTGGCACCAAAACCATATCCCATCCTCAAAGCCAAACTCTAGATGAAACAGTGAAATGGACAATTTTGGGCAACCTGCCTTCTTTCTGTAACCCTTTCCTTTTTCTTCCCTCTGAGCATTCAGATTCTCTCTGTGCTTTCCATCCTTCTCTTTATCAAAAGCTGCTCTCTAGGGAAGAATGTAATAAACTTTTTCTTACTTAGGTATAAATGACTAAAAAAGCTTAAAGTTATTACCATTCTCAGGAAAATTTGCTTTTCAAAAAAGAGAACAAAAATGTCTTAAACCTGAGGAATTACTCTCCAATGGTAACCTTTTCTCTATATGCAGGCAGAGGAAAGTGCTTTTTTTTTTTTTTTAAGGCAGGGAAGTTCTCATATTGTGTCTGAAAAGATGTGATGGACTGGCCTATATCCTGCTTATGCCCAAGGCTGGCTTTGTTCAAAGTTATTGATTCTTTCTCCCCCATCTGTGAGTTTTATACCCATCACTTACTTGCTTTGTGACCACGGGCAAATTAACCTCTACGAACCTCAGTTTTCTCTTTTGCAATATGGAGAAAATGGTGCTCACTGCAAAAATGTGTAGCATCTGTTCTGTTTAGCTACTAACAGTAAGACCAACATACATTTGGACTTAACACAACTCCAAAGCCCGAATGCCTTCATCTTCCTCTCTCAAGGAAAAGAGATAAGCTTTCTACTAAAGCGCTTTAATCCTTCCTTACACAGCTGCTAGGGGTGGTGTGGGAGAAGCATTCAGGAAAACAGCATTTGGGAAGATGGAATGGGGATTCTCAGATTCTCCCCTGGGTAGATTCTCCCCTCGCCACCAGCCATTGCGGGATGCGGGACATCTTGCTCAGTCTCCTCTGGTTTGAGGAACAGGAGTTTGCACTTGCTCACACATCGTGATGACATGTAGTTTTACACTTTCCACGCTTTTCACAAGGGTCAGCGTGGCTGATCCTCCAAGCATCCCTGTGAGGCCAACTTTATTGCCGTGTTACAGATGGAGAAACTGAGCCCAGAGAAGCAAAGAGACTTAAGACCCACACCCTCTTTCCATGCACGTCACAGATTTGTAAGGCTGAGAGTGACCTTGGCCCCTAACACTGCCACCCACACCATTCCAGACCCCAGGGACCAATCTGCTCTTTGTTTTATACACTTATTGGAGATTTCACCTCATTTGGCCATGGGAGCGCTTCCGTTCCTAAAAAGTTCCTTGTTTTAAGGTGGAAAATCCCAAACCAGTGACACCCCAAACTCAAAACGCATGCATGTTTTCCTGAGTTGCTATGTGAGGCACTAGGTTTTAGTGTTGCTCAGCCTGAACTGCTCGGGAAGGACAGACCTGGGTGCGATGGTTGAGCGGGATGCGCTGCATTGAAGTATACGGGCCCTTCGGGCGAGCGCGGCCCAGGCCGAGCATTCCCGGACCTGCCCGGTAGATGGCAGCATCGTGCAGCCGATGCCTCCTCTCCGGGCGCCAGCCCCACTCTACCCCTCCGCGTCTTCCCTGTGCTTGGCTGCGAGGCACAGGTAGCCAGCGCCTCCCCACTCCCTGATGCCCGCGGTGCCGCACCATCTACTGATGGTCTGTGCCTGGCAGGTTACAACAGGTCTGAATCCATAGCATGGGGCTGACTCAGGCTCGGGTGTTTTTGTGGCTCCGAGTATAGCCGTTACTTTCTTTGGCTAATTGGCCTAGACCGTTTGTCCGCGCCTCCCTCCCCGCCCCATCACCAAGAAGTGCAGGAAAGGCTAATAAACGTTTCCTCATCCAAGTGGTTTCTTACCCCATTCCTTTTGTGCCGTGAGCTTTGTCCTTAGCGACCCCCGTGTCCCCAGCCGCTCACGGTCCCGGGTCGTTGTCTCTCTCTTGCGTTCTCCCGCCAACAGGGACTCCGCGTGCCCTGCGATTTTGACTGTGGCCACTAGAGGGCAGCAACGTCACGTGCTGCGCAGGAGCCTGGCCGGGAAATGCGGCGGGCTGGTCCCAGGCCGTCCGCGTCCTAGACTTGACCTTGGGACCTGCAACTGCCTGTGGCGGGGGCATTCCCTCTTCCTGACTCTGTGGGCTCCTTCAGGTGTGCTCTGGGGTCCCTTTCCCTCAGAAATCTCATTCCCCTCGTCCTCCCCCTTCTTGTTTGTGTCTCAGTCACTGAATAGATTGGCTGGTTCCCATCAGCTTTTTAAACATCAAGTAAACCACATAGTGGGAAGAGGGGATCCCGGTAAGTTCCTCTCTGCTGAATACCCCCATCTCTCAGGACACCTACCCCACCACCAAGCTTTAGTTGGCGGAGATAGGGAGACTTTTAGTTGATTTAGTTCCTCAGTCCCCTTCACCGTTCTTCCCCACACTTCCCTCCATTTCTCAGATATTCATCCTTATCTTTCTTATTTGATCTCCCTAGAACTGGCACCATCTCCCTTCCTCCCAGATCTATCCTGCCTTGGCTAGATTTTGATTTTGAGACTTCTGCTCTGGCTGTTCCTTTCTCTATTCTTCAGAAATTTACTTCCTTTGCCAACCCTTTAAATGTCTGTGGTTCCAGCATTCTGTCTTTGCCTCCCTTCTCACCCTCCTCACCTTCCCTGAGAATCTGTTTATGTGCCTAGAGCCAAAACCTACCACTGCCTTCTCCACAACCTCCAGCATTTATTGATCACTAATTCTGATGGCAACCATGTAGTTAACTTGGTGAAAATTTCTCTTTTGAGCTATAGACCCATTTCTTCATTTTGCCAGGCTAACAGGTCTGCTTGGAAAAAATGCTTAGAAAGTTGTCTCTGGCCTATAACACTGAGGATGGTGGCCACTGTTTGTCTCCTGTAAAGCACTGCTTTAAATGAATAATTCTTCACCTCTGAACAGCTGGTGCTTCTCTTTCAAGGCTTGTCCAAGATTGAAAAATGTCCCTACCTAGTGCTTAACTAGAGAAGCAGTCACTGAATCTAACCATCCCTTCTCCCTCCACCCACTGTTGAGGGAAGCACATCAAGTCACCCGATCTTCCATCTCAGCCCTGGATGATTGGACCCGGGCTACAAAACTGGAGTGGCAATGGGCCAATCAGAGTCTTTTTTCTTGAGATTTTGGGACTGCAACACTGAGAATAGGGAGCGGCTGTTGGGTGTTCACCAGATGAAGTGAGGGCTTTCAGCTGAGGGAGCGGAGGAGCAGGCTGTGGCTGAAGGGCTGGGAGGCTGAGTGTGAGATGACAGAAGCAGGAACCAAGCCATGTGACCTTATCTTGTCCGGGTCAAGCGTTAGATAAAGTATTTGAGGAGAACAGCTCAGTTATATCTGAATGACACAAACGGTGGCGGGGGTTGGGGGGGGAGTGGAGAATTAGAACTGCAGAATCAAGATCCAAGAAGATCTCACAGATCTAAATTAAAAGCGATGGAGTTCAATAAATGTGAAGTTCTACATTTAGGTTAAAATTGTTCATTGACTTTCAAAGATTTATGCACAAGGATGTTTATAACTGCATATGTATAATAGTGAAAAATACATAAAAATGAAATATACAACTATAGGAAAATAATTAAATATCCTGTGTTTTCAAAGTTGGGTTCAAATGCTAGCTTCTCCGTTTGCTAGCTGGCATTAACGAATTACATGACCTCTCTGTGCCTCACTTTCCTTATTTAGAATATAGGGTCACTAATACCACCTCTCATGTGAATACTACACAGGCACTACATAAAATCATTACCTGTTAGTATTATGTTTACAAATATGTTTAATGTCATTAGAAAATGCTCAGTCTGTCATGTTAAGTAGAGGAGGGAATCTATGCAGTTTAATCTCTGGTACACATGTGGGTTTGTGTCTTTCTGTAGTTCAGATCTTCTGCTTTGTCAGCTTGAGGTACAAGATATGGTCACATGTCTCTAGTGAACAGAGGAGAAGCCCCATCCTACTTAGGATGAAAACTCCCTTCTCTTTCCCAGAGGACCCCTTCTTGTGGTATGCCTAAGGCTCCTCTGTCCCAGTTTATTAAGGATCAGTGATACTCCCACACACCTTGGAGAGAGCCCGGGAGAATCTGACCAGCCAACTGCGGCTGCACTTGCTGCTCCAAACACTGGTGTCTGGTGGAAGCGGTTGGCCACCACTGCCTTGGGTCCTCCCTGGCCATGCTGTCACTGCTGGTCAGGGGATGGGTCCCATGGTGCTGGGGAGAGGAGATTTCCTTCCTTTGTTCTATACCAACAATGACCTGGGCTCCCAATATTTCAACTTCTTAGTTTGCCTTCATGCACATTCTTCTCAAACTTGCCTCTGGTGCCGCAGTGGTTGCAGCAGTCGAAGGCTCCTGTGTTGTCCTGGTGCTGTACAGGAACCACCTCCCCTCAGCACCAGCGATTCAGTGATCCAGGCGCCTGCATAAGACCAGCTGTACTCATCAGAGATGCTTGAAAACAAGTGTACCTCAGAAGAAGTAGTTAGGGGCTTGACTCCTTTCCTCCTAGGAAGCTCCTGGGCTCTTTCAAACTGACTCATCTACTCCCCAGTGACATTTGACCTTAGTACCAGGGGATGAGATGGACAGCCTTTGTCCTGTGACTGCCATTCTTGCCTCTGGATGGTGAGTGCCTCTGCCTTATATCTGCAAAACTAAAAGAAACTGCCCACGTGATTGTTTCAGAATAAAAATGTGTCCCAAGATGACTTGTTAGACATGGAATTGGCTGGCAACTCTTAGCTTGCAGATTTTCTTGCTAACAAAAAAATTTTTAAGATTCTGTCCCATCAGGGACACTGCTGCATATTCATGAAAAAGAAATTGACTGCAAAGAACTGTATCACATTATTAGCCATGCTTACCTCTGGGTGGTGGGATTCCAATGGATCCTTTTCTTTTTTGTGTATTTTGTTATGTTTTCCAGATTTTTAACAATGAATATGTATTACTTTCACAATTAGAACCATAGATCCTGCTAATAAAATTATTTAAAAAACAGTCACGTATCTGGGTAGGGATATCTGTGTGAATATTTGCCTCTGTCCTAGGTCCACCCCCGTTACTCCAGATGACTGCTCTGTTTTCTGCAGGTGGATCTGGCTCTCCCCCACTGCCAGTGAGGGGCCAAGACGACTGTTCTATAGAAGTCCCATATGGTCACAAAGAGGGAAATAGTCTTTGTGCTGGTTTCTAAGCCATCCAACAAGGCTACTGGTCACAGCTACCCTCTCACAAATTCTGCCATTGGGATGTCTGTGTGGGGTCCCCAAGATTACCCTCAGATTTGACAATTTGCTGGAAGGACTCACAGACCTCAGAAAAGCTGTTTTCTGTTTTCACAATTATGGTTCATTACAGTGAAAGGATGAAGATTAAAATCAGCAAAGGAAAAGGTGTATCAAGTAGAGTCCAGGAGAAACCAGGCATGAGCTTCCAGGTGGTTTCACCCACTGGAGTCGCACGAACAGCCAGTGGTTCCCCAGCAATGCTTCCTGACAACACGCATGAGGTGTTGCTAACTTGAGCCTTGGTGTGCAGGGTTTGTATGAGGGGTCAGTCACGTGGGCACGGAGTGGTTGTGTGACTGACCTTAGATACTCAGTCTCCAGCCTCCCCAGAGGTCAAACTGGTAGTCTTGGAACCGGGGCCCCAGGCAAACAAAAATAGGCATTTACCATGTATCACATTATTAGCATAAACTATCTGCCATGGCTCTGGGCCCCAGAGATACAAGATATGCCTCTCAGGCAGGATATTCCAATAGCCTACAGGTTACCTATCAGGAGCCAGTCAGGGCCAGTCCTTCCTCTGGAATGCACAGAGTTTGGGCCCCCAAGTCTGCTGGGTTAACCCTTTACTGCACATGAGGTCAGGCTTTACAAGCTTGGGCCTGTTTGGATCTCTTGGATACTTGAAATTTTCTTGTTTTTTACCCCTTTAGATCATGGGGCCTGAGCCAGGTGGGCAAAGCCCTGCTTTATTCTCCTTGTGGCTTTATATACTGTTCTCTGAGGCCCTGTTGGAGGCAGAATTCCATGCAGGATTTTGGGTTGGCTTGACAGTCTCATAGTCACTATTTTATACCTCTGAAGCTGTGTGCCTGCTCTGGTGTCCCCACAGGTCTTTCTGAGACCTCTGGAAATGGGCTGCATTGGCTATGGGTCTGCTTGGATTAGGGCTTGGACAATCGATGGCCTATACTGAGGCCACAGCTGTGCCCACACAGCCCTGTACCCCTCCCAGGCTGGGCTCAGCATGCCTTGCAGTGAATGCCACTACCTTGCAAAGTAACTTACTCCCTGCTGGGTGCAAATCCTTAACATAAGTGAAGATAAAAGAGGTCTGAGAATTGTAGTTGACCACAAATTCTAATGAAAGAGCAGAGAGGTAGTCATTATAAAAAAAATTAGGCAGTGACAGGGAGAGTGACAGCATTGGAGTCAGAGCTGAATTTGAGTCATTGCTTAGTTTTCTAGTTCTGTGAACTTGAGCAAGTTATTTGCTCTCTGAGTTTTAATTTTTTTTCATCTAAAATGGGAATATTAAAGTTGGCTGTAGTTCTGATTACAAAAAAAAATGTATGCAAAGAAGCTAGGTCAGTATGTGGCACATGGTGGGGTGCAATGAATTGTAGCTACTACTAATATTATTGGCTGTATTAACAGAGTAGGTGTTATAGATCAAAGAAGGTAGTTGACACACTGCTCAGCTTCATCTGGGCCTCCACTCTAGGATGTGTGTGTGTGTGTGTGTGTGTGTGCGCATGACTGAACATTTGGAGTTTTTCCAAGGATGGTTGTCAGGAGGGCAAAGAGTCTGGAAAATATGTCACATAAAGGAAATGGGGATATTTAGCTTGGAAAAGAAAAAAGTTTTCTCTGCCTTTAAATATTTGCTAGGTGACCATGTAGACATGTGTGGTGTAGCTACAAAGGATGTACTAGACCCAATGCAGAAACTCTAGGGAGGCCAGACCCTGTCAGAAACAATTCTCGCTGTCTAACAATCACAGATGCCCAACAGCAGATTAGACGGCTCCTGAATTGTCCTCGTCCTGGAATCATGCATTGGAAGATGTGTGACAGGTGGAAACACAGAGTTCAAGTTAGGTTGGGAACCTGGCTGAGAATGAACTCCGAGGCTCCATGTCTTTAGTGGCTGTCTTGCCTGTTTTTCTTGTTAAGATTCTATAGGAGGCACTGCTCATAAAGACCCTTTGATGTTAAATACCATTATAACTTTGAAGGAGCTGCAAACACCCACGGAATGTGAAGAGTGAAGTCCTCTTACCCTCTACCTAGTTATCTCCCTAGAATGAAATTTCAAGTTGGTTTAGGAGAGAGTGTCCCAGCAAGTGTTTCTCTTCAGAATGATTAAAGTCTTTGGGTCCATCTGGACTCGTTCATTTTAACTATTCCATTTCCCAAGAATATCATCTCATTACTTTTTCAATGACCCAATATTTTCAGCACAAGTGAATGAGCCCAGAAAGTCATTTCAGCCATTGATTATTTTTGGTAACCTGATCTGTTCTGAATCCCTTTTCCTTTAATTTCCACTTATGTCCCCCTGTCTTGTCATCTGTTCTAAGCTGAAAATAGTAACTTGGCTTGACCTTGTTATCTACCATTTAAGATTTTATAGTCTTTGGTTAAATCTCATCTTAATAAGTGTGGCTAGGCTGTAGACAGTAGCTTCTTTCTTTTAAAAGCTGCTCTTTGTAGCTCATATCTATTATTACAGGACCAATTTTACTCTCCTCTAAGTATGCCAAAATCTCACTTCATCTTTTTGAGAAGATCTGGTGTCAAAGTCAGCCTTATGAAGATATACCTTTTTGCTTAGAAACAAAGAAACACCTCCACTCTTGCCTTGAACTGTCTCCCAGATCTGTTTATGAATATACAAAAAAAAAATCTTACTTACATGGGATTTAAAATGCCACTGGGCAGGGCAACATACTAAGGTGTTAGCTAGATCTGAATGTGGATGGATTGATCAGCTCCTTTGCTAGGAGTAAATTTTGATGCGAGAGAAGAGATTGGTCCTTAGGAGAATTCTGGGCATTTATTTGGCCAAACAATGTTCTTTAAGCAAACATGTACTGAATACCTGGCTGTGATCTGGTATGGTAGTAGGATTTGGGAACAAGATGAAAAAGACAGGATGGTTGACCTCAAGAACCCGCTGTGAAGGGGTGTGGGGCTGTGGATTTAAACGTATAAGAAAATAGACAGAGACGTTTCAGAGCCTAGAAGATAAACTTCAGATTTTGAGAACAGGATCTGGGTGGCCTAAAGTAGTTTTCATACTCAGAAGTGGGGAGAAATGAGGCAGAAAGTGGTAGAAAACAATTTTCTTCCAGCTCTTTGGGATGCCATCTGCATCAAGGAGTAGAGATTCTTCAGATTTTTAATACTCTTTCTAGGATGTCCTGACTGGTTGAGCATCACTCAAAACCCACCCAGTCCTTTGAGATTTGGGCAGACTTCTGATGCATGTCCTGAGGGCCTGGCTTTGGTAGAAAATCCAATTTAAAGGCAGAGCAGCAAATCAGCAGGAAAGGAAAAGACTCCCCTTTCCTCATGGCTGGCGCCCTCCTCCTTCCCCTCTGTGTCACCAAGTCCTCCTCACGTCCCCAGGCCCAGTTCGCATTCCACCTTCCTTGAGGCAACTTTTCTGAACCCCAGCTGGACTTCAGCTCTGGCTTAGCTGCAGTGCATCCTTCTCTCCTGTGGTGCTTACCACTCACTCGCTGGCTTTGCGAGCTGTCCTTTCTGGTTTAGAGTTGGGGGCTGGCCATGATCATATCACCATCATCACTCTCAAACAGTGGGAGGAAGGCTACTGGGTCAAGGTGCTGAGGATATGGGACAGCTGAGGCCTGCCCTCCGTCAAGGGCTCACTATCTAGTCCAGTCTTTCTCCAAGTGAAGTTTGCTAGTACTATCTGAGGTCTATCAGTTCTATGAGAACTTTAAAAAACTGTGTTTTCCTTTCAATGAAAATATGCTACTGAAAGACTAAGAATAAGAATGAACTATATTATTTAAATTAGGGTGTTGTAGATAATCTCTGGGGTCAAGAGGCTATTATTTCTCCAAAAGAGGTCTCTTACATCACTCAAATTTGAGAGACATTGGTTTAGTTGATTTCACTAATTCATTCACTCATTCCATAAACACTTACCGTGTGTCTATGCGTTATGTCCTGGGCACTCGTCAGGCACATGGGCAAGTGGTCAGGACACGTTCTAGGCTCCACAATCCTAAGTGCTGTTACTGACTCACCACGTAGCACCTTCTGTATGGGTCGGGCTGTGGATTTCTCTAGGCCTTGCTTTCTCCAGCAATAAAACAAAGATGAGAGTATTTTATCTATTTCTGTCTTCTCAGAGGTGTAGAAAAATATACCCTGGGATTTAAAAAAAAAAAAAAGCCCATGACAAATTACTTGTATCCAAATTTGGTGTTTCCAAGTCAGCTGCAAGTGCTAAGTCCACATCTTCTCCTACATCCCGCTAGCCTCTGTGGGAGGGACCCAGGACCTATGGAAGGTCTCAATGAGCTATAGCTGAAGTAGGTCCTACACTGCAGAGCAGAAGATTTTTCACAAGAGCCATTTTCAGATTTGTTTACACTGCCATCGACCTCCAATTGCACATTTCACAAACTCCCGTGGGGCCAGGGAGTTACTCCCTGGGAATCTTCTCTGCTTAGCGGGAACTGAAGGGCAGCATGCTGATGGGTCTGGTGTTTAAAGAACGATCTGTTACAGAGCTAAGGGGCTTATTACTCATTCTAATACGGAGTGCTAAATAAACACCAGACTGGATGGAGACGTAACCTGGGACCTTTTAACACAGAGCTAATATGAACAGCCATTAGAGTAGCACATTTACAAACCCACCACCCACCAAAACAGTTCTTATTAAAAATGCCTAAGTGGTTGCAGTGCAGTCAGCAAGAACTACAGCATGATGCTTAAATATGTCAGAATCATTCTCTAACAGGACCACTACCCTGCTGTTCCACTACTACTGAGTAACAGGTGGGATGCACCTTGTTTTAAAGGGAGAAATTCCTTTTTAAATGTGCTAACAGGCAGATGTGGATCCAGCATCACACAGTCTAGTTGGGCAAGTTTTTTTGATCCTGAGCATCACATCCAGCAGGGCAAGATTTTGTTCTCAACGCTTCTAGGCCTGGCGCCAGTCCTCTGCGGGTACCCGTGAGGCATCGTGCGTGGGCATGGTAGGAGACACAGTGCAGTCCTGTCAGTGGGCCACCTTGTTCACCAGGGCCTGCTCTCTCTGTGGAGCAAGAGCTACTAAGAACTTTGTGGGGGGCATGATGCCCTCATTCATTCTGCTAACTTTTATTCAGTGTCTACTTTGTGCCAGACACCACACTAGATGCACAGATATGGAGGTGGATAAGACATAGTCCCTACCTTACGGATGCTTATGGTCCAGGTGGACATACCAGCAAGTAAAGAGGCGATTCTAATACAGAGCAGTCAGAGTGATGCAGGCTGCTTAACCCAGTCTTGGAGGATCGGAAAAGGCTTGTTGGAAGTTCAAGCTGAGACCAGAGAAGGCAAGGGATATAGCAGGTCAACTTGAGGGGGTGGCAAAGTGTACAAGTCCCAAGGTGTGGGACAGCATGTCAATTTGGAAACTACACATATTTCAGGATGGCTGGTCCTAGAGTGCAGGATAGTATGATGAGAAATGAGATGGGAGACGTAAAAGACTTTAAATTAAATTGGCTTCTAGTTATTTTTCCCTGCACTCCTTCCCCAAAGTGGACAAGGAAGGTATATCTGTGTGTGTGTGTGGGTGGGTGTGTGCATTAAATAAAACAAAACCAAGAGGAAAAAAAAACAACCCAACCCTTGAGTAACATTTTCAATTGCTTGGTTGAAGACTATTTAGAAGTAAAGTGATGGTCTCTCTGCTTGCTCTGAGTCAAGTTGGGGAAAACATCACATGCTAGGCTACTTATCACAGGGGCTGTGACCTGGTATTTGCCTACCTTGCAAATGCTCAACTGAAAGTTCAGTTTTCAAGAAAGAAAGTTACTAGGGACTCTCAGTATAGAAACAGAAGAAACTGTGCCAGAGGGATGCTAGGAGCAACTTCCACATGTGAATGCAAAACATCTGAAAGTCTAGTTGTGCAGCCTTCAAGACCTGCAGAAGCAGAAATTGTGGTCCTATGAATAAGACGATGACTGCTTTGTGACAACATGAGTTGTCAAATCAAGACAGCAGATGTAATTAACAATAAGAACAATATCAAGTCTTGACATAACAGTTTATATATTCAATGACGTTGCAATAATTAATATATTGGTTCAGTTGCTATATCAAAGGGAAAAAAATAACAGTGGCTTTAATAAAATAAAAGAGTTATTTCTTTCTCACACAGAAATCTGAGCTGGTAAGAAGCTTTGCTTCATGAGGTTGTGCAGGACCCAGACATCATCTCTTTTGTTCATCCACTGTCCTCTAAGGTCAAAGATGACCCACCACCACCATGTTCAAATTCCAATGTGCTGGAAGGGAAGAGGAAAGTAGGGCAGACAGCTCCTTTTTAAAGGTGTGGTCTCAATATACAAAACAGCATGGAATTAGCACAAAAACAGACATATGGATGGATGGAATAGACTAGAAAGCCCAGAAATAAACCCACACACCTACAGTTAATTGGTCTTCAACAAAGGAGGCAAGAATATACAATGGAGAAAAGATAGTCTCTTCAGCAAGTGGTATTGGGAAAGCTGGACAGCTGCATGTAAATCAATGAAGTTAGAACACTCCCTCACACCATACACAAAAAGAAACCCAAAATGGCTTGAAGACTTAAATGTAAGACATGACACCATAAAATTCCTAGAAGAGAACATAGGCAAAACAGTCTCTGACATAAATTGTACCAATGTTTTCTTGTGTCAATCTCCCAAGGTAATAGAAATAAAAGCAAAAATAAACAAATGGGACCTAATCAAATTTATAAGATTTTGCACAGCAAAGGAAACCATAAACAAAATGAAAAGACAACCTATGGAATGGGAGAAAATATTTGCAAACAAGGTGACCAACAAGGGCTTAATTTCCAAGATATACAAGCAGCTTATACAGCTCAATAACAAAAAAACAAACAACCCAATCCAAAAATGGGCAGAAAACCTAAACAGACATTTCTCCCAAGAAGACATACAGATAGCCAATAGGCACATGAAGATATGCCCACATCACTAATTATTAGAGAAACGCCAATCAAAACTACAATGAGAAACCACCTCACACTGCTCAGAATGGCCATCATTAAAAAGTTTACAAATAATAAATGCTGGAGACGTTGTGGAGAAAAAGGAACCGTACTACACTGTTGGTGGGAATATAAATCGGTGCAGCCACTATGGAAAACAGTATGGAGATTCCTTAAAAAACTAAAAATAGAGTTACCATATGATTGAGCAACCCCACTCCTGGGCATATATCTGGAGAAAACTCTAATTCAAAAAGATACATGCACCCTAATGTTCATAGCAGCAGTATTTAGAACAGCCAAGACGTGGAAGCAACCTAGATGTCCATCAACAGGTGACTGGATAAAGAAGATGTGGTGTGTGTATGTAATAATATGTACGTGGGTCTTGAAGCACTGGTGAAAACTTGTGTTCTAGGGGAAGAAGAATGCATATCAGCACACTTAACTTAGGTGTAAGGAGCTCTGAGTCCATCTGTGGGAGCCAAGGCCACGTACATGTGCAAGTCTTGTTTTAACTTCAAATAAACGTATAAAAACTAAAAAGAATTAAATTAAATTGAAAAGGTGTGGTCTGAGAATTGCAGATATCCTTTCTCTTTGTCTTCCCGTGGCAAGCAGTTGTTTGCTTGGCCACATCTAGCTGCCAGTGAGAGCTGGGAACTGGAGTCTCTGGCTAGGCCTATGTGTTTAGCTAGAGCTTTGGGTGTTATTGCCGAGGGAAGAGGTAGGAATGGAAGGTAGTGGGCAATCGGCAGTCTCTGCCTTAGACAGTAATCGCCATCATGTCATTTAACCTCTCAACAGAAAGGCAGCAGAGATTATTTATTGTAGGCGAGGAAAATGAGACAGAAAGACTAAGAGTCAATACACGCAATGAGGCCGCACGGCCTAGTAGGACAACCATAAAAAGCCTGGTTATGAGGTGCCCTGGTAAGGCACGCTCTTACTCACTGAGTTTTCTAAAACATACTCCTCAGCTTGAGAATAGTGTTCCCAGTGATGTAGCTCCTTTCAAGAAAAATCTTCAAGGTAAACTCAAGTTAAAGTCCCGAGGAACACACGTCTAAGGGGATTTTGAACATGGCCCCAGGTCTGGGCTGGCCATGTCTTATTTTGCCTCTTCCAATCCAAAGACCTGGGCAAATAGGACCAGGAGGATTAATGGAAAGAACATTGGATCAGGGGTCAGGAGACTGAGTTCTAGTCCTTGTTTTGTCACCCACGTAGTCATCTTTAACTGGGATCAAATGCATGCCTAGGAGATCACGGGCCCGGAGCTTGACACCGGCACATCTTCTCGCTGAATCTCAGAACAACGTTGTGCAGTGGGTACTATTATCTACATTTTACAGAAGGTGACACCAAGGCCCAGAGAGCTGCGTGGCCCAAGATCATACAGCTTGTGAGCGGTAGAGCTAGGACTCCAACCCAGGCCCTCTGACCTCAAACCCAGAGCTCTTGCCACTAAAGCACACCGTCCTGTATGCCCAGCAGCTGCTGAGCGAACCAGAGTCAAATACATGACCGCTTGTATGCATGATCGGTAGCACTTCAGCTTGGGGCCCATGTACTTCGGTTGCGCCCTTGTGACTCTGCCTTTTTGTGAAAGAAGCTCTGTACTGGAAGGAAGATCCCCTAAACTGGCCTTCCTCACAAGCTCTGCTTTTTTTTCTTTTTCCAGTCTGCTTCTTGATGGGCTCTCCCTGGGAAACTCGTTTTTCTTTATTCATTTTTTTCTCTTTTCAAAGTTACGAAAGGAATCCATGTTTATAAAATTCAAATAAAATGGAAGAGTCTAAGATAGATTGTAACAGTTTCCCTGGCCTCCCCACCTCCTCTTCTAGTCCTTTCTCCCAGAGGTAACCACTGTTAGCAATCTGGTAAGCATTTTCAGATGTTTTTATCTATGCATTTATTTCTGTCTAGAGTTTTTAAAAGTAAAAAACAGTCTAGATTTTTTTGCAATTTGCTTTTTTCACTTAACAATACATTGCATTTATCTCTGTGTCCTGGGAAATTAAAATTGAACTCATTCTTGCTGGTGGTCATCTGTTGGGCTGGCCACAGAGCTGACTTTGGATAGTGCTCACATTTTGGTGTTATATGATGTGTTGTTAACAGTGTGGACTTTAGACCCATACCGTTTCCCTTCTGAATCCTGGATCCATCATATATTAGCTGAGTGATCTTGGGAACTTAACTGTCAGATCCTGGATCCTAGGAGACTTAACTGCTCTGAGCCTCAGTTTCTTCAACTGTCAAGTGGGGTTAATAACAGTAACCTCCCTCATAGGATACTTGGAGTTTTAAAAGAGTTAAACAGATGGAACGTACTTAGAACAGATCCTGGCATGTTGTTGTATGAGTGCTACATGAGGATTAGCTGGTCTGTTTATACTTGGATAGCATTTCATATTATGTCTAGTTTCCTATTACTTGACATTTAAATTGTGATTCTTTTTTTTGCTAAAGCCAATGCTGTTGTGATCAATATGCTTTTACATATGCTTTTGTGCCTATGGGGAAGTATTTCTATAGAATAAATTTCCTAGAATAGAGTTAGTGAGTCAAAGGGTATGGGCGTTTCCAGTAGTAATATAAGCTGGTGGGCTTTGCCTGAACGTGCTTTCTTTCCTTGGTTCTCTCAATCAGGTCACCCAGTAGCAGCTACTGGGCATCATGCCATCATCCTGTCCTCCACATGGTTGGCAGAGCCATGTGGCAGCAAGCAGTTCCCTTTGTCTTTGTCTTCCAGGGCCTGGCCCTTTGTGATCATACATTAGACTGGATAGTTTTCTGGCAGTCCTGATGGGGATTCTGAATTGCCACTTTGTGTAAAGTGTGATGCACAGGGGACAGGTGATCGTGTCCAAGAACCTCGATCAGATCCCACATGCCCATTGTAAGACTGAGGCTGAGATGGCCCAGATGGTCAAGAGAATGGATACGTGACGTCCCTCCTGAATCTGTCCAGGTTCACTAAGGGCTTGAGGACACTGGACTTTTTTGGCCATCATGTCTTTGCTGAGTGGCGTGGGGTGAATGCCCACAGTAGGTGTGGATGTGATGATTCACAGGATGCAGGGACCAAGTGCACTCCTGGAAAAATAGGAAGAGAAACAAGGCAGTGCTGTGCATTGATGCTTTGATATTTCTCTTGATCTAATTAACACAACAGGGGCTAAGAAATAAATGTGATAATCTGACTTGGGGGCAAAAGGGCTGGTGATTTATTTAGCTAATTAATGAATACTAATTGAGCAATTACTTTGTGTTGGGCATTATGCTTAGTGCTGGGTGTACAGAAGTGACTAAGGCATAATTCCTCTCTTTGAAGACACCACAGAAGTCTTAAGAGTCCTTGAAAAGATTTAAACTCTTAAGAACAATGGGAGTGATGACGATGATGGGGCCTGTGTTTCAACAAGACTCTGAGTCTTGGGGGTGGTGTGAATGGGCATTTTGGGGTCCCTTTGCAAAGAAATGATTAGTAGGGAGGCTTTCCTGTACACATTTTATAGATTAAAAATTACATTCTCTTCTTTTTCTTTGATTATAAAAGATACAGTTGTATAGACAATTTAGAAAAATGTGAAGGAAATTAAAGATCACCTGTAACTATTTCATCCAGAGACAGCCATTGATAACAGTGAGTATATTTACATTTGATCACATTTATATGAAGTTACATGTCCACCCCTGCACAAACAAATAAAGCATTTAAAAATTATCGGGAAATGCACAAACACTCTCACCCACTCTTAGCTGATATAGGAACAATAAGTGGGACAGAAATTTCAGCCTTGGGGCTCATCGGTTGACTATCATTGCCATTTCTCCGATGACTCCTGTTTTTGGCTTTTATTATTTTTTTAAAGACAGGAAAAAAATCTAGAATTCTGAGTGTTTAATCCCCATCCTTTGCAAACATTGCTCACAGGCACACAAAGCAACATAACTTCAGTTTCTACATTCATTTTAGTATTCATTTTAAAGGCCACCATTGAAAACTTCCTCCCTAGAACTTCATTCAGGCCTTACCTCCGACTGATTCAAAGCTCACGGTCCAAACTCCCTGCCTTTCCCATTTCCCCCGTCCACTCACCTAGTGCTGTTTCTCCTTCCTTTTCAGATACCTCAGCCCCAGCTGACTCCAGAAACACTTTTCCTCTTTAAGTCTGCTCCACAGGCCGCCCTCTTCCCCTCATCATTTCTCATTTCTGACAGTGAAAATCTCTCCTTTCTCTCTTTATGGCTTCTTGCGACCTGAAAAATAGAGGTAATTTAAATTTGGCAATTATAATGACAATGAAACAAATTTGTGAAAAGCAGAGTTTAAAATTCAGGAGTTTCCTGATGTTAAAACCCAACTCTCTCTTTGCTTTCCTTCTGTGGATACCTCTGGTTGGGGGGTGCCTCTGAGTTCACCCTGGACCTGGTTGCCCAGCGCTAGAGGATGAGAAACAGTGAGCATGTGCAGGCAGGCGACTTCTCCCATCTGGTGAGGTAGGGATGGGAGTGAGGTCAACCAGTTACCAGGTTCATGTTCAGCAGCCTCTTCTACTTGCAATGGTCTTCCTAACCCCCGTGTGGAATCTCTGCCCCTCTACACCTGGCCCCCTGCACTGGGACTGCCCCAGGCTCCAGCCCCGTGGCAGCATCAGGTTGCTGAAATCCTAGAGTAGGGGCTGGGGATGGCATGATTTCTTCTCTGCCAATGATGAGATGAGTCACCTCCTGGGGGCTGCTCACGGCAACCCTTTTCTCCATCCTGTAGGCAGGGCCTTCTGAAGACCTCACTCACCCCCTCCGTTATGAAGTGCTCCGAGCTCTCCAAAAGTCAGCGGGAAATGTATTAGTGTGGATTAACAACCCACTTCGCTGGCACACACCTAGTCTACCACTTAAACAACCGGCTCCAATTCTCAGTTAAAAAAAAAAGATCTGCTAAAATCTGGTTTCAGAAAGAGGACACGGGAGGCATATAACATAGAGCCCATCTCCCGACGGGAGCCATCTGTTCTCATTAGAGTGATCTAGCAGCCTCAGCTCGGGAGGGAGGGGCCTCCAGGTGCTCAGAAGGAAGCCAGCTTGCCAGTTGTCTTTTCAGAGACTTTGCTTTTTTGTTTTGTTTAGTTTTGTTTTTGTCTGGCAGGCTCAAAGAGAGACTGTCCTACTTTCCAAGAGAACGATCGCTCCAACATTTTAAGAAATTAAGTCCCTGGGAAAAAAAATCTTGTTTGAGAGGGTTCGTAATGGCTCCTTGACCACAAGCTGTGCTGTCCGATTTATAACAGAGAATTATTACAGAAGTTGGGAGCCAAAGTTGGTGTGCACAGCCATTGCTTAAAAAGGGACGGATGCTTCCTGGGGACAGTGATCCTCCCCACCGGACCCCCCAGCATTTATTCAATCTGGAGAGAATCTGTCTGCCAGGCTCCTGTTCCTACATTCCAGGAAGAGCCAGACTCATTCATTGTCCTCTGTATACAGAAAGTGATAATTCCTCTGAGCCTAGAGGGGAGAATGTGATCAAAGTCCTGCTGGTGATGGCAACTGCCTTTGGCAGGGGGTGTACCCATTTTGCTAGTGTCTTTCTATTGCAAGCCTGTAGGGATGCCTGCTGAGTCAAAAATATATTACTAGAAAGATACTCCTTTTTGGGGGTATCTTATATCCCATTGTAGAGAAAGGCAGATGAAATAACAAGAGAATTTGTCCCCAAATTTAAAATGATTTTTCATGGATTTTATATTATCCACTTTGCCTGCAAAGATTGGCCTGAGGACTAAAAAATGTAACTAGAGGTCTCCCGCATATACTTGGAATATCTTTCTCCTCTCTCGGGGTCTCCTTCTTGCCAGTCCCCCACACTCCTCACCAAGCTGTTATTCTGCCTCCCATCAAGGGCTTGGTTTATGTAATGTGTCCTGTCAGCTGATTCCTGTTAAAATGTTAGCTGCTGTTAGGATATTCTCCTGGGGGGATATTTACATTTTAATAGGTGGCTTGAATATGGAAAAGTTTCAGCCTAAAGCTGAGAAGCCTCACCAAGGTAGAGAGAGGAAATTCTGGATGGGGGTGAGGATGTGCGAGGTCGGAGACATTATCAAATCCTACTGAGTATATCCCATGGAACTGACCCTTCTTCCCTCTCTTTTACTTTTGTCCCCAAACCTCAGAGTATATGGCACCTCACACACTCCTGTGGGGCAGAAAGGAAGCCTTTTATAGGCAGGTAGGAAATAAGACAGCAATTTTTCCAAGAGCGCTGGAACTCAGTAAGTCCTGGTGTGGAAGCAGTACCACTGGAGAAAGTCCCCTGCACCTGCTCCTATATAAGGGAGGGGAGCAATTTAAGCTATTTTTTAAAAGCACTAAGTGAAATTTTTCTTTGGAATTTGGGAGGAGATGCATTGATGTGACCTCTGAGCAGAAGTCAAAGACTGAATGAAAAGTGCTTCTTCCTGTTCCTGACCCTGGGAGCAGTTAGAGGCTGAAGTGAGAGCACAGTCAGCACCCTCCCCAGCTCTCCACCCATGCACTGCCGGATTTAACAAATAAAAACACAGGTGCCCAGTTAAGTTTGAATTTCCGATAAACCATGAATAACTTTTTAGAATGAATATGATACATGTGCTATTTGGGATGTATTTATACAAAAAACATTCTTGTTTATCTGAATTCAAATTTAACTGTGTGTCCTGTATGTTATCTGGCAATCCACTACCACACTAGTCTTTTGCAATTCCTTGTATATATTGTTAAAAATAATTTCTAAAAACAGTAAAATTAAAACTCTTATACAAACATAAAATGAACATGTGTTAATGAATATGTCTTTTTTTTTTTAACTCATTGATTAATGAGAGAACCAGTAAGATGACATAACTGGCTCAAAGGAGAATTCCATACACACACACACACACACATACACAATCAGGAAATGCTGAAATAAAAATTTTAATAGATGCAAAACTAGCCATATTCATAGGGCAATAATCAGTTGCGTTCCACTGGGCGAAACTAGTTTGCATTTCTGTGGACAAGAGTCATCTGCATTATTATCAGTTTTCTACAACTTGCAATAGTTGTAAAACAGGCCAACACTAATGAAAGGCACAGATAACCAGGAAGGGTGTGCTAGACAGAACATCCAGTAATCATTTTTGCCTATTTTAAAGTCTTTCATAATTTCTCCCGATAGTGTCATGCTTGCTCCTGTCTCAGGGCCTTTGCACAGGTTCCCCCACCTTCCTAGTTATTTTGTACTTACTGTTGATATCTTCTTTCAATCATCATTACTTCTGGGAATCCTTCCCTGACCCTCAGTCTAGGTCAGATTCATGAGTTATATGCTCTCATAGGAGCATATTTCTTTCATTATAGCATTATGTCAGTTTATAATTCCTGCTTCTTATTGAGGTCTCTAATCCCTTGCCCAGTCTAGCCCCTGTTCTCACCGGCTTCCTTTCTAATTATGCTCTGGTCACACTTTTCTCCTTTCTGTTCTTCGACCATAACAAGTACTTCCCTGCCCCAGGGACTTTGTACCTGCTGTTCGCTGCATCTGGAATTTTTTTGTCTCTTGGCTTTTGCATAGTATGTTTCTTTTCCTCTCTCAGGTCTCAGTTTGAATATCAGAAAGACCTCTCCAGATCAGCTTATTTAGAGATGCTCCCCTCCCCACCTTACTTTCTACCCCAGTGGTTCTTAAACCTTAAGCACAGATCAGAATGCCCTGGCAGGCTTGTTAAAACAGATTGCTGGGGCTCATGCCAGGGTTTTTGACTCAGTAGGTGTGGGGAGGTGTGTGAGGATCTGTGTTTTAACAAGTTCTTGGGTGATGCTGATGCTGCTGGTTTGGACACCACTCTTGAAGAAACAATACTCTGATGATTTCCTCTCAAAACTTAACATTATCGTTTTCCCCCTTTACTGATTTGCTTTCTGTCTCCTACGCAACTGGAAGTTCCACGTGGGGAGGGACATTGATACCGCTTTTCTCTGCTTTATCCACAGTACCACGGCAGTGCCTGGTTTATAAAAGACGTACGATAAATATTTATTGAATGAATGGGTGAACCATTTTCTCTATTCCTGTTCTGTGCTGTTATAAAGGGTTTGCTTACCAAAGCACTGCTAAATTCAGGTGGCTGAGACTAAGCCAGAGAGACTGGTATTCGTCACTAAGATGAGTTTGTGGAGGAGAGGTCTTGATAAACCAAGCCATTATCTGATCAGTACTTGGATAAAGACCAGTGACTGTTGAGGCCTGTGCTGCCCCATGAGTGTGCCCTCCTTTTTGGGGGCCAATGTGACCAACCTACAGTTGGTTAGAGACATCAGGGCTTTGGCAAGGCACAAGCTGACCTGGGTTTTACTAAGACCAGAAGCTACCATGAGTAGAAGACCTGGGCAGGTGGGGTGGGGGAGGGGTTTGTACTTTGGCTTCAGGTGTGCTGCCAGGGTGAGGGGATGAGGCAGCTTGGGTAAAGGAACAGAGAGAGTCAGGAGCAGGGGGCACTCTCCCTCTAAGCTAGGCTAAAGGTAGTTCTGTCACTTTTTTTGCATCTTCTTAAATGCCTTAGGGTCCGTTGCCCTTCTGGTCTTAACTCTGGGCCTTCTAATGCCAATATTCCATTCCAAAACCCTCAATCATGGGGAGCTTAAAGCACACCCTCAGGCCTTTCTCCGCAGCAGCCCTCCAGGTTATAGCTCTTTCTCATCTACTCTCTTCTGTACCATTCATCTGGGCGTTCATCTCACCAGGTTATATGGTAAACTAATGGATCCTTGAGAAGGACAATATGCCTAATGCTTAAAAGCATACACTTTGAAGTCAGCCCCAGATTCTAATCTTATTCCTGCTAAATGCTGTGCATCCTGGAGAAACTTACTTAACCATTCTGTATGTCAGGTTATGGGGATAATGATAGCATTAAATCAAAGGGTTGTTGCAGGTATAAAAGAGATGATACTTGTAAAGAGTTTAGTCCCTGTGCCTTGTAGCTACAGGATAATGGCCTAATACTCCTTCACTGAAACAGCTTTCCATTTTGACACAGAACTTTGGTAGATACATGCATTGACTGCAAGAGTCTTGGCAGGTCGGATATTTGGGGGACCTTTAGATGACAGCATGTGAGCAGATGTCCATTCTGTGTGCTGGTTGGAGGAGCCTCTGCAGACCTCTATGGGGGACAGAGCACCGGGAGACTTGGCTACTGCCGCTCATCCTGCTCAGACCCTGGCAACTGAGGGTAAGACAATAATAGCAATGTTGTATTCAGGAGCATTGCTTTAAATAATCCTTCTCCTTAATAGCTTTGCCCCTGGCGTGTGACAGGTGTTTACATTATTAAGTAAAAGCGTTTAAACAGCGACCTCCTTGGTATAAGGGTGAAGGAGATTAAAATCCAAGCAGTGCTCCAGCCATTTAAATCAATGAGACTTGTCAGATCTGTAACACATAAGCCACTTAGAGGGCGCAGGCATCTATTGTTTTTGAGCTTCAACTAATATCTCAATATGTTCATTCCTTCAAAGTCTGCCCGGCCCTCGGATGCTTGCTAAAGGCTGGTCTGGCCACGGCCTCTCTCCCTTTAGTATCAACATTGCTTAATAAATAATAGCATCATTTAATGGCAAAACGTGCACCAAGTAGTTATGCTATTAGGAAAGATCAGAGCTTGGGTTGATTCCTGCTCAGAGAAATGAACTTTCAAGGAATCCCAATGGTCAAGTCCCTTAGCTAATTGGGAAGCAGCGATCAGGAATGCTGCCCTCTCCTCCACTAGCAGATGCTAAGCCAGGCTGCTTGGCTTCACCCAGTCACCTTTTTTGGAATTGTGTCATCCCAGTCTTTAGCCACACACTGGCAACCTCATGCCCACCAGTAGCATTGAGGAACCAAGTTTTTGACACTTAAATTTTTTTTCCTCCAAAGTTTCATACTCTTATTCTCTCTTCCTTAATGATTAACCTAGATTTTCCACATTTGGCAATGAAGGGGAAATCTCCATTTAGGAATTGCAGCTGGAACTTAAAGATCCAACTCCTGTTCCTCAAGATTTACCTTTCCCTTGGAGGTCTCTAATTTCTGCAAGCCCCGCCAAGCTGGTTTCAGGGTGCTGCTTCATTATTAACGTTTCAGTTCTAAAGGGGACATGACCCTTCTTTTAATTCTTTTAATTCCTTCTCAGTTCACACTTGAGTCAGGCTGGCCACAAAAGGAACCACACATAGGTGGGGTTACAAGGCAGTGTTTATTTTCTTCCAGCTGTGGCTGCATATGCTGGTCTGCTGCAGGGAGTGAGCAGGACCCTGATCCCTGAGACATGCCCTGACCCAGCAGAGTGTGAATGGTGTGAAGGGCTCATTCCCAGGTGACTGACCTGGGCAATGGTTTTCGCTTCAGAGGAAAGACCGCCTCCTACTCACAGTGGCGAGGTGACATCACAAGCCTCTAGTCTACAGAACTTCATCAAAATACAGCACCAGGAACTTCGCACTGGAAAAGAGACACATGTAAACAGTACTTGGCCACTCAACATGTTCAGGACCAGCAGTATGGATATGCCCTGGGGGCTTGTTAGATATTCAGCATCTTAGGCCCCCAGATCTGCTAACATAGAATCTGCATTTTAACAATCTCCTCAGTGATTTGTGTGCTTGCAGAAGCCAGAGAAGCACTGACACAGAACAAAAAGGGCCATTTTGTCCACACCACCTCCACCTACCACAGGAAACAACTCTGTTTAAGCCTGGCTCAGGAAGGAAAGTCCCTTGACATATTTGTCCCTTGGCCTCTGTAGGGTTCTTCTGGATTATGGCAGAATGACTGGGGACTCTTGGATTTCTGAGACTGTTTGAAGGGAGAAGGAATGTTAAGCACCTTCTGCAAGGGGATAAGAGGGCACGCATGTCATGGGTGGGAGACCAGTGCACAAGTTAATTTGTTTATTTCCATAATCATGCTCAGTACCTCCAACAGCATGTGGCCAATGGGGTGCAGGCTCCCCGGGGGCCTGGTGCAAGACTGCCTCCTAGGCAAAGCACAGGGAAGCCTCCCAGACAATGCAACACTCATTAAGATTAATCAATTCTGTCAAAAGCCCACTCAATGAAAGCAGTACCTCCTGGGTGTTCAACTGCTAGTCAGTTGAGTCTCCACAGCAACTCGGGACCCACTGGTAAATGCAATCTCATGGTTTGGAAGGAATTTAGGTATTTTATTTACAGAGGCAGTAGAGACCCCCATGCCCTCCACTTGGTTAGCTCTATGACTGGAGGCTCATATTTAACCTCCCAATATTTAGTTTCTCCATTTTAAAATTGATGGTACTGATCTCACGAATGGTACTGATCTTATGAGTGTGTTGTAAATACTAAGCTTAGTATTCATCCTGTAACACTCACTGTGTATTACTCAGACTTAAAGTCATCTTTATAGGATGTAAGAAGTATATTTCAGGAGTGGAAGGAATCTTGAAGTCACCTTACGAAAAGAGGATGAAAAAGGATAATCACAAAGATGAAAAAGACCTCTGCTTTCATTTTGCCAGAGCCATGAGTTCCAGCTCTAGGTCTGCCCTTGTGTTACTGAGGTCCAGTGAGAAACTGGGTGAAACAGGAGCTAGGAGCAGGAGAGGGGCTGTGTAGGTCAGCTGGAAGCCATCAAGCTAGTTAACAGGGAAGAGAGATGAATTTATTTGTCGTGGCAAAATATCAGAAGATCTGAGGTATCAACAGTGTTGGGGAAAGAATCTGATATTTTATTCTTGATGATCAATGTTGCAGCAAAGCAGAAAGACATGGCCGAATGCCATGTCAAAGGTTTGAAAGGTGTTCACGCAGATGAGCTCACGTGCACCCCCGTGGGCTCTGCCCCTCTCCTTCTTGATCCTACCTTCACTTCCCACAACCAGCAGGGCATCAGTGAGCAGGAGGAGGTCCCAGCACAGAGAAGATTTTCCAGAGTCACCAATAAGCTTGCAAAGGACATGTCCTTTCTAAGGAAAATTCACTCCTGTAGTGCTATTCCTGGGGCTCGACTAGCATGCTGCTTTCCACTGACAAATGATTTCAGAGGGGGAGACCTTGTGACCTTGTAAATATGACAAGTATATTTGAATTTTTTATTCTGGAAGCTAACTACTGAAAGCAAGAGTTAAAAAAAATGATCCCCCTCTGTCTTCTCTCTGGCAGAAGCTGAAAATACAGAGGGGTTTTCATTTGG
This sequence comes from Camelus bactrianus, assembly GCF_048773025.1. Classification (NCBI taxonomy): domain Eukaryota; kingdom Metazoa; phylum Chordata; class Mammalia; order Artiodactyla; family Camelidae; genus Camelus; species Camelus bactrianus. The sequence continues at coordinate 74,168,293 of NC_133540.1, forward strand.
CAGTGATCTGGATGCCTTCTGATGGCCTGTTTTCCTTTGGAGCTGGGCTCCCACTTTCAGACTGCCATCCCTTTGATCTTCTATTCCCTGTGTTCAGGTACTCCTTTGAGCCTACCTGAACCATGAGAAACAAATCTTCTAATTACTTCAGGTTTGGCCTCCTCCTCCAGTTCTCATTTTCTGCAGCTCCTGCAACGGTTACCAAATAAATCTGTGTGGGGCTCTAGCCCTTGGAAATAGCACGGAGGTACCTGCAGCAGCGAGACGAATTTCAAAGTTAGTTAAAAGGCACAAGAGGAGTGAAGGAATTGAACGAGAATCCCTCCCTGGTTTTCAGCTTGGAGATCTAATGCTGACTGTACTTCAAGTCCATGTTCATTGCAGGGCACAGCCCTCACACCTTTGCTTGTAGAAGAGAGAGTAATAAATGCTGTATCTCCTCCGTGTGGTACCCAGAGCTCCACCCTCCATCAGTGGTGCCCCAGGTGCTGTAGGAACACATACCCTAAGTGGAAGCCCAGGCGGGCAGAGAAAGGGGAAGGAGATGGTGGTGGGCTCCTGATTTGGCCACTAGGAGACCTGAAGCAAGGCAAAGAGTTGCAGAAGAGCGGGCCAACTCCTGTGACCTGTCACTGAGTTGGAGCCAGGTTGCATGGGGCTGCATTTTAAGCAGTCCATTCTGAGTGAAGAATCTGTGGCAGAGAGGTGCTGGGGCAGGCCAGGCTGTGATCCTGTATGCTGGGCGGTCCAAGGGGAGGTAATTAGGAGCAACGAGAATGAAACTGTGGAAAAGAAAATGTAAGCTGCGCAACATAAAAACCTTCCTGACAGTGATGTCTATTAGCCGATGGCATCCTCTCCTCAGGGAAGTTTCAAAAGACCCATTACTGGAGGTGTTTAAGGGGGCCCTGATAACATATGGGATGGGGGAGTGGGCTGGTGGGAACTGCATTGTTCCTTCTCAGAGCCATGCCCTGCCCAAGCTGGTTTCAGGTTAATTACACCAACTCACACCCCTTCGGTGCTGCTAGAAGGGCCACTTAATACAAATTCCTCCAGCGGGATCATTTCCCTTTGGAGTAATTTCTGCCTCTGCAAAAGGAAGGTGCCATGTAGGCATGACTATAAATAAACGCAGCACACCCCACAGCTCCTTAGGATGGGGCAGACTGTTGGGTCCCCTAAGAGAAATTCTGAAAACAAAATTTTCACTAGTTGGGTGATGATTTGCAAAATATTTTTGAGGGAGTCTTCTTTGAGATGGATAGGTTTACTTCTCTAGCGCACTTGATTTTTAAAATGTGATGATGAATCACATCGGGGTCAAATAAGTAGAAAGTGTCACTCCTCCACCCCCTCTCCCTGATGGCCCCAGTGTTTGGGGGGGGGACTTTGAAGGTCACCCAAGTGACCAGGAAGTGGCTTCTCTTGAGATAACCATCAGTGTTCTTTCTTTACTTGGTTCTATTTACAACAAACAGCAGTGTGTTAGGCACCCTAGGGAGACAAAATGAGTTAGATTTGGGGCCTACCAAGGCCCCAATACGGGGTAATCTCCTTATTCACAGGGGCTCCTGGCAACTCCTGGCCAGGCAGCTATTTAGAATGCAAAGTGGGACTAACAGCTTGAAATTGTAGTTGCTTTGGGCTCCGCCTCACCCTTGATTCTCCTAGGCCATCAGTCCATAGCTCTGTTGATAGCTTTTCATAGCATCGCTCATATTCATCACCTCCACCTCATGTTAGATCATCAAGGGTTCATTCCTGGATGATTGCCATTGCCTGACCTTCCTGCCTTTATGTTTGTTCCTTCTAACCCACCTTTCCACCCTAGCCAGGTCCAAATCTGGAAACCACCTTTTCATCATGACACTCACTTTTGCAAAACTTGTCAATGGCTCCCCATGGCTGCCAGGACAGAGAATTGGGCTGGAATGATGGTCCTTTCCTACTTATAAGAATAGTTGATTCTGGTAATATTTTGAGAGATTCAGACCTATTCATTTCAGGAATGACTAGGATTGACATTAAGGGCTGGCTATTTCCTCTTTATAATTTATGATTTAAAATTGTATCTAAACATTGACTTTGATAATCAAGTTGCATTCTGAATCCTTTACCTTTGTAAGCTCAGCCCCTTCTGTAAGGTGAGGATGCTGTGATAGAACAGTGGTTCTCAGCCCTGGCTGCAAGTAAGAGTCATCTGAGAAATACTGCAAGCTATGGATGCCTGGGTTAGAATCTTTGAGGTGGGTAATCTGAGTGTCAGAATTTTTAAAGAGTTCCCCAGGTGACACAAATGTGCAGCCATTGTTGGAATTAATATTTAAGACTACTTCTAAGACCATTGTATTTCAGATATATTTTGGTTTCCTAATTCTTGAACTCTTCTAGGTCAGCTGAATACTTAGCTAACACGAAGTAGGATCCTTTTAGTTAGATACAATCTTAGATCCAAATTGACATTGCTCTTTTGTGGCCACTATAACCCCAAACAAGATTCTATTTTCCTCTGATTCTGAACACAATTATCCCCCTAATCCATGCCTCCTGCCAATTCATCCAATCTACAAATGTTTATCGAGCATCAACTATATGCCAGAGGCCCCATTCTAGACAGTGGGAAAAGATACATTAGTGAGCAGGGTAGACAAAAAGCCTGTTTTCATGGAATTTATATTCTAGAATCAGGTCTAGATCAATATGAATCTCATCTTGATTTTGTTTGAATCACTTCCCTAAGTTTTCAACCATATTTTTCTGGTTACTCATGCCTGCTTTATCCCAGGGCATCAATATAAAGCCCACCTTTAAACTTGATTGTTTCTCATCTATAGAAAAACACTAAATCAGGTGAGAAGCAATTGTGAAGTATAGTACATAAAGGCTATTATGATGTCTCTGTAGAAGGTGGGATTAATACCTTTTGATAACTAGAAAGGTTAAGGAATCTGACCATTTGGATGCAGATATTTTGCTCTATATATTTAAAAGTAAGTCTTTCTTTTGGTGGTGGACATATCTTGTTGCTATAACCCTTCATTTACTGTCTTGTTAGATATTGGGAGAAGACACTTACTCCCCAGTCCACCATTGTTGTGTGTAGGGAATTCTTCAGAGTACAATCCAAGGTTCTATACCCTGCATACCCACTTCTCCCCTTGCCCCAAGGGTGGAAGAGTGACTCACTTAATGGGTGAGTTTTGGTTAGTGGCCAGGTACAACTCAGCCCTCTTTCCTCTATTATTCTTCATCACCTATCAGTTTGCAGAGAGCATTCTCTGGTTCTCCATGCTATAACTCTGACAGGTGCTGGCCCCCACGGGAGACTCCATGTCTGTGATGGGGCAGGCCCGTCTAATTCAGGAGTTAGCAAACCCGCTTGGTTAACAGACCTAAAGACATGTCATAAAGGTGACATTTTTGTATCTCTCTACCTGGCTCCTGGGTCCTTCATCTGGTTCCAAGCTTGGGGCATTGAGCCTCCTCAAGCCCCAACAGTAACTATACCTCAATTCCCCTCTATAGAACCACTTTCTCCAACTCGTAGTTTGGATTAAGTGAAACTGATTCTATAATATGAGACCCACAATTAGTTCCCCCTGGTTACAATGATTAGTTTAAGGGTGAACATATAACCCAATCAAACCAACGACCTGCAGCAATGTTTCCCTCACTGAGGAACTCCTGATCTTATCTGCTGGATCCAAAAAGGGTATAAGGGTTACAACCATTGCTGCCATTCTGTTCCAACATGAAGCTGAGGAATGGAGAGAAACAGTCCTGATGACATTGGTTGTACTCAGGATTCAACCATGACTGAAGCTAAGTATGCCTCTGGAGTTTTCATCCTAAGTGAAACAATAAATTATCATTTTGCTTAAGCTACTTTGGGTTTAGTTTTATTCTACTTGCAATGGCAAATGAGACATTTCATTTTATTTTCACATTGTTAGTTTTAATTGATTTTAGAAGCTCACAGATCACCTCTATAACTCACTTTAGATGCCAAGAGTTAGAGATGACTTCAGAAAGTATTAATTCACCACAAGGAGAGTAGCTAGCTTATAATGTTGCAGTATTAATTATTTTAGGCACTTTTTATTACTTATTTCCTTTGTCTCTTTGTTATTTTTTGGAAAGATAATTTGATGTGATACTTGACTCCAGTAAGTCTTTAATTAGAAACTTTCAAAATGTAAACAGATGATATTTTCCTGATTAACTGGAATGAACCTTGTTCTTTGAAGTTACAATGATCAAAATAAATATCCTCAAGGAAATAACAAATTCTTTGGGGAAAGTTACTTTAGCTTTTCCCAAGATAAAAGACTGTAATTTTTAAAGTAGGAATTCTGGTGGAAGTGAAATAGAACTAGAAGGGTGTTGAGGTTTGAATGGGCAACGAGAAGGGAGAGGAGTCTTCTGGTAATGGGGAAGGAAGTTAGCAGAGGAAGAGCAAGCCATATTCACAACTGCTGCAGTGAAGATGTCCACAAAAAGTGTGGTCTCCCTTCCATTTAGTAGAATTGTTATTGGGAAGTGGCTGTCCTGCTGGGGACTATATTTCCCATCACCCTTTGCATCCAGATATGGTCATGTGATTAGTTTTCACCAATGAGATGTAAGTGGAAGTGATATGTGGCACTTCCGTGCCAAAGCTTTTAAAAAGTGGTCCAATTTCTGGATAACTTTCCCTCCTCTATATGTATATGGTCCAAGTGGTTAGTAGAAATGTAAGCTCAAAGGAGCTTGGATCCCTGCATCACTGAATGTGGAAAACTTGCTTTGGATTTTTTCGTGAGAGAAACTTCTATTGTATTTGGCCACTATACATTTACAGTGAGATTCAGTGATACTCAAAAGTATGTCCAGGAGCATCAGCATCACTGGGACATGTTAGAAATGTAAATTCTCACACTTCATCCAAGACCTACTGAATCAGAAACTCAGATCCAGGAATATGTTTTAACAAGCTCTCCAGGTGATTCTAATGCATGCTCAAGTTTGAGGACCACTGTCTTCTTTACCAACTTTACTGCCACCGTAACTGCTTAGTAGACAGGAGTTGTTTCCTCAGTTTTTCTTGGTTAAGCCCTCGAAGTATTGTAAGTTATTTGCTTTAATTAGGAATGGTGGCTGAAAGTTAAGAACAAATGTCAGAAGAATTGGTGCAGTTGGGAAGACATTTGGTGAGTTTGAAGTTCCATTGAAGTTTGAAGAGAAACATCTTTGTTTAGAAACAACTTTTGTTAAGTTCTAAATATTTTCATTGTTTAAAGGGCATATATCCTAGAACAGGGGTCACAACCCAAATGCCTACCAGGTTGTCTAACCAAGGGAAGTGGGCTGAGTGGAAGGCAGCAAAGTGTACTAAGCTACAGCTGATTGTTGAGAATGTGGGCCCAGTGTTTTCAAATCTAAATATTTTAAAAGAGAACTGGAAATTTGGATTTTCATGTCAGATCTTCTGGTTTGTACATGTTGACTTACATTAAAAAAAATTAAAAACGAAGCCCAAAACTTTTTGTGGTCAAACATACCCAAGTGTTGAATTTGGCCCCTGGGCTGCTGGTTTTATAGCCTTTATCTGGAAGAACCACAGAACCAGTCAGGCTGGCTAATATCTTGTCTTAGTCATTAACAAGCAAAATAAATTTTGCACAACTGATGAGCTTCAAAGGAGGGAGGAATAAGAATTGTACAAAGCAGTTGCCAAGGTAACATCTTGCTGATCAGAAAGTGACGGCAGTTGGGCTTTATGTAGACGCAGTGGGAGAATGAAACATAATCTTTCCCTGTATTCTTTCTGTTTAAGATCAGTGAGGAAATGGATGTGAATGCAGTGCAGCTGCCTGAGATTAGCAGGAAGCAATTCTTTTCCCATTTGTGGAGACCCCAGTGAGGCCTGATCACCAGCTAGCAACATATGGAAGTCACACCTTAAATCCTCCAATTTGCTAGCAGCAAATCAATGAACTCCAAGAGCTGCTGCCCTAAGCTAGCATCTAGGGAACTGTGGACAAGTTATTTGATACCCAAATTTTAGTGAAAGAAAGTTAAAGCTTTTTCTTAAAGCAGAGGAAAAAAAATTCTATTAAGCAATGAGAGAAGAGAGTTGAAGTTTTATAAAAGAGAGTTGGTTGTTTTAGACTATTTTTATTTAAATGTATCAGAAAACTATTGGTAATTAGTGTTTTATTGTTTATTTTTACTAACAAAGTAATACGAAAGGCTTTTATACTTTATTTCATTTAACTTTATTTTTCTATTATGGAAATAAGACATTGTTCTAGGGCCTGCCAAATTTAGGCAGTCTCTTCTCTCTGGGCAAAATCAGACTTTGGTATGTTTTCAGTACAATGAGATGGAAATTTTAGAACACTAAGAGACTGATACTTGCCTGAGGAGATTTACTCTCTCTTTAATCCTTATCAAATATCCAGATATTACCTGTACTGACTTGGCATGCTGCCAGAAGGTGGGATTCTTTGATTGTATGAGTTCTGGGCCCCAGATGGGGTCTGAGTAACGTTGTACTGGGGGCAAATAACAAGGTGTTGCCCATGACACAGTCAAGCCTCTTTTTCATTTAACAGCCTATTTTGGACATCTTTTGGTAGAGATCTACCTCATCCCTTTTAATAACTGCATAGAAGCTTGGACATTTGGAGGTCTCCAAATATTGGTTGTCACTTATGGTGTATTCTGTTTTTATTATGATAATATTGCAATAAGTATCCTAGCAACCTATTTTTTTAACATTTTTTATTGATTTATAATCATTTTACAATGTTGTGTCAAATTCCAGTGTAGAGCACAATTTTTCAGTTATACATGAACATATATATATTCATTGTCACATTTTTTTCTCTGTGAGCAACCATAAGATCTTGTGTATATTCCCTGTGCTATACAGTATAATCTTGTTTATCTATCCTACAATTTTGAAATCCCATCTATCCCTTCCCACCCTCTGCCCCCTTGGCAACCACAAGTTTGTATTCGCAACGTATTTTTACTTACATGTAATACAGCATTTTTTGAAGGATAAATTCTTAAATGTGAAAATGAAGGGTCAAAGTATATATAGATTTGAGATTTCAGTAATTAACTAACTGTCCTACAATGGGATTACAACAATTTATATTTCCATCAATGGGTCACAAAACTGTTGGTTTCCTCTCTGCCTTACTATATATTATAAAATTTCTAATATTTTCCAATCTGGTATGGAAAAAAATAGTGTTTTACTGTTCTAACTTATTTTTCTCTCATTATGAGAGAGTTTGAACACTCTTTCATGTTTTAAAGATACTTGCATTTCTTTTTCAGTTAAATATCTCTTCATATATTTGCTTTTCCAAAAATTGTTAGAATTTTTTAATTGACTGTTAAGCATTTTAGCCTTTTGTCACATGAGGTAGGTTTAAAAAAATAAATGTTCTAAGTGTTTACATTCTCAGCCTAAGTCACCTGGGGAAAGTCTAGGTAATAGCTACACACAGCTAGTTGCCTAGTGAAAACTGCGTAAATCTCAGGCACAGGGGAGAACCCAGAAAGACCTAACCTGCACATGCAAATCAATAAAGAAAGACAAAGTCTTAAGACCTTCTGAAGAAGTTTACTGAGTACTTAGTTCAATGTCATGAGCACAGGTGAAGATTGGAGGTGGCAGGATGAATGCGTGGTGGGTGGGAGGCCAGGGCTAGGTCTGAGGTGGGATTAACAAGAGCGATGTACACGTGAACATGTCAGAGCTAGACTTCTCATGGCAGGGTTTCCCTTCAGTCATATTCAAGGACCGCCATTTTGCCTCACTGCTTCTTTCTGTGGATCCCTTTTGCTGCCAAAGCCTTTCCAGGCTAGTGCTTTGCTTGCACTCAGACGGATGCTTGTTTAGGCCAGCACCAGACTCTCTTGGGAATAACAGACATAGTTTCTTTTGAATACCCTGTGTGTTCCCCACATGACACTTTTCCTCATTTTGGGTCCTAGGCTAGCCTAAAGCTCTCCATTAAAGCTAATGGTAAACCACAATCAGAGTTAACCCAATTTTCCTTCTTTGGTATTTATAAAAAGCAAAACTTAAAAATCTTGAAATTTACTTAACTAACAACAAATGCCATTGCTCTATTAATTCCTTCCAGGAGACGGTTCTTTCTTCTCAAATAGGCCACTTTTCAGACTGGAAATCACCCCAAATCCTCAAATAGCCCCATGTTTTTTCATGCGTGATCCCAGCAAATTGCTGTTTGCATGATGCTTTGATGGGGACTCATTTAAGAGCAAGATTTGTTACTGTATTCACTGACATTTTAACATAACGTTTTTAGCTGCCTAAATAATTGTAATATTTACCAGAAAAAAAGAAATCAAAGTAATGAAAGGTACTAAAATTATTCATACTTCAACATTACAAGCCTTAATTTCCTGCCTGAAGCATGATGACTGACTCATTTTTAAAGTCATCTCTAGCTACTGGGAGTCTATGGTGATATATATATATATAGATGGTTTATAGACTGGGAAAATCAATGAATATCACAAATTGTCAGATAGGCAGTGTGATTATAGAATAATGAGATTGGCTAAAAACATTGGATCTCAGAGATCTAAATTGTAAGAAGAAAATGAGGGCTAGCAAGGGGGGAAGTAACTTGCTTGAAGTTCTGTAGGTACCAAACAATACATCAGTATTCCCTGTGTTTAGGATCTTCTGTCCTTACCCCGTGGAGCTCTTTCTGCCCTTACTACAGGCTAGGGGATGTCTTTGCAGGAGCAGAAGACTATGTACTGGGCTTTGGTGGGTGGGCTCTCTGGTTTCACCATGGCTATACACATTCTGGGAGAGGTCTGTGACAGCTATTGTCACTCTTGGTGACTTAGCATCTAGGTTAGCCAACCTGTAGATAGCATGGGAAGCCCTTGTAATTTGAATTAAAAAAAAAAAAACTACTTACTTGATCAAAAGAAACCTTTTTTTTTCTTCTGATAGAAACTGCTATCAGTTACTCCTTAAGGATTTATGAGTTTAAAGATGCATTTTAATAGGCTATGTACTCTTCTAACTGGGAGGGATAATGCATTCCTAGGAAAATAAATATATAAGTGTTATATCCTGCCTTTCTCTATATCTGGTCTTATAAACCCATGCGCATCTTTAGGTGTCTAAGTCTTTGTTCATATCATTCACTTGGCCTGGGAAGAACTTCTCAGACTAGATAATTGTCATTATTTTCCAGGGTTAAGATCAAATATCACTTTCTATGATTTTCTTGATCCTTCTTCCCAAGTAGAAATAGCTATATATATATATATATATATATATATATATATATATATATATATATATATATATATACACACACACACACACACACACACATATATACATACACACACACACACACACATATATATACACACACATACACATACCTGTACAATTTACTTGTACTTAACATAAACCTCCTCAGTCTGCAGAGAATTTGAGATACCTTACCAATATACAAAAAGATGAAGGAGGGAGGATTTGGGATCAAGGGGAAACAAGGGCAGCAAAATAAATGCCTACCACCCACTCTGGTAGAGTTGCTCAAAGAGGACTACACATTTGGATTTAACCTACTGACAGCTAAAGCAAAAAGGGAAACATGATGAATTACAAGATTTTGCTCTATCTGTAAGATAAAAACAAATGAGCTGTTCTGAGAAAGTTCTTCCTGAATCTGAGATCTGAGAAGAACGTCTCCATGGGGTCCTTTGAAAATGAGCACAGTGTGATGTAGGGGAGGACACTTTCAATATTCCTATATTGAGTACATACTTAATTCCATTCAGCGGTTTTAAAATGTTGCTCCATCTAGGCAGATGATGAAACACCAGAGTACAGCCAAGTAAAAGCGTTACCACTGAGATGTGAAAACAAAGCTGTGACTCATGTTGTTTTGGCTCTTTACAATTTTTTTTTAAACTGAATTATGCTTCCATGTACATGAATAGTAAATTTTAGGATATCTAAAGTACTAGATGGGCTGTTTGTCTTTTAGGTAAACCTCCATAAATTATTTATTGTAAGTATATTTGATAAGGGTTATATGACTGAAAGTTCAAGGTTGTATTTTTTTTCCAGCAAGAAGCAAGAATGCAGATAACCTACAGCCAATCGAGTACAGATTTTTATGGTTTGTCAATCAATCTGTCAGAATGTACCTGTATTGTAGCACTTATCACTTTGTTTTATAGCATGTGTCCCTGGCATAACTGCATACTCTTCAAGGGCAGGAACTATTTCTTTTTGTCTTTGCATTCTTAGCCCCTAGCGTAATGCCTGAAACAGCATCTCTCTAATAGACTTTGCTGAACTGAATCATCTAAAAAACTTCCCATTATCATCCAGTTTACTCGGCAAAAATAAGATTTCTGAGGGGGTTGGACAGGGAACATAGGATAGCTAAGCTATGAAGGTAGAGGAAAGGCAAAGAGGCAGGAAAGGATGGAAACTTGGAGTATAATATGAGAAAGCAAGCCCAAGGGGGAATGTTCCAGTGGAGGGTGGTCTTACATGTAGAGCAGACAACATTGGGGCATCAGTTGATTAAAATAGAGGGACTAGAAAGACTTTTAAAAGAGTAGGTGGGGTGGGAAGGTATGGAAATGGCTGGAAACAACCTTTTTCTAGTATGCCAGCTATTTTCGGTTGTTAGTCCTATTCTTATCCTTATTTCTTCTCATCTGAATTGCAACCTGCTGGAAAATTTTCTAGACTCCCTTGGTAGTGGATTTGAGGTAGGGTTTGTCAATGGGAATATTTAGGGGAGATTAGAAAGTGGTAGGAAGAGAAGTCCATTCATTTGGCTGTGATAATGATAGCAGTGAATGGTGCTGTGAGTGACTGGGGCTCCAGTAGCATTAGGGGTGGTTCCAGTATCGTCAGTAGGAGCTTGGTCTCCTGGGTTCCTGCTAAGCAGCTAGGATCAATAACCTCAAAAATGGCCTCCAGTGATCATTGCCTCTTGGTATTCATGGCCTTGTGTAATCCTTTCCCCTAAGTAACTTGCTGCTGACCAATAAAATATGCCCATGTTGAAGGATGCCACTTCTCTGATTGGTTACAAAAGATTTTGACTACCGTCTTGTTAGAAGGCTCCCTCTATTGCCTTCTCAGCTTGCATGCTTTGATGAAGCAAGTGACCCTGTTCATGAAACCCATGTGGCAAGGAACTGAGGGTGGTCTCTGGCCAATAGCTAGCAAGGAACTGAGGTCTACCAGCTTACAAGCAACTGAATCCTGCCAACATCTACATGAACCTGAATGTGTATCCTTTCCCATTTAAGCCTTCAGATGAGTATAGCCTCACCAACACCTTGACAGCAGCCTGGAAGAGACCCTGGAGCTGAGAAAGGACTCAGCTAAGCCATGCCCAGATTCCTAACCCACAGAAACTGTGAGGTAGTAAATGTCTGTTGTTTCAAAGCGTAATATTTGAGGTAATTTGTTACACAATAGCAATGGATAACTAATATAACAGTAGAGCCATCAGTTCCAACCTCGGTAGTCAGTGTGTGCTGGTAGACTCTGGGTAACATCATATTCACCCCATTTACTCCTCCAGCTATGGGAGCAATGGCAACTTTCTGCAGCTGCCAATCTCTGGGTAATGCCACCTTCCCCTTCGCAGCATTTTCATCACCTTTGTCACTTTTTTCCTATGCTAAATTCTCTCTGTCTGAACTATCTAAATGGTGATTGATACATCTACATAACCATTTTTTCCTGCAAAGGAGATTAAGGGGAATCACATTATTCTAAATGCAGCCATGTCTTTTTTGATGTTAAAAAAATGTGATGCAACTTTTGGTTTGTTTTTTAAAAAGCGAGTAGAAGTTTATTTCTCCACAGGTCTTGGTTTCTGGGAAAGCTTCAAAAGGTGGAGTCATCTGTACATTTTTCTCTGGATATAGTAGGTATATATCCCTGCCCACCTGCAGGCAGCAAAGGCAATGCATAAGGGATTCTGAAGGACACACAGTGGTTTCTTCTCCATTTTTATGTGGGAGTCCATGGAAGTACAATCGCTGCATGCTCCCTGTAACTGGAATAAAACAATACAGCACGTGTATGAGGGCAAACTCTTAATTCAGCAGGTGAACAGCCATATCGACTCCATTTCCCCTGGAGACTGTGAAACTAGAAAGAAACCTATGTAGCAGGCTGGAGCAGCCTCTGATGAAGCTCAAAAGAGAGGTGGCAAACTCACAACTACACAGCAAAAATACCAAGTCAGACGCAGCAAAAGAACAAAGGGAGAGAAAAAGACTTGTCATAGAGGCCATATCCATTCACCCACAGAACACCCGGTGAAGAAAATGAGCTACACTTCTCCCACTCGAAGGCTTGGGGAGAGGGAGACATTCAGGGAAACCACAGGAGCAGAAAATTAGATAGTTTATCTAAGAGAGAAGAAATGAACTAAAGTGTGCTTTTGATATATGGCTGAAAGAGAGGGCAAATGCGAAATACCAACGTATACTTGGCATCGGAAGACTGCCTTTTATCCAAAGATCTCAGAGCAGTTTGAGTCTATTAATTGACTTGTGAGACAGTTAAATTATTATTTGTTCATTTTTTTAAAGCAGGATTTTATTCTAAAATTTGCTGAGCATTTTACAACCCAAGAATATTCGTTATTCCCCAAATAATCTGATGACATACAGTGTGGCCATTCCTATTTGGTATATGTGGAAACTGACCCTCAGAGAAGTTTGGTACCACACTGAGGATCAGAGGAGGACAGAGGATCAGAAATGAACATGTAAACACTGTTTAAGCAATGGGGAACTCTGTGGAGACAACTCAGTGTTTTCTATGGCTAGTCCTTTGTGGCATCTGTGGTAGGCAGAATAATGGCCCCTCAACGGTATTCACATCTTAATCCCTGGAACCTGTGAATATGTTAATTTATGTGGCAAAGGGGACTTTGCTGAGGTGATTAAGTTAAGGATCTTGAGTTGGGGAGATTATCCTGAATTATCTGCGTGGGCCCCTCTTTCCCTTACAAAGACCAAAAAGGGAAAGAGGAAGGTAAGAGAGTCAAAGAAGAAGTGATGATGGAAGCAGAGATTAGAGTGATGTAAGGCCATGAGCCAAGGAATGCAGGTAGCCTCTAGAAGCTGGAAAGGGCCAGAAATATATTTCCCTCTAGACCCTCCTGACAACCCATTTTAGTCTTCTGACTTCCAGAACTGTAAGATAATAAGTTTATGTTGTTCTAAGCCATTATGTTTGTGGTCATTTGTTACAGTAGCAACAGGAGACTAATACAGCATTTTGGAGGAGTGGAGATCTGGATGATTCCCTGACACTACAGACCTAAAATTTTATTTTCTGAGTATTTGGGTAGCATGATTTAATAATTTGGGGGGAGGCAAGAATTACTTGGGTATTTATTCATGACAGTAATGGATTTAATAGTTTGAAGGAAAAGAATAATGGCAGTAACCACAGTAATAGTAATGGGTAATAGTTATTAAGGCTTAACACGTGCCAAGTGCTGGGTCAGCCTCTTGAGGTGCCTCTGTCTCATTTCTTACAGCGACTCTACAAAGTAATAATTATTCTCATTTTCCAGAGGAGGAAACTGAGTCTGAGAGCCATTCAGGTAGTGAGGGAGCTGACATGTGCACACCAGTATATCTGACTCTTAACCACTACTTGAAATAGCTTTTCTAAAGACTTCTTAATTCATTGAAGGGAAAGAACGAGTCGTGTGAAGGGAAGCTGTGATAGAAAGTCAAGGACAGGACTCTCTTGTCACTGAGGTGCTAACTCTGCCTCCCCAAGAAGGAGGTGAGGGACAACATCACCTTTCCTTCTAGCACTTCAGCCAACCACTTTATAAAGTACCCACCATCAGAGGGCAACACCTTTCCCCCACTCTTTCTTGCCAAGATACACCTCTATTAAAAGCAAACAAGCAATTTCACGTTGCATAATGAATGTCTTTCCTACCAGAGGCAACTACAAGGGTGCAGAGGCCCTGGGGCTTTAGCTAACATAAATGAGGAGGGAGCTTCAGTGAGTGGAATCAGGAGGATTTGAGTTGAACAGGCCACAGTCTTAATGAGATACTGTTAGAACTAGCATCATCAAGTTTGGTATTGGTTAGAACAGAAATAATTCACAATGTTATAGGCACTATTGTAAAATGGACACTTATAATAATACCTTCTTCATAGGGTAATTGTGCGCATTGAATTAATAAAGGTAAAGTGCTTTGAATGGTTCTGTAAAAGTGTAGCTGTTACTCTACCGCACTCACTCCTGCGGCTAACAGCGCCACTATGGCTATCAGCACTGCTGTGGTGACTGCAACACCGTTGCTACTACCCCCACTATGATTACTACCCTATTGCTATGAGTACTATCCTGATCACGGTTACTTTTATTTCTATTACCACTGACTACCCCTGCTATCATCACTATTATTTCAAATACTACCATTACTACTATTGTTACTACAATAATTATTACTATCACTACCACTATTGTCAATGTTCAGATATGGCAAATGCTTCCAACGTGGTAAATATGCAACACAGCCTTCTGTACCTTCAAAAAAGTGGCCAGAGCAAATCCTCAGGACATCCTGGGTTTGGCTGGCTATACTTCCTCTCTGGCTCTTTTCTCTGGGCTGTTGGCACTCCTTTTGCTACTGCTCAGGCTTGGACAAAGTGGCTGTCATTGCCCTGAGCTCTCTGAGGTAGCAACTCTGCTTGCTTCACTAATCCTTGTCAGTGACAAATACTCCTCAAATCTATTCCCAGTGGCCTTTTGAAGTGGACAAACAACTCCACAGCCATGAAATATCATGTTTTAAATAGAAGGCACTGTGTCAAATGTCATCAACAGCTCAGCCAGAGGGCTGCTGATCTCAGACTGATTCAGATAGTTTTCAGATAATAATAGGAACTAACCTCTATTGAGTGCTTATCAGACCTTATCAAGCACTTTTTGAGGCACTAAACACAGATTGACTTATTTAGCCCTCTGCAAAACTTTATGAGGCAGTTCCTACTATTAATTTCAAATAAGAACAGGTGAGAGCACTGAGGCACAGAGAATTTGAAGCCCTTGTTCAAAATAACATAGTAAGTGGGAGAGCTGGGTTTTGAATGCAGGCAGTCTAACTCCAGAGAAGACACTGCTGGCCATCACAAACCAGCACATTGGCTTCACTGTACACAGCATTCTAGTCAAAGGAGGTTAGGTCCTAGTGAGAAAGCTGCCCATAGTAGGTGCTCAGTAAGTGCTAGACCAGGGAATGAATGAAAAAACAATGGGTGGAAGAATGAAAGTAACCTAACACATCATTTGTGTGAGTGAAGAAAGGAGGAGGCATTTGTGTATTCTAAACCCTGAAGGGGCAACTCAGTTAACTGCAGGAACAGATTGGAAAGGGAGTCACGGAGGTCAAGAAGGTACTGGTAGAGATCTATCTACCTTGCTGGAGATCTAGGGAATTTGCCACTAGGTTCTCAGCCTCTAAGGGTCTTCCTGGGCTTCCTGGGTCTGCTGGTGGCTGCAAGCGACCTTGGCTTGGACCCGAGAAGTATGGAACACAGTAAGGTTCCATCCTCTGCAAGTTGGCCCCTGTCTCTGATGTGGAGATTGATTTGTTTGCTCTCTTAGGTACTAACAGTTACGGGCCATAGAATTTTAGTGTTGAAAAACTCCTTGAAGATCAACCTCTCCCATTCTCCTCACTAGGAAACCGAGTCCCAAAGGCATCAAATGACTTAACGAGACCACAACACCAGAGAGGAGCAAGTTTCCCTGATTCTCCAGGAACTAACCCACATCTTTAATTATGGTTTATTTGTTTGTTTGCCCTGATCTGGCAACAGTTTCTTGCGCCGACTTAAACACCTTGGTGTTTCAGATAAAATGGTTGGCTTGAGCCAGGGCCTCAGGCACAATTTGCCTTCCATAATACTGGATGCAACAAAGACCTAATTAGCTGATTAATCTCCACTGCATTCCCTTGACACAAGGTCATACAACTTTCATCTTTAAGATGGACAAACTAAGGTAGTTTGCATTTTCCTTCACTTAATATTTAAAGCCTCTTTATAAGAGGAAACAGTCCCAAAGAATTCTATTTGCACTTACATTAATATCACTTAATTAAAAACATTTTTCAGCATTGCAACATATAGAACAACTACGTTAGCTGCAATGTATGTTCCTGTAGCAGCAAAATTTTGCCTGTTTATCTAGTTAACAAATATGAGCATCATAAGACTGTAATAAATTATTTAGAGGGTATTTACTTTTAATTATTATTTTCTCAATAAATTCTAAAATTCAATTCCATAGAAACCAAGATGACTTAGTTACACAGAAATGTTTCACACTGGACTCATTTTGGCTTTCTGCAAGTGACTACATTACTTTATTAAAAATTTCTTTTGTCTTTAATAAGGGAGAAAGGGAGAGACCACTGTGTCATTTAATGGCTCACTCTGTCCTGCCTAGCATGCTAACTTCTCTATAATTGTACTTTCCCGTAGTTCTTCCTCCTGAATAGAAAATATTAAATCTCCTGTCCAAATCTCCACTCTAATTATTACTCCTATCTGACATAAAAGGGTGATTAAAGTAACTCATGTCTCAAACCAATTTGATATATGATAATAAAAATTTCTTGTCGAATTCCAATGTGATCTGAATGATTTAGTTGTATACACATAGCCTGTTACTGATTTTTTCCCTACTTTGATAATTCAGCACTACTTGTCTTTGGATTTTCTCTAGCTCAAAAGGAAAAAGGAATGCCATTGTTATTCTCACTCTCACCAAACCTTTTATTTATAAGCGACCACTTATTAGTAGTCACATACATTCCACAGTATTATAATCCAGGTGAGTAATCTAACCCTAATACCTTCCAGTTGTGGATGGGTACACACATTTTTGTTGGTTCAATGGCTTACACTTCAACCTGATTCCAAGATATTCCCTAGTTCCCTTCCCTCTGTTATGTCTCTCTTCCATTATTCCATTATTTGAGTCTTGTAGGATTAATATGAATTAGCACAGAAAATGGAACTTAAGTGTCTGGTCTGAAGGCCCGTTCTTCCTTTGAAGAGCTCACAACAGAGAAAAAATGTAGCTCCAGGAATCGTTTCCTTTTATTTGTGACCCCACCAAGGAGCCACTATTTTTCCATTTCATAGATGGAGATATTAAGACAGAATCAGCTTGGGGACTTTGCTTCAGGTTATATAGTGAATAAAGGTTGCAGTCAAGAGGAACAAAACACAGGAACAGAAGTCAGTTAAATAAATAAACTCATTGCCCCATGCACAGTATTAGCTGAAAATGCTAGTATAAAACTCAAGGAAGGTTTAAGTAAAGTTCTGGGTGATAGAGCCTTAATAGGAATTTAAGGACATTTAGGAGCTGCTTCTAAGCTTGTGAGGCCATGATTATGGAGGAAGTTACAACTCTTTCTTACAAAATGTCTCTTGGTGCTATTGTCAGACAGTTGGTCTAAGCCACTATGGCAATTCTTATTTTGTTATGTTTTCCCAAACCCCTTTTGGTGTTTTATCTACTGGAGCATTCATCTGAGACAAACAGCTTATGTACTCTTTCTAGCCAAGCAGAAATCAGAATGAATGAGAAAATCGCCTAAGAAAATCTGTCCTCCTGATTTCCCACATGAAGCTGGCTAAAGAGTCACCGTTCCCCTGACAGAGGCTTCTGCAGGCTCCACCAGTACTTGTCAATTGCCTGGCTTGTCGCGGGGATACTGGCAGCTGCTACTTCCACTTCTTCAAAATGAAAACTGCAAATAAGTATATTCAAAATGTATATCCATCCTAGTTCATCCTTCCAG
Organism: Camelus bactrianus; assembly: GCF_048773025.1. NCBI lineage: Eukaryota > Metazoa > Chordata > Mammalia > Artiodactyla > Camelidae > Camelus > Camelus bactrianus. The sequence continues at coordinate 74,186,199 of NC_133540.1, forward strand.
CTGTTTTCCTGGGATTAGACTAGTGGTGTAAGAGAAATCTCTGAGCCTTATTGAAATCCAGACTTGCCCAGCCAGTGGCTTCAGTTATTTATTTCTATTTACCTATATTCTTATTTATACAAACATTTACTATATACCATGCACTGTGCAAATAGCTTTATATGCTATATTAGTTCAGGCTGCTATAACAAGATACCACAGATTGGGTGGCTTTAACAGTGGAAATTTATTTTGCACAGCTCTGGAACCTGGGAGAACCAAGATCAGGATGCCAGCAGATTTGGTGTCTGGTGAAGACCCTCTTCCTCATCTTCCGATAGTTATCTTCTCATTGTATCCTCACGTGATGAAGACAGTGAGCCCTAGTCTCTTTCTTTTTTTATAAGGACACTAATCTCATCCTGGTAGCTCTACTTTCTTGACCTTATACAAACCTAATTACCTCTCCAAACCCCCTACCTCCTAATACTATTACATTGAGGATTAAGGTTTTGACAGACATTATTTGGAGACATAAATGTGCAGTCCATAACACATATATGTCATTTAATCTCAAAACAGCCCTACAATATAAGATCTTGTGGTCACTCACAGTGAAAAAAAAAGTGATAATTAATATATGTATGTTCATGTATAACTGAAAAATTGTGCTCTACGCTGGAATTTGACACAACATTATAAAATGACTATAACTCAATAAAAAATGTTTTTAAAAAAAAAAAAAAAAAAAAAAACCAGCTCTACAAAGTGGGTATCATTACCTATAGATGAAAATACCAGCCAGGTTTAAATGACTTGCTGAGGTTACCCAGCTGAGTCGCATACTCAGGTCTGACTGACTCCAGGGCCTATGTTCCCAATTAGGGTGCTACGTGCTGGGGACTTGACTTTCTAGTCTTTCAGAGTTAAACCTCTTCAGTGGTCCTTGCAGATGTACCATCTTGGACATGTGTTCTTAAAGGGCCATTGGCACTTACAGTTTTTGTATACTTCCTAGGGACTGGTGGTAATGACTCAGGCTTCCTGGGAACTCAATTTTCATGCACCTAATTTGGCTATTGATCTGGTCCCAGACCTCCTGGTTTGTGTTTGTGGATGTGTGCATATCTGTGTGAGTGTGTGAGTGTGTATGTGTGCGTGTGTGTGTGCTCTCTGGTTTGGAGTGTCAATTACTGATGATCAGAGTTTCCCTCATCTTTTTTTTTTTTTTTTTTTTTTTTTTTAGGGAGACTTCTTAGTGTTTCTTTTATTCGAAGGTATAGTTGAGTATGGCAGTTTTCTGAGAGATCCTTTTCTCTTAATTCAGCAAAGACAAGTGGAATATTTTAGAAGAAAACAAAGGCAAAAGCAATCAACACCAACCCCCAAACACCTATATACATGCACTCAAAAATATATGCAACATAGATGGAGATGCATTTTCAGAGCACAGATTGATTATCTAAAGCAAGGTAGACTAATAGTTTCTTGATGGCATTGCCAAGACTTACTTCTGAGCCTTTAATTCTGCATATGAGCCCATGATTATTCTCATTGTGGTTAGGCTCTCCTTCATCTATACAGGCACTCAAGCAAGTCTTTCCTGAATGTAGAAGGCTTTTCTCTGTGGTTTCACAGTTCCTGCCTGGAATACAGGCTATATGATGCTCTGATCTCACCTTCCCTTGTTCTCATACCCTCCATTTGCAGCTTTCAGTGTCATTTACCTTCTTTGGGGGTTAGGGCAGTGGCTGGGCTTGCTCTCTTTTAAGTTTCTGAAGCTTCTATGGTTGAAAGATCCTTTCTGGAAGTCTCTTCACTCTGGTTGAGCTTCTTGTCAGGGGGAAAAAAAAGCCTACTTTTCTTCCAGTTTCAAAACTTTGCAACACCTGTTGGATTTCTTACTATGTTTCTACTTCAGTCCTAAGGGATATCTCCCTGCTCATTTGCAGGGATGGGATTTGGGAATTTACCTAACCAAAAGAACTGGGTAACAGAAAAATACCTTATACACAGAGTGGCAATAATAAGCATACGAGAGAAGGAATATTGATTTTCTGTATGCCGTTCTCATATTACTATAAGACATAAAATAGGAACTGAATAATAATAATAATGAGCTTTTTGGAAAGCATACATTTTCCCCTTTAGGCTGCCCCCTCATTCTAAGCCTCAGTCTCACATTCATGGAAATCTCATAATGATGAATACCAGTTATGATGTTTTGGATTGCAATTAACAGAGATCACCTCTGATTGTAAAGCAAGGAAGAGACATATAGAAAGCATAGTGGAGGTCATGTTTGGAAATTGAACGTGACCTTGAGAGTTAAGAAATAAGGAAATCTGGCTATGTTCCTGTTGTGGTTACACTTCTGTTATAAGTACCTTTAACCAACCCTTTATCTTTGCCTCACTTGCACAAAGTTAGGAGGTGAGTGAGAACATCTGACAGGCTGAGCCTTGACTGTGTGCCCACATTGCCTACAGGGGATGGGGAGAGGAAAGATCTAGTCTCTAAAGCTTCCTCTGTGCGAGCTTCTGGGAACCCTCTAAGAGTATGCTTAAGGAGGTAGGAGGTAGGTATTCCCCAAAACCAGGAAGGGGACAGGTTAAATGCTATACTGCCATCAAAAAAAAAAAAAAAAAAAAAAAAAAAAAAAGACACGGAAGACAAAGACCATAATGGGAGAAAAAAAAATCCGATAGCTAGTGCAATGTATTTTCTCAGTACTGTTTTTTAAAAAAATCTCACTTAGTATTCTTAACACTGTTCTCAATTTCTATAGCCCTCCTTTTTGTCCTCTTTCTTAAACACATACTTTTTAGGTTAGCAATTGCCTTAACACTGTTAACATTTTATACTGAGACCATACAGTGCTGCTAAAGTGTACAGTCAGAATTGGATTCAGAAGATTGATGTCCTCTTCAGGCTGCAGACCATCTGATTACTGGATCTCCTTTGGGCAATGAAGCTGCCTCCTTTTTCTCCTCTCTCGACCGTCAAGCTTGCACCACAGTAATAATATTTAATAAGAGCTGCAGTAAAACGATGTCATTGCTTCTCTGATGGTCAGAGTGGAACGCAGCTCCAAATAAAACAGGAGTGATAGTCGTACAGATAATACAGTTGTTTTAGTTCTTTCACCTTGGGAAAGGATGAGGCAGCCTGAATGTTGATTGATGCTTGTCTCTTATAGCTTACTGGAATACTACATTAGGTGTTTGGGTGAAATTGTGAGGTGCACTTGATCATGTATTAAACATTTGCAAGCTATTTGCTGCTGTAGATTCTGACTGGATCTTGAAAAACAGCCTTGCTAGTTCAGGATAAAGGAAATAAAGCCTTTGTGTTTTTGCCAGCTCTGCCTGAATCAGGTGACTTTTTATGAGGATATCCAAGCACTTTGCCACATTCATCTGTCTTTTTCTCAAGTCATCCAACAATAAGTGAAGAATAATATGAAGATACAGGGGAACTTGTTTAAAAAAAACCTCTACATATAGAAATCAAAATTTACAAAACAGAAAAATTGTGGGGAGGTTATTTTTTTCGTTTTGGTTTTACAAAAGGATTCACATCAGGATTTCTTTAAATTGCAAAGTCCCTTGCTGGATTAAGAATATGACTGAATCACTCAGAAATACATCTATTATGAAAACTAGCCATATGTCATCTAATTTTATAACTGAACAGCTGGAAATAATTCAGAAAAAAGTCATAGAAACTTAGTGTAGCTCTAGGAAGAGGATGTAGGATACTTGATTTTCATTCCCTTACTCTCCTAGACAGAGAAGAGCTTCCATGGAAATAAAAACTGGGCCACTTCTTTCCACACACCTAGAAGATTCCTGCATTAAGTCATGACATAATCATAAGATCATTCTACTATTGACAGTGACATTTTCAAACTATGTTGTGAATAACATATTACATTGATGGTCTGAATTTTCTGCTTTGGAAAAAAGAATTTTACCGAGGTTGATTTCTAAAAATAAAATGCATTTCAAGAAAATATTATCTTTGGATTCCCTAATGTGTAATTAAAGGGAAGACATTTCACTGTAGCCTTTTTGGATCTTAGTTTCCTCACCTGAAAAATACATTTAAAAAAATTGGGATATAATCAACACATAATGTTAAACGAGTTTTAGGTGTACAACATAATAATTTGTTATTTGTATATATTGCAAAATGACCACCACAGAAAGTCTAGTTAACATCCAAAATGACAGTCTTGAACTAGATAATCTCTGGGGACTTTCATAGTTTCCAAATTTGCTACTTAATTCTTTATAGGAGTGACATAAATCCTATGTTTCTGAGATTCTATTCCCTTTCCTTTGCTTAATTCAAATCCTACATTAAATCACTGATTGATCTATTCTATGCTTTATCTTCTCATCTAATAAATATACTTTTTAATTGAAGTATAGTCAGTTTACAACATTGTGTCAATTTCTGGTGTACAGCAAAATGTTTCAGTCATACGATACATATATATATTCATTTTCTTATTCTTTTTCATTATAGGTTACTATAAGATATTGAATATAGTTCCCTATGGGTATACAGTATAAATTTGTTGTTTCTATTTTATATATAGTAGTTTGTATCTGCAAATCTCAAATTCCCAATTTATCCCTTCCCACCTCCTTTCTCTTCTGGTAACCATGTTTGTTTTCTATGTCTATGAGTCTGTTTCTGTTTTGTAAATAAGTTCATTTGTGTCTTAATAAATATACTTTTAACTTAGTGTTTTAAAGCCTGTGTCCAGACTCATAGCTAGTTAGAGGTCTGAAAAACAGTGCAAAAGAATGTTGGGTGTACCTAGATTCATTTTTTATTTTAATGAGGAACAAAATCTTAGATTGTTACACAGTGGGCATGCAAAAAGAATAAAAGTGTAAGGAATGAGAACTCATAGAGCCAATGAGTAGAGCCTGGTGAAGATCTTGAAGCACCTGTGGTGGTTCATCATTATCCTGAATGAGCCGTGGGTCTGGTGGGTTACAGTAAGATCACCTCATTAAAAGGGATAATGAAACAAGGACATGGAAGAAACAGCCCTGAGAATACTGTTGCTCATGAAAGCCATGTGATGGTTGACTCTGAATACTGAAAATATTTTTTAGCCAAGTAAAGATGAATATAGGACTTTCCACATTGTCTTGAGCAATGACTTCTGACACTAACTACCCAGTGTCAGACTTAGGACAAACCTCACAGGTTAAGGGCACAGTCCCACACAAGACTTTCCTACTTCAGACACCAACCACAGACTTGGGGGTTCCCAGGCCGTGCTCACTTATGATCAACTGGCTACAAATTTGGGGGTTCCCACTAATTTGGGATAATTTGCTAGAATGACTCACAGAACTTGGGCAAGTGCTCTACTTATGACTACCATTTTATTATAGCAAAGAGGATAAAAATCAGAACCAGCCAGCAGAGATGCATAGCATGAGCTATTCTCTTCCCCTTGAGTCAGGATGCATCATTCTCCCAGACTCACCAGTGTGTAACAATACACATAGAGTGCTGCAACTACAAAAGCTCATCCCAGCTTCTGTGTCTGGGGTTTTTATTGGTGCTTCATTTTGTTGGCATGATTCATTGAATTACTGGCCAAAAAGTTGAACTCAATCTCCAGCCCTCTTCCCCAGAGGTGGGGTTGATATCAGGTGGCTCAAAGCTCCAATCCTCTAATCACATGGTCAGTCTTTTCTGGTGTGGCAAGCCCCTATCCTGAGATACATCCTTAGCTTAAACAATGGCGGGCCCACCTTGAATGATCTTATAGGCATAAACTGTCAGGGTCCACTAAGAATAATAAAGACACTCCTATTACAATGGAAATTCCCAAGGATTTAAGGCTTCCTCCCAGGAAGTCAAGACAAACACTACCCACATTATTATATAACACCTTGCCTTTGCTTTTGCCTTTGCCTATTCTGTAAGGAGTACAAACTGCTAGTTCTATCTTTATTTGACAGGGACCTCATGGCTGGATTGAGGTCATTAATTGGGTTAGAGACCAGGTAAAGTGGTTAATAGCATGACTGTTTTGGGTTGTTGCCCCCTTCGATTTTGGCACAAGTTGGACTGGCCCTATTGGAGCCTCTGCCCTGGGCCTCCAGCAGGCCTGAGACTTATGGTGGGACAATCACAGTTCTCTGTCTGAACCAGGCCTCAGGTGGTCTGCCCTGTCTGTTTTTGTTTTTTCTTAAACGGAGATTCTGGGGATTGAACCCAGGACCTCGTCCATGCTAAGCACACGCTCAACCACTGAGCTCTACCCCACCCCCGTGGGCAAGAGGATGGCTGGTCTCCCACACCCAAACTAGCCCTTGGGGTCCTCCGCCATAGCACTGCGACCGACTGGGTGGAGGGGTATGGCAGGGGGCAGAGTGGGGCAGTGTCCATAAGGATCAGGGTTTGTCTGAGAAGCAGAATGAGCCAGACACCTTAACGACACGTCTAGGACAAGGCGCCTCTGGTACCTGGGTGTTTCTCCTCTCGGGACTCTCCCGCCCGCCCCTGCGAACCCCGAAATCTCGCGAGATCAGGCTTCCTGTGGGAAGAGGAGGCGGCAGTGTCTTGGCCTGGATTCCGCCATTTGTCCAGCCTCCCTGGACGTTTACCGCAACCGAGGCCTCCTCTTTCTGCCCTGCTGTCTGGACTCAGCCTTACTTTCCCTATCCTCTCCCATTCATAGCCACAGAGTGCACCCTGAAGGCTCCAGCGTGCCTTGCTTCCTTTATGGGGAACCCCACATTTCACCTGCCCCGACCAGGCTGCGCGAGCGTCTCCCGCGGTGTTCAGGAGAAGAGAACGTTCCCGGATTGAGGGGCTCGGTGGAGAAAGCAGGTGCTCCGTCATAGACTGCCAGCACTGGGGCTGGGGCAGAAAGAGACAGGAATGCCCTGAGGCCGTTCTTCAGTGGAGCCGCTCCAGGTAAGGGTAGTGACGGTCTCTTGAGAAGACTGCTGGGTCCCTGGCTGCCGCCAACCCCTGTCAGGGGGACAGCTGACCCCTGGAACAACGAGACAGTGTGTTTTTAGTTGCTGTGGCCGTGGACCTTGGCAGACATAGGATTGGCGCACCAGGAGCCTGTGTGAGCCGCTGCCGAAACCCCTGAGGAAAAAAAAAAAAGGAGCTTAGGATGGTTTGTTTTATCCTGGTTCCACCACTGCCAACTTGAAGATCTTGGGCAAGTTATTTAACTTTTCTAAGCTTCACTTTCCTCATCAGTAAAATGGTAGCTTACCGTGAGGAAGTAAATTAATGCTTGTAATATGCGTAGCATAGTGCTGGGCACATAGTAGAAGCTCAGGGTTTGCCATTAATGATTACTTTTGGATTTTTGAATAGCCATTGAATATTACTAAATCTTTTTTTTAAGGTAGCATACCCTAAATATTGCCAGGTCAGTGGTTTTAACAGACTTTTAGAGGTCTATCCCTTCGTTAAAAGGAAACCCTTCACAAAATCCTAATCTGTAAAGCAGATTAAATCTATGCAAGGCTGAGTTCCTCTAGTTGAAGAGGGTCTGGCTCATCTAGCCCCTCTTCTATCTCTGGGTATTGAGTCATGTTCAAAGTGCGCTTGAGAACTGGTCAACAGCACTGCCAGTCTGGCTTCCTTCCATCCGCCTCCCACTTAGCTCCTACATCAGAGGCACCTCTGTACAATGTCAAAGTCAGGCTGTAATTTTCTTATTTCAGTTTCTCCATGAGTGAAATGGAGAGGATAATGCCAGCTTTGTTGTGACAGTGAATTAGATAATGTCTGCAAACTAGTTTGAGTTTTTGGAGATCAGCTTTAGGGACAAAGACCCTTGCTATCTCTTAATTTCTAGCTTGCTTCTTAAATATGGTATTCCAAACACACTACTTAAAAATGGGTCAAACCCTTATTCTGTGTAATCTTAGGATAGGATGGAAGTAGTGATTGTCATAAAAAAAAAAGTGCTCTGCTTAATAGAGAAGAGAGATTTTGAATTAGAGTTACTTAGAAAGTCCATTGGGTGACCAGGAGAGAGAGGACACGTGGCAGCATTTTCACAAAGCTGGCTATGAAGCTGAGTTATAATCTGTCATTCTGGTCTTTCTTGAAATTTAATGTCCTTTACTGAAGTCTGAGACAGACTCTTACTATGGGCTTCTGCTTCTAGTATGATTAGTTTCACAGCTGAGTTTGCACTGCATACTTGAGTTTGGTCCTGTTTCCATCACATTATCAGAGGAAAGTCTGTAGCTTTTTTGGACATTGGAGGAATGGAAGTGATAACACTTATCTCAAAGGTTTGTTACAAAGATTATGAGATAATACATGGAAAGCACAATGCCTAATAACATAGTAAATGATAACTAGATAGCTGTTTTAAATACCATGAGTATTATTAAAATTTTAAAAATCAAGGTATAATTGACATAACATATTAGTTTCAGGTATACAAAATAATGATTCTATATGTATTGCAAAATGATCACCACAATAAGTCGAGTTAACATCCATTGCCATATATAGTTACAATTTTTTTTGTGATGAGAACTTTTAAGATCCTCTATGCTAACTACTTTCAAATATGCAATATAGTATTATTAACTGTAGTCACCATACTGTACACTACATTCCCATGACTTACTCATTTCATAAGTGGAAATTGTACTTTTTGACTCCTTCACCAACTTCACCCTCCTTCCCCTCCCTTCCTCCCCCTATACCCTCCTTTCCCTGTGTCAGGCAACCACCAATCTGAGCTTTTTTTTTTTTTTTTATTCCACATATGAGTTAGATTATATGGTATTTATCTTTTTTTATTGGACTTATTTTACTTAGCATAATACTATGCAGATCCATCCATGTTGTTACAAATGGCAAGATTTCCTTCTTTTTAACAGCTGAGTAATATTCCATTTAACCCCCCCACATCTATCAGTGTATCTATATATACACCCCTCCACATATATGCCATATATACATATATACACACATATGTATGTATACACATATATATGCCACATCTTTATTAATTCATCCATCAGTGGATATTTCAATTTTCCATGTCTTGGCTACTGTAAATAATGCTGCAGTGACATTTGTAAATGATGCTGCATATATCTTTTCAAATTAGTGTTTTCATTTTCTTTGGTTTAATACCCAGAAGTGAAGTCCCTGGTCATATGGTAGTTATATTTGGAATTCTTTGAGGAAACTCCACACTGTTTTTCCATAGTGGTTGCATTAGTTTGTATTGCCACCAACAGTGCAAAAAGGTTCCCTTTTAGCCACATTTTCATCAGCATTTGTTATTGCTTGTCTTTTTGGTAATAGCCATTCTAACAGGTATGAAGTGATTTCTCATTGTGCTTTGGATTTGCACTTTCCTGATGATTAGTGATATTGAGCATCTTCCCATGTACCTGTTGCCCTTCTGTATGTCTTCTTTGGAAACATGTCTATTCAGATTCCTTGCCTATTTTTAAATTAGATTATTTGGTTTTTTGGGGGTATTGAGTTGTATGAGTTCTTTATGTATTTTGGATACTAATCTCTTATCAGATAAATGATTTGCAAATATTTCCTGCCATTCAGTAAATTGCCTTTTCACTTTGTTACAGTTTTTGCTGTGCACAGGCTTTTAGTTTGATGTAGTCTCACCTGTACATTTTTGCTTTTGTTGCCTTTGTTTCTGGTTGAGATGCAGAAAGTCATCTTCAAAATTGATGTCAAGGAGCTTATTGCCTGTTTTCTTATAAGAGTTTTATGGTTTCAGGTCTTACATTCAAACCTTTAATCCATTTTGAGTTACTTTTTTTTATGGTGTAAGATAGTGGTCTAGTTTCATTCTTTTGCATGTGGCTGTCCAGTGTTCCCAATTCTATTTACTTAAGAGACTATCCTTCCCTCACTGTATGTTCTTGGTCCCTTTGTCATAAGTTAATTGACCATATATACATATGGGTTTATTTCTGGGCTCTCTATTCAGTTCCATTGAGCTATATGTCTGATTTTATGGCAATACAATACTGTTTTGATTACTTTAGCTTTGTAATATAGTTTGAAATCAGAGAATGTGCTGCCTAGTATTATTAATTATAAGTTTGTCATCATGGATGCTAAATATCTGCCCATCTATATCTATGACCCTGATCTAAAATTCCAAGTTCTAAAATCATCAAAATGTTAGAACTTGAGGTGTAATGCCCTTCCACGACTGGAAAACCTGAGCCTAGGAGAGATTTTGATTTTCTCAAAGATAATCTGGGAGTAGTTGTTATGTAAGTCTTCATTATCTGTGCTCTTGCAGTTATGAGCTTTCATGCAGGAAACAAAGCTCCTTATGCTCCCCATCAAAATGAAGCAACCACTTACAATATTTATCTCCATTCCAGTATCCTTGGGTAATATTAGCTTCTGTTTCTGCTCATCTTATCAACATCTCTTTAAACTAGTTTCTTGTTGATTGCCTCAAGTTGTTAACTTCAGACAGTACAATAAAAAGAAAAGCAAAACTGATTGCGAAGTAAAATTGCAAAGCTTGTAAAGGATACAGGATTTCATGAAGGTGATGAAAATGATATTGGAGAACTGTTGAATTAGCAAATACTTATTGGGTATCTTCCATGTAGCAGGTAGTAGGTATTGGAGACTAGCCCTGAATAAGTCAGACAAAAATCCCAGCCTTCATGGATCTGACATGCCAGGCTTACACAGAACCAGTGACAAATGGATCTGGCACTTGAAGCAGTCAACAATCAGAATAGAAAATTAACAAAGAAGATGACATGATAGATGCTTTGGTAATTTAAAAACATGGTCACAAATTTTTTGACACTTCTCTTATAAAAGGTAGAGCCTGATTCTTCTCATTTTGAGAATGGGCTGGCTTTGGAGATTTGCTTCTAAGGAATAGAATATGGCAGAAGTGATGCTATATAACTTCCCAGGCTAGGCCATTAAAAGTGATAAGGCTTCTGCCTTTCCTCTTGGCCCCCTGACATGCCATGTATAAAATCTAGCTATCTGAAGCTACTATGCTGGAAAGATCATGTAGTGAGATCAGGGAGAGAGAGAAAGAAGCCTGAGGAGCCCTTGCTATTTTGGCCTCCAGTTGAGTCTTTCCATCCCAGGTGTCAGACATATAAATGAGTAGGCTGGCAAATAATCCCAGCCCTCAGACTTGGACTGTTTCAGCTGATAAGTGGAGAGTGACAAGCTGTCCCCACTGTACCCTGCTCAAATTGCCCCTTTGTGAGCAGGATAGGTGGTGTTATTTTAAGCCACTAAGTTTTGGCGGTAATTTGTCATGCAGCCATAATAAGTAGAACAATACCTCAAAAGAGAATGATACGAATATCAAAAGAAAATAGAGACCCATGAGAGAACTGAAGAAACCTTTGAATATTTTGCAAAAATAGCCCTCTTTATGATCATTCTGTAAAAGTCAAATGAGAAGTGATGGATCTTAAGTTGAGTTGTCGTTCAGTTCTTTTTGGGAAAAATAAATGGAACCCCCCCATATTAAGACTTAATATTTAGGGGATTGGAGGAATAGCTTAGTGGTAGAGCACATGCTTAGCATGCACGAGGTCCTGGTTTCAATCCTCAGCATCTCCATTAAAAAAAAAAGACAATGTTTAAAGATGTTTAGAACCTACATTCTGTTAAATATAAGATATGATATAGATAGTCTCTTAATATATACTTTCATTTTTCTAAATAAAGTTCTAATCAAACCCTCCCGGCCCACCATGATTTACTCTTCAAATTTGTTCTCCATGGGAAGTGGAGTCATGTTAACTGACTTTTTCTCATTACCCTGTTTTCTTAGGATGTCTTGTAGCAGTGACAGGAAAGGAAGTGGGATTGAGGAGGAGTTTGATTTATTATTATTGTTATTATGATTGTTATGATTGTGGCTTTCCTCTGGTGAGCTCTGGAGGAAGTATGGAGCACCTTTTTAACATCAGTCTGAAGTGTAAAAAGTGAATCAGTTAAGAGGAGAAAGAGTATATGTAGGGTCGTCATTGTATTTTAGGTGTTGTAGGGTGGTATGATGGTCTTACCAGAGGTTCTATAAACCTAACCAGGTTTCTGTAACAAAGTCCCTGCAATTGATTACCAAGATCTTGCCTTAGATCAGCTAGAACAGCGCAATCCATAGTTCACTTGAACAAGCTTTCACTTTGAAAACCAAGACGCACAAATATCTTGAAGAAGGTGTTACACAGAAAATAAGGGGTCAACCATTTAAGTTTCAGTACTGAACTGCTTAGAGTTTTTGTTTTGCAGTAGGATCCCTTAGGATGAACCTGGTATTTTTGTATTGATTGCCTTTCTCTCTAATGTAGTTAGGGAGAAAAGAGAATTTTTACAGAATGTGGAATTTAGCAGAGAGAGAATGTATGAGACTGTCTGCATTTCCTCGCCTCTAGGCATGGTTTGCTCCTTGAAGGTTAGAGCCAAGGGAATTCTTTATCTTCCAACATTTTCATTTAGGGCAATCAAACACCACAATTTGCAGTCTTCAGCTTTAGGGAATCCCAGACTTCAATAAAGAGAATGGTATTTTATTATCTCCTTGAGTTGTTTTCGGAACTTTCAAAAAAAATCACACAAACACTTCTACTGGACTGGACGACTATAAGGGGGCAGAACAAACCACTTGAGTCTAGTTTCACTTAGGAAAGTAATTTTCATTGTTCAAGACACTTGTATTAAGGATACTACTACAAGTAAGGTTTTGGATTTCTTAGAAACCTCTTCTGTAAGTAGCCAGCACTTCTGTTATATTGAGTGCACAGATTGAGGAAGTGACAAGTCAAAGGGATTGTTCATGGTAGACAAATGGAGGGCTCCAGAACTTTGTTTTTCAATTAGCCAGCACAAACCTGATCTACCCTGTATGAGATTTTTTTTTTCCCCTTCAAAAATAAATCTGCTTCTGAAGTCTTACCAGGGTGAAATGAACATAGAGAGATTTGCTAATGCCCTTGAATGTGCTGTCAAAGGTTTCAGTCTCAGCCACGGCTTTCTGACTGCTACATGACCATACTCAAGCTTCTAAACCCGTTTCGTCTCAGTTTTTACATCTCTCAATTGAAGGTAAGTTGTAACTGTCTTGCAGTTAGGATCTGAAGCTTACATGAGGTGGCTTGTATAGTGGCCTCAGACAGAACCTGGCATATAGTAGATGCTGCATGAGTATTAAGTAGCAGCTTGCATGCTCCTGTGAGCCTCACCTTTCTATCTTTTTCATCACATCAGGACGTGGTGAGGATCAAATGTGTGTGACAAGGAAAAATGCAAGGGACAAATATAAGGCAAGTGGCTATTCACTTCCATGTAGGAAATAAGGGTGTCAGCAATAGATATGAATAGGGTGCCCTGAATGAGCAGTCTCTGAGATGAACAGAAACAGCTAAGGGGCTAGGTCACTGGAAGAGTCATTCATTAGGTATTAGTACCTGGGCTTAAGGACTAATGTTTCCACCACAAATGTAGGCCCTATCCTTATCCTGCAGGCAGAAGAAAAAAACACTGTCACTCCTCAGAAGTGGGCTTTCCATTCTGGCACCTGTGGCAAGTTGGTAGTCCTCCTCTCACCTGAACACTCGCCAGAGCGTTTGGGCTCTCATCCCTGATTTACCTAGATCAGTCTAGCCTTAAGCCTGTCAGTGAACCCCAAGATGGCCAACCCATCTTCTTTGCTCAGGGGCTGATAACAGAAGTGAGGGTAAGATGCTGAGCAGTGAATAATCCAGGGGACCTAGATGGAAAAATGCTGAGTCACAAACCAGGTGCAAAGGGTGGGTGCTGGTGTGCAATCAAAATAACTTCTTCACTTGGCAACATAGTTCTAAACAGGACCCCCTCACAACCCTTAAATGCTACTAAATTGAGTACTGTGATGCAGTAGAGGATGGCTAAGAAGTAGGGAGTTAAAGGTCAACCAGTTGGAGGAAGAGAGAATTTAAGTCATTAAGATTAGGTTTGTGCCCAATCTTGGGGGTAATTTGCCTGTTGCATCTAATGGAAGAGACATGAAACTTTGTCTTAACTTTGGATTCTCTCTCTTGCTCCTCTTTCTCTGACTTTGTCTCTATCTTTAGCCTTCTGTCTCTTGTCTCTGATTCTCAGTCTGTGTTTCCTCACCTGTCTGGTTGCCTGTGTCCCATCTCTTCGCTGCCTTTCTCTTTTTCTGTCCCTGAGTCTCTCTTTCTCTTTCTTTGTGTGTTTCTTTCAGAGAGAAAGGAAGTTTTCTTTTGCACTGTTTTTTATTAGATACAAAAAATAAGTGAATAAAAGCAGTTTATCTTTATTGCCTAAATGAGAGTTGTTGGATCCCGATCATCTCCTTCTCATGTTGACAGAGAGTGTTACTGACCCTTTTGAGTTGGACCCCAACAAGAGTCCTTCTGTCCAGTGTTGCTTGTGCCAGTAGAATGAGATGGAGTTTGGTTCAGAAGCAAAGGAAAGTTTTATTGTTTGATCAAAGAATGGAGAGGTGCGAGCTCATGCCCTAGAGCACACATGCTTTCCCTGAAAGGCTGTTTGTGGGGCTGCTTTATAGGGATCTCATCAGTCGGGGGAGAGGGAGGAGGAGGGGAAGGGGTGGAGTGCTCTTGAGGCTAGCGCAGCTGTGCTACTCGAGCTTCAGATCACAGTGCCGGGCACAGTGCCTCTGCACACAGCCCTCTGAGCTGAGGTGTCAGGTGCAGAATCTGATGTGTCTGGTGCAAGGCTTCTGCACATGGCCCCCTATAGGCAAGTGAAGCTAGACTAAGCAGAAAAGAAGAGGTTAGGCCTTATTACCTAGATTCCATCTTATTTTTCCTGGAGACACTAGTGGGCTTTGCTGGTGACAAGAGTACTCCATAATGTTCTAAGCACTCTTGTCTCAACTGGCCTTAAGCACTCTTCACGGAAACTAATCCAGGAAGAATGCAGGGTGGGAATTATTATCCTCATGCTTTAAATAGGGAAATCTCAAAGAGGTTGGAAACTTGCCTGAGGTCAGCCAGGTAGTGGGCTGGTGGCAGAGTCGAGGCTGGAGCATATGCTTCTACCAGAGGTGTCTCTCTCTCCACCACAGGGGTGGAGTCTCAGGACCAAGATGTTCCAACCTAGCCTTGTATGGTAAGATCTGGAATATAAGATCTGGGTCCAGGTTTAGGGTCAGTACTAAGGGTGCTGTGTACTCTACCTTCCAGCCTTTTTAGCTAGGTAGAGTCGATGATAAAGAACACAGGGTGGGAGTGAAGAAGTAGAAAGTGCAAAATGGAAAAATGGAACTTATATCCTATGGGAATGTGTGAAGGGGTGTGTTTAATTTCATGCAAGCTGTAATTACATTTCCTGGTTTCAAATCTCAACTGAGACCACTAACTGTGTGATCTTGGGCAAGTTACTTAACCCTTCTGAGCCTCCTTTTCTTTATTTGTAATATAAGGATAATTATGTTACTTACATAGTAAGGTTGCTTGTGAATATAAAATGAGACAGTCCACACCAAAATATAGTGAAGCAAGCACTCAGTGAAGGATGATGACACCAGCCCCAGTGTTTTGTTTTGTTTTGTTTTGAACATTAGCTGGGACTAATGTTAGCTGAGACTAACCCTACAAGCTGCCTCCTGAGTCACTATATTTATTGAGTGTTTATATCAGCTAGATATGATGCCAAGTTCTGTGGAAACAAAAGTAAACTATTTTCTGATCACAGAGCTATTATTGCCTGTTGGGTGAGACATGCCATCATGTTCCTGGGCAATTTCAGTACAGTGTGATTGATGTACGTTGAGATGAGGTAAACACAGGGTGGAATGGGAATCCAGAATGAGGCATCTAATCAAGGCTTCCCAAATCCAGACCCTGGTGCTACTCCTTTAATTTTCAGACCCTGGGCACACACTGCACAAACTCTCCTCCTTAGCAGATTTAGTAGGTAAGAATCACTGATAAGAATGGGAAGTACGGATCACCCTATGGGTCAGAAGCCTTACCTTGTAGGACAGACACCTCCACTGGAACACACAGGCCTTCCTGGAGTTTAGAGCATTAATAAAAATGGAGACTAACCCTTTCCAGTCATTTTGTTTGATCTTTCGTGACTTCCTCTACACAACATGCGCTGTAGGTGGAGACGTTTTAGCAGCGGGGACAGCAAGCAGCACTCACAGCTCAGGAGGGCCTCCCATCAGCACAGTTAGCATTGGCAGGGATATTCACATTTTGTGAGTAGCTACAAAAGGTATTTGCAACAGGCCTGCATCTCCCAGCTTTATCTCCATATGGGTCTCTTCTCACAATAACGTTTATAGAAGAGAAATGGCAGGGCATAGAGAAAACAAAAGCTGTGGCCTGTTCTCCAAAAACTGGGAGGACGCAGTAGAACTGCAGTTCCAGTTCCTCATGGGTAGCATCAACAGTTGTGCTGACTGCTTCCCACCCGGTAGACAGCAGAGGGCTTTGCTGTTTAGGACAGAAATGACAGGTGTTGGGGATGCAACATGTTCTCCTCTGCATCTCGTCATGGTCTGCAATACAGCATCGTGCTTCTATTTTAATGTTTTCTCTTTCTTGGGAACAGGGAAATTTTCTCCCAGATTAGACCAACAGTTTAAAAAGAAATTATTATCAGTGAAACATAATGATGTGAATACCCCTCTGTGATAAGATGAGGCTTTGCCAGGAAATTCACTGCTGTTGCTGATTTCTTTTTCACCGTTATTGATCACCACATTGTTCAACACAGTCTCAAAACATCATTCTTAGGTAGGATAGCAAAGTGGTTAAAAATACACACTCTAGATACTCTGGTTCTGATATTTACCGTGTAACACTGGCCCAGCCCTTTCCCTCTCAGCTTCACTTTCTTATCTGTAAAATGGGCATAATATACTCTCTGTAAGGCTGTTGTAAGGATAATTATTGAAAGCGGTTCCTGGCTGACACAGTGAGTTCTATATAAGAGTTTGCTATAAGTATTACTATAAGCATACAACCAAACTTTTCATGCTAGATATTCCTTGTGGTGAATTTAAATATATTTCATGTGGCAACCAGCATGTTAGTACTGGCTCTGGGTTCAGTTGAATGGCTCTGAACCTTGGTTCAGTACTTAATAAATGTGTGACCTTGGCCAAATTATTGACCTTTTTGTGCTTCAATTTTCTTATCTATAAAATGGAGACAAATAATGGTAATTCCTTCAAAGCATTGTGGTGAGGGCTAAATGAGATAATACATGAAAAATAAGTCATGTTACTTCTCTGTGCCTCAGTTCACTTAAATGCAGAATGGGGATTATCATGGAACCTAGCTTATGGGGCTGTTTTGAGAATTGAGGATTAGACATATATATGGTGCTTAGAACAGTGCTGTAGACATGGTAAGCACACGCTACTTATTAGCCATTGTTTGTATTAAATGACTACCACTTCCATCGAGTCATAATATTACTACTACCATTTATTTAACGTGCATTGTACTTAAGATTCTGATATAGTGACCGACATAGTCCAACTTGTCTCACTTTGTCTTTCCTTTGGAATTGGCAGTTTTCACCCTCCCCTCCCATTTTGGCCTGTTTATCCACTCTGATTTTTTATTGACTCAATTACCACTTCCCTGAGTACTGTCTACACACACCAAGTTAATGGCATGTTATTTGCTGAGTGAGGCTTTTTCCCCATCTTGCTTCGGTCTTGGAAGTCTCTCGAGCTCCCTCCTGACATAAAGAGCTCAGGTGTAATGTTATTAAAACTCCCACTGGGCTCCTGGTGTACCTCAGTTTTGTGACTATAACTGCTTTTAAGCAATTTCAGAATGTTATTAGCCTGAGGCCTTTGCTTAGGCAGGAAGAATTAGCATTAATTAATTAATGCTCCCAGTCTTGGACGGTTTGGAACCTTTGTATGTTTTACCTTTTGTAGTGAATGTCAGAACATACAAACTCTGACTTATATAATTAATTCCTCAGCTTCCTCAAATCCTTTCTGGAAATATAATATAAAAAGAATATAAATAGTGGAGTATAAAAAGTGGACATAGTAAGCACATGCTACTCATTAGCCATTGTTTTTACTAAATGACTACCACCCCCATCGAGTCATTATAATATTACTACTACCATTTATTTAATGTGCATTGTACTTAAGATTCTGATATAGTGACCCACATAGTCCAACTTGTCTCACTTTGTATTTCTCTTAAATCTTCCCTGCATCATTCATTTCTTCATTCACAATTTGAAGCATTTATTTAGTGCCTACTATATGCTAGGCATGTGGGAGGGAAGTAGAGGTGAAAATGAGAAGGCCTAGAGGAAGAGAAAGGTGTCATAGGAATGCCCAGACCCATTTCTATAGTGTAAAAAAGAATGAATAAATGAATAAGAATAATAATTAACCTTTACTGAGCTCTTAATATTGGCTGTGCATGCTTTACCTTATTTAGTCCTTGAGAACAATTATCATTATGCCCATTTTCTAGAGGTGGAAGATGAGGCTTAGAGAGATCAAGCAACTCTCTCAAGATCACACTGCTGGAAAGTGGCAGAACCATCATTGAAATCTGGGCCTGTTTAGCTCAGAGCCCATGATCTTAAACAGTACACTTTGCTGCCTCAAAGTCAATGAATGATCGCTATTCGCATCCCTAAGGGACAATGAGCTGCTGAGAGGTTGTGCTGGTTCCTGTATTTCCCTACTGAGAGGACAGCCACATCAGATGCAGAAGAACAAGCTCCTGCCACCTCTTCATTTACCTACCTGCCAAGGGAGGCTTGTGAGTAAAACAGCCTCATCTGATGCCTTTGCTGCTTGGGACTGGTGCTTCATGGCCCAACTATGCTACTTAAAACATAACGCTGATGGTAAGAATAATAACAGCCAGTAATTATGCAGTGCTAACTAGGTTCTATTCTAAATATTAATTTATCTAATCATCACAGTAACATGCTAGTCTTAGTTTGGTTTCCCCAGAAGCCTACACTGACACTAGTATTTTAGCATCAGTAGTTTATTTGGGAGGTGAAGAGACTCCATAGGGAAATGGGGAGGCAGCCAATAAAGGATGGGCAACCAGGGCTTAATGTCCCTGGGACTCTGTGAACTGGCAGGACTGTGTGCCTAGGAATTATCTCACCAGAGGGCAAAGGGGTGTGGTACTCACACACCAACTCGTGTGTGACTTGGACTGGTTCAGGACCTCTCCTGGGGCATATTAGTTCTTTGGAACTTCTTCCCTGGCGTAGCAGAGGCAGAATGACTTTGGCTGCCAGAGAAAGCCCTCAGGCAATTGAAGGTCTGGCTGCCAGCTCCACAGTGGCAAGGCCCAAGGGCATGTGGGGAGGGCATTGACAGCTCTGCTATAGTCCCAACCCCGAGGACCCCGAGGTACAGGAGATAAGTGACTTGCCCAGGGACACACGGCTTAGTGGTGTTATGGGTTGAATTATGTCCCCACCTCTACCACCCCACTTCATATGATGGTTCCCTGCCCCTGTCTGCCCTCCCTCCCCACATCACCCCAATACCACAGAATGTGACCTTATTTGAAAATAGGGTCATTGCACATGTAATTAGTTAAGATGAGGTAATTAGAGTGGGCCTCAATCCAATATGACTGTTGTCCTTATGAAAAGGGAAATTTGGGCACAGACACTTACACAGTGTCTCACAGGGAGTGCCAGGTGAAGTTGAAGGCAGAGATCAGGGTGATGCTTCTACAAGCCAAGGAATGCCAAAGATCACCAGTGAAACACCAGAAGCTAGGTAAGAGGCATGAAACAGATTCTCTCTCACAGCCCTCAGAAGGAGCCAGCCTTGCCCACAGCTTGCTCAGACATGCAGTCTGCAGAACTGTGAAACAAGCAATTTCTGTTATTTAAGCCACATTGGTACTTTGATAGGGCAGCTCTGGCAAAGTAATATAAATGGCAACTGTTACTTGTTGGTTATTGTTTCTAGCCCCAGGAGCTGTGGGTGCACTGAACATGGTGTAGGGAGAGGGAGAAAAAGGATGGGAGCTAGCAGGCACTGTCAGAATGTTATAGTCTTTCTTGCTTCCTCCTTACTTGACTCTTCCCACTTCTCTTCCTTCTCACCACCAAACATAATATTAAGTGTGTTGAGCTTTTTACATGCATTTCTCCATTTAATCTCCACACAGCCTGAACTAGAAGGTAATATAGGTATCTCTGTTTTATAGACAAGGCGACTGTGGATTCAGAAAGGTTAAGTAACTTGCCTAAGGACACAAAGTCAGTCAGTGTCAAGCCAGGATGCAAACTCAGCCAGTCTGACTCTTGCTGTGCCACCTCCACCATTGCAGTAGCCAGACTGACTCATGTCCAAAGAACAGACATCTATTTTGTAGCCATCTTAGGAACCAAACAAAGATGTTGCCGGGGAGACCACAGGGAGGGAAAGAGTCTCTCAGAGAGAAGCACTAAGCAACAGAATATTAAGTGGCATTAGAGCACAAAGTCCTGAATGGATTATGTAAATACTATCTTCCATTTTGAGTACTTAAAGTTCTTCTCCTTTTTAATATTTGTAAAGATCTGTGGAGAGGAGATGTTTTCCTCCTATCCCAGAGGTGATCTGTGAACACTCTCAGTATGGAGTTAGAGTAACTTAAGGATATGATTCTGCAGAACTGCACTTGTTCGCTGCCCCTGCCTGCCCTCCCTCCCTACTTCAGTGTCAATACTGCAAGAAATTTGGTTCTTCTGCTTTGTCATTTTTATTTTCATCCAGAAAAATGTTCTGCCATATGTCTTTTGTTCTTTTTCTGAGGCAGCTGAGAAGTTATAATTTACTGGCATGTAGAGAAAAGTGGATTTTTTCATTGCAATTCCATTTCTCCCCTCCTTTGGGATTCTTGGGAAAACCTGATTAAAATGTCAGCCAGAAGAATGGTTAGTGATTCTTTAAAAGGACTGATTAAACCGGGATGACCCATAGCACTAACAGGAGAAGAAAACCCTGTGGGGATCTGAGCATGTAACTTTTTAGTTATTTGAGTATAGCAAAAAAAAAAAAAAAAAAACAAAAAACCTCAGAAAGAAATAAGAAGCTTTGATAGACAGGAAGGGTGATAATAAAATTATTATTAACAATGGTAATAATAAATTCCACTTGAGCAATTTCTGTCCTAGGCCCTGTACTATGTCCTTGTCTGTATTATCTCTAACATCTAAGCTCTTGGAGGTTGGTAGGATTGCCCCTGTTATCTGTAGAGTATAAGTCATGTGCCTGTGGTCATACAGCCAGAGCCTGTCTCCTGGGGACTGAAGTTCATACTGAGGGAGAGTCTAAAGACCCTTAATAGGAGGAGATTGTCACTCCAGGATGAGGCTGCACCACATTTGGAGAATTGATTTCTTCTACCTGGGATTTAAGCACTAACTCTTTCTGTGCTTTTCTGGTACTCAGCCGTTTTGCCCTGATCTTATACCTGCTTTCAAAATTTCTTGCTAATTTTTTCCTGTTTGAAAACTTCCCCTTTGTTAGAGGATTAAATGAGTTAATGAAACAGTAACTGGCAAAAGCTGTTAGCTGTTACTGTTATCTTTAACTGTTACTTTGATTTTATTTTGTGTTTTTATACCTTGATGCCAATAAAGGCAACTTTCATTTATTAAAAAAAAATTCTCCCTTTGGAAAAAAGCAAATCACAAATACATACATAGAACCATGTGGTTCAGTAGAAGAGGAAGAATTTTTTTGACTTGACTACAATATTCTAATTTTGTGTTTTCTGAGAATTGGATTCTACATGTTGAGCAATCCAAAGAGGGAACATCAAAGTGGGACCAAAACCTGTGGCCTGATACCCACTGAGGTTATTTGTGGCTCCCACTGTATCCTATGGCTGCACTGTGGAATGGAGGCCAGCAAAGGGACAGGACCATTGTCCAATTGATTTTGGCCAGACTTATTGAGAGCCTGGCCCCAGTAACTTCTCTCTTTCTTTCTTCTGTCATTCAAGGCCCAGTCTAGTTAAACCACACAGAATATCCTCCTGTGCTAAATCTGTTCATTGTTTTCACGGCATGAAGCACTGTATTATGCTACTCTTTAATTATTTTATTTTATAGTAATAGTTTTGTCTGCACAATGGATTGTGAGCTCCATGTAGGTTCGAAGAGATCTCTCTTTACTGTGCCTGCCTTCCCTCATTCCTCCCAGCCCCTATTCTTCATCTCTGTGCTGATGACAATGCTAGGGATATAGAAAGTGCTTAGAATCTACTATTAAATGACTGTTAACCATTTTTGTTTTAGAGTGTCAATGTCTATAGTAAAGCATGTGTCCTGTAGAGTGAAGAGGTGCTCCATTATCAGGGTGTGAGTCGGTGTGGGGAATGTGAAAGAGAAAATGTCAGGAAGAGCAGTGACCCTATAGACCACTGTTAAGCCCAGTGTTGGGAGATTCCCTTAAAAAAATCCCTTGAGGTATCCCTGCACTGACAGGGAGTAACAAACAGTGGTGATTATTGGCACCTGTTCTTAGTTGTGGTACATCTACTGGCTCCTTCCCAAAATAGACTACATAGTGGCAACAGGGAGAATGTGTATTACCTCAAAATTTTTTGTTTGGAAATGATGAATTTCTATAAAAGGAGTGGGACAGATCTGTTCCTCCATCTAGGATGAAATAAAATGTTGTAATTGGATATCCCCATGGGTCCCCAATCTCTCTGCCAAGGAAAGCCATAAACAGGGATGAAACACCTCCTGTGCCCTGAAGAATTTCCAGGTCACCTTCAGAATTTCCTCCTTATGGAGCAGAGGACCACTCTTGTTGCCATCATTCAGTTACCTGTAGGACTCTTGGACTGTTCACACAACTGAAGAATTACATCTTCTAGCAGAGGGTAGAGTTGGTGCAGGAAATATCAGGATCTTACTTTAGCCCACACTTAATAATAGAATCTAAAGCATGAATCTCTGTCTCTTGGATCCTGCAATTTTCTTATCTTTGTGAAAAATATAATCAAACTATTTTCTTCCCTGGAGGACAGTGACATCACTAATTTGTTTGGACCCTAGAACATGCATTCTCTGTTTTTTGGTCTTTCTACACATGCTTTCAACCTTCTTATCATACATAAATCAAGAGACTCTATAGAAAAAATTCAACTATCAGTCATTTCTTCCTCTTTTTAATCCTCCCATGTTTTTGTTTTAAAATCTACCCCAAAGGGAAGAATTGAACTAATTTTAAGCAGACTTTTTAATGCAAAAATATACACAAGGGGAACAAAAGGGAAGAATTTAAATTACGTGAGGTGATGAATTTAATACAGTTATTTGATAACACTAGCTTGTCCTGAAATTTCCCATTTGCAGTTAGATGTATGCTGCTTTTTTGTATTCAGGAGAAAATGTTATAAAATAGACTCATGGGGTCTAAAAGATTTGCATTAAAAATGAAACAAAACAAAACACCCAAACTACTGTTGCTTAATTCACTAGGCATATGGGATTGAAGATATAACCCTGGTTTCTTAAGCAACTTTGTGGTGAATCACAGAACTGTGTATTTCAGGATTGGCAGGAGCTTGTATTACTATCTAGTCCAATCACATACCCAGTGCTTGAACCTCTTCTTTGATGTCTCTACCGAAATGTCACTCAGCCTCTGCTGGAATACTTCCAAGGGTAGGCAGCTCATTACCTCCAGGGGTACTTCACTTCATATATGAAAAGATCTGTAGGCAGTTTTTAAATTTTTTTGATTGAAGTATAGTTAATTTATAATGTTGTGTTAGTTTCTGGTATACAGCAAAATGATTCAGCTATACATATATATTCTTTTCCATTACAGTTTATTGCAAGATATTGAATATAATACCCTGTGCTATACAGTAGGACCTTGTTGTTTATCTGGTTTATATATAGTAGTTTGTGTCTGCTAATCGCAGACTCCTAATTTATCCTTCCCCCCTTTCCTCTTTGGTAACCATAGGTTTGTTTTATATGTCTGTGAGTGTATTTCTGTTGTGTAAACAAGTTCATTTGTATTGTATTTTAGATTCTACATGTAAGTGACATCATATGATATTTGTCTTTCTGTCTTTGACTTAGTTCACTTAGTATGATAATCTCTAGGCCATCCATGTTGCTGCAAATGGCATTATTTCATTCTTTTTTGTGGCTAGGTAATATTCCATTTTGTATGTAATACATTTTCCTTATCCATTCATCTATCAATGGAAATTTAGATTGCTTCCATGTCTTGGCTGTTCTAAATAGTGCTTCTATTAGGGATGCATGTCAATTTTGGAATTAGAGCTTTCTCTGATATAGGAAGTTTTTTATATTGAACAAAAATCAATTCAAATATATTTACTGAGTGCACACCATGTTCCAGATAATAGATACTGTTTAAGTCCTGAGAGTAGTGAACAAAACAGACAGAAATCCCTGTGCTCTTGAAGTTTGCTTTCTTCAGGAGGGTAAGAGCAAATGGGAGGGTAAGAGCAAATCAAGCACGTAAAATGAAGAGCATGATAGGAGATAAATAAGAAAGGAAGAAAGAGAGTGCCGAGGTGGGCACTTGCAATTTTAACTAGGGTGGTAAGGAAAGACTTCACTGACAAGTGACTTTCAAGTGACGTTCTGAATGAGCCCTGTGAGTATCTGAGGGAAGAACATTCCAGGCAGTAGAAACAGTAAGTACAAAGACCTGAAGTAGAAGTGTGCTTAATGTGTTCATGGTGAGCAAGAGACCAGTGTGGTTGAAGCGGGGAATACAGAGGGGAGAGTGGTGGAATATGAGATTAGAAAGGGAATGGGAGTCAGCATGTGTGGCCTTGTGGGCCATTATAAGGGCACTAGATTTTACTCTAAATATAATGGGGAGTTTTTGGAGGGGGTTGATCTAGGGACTCGTATGATCATATCTTATGTTTTAAGACATTTGCTCTGCAAATAGATTGTGCAGAGAAAAGGGTGGGCTTAAGAAGAGAAGTGTTTGGGTTCTGGATATATTTTGAATGGTGCTCTTTCAGAGTTTCCCCTGCCAATCCTAGCATTATCCCCTGGTACTTACTTAACACCTGTCATCCTCTTTCATATATTTAGACTAGACTAAAATAGGAGAAAT
This sequence comes from Camelus bactrianus, assembly GCF_048773025.1. Taxonomy (NCBI): domain Eukaryota; kingdom Metazoa; phylum Chordata; class Mammalia; order Artiodactyla; family Camelidae; genus Camelus; species Camelus bactrianus. Next base: position 74,211,307 of record NC_133540.1, read on the forward strand.
CTTCCCTTTGACACTCACCTTTGCTCCCATAGGCAAACATTCTAATATGTGTGATGCATCTCCTCTTTATATGAGTTCTTGTAAATCAGGCATTATTCTTTTATTATAGATTTTTAATTTAAATAGATGGCATTGTGCTACAGATCATATTTTGTTTCTTCCTGTATTTTAAAGCTGTATCTGTATTGCTGAATGTACCAAGAGTCTACTGCTTCTGACTGAAGCGAGACCATTTTTCAGATGAGACCACTGAACTGTGAAAAGACTATGTTAATAGCACGTTTCCCTGAGTTTTCTCCTCTCCAGTCCAAACCTGCCCACTTTTTCCAGCTGTCCCCAGATAACATGGGTTTGAGCCTTCTCTTGGGCTGGCTACTTTACTCTGAGGCTTCCATGGTTTATCTCTGCTTACAGACCTGGGCTTCTGAGAGCAGCATCTATGCCTGGAAACTCTTTGTTATTTGTCAGGTGTGGAAACAAGGTTTAGTAGCTAAGAAATGGCTGTAAGGACTTTGGGGCTAAGAAAGTAGAAGCCACGGGACAAAGTGAGGCCTCAGATTCCACATGCATCCAAGGCAGATCTTTGCCTCAATTTTCATGGGTACTACAGAGTAGTGGTTAAGAACTTGGGCTCTTGGATCTCATACATGTAGGTTTGCCTTTTAGTTCTTTTTCCAGTGTGACTTTGGATTGATCGCTTGGCCATTCTGAGCTGCACTTTCCCCATATGTAAAATCATGATAATCACAGCACTAATTTTAAAAAAATGTTATTAGTATTACATGCAGTACTCTATGTATACCTTTTGACATAAAGCCTGACACAGAGTGGGTCCTTGGTAAATATTGGCTATAATTTTAAGCATTAATTTATATAAACTCAGATTATCACAAAAAAAGAAATACAGCTGTGTTTTTGCATCACAAAAAAATTAAAAGATTCCCTTTAATAGTAATTTCTCTAGTGCACTTGCTGTGTGCTTTAAATGACCAAAATTGGGTTTACATGCTGCTTTTCAGCAGTATAGACTGTATAAAGGATGGTTTACCGGTATGATGACAGTGAGGGAGATGTACCACATGACAATAAGAACTGTATTGAAAGCTTTCTGTCTATATGCAGACATGCCAACCTTATTGTGGGTTCTTTCTTTCTGTCTCTCGCTCTCAGATTCTTTACAATTGTAGTCCTTTTTTTTTAATCTTGAAGGTAACACTGTATTTTCAGAAGTGATGTACTCTGTTTTCCCAGTGAAAACCTAGTAATGAGGACTTGAAGAGACTAAAAGATTTTAGTGTCACTGAAATCACAAGATTGGAAGGTAACCCCGAGGCCATCAGATACTCCTTTCTCTTTCCACAGATGAGGGCACTGAGGCTTACAGAGGTAGGGTGACTTGATCAAGTTCACTCAGCTTATAAATGGCACAACAGATTTCCTGTCCAGTGTTCTTCTACTCATGGTTCCTAGGAAAGGTTGGATGTAAATCACCCACTTTGAGGGTTATTTTGTCTTAAAAACTCCAAGAATGGAATTTGTATCTTCCCATGGTAATCTATCCCAGTGAGAAAGTTTTTCCTTAAATACAGTCCAGCTGCCTCTTGGAACTATTTAAATACTCAAACGCAGCCCTGTCATGGAATTATACCGTAACATTTGGATATGATCAAGAGGAAAAACACAATGTAGGCTATATACATTTAGTCTACTTTTCCCTCCTTTTGCTTCCAACTCAAACTTCTTAAAGGCTCCTCCTTACTTTCTCCCCTCCTCTATTTAATGTCTCTCCCACTGGAATGTGAGCAACATGAAGACCAGGGTCTTTATCTGCTTCATTCCTTATTGTATGAACAGTGCCTGGTGCAAAATAAGTACTAAGTGTATGTTGTCTGGAGGACTAGTAATCTTATTGAGTACCTGCTATGTGCCAGATACTCTTCTTGGTACACTGGATGCATAGCGTCCCTTAGTACCAATAGTAGGGAAAAGGAGAGAGAAAACACATCTCTCTCTGATAGAGAAGCAAGGTTTAGACTCATCTTACCTGTCCCTGGAAACTCAGAGGGAATCTTTTGACTAAAGAGTAAGCAGCTTTTCTCCTTGACTCTCACATCATAACAACATGTCACTCTGTGCCTTACCTGTGCCTCACCACAGGTCACACGTGTGTGCACATGCACACACACTTGTGGGTCAGTTTGATGTGATTTATGTAGCACCTAAATTCTCATCTGTCTCCCTAATACATATTTCTCACACCCGTGCATGGTACCTAAAATCCCCACTATCAATGATTCTCTGGGTTAGGGAACATCTAAAATAGACCTATTTTATTTTATTTTATTTTATTTATTTTTTGCATATACATACATATATTCGTTTTCATATTCTTTTCCATTAAAAGTCACTATTAAGATATTGAACACAATTCCCTGTGCTATAATAGACCCATTTTAAATGATAAAAATTTTATCTAGAGACACCAAACATTAACCGTTAGCAACACCAGTACCTATAAGTGAATTTCTTTTTCAGGTTACTTATTGAGGAGAGCAGAACCTGTGAGAAATGAGCATAAATAGTTACATTCTGTGAGGAAAGAGAGATACGAGGGGACTGGGCATATTCTGGAACACTGCTACTCAAAGTGTAGTCTGGGGACTGCTCTTGGTCCACCATGAGATGAGTAGCTTGCAGGGTCACTAAGCACCCTTATTAAGTTGGCTGATTTTTTTTTGGTATCAAGACTTTGTCACTGGAGGAAGCAGCATATTAATTTACATTTGAGTGCAAACTCCTTATTTCATCATTGTCTACTAACAAGCAACTGATATATTAAGTAGCACTGATCTAGAAGATGGGCCACTGTCTCGGTAGGTAGCCCTAGTGAAACATTGTGAGAAAATCCAAGGGCTTTCAGGGGCGATGTGAGGACTCTGTCCCCTAGAGGTGGGCGGCAAGGATAGAAAAGATCAGTTTTGCTTATTACTTCACAGCTTTACCTAAGGATCAGGCTTGACTTAAATGTTTTTGTTTTTTGTTTTTTTCTGCATCAGCATCTTGGAAAACATGTGCGAGGGGGACACTCAACACATTTTGTTAAGCATCAGTGTGGTGCAGTGGAAATAACAAAGAGTCAAATAGATAAAAGTTGAAGTCCATGGTTTTCCACTTACATCAGCTTGGTTACTGTGGGCAAATTTCTTAACTTTTCTGTTTCCTCATAAGAATTGAAATGACAGGAGGCATCACATAAGTTTTATTATAAGCATCCCTAAAAGCAGACTTTCAGGCACATGAATGCTTTTTTGAATAAATGGACTGAGTGATATTTCCCATGCTATATCTCATTTACTCATCTCAATAACTCTACAGTGTAGGAACTATTATAAGCCCATTTTATAGATGAGGAAACAGAGGCTTAAAACTCAAAGCCTAAGAAAAGGTAAACAATTTGCTTAAAGTCTAAGCTGGAGCCAGGATGACTCATAGCTCAAAAGAATGGCTATAAAGCAGCACACACAGTTTTCCTGAAGGCATCTTTGTTATATCTAATACTAATCACTTGACTGTGTGGGCGCTGACTTGATAAGGGAACATGAACTGAATCATTAAGCCTCCAAGTTATTGTCTTCACTTTACAGACCACAAAAATGACTTGGTTGAGGAAATTCCACCAAATATTTTAATGTTTTAAAATTTAAAAAGTGAGATCTTTCTAAATGGTTTTGCAAAGGTCAATAGGATTAGTATACCCTTTGAACATGGTTATTTTATATAAAATCAGGTAGCATGGAGGAAACTTCACAGACAACTCACATAATAGAAATGTAACGTATTTGCCCTTTTTCTTTTCCTTGGTGGCAAATGTGTGATTACTTGAAGCAAGTTGGTAGAATAAATGGTTCCACCTAGAAGTTATTCTCTGGAAATGGGTGGATTATCTGTAAATGTTATTTTACATTCTCAAATTCATCAAAAATCATCAACTCCAAGTACCTTGAAAAGAACGAGCAGATAATGGGCAGCTAAAATTGATGGATTGGAAGCCTGAAGAAAATGTGTGCTCTTGGGGACATTTGCAATTGCCTCCTAAGTTCTATATGATTTAAACAAACTACTTCTAACTCACTTTATAGGTCAAACTTCATTTTTAGCCTCCTGTGAAATGAAAATTAACCTTGAGGTAAATTCATAGAATTTCCTAAGTAAAAATGAGAGTCCTAACAGACATTAATAAGTGTTCTTAGGAAAAAAGGTTATGTAGTTAAAAAGTTCTGAAGCCACTGGGTTCAGCAGAGGTTCATAGATTTCTTTAGTGCAGGACTTCTCAGAGCCTCTAAGTACTCATGTGGACTTTGAGCATCCCAGAGGGCAGTAAACAGCATGAACTTACTGACCATGCAAACCACAACCCACACCACTCCTGCTGCCTTGCCCCCATGAAACTACATAATTTTTTTCCCTGAATACTTCTTAATGTCTAGGGGGGTTAGTGTCCCCAGGAACACACTTTGAGAAATACTGATTTTTTTCTAACCCCTGCCATTTTATAGTTTAGGAAAATCGAGTTTCACGGAGTTATGTACCTTATAGTCAATATTGTAGTTTTCTGTCTGCTTATGAGATGTGACTATAAAGTAATATGATTATAATTTTATGATCATAGAACTATGGCTTGGAGATGGGTGTTATCTTTCAAAATGGAACCCTTGAATGTGTTCACATTGAATGTCTCAATGATGGTACCTTCATTCAAAACAGTTTCAGAGCTTCTCTTTTGGTTATTGCTACACTCACATTACTAGACCTGCTTATAATACAGTCAGCCTCAGGACTGCAGACCAAGAACTAACTGGTATCTTCATGGTAGAAAAAGCACTGGTTTAGGGCATCAGCAAAACTTGAGTTCTTTGAGTCTCCACTTGACCATTAACAAATTAAATGACTATTTGTAAAACTCTCAGAGCCTAGTTTCTTCATCTGTTAATAAACTGGTCACTAGAATAGCTATCTCGTGGGGACTTTGTTTGCATTAAATAATGCCTGCAGGCATCCTTTACAGGAAAGATATTGATTGTGTAGTTAGAAGTTGATTGTTTGAGTTAGATTTTCAGCTCTACTGTTTACTAGCTTTTTGACCTTGGGAAAATTATTTTACTCCATTGCCTCACTTTTAAAGTGGCAATGTAAGAATTTCTACCTTATAGGGTAGTGTGGACTAATAAAATAATATACGCACAGTGCTTAGCACAGTGCCTGACATGTAGTAAATGTCCTATAAATGCTAGAGGCTGTTATTCTGACCTTGAAGAATTACATAGACTTGAAAATTTTTCCTTTTCAAGGGAATTCTTGATTTTGTTAGGAATGAATAGGTAGGAAAGCAAGGTAAGGAAAAGATGGAGGACAAGATTTGAGAATGATTGCTTGGATAAAAAAAATACATGTTATGTTGACTAGCCTTGGCTCAGTTTGTATATTAGTTATCTATTGCTGTGTAATAATATTACCACAGTCTTGGCAGCTTAAAACAACACACATTTATTATCTCAGTTTCTGTGGGTCAGGAGTGTGGGCATGGCTAAGTTGGGTCCTCTGTAATGTTGCAAACTATTAGCCAGGGCTGGGATCTCATCTGAATGCTTGACTGGAAAGGGTTTACTTCGAAGCTCACGTGGTGATTGGCAGCATTCAGTTCCTTCCAGGCTGTTGACCCAGGGCTTTAATTTCTGGTTGTCTGTCAGCTCTAGGCTACCTTCAGCTCCTTGTAATACGGACTTTCTCAATGTGATGACTTGCTTCCTTAAAGCCAGCAAGGGAAAATGTGGTGCTAGCAAGACAGGTTACAATCTTAGGTAATATAATTGTGTACATGTAGTTATGTATATCCCACTATGTTTGCTGTATTCTATTGCTAGGAACAAGTCACAGACTCTGCCCACACTTGAGGGGAGGGGATCACACAAGAGCATGAGTACTAGGAGTCAGAGGTCATGGGGACACCCTAGAGTCTGCCTGGGCAGATTGTTTCCAAAAATCAACCCAACTTAAAAGGATGAAGATCTTAAAAAAAAAAAGAGTGAAAATCTTGACAGAAAGTACCCCTGAAACCAATTTTTAAGATGACATTTTGGGGACCAAAGCAGTATGGTTGGAATATGTATAGTTTCCCAAGATGATCATTTTGAAAGGACAGTACCTGTTTCAATCAGAATTTATATCTGGTCATGCTGTTAGAAGTCGATCATATTATTTCATGGTCAGATTTCATTGACTCTAAAACTAAGAGGATTTTCCTTATAATCTACATTCTATTTTATATAAACCTTTGGCATTCTACCTTGCATGGACTTTCCTCTAAAGACCTGTCCAGGCTGATCGATAGGCTGACTGAAGGTACTTTATTATGCAGCAAATCTTAGATATGAGCTCTCATTACCTGCAGAAATCTGAAAAGATAAATCTACGTTTATAGAAGTTTCCTTGATTTTTTGTGTTCAAGGCTCTGAATTTACCACATAACAGCACAAGTAGTTGTTTCTCTTTGGTTGTATATGCCGTGGGAGTTTGTGTTCAATAGCTTCAATCACCAGGAGTTTGGTATTGAACCTCAGGACATGGGAGAAGTGTTGTGTAGGACTATGTCATGCTCACCTATGTGATAATCACCGTAAGAAGAATAACACGCACATATAGGTATCATAAAGAAACTGAAACTTGATAAATACCTTTGTGAAAACAGCCTTGGGGCAAAAGGTCATCTTAACTTTTGGGTATAAGGAAGCTATAAAATCAACAAATCATAGGGTATAAAAATCTCTTAATTTAGTTTGATGAAGACAGATTTTAGGTTGTGCTTCAACAAGAGAATATGAGGTTACAGCAAACCACTTGAAAAATGGAAGTGAGCAGGAAGGGCCTTTCTTAGTTTCAGCTTCATAGACATCACAGTGAGACAACAATAAATGCATTTAGATGCTGCGATTGCTCCCTGGAAGAAAATCTTCTGTGGAGATTTTTCAAAACTCTGATCCATTGCCCAGAATTTTCTAGTCATGTTATTGATTCATTATTTTCACTTCATTTGAAACATTATTCATTTACAACTTTTGTTTGTGGTTGAGTTCTACTGAGAATAAAATCTGCAAAATGTTTCTACTTGATCTTCATTTTTCTTTGAATGTTCTTGATAGTACCAATAGAACCGGGAGTGTTATTATCACAGGCAAGTATAGCTTGTATGTATTAAAATCTGATATACTCATCATTTGGGTCAGGATAGTGCATGCTGGTTGTATAAGTAAATTCAAGGTTTCTTATAAATATTGTTGTTTTGGTAAATAAATATTCTTAGGCTCATACTTTAAAAATCACATTTCGAGAATAAATCACCTTAAGACCCCAAAAGAGAAAAACTCTAACCACGTCTATGACAACAGCATTAAACAACGAAAGATCTCATCCTCATGTTAGATTTTAGTCCAAGGTCCGCCCTATATGTGACAATGGGCAGTTTGCTTAACCCCAGACTTAGATATTATATAAAAGGCTTTTGAGATCTAGAATCCCATAACTCCTAGAGAGACAGAGAGGCAGCAATCTTTTACAAACAGAGTGTCACATTTCTAACCTCTGATTTTCTAATATTTTCAAGGTATAGCCGAGGTCACTTTGTGCTGACTCCTATGAGCAGGGGTGAGAGAGGAAGTGCAGGGATAATAAAAGGATGAATAGCGAGTCCCAAACTGTCAAAGGGCAAGTGTTATTGATCAATTCAGCCACATGTATTAAGCATTTTCAAATACAAAGCATAGTGCTAGATATTGCAGAGGGTGCAAAGAAGATTAAGACATAGTCATATACTTAAAATGCTTACAAGATAGAAGAAAAATAAATGTTGATAAGTAAAATAAGCAAAGACAAGGCAGGATATAAAGTATTTTCACAAGAAAGACTCAGACCAGGTATTATTGAAATTTACATGGACTGATCGTGTCTAGTTTGGAGGGGGTGGGCCCAAAAAAGCTTTCATTGAAAGATGACATTTGAGATGGACATTAAAGGATGGAGAGGAGTTTGCCTGATAAAAATGGAGGGAAGGAAGTGCTGGGTAGAGGGAGGTGCATAAGCTATGGCTCAGAGATGGGGAAACATGGGCTTTGGGAGTAAAACTGAATAGTCCATTTGATTGGACAGTAGACGGTTGTGTTGAAAGAGCAGGCAATGGCTTCATGTCTTTAAGCAATAACAGAATTATGAAAGCCCAAATGGGTTACACGATTGAGCATTCTGGCTTATGCAGCATGCTGGCCTTCTGAGACAAATTCGTTTTTATCTTTATGCCAATAGAATGCATTTTAAGGGTACAGCTGTCATTCCAACAATATACCATCTTTTGTACTGACCCAGTGTAGTTACACAACTTTTATCTATGTAATGCAATGCTTTCTAACAGCATTAGAGAAATAGCTAACATCTTCATTATTTAAGAACATCAAGCGCCATCCAACATTCATTTTGTCAGGAGCATAAAAAAATCTTCAAGGCTTCTGTGTGGAGAAAACCACTCTGTTTAGTGTATCCTCTTGAACATGAAAATGGTCTGGTTCTTGAAGGGACAATTTCCAAACCTGGCTAAAAAATGTTATGCCTCTTTTATTTTTGTCACCTGGTAGCTATCACCTTCATATTGCTTTTGGGCATAACTATTTTTTTAAATATTTGTCTTGCTTTCTTTGGGGCATTTAAAATTTACTTATTTATTTTTTAGTATTACTGAATTCCATGCTGGCTTCCTGTGTTATCAAAGATTGTGTAAAGGCATGTAAGGAATAGCTACTCTTGTGCATTTTGCCTTCTCTTTGTCAATTGCGGGCACAGCTCTCATGGATTATTTAAACTCCTGTCCTGGAGTGAGCCCAGGAGTGCTTCAAGTATTCATAAAGAAGTCTCTTGAAGCTTCCCTAAAGGAATCACACTCTCAGTGGTAGTGAGTGAAGTGAAGTGGCAGCAGCAGTTGTAGGACTGAAATAAACATTGGGCCAAAATCCTGAACTGAGATTTTGGCATTTCCATAATCTGTATGTGTTGGTATCTAATGGCAAAGCACTATTTATACATGGAAGAGGCTGGTTAACAAGGGAGCAAAGCAAAAGTAACAATAGCTTTAGCAGTAAAAACACTTTTCAGGTGTTTAGGTGCCAGGAACTATATAATTCTGAAAAATCCTATGTTATGATTCTTGTTTCCATTTTTCAGATGAGGAAACTAAAGCACTGAGAGATTAAGTTACTGATTCAGAAATCACACAGTGTAAGTGGTGGATCTGAAATAGGCAACAGTTTTTTCTAAGTGCAGGGGATTCAGCTTTGTCAGTATAGCTGGGGATGGAAAGCATGGGGGATTTGTGTTCTCAGATGTGGTGGATGGTCTAGGACCCTGCCTAGATCTCCTTGTGGAACTGAGGCACCCATTCCCTCAGCTCCTGGGAGTGTTGGCAGTTGATGACTCTTGACTGAGTTCTTCTTTGCCATTGCCCTCAGCAGGAGAGAGCCATTTCACCTAGGTCATACATACCCTTTCCTTGGGAAAGCCAGAATCTAAGGGTGTGTCTATGGGGAGAGTGGGATATGGAGGCCTGGACTCCTTGCCTTAAGGCAGGACAACTCCCCAAGGCCATCAGCTCCAGAGACCTAAATGGGATTTTGGGTTCAGCTTCCCAGTCATACTTCCTTCTCACCTACATAAATGTTGAGACTGAGAGCTCCCTATAATAATCTCTTGCACACACATCTCAAACTCAGAATCTGTTCTTGAACTAAGACATTAGTGTGGGGGAAGGAACTTCCTGGGCTTCAGAGCCTGGAGACTTGGATTTCCCTCTGTGTTCCAACACATCCTCCCTAACTGTAAGTTCTTGGGTATGCTATAATACTATCCTGAGCTAGTTTCATCATCTGTTCAATGGAAATGATAATCCTGGGTGATTGTTAGGATTAAGTAAAATAAGTGTATAAAATATATTGCATGATGTTTAGCTCATGGCTGGTCCCCCGTTAACATTGTTCGGGCACTAATAAGTGGCTGGCCCTGCAGTCTCAGCAGGAGGTGGCTAGGAAAGAGAGAAGCCAAGAGGTTTTCTGGTGAAGGTCAGTTGGGTAGGTGCTAGAAGGCCTGTGGCCTAAGCAGTGCTCACCATCCTCTTTAGTGTGAAAATCACAGTCATGACTGCAAGTCCCAGCAGCTTTGCTTAATGGCCTGGCTTCCTGGGAGTTTTCTAAGCTTGGTTTGTGCAGTCATTCCCATAAGTTTATATTATGTATACATATAAAAAATTTTTTAACCATTTTAAAATTTATTTATGTATTTGTTTTACAATATCATATTTTTAAATTGAAGTATAGTTGATGGACAATAATATATGTTACAGGTATACAATATAGTGATACACAAATTTTTAAAGTTTATATTCCATTTATAGTTATTATAAAATATTGGCTATATTCCCAGTGTTGTACAATACATCCTTGTAGTTTATTTTATACCTGATAGTTTGTACCTCTTAATCCTCCACCACCATCATGCTCCTCCCTTCCCCTCTCTCCCCTGGTGACCACTAGTTCTTTCTCTACATCTGTGAGTCTGTTTCTTTTCTGTTATGTTCACTAGTTTGTTTTATTTTTTTAGATTCTACATGTAAGTGATATATTACAGTATTTGTCTTTCTCTTTCTCTGTCTGACTTATTTCACTTAGCATAATGCCATCCAAGTCCATCCATGCTGTACAAAAGAAACTAATGCAACATTTTAAGTCAACTGTACTCTTCAGTTAAAAAGCAAACAAGCAACCAACCCACCTATTTAAAATATGGGCAAAAGAACTGAACAGACATTTTTCCAAAAGAGGAAATGCAGATGGCCAACAGGAACATGAAAAGTTGCTCAGCATCACTAATATCAAGGAAATGCAAATCAGAATCACAATGAGATATCACCTACCTGTCAGAATGGCCATCATCAAAAAGAACACAAATAACAAATGTTGGCAAGGATCTGGAGAAAAGGGAACCTTTGTACACTGTTGGTGGGAATGTAAATTGGTGCAGCCACTACAGAAAACAATATGGTTTCTCAAAAACCTAGAAATAGAACCACCATATGGCCCAGCAGTTCCACTCCTGGGCATATACCTTAGAAAAACAAAAACATTAATTCAAAAAGATACATATACCCCACTATTAACAGCAACATTATTTATAATTGCCAAGATATGGAAGCATCCTAAGTGCACATCAGTGTATCAGATTTCTGGTTAAGATGGCAGAGTAGTAGACCCCCAGCTCACCTTTCTTCGTGACTACAACAAAACTACAACTGACTGCTAAACAACCATCAAAAAAAAAAAAAAAAAAAAAGATCCTTTTTGCTAGGTTCCAGTCTTCTTAACTGGAAATGTAAAGAGGGAACCATAGTAGGATGGTAGAAAGGGTGTGCTCATGATATAATTGGGCCCCATACCCGCTGGGTGGGCAGCCCACAAGCTGAAGAATAATTAAGTTGTGGAGGCCCTCCCACAGGTGTGAGAGTACTAAGCCCCATGTTAGTCTCCCCACCCCTGGATTCTGGCACCGGGAGGAGGAGACCCCAGGACATCTGGTTTTGAAGGCCAGTAGGGCTTAACTCCAGGAGCCCCCATGGAGCTGGGGGAAACAGAGACTTCATTCTCTTGGGAAGTGTACACAGAATCTTGAGTGCCCCAGGTCCAAGGGCAGAGGCAGTGATTTCATAGGAACCTGGGCCAGACCTGCCTGCTAGTTTTGGAGGGTTTCCTGGGGAGGTAGGGGACAGCTGCAGCTCACCCAGCAGACATAAAAGCTGGTGGCGGACATTCTGGGAGTGTTTATCTACATGAGCTTTCTTGGAGGCTGACATCTCGATTGGATCATTAGCACCAAAACCTAGCCCCACCCAGCAGCCTGTAGGCTTAAGGGCTGGGAAACCTCAGGCCAAACAACATACTGTGTTCCCATCCATCAGCAGACTTCCTGAGTCACAAATGCCTCTAGACACAGCCCTACCCATCAGAAGTCCAGGACCAAGCTTCACCCAGCAGTGGGCAGGCACTGGCTCCTCCTGCCGGGAAACCTGCATAAGCCTCTAGTCCTGCCTCATCCACCATGGGGCAGATACCAGAAATAAGAAAACAACAATCCCAAAGCCTGTGGAAGGAATCACAAACACAGGTCAGACTCTACCCTGGGACCAGCTGGACTCTGGCCCTTGGGTGACAAGAGGAATGTACTGCTAGGACTCATAGGATGTCTCCCACAGAGGACCATCTGTCCAAGGTTGAGAAATGTAACTAACCTACCTAAAAATACAAATAGAAAGATAGACAATATGAGGCGGCAGAGGAGTATCTTCGAGGCCAATGCACAAGATAAAATCCCAGAAGAAGAAGTAAGTGATGAGGACACAGGCAGTTTATCTAAGAATGAGTTTAAAGTAATGATGGCAAAGATGTTCTCAAGAGAACTCAAGAGGAGCATAGATGCACCGAGTGAAGTTTTTAGGAAAGAGTTGGAAAATATAAAGAATACCCAAACAGAATTGAAGAATAAAATCACTGAAATGAATAACACACTAAAAGGAACCAAGGATAGACTAAATGAGGCAGAAGAATGGATCAGTGAGCTAGAAGACAGATTAATTGAAATCACTATTGCAGAACAGAAAAAAGAAAAAATGAAAAGAAATGAGGATAGTTTAAGAAAACTCTGGGACAACATGAAGTGCACTAATATTCACATTATAGGGGTCCCAGAAAGAGAAGAGAGAGAGAAAGGACCCGAGAAAATTTTTGAAGAGATAACCAAAAACTTCCCCAACTTTTGGAAAGGAAACAATCACCCAAGTCCAAGATGCACAGAGAGTTCCACACAGGATCAACCCAAAGATGAACACACCAAGGCACATAGTCATCAAATTGACAACAATTAAGGATGAGGAGAAAATATTAAAATTAGCAAGAGAAAAGCAACAAATAACATACAAGGGAACTCCCATAAAGTTATCAGCTGATTTTTCAGCAGAAACTGTGCAGGCCAGAAGGTAGTGGCATGATATATTTAAAGTGATGAAAGGGGAAAACTTACAACCAAGAATACTCTATCTAGCAAGGCTCTTGTTCACATTTGATGGAGAAATCAGAAGCTTCACAGATAAACAGAAGCTAAAAGATTTCAGCACCACCAAACCAGCTTTACAACAAATGTTAAAGGACCTTCTCTAGTCATCAAACCGTAAGAAAAGAGAACAAAAAGAAGAAAGAGAGAAAAAAGACCTACAAAAGATCACTTTGGTTGTTCTTCTGTGGTTTTTTATAAATTTTGAAATTGTTTGTTCTATTTCTGTGAGGAATATTGTGAGTATTTTGACAGGGGTTGCATTGGATCTGTAGATTGCTTTGGATAGTGTGTCCATTTTGATAATGTTGATTCTTCCAATCCAGGAGCACAAGATAGCTTTCCATTTCTTTGTATTATCTTCAATTTCCTTCATCAGTGTTTTAGAGTTTTCAGAGTATAGATAACCTCCTTGGTTAAGTTTATTTCTAGATATTTTGTTGTTTTTGATGCAAAGGAAATGTTTATGCCAGTTATAAAATTCTGGTTTTTGAAGTGGAGAAAAAACAACAACAGTGAATGAAGGGCTGCAAATGGCAAAATGTCCTTCTTTTTATGGGTGAGTTGTATTCCATTGCATATGTATGCTACATCTTTTCTATCCATTCATCTATTGATGTGCACTTAGGATGCTTCCATATCTTGGCAATTATAATTATAATTATATATATTTTTAATAGGTAAATCTTTCATTTGATTTTCCTGCATATGCGTATGGATATGGAGTAGGGAGAAGGGGGAAGGAGAGAGAGAGGGAGGGAGGGAGAGAGTGAGCGGGAGGGAGGGAGGGACTCCTATCTAGGTTCATGACTTTCAAACCCTTAGGCCATGACCCTAAGTAAGAAGTACATTTTACCTTACCATGTAGTACACACATGCATATACACAATCAAAATGTTAAAGTTTCAGGAACTAATATGTGCTTTTACTATGTGCAATGCACTGTGATCTCTTCTTTAATGTCCTCTTCATTCTGATGCATTCCCTTTCCAAGGAAAGACAATCCGAATGTCTCTGGAGGCTCATTCTCTTTCTTTTCAGCTTAGCACAGAGCTGGCTCAGTAGTTCTGAATCACTCTTAGGAAGAACAGGGCTGAGCTCTGGAGTAGCTGGATAGCTCCCTATCACTCCTGGAGGCAGGAAGCTTCCCTTGCAGTTACAGGTTGCCTCTATCAATAGAAGTATGTGGTTCCCTCGCTACTGATTTCCTTGCTGTATGCATCCTGTCTGGTCAACTCATTAGGATAATGAGAGCTTGATGCTCGTATGCACACTTTGCTTTTTCTGTACTTATCAATCTTCTTCCTACAAATCCTACTTTGTATTTACTTTGTGGGGTGCTAGGGATATGTGTTAATGACTATACATCCCTAACTCCCAGAAAACTGAGAAACACCAGAACTAGTAGGAGTGGGTGTTTTGAAAAAACTCAGCGGTATCTCTGGCTTGTGCCTCTCCACTGCCAGTGATGACAAGCCTTGTTGTAGAGCAATAAAACACTGTTTGAAGTAGGAAGGAGACTTCTTTCTGCAACCAGGTTATTTTGGCCAGAGAATGTACATATAGTGTGGAATGGGAAAAACTATGAGGGCCAGATGTTTGTGGGGATAGTCAAAGTTCATAAGCAAAACTGGGGTTTTAGAAAAAAGTTCTCCATTTTATTCTGCCACTGTAAATGCTTTGGGAAGGTACCTTGAAAATATATATGTCAACCTGGCATCGCAACATTGTAGGCTAGATAATTCTTTGTTGTGGGGCCTGCCCTGTGCATCATAGGATGTTTAATAGCATCCCTGGCCTCTAGCCACCACATACCAGTTGCCCCTACTCCTGCCCCCAAGTTGTGACAATCAAAACTATGTCTCCAGACATTGCCACATGTTTCCTTGGGGGCCAAAATCATCCTCAATTGAGAATCACTTCTTTAGATGAACCCTAAACATTGTTAATGTTTTCCAGTATCCACGTCATGTTATTTTTTATGTCTGAAAGAGTTAAAACACTTCTACTCTGAACAAAATAATGTCAAACATTTAATAGTTTTCCTACTTATTATTGATATATGAGGATATTATATTTTTATATGTAGATAGTCAACATTTTTACAGTGGCTATTGAAAATGCTGTAGACTGCTACTAAGTATAGTAGTAGTTACAACTATTCCTCCCCTTTCTTTGATTTATAGTGTCACCCAGGAGAATACTATTAGAAAGACTTACTAGGTAATGAAAAATGGAGGTTCTACTAGATATTGATTAAAGTAAGAGCAATGCTTTAGCAGTAAGTCCCATGGTTAACTCCACAACTTATTATAAATAAGCGTCAATAAAATGTATTAAGACTGGTGTTTCCAAGGTAAATGTTAATAATTTCAGAAATGAAATACAGAATAGTTCACATGGTATCATTCAGGCCACACTGTCAGTTTAGTGTCAGCTTGCCCCATTGCTTATCTTATTCTTAGCTCACTTTCCTTTTCTTCCTCTCAAACAGTGTGTACTAGGAAATGGAACATACTTGAACCTAAACAAAACATAAGGAAGGAAAGGGAAGCAACAAGGAAAATAGTAATAATCACACCACACATTCCAAAGCTTTTGGATTCTCTGGTCTTTTGAATAATCCTTCCTATGGTGCTTCTCTTCTAGCAGAGCGATTGCAAGCTGACTGGGGAAGGGCATTTGCCAGCCTTGGGAGAAACCCAGGATCACTCAGAATGAAACTCAGAAAGAACAGAATGTCTTTTGTATCCAAGAAACAAACAGTAGTTAGCCTCACAGCATTTAATATACATAGTGAGGTGAAGGTTACCAGAGAAAGCTGAGAAAATACTGTAGGACTTGCCTGTGAAACCTCAATTATCAATGCTGTTTGGCTTACAGAAAAAAGAGCTAATTGTTTTTAAGCAGAACTATTTCTTTCATTGTTCCTTCCTCATTGTCCATTTGTACTCATTTTTTGCTGCCCCTTTGCTCTATGAAACATATATATGCATGTGTGTGTACATGCATATATAGGTACATACACACAGACATATGCACACACAATGACATTTCTGCTGGACCTGCATTTCCTTTCCTGAAAGCTATGGACATGGAAAGGGAACTCAGCCATTACACATGTTCTCTCAGCATGCGGTGAACTCTATCTTACCAAATAGCTCTTGGCCTGCATTTTGCTCACTTTTGGTATCTCTGTTACAAAAGTGAGCAGGAATTTGAAAATTCATTTCAAAATAATTTTTTAAAAAGAAGGCTTTCTATAGGAGTCACTTTTTTTCATTTTAAGAAAATTTTATACTTATTCTAGGAAAATTTGGATTTAAACAAAAGAGTGAAAAGGGAAAATGAGAAAATGGAAAAGGGGAGCACAGAAGAGAGACAGAGACAGAGAGACAGAGATACCTATATATATTCCTACCACCCAAAGGTGGCCATCAGTAGGCTTCTGATCTACATTGTTAGGACCCAGTACAATGTGTTGCAGTTGATAGCTTGTAAGGTCCATGAATAAGGAAGAAGGCCAGCCTGTATTTATTGCTGTTCCCTTGATATTTCTAGCAGAGCCTAGCACAAAGTAAGACCTCTGTAAATACTTGTTGAATATTAATAATTTTTACTTTACTTTTATGTTACTCAAGATATGTTGGTGAATGAAGAGAACTCACTAGCAGAAACTGAAAACACGTGGGATCCTAGAATGCTGCAAGCCAGTCATTTTGGCTAAACTTCTCATTTTATAGACGAGGGACATCAAGTTCAGGATACTTTAGGAACTTGCCTAAAGTCTGTAAGTGGCAGAGACAGGAGACAGCTCAGTCCTGTACTTTCATAATCAGTCTTTTATAATCTAAGATCCTTTCAATTGAGGTTGCTTAGAAAAGTGCAGCATTATTTGTTTATTTAAAATCAGTCTTTTCAGCTTAACTTTTTAGACAAGTTTGAACATTATCTTTGAATATCTCTTTATCCTTGACAGTGCATCCTATTCACTTCCGTGGACTTAAAAAAATTTACATGATCAGGCCCCTTCCCAGATTCAAAATGTCTAGGACTTAGGCATCAATATTTTAAAATAATCTCCACAGGTGATCCTGACATTCAGTGATGTTGGGAACAATTGCTCTGGATAGTATAGTTTTGTTCTTTGACAATATTTTTAGAGTTCATTTCCCACAAAGCTGAATTTGAGGCTCTTATTCCTTATGAAAGTGTCACGTCATTATAAATATTCCTATGATTTTCTGCCAGTCTGGTAAATTATTAGTATTTAAATTTTCAGTTTATAAATGGAAACTTATATTGGTTTTTTTTGGGAAGTTAACAAGTGTTGACTTCAAGTATCTGTTTCATTTTCCTCCTTTTTAAAATCAAAGTAGAAATTTCTGTTGTTATACGTGGCTGCTCAGCAAGAGACCACAGTTCCAGCCTTTTTTTGCAGCTAGGTTTGGCCATGTGACTTAGTCTGGCCGATCGGACGTGAGAGGAAGTATTATGTATAAATTTGGGTCATACCTTTAGAAGGGAAGAAGTTTGTCCTACCCTTTCTTTCTTCCTATACCAACTCTGATACAGACTAATATGTGACAGAGAAAGAAATCTCTGTCTTGTTTAAGCCACTGTATTTTTGTCCTTTGTTACAGCAGCTCAGCTAGTGCAACAAGGCTGATAAAATCTAAATTATGGGTGATAAAAATCTAAATTATAACACTAGGCTTTGTGGATCTCATTTCCTTTGTTTACTATCCATGACACAGCACAGCTTTCCACAGTGAGGTCCTTGTGGGCTGGGATCAAGTCTTACTCATTCTTTCTAATTCTGAAAGTCTGGCAGTGCTAGGTACACCTGTTTACTCAATAGCTGTATGTTGATGAATGCCAGTCTGCTTACACTCCAAAATAGAAAAAAGGGGATAGACAATTTCATTTCTTTTTGCCAATGGCAAAAAGTGGTAAGATCACAGAGGCACATAGTAACTGAGACTGACACTTGTTCATGAAAATCCATATTCCCTACTTCTGGAACACACATTTGGCTTACATCTCTCATCTTTCCCAGGAGTTAGATGTGGTAACATGACTGAATTCTTGATAATTCTGTTAGCAAATTCTATCTTTGAATCTCCTCATCTGCCATCACATTGTTTGCAACTCTAACTTCTGTTCGTGTTTTCTGTTTCCCTACTCATACTAACTTTCCTTGGAGTCTAACAACATCTTTGTTCTCAAAATCTACCTGATGCTTCCTCTGAATTGAGAAACACTTTTCCCTTGCTTCCTCTCAGACTATCACAATATTCCAACCATGTCCAACATTCGTCTTGCAGGTTGTATTTAAAAGGAACTATTGATTCAGAAAAGTAAGGTTGCACTAAGTGCTTGCTTTCTGCTTCAAAGTAATTTTTTAATTGTTCCTTCTTTCAGTATTGTTTTTTTTTATATATTTCTCATTTCTAGTCTTTCTTGGGCTGCATGCCACATTTCTGGCCTCGGGAAAAGTATGCCTGAAAGAGCATAGAAACATCTTTTATAACATTCCATTTCTTTCTGACAGCATAATGCCAGCTGCAATCTTTGTTTCTCTGTTTGTTTTTCAGTTGTCCTTAGAGTAGGAGCATTTCTATGTTTCTCACTTGGGTGTCCTCTTCCATTGTCAGGGGCTAATTATAGCATGTGTCAGTGGAACTGAAACTAAAATATGTAACAAGTCAGTGAATGCTCATTAATGGAATGGCAAGTGCAAAACTTGAAGCATGGACATCATTTTGAGAGCTTACTCTTTTGCAAAATAATAGAGTGATGGTGTGAGAAGGTACTCATGTTAATGTCCAAAGTTTAGTTTTGAATGTTAAGTGCTCATCAAGGTAGTCTTCAGAATACATTTTACTTGCACACAGTGTAACTTTGTCAGAGTGTGGATTTACTTCGACTTGTTACTAATAGAAGACACCTCAGCTCTGTAGTGTGACCTATCTCAATCTAGCTATTTACGTTTCCAGTTAACTCCCAGTATATTCCTGCATGCTTCTCTATCTACCTTTGCCTGAATACACTACCTATGTTAGGGTAACACAAGCTCTTGTAACAAGTTGACCCTAAATGCATAATGGGTTCGAACACAGTAGAAGTTTATTTATTTCTCACTCACTGAAAAGTCCAAGGTTGGTGCTGCTGGTGGGCAAGAGGGCTCTCCTCCTTAAAGCCATTCATTGATTTGAACTGATGGAGGCTCTGCTGTTTTGATCACACAGCTTCCAGAGTTGCCCTTGTCATCTTTTTTCCAGCCAGCCAGAAAGATAAAAAGGATTAAGGAGTTCACATGGGAGGTTTCTGTGGTCCAGGCCTGTCAGTCATCACTTCTGTTCATGTTCTGTTGGGTAGAATTGTTAATCATGTGGCCTCACTGACCTACAAAGGTTTTGGGAAATATAATGTGGCCACGTCCAGGAGGAAGAGGAAATGGATGTTTGTGAACAGCTGGTAGTCTCTGCCACACACCCTTCTATGACTCTTTTCTTCTGCTTAAACAGCTTCTTTGCCTATCAAAAACCTTACTTAGTTTTCAAGATTTAGCCCAGAAGCAACTTACCTGTCCCAGATCCCTAGTTGCAGTGACTTGTTCTTTCTCTGTCTTCTATTTTGAATCTCTATTAGAGCCCCTATTTAATTCTACCTTGTGTTCTTTTTTAAAAAAATTTTTTTTAAATGAACAGTTTACAACAAAAGTAGGAGAGAGATAACAGAGATTTCTTATATATCCCTTGCCCCCACAGATGCATAGACTCCCCCTTTATCAACATCACTCACCAGAATGGTGCATATTTTACCAAGGATGAACCTCCATTGACAAATTATAATCATCCGAAGTCCATTGTTTATCTTAGGGTTCATTCTTGGTATTGTGCATTTCATGGATTTGGGTAAATGTGTAACAGATATCCATCATTTTAACATCATGCAGAATAATTTCACTGCCTTATAAGTCCTTTGTGGTCCACCTATTCATCCCTCCTGCACCATCCCATCCCTGGCAACGACTAATCTTTTATTGTCACCATAGTGTTGCCTTTTCCAGGATGCCACATTGTTGGAATCATGCAATATGTAGCCTTTTCTAATTGGCTTCTTGATAATACACATTTTAAGTTTATTCTATGCCTTTTCATGGCTTGGTAACTCTTACTTTTAGTGCTGAGTAATATTCCATTGTCTGGATATACCACAGTTTATTTATCTATTCACCTATTGAAGGCCATATTGGTTGCTTCCAAGTTTTGACAATTATGAATAAAGGTGCTATAAATGTCTGTGTGCAGATTTTTATGTGGACATAAGTTTTCACCTCCTTTGGGTAAATACCAAGAAGTAAAATTGATGGATCATATGGTCAGAATATGTTTATATTTTAATTTTTTATTTTAATAAACTTTTAATTTTAGAATAGTTACAGATTTACAGAAAAGTTACAGAGGTATAGAGTACTCCAGCCTGTTTTATACTCAGTTTCCCCATGGGGTTTTTTTTTTTTTTTGGTAGTAGTATGTTTAATTTTGTAAGAAACTGCCAAAACTGTCTTCCAAAGTGGCTGTGCCATTTTGTATTCCCACCTGCACTGAATCAGAGCTCCAGTTGCTCCTTATCCTCACCAGCATTTGGTGTTGTCAGTGTTCTGGATTTTGGTCATTTTAATAGATGTATCATTGTATCTCATTATAGTTTTAATTTGTATTTCACTAATGAGAAATGATGTGGAACATCTTTTCATATACTTATTTACCATCTGTGTATCTTCTTTGGTGATGTATCCGTTAAGGTCTTCTGTGCATTTTAAAAATCAAGATGTTTGTTTTCTTATTGTTGAGTTTTAAGAGTTCTTTGTGTGTACATATATTTTTATTGAAGTATAGTCAGTTTACAGTGTATCAATTTCTGGTGTACAGCATAGCATTTCAGTCATACATATATACACATATATTCACTTTCATGTTCTTTTTCATTATAGGTTACTGCAAGATATTGAATATAGTTCCCTGTGCTATACAGAAGAAATTTTTGTTTATCTATTTTATATATAGTAGTTAATATTTGCAAATCTCCAATGTCTAATTTATCACTACCCACTCCTTTCCCCCTGGTGACCAAAAGATTGTTTACCATGTCTGTGAGTCTGTTTCTGTTTTGTAGATGAGTTCATTAGTGTCTTCTTTTTTGCTTTGTGTGTGTGTATGTTTTGTTAAAATATAGTGTCAATATTGTGTCAGTTAATGGTGTACAGCGTAGTAGTTTAGTCATACTATATATACATATATTTGTTTTCATATTCTTTTTCATTATAGGTTACTATAAGATACTGAATGTAGTTCTCTGTGTTATACACTATAAACTTGTTGTTTATCTATTTTATATATAGTAGTTAGTATCTACAACTCTCAAATTCCCAATTTATCCCTTCCCACCCTCTTCCCTTACTGGTAACCCTAAGTTTGTTTTTTTAGATTCCACATATGAGTGATGTCATATGGTATTTTTCTCTCTCTTTCTGGCTTACTTCACTTAGAATGATGATCTCCAGGTCCATCCATGTTGATGCAGGTCGCATTATTTTATTATTTTTATGGCTGAGTAGTATTCCATTGTATAAATATACCACAGCTTCTTTATCCAGTCGTATGTTGATGGACATTTAGGTTGCTTCCTTGTCTTGGCTATTGTTTATAGTGCTTCTATGCACATTGATGTGCATGTATGTTTTCAAATTAGAGTTCCCTTTGAATATATGTCTAGGAATAGGGTTGCTATATCATATGGTAAGTCTATTTTTAGTTTTTTGAGGAATCTCCATACTATTTTCCATAACAGGTGCACTAAACTGCATTTCCACCAACAGTGTAGGAGGGTTCCCCTCTCTCCACACCCTCTCTAGCATTTGTTGTTTGTGAACTTTTTAATGATGGCTGTTCTGACTGGTGTGAGGTAATATCTCATTGTAGTTTTGCACTTCTCTGATAATTAGCAATGTTGAGCATTTTTTCATGTGCCTGTTGGCCATTTGTATGTCTTCGTTGGAGAATTGCTTGTTTAGGTCTTCTGCCCATTTTTGGATTGGGTTTTTGTTGTTGTTGTTAAGTTGTAAGAGCTGTTTATATATTCTGGAAATTAAACTTTTGTCTGTTGCATCTTTTGTAGATATTTTCTCCCATTCCATAGGTTGTTGTACGGTTTTGTTTATGGTTTCCTTTGCTGTGCAAAAGTTTGTAAGTTTAATTAGGTCCCCTTTGTTTTTTTTTTGTTTGTTTGTTTTTTGCTTTTGTTTCTATTGCCTGGGTAGACTGCCCTAGGAGAACATTGCTAAGATTTATGTCAGAGAATCTTTTGCCTATGTGTCCTTCTAGGAGGTTTTAGTGTCTTGTCTTATATTAAAGTCTTTAAGCCATTTTGAGTTTATCTTTGTGTATGCTATGAGGGAGCATTCTAACTTCATTGATTTACATGATGCTGTCCAGTTTTCTCAACAACACTTGCTGAAGGGGCTGTCTTTTCTCCATTGTATATTCTTGCCTCCTTTGTCAAACATTAATTGACCGTAAGTCTGTAGGTTTATTTCTAGGTCTTTATTCTTTGTATGTTTTGAATAACAGTCCTTTATTAGTGTCTTTTGTAAATATTTTCTCTCACTCTGTGACTTGTCTTCTCATTCTTTCTCTCTCTCCCTTTTGATCATTCAGTATTTATTACCTAAGTTGGATATAAAAATGAACAAAATTTAGTGCAAAATATACATAAATTCCATCCCCAACATAATACAAAAAGTTTTTCCTTTGTATAATATACCTGGACCCTACTGTGCCCTATAAGACCTTATGTGGATTGGTCATGACAATTTCTCTGACTCATGCATTGCTTTCTTTCCCCCATTGTATCCAGCTACTGGTTCTCTGCTTGTCCTTTAGGTCCACCAGGCTCATTCACTTTTAGGGCTTCTACACTTCCACTTTCCCTAGGAACTTTTTGGTTTCATTCTTTTGGTATTGTCTTTTGCAGAGTAGAAGTCTTAATTTTAATGAAGTCCAACTCATCAATTATTTCCTTCATGGACTGGGCCTTTGGTGTTTTATCTGAAAAGACCTCTCCATACACAAGGTCATCTAGGTTTTTTCCTGTACTATCTTCTAGGAGCTTTATAGTTTATTGTTTTACATTTAGGTCTGTGTTTAATTTTTGTGACGAATGTAAGGTCTGTGTCTAGATTCTTCTTCTTTTTTTTTTTTAGCATGTGGATTTCCAGTTGTTTCACCACCATTTGTTGAAGATACTACCTTTGTTTCATTGAATTGCCTCTTCTCCTCTGCCAGAGATCAGGTGACTATATTTATGGGAGGATGTCTATTGCTGGGCACTCTATTCTCTTCCATTGATCCATCTGTCTATTTTTTTGCCAATAGCACACTGTCTTGATTACTGTAGCTTTATAATAAAGCTACTAATGTTAGGTAGTATCGCTTCTCCAACTTTGTTCTTCATCTTCAATATTGTGTAGCTACTCTGGATCTTTTGCTTTTCTATACAAATTTTAGAATCAATTTGTTGATTCTAAGTAACTTTCTAGGATTTTGATTAGTGGTTAGTTTTTAATATGTTGGTCTCACTCACCTGACTGGCAAGCTCCTTTAACAGGCTTGGAGTCACACACGCCTAGATTTAAATCAGCTTTGCTACTTTTTAGCTGTGATATCTTAAGTCACTTCCTCTCTTCTCCTCATTTTCTCATCTTAAAAACAGTGGTAATACTGCTAATGTTGTATTAAGGTTAGCTGAGATAACATACTTAAAATTTCCCATCAGGACCTTGTATATAATAGATGCACAATAAATATTAAAGCTGCTGCCTTTTGTTTCTTCCACAGTGATATTCCTTTAGTCAATTTAAAAAAAGGTAGCTGAATTGAAGTGTAAGTCTTCACAGCATTACAGTAATAGAAGTTCAGGCTAATGGTGTGAATTCCTGGTATACATGCATGGGCAATGGAGCCAGTACAGAAGGAGACCATTCAGAATAGCATCAATTTGTTGTCTGTATAGGTGGTCCCTAAGCTCTAGAGGACTCATCACCTGCTTAATGAGTTGTGTTAACGCTAGCCATGCTTGCAGCTGCCTCAGACAACCTCCGAGAGTTGCATCATACCACCAAGCAATGGCTGCTTTATCACAGATAAGGCCAGAGGCAGCATGCAGGGCTTAGGGCAGGGCTGTCCCTACCTGACCCACTTAACCCTCCCCCAAGGACTCCTGGGGCACTGGAATGAGAAGAGAAGGGCTACGGGGAAATTAGGTATCAAGAGAATGGCCTAAAAAGGCCTAAAAAGGAAACCAAGGAATGTAGACTTCTCACTTGATCACTCTTCTTGCATCTTCAGTTCTCCCCCAGTGGAATATTACCACTGTCAAACTGGAGTAGGGAACAAGCCTGGCCTTAGGGGCTGTGTGGCATAATGGTTAAGAGCAAGGCCTCAGAGCCAGAGCATTCTCAATACTTGCTTGTTGTGTGACCGCAAGTCACCAAATCTCTGTGTTACCTCAGTTTGCTCATGTGTAAGGTGGGCTTAATTACTTCATAGGGCTGTTTTTGAATTGTCTGAGTTAATATATATAAAAGGCTTAGAATAGTGACAGTGGTAATTTCTGTGTTAAGTGTTTGTTAAATGAGTATTCATATATGTACAGAGCTGGAAAACCATTTCCCTACCTTCCTCACCGTGATCCACAGCAGTATTTATTATACTTACTGAAGATGAGGAGCCTCCAAACCCTTCACCATTTACCACAGTTGGGTTCAGACTGATTTGGTAGGTTAAATGTGCTTATGCATGTGCAAACTGAAGCCACATCTCCAGAGAGGTATTGTGGGGATGGGGTAGAATGTCGAGAGAGACTACCACAAAGAAGGCCTGAGTCTGGCTTGTCTAGGAAGACAGATTTATGAGGTTTAGAAAGGAGTAGCTTCTAGGTACAGGGTGGTGGCTGGCAGTCAAACCTGCCTGACTATTGTGACAGTGTCTTCTTGCCTTGGGGAGAAGCAAACTGTCTGTCATCTGAGAGACATATCACCCCTTTGTGGAGCGTAATGCAGAGAGAAAGAGGTCCTTTCTTTATCACAGGGAACTGTGGAACACTCAAGGGCATTGAGGTCTGAGGAACTGGTATCTGGGGTGACCAGCAGACATGCGGATCTGAGCAGACGAGGAAGAAGATCATGCTAAGCAGTTCAGGCCTTCCGGGCCAAGTGAGGTGCTAGTGGCAGCCAGGGTGACTTCTTGTCACAGGTTGGGTTCTCTGGAAGCAGATGCTGAGGTAGAGTTTGGTATGCAGGATATTTATTAGGAATCGGCACCTGTGGAGGGAAAGGGCAGGAAGGGGGATGGGGCAGATAGGGAGGTTAAGCTGATGTAGGCTGGACGAAGCCTCAGTCAGCCCCATTGGGAGCCCTGGGTTGCACGTAGCCTGTCAGAATGGTGTAGCCTTTACATCCCTCCTCCGTTGGCCATGGGTTGTGGGTTGCCCTGTGTGCCTTTGGGTGACATGGCTGTTTGCAGCGAGGCCAAAGGAACTGATTACTGGGACAAGCCCACCCCTGAATGGGGATCTGGATGGCACATCTCCATGTCCATAAGAGTTCATACAATCAGAGGAGGGGATTCTGGAGGCGAGGGTGGGAGCTTTGCCAGGGACTGGTGTTTCTATATTAGCAAGTAGGGCTTTGGAGCTGATAAAATGTGTACAAATAATATTAATGTGACATTGCTCATACCCATGACTTGGGGGGATCTGGAACATTCATGTTATATACATTGATTGCATACTTTTATAATAAAAATCCTAGAAGTAATGGAAAAAATGACCTAAAATTCCGCCACCCCCTCTGTTCACCTGTTCCCTTTTGTTCTTTCTCAGATATGTCTGTAAATTTTATAGAATCCAATTTGATCTTGTTTTTATGCTAATTTGAGGATTTAGATCTAAAAGTCTAGACACCGTGTGGGAAAAGTGATCTGGCTAGTAAATGAAAGAGGTGTAACCTGAACAGCGTGAGCTAGGTGATGTGTAGCATACATCACTGCTCAGCCCAGCCGTCAGGCAAAGAATCAGCTGGAGGAAATAAATATTCTTATAGCTCTGATTACAAGCTCCACCCCACTTTTTAGAGAGATTAATCTTTATGATTAAATGGTAGTGTTGGTATTGAGAGGAATGTTCTTAATATCTTATACCAGCCTTTTTCTTCTGAGTCATCAGTACAATTTCCCTGAGCTTGTTAGTTTTTGCATGTTGGCTTCATAACAGGCAGTTGCATTTTGGGTTGATAATTTGCATTTTAAAAAATAGGCTGCTCACACTGCATTAAATTTTTATAGCTACTGTGTTCATTGATCTTATGACTCTTTTAGCAGTTACTATTCCAGCTGTATATTTTAATTACACTTGAACAATCAGCCTTTCTTAGTCCTTGAGTAATGTGCTGAGTTTAATTTGTCCTGTTGTCAAATTCCAACTTAAATTATTTCATTAGTGTTGGCAGTCCTGTATTACACACACTTCCTCGTCTTTTTAAATCAATTTCTTGGGGTTTTAATTATGTAGAATAGTCAATAAAAGTTGATGCCAACAAAAGAACTATCAAGGCAAATGATCACAAAGAATATATGCCCATGAGATATATTTTTTTAACATTTTTTATTGATTTATAATCATTTTACAATGTTGTGTCAAATTCCAGTGTTCAGCACAATTTTTCAGTTATTCATGGACATATACACACTCATTGTCACATTTTTTTCTCTGTGAGTTATCCTAACATTTTGTATATATTTCCCTGTGCTATACAGTGTAGTCTATTCTACAATTTTGAAATCCCAGTCTATCCCTTCCCACCCTCCACCCCCCTGGTAACCACAAGTCTGTATTCTCTGTCTGTGAGTCTATTTCTGTCCTTTATTTACGCTTTGTTTTTGTTTGTTTGTTTGTTTTTGTTTTTTAGATTCCACATATGAGCGATCTCATATGGTATTTTTCTTTCTCTTTCTGGCTTACTTCACTTAGAATGACATTCTCCAGGAGCATCCATGTTGCTGCAAATGGCATTATGTTGTCGGTTTTTATGGCTGAGTAGTATTCCATTGTATAAATATACCACCTCTTCTTTATCCAGTCACCTGTTGATGGACATTTAGGCTGTTTCCATGTTTTGGCTATTGTAAATAGTGCTGCTATGAACATTGGGGTGCAGGTGTCATCCTGAAGTAGATTTCCTTCTGGATACAAGCCCAGGAGTGGGATTCCTGGGTCATATGGTAAGTCTATTCCTAGTCTTTTGAGGAATCTCCACACTGTTTTCCATAGTGGCTGCACCAAACTGCATTCCCACCAGCAGTGTAGGAGGGTTCCCCTTTCTCCACAGCCTCTCCAGCATTTATCATTTGTGGATTTCTGAATGACGGCCATTCTGACTGGTGTGAGGTGATACCTCATTGTAGTTTTGATTGCATTTCTCTGATAATTAGTGATACTGAGCATTTTTTCATGTGCTTTTTGATCATTTGTATGTCTTCCTTGGAGAATTGCTTGTTTAGGTCTTCTGCCCATTTTTGGATTGGGTTGTTTATTTTTTTCTTATTGAGTCGTATGAGCTGCTTATATATTCTGGAGATCAAGCCTTTGTCGGTTTCACTTGCAAAAATTTTCTCCCATTCCGTAGGTTTTCTTCTTGTTTTATTTCTGGTTTCCTTTGCTGTGCAGAAGCTAGTAAGTTTCATTAGGTCCCATTTGTTTATTCTTGCTTTTATTTCTTCTAGGAGAAAATTTTTAAAATGTATGTCAGATAATGTTTTGCCTATGTTTTCCTCTAGGAGGTTTATTGTATCTTGTCTTATGTTTAAGTCTTTAATCCATTTTGAGTTGATTTTTGTATATGGTGTAAGGGAGTGTTCTAGCTTCATTGTTTTACATGCTGCTGTCCAGTTTTCCCAATACCATTTGCTGAAGAGACTGTCTTTATTCCAATGTATATTCTTGCCTCCTTTGTCAAAGATGAGTTGACCAAAAGTTTGTGGGTTCATTTCTGGCCTTTCTATTCTGTTCCATTGGTCTGTATGTCTGTTTTGGTACCAATACCATGCTGTCTTGATGACTGTAGCTCTATAGTATTGTCTGAAGTCTGGGAGAGTTATTCCTCCAGCCTCTTTCTTTCTCTTCAGTAATGCTTTGGCAATTCTAGGTCTTTGATGGTTCCATATGAATTTTATTATGATTTGTTCTAGTTCTGTGAAATATGTCCTGGGTAATTGGATAGGGATTGCATTAAATCTGTAGATTGCCTTGGGCAGTGTGACCATTTTAACAATATTGATTCTTCCTATCCAAGAGCATGGAATATCTTTCCATTTTTTAAAGTCTTCTTTAATTTCCTTCATCATTGGTTTATAGTTTTCTGTGTATAATTCTTTCACCTCCTTGGTTAGATTTATTCCCAGATATTTTATTACTTTGGGTGCTATTTTAAAGGGGATTGTTTCTTTACTTTCTTCTTCTGTTGATTTATCGTTAGTGTAAAGAAATGCAACTGATTTTTGAACGTTAATTTTGTAACCTGCTACCTTGCTGAATTCTTCAATCAGCTCTAGTAGCTTTTGTGTGGACCTTTTAGGGTTTTCTATATATAGTAACATGTCATCAGCATATAATGACACTTTTACCTCTTCTTTTCCAATTTGGATCCCTTTTATTTCTTTCTCTTGCCTGACTGCTGTGGCTAGGACTTCCAGGACTACGTTGAATAGGAGTGGTGATAGTGGGCATCCTTGTCTTGTCCCAGATTTTAGTGGGAAGCTTTTGAGTTTTTCACCGTTGAGTACTATGCTGGCTGTAGGTTTGTCATATATAGCTTTTATTATGTTGAGATATGTTCCCTCTATACCCACTTTGGCGAGCGTTTTTATCATAAATGGGTGTTGAATTTTATCAAATGCTTTTTCTGCATCGATTGAGATGATCGTGTGGTTTTTGTCCTTTCTCTTGTTGATGTGATGTATTACACTGATTGATTTGCGTATGTTAAACCAGCCTTGTGTCCCTGGGATGAACCCCACTTGGTCATGATGTATAATCTTTTTTATGTGTTGTTGGATTCTGTTTGCTAAAATTTTGGTGAGGATTTTGGCGTCTATGTTCATCAGTGATATTGGCCTATAATTCTCTTTTTTGGTAGTGTCTTTGCCTGGTTTTGGTATCAGGGTGATGGTGGCTTCATAGAATGAGTTTGGGAGTATTCCCTCCTTTTCAATCATTTGGAAGAGTTTGAGAAGGACTGGTATGAGTCCTTCTTTGTATGTTTGGTAGAATTCCCCGGTGAAGCCGTCCGGTCCTGGACTTTTATTTGTAGGGAGGTTTTTAATTGCTATTTCTATTTCCTTTCTAGTGATCGGATTGTTCAAGTGTTCAGATTCTTCTTGATTCAGTGTTGGTGGACATTATGTTTCCAGAAACTCGTCCATCTCCTCTAGGTTATCCAGTTTGGTTTCATATAATTTTTATAATATTCTCGTATGATATTCTGTATTTCTATTTTGTTTGTTGTAATTTCTCCATTTTCCTTTCTTATTTTGCTAATTTGTGCTCTCTCTTTTTTCTTCTTTGTGAGTTTGGCCAGAGGTTTGTCGATTTTATTTACTTTTTCAAAAAACCAGCTTTTGGTTTGGTTGATTTTTTCTATGGTCTTGTTAATCTCTATTGTATTTAATTCCTCTCTGATCTTTATTATTTCCTTCCTTCTGCTGCTTTTTGGGGCTTTTTGTTCTTCTTTTTCTAATTCATTCAGGTGGTGGGTTAAATTGTTTATTTGAGATTGTTCTTCTTTTTTGAGGAAGGCCTGTATCGCTATAAACTTTCCTCTTAGCACTGCCTTTGCTGTGTCCCATAGGTTTTGAGTGGTTGTGCTTTCATTATCATTTGTCTCAAGGTATTTTTTAATTTCAGCTTTGATTTCCTCATTGATCCATTGTTTTTTCAATAACATATTGTTTAATCTCCATGCTTTCCTTTTTTTCTCCTTTGTTTCTCTGTTGTTGATTTCCAGTTTCATGGCATTGTGGTCAGTAAAGATGCTTGAGATAATTTCTATCTTCTTAAAATTGTTGAGGTTTCTTTTGTGCCCAAGTACATGATCGATCCTGGAAAATGTTCCATGTGCACTTGAAAAGAATGTATATCCTATTTTTTGGGGGTGTAATGCTCTGAAAATATCCACCAGATCTAGTTTTTCTATTGTAGTATTTAATTTCTCTGTTGCCTTGTTTATTTTCTGTCTGGAAGATCTGTCTAGTGATGTTAATGCAGTGTTAAAATCTCCAACTATGATTGTATTCCCATCAATATCCCCCTTTATCTCTGTTAGTAATGCTTGTATGTACTTAGGTGCTCCTATATTGGGTGCATATATATTAACGAGTGTAATATCCTCATCTTGTATCACTCCTTTAATCATTATAAAATGTCCTTCTTTATCTTTATGGCCTTTGTTTTAAAGTCTATTTTGTCTGAAATCAGTACTGCAACACCTGCTTTTTTGGCTTTTCCACTTGCATGGAATATCCTTTTCCATCCTTTCACTCTTAATCTATATGTGTCCTTCTCCCTAAAGTGGGTCTCTTGTATGCAGCATATTGAAGGTTCTTGCTTTATTATCCAGTCTGCCACTCTGTGTCTTTTGACTGGAGCATTTAGACCATTAACATTTACAGTAATTAATGATAGATGTGTGTTTATTGCCATTTTGAACTTATCTTTGCAGTTGAATTGGTATATCCTCTTTGTTCCTTTCTTCTTCCTTTTGTGGTTTGGTAATTTTCCTTTGTATTATCATGGATTTTATTTAATTTTTGTGACTCCTTTGTAAATTTTTGGCTTGTGGTTACCCTTTTTTGTAAATCTATCAACCCATTAATATAACTGTTTTTATTAAACTGATAGTAACATGATCTCAAACCCATCCTACTGTTAAAAAAATTTAAAAAAGAAAGAAAAAAAATATTCTATATTTCCCTGCCTCCCTCTCCCACTCTCAGTGATTTGTATGTCTTCTTTTATAATTTCATGTTTACTTTTTTTGTAATTCATGAGTTACCACCTTTCCAGTTGTGTGTTTCTCATTTCTGTAGCATACTGCTGCTTTTCTATTTAGAATAGCCCTTTCAATATTTCTTTTAGCATGGGTTTAGTGTTGCTAAACTCCTGCAGCTTTTTTTTTTGTCTGTGAAACTCTTTATTTCTCCTTCTATCCTCAAGGATAGCCTTGCTGGATAAAGGATCCTAGGCTGCATCTTTTTTTCATTCAGGGCTTTGAATATATCTTGCCACTCCCTTCTGGCCTGTAGTGTTTGTGTAGAGAAATCAGCTGAGAGCCTTATGGGGGTTCCCTTGTAACTTACTCTTTGCTTTTCTCTTGCTGCCTTTAGAATCATTTCTTTATCCTTGACTCTGGCCATCTTGATTATGGTATGTCTTGGTGTGGGTCTATTTGGGTTCTTCCTGTTTGGGACCCTCTGAGCTTCCTGTACTTGGATATCTGATTCCTTCTTTAAGTTTGGGAAGTTTTCAGTCATGATTTCTTCAAAAACCTTTTCAATCCCCTTTGATCTTTCTTCTCCTTCTGGGACCCCTATTATGCGAAGATTGGGACGCTTTATATTATCCCATAGGTCCCTTATCCTATTTTCATTATTTTTTATTTGCTTATCTTGTAGTTCTTCTGAATGGGTGCTTTCTATTGCCCTGTCTTCTAGATCACTAATTCGTTCCTCTGCATTATCTAGTCGGCTTTGCCCAGCTATTAGATCATTCCTCATCTCTGTCAATGAGTTTACCTATTCTACTTGGCTCTTCTTTATAGCTTCAATTTCATTTTTGACATATTTTATATCTCTAAACACTATCTCTTTTAATTCCTTCAGCAATTCGATCACTCCTTTTTTGAAATCTTGATCTAGTAGGCTATCGATGTCTATTTCGTTGATCTTTCAGGGGATTTCTCTTGTTCTTTTAATTGCGAAAGGTTTTTCTGCTTCTTCATCTTGCTCATACCTCTTTGGCACTGTGGTTTATGGAGTATCAGTTGTTTATTTTGGTCCTTAAGGATTTTATCTATCTGATGCCTATTTAGGAATAGAACTTAGGAAAAAAAATGAGAGAGAGAGAAAGAATTTTAAAAGAAGGGAGAAAGAGGGTTTGAAAACTGTATAATGAATAATATAAGAGGGAGTTGAAGCAGAGTATTAATCGGGTTGAGACGTCCTTTTAAAACCTTTACAAAAAAAGGGGGGGGGAGGTGAATAGATATATTTGAAACCTGTGTCTAATCAATAGCAGGACATCAAAACCCAAGAGAAATAGAAATGAATTAAGAAGTAAAAATTAAGAGAGTAATAGAAAATAGAACAGGTAAAAACAGATTTAAAAAAAAAGGGGGGGGGTTGTCGGTGTTCTCCTGGAGTCTGTGTGCTTTTACTGTGAAGTCTTTCTGTCTTCGTCCTGTTTTGGAAGCTCAGCTTGCTGTTTTCAGAGGCCCTCCGTTGGCGCCCTCTTCTGTGCTGCTCCCAGCACCTGTCGGCAAGCAGATCGCGCCTCCTCCTAACACTGGGTCAGGTGCAGCTCTCCTCTGCTGTGGGTGGGCGGGTCGCTGCCCCTACGGATGCCGCAGTCAGATGTTGCAGACTGGCCGGGTAGGAGGGCGGGTCGTGCCCCCTCCCAGCACCTCGGTCAGGGGCTGTGTTCCTGCCCGAAAGGCGGGTGGCCGCTCTCGCTCTACCTGCGCTGCCGGTAGTTCCGCTCTCTGTGCGGCTGCGCGCTCCGCCCTGGTCGGCGCTCCTCCGTTGGGCTCGGGGAAGACCGAGGGACAGCCCTGTCCCTGCTCCGAGCCAAAACCCAGCTCCTTGTTTGTCTTTGTGGAGCAAGTTCTCTGAGGGACCAGGATGGAAGGATCCTATCTGCCCCGGGCTGCAGGCCAGTCTCAGTCTGGCCTTTGAGGCTGCTAAGCCCTTCGGTGCGGATGCAGGTTTCGCCCCCGCCCCCGCCTGGGTGCTAAGCGCGGAGGATATGGCGGCTGTGCCTGAGCCCCGCCTCTCTTCCCCCGAAAACTTTCCGCAGGTTTTCAGAGATGGGGGTGTGCACCCTTCCCCCGAGAGCACATCAACCTTGCTGTTTTATGGAGGGCCCAGGTTGTTCTGCCCTGTGCACCCTCAGCCACGGCGCGCAGCCCCTTGCGTTCCCCCGGGGCTGCCTCCGTGCAGCCACTTCCGTCCTCCGCCCGGCTTGTGCAGCCTGGCCCTGCCTGCCACTGCCGGCCCGCGTCTCAGGCTGGGTGTCGGAGGGACGCTCTGTGCCCGTTTAACTTAGTTCTGTTAGTCAAGGGCTGCTCTGTACAGATCCGAGCCTCAGAGGCTCCCCCTCTGTCCCGCTGGCCTCTCAGTTGGAGAGGGGAGACCCAGCCAGCGAGCGCCAGTCCTCCTTTGCTGCTCCCTCCCTGCGGGACCCGTCCCGCGCTGCTTTGCCTTTTGTTCTTACTTTTTTCCTTTTCTCCTACCAGATTTTTGGCGTCTTTATCTTTTGAAGAGGGCGATGTTCTGTCGGAGTTCCACAGGTGCTCTGGTTGGCTGAGTGGGTCTGTAGATGTGGGTCTTGGTGTATTTGTGGGAGAGGGTGACCTGCGAGCGTCCTTCTACTCCGCCATCTTCTCCCTCCCGTAAACAACTCTTAAACTGTGCACTTATGAAGTCTGTCTCCCACTCGGCTCAGTCGAGATATATTTTATTAATGAACATCCATAGCATTTATAACAAAACATTAGTTGATTAATTCATACCATACCCCATAAGAATGGTGAGCAATTTTATTTTCATCTAGTTAATGACAAACTGTGGCAAAGAGAGACTATACAGACTATTGAAAGCTGCACAGCAAGCCAGAGGAAAATGATTAGGAATTTCTGGATCATGGAAACATTAAAATAAATGATTTATTTGAAGATAGTAATAATATATTAGACTCTGATCAAAACATTGACTTCTGATGACTGTTTATTTTATTTTCATACCTAAGAGATTATAGAAGGAAAGGACATAAGCTTCTAGTTCAGAGGTTTTAAATTGCCTGACTGTAGGCTACATGTGACTCACAGACCTGTCTCTTGGAGTCTACAGAATTTTTTTAAAATTTGGATTTGGATGTCTTTAAAAAAGGTGTGAGCTCTCCAGCTTGCCACCTCTGTCTTGTAGTCTTGTTTTGGCCTGCTTTATACATATTTAAGTTACCTTCCTGATTCTGTGAGGCATTTGAGTTTGCTACTCCTGATTCTAGTACAGTGTCCTCACTTTCAGCTAGAAAACTAAGACCCAGAGGGCTTGAAGTTTTAAAGCACCCGTAAGATTACTAGAAGAGCTCAGCCTAGAACCCTTAGTTTCATGGCGCCACTCCAATATTTTTTCCATTACATTGAGCAGCCTGTTTAAATTTTCTTCTGAGAATTAAAGCAAGACAAGTATTTCATTACATCTTTTTGGATTATGGTAATAAGGCCTTAAAGCTATAATACAGATCCATGGAGGACATCATAAGTTTCCTAATGCTTAAAAAGTATGTTATTTTGATGTGGCATAGAGAATGTTAGCTGCAAGTCAAAAGATACAGTTTCAGTCTCAGTCTCAGCTGTGTCACTAACTAGAGGCTATTTGACTTCATGGGCTTTGGTTTCCTCAGGGTATTGTACTAGATGAGCTCTAAGTCCCCTTCTAGCCCTAAGATCTTACGATTTTTTCATGAACTCCAGTAAAAGAATATACAGGAGTAGAAAGATAAGCAATTTGATTAAAATGTCACTGTTCTAGGCAATCAGTTGCCTTCGGGAAGCATTGTGACGTTGAGCTTTGATGTCCTCACCCACATTTTCAGTTGGAGAGGAGATTCAGAAACATATAGTCTAGGGAGGTGGTTATTAGTAGGTTTGCACATTAACATTTAGAAGATCTCTGGAAGAAACTAAAGGGATAATTTCAGAGGTCTGGAGACTCTCTAATCCCGTTGAGGAGGGTATTGCTAAGCTACTGACTATCATGTCTGCTAGACCAAGAGCTCCTCCAGCACAAGGACTCTCTTTCATTCATCTTTGTTTTCCGTGGGCTTAGTATGTTGTCTGGTTCATAGTAGGTGCTCAATAGATACTGACTAAATTTCAACATTCAGAGGAGGACCAAGGAGTCCTAGTATTGGGAGGGATCTTAGAAATCAAATCCAGTTTCACTTGCCAGTGCAGAAATCCTCTCTGATATCCTAGGAGGCTGCTCACTAGGCTGCACTAGTTCACCCAGTCATTTAGTCCATAAATATTTCTTGAGTGTCTCCTATCTACAGGAATGATTCTTGGGTACAATAGTGAATCAAAGAGGTACAGTCCCTGTACCAGGAAGTCTCCCATTTCAAGTGACTGGAATATACTATGCGTGACAGCTCTCCACTCCACCAATGACCAAGTCTCAGCTCCAACAACTTTCCTCTGGAAATGAAACTTCTTCTCTGATGATAACAGCATCAGTTCTCCCTGATACTTTCTCCATGTGTCCAGCACATTGCTCTGGGACCTCCAGTATTCCTGAGGTCTGCATTTATGCCATCTCTGTCACCCAGCCTTCACCTTGACCTCAATTTTAGACGTCATTTAACATTTCTTAAATCACCAGCATATGGGAACTTACCTGTGCCAATGGCCACATTCATCTTCGGAACAACTGGGCTCCTGCTTGGTCCTGGGAGTGGGAGCAGAAGAAGACACTCTGGTCATATTTTTCCTGGTTGGGCAGAAAGTGGGAGCAGAAGAAGACACTCTGGTCATATTTTTCCTGGTTCCTGCAGTGAGCTGTCATGTTAGGAAACACTACCTTATATCCCAGCCTCCTGGAGAGTTTTCTTGCCTGATAGACAGAGGCCATTCAATCCTTTCTCCAAAGTCTCAGGAAATACCTTGTTGAAAACTTACTTTTTTTGAGTCAGTGTTAAGGAAAATTTGAAATGAGTGTGGATAGGGGAAAAGTATGGTTGAGGGGCAGGCTGGGCCTGAACACAAAGTCATGAAACATGTCCCATTTCAGGAACACAGTGTTCAGAATCTTCAGCTGCTACCTGCATCCTCCACAATTGATTGTTCAGTCAAATCTAAGCTCTTTAGCATGACATTTCCTGGCTTTCCATTGTTTGCTCATAGGCTACCTTTCGAATTTCATCTCCTACTAGTTGCTCTCATAGAGTCTTTGCTTTGGTTAAACAGAACCTCTCACTACTTACTTAATCATCCTTATATTTTCTTTCTCATACACTTTGCTTAGGCTTTTCTCTCAGTTTAGAATCCCTCCTCTCTACTTAGAAGACGCTTCCTTCTATCTCTGCACACCCAAAGCCTACCTATCATCTAAGGCCCATCTATGATGCTACCTCAGCATGAAGCATTCTGTGATTCATGATGGTTCTCCTTCTCCCATGACTTCCTCCCCTGCTGTGAGTACTTTCTCTGTATTTTGAGGTTCTACAGAGCCTGATCCCTGCTTTTCTTTCTACAAGTATCTGCTTTTAAATCGAATGTAATTATCATAGCCATTAAATGGCAATTATACCTGGTCAAGCTCCTTGGAAACAGTCCTTGTCTGATACCTTTGAATTTTCTACAGGCCAAGTTGAGTGTTTTGCACTCAACAAATATTGCATACATTGAATAAATTATTTTCAGAAAATGCCAAACAAACATAAATATCGAAACATAACTGTATAAGATGAAGTGCCTATATAGGCCAGTCTCAAGTCTTTTAAAAATAAGACACCTGTCTGGAATTTCAAAAATACTTGAAAGAGCAATTTTAATCTTTAAAAAAGAATTCTCTCAAAAATACAACCAAAACAAATCAGCAAATAAAGAGCAAACACAAAACTGAACAAAAAGAATTTACTATTTTTTGCTTTTTGATATTTATATATATATATATTACCAGAAAAAGGATTTACTTTCATAACTTCTTAAAGTTATCTTTTCCCATCTTCCCCTTTAAAAATGTCTCAGAGGCTTTCACCCCTCACCTCCACCCCACCAGCTTCCTTATTCTCACACCCTCAGCTTCAGGATGCCCTCTAGGCTCCCTAGCTTCTCACTGTTCCTGCCAATATAAATCCAGCCAGTCTCCCTGGGTTTGCCAGTTTTCCCCTCTCCTCACCCCTGACAGGGTCACAAGGGTTCATGGGGCTGGGCAAGCCATGATTTCTCTGGGTGAATGTGAATTGGAGAGTTTATGGGTACCTGTCTCCGTCACTTACAGAAGGTGTCATGGTACCTTTGCATTCACTGTCAAGATAGCCTCAAATTGGTGTTTTACTAAGGATTTCTGAGACAAGAAACTGTCATCACTTCCTAATTGAAAAAGAACATGTGAGAAGGCACTATGGGGTTAGTGCCTGGCAACCTCTTTCTGCACTGGGCCTTTGGACCTAACAACCTCAAATCAAGGTAGGTACAACTGAGGACAGTTAGGTGAAAGTGGGTCTTGATGTTGGTTGGCGGCCATTAGCTCCCATGCTCCAAGTGAGAAAGTGAAGAGCCAGAGCCTCCTGGGCCATTTGTTGCCTATGATGGCAGGCCTCCCCCCCTCCCCTTGTATGAGGTGACAGTAAGCATTTTTCAGCTTGTGCTTTCAGAATGTAACTAGTGTAGTATTTTTTATTCCAGTGGTGCTTGGCTTGCTTCATTTGCTTTTATGACAGTGCTTGGGTACGATTAAATGACAATTTAATGTGTATAATAACTCATTTAAAATTTTAGCCAGGGCTTGAATGAAGGTGATGGGGTTTGAGCACATATTCAAGAAAGCTAGGGGCAACTTAGAACAATTTCTTATCTTGGCAAAAATCAGCTCCATTTTCTACATTCTTTCCTTTTTCCTTAGCATCTTTTTTTTTTTTTTAAACATGTTTCTACTTGACTGTGTAAGAGATAATGCTCGGGAATCTGGGTTTAATTCCCATCCTGTGTACTCTGATTTCTTCCTGGGATTCATAAGCTATCTGAAAAATATCTTGAGTCACTGCAACTCCTCTTAGCCTGAGGTTTTGTGAACTAAGAAGAGTATGGGGGATTCAGGAGGTTTGGGACATAGACAAAGGCTCCAGACTCTTTTTCTGTTCCTGTTAGAATATGAGGAGAATGTAATGTGTCATTTGTTTGCCTCATACGTGTCTTCTGAGGATGGTCAGATGATGTTTGATGACTTATTTTGCCACCATCCAATGTGCAGCTGGTGGAGGAGAGAGGTGGGACTAGGAGTCAAGTTTACCATCCTCTGTGGAAGATCCTGGCTAAACTCAGGGCCTTGGCTGAGAGGAACAAGCACCGGGACCCCAGATCGAATGGCTCATGCCTTTTTTGGCTGACCACTATGGTTGTGGCCCAGGAGGAGTAGAGAGCAAAAGGAATCTTAATCTAAACCATTTTTCTAACTTTAAACGCTCCATGCAAATGGAAGTGCCCCCCCCCCAAAAAAAAAGAAAAGAAAAGAAAAGAAAAATCCCTTCTGAATAGATTGGGGAGTCTCTTTTCTCTAGGGCCTAAGCTTTTAACAGTCTGCTGATGACCTGGTGTCTGCACTAAGTTCAACAAAAATATGGTGACCTGCCAGGGGCCAGAGACCACCAAGTTGCCTAAGGAGGAACGAACTGGCCTATGTCAGAAACAGAGTAGGTCAGAACCCTTGTACTGATCAGGTATTGGTTTGAGAATAAAAAGTTCTTTTGTTTGTTTGTTTTACTTTTTCACACTTTGTAATGGCAAATCACAGAGTATACCACACTTATAACAGTTTATACATAACTACTAGCAGGTCTCCTTAGGTCCAGAGCTCAGCTCACTAGGAACAGGGGACAGGACACCTGCCTCTTCAAGGAGGAGCACTGCTGCATGTTAGCACAGGTTGAAGCAAAACTGCAGAGATTTCAGAGCCATTGCCTTTCAATCTAGATTATTTCAATTTTGATTCCAGGAACTCTGAGTTTTCTGCCCCTAGGAGACATTTTTCAATGTCTTATCTTCTCTCCATTGCTTTGTAACAGAGGGAGTCTAAAGTGTGCCAGGCTGGTATGGAAAGAAATGACCCAGATTCTAAAAATGTGGCCCATCATGGTGGGTTTTTATTTCTTTTTAAACTATTATATAGTTTTTAAAATTGTGATAAGAACATTTAACATGAGATCTACCCTCTTAAAATTTTAACTGTACAGTTCAGTATTATTAACTCTAGGCACTATGTTGCACAGCAGATCTCTAGAACATACTCATTTTGCATTCATCTTATTCACTATAAGTTAAAACATTACACCTGTTGAACAGCAACTTCCCATTTCTACTCTTCTACTCTTGTTTCCATGACTGGGACTATTGTAGGTACCTCATCTAAGTGTAATCATGTAGTATTTGTCCTGTAACTGGCTTATTTCCCTTAGCCAGTGTCCACCAGGTTCATCCATGTTGTGGCATATTGTTGGATTTCCTTCTTTTGAAAGGCTGAATAATAGTCCATTATATTTATAAACCATATTTTCTTTATCCATTCCTCTGTTGAAAGGACATTTATTTTTCCTACAGAGGATGGTGAACTCAACTCCTATTCCCCCCTCTCTTCTACCCTTGGCTATTGTGAATAATGCTGCAGTGAACATGGGGGTGCAAATACATCTTCAGCATAGTGTTTCTGATATATTACCATAGGTATAAATGTTGGATCATATGGTAGTTCTTTTAAAATTTTTTTTGAGGAATCTCCATACTGTTTTCCACAGTGGCTATAACAATTTGCCATTTGCATCAGTAGTGCACAAGGATTCCCTTTTCTCTCCATCCTCACCAATGGTTCTTATCTGTAGTCTTTTGATAAAAGCTATTCTAACTGGTAAGAGGTGGTGTCTCATAGTGGTTTTGATTTGCATTCCTCTGGTGATTAATGATGTTGAATACTTTTCATGTACTTGTTGGCAATTTGAATGTCTTTGGGAAAATGTCTATTCAGGTCTTATGTCCATTTTTAATTGCATGATTTCCTTTTTTCCTGCTGTTATTACATAAGTTCTATATCTAGTTTGAATATTAATCTCTTGTCAGATATATGTTTGTGTATATTTCTCCCATTCCATAGGTTGCCTTTTCATTTTGTTCATTTTTTTTTGCTGTGCAGAAGCTTTTTAGTTTAATGTTAATTATTACATATTAAAGTTGTGTTTTAATTCTTGATAGTCCTGGGAAAATAGCTTTTCATTTTCTTTTTACTTTCATAATTGACTCTTGGCTCTAGACCAATTAATAACTCCAATTTAATGATTTTAGCTTTAGTAATAGTCTGTGCTCTACTGCCAATCAGAAGATTCTTGAAAAAGGTGGAGGAAGTCATTTCTTTCCTCTTTTGGAGATGTCTGAGTAGGAGTGCAAGTGCCTTGGCACAGCTGACCTTGAAGGATGCTGTTGAGCGAGCTCTTGAGAGAAGAAGACAATGAGGCTGAGTCTCCTTTTTGTAGAAGTCTTTCAGATCCAAATGGAAATGGGTGTCTTAATAACATGTGCCTTTTTTTGTTGTTGTTTTGTTTGTTTTGTTTTTTCCTACATGAGGAGGCTGTTAACTTACACAAAGCACAACAACCATATTTTGGAGTGTCAAGTTTTAGTCATTTTGTTTGCATCTCAATGGCCATTTTCAAAATAGGGGCATGGAGGGTGGTTTGAATATTCCAAGAATAACAGGGTAGCCAGAACAACTGTGGGTATGCCACTTTATAGGGCAATCAAGAAGAAGCTGAAATCACAACCTCTCATTTATCCACTAGTAATAATGCTGAGTGAATTACAGGGTGTTTTTCTGGCAGGAGCATTTGTTTCTATAGAACAGGACTAGATTTGAAAATGCATTTTAGGTTAGCAATCCCATTTCCCCCTGACTGACAGATAAGGGACCTGAATACCACTTTTGTGCTTACTGGCTAAGTTGTGTGTGTTTGTGTGTGTGTGTGTGTGTGTGTGTGTGCACTCATGCATGCTGTAGGGACAGGGAGAGATAGGATAGGGCCGTGCAGGAGGGATGTGAGAAATAGTTAAGAACATATGTGTACTCCAAGTCACCTGGCTTTTTTCCTGTGTCTTTTCCTTGATGCCAAATCTGAGTAGTAAGACTGAGAAATGGGCACATGGTGGGAGAATGATGAAAAAGATGGGAGATGACAGGGGGAGCCATCTGCTCTCTGCCTTTATCACCAGTGCCTAATGCTTGACTCTGAATGCTAAATTTCAATTAAAAAAAATATTCAACTTAATTTTAATTTTTGTCCTCAAGGATTTAGTTAAATGCTGAACATTTAATCTAATTAAGATTACACCTAGCCCTGCTGTTTTTAGTCCTTGCTGAGAACTGTATTGAGTCATTTATTAACTCGATGACTTAAAACAGAATTTACAGGACAACCATAAATCTAAGAGTGAGGAGGTGAGGCCCAGGTAAGAAAGGGAAAGAGAATTGGTTTATTTCACCTTGGGGCTAGGAGGCCCTGGGCAATGTGACAGGGACCTCTAGACGAAGGGATGTTTTTGATGACAAGGATGGAGACCACTGTTTGCAATCAGCATAAAATGGACAAATAGTTCATGAATTTTAGCAATAATGTAAAAGCTATTCCTGGTTAAGGAGAGCTTGTCACTCAGAGGGATGTGTCCCTTTGGAACAGTGGAGGCCTCTGAAGAGGGAATATCTCTTTTACCACTGTTATTGGAGGATAGGTTCTTGTCATGGGCAGGAAGGTATTCAAGAGCGAGTCATAGTAAAGCGAAAGCAAGCTTATTCAGGGAGATACACACTCCATTGACAGAATGTGGGCCATCTCAGAAGGCAAGAGAGGCGCCCAGAGGTGTGTGGGTGGTTAGTTTTTATGGGCTATGTAATTGCATATGCTAACAAGTGGGAGGATTATTCTAACTGCTTTAGGAAAGGGGTACAGATTTTCAGAAATTGGGCCCAGCCCACTTTTTGACCTTTTATGGTCAGCCTGGGAACTGTCATGATGCCTGTGGGTATGTCATTTAGCATGCTGTTGTATTACAGTGAGCCTATAATGGTAAGATACTGCTTGCTAAACTTGACACCATACTGAAAGTTGAATCTTTCCCCATCTTGGTTCTAATCAGTTTATGGCCTGAGGACATTGCTGTGTCATCTTTTCATGGTTGTGCCCTGCCCTCTTTCCTCCTGTCTTAACTACTTGCCCATGTAGCAAAGCATTACCTACTTACTGATGGCTGCCTCAGATGCCTAGTCTAGCCTTTTTTGGGATGTGTGTCCCAGGAAACCTCAGACATGAAAGTGATATGAAGAGGTCCAGCTATTGGCATGTGAGATCTCTGATTCATATCAGGATAGTACTTCAGGTGAATTCTGTGGGTCTTATTTTCCTGATAATTCCTTTCTGAGCCTCTTACTTCTAATTAGAGGTGGTCTTATCTGTGTACCACACTCTTCCCTTTCTACTTCTGATACCTCCCTTTAATTTTGATGCTCTCCACTGTGGTGAAGGAATGAATAGCGAATGATCCCTTCTTTGAAATAGGTCTATGGCCCTGTCACTATCAGTATCTCTATGAAGGTGCAGCCATAGTGGCTTGTGTGGGTCACAGGGTGAGACATGATGCTAGATATGATAGCTCCTGAGTCCCTCAGTCAAACCCTCTCTGGTCCATGTAAATATTTGTTTATGGTAGTTAAAATGTCAACATATCTTTGTGTCCCATGTCCCCAGAAACAGGAGCTGAGGTACTAGATATTTATATATTAGTCTGCAGCACCAAACACAGTCCAGAGTGGAGGGATGCCCAGGCTTAAATCACACTGTGTCTATTATGCTTTAGCCTGAGCTAATCAACCCCTTTGCCAGCAGAGTAGACTGGGTAGTTGTTTTCATCTTCACAGTGAGACGAGGGATTTACAAACCAGTCCCTAAGCTTGACAGATGCTCCCTAAATCCCCCCAGCAAAGATCTCAACTGGGTGTATGTGGGAAGACACTGGGTGGAGGGTGGCAGAAGGTGATTAGATTCTGTGCTTGAGGATGGAGCCACTGTTTAGTTTGACAGAGATAAGTACAGACTGAAATCCAGCCTGTGCTTCAAGACAGTTTCAGTTTTGAGGAAGGAGTGCGCTTTTTTTTTTTTTTTTTTTTAAATTTGTAGAAAGACACTGCTTGCCAAACTCTTCACCGTCGGAAGAGTGACTCTCTTTTCTGCACAAAGATCCTATATATGCTATGACCCTTGTGCATACAGATGGTATGAGTCCCGTTGCATACTGCATAGCTGGCACAGGTGCTGAAGGAAAATCTAATGGCAATCCATTTGGTCAAGTTATTACATTAGCATTAAAATCTAACACACTCAGATAATGAAGGGTCATAATTGTGTTATGGGAGGCCTACTGGAAGCAGGACAAATAGAGATAGGATAGGGGACTCTCCTTTACTTTCCTCTTTTGTATGCCGCTCTCATGATTGTCTAAGAAAGGGAGGGAAGCTGAGTTACAAAGAAAAGCAGAGTAAATTTCAGGGAATTGATACACTTGTACAAAGAGAAATGCAATGTAAAATGTCCCCCAAATGTAAATGCAAAGTGTAGAGTTTGTCTTTGGGCTGTATTCAAGAAACAGGCTTAAATCCAATTGCTATAGCTACACAGAGACTCATCTGATCAGCAGGCCTTCCGTTCCACAGGGGCTGAAACTGTTTTGTTTTCAAAGGGGAAAACGTATCTCTGTTTGCCCTCCTTTGCTTTATAAAATTGAACTGCAGAGAACTCATGAATAATAGAAAGAACACTAAGGACTGTGAAATTAACACTGGCATGAAACAGAATTTCTAAAAGGGGAAACTCTACTGGAGGAAGACTTGCTTCAACTTCCCCAGACAGCGATTTGAAAACTGGGATATCTTAGCATTGGAGGGTGAAATAAGAGGTCCAGTTTGCTTCCTGCTTTCAGGAAGGTGACAATTCAAATCCTTTAGATCAGACAGATATTTCTTATTTCATGAAGATCTTAAAGGGTAAGAACTGTGGTGGCTTATGGCTTCAATGAGGACCATAGGTCTAATTGTGAGATTTGACCATGGGAACCACCATCTTATTCTTTAATAATGAAGATAGGTAACTTTTATTGAGCACTTACTATGTGCCAGGCACTTTGCTTTACACATATTTTCCCACATAATTTCATAACTACCTATTAAGGTAGTTACAGTTATCTCCATTTTACGGATGCAGAAACTGAGGTGCAGAAGCATGAAGTCACACAGCTATTAGGAAATGAGACTATCTCTCAAACCAAGCCTGAATGACTCTGGAGCTTGCCTTTTAACCACTACAGCACCCTTTTATCT
Organism: Camelus bactrianus; assembly: GCF_048773025.1. Taxonomy (NCBI): domain Eukaryota; kingdom Metazoa; phylum Chordata; class Mammalia; order Artiodactyla; family Camelidae; genus Camelus; species Camelus bactrianus. The sequence goes on from NC_133540.1 coordinate 74,256,015, forward strand.
TTATGTGTCCTCTTAGCCCTTTGTCTGCAAAGCCCTTGTATAATTTGTTGGCTTATTGGCTCCCCTTCCTTCTTTTTGTTCCCCACAAGGCAACACCCTGCCTTGTGTATCCCTCATCATCCAGATTTTCTTCAGCTTGTCTTGGTGTGTTATAGAATAGACTGGAGGAAGAGGAGCTATCCTACAAGAAATGTATTATTGAGACCAGAGAAATACTACTATGAGCTGCTTCTACCCCAGAGTCACCACAGCATAGGGGACAGTGCTTAAAAACTGTAAAAGTACTGAATAAATGAAGAATTTGAGTTTTGGAAAAGACAGATCTGGATTTCATTCATTCATTCACTCGTTCATTCATTTGTGGATTGTTTATGGAACTCCTACTATGTGCTAAGAAATGTGTTAAATGCTAGGTTTGAATTCTGGTTTCACTGCTTATCGCTATGGACCTTGGGAAATTTATTCACTTTCTTTAATGAGAATAATAATAGTTGCCTCTGGGCTGTTCTAAGATTAGAAACTGGCATATAGTAAGAGCTCAATAAATTGTATTAATTAAAGGCTAAAAAGGTGCTGTTGTTGGGCCAGTGCCCACTTATATTACTCTCCCTTAGGGCTCTGTTTGCCAAGGTTTCAGCTAGCTAGTGTGCATCACCAGGGCCTGGGAAGTTAATGTGCTAAGTTAAACTATTAGCCTTTGCAAAGCCCTTTTAGCAAGATAATGACTTAGCCCAAACGGATACCTAATTCTGGGCATAATGACAGACTCAAATGGAGGTCATTTCAACAAGGGACTTACACGTCGAACCATCAGGTATTTATCTACCTGCCACTTTAGTAACTGCCTCCTGACTGATAACAAGCTTTCCTCCTGTATGATCAAAGGAATAGGTAGTTGCTTAAAAAATATGGATGAATTTGTTTTAAATAATGAGAGAATTCCTATTTGTCCTTCTAGGTGTTAGTATCTCACCTCTATTTAATGCATAGTCCACTGACGTTAGCATTTGAGGTTTTTCAGATGCCCTCAATGACACTACTTGGCTAATCTAATGTGATTCAGCTAATAGGTTTTCTATCAGTGTTTATGGACCATCTCATCCATCTACCCTTCTACTAAGAGAAGTGTGTGTATGCAGTAGATCTGAGCTATCCTTTTTCCCAAACCAGTTAATTCTGTTTGAAAATCAGTATGTAGAATTTGTGTTTCCATGGTGTATACTCAGGCAGAATGGAGGCTAATTTCTCTCTTTCCATTGAGTTCATAAAAGAGTAAAGAATGAGTCTTGAAACAATCCTGTTTTTAGAACAAGGTTTTTAAAATTAAAAAAAAAAATCTGCTAAGCCTAAGTAATAGCAACTACTTGAAGATGATTTAAATTATTAGCAGAAAGTAGGAGTGTTCCCTCTCTCCCTGACTGAATAGTCTCCATTGGCTTGCATCACATTCTGAGTTTCAGCCAGACAGAGACAGACTGTTTGCAAAGCCCAATCCTATCTGGCCTCTTATTCTCTCTGACTCCGTTTTCTGCCAGGCTCTCCTCACCCATTTCAGTCCAGCCACATTAGCTTTTCCACTGTTGCTGATCTTAGTCATGTTGAGAATGCTTCTGGAATAGGGTCGCCTCCTTCAGGTCTCTGCTTGTCTATCAGTAATGCTGTCTCTACTCTCCTGTTCTTTCTGCCCTTTACTGGCATTCCTTAACTCCTTTCTTGAGTTTATTTTAATTTTTAGCCTTTATGCCCATCTCACATACTTACTTACTTTTTTGTTTGATTGTTTATTATGTTTCCTTCTAGCACAATGTAAGCTCCTTGAGTAAAAATTCTTCTCCGTCTTGTTCACTGATGAATCCCCAAGGGCCTGGAAAAGTGCCTGGCATTTAGTAGGCACTCAGTACATACTTGCTGAATTCAAGTATGATTGTGGATGGATTATTTACTTTGTTAACTTTCACTCTTGGTGTTTAGATAGAGCAACATCTTTCTGTTGTATAGGAACTTAGAAATTCTCAGACACTTTTCAATCTAGGCTGTTGAAAAGCCAGCATTCAGAATATCCAGAGAGCAGCAAAAGTCTATCAGGATTCCAAATAACTCAAAATATGGGGGTTGTTGTGAAACCAACCGACAGCAGAAATCTACCTGCTAAAAGAAATCTGCATAATAATGAAAAGCACATTAAAGACCCAGATTACGGGACTAAAGAGGGCCCAGGAAGAGAAAGCAACTGGTTTGCAATTTTAGTTTCCTTCCTAAGTCACTTTCTGACCTATAGCCATTTTTCTAACCTCTGGGACTTTAAAATTTTTTTTCTAGGGGGAGATGACTTCCCCCCATTTTTTACTTTATTATGTTGTATTGTTTTAGTCATTTACTTTGAGATCTTTAAGCTATGGCATGTTATTTGTAACAAGGTAAGGAAGACACATTGGCTCCTTTGAAAATTTCATTGTTTTTTAATGAAGTGAAGTTGAGCCCTCTCCTCGGGCTTTCCTATAGCCATTGCTTGCTCCTGGTAAATATTCATAAATCTGCTATCATGGAAATGAAATAGAATGCCTCAAGATTACTTTGGGGGCATAAGGAAGGCCCTGAAGAGTGAACTGGGAGGATGCATTTCATTTTTAGATTTGTAATGAAGAAAGTAGGTTTTTTTTGGTTTGTTTTCTTTGTTTATTTTTAGTGGATGATGTGCCCTGGAGGAGAATTCCTAGGACCTGAGCAGATCATGTTCAAGGCAACACTTGTACAGTGAGGGCAGCAGGTTCTATCCGTATATGAGTGGTGGGCCTCTGAGAGGGCTGGTGGCAACTTCTTAGCATTCTCATCAGTGTAAAGGGACTCTTGGCACTGACTATGTTTTGGACTACACCTTCTTAAAACTCCTTGATGCTTTCTCATGCTCATTAGAGGATTTTCTTTAGGCTAATTCACATTCACTGAGTGTCTCAATGGGAGAGGCACAGGTGTAAAATACCCAGGAAAGGGTAGCCCCATATATAAAGAGTTGATAAACTAGTAACTTCTGATGGCAGTCACACTGTTAGGGCACCTTTAACTGTAGCGTGGAATCTTCCTCTCCTCTTCCCCTTTCATTACCTCCTCGGGAGCAAATCTAGGCTCTGGGGTCAAGGGCAGAATGATTTAATGATTTTGGTGAACTGATAAAGGTGGTGTATTTAATCAGAGGCTGTTTGTAGAGAGAGAAGTCTGTTCTTGGAGTCACTTAAAGGAGAACTATAATCTAGAAAATTAAGAGCATCAGCAACATTTGCAGTTGTGGAACATCAAGGTTAGGAGGAAAAAAATAAAAGCCCGAGAGGGCACTCTTGTCACTGGTTTCAAAGGAGCTAATTCTTAGGGTTATTAGCTGCCTCAATTTACAACGTTACATAGCCTTGAACACCAAATGCTCATTATCAAAAATTAAGGAAGCGTGGAGCTAAGATTTGAATTATATTTTAGATAATAGATTTTGGAACATGCTTCATATTGTTAAGATTGACCTGACCTTACAACTGTTGCTGGAGAATAGGTTCTTGCCTCACTTAGGAAAGAATTCAAGAGCAAGGCAGAGTAAAGTGAAACCAGTTTATTTAGAGAGATACACACTCCATAGGCAGAATACAGGCCATCTCAAAAGGCAAGAGGGAGAGAGACCGAGAGGTGGGGGGGTGTTTAGTTTAAAGTAAAAGTGGGTATACATTCCATAGATAAGAGTGCTGGTCATCTTAGAAGGCAAGAGAGAGAGTGACTCTGAGGTGTGTGGGTTGTTAGTTTTTATGGGCTTGGTAATTTCCTAGGCTAACGAGTGGGAGGATTATTCTTACTATTCTGGGGAAGGGGCAGAGATTTCCAGGAATTGGGGCCCTGCCTATGTTTTGGACCTTTTATGGAACTGTCATGGTACCTTTGGGTATGCCATAAGGCTCAAGGTCTACTGGAAGTCGAATCTTCTGACATCTTAGTTCTAACCAGTTTGTCCTGTCCTCAGTTGCTGTGTCATTCCGTGAGTGGTTGTGTCCTGCCCCCTATCATCCTATCTCGCAACTAATAAAGGCTTCACATAGGTATGGAATCTCATTTATAATACCTTGTTTCCAGAAGTATGAGAAAAACAAGGAAAAGCTCCTTTGTTTTTATTTCTATCATGGTGCCCAGAAGTAGGCAAAATTATTAGGTAGGTAAAATCTGGCTTTGGAATCTATACTCTTGACTCTCCTTGGGCTCTTTGTGTCTGAAGGTCTTAACCATGGACTCTTATCTTAATCTTTCCTTAGGAAGGAAACAGAAGTATCCTCAGTTCATAGGAAGTCAGATAAAAATGTTCTAATGGTGGATTTTCAGGCTTCCACTGTCTGTATGGGAATTCTGAGAGATGGATATTTACTTAACTGAGTCCATGGTAAGGCTGGCTCATTGCAGTGACTCTGGCTGGTCTCCTTAACTCTGCTTTTTATTTATTCCAAGCCAGCCTACACATACGTGCTAGAAAAAAAAACCTCCTTCATTAAATGTGATTTTTGTCACAAGTCTCAAATCAAGAATGACTGCCTGTTATATACTGCCACCATCACAGATACATCTGTCTGGCTTCCATAATCTTTTACTGACCCTTGAATTCTCCTTCCTTCTGTTAACAAAATTTTGGTTCTTCCATTTTTAATCCTAATAAACACATTTCTCATGATCACCTTTCAAAACTTACTTCTTCAGCTGAACAAATTATTGTCATGTCCCAGACTTGCTAAAAAATGACTTCCGTGCCTCAGCCCTTGACATTTCACTTCCGAAATGTTTTTTTGTCCCCCATTCTACCATGTATCTTTGTCTAAAAGCCCACTTCCCAGCCTCGCAGATTTCAATCACATCTCTGGAGAAAGGGACTGACCAACCATTCATAATAATTTTTTAAAGGTATCTCTGGGTAGAAGAAACATTCCTTTTGTCTAAGTTAAAGCCCTTACTTTATGATTTAAGTCCTTGTGCTTTCTTTTTTTTTTCTTTTGCTTTCTTAGAAGATGATGAAAAGCTAGTTACCTTCTTTCATTTAAGAATTCATAAATTTAAAGCCTGTTAAATTGCCTTTTATCCTATTCTTGCAGTTAAATACTCTTGTTTTCTTCATGCCTTTCTTACCTGACATGTTTTCCAAACTTTTAATTATTATCTGCAATTTCCTTTTAATATCAAATTCAGTCAGAAATATCATATTTCATTGATTTTGAGGTACTTTTTTCTCACATTTTTACATGTCACATTTCAACATTTAGTAGGATTCATCTTATAATTGATAACATTTTACAATTATAAATGGCAGTACTTTTTTTTCTTAGTGATTTTTAAAATGAAGGTATATCTTGAATGATTAAAAAAGGCAGGGGGTAAACAACCAGGTCCTACTGTAGAACACAGGGAGCTATATTCAATACGTTGTAATAGCCTATAATGAAAAAGAATATGATAAGGAATATATACATGTATACTGAATCACTGTGCTGTACACCAGAAATTAACACAATATTGTAAATCAACTACAATTAAAAAAAAGAAACATTAAAAAAAAGATAAAAACTCTAAAAAAATGAAAAAAAAAAGGCAGGGGGAACTAGTCTAGATTAAAGGAAATTAAAGAGAAATGACAACCAAATGCAGTGTATAATTTCTTGATGAGATCTTAGATTGAAACAAAATTAAAGAACAATAAAGTTTCACTATTTTTAAAATTATTTAAAGTTATTTTTTGACTTTATTGTGGTATAATTAACAAATACACTTTTAATTTATTTAAAGTGTACAATGTGATCATTTGATGTACATATACATTGTGGAAGGAGTTAGTTAACATATCAATCACTTCACATATTTACTTTTATTTCCTTAGCGAGAACACTTAAGTTCTACTCTTTTAGCAAATTTCAGTTGTGCACTACAGTATTATCAGCCATAGTCACCATGTTATGTATTAGATCTTCCCGACCGTATTCATCTCATAACTGGAAGTTTGTTCCCTTTTAGCAGTATCTCCCTATGCCCTCCCCACTAATCCCCCCACCCCCTCTATAGCCCCCAGCCCCTGGTAACCACCATTCTACTCTCTGTTTCTATGTGTCTAAATTTTTTATTTTAAGATTCCTCATATAAAGATACTATGCAGTATTTGAGTTTCTTTGTCTGGCTTATTTCATTCACTTAGCATAGTTCCCTGCCAGCTTCATCTGTTGGCACAAGTGGTAGGATTTCCTTCTTTTTTAAGGCAGGATAATATATATTCCATTGTGTGTGTGTGTGTGTGTGTGTGTGTGTGTGTGTATACACACATACCACATTTTCTTTATCCATCCATCCATTGATGGACACTTAGGTTGTTTCCATATGTTGGCTATTGTGAAAAATACTGCTGTGAACATATAAGTACAGATATCTCTTTGAGATAGTGAGTTCTTCTCTTTTGGATATATACTCAGAAGTGCGATTGCTGGATCATTTGGTAGTTCTATTTTTGATCTCATGAGGAGCCTCCATACTGTTTTCCATAGTGGCTACACCAATTTACATTCCCACCAACATGGCACAAGGGTTCCCTTTTCTCCCAGTGCTTGTTATCTACTGCCTTTTTAATGATAGCCATTCTAATAGGTGTGATATCTTTCAAAATATTTTTTGATTTCCCTTCTGATTTCTTCTATGACTCATTGGTTTTTCAGTAGCATAGCAGGTAGAGCTGAATGTTATAACCCTTTAATCATCTGGTTGGCTTTTTTTGGTGACCATCCCCCAATCCTGAAGCTACCTAGGGGCTCTTCCACCAAGTATCATCTCATAAGCATACAGAAGATACCCATCACTTAGGAAATTCTGTGCCAGAAACTGGGAACAAAGACCAAATATTTATTTTTTTTTATACCATAGGCCCATAATGTGAGTGGACTCAAGAAGTTCTCAAAGAGTAGGGTGTGACAATGGCCTGAATTCCCAATAGAGATTCCTGCATGACCTCAGGAAGATAGCAGAGGAGAATGAAGGAACTTACTTTCTGAAAGGGTAACTCTTATCTTCAGACATATCGCCTTCATCTGTTTATGTATTGCTGAGGGAATGGTCCCTCAAACTGCTCTTTAGGATGCTACTCCTTATCTTATTATCTTCTGTCTTAATTAACTCAGGCTGTCATAACAAGATACAACAGACTGGGTGGCTTAAACAACAGAAATTTATTTCTCATAGTTCTGAAGGTTGGTTAAGTCCAAGATCAAGGTAGGGTAGGGTAGGTTTCAGTGTGAGGCTGCTTCTCTTCCCTTGCAGGCATTTGCCATCTTGCTGTCAGCTCATATGATCTATTCTTTGTATTTGTGAGGAAAGGGAGGGAGGATGGAAGGGAGACAGGGAGGGGGAGAAAGAAAGAGAGAAAGAGAGCAGGAGTGTGTGCGTGCATGCACTCTTTCAGGTGTCTCTTCCTGTAAGAATAGTAATCCTATGGGATCAAGGGATCCACCCTTACGACATCCTTGAACCTTAATCACCTTATAGGCGCTGTCTCCCGAAACAGTCATATTAAGGGTTAGGGCTTCAACATATGAGTTTTGTGGAGATACATCATTTAGTCCATAACATTCCCTGTTTTCAGTACTACTAAAACCCCACAAAATTCCAGTATCTTGTTCCTAAAGAATTTGCTTTAAAAAGACCACTAGAGGAGGATTAATTGAATGGAATTAGTTACTAATGGTGATGTTTTAGCTCTCAGTAGGAAAGAGATATGTGGGATGAGGTTGGAAAAACAGATTTGGGAGGTGAAGGATGAGAGGATCTGTTAAGTTTAAAATCATGCCTTCTGGGCAACCTTATATTTTAACTATAATCAAGACTAAGTCTTCATCTTTCCAACAAACTTTATAACTAATTCCTGGAATCTGGAATCAGCGTTCGTTAAAATTCATTTTAAATTGCTGATTTTCTTCCTTCTGTTTGACTAGCTCTTGGCCACTTTTTGGAGCTATTTTTTTCCTTGAAGAATTCTCTCATTAGAACAGTTTCTGACCTCAGCCCTTTGGGACACATCATAGATAGGAAAGCCTCACTCTGTATGTTTGGATATTTTTGTGTTGGCACCATTTCTTCTATGGCTTCTCACTCCATGGGGTTGATTCAAGCACAGAGCTCCTACTGACTTCAAAGGACTCTGAAGTAAAGTGAGAAATAGTTTTACAGAAATTTCCCAAAGATATTTTGGATTTATAAGATGCATTGGTAATATTTTTAAAAGATGTGAATATTAGTACTGGAAAATGAGTGGATATTGTGAGTACCAGTTAGACAAAGTTAAGAAATTCTCCTTTGATAGTAGGAAAAAAGCTCTTGTAAATTCTTGGTAGCATTCATTCTTCTGAGGAGAAATTTTTAGGTTAGGTTGTGGTTTAAAAGGCATAAAGATGGAATCCTTTAAATCAAATCCCTACTTTATATATGTCAAATATCTACTACATTATTTTTATAACATGAGTATAAAAATTATTAACTATTTTGAAAAAGATACATGGTGTATACAATTTAAAGAAAATATTTTCTTAATTTCTTGGAATTTTTCAAATTTCTCAGAAACAGTTTTAAATTTCATATAGGATCTAGACAGTGACTAGTTTTGCTTGTAATGTTGTTTCACAGATTGGAGAATATCACATATCTGTATGAGAATCATTCAGGCACTTTCAGAAAAAAGGAAACTTATTGTAAGATACAAGGGTATATGCAGACAGGAACCAGAAAAGAGTCAGTGAGGCGCTGGGGATTGACTCTTTGCAGTAATTTTTTTGTGTGTTTTCTCTATTGTACTTTCCCTTCCAACTGGCCGTTTGTAGACACGATGCCTTACGTGTCCAGTACAATAGTCTTTTTTTCCCTGTTTTCCAGCGTGTTTTGTTTCCTCCACTGGAGCAACAACTCTGACAGAACAGGGCAGAAATGATGGCTGTCCTGGATGTTCCTCTCAATGCAGAGACAGGTACAGTAGATGAGACTTACAGTGGAAATAAAGAAAAAATCCCAGAATTCCAGCCTACAGAAAGAATGATGTGAACATGATAAAGAGACATCACAGAACTGAACGAAAGAAAGAAATACAGGGTTCTCTGATTAGGAAGTGAAAAGATATCTTTCTTTGCTCATAGAGATCTAGCATTTCTGTCCTGCTCCACGTTTGGCATTCTTTTTATTGCTTATGTGATCATTCACACTGAATATGCCACCACCACTCCTTCATGAGGGAAAAGGACCAAGGTGGCTTTATGATAAACTAGTCATTAATGCCTTTCATTTTCATGAACATATGGTTGGAAGTTCATTGACAAAGTAAACATCTAAACTTGAGCTTCCAAATTAGCATGTAGATACTTAGCATTCTCATTGCCAGATATATAGCTTCATTGAAATAAAAGAAACAGTATTTCATTGGGAAGATATACCATCTTTTAAAGGAAACAATGGATAACTTCTCTAAGTTTAATGGAGAGCATGATCTTCATGCTTTGTGTCGATCTATTCACTAACTTTCCTTATCAGGTATAATATATCCTTGTTGCCAGCTTCATTTAATTGAACTTGTGGTAACTGATTCAGTTGAGCACTTTAATTAGGTAATTATTTTGTTATAAGAACTGCTTTTCAGCTTGCTAGAGAGAGTGAATTTTCCATTTTTCTCAAGCTAAAAATGGAACCTGGATTCTTTTCTTTTAGAACAAAGTGAAATAAAAACGATCAGATATAAAATTAAGCTGAGATCGAGCTGTAGAACAAAGAAAAATAACCTTGGCTTATGTTTTGATAAGCATGCCTCTGAGAAGTGAAGACAGAATTATGGTTTCTCAGATTGTGAATACTGCCATTGGGTAGTCATCACTTTTAAACAGAGTGATTTTTAGTTACCTGCCTCAGTTTCCTCCAGAAGTGAAGATTTCTTTCCCATACTCTGTGCAAGAAAATAACTTATGGAAAAAGAAAATAGATCACAAGAAAATACTCCTATCTCTTGAGTTTGAACAGATGTCCCTGGATCTAGGAAATTTTTTTTTTTTCCGGGCAAATTAATTATTGCCCTGTTTGAAAATTTATTGTGAAAGTTAGTCATTTATAACTTCAGAAGGAGACTTTGTCTTGAAGAAAAGACTCAGGCTCTGAAAATACTGCCTTGTCTAGACTGAGCACCTTGAAATAAAGCTATTCTCAAATTCTCCACATACTTGTTAAGATTCAACCTTATTATCTTTTGTTGGTTGGAAGGACCAATCGTAAATAATCTGAGGATACCTTAGATCAGACAAACAAATAATTAGAGTTGACACTATTAAAGCCAACAAGACCCTAATTAATTGATTTGCTAATTGCTTTCTCCATTTGCAGATGTTGGTCCAAATTGGGTTTTAAGCTGTGACAGGGCCACAAGATAAACATTTTCTTTCTCTAAATTACCAATTACCTGCCAGCTTTCCAGTCGCACCATCAACTGGTCTTTAGAGGTTTTTATTCATTAAAGGATTGAGGCTAATTCCAAATAGTTTTCATCTGAAACATAATATTCATATATAAGCTCTTTGTGGAATGCTCAGTCAATATGGTAATTACATTTGCTTTAGAATTTTTTAGCTTCATATTTTCAGCAAGGAAAATAAAACAAAGGAGACATTTTTCATTTAAACAAATGATGTTGCAAGTGTAGCTTTCCCTAGTGGATGATAAGAATAATGACAGTTCTTTTCCAGACACCCAGGGGCCAGAGAAGGGCTGTGTTCTAGTCACCACTGTGCAATAAACCATTCCAAAATCTAATGGCACAAAATAACAAACATTTTATTATCTGTAACAGCTTTGTGGGTTGGCAGGGCTCAGCCTGGGCTATTCTTCTGTTTTACATGATGTCATCAGGGCTGCAGTCATCTGGGAACTCGTCTAGGCTGAAACATCCAAGTTGATGTACTTATATGGCTGGCAGGAGGTGCTGGCCATCTGCTTAGAGTTCAGCAGTTGACAGGAGCACCTCAGTTTTCTCCATATGGGCTTCTTAAAGCATGATCAATGGACTACAAGAGAAATGTTTAAAGAGAAGAGAGAGGAAGGTGCAGGTCTCTCAAGGCCCACCCTTGAAAGTTACACAGTATCACACCTGCTACATTCTATTAGTCAGAGTGGTTTACAGAGCCAGGCCAGATTCAAAGTGGTTATACTAAGTAGGATATGGTCACTGGGACCATCTTTGGAAACTAGCCATAATAGGTGGAAACAAAGGTGACATGAAGCATTTTTTAAAAAGCTCTGTCTTGGCCTTTTTCTGTGACCATCTTCATTGGTCATGGTTATTACTGAGGGTAACTTCAGTTGGAATCAGGAATAGGTATTAAATTTTCTTTCTTTTAAACTTTCTTATTTGTTAAACAGAGCCAACAGGTGAAAACCTGTATTCTCTTTGAGAAGAGTTTTCGAGGTATTTCTCCTTTTTCCTAGCTGCTCGTGTTGTGATGGTGGTGTGTAGACTTTGGAGTCAAGTTTCTTTAATTGGGCTCCTTCAGTTACTGTGTGACTAGCTGTGTGAATCTGGGTAAGAGATTGGTACTTACAAACCTCGGTTTCCTCATCTTTATGATAGGATATTCATTCTACTGTATAGATTGTGAGAATTGAGATACTATATATGAAGTGTTTATCAGAGTGCCTGGAACATAGTGAGTACTCAGAAAGTTGTAGCTACTGTTTATTATGTAGTAATGGGTGTACAGGAGAACCTAACCACCAAGGAATTGAGCATTTTTCTTCTTATGCTTATGCCACATTTTATGCCTTCTGCCATGGATTCACATAATGAGGGTTGTTTTGGTGTTGAAAGTGGGGAAACTGGGAGGGGACTGGAAAGCAGTGAGTGGAAGCAGGCCAGGAACACAAATGTCTGGTTCCCATGGTCTCCACCTGGACATTATAATATCAGAACTTCTTGAATTATGTGGGCCCATGGTCTTTGTATTCTTTTAAATTATTCCACAACTCCTGCGAAGGAAAAGTATAGCTATCAGATGCTCCAAAAATGAAGGGTGGTAATTTGCATGAGTTATACCACCTGGGAAAAGCAAACTTACATATTTAATTTTCTCGCATCTCCCACATTCATTTGCCACATATATGCTGTGACATAGTATTTGGAAAAGAGACACTTACCAAGGGTTTGTCTGTCATGGGGGCAGGGCTGTTTCTCTATTCCTCTGGCTTCATTGTTTCCATGTGCAGGGACTTAGAATAACCTTTTGGCCTCTTGTTCCATCCATTATTCTTGTGAGTTTCCTGAGTTACCTGAACAATATCCACTGTGCCATGATTCTCAAGGCCCCAAATTCTGGGGATATGTTCTCTTATGTTTTGTATTACTCTAGATACAATGAGGAAACAGTTACTGTAGGAATATGTGTCCTGTAGAACCAAACTTTCCTTTAGATGGGCTTTCCTAAGGTCTAGTATGGGTGGAGGGACAAGAAAAGGTCATAAATTATTTGGGTTACAAATAATTATCAGTGCATCACCTTTATTTATCCATTGGTCCTAAACTAGGAGAAGAAAGAAATGGATGTTATTTATTGACTCCCTAAAACCCGAACAGTGTCATTTTCTAACCCCTACTTAGCTGATGTTGTCTGAATGATTGAGACTCATCTGGTTGAACTGAACTTATGTCCAATTTTTCTTGAAAAAAATATGTATTCTTTAGCATCTATATATGAGCAGTAAAAAGAAAAACTTTTCTTTTTAAAAGCAAACATTTACAGAACTCTTGAATTTTTTCTTTCATACCTACTGTATCTCTGTTAGTGACACAGGTATGTTTCTCTTTACTTATTCAACAAATACTTATTTAGCACCTTCTACATGCCAAGCTCTGTCTTAGATGTTGGAGCTATCACTGGAAAGAAAAAATAGATGTAGTTCCTACTCTTCTTGTTGATCTTATATTCTACCTGGGAGACTGGCATGAATCTAAAAATAAATCATGCAAATTGTTGTGTATATAAGAACAAGCTGAAGTAATAATCTATAATTCTGTGAAAGTGTTTAACAGATACCCTGCCCTGGACTGTGTCTGGGACTGGGGACATGGAAAGTTTATCTTTGAAGGAATGATGCTTGAGCTAAGGATGAGCACAAATCAACAGATGAGGTGAAGTTGCCTGGGTCTGTATACCCATAGAGAAACAATTAACTGGACCTCTGACCTTATATTTGACTGTCTGTAGCATTCTATCCAGCCTTTCTGAATATTCGGCTATGGCAATGATTTTCTATCATACTTTCCAACTACCTTGACCAGTTTTCCTAAACCTAAAATGAGAGCACATGACCTGTCAAAGGATTTTTTCCCCCTAAGTTGTCAATTTATTTTTTATGCATTCACTCACTCACTCACTCCCTACTTACTCTTTCCATCCATCCATCCATCCATCCATCCATCCATCCAACACCATTTATTGAGTGCCTGTATGTGCCCAGTGCCATGTTAGGAAATGGGATGTAGCAAGCCATAAAAACAAAATCATAGTTAATTGACATTAATTATATCCTTCACTGGGCTCCTACATTACTGTATTTCTCTCTCTGCTCTTTTAAGTTGTGTTTATTAACTTTCATGTTTGTCTCCATAAGATTCAGCTCTGCAGTCAGGCACTATGTCTTACTCATTTTTGGCTTCCTGGTGCTAAATATGGTGACTGACACACAGTTGGTATTTAAGAAATACTTGTTATTGAGGAGCATAACATTAAACATTAGATGAATGTTTACTGTTATTGCATAGGATAAAATTGGAATAAACAGTTTGATGCTCTGGTATGTTAGAAGATGAACTGGGGCACGTTAACATTTTCAAGAGTTTATATTGAGTATACACTGATTTGAATTAGGCAGTGCCAAGTTTAAAGTGGTTAGGTGTACTTCACCTGCAGGAACTAGGGGAGAGGCTTTTTAAAAAGAAGATGCTGCAGCAAAGAAAATAAATGATTTATTTGGTTATATTTTAAGTGGTTGCCTTATTTGGGAAAGTCTAATTAACTGTGGTTGGCTGTTCTTAAGTTTCACTTTCTTGGGTTCAGGTGCACTGACTCTTAGATTTTGGTTTGCTTATATAGGCTACCAAGACATTAGCGAAACCTCAATCTGATGGTCTCCTTTTTTAAATACTTTAACAGGTGTAAGCTAGTAATTCCTCACCTTAAATGGAGCTGATGGCTTCTGGTGAGACTTCAGTAGGCATGGCCAGGAGCCATCAATACCAGTCCCTCTGCCATTGTCTTAACTGAGTCCCTCAGCCAAGCACTTTGCTTCTTAGTGCCTCAAATCTTAGAATCTTCCAGTGAGCAAGAGCAGTAACACATTGCCCCAATCCTTGGGAAGATGAATGGAATGGATTGAAGAAGGGATCCTATTCCTTGGACATAAGTGCTGCATAATCAAGGTTTTAATTATGGCAACCAATGAATTGGCAAACTTAATCATACCACTACCACGTTCTATCTATAGATTCTAGAAGAATTCATTGAACTAGTCAAAAGCTAAGGTAAGGAATATGAACCATTTTTTTTTTTGGCTTCAGAAAGAATTTCCATAATATTCACAGTTCTCTTCTAAAACAGTAAAGGCTGTTTTAGAAGAGTGAATGAAGTACCTCACACAGATCTCAACTCAAAATAGACCTGTGAGATTCAGATGCAAAAAGAGGCCATAATTTCTTCTCTCACAAGTGCAGTACAAATCAAATGATTTCCATTTGCTTTTTTTGTCATTTTAGCCACCGCTATAGCTTTATTATATCTTTGTGTTTCTCTCCTGTTTTCCCTAACAATTCCTCCTAAGATTTTCCACAGTTCTTGGCTGAGAAGTAAACTTATAAATTACCTGACAGTAAAGTCAGAGGATAAGTAAATCACCATCCAGTCTGATCACAAAATCAAAATGTTTGTGATATGTCAAACCTTTAACAAGTCAAATGCTTCTTTTCAAAAATGTGTCTGTTCTCCTTCATGCTGAGAACAACCGAGTCATTCCATGAATTTTGCACAAAGACCAAAGATGCAGTGCCTTCAGACTACAAATTATGTCAAACATCTAACAAAATGACTAAGCAGCATTAATGTCTTTTTACTCTTAAGAATCTTTTTTCAGAGTTTAATTCCCTGTAGAACAGAGTTGAGCTCTGGGTCTTTGGTAACTCAAGTAGATAATGTAAAATTTGTCCTGAAGTTTAAGGGAATAAAAGTTTAGTCTACAGGTCCTGAGTTATTTATGCTTTTCTGTTAATGACACCAGATATTTTCCTTCTAAATAGTCTACATAATTATGCTATATATATATATATATATATACACACACACACACACACACACACATTTACATATATACACATTTACATATATACATATATATGTGTGTGTATATATATATATATATATATATATATATATATATATACTGCCTCCAGTGTAAGAGTTGTTCATCACATCGCAGTTTGTTAATCGCTATTGTTCCTGCTTGACTTCAAATAATATTGCCCACAGATGACAAATTAGGGAACTTTGGAGCATATTTGTCAAACCCAAGTTCTTTTACAAAGCCAAAAGTAAAGATGTTAAAAAAAGGTTTTGAAGAAGTATTTGGACTTTAGAGTTGTGCAAGCATTTCCAAATCTGCTGCGAGTGATAATCATTGCAAACAGTGGGCTCAATTGAACCTTGAGGAACTCAAGCAGGGTTACCAATTTCCAGGTGAAAAATTTAATACTAGAGGAATGCATTGGCTTATTAAATATAGAAACCCATTTCTGATAATGATCAATAACTGGAGTCCTGCAAAAAAGGCAGTTTCTCTGAGGAAGTTTCAAATATGGTTAAAGAAAGCATTCCTGAGCCTTTCCAAATTGTGTAACTGGTAATCTGAGATGTAACATGAATATTCTTTGTTGAACTGAAAATAAGGAAGAAACTATTTTCTCACTTCTCTTTCTCTCCTTCTGTACACATACAGACAAACACAGACATACACAGAGTTACACATGTATGTGTAGAGTCCACATGCTGCTCTTTAAAGTTTTAGGTATGAATTTCTGTGGCTGAGTGTTTCAGAACAAAAGTATTTTATTTGGCCATTGGAAGAACTGCAAGTTCTTTTATTCTCAAACTTGTCACCTTCTCTCATCTTACTTCCTATCTTAAACAGTTCTTCCCCAACTTACAAATAAGCCCCAGTCACAACACCCATATTTTTGGGTTGCCTAACTAATAATCATTTATTTTTCTTGCCCACAGATATTGCTTGACAAGGTTGGCTAATTCTCTCAAAGGATAGGGTTCATCTTGATGTCTTTATTTCAGCTCTAAACACAGGGTGAAGAGCCAACAAGAGTTCGGTGGGTGTAGCTGGGAGACAAGCAGTCTTTCAACACCCTCTATAGCCTCCGTTACCATTTTTCTCATACAATGAATCAGAGCATCTTCCTTCTCTTTAGCTAGCCCTTTCAGTGACTTGGTCCACTTCAGAAGGATTGGGAGCTGCAGATCATCCATGCTCAAATATTGCATCAATTTTGCAAAATTCCCTTAATTGAGAAACTTGTGTTTCCAGTGCATCCTCAAAAAGCAATTTCCTAATGACTTATTAAAGTAATGCCACTTTCCAGCCTTTTAAAAAGTCCGACTTTTGCATGGTGTCATGCTATAAGTAGTAATAAAGCATCAGTAATTAAGCAGAATACCAATGGCATTTGCACAGCCTTAACGGAGTTTGGTCACTAATGGGGTAATGGAACTTTGATTGTTCCTTGATAGCTGAATATTGCGGCAATATCTAGATCTTTGGATTACCTTGAAGTGTTGATTTTAGACTCTTGAAGCCATGGCAACAGTTGACTCAGGTGAATCCCAGAGCTTTAAAAACCAAGATTTTGTTGTTGAATTTCTTTGTTTTTTTTTAACCCCTTGGTTTACAAAGCTCATGAGAAAATAGTTGCAGCTAGAGTTTGTATAAATGTAGTATCCTTTCACTTTTCTTAAAGAGCAGAACACAGCTGTGATTATCTTCCCATCAAAGAGAGATGAGAAAACTGATGTGTGGATCTTATAACTGGTGACCAAAGTATGATATGATAGTATGGTAGGAAAGTGGTAAAGAAAACAGTACCATATTAAAATCTACCCAGTTGTCCAAGCTTAGGAATTACCCCTCCCATATGATACCAAAAACATCAAATTCTATTGATGAAATATTTTTTTATTTCTTTCCTCCTCCTCCTCCTCATTTTTATTACCACTTCCCTTATTTAGGTAATAGTCCATCAACCCAGCTCCCTCTCTCTCATCTGGCTCCTTTTCAGTCCATTCTTGTCTAGTTGACGCTTCAGTGATCTTGCTACCTGAAAACCTGTGATGGATCTTCATTACTTTCAGACTAAAATATAAGTTTTTGACATTAATTCAAGGCTCTCTACTCTACAAACTAGCTCAGCCTAACTTTTTAACCTTTTCTATATTCACTTCTCCTAATGCACCCCAAATTCTAGATATACCAGAATACTGATACTCCCTGAATTGAGCCAGTCATTTCTTTTCTTTCTAACTTTGTTTCTGCTGTTCTCTCTGTCTGGGGTAGACATTCCTCCTTGGTCTTTGGTATCCATCAGGATATTCTTAAAGTCTCAGTTCAAATGTCCTCTCCTTTCTAAGTGTCTCTTATGTCCCTGACCCTTCTTCTATTCCAGAAAACTGCCATTTGTATTTGTATGACATCCATATTAAATTTCCTTTTAATTAACTGGACATTGCTTTTTTTTTTTTTTTTTTTTTTTGCTGCATTATGAAGTCCAGGAACCTGCCATATTCACCTCTGTATTCTCAACATTTAGCACACTGCTTGTTATGTGACAGAATCCTGGTGTTTACTGAGCTGAATTGAATTGTCACTAAAACTGATTCTCATTGAAATAGCTCAGGACAAAATGGTGAAGAGGTAAAAACTTTTTCCATTGTCTTCCTTTTTCTTTTCTTCCCTAACCCTTCTTACCAGTCTAATTCCAACATTGCTCTCATAGGTTTGATCAGCATGTAGAGAATCCTCCATAGTTGGAACTCATTCAGGAAAATCTCCACAGTTGTACACAGCTTGAACAAATGCAGAAAATAGGGGATACCAACACAAAGGTTAGGAAAGCATGAAAAGAGCAAGTCTGAGTTGATGTTCTGATGCTAGGATTGGTTGAATGGCCCTAAAAGACCCCTTCCATATCATCCTTCTCTCCACCTTTTCTCTCCTTCTCCCTAATGTCTTAGACAAACACAAAATTCCTTATTAGTTCTCTCAAACCTTGTGGAGAGTCCTTTCTTTTCTCCCTTTTGGAGTTTTTATTTTTTTTTCCCTTCTAGATTTCTGATGCCTCATGATCACTTAAGAACAGTAGGTAGTCATGGTCTATTAACAGTTATCTAATCTTCAGTAGCATCTGAAAATAAAAGATATTAAAGTCTAGGTCTACATTTTCTTCTCCCTTGAGAAGCTGCCTATATATACTCATTAAAGAACGTCAGTCATTTCCCCCCGAAATCCTTGGTGCTATATTGTCTCATCCCAGGGGTCAGAAAGTTGTCCAACAGAAGCAAAAACTTCATCTCAGACTCTTCTCTGTTTATGTTTTTTTTTTTTTTTAACAACTGTTGGACAAAAGGAGGCCAGAGAATAGCAGGCAGAATGAATTCTGTAACTGAGTTGGGCAGGGCAGAAGTGTAGGGATGCTTCACACAGTTTGTGTTTCCCTATCCTCTGTCTTGTTTCCAGACTTCTTTAACTCTCAAAGCCATCTTGTTCTATTCTTAGTTTAGCCTTTCTTACTCTTTGGTCCCATCATATTTATTTAAATATTGCTTAGTTAATTGTTGAGTCATTCAATCATTCATTTCAACAAAATTTAATTGAATACCTACCATATTAGACAGGATGAGTAATGCTAACTCCTGTAACAAAAATCTCCATATCTTAGCACAGTGGTTTATTTCTTGCTTGCCTTAAGTCCAGTGTGAATATTCCTGCTTAATCTGCTTGCCTTGTAAGGGTAATCCAGAGATTTGATCTGTTCCATCTTGTGGTACTGCCATATTCAGGGATATAAGAGTTCTTTGCCTCCAGCCACATGAATAGAGAAAGAACCTTTGAAAGTTTGCTTGGGATGTATTATGACTAGGTTTGGTGGTGCTGTATATTATATGCACTCATGTTCAGTTGGATATAACACAGTCATATGATTACATGTTCTAGGCTGGCGGTGGGTAGATGCAAGATAGGTATGGGAAATGTATTTTAATTGTGTATCTAAGAAGGAGAGGATAATTGATGAACACAATACCAGACATTTTGCTAAGATGTGGGTATTTAAAAAAATGAATGAGAAGCAATGCTCAGTGTCAGGAGCTCATAGTCCAGGGGACCAGACATACATAAATAGAAAATAAAATATGGCATTAACAGTTATTGAATATATACTTTAGTCCATGCATTACATTAAGACCTTAATATAATGGCCCTTAATTAATGTACTCCTTAATACAATCCCATAAGGTAGGTACTTTTGTTATCCTCATTTCATAGATAAGGAAACTGAGGCACAGTATTTTAAGAAACTTGCTCAGAGTCACACTACAGATAAGTGATTGAGCCAGAATTCAAACCTAGGTAGTCTATTTCAAAGTTTGAACACTTAATCATTACTTTATACTACAGTGATGAAGAGATGCACCGAATGTTAGGGGGCTACAAGGAAGACTTGGCTGGTTGTAGGATTCTGCAGCAGGAGATCCTTGAATTTATGTATAATGGCCGGGTTGGAGTTAATCCAGTTTTAGGGCAGGAAGAACTCCAACAGGGGAAATAGGATGGATAAGGGTATAGCAGTGACAGATATCTTGGTGTATTCCAGGATCTGTAAGTAATTTGATGCTGTGGGTCAAGGTCCAGGCTCAGAATCAGGAAGAGCTAGCTGCAGAGGTAGATGAGGCAAGGTCATGGAAGGCATTTTATGCAGTGCTAAGGAGCTCAGAACTTACCCTGAGTGATGGGAGCTGTTGAAAAGTTTCAATTAGGGGATTTAAATAATCAAATTTACATTTTACCTACATTATGCTTCTGGTTGCATGAAGGATGAATTGGAGTGGACCAAGAGCGTTGGCTGAAAGATCAGTTAAGAGGCTTTTAAAGTAGTCCAGGAGGAAAAAAAAGAAGTAGTCCAGGAGGGCCAAATTTTAAAGTGTCTTGCTTTATTTCTTTTTACACAGAGAGTATAAAATGATAGCAGAATGGCTGAGTATCACTTAACCATAGCAGTCATTTGTCTTTACAACCACCATGTGAAAGAGGTACTGTTATTATCCCCATTTTATAGATGAGGAAACTGATGCACGGATTGTATAAATGGCTAGTAATCAATGGCACCAAGACTCAGCCTCTGCAGTCTGGCTCCAGAGGGTGTACAGTTAACCCCTAGTGTATACAGTCTCTCCATATGAAGTACTATTACACTTTATCAAAGATACAGAAAGCTGAGTAAGAGGGAGGAGGAGAGATTGAGCAGCAGAATCAGCAAGAGGTGAGTCAATCAGGGGGTACAGGTACCTCATCCTGAGGGGTGAGAAAGTGGGGAGTATTGGGGCAAAGTCAGATGGTCAGGTGTGCACCCATGATCCTGTAACTAGTAAATCACAGAGAAGGGATATGAATCCAGGTAGTTATTTCTGGAGTCTATATCACCATGCATTTTTACCTCTATTTGTGCCACATCTAATCAGTTATTTAGAGTGAAAAGAATATTCCTGGATATGAGGAAGTCTTGAATCAATACAACATTTAACATTTCTGAAATCTATATTCATAGTTATCAGTAAATAGTTTCTATCAATAATAAAGCAGAAGTAGCTGTGGAATATATTTATTCTTGGTAAGAATTGGAGCCATTTTTAATGGCTTGATAATGAATTACTCCTCACAGATATCATAAAGTATTTAAAAATATATATTTATGTCCAATCTGGTGGTGTAGAAGTATACTACTCTCTTAAAGCTCTCTTGGGGCTTTCCTGCTTTCATTTTCTATTATACTGGATGTTCAGCTCCCACCCCAGCACCACCAAAAACAGTGCTGAATACATAGTCCATGGGATTCAGGGTAATATGAAAATGGGAGCTCCTTATTAAAAAATCATGAAGGATTTCAAAATAGTGACAATAGAGAATTAAACCAAGTTTGTGGGCCTTCTGAGTGTGGCACCCTGTAACTGCATATATCATATAGCTACAAAGTAGGCCCTGGTGGTGGCCTTGTCCAAAACTTAGCTCAGTAGTTTCAGAAGGCATTATCTGGTATGTCTCTGTTGATCCCTAAATTTATGGTGTTTTTGTCTCCAAAATGCTCAGTCTTCTCGTTGGGGGGCTCATTTTTAAGACTTTCTCAGTTTTCCTCATTGGCCAGGATTATAGAAGTGAATGACCTTGAGAAGACCTTGTTCCTTCTTCTGAAAGGCCGGCTGCCATTCTTAGTGAGATCCTATCTTACGGCATTTTGGTGCACAAGTAAGACTATGGACAGAAGGAAAAGATTGGAACTCAGTGGCCTTTTTGGTTTTAAGAATATGGCAGAGAATATTTTTTTCTCTAGAAAAAATATATTTTCAATACATATAATTGCCACAGAATATATACAATATTCTTACAAATCAATAAGAAAAAGATAACTCAGTATAAAATAGATAATGACTCGATTAAGCATTTTATTTAAGAGAAATTATAAATAGCCAACAATTTTATAAAAATATGCTCCATCCTACAAATAATTAGGAAAATGCAGATTAGAACTACAAAGAGATACACTTTTGTATTTGTTAGATTGACAAGTTGAAGGCTATTAATAGCAATTTTTAGTGAAAATATGGATCAGTGGAAACTTGAAAATTGGTCAGGCAACTTTGGGAAACAACTTGGCTTTATCTTGTAAAGATGAAGATATGTACATCCTACAGACAAGCATACATCCCTTTGCCTTGTGGCTTGTTGCTCAAAGGGTGGTTCCTTAACTAGCAGCATTTGGAGTTGGTTACCTGGATGTTTGTTAAAAATTGTGTCTCAGGCCCCACCCTACCCAGATCATGGAATCAGAATCCACAGGTGATTCGTGTTCACATTACAGGTTGAGAAACTTTGCCTTAGGAAACTGTTTCTTAGACATTTTTGACAGAGACTTATGCTAAGAAAGTCTTAGAGTAAGAAATACATTTTACACCATAACATAGTACACACACAAACAGTGAAACAAAATTTCCTAAGGCAGTTCTTGCCAGATGACTTGCATTGCACTCTGATATTTTTTATTCTAGTTTAAACTGCTGGTTGAGACTTACTGAACTGACCCACTGATGAGTGGAGTCTTGTCTGGAAAGCTCTTTTTGGGAGAAACTCTTACACATGTTCTCTGAGAGACACAGAAAAGAATTTTCATACCAGCAAAGTGCATAATACCAAATACTTACAATTTAGAATACTATATAGCAATGAGAATGAATGAACGAACCACTGCTATTTGCATCAACAAGGATGCATCTCGTAAACTTAATGTCAAATGAAAAAGAAAAAAACCCAACAAGTTGCAGAGGAATACATGTAGTGTAATCCTTTGTATAAGATTCAAAAACATGGAAAATTGTATAATATTTCTTAGGGACACACATATATATATGAAGCTATAAAGGTGAGATTGATTAATACATAATGTAAAATAGTGGTTCAGGGGTTGAGATTAAGGAGGGGTACACAGGAAACATGAAGCTGATGTTCTGTTTTCTTGTTATCCTTCATTCCTTGAATGTTATAAATATTCCGTTGTGTATATTTAACATTAACAAAAGTGAAGATAAAGGAAAGACTAAAATTAACATCAAAGCTATTATGAACATAGCTTCCCCCAAAACATTTTCTTTTTAAAGATTTTTTTTTAAAAGAAGTAAATTTGTGTATTAAAAATTACTTCCCTTCCCCCATATGACTTGCATAATAAGGTGAAAGCACACAAAATTTATTTAGAAACCACGCCTGCAGCATAAGTGTCATTTTAATCACTGTGTTGGTCAAAATATTTAATTGTGGTACTTCACTCTTCCATTTCAATGTAAGAAAAACATGGTTTTGCTGATGACAGTTATGCTCTCATGTTACAACGGGGGCAGATGTCTGCACTTAATCTAGAAGTTATCTGCATTTCAGTGTCGCAAATATCCTTCACAGTAATTAATAACAAGCTGTGTAAGCGGACCCTTTTACCTCTCTGACAAATGCAGCCAAACTGGTGATACATAAACATCTACAAACCAAGATACCATATGCTCCGTGTAGTGTACCATTTGGGGCTGGACGCTAACTAGTCAGGATTTATTAGGCACTCATCTTTTACTGAGTCTACCATTTCTTTATTATTCATTCTTTACCAGCCCTAAAGAATAGGGCTTGATTGCTATTACCATTTTGCAGGGAAAGCAGTGACAGGCGAGGTAATTTGCCAAAGGTGGGAGAGTGAGATGGCTATAGGCCTGAGATTAGAGCCCACAATCCCAGGGGGGTAATTTGGATTCCACTGCCTCTGTGAGTGGATACTGGCTATGTGTTCATCATATGCTTCTGTCTGAGGTTGCTGAAGCATTTCATGAACAGGAATCTTTTTCCTCCTGGTCTCTTTGGCCCTTATGGGATGTATTACACCACTCAGCACCTATATTGCTCTTATATGTTTCTATTTTCTTCTTTAAATGTTCCAATTGTGTAAAGGACTTGAGTACGTACTAAAATTGTGAGCTGCTTAACAGCAGGAAATGTGTTTTTCCATTTCTTTTGGTGTCCTCTCTCTCTCTTCATCAACACAATGCTAGGCATGTAGGTCAATAAACAGTCATTGCTTTCTGATCCTTATAATAACCCTTTGTAAATTAGGGTCAAAACATAGGATTCCAATTTGCTTTATGAAATTAAATTTTGCTTTTTACCAGAAAGGGTCTGTGTTTGGACTACTTTTGAAACATGGCTAGATTTAACAAAATTCAATTTTGACATAATTTCATGTGTACATATTCGGCAGGGGTAGTATATGGAGTAATCACCTTAGGGAATCATTTGCATGTGAAAAATATAGAAAATATGCTCTATGCTCCCTGTGAATATTTGCTTGGGAAACTGGGACTGTGTAAGGTGCTGTTATCCCTTGTCAACTCTAATGGTAAATTTCTTATTTAATTAGCTGTGTCTGGCCTTTTATGAAGGAAAAGGTACAATAATTGAACTGTTTACCAATGGATGGTGGGGATAAATGAATGTGAAAAATGCTAATCTTGAATTTGAATTATTTTAAATTGTTTTAAAAAGAATTAGTTATGTAAGATGATCTGTGTCCTTCCCTCTTTTTCTTTCTCCTTTCCTTCTTTAAGCTTTTAAAGTATTCTTTTTTGTCTTATTTGAAGACTCCTAAGTATCGAATTCATCAACCCCAGCCTGACAAATTGCACAGCCTCCCCAGGCAGGACTGATATGCGCCAGTTCCCACTGATAGACATAACAGCTGGCATCC
Source organism: Camelus bactrianus (assembly GCF_048773025.1). Lineage (NCBI taxonomy): Eukaryota > Metazoa > Chordata > Mammalia > Artiodactyla > Camelidae > Camelus > Camelus bactrianus. The sequence goes on from NC_133540.1 coordinate 74,280,676, forward strand.
ATTCTGAGTTGTCAATCCCTGTGCCATACTGTTTGTTAAAGATTTGACTGTCACCCCTCTCTTGCCATGCATGATATGGGTTGGCTGCATATTTGGGTTCTCTTCTGTCACAGTGTTCTTACTGAACCTTTCTCTTCAGCTCTATTTTGGGTTTTTAAAACTGAAGGTGAACAGGGTGTAGCTGACACTTACTATTACCTGTCCAGCATGTATAGACCCTGCTTTGGTAACAGCCCCCAGATTTTGTTGGGGCTCATCCCTCCCCATCTCAGTCCATGAGGTCCTAGTAGAACTGTTTTCATCCCCGACACATGTTCCATATTTGGCCACATTGATCCAGGATGATGTCATCCTATCATGCTTGTTAGATGCTCGAAATTACTTCCTGGGATTGCTGGCCTAGAAGCAGATCTTCATTTCTACTGATTTTAGATTTGCAGGAATAGAGAGTCTAAATCTTTGCATATGCTGTTCTCTTTGCCTTGAAGACTATACATCCCTGGCCTTCTCCCGTTCCTTGCCAACTCCTCCTCATCCTTCAGTTCTTAGTTGAGATATTACTCCCTTCAGAAGGCCTTCCCTGTTTGCACAGCCTGGGTTAGGCCCCTTTAATATATGTACCCCCGTAATATGTCTACTTAGCACTCACTATCACACTGAATTGTGATTTCCCAGCTGCTCTGCCACCAAGCTCTGACATGAGGCACTTCCTAGAACCAAGCTTCGCACTCAGGATTGCACGGAAAGGTAGGTGGTAGTGGTAGGTAGGTGGTAGGTGGCTGGGTTGGGAGTCCAAGACCTACGATAGGGAAGTGGGGATAAAATCAGGTAGGCCTCAGAGCTGGGTGGCAGGGTAGGTAAGGGAAAAGAGAATAATATGAAACTCAGATGGAAGAAGGCAAATGTCGTGTGCTAGGTGCTTTTTTGTGTTCCTCTGTGAGTTTCATTCATCCTGCAAAGTGGAGATGATTCTCTGCATTTTCTAGAAGAGGTTGAGTGGTGTAAAAAATTTCCCAAGTCTAGCAATTAGCAAGAGGCAGAGTTTATAGGGTTGCCAGATTTAGGAAATAAAAATACAGAATGCCCAGTTAAATTTGAACTTCAAATAAAAAAATGAATAATTTTTTAGTGTATGTCCCAATTATTCATTGTTTATTTAAAGTTCAGATTTAACTGGGTGTCCTGTATTTCACTGAGCAACTCTAAAAGGTGGAGCACTTTCTGCTACACTAATGGCAGATAATTTCACAGGCAGGATTAAACTACCATAGTCTAATCAGTGGTTGAGAATATTAAACATGAGAAGGCAGTGGGAAAACTGGTGGTGTCAAAGCGACGAAGGAACTATACAATTCTCATATCCTTAGTGGCAGTAAAAATTTGCTGTCAAAAAACCATTAGGTGATATGTTTCCAGGAGGGTTGCACATTTGGACTTGCATTGGAATTCTGGGAATTTCAGGAAACAACCTTAAAACCCTTGGAACAAATTGAGATGTGATTTATCATAAATTGATTTCCCAAAGAAGTATTCTAAAATACAGAAACACTTTTGAAACGATGGTTGTAATTTAAATGCATACTTTCCCCAAAGAGGAAATAACATTGGATAGATGGTTATAGCCACTCCATGGAATATTTTGCAGCTGTTAAGAATGATAATTACAGAGAGTCTTTAATAACATGAGGAAATACTACAAGGTAGGATACATAATTGTCCATCTAGGATGATACAGCTTTTTGAAAGGGAAAAAGGAAGATAGAATGGAAACTTACACTTGAGAAAAAAGTGTGACAAGAAATACCAGATGTTGAAAGTGGTTTCAAATGATGGTAAAATGGTTTTCAATGGGTGGTAGGTGATCTTTTTCCTTGTTTCAACTTTTCTGTCATTTTCAAAATTTCTATCAGTGGTATATATTTTATAGTGAAAACTATCTGTCTTTTATTTTAAAAGAGACAAAGTAGATACTAACATTAATTATTTGTTGTAACATCCATTTTCTCTGGTATATATAAACTTTTAGCATTGTTTTTGGCATAAAGTAGACACTGAACAAATAATTATTAAATGAATGAACGAGGACAGAGTGTATGTCAATATTCCTTACCACTGTGTTTGCTAAATCCAATGAAAGGGAGTTGAATGAATGGGAGATTTTAGCTCTTTGTGGTTTTGGACAAGCTTCTTAGACTCTCTGGGCCTCAGTTTCCTTATCTGTAAATTGAGGGCTTGGACTGTCATCTCTGTGGTGGTCTCCAGAAGCTGAAAAATTTTGTGATTATTTGATTATACAAGGTTCAGACTGTCAGGCAGCAAAGGTAGCAGTCATTTCTGATCTTATCATTCCAGGCCACTTCCCTCTACTTTAGGATCAGGCAAGCCTTTTATGGTGGACTATTTTATGAGACTTCAGAACTGCCCAATTGTATGGGGAGACACTCATGATTAAATCTACTGCTTTCTACATTTCAAAGATTTTATTTTATATCACTCCAGTGCTTTCTGAATTATTGCTTTGTTCTTAGTTTTTACCTTTTCTAAAGGCTACTTAGTTTTCTTGATAAAAATTATTTTAATTATTATGGGATAGTTTCTTGTGTAACGAAAACAAGAATGCTCTGAAACCTGGGTAAATTAATTCAGCTTACAACAGGAATCAGCTGAAAATGCCCTTGGTCCAAGGTTAAATCAGTTGTGGAAATATCGGGAAGGTTGAGTTACCAAGCAACATGTAGTTTCCTTCATATTCTCCCAGGGTTCACTCCCTGTTTCTCCAAGTAGCGTTCAAGTAGGGATTAGGACACAGCAGTAAGGTAGTAAATTCATAAAAAACGAATATACAAAATAAGGAAAAAAATAAGTAGTTTTTCTAACCCTAAATTTAAAACATCCCTGCTTATGGCACACAGACACAAATGTACTTGAGAAACCAGCAATGGTTGAGAAACCAGCAGCCTTATAAGAGGAGCACCCTGTATCTTGAGAGAGCCTCGTCATCAACATCAGTTTGCCGCCTCCAGTTAGCACCTCTCTCTATAATGTGTTTAGCTTTTCTCCTTCACAAAAGCTTATTGATTTTTTGGCAAACTTTCCATTATTTCGGAAAAAAAAGAAGAATATCAGATATTGAACTGGTGTAAACATTCGTACAACTAGATGCTTGGCTGTTCCATTCCTCGTTCCCTGGGTATTGGGTTTTGACTGCAATTGTTAGAAACTGAATATAAAGGAAGAAAAGACATCAATACCTATTGCAGGAGCAGTTTCTTTCAAACTCATCACTACCAAATTGAGGGGAAAAATAAAAATGAAAGACCATTTCTACCTTCTCTAATATGGACGTAGATGTTGAATTTAAATTCATCCTTTGGAGGAGGGATAGTTGGCTTGAGAGGATATGGGGAGTGAGATGGAAAGGTATTCTTCAGTACAGTGAGAGGGAAAAATAAAGAATGAGGAGTGAGTAAGAGACAGTGTGTTCCTTAACAGACTTGGAGCCAGGTTAGCAATTCTTGCACATATTCATCATTATTTCTTTGCTCTTTGACTTTGGGACATAATTCCTGTTTACCTCTTTGCAGTAGATGTCCTTACTTTGGGATTAAGCAAGCCCTTTTATGATGAGTTGTTGTGAGACTTGAGCACTGCCCAACTGTACAGGGATCATTTAAATTAAATCTGGTCAAAATCTGTCTTTCACTCTCTGATCACCTCTGTATTCTAGACACACTGTTCTACCTGAGAGCCTGTGAATATGTCAAATGTTTTCATCCTTTTATGCATTACACATATGGCTTGTTGTCTTTATCTGCCCATTCTCTTAAGTCAGACTTGAAGATTTGGTTGAAATGTCTCTCCTCTATGAAGTCTTTTCAAATACCTTTAGGCAAAAATAACTGTATCCATTCTGTGATTCTTCTGCAATTTAAAATTTCTTTTTAAAGAGCACTCATCACATTGTAGCTTGTGTCTGTCTTTTCCACTAGACATGAGCAACTTGAGAACATGCTAATATGTTAATCAACTCTGTTTCATAAAGCACTGGTTAAAAAGTAGGCAGCTAGCTTCCTTTTCTTTTCTGTCTATATGAGGCAGGATAAGATTTTTCTTCCCCTTGGTGGAAAGCAGGTCTTTGTTAATCACAGTAAAGAAACAGTGACTTTGCATAGCATGCATCCAAGTAGAGCTATAAGAGGCTGTCAGTATTACCATGATAAACATTTGTCTTGTTCAACTCTACAAAATGTAAAAGACCTAAGTTTTCTCCTTTGGTGTACTGTAGGGTTCTTCCTTTACTCAGATAGTACAGAGCCCTGATTGATGTTCATGGTTTCAAGGACATTGCAAAGTATTTCCAAAATGAAAATGAGATGAAAGTGGACCTTAGGGAGTTGGGGGAAATGGAAGGGATCCAGAGAAAGCAGGAATTCCTGGAATTCCTTCTGATAAGATCCCCACATGGAGGGAAAGATGACTCAGAGGGAAGATCAAATAGATCCTTTTGTACTGTCTTCAGGATATTGTATGTTCATGGTCATCTAAAAATGAGACTATTTTGAGGGACTATGCTTTAGATGGGAATCTGTGAGTCTCTCTTTCTGGTGTCCTTTCCTCTTCTTTTCCCTGCCTCCACCATACCTATGTCCCTGACTTGTTTTTCTCGTTCCCTTCCCCAGCCCTAGAATCTCAACCCCATCTTCAAGGCTGAACTCTGATTTGGTGGAGGGAGATCACTACTGTACTATAAGAAATAAGCATAGTTCTAACTGGTGTGCACTGGTTCCCCTCACCTCCCCTACTCCCCTGGTACCAGGGAAAGGGTTGAGGTTAAAATTACCACCTGTCCAGTGAAAAGGGGCCTTGGAGTCAGAATGGAAGTTGAATTATAGAAAATTAAGTATTATTTCTTACATACTTAAGTCTGTGTACTATGATTCATACTTGCTAGCTTTGTAAACATTTATTTCTTTTTTGCATTATGAAGCAAATACATGTCCATTGTATACATGTTATATATACATTAAGAACATAGAAAAACATGGAAACCCCCATCAACAATTCTACCATTATTTTATTTGATTTTTGAGCTATAAAAAGTAAATAAATGGAAGTTTTCCTCCTCCACCATGCTCTCAGCCCATAACACCTATTTATTGCCATCCAACCCATATTTCTTTTAGCATATTTAAATATATAAATTATTTAATATATTTATTTCTATAATTGAATAATTGCAAAATATTAATTGAGTACCCTGAGTGTGAAATGCTGTAGTGGGTTCTATGAAGCTGTGTGTGTGCATGTGTGTGTAAGGATACACTTGATTTTTACCCTTGAGGAATCAATTAACCACATGCCAGAAAGATAGATGTGAAAGAGATGAAAATATTTTAAATAGAAATATGTAACTACACACAGACAATTTCAGCCTAAACAGATTGACTTATTTCTTGGGAATAGGTAAAGATTTTTGGGAAAAGAAATTATCTTTTTTTCGGGTCCTCCAGTGACATTTAGTACTTCACTTACATCTTTGAGGTTACTGCATTGAGTGATGTACTTAGAAATCAAACTCAAATGCTATATGGCTTTATTAAAGAAAACAAACAAAAAAATCCCTTTCTTCTAGGCCAGCTATAGGAATCACCTCTATCTTTTTGCCCCAGTCTGCCTTCCAAGCAGCACTGTATGAGACCAGGCATGAAGAATTATTGGGAAAATGAGCCCTTCTGTGGTACAGACAGAAATGAATAAATACAGTAGTCTTTCATCTTACAAAAATAAATAACATTTCCTCATTCCCTCACCTTGGTTTAGACTTGATTGAGCATGAAAGAGGAATTTTCTTCCTTCTTTCAGGGTAGCATTTACGAACCTCTAAATGGAAGTCTCTCTGTCTGCTTCTTTGCTCAGACGAGGGGTCTCGCTTCCATATCCTCAGGGTGTACTACATGGACCATGGACTGCCAAGCGGGAGACGCAGATCCTATTTCTGGCACTGCCCCCTGGCTTGCTGTGTGACCTAGTATAAATCACTTACACCTCTCCATTTCCCTGATGGCAAGACAGCTGCTGAAACATTCACCACTGTCTCCAGTGTCTCAGCCAGTCTCTTGCTACAGGCTTGAGAACAGGACAGAGTTGTGTCGCTTGTCAGAAGAATCAGGCAATCAGTTACTCATTTTTTCTGATATGATTGAATCGCCTTGGACAAATCCACCAGAGACTCAGAAGCAGATGGTGTGATTTTTCACTTTACCCAATTAAAAAAAATTGGAAAAAAAAAACCCCTACACCTCAAAAACTACAAAACATCCTCAAAACACTCAGGTAGATTTTGTTTCAGTTTTCGAAAGTTTGAAGACTTAGATATTTAGTCCTCCTGAGAATGAATATATATATATAGGCTTTGAAACAAGAGTATTTTGGAAATTCTTGACATCATAAAACTTGAAGATTAGAGAAAATTTTGGAAGTAGTCAAGATCTGATGGCTGATAAGAATCAACCAAGGAACTTTAAAAAGAATATAGATCACCATATCCCAAATGAAATGTATTAATTCAAGGGACCCAAGCATGTGCATTTTAAGGAATCTCCTCAGAACTAAGTCTGAGGATCAATTAGGTTTGGGAACCATGGGACAAGTTCACTAAATTGGACGCTTATACCCTTTTTCAGTGTGTTTGAATGCTTCCAGATTTGGGAAATCCCTGCCTACAGAGAAAGTAAATTATATTTTAGAGTTGTTTGGGAAATTAGCTATTATTATCTCCTTTATTTAGAAGCTAAAATCCTACTTCTACCTCAATTACTACTATTACTACTGGTAAGTGTTAATATTTATTGAGCACTTTCTGTGTAGCAGATACCCTTTTATAGGTTAACCAACCATCCCTGTTTACCTGATACTCTCCCAATTTTAGCATTATTGCTTTCAATCCTGAAAATTAAGCTAGGAGATAGATCCTGTTACTGACCTCACTTAACATTTGGGGAATTGAAGTTACAAATATTAATAAGCAGTTTGGTTACTCAGAATGTAAGCTGAGATCTGGGATTAGGACCCAGTCTGTCCAACTCAAGAGCCCTTTTTCTTCATCATTTCTCATTCACCGAGAGTCATTCTTTCCTCTTCGTTTGACAGATTCATCATGGTTTGTGCAAATGGGCCCATTCAAGTAGTTCTGTTTAGTGCTCTGTGATTGCACCTGTTTAGTGCCAGTCTTTCTGGGTGACAGAATCTAAGTTTTGCTATAGTGCTGTGGGAATTAATATGGGGTCTTCCCCTCAATTTTATATGCAGGTCAAAATTGGTTGTGAAACAATATATACAGTGGTCTCAAAGGAGAAGATAAGTCATGGCACAATAATCCTGAGTTGAAGGGTTGAGGGCATGTGCAGAGGGAGGCAGGAGGTGGTATTGCCTGGCTGCACCTGTAGGGCCTGACTCTAGGGACTATAGAGGGCATTTATGATGTGATTGTGTCTGTCTCAAGGTTGGTTGTTTTATTTTATTTTACTGTTACTATTATTATTATTATCCAGCATCAATTGGTAGTGCTCTCAGCTTGTCCTCTGCCTATTGCCTGACTCTCATTGTTCTAAAGAATGCCCCAAAGAAATTTGAACACTGACTGAATTTTATGATTAAGGAGTTATTGGTATTTTTTGAGGTATTTTAATGATATTGTGGTCATGTTAAGAAACATGGAAGTCTTTTAGAGATATATACCAAAATCCCTGGGTTGAAGTAATTTGCTGCATAGAGTTGCTTTAAAATAATTCATTGGAGGAAAAGGGGATATGGGGGGGTATGCAAATAAAACAGGATTGGACTTACGTTGATAATTTTTGAGCAGGATGATGGCTACATGAGGGCTCATTTTTCTGTCCTATGTACTTTTGGTTTGCTTAAAATTTTCCGTAATAAAAAGTAAAAGGTAAGTCCCCAAAGTAGGACCACGGAGGAATCCCATTATATTTCAGGGTGATCATATTGCATAACACCACTCAAAGTTTCTTTGGTTTGATGTTCTACTTGATATGACTTGACTTTAATTTGACCTGACTCATACTGAAGAGACCTCAGAAGGCACTACATTAAATATGACTTTATTTTTAAATGTATTTATCACATGGTCATTTCCTCTGTGTGCCGACAGAGCAGAGCCCTAGGGAAGGGGTCAGAGGTAGACTCACAGCTAGATCCCTGTCTTCTAGGGTAGGGTATAGTTCACCCAAGAATAAGCCGGGTGAGGATGTAGTAGGGTCCAAAACAAGAGAAGGGATCTTGCTTACAGCATGATTTGATTCAGCGTTCTGTCAGCCTCAGGGCCTCCTTATCAGGTTTCCCATCCCTACCTCCAGCTCATCTCATCTTGCTTAGTAATTTCCCCTTCCTCCCCATTCCTTAAAAAATTCCTTTGCTTCCAGACACCTTATTAAAGCTACTCTCTTCTGGCTGTTAGAGTTAAGAATCTGTCAGCATTTTCCATTATACACCTCTCTCAGCTGACACTCTATTCTTAATTGGCACTGTTGTAGCAGGGGAAAAAAAGACAAAAAGCTTTACTTAATGCTGGGGACCAGGACAGGTTTTCAATCTTAACTCTGTATTTCCTGAATTAGTGTGTTTAAGTTAGTCCTTTCATTTACTTGAATATGTTTTATTCCCAGGTGTCCTCTCTGTTATTTGTAGTGCTGTGCAACTCCTGACAACCAGAGGGAAGTTCCTTTGCCAGGAGGACCAGGTTCTTCCCTTAAATTTAACCCTGATCTCAATTGTTTTTCCACATAGACTAGCTCACAAAGTGGAATAATGCAGTGTGGAATATACCAATAGGGGTCATCCTTAGAAATTATCTTGTTTATTCCCCTCATTTTGTGGATTTTAAAAATTGCCCAAAATATCTTGAATGACTTTCCCCAGTCAGAAATCTATTTAGTACAATACAGTCCTCTGACTTCCATTTAAAAATAGATTTGGCCGTGAGTATTTTTATTTTATTAAAAAATTTCCCTCCAGTTTTATTGATATATAATTGATACAGCACTGTGCAGGTATAAGGTGTACAGCATAGTGATGTGACTTACATGTAGCATGAAATGATTATCACAGTAAGTTTAGTGGACATCCATCATCTCATATAGATACATCATTAAAGAAATAGAAAAAAAATTTTTTTGTGATGATAACTCAGGATTTACACTCTTTAACAACCAATTTTCATATATAACATTCAGGAGTGTTAATTATATTTATCACGTTGTACATCCCTTGTACTTACGTATCTTACACCTGGAAGTTTGTAGTATCTTTTGGCTGCTTTCATCCAATTCCCCCTTCTGCCTTCTGTTAACCACAGATCTGATCTCTTTCTGAGTTAGTTTGTATGCTTGTTTGTTTTTTTGAAGTATAATTGACATACAACACTATGTTGTGGGACCCTTGCCACATCCTACCCCTGGACCTAAGACCCACATCCAGGATCACAGTTCTGCTGGAAGGCTGTGAGATTAGCTCACACTTCCTGCTCTGTGAAATCTCCTTTTGTTTTTATGCACCTGAATGTTTCTATTTCTGTATTTCAAACTCAGTTATGCATTATTTTTTGGGTTATATTTTATCCAGAATTTCTTTTTTTGGAGGAGAGGACCATCCGTTTCACTTTAGTTTATTTGTCAGAAGTCCTCTAGCAATTTCTGTTCTAAGCAATTTGTTCAAGAAGGAAGGGTTGTGATTCTTCCAGTGAAATGTTGCTGATCTTTGTTTTCAAGAAGGCAGACACAGCTCTTCTCCTGGGGGAATCTCCTTTGCTTATATCCACCCAGTATTGGAGCTTTCTTTGCTCCAACTTGCTCCTCACCCTCACACATTACTCCCAAGTTACTTTGGAAGCACTCCAAGTTATCATTGCTTTTTGTCTCCCTAGAAGCCAGGTTTTAATTCCACTTCCTATTATCCTGTCACTCTGTCTCGTGGACATTCTTCCTGTGATAAAGATCTGTCAGGCCCCTTTGTGAAAATGTAAACCTGTTACATTCCCTTTATTCACCCTGGCACTAATGTCCTGACTTCAAATAAATGTCCTGAAGCTCTATTGGCTGGCCTTTACAAAGGAGCAAATTTTAAAGTTACCTTCCATCTACTGCCCTTTTTTACTTTCTTTAAGATGTAAAATGAGAGCAAAGAATCACAGGGCTTAACTAATTGTCTGCAATTTCCTGCTGTCTCTATACCTTTTTTATGACATTAATTCATTGCCAGTTCTCTGACCTGTGGAATCTCTTCTGGATAGAAATGACTAGGAGTTAAAATAAAGTTTGAAAAAATGCCAGTTTGATTCAGTAGTCTTTTCAGAGTTCTTGTCATTGCTTCTTTGGGACAGCATACACTATTGTAATCATTTTACCAACTGCTCTCTGTGTTAAAACACCTATCTTAATTACTCATCTCCTTACCTGAAGGTTAGGGTTTTGATTTAGTTTCCTTTAATTGGAAAAGAAGTATTGTCTACTTAAAATACTTCATGTCATCTAAATATCCATCTTCTGCTGACTTCTCTATTTTGTCAGTTTCTCTAAATAAATCATTATACAAGTACTAAGAAAAACATCCAGTTTAAGGTTTATGTTCTCAGTATTATCATTTGATATTCTACTCTGTGTTTCTCAAAATTGTTATGTTTAGTAAATATCAGGTAAGTTATTTGGATTGCAAGTAACAGAAACTGATTCTAATTCACTTAAGCACAATAGGAGTTTATTGGAGATTCCTAGTGGCTCAGAAAATCAAGAGGAAGATTTCAGAAAACGAACATGTTTTAATCAGCTATTGCCACAATTATGTTGCATAACAAGCTACCCCAAAGCCCAGAGGCTTAAAAAATGAGCATTATTCTCACTCTCATGGGTCTACAGAATGACTGTGGTTTGGTAGGTCCTGAATGGATTCTGCTGGTGTGACAGGCTGAATAATGGCCCTTTCAAGATATCCAGGTCCTAATCCCTATAATCTGTGAATGTTACTTATGTGGCAGGAGACTTTGCAGATGTGATTAACTTAAGGATCTTGAGTTGGGGATATTATTCTGGATTATCCTAGTGGCTCCTAAATGCAATTATAAATGTCTTTATAAGAGGAGGGCAGAGGGGAATTTGACACAGAAGACACAAGGTGGTGTTCAGTGGCAACAGGGAAGATTTGAAGATACTATGCGTCTGGCTTTAAAGTTGGAAGAAGGGACTGTGAACCAAGGAATGTAGCTCTAGGAGCTAGAAGTGGCAAGAGAACATATTTTCCCCTAAAGCTTCTGGTTGGAGCACTGCTCTGGTGATACCTTGATTTTGTCCCAGTGAAACTGACTTGGGCCTCCAGAAATGTCAGAGAATAAATTTTTGTTGTTTTAAGATACCAGCTTTGTGCTAGAGCAGCCACAGGAAACTAATACAACCAGGTAGCTCTGTTTTGAGGTACAGGTTGGCAGGACTTCTCAACTCCAGGCGCTGAGTTGGGTTCTGTATGCTGCATGTGTGTCTTTGTCTGGGCTCAGGGAAAGAGAAGAAGCTTCCTGGGGCATAATCTTCTTGTGACAAAGCCCTGGAACTTATGCTTTAAACCAACCACACAAGCATGTGATTGTGTTCATGTATCACATTGGCTAATGTTCCTTTGTGACCAAAGCAAGTCACATGGCCAAGCCAAACATAAGTTGGGCAGGACCTACTGTGAAAAGTCAGGAGGTGGATGGAATAAATATTTGCTGAACTGTAATTCAGACCATCACAGGCAAGGATCAAGTGAAACTGTAGCCTGAACCATAGATGATCCATACACCACAGGAACAACTGGTAGTAGTTATAGGTATCAGAGTTTCTGCTGGCCTCTAGGTACAGGATGCTGTCACTGCCACTTAATGAACTCTAAACTGCCTCCTGATTTTTAAAAATCATTTGACCTAGAGTTGGTGTCCCAGGTACATTTGATTGGTCGAGTCTAGGTTATGCATTCAGGGAGAGCAATTGTCTAGCCTTTTCAATTTCCATTTTGGGAGAGGGGGGCCTTGCCTACCTCCAAATTTCACACAAGGACAAGACTCCCTCAGTTTAGGAAGGGGATTTAGATACTGGGCAGCAAAAAACAATAATGAAAATATTCCAAGGGATATTGTGATACAGTGGAAAGAGAAAGGGCTTGTTAAATGTTCTGAAACCTAATTTCCTTATCTCTAACATAGGGATAAAAATAACCATAAGGCTTTTCATGAATAATAGAATTCAAGTACTTGACGCCTTTGATGTTTAATAAATGGCAGCCATTCTCTCTCTCACTCTTTCTTTTCTTTTCTTTTTTTTTAGGAGCCAACTCATTTTTTTCTGACTTTATTTTTCATGAAGAAATTTCTATTTCATTGCCCAATAAAGAACTATTTTATGGCTCTGGGTGTTTGTTAGACATTGAAAGCCAGATCCCCTTTTTAGTCTCCATTCTCCATCTGTTACTTATTTCTGCAGGAGTGGTTTACCTTTCCACTGCAAGAGTCAGACACCCACTGTCCATTCTTCTGGGTAGAGTTCAGATGATGAGTGTTGCTCTTCTGTAGTCTGCTCTTCTTCATTCTCTTGGCCTTTGCTTCACACATTTGTGTTTTCCTTCTCTACCTATGTGTGTTAGGTTTGTTCCTCATGAGACTCAGTGTTGTAAAGGGTAGATGGGTTTGTTCTGTAAGGAAAGTGTTAGGAAAATCAGACAGGGGTGGATCCAGGTGTAGTCTCAAATCTGGTGTTACCAGCAATTAAGGTGATATTTTGATATCTGGTCACTTACTCTGTTTCTCAACTGATTCCAGATCCATAGATGAAGGTATGTAATTTGCAACCTCAGACTTTACAACATTATTTTTAAGTGAGTCAAGGACTAAAGCTTACAGGGGAGAGTTGTTACCCAGAACTCTTAGCTCTAGTCTCATCTTTCTGGGCTAGTTTTGTGCTCTGTAAAACGATTTATTTTTGTCTACATAAATGGTTGAACTCCAATGTCAAAAATAACTCAAGAAGGCAAATGACAGAGTTGAACAGTAACCACAGTGAAGAGCAATCTGAAATGTTCATAGTCATCTGAGTTGGCTCAGATAAACAGACCATGGAAATAGCATACAATTGGGAGTCAGAACAGACCTCTTGCTGATTCTTCCACCAGCTTGTTCAAGTTTCTTTACTTTCAGGCCATATGGGCTGCATGTTCTCTGGTAAGTGCACAGGATGCTAAATGCACTTCACTATAGCTCTTGCCACCTGGGTGTAAGGATACTCATAGAAAGTAGTTCTGGATGAGTAGTCACCGTGGTCCTTTTAAAGTGACAGTAGTTATTTTTTTCTAGAGAAGTAGACATGTGGATAGAAGAAACATCAATGCAAAGTAATCCTTCCCTTCACTTTCTCAATCCTCACCTGGCTCACGTCACTTTTCATGTCTGACTATTCTAGCTAAGTTACAGAGAAAGTATATTTGAAAATAGTTGCTCAGCTGTATATATGTCATGTAGACTTGTCTTTTATTGGAACTTTTTCAAAGTGAATCCTATGAATCAAATCAAAGCATTAGAATACCAAGAATAAATGTATCTAATGAAAGTTAATGAAACCTGTTACAAATGGCAGACATCTGTAGTTAAGGCTATTTAAGAGTGCTGTAGATTTCAAATTTTTTTGCCTGCCCAGCATCCACTTTCCAGTCTTCTGATATTAGCATCCTGAACTTTCTTGGGTAGAACCATCCTTCCTCCACCTCCATTCTATGTGGTTTGAGTTGGGCTGACTCTGCTTTCTAGGTATTGAGAATTGCCACATGACCCAAATTGATCCAATAAGATAAAGTCCCAGGAATTTTGATAGAACAATTGGAGGTCTAATGTGTGACTTTGAAGGGAGAACTTGCCTGAGAATGGAGCCACAGAGATAAGCAAAATCAAAACATAAAGAGAGTAATAACCAAGTAAACAATATAAATCAAGTTCCTAGATTCAACCATGCCTGAATCCCTGCTGCCCCTGGACTTTTTAGTTTACTTTAGACAACAAATCTCTTTTTACTCAAGGTTGAGTTGCATTTTTGTTACAGTTGAAGAAGTTCCTACTCATAAAAAATGCTGACAGTAGATAAGAAAAATAGAGGCAGCATAAAATTGCAAGAAAATGCACAGGCTCAGGGTATTAACCCCAGTTAAATCATTAAACATTCCTGGGCCTTCTTCACCTGTATAATGAAACTGAAGTTTTCTAAACGTTATTTTATTGAGGATCTAAAGATTACATGCCATGCAGCTAGTTACTAGCATAGTCCTGCAGTGGGCAGCTGACCTATGTTCTCTTTCTAGGGCTCTGTTTACAAGATATTTTTCTCTGAGACCAGTAGCCTTTTATCCTATTGAATTGACATTCTCCACAACTTTTGGAAATTCACATGGATAAAGTGGTATTGATTGTGGACCATGAATGAATGTATCTTCTATGGCAGAAAAACATTTAGTATTAGATATGAGGGGTCATTGGAAAACTGACCCAAATTTTTATACATTACATCAAGAATTGGTACATTAGAGATTTTTCTTTCTTATTATATTTTTTTGAGAAATGTTTGAGGAGGATTTAAGTCAGTTTTTTATTAGCTCCCCATTGCCTTAGTAGTGTTTCTGGTATATAATGAGTACTCAATAAATATTTAGTGAATGGTTGAGTATTTGGGGTTATTTCTGCTTGTATTACGGAGTATTTCATTTTAATTCAATAACACTTCCAAAAGAAGGAGATTTCCAGAAGTCTGTTCCCTTTGTTATTACTAGAGAATGTTTAAAAGTGGTATTTTCTCATACATATGAACAATTTTTTAAAAATGGGCATTAATGTATGATGACTATTGCATTAAAAAAATATAGCTTCCTTAAGACTTTATATATTGTTCTATAAAATTCTGCATTTTGCCTCTTAATCTTTTTCTAAGATTCATTTGACTTACTTTTCATGTTCCTTTAAAAGATTAACTTCCTCCTTCCTAAATAAATCAATATTATTCATGTTGAAATTACATTTTCTTAAATGTTAACACATTTTACTCCCTTCCATCTTATTTGCCATGCTAGTTCCTTCACTGCACAGAGAATCGGAAATAACTTTAGGTGTAATTGGGTCACAGATGATTAAATAACTAGCTTTTCAACTTAGTCCTTTAGAATTTCCAGATGCACACACAGGTTTGTTTTTCTGCCCATCACTGTAGAGCATTTCTCCCCACTGAAATTAACTGAATGGAAATTTGTTTATGATCTGAATTTATTCAGTGGCAGATATCTCTTATTTGTATCTCCCTTTGAAGTCTTTTTTAAGTCCCCAAACTGGATTTGTAATTGGTTCCCTATTTTCAGCTATTTATTTTCTCATTTTTTTCTTCCTCCTTCACACAGTGGCCTTGAATCTCTTCAACTATTCATTATTACTAAAGTTGTTACCGTCCATCCATCCTTCCTTTCTTCATTCCTTATCCCCTCCTTTCCTCTCTCTCTTCTTCTTTCCTTACTTCTTATTTTTTAAAGTTTATTTACATAAATACTTCGAAACTGACTTACCAGTAGAATCCCTCATTCTGTAAATTCTTGGTCACGCATGTGGGTCCATGCACAAGGGCTCCATCTCTATCTTTTGCTTCTATTATTTTCTTTGTTCTTCTTTAATTTATATAACTCTATACCTCTGGGTTTTGGGGTCTTTTCTACAAAAAATAGTAGTAAAATAGCAACATGATCTAGTCTTCATGAGGCAGAGCTGCGAGATTACTGGCCTGTGTCCATAACTAGTTCTGAGATGTGTATTTCCTGGCAGCTTAACCTTTCTGTATGTCAAGCAGAAAGAAAGGAGGAGAAGGAATTTAGTGCAGTGGTTTAAAGCAGAGGTTCTGGCTGAAAATTGCCTGGGTTGAATCCTGGCTTTGCCATTTACCAGTGTGTGACCTTAGGTAAATTACTCAACTTCCCTTGCTCAACTTAATTACTTTAAAATGAGAAGATGCTAACGGTACCTAGTGAACAAAATATTGGGAGGCTTAAAGTTAATAATAGATGAAAAACTCTTCAAAATCTCGTATATATGCTGGCTTTTATTATTAAGTGGGAATTATATTCAAATAGCTGAAAGAGGAAGAGTAATATTTTTATCATCATCAAAATGCCTAATTTAGAAACAAGTGTTAAAATGGTCCAATCATTTAGTGACTCATTCAAACAATGAATAGAGAACTATATAATTTCAGCTATACTAGAAGCAAGTGCAGAACTCTTGGAAAATTTCTTTATATATTAAGAAAAATCTTACTGCCTGTTTTCTTTCTTCCAGTTTTATTGAAATATAATTCACATACAGCACTGTATAAATTTAAGGTGTACAGCATAATGATTTAACTTACACACCTCATGAAAGATTATCACAGTAAGTTTAGTGAACATCCGTTATCTTATATAGATACATTAAAGAAATAGAAAAAAAATTTTTTTTCTTGTGATGAGAACTCTCTTAACGACTAACTTTCATATCTAACATACAGCAGTGTTAATTTTTACTTTTATTGCCCTTGCCTGAGGAGACATATCCCCAAAAATATCGCTAAGACCAATGTCAAAGAGCATACTGCTTATGTTTGCTTCCAGAAGTTTTAGGCTTCAGGTCTTACATATAACTCTTTAATCCATTTTGAGTTTATTTTTGTATGTGGTGTGAGAAAGTAGTCCAGTTTGATTCTTGTGCATGTAGCTGTCCAGTTTCCCCAGCAGCATTTATTGAAGAGGCTGTCTTTTCTCCACTGTATATTCTTGGTTTTTTTGTTGTAGATTACTTGCCCATCTAAGTGTGGGTTCATTTGGGCTTTCCATTCTGTTCCATTGATCTATATGCCTGCTTTTGTGCCAGTACCATACTCTCTTGATTACTGTAGCTTTGTTGTATAATTTTGAAATCAGGGAGCATGATACCTCTAGTTTTATTCTTTAATCTTAAGATTGTTTTGGCTATGCTGAGTCTTTTGTGTTCTATGCAAATTTTAGAATTATTTGTTCTAGTTCTGTGAAAAATGCCATTAGTTTTTTGATAGGGATTTCACTGAATCTGTACACTGTTTATTAAAAGATCATGTATATGTCTGTGTACCAGGAGAAGGTATATTTTACTTATCTATTGCTGCATAACAATCAAATAAAACAATACTATTTTACTTGTACATGGCTTCTGTGGTTCAGGAATTTGGACAGAGCACAGACTGGATATCTTGTCTTGGCTCCACAAGGTCTGGGATCTCAATTGAAAAGACTTAAATGTCTGGTGGAATTGAATCATCTGGAGGCTTCCTCACTTACATGTCTGGCACTGGATAAATGAGATGGACTGTGATAAATGGAAGGCTTGGCCCACCTGGGATGGTTGACGGTCTGTTTACCTATGTCCTTTCCATGTGGTTTGGACATCTTCACAGCATGGTGGCCTCAGGGTAGTCAGACTTCTTACTTGGCAGCTTAAGGCTCCAAGAGTAATTGTTCCAGAGAAGAAAGAAAGCACTCCGTGACCTTTTATGACAGCCTCAGAAGTACATAGGATCACTTCCACAAGCTCTATTCATTAAAGTAGTCACAAACCTGTTCCTATTCAAGGGGTGGGGGTATAGATTCACATTTTTTGATAGAGTTTATTTTTTTTGATCAGTTTAAGATTTACAGCAGAATTGAGCAGAAAATGCAGAGTTCCCACGTAGCCCTCCCCACCCACACATATATATTCCCCTACCCTCAACATCCCTCATCAGTGTGGCATATTTGGTACAATTGATGAACCAACAGGGACACATTATTATCAACCAAAGTCCATAATTTATATTAGGGTTTACTCTAGGTGTAGTACATTCTATGGGTTTTGACAAACGCATAATGACATGTAGCCACCGCTATAGTATCATACAGAATAATTTCATTGCCCTAAAAATTCGTTGTGCTCCATCTATTCATTCCTCCCACCCTCCCTCTTCCCAAACCCCTGGAAACCAAGATATTTTTATTGTGTCTGTAGTTGTGCCTTTTCCAGAATGTCAGTTGGTTGGAATCGTACAGTTTGTAGCCTTTTCAGACTGGCTTCTTTCATTTAGTAAAATGTCTTTTTAAGTTTCTTCTGTGTCTTTCATGGCTTCATAGATCTTTTTTTTTTTTACTGCATATGTATTTTTAAATTTACATATATGTACTGTTCATTGTTTCTAAGTACATTTAGAGCTTTAGCTTTTTTTTAAAACATTTTTTATTGATTTATAATCATTATACAGCTTTAGCTTTTTAAACTTACATAGTTATCAAAGGAATAAAGCCAACTACAAAATAAGGATTAACTCAAAAAGATACATACACCCTGCTATTAACAGCAACATTATTTATAATTGCCAACATACAGAAGCATCCTAGGTGCACATCTAATAGTTGAATAAATAATGGAGATGCAGCATATATACATATACACACATATACATATACATATATATATGTAATGGAATACAACTCACCCATAAAAAAGGATATTTTGCCATTTGCAGCCCTTTGCTCACTTTTTTTCACTTCAAAAACCAGAATTTTATAACTGGCAGAGACATTTCCATTACATCAAAAACAACAAAACACCTAGAAATAAACTTAACCTAGGAGGTTACCTATACTCTGAAAACCAAAATGATGCAAAGAAATGGAAAGATTTCTTGTGATCTTGGATTGGAAGAATCAACACTATCAAAATGGCCACACTACCCAGAGCAATCCACAGATCCAATGCAAACCCCATCAAAATACTCAGGACAGTCCTCACAGAACTAGAACAATTCCAAAATTTATAAGGAACCACAAAAGACCCTAAACAGCCAAAGCAACCTTTTGTAGGTCTTTTTTTTTTTTTCTCTCTTTCTTCTTTTTGTTCTCTTTTCTTATGATTTGATGATGAGAGAAGGTCCTTTAACATTTGTTGTAAAGCTGGTTTGGTGGTGCTGAAATCTTTTAACTTCTGTTTATCTGTGAAGCTTTTGATTTCTCCATCAAATGTGAACGAGAGTCTTGCTGGATAAAGTATTCTTGGTTGTAAGTTTTCCCCTTTCATCACTTTAAATATATCATGCCACTCCCTTCTGGCCTGTAGAGTTTCTGCTGAAAAATCAGCTGATAACCTTTTGAGAGTTCCCTTGTATTTGTGCTTTTCTCTTGCTAATTGTAATATTTTCTCCATATCCTTAATTGTTGTCAATTTTATGACTATGTGCCTTGGTGTGTTCCTCTTTGGGTTGATCCTGTGTGGTACTCTTCTGTGCTTCCAGGACTTGGGTGACTATTTCCTTTCCCATGTTGGGGAAGTTTTCGGTGATTATCTCTCCAAAAATTTTCTAAGGTCCTTTCTTCTCTTTCTGGGACCCCTATAATGTGAATATTAGAGTGCTTCATGTTGTCCCAGAGTTCTCTTAAACGATCCTCATTCCTTTTTATTCTCTTTTCTTTTTTCTGTCCTGAAGTAGTGATTTCAATTAATCTGTCTTCTAGCTCACTGATCCATTCTTCTGCCTCATTTAGTCTATCCTTGGTTCCTTTTAGTGTGTTATTCATTTCAGTGATTTTTTTCTTCAATTCTGTTTGGGTATTCTTTATATTTTCCAACTCTTTGCTAAAAACTTCACTCTGTGCATCTATACTCCTCTTGAGTTCTCTGAACATCTTGGCCATCATTACTTTAAACTCTCAGATAAACTACCTATCTCCTTATCACTTACTTCTTCTGGGATTTTTATCTTGTGCTTTGGCCTGGGAGATACTCCTTTGCCACCTCATATTATCTATCTTTCTGTGTGTTTGTGGATTCCTTCCACAGGCTTTGGGATTGTTGTTTTCTTATTTCTAGTATCTGCCCCTGGTGGATGAGGCTGGACAAGAGGCTTATGCAGGTTTCCTGGCAGGAGGAGCCAGTGCCTGCCCACTGCTGGGTGAAGCTTGGTTCTGGACCTCGGGTGTGTAGGGCTATGTCTAGAGGCCTTTGTGGCTTAGGAAGTCTGATGATGGGTGTGGCTGTGTTCCCACCCTGTATGTTGTTTGGCCAGAGGCTTCTCTACAGGCTGTTGGGTGGGGCTAGGTCTTGGTGCTAATGATCCAATCAAGAAGTCAGCCTCCAGGAAAGCTCATGTAGCCAAACACTCCCGGAATGTCTGCCATCAGCTTTTATGACCCCTGAGTGAGCTACAGCCATCTCCCACATCCTCAGGAGACCCTACAAATCCAGCAGGCAGATCTGGCCCAGGTTTCTATGAAATCACTGCCTCTGCCCTTGGACCTAGTGCATGTGAGTTTCTATGTACGCTTCTCAAGCAAGTGGAGTCTCCGTTTCCCCCAGTCCCGTGGGGCTCCCAGAACCAAGCCCCGCTGGCCTTCAGAACCAGGTGTCCTGGGGTCTCCTTCTCTTCCCAATGCCGGGACCCAAGCTGTGGAGACTGACATGGGACTTAGAGCTCTCGCTCCTGTGGGAGGGCCTTTGTGTGACTTGACAAATCTTCAGCTTGTGGGCCACCCACATGGGGGATATGGGGCCCAGTTACATCACGAGCACACCCCTTCTGCCGTCCTGCTGTAGTTCCCTCTTTATGTTTCCAGTTGCAGAAGATCTTTTTTGCTAGGTTCCAGTCTTTTTTCATTGGTTGTTTAGCATTTAGTTGTGGTTTCATAGTAGTCTCGAGGAGAGGCAAGCTCCTGGTTCTACCACTCTGCCATCTTGATTGGAACTCCAGCATAGATTCACATGTTAAATAGGGAAGTATCAAAAATTTGTGGCTATGTTTTAAAACCATAATGGGCTAGGAAAATTTGGTTGTACATCATTCTAGTTGCATCTGCTGATTTCAAGGACAAAGTAGTCTTATTCATTTATATGAAAACATAGAGTTAAAAGATAGATAACTTAATGGAAGGAAGGGCTTTTAAGGAGCATCTATAGGAAAAATAGTGCTGCCTCTTTGATCCTTTCAGATTTATGCTGATCTTGATGTTTTTTCTTGTTTAAATATTAGTTTTTGTTTTTTAGCTCTTTCCAATTCCCTGATTACACAATTAACACATTTTGTAGTAAATGCAAAATGTACATAAAAACATAGGAAGCAAAATTATGCTTCCATCAACCTTCCTACCAATAGTCCTACTACCAAGGGGAAGACACTATTAATATTCTAACATCTATTCTGGCTATGATAGTTTTACATAGTTTACATAATACTATACACACAATATTGTATTGCCAAAGTTTCCAATTTAACATTTCATTATAGCATTTCTTTCATATAACTAAAAGTTATCTGTAACCTTTTCTCTTTGTCTCTCTATATTATTGTTGGGTTTTAAAATGAAAAAAATTTAAATTTAAATTAAAACAATACATGGTTGTGATAAAATTAAACAGAATGCTGCTTCCCCAACCAAACCTAAGTTATTGATCTATAAATAATTAATCTTTTTTTCTCAAAATGAGATTTTTGATATACTTACTGTTTTACAACTTATTTTCCTTTACTGTTAGTAAATTTTGAAATTCATCTATTATCATTTTTAGATTTACCTTTATTTAGATAATCTCTAATCCAGGTTTTCCAAAGTTTGTTATTATAAAAATGCTGTAGGAAACACCTTTGAATGTGCAAACTTTTTTTTTTTTGCATATTTGTAAAAGATTTTTTGTAGGATTGAGACCTTGGAGTGAAAATACTGACTAAAAGGATGAATCATTTAAATTTTTGATAGATACTGCGAGATTTATAGTCATCCGTTTTAATGGTTGCATAATATCTCCATATATGAAAGTAACTTAATTTGCTTAATCATTTCTTCAGAATTAGACATTTAGGTTGTCTGAAGTTTTCCCCAATGACCAATAATGCTGCATGAGTATCCTTATGTTGAACTCTTTATCATCATTACTTCAGGATTGATTTTTTTAAAGGAAATTAGTTGTCATAATATAGGAATGTTTTAAAAACTGCTCATTCATATGGCTGAGTTTTTTCAGAAATGCTGTGTCAGTTTACATATTTGGTATCTGCAAAATTTTGAACTTGAGATCAGGCTAAAATGTTGCTGTAAAATATTATGGCTGGTTCTTAATTTCCTGTAGCTAAAGGTCAATAGTACCTTTTAAAATTAAAGGCTAGCATTTTGCCAGAAAATGATGAACACTTTTCAAATGATTCTTATAGTAATCAAAATTCCATGGAATTTCTATGAAGAATGCTCTCTGTTGTTCAATGGCAGTCACCTTCCTGTTGCTACAACAGTTAAGAAAATCTGAATCTATATTAGTGATGGTCAATTCAGTTGCCCTGGTATAAGTCTATTGTGTATGAATGTGAAATAGAAAATTCTCAGCTCTGGAAATATATGATGTTTCTCTAGAGAAAAAATAATGTGAGAAATAATTCCCAAACAAAACTGTCTTCATCTTTGCAACTGGATTCCAAAACTTCTGCAACTATATTTTATTACTTCATAATTTTTCTTGTCCTTCAAGTTAAAATAATATCCCGAGGCAAATGGCTTTTGGATCTTATGAGAGGAATGTTTTCAGTTCAAGATATAAATAAATAGAGGACTGGATTTCCAAACCACTCTAATCTTGACTTCTTTTTCCTTCTGTGTTGAAGATCACTTTCTTGTTATTTAGTCCCCATTGCTGTGGATGGTTAATTTTATTTGGTTAGAGTGTGTATTTGTGTTTAATTTCACAATTAGGTTCTCAGCTCCAGGAATTATTGAACACAGGAATTAGTCCTAGCCTATCTTCATATCCCCGGATAGTGCTAAAAAAGCAGCTTGACCACAGTGGGTTCTTCATTTGCTTATTTGTTCAATATACCCTTGTTAAGCACACATTCTGTACCATACTCCAGCTAGTTCTGGAGATTCATCAAATATTCATAATTCCCTGTACTTTCCAGCTTCTGTTGCAGTTGGGTTGGGACCATGTGACTGCTTCTGACCAACAGACTGTGAACATATAACTGGGCAGGGACAGTTAAAGAGTTGATGTGCCACCACCATCTCTCTCTTACCCTGATACGGCAACCTTGGAAGTCATATTGAGATGATGGCATCAGAAGATGTAGTCTCAATTTCTCAGTTAATGGAAGTGAGATGAAAGTCCCCATCATGTACACTAGATGTTCTGTGAGTGAAAAATAAACTTGTGTTGGCTTAAGCCATCATTATTTTCAGGTTTACTTGTTTCTACAGGAAAACTTATTCTACCTTGAGACACCGCTGTTAAGCAGCTCATAGTCTATGTAGGGTAAGCTCATTTATGATTCACTTTTGAGTATGTAACTGTTAAATGGAGTGATCTGTGGACTTTGAGGTTCTCAGTAGAATAAGAGTTCAATATGATTGGCTTCTCTGGGTTTTGGACTTTAACAATCTGCAAGTTTGAGGAAAAACACTTAATTTCCTACAGATGTAATTTCCTCATTTGTAAAATGAGAGAGCTGGCCGTTTCTCCTGTTCTGATTCCATCTTTGTTTTGTAAGCAGCTGTGAGAGTAGAAGAAACAGACTATAAACACATTCATATCTTTATAGAAAGAGGCACTTTTCTGTGATTTACTGGTAAGGCCCTCACAAGACTACACTTGAAATAGCAGTTGGAGGCGGAAGGGCCATTATCTTCTAACTCACACATTGATCTTTCAGTCTGTCTTCAGGGAAGCCACGAAAATTTGTTGCAACACATTCATTGCTATCAGCAAGGATCCCTTTTCTTTAGAAAGAGAATACTCACTACATTGTCAAACTCCTACTCAACCTTCTGTGTTGGATATTGCATCTTAGGGCAGTCTTTTCTGGAAAATCTTTTCATTCCGTTACACAGAGTTACGCACTATCACACACATGCTGTCTGTACTTTCCAGGCATACTTCCATTATTTTACTTATTACACAGTATTTTATTACTATATTTTAAATAGCTATTGCTGCTGTAATTAATGCACACTTGACAAGGAAAGGGCTTTTAAAATATATATATATATCCCAAGGGTTTAACCCGGTGCCTGGAACCATGTAGCCACCTAATAAATAGTTCTTAAATAACTGAATGACAGGCCAGTGAATCTTTCACTGTTACCCAACATTTCCTGGTAAACTGGACTTGGAAATGGATGTGACAGTGCTAGTACTCTGATCATTTTACTGTTACCATAATCTTGTCCCCACTACTTTTTTTCTTTTAAAAGATGGGCCATTTCCTGGTGACCTGACGTTGCATTATAAAATCATGTTTTAGCTCTGGCTTCTGAGCTTGTTTTGCAAGGGAATTAAGAGATCTAATGCATTTGTGTTGCTAAAGAGCTTGAGATCTGCTTGGGAAAGTCACTCGAATGCCTCAGTGCTAGTATCATAATATTTATTAAGAATTGATGAGTAGAATTCTTAAAATAGTCTTGTTCACTGTGGTTATCATTGAAAGCATACTACACTAAATGCCATTTGTCTTGGGTGTAGGATTTCTGGAAGATGAATGAAAAGAGGAAATTAGTGGATCTTGTAGCAGATTGTGTAAGAATGAACAGTTTTTATAAAGGTCCCTTTTCTTAAAGTGACAAATGCTAGAAAAATGCTGTTAGCTGCACCAACTTAGGCCTGGTAATTACTAGTCTAAAGATGGGCAAGTCTCATACGCTGCCAAATAGAGAGGATGAGAAGCATCTCTGCCTTGAAGTCTGTTCTGGGATGGGGCAGAATAACTGCTGAGGGTCACTCCTACCCCAGGTCCCTAAAGTTAGGTACGTCATTTGTGGTCACATCCATTTTCTGGGAGATGGAGGGCTTCATTCTTGTATTTCGTGGAGTTTGATGGCCTTTGGTATTTATATCAGGGATGGATTTTAAAAGCAAACATGTCTTCAGTGCTGCAAAAGGATTTGGTAGTCAGAGCAATTGCTGCCTGAGGTGGGACAGTCAACTTCATTTGGGAGAATTTGGAGGGTATGACTCAGGGAGACAGCTAGAGGGGAACCAAGTGACTCCACCTGATGGTGCTAAATATTCTAAAGTGTTTCAAACATCTAGTCTAAAACATGCCCTTCTCGCTTCTCTATAGCCAATGAAAAGGCAAGGCTGAATTTCTCTTTTCATACTAATTTTTTGCTTCTAGTTACTCAGTTTTCTCTACAAAAATTCTTTTGATATTCATTTAAATCTACTTTAGTCCTATAAAAGTATATAGAATTTCCTGCCCAATGCCCTCTAAAGATCCACCTTCTCCTAATTTTTGGGAATGAATCCTCCAAAACAGAGAAGCTAGCCCAGCTTTTCCTCTAGTAGAGAACTTGCCATCCTCTCATTCACAGACTTCTATAGATTACCTATTCTGTATAATATTTACAATAATAGAGGTTCTGACACTGGGAATATTCATGTGCCTTTCATGGTTACCATGCAGGAAAGGCAAAAACAGCATCTGAGTCGTATACATTTAGTGTAGAACCGTATCAAAATGGTTGCTTGATAATCATACATATTTAGCATTTCTCTCAGAAAAACTGGTTTTGATGACCATCATTTCCTCTGCTCAGAGGAAAGGAAGTGTTTCCACCAAAAATGAGAGTAAGAGGAATGGCTGGATATGGATGTAGGTACATTTGTCATGGTTGCATGTAAAGTGTGTGTGGAAGATTGCGAGTAGAAAATAATTTTAGCTGAATGACATTGACATTATTCTCTCTAAAGTAGAAGCTGATGTTTTCTACTGAGAGTGAGAAAAAGAGGCTTAAAGAGTGTGATTATTACTCGGACTAGTCTGTAGGTTACCAGATGTATCTTCAAATTACAATTGTAAACTTCAGTAAATTACAGAACTTAATTTTATTCTCCACCATTATTGTGGTGGTAAATCCTCTAGGTCTGTGATTTCATCAGACAGCATGCATGCTTATAGAATGATGGAGGACTGGGTGAATTGAGATGTCATTTTGAAAGCAACATTCAGTGTAGCACTGGGATACATGGGTCCTTGTATTACCTGCAGTTGGTAAGTTGAGGACAAAGACCTCCTGGGTCTCAGTAAATTCTTATTAACTCAGAAGCCAGATGGAAGACAGGAGAGGTTGACACCTCCCACTGCACCTCTGTGAGTGTCACACATCACTCTTTTTTCTCCAATTGCCCCACGAGAATTGGGCAGGGCACCCATTTCAATGCACTTCATAGAACTTTAGGGATAATTGTATCAGAATGAAACACTTTTTTACTTTCTAGTTTTGTTGCATTTTCTTTCTTGGAAAGATTTACATTGAAAGAATTCTTTGTACATAGCTTGTCTGTTCACAGTTTTAGCAATTTGTTTGTATTTCTATTCCAAATTCAACTATTACCCTTTTGAATCTTTTCATGTTATGTTTTAAAAACCTTCCTTTTTATAGCCATAAAAAGAGCATAAGTAGATATTGCTATTCAGTAAGAAGTGGATATCATTAGCTCAGTACATTAGAAGTCCTCTGAATATAGAAGGATTTCTTCTAAAATGATATCAAAATTAGAGTATTTAGCAAGGAATACTATTGTCATAAGCATTTTATTGCCCTCCCAAATTTGAACCTTTAATTTCTTACTTCTCTTTCTCTGGAGTGCTAAGCAGGAGAAGTTTAGTGTCAGTACTTATAAGGGCACAGTTTCCTTACTGAAGCAGTAGCATGGTCTTCTGGGTAAGTGAGGCAAATTAAAATTTAGGAAGACTGCGTACTTTGAAACTCAACTACTGCCTGACCTTGGTAATGCTGTTTACCCTCTCTGAGCCTCCAGTTCCCCATTTGTAAAGTTGGACTCATAATGATCTTGCATCTACACACTCCTTTGAGGATTATAAAGGGAAAGTGCTATATAAACCAGGAACTTTTTATTCTTTGCAGTTTTGAACTGAGTGTATTACTTAGCTAGGGTTCAGAACAGATCAATGAGGAGATAGGAAGTAGGATTTTTAAAGAAAGGTTAAACTAAAAGTTGTGCGGAGAGTAAATATTTATATATTAACTTATGTAATCCCGTTGGCTTCCAGTATATATTTGGAAATGTTTCTATAGGAAAAATCAAATAACTTCAGTTCATAAGAAGAAATTTCACTCGAGAATCCTGATACTCAAGTTCAGGGAATGTTTAGTCTTTGTCAAAAATATAGTCTGATTATATTTAATTCTCCTACCAACTCTGGTAAGATGTTAAATGACTATTCTGGGTGACCACACATAATTTAAACAATATATTGGACAATTATTATCTCACTGCATGTCCTCACTGTCTCAACTAAAGTTGGGTTGTCTAAGCTGTAAGATAGCTGTAGTTGATGAGTAGATGTCTCTAGTGGGAGGAAACTTAGGAAGGTGTATTTTTAGAGCAGTTGTTAATTATCTTCATTTAGCATAATAGCAAACCTCTAATGTCCATGAGTTTTGATTCCTAGAACTAGACCGGAAGGAGATTCCGCAGTGGCAGTGTTGATGAACCCAGAAAAGGTCCTATTACCTTTGGAGGCAACTGTGGCTTCATATTAAAAATAGATCATTGCTAAATTAAAAAATTAGCCTACACCCAATGTGATCAAGGTGAGAGAGAACTGTTTGGAGAACAGATAAACCTAAGTAAAAAGAATTTAATAAGCCCTTCTAGGTTATATAGTGGTGAATTGCAAACAGATAGTCCAACTGTCTGTCTACTCAACAGTTGTGGGTAAGGAGCAGCACTAGAAACTGGGATGGTAATAAGTAAAAAGCAAACCATTTCTATAAACAAAGAAGTCCCCTAATCAAAGAACAGGGTAAACAAAAGAGGGACAGCAATAGAATCATAATTCAGGAATTAAAGCTCTTTAGGGTAGTGGAACTACTCAGCCCTCTAAGTGGGTAAAATATGCTTGCAGTACTGGCTTAGAAGGATAAAGCATATTATGCAAAAGAGGAAGTAGAAGAAAGAGAATGGAAAACATGAAGCATGTTGGAGTTTATCACTTATGAAATACTGAAAGCACCATATTATGAGCTTCTGTAATATCTTTGTATTATTTGGTGATGGAAAAATGACTTTAAATATGTATTTTATGCTGTTACATTTTACAATGAAAGGTTGTGGAATCCCCTTTCTAATATTTTGAAGGAGAGAATGTAGAGCAGTCTTCTGTCATGAGTGGCTCCAGATATAAATGATGAGTTGGCTTGAGGCATTAGGGAGCGGTACAGACTGTGGTGAAGTGTCAGCTCCAGTTATGTTTAGAGGATATAGGATGGACTTTCTGACTCTTTCAGTTCTAAGTTCTTGGCTATACTTAAATTTCTTTACTCTGTTTTTAGGACAAGATTAAATATGGCTTCCTCAACTAACAGACCACTTAAGTAAGAAACTGGTCTCATGTGAACAGAGGTATTTCACAGCCTAAAGAAGTACAGCTTATTTCCACAATGGCACTTTCTCTATGAGCATTTGGTGCCCTATTGCTGATTCTAGGCTGCATAAACTTTGTGCAGCTGACATTTTCTGACTCAAGTCCTGCTATAATTGAAATTACTTTATTAAACAAGCTTGAATCATTTCAATTACTTCGTGGCCTGGAGCGCTAGTGGCATACATGATGACTACATGCTGATTAAATTAGAACTTGTACACCCCAGAAAGATGTGCATACCAGAAAATGGCTTTCTCTTTCTTCAATATAAAACATCCCTCTCTAATTCATATTCACTGGCTAGATCCCTTTGGGTTGTATATTAATATTCATAAGATAAACCACATAGCTAAAGCAGAAGACTAAAGTCAAGTCTCTTAATAAAGAAGCAAGAGTAATGACTACAGTAAAATCTCCAAAAATGCCATTATCCCCCTGAAGAGTGAACACTACTACTGTACATGTGTTGAAGCTGAGCAAGAGAACAATAAAAAATGAATTACTGCAGTGATTTGGATTTTGAAATCTGCTAGAGAGGAATGAGCAAACACAAACACTTAGACCAATAGAAAAGAATATCAAGATAAGACAGTTGTACAAAGCAGCATCTTAAGAGTAGAGTTTACAGTATACCTTATTTTGATATGAGAATAGATTTGTGCTATAGGAGGTAGCACTAAAAATTATTTCCCTTAAATAAACTATATGGTTTTCTCTTAGATTCAGTACTGAATTCTGAGGGCTGGGGGGTAAGCTAAGAGCTGCCCAATTGATTTCTTGCTGGTTTACCCTCTATACTTTGGCTCTTTTTTGGTGATTGTATTGACCTCTTCTTGAAGAGACAAGGGAATTACATTTGCATAGACACTACCCTCCCTTGCTTCCTCCTTTTCTTCCTTCCGTAGATATTTACTGAGTACCCATTTTGAGCTGGCTACTTTCTTAGGAGCTGGTGATTGGCAGTTAACAGACACAGCTTCTACTCTCATGAAGCTTATATTCTAGTGGGAAGCAATAAACATCTAAACCAATTATAAATGACAATTGCAGGAGTGAGAAATGCTGTGAGGAAAACAAAACTGAAAAGGATATCAGGGTGATTTGTTTGTTTTGGTCGAAATTGTGCCATGTCAGATAGGGACATCAGGGAAGGCCTATCTCTAGGGAGGGGGCATTTGAGAAGAGAATACTTGCATATTAATACCATTATAATAATTTATTTTTGTATCATACTTTAGAGTTTACATTGCACTTTCAAATAAAATGTATCATTTAGTCTTCATATCAATCTTGTGAGATCGGAATTATGATCTCAATTTTCTAAATGAAGCTAAGAAAGCTTAAATGACTTGCCCCAAATTATATAGGCAGTTTGTGGCAGGACTTAGGTCCATGGCTCATATTACAAAGATAATTTTACTTTACAAAGAAAACTAGGGAATTTAAATAAAACCTAAAATACTGCTACTTCAAAAATACTGTTTTTGCATTACCTCATTTTAGTCAGTGTGTGTATGTGTGTGTGGTGTGCATGCAAGAATGAGTGACATGTAGTGATTCAAAAAGAATTGTACTGTTTCAAAAATTTATTACTTAGTAACTAGGCTGTACATTAACATTTGGTCAAAACCCATTTATAAAGGAACTAGGACAGTCATTTCTATAGTTTACAAACATTCAAGTTGTACCCCACATGTCACAAGTCTCACATTAATCTTGTGGTCTGGTTCATTCCAGATACTTTTTAATATGTCATAGTTAGAGTGCAAAATGGCAGCTTCAATGCAGTTCTTTATTTCCTCATGTCTAATGAGGAAGAAGGCTACAGAATGAAGTTCTTGACATAACTTATATGCAAACCACATGCTTCTATAATCTGGTTGATGAGTAATGTAATTTAAAAAAGAGTGCAGTCCTTCTTTGAATTACCCCATAATTTGCATATTGGTAATCAATTCCTACCTTTGTGTATTTTTAATTAACTTTACGTGCTATAATTTGCTAAATGTTTCAGTTGTCAAATGCAGGTTTTCTTGTCCCAAATTGTTAGTACAGTTTCCACTTATCAGAACAATCCCTTCCCCTCAAAAAGCTCATCCTGCTTCTGCCACAGCCTGAGGCAGTGGCATCTTCATTTTTGTTTTCTTCAAGGAAGCTTTTCTATGAGGACATGTCCCAGGCAGAG
This sequence comes from Camelus bactrianus, assembly GCF_048773025.1. Lineage (NCBI taxonomy): Eukaryota > Metazoa > Chordata > Mammalia > Artiodactyla > Camelidae > Camelus > Camelus bactrianus. The sequence goes on from NC_133540.1 coordinate 74,311,372, forward strand.
GGAATAGCAGACACGAAGGCCTGGAGATTGGTACTTAGAGAATAAAGGAGTAGAGGGACAAAAGATGGAGATTGAGCAACCCGTAGGGAGGCCGGATCTGGAGGGGCATTGGTGCCATGCCAGTGCGTGTGAGCTTTCTTCTTAGGATGGTGGAAGCCATGCAAAGTTTTTAAGCAGGGCATGGATGGATTTACTTAGTTTCTTTGATTATTTTTCAAGTGTCATTTTCTTTTTAAACTTCCTGTCCTATAAATTTCATGAGGAACTGTGTTTACTATGTGAGAGGAAATTTTATACTCAACCCTAAAGCATATTAACAGACATAACCAAAGTAATTTTTTCCTTTCCTTCTGAGCACAATTTCTATTGTTACTAGAAGAATTTGTTAAGTCCTGAAAAATATATATTCATATTTTCAAATATACATTTCAACTACTTAGGAGTTTAGTGCATAAACGTTCATGTGTTCAAGAATGTTCATTCCATCATCTTAGCAGGCTCTATTTTCTCTTCCTTTTATTCTCTCATTTCCTTCTTAGAAAGCAGCAAAAATATTCCCATTATTATTATCATTTGAGTTCACAGTTTTAAGCTAGAATCTTGAAGAAGATTGAAAAATTAGATTTTGAGATTGAACACTGAGTCAACAGTAGGTATCTTCCTGTGGAGATTCATATTTTGTTCTGTTTGAGGAAAATAATGATTTATAAGATATACTTGGCTGAGTGTTAGAAGACTTAGCTCTTACAATGACATTACTACATAATAATAGCTGTAGTTTATTGTGCTAGGTTTTATATATACATATAGTCATAAAGATATATATATAGAGAGAGAGAGAAAGAGTAATTTGCAAAACAACTCTGTAAAGAAAGTATTATCCCCATTCTAAAGTGAGGAAACTAAGGACTAGAAAGGTTAAGAATGTTGTCCCAGGTCACACACAAGAGGTAAAACCTGGCTTTGAACCAGGTTATCTGACTTCCAAGATGCTGTCTTTAACCATGTCACTCAACACCTCCCACTTCAGCAAGCCAACTTGAGGCAAATTAACCTTTCTTTAAAGTATAGAAATTGAACTAGATAAAGAAGTTGGACTAAATTAACTCTAAACTTTCTACCTTGGACATTCTGTAAGTGATCTTCCTCTTAGACATTGCCAATTATGAGCAATAGTATTATTTAGATGAAGTCATTATGTTATATTTGGTTTATATTTCATTTTCTTTATGGGAAGCAATAAAGAATCAAAGTTGCTGGATAGGCAAATAGTGAATGATAAGGATAGGAATTTTAAAAAGCGCAGACATTGGAGCCTAAGGTAGCTGAAGGCTAGTCCCAGCACTGACAGTCACTACATAGGTTAACTAACATTTCTGAGCTCCAATTTCCTTATCTGACGAACTGGGATGATGATATACAACTTGCAGAGTTGCATGAAAATTAGAGATAATGTTTAAGTTTTAGATTTTCATTGCTGTCAAATAAATATTACCATTAATATCATTATTATTTTCATCAACATTGTAATTACACATCACTATTACTGTCAGAACCAACAATATTAATGATAGACAAATGGGAACATGGTGTAGTTTCTTGTGACATCCACTTTAAAAATGGTCTGAACTGGAGAACTGATTCACACTTAAAACACTGGGTCAGAGCTGAGTGAATAGACAATAAGTAGTTGAATATAATAATATTTACTAATTCATACAACAAATACTAATTGAATATCTACTCATGGCTATGTTACTGTTTTAAACCATGGATTTAAAAATAAATTAAAAAGTTCTGGTGGTCACAGTAACATTTTAGTGGGAATAGTAGGAATAAATATAAATTATGTCAGTAGAGATTAGGGCGGTGATGAAGAATAGAAAAGAGTAAGTGGAGAGAGTGTGAGTTTCTGTGTAAGGAACTTTTTTATTTATACATTGGTCAGGGTGAACACTATCGGTGATGACATTTGGAAAAAGACCCAAAGAGGGTGAAGGAGCAAATGATGCAGACATCTGAGGAGCATTCCATGCAAAGGGAACAGCATGTGCTAAGACTCTGAGGTGGAAATGTGCTTCAGTGCTTAAAGAAGAGCAAGGAAGCCAGTGTTTCTGGAGCACAGTGAGCCTGAGAAGAGCTTGAAGAGATAATATCAAAAAGATAGCTAGATTCCATCATATTGGTCATGTAGGCTATTACAAGATTTTTGGCTTTTCTTCTGAGTGAGATTGGAAGACATCAGAAAGATTTAAGCAAAGTAGTGACATACTCTGACGTATTTAAAAAGACTACTTTGGCAGTGGTTTGGGAATAGACAGTAGGTAACCAAGAATGGAAGGATGGAGACAAGTTAGGAGACTATTGAAATAAATGTGACAATTTTACAAAAATGTTTTAATAATCCAGATAGCTTTAACAATATGGTAGCAGTGGAAGAGATAAGTTGTTGGAGCTCCGATAAATTTTCAAGGTGCAGATGAGATGATTTGCTGATAAATTAGTAGTAGTACATGAGAGAGGATGAGGAGTCAAGGATGACACTAAGGTTTTTAGCCTGAGCAACTGGAAGGATGAAATTAACATTTTTTTGAGAAGGAGAACAATGGGAGGAGTACTTTTGGTGGTGGTGTTGAATAAAAATCAGTAGTTCAATTTTGAATATGTTAAGCTTGAGAAACTTATTATGTATCCAAATGGAGACACCAGTAAGAAGCTGAGTAAATGATCTAGAGTTCAGAGGTAAACGATGGTGTAGAGATACAAATTTGGAGACATCAATATATACAGTATTTAGAGATATGGAACTAAATGAGATCACCCAGGAAGTGAACAGCAATAGAGAAGTTCAAGGACTGAATCCTGGGATTTGCCAGTGTTTGGATGTTGGGAGGATGAGAAGGAACAAAGGAGACTGAGAAATAACAACCAGTAAAGTAGCAGAAGACTTGAGAGGCAGTGACTTGGAAGATAAGCACAAAAAGTGTTTCAGGAAGAAGATGTGTTGAATAAGATAAGGATTGGAAAATGACCACTGGGTTTTACATCCCAGTGGTTGATAGCTTTGGCTGCAGTGCGTATTAGGATTTAAATCCTAATTGGAACAGATTCAAGAGAGAATGAGAGGAGACAGAATATTTAAACTTTTTTGAGTAGAAAAATTGGTGCTGCTGATGTGTGTGTGTGTGTGTGTGAGAGAGAGAGAGAGAGAGAGAGAGAGAGAGAGAGAAAGAGAGAGAGAGAGAGAGAGAGAGAGAGAGAGAGAGGAACACAATTGCATGATGTACCTGACTAGGTGATAGGGGATGGATGGCCTGTGATAAGCACACATACAGCTAGCACACATTCAGCTCAGGGAGCTAATCAGATTGTAGAAATCAGGGATCTGTTACAAAAAGTCATGTGAGTAAAGATAGAGACACAACTACAGCTCCAGAATCAAGAAACTACAATAGCTGGGGCAGCTTTGCCTTTGATCCAGAAGCTTCTGTGGATACAGCAAATTGGGAGGTCCAAGAGAGAAGGCACATGCAATATTTGATTACAATCAGGAATGCATGGGCAAGAATTTAGGTGCTTTCTGGATTCTTGCTGCCATACCGATAATGCATCAACATCCTCCTGGTCAGGTGGCATCTGTCTTCACTTTTACAGTTCATTACCTTTTTGTAAGTTTCCTGAGAGCAGGGACAATACCTTATATCTCTGTACATCTACCTCTGGCTTCTACAGTGCCTTGTACACAGTAGCTGCTGAATAAATGTTTGTAAAATTGAATTGAAAATACTCAGTACTAAAAGTAGATGTATACTGGGCCAAAGTAACAAATTGAGAAGTGGAAAACTGAGCCTTCCAGTCATCAAGAACCCTTATAACCAATTACTTTTCAATTAACTGGATTTGACTATATTGACTGGTTTATCTAGAGTTGTTACGAGACTTCATGGACAACTGTGCATTGAATGACCTCTTCCAGGTTTCCCAACCATTTTCCAAAGAGTATTTGGAGGTTTTCTTCCCAGCTTCTGTGTTTCAGTAGAAGTAATACACTTTTACTACTAAATTGCAGAACGTATCTGTTTTGTAACAGCAAAGCAGATCAATCACTGATATTTCTATTATTATTATTTACAACATTCTAAATGGGAGGGAGCAGGGAGAGGAGTGAAATGTAAAGCAAAGAGTTTGCGAATGAAGCAGAGCCCCAGATATGAGCTCCCTCTGTTTGTTACCAACTCTGAGATTTGGGGCAAGACGCTTAGGTTTCAAGTGTCAAAGTCCTCTGCTATAAATTATAATAATACCTGTCCTGTTGATTTCACAGATTACTGTGAAGAGCAGATGAAAATGGTTGGAGAAAGATAAAGCAGATGCTCCTGTGCTGGGGTACACGGACAGGCTTCATGTGTGTTCAGGAACCTCCTAAAACTGAATGCAAAATTTGCCTTTAGGAATTTTTGCATTTTCTCTCTAGATTCTCAAAGGTTTCTTGTCAAGATTCTCAAAGGATTTTGTGACAACATTGCTGAAAAGAAATAATAGCAGAGTTGATATTATTTGCTCTGGCCAGGTGCACTATTCCTAAATTACAATAATATTTTCTGTGTCCAGATGAGGGTTAAAAATTGCATTGCATATGGTAGTGGTTCTCAGTCTTCAGTGTGTATCAGAACCACATGGAGGACTTGTTGGACTTTTGGGCCCCACCCCCAGGATTTCTAATCCGGTTGGTTTCAGGTGGGAACTGTAAATCTACATTTCTGAAAAGTTCCCAGATGCTGCTGCTGCTGGTCTACAGCCCATATTTTTAGAGTCACTGGCATAAAGTATAGGTGAGCTCTGTAGGTATTTAGTAAGCAGGTTATTGGGGAAGTTTTGATTTTCAGGGAGAGTGTAATGTCTTTGAATAGATAGTGGTAATGGTCTCTACTTTGGTCTTCTTTGTTGAAAAGAAAAAATAAGTTTCTTTGCATTTTTGGTAGTGTGTTACTAAAGCTGACTGTCTTCTTTCTTGAGCAGCATGCCACAGCTGAACAGCTCTTAACATCTCTTTTGGGGGCCAAAATGGTGTAATATTCTATCTGACAATATGCCTGCTATTTCCCTGCTGATCTCAGAGTGGCAGAGTAAGAGCCTTGTGTCTCAAGTCCAGGAACTGTTGATGGCTGCCATGAGGGCTGAATGGACTCTTTAACTGATGAAGTCTCAGGGTTTTCTGTAAAGCCTTTAGAAGAATTTGAAAATAAATTTCCTTTTGAAAGAGAAGGAAAGAGGCTTTTGGAAATAAGTACCTTTTGAAGATGTTTCCATCACTGGTGAACAGGGAGCAAGGAATTGAAATATAAGTGCCACTTGTTTGGATTTTTTGCTGTGGAACATGGTCCACATTACCTGCCCTAATGTTTTCATTAGGAGGAGGATGCACACACATTTTACATGGCTGTCTTGGACAGCAACAAAGAAAACTGGCAAGTAGCATAGAGATAAAAGTGCTAACTAGCAGCACCCAGGATGAGAAACATTTGGGCAACACTTAATACTGTGAAGCAGGACAGTGTGTTTTAAACCCTGCCGACAATGTGCTGTATGAGAGCTACATTTGGCTAATTTCATCCTCACAAGTACTGTTTTTCAAAATCTCACTTCTTGTTACTCTAATTTTCTCAGGCCTGCCTTCATCTTCATTTTCTGTTTGCCTTTAATCCTTTAATATATTCTTCTTATTTTTATCTGACTGTTCCAAATACTTAATATTTGGAGAAACTCTTTTTCAGTCAGATCTGGTACCTGTCATGGAACAGTAAATAATCATAGTATTATAGATTAGATTTTAAAAAGGCCATTTAAGTCACATCAGTGCTAGCCATATTAATATCTAAGATGCCAAGGGGCTTTCACTCTATGGAACTCAGAGGAGACTGAAATGTCTTAATCCTTCAAATGTGGAAGCAGAAGAGGAGAGATCATTTTCACTTCTACGTGAGCAAAACTTGTCTGTCCAAGGGCATGCAGAGTCCTAGAAACACTGAGTAAAAGGAACGGAGCTGGCAGACAGTTTGCTGGTTGCGGGCAATCTTGTCTGTTTGCCTGAACAAATTTCTTCAGTGCCCCCAACACTTATCCCCTTCAAAATCAATTGGGACTTACAAGAACTTGCAAACTGTTTTTAAACAAGTCAGAGCTAGAGCATTAAAAATGGTGAATAGCTGTAAATACCAGAGAAATAGTGTATGGGTAAAAATGCAGATGTTTATGCAGTAGTTTTGGTTCCAAACATTCCCATTTCTCAAGGCATTTGAATATTTTTGGTTTACAAAATACTTCCACTTGTTTTTTTAATGTTAGAAGTGTCTACATTTTTATAACTCCTACTAAGGTATCTTATGTTCATTACTGTCTCCATAAAAGCTAGTGATTTGGTGACAGTGGTGCACTTTATGAGCTGTCATGGGATATGCTATATATTATGTTAAGGCGAGGAGGGAGAAGATGACAAACAAATCATGAAGTTGTCCATTTTTCTAGACAATTTTACATCTGTTTTCCTCATTTTTAAAAACATTTTAAATGATCTATGTGTTTGGCAAAGTAAAATGTTTGTGTTGCTTTTTCATGCTTGGTGCAATTAAGGACTGTGTTCTTATGAAAACATACATTTCACATTTTTTTCTTTTAAATCAAACAGTGAAGAAGAGATTTGGATGCTCATTCTGGTTGTGTTATTAAAGAACTGAGTCATTTCTGAGTCTCTTTCTCTGTTATAAAGAAATAATAGTACTAAGTACCTCAGATCTGGGTATAATATGGACTCCAAGATATTGGAGAATGAGGCAAAGTGATTTGTACTTACCACATTGCCTATGTGGTATTTGGGTTACTACTAGGGTATAGTCGTCATCATAAATAAATACGTTGGTATTTTAGTGTATCAATCTATTTATGGAATTTTGGTTAATACAACATAATCCCACTTGGACCTGACCATTCTTGGGCAAATTTAGTACAAAAATAAAGGAACATTGTAAAGTTAAATTTAAAGATTTAGATTTAACTGTGTAAGTGTTCGAAACTTTCATACCTAAGTGATCACCATAATCAAAATTTAAAGAAAAGTGATATGTTGGGATAAAATGTTTATAACTACTGTAATGGCTAAATGATTAACAGCCTCAGTGCATAAAGAGGCCTTAAAAATCAGTAAGAAAAACTTTCAGATTACAAGAGAAAAAAGAACAGAAGACATGCATAGTCCATTCACATAAGAAGAAAATTAATGGCAAATAAGAATGAAAAAACATCAAATTTTACCAATAATCAAAGACTTATGAGCCAAAATCAGACACCATTCCTTTTGATCAAATTGGCAAAGATTTTAAAGGCTAATATTTAATTCTTAGTCATTTGTTCAATACAAATGGCTTTCCCTGCAAATTTAGGGTGGCCCTGAGATTTTAGAATGTGTACCATTGTAGCATGCTACCATTTTCTTCCTGGGCAATGCAGTAGTGGGGGATGAGACGAAGCTTTGGAACCAGGCACTATAAGTTAGATTCCCAGCACGCCTATCTACAGTTTGGCCTTGAAGAGGCTGTCAGTTCTTAAACCTCTGAGCTTCTAATTTCTCTTCTGTAAAATGGGGTAATGCCTAGTTTGCAATTATTGTGAACAGGCAATGAAACTAATAATGCTTCTAGAAAATAGTAGCTGCCTAATAAATGGTGGCTCTTCTGTCATTTTTAGACTTTTCTAGAGTGTCAAACGTGGAATTTCAAAATTTGTATTTTGTAATGCAAAAGACCATTCAGAGTAAGTGTCAGATACAAATACTGGCTCATCAGTAAATCCCAGGCTGCTTTATGCTATGAAACATATGATGGTGTGACTCTGGATGTCACTTGTTTCTAAATAATAGGGAACTTTTTTTTTTTTTTTAGACAATAGGCATCTTGAAATTTTTTTCCCCTATCAATAGTCCATACTGGATTTTGCAGCACAAAATATAAAATTCATGCAGAACAGAGTGAGACAGACTAAGCAGGAGACAGAGGCATCATACAAAAAGACAAAACCTATCCCCTGGGTAACAGGTCGATTTCCCTTAGAAGGAATTTTACAGATACACACAGGAGGATAACCCAGTCTATTACATAGCTATCTGCAGTAGCAAGTGAGGAATGAGTCTCTCTAGAGTTAGAGAAATGCATTTGATGAGGCTGCTGTTCAAAGTTCAGTTAAAATGTAAACTCTGAATAACTGAGGATGGAGAGACGGAGACAGGTTCTGATACCAGTAAGCAGCTTATGTGTGTGGTTCTGGAAGAGCTTGGAGCACCGAACAAGGGGGCCCAGGCAAGACCAAGTCAGAAAAGCAGCAGGCAACTTCTGCCAGGAAGAGGTTTTTGTGCTTGTGCAATGATGAACAATTGGAATTAACAATACACCAAAATGCTTACAGCTTAGTCTGGGTATGTGTAGCCTCAGTATCTACTAGCTCAATATTATCCTGCCTGATACATAACAAGACTTTAGATCTCCTTCATCCAAAATGTTTCTTCCTTATTTTGGGGAGTCTTCACAGAATGGTAGTCAGTTGCCTAAAGTCACTAGCATTAACTTCTATCCATCAGCTTCTTCTTCTCCAGTACTGGCTGCCACTTTTATACACCTGCTGCCTGTAGACCCTTTGGAGAGGGACTTAATTGCTGCACTGACATCATGAGAATTCAGTGTTGACATGAAGAATGATGTCTCTTAGGCACCAGAACTGAGCTGGATCCCAGTGGAGGCTGGACAAAGGGCCTCCTCATCTCAACCATACTCTTCCAGTTCCCTGAAGGAGATCTACTTGTGCTCAGTGAACCCAAAACCTGTCCAAGGGACCCTAATGGACAGTGGCCCAGCTCTGGTCAGTGTATGTTCTGTGTCTTCCTTTATAGTTCCCTCACCTCATCAAAACGTCCTCTCTCCTCTTCCATGTATAACCATTCCTCTCCCCTCATCTCATCCCATAGTGGCCCTACAGGATGCTAATGGTACTGCATGTGAGTAGGGGCGTGGTCTATAGCCCAAATGCCTACCTAGCTAAGTCTAAGCCTGCTTAAGTTAACTCTTAGGAAAGGGCTCATTCACTCCGCAGTGTAAAAAACAGCCATTCTCAGTGTCAGTTTCATTGTCATAAAGTTTTCAAGAAAAGAATCTGTATTGTAATAGAACAAACTGTAAACCCCAACGAGAAATTAAAAGAAATGTTCTGCTTCCTGGGGCTGGCTGACCAGTTTGACAGGTCCCCACGTCTTCCAGAAGGGATTGAGCAAAACTTGTTTTAGGCTGGGTTTGCCACACATTCTCCATGCTTCCGAATAGGTTATACTTTTTGATACTCATTTTTTTTTTAGCTTACAATTTTCCTCAGATAACAGTAAGCAGTTTCTCATTTCCTTCCTCCTTTGATATATGATCTTTCAAATATTCATAGATGTTTTCCTTACCTTTTTGTTGTGAACCTGAGATATTTATCTTCAGTCCTTCAATCACATCGTTTGTGCTATTCTGAGTTCTTGTCCAAATGTATGGCAGCTGGAAGTTTGTAGAGTCTGGCTCCCAGAGTGGAATAAGGAAGTAAAAAGCTTTTGGGCAAATGGCCTTGGGGCTTGCAGCCATGGGCAGTAATGGTTTCCTCCTGACTGTCACTTCCCTGGGTCTGAACCTCAGTTCAGGTTTTCCTATTCTTCCCACTCCAGAAATAGCAAAGCTTTGGCATCTAAGGGAAGGGAGCTATCTTTTTGTTTTTTTCATGCATCCCAGGTTCTTGGGAGGGAGCTTCTGAACCCTTAGAATTTCCTATTTGATAGGAGTGTCTTTGTTATTCACTGTAATATATATATATATTTAGTTTATATTATATACATTATTTATATATTATATATATCTAAGATATATTTAGTTCAATCCTCACAATAACCATTTTATTAGATAATATTATTATTCCTTTTCTATAGGTTAAATAACATAGAGGCACAGGGAAGTCAATAATTTGTCTTAAATCACACAGCTGAAAAATGGTAGAGTCAAGATTTGAACCCAGGCAGGCTGGCTGTGGAGTTCATGTTCTTAATCTCTAAGCTATACTGCATCACAGAAAAATTGTGACACTAGCTAACATATTTGGGACAATTGCTATGTGCAGGCATAATACTTGCCTGCATTAATATATTTAATCTCCACAACAGTCTATTCTAGGGACTATTAGATGATGAACGTAAAGTATAGAGAGGTTAAATACTTGCCCAAGACCAGCAGGTTAGTAAGTGGCAAAACTAATACCCAGTACTTTGTAAAAAAATTATCCCAGTTCTCTAATTTGCTTGAGGGAGCATGTTTAGGTGACAAGACTAGCAATGGGAGGGTAGATTTCACTCTGTGGTTCCAGAGGGACATTGCTAAACCTTGTGAAAGAAAAGAAGAGAGGCAAGCAAAGATACTACAAAGAATCACTTACATACACACCTAAGAGACACCCAAAACAGTGCGTAGATGGGGAGACAGTCCCTGAGTTACCTGTGTCCCGCATTAGAATAATAAACCCCCCATCCACATGGTAAAATGTGTCAAGGAGCCCCTTTTCAGCCTAGACTCTGAGAAGATTGTCAAGTGCCCCAGTAATCCTCTTGTTTCTGCTTCTCCTGGTAGCCGAGAGGCAGATCAGGCTACATTTTTGCTAAAGCTGGTCATTCTGAAGTTTGTTCAGACATGTGATGGTGTATTTCTTCCTTAAGTCATTATGCTATGGATGGGAATTACTGACTTACACCCTCTCTGCCATATCTTTTCCACTTTCACAGCTTCTGTTTACAGATCCTAGGGGATCAAACCTTTTACAAAACTGCAACTCTTCTCAACAAGCTTTTACTATGAAAGGCAGAGGCACAATTCTTTAAAAGTATGCTTTTTAGTTGTTTCATTTTGAGAGAGAAAGAATAAACTATCAATAACTTTTACATGGGTGTGTGCACAGATAATTATTTCCCTAAAAAGTAATAGAGACAACAAAGTATGCCTGGTGGGGTGCACAGCAATGTGCTGGCAGTATTGATCTGGGGACTGCAAGCTTGTTACCAGGTAAGAAATTAAAAAGAAGGACGGCACAGTTCACTCATTCTCGGCATGAGTTTGTAGCATCTGTGCTCTGGGTTCTGCGCTGGCTTCCCATCTGCTAGGGGACGCAATTCAAGGAGTCAAGGTGGAGATTGTGATCTATGGGCTCATGGTGATTGGATCCTCACTCCTAAACTATGCCCCCTCTCTTTCTTGGCAGGGGCTGGTGACAGCTGAAATGCTGGATTCCTCTTGGGGAGAATTCTATATTGGGACTCTTCAGGCAGGGAGGTCCCAGGAGAGGGCCATCAGAAGTAGAATAGATTCCCTGTTATCCCGCAGTAACCTAAATCTGTTGACTTTTCTGGCCCCTGGCAGAGCTGTCAAGCACTAATGTTGGCTTAAATTAACAGTGATGACTCCTGGGCAGAGGGAGGGAGGTGAAGGCCAAATTGACTGGAGGATAGGCTCAGTGTCCACTCTTTCTTTCCTGCCCATGTTCCTCATCTTGTGTTCCCTTTCTCTGTTAAATTGGTGAATTTATCCCAGCACCTGCTATGCTGTTGCCTCAGCTGGGAACCCTGGAATCACTGTCTAGTTCTATTTTCCTTATTTCCCATGTCCAGTTAGCCATCTCAGTCTCACATTTGACTCTTGCAATATTTTTTCAGAAGAGAGAATCCCTCACGTTATTGAGATCTGCCGTAGATCAGATTCTTTTAAAAAAATTTGTTATTTATTGAAGTATAGTCAGTTACAGTTTCTGGTGTACAGCATAGTATTTTAGTCATACATACACATACATACATTTGTTTTCATATTCTTTTTCATTATAGGTTACTACAAGATATTGAATATAGTTCCCTGTGCTATACAGAAGAAATTTATGTTTTAATCTATTTTGTATATAGTAGTTAATATTAGCAATAATATTAGCAATTCTTGAACTTCCAATTTATCCTTCCCACCTCCATTCCCCCCCAGGTAACCATAGGTTTGTTTACTATGTCTGCGAGTCTGTGTTTTGTAGGTAAGTTTATTAGTGGCTTTTTTAAAATTTCTTTTTTTGCTTCAGCATTTGTTTTTTAAAAATTTTTTAATTAAAAAAAAGTGTATATATATTTATTGTAGTATAGTCAGTTTACAATGTTGTGTCAATTTCTGTACAGCACAATGCTTCTGTTATTCATGAACATACATATATTCGTTTTCATGTTCTTTTTCACCGTAAGTTACTACAAGATATTGAGTATAGTTCCCTGCGCTATACAGCATGAACTTGTTTATCTATTCTATATATATCAGTTAGTATCTGCAAATCTCTAACTCCCAATTTATCCCTTCCCACCTCCTTCCCCCACCCCTGGTAACCATAAGTTTGTTTTCTAAGACTGAGTCTGTTTCTGTTTTGCAAATAAGTTTGTCTGTCTTTTTTTTTTTTTAGATTCCACGTGTAAGTGATATCATATGGCATTTTTCTTTCTCTTTCTGACTTCACTTATAATGACAATCTCCAGGTTCATCCATTTGCTGCCAGTGACATTATTTTATTATTTTTTATGGCCAAGTAGTATTCTATTAGTATAAATATACCACAACTTCCTTATCCAGTCATCTGTCAATGGACATTTAGGTTGTTTTCATGTCATGGCTATTGTAAATAGTGCTGCAGTGAACACTGGGGTGCATGTATCTTTTAGGATTAAGGTTCCTTCTGGATATATGCCCAGGAGCGGGATTGCTGGATCATATGGTAAACCTATTTTTAGTGTTTTGAGGAATCATTTGTGGACTTTTGAATGATGGCCATTCTGACTGGTGTGAGGTGATACCTCACTGTGGTTTTGATTTCCATTTCTCTGTGCCCTAGATCATATTCTTACCATGAGCTGCTTGCATTAGGAGATCTTTGTAACTAGTTTCTCTGCCATTAACATTGCCCTCTCCAATTTAACAAAAACAGATTCCAGAATGATTTTTCTAAAGTGGTGGTTCTCAAACTTTACTACATATCTGAATCATCTGGGACATTTTAAAATGTCCATATCATATACCTTACCAATTAAGTTGGGATTGGGCCCCAGCATCAGCATTTTTTAAATAACTCCCCAAGTGAATCCAATGTGTAGTCAGATCTGAAATTACTATCTGATCATATCCATTTCTAATACAGTCAGATTCTGTCACATTGTGTGTTCCATCCCACGACACTCCTGCACCCTAAACAACTAAATTTGAATAGATTATGATTGACCTTTGGGTTGTGCAAATGTGTGGGTTTAGACATACTCATAGTGACACCAACCTAAAGTATCACATGGACTACTTCAACTCCTAGCCGCCACCCCATGATCTGCTTAAGTACGTAGTTTTGCCTTTTCCATAATTGTCATAAATGGGGTCAAACTGTGAGCAGCCTTCTCAGATTGGATTCTTTCAGTTAGTAATATACAAGTGAGACAGGAAGAGGGAAGAGCACAGCCATTCAAGGAATAACACAGCAATTAACACCAGAATGGCTAAAGATTCAACCCCCAGGAGGCCTTGAGGCTCAAGATGGTGGGAGATTTGGCTTCTAGTAGACCTTGAACTTCATTATACGCCCACTGTAATATATTAACATGGTGAATAACATGCCCACAGGCACCGTGACAGTCCAAAGGCCAGCCACAAAAGGTCAAAGAGTGGGAAATGACCAACTTCGTGGGAATCCTGGCCCCTTCCCAGCCCCTTCCCCAGGCTAGTTAGACTGGTCCTTCCACTTACTAGCGTATGAAGCCACTTAGCCCATAAAAACTAGCAAAGTGGCTGCTGCTGCCGCCCCCCCTCTTCCTCCCCCACTCCCCCCACTTCAGAGACAACCTGCACTCTGTCTGTGGAGTGTGTACCTACTTTTACTCTAATCTGAACACCCAACCTCCATACCTTGTGGCCTTTCTTTTGCCTTTCAGTGTATCTCTCTAAATCTACCTTGACTCAACTGTGGCTCGCTCTTGAATTCTTTCCTGTGTGAAGCCAAGGACCAACACTTGGTGGGGCATGTCTTGGGGTGGGGCTCAACCAAAGCCTGGGACATGGCCCTCCTCATGCCCTACATCCGTTTTTCTTGCATCACAGGTAAGATTTACCCACGTCTTTCCATGAGTTGATGGTTTAATTTCTATTGCTGAGTAGTATTCCATTGCATATGTATGGGAGGAAAACCAGTTTTCCTTCTTCCCATCTAGGTTCTTGGATGAGACCTCCCAGCCCCTAATAAGACAGATTACTGGGAGAAAAACAAACAAGTTTAATAACATGTGTACCTCCTGTGTGCAGGGTAGATACCCAGGAAAACTGAGTCCTTCCCTGAATGGCCAAAGGCATCACCTCAAATATGGTATTTAGCTAAAAACAAAAGCGAGGCGGTGGAGAGGGAGGAAGTCCATTATGGCAGGTAATCTTGAAAGCTCAGTAAACAAGAGTGTGTTTGTTATGCAGATTTAAGTTAGGACTTCTCTATTGACAAGAGTTAGTTGTGATTTAATCAGCCTTCTATTTCTGGTACAAAGAGGGACACACCCTTACAAATGTAGATTTTCCTATTAAATGTAAATATCACTCACAAAAGGGCAACCTCTACTCAGTTTTCTATGTTTTTTTTTTTTTTTAAATTAGCCCACAGTAATCTTTATGCCAAAGAAGCCTATTTTGGGGTGGCTTACTCTGCTCTTATTGACATGGATGTACCCCAATTTGCTTATGCCTTCATCTATTGAAGGACATCCTGATTTCAAATTTTTAGCCAATATGAACAGAGCTGCTGTACATAACTGCATCCTAGTTTGTGTTTGGACATAGTTTTTCGAAGCACTTGCCTAAATACTCGATGCAGGATTTTTGGATCCCAAGGTGAGACTTGCTTAGCTTTGAGAAAAACGACCAAACTCTTACGAAGTGGCTATGCATGCATTCCACCAGCAATGAGGGAGTTCTGCTGTTCCTCACCACCAGCAAATGGTATTATCATGTTTTTGGAGTTTAGTGGTCCCAATAGGTGTGCCTTGATATCTTGTGATTTTAACTTATAATTCCCTAATTGTATATGATACTGAGCATATTTTTTGTATGCTTATTTACTGTCTGTTTTGGCTGGGCATCTGTTCAGATCTTTACCCATTTTTATTTTAGAGCTCTTTGTTTATTATGAGTCCAAATCATGTATCAGATATGTGTTTTGTAAATATTTTTCTCACAGTTTGTGACTTGTCTTTTGGCTTTCTGAATGAGGTCTTTCAGAGTAGAAATCTTTTATAAAGTCCATAATACTACTTTTTTGTGGATTGGCTTTTTGTGTAGTGTGATAAAACGCAAAGGTCATAATCTACGTGACCAAATCCAAGGTCATGTAGTTTTTTTTCTGTTTATCTGTATAATTTTGAGAGCTTCGGATTTTAAATGTGTGTGAATAAGTTTGAGTGAATTTGTTGTAAGTTTTAAAGTTTTTGTCTCCATTCACATCATTCCTTAAGGCTTCCAATTAATTGTTCCTTAACTATTTGGAGAAGTTATGGATATTTGGCTATATTTCAGTTTGAATTTTCAGTTTAAAGGATTCAGCATAACTATCCTCATGGCAGGGCCTCTGGTGGCTGTGAGGGTAGCTTGGTTCCCACCTCCCTATCCACAGTGTAGTGGACTGAGCGGAGCTGCCTTAGGGCATCCCTCCCCCCTGCCCACCCCCTGACTGTCAGGGTGGCTCGGTCTGAGCTTTCCCATTGTTCTGGCAGGGCCCAGAGCCCACCTCTCCCACCTGCAGTGGGAACCCACTTGGCTTCCTGCTCAGCTGACTGGAACCATGTCTCCTCTGGACCTGGCAGGGCTTTGGGATCACAGGGGGCCATGTCCACGGTGACAGGAGCCAGTCTCCCCAGGACCCAACAGGAGGTGCTGCACTGAAGGAAAGATGAGGAGAAAAGAAACATGAGGAGAAGTTTCCTGTAAGGGCTGACTGCTAAGGGGAATCCCTCCTCAGAGGCCCTGGGAGAGGAAGGGCTGGATGTGGGAAACTGGGTTTTAGTCAGGTTTTGTGTGTAGTGTGGACAGTGTGCCATGTCCTTCTTTGGTGTGTGGTGTCTGGTTTTCCCAGCACCATTCATTGAGTGGACTGTCTTTTCCCCAATGTAGTTTCCTGGTTCCTTTCTTGTGAATTAACTGACCACATACCCGTAGGCTTATTTCTGGACTCTATCTGTTCCTCTGGTCCATGTCTCTGTTTTTGTGCCAATTCCACACTTTTGGTGACTGTAATTTCCCAATGGAGTGTGAAGTCAGGGAAGGAGATACCTCCAGCCTGTTCTTCTTTCTCAGAATCCCTTTGGCTGTTCAGGGTCCTTTGGGTTTCCACACTAATGTTAGGAATGTTTGTTCTGTTTCTGTGAAAAATGCCACTGAACTTTATTTTATTTTATTGAAGTATAATCAGTTCACAATGTTCTGTTATTTTCTGGTGTAGGGTATAGTGATTTGGCAAGACTTGCTTTGAATTTGAACACAGCTTTGGGTAGAATGGATGTTTCCATTTATTTGTGCCTGTTCAGTTTCTTTCCTCAGTGTCTTAGAATTTTGAGTGTTCAGGTCTTTCACATCTTTGATTAAATTTATTGCTAGCTAATTTTTTAGATGCAATTGTAAATGGGATTTTTAAAAATTGTTTTCTAATGTTTTGTTATTGATGTATAGAAAGACAACTGATTTTTGTGTATTGATTTTGTATCTTGTAGCTTTACTACAATAATTCATTAGCTCTAACAGTTTTTTGATGGTTTGATGTGGAAAATTAGAAATCAGAAATCACCCTTTTTGGACTACATCCAGGTCATCTGCAGCACCCAAAACACAGTGGCTCCTAATCTTCACAGTGCCTCTGAATTACCTTTGGACTCCTACAAGGGCGATTAGCATCAGCACTTCGGGTGAACTGAATCTGGTTTAGGGTGGGCCTCTTATAAGGAAATCTGATGTCTTCTCTGCTTTTTTGGCGTGGTGTTGACATGGTTGTTTTCAAAAGTAATTTAGTTTCTAGTAATTTCAAATGTATAAAATACTTTAAGTAGTATTATGCAGTACTCACATTTACTACCTGGCATAAAATACTCCAGTGGGTTTTACCTAAAACTGGGATATGCTCCCAGGGAACCAGCACATAAACCCCAAATGAAGAAATTTTATGGTTCCACCTTGGAATCGCATCCACAGGCCCACTTCCACCTCACCATTGCCCCCAACTTGTGGAAATCCATTTTTCCATTCTGTGCCAGTTTTGTTTTTCTGAAACTATTACTGAGAGTTTCCTTCTTTTTCAAAATCTTAATGGATTAAAGCAACGAGATGAATATGATCTGAGTGGCCTCTTCTGTGTGGCTTCTTTCACTTAGAATGCTTTCAATCTTTATCCAAGTTGTAGCACATATCATTAGTGATTCATTCACATTTTTCATTGTCATTAAAAATATAGAACATAAGATTTACCATTTAAACCATTTAAATATACAGTTCTATGATATTAACTAAATTCACATTGTTGTACAGATACCTCACCATCTCCAGAACTTACTCATTTCCCCAAGTGAAACTATCCAGTAAACACTAACTCCCCTTAGCCCCTGGCAATGACATTCTTTCTATCTCTGCATTTGACATCCCTGGATGCCTTATATAAGAGGAATAATATAATATTTGTCCTATCATGTCTGGCTTACTTCACTTAGCATAGTGACTTTAAGATTTAGCCACGTTGTAGCATGTGTCATTATTTCCTTAGTTTTTAAGGCTGTGCAGTGTCCCATTGTGTATACACCACATTTAGTTTATCCATTCATCTGTTGATGGACAATTGAGTTGCTTCCACCTTTTGCTATTGTGATTAATGCTACTATGAACATGGGTGCATCCATTTCTGTTCCAGTTCCTGCTTTCAAATATTTTGAATATATACCCTGAAATGGAATTGATGGATCACATGTTAACCCCATGTTTAAGTTTTTGAGGAAATCCCATATGGTTCTCCACCATGGCTGCACCATTTTATTCCTTTATATGGCAGAATCATACAGCAGTTTTTGGATAGATATCCAATTTGTTTATCTATTTAGCCTTTGATGGACATTTCAATTGTCCTACCTTTTAGGCCATTGAGAATAGTGCTGCTATGAATATTTGTGTACAATTTTTTTTTTTGTTTGAACACCTGTTTTTAATGTTTTGGGCTCTGTATCTAGGAGTGGAGTTGTTGAACCATAAGGTAACTATTTCTATCTTTCTGAGCAAATGACAAACTACACACGGGCTATACCATTTTCCAATTTTTCAAGTAATGTTTAAAGGTTTCAATTTCTCCACATTTTTGCCAATATTTGTTGTTTTTAGTTTTCCTGGTTATAGGGCTTCTAGTGTGCTTGAAATGGTATGGCATTGTGGTATCAATTTGCATTTCTTTCATGACTGATTTTTAACATCTTCATGTGCTTGTTGACTATTTGTCCTGTCTGGAGAAGGGCCTATTTAAAAAAAAAAATTTTTATTTAATTTTTTTGGGGGTGTTTTTTCCTTTTTCATTTTTATTAGGTAGAATTAGTACAGTTTGATTGCACATATACATTATATTGCATGTAAATACATATATATATATAATATACTGCACTTTCCTTTTTAAGTTTACATATAGAGAAGAGTCTATTTAAGTACTTTTACCATGCTAAAAATTGGGTTGTTTTGTCTTTTTATGAATTGTAAAAGTTCTTCATATATACTTGATAAAATTTTTTTCAAGCATATAATTTGCAAATATTTTCTTTGATTTTGTGTGCTGTCTTTTCAGTTCCTAGATAGCATCTTTGATGTACAGAGTTTTTAATTTTGAGGAAAGGCAATTTATTTATTTTTTTCTTTCCTTGCTTGTGTTTGCTATCAGATCTAAGAAAATTGCCAAATCCAAGGTCATGATGATTTATCCCCATTGTTTCTTTGAGAGTTTATACAGCTTCCCTCCCCATCTGTGAAGTATTGGTTCCAGGACACCCTGTGGATACTAAAATCTGTGGGTGCTCAAATCCATTATATAAAATGGTGTAGTATTTGCAAATAATCTAAGCATATTTTCCTGTATACTTAAAATCATCTCTAGATCACTTATAATACTTAATTTAATGTACATGATACGTAAATAATTATGAAGAAGATGTAATGTTTTTTAAATCGTTTCTGGTATGCCACAAATTCAAGTTTTTCTTTATGGAATATTCTCAAATTATTATTTTTATCTGAAGGTGGCTGATTCTGCAAATGTAGAATCAGCAGATGAGGGCTGATTGTCACTGTACCACTCTTTAAATTTAAGCTTTTTATGTATCTTGAGTTAATTTTGTATGTGGTATGAAGCAAGGATCCAATTTCTTTTCTCTTGGAAGTGAAAATTTTTCACTGGATAGACAATTGCCTGGCACAATTTGTTGAAAATACCATTTTTTCTCCAATTTATTGTTGTTCACTGTTGTTAAAAAAAAATCAGTTAGTGCATGGGTCTTTTCACATTAGATTGTTGCTCTGGATATATGCCCAGCAGTGGGATTTCAGACTTTTCTTGTTTCTGACCTAAACAGCAAGAGGTCACTATGTGGAACCTACACTTCAGGAGAGGGGTATTTAGCTCCACCTCCATGATGGATGCCATGGATTATTAGGAATTCTCCTGCATAGGAGTTTTCTATTCAATCCCATTTATTAAAAAAACAAACAAACAAACAAAAAAACCCCAACAAACAAAAAAACATGTATTTCATCATTTAACTTCACCATTATAGACACCTGCAGAGTTATTTTAATCTTTTGATTATAATCCAGCACTACAGATTTTGGTTGCTCAGTTTATTCCTGCTTTGGCTGTTGAGACCTCTTTCATTGGCTCCTATTTCCTTTGAGATCATTCCTTTTTTTTTTTTTTTTTCTTGGTACTTCCTCATTTTCTGATACAAGATTCAATATTATCCTGGCTCATATATTGACTGTCTCAGTCCTAGTATAAGCCATTTCTTCAAAGAGTCCTGATTCCTTTTATTAGAGAGTGGTATTAAGAACTTACATTCAGGAGGAAAACGTCCTCAGCTGACAATGCAAGAAAATGTATGCCTGTGTTCCCACCGAAGTGTATTGTTGCTCATGGAACACCACCTCACCCTCCCCACAAATCTGCCACAAGCACATAGTGTTTTACATTTAAGCTACTTAGAAAATGGCCAAAGCAAGAGGGACACTCTGACTCCTGTTCTGTCTCCCTAAAAGCAGGAAATAAGTTTGTCACGTGAAAGGTTCAGAAGCCCATGTAAACATAACTTGTTACTTTAATTTACCACCCCAAGCCCAAACTCTTTTTAGATTCTTCATTAATTGAGTACCCCAAAGCTACATTTCTTTGGACTGTCAATTCCTAACAAATTTATAGTTTTCTAGATATATAAAATCTGCCTCTTTTCACTACTTCTTACTTCCCATTGCTATGAGACTTTTGTGTGTAGGAGTTAAAATTTCTTTCTCTTGTGGCTCTGTCTTGTGTTAGTTTTATTATTAGTCCAGCCACAAGAAGAGTGAAATTTCCCTCTCCCCAATAGTATACACTCCTAATTATAAAGATTTCTATGTGGAACTGTCTGTATTCATACTAAGCTGAAGATGAGATGCCTCCATCCTGATCCATTATCATATGGACAGTGTACGTCTCCCTTCCTGCTTATCTGTAAGTCCCAGTCAGACAGTGAGAATCCTGGTTTCCACCGTCTTCCATCCATTCATTTTTCATTCTACTCCAGATGAGTGGTTTTAACATTCTTAGCTTGTACCCCTGTGGGATGGAACCTTATAGATTCCACTGTTTGTGTGCAGTCTTTAGTCTACACATTCTGTTCATTCCCACAGTTACTGAGGCCAGCACATTTTGCTCCACCAGCATCAGTGAGTTTTTCTTATATTTCTAATACATATTCTTTGTTACATTCTGTATTCTATCCTGTGACAGTACCACTTACTTGATTATTTAATTGACTTGTTGGGCCATAGAAAACTATGGATTTAGACAAATGGATATTGGCAGATGTCCATCACTAAAGTATTTTATGGAATATTTCAAACTCTCACATGATCTGTTTACCATCTCTTAGTTTTCCCTTTCCCCAAATTTTGTATAAATTGGGTTATACAGTGCATATGTAGCCTCTCCAGAGTGGATTCTGTCGCTTGTGAAAGGAAAATCAACATGGAGTTGGTTTTGATAAGAGAGCACTGTAAAATGGAGCCAGGAGCCCATTCAGAAATTGTGACATCACAATTTCACATCTCAGCCTGGAAGAAATCCTAAGCTTTGACCTGATGAAGTCATCCAGAACATCTGAGAGGAACTTACCAGCCAGAAATCTACTTATTGTACTCTTGGCCTCAAATAATTCATAACAGTCTGTCTACATATTGGATGCTTACCCTAAATCAACTCATGATTCCTTAAGGACAAATATTTTCTGACTTGAATCAGAGTCCATCACGATTATGGCCATTCAACTTTTAACAACCTCCTGGAGTTTTGTCTTTATAAGCCTCTGTACTCTTATTCTTGCCTGGAACACTCTAAGGGTTATCTGAATCTGTGTCTCCAAAATGCAATTCTTAAGACCCTAAATAAGCACTTTTCCTATTTGCAGTTTTCTGTACTATTATGATTATTTATGATGATGATGGTGATGATGATGATGATGATGATTTTGGTTGCATAATTAGCAGTATACATATAAGATTCATCCATGTCTTTACATAGGTTGGTGGTTCATTTCTTCCCATTGGTAAACAGTATTCCATTGCATATGCATGGACAGAAAAATAGTTTTTCCTCTACCCTTCTAGGATCTTGGTTGACACCCCCTCTGCAATAAAAGATTAACCAAAGAAGTTTAATAGCATGTATGCCTCCTATACACTTGGGAGATACCCAGGAACACTGAGTCACTCCCATTAATGGTCTAAGTCATCACGTTAAATACCATCTTCAGCTAAAAACAAAGACTTGGGGAAGAGAGGAGGCCAGTTATGTCAGGATATTGTGTAAAGCATGATATGGTTGATACTCAGATTTAAGACATGACTTTTCCACTAATAAGAATTACTTGAGGCTTAATTATCCTTCTATGTCTGGTACAGAAAGAGGGACACACCCTTAAAAATGGAAATTTCCTTAATAAATGAAAATGTCCTTCACAAAAGGGCAACCTCTACTCAGTTTTCAGAGTCTTTTGAAAAAAGTTAATCAGACTGTAGTAGTCATTAGGGTACAGACCTATTTGGGAGGTGGCATATTCTGCTCCCTGTGACATGAATGTGCCCTGCTTTGTTTGAGTTCATCTGCAGAAGGACATACCGATCACTTGAGTTTCTTAGCTGTTATGAATAGAGCTCCTGTGTGGTCCGTGATGCTAGTTTTTCTTTGAACAGTTTTTTAAAGCAGTTGTCTAAATACAAGAGCTGATTTTATTGGATTTGAAGTTGAGACTGTTTAGCTTTGGCAGAAACTGCCAAAGTGTTTTCCAAAGTTAGCTGTACCTGTATTCCACTAGGATCTTCAATATATTTTTGTATGATTATTTGCTATCTGTATACCTTCTTTAGCCAGGTGTTTGTTTCTGTCTTTACCAATTTTTAATGGGGTTGTTTGTTCTAGATTTTGTTGGTGTAATTTGAGTACAAATCCTTTATTAGATATGCATTTTGCAAATAGTTTCTCCTAGTTTGTGATTCCTCTTTTGTCTTTCTGAATAAGCTCTTTCACAGAGTAGAAGTATATAGTTTTATAAAGTCCACATTATTAATTTTTGTATTAATTTGTAGATAGGCAGTTGGTGTTGTGTTAAAATGCATCACCAGACCCAAGGTCTTATAAATTTTCTCCCATTTCCTTTTAAATTTTTTACAGTTTTGTCATTTAAATTTGTCTATGGGCAGTTTTGAGTGAATTTTGGTATCAGTTGTAAAGTTTGTTTATGTTCTCTTCATTCTGTATGTTTTTCATTTGCATATATTTTCTCCCATTCTGGAGGTTGTCTTTTTGTTTTGTTGATACAAAGCTTAGCTGTGCAAAAGCTTTTAAGTTTAATTAGATCCCATTTGTTTATTTTTGTTTTTATTTCCAGTACTTCAGGAGCTGGTTCAAAATATATATTGCTGTAATCTATGTCCACGAGTGTTCTGCCTATGTTTTCCTCTAGGAGTTTTATAGTATCTGGTCTTACATTTAGGTCTTTAATCCATTTTGAGTTTATTTTTTTATATGGTGTTAGAGAATGATCTAATTAGATGCATTATCTAAGTAGATTCTAATGCTGAAATTAGAATGCTCTAATTTCAGTCTTTTACAGGTAGCTGTCCAGTTTTCCCAGCACCACTTACTGAAGAGACTATCTTTTCTCCATTTGTGTGTTCTTGTCTCCTTTGTCATAGATTAATTGACTATACACGCATGAGTTTACTTCTGGACTTTCTATCCTGTTCCATTGATCTATCAAGAATATATTTTTAAGAGGCTGCTTTGGGAGGTATGGAGAAGGTTGGACCTGGAATTCTTAAAGACATATTAGGAGGCTACTATGTAATTAGCCGAGAAGAATGGTGTTCACTGGCGTTGGGGTGACAGGGGAGCGGCCTCATAGAAGCAGGTGTCTGGCGGGGGTAGGCAGTGAGAAAGCAGCACAGAGCATCAAATGGGCCAGACAGGGAGGTGTGGAGTGTGACTCCCAGTGTGCTGAATTGTACTTATGCAACTGGAGAAGTGGTGGGAATGTTCGCTGAGAGAGGAAGGTCGTCTTGGAGGAGCACAAGTCTGGAGGTGAAGGTCGTTAGCATTTCTTTGCACAGCTTGGGTTTGAGGTGCCTGGAGGTATGCATTTGGATGCCATGGGCAGAGCTCTTATAAGGATGTTCGAATGTGTGCAAGATTACTCATGGGAAAGTTTAGGATGAGATGATGAGGTGGCCCCCAGCACAAAGCTTGGAGTATTTCCAACAGTCGAAGGCTGAATACAGGGAGATTGATAAAGCAGATGGAAAAAGAGCTGCCCACGAAGTCGGAGGGAAATCAGAAGAGACAAGGGAATTGAGCATTTCAGGAGACATTGGTGGACAAGAGGGGCAACTCTCTCATTCAGCAGTGTGAGGGCCAGCGTTGATTTCAGTCGGTGCTGTCATAGGAGATGTGATGAGACAGCCACAAGTGGGGTTCCGTGTCTGAGTTCAGAGTGAGAAAAGTAGAGGGCCGGCCAGTGCAATTATTTCCTTTCTGCGAGTCTTTTTAAATGCTCGAGAGAGGCATTCATTGAAAGGCAACTCAAAGGGGACCTTAAAATGTCTAGCCCAGTCCAGGTGCAGTCAGGCCATCGCTGTGGGAACAGAACAGAGGCAGATGCACTGCTGATGGTTTGGGTGGCACTTTGGCAGTTCCTTGAGAATCTGGAGCATGAGGTCTCCAGCCTGCTGTCCTTCCACACTGGGCTGTTTGTCATCGAGAAACCATAGAGCATCAGGGAATGTCACCCCAGGCCCCTGGCGGCTTCACAGAACCCACCCTGAAGGACGCAGGAGAAGTCACTGCAGCTTGTGAGTGCAGCCATGCATGTCATGTGATAGCTGGAGGGGAGCCTCAGCCCCAGCACGCAGCTTTCTGACCAGCCCAACCCTGGCCTTCCTTTGGGGTGATGCCTGGTGAGTACCCCTCAGGCCCTGCTGCTTAGAGCACCCTGCCAGGTGGGCCATGTTGCCTTCTCTGGATCAGAGGGCACTGACTTGGTCACTCGCTGGTCTCGCAGCTGGTGGAGGACGTGGGAGGGGATTTTGCTGGGGTGGCTCCTGGGAGATGGATCCCACCCCACCTGAGCTGCTTCCCTGCAGCCCCCCAGCATCCTACTGATCACCAATTCTCAGCGCTGCCTCTTGGAAGCGGCCACTCCCCTTCACATCTGCCAGCACCCTCCGGTCTCCCAGTTCCCACCTGAATCCTGCTCTTCCTTTCTCTTTCCACCCAGCCCCTCTCCTCCAACCTAGAGCAGCCACAACAAATACGCCCCCAGTCCCGCAGGGCTTCTGTGGCTCTGAGCTCGTGGCCTGCTGTCTGTGCCCCCTCTCACCATGCCCCTACCCAGCAGCAGAGAGCACAGCTTGCGCCTCTGTTCCCTCCCCCGCGATTGCTCATCAAAGGCCTACATCAGGCAGGCACCTGGGGTGGAGGGGCACTGCCGCCGTGGCTGGAGGTCAGAGCCAGAAAGTCAGATGCAAACCCAAGTTTTGCCACAGACTGGCTTTCTCAGGCTGGAAATGGTCTTTGGAGAAACACCAGGAGCAGACCGTCTGCCTGGTTTCTTTCCATCCCAAGGCGCCCCGCTCGGCACTGGCTTTGGGCACTGACTTTTGGTGCTGGCAGGTTGGGCAGGGTGCTACAGTGCCGGCTCTCCGTAGTTCAGAGCCACGGAGGCACCTGCCCGGGGGACAACAGCCAGCTGAAGGGTGTGAGGACTCCGTTTGCTGCAGTCTCTGGGGCCACCGTCACTCGTGGACACTTGTTTTGCATTCTAACACAGTATTTATTGAGAATTCATATACATGTGAAGCTACCCTTCCATGCCCCCCTCCCCTGCACCCGAGTGCACCCCCTGCTGCCTAGGAAAGAGTTCCAGCACAAAAGTTTCTAAAGAAGCTTCACTCTGAGGAAACACACAAGAGTCCCTGCATGCTAACAAAGACACTCTCTAGCTCAGGGACCTCAGCCTCCTGCTGACACCACCACTCCCCCTGCTTCTGCAAGTCCTCCCCCTCCGAGTGATAGTACCTCTCCTGCAGCCTGTGGAGCTCAGCCAAGGACTCTTCTGTGCTCAGGGCTGGGGGCTCCCCTGGCATGTGCCTACGCCCCTCCCCACACCACGTCCCGGGGCACCTGTTCTGCTGGCAAGTTCTTTAAAGGGTGTTCCTCCTCTGAGAAGTGAACAAGTGGATTTCTTCACGTTCAGTTTTCTTCTTCAGACATGCTGTACTTTTCCTTTAGTTCAGACATTGTCTTGTGGAGATTTTTCTTGCTTGTGTTCACAGCTGTCTTTATGACCTTCAGCTTTTTGTCAAACTGGGCAAAAGATGTACCCCGTGCGGTTCACCTCCATGGACAGCTCTTTCAGCTTCTCTTGTTTGCAGCATCCCTTTCCCCTCAACAAGAGAGCTCTCCAGAGAAGAAGGACTCCCCAGGCAGTATGCAACCAGGACGTCAGGTTGAATGTGGTCCCAGGCCAGGGGCCCACCAGCACCTTGGCCCAGTGACCCATCAGGAGGATCATGCTCTGAAGGGTTCAGAGCACCAAAGTGCTGACGTTTGAGCGCCTGCCCATGACAAAGGCCACTGTCGCCTCCTTGGACAGCTGCTGCCGATGCCCTGGCCACAGCAACAGCAGACAGAGTCTGGCCTGGGCTGGTGGCCTCGGATCTCTCACGTCTTGGTCAGGACTCCCCACGTCTTTTGGTCCAGGTCGCTCTTGCTGCCCCATTTCCCAGCCTCCAATCTGTCTGGTGGAGTAATTGAACTGCTGTGGCAGGCCGAGCTGGTTGTACCGGTTCTTCCCTTCATGGCTGTTGGGGCTGGGAGTCAGGGAGGCAGCCAGGCCAAGGTTGCCAGGAGGTGATAGGAGGTTTCTGGGGCCCCTCTCCTCACCCACTGCAGCCTCTGAGCTCAGATGCCTGGAGGGCAGCGTGGGGATGGCACGTATGAGGACCAGAATGAGGTATTCCTCTTCCACCAGGTAGCAGCCTCTTCCTGCCAGCTGACCTAGGTCTGGCAAAGGTGCCGATGGCCACAGGCAGAAGAGGACTCAGGGAACAACCAAGGAAAGTTTCTGTCTGGATACCCACTGTGCACTTGGAGAGGGTTCTGGAGAGTGTGGCATGGGAGTCAGCGGCTGCCCTCTGTTTACCTTGGTGTCTGAGTGCTTGGCTGTCCAGTGAGAAGCTGGTTTGGGATGCCAGATGCCTGGGAGGGGTGCTCCCGGGATGGGCAGGGGTCTGCTGTGCTCCTGTTCTCGGAGCCCAATATCCCGCCATGGGGCTGGAACCAGAGGGAGAGGAACTGGGCTAACCCCCACGGGAGCAGGAGGCGCCAGGTGTGGGTGCGTGGACACTCCAGCCTGCAGAGAGGTATGAAGGTGGATGCCAGCATGAAAGTGGAGTGTGTAGTGTGGTTGAGGGGCCCAGAGCAAGAAGGGTGGGCACGGCGTGCGTCAGAGGTGGGCGTGGAGAAGGCAGTGGAGAAGGTGGCAACAATGAGCAAGAGCACCAGAAAGGCCATCTCTGCTATGGCTGACCTCCGCGGTGTTGCTGGCTTTTATAACCACTAGCGGTGCATCACAATACCTCCCTGTGACCCCTGCGGCCCCACTGGCCAATTGCCAGGCAGCCCTCAGCAAGCCGCGCCTCTGGCCAATTGCCAGGCGGCTCTCAGCAGGCCACGCCTCTGGCCAATTGCCAGATGGCTCTCACCGTGTCCCTCTGTAACAGAAAAGAACAAATCTGTCTCCATATGAGACCAGTTCCTTTGATTCTCACCCTGTTCCCTGTTTCCTGTTTCCTGGGCTTAGTCTTGCTAGCTCTGCACCTTTTATAAAAGAATGTTGCCTTCAGCCTGAAATACACAGGAGAGCCCATCATCAAGGCTCTGACCTTTAAGGGTATAACACTTTTGCACTCATATAATGATGACAAATTGCAGAATAGAAAATAATGTTTGTTTTGTGGGAGGTTTACAGGGACACCAAGACCTGACCCACATGGACAGCTGCAAGGGCAAAGGACTCTGACACCAAGAAGTTTGCACAACCAACCCCCTCCGTCCCTTTTTAGTATAAAAGGAGCCTGAATTCTGGCTTGGGGAAGATGGTTCTCTGGACCATTATCCCCCATCTTCTCAGTCGGCTGGCTTTCCGAATAAAGTTGCTATTCCTTGCCCCCCCTGCCCCTACAAAGTCTAGTCCAACCTTTCCTAAAACGTGTGACACAGCTTGTTTCTAGATATTATGTGTAGAAATTGGGGTTCAGTCATCAAAAAAGTCAGGAAACGTGGGACTTAACAATAAACATGCTTCTTCCTTCAGGTCTTCCCAACGTTTAATATCCTAATGGGACTCTGATCTGTAAGAGGCAGACTCCCAGATTACTTCACCTGGATTTAAAAGATCATCTGTATTGTTGACTTTGTTCCTGTCAATTAAAAAAAGTAATAAGGTATTTTTAGAGCAGTTTCAGGTTTAGAAAGTCACTGAGCAGGAAGTACAGAGAATTCCCACGTAACCTGCTCCTTTCTTGACCACTCACCCCAGTTTCTACATTATTAACAACTTGCACTAATGTGGTACATTTGTTATAATTGATGGAGCAATGTTGATACGTTATTAACTGAAGTCTTTAGTTTGCATTAGTATTCTCTCTCAGCTTTGTGGGGTTCTATGAGCTTTGAGAAATGAGTGATAGCATGTGTCCGCTATACAATATCACAGAGCAGTTTCACTGGCTTAAATACCCTTTTTCACATCTGTTCACACCCCTCCCCCATAATTCCTGGCACCAGCAAACACTGATCTTTCCATTGTCTTTGTAAGTTTGCTTTCCCTAGAAAGTCATATAGTTGTACTCATCCAGTATGTAGCCTTTTCAGAATGAATTATTTTACTTACCTATATGCATTTAGAGTTTTTCTATGTCTTTTTTTGTTTGTTTGGCTTGATACCTCACTTCTGTTTATTTCTGAGTAATATTCCATTGTAGGATGGACCACAGTTTATTTATCCTTTCACCTGTTAAAAGACACCTTGGTTGCTTCCAATTTCTCTCTGAATCATGAATAAATCGTGGATAAAGCTGCTAAAAACACTGGTGTGTAGGTTTACTGGGAAAATAAGTTTTCAGTTCATTTGGGTAAATGATTATGATAATGATGGCTAGATTGTATGTAAGACTGTGTTTAACTTTGTGAGAAGCCACCAAACTGTCTTGTGGAGTGACTGGACCACTTTACATTCCCATCAGCAGTGATGGGAGTTCCTGTTGCTCCATATCCTCACCAGCATTTGATGTTGTCAGTGTTTTGGATTTTAGCTGTTCTAATAGGTGTACAGTGGTATCTCCTTGTTTTAATCTGTGATTACTTAATAACAGCTGATGCTAAGCATCTTTTCACATGCTTTTTTCCACCTGTATATCTTCCTTAGCAAGGTATCTATTCATATCAATGCCTGCTTTTTAATTTTGTTGTTTTCTTATGGTTGACTTTTTAATTTTTTTTTTAATACTTGGATACAAGTCCTTTATCAGCCATGTGTTTCGCAAATATTTTCTGCAAGTCTGTGACTTATTTTTTCATTGTCTTAATCTGGGATCTTTTAAATAAGCATAATTGAAAGCTTTTAATACCCAGCATTTTCTTATTTATTTTCACTGGGCACCATCTATATACTTATCTACATCTGGCTTCAATGGGCAATTCTAAGTCTGCTTTAAAATGAAGTCTCTTTAGTGTTTTGCACTAACTCTCCACCCCCCCCCCCAATGGAGCCTCGAGGAGGAAGGTTGGTGCATGTGAAGTGATGGCACATGGTCGTCTTCCAGCAAAACTCTGATTGGAGGCATTCCTGTGACTATTAACAGTAGTCAATGTTATTGCTTTTATTTATTTTTTTTAAATAATAACAGTTATTAGTCCTTGTTACTTGTGGAAAATGAGACCTTCAGTAAATCAATCACCTTGTCACACCTTTGGTTCCTCAGATGTGAAAGAGAAGTATAATATGAGCTCCCATGCAGGGCTGCTGTCCTGTTTGAAATGGACAATCATGAAATTACTCGGGGGATGACAGACACAAGGTCTCTGTTCAGTTCAGGAAGGTCATCCCTGCTTCCCTTTTCACTGGAAGGGTGTTGACCTGGCTGCTGGGTGTGTGTCTGGTCTGGATCCTGGTGCTGAAGAGTTCTCAAGAAGAAAGAAGAATCTTCCCTCTTCCTGGAACGTTATAGATTTTTTTTTTGACATTTCAAGTTGGCAAATATGATCCTTGTCCTGATGAGATAAAACATATTTGTTGATTATCTCCAGAAACCAGAGTAAATTCTTGGATAAAAAATAATAATAAAAAAAAAAGTAAAATGTTTGAGTGCTTTCTTTGTAAACTCAGAAGACAACATTCTAGCAGTTTCTGTACCTATTTTGGTGACCATCAATAGAAGCAACTAAAAATTAGTCAACAAAATAACAGCATTAATGGAAAGAGGAGGACGTGGAGCTAGAACGTGGGCCTGTGTTTCTAAGATGTAGTTTACAGACAAATGGAAATCTGCCTGCAAGTAATTCTCCTTAGGTTGTTAATGAGTAAGTTTACTCCCTCAAACCTCCTCAGTCTCACTCTGACCTGGCAGCCCACAGACTCTCATCATTTCCCGGATTTGATGATGGGTCCACATTACAGTGTCCTCTCCAGATTCCAGAATGATTTCATCTCTTTAAAGTAAAACTCATTTCTTTTCCTTCTGTCCCCCATTCCATTCTGCAGCGTGTGCTGAAATTCAAGGTCATCCTTCTCACTTTCCTCATCTCTCAAGGATCAAAAGTATAAAAGATAAGTGAGAAGCAAAATAAGAGGCAACTGAACTCCTTGGTCTTGTATAAGATGTCAGGGAAAAGGATCTATTGTTTAAAGGAGGCAGACTAAAGATTATCAGATAAAACAATGAATCAAATTTTATGTCAAATTATATGTATCTACTGAATATCTAGGTATAGCCAGGAACTGTTACAGACACACTTCCTTCCATTCCAACAATTCAGTTAATTCATTTAGTCAAGGAGCATTGATTGGAACTTGCTTGGTGCCCGTATTGCAACCCAGGGACGTGATTTCAGAGCTCACTCTTTCAACTGTATTGTTCACTGCCTGCCTTGATGTACGTGTGTCTCTCCAGGACATGTGCCTCCTTGCTGGGCAGGTTACAGGGTTTGCTTATTTCTTATTTCTTACTATTTACTTATTTCACTTGGTGTGTAGAAAGCCGCCTGAGACTTCTAGTTGAACTGGAGAGAGATTTCTCTTTTGTCTGTCATTCAGTTTATTTTTTAAATAATTAAAGCACTAAAGTGGATATCTGATCTCAAATTTTGAATTGATTATTTAACACATTTCAGTTAAGCAGAAAAATTCTAATTAGTTTCTTCCCTTCAGTTATGGGAACTCAGCCTCTAGAAATATATCTGATACTTTAGTTGCCTTGGATAAAGAAATATGTATGCTTCTGAGATAATTCTGAATATTTTGGATCATACATTAGACATAGTTTGCCTGTCACTAACTTATAATGCACTGGAACCCCCCAACAATACACCATTCTAGACATTACATTATTGTTACCTTAGAAAGTAACAGTGCATTAATCACATGGGGATAGAAATTTCAAAAATACTTGTGTACTAGGCTGTTGCTGCTCAGTGAGGATTAGGTGAGGCTCAGGGCGTGGATCTCAGGGAAGACAGTCCTGCTGAAAGACCAGCTGTACATGTGCTCCTTGGTAATTCAGCATCTCCTCTGTCTTGCTCTTTTTACTGCCGAGGAAAGATAAGTTTCTACTTTCTGGTACCAAGGGTGCTCAAGGATAAAACATGTCATTTTTATGGGTACTTTTTGGTGTCAAATGCAGAAATCATCTATAGGAGCTTTAACTGAACTGAAAAACAAACAAACAAAATCCGACCTAGCAGCTGCTCCCACCAATATGAAACCGGAACCAAAGTATGAGACCCTGCGGGGCTCTCCTGCATCTCCTCCTCTCACTCACTGTGCTCATTTCTGTGGGATCTGCCCCTCCAGCCCAGGGTCCCCTCCGTCTTGGCTGCGGGTGGAGACCCAGACCCAGTGAGCTGCTGTGTGTGCCCCAGGACATGTTGGCCAACCAGCTTACTCTGTTTTAGAATAAATACACATTACCATAATCACAAGAAGCTGGATAGATTTTAGGCTTTTCACTAATATGGGAATATAATTTGCATCATAGGCAGTCAGTGTGTCTTCTCTAACATGTGAAATCCCCTTACCTACATGACAAAGATTTGTCTTTTTTAGCTTTGTCCTTGTTATAATTGGAAAACCCACATATTTTCTGCCCTAGATGAAAATACTTGGTTTGTGCTGAATGCCAAGTTCAATAATTATCTTACACAGAGATAATAGTTTAATAAAAGCAGACAAGTATATTGTAGAATATGAAAATATATCTGATTACTTCCTAGGATTGGAATCTGTTTTAAGTATATTTATTCAGCAAATAGTATTGAGCTTCTGCTGTCTATCGGAGCTATACCTTATGAAGAATGTAAAAGTGAATTAGATCTGGTCCTTATCCTCAGAGAACTTGCAGTCTTGTAGGGGAGATAAAAAACTAGGGTTCAAGAGAAAATATGGTAAGCATCACTGTTGATTGGGAGAGTCATGCAGTGATCCAGGATAACAGAGCTTCTGCCATTTCAGCTGTTTACTGTGCTGAGAGAAAAGGGTACTCAAGCATTTCTCATTACACTGGCAATTAAATATTCGGCTTAGAATTGACATATGTAACTTCCACTATAACTCAAGGTCCAAAGAGAGTCACAGGGCCTCACTTGCTTAGGGAGTACAAATTTACCATGTGCAATATTACGTGGCCCTGGAAAGAAGGGCAGTGACTATTCCAAGAGTGAATCTTCTTGTGTTAAAATATCCAGATGCCCCGATGCTGCGGGAGGAGATTCAGTGAGAAGAATATTTGACAGGGATGATAATTTGACTTAAGGTTTCTTGCAACATATATTCAGATATTTGTGCTGTTAGTGTGAATCACACATTTCATATCAAATAATAAAATAGCTTCTTTGCAGAACCAACTTAAAAGAAGAGACTTTTATGTCTTCTCTCTTGCTTGCTTTCCCTCTATAATTGCGAAAGACAGCAGTAACTTTTAATGTAAAGCAAATTATCTTCCTAAGCAAAATAAATTGCCCGAGAGTTCTTAACAAGATGTTTGTTGTTCATTTTCTGTGAGAACAGGAGAGGGTTAAGTGAGTTTACAGGGAGATTTTCAAATTTCTGTGCCTTCTGGCTTTCTATAGTATGTAGTAGTGTTAGCCCCTACCAGTCTTCTTTTTCAGTTTTTTTCTTGGCTATTCTTGTCTATTTGTCCCAACATGTGGATGTTAAAATCATTTTTGTGCATTTTTACAGTAATGTTGCACAGACAATAGAAGTGAATAATAATAACTACAACAAAACAACACAAAAGAGTTAAGTGTGAAACAAGGGTTAATTAATTATGTCCAAAATAATTCTGAAAAATCAAGTGAAAGCAGTGGAATAGATTATGTTGGTTGTTACTGTTGTTCTAGAAATTTCTATATTTATAGTGCTCATTTTGCAAAGGAGTGATCATGTTGGGAATTATAAATGAATTGAAATATGTTGGCCAAATTAATGAAAGTCAGATTCATAAGTGGCTTCTGAGACAGACTAGAATATAGTTCATCTTTGAAGGTGACCTATGGGAGGACAGATAAGCAAGACCTTCTGGGCCATTACTGTCTCCTTAAATTCTCCAAAGTCTTACCAGGACAGAGAGAATATGCTTTAAAACCATCATCTGAAAGTTGAGCTAGTAGCTCAATCTTGTTTTCTATCATTTTTCATGAACTTTCAAGGATTTTTGCTTTTGACATTGGTGCATTAGGTCCATAAATGTATAGTAATTTTGATCTGTGGAAAAAACATGGTTGGGCCTCTAGAATTATTCTGCTTTCTAGTGATCCCAAGGGCAACTTCAGATTTGCTTTGCTTTCTGTAAAATCCCTTTTGGGTGAACTTTTACTTTACAAAACCATCTATAGTATTTCACATTTTGAATCAAATTTTATTTTCTGAATATCTGTGACTTGCTTTGTTACGTATTTTTGAACCATGTAAAGATTAGAGGAACAGTGTTTCTTCTTTCTTCCTGGGTTTATTTAGTTTAGTCACCTCAATCACTGGAAGCTTGTTTACTTCTCTGATAGGTAGGACCTTTCAAACCATTTTGACTGTACAGAGCTATCCAAAGCCTGTAGACAGACTTGAGATTCCTTTGGAATATCAGAAATAAAAATTACTAGAGCTTTCTGGTCAAGGACTGAGAAGGTACAGTGTGTTAAGTGTGTAACAGGGCAACATGCAAAAGTAACTAAAGCTCCCTTCTCTTAGTAAGTGACAGCAATAAATCCTGTATTGTCTGCAGAATATTCCTACAGAATAAGCACATTTCAATACAATACAATTATAGCACATTTGCATAACACTCTTCAGTTTATGAAACATTTTCTTGCAGAGTCTCTGAGATTGACAGCAATTCCTTAGGTAGGTATGACTGTTGTTAGTATGATAACACCATTACTTGGGTGAGAAAATGGAGACTTAGAGGGTGTAAGTGACTTGTCAAGGTACATAATTGGATATAGAATTTAGGTCCTCTGAATCCAAACTCAGATCCTCTGAAAACTAAAGGACTGTATCTGTATATTTGTGACCACCTGTAAGATAAAATTTCAGGGCAGGGTCACTGATAGACTTATTTATCCCAAAATAGCCCCTCTGCTTCCCCCAGAGTAATGGTAGCTTGTATTCTACTATTAACTTTTGAATGATGCTTATAAAGCATATACTTCTGGTCATTGAGAGGCTTTGGAAAATTTAAGGAGATAATAATGTTCTAAAAGGTCTTGCTTGCCCCCTCAGTCCACAACCAATGTTCAGATAAGTCCCACAGACACTCTTAGATAGCATTTCCCCCAATTGTGCAGATTGCACTTGCTAGCTCTGTGATCATGTACAACTCACTTAACCCCTGTGGGCCCAAGTTCCATCTGTAAATGGGGATGATAACAATTCCTGTTGCACTGGGCTGCTATGAGTGTGAAATGGGTTGATCTATTCAAAACATTTAGAATAGTGCCTGGCACATAGTAGCACTTAGTAAATGTTGGACATTATTAATGCATGCAAAGTGCTTGGCACCTAGTAAGTGCTCAATAAATGAGTTAAAAAATTAAAGAAAGGTGAAGAAAGGAATGCCAACTATTCTGAATTTAGTTTTCATGGCAGGCCTTAATAAGTAGAAAGAGCAGAAGAACTAACTTCCCCACACAAACTTACAGTGACCCTAGTGTAGCTGAACACTGAACCTCTTCTGCTCCCCTACTCTCTGCTAAAGTTTATCACCATCCATCAAGAAAATACCGAAAAGCCACTGGACTGTGATTCATTGTGCTCATTAGAGCTAGTGCTGGTAATGCCCTCTGTTACTGCCTCCTTGACTGACGTTTGGACTGGGAAACCCAGCCATTTACCCGCACATTTTTTAGTACTAAGGCCTCTGCCATAGCGAATGGACTTGCACCCACTTTCTCAGCAAAAATGACAGCAGTGCTTTTAGGAAGAATGTTCAAAAGCACATTCACAAGAATGTTAAACCAGGCATGTAAGTAGTAAATGTGAATTAAGTCATCACATTCTGGCTAATCTCTAAAAAGAATGTGCCCGCCTTTCAGCAGCTAAGAAAAATAAAAGAAAGGATTAAATTATTTGCATGCAGTCAGAATAAATGCTAAGTTTGTCTTTAGGGCAAAATGTTTTTATTACTTCTTACCAGGTCTGTAAACAAGCTGTTGTGCTCCTGGCTAAGAAGATTAAGTGCCCAGCTACCTGAATCTTCAGAACATGAGGTTCTAACTAGTCTTTGAAGAGGAAAGGCTCTTAGACAGTAAGGATATAGGAAACCATGAGGGATAGCGGCTCTGAGGCTTACGTTTGTATTTTGGTTTTTGCAGTGAGAATTTAAATGGCTAAGGATGATTTGTTTTTCTGTAAAAGAATGGCTTGTGGAAAACCAAGGCGTCTACTCCAGAGAGGTGAAAGAAGTCAGAAGTAGGCAACTATAAACTAGAAAGTCATGCTAGGCCTACCTCCTTGAAGATACCATGTACCCCATTCCCTGATTTGATGTAATTATTTTCTTTCCCCCCCTTAAAAAAAAAACAATAAATTTGACATATAATATTGTGTAAGATTAAGGTGTACAGTGTGTACTTTGATACATCTATATATTGTAACTTAATTGCTGATATAGTGATATATATCACATTACATAATTATAATACAGTATTATTGTTTATATTCATTATACTGTGCCTTAAATCTCTGTGTCTTATTTACTACTTGTTGTAAGTTTGTATCCTTAAACATCATCAGCCTTACCCCTTGTACTTACCACTTGTCAGCCATCCCCTGGTAACCATCTTTTTACACTCTGTTTTTTATAGGTTTAACTATTTTAGATTCTAGATATAAGGGATATCATATAATACTTGTCTTTCTCTGTTTTTATCTTGATTAACATAGTTGCCCTAGGTCTGTTGCAAATGGGAAGATATCCCTCTTTCTCATGGCTGAACAATATTCCATTGTGTATTTGTACCACATCTTTTTATATCCCGTTATCCTTTGATGGGCTTTTGGGTTGTTTCCGTATCTTGGCTATTGTGAATAATGCTGTGATAAACACAGGAGTGCATATACCTCACTGAAATCCTGTTTTCATTTCTTTGGGTATGTTCCCAGAAGTGGAATTGCTGGACTGTGTGTTAGATCTATTTTTAATTTTTTGAGGAACTTCCATATTATTTTCCATAGTGGTTGGACCAATTTACATTCCTATCAACAATGTATAAGGGATTTTTTCCTTTTTACCACATCCTCACCAGCACCTGTCTTTTATCTTCTTGATAATAGCCATTTTAACAGGTACTATGTGATATCTCATTGTGGTTTTGATTCGCATTTCCCTGGTGATTAGTGATGTTTAGTATCTTTTCACGTGTCTGTTGGCCATTTTGATGCCTCTTTTGAAAAATGTCTATTTTTAATCAAATTATTATTATTTGTTATTAAATTGACTGAGTTCTTTATGTATTTTGGATATTAACCATTTATCTGATATATAGTTTGTAAAAACTGTCTCCTATTATGTAGGTTATCTTTCCATTTTGTTAATTGTTTCTTTTGCTGTGTAAAGGATGAGTTTGATGTAATCCCATTTGTTGATTTTTGCTTTTGTTGTTTGTGCTTTTGGCATCATGTTAAAAAAAATAATAATCACCAAGACCAATATGGATGAGCTTCTTCCCTATGTTTCTTCTTGGAGTTTTATGGGATTAGGTCTTACATTTACATGTTTGATCCATTTTGAGTTCATTTTTGTGAATGGTGTGAAATAGGGGTCCAATTTCACTGTTCTGCGTACATTTCTCCAATTTCCCTGGCACCATTTGTTGAAGACACTGTCTTTTCCCCATTGGGTATTCTTGACTCCCTTGTTGAATATTAGTTGACTGTATATGCCAGGATTTAATTCTCGGCTTCCTATTCTGTTTCAACAGTTGATGTGTCTATTTTTGTGCCAGTACCATACTGTTTTTATTACTATGGCTTTATAGTATAATTTGAAATCCAGAAGCAGTGATATCTCCAGCTTTGTTTTTTTCTCTCAGGATTGTTTTGGCTATTTGGTTTTTTTTGTGGTTTCAGACA
Organism: Camelus bactrianus; assembly: GCF_048773025.1. NCBI lineage: Eukaryota > Metazoa > Chordata > Mammalia > Artiodactyla > Camelidae > Camelus > Camelus bactrianus. Next base: position 74,349,179 of record NC_133540.1, read on the forward strand.
AACTTTAGGATTGTTTCTTCTATTTCTGTGAAGAATATCTTTGTATTTTGATGCAGATTATGTTGAATCTCTAAATGGCTTTGGGTGGTATGGTCATTTTAACAATATTAATTCTTCCAGTCTGTGAACACAGGATGTCTTTCCATTTGTTTGTGTCTTCTTCAGTTCCTTCCAGCAGTGTCTTGCCGTTTTCAGATATTGCCGTTGTACAGATATTTTACTTCCTTGGTTAAATCTGTTGCTAAATATGTTGTTATTCTTGATGCTATTGTGAATGGGATCATTTTCTTTATTTCTTTCTCAGATGCTTCATCATTACTGTAAAGAAATGCAATTGATTTCTGTATGTTGATTTTGTATCCTATCACTTCACTGAGATCATGGATTAATTCCAACAGTTTTTTGAACAACTCCTTGGAATTTTCTACATATAAGATTCTGTCATCACCAAATGACAGTTTTACTTTCTTCTTTTGGATTTCGATGCCTTTTATTTCTTTGTCTTGCTTTATTGCTCTAAGGACTTACAGCACTATATTGAATAGAAGTGGTGAGAATGGCATTCTTGTCTTGTTTCTGATCTTAGAGGAAATGTTTTCTATTTTTCCCCATTGAATATAATGTTAGCTGTGGGTTTGTTGACATATGGTCTTTATTATGTTGAGGTATATTCCTTCCATAATCAATGTATTAAGAGTTTTTATCTTGAAATAAAGTATTTTTGTCAAATACTTTTTCTGTGTCTATTGAGGTGATCATGTGGTTTTTATTTTTTATTTTATTGATGTGATGTATTACATGTGTTGATTTGCATATGTTGAACCATCCTTTCATCTCAAGGATAATTCCCAGTTGGTCATGGTGTAAATCCTTTTAATGTGTTCTTGACTTTGGTTTGCTAATGTTTTGTTGAGAATTTTTGCATCTATATTCATCAGGGATATTGGTCTATAGCTGTTTTTTTTCCCCTTGTGGTATCCTTATCTAATTTTGGTATCAAAGTATGCTAGCTTCATAGAATGAGTTTGGAAGTGTTTCCTCCTCAATATTTTGGGAGGGTTTGAAGAGGAAAATTTGATATGTTTTATTTCCATTTTCATTTGTTTTGAGGTAATTTTTACTTCCCTTTTGATTTCTTCTTTGACCCAATGATTGTTTGAAAGTATGTGTGTGTGTGTTTGTCTTTTGAAAGTGTGTTGTTTATTAATTCATCTTTAAATGTTTTGTAGAATTCTCCAGTGAAGCCATCATGGAGTTTCCTGTGTTGGGGTTATTTTGGTTATTGATTCAATCTCTTTATTAGTTATTGTCTGTTTAAATTTTCTAGTTCTTCCTGATTTAGTCTTGGTACATTGTGTGTTTCTAGATGTATCCATTTCTTCCAAGTTGTTTAATTTGTTGGCATATAATTGTTCATAGTAGTCTCTTATGATTCTATATATTTCTGTAGTATTAGTTGTGGTGTCTCCTCTTTTATTTTCATTTTTATTTTTCATCTTCTTTCTTTTTTCTTAGTCTAGCTAAATGTTTGTCAGTTTTGCAAATCTTTTCAAAGAATCAGCTCTTAGTTTTTTTGATCTATTCTGCTGTTTTTCTGGTCTCTGTTTCATTCATTTCCACACTGATCTTTATTATTCCCTTCCTTATGCTAACTTTGGGCTTAATTTGTTCATATTTTTCCAGTTCCTTAAGATGTAAAGTTAAGTTGTTTATTTGACATCTTTTAAATTTCTTAATATATGTGTTTATTGATATAAAATTTCCTCTCAGAACTGTTTTTGCTACATCCCACAAAATTTGATGTTTTATTTCCATTTTCATTTGTTTTGAGATAATTTTTACTTCCTTTTTGATTTCTTCTTTGACCCAATGATTGAAAGTTTGTTTTTTTATTTTATTTTTTGAAAGTGTGTTGCTTAATATCCATATATTTATAGATCTTCTCATTTTCCTGTTGTTGATATCCAGTTTCATACCATTCTGGACAGAGAAGATAGTATGATCTTAATCTTCCTAAATTTGCTAAGATTTGTTTTGTGGCCTATCATATGATCTGTCCTGGAGAATGTTCCATGTGCATTTGAGAAGAATGTGTATTCTACTTCTACTGGATGGAATATTTTGTATATGTTTATATGTTTATTTGTTCAATTCCAAGGTTTCCTTGTTGATTTTCTGTCTAAATGATTTCTTCACTGTTGAAAGTAGAATATTGAAGCTTCCTACAATTATTGTATTGTTGTCTATTTCTCTCTTAAGGTCTATCATTATTTACTTAATGTATTTTGGTGCTTGATAAAATTCTTTATCTTGAGAAATGCAACATGGATTTAGTTTAACTTGAGTTAGTGCATAAAGGGAGATTATAAAGTACTTTACAAAGAAATTATGATGACAACTCTGAAGGGAGGGCATTTCTTCCCTAGTGAAATCGTTTGATGATTGTAGGTTTAATTCAGGTTGAAGTCAGGTTATTTTATTACTTCACTGCTCCTCAACCCCAAACTAATTTTGACTTGCTTTTCCTTTACTCCAGCTTCCTTTCAGGATGTCAAGATATGTTATAATACCAATAACACTAATAATAAAGATAATACTTTAAAAATAGCCTATACATCTGGAGTGCTTGTTTTGTGCCAACACTTTTCTTTATACATATTTCACTTATTTCTTTCAGCAATCTTAGGAGGTAGATGTTTTTATTAACTCCATTCTAATATAGGAAATTTACATAGTTTTTCCAATCTCATTCAGCTGGTAAATGATAGTGTTCAAATCCAACATAGCTCTTAACTACTACTACTACTTCTATGACTATGATGACAACCACCAGTACTACTTACTGCCATTAACTATAATAACTGCAATAACAATAACTGCTACTACTACTGAAATAGCTGCATTATTGAGACTATGACTACTACGACTCCTACCCCTACTCCTACTACTACTACTAATCCTACTACTATTGCTACTACTAAGTATGAACACTTATCCATTGTCACTTTAAGTTCAGTGATATAATAATCTTGAATTAGATCCGAGGCTTTTTTATTAATGATGCATCAGTAACGCCTCATACTTTTCTATTGAAGTCGCCCTAATGACAGATGGAAGTGAATTGAGGGGTTAGGCATGGCCCAAAACAATCCTACAGAAGACTAGAACTATCTAGAAGTTTTGTATTTTCTTTAAAAACCCCCCTCACATACTGTTTTTTCTGTCATAATTAATTTGTGTTGGTTTTAATATAATAAGAATATTTCCCCTAATAGATTGTGAGTGAAATTGACAAGATGGAAACTGTGCCAAGTAATCTGGTGACTGTATTTTCCCAGTGTCCCTAGGTGTGTGAGTTTGTGCATAGTAGGCTGACAAACATTGATGCATGATGACAAATAATTGATTGGCTGACTTACATAAAAGGCTGGAAGTTAATGCCAGCTCAACTTTGAGTTCTTAGTTCAAATGCTATCTCTTGAAGAGAAAGGCTTCCCTGCTTCCCCTTGTTCCCATAACTTTGTCAATTCCTCTTTTATATCCACTCCTTCCCAGCCACCAATTTTTCTTAAATATTACTAATCCTCAGTAGCTCATAAAACTTTTGTAATTTTACAAAAAGTAAATTACATGAAGTCAAAAATCATGTCTAGTTTTTTCCTCCACTATTAAATTCCTGGATTTAATACAATGCCTGACACATAGTGGGGCCTGAAAATGTCACATGCATGAATAAGAGAATGCATGAACATTTTGCAGAGTCATCTTTTCTTGGCCTCAGCTGGGCATGGATATGAGCAGCATCTTTGGGCTTGGCAGTCTCCCTATATCCAGAAACAGTACAATTGATAACTCATTTATTGGTCATCTTTGGGGAATGAAATGGGTCCCATGTGTGATGTAGCCGTATAAAGCGAAACATGTATTTAAGTTTTAAAACTTAAAACTACAGCCATTTGGACAGGTGCCCATCTGGATACCCTTTACTGGCTACTGATAACTTTTTGGTACAAGATAGAGCAGTCCCACTGTTCATCAGCATGCGTCTGTACTTTGCTTAGGTGGTATGGGGTGTGGTGGGATGTGGTTAGGTAGAGAAGATTGGTGCCTGTCCATCTTCTTTAAAAGCTGACCACTACATCCTTGCAACACTTGTTTTCTTAATGGGATGTTCTTCAGGAATGACAGATTTACCTTTTTTGGCTAGTTAATTTTATAGAAACTGTAGAGAAAGGGGAATCCCCCGTAGGTTTCTCTGTTTCTTTGGCCTAATACTAACATAGTCAGCCCATGCTGGGCTGTTTAAATAACGCTGAAATTCTCACTTATCTAGCAATATGGGGGGATAGCAGTGTTCCACATAAGTGGATTTTCCAGATAACTGAAACTTATCTTGCTACCTTGCAAACTTAAAAATTTACCATTTCTATAAACTCTTCTAAAATATATGATACCTATCCCTGCCTTCATTTTATATCAGAGTATACTGAATATATTTTACCTTTATTTTGTTGGCTTAAGGTCAGAAGTTTGAACATAGAATCATAGGATTTTAGAGTGTGGTGGGCCTTGATGAAGACCATCTGATTCAACTCCATCCTAGTAGACAGGAAGAGAATGAGGCCCAGAGAGCTGGCATGACTTTCTGAAGACTGCACAGCTGGGCAAATAGAGACCAAGATGAAAGTTCAGCTCTCAGCTCTTATCTTCCCATTGTCCTATATGAAAGGTTTAGGTATGTAGGGTTTTTCATCTCCAATAAGTAACTCTAAACTACTATGTTTATTAAGTTGTTATTCCTGATTTTCCTTTCTTCCCCCTGTATCCTTTAGTTGAAAAAGTCAGTTTTCATTTCTTGCTTTCATTGTGTATTTGCCTCTATTTGTCATTGTATTTGGGGTACTTCAGTACTTCTTTAATAAAGCAGGTGGTGGTAATGACGGGAGTGAGGACTTAAAATTTTTTTTAACTAATAAACTTTGTTAGAGCAGTTTTAGGTTCACAGGAACTTGAGTAGAGAGTACAGAGGGTGCCCAGTTACCCCTGGAGTGGTGACTTTTTAAAAAGACTTTCTTCTAGTTCCCACAATTTAGCACAATGTCTTGTGTGTAGTAAGCACTTAATAAAATACTTGTTGAATGGTGGATTCTATCAGCTGTGGGCTGGGGAATCAAATAGTGAAAGTTCTTTGAAGTGTATTTTAAATAAGAGTACATTGTACTGTAATGAGGTTCTGAGAGAGAACCTGGGGGGCAGATTGTAAATAAAGTATATTAGCTTTGTGACACCACTTTGGCTACTCCAAGTCCTTGTTTGCTTACTTCTGAGTTTTCAGGCCATTCTGGATGATTAAAGCCATTGGATAAAATAAGCATAACTATGGTAGGAGTAATAATAAAAATAACAACAACAATAATAATATTCTATATGAAAAATGCTTTAAGCTAGATTTGGGAGTTAGATTTTAGAACTAATTGTGACACCACAACATGGATAGGTCATATTTACAGTTGTAACCTGGTATCTGGCCCAGCACCTGGTTTTAACCTGGTGTCTATCACAGCTACTAGTTGTAACCTAGAGACTAACACAGTGACCTGTGTAGCACAGTACATAGGAGGGGCTCTAACCCTTAGAGGAGGCACTGTCTGACTTGAATTCTGAAGAATAAATTGGAGTGAACCAGGTAAAGGGAGTGGTTGCCTTTGAAAAGTACTTTACTCAGAGGGAAAACCAGTTACAAACTCCCCGGTGGGAGAAAACCCCTTGAGAATAAGGGGATTATAGTCTGTGCCACTAGAAAATAAGCAGAGATACTCATGGAGGGTCTGAGGAATTTCCTAAGGAGCAGAAATTTTATTTGGAAGTACAATAAGGAGTCACTGGAGCGTGTTAAGTTGGGAAATTATGTGGTCAGAGTTGTTTTAGAAAGATCACTTGGGCTTCATGATGGAAAATTTATTTATTCTACAAATATACATTAAGGATCTGCCTTGTGCTAGACACTCTTCCAGGAGCTGGAGCTAAAGCTCTGATTAGTCAACTCCCTAATCTCAGGGAGCTCACATTCCAGTGCCTTTTTATGTTTATGGTGGTAGAAACAGAGGTGGGGACAAGTGGACAGATATACTTACAACTTCAGATAGTGGCAGGGGATCTGGAAAAAAAAAGAACAGAGCATGAGAAGGTGGCTGGGGTAAAGAGAGTATTTGGGTTAGATGATCAGGAAATATCTCTTTGAGATGGGAGATACAATGGAAGACAGAGAGTGGGGAGACCAGGTAGGAGACTACAGATTTCCAAATGAGAGTGGTAAAAGGCTAAAGGTAGAGGGTAGTGGTAGCAGTAATGGAGAAAAGGACCCAATATTGCCCAACACATCAATGTTTAAGAAGGTAGAACCTGTAAGACTTGAGGAATGATTAGATGTGAGAAGGGAAGGTTACAGAGTAGTGATGGTGACAGTATCAGCAGCAGCCACCTCTGGACCAAGCCTTGCGTCCTGGTCCATGTCACATTGTGCACAATGATCTGGTGCCCCATGCTGCCCTGTTAGTCTTGGACATTTTGGAAAGATTGGCGGTACTTATGGATGGTTCTCTTCTCCTTCCAGGAACTTGGAAGACTAAATTTTGTAGCCCTCTTGCAGTTGCATGGAGCAGAGGGAGCTGGGAAAGAGTCATAGGAAGTGATCTCAGAGATTTTGTGAGGACCAGCTCATGTGGGACTGATGGGTCTTGAAAAAACTCTGGCTTTTATTCTGAAAGAGATATGGATATCCTGGAATATTTTGAGTAGAGAAATGATCTGAAATGACTAACATTAAAAAAAATTACTCTCGTGGCTCTGTGAGGAAAGAAATATAGGAGTTAAGGGTAAAAGCAGGCAGTCTGATTAAAAGGTGATTGCAAAAATCTAGATGATGACTTAGACTAGGGTAATAGTATAGGTTATAGGAAGTGCCTGTATTTGGCTGTATTTTTAAAGTGGCACCAACAAGATTTGCTCTTAGGTTGGATGTAGGAGGGAAGAACAAGAGGGTCAAAGATGATTTCAAACTTTTTGGCAAGAGCAACTGGACAGATGAAATTGATTTTTTTTTTTTTTTGGAGAGGGGCTAACTGTAGGAGAAACAGGTAAGAGGGAAAAATTAGTGTAATTGCTGTATATGTTAGATTTGAGATGCTGTTGTCCATCTAAGTGGCAGTGTCTTCTTGGCAGTTGGAGACACAAAGCTAGAACTTGGGGAGGGGTCATGGCTGGAAGTAGCAACTATGAAGTTGTCAGTTAATAGTTGGATACTCAGCCTGGTTGCCAAGTGAAAAAAGTATTTCAATGAATAAGTAATAATAAGCCCTGTAATATGCTGCCACTATAAGAGGTTAGATGAGAGTTGAGATATGACTATTGTTATGGTGGAGATTAAAAGCAGGTACACTGAAATGGTGGAGACAAAGTCTGAATCAAGAGAGAATTGGCAGAGAGGAATTTGCCACTGCAGGTATAAACAACTTAAAAAAAATGAGATTTGCTATAAGGGAGAGCAAAGAAGTGGTGGTTGGAGGATAATCTGAAATCTGGGGAGGAATATTCTAAAAGATAAGTGATATTATCATATGTTTGTATACTGATGAGAATAACCCAGAGGGAAAACTTGAAGATATTGGAGAGAGGGTGTGCAAAATCTTCTCAAGAGCAAGAGCAGAAGAGATCCAAAGTACAAGTCAAGGAGTTGGCCTCTGATAGGAGTGTAAACAGTTCATCCATTTGAACAGGAGGGAAGGAAGAGTATATGGGTACAGATGCAGGCAGGCTTGTGGCTGTAGGAAGATGTGACTCTCTTCTGACTGCCTCTGTTTTCTCAGCGAATAAGAAATCAGGTCGTAATTGAGAGAAAAGATAGCAGGAGAGATGTTGGGAGTTTGAGAGAGAAAAGAAGATACGAATGTTCTTCTGGAGAGTGGGAGACTGACAACAGATTAGAGAAATAGAATATGCATGTCAGGAGGCAGTAGAGTTTGTAGTCATACGTTTGAAGCAGGGCGAATCAGCATAATTATGTATTCACCTACTCAGTGGCTTTGGTGCCTGTGATTCAAGTGCAGCTTTGGAGTGGTGTTTGCAATTATCAGTGTTGGGGGTAGGGTAGGGTAGGGCATGTGCAGTACAGTGATAATAACGATGGGTTGTGGAATCTAGGCTAGGGTGGGGAGGGAAGGTGAAAACATGGATGAGTTCAATAGATTGCTGGAGTTAGGGTACCAGAGGGAGTGAGCCAGGAGGTTAGCAGATGGAGCTCAGAGAGTGGGATGCTTGGAACTGAGCCAGCGGAAGCAGTGCAGTCATTTGTAATGATTGTGTGTAGAAAAGAGGGAAGCTGAAATGGGGTGGTTGGAAGATCAGATCATTGTAGTTAAGAAAGCAATGAAACTAAAAAGCCAAGATAGTGGAAGGAAATCCAAGTAGACACTGAAATCACCAAGAGTAGTTGTGGAGAGTTACAGTGAGTCAGGTGCTGCCTCTTTAAGGGATGAAGAGAATTAACCTGCGGGTCTGCACATAAGTACAACAGGGAGGATGAACAAGATGATAGAAGATTGGTAGCCTGACTTTGAAGAAGTTGGGATCCAAGGGGTTGAGGGAGAAACATTTGAACTTTACCTAGCACCTTGTATATGTCTTCATGATGCTATCTTATTCTGCATTTTGATTTAGTCTGTGCCCTTATTCTGTCTCTTTTAGAAGCCTATCCCCTAACTAACTTGTGAGTTCATTAGGTACAGGGACTGTATTCTCATTTTTAACCACCACAGTGCCTAACACAGTACCCAATCTATAGCAGGCAATTACCATTTGTTGAATTAGATTGTACCAAATGTGCAAATTTAAAGATCAAGTGGCTAACAACCTCAGAGGATATAATATTGAAATGAAATTTACACCTAGATTTATTGTGTATAATAAAAACATAGCACTGTCAGCTAATCATGTAGTTCCAATTGTTTCTAGAGTTCCAAAGACATTAAAAAATATAATTTGATCATAAATATTGCAAAGAAAAGCCTGAGGCCATTCTATTTGCATGGAAAGGTGCCATTTCCTTGTTTCTATGCTTCAGGAATAAAAATATCTGGGAAAGAGAAGACGTTTACTAGCTTTGATCATTTTCTGAACCCCCCAAATATTTGTTCATCCAAAATCACTCTTTGAAAGCTAAAGAATACTTAATTTTTATTTTGCAGAAGGAACGATACCCCTGATTTAACCATGCCTGTGGCAAACTGGGCAATGCAAAAACACTATTCTTGAAAATCTTCTCACTGTGTAATGGCATTGTATATGATGAATAATAAACATCGTAAGAAAAGAGAAATTTTGATTGAAACTGTAAACTCAACTTAGATTTGCTTCCATAACTTATTTCTGCAGCATCTAAATGTAAATTGTAAGGGTGAAAAACTGTTTTATGTCATGTCCAAAATTGCCTTTTGAAAACCATGATGCAGTGTCAGCACTTTGGTTCTACCATTGACATAGGTAATGGAGAGAGGCTATGTACCTACCACACACTGTCACTTTCCGTGGGTAATTCACATTCTCCTTGTGTCTTTCAATTACTTCTGACAAAAATGTGTAACTAATCAACTGAGATCAAAGATACTTGATTTGTACTCTATCTTTCTTACCTCTCTCACCTCTTGCTGTCTTCTTTCCCTCTCCCTCCTCCTTTCCTATGTGCTCATACACCAGAATCACTTAAAGATAATAGCTCCTTCAAAAATGCAGCTCCAAGGATTTAATTAAACCGTAAGTCCAGACTGGCCTGGGGAGGTTGAAGTAGTGTAAGATGAATCTTTGTTCAGAGTGAACATGGGAGTCTAGCGGCTTCAAAGTATCAGAGATCAAGTACATTAGAAGAGAGATTTGGCTTGTCTCTGTATGGATTCAGCGAGTTAAACAGTGGGCTGGAGAGTTAGCAGTCCTCCCTTTCGTGTGACCTTGGTTATGGCAGTATTCTTTTTCCAGCTTCCTTACCTGTAAAGTGCACTTTGAATACCAACCTTAAACTCTCTTGTTGCTTAGGAAACACCTTTTTAAACCTTGGCCCAATACTTTTTTATTTGGTTTACAAAGTCTAATTAATTATATGGGAGATATTTCTGTTGTTGCAGATATTGAGGTAAAGATGAAAGGGATTATTTTGTTAATGGGTATCTCATGTTCCAGCATATCTTCCAGGGTCCTAGAGTAAGGGAAACTGCATCAAGACAGAAATTACTGTACCTCTTCTATAAACTGTATACAGGACAAAATGCTCATAGGAAAACACTATTCTTAAAAAAATCTCCTGGATGGCAAAATGATTATAATAGCTGACATAATGCTTACTATGTGTAGAGACTACTAAAACAATTCATATGTAGTAACTTATTTATGCTTTATAACAATTCTCTATGATAGATGCTGTAAATTATTGCCATTTATAGACAGAGACAGAAAAGTTAAGTAATATGATCAAAGATCCCAACAACATGTGTGTTAGTCAGTGTTCTCCAGAGAAACAGAATCAATAGGACATATGTATAAAGAGATTTAATATAAGGAATTTCCTCATGTGATTATGGAGGCTGACAAGTCTCAAACTCTTTAGCCAGCAAGCTGGAGACCTTGGGGAACTGGTGGTGTAAATTCTAGTCTGAAGGCTGGCAGGCTCAAGACCCAGGAAGAGCTTATATTTCAGTTCAAGTCCAAAGGCTGGGAAAAACAAATATTCCAGTTTGAATAATATCAGGCAGGAGAAATTCTTACTCCTGGGAGGGCCGGACTTTTTGTTCTATTCAGGCCTTCAGCTGATTGAATGAGGCCCACTACAGTAGGGAGAGCAATATCCTTTACTCGGTCTACTGATTCTAATGGCAATTTCACGCAAAAACACCTTCATAGACACATCCAGTATAATGTTTGACCAAATGTCTGGGTGCCCCATGGGCCAGTCAGGTTGACACATAAAATTAACCATCACAGCATGTAAGTGACTGAGCCAGGATTTGGGTCAAGACAGATTGGCTCCAGAGCACATACTTTTGGCCTCTACTTTTAACCCCTCTGTGGCCTTAGAGATCTTTTCTGTCACTTACTCAACATGAAAGTCGAGCAGTGCCCCTGGTCAAACTTTAACAAAGATTTTTATAATTTTCAAAATTACAAATACCTACCCTGTTTCCATAAACAACATGTCACGCTAGAGGGATCTTACAAAGAGAGAGTTTGCTGCTAGAATATTTGACCTTATTCCCAGGACATCTTGTTTTGTCCTTTAATATTTCAAATTGGTCCAAATTAGATCCTTGGTTGCCTCATACCAGACCTCAAACACTCCAAATTGGATATTTCATAAACCACAGAAGGAAGAACAGACGTTCTTTACTTTTCCTTCCTAGATCCTGATAATACAGAAAACTGTAACCGGGCCACAGGTCTGAGGTCTGGGACTTCCTGCCTGATTTCGCTCTTCTGGAAATACAACGCTGCATGAAAGAGGCAAAGACCATATTTACCTGCTTTACAGTGAGGGATGCAGTCAATACATAAGTAAGTAAATATAAAAATATATAACTGAATGTGGATTAGAGATAAAAGTCCTATGACAACAACTGAGCTGGGAAAAGGAAGAAAGACAATTGAAAGTTGTGAGTGAAGTAAGTGGCTGTTAACAGGGGAGTCAGAGAAGGCTTCTCTTGAGCAGGTGACGTTTGAGCAGAGATCTGAATGAAATAAGGGAGTGAGCCATGAGACGATCTATGGAAAGAACTTTCTATATGGGAGCTTTATGAGTCAAGGCCCAAGTAGGGAGTATGCTCTGTGGGTTTAAGGAACAGTGTGAAGAAGGTGGGGAAAGGAAGGTAATGGAATCAGAGGGGCAGCCGGGGCCAGGTGATGTAGGGTCTTTTGATTAATGGAAAAGACTTTGGATTGTGTGATGGCAAGACATTGAAGGGTTTTGAGTAGGACAATAACATGATCTGACTTACACTTTTAGAGGATCCATATGGTTGCTATAAGAGAATAATTAACTTGGGAACAAATATAGGAGCAGGGAGACGAAGTATTAAGCTACTGCAGCCATTCAGGTAAGAAACAATGACTTGGGCAGGATGGGTAGCAGAGGAGGTGGTGACAGTTATGTGGATTTGGATTACACTTTGAAGGTAGCGTGAGGGGCCTTGTTGATGGATTCACTGTGTGGTGAATACTAGACCAGTGTACAAAGACCTTATAACTTAGTGGATTTATGTGCAAATGAGTGGGTTGGACTAAATGGTATCTAAGGTCTATTTCTTCAACATAGTGATTTTAATCACATTTACTATACTCCCTGAGATATAACGACACTCAGCTATTTTCAGTTGCAGTTAACTTTATTCTTTCTGTTTCTAAGTCTCAGCACATCTTCTTTGATCCAGGGAGATTTTTAACAGCAACGTTATTAGTCCACCAAAACAGCAGCTGGAGAAAGAAAATGAATGAATTCTCAATGCATTCATGGAAATGACAGGAAAACGTACAAAAATATTACAAAAAAGTTTTGAGGATGTGTATCTTTTAAATAAATATGAGAGAAAGAAACCCATGAAGAGAAGAAAAACACATAACATAAAATAATATGAAAATGGCCCTCAGGGAAAGACCAAAGAAAGGATTATTTCATTTAGCAGCATCAGCATAAAATCGCCTGGCTTTATATCAGAAAAAAAAAATCCTCATAATCCACTTTTAAAAGCGCTTGCTCCATATATTATGCATGACATTTCCAGGCTGCCAAATTTCTGATTGAGCTGGTGATTAGAAGACAATACAGCACCTCCTTTTCTCTTTCTTCCTTTCTTGGAAGCAGCATTGCCTCAGCTCTCCTTCTGAATATCTCATGGAAGTCAGAAACAGAGAAAGCAGTGAGAGAGACATGCATCAAAGAGCTGATTTGGTTAAAGAGAAATACCTAGCGGGAATGTGTAACAGCTAAGACAGGAAGAGTTGGCAGAGGGGAGAAAGGGAACGAGGAGGGTCAGGAAAGAGTGGTTTTACCTGCAGTGTTGAAGGTCACAAAAGTGTCTGATATTGACAGTATCTGGGTTAATTGCCCCGACTGCAAATGAAATAAAGCGCTGTTCGATTTGCAGGCAGCTCTGAGGAGAGATGGCTCATTTTCAACCTGCATGTTTATATCACGTTACTTAATTGGCCTATTGAGTCATGAGGGCTGCTGTGAGGCTGCAGTGGGAAGGGGGAGGATGCGTTGGGGTGTGTGTGTGTGTGTGTGTGTGATGGAGTTAAAAGTGGTAATTTATTATGATTGCTTTCCATGCTCACCATAATAGACCACTTCTGAGCAATCAGGTTGTGCTCCTGCAGGACTTGGGGTGGCACAGGTAGGCATTATTTAATTCATCTGTGAGAAAGTGAGCAACAGAGGGAGATAAAGTGGATATTAATCAGAACTGTATGAGATGTGAGATGCCTGCATCTAAATCAATCCAAGGAATCGTCTGGGAAATCAACTCCCTGTTTTCAGCTGGCTTACGCATTTTATTCTGGTGGAGGGATATTAGAAGCTTTTTTTCAATCACTTCTTCCCAGTTTGGTTCATCCTAATAACCTCCAGAAAATTCATAAGTCAGGGTGAATTTGCTCTGACTGGAATTTCATTCCACAGTCTCTGAATACTGATAACTGGTACGCATCACTGGGACGTTATCTGATAGCCCGAGTCTCTTCTGAGTTTTTTCTAGGCACTAGCAAGGATTTCTCAATACCTCCTGAAGCACAGGGTCTGGCTGTGCCAGTCTGAGAGCTGTGGTCTAGTCAATGCCAGTGACAGAGCACACCTGAAATGGGGGATAAAAATGAAGAACCAGGAATGAAGTGCCAAAGGATCTTGCTCTGCGCTTAATGTGCAGTATGGAAGCAGATTAATTAAGAAACATTTGCCTTGATTTTTGATCATGGAATACAAGAGATATCCTCACTGGCCTTGAAAGAATGTTTTGAAGAGGAAACCTGTTAGTTTGGAACTTACCAAGACTGAAGAATAGGAAGAGAAATGCTGTCTGTTGATTCTCAGCTTTTGACCACATCCATGGCACCCACACCTGAGCTTGCCTAGTACCATCCACATGTGGACCTCAGGAGGTTTGAGAAGCCTTGCATTGAAAGTTAACTGCCGCCACTTAAGGTTATCCCCACTTAGGTTATCCCCTCAATTGTAAGGGGCACCCAGATAATCCAGAATTTTCTCATACTGTTTTTGAAAGATCACTGAAAAGAAAACATGCAGTACATAATCATAACAGCTAAAGATTTTCCAAAAACATATCCATGGATTTCTAGGAGTCCATGAGAAGAGGCACCTGGCTGTAGGATTTTTCTAAAATAAATCCTAGGCCGTGTAAACTACTCCTTGGGAGTCATTAGGTAGGATCTCTGGTGGACAAGTGTATTCTTTTAGGTCTTCTGGGCCTGGTGCTATGAGTTGATGCCCCAGAGCACTTAATGCATGCCTTCCCAATGTCCCCATCATTTTCCACCTCTTATGTTCCAAGGGGCCCAGAAAAACTAGTAGGCCATCTTTTATGGCCTAATATAATAAAAATTAGTTTCATGACAGGACTGATAATTTCAAAGATAAATTTACAGGATCCAAAGCTTTTGAAACATAGTTTCAAATTAATAAAAATAAAAAGATTTCTGTGAGACAAAGCACTTTGTTTACCTTAATACGAAAAGATTCTAATCAAGGGAATGGTAATAAAGCCAAAATTATAATGTTTGGTTACTAAGTCCTGTATCCATTCCAGTATTGTGAAGTACCTCTTCCCAACTGGTTGGTCTTTTCAACTTGTCTATCTCTTTTGGCATATGTGTTGCTTATAGACATCAATAAAGATGGTTAAGATGTATCAACCAGAATGTATTTTTTAAATATATTTATTCTGAAAATACACATTGTTTTTCCAAGGCAGCATTTCAGGCCACACATAAATCAAAGTTGCTTTGTATGTTATTGACTCAGTGGGCTGCTGGGGATTTTAATGGACCTCTAAGCTCTGTTTGGTTCATCTTTC
Organism: Camelus bactrianus; assembly: GCF_048773025.1. NCBI lineage: Eukaryota > Metazoa > Chordata > Mammalia > Artiodactyla > Camelidae > Camelus > Camelus bactrianus. The sequence goes on from NC_133540.1 coordinate 74,364,298, forward strand.
CATGTTTAAAAAAGAAGGAGAGAGAGAGAAAGAAAGAAAGATCTTTGATCTCCATCTTACCTGGGGAGAGGAGAGTGGAAGGGAGCCAGAGATAAGAGAACTAAATTTACCTTTTGAGAAATGCAAGCAACAGAAAATATTAGACAAAGCTCTAGATATTGAAGGAAAGTGGCTTTTGTTGTGGAGAAGTTAAAGAAAGAGAAAGAAATAGTTTTTCTTGCTTGCCCAGTTCTGCTTCCCTTGGCCTTCTTTCTCTGGTGATTCTGATGCTTTGTCCCATATGGAGATGATAGTGCCATTCTGGGTGCATACTGAGGCAGAATTAGTCCCATTCCCTGTTCAATGGCCCTGGTCTCAGCGAGGCAAACCAGATTCAGACCCAAGGGAAGGAGGTGGAACATACTAAAGGGTAAAGGTGGGAGGCAGCAGAAAGGAGCAATCTGCCAATGTCCAGTAGTGTCAACCTGAAAACCTGTTTGACAAAAATAAAGCATGAAAGCTGGAGCTGATTTTCTTCTTTTAGGCGTTATCACTTCCCACAAAATCCTAAGGTGTCAGTGTCTCTTCGAGTGCATTTCCGTTCCCTCTCAGATAGCAAGTCCATTTTCAAGTCAGGCCTTTGTATTAATCTTTGTATGTTCTTAGTTAATGAATAATATTAGAAACAGTATCAGCGCTTTTAGACACGTTATGAAAGCAGGACATTGAGCTCCTGTTTTCATAGTATCCACAAATAACTGAGCTCAGAGTGGAACTCTTTTTCATTCTACCCAGAGCTTTGATTTGGGGATGTAAAGTGCCTTCCATGCATCAGTACTGCATGTTAAACTGTTCAGAGAAATTCTGTTGGTTCTTTTGAATCTAAATATTTTGCAAAGAAATCTGAGCCCTTTCTTTTCTTCTTATTCTGGGTTATGAAGATAGAACACAGTCCTCCTGGTCCATCATATATGATCAGCTCTGATTTTATCCACCTGTGAAATACTTATTTTGTAGATTGACTGGGGAAGTGGAAATAGCAAGATGACCCTCCATTTGGCATAGGGGTGTTGCCAGTCTGCATTCTCCATGCCATTTATGATATATATTCAGGAAAAATGCAAACTAATTTTAATATTAATTGAAGAAAAATTTTAAATAGGAAGATAAATTCTATGCAGAGACTCAAAATCATTCTAAAGGTATGTATATAAATTGTAGATTTTCCCAGGTTGGTATTACCTGAACCATGGTTGCTCTTCAGTGGAGCTGAAAAAGCATATGAGGACACAGAAATATGTATATTTTAAAATTGGTGTTTTCATATTTTTTTCCTTGATGACTTAAAGTCAGTATAGATAAGCCAGAAGCACACATTTTAACAATAATTGATAAAGTCTGTTGCATTGTTGCACTTACAGATACTTTGCCTACAGGATTATTGACCCCATTTATTCCTGATGTGTTACTCCAATTCAGTTCAGTTAGGAATATTTAGGAAAATGATTCAAAGTGAAGAGCTATTAAAAAAATCTCTTCACATGTTGAATTAGTGAGACAGTGAGACATGACATGATTTTATTAGATGAAAGATTATCTGGATAAGATTCCCCATGATTTCATAGGGTCAGAATTCTAGTTGGTGTTTAATTTTGTGACTTTGCGAAAGGTTACTTGGCCTTATAGATTGAACCTCTCATTGATAATCTGACCCCTCTCTGCACTTACCTTTCATTATACCCCTTCTTGCGCTTGGTGTCTTAACCTCAAGGAACACTCAGCATTTGCTAAGCTTACCATTCATGTTCCTTTCTTGGAGTGTTGTGTTTTTTTTAATTGTCATGTTTTTCTTTCAACATTAGGACCCTCTTTTGCTTCATTTTCTAGACTGAAATCCTACTTTAAGACCCAACTCAAGTGTATCATAAAAAATATGATCCACTTCTCTATTTGGAATAAATTGTTTCCTTTCCTTCACTCTTTTAGCACACTGGTTCTTGATCCTGGCTACACATTATAATCACTGGAGAGTTAAAAAAATGCTGATGCTGGAGCCAAACCTCCATACCTACCTTTTAAAAGTGCACCAGATTCTCACATTAAATCTGAACAATGACCAGCAATAACTTTTTACTCTTTACCCAATTCTTTCTAGGCACATGTGGGTAATATCTCCTTTCAAGGCAACTTGAAGGTACCCGCTGATATATCAAAGTGAGTTTGGATGTGAGTGAATGGGAGCAGCTCAGTCCCTTGGGTATAGTGGTCTTCGATACAGCTGCCCCTGCTTGCCACTGCTGTACCAGCCAGGTGAGCATGCTTATGTCACGATCAGTGAGGTACATGAAAATATGGATAGATGTATATGACATGTGTGTAGAAAATTAAGTTTGAGGGGTCCACTTTTTAAACATTACAATAAACACTTCATGTTTTCTTCTTCATGTATAGGCAGTGAATCACACAATTCTACCGCATTACCATAGTTGAATCACTCTTGCTTCTGCCATTTTCCCTTCCCTCTTCTGCTTCATTATGACCCTCTGTACTGGGACATCTGCCATCCTTAAAAAAAAAAAAGTTATCCCTTGACCCTTCATTTTCTCTATTAACCTTTTGTGGCAGCTTTGATAATGTGCCGGCCTATGTCCTACTAAAGGGGGTCTGTCCTTCACTGAGGCCGTCAACTGCTGAGCTTTGGAATCTATCCTGTCTTTGTACTAGTCAGTGCTTCCTGTAGACTGCTCCCTTTCAATGACTGAATTTGGCAGGGATACTAATACAGATCCCATCTTGGTAGGCACAGGACTCCTTTATTGGCCAGCTCTGGCTCAAGAACTGATACTTTGTCGAACATTTGGTGGACTGCATGGCATTCTAGGAGGCTTTCACTCAACCCTCTCCTGTCTCCTTCACTCAGTGTCAGACTTACATTGTTGTCTGACAGCTCTCCTCACCCTCTCCAGCTCCCTCTATCTCCTTTCACATAGGCATTCCCCCTGTAAAATCTTTACATGTTTAATCCAGGCTTGGACTGTCCTTCATGAAGGACCTAGACAACCTCTGGCCCCAATTTCTCTAAGTTCTAAAGTGGAGGGGCTAGCTGGTATAGGTGGGTATCAACCTCCAGAAAGAAAGAAGTAGGCAGTGATGGGAATCTGAGAAGGTGGATGAGATTTGTGATCCCCACACACCGTCAGTAACAGAACTCTGATTTCTTTCTCTTTCCCAATTAGTCTCTGTAGCTTTGCCCCATCAGACTATTCCTAAATAGCAGCCAGAATGACCTTTAAAAAACCAGATCATATATTCACCTGCTCAGACCTTCCAATAGCTTCTCATCACATGTAGAACAAAATCCAAAGTCCTCCTAGTGGCACAAGCCGATGTGGAAAGGTATCTCTGGCTTCATGTTCTGTAACTCTCCTTATCCTTCTGCTCCAGCTGCCTTCATAGCTTTGCTGTCCCTCAAACACCAAGCTTGCTCCCACCTTCAGGTCCTTTCACCTGCTGTTCCTGCTGCCCAGAACTCTCATCCCAGGTTTTCCCATGGTTCATTCCCTCACTTCATTCATTTCTTTTTCTCTTCCAGATCACCTCTTCAGTGAGGCTTGTCCTTATTATTCTACAGAAAATTGGAGCCATTTTCATTCTCTTTCCCTTTATCCTGCTTTATTTTGTTCTAAGCATGTGTATCCCCAACATTATACTATATATCTATTTTTACAATTGCCTGTCTCCCACTAGAGTATTAGCTCAATGGGAACTGGGACTTTGTGTTTTCCACTGCTGTTTCCTCAGTAACCAGAATAATGCCCAGCACACAGTAAGCATTCAGTATTTATTGAGTGAATTAATTCTGGAATATGAAACATACATGCCAGGAGGATACAGAAAGGAGGAAGGGAAATGGTATGGATCATTTATCAGAATATGTCTCCAGATAGCTTTTTCCTTTTTCTCTCCCCCCCTTTTTTGTATTATAAAGAGATCTACTCACCACAAACAGAAGAAAGTTCCATTATATGAATGCCAATCATATAGTGCTAATAGCATGCTTAAAGGGTCAATTTCCCCCAATTTTTCATTAAACAGCCTCATGTGTCACTAGCCTCCTGGTTACAATGGTTGCAGATTTACGTTGAGTAACATATGATGGGGGGCTGGGTACTGAGTGGACCTGGCAGTCCTGTTCTTGGGTCTTCATTGGCTGCTTCTGGTATGGCTTTTTGTATTATGTCAGTGATGCAAACCAGAGGTCCTTGGGTGCCCAGAGGTCCTGCAGAAAGAGACATGGGCAGCAGGCTCAGCCCAAGCTTTTTTAGGCGGCCCTCTATGTGTGACTGGAATGTGACTGGAATGTGAGGAACACAGCTTTCTGCTGGGTAATGAGAAGAAAACATTCTAATAAGGACTCACATTTGCAACATCTGTTTCATTTGGGTAATTTTAGATGGCTAAAATCTACATCTCAGAATGACGAGAGCTCCTATCATCTCTTACAGATGTTTGCGGTGACGTCTCAAAGCAACCCCCACAATAATGGACTGTAAGGGTAAAGAAGGAATAGGACCCTTATTAAGCTTAGGAAACAGCACCCATTTAAGGCAAACTGATACAGAAGAAAACAGCATAATGGTCTTTCTTTCTTAGAAAAGCCTAGAAAAGTCTTTTCTCTCTTTTTTTAGAGCTGTAATGGTGAGTTAAGGATTTTAATACTTATATTAACTCTTTCCTTATCCAGGTATCTATACTTAATTAATCCCTACCACTTTTCTAAAGAAAAGCTACCTCATTCAAAGAAATTTCCAGGGATAAAAATTGAATATTCAAGATTCTGACCAAACACCATTGTTATCAGACCCCCTTCTAAAGATAGCACTTAGTAGAAATGATAGCACTCTTGCTCAGATTTTTCTGGGTAGAAACATGAGGGAGATTAGAAGCTGTTAACTGTATTGCACAGATGATGAAACTGGAGGCCCATAAAGGATACTTCCTCTTCTTTTCTGCCTCTCACAGCACTTCCCATCGTGCTGTCAGCCAGTGCTTAATAGACATATCTTGAAGAAAATGCATGGCTACAAATGTAGATAATAGTGGCAAAACAGGAAGTACAACTCTGATTTCATAACATGTGGATCCCCTTTTATCCAGCAAATTTTATTCTCTTTTAAATATCAAAACAAAAAACCCTCCAATGGAAAGCAGGATGATGGAGTGCTCACTTTACAATGTGAGAACTTAAGTACAGTCTAAACAGGCTCTTTGTCAAGCCGATTCCTCTTTGTATGGCTTTGTGCAGTAAACAGAACACTTTAGCATACGTGATCTCATTGGATCCTCTTAATCTCTTCTGAGTTGGATCCCAAAAGCCTTCCTAGACCCAGAAAAGGTTTCAGAATATTTCATTGCCACCTGGAGACTGATATTCTTTCAGTGAACGTGAAGATGAAGTGTTCTTTGAAAAGGAGCTGTTTGGTCATCAAGACTTTTCTGCCAGATATCAGTCTATTGGGTTCTTTTTGCTGAGGTTAACGTGTAGATATGTTAGCCTTAATATACCAGGCTGTGTTATGTTATGTTAACCAGGGTAGGAAAAGTTATGCTGTGTTAATGAACAACTCCCATATCTCAGTGGCTTAACAGAAGAAATTTTTGCTTCTTGCTTACAAAGGTGAACTGCAAATCCAGGTGACTCTGGGGTGACTCAGTGGTCTGGGATGATGAATGTGCATCACCCTGTGACTGCACCCTAAGGAACACAGATCTCCCTGGTCATTGTAGCAGGGAGGGACTGGGCTGGGAAGTCCATACTGGCAATTAAATGTTTTGTCCAGGAAGTGACACATATTTCTGCTTACCTGGGCAATGAAGTATCATCTTCCTCTGTGCCAGGAAGGAGAGGCAAATCAGATGTCGGTGACACTTAGGGATTCCTACTACATAGGTTTTTCTTTTATCAATCAGTTAGGAAGTATTAAGCGTTCAGCTTTAAGTTGGAGTAGACTTAGCAAAATTTGTCAAGGTCTATGGCTTTCTTCCACTGAATGTATTAAAATCGTTACTCTAAACGGTGGAGCCAACTCCCAAATTTTCTCTGATAACAGGCTATGGTGGTCTCATCGTGAGGCCAAAACCACTCTGTAAATTCAGTGAATTCATTGGTGAAGAAAATTGGCCCTGTGGTTTTGATAGTGTGTAGAATAAATAGCTGGTTGATTGTCTGCAATATTCATTTTCCAGTGTGTCAGTGAACAATGTGAGAAATGTTTTTTGCCTGGCCTTTTCTTTGTGTAATTTCGGAGAGCCTGAAAACCAGCAGAAGCAGGAAAGACTGAGGGTCATAGATTAGACCCTCATGGGTTATGACTTAGTTCTTGGGATCAAATTGCTGTCTCTTGCAAATGTGATTTTGGCCTCCTCCACATTGATCTTACACCAGCTAATAAACTTGGTTTAACAAATCATTGATCATTGAACAAGAGTGTGTGACTCTACCTAAAAGTGAACTCCCTGTTGATTGTTTTAGTCCAAAACTCAATCATGAGGTTTTAAATCCTGAGATTTGTGTAAGAATCATCTGAACAACTTGTAAAATTAAAATTACAGGTCTCCATTCAAAAATTTTGAAACACTGTTATAGAGCCTAAGAAATCATTTTTAGCAAGAATGTCAGTTGATTCCGATACTTGCTAACCTAGAGGCCACATTTTAAGAAATGAAAATTTGAGAAACACTGAACTAAGTCAGAGAACTTAGATTAGCCAGGAAATGGTCAAAATCTTGTTGTGAATTCTAAGCAGCCCTCAAAAAATATCTGTATTGTCATGTAATTTGTTCAATATCCTATACAAAGGGCTTGGAAAACAGTCTGCATAGTAAAAACACAATGAGCTTTCCAAGGCTTGACTGCTGGAGACTGCTGTAAATTTTCTAAATAATCTGTACAACGGTTTTAGGCATTTCTTCTAGTTAATATTGAGGGCTTTCCACCCACTCCATTTACTAGTGCCCTTCAGGATTGTAGAAAAGAACAGTTGGCCCTCAATGAGGACAATGGAAAGCAAGTTGAATGAATTCCAAAATGGCATATTTTACTTGAAAAACATGCATTATGCTCTTTTCCAAGTAAACTGCACAGAAAAATGTAAATGAAGCATAAAGCTCTTATGAATTAGGCCCTAAGCGTTTTTCTTTTTAGCATATAAACTGCCACTAAGGATGTGATAGGAATGCATTTTCTACTATTTTTCAAACTGTAATTACGTTTCCCTAGTAAAACTCAAATACTTGATATGGTCCTGTTGCAACTGTACCAGACAGGTAATAATTGGAAAATTTAACGCAGAGCTTTATCTCTTAAATGCTAAAAGGTACGGCTACTCACAGCATACAGAAGAGTTGGCATTAAATATAAAAACTGTGAACCTGGTGTTTCTCTATGATGTTAATTTTGCATCTGGAAATATGTTCCAAAGCTGTAGCACCCTTTTAAATATAAAAGAATAAAAAGACAATTCCTTCCCCAACTTTTACCTAAAAGAACCTATAATCTCCATCTGCCATTCAGTGGTTCCATTTTTTTTTTTTCACATTTACTGTATTTCAGGTTGGAATGCGATGCATGTAAGTCTCAGCAGTAAATTAACTTATTTAAGAAGCAAGAGAATAAAATGAAGCAAAAAAGAGGAAAATTCTCTGAAGAGCAGTGTTCAATTGTGTATCTAAAGACCATCAGAAATGGGCACACAATAAAACTCGTACAGTGAATTAAAGAGATTTGAGCAATGCTCTTCCTATCCATCACTATGGTAGACTTTGTTAGCCAACATTATTTTTTTATTACTGTCTTTTTTCAAAATTCAGCAATTCTGTGACTTATACTACATTAAAGATGTGAGAACCTACACAGATAATGAAAGGCTCCTTAAGTCTTCCATATGAATTGATAATACTATTTTTGCAGACAACGCAAATTAGTTTCCACATGGGCACATCATATGCAATTTGTATGGAAAAACCATAGAGTCACAAATTTAGGACAAAGCCCATCATTGTCTGGAATGTGATCTTACATTTTAAGATGCTTAGAAAAGCAAAATCTCTGAAATAATTTCTGATAAGATCTTTCATGAAATCTTCATCCTGACTTTGCATTTTCACTTGGGAAATCTTTGATTTTTTTCCTAGTGCATGTGAAACCAAAATCTACAGCCCTTTGACAATGGTTCATCTGTACTTGAATTTTTTATGGATTTCATTCAGAAGTGATGCAACTCATTTTTGTGTCTGTCAAAAGAAATATTAATTTATTTCCGCATGCCACTTTTCATGTCTCATTACTGTGCACATCTGATTTCAAAGGACTTGCTACAGGACAACTTTGTAACTGTGAATTAAAGTTATGATTTCTGAAAGCATTTATCAACTTTGGATGCATAAAAACTAAACTAAGTATAACTGAAAACAGTACAACTTTAAACCTCTAATTAGTAGTTGCAGTCAATATTCTCCAGTAAGTCAGACTGGAAATCATCTCATAAGTGTAAATATGTAGCTTTTGACAGTCGGGGAGGCAAGAGAGTATAAAGATCAATAGCTCAGAGTTTGGAATTAGACAAGGGTTTCAGATCTCTGCGTTAACATTTACCACTAGTCCTGACCTTAAGCTTGTGCTCTTTGAGCTCAGGTTCCCTCATGTATAAAATGGATAAGATAGTAGTTATAATATTTAGGATGTGCTAACTGTTGTATCCCAAATGTATAGTGGTTCAAACACAATAGAAATTTGATTTTTATTCACTAATGGTAGTTGATAGTGACCAAGGAGCCTCTCCTCCAGTTAGTCATTCAGAGACCCAGGCTGGCAGCAGTTCTACTGTTTTAATCTCTTTAGGAAAAAAGAAAAAAATTGAGAAATAAATGATCTCTCCATCATTTAATCTATCAGAGAATAAAAGAAATCTTAGAATTGGAAAGTACTTTAGAAACCATGTAACCAACTTCCTATGAATGGATTTTTGCTTGAATAGTTTAAGTAAAAAGGAGGCAGTGCATTTTCTTATTGTGTCTTGAGTCCCTGAAAAATTTTATTGCAGGCGAAAAATTTGTATCCTCCAGCTGTCCCATCCTACCCACTAGTATTTGCTTTGACCTCAGACATTTTTACTCATTAATTCACTCAACTGATGTTTATTGAGTGCCTAAGGTACATCTGAGATAGTATGCTGGGCTCTGGATATTCAAAATCAAATGTATACTCCTTACCTTGAAATACTTGAAACATTCTACCCTTCATAAAGCATGAACTTGTGCTCGCTTTGGTAGCACTATACTAAAATTGGAACGATACAGGGAAGATTAGCATGGGCCCTATGCAAGAATGACATAAAAATTTGTGAAGCGTTCCATATTTTTTTATTCTAATCTGAACACCCAACCTCCACACCTTGTGACCTTTCTCTTGTAGCTTTAAATAAATCTACCTTTACTCAAAAAAAAAAAAAAAAAAAAGGCAGGAACTTGTGTCTTAGCCCTTATTGTTTCCCTAGCCCCTAGCATAGTGCAGGCACTTAGGAAGTGCTCCCTCCATAGTTGTTGAATAAGTAGGTATCATGGTGGAGACAGAAAAGGAAAACAGGCAATGTCAGAATAGTGAAATGTATAATATTAAGGAGGCAATGACTGGGCTCTGAGGGAGCAGCCAGGAAGGGCACCTAACCCATCTGGGCACTGCAGTTAGGAGGAGGTGATATTTGAGCTAAGTAGTGAAGAATGTGAGAATTTACCATGTTATAGAATGAGGGAGGGAAGTTTCTAGAAGAGAAAAATAGCATGTTTGAGGCCTAGAGTTGAGAGGACTTGTCAGAGTGTGATGTAACAGGTTGAACAGTGTCCACCAAAAATTTACACCCCCTCCCCAGGAACATAAAAATGTGAACTTTTTTGAAAATAGTCTGTTTGGAGATGTAATTAGTTGTTACAATGAACCCAGATGGTCTTAGGGTGGGCCCTAAATCCACTGAGTGATGTCCTTGTAAGAAAGCCATTTGAAGATGCACAGACAAACACCGAAGGAAGACAGCCTTGTGAAGACAGAGGCAGAGTTGGAATTATGGTGCCACAAGCTAAGGAACTCTTAAGGGTTGCTGGGAGCCCAGATGTCAGAAGAGGCAAGGATGGGTTCTTTTCTAGAGCCTTCAGAGGGAGCATGGCCCTGTTGACACCTTGAGTTCTGGCCTCCAGAACTGTGAGAGCATACATTTCTATTGGCTGAAGCAGCCCAGTTCGTGATAATTTGTTACGGCGGCCCTAGGAAACGAATACAGATAGTGTTATCAATGTACAGTCAATGGAGAGTTGGGAAGAAGGGGTTAGCAATCAGAAATGCTGTCCTATGAGGCTCATCATTGATATAAATATAGTAGGAACTTTTGAAAACTGATTTACCAGATGAACCAGAACTCTCTGTGCCCTCTGTATAAGATGCTTGACTGGACACTTCTAGTTAGTAGGTTACTCTCTAGTTTGCCCAGGTCCTTCTGCTCTCAGAAGTTGAGCTATATACTTAGCAAATCTATTGTTCCCAAAACTACTTCTGTCTATTGTACTTGTAATTATGCAATATTATTAAAATATGTTATATATCTTATGGGTAAATTATGAGAGTTATTTCTTTGAAAAATGATGATATGTTTTGGAAAAACTGGAGTATGATTAAAACATTGTAAAAATCAAGAAGACTTATGCAGTCAGAGTGCTTTTCAAGTGTCTTAATGTTTTGCATGTTAAAGATACCAAAGCTACAAATTGTAAAGGAGGCATTTTAGGAGTGGTTTATACAAAAAGAACTTTGAGGAAGTTCAGGCAGTGGCAATGTATACATGCATGTTTGGAGTTTAAGTAAAATACCTAAGGTATGTATTTTTAAATGGCTTTCTGCTTGAACCAACTTTTATACTTAATTTTCCTGATTGCATTGATTAGGAAAGTTTCTTTTGTACTTTGGTAAAGTGACTGAGTAGGAATGTTAGCAGGTACTGTCTTCAGGATTAATGAGAACTTTCTTTCAGTCACACTGAATGGGGAGCAAATTTCCTTCTTACCTGGCAAGTGGCTGTTTTAAGAACTGGGATTTGGATTCCCAGCATTCTGAAGTGGGCCTGATGTTCCCTATATAAACAGCATAATAAATGGTGTCTTGTTTTTCAGCCCTGGGAATTGATTTAACCCAAGGTCATAGAACCAGAAATGCAAACAGTTTCTTCCTTTTTTTTCCTTTATCATGTTCTTTATAACATGCCTCACCAACACAAAGGAAATACTTTGCCAGTCACTTTTTAGTGAAAACAGTATTTTCTTTTTCTTTTTCTTTTCTCTTCATTTTCTTCCTCCTTTTACTTCTTTAAAATACATGTTTCAGGATCTCATCCCTAGTTTACATACTATCTTTTGGAACACCACACATTTGCAAGTTGGAATAGTCTTCTATGTTTACTTTTTGTTTTTAGCATATTTAAGTTTCAAACTATATTTTGTTTGTATAAACATTAGTATTTAATGATGATGATGAACATAAATCAGTTGATTATTGGGCATGTGGTCTAGAAATAGGAAATAGGTCAAATGATAGGGGAATTTAGCCTGGGTTTGAACTTTAGTCATGAATTCAACAATGAATAACTACAAAGTTATTAATCAGTCAGCAAATATTATTTAAATGTCTAATTTGCCAGGTACTGTACTAAGTGCTGACATATGATCAGTATGAAGATGAAAGACTGTCAGGTTCTGGAGATTCTATATCAGCATGATCTCTGTTTTCTGGGATCAAAACTAAGATTGCTAAGAGAAGACACTATAAACCTCTTAGAAGAAAATATAGGCAAAACATTCTCTGACATAAATCTCAGCAATGTTCTCCTAGGGTAATCTACCCAAGCAACAGAAATAAAAGCAAAAATGAACAAATGGGACCTAATTAAACTTGGTAAGCTTTTGCACAGCAAAGGAAACCATAAGAAAAGCAAAACGACAACCTACGGAATGGGAGAAAATATTTGCAAAAGATGAGACTGACAGGGCTCAATCTCTAGAATATATAAACAGCTCATACAGCTTAACAAGAAAAAAAAAAAAACAAACAACCCAAACCAGAAATGGGCAGAAGACCTAAACAAGCAATTCTCCAGTGAAGATGTATGAAGGGCCAACAGGCACATGAAAAAATGCTCAGTACCACTAATTATCGGAGAAATGCAAATCAGAACTACAATGAGGTATCACCTCACAGCAGTCTGAATGGCCATCATTCAAAAGTCCACAAACAATAAACGCTGGAGAGGCTGTGGAGAAAAGGGAGCCCTCCTACACTGTTGGGAATGTAGTTTGGTGCAGCCATTATGGAAAACAGTATGGAGATTCCTCAAAAAACTGAAAAATAGACTTACCTTATGATCCAGCAATCCCAATTCTGGGCATATATCCAGAGAGAACCTTAATTCAAAAAGACGCATACACCCCAATGTTCATAGCAGCATAATTTACAATAGCCAAGACATGGAGGCAACCTAAATGTCCATTGACAGATGACTGGATAGAGAAGTTGTGGTATATATATATACAATGGAATACTACTCAGCCATAAAATAATAAAATAATGCTATTTGCAGCAACAAGAATGAATCTGGAGAATGTTCTTCTAAGTGAAGTAAGCCAGAAAGAGAAGGGAAAGTACCATATGATAACATTTGTATGTGGACTCTAAAAAAAAGACAAATGAACTTATTTTCAAAACAGAAACAGACTCATAGACATAGAAAACAAACTTAAGGTTACCAGTGAGGGAAGGGATAAATTAGGAGTTTTCTGCTTGACCCAACTTTTATATTTAATTTTTCTGATTGCATTGAATAAAGAAGTTTCTGTTGTAATTTGGTAAAGTGACTTGGTAGGAACTTAGCAGGTACTGGTTTCAGGGTTAACAAGAGCTTTCTTTCAGTCACACTGAATGGGGATACTAACTAATATACACAAAATAGATAAACAATTTCATACTGTGTAGCACAGGGAACTATATTCAGTATCTTGTAGTAACCTATGGTGAAAAAGAATATGAAAACGAATATATGTATGTTTCTGTATGAGTGAAGTATTGTGCTGTACACCAGAAACTGACACAACATTGTTAACTGACTAAATTTCAATAAAAACAAAACAAAACAAAACAACTCCAAAAAACTAAGATTGCCAGAGGCAGTAGCTGTAAGCCTTAAAACCCTGCTGGAAAAAAAAAAAAAAAACAAAAACCCAAAAAACCCTGCTGGAATATTTAAATGCTACAGGAGGTGGCATTCTCCACATAAATGCTATCAGAAGGAGAGAGTGTGCTAACATTTAGGTCCCAAGATTTAAGAAGGCACTTTCCATGTTTAAAATCCCCAGTTAACTATTCAGGAACTTACAAAGTGCTTAGCATAATACTCCCTTTGAGTTAGTGTGGTGTGTTGTAAAAAAACACTATAGAGAGAAAAAGAAGACAGTTTCCAGTCTTGGCTCTGATAGTAACAAGCTCTGTGACCTTCGGCAGTTCAGTTTGATTCTTGGGTCCCCATATCCTCCTTGGTAGTGATTGGATGCGGTGATGTCTACAATCTCTTCCTGTTATAAAGTTTTCATTTATTGTATAATTTCAAGGCTGTTTGAAGGACCTAGAAAATCCTTTATAGAATTTTTGAACTACTTCATACTTTCACCACACAGCATGATATTTGAAAGAATAGTTTTTGTCGCAGAGACAGTATATAATCTAATCTGCCTTCTTTCACCCCATTAGTGCTCCTATTGGAGGGAGGAGGCAACAAGAGGCCAGTATCTGCTTGCTGACTTGAGGAATAGTTGAAGGAATTAGAAATGTTTAGCCTGGACTAGCATGACCTTCGGAGAAATAAAAGCCAATGTGAAGTATTTGAATGGGTGTCATCAAATGTAGGTACTTGTTACACAAAGACACATGCTTTTTGTCCTCCAGAAACTCACTTGGTTGAAGAGATAGACACACCAAAAACATGTGATAAGTCCTAATGTCGAGACAGAAAGGGCTGGCTATTAGAAGATCCTGGTAGAGATAAAATGGAAGTACAAAGGGAAGAGTGAGTTTTAGTCTTTCCCCAGATAGCAGAATAATAATATGTTGGTGAAAGGAACAGAGGACAGGTTTGGCTCAAGTATAAGGAAAGGCTTTCTAATAATAATTAGAGCAGTTCACCAGTGGATGGTGCATCTTAGGAAGAAGTGGAAGACTCTGCTTTGCACTAAACCAAAAGATTCTGGACACATCTATTGGACACCTCTACCTGATTGGGGGTGGTGGTTAGGTAATCTCTAACTTGCCTTTGCCACTCAGACTTTGTGAGACCCTCTCAATTAAGCAAACAGATTTCTTTCATTGGAGTCATCTTGTAGGAAACCACAGGGCAGATTTCATGTTATCACATGAAAACAGCAGCAGCAGCAGCAGCAGCAGCAGCAGCAGCAGCAGCAGCAGCAGCAGCAGCAGCAGCAGCAGCAGCAGCAATAGAAAAAGGAGATTGTTCTGATGAAAACGAGAGTGATTATTTCCATTACCATTGCTATCTTCTCCATTAAATAACTCTTATTATCCATAGAAAGAATGCATGACCCCAAACCAGGACAATGGATACATAGAAAAGTCCAAGAAAGCCTCATTCCTTAGCAAGTAGTGGACTCCATGGCTTCTGAAATGAGGGATGCTGGAATGCAGCTTGCGTAGAAGGTGGCTGTGATAGGTTTTACTCCAAAGTGCTAAGCTCGGTAAGCTAAGATTTCCCGAGCCTGTTGCCTTTAAGCTGCATGACTCACCCGAAAATTCACAAAACAAAAATGTGACCACCATGGATTATGCTGCCATTGCTGTTAACATGCTGGCAATGATTGTAACAGGACTTGCCAAGCACACATTGACCCTGTGAGTCACATTGGTTCCTATGGAGATTAACACCATCAACGGTGAGAACAACAGCCCAGAAGTGCGATCGGTGTTAGACAGGGAGGAGAAAAATGACAATATGATCCTCCAGAAATGCAGCAATTGGAATGAAAAAGGAGCATAGGGTGGCGCAGCTCAGGAGAGAAAATGACCCGTAATGGCATTGCAATCTACTTCTCTAGCTCTTCCTGAAAATGGCTGGGGAAAAAGTGTGGTTCCTGGCAGATAGGCTATAATCTACTTTTATTTATCTGACCATTTCCAGCAAGTTCTCTTCTCATTCCAGATAGCTTCTCTCTTCAAAGGAGTCTGTCCAAGGTGACCTCACCACACACCAAATGGTCCTGATGCTGAAACTACACGTCTGATTAACATGTTGGGATCCATGGGTGGGAAGGACATGGATTACTTAGATGTATCTTGGTAGGTTTTAGTTTTCACTCTGAATAAAAAGACTTTTACTTCTATTCAAAGAAAACCATGACCTGAATTTTACAATTTAAATGTTTCATCTATCTTAATAGAATAGTTGGGTTACTGAGAGTTAAGAGTCTGTTTTTTCCCTTGGAAGTTGTGGGGAGGGTATGTGCTGGGAAGACCTCCAGCCTCTCCTGTCCTTTGTAACCAGTTCTGTCTGGGCACCACCACAAGCAGCTTTGTACACAGGCTTACCCTGCTGGTGTCTGAGTCTCCAGCCTCTTTCCTAGGAATAAAGAGAAGGGAGAAGTCTGGAAACATATACATTTTCCAAATTCAAGATATGTGACTCATGCCCAGCTCAGATTAATCAGGGTGTATAAGGTGAGCTGTATTTTTTCCTGTTTTTCTTATATCAGCAGTTGTAGAAAATGCCTGTTAGTTGCTGAATGATCAAACAGATGTAAGAAGAGTAACTGGTTTCAAGCAAAATCAGATTAAATTGCATCAAAAGTAACCAAGCTGAAATGACAACATGTCACCCTGGAAAAGAAAGATGAAGGTTTTCAAAGAAATGACAAAGCATTTTTGGAGAAAATTAGTGTTACTAAGATAGTTGGAGATGGAAAAACGTACCGCTATTCTCCAAATGTTGGTTGATGATGCCTATTCTGTTTAGTAGGGGATGTAACTTGGTATACAGGAAAGTGCACTGGGCTGTGCATGATTACAGAATCAGCTGACCACTGACTGTTAGTAGAGTCTTAAGCAAGTCTCCTAAGTTCACTGGGCCTCAGTTTACTAATCTATAAAGTAAAGAGTTTGTAACCACATAACTTCAAGGAACTGAACACACTCTCTGACATAAAGTAAAACAATAAATGCTAGTGATTAGGATAATGATGATTTTGACAATGGCAACAATGATAATGGTGATGTTGAAGATGATATTGATGTAATGATCATGACTATCAAGGGGTCTTTCCCCTTAGTTCCAAATTCTATGATTCTGAAAAGAGAACTTTATTTGTTATAAAAGTGATTTTCAAGAAGTTGTTTTTTGTAAAGGTTCTGCTTTATAGGAAGCTCAGAGAGTTGTATTTTTCAGTAATTTAAAATCAGTCTTAGGCTCTAGAAACATGCTTTTCAAAGTCTTTTGTCCTCTGACCTTCCTAAATGGGTGTCCATTCTCACTGTACTACATTGTGTATATCAGAGAAGCAGCCTAACATAGTGCTTACCAGCTCAAGATCATGGTAATATTCCTGCTCTGCCACCTACCAGCTACGTGACTTTGGGCAAGTTACTGAACCTCTCGGTTTCAGTTTCCTCACCTGTAAAATGGGATGGTAATAGTCATATTTCATAGGGTGTTTGTGAGATGACATGTATTAATACACATTAAGTACCTAGATAATACTTACCTGAGTAAATACACAGAGTACACATTCAATAACTATCAGATATTATTATAATTCTTTCTGAAAAATTAAGGATATAAGGAAGATACTGCATTTCAATCTTTTTCATTTATAAATTAACTTGTTGTGAAACTTTCCAGAGAATACCTTTAATTTATGGTACGTTTGTACTTGTCAACTCAGCTTTGGGTTTTGTTCTCAAATCTTCCTTGAAAAAGGCAAGTGCGTGTGAATGTGTGTGTGTGTAAGGAGGAAAAAGCCTCTGCGGGTGAATGCTGATGCCATGTATCTTCCCACAAGATGGCGCAGCTCTCCTGCCATTGTAACGTTCAGCAGCTACCCAGAGGGAGGCAGGGAATTTTGATCAGCATCCAAAGAATCACCTCATCTCTCCCTGCAGAGAGCACAAGACTTCATGTTCTGTCAAGTACATGTTGCTGGTTCTTGCTTTTGATTTCATAGGAACTACAAAAAAAGCTAAAGCTACTTTAGCTTTTAATTTTTTCCCCAGTATTTTATTCCAGTCTAAATTTGACCTTTCAAGAACATGTTTTGTTGGTGGCTCCTTGTATCTGAAGGATGGGATTAGAATGAGAAGATAGAATCTGTCTCTTGTGTCTCTAGATCGACTATGGGAAACAGACAATTAACAAACAGACACCACAGAAAACAGGAGGTAGAGTATTGGTGGGACTGCCTTTGAACACAGTATTACGGAGGTGAATTTTGTCCTGCCCCTTCCCTCTGTTGCAGCCTCTTTTCTATGACCTTTAGGTACCGCTGGACCTGTGCTGCTGGGACCTCGGGACCTTGATGCTCACGCCTCATTCATATCCACCCTTCCCGGCTCCTTACTGTTCCCTCATCAAAGCTTAACTCTTAAGAGACTCATCCCCTCAGGGCCCTTCCAGTTTAATGAAACTCATCTGTTAAAATAATCCAGTCTCCTAATGGATTATTGTGCAGTGATACTTTCCTGACAAAGAAACACATTTATTTTTTATTCAAAGTACTCATAATCCTAGAAATTGAGAGATGGGGCTCTCTGTGTAGACTCTCTTAACAGTGTAGACTCTGTTAACTTTTTCTAATGGGCTATATTATTTTTGCAAGAACTCTGCATTTTAGAAAAATTATTTATAGAACTAATGAACTTATTTGAAAGCTGTTAAGAGAGTAGGTCTTAAAGGTTTTTATCACAAGAAAAAGAAATTTGTAACTATGTGAAATGTAACATCCAGTGATGGATGTTAACTACACTTTTTGTGGCAATCATTTCACAGTATATGCATATATTGAATCCTTATGTTGTGCGCTTAAAACTTACACAATGTTATATGTCAATTATATCTTAATAAAACTGGGGAGGAATAAAACTAATGAACTAAATTAACTTGATCTTATATATGTATCACATATGTATCATATGTGTTTGTGTGTTAGAGGCTTCTCAGATTGTGTAAAATTGCCCCTAAGGTGAAGAGACTAATGTGATGCTAATGGAAATCAAATGACCAAGCTCAGCTTTCTGTTAAGAGCTGGTCTTGGCTCCTTCCTTGCCAGACCTAGCCAGACCTAGCTGGCATTACTCGCTATTTTCCCCTCCTGTGCCATGTGAAATCTGTGCCCTGAGCCTGCTGGCAGCTTCTAAATCTCTTTATTCCAAATTTGGCACAACTCTCCTTCATCTGTGACTTTGGAGTCTTCTTATGTATTCCCCGTGATTTAGGCTGGAGATGGGAACTATTTCATTAACTTAACTAGTTCCCATAATAAAGAAACTTTTTACCCCTAAAGAATCTGAATGACACACCCCTTACACAAATAAATTGTTCATTTATCATTTTGAAGACTATTTTGAAGTCAGTCAAGGTTATTGTATGTTGCCCTCTTGTAGCAGAGCAGAGTGACTTGTATTACTCATTTTCATATGTTCAGCCTTCCAATCTAGTCACTCCAAACTGTCACACTGATCTGTTAGAAATATCAATTAGGTAATTTCATGACTATGGTTAAAACTCTTTGTAGACTTCCTGTTCTCTGTCCCTGACATCTTTATACATTTGCTTCAGGGCACTAATAACAGTCTATAATAATATCACTTACTCATTAGTTTACTTGTTTATTTTATATCTTCTCACCTAGAATGGAGGCTCCATGAACCTTGCTGATCTTGTTCTCCTTTGTATCCCCATGAGCTAACAGAGGGTTACATGTAGGAGACACTCCATAAATAATTGTGGAGCAAATATAGTTCTTTAATGGTTAGCCACTTTTCGTGACCTAGAGCTACCAAAGTACATAGCCAAAGAAGATAAAGTGATGATAATGGGGGGGGGGGTCACCATTTATTGAGCACCTACTATATGCCAGGCATTTCAGTAATTTTGTATCTTGGGTTTCACAAGGTTGATATTATTTCAATTTTGTAGATGATGGTGAGGTGAGGTGATGGACTCAAAGGCACAGACCTGGAATAAAACCCACATATTTTTGGTTTCAGAGTTGATACTTCTGTTATTCCAGGCATTGTCTTTATTGCATGATCCTTACATTTCCCCTGATTCTGAAGATTGTAGTATTCTTTCCAATATGGGGTGCAGTGACACACAGATAAATGTAGCATATACTTGCATATTTTCTATCCTTACTACAGACATAGATATATTAGGGAAAAATGTATTTTTTTTAATTAATAAAGTAACTATGGTGCTCTCAAAGATTTTTCAAACTGTAAAATATCTTGTAGGCTAGATTAGTGGTAAACCCTAGGATCCAGAGGGAAGGGCAATTCTCTGCATAGCCAACAGTTTCAGGTACATCCATCCGTGACCTAGCTCCCATTTATCTGGGTTATGGAAACAGAGAAGGCTGAAGGTAAAGAGTCTAAAGAGGTAATTTCTTAAGAAATGGGAACCATCAAGGCACAAGCATTCCAGTTTGGCTGTTCTTCTGCGGGAGGTAAAGACCCAAAATGGAGAGAGACATTCCTCCTACATTCCCCTATTAGAACTTAAGCAGTGCAGCAGTGCAGGGGGAGAGGCACTGCTAGTTGGTGGACAACTGGTGCCCAGTGGAAGATGCCAAGGGATCCTGCCAGCAGTGGTGGTGCCTGGTGTGTATACTGGCACACAGCAGAAGGGCCTGTGTCCAGCAAAGGTGGCAGTTCTGGACAGAACTGGTAGCCATTCCTTAGTGATCTGTGCCAGGCAGAAGGGGGAGTGATATCTGGGAGATGCCAAGAGGTATCTGACCAACTGGTTTTGTGCATGAACCAATGTGCGAAAGCCTTGGAGACAGAGAGAGATATATGTAGGAATTTTATAGGGGTTGTATTCTGTGCTAACTGATGACAGCAAGATGATTACTGAGGATGTGACACACTTTGCACTCCCAGGCTGGGTTAGCTTGTTCTAGGGCATGAAGAATACTCCTGTCTCATAGGACAGTAGTGAGGACTGAAGGATATATGAAATATTGCTTAATGCCTGGCATATAGTAGGTGATTAACATGGTTAATCTCCTCCCCCACCCTTACTGTGGTCTGTTAGAAATACAGACTACCAAAGGTATTGTGTCATTGTGGTATTCCTACTTAAAGGTACTTTTTAGGAAGAGTGTAACAATTTGACATTCTATTGAGAACATTAAAATAAAATACCAATTCTGAATGTACCAGGGGCCATTGTAAGTTCTTTATATGTGCAAATGTATTTAATCTTATTAGGTGTATACTTTTACTGTCTCCATTTTATAGAAGAGGAACAGAGGTGCTAAGAGGTTAGGTAACTCACCGAAGATTTTACAGTTAGCAACTGGAAGAGTTAGAATGCACATCTGGGCAGTGACCGTGTGCTTTACTACATTTACTGCTTGTTTATATCAAGTATGTTCGGGTAATAAAGAAAACATTGAGTGCTTTCTGTAGGCAAGGCACTGTGCTGGGTGCTGCAAGCTGTGTCATACGGCCCCCAGGGGGTGCCACTCACCATGCTCTAGGTTAATGCAGTGCATAGTCTGGGCAGCTGTACACGGCAGCCCTAGAGTATCCAAGATGTGTTACTTTCCCTGAATCAAGGCATTCTATGAAAGTGCCATTATAGAGAGCAAAAAATGCCAAAGGAGCAGAGAGGACTGAGAGATTAATTTTGAGTCTTTTATCTATTTAAAAGGCATAGAGATATAAGATAAATTTGTAGGTAAACAGTTTCAAACTCATAGATTGTCCTTCATGGGGACCAATGACAGACATGTCTCTAAGACTTTAGTACCTGAAAACATCACTTTTCTGGGCAACAGGTATTGCTTTATTTCACGTGGAGTGTATTTCTTTAGTAGATTAAGTTATCTTTTTGTTTCGGTATATAGAAGCTTAGAACTGAACTGAGGTTCCAGTTATCATAATTGTGTGTGATCTTGTGGTGTATGTTCTAGTCAGCTAGTTTTCTGTCTGATCTCTTTTATCTTTGCTGTGATTTCCTTTAAATATTTACACTTCTACATCTAATTGCATGCATTCTTTCTGGTTGACTCCAATCTTTGGTCATGGGGTAGAGTCAGTGAGTGTGATGTTATTCTCCCTTACAGGGGCATCAAGCAGGCCCTCATGTGCAGTACCAGTTCACTATACAGAATGACCAAGCACAACAACTTAAGCCCCAGTGTTTGATGTAAATGACTCTTGGCTATTTCAGAAGGAAGAATGTTTTTCTGCTCTTTGTAGAAGTGTTGCTGTTCTTGTGGCTGATTGATTGATTATATGATGACAGTCCAGCTGTAAAGACTATCATTTTGACACATTTAATATTACGTTTGGTCCACTGAGGTCTGGCTTGATTTTGATAAACACTTAGGTGAAAGGGAAAGTCTGTCTCCTGATAGGGCAGCCATGGAAGTCTATAGAAACAAGAAAGCAGGTGGTCTTAGTGAAGTAAAGATCAAGAGAACTGCATACAGTTCCCACAGGTCTAATCTGTTCCTTTTATGTGCCATGAGGTACCACATTTAACATCTGCCAGGGGTGGGACTTGATATCTATTTCTGTTGGAGAGGAAAGGAAAAATAAGAAAAAAATGTTCCAGGAGATTTCCATCTCGTTTAGTCTTTACAACAACCCTGAAAGATAATCATTTCTAAAATGTTTATCTGTTACATGGAGGTAATACAGCTTCAGAGAAGTTCAGGACCTTGCCCAAGGTCACAGAGTTGGACTGTAAAAAAGCTGGGATTAGGAATTGGGTGGGTTTGACCCTAAACATGATCACCCAACTCTTTCAGCTTGCAGTGTGGTGCTTGCTTTTCTAACAGCAGGTCAGGATTGTTAACTGTGATACCTTAGCTTACTGAAGCCATTAATAAAGAGGGAAATCACAGTGCCTCCAAGAGGGAGAAGTACCTCTGCAGTCCTGTCTGACTGTACAGTTTGTGTGTAGGAAGGCAACAAATCCCTTTGAATCCCAAACTGTTTGTCAGGCTCTGAAGGGTCTTTGAGGTGACTTGTATATTGATTGACTAGGGTTGCAGGTGTGGTGTTGTGTGACCATCACAGACCACAGCTGCCATTAGTGCTGCTGGAACAGCCTATTCAGACAAAGAAAATCATTATCCATTGCTCATCACAGAGGAAACTGCCTTTGCTCTGTGCTGCCTTCTTCTGGTTGGGTTGGGTTAGGAACTCATCAAACCAGAGACATAAATAGGATGTGATTTTTTTTTTTCTGATTTAGTGTTAATAATTCAGGAGTTCTGGGCATTATATGTTTTAAAAATCCAAAGTGTGCAAAAAGTGTATAGTTTTATTTTCTTAAGATGTAGCCCATGTACTGTTAGACCTCTGAGAAAGCAGAGGGCTTAACTACTATTACTGACCTTGGCCTCTTAAAATCCTCTGTGGCCACTATGGATAAAAGAGAGTCAGTATCTTCCATTCTGGATCAGAATCTTCTCTGGAAGTCTTAGAGGGCACCTTGATGTTTCCATGGCCTCAATTTGCAGCATGGTGTGAGAAAAACCTCTGCATGTCATGGGGACAGGGACTAGATAAACAATGCAAGCAGTGTGTTTACAGATATGCAAATAAGCATGCAAATTAGACTCCTGTTGGCTTCATTTAGAATGTAATTTAAAATTAATTAAAAATTAAGAGGTAAATTAGAAGCTAACATTCAACACCATATGGGAAGATACACATATTTATCAGAATGGCATATATATGTATACTGCATGGATAGGAGCTAGTTGTGATGTGTGCAGAATTCCTCTATTTTGATATTGCATAAAATCCTTGTAGGGAAATCCAATATGTTGTAAGATTATTTTTTAGTGCTCTATGAATTAAAATTCACTTTAACGTAAGGATTAAATGAATACATTTCAAATGCATTAAATTCTCTGTAAACTTACACTAAAGGACACAGAGTTTTGCAGTTGGAAAGTGAAATGATAAATCAGGTACAGTTTACCTCCATATGCTATAAAATATTTGTGAAACTCATTTTTGTCAAATGGGGTCATTGAGCACAGTCACCCTGCCAGGCCTTTTGCATATTGTTAATATGCGATCTATGCTTGGAAAGTAATGATTTCCTCTCTCAGCCACTCAAGAGTTCTGGGTGATTAATGAGTTAATGGCTGCATCCACACAAGGCCAAAACAACTCATTGAAAAGTGAAAAATTCAATCACTCCACTGGCTGTTTTGTCTACAAAACAACCAAACAACCTCTGTGATTGATTTTCTTTTCACTGAATTGATTTGCTATTTTTGGGCAACTTCGTTGAATTAACCAGTTGTTTGATACAACCAGAGTGTGGACCAACTCCTTATGTGAGTATTGTAAAACAATTCTATGTCAACCTTTCTACCATCCATAAAAATAGATTATAAGTAAGGATTGAACTTACAGTACCTGTGTAAGAAAATCAGAATTTTTCCATACTTTGACTATCTTGGATGAAATACTTAATTGTATCAAAATGATAGGTTTTAATGTAATGACAAGTAATACAAAGGACAACTTATTTTTTGAAAACTTCACAGAGACAAAGGGATTTGAAGTCAACCAGAATAAAATGACCGTAGAGTATATGTCTTAAAGAAATGAAAAATTAACAATAGTGACAACAAAAAAGTAACAACAAAACTCCTACAAAGACTGAAGGAGATTTCAGAAGACAGTGCAACTAGTGAGCAAATTAGGAATTTGGAAGCATATTCTGAGACCTAGAATGGTCAGTGTTGAATTTGGTAAATAGGTGTGACAGTGAAAAAAAAGATTCAAGAAAGAAATGTGTACTCTTGGCTGGTATACAGATGTATATACACTGTCCTAATAAAATTGGACATTGAATAAAAATAGTTTCTTGTATTCATTTATCTCTGTTAATGTTGATTGCTTCATTTTTAATAATGAAGCTGGCAGGCTCTGGGTAATGTGATAGAAATACTATTCTTTAAAATGTTGGAGTGGAGAGCAGGGTAAAACACACCTGTTAAGGAGTCAATTAACATTTGGAAAGGAAAGAAAGTTATATTGTAGGAAGCTTTGCTTGTGATTTGTCCTAATTTAAAGGTGCAGCAGGTGTGCAAAGAGGAAAGGAAAGTTCTCATTGTTATTTCCTGCAATTGAATGCAAAGAATCACATTTAAAGAAGAGAGAAATTTATTGAAGCTAATGGCACTACAGAGTAGAAATGAGCCTTGGCAATCACTTACTCCAGCCCTTCTTAATTTAAAGATGAATCTACTGAGGCTCCTAAGTGTGAGAAGACCCGCTCAAGGTCATAAGACACTTTCAAGGTCATGTGGCTAGTTTGTGCTGGAGGCAGAAGAGGTTTCCAGATTCCTTGACTGTCAGGCTAGGAAATAGTCCCTGTGAGTATGTCAGAGATGAACGAATAAGGTATAGGTTTTAAAAGTTGGAAGACAAGGTATGAATTCATTTCAAGAACTGCATTTGAATAGAGGTTGCAGTAGATGGAAGGGCTCACACTGAGACCTAAGAAAGTTGAAGCCAGCCCAGAGTCCCCTTTCTGGGTTGCAAGAGTTAAGGTCACAAGGAGTTGTAAGGTGGGCCTTCCAGGTTCCAGGAGAGTCAATGGTCCTGGAGGAGGTCTACCAGCTGATTCGAGAAGAGACACAGAGGAATAGAGAAGGGAAGGTTGAGATGAACTTCTGGGTTTGGAATTTCTGGCAATGCTGGAGCCAGTCTCAAAGCAGTGTAAGAGAATTCTCATTTTCCAAGAAAAGAGAATTGTAAGAGAGAAATTTTTTAAAAAGCTAGTGCTATAAGGGCTATGGTGCTGTAGTGCAGAGGGTAAAGGTAACATCAAAAAGGATCATGTTCAGGTGAAGCCGGGCAGTGATGAGGAAGCCCAAACTGGGGAGAGTTCTGGAAGAACCTGTGATAGACAGATATGGAAAGGTCAAATGTGCATTTGACTCAAAGGCATTTTAACACAGTGTCTGTATAACTGTGATGCTTGTCTGAGGAAAATTGACAGCTTGTCACTGGACATTGCAATTCTATTGTGGCATGTTCATTCATATTTAGTAGACATGGCTGAGGTATTTGCCCACCATCAGCCTGAACCAACGGCAAACTAAAACAAGATCTCTAATAAGAGATCTGAATTGTGGGCCACAGGCTTACAGGGGTCATGAAGTCCTAGATTTTCATAGGATCATGACGTGGCTTATATATTAATAGGAAGAGTAATCAAAGTTAGTAAAGGCATGGTAGGCTGAGGAAGGGGTTGAAGATGGGGGCTAGTAGAGCAATTCACTTAGACTTTCTGTTCCTAGAGAGAGTAGAGGTAGGACAGAAGAGAGAAACAAGTGAGGTGGTCAGTCAGGTATTTTCTCTCTCTCTCTTTTTTTTTTTTTTTTTTTTTGACCTAGAGTAGGAAGGACACCCAGTAAGAATAGCAGGTTTTTGTTTTGAGACTCTGAAAGGGCCAGCACCAACATGGGATAGTCATAGTTAAGAGGGGGGAGAATCTCTTGAGGTTGGCACTCGTGAGGGTCTCTCATTTCCCGTTAATGAGGATGCTGAGTCTGGAGCTAACAGGGCTGGTGTGACAGCAGCAGGACACTTAAGCTGCCTTACTCCCCTACCCCTCTCATTGCCACCATAGGGAGAGAAGCAGCAGGAGGGGAAGGCTGTTTGAAAGATGGAGTGATTTTATTCAGGAGAGACTGAGTATTCCCTAAAGCGGTGGTTTAAATTATTGGATCAGACTAAATTTAAACCAGGTTAGACATTTAGTTAATTTATTTTTCTCTAACCAGCAGGTGGAAGTTTGGAGGAAGACAAGATTGTAGACAAAATAAAGGCAGTACATTTTCTCTGATAAAAAAAGTCTCTTAACATTTTCATATCCTGTTGGTTTTCGAGGAAACATAGAAATCCTTTGTAAGAAGTAATCTCAAAATTGACATGATGGATTAAAGATGGGAAGACATGTTCTGGAATGCCTAATTGCAACATTAGTCTATGTCTGCACACATAGATCAACATGGCTATTGAAAAGTTTTTTTCTTTTTTTTTTTTTAAAGCAGTTGAATTCAGCAAGTCAATTATTTTTTGCTCAATATGACAATATTTGAATTGAGTGAATTTCTTTTGCCCTTTCTTTTGTAGGTCTATGTTCACAATCTTAATATCAGAGTGAAAATTTTCTCACAGAAACTTTCTGTTGTCTTGTAATGAGTCAGATTTAAGGCATTATTCTATCTGGAAATATCGGAGGTGGGGGAAAGTGAGAGATTTCATGTGATAGGCCTAAGTCCAGTCCAATCACACTAAGGTTGACTGCTCCCTTACTCTGTGAAGGGCACGTGACAGGCATTGAAGGTGAAAACGGACATCAGGGAGGAGGAATGCCATGAAGAAATAAAAGACATAGGGAATCATTTTGATTGGAGGAGCCAGGAGGGCTTCATAGAGGAGATGGCCTTTGTGCTGGGCCTTGAAGAAAGACTTCCATAGATGAAGATTTTTCATGGGATAGGCATTTGAGCTGCAGATACATGAATAAAGGAGCAAAAATGAGGAAATGCCCAGTGGGTCTGTGGCGAGTGCAGTAGTCTGGCGTGCCTAGAGAGAGATGACTCGGTGGTCTCTAGTGGAGGTAGAGGAATGGACGTGGGGTGGGGTGAGGGTGAGCCGGAATGGGGCGGGGCCATCAGGAGATAGTATTAGAGAGGAAGGCTGGAGCTGGGGAGTGAGGGTGATTGAGTAACAAGGCCAGCATGGCCTACCTGCTCTGACACTGCCTAGTTTTGGTAGATGTCATTGTCTCTGTGACTGGGGCGGAACTAGAAGAATCAGAGCTTGTCATTTTCTGGCACCTGCCATGTCAAACTAGGTAGTTTAGGGCTGTGCTGCTCGAGTGACTGTTTTGATGGGCTCCGTTGGATTGGACTGACTAAAGCTCTTGGACGTTGTCAGTTCTACAGAGGAGAGTTACCATTCAGACACCATGGGCAGCAGCAGCCGTTGGCCAGAGTATCAAAAGAAACAAGGGAAGACTCAGTAACAAGGAAATGCAGCCAATACCAAGAGCTCCAGTTTCTATACTGGATAATGAATTAAGGTGGCAAAATCTCAAAATAAACCCAAACCCTAATTTATTCATGAGGTTCAAGCAAAGCAGCAAACTCTTGTGGGTATATTATAAAATCTCTCTGTAGGCTGGTATTTTTAATTTGTTATTGGAGTGTAACACCTGTGTTGATTCATTCTTACTCAAATTCCTGAGATAATTAGTTTCATAGAATTTTGCTAGGTTGGCATATTTCCCTTGCTCTCATCTGTCCTGGGAATATCGAAACTAAAAGACAGGTACTCTTATCACAGAGTTATATTAATAAATTTAATTAACATAAAACAATATTAATCCAACGGCTGGCACCTGAGGCCTGAGAGCTTTTCCTTCTCTCAGGCTAATCTTGTATCTGCCGGCGTTTTTTTTTTTTTTTTTTTTTTAGTCAGGTTTGAGGTATAATTTACATAAAGTAAAATCTCCCCTTTTTAGTGTTCTGAGTTTTGACAAATGTATACAGTTGTGTAATTATCATAGTTAAGATGGCGAATATTTCTGTTACCCCCAGATTTTCTTGTGCCCCTTACTAGTCAATCCCCTTCCCTCACTCTAGCCTCTGGCAACTACTAATTCCTGTTACTACAGTTTTGCCTTTTCCTTAATGTCTTTTGAGTGTGGCTGCTTCCACTGAGCATAATCTGCTTTCTAGACTCATCCATGTTATTGAGTGTATCATTTTATTCTTTTTTACTGCTGAGTATGTTGTATGGATGTGCTTGAATTTGTTTGTTCAGTTACCATTTAATGAACATTTGGGTTGTTTCTAGTATCTGGTGGTTATGATGAAATTTGCTCTAAAAGTTCACGTGCAGGTTTTTGTGTGGATATATGCATCCATTTTCTTGATGATCTAGAGGTGGGTCATATGGATAAGCATGTGTTAAACTTTAACTTCCAAACTCTTTTTGAAAGTAATGGTCCCCTTTTGCATTCCTACCAGCAATGTATGTGAATTCTAGCTGCTCCACATTCTCACTAGAACTTTGTAATTCCAATTTTTTTTTATTTTAGTCATTCTTATAGGTGTGTAGTAGTATCACATTGTAGATTTAATGTATGTTTCCTTAATGAGTAATGATGTTGAGAATATTTTCATGGGCTTATATTCCATCCATACTTTTTCTTTGGAGAAGTGACTGGCATTGGCAAAAGAACAGGCACATAGATCAGTGGAACAGAAGAGGCAGTCCAGAAATAGCCCACCTGTATATGGTCCATTGATTTTCTACAGAGGTGCCAAGGTAATTCAATGCAGAAAGGATAGTTTTTTCAAGTGGTGCTGAGACAATTGGACATCAGTGTGCAAAAGAATGAACTTAGACTCATACCTAACACCACAAACAAAAATTAGTTTAAGATAGTTCACAGACATAAATGTGAAACCAACACTATACAAATGCAAGAAGAAAACATAGAAGAACATGTTCATGATGGTGGGTTAAACAAAGTATTCTTTGATAGAACACAAAAAGCATGGATCATAAAGGAAAAAAGTTCTTAAATTGGACTCCACAAACTTAAAAGCTTCTGCTCTTCCAAAGCTACTTACTATTAAGAAAATGAAAAGACAAATCACAGACTGGGAAAAATATTTACTAAGTATGTATCCAATAAAGGACTTAGATCTAGAATATATAAAGAACTCACAACTCAATGACCTTGCTGGTCTGCTCTCCTCAGTCTACAATGTTCCAGTGCCTACACACATGAACTTTCCTGGACTGCATAACTCATCACCTTTTCTTTTCACTCACCAGCTTTTTTCTCCCTTTCTCTCTCTTTCCCTCCCCCATTTTCTCTCTTTCTCTCCCCCTTCCCTTTTGATCGATCGATCGATCGATCGATCGATCTATCTATCCCAACAGAAAGAGCTCTAATAGCTTTCTGGCACAGTGAGTAAAGAATGTTTTCTTATATTGTGAATTTTTTTAGTATAACCAAGATTTTGTGTTGAGCTTCAGTTTGGGGGCTGAGTGAGAAGGGGACTCTGTGAGAAGGTAGGACTCTTCTAATGCACCCCAGTTATTTGATTAGACCCAGAACTGATGTGACCAGAACAGGGGTACTAAAACCCAACCTTTCAGATTAGTATACTTTATTTTCTCTCACTGACAAGATCTCTTCATGTCTTTATGGGAAGGATGAAGGGAAGAATTGGCAAAGACATATGACCAACAGTTGCAGGGGATTTCAGGCTGCAACTCTGAGTTCTTTTTGAAGCACCTCCTAGGATGGAGTGGTGGGGTTGTTCAGGGAATGCCCCCACCTGTCCCTCCTGCGACAAGGGTGAGCAGGAAAGCAAAAAAAGACTGAAGCAGAGCTGGGGGCAGAGCTGGGCCTAGGAGCATACTTCTTGGTGAACCATCCTATTTGCAGGAGAGAAGTGGTTTTACACAACTGGCAGAACTCACTCCTAACAATTTTTTGGCTCCCTGTTTTAGTTGCTCAGAATGAGGGCTCTGCCCCAACCCTTTTTTAAAGCAAGAACTAGTCAAGAGCTATGATTCTTTCCCCAACCACTCTCAGAGCAAAAGCCTAGCAAAGAGCTTTGGAGCTGACTGAAAATAAATATATGTATGTATATGCATAACTGGGACATTGTGCTGTACACCAGAAATTGACACATTGTAACTGATGGTACTTCAATTAAAAAAAGAAAGGAAAAAAATTGTAATATATACTTCACACACGTTAGAGGAGTGTGTGAGAGAGGAGAGGGCATTACTTGGTGTTCAGGCAGGGACACAGACTCTGTAACAACAGCTTCTAATCACACGTCAGTATCTCAGGAGCTTAGCCACTGATAGAGGCTTAGCCTGATTGTAGATTTTCCTCCTCAGCAATTAGAAATGTCCCAGAGATTCAGCTGGCTTGTCTCTGCAGCCCATTGTAAAGGTTCTTTGCTCTGTGTTTCATTGCTAACTGCCTTTTGTACTGAATTTCAGATAGAGTTGATGCGTGTGTGTGCGTGCGTGTGTATGAGAGTGAGAAATGCTTTCATCTGAGACCTTTATTGGTATGGATCCCCTTATTTGGGATTAGGCTTTGAACTACAGAACAGAGATTCCAGTTTTTTTTTAGTTGAGGTTTTTTTGTTTGTTTTTTTGTTTTTAAATTAAAATCTTCCTTCAGTCTTCACCTGCTAACTATCACATTTCTGGTATCTGTTAATTAAGAAAATACAAAATGGTATCATGACCTCAGTATAGTGGTAAAGGATTAAAAACAATAATACCAGTAATTAAAAGTAGTGGTGTGGAGATGCATGAGGCAAGATTGCAGATTTTTTGCTCTAACTCCAAGGACCCTCAGGTGGGGTAAACCCATGGGCTGTAGAAAATGGATGGGCTGGCGTGTCATTCTTACTGTATTTTATTTTTTCCTTTCTCCATTTATTTCTTTTGGAGCACTTACACTGCTGGCTGAGAGTACAAAATAAAGGTCATGGATCATAACATGTCTCAGCTGGAAGGAATCTCAGGCATCCTTTAGCCCAGGCACCTCATTTTACGGATGAGGAAACTGAGTCCAAGAGTGGGAAGGTGCCCTGCCCGATTGCAGGCAGTAATCTTGTGATGGAGTTAGGAGTGTGTCATGCCTCTTCACTGTCTCTTTCATATTTTTCCTCTTCAGCAGTATGAAGAACAGCTGCTTGTCTCTCTGGCCCTATAATGCATTGGAAGGAGCCACAGTTTGTGTATCAGCCTAATGCATTTATTTAAAAAATTCTTTTAATGTTAAAAAGCTTGTCCCTCAAGTTCAATTTGCTTGAAATCATTTTTTTTTTTAAGCCTGTTTATGTGAGAAGGCAGTTGAGTGGACCAGCATAAACGAGCACATTCTCTCCTGGTTGGTTGCTCCTTTCCTAGTGTTCTGGTGCCTGGGAGAGTACTAGTCAAGGACAAGCTCTCAGGTGGCGTCCACCTGAAAGCAAATGTGACTTTCCAACTCTTACCCTTCACCAACCTGGGCGAGCGTTGCTGCCTTCCGAAGCACCAGTTGTTATGTCCAGAGTGCCCTGTAGAGGGCAGCCTTTCCTTTCCCATGTTTTACTGTCCTGGAAAAAGTCCTGGCCTTTACCTGGGATGGAATGGGCTTGTTTGTCACCTAAGTGCAAATGTCATTTTAGCACTTTGCTGGTCACAACACCCTTTCTGGCCTTTATAGGAAATGACATATTCTTGTGTTCTTTGTCTCCAACACATGCTGCAAGAAGGCAGTTATTATGCTTTAAAAGGTAGGAAAGAAAATGCAGAGACCTGTAGGTCAAATATCAGGGAGCACAGAGAACAAAAATCAGGTTTCCATGTCACTTGGGCCTTGTGGAAAGTAGAGAAAAGAAAGGATTGGCTTTGTGTCCTGTTGCTATTAACAAGCTTTCCACTGTCATTTCTCTTCCCGGGGTCAGAGGGATAGTAAAACAAGATTGATACTCTCTTGAACGGATTGGCTTTCCCTCCTTCCATCTCCGCAGTTTTGCTCCCAGCCCACCACTTCCCCATCCCTTGCCCTCCTTTCCTCCCTGCTTGTGTGCCCCTGCCATGTAGGTCTCTTTATCAGTCCCTTGAGCTGTTCTTGGCACAGATGCAGCAGCTGAGAGGTGCTGGTGCTGCCAAATGCCCAGCAGCGGCAGGTGCCAGGGAGGCATGTAGTGGCCTGAGACAGCTTAGGAAGAGCAGTTTTATGGCCTATTACAGTGCTTGCTTTCCCTCAAGGCACAAGCTGACAAGTGGTTCCATTCTGCCTAGGTCTCTGAGACACTAAAACTTGCTTTGAATTAACAATCACCACTGCTCCTGGCCAGATCTCACAATGTCCAGAGGTACGAGGTACTTTCTTTACCAGGGGCAGTGATATTCACAGCTGGTTTTTCTTCCTATCTGACATTACACCGAATAATACTGTTATTGAACACTCACCTAACACATCCCAAGTGCCAAGAGTGCCCTACATGCTGTTCAAATGTTATCTCATTTACTCCTCATCTCTCAGCACTCCTTTGAGGGAGGTACTATTACAAACCTTGTTTTCAGATCAGGAATTGGTGACACGAGAGAGGTTACATACCTTGCTCATGGGAATATACCCATTGATGGGCAGATCCGGGCTGAGCTTCCAATCCAAGCAGTGTGGCTCCCCTCCCTGCCCCTCAACACCATGCTCTGTTAGTTTGGGAGACAGCAATGAGCTCACGTTCTCTGAGAAGAGAGGAAAGCTTACCTTTAAGAAAGTATGAGAATGTTGTGCTGCCTCAGTTTCTCCAAGATGGTCTGTCTTGGGAGGCAAAGTGCTGTAGACTGCTACAGACAGCAGTAAGCAGCAGCGTTATCAGCTGCCTCTTCCAGCAGGATCTTCTCCACCTGCCAGGACAGTCTCAGCGTGTGCCATGGACCACAGTGCATGTCATGCCATTGATTTCTCATTGGAAACAAAACTGCCCAGCCTCAGCTATTCCTAGGGGCTGCTAAGTGCTTCAAAGAGCAAAGTCCTTACCTTTAAGTTAATTAAGTAAACAAAGGCTGCCTGTGTCTACTACATGCCAGCACAAAGCTCAGTTTTGGGGATATGGAGTTCATAAGACACAGTCTTGCTGTCTAGTACCTCGAGGTCTGGAGAGGGGCAGATAAGTCATCAGTGCCAGAAAGCCTGTATCTTTGCCCTAGGGTTGCACTCAAGGAGGTAGATGCAAAGTCCCTCTGTCCCTCTTCAGGGTTCTGATAAATGGGGTGTGACCCAGAATCTTAGTAAGTAGGACTGACTGCAAGTCTTGGACTGGAGGAACTACCACCTCTATCAAGGAAGCTATCCTGGAACATAGCAAACTACTCCTTGCTGTAAACTCCTAACAGAGCAAGGAGAGTGACTTGTGGCTCACATATGGAGTGGGCAGTTGAAGCTTTAATTTCAAAAGCATTATCTGCTGCTCATTTATTGACAGCACCTGGAAAGTGTATTATCTCCACGGGACATTTCTGCTGCACCCAAGTTTCATTAGGTCGATCTTGAAGGAGGAATCTGTCCCCTGGTTTGGAATCTTTACATTTGGAGGCATGTGCACCTCGTCCTAGCATATGCCACCAAGAAGGAAGAGAAGAAAGAAAAGATAATACTGCTGGATTTGAACCTGAAGGTAGATGTGAGGAAGAGGGAAGAGAAGGAGGAGCCACCAGAGGGAAAAATGCCCCAAGGAAGAACAGGCTGGGCCAGCTGGAGCTGTGATGGGAAATACATGTGTGGTGCTGACTCTGGTCCTGACACTGCTCCTATGACCTCATGTTCCACCATTCACAGCAATCCTGGAAGGGAGTGACTATTACTATCCCCATTTCATAGATGAGTTAACTGAGGCACAGAGTAGCCAAGTAATTTTTCCAGGGGCACATAATAGGCAAGTAGCTGATCTAGGATTTGAACCCAGCAGCCCGGCTGCAGAGTCTAGGGTCCTAACCACACATCACTCTGCCTCTAGAAATAAAAAAAATTACTCTGTCCGGTGGCACAGAATATTCTGCTCAGTAGGGCTTGTTTCTTTTCTTCTGTGTGGGCAGGCGATAATGTTCAACTTCAAATTCGACCAAGTGCCTCACAGCCAGCTGTTTGGGAAATAGGCAGGTATTCTTGGATCCTAGAAGTGTGGGACTCAGCTGTGACCAGGCCTACTGGCATCAAGCACATCAGTGGGGCATTCTTACTTCAGGCTAGAGGATTCTATGACAAAATGGGCTTGTGTTCAAATCCTGCCAGGAGTCTCTGTTCAGGCAGGAAATGGGATTTAGAAAAGGAGCACTTGTAGCTCGTAGAGGCACATGGCCCTGGACCCACAAACTGGGCTCAGGCTCCAGGAAATCAGAAACCACAAGCTGATCAGCACAGAAGAGGAGGGAGGGGACTTTTTTCTCCCAGTGATCCAGTGAAGCGGCTCCTGACTTATACTCCTGATGTCCCAGAATAAGTGTCTGTCCTCTGTGGTGCAATAAGACACTGTAGTTGTTTGTCTAGGAATCTGTCTCCTCAGCTAGCCTGTGAATTCTAAAGCAAGTAACTGTATTTTATTCACCTTAACATTTCTGATGCCTGGAATGGTGTCTGTGTAGCATTAGGGACTTCAGATAGTCTTCAAAATGTTATTATGTGAATTAATGATTAAGAAATAGGTTTGTCTGTTAGTCCAAGAAGTGATTATGTAGAGCAAAGCACAAAGCACCATGATGGATTACAAAGATAATCTCATATTTTGGGGTAAATACTCTGCCCTGTGGTTCTTAGAAGTGGGGTCAGGAGGAGTTGACTATATGCAGTATGCATCCTGCACACACACACACATATGCCCACACACGTGTTTATGTTCGTTTCGTTTCTGTACCATTTTGGAATCTGAAAGGGAGGACTGTAAGAGAATGTCATGTCAGGCAATTGTGCTTTTCAGTGTTCTCCATTCAATAAGCCTGCCACGCTTACGAAGTTTGCATAATACCTTGTTCATTAAGACCCATAAATTAGCACTGTTTTAATTGATTCCCTACAGGCAATAAATAAAATGACACGAAATGACATTAAAGGGGAGAAATGACACTAGGTAGGTGTTTTTCTTCTTCCCCTCCCTGCATTCCCTGAGGTCTGATAACCCTTCCTCCTCACACTCTCCACGTGGCAGGCTTTTGTTCCAACCCTTTCACGAAAAGACCAATACCTTGAATGGGTTCCAGAGCTTCCAGAGAGCCTCAGCTCCTGCGTTTGGTACCATGAGTTGCCAGGGCAGGCTGTGACCGAAAAAGGAGTAGGTTCTGTCAGGCTGCAGACTAGGGGTAGAATTGTGCTAATTATGGAAACAACTCTAATTGGTTTTTTTCTTCTTTCCTTTATTTATTTATTTGTGTAGGATGTGTGGGGGAGTTGCAATTTTGAATTTTTTTATTACTATTTTTCTCTCTCTTTTTTCCTGGAGGTACTGGGGATTGAACCCAGGACCTTGTGCATGCTAAGCACACACTACTACTGAGCTATATCCCTCCCCCTGAAACAGCTCTAATTGTGAAATCAAAATCTTGATCCCTTATTAAAGCAATTTCAGTCATTATGTGCCATTGTCATTAGAGTCACCCTAGCTCACTGGTCTCTGACTATAAACAAGCTATTTTGGGAATGGCAGGGAAGCTCGTGTTTATGAGGTCCATTCTTTGCCAGAGCTTGCTCTGGGGGTTACACATGATCTTGCACCACAATCATGATAAACTGAGGTCAGTTTCTCTATTTCTGTAGATAAAAGCACAGAGATTCAGAGAGGTTAATTATCTGGCTAAAGAACATATACTTTGCAAGAAATGGAGCCAAGATTTAAATCCATGTCTGTACAGCCTTAAAGTCTCTGTTCTTTCTACAGAATTGTGTTGTTATGCTAGCTTTTGTGGTTTGATCATAGGAGAATCAGGAAGGGGCCATTGCTCCTTGAATAGTTCTCCCCTCTCTGCCTACTGCTGTACGACTTTCACAGAGAAATTTGGTGACATGCATGAATAGATCAGGGTTTATGTACATCTATATGTTTCTTCTCAGTAATATTTGCATCTAAAGGGGGCCCTAATTGTGGAATAAAAATATTTGTCCCATATTTATACATTTTGTTTATTGCTATACCCTCAGTACCTAGAATTGTGCCTGACACATAGTAGGTAATCAGTGTATTTTTACTGAATAAATTAAAGCAATATCAGTCATCAGACAGTTTGGGAGAAATTTTGGGGGGTCGAGCAATATAGAACCGGGGTGTCTTGTTTCCAGAACCCCTGAAATCACACACCTTAAGCAATGGTTCACTCTACCTACAGGTAAAGCTGAATTTATGTCTTCAAACAATGCCGACAGAAACCTCAGGGGTAGGCCCAAGACATAGACAGAAGTGTGTGAAAACTGAAATAATTAAAGACAAAGAAGGAGTAAGAGGGAGGAAGATAGGTAGGAAAGAGTACGAGGAAAGGATGCAGAACTGTGCAGAGCAGGAACACGTCATAGTGTTTTCTGGTCTGTCCATACTCTGCAACGTTGCTCGTATTCCCCTCTAGTCTTCTTTCGGGGGCAGTACAGGGCCCTGAAGGGTTAATGTTATGCAAGTATGGAGGCTGTAAGGCTTCCAGGATGGTGTGCTCTTCAGGCCCATGCCAGATATGACTACCAGAGGGCAACAGGAGATCAGCCTCAGTGTTTTCCACCCAGGGTCCTGGGGCAGTAATTCAGGAAAGAGATCTGGGATGAATGTGGAGGAAGGGTAGGTAGTGGTCACAGTGGGATGGGTGTGCCAGTGTTGAAGGTGGAAAGAGGAGATCTGTGGGAGAAGAGGGATCCCTATGGTGATTTTGGAGGGCAATAGGTCTTGATGGGGACTTGTGGTTAAATTCCTTGCAGTTCTTAAATAGATTAAGTGCCTTGGACAGAATGTAGACAAAGATATCTCACTGTCTAGATCCAGTAGACTATGAGCTCCAAAGGGCTGGTACTGCTGACCTAGTTCACATAGAAATTCATCAGCCACATATAGTGAGTGATTGATACAGATATTTCAGACACTTTTAACCAAGGGTCCTACCATCCATGAAAAAACTTCCTGGATTTTATCCAATTTTGTGTGTGTGTCTGTGTGTGTGTGAGAGTGAGAGAGAGCTAGAGAGAGAGAGAGAGAGAGAGAGAGAGAGAGAGAGAGAGAGAGAGAGAGAGAGAGAGAGAGAGAAGGTTCATGTGAATTTTTTAGGGAATAGAGACTTTTGCATTGGTCCGAGTTTTTCCAAAGAGAGTAAGTGGCCCCTAAACCATTTAGCCACTGTTTTGGCTAAAGCTTGTCAATTGCTGTGATCAAAATTCCATAAAAATTTCCAGGTCCCTCACCAGACAACTATCCTGTGTTAGGATAGCACCAGTTGCTGTAACAAATGGATCTTTAAAAGGCATATTGGGTCAAATAAATGTCACATGCAGAAGACATTTATCTCTTGCTCAAATAAGAATTTGAGGAAGTCCCTAGTCAGTGGTAGTCTTTGGAGGACCACGGCTTCTGTGTCTCTGCCATATTCCGTGGAAGGCTTCGAATGTCACCCTTAGGGGTTGACATCATAGTCAATCAGGAAGGGAAGAGTTTCATTGCATGAAGGAGTCTCTTAAGGATT
The DNA here is from genome assembly GCF_048773025.1 of Camelus bactrianus. Classification (NCBI taxonomy): domain Eukaryota; kingdom Metazoa; phylum Chordata; class Mammalia; order Artiodactyla; family Camelidae; genus Camelus; species Camelus bactrianus. The sequence goes on from NC_133540.1 coordinate 74,401,883, forward strand.
GGACCTGAAAATGGTACATATCATCTCCTCTCACATTCAGTTGAGCTCAGTCACTTAAAGATAACGTTTGCAGCGGAAGCTGGGAACTGTAGTCCAGTGGTGCTCAGGTAGATGAGACAAAGCATTTTGGTGAGCAGCTGGAATTCCTGCCACTTCTCTTCTGTTTATAACCAAGTGCGCTCGCAGTAGTACTCTTCAGGCAGTAGTGCCAGTGCAAAGTGCTAATGACTGATGATCTGACTCTTTCTCCTTCTTGGGACTCCAGATGATTTTTAAAACCTTGATATTAATGGATAGTGGTGTCTCCTACTTCAAACTCTCAATGTCTTTGATTATTTTTACAGGGTTCCTGTCTACTTTGAGAAAGTGGACATTTTCTGGGGGTAAGACAGTCTCACATATTTCCTCATCCAAAGTGGTCCCAGGAGTCAGGAGACTGGAAGATATTTTAGGGGAGTATCCCAGACATACTGGCTCTGGCATTTTTAGTGCTCTTATTGGGAGACAGTAAGCATAGCAGGTCTGACTCAGTCTGGCCAAGCAGTACACTTTCAATCCAGGTTAGCCAGTATCCTTACTGCTTTTCATTGATCTGAGAAGATTATGGGTTTTTGTTTCTCTTGCTGATGGTAAGGATATGATTAGGCTGAGAGGAAGCAGAATAGAAGCAATAGATTTTTATGTGGAAGGAAGGGGGCTTTGAGAAAGAAGAAATTAATGGTAGGTGAGAAAAAGAGGAGGAACAGTCAGAAAATGGAAGAAGAGAAAAGAAGATGAAAGAGAAAGAAGATGTACAATACAAGACATTTTAATGTCATGGAATGTGATCCTAGTAACACAGGATTGGAAGACCTATGGTTCTGTGCACTCTTTCTCCTTGCCTTTATTGACACTCATTTATGCTTAGTCTCGATTTATTTATCTTTTGAGTAGTCTTGAAGTATTATTTTTATTTTTATAATCTACCTGAAGTCTGTAGTGAGGGTATTGATATGTAAAGAAAATAGAGTTGCCCTAGGAACCTAGTTAATTACTACTTGCCATTTTTTAGTATTAGCTGATCTTAGCAAATAATAATACTGCTATGTACAGTTTACTATTCGAAGATGATCATGTATATAATTAATCCCCACTCTTCTTTGCATTGTTATTCCAGCAGGGGATAGATGTTCAAGGAATAACACTATAATGATGAAACTCACCATTTGGCTGAGAGGTGCATTTATTCATTAAGGCATGCTTGCATCAATTAATTAATTAAATGTTTATTGAGGCCTTATTGTATGGGAGATACTAGAAGGGATACAGAGAATAAAAGACAACTCTTTCCTTTAAGAAGGACCTGACAGTTGAATGCCCATCATTGTCAAGGGCTATGCTAGATGTGTCCTAGGCATTTAATTCCCACACACACCCTGTAAGATAATATTCTCATAATTTCTCAGACAAGGAAGCTCAGAGAATTTGTATAATGTGCTGAAGGTCACATAAGAAGTTGAATGGAGGGATTGGGATCTGAACTTAGATTTCATGGAGTCAAAGTCTATCTTCTACATTATGCTGGTTTTTGGTTACAAGGAGCTAATCTTATGTCTATAAAACAGAAAGAACAAACCAAGTCCATTACTCGTCTCTGTAGACATGCTTGCTAGTCAAACCAAGCTGTCATCCCTGAGCATTCCACAGTTTCTTGCCTCTCTACCTCTGCTCATGCCTTTATTTTAGCTTAAAACACCTTCCAGTTATCTCCACTTATTACAGACCTGCCCATTTGTTAAGAGCCAGCTTAAATACATTCTCTTTTAGGAGGCTGAAATCTTCTCTGATTTTTCTAACAAGAGTGCTTTCTCACTCTTTGAAACTGTACCTCACTTAAGGTAAATTGTCTAGTTGTCTTTGTGCTTGTCTTAGTGTTTTTGTGGTAGGCAGCCTCTAAGATGGCCCCCAATTATCCCCTCCTCCTAGTATTCATATCTTTGTATTATCCCCTCCCCTTATACATGGGCTGGACTTACTGATTCTCTTCTAATGAACAGAATATGGCAGAAGTTCTGGGATGTCACTTCTGATACTAGCTGCTTAAAAGATTTTGGCTTCTGTCCTAAACACTCCTTTTTACTTTCTTCTTGAGAAAACAAGCTGCCCTATAGAGAGGTCCATGTAGTAAGGGATCAAGGTCCATGTGAATGAGTGTGGAAGTGGATTCCCCTCAGTTAAGCTTTCAGATGAGACTGCAACCCTAGCTGACAGCTTGACTGCAACCTCATTAAGACCTTGAGGCAGAGACAGCCAGCTAGCTGTATCCTGATCCTGTTCCAAAGAAACGGTGATACAATAAATATTTGTTGTTTTATGCCACAGTGTTTTGGAGAAATTTATTATACATCAATATAACCAGTATGGCCCTACTAGTCTGTAAATTTCTTGGAGACCAAGTCTCTTTCTTCTTTGTCTTTCACTTGTATCACCAAGTAAGACGTCTTGCGTCAGTGGCAGGAAGAAATGCCCTCTCTCAAGTCTATGGTACTGCTGAGGAGGATCTGAAATAGCAAAGATCTTACTAGAATTGATACTACTTCTCCTAGACTGCAAAGAAAGAGCTTGTCCAAGTTACTGTGGTGACTCCTGTAAGGGAAGCTTGGCTCAGGAAAGAGCCAAAAATGGCTATCCCTGAAATAGCAGGATTCTTGCTTCACAAAGGGCAGCATCCCAAGTCATGTTGATAGGAAGGATGTCTTTTCTATATAAATAATTGATTTGATTGTCCTCAGGGAAAAATTAGTGCTTACCTTGTCATGTGCTTGTGTCTTAGGTAAACAGTGAGAAAAGCAGTTATAGCCTTCTCTGCCAGGGTGAAGAAAAACATAATTGGAGCAACAGTCTTGGCTTTTACATGACACTAGATCTCACCTTTTCCCTTTCTCCTTCCTTTCTGAGTTTGTAACTGAGCACCTTATTAAACACCTAGCTAAAGCCAGAGGACCATAGTGTTTAAGCCACATAAGAAACAAGATTTCTCCTTTTTCCACAGAGGTATTTGGGATCTCTCAAAGGAAGGAGAAAGATCACCAAGTTGGCTTAATGAAGGGAGGGATTCCTTGAGAGGAAGACGAGATTGCGAGAGAGTGAACATCTGTGTACTAGAGTCTTTTTTTTTTTTTTTTTTTTTTTTTTTCCAGAAGTCAGAGCCTTTAAGACCTCTTCCTAGGGGCAAAAAGGAAAGATGAAGCTAAGACAAAGGAAAGATGGTCTGTTTTTCCCAGACCATCTTGCACTTTGGAGAATTCCTTGATCATTAGGTGAGGATTCTGTGTATCTCTACTGAATCAGGTGAACCTGAGAAGGTGGGATGGAAGGGACTCAGGAAGGTGTCACCACTGCAGTGCTTCCCAGTTATTTTGCAGGAATTTTGGAGGAGCAGGGCTGAAGGACAGGCTGCATCTACTCTCTCTCCCCTTGCTCTTGTTCCACTACTCCCAACCTCTGGCCCCCAAATCTGGGAGTTCCTTGGAGAAGTCCTATTAGATAAAAGCTTAAGTTCCTTGTTTCATTGTAGACTCAAAACAGTTTCTGGACCAAGTCCTTGCTGTTAGCATACAAAGGCTATGAGCTGAGAGTGGCCCCCAATACTCCAAAGCATAAGGAACAATGTGATTAAATTCCCCAATGTCTCTTTAGGTTAGTGTTCCCAAAGCAGAAACCTTGCCACTTTTGAAATGTGCATCTCTGGGATGAGTGCGTGGCATGAATAATTAAAAATATTAAATGCTTTGTATGTTTTGAGTCTAGCTTTGAGTCTCAATGTGCCGGGACATGTCAAGCAGAGGAAGTTTAATTTATGTTTGAAAGTTAACCCTAAAACTGTGCTGATGGAAAAATCCTTATTTTATTTTGCTTTGTGTGTTTGATTTCACGGTTGTAGCTAAAGTTATCTTGTAAGAAAAAGAGATGTTCTGTTTTTTTCAATATGCTCTCATTTGTTTCCTGCCAATTTTTTCAATATTATGAACACATTTGTTGTGTGTATGTATGTTTTAATTAAATCTGCCTTTGTCAGGCTAACAAGTCTCCCATTATTGGCAAGTACAGAAATACTGAAGTAATGAGTTACTTATTGACCATGAAAAGTGAAAGGATAAGATGTTTTGTGGGGGATGAAACTCAATTTATAATCTTCTGCCCTTTATGAAGGACCTTGTTGAGTATTATCTTAGAACTGATCATAGAAAGATTTTCCAGAGAAATTAAAAAAGAAAGAAAGAAAAAAAAAACAGCTACACAACAAACTTCTTTAACCTAAATAAACAGAGATTGAAGGAACAATCCACAAGAACTATCTTCATTATTCCACAGCCAACAGCAAAGGTTTATATCCCATTATGGTAATGAGCAAACCTTTGAACTTTGCATTGTGTACTGCCAGGCAGCAGCACTTAAGGCTTAGGCAAACAATGTTTACAATTGCTTTAGGGAGTTGCTAGGATAATACCTCAGCTTGTATTTCTGAGTAGGCTTGATCCTGCCTTCCCAGCCTGCACTTCCCAAAAGCAGAGGCTCAAAAGCCCTAAAATTGGATGAAAAAGTGGACTGCTGGGAGTAACACATCAAGTAAGATTTCTCCCTGTGCCTTAGTGCTTCCTCTTATTGCTAAGTAGTGGGTGGGCACAGAGGGAGGTCATGCATCCTATCAGGTCATGACAGTGCTATTTACTCTAAGTTTAGGCAAACCCTTCAGAGCTCATTTTCATAATCTTTCAATACTCTGGCCGAATCCACATGCAGCTCATCTAAACATTGGAAAGAACCGATGGGAAAGCAGTGCACCACAGAGGAAAAATTGGAGTCAGGTGGACCTGGGTTTGCTCCCAACCCTGTAACTTACCTTGAACGATTTTATTTCTCTTTCAGCCTCTATTTTCCCATCTGCAAAATGGGAGACAGTAAGGAAGGACGTATCATGTCCCATAGGTCAATGTCTGATGAAGAACAGATGCTTGGTAAATGGAAGCTTAAAAGAAATGGTCAATCCAATCAATAGGATTGTTTCTATGACTAATTGAATATGTTTGGTTTTAAAGCTGAACTAACTGGGAAGTTTGATTAAAAACCTGATTGGATATGTATAGATATGCAGTTTTAATGGAAAAATATCAGTTGAAACTGTGATTTGCTACCATGGGCTGCAAGGTGCACCACAAATACTTGGTTTGTAGCCTAGACTTCTCATGTATTAATTTATGGCATTAGTTACATCTTCAATTGTAGATGTCCTTAGTTGGTTTGAAAGAAGCAATGTGTGTCTCTGATTTTCCACTCTTGTAGCCATAGAAGAATTTGAGTAAGAATAAGGGTAAGTCAAAGCTGTTCCTTCTTTCTTTAACCTTGGGATATTGTTTACATAGTTAAGAGATATCACAGGGAACAAAGCAGATTCTATATTGCTCAAGTGGCAGGTTCTCTTTTTCTTGGACAGTCAGCCAGACTTCATTTCCCAGCCTGCTTTGCAGTAGATGAGGCCGTGTGACTGAGGTCTAGCCCATGGATTGTGAATGGAAGTCTCAGGCTCCACCTTCCTGCTGGGCTCACTGAAGCCTCTTACGTGTTCCTCCATGCTCCCTTTCCCCTTTCAGCAGACTGGAGTGCAGGTGACTAGGGTCATCGTGGAAGCTACATGTTGAAGATGGCCAACCCTTGGTTGCCTCCATCAGCCTTCTTTCTGAATAACTATTTAGAAGTCCAGCTTACTAATTTATTTAATTCCCCAGTACTAGTAAGTGAGTAAGAAATAAACTTCTGTTGTCTCAGAGCCATTATATATTTTGGGGCCTATTTGTTACAACAGCTAATTTACCCTATTATTACACATATTCTATTACTGTGGACTGGACTTTTCATGTTGTTGCCAGTGATTAGGTTCTTGTCTCATTGCAGAAAGAATTCAGGGACAAGACATGGAGGTTAAGAAAGTAAGGTCAGGATTTATTTAGGGATAGATATAGTACACTCTCAAGGGGAGAGCGGGCAGGCTCAGGTGAGCAGCTGTGCTGAGTTTCTTTGAAAAGTTGGTTACATGGGGTTAAAAATGAATAGGTGGAATATTCATTGGGGAGGGAAAGGTTTGGGGTCTTATTCCCTGATTTTCATCCCAGCTCCACCTTCCCGAAGGGAGGAGCGATTTTTATCCTTATTTGGCCTGGATTGGAAGTGTCATGGTGTCAGTGCATCATGGGTACTTCTAATCTGCAAGGCTAATTTTATTGTGATGAGGGCATAATGTTCAAACACTGGAGATTCCTGCCTTTTCCCACCTTTCTTTGTTGGCCTCCAGGACACTTGTCACCCCCAAATGTATATCTCTTATCAGTCCTGAGGTTCCTGGTTTTCTCTGCCCAAGGACCCCTGACGTTTACATGATGTATGGTTTCCTGCATTTGGCCGTTGCCCCCCCTTTTTGCCCAATTCCTGCCATTTGGCCTGGGTCCCTCTTTCTCTGCTCAAATCTAGCTATCTGCCTGCTCTAACAATGGGAATGCCTCTAAGTTTTATCTATCCAAATATTATGTCTTTGTCAGTAACAAGATGCCTACTGGGTTTCATGAAGAAATCAAGATGAGGAAAGGCAGAAAAAGGCAATAAAAGGACATTTAACATATTTCATAGCCATGTTCCCTCAGCTGAATGTTAATGTCAATGTTAAAATTTCTTTTCAAGTTCATGGAGATTGTTTCCCTTTGTGCCTGGCATGAAACTAACCAAATTATTCATAGAAGTGAAAACTATTATTGTGGTTGCTTCTGCCTGTTTTTTAGGACATAAAGGACAGTTTCCAAGATCAAAGTAGAACCTCTGGCTGAGGGTAAAAAGCAATGCAGAGAAAGGAAGAGAGAAAGAGCAAGTGGGAGTTCACTGGATATTGACTACATGCTAAGGTAGTGACAGCTGAATAAAAGTTACAGTGTTAAAAAAGTTCTTTCATGATACTGAGTGCTGAGTGCTTTGTCAAGGGAGAAGAGTGAGGCATTGACATAGAGCAGATGTGTGACTTTGGAAAGTCACTAAGATTCTCTGGGCCCCAGTTTTCCAGTCATAAAAGGAGGTCTGACTGGATGATTTCTAAGATATCTTAACTTTAAATATTTCATTCCAAATCATACAAAAGAGAATTTAATGTACTGATAGCTTTGCATTGGTGCTGTAGTATAATAAATGTCAGAATCCCCTCTTCTCTCCCTTCTCCTCCCCAAATACCACATGGCTTGTTAATATACATGCATAACACCATTTTCCAGGGCTTGGTGGTGATGTTCAGTGACATCTTATACAGCTCCACACGGGCAGGGCATCTGGGGCAGCTACATTTTATTTTAACTGAAACAGAGCAAAGTAGCAGCTGTTTGGCATTAAAGAGAATTTTAAGCCTGTGTTCCAACTCCACCAAGGGAAGGAGCAAACAAAAGTCAAAAACATTTTAAGCCAACCAGTCTAAAATATTTAAGGCCATCTGCATTCTCTCTGTATGTAGCCATCACCTGAAATGTGCTCTTATTTTCCTTTAAAAACAGAACGGACAATGATTTATCATAGGATAAAAGATGCACTGGCTTTTAACATACTGAATTCTCAGCTCATTGTCAGTGCCCCTGCCATAATTATGTGTCATTTGTCTAAGCCTGAATTTCCATTATAGCTAAAAATATAACATGAGATGCAAGTTTTACATGGAGGGAGCAAAAGTGGATCTTGTTTTCCCACAGCAACATGCTTGGGCTTTATAGTGAAATCTGAACTTGAAGGTTCAGATGTCCAAGCACTGTGACTCTTAATAACGTGGAAGGGTGAGCACACTGTGTAATATTATGAAGCATTTGATCCTGCCTGACTTCTATGTCTTGGACTATTAAAGGAGGTATGCATAGTCGCCTTATGCCAATGTACTCTTTAACGTTAGGTAATAACAATTTAAATGCTCATGTTTATCCTGAACTCTGAGGCTGAGTATTACTTGTACTCTTTGCACTATTGCTACCTTATTTCTTTTGCTATTTCCTAGTTCATTCATTCATTCACTGAACATGTATTTTGTGAGAGACATCTGTGTACAAGGCATTTTAATAGGTGCTGGAGAAACAGTGGAAATAGGATAGATTTATTTCCCATCTTTACCATCTAGTGGAGATAATAGACTCAGAGCAAGTAATTACAAGTACAGTAAATGAAGAGTTTGGGAAGCAAGAGGAGGTGAGTTGAGCCTTAATGAATGAATGAAAATTAGCCAGGTGAAGTGGAAATTAACCAGGCAAAGAGAGTAGAGGAGGCTTTTGAAGGGGTGGGAGCAGCTTTAGCAAGTGAATTTATGCTGAATTTATGCAGTAAACATATGTGTGATCCCTTTGGGGAATTTCGTGTTTGTATGTTTCTAGAGTGTGAGAACAGGTCAGGGAGGTGCAAGACATGGAGCTGGGATGCTTGGCAGGGATCTGATCCCAGCTGCTCTCAGATGCCATTTTGGGGAGTTGGACCTATACCTGTAGGTAAACGTCATTGAGTGTTCAAACTCGTAAGTCAAATGCTCTTGTCTTAATAGAAGGATCAGCACTGTGGGGAAATGGATGTGAGGGAATGGAAAGAGAGCAAGACTTTCATAAGAAGCATTATCTCTTCTGTGGAGGCAATTTTAGTAAGGAAGTGATCCATACCTGATTCTCCTTGATGGCAGGCCTGTCTGTGAACCTCCTCCCTTTTCTGCCTGTTAATATAAAACCATATTTTAATGCCCAGCCTCCTTGTGGACCTTCTCTTCATTATTCCCAGAAAGTTTGTCTTCCTGTAAAGTTGTATACTTCTTCTCTGTTCTCTCACTGGGTGTGGAATATATCCAGCTTGTAATGCTATTTATTCATTTTTTCTATGAGTCTTCTTTCCCCTACAAAACTCTCAAAGGATAGGGAGATATCTATATTTCTTCAAATCTGTAGCATCTAAGTCAGTGTCTTGAAAAAATCATAGTCTTAGAGCTGGAAGGAACCTTAGAGACCATCCAGTCCTTTTCATTTGATGGATGAAGAACTTGGGACCCAGAGAAATGAGTGCCTTCCTAGAATTCTCAGCTGCCAGTTTAACCTTTCAGCTGTCCAAGAGGATGAGTATTTTTGTGCTCAATGATGATGAATTAGATGTCTATGGCTTTATTAGAGAGACATTTTCCTGTTATTGTAGTTTCGTGCATGGTATGATTCTTTGAGGATTAAAGAATGAGTGTTGTTTATTAATACCTCTTTTCATTAATAACAAAAGGCCAGGCAATGAGAAGGCTCAGTGAATTCTATAAAATATTTGAGCTCCAAGATGATGCCATGCATTCAATGTAATAGTAGCTGCTAACTAGATTAGGCATGTTTTTGTTTGTTTGTTTTTCCTGAGAATAGAGCATTGGTTCAGATGACCAATTCTCAGTTGGAGAATAAAATAAGGAACAATTTCTTTTTCCTAAGTCATAGGTGCCCTCATTACGACTCTGTCTTTACAGGCCATTCCTTTTCCTTCCTGTTCGCCTATGAATAATGGTAAAGCCCATCCCAGTGTCTTCAGATTCAGGGTAACAGTTGGAAGCCATGCAGAATGCACATTATCTGTCCAAACAGGGCACGTGGGAATTTGGAAATGACAAATCCTTTACTAAGATCTTAATGCTTAAAATACGTTGCAAATTTCGTACGTACAGAGGTGTCGCAGGTAATGCAAATAAGTAGTCGGCTTGGTCGAGACTGGTGACTTAGACAATGAATGAGTAAGAGCTGACATGATAGCTCTTTCTCAACTCCAGCTATTGTTGCCATGAGAGAATTTTATAAATTCTACCAGATTGATTTTCCAAGGCAGTGCAAAAATCTGGATTTTTATGTGAGATATATCAAATCTGCACTAATGATCATGGCTTTAAAAATTGAAAACTTTGTGCAGCAAATATGCAAGCAAGCAAAACAGTCTTGCAGACTGCCTGAAGACCTGTTAGTCTGCAATTTCTGGTTTCAAAAATTTCAGAAACTTACTTTTAGCTACTAGATATACAAATGAATGACTCTACCAGCAATAATTTTGGGTAATTTGTTTGTGTGTTTGTGTATGTGTGTAATATTCAGGATACTCAAAAGAACCTATAGAAATTAATGGCGTGTTTTGATCCATACTAAACTTTCAGCTGGTTGAGAAGTGTGAAACCATGTATGAAAACAAAACTAGTGGTTTAAATTACTGTGTAAATGTAAATGCAAAGTAAGGCATCCTGTCAATTAAATAAGGTTCTCTAGACTCTACAACTTGAGACCAAATTAATGCCCCACCTATGAGTTATATAGTATGCTCTAGAAATGCATATATCTCTCTATAAATTCATTCAATTCATTATAGTATAATCAAGAATTAAAAATCTATTTGATCCTCTTAAAATGTAAAACCTTGAGATATAATTTATATTTGTACCTCCTATATTTACTACAATGGCTGTACATAATAGTTGTACATTAAATGTTTGTTGACTATATCAGTAACAAATTGAAGCCTATGGAGTAATTGTGATTCCAAAACACAGTAGAAACTCAATACTTACTTGTTTAATAAATGAATATAGTCATTAAATGGTAAAGAAATGGTGCCAGATGGTAAAGAAAGACTTTGTGGAGAAAATTACATTTTTAGTTGGACTTGATGTGAGTGAATAGGATTTCCATATGGGAATCCTGTGGAGGTCATTTGAGGGAATAGTTTGAATGAGGTTATGATGAAAATAATTAGACTGTTTTTGAAGATGGAATTCCATTTTTATACCAACTTTGAGTATAGTTTAACATGGTTCAAATATTGCCACTCAGTATACTGTGTCTGTAATTTTTAGGTTGTTCCCATCCCAGTACATTAGAACATTTAGGAATGAGCCTGCAAACCTTAAGGGAAATGAGGCTGAAAAGGTGGAGTCATACCCCATTGTAATAAGTCTTTCCTCCACCTACTTGTTTGATTAGAGGTGAATACTTAGCAAGGGGAACACTTGGGAATTACTTATGTCACTTGCTATAGTGCTGATAGGAAATAATTCTTAGAGCTGCCTAATGTGGGAGGCCAATAGCTTTTGGGGATTGAGTTTTATTCTTTCAAGCATTTCCCATTTTCTCTGTACTCTAGTTAATTGGATGTACTCAAGAGGCCTCCAGTGGGAACTCCTTCCCTGGGGATGGTGGCTCTTCAGCATAACATCCCCAAGTAGCAATGAAGTTGAGAGAGAGGGGACTGATCTTCCAGGTATTTTCTGGGTGCTTTGGTGGCATGTGGACTTTGTCCATGAAATTCTCTGTCCCTGAAATTTTCTCTGCCCTGTCTCTGATACCACAGCCTTATTTTAGAAGCTTCTTGACGTTGTTTGTAGAGCAAAAAGATATTTACATGTCAAAGGTCAGATCACTTTTTTGCTGTAGGCTTTTTCCTGGAGACTGACAAGAATATTTTAAGAACTCCTCGAAAAGCATATTTATCAGTAAGTCCCAAAGCTTATTTTTTACTATAATTTCATATATTCATATGTATTGTAAGTAATCAATCACGCTGCCAAACATCTTGTACTAAATGTGCTAATGAGCTAGTGAATCAAATATTTTGAAAGTATGGACATATGTAACATTGATTTTCAATATTTGGATCACATCAATAATCTGCTCAAGGAAAACAACTTTATTAGGATGGATCTCCATATACCTTATTAATACTTGACAGGCAAAACAACACTTGTTACATTCTTTGTTGATTTATTTCCTTTAACTCTCTGTACTGTAGGTCCCCTGAGTCCTTAGCAACAATATTAGTAATAGCGGAATTGTAATATTCATTATCTTGCTTAGATGGATTTTTTCCTTCAAGTAACGCAAACGTTTCTCAGGTTATTTTAGGAAATAGATTGTTGATACCAGTTGAATGTAGGTAGGAAACAAACAAACAGCAGTGACCAGCAGTGAAGGGAAAAGGGGAACAGTTAAATGGGCGAAGAAGACAAGGCAACACGCTTAGTGCAGAAGGTACTGAAAGGTTTTGGAGGGAAGATGAGTGAGTTCTGATATGCTTTAGTTCTGAGTCCGGTCACTCACTTAACCTCTGTGAGTCTCAGTTTCTTCATCTCTAAACCAAGGATAGTAAGATCTGTCTCTCATGAGAATGGGAACAATTAAATGATACAGATATCTGGAAGGTATCCACCATACCTTAGCCCAAGAAACTTTAGTTCTCTTTGTCTTCCTGCTTTTCTTTGTCCCCTGATCTCTTCCTTTTCCTCACTGTCCATTTTTTCCTTAAAAAAAAGAAAAAAAAGAAAAGTATGACTTGAATATGGAAGTATTTGTTGTGTCAAAAGACATGAGGTTTTAAGAGAACAATGTTAACTTGGTATCCTATCAAGAACAACCAGTCGGTATTGTCTGACACACAGGCTTTCTTATTTCTAAGAAAAAGTAGAGAGAAATAGCATTTGTGGAGTTCTTATGATGGACCAGGAATGATGCACATCTAATTTAATCTAGTGATAACCCCATAAGGTATCAGTATTCTATTTTACAGATGAGGAACTGAGGTAAAGAAAGGCTGTGAACTTTATCTAAAATCACACAGATAATGAGAAGCTCCAATTGTTATTCAGACCGTACTGGCTGTTAAGTACTAAACCACCCTTCTACCTCTGTGGTTCTTAACTGGGGAGAGGAGTACATCTGGATCATCTTGGGGAGCAGATGAGTGGTTTGAAAAATTTCCCCCAATAATTATGATAGGCCCTTCTTTAGGTAACAGTCTTGACCTGGGATCCTTGAGTGTCTTGGAGGCAGAGATGCTGGCATTTTTGGCTGGCTCTGCTTCTGAGCCTGGTAAGGGTTGGGTCCCAACTCTGCTCAGTGATCCTCAGAACAACTTGCAAATCCGAAACGGCACTATTTCCTTCTTAATGGATTTCACGTCTTCTATGGAAGTTTTCTATAAAATGTTTATCAAAGCAAGTGCATTAAGAATCAAAACTTGAATGTGGTCTCTTTAGGGTCTATTTTAGAAGAGCAAAAATTTTAAAATAAGAAACAATGTACATTTTTTTTTAAGGCAAAAGAAGACTCTTTCTTATAGCTCGGCAGGAGAGATGAGGAAGTAATCATGGGTATTGGTGCTGTTGTTTACTAACTGAGGTGCCAAAGACATCCATCTGTCAAGAAAATGTGTAGGATGTTGATCAAGCCTGGAGCCTCTGACACTGAACACCCCGCCGGGGACTAAGGATGCCACTCCAATGAGAGTGTGCCTGCCTGATGGTACGCCACCTCTGTGAGAAGGGATTTCCATCTATCTTTGCACTGAAAAAAGGCTTTTATTACAGCTGAAAAAAGGGCACAGAAAAGTTGTCTTGATTTTCACAACAAGAAATGCAATTTGAGTGTTACATGCATAAGAAACTTTGAGAGATTATTTCATTTTAGACTTTGACAAGCCAAAGCAACTGATATTTTAATACAATGGAAACAACTACCCCTCACCCTAACTACTATTGAGGGTAGGGCTGAAAAGCAGGATATTTGAATGGTGTGGTGATATGGCTTCAGCCTTCCATGGCCTGTCTTTCCTTTTACATTTTTCTTCCTGATCATTGCGATAAGTTCTCTCTAATATCCCCCATTTTTCTCATCTATAAAGAGAGCCACCTGGTGATAAATATATAATAGTTAGATAATTTACATTATTTTGTTGATTGACATTGGCCATGAGGAAGAATACTTGGAATCTAAGGATACCAACTTCCCAGGAGCTCCTGAATCCACAGACTTTCTCAGTGCTCCTGGGCAGGTGCCATGTGGCAACCCATGCCCAGAGCCTATAAGACAATGCAGAGATATAAGCATCACCTCTGGAGATAAGAATCTTCCATGAGGTGTGAAAGTACCTTCTTTTTAGTTCATTCTTTCCCTCTTTCCTGTGTAAAAGGCAAAAATAATTTCCCTGTTTGTTTTGGATATGTGTTGTCATGGTGCTAGAGGTAGACATGCAGAATGGGCGAGGGGTTGGGAAAATTTGGAAAAAGGTTTTATCTCTACAGCTCTCTCAGAAAGTCCTCTATGTTGCCGAGCTTAAGACATTACATTACTACCACCCATGTTGCTAGCAGGCCCTGGGGGGACAATAAGGTATGCTCATCATTGGCAAGACATACAGGTAGCCTGTGATTCCAGAGTGGCTAACGCTACTGAAGACAGGGGCTGGGGCAGCCTCTTTAGAGTAAGAACGCAGATGAGGCAGTTTCTTGGTATATTTTGGACAGAACAACTAGTTATAAACTCTTTGCTTTTTAGCTAATTTCCTTGATATTGTAGAGTTGTATCATTATTCATTCTTACTCCATGCCTCTTCCACACTTTCTCCATTGCTATTTCCCGACTTCCTTTTGGATTCACTGTGATGATCATTTGAAAGATGTGCTTCTAAGTGAATCAAGGCTTTTGTATAAACTCTTCCCTCTGCCTGGTCACCCCATCTCCCCCTTCACTAGTCAACTCTTACTCGTGCTTTGGATCGCATTTCAAATGTCATTTCTTCAGGGAAGCTTTCTTTGACAGCTCTTCCACCCCACCTTGTATTTTTCCCTTCAGACTAATTATAATTAGTAATTACAATTTATTTGAGTAATACAATCTACCCTACAAGAATGCAGATTCCATGAGAGCAGAGACTGCTCTTGTGTTGTGGCTACTGACTACCCAGCATCTACAGCAGTGTCTGCCTCATCATAGGTGCCAGACATTTTTATGGAAGGAAATAGTGAAATCTGCATTACACTTATTAATCAATATTTACTTAATGCTTAACAGCTAGCCCTGTATTGAGTCCTGGGCCATGTAGGGAATTTAAAAGAAATAAAACACAGATCAAGTTCCCAAGGAGCTTACAATTGTTTTGGGAAAACTAGTTTACCAGGAGAGCCCTCTTGTGATTTTTAAAAGTATATTGATTTTCTTACCATACTCACTACTTCAAAAATCATAAATGTTAATAGAGCAATATCAATGCTAAGTAATAGAAGTATGATAATCAGTAACAGAATTTATACCAGGTATGTAGATAAATTTCTGCAGTCTGTTCTGTTTATTTTGTCATACTCTGTTCCCTTTTTGGACCTATTTCAAACACAGCTGTATATTCTTCTTCCTTTCTTATTATTATCATTACCTTCTTGTATTTATTCTGATTCTGTTAGTACACTGTTGTGATCGGTGATTTGAAAAGAAGCTAACAATTTTGGGGAAAAAAAAAATCCATGTGATGCCTCATGCTACAGATCAAGATAAATCCAGAGAGTTTAGAAAGACAAATATTTATGGGTAAAGGGAATTAGAATGGAATATTTGTTAAAACTCTGAAAAAGATTGACTTTCTCTGATTTGAAATGAGAAAAGAAACTATAAGAAAAAGACCTATAGATTTAATCTGATAAAATTCTTATTTCCCTTATCAGCAAATTTCTAGTATGGCTGGCATAGAGTAAATATTCCAAAATGTTAATTACTATTGTTTTATTATTGCATTGTAGCAATGAAAAAGTATGTAGTCTAAATAAAATCAAACAGAGCAACCTAGAGAAACTATTTTAAAGCAGAGAATATAATAAAGTATGAAGTTAATAGTTTGATTATTAAAGCATTCATATTCTTAATAAATGGGCAAAGACCCCATAGATATAACATATAAAAGAAGAGTTCTAGAAAACATACATGTAGAAAAAACATTCAACCTCCTTAGGGTCATTTAAGTTTAAGTAGTACAAATTAAAATGCAACTGATAATAGTACAGTAAAATTGGAAAGAAATTCAAAAGTATGCATGAGTGATAAACCATGCTAAGAAACCATCATATAAACATTGAAAACCCATATTCCCAAAGAATTTCAACACAGCATTTTTTTCATATTGGTGGAAAACTAGAATCCTCATAAAATTTAACAGCAGAAAAAGGTTAAAGTGTTCTTTATCTGTGTGCGCAATCTTATGCAACTGTGAAAAGGGCAGGAAACATAATTTTTAGGAAACATAATACTAAAAAAAGTTAGGTTTATAAGGTTATGTGGTAGTATTTATTGTAATTTAAAAAATTCACTGGCCTGTTACTTTTACTTCTAGGTATCTGTTCTATGCAGAATGTGCACAAAGATGTATCTACAATATATATGTTGTTTGTAATAACACTGGTTTTAAAGCAAAAAGTAACAACAGCCTAGATATCTAGCAGTAGGGTGTGTTTAAATTAATTTTTGATTTTACTGTGATGAAATATTATGTAGCCAATTAAAAGAATGATATGCCAGCGTGGAAAAAGTTTCAAAATACATTATTAAGTTAAAAAAAAATGCAGTTGCCAAATAATGTATACAGTATAACCTGATTTTATTAAAACAAAACAAACTATTTTTGTAGAGTTTAAACACATGGGGATACATATATATATATATATATACACACACACACACACACACACACACACACACACATACACCAGAAGAATAAATTGGATAATATCATATACTGAGATGTTAATGGTTCTGACCTCAGGGAAGGGGGGCAATGGAAATGAGGTAGGGTAATAATGAAGACTTTCATTTATTACTCTTTAGACATTTTTGTATTGTTAATTTTTTTAAACAATGAGCTTATAATAATATATTTCCTATATAATGTTAAAAATAATGTAAGAACAAAAGCTAAACCATGAAGAAGTAAAAGCAAAATATTCAAAACCAGTTCTAATTATTTTAGATCATGAGATTATGGGAATTTTTTAATCTTTTTTTCCCCACGACTACTATAAAACAGTTCTATTCATTTTATGTGTAAAATTTAGAAAGAAAGATTTTGTTAGACATACCTTTCCCCTGAGACAGTGGCAACTGTGGTTTTATAACACATAATGGGCATAATGTAGGAGAAATCCTTGGTTATCTCAGCTGAAATTGTAAAACTTTTCTAAATCAGAAGAGTTTTAATTTACATAAAATCAAAGTTCTCGTAATTTCAAGCTCTCTAATCCTCCTCCCCCCTTTTTTTTTTGGTCAAGGAGAGGTTGGGTAGGGCACTTGTCATATAGCAAACAATAGGGATTTTCAATTCTCATAGGTTGGGGATCACTGCTTTAAGAGCTAACCATCTAAGATAGATGACATGTGACACAGACAGTTGTAAAAAAAATAGACATGCAGACAACTGTACAAGTATTGAAAAAATGAAGTATTTACATTATGCATGAATAATATGTCTTTGTGCACATCTCGTGGGTGAACTTGTCAAGTTATTTTTCTCCTGTCTGCTTTGGTGTTTATTTTCAAACCATTTCTACCCTAGAAAAGTCTTTTTGTACTGCTTTGGATCCTCTGGAAATGACTGACTATGACATACACTTTCCTCCTATCCAGTATATATTGGGCTTCCTTTCCCCATAATTTTTACTTTCTGATTTGTTAGTTTAATTTAAGCTGAATGCTGACTGAATAAATATGATTCCATCTACCTTAATGTTCTTTGTGTCATCTCTACCACATTCTGGCATCTAATAATAGTTAAATAATTTACTACCACTACAGGAAATATTTTCTGAGACTTTACACTTGAACCCTTCTCAGTAAAACCCAAATGGCTGAATTCACTCCTAACCATATTGTTTTCAAAATAACAAGAACAAGAGCCAAACCATAAAGAAGTAAAATAAGCATAATACTCAGAAACAGTAATGGTTTAGGTCATGAGATTAAAGATGATTCTCTCTTTTCTTTTTTCCCATTTTTCCTATAATGTGGTTAGACTTTTGTATTTAAAATTCAGAAAGAAAGATTCAGAAATAAAACAATCAACAGTTGTTTGCTTTAAAAATAATACTTGCAGATTGAATTGACCCCCAGAGCCTTTACCCGTGTCTCTGTTTTGTGTTGTAGAAACTGCCTTAGATTTGTTTGCTGAATTTGTTTTTCTGTGTTAATATTTTTCAACTGGCATGAAAGTTTTTAATAATTCAACACAAAGGAAGAACAATATTATAGTTGAAAATTAGCCTAAGAAAGGAGGATATAACCTTTTTATGTCAGAAAAATAGGAAGGGTGTGAGAAGAAACCAAATTAGCTGAACAAAAAGCTGCATAACGACCTGATAACACAAATAGAAATGTCGTATAAATTGGAAACTAGAGTGCTCACTGAAGAGGAATGTGGAGACAATTGCTTTTAAGTGTAAAATCAGGAGAGTTAGGCAAGAGACAGGATGCTACCAGCAAGACATTAAAAAGAAATAACGTTTCAGAGGCTTATTCTCTCCACATCTCTTTTAAGCTTGGGTACACGGTAGGCCACCAGAATGTCTGGGCGTGATGAGAGTGCTTGAGACCATTTTTCTTCACTGCCATCATTGGTGCCGGGGGAAGTGGAAGGCACACTTTGGACACTGAAGAGCTGGAGACCCACCCTGTGTTCTGATCCTGAGCTGCTGCTGCTGCTGCTGACTTTGAACATTCACAGCAGCACCTGTAGCCAAAGTCAGACCCTTGGCACCTCTCCTGGGAACCTGGACTTGACCCTGGGTAGGGCTGCTCCTGTCTAAACCCCATGCCTGGCTCCTGGGTGAGTGAAAAAACCAAACCAAACCAAAACAAAAAACAACAGTGTATGAAAATCCCATCTATTCCTAAATGTTGGCCTTACCATTGAGCTTGCCTCCTCCCTTTGTCCCTGCTGTACTTAGGCCTGGAGTGGGATGGCATTACAGATGAATCTCATTTTTAGAATTTCTTTTTCTGCTCTAATGTTTTACACTTTCTACCATGGTAGGCATTTCTTATCTTACCCTCAGGAGCTTTTGGTTCATCTTCTCTTTCCCTTCTCCCTCTTTTGAAAAACTATGTCCACAGGAAAACATTTGATTAACTCACTAACTCTAAGATAAATTGCCGGTTAAGTGTTGAATTTTGACCACCCCCTTTCTGTTGTGCTTGCATAAGCTTGAAAACAAGTCAGACGGGGGTGTCTAACTTCAGAAATTTCACATGTGTTTTTTTAGTGATTCTAAAACTATTCACCACAAATCACTGCTCTTATTAAGGCTCCTCCATTTATAATCTATATGTTTTAAAGACTTTTCATATCAAAATAAGTGTATTAAGTTGTTCCCCCACTAATGGTCTTATAAGTTGGTAAAATTTTTATTCAAAAACAGAAACTGACATTAAGGTATAAAGTTTTATGTTGACCTAGTTTATTTGTAAAGACCAATATGGTTGCATGAGAGGAAATGCCACTAAGGAGAAAAGAAATGTCTCAATAGAAGACGTTTTCCTTATAACCTACATCTTATTACCAATCATCAAATCTGTAAGCTCTGCTTCCAAAATATATCCTGCATTTCACTACTCCTTACCAAATCCATAGTTCAGATGTTTAGTTGAAGACAACATAATTTCTCACCTGGAACAATACAGAAGTCTTCCTAATTATTCCCCTTGCTTCTACCCTCCACACCCTCCATTCTGTTTCTTCATTCAGCATCCAGAGAAATGGGCTCAAAGTATAACTGAGATCATATCACTCGTTGCTTAGAACCCCAAATGGCTTCCCAGTTACATCAAGATGAAATCTTAGGTCCTTTCTAGACCCCAGAGGCCCTAAGTGATTTGTTCCAGATTTCCTTGCTGATTGCACCTTCTCCTGTCCCCTCCCCGCACCCCCTGGATTTTGGCCACAGTGGCTTTTCTTCCTTGTATCTAAACAGGGAAAGTTTATTCCTAGCTCAAGGCCTTTGTTCCCACTGTCTGCCCTGCCTGAATTAATCTTCCCTCAGATCTTCATGTGACTACCTCTCCTTAGGACTTACCTTTCAGTTCATTGTCCCCTTATCAGAGAGGTTTTCTTTGACCCTAACCTCCTCCCATCCCCTGCTCAATCTATCTCATTGTACACTTTATTTTTCAGAGCATTATCCATGTCTGGAATCATCTTGATCACCTACTTATTTATGAATTTATTGTTTGTCTTCTCTCACCAGACCATATGCTTCATGAGAGCAGGGACGTTGGCTTTCTTGGTTATTGTTGCAGTCCCAGAGCCTAGAACAAAGACTGTCACTTAGTCAGTATTCAATAAATATTTGTTGAACTTGAAGAAAACTACCAGAAACATATCAGCTTCACTTTCACAGCCACAAAGTATTAAGTCATCAGATATTTATAAATAGCAAGCAAAACACAGCAGTGTCTGAAAGCAAGATGTTCTGATGAAATGATTAGTCTAAATGAAACAAGGGGATTTATTTTGAATAGTCCAAGAGTAAATGGGATTAAATCATGGCTGGTTGGATTGGGTTGGTCAGCAAGTAGCAAAATAAACATCAGTCAAATTGGAGGTTGTAGTATGTTGTGTTCTCTTTGATTAAAACAGCAGTATTTTTAAATGACTTGAAGCTTGCAGTTTGGTTGCAGTGACTCGTCAATTTGAAAAATGTGTTTCTTCAGGGTGGCAGGAAAGTTTTAAGTTCATAATTCATTTGTTGCAAAGTTCATTTGTTAAAGCCAGCCGTATTCTCTTACATTCTTTTATTTTGGGACACTATGCCTTTTTCTTTTCTTTTTATCATACTTTATGCATGTATGTGCATTCATATAAATAAAATTATGAAATACAGTTTATGTTAGAAGAAAAAGCATTTTAAATATTTTCATGTGTAGAGTGGAGCATGCTTTCTTACATTTTATTATAATTTGGCTTGCAATTTTAAAATGTGCAGAGAATATGAACACAGAGAGCATGTACTTTTCTCTATTTATGACTCCAAAGAAGAATTTTATCAAGTTCATATTTGGAAATATGACTAAAACAGATCGGGGAATAAAGCTTGCAGAGATCTCTTGAATTAATTGAATTACTCAGTTTCATACTAACCCAAGGAAACAACAGATCCCCTGTGGTGTAGAGGGTATAATCTGCACATTCGTCTCTGTATCCTACCCTTCTCACTAAGGTTCTGTTAAACCACCGCAATCATTAAGCTAGTATGCAAACCACCAAATTAAACAAAGAAGCTATTTGTATAGAAGGGGATGGGAGGCAAGGCAAAACATTTTTTAAAATAAAAAATGACTTTTCCTCAAAGCCCAGGAACAGTAGCAGAAGGCTTTAAGCACATAAACATAACCAATCTGTCTATTCTAGGGGATAAAGGCTATGTTTCTTAAACATAAAAGAACACAATTTCTAAGTAGCAAGCAAGTTGGAAACATTTGCATAATGGATTCTATTTACATAAATTACATTGCTTATAGCACTCATTTGAAAAGACTTGGCAAAGGTGGAAGGCAGAAGTTGAAGTGGAGTGAAAAGAGGGGTGAATGTATAGTTCTAGGACTCCTTTCAGCACTTTTTGACTTTTCCCCATTCTTTCAAGTCTGTGTTTTTTTAGTGGCTAATATGTACATTTGCCCCGGATTTTATAACCATGAGTGTCAAGAGGAATTAGATTTGGTCAGTACTGAACTTTCTGTACCCCGTACCCTGTTTTGTTCTCTTTCATGAGGGTAAAAATGCATTCTCTGTCAACTACTGGAGCCCTGTTAACTCCTCTGCGTTGGGATTTGACAGTCACTGGCTGTGGATTTTCTTGCTGTAACAACCAAATGAAAATGTCACCAATGAATCTTGCTGCTAAGTGCCAGATTTTCCCTTTCTAATATACACATTTCCCCTCCACCAAATAGAAAATTCTAGGTGTTTTACTTAGCTCCAAAGCAAGGAGCTTATTTCCAGTGTATAACGTGATAGCTCACAATCTCTAGTCCTTCCAAGAATGGGTAAATATTGGGGGTGTTTGGTTGAACTTTAGGTACATCTTTATCAGAATCTCTAGCTCAAGAAAGATATTCTGGCCTCATAGACATCTGGATGTAGAGAATGTATCAGTCAAAGAGGGCTATTCCCTAAGAATTTTTTTTTTTGCTTTCTATCTCAGATCTCCAGAACCAGTGATGCTTCAGCTGAAGGAAGGATGGGAATAATAGACGGAGCTAGCCATTCACATTTTGCTATGCCCTCCTAATTCAAGGTCTTTGATCTGATGAGAATTGGGCATAACAGAACTTACTTATTTCTCAAGTTCAAGACTCCAGAATTTCATAAGCATTGACTTACAGTAATTCATCTACAAGTGAGATTGGTCTTTGCAAATGTGGAAACCTTTGGCTGTGCGTATGGGATTAACTAGGAATGTATTTGGCTGCACGTATCAGCATACCCAACTGAAGGTGGCTTAAACAAATGAGTGTATGTGTATGTGTGTGTTTTTTTTTTGTTTGTTTGTTTTTTTTACCATAACAAAAACTCCAGAATTATAGTTTCTGGCTTTGGTTCAGCTGCTCAGTGATGTCACAAGGTACCCAAGTCTTCTTTTTCTGTCTTTCCACTGTAATATCACTAGTGTACTGGCTTTCATCTTTGTGCTTGTTGCTTCATGATTGCAAGATGGTTGCCATAACTTTATACAAGGAAACTCATTTGATTCACGAAGAAGAGGGAATGAGGAATAATGGCTGGTGGTGTTGCGGAAAAATGTATTACAGTTCGGTTTTACAGCTCAGTGTTACAGCAACCTGGATCCGGGTGAGAGACAAAGCAGCACTCGGAGAGTTGGAGAACTCAGGTTTATTACACCAGCGGGCCCAGAGGAGTCAACACTTCAAGCTCTGGACCCTGTCTGTAGGTTTACACAGGCCTTTGATAGGCTGCCAGTTTTACACTTTGCAACATCATATGCAAATAAAGTACAACAGACGTTGACCAACCAGGAACAAGCTCTGCAGAAACAGACCAATCAGGAGTGAGAGAAATAACCAATCAGGAGTGAGCTCCATGCAAATGAAGTATTACAAATGGACCAATCAGAAGTTAGGGAAGTGGGCCAATCAGAAAATATACCAAGTGAGCCAAGCTGCAAGGTAAGCTATAATTACCAAGGAAGTATAATACTGTAGGTAGGTAAATATTATTCTACATCCAAAGTCAGCAGCTGAGATTCTTTTGAGTATTTTAGGGCCAGTACTAACTTTTCTCTGCCACTAATTCCTACCTGCCTCTTAGAACAATGTGCAGGACTCCATTCTCCCTCTGTTTACTTCTCGGGAGGATGATGAGTTTCTTTCTCCAGAAAACTGAAGTGTGATTCTAAATACACTTTAACTGAAGGGTTATTGGGCACAGTTTTGATTAGAAAAAAGGAGATACTGCTTTCAGTATTGCAACAAGTTTTGCTGTCACAATTTTAGAGTCAGTGAAAATATGGGAGGAGAAATGTTTTGCCAATTTGTAAACTGCTTTCAAGTTATTGACTTACCAACACAATTCCCCATCATTTCTCCTGCTTTGCCCAGACTACATATTCAAAACATTAGAGTAGAAACTCTTGAAAACATTTATTTTCTTACCATGAAGAATATGCACGTGAGGAGGCCCCTCATCTGAAGTTTCACTCAAGTCATGGGGCAAACCTCATGGGATACTGCACAATTTCCAGCAATGCCTTCCCAACCAGTGCTGGAAAGACAAAATAATGCATCTTGTAGTGAAAAGACAAATACTTTTTGCTCTTCCTTGGCATCAAGCAGGCAACTGCCAGGTAAAGTTAGCTGGCAGTATTCCCAGAGACAGGGCTTGGGCCGCAGGTTGGGTTGAGAAGCTGTTGCCATCTCATTATTTCATTGTCGTGCCGTTGCCAGGCATACTAGCTGACGTGCAGAATCAGAGTAAAAATTACTACTGTCAGAGAAGTGATACTAATGGCAGTGGCTCTGTTCAGTCCTTCGGTGTTTTCCAGCCAGGGACAATCACCTCAATTTAGTGGACCTGCTTCCAGCTGCATTAACCCCCTAGGAAGGTGGCTGGAGTATGCTTTCTGAACTGAAGATGCTGGATGATTTGTTTTAATAATGGTTTGAGGGCCAGATGAATTAGTCACTGTCACTTGAGGGAGGAGGAGGAAGGGGTATTCAAAAGCATTCTCATATCATGCCAGCAGGAAGAAAGCAAAATAAAGCTTAAAGCTAAGGAAACAAAATACTCTTTTAGCCCTTTTAAAAGAGAAAACACAGGAAACATACACCTTGGGGAACTCTAATGCAGAAAACACCAAAGAAGTGAAAAATTCATTCATCATGGTGTTTATCAATAGGGAGTCAGTATTTGGGCAATTGGTGCTTCTGTTTATTAGTCTCAGCACCCCCTCCCCATTCTTTTTTTTTTTTTTTAAACATTTTGTTCAAGATGTTTAATTTTAAATTTTAATTAAAAAAGTTTTTTTTTTTTTTTGTGGAGATACTGGGGATTGAACCCAGGATCTTCTGCATGCTAAGCATGCAGTCTACTAAGCTATACTCACCCCTCCACAACTTCCCCCCCTATTTCTCTCTCCTTTTCAATAGTTTTTATTAGGAATGCTGATTGTTTGGGAACATCTAAAATTTCTTAGTGATTGTAGTGGCCAGATGAACAGAGAAGAGCCAACAGTAGGCAGTGACTTGTATCTCTGCAGGTTGGTTCTAGTGCTGCAGTGAGGTTTGTTGTATCCTCCAATGTTATCTCACATAATAAAATTACCAACAGACATGAATACATAGTTTTGTCTTGGTTTCTGAGTCTGCTGTACTTGAGTGCCATTGTATCATAGACATTAAAAGAGTTTGATTATACTCTGAGCAGTTTTTTTCCATCATGTATATGCATTATATATGTTTTAATTGTGCATAATTTATCTTGTTAAAAAAACTCAAATTTAAAATGTCTGCATATACAGGATCACAGGATAAAGAGTGAATAAAAATGAAATCAGAATGAAGGGAAAGTAAAGATAGAAAAATAAGTTAAAGCCCTGGAAAAAGAGTATATATCATCAATGATCTGAAATCTAAATTATTCACTTGAGGTGGGCTGAAAATTTGACTCTAGCTTTTTAGCAGCTGAAGAAAAGAAACTTGATATGATTCTCAGTTCTGTATAATGGAAACAAAGCAGTTGCTCAAAGGAAGCAAAAACTCTGTCCTACTATGAAATCTGAAATAATTATTTCCTACTCCAATAGTGTAGGGAAAATGGAGTCTCTCGGGCTCTCTTGTAGGACATCTGGTGCCCAGTGACTCAGCTGTGCTATCCCGCATGCACAGTACCCATGTAGTGTTATATAAGCATGACTTGCACCACGCAAGCGCACTGGTTAGCTCCTATCATAGTTGGCTGGATGCCGGCTTTGTTTGCCTTGATACATAAGGCCGACGAGACTTTCCGCCGCAGGCGCCATTGAATCCATGAACCTGCCAGGCCTTGAGCGCTTACAATACAAATAGGTTTCCTTTCATAGGTATAGGCATTCTGTGTTAAAAAAATGTGTTACTTATGTATAAACTGCTGAAGGGTGTTGGTAGCTAGTGCTACAAACAAACAATTTTTAAAAACCTAGTTTTTAAAATCCCTTTCTTTGAAATGTTGAATTGTCATCAGCTGGGTACTTGGGGCTCTGAACAATGTTTTTAAGAGATTAGATGACATAAAAAGTCTGGATATTTTTATTTTAATAGAATAGGGATGATTCAGGGAGCTGAAATGAGTCACTGAAAAATGTTAAGTGAGAACACGCTTTTGAGACCCAAAGAGAATTACGTAACCTGAATGTCCCTTCCTCTCTAAAAGGTGTTCAGATGACCTCCGAAGAGTTGCCCTGGGCTGTGTTGTGGTCATTTAGTCACCAGCCAGAGTCTAGGCCCAGGGGGCATGTGCTCCAGGGTGGATGGCCATGGTTTGTGGACAGGAGGTTGGCTGATAACAGTCGCTGCAATAGGCCTCTCTGCACCTAGAGTCCAGCCACATCTACAGCATTCCACCTGGAAAGGGCACTGCATAATGGCATCACTGGGAATGCCTCCCAGCACGCAAGTGCACTGCCAGTGACTGTTGCTCTTTGGTGATTATACCTTTTCTCTTGCCTGGAGCGACAGAATGATCTTTTAATGTTTTCAAATGTAAAATGTTTGGGCTAAGTGTTTGGATTTCCTCCCATGTTGAGCATCACCCATTCTAACAGATAAGCAGAACTTATTGCTAAATAACTTAAGACTTGAATGTATTAATGCCTTTAAAAAGCTCTTAACTTTAATTATTTGAAATAATGTGACATGGAGAGACCTATAAAATGTGCAGAGTTTAAGAGAGAGGACAAGTCAAATGGTGAAATCAGATCTATATCTATATATATCTAAAATGTCAACTCAAAGCAAGCAAGCTTTACAGACATTTAGGTGTAGCAAGGTCAAAAAATAAAATATGAGAAGCACTTTTCAGTCAAGACTATTAGACATTATGCAATCAGTCAGCAAATAAAATAATCAAATTAAAAAACTATTACAGAAGTCACATACTCTAACTCCATATCCTGTGGTAAAGGCAAATATTTCAGGCACAATCTAAGGAAAAAAAAAAAGTATTAGGAGATCAATACCCCACTGATGTGCTACATTATCTCTTTTACTGCTGACAGAATAAACAAACAAACCTGTGTGGGTCTTTGGAGACAACTTGGCCACCCTTACAGGTAGAATATTTCTTTCTGGATACAAAGGTAATCACGCATGCCTTGTAAAAATTGTAAGAGATGTGTGAAGCCTGGTATTGAGGAAAAGAGATAAAATGGCAAAATGATGAAATGGAACCAGCTATTACAAAATGTCCATTTCTGGCTCAGATGCATTCTTCTCCCCATTTCATTTCCAAAATTGTCCCCTTTTGTCCCATTTTCTCTTGATTTCATGCAGCAGAGTTAGAGATCAATAGATACTGCTTTATAGAACATTCCTTTGTTGTGTGAGTATAAAGCAAGAGGAATAAGGGAATTGGACCAATTGAGAGGTCAAGCTAGGTCAGTGTTGGATACGGCAGGGTGATTTGGCTCTTTAAAATGTGTTATTCAAGGGGAGTTTTCCAGGTTAATTACTGGGACATTATATGAAACATAATTTTGAGGGGAGGATTTTATTATATTATGCCTGTGATAATACTGTAAAATGGATCAAGTAACTACAAGTAACTATTTATTATTTGGTGAATTATTGAAGCTTAGGGATCAAATATTTTTGGATGACAATGTTTATCAAAAGATGTTCAGATTTTATGAAGGAAGGCAGAACACTGATGATTGATATAAAACACTTTCCTTCCTCCTTCCTTTCTCCCTTTCTTTCTTCTTTCCTTCCTTCCTTCCTTTCTTCCTTCCTTCCTTCCTTCCTTCCTTCCTCTCTCTCTCCTTCCTTCCTTCCTTCCTTCTAATATGGAAATAAAGCTTTCCATATGTATGTTGATTGTGAACTTTGAGTTTCAAGGAAAAGAATCACTCAGGGAATTTCTAAGAATGAGAAGAAAGGAGTAGTTATTATAGGACCCAGTGGAAATAAGTCTGGCAGCAGTCCTAGACAGCAGTACGGCCCTACAGGGTCCCAGGAAATCATCACAATCAATCCTCACAGGAAAAACAAGAACACAGAGGCCCAGAAAGCTTGGAGACTAAGAGATCCCTTGGAAGTTGAACTATTGCCTGAGAATATTAAAAAACAAACAAACAAACAAACAAACAAAAAAAAACCAATGAATAACCAACTCTGAAACCAGCCTGTTAACTTCTGGTAGGTTGTTTTTACATTTGAGTTCTTTCTTATCACAGTTTGTAATCAGGGTAAGGTAAGGCTAAGCCTTTAATATTCTGAGGGCTGAAGTTTGTGCATTATCTAAGCTATCAGATAACATGTACAAGTTTAGTTACTTAAGAACAGACAGGCACATTCATTCAGCAACAGATCTTTACATGCATTTACTATGTGTCAGACAAGTGTCTTGGATTCTGGGTATATTGTCTGTGCACTGTGGGTGGAGGACCTTGGGCACAGCTAAACAAATTGTGAAAAGTAACTTAATACGTGACTTTGGTTATCTCTTGCTATGGCCATTTTCTGGGGCTTAACTCCTTATCTGCTTATTTGGAAAGTGAAATTACTCAAAGGCAAGTTTCTTTAGTTTCCACACTTGGTTTTTCTTCCATTCTCAATGTATGATTGTTTGTCAGGCATTGCTGTTGGGTCTTGACACAGGCACTGTGGATGGCTTCTCTGCTTCCAGGCATCGTGTTGTGTCTTTTTATTTTTCACTGATACTGCTTAAAATGTAGTCATCCTCATAATAGATTTTCTCCTTTTTCTGACCCTTAAAGAAAACTCTGATACAATTTGCTGAACTCTGATCCCATTAGCTTAAAATTTTAATTATAAATGTCAAGGTGTTATATTTGCCACTTTTCTCAATCTTAGAAATAGATGAGGTCGGCTTCATTCTCTGGCACCAAAGTACATGTTAGTCAAAGCAGTATAAAGTTTGGTTTTTAAACCACTTCCGGTAGACAGCTGGTTTAACTTGAGTGTTCATTAAATTGATGGTCATATACTTGGTCAAAAGTATTTCTGAATAGTTCAAAGTTCAGTGCTGGATGAGATGGAAACCAAGATAACTAGGGCTTTCTGTGTGTCTCAGACACTATGCCAGGCACCGGAGAAGTAAGATTAATTTTATCACAATTCTAAAGAAGTAAGTTCTCAAAGAGCATTGGATATATTTTTGATATCAAATAGTTTTAAGGGCTAATAAGTGGCCAAAAGTTTGCCTTTTGAGATTTATTGTGTTATTAAAAGCTTTCCCAGATGAACTAAGAGAATTTGTTGGAAATGGGCTGTGGAATAAACATAAGGGCTTGATGAAAGAAAGAGAGATCTAAGGGTGGGTCAAATGATGAAGACTGTATATTTCTCTTGTGAGAATCATTCCTTCCTACCAGACGCTGATATTTAAAACAAAAATAAGACTATTGGAACAAACATTTGAAGCTCCTGTAATTTGTAGAAATCCCACATTTACATAACGCTTCCTCAATTGGAAGCTAATAAGAAAAAAAAAAGCTAGGTAACTGAATTATCTTTACAGGTTAATAAGACTGCCAGAAAGCAACTGAGAAAGTACTTTCAAGAGGGGAATTATTTAACATAATGACATTTCTTTTCATGCAAACCAAATTAATTTCTGGAAGTACATTAGAATACACTCACCCCCTCACCCTTTTACAGGTTTTCAAGCTAGATTGTGTTAGATCTAGAAAAATACTAAATAGGCCCCCTGCCTATCTTCAGGAGCCTTTAAAATGAAAATGTGTGTGAATGAGAGTAGAAAGAGCGATGACACAAACCAAGAGAGCAAGAAAGTCGATCCATATCAAAGAGCAAGCATAAGGTCTGCACTGTCAGTAATTAGCATTCATACTGGGAAAGAAATTACATATTAATATACTGTGTGTTCTTTTATTAGGCGGCTCATTTTTTAACAGTGACATGCCTGTGGACAGAAATGTAATTCTTCAGAGAGATTTAAAAGGTTGAGACTGCATGCAATTCACCATATTAATCATGTGTTAGATCAAATAAACACCCATTGTGGGCTTTTTGTATTCACCAAGAGTTCAGTAGCAGCAATATGATCTGTCCCAAAATTGTGAAAAAATAAAATCTGAACTGAAAAATCATGGGAGAAATGAAGGATCTGGAGAATCAAGGCATGTTTCTTATTTATTTCCAAAATCCATCTTCTCTTTCTATCATTGAGGTAAAACTTCAGACTAATCTTAGAGTCACTATCTGGCTGATAAGAGTGGTTTATTGTTATTAACTAGTAGGAGATAGGATAAACCAAAATGTATAGCAATAGTAGGAAATAATTGTAAGGATTTGCTGCTATTTAATCAGTGTTTGAAAGCCATTTTTATGCCAGTTCAATTCTTGCTTCTGTGTGTTGTATAATGCCTGGCAGTAGGAGAGAGGGAGAAAGCTTTTGTTTCTGATTATAGCACATTCCAGTAGAAGCTTTTGGTGCACTAAGAGTGTATAAGGCTAATCATTTTTAAATGCTGTGATGCATTTTCAGAGAATTAGAATGTATAAGGGCAAAGGACTCGTTATAGTTTATCCTTTAAAAGATAACAACACTGGAAATAGATTTTAAAGCACTGTTCATGAATCCACGTTGTGGTATTGTTTAAAATAACATGATGTGAAGCATGAATTGCATTCATACATGAAAATGAAATCTGAATGCATTCTGCTAATGGAAGGCAAAAGTCAATTGTCATTTAGGTCACCATGTGACGGTAAGAAATCATTTTAATGAAGCTAGCCCTGTTCAAAACAGTTTGGATCTCAGCATATAAAAGAATATGAGTTCCTAAACAGGATTTCACTGGAGGCAAATACTATCAAGCAAGCAACTCAAGTGTACAGTAAAAGCTCCCACTAGCAAAAGGTTGAATAAGCTTGAATCAACAAAATAGATGGTTTTAAGTATTTTATTCTCCACATTTTTGATGACTTTTAAAGTAGTACCCAGCTGCCTGCACTGTGTGAACTTTAGGGGCAGGATTATGCTCATTGCAGCCCTTACTATAGTTAAATATTATGCCTCATTTAATTAAAATTATGCCCCAAGATGAACAATAGAGAACACAGAATCTTCACTAGAGTAAACAAAGGCTGAAGTATATTAATTATGTCATTAGTCATTGTTTCTCCTCCCCCTCTTCTCCTTCTTTCCCCAATCAGAATTCCTTCATGAATTTCCAATTCTACTTTTCCTCTCTCCTCCTTCAAAACTGGCAACCAGAGTATTAAAATGAAATCCTCAGCAAGCCTTCCAGTTAAAGGTGCTCTTTGTGGAAGATTTAATGGTAATAGGGACTGCAGGTTCCTACATTTACAATCTTTTTCAAAAGACAGCAAATTTTGGCAAGAAGCTAAGAAAGTACAGTCCTTAGTTTAATCTGCATTTATTCAAGGCCATGCTGTATGCCCTTGGGCAATCAAAGAGTTTCGGAATGTGTGCCAAGTGTCATGTCATTGAATTTGCCGCTGCCATCGTCTTCTCTCACCCAGGAAGGCTGTGGGGAAAGATGATGACTCCAGGGAAATCAAGTCAAGTTTATTCAGCGTTCAGCCTCAGACTATTGGTTAAGAAGACAATAGGACTTCTGGATCCAAAGACTCTTCATTTCTCTTCTCTCCCCTCTCTCCCTTTAGTAGAGAGAGGCAATTGCATCAGCATGGTCAGATTTATTAACACGTGAAAATAAAGAGGAAGAAAATATGTCCAAAATAAGCCTGTGTAACAAAACTTCGCAGTTCTTTCTTATTACATACATTATGTAGATATGTGTATTTTTGTTTAGGAATAGAGAAGAAAAAAACTTAATCCAAACTATGGAACAATGTAATATGTAAGCAAAGTATTTGGGCATTGCTGGGAATCCTGCTCCTGGTGCTTCTGTGGCATTTTAAAGTTAAAAATATTGCCATTAGTAGACAAGTAAGAGAATTATTAGGAAGAGATAATTGGCAGATAGTATAATGGAGTGATTCAGATACTGTGTAGTGATTTGGTGTTAAGAAGAGATGTCTGTCCTTGGCAAATTAATTCCTTTAAGTCTCAATTTCCTCATCTGTAAAATGGAGTTAGTAAAGTTAATGGCTTTTAATTGGTGGGAGTGAAATTATGTATCTAAGGAGGTTAGAATGTTGTCTGGAACAAATTAAATTCTGGTTATTAGTAGTGTAATGCTAAAAATACTGCAATAAAAATCTAAATGATTACATTTTAACTTTCATCTAAGTGTTTTGTTGGAGTTATCCACCATTTTGCAATGAAATCTTTACAGTTCTTTCTTCTGTCTGTCTATCTTTATCTACAGAAGAGTTTTTCCTGTTGCTCAGGAATTTGCATTAGTATTCATAGATGAAAATTACAGGTATTAAATATTCCACATTGGAAAAAAAATCCACCACATTTGGGGCAAGATTTATGTCTACAGGGCCTTTTGCTCAGGGCTAGAATTACTGTGAGCTACCATCCAATCACCTCATTCTCAGCTCACATGAAAAGATTTAGGAGGGGAAAAAGAAGCTTCATGATTAGCCTTGGAATGGTGTTTGCACTGTGAGAACATGATGGGGTGCTTACCTTTGTCCAAAGCCAAGTGAAGGGAGTCTTCAGGAGAATCACTTGCAGAGTCTGAGGATACTTACATTAAGGGACTTGGCAAGGTTCTCATAGGCCCTTTGAGGAGGACTGCATTCCCCAAATTTGGTGGTGCAAAGATACTCTAGTTTCTCATGTATTAAGTAAGTGACAAGGGAGATAGCTGAGCTTGAACCACTTGTACTATATTTGAGGGAGCCCAGCAGCAAGTGAGGGTGGGGTGTATCATGAATGGATGTTGAGATCGAGTGGGAGAGATTGAGCTGGACCCTGGTCTCTCACACTAGGTTTGATTCTTTGGAGAATGTATATATGTGTCCCACAGGTGAGCCAGCATCTGGATGCCTACCATGTGTAGGTCTAGACTAAGGGGAGTTGTGACAACAAGAAAAGAATTGTAACTACAGGGAATTAAGTAAGGGAGCTGTTGCGTTTTACAGTCATCCTTTCTCTTTGCTCCCAGCCATGTGTTGAGATTAGACCTAGGAGAGGAAGAAAGAATTTTAGAAGTTGTGTTTCCATCTGTCTT
The DNA here is from genome assembly GCF_048773025.1 of Camelus bactrianus. Lineage (NCBI taxonomy): Eukaryota > Metazoa > Chordata > Mammalia > Artiodactyla > Camelidae > Camelus > Camelus bactrianus. The sequence goes on from NC_133540.1 coordinate 74,434,590, forward strand.
CTGAGGCGTGGTAGAGTTACAGAAGTGAAAGAGCAGACATTTCCCTCCCCATTTTAGGTGCCTTGCATCAGGTATCTGACCTGCATGAGGGGATGGCTTGAGTTGGAAGTTTTTAACTGGATTGTTTTCTCTATCTCAATACACAGTCAGTACTCTGAAGAGGTCTGCTTTTATTTGGTAAGGATAACTATGTGCCTGGTCACCTTTGCTTAAGAGTTATATCAGCTCTCCAGTTCTGTACCACACTTTTGTTTGCAGGAACTTTCATTATCCCACATTCCACAGGAAATCATGTTGGTGTACTGTATTGATGGCATGATGCTTCCTTTGGGAAGATGCATAATTGCTCAAGAGGAGGAAGTAAATCTCCCCCAATACAGGGGTCTACAACTTCAGTGAAATTTCCGAAGTTCTAGTGGTCTGTGAAATGCCTGGAAATATCTCAAAATTGGAAAGACAAGTTGCTAGACTTTTTTTTCCCTCTGTCAGTAAGATAGAGATAATGCTTCAAGGGCTTCTTTGCATTTTGGAAACAGTATATGCTACATATGACTCATTTACAAAAGCTGCTAGATTTTTGTGGTGTCTAGAGCAAAAGGTGCTTCTGTAGCTGATCTAAACTAGTATTAGCAACTCTCTCAACTCTTACTAGTTGGTGGATCCAGTCAGTAGTGGTCAAAGTATCTGAAACAAATTAAAATGTTCATTGGGGCTGATGGCATATGGGGAAATCAGAGCGAAAATACCTAGGGCTTTGGAGAAAAGTCATGCTGTTTTCAGTAATTAACTTTTTCTTTAAGAAAGACATCTTGCCTTTTAATGGACCCTGACAGAGAGTAAAGTCTGACCAGAGACACAAGTTGACCAACCAAGCCACCCAAGTTGCCCAGTTTGAACTACGTGTTATCTGAACCACAAACCATACATTTAGGATGCCCAGCAATAAATTTTTCATCAGTTGAAGTGAGATATATGGGATGGGGCCTGAGTAGGTAGTGAAGGTAAAGCAAGATGCACGATCGGTTTATTACACTTCCAGTGCGTTTGTTAGGTCACTTACCTACTTTTTCTCAATCTGTGTTTATAGCATCATTGTGAGTTCCCTATGATCTGTTGGTTGAGGAAGAAAATATTTTGAGTATATTTTATGGATGACTTTAATCAATATGTGGGCACCAATTATGTGTACTGTTGTGATATTCTCATACAGTGGTGGCTTTGAAAGACAATGAAAAAAATTTTCAGGGAACAGAATTTAATAGTGTACACCATTATCTAATTCATCTAAAAGGGAAGATAGCCTGAGATAAGTATGTATATCTATTCATAGTGGCAAATGATTGGGCTAGATGATCAGAGGTTTGGAAGGAATGCGATTGGAGGATTTGTGACAAGGAGGTTTGAAAGAATACACAGACGAATCTCTTGCAATCAGTTCATAATTATCTGCCTGCCTGCCGATCGATCGATCTATCTATCTATCTATCTATCTATCTATCTATCTATCTATCTATCTAATCTATCTTCCTTGTGAATGCTGATAAACAGACCTCATTGAAAAGAAGGCTCTTAATCAGAACAAGATGATTAACCCTGTGCCTGTTTGCAGACTTCTTTCCAAGCTACTCTGATGTACTTTATTAATGAGCTTTTGAAAAAAGTTCCCATGAATGAAGAGGATGGTGGCTATGCATGAAATAAACAAGATTGATTGCCCTTCATAAAATCTGACCTGGCTTCTCTTACTGCTATGTTAGAGTTAAATTCTGAGTCCCTGATAAGGCATGTCCCAGGTGGTCCTATTATCAGTAAGGGGAAGTGATAGGTCTCTTTGATACATATTGTGGATTTAAATTTTTCTTCCTTATTCTGACATGTTCTTCCAACATCCACAGAATTCCTTAATACTTTATACAGTATTACTACAATCAAAACTGTTTCTCACCAGGGAACTCCATCATAGTGAAAGAACAAAGCCATGTTCTTTTCAGTAAGTAATCATTCACAATGAAAGATGTAAGACAGTAGGCTAATGCCTATGCTATTCATAGTCTTAGTATGTTCCCCCATCATCCAGAACCATGAAATAGACTACTGGAGATATAGTTACAGCACTATCTAGGAGACAGCATCTTATAAGTTTAAGGTACGTTCTAAAATTGTGTTTTGTTCACTAAATCAGTGACCAATACACAGAATTGTCTCTTCAGTAACTAAAATATCCAGATCTAGACACACGGAGGAAAAGAGAGTGGGTGCATTGTTCTGTCATGCCTATTGATCCATTTATAAAAAATTTCCTGATTGTCCCTGTGACTCTGGATTTTGTTGGTTTAGAGATTTTTGACCCACACAGGGAATCTTTCCCCTTGGGGTTACTACTGTGATTCCAATAATTTGGAAGCAAAGACATTAGATAAATAGAAAAGGGGCATAGTGTTGACCATGATGATTGATTTTGATTGTCAAGGTTGAAGCTGCCCAAAGAGAGTAAGGGAAGAATGGAGGGAACCCACACTTCACTTTGTGTTCCTCTCATTATTGTCATGTAAAGCCTAGCAGGTGAAGAATCCCAACAATCTGAAGTGCTGGTTGTGGGCAAAGCAATGACAGAATGAGAAGTGGGACAAAGAAGCTATAAAAATAAGCTATGGCCTTAGGACCTTATGGAGAAACATCTGTCTCATTTTCCTTGTTGTGACTAGGATTTAAAATTGTAGGTATGGTGGATTGTATTATTGTTCTCCAATACTTGCTATTTCTCTCTAAGGAGAGAAACTATATTATATTTCTCTACTCCGCTAACTTCAAACTTACTATCTTAATATCTTTGGCCAGTAAAAGTGAGCAGAAGTGATGTGAATTACTACTAGCAGAAATTTAAGCCAGTGAATGGTCCTCTGTATCCTCTTTTCCTTTGGCCATTAGATCAGCAGTATTAGTTAGAGGTTGCCCCACCAACATGGATTTCAGAGCACAGACTGTGGGGAGAGAGTTGCAGCTAATGCACAATAAACATGTAGTGGGAGTAAAAAACACATCTTTATTATTAGAACCACTAAGGTTTTGGGGTTGTTTATTGCTGTAGTATAACCTAGTCTATCATGGCTTACATGGCATATTTTTCTAGTAACAAATTTTCTATCATTTTCACTCCTTTTCTTCTAATCTTCTATAAAGACCATGTTGGTAGTGGCTAACTATACAGTCAAGCCCATGGGTTAATAGAATAATAAGACCAAATAAACCAAGATGAGGAGTAGATATCATCCAGTGATTCTGGACTTACTGGATACAGTGATTGATAATTTTGGTGTGGATTGCTGATGAGTGTATTTTTCGGTTATATAAGAATTGTAATATGTTAGAGGGAAAAATTTTATGGAAAGAAGAGTATATATTCTTGTTGAGCAACCAAAAGATAGATTTTCTTAGACATTTGCCATTTTTTTCAGTTGTACACATCTGAGTCCACTCTCTATGTTTGTGATTTCCAAGAGCATAGTTGAGAGGCAGAGCCAGGCTCCCCCCCAAAAAACTGATAATGCCAGGTACTAGCTCTCACGGCCTCTCTCAAACCTACGGCATAACTACATGTCTTAGTCTCCACCACTTAGATGCATAGTGCCAGATTTTTTTCCCCCTCAGAGTAGGGATTTGAACAGCCAGGATGTGAACTCAGGTTTTTGTGATTTGAAAACTATGGCCCTTTAACTAAAAAGTGTCAGTAACAAATGGGAGTTAAGTGGCTCTACTACCTACTGGCTTTGTGATCCCAGGCAAGTCACTTAACCTATCTGAGCCTCAGTTCTTTGTCTGGAAATTGAGGATAATGAAAGTGTACCCTTATAAAGCCCTTGTGAGGAATAGATGCATTAATGCATACAAAATACATTAAATGATACAATATGTAAAACAAGACCTAAGTAAGTGGGAGTTTAGTCATACAGAGAAGCAGGGCTTGTGAGGAATGCCCTTTGGGAGTAATGGTGACAGCAACAAGCCTGAGTTCCCAGGGCACCAATGGCAGTAATCTCATCTCTAGCATCTAGAGTCCATGCCAGCCCCAGGATGACTGTTCCCTTACTGGCCGAGTTCTGTGATATGATGGAGCACTGCCCATCTGGGAAATTCCACTGTAGTTCTCCATCCTTCCTGGACTCTGTGAACTGCCCAATTGTCTTTTAGTAAATTCTTTGTCTGACAAGTTTGATTTTGTTTCTTGAAACTAAGAACTCTATGTATTTTAATAGGCCTGGCTTTATTCCTAGTAGTCAAAAATGCATGAATTTTAGAAATCAGACAAATCTGGTTTGAATCTCAAGTCTTTTACCAGCCTACATTAACTTGTTCAGTGAACTCTTTGAGCTTCCAGCTTCCTGTCCTTAAATGGAGATGATAATATGTACCTTATAGAGTAATCATAAAGATAAACTGAGATAATATGTATGAAAAACTCCTAATATTGAACCTCACCTGTAGAAGTCATGCAAAACAGCTTAATTTCCTTCTCCAAAACCAGTATGGCTGTCTTTGTCTCCTTTACAGTAGAGATTAGGCTATATAAACATTATACAAATAGCTACTGGCCCTAATATTGGGATGAGTCAAAGAACCTGGGGGAGAAGTATGCCTTTGAGAGGACCTGGAAAATAATTGGGAAAGGGAATTTCTCTAGCTTTAGGCCTATCTTAACTGAGTGGAAGGAATAGGGATAACGTAGAATGAAGTGTGTTACATCTTCAATTGTCTTTTGCCTGCATTCAGTGGTAATTGAGTCTGCATTATTTGTAATTTTCTGCATTATTTGTGTTGAGTCTATTAGGCAACTGCATCATTAGTATCATATTCACAAGTGTTATCATGCAGTTACAGCCAACAGACACTTAATGGCAAAATCCACTTTGAATCATGTGAGTGTTTTCTTTCTTTCCTCCCAATTTCCTTCTTTCATTTTGCTGATGATACACACACACACACACAAACACACACACACACACCATAAAGCATATTGTATATGCCAAGCTCTCCCATTTATGATAAAGGATCTAGCTACTAAGTGTACCCAGGATAATGATTCAGTGAAGGCACATTAACTCACTTACTTTGGGTAGTGGAAATATCTTATTTGCTGTTTTATTGCTATTCTTAAAAGCATTACTTTATAGCAGTGGTTTTTAAACTTCAGTGTGCATAAAAATCATCAAGGGGATCACTAAACATCAGATTCCTTGTTCCACTCAAATGAGGTAGGTATTACTATAGCTTTGCTTCCACAGAAAGTTTAAATGACTTGGTTACAGTCATTGATGGAGTCAGAATTCAATCCCAGGTATTTCTTATCATAACTCCATAATACATAGAGCAACAAAGCAGAGTATTGTGCCCTCTGACAGGCAACTAAGGACAAGTTTAGTTTTAGTAACTTTTTCTTAGAATATCTTGTTGTCTTTTTGATATCAGTTAGACTTTTACCAGTTTTCAGTGGGAGATGACAATTCACATTCTCATTTCTGTTTCTTCTATTACTGTGTCTTTTCCTAATTGAATAAAAATAGGTTTCAAAATAACTGTACACCAAAACAAACAACTTGAAAGAATAATCACTTAAAAGCAACCTGCTTATTTTTTTAGCTCTGTCAAAGCTTTCCGTGCATTTAAGATTTAGAATTGAGAAATAGATCCTTTGGGACTGTTAGGGGATTATGATCTTGGGAAATTAATCCATAGTAACAATGTGTTTACAATACTTGGACTTTCTTAAACCTTTATCTAGAGAAAATTCATGACTCTTCTTCTCTCTACTGCCTCATTTCTAATTTTCCATTAGCATTTGTTGAATGCTTTCTACACACAATTTCTTTCTATATACTATTCTATACACTATCCTATAAGGACAGCAACCTATAAAGTAGATCTTATTCTTCTCATTTTATAGATGAACAAAAAGAAGTTTAGAGAGGCTAACTTCTCTAATATCACACAGCTTATAATTAGCAGGGCTAATTTATTATTATTGACTCTAGATTCATCTCACTTTAAGATGTGTGCCCTTAACCATCAACAGTTCCTGTCTACTTAACAGAATCATGGGTTTTTATGTTCTTGGGACAAACCAGTAATAAATTCAGCAGTAGCAACCACAACAAAAAACTAAACAAACAGATTTTTACATCCTCCAGCATGTTACAGAATTGTTCTAAAGCACAGAGAGTTAAGCTGCAGTGGAACGAGAAGCTTGGGATCTCTTTATGACACAGTAACTGTTCTCATGTCAATGACAAAATGGCAGAAGAGCCAAACACAGGTGACAGGAGTCCCAGCACAGCATTCTGTTTGTGCAACCTTTATTAAATGGAGCTGTTGGCTACCACCTATGGTTTTGTAGTTGTGCCTCCCACTGAGCACACATTTGATCTTTCAATTAATTAGGTGCACCTTGGCTACAAGCCACAATCAGGCGTACATATTTCAAATCTTAAACTGGGTTCCTCCTAAGATGAAAGCAGAATGTTTCAAAGTGTAGCATAAATCCTCATGTCATCTTTTTGGAAAAATGAATGACATTAACAATATTAATTTATTGATAAAATCAAAAACATTATAAGGAAATGATACACTTCAACTCTTAGTTTTAATTTGTGTTTTTATGAGAAGTTTTTTATTGGAGTAATGTGGCAGTGATCTTTTTGAGCAGATCTTTAATTAGAATAAATTAATTCCATCCCTTTGGCATTAAGAAAACAAAAAATTAGACTCCTAAATATATTGTCTCTAAAATGCTTAAAAGTCTGCCTACATACTTGCTGAGATGGAGACATGGCACTGCTTTCAGTATTTCTTAAAATGATTCAATATTCTATGGGACAAGTAGCATTTAATTGCTATTTTATCTAAGACCTGTGTCATCAACCTCCTTTTAAAAGAGGTTCCAACTGTCTGAGTTGCCTGTTTATTCTCCTTCTCTGACTTTCTTCCAAACATGTGTCTTTCATCTCTGTAGTAAGCAATGAATAACCAGCCAAGACGGTCTCCCCCACTTTACCCCTTTTCTCTGTGCTAAGGTAGTCCCAGCGTGTTATCTTTCCTTTCTCCATAGTGGCTAGAGTACTGCCAGCATGTGGAACACCAACAACTCATTTCCAACCTTCAGCCACATAATTAACAGCAAAGATGAATGGATGGAACAAAGATCCATTTGTACAGCCTTGGTGGCTCTCTTTGTATGTTATCTAGGATGGATGATCTATATTTTTATATTCTTGCTCATTTACTTACCTTAATAGGTGTCCTGGTAAATTTATAGTAGCCAGACATTTGTCCATCAGTTCTGTGGTATAGATCATTCTTTGTTTAAACTAGTCTATGCAAGGCTGTGAGATTCACTGGGGACTAGCAAAAAATGATCCCTGAAGAATATAATTTGAATTGTCCTTTCTATGTTATCTCTTATCAATTATCTTTAATAAACCTTCTAGACTTTTTCCTTTAGATTTTTTGTTATTATATTAGGAAGAACTTACTAATGCTAATGCACTCTTATTATAACAAGTAAAAACAAGCCTTTATAAAGGGAAGTTAATAATTCCCTCTGCCTCCCATCTCCTTAAATAGACTACTAAAGCTAACAGCCAAGGATATATGTTTGTATCTCCATTTCTATGGATACATACATATCCATGTATGTATATATACATACAAATACACATATGTATGCATACAAATATATGTATGTATATACCCATGTGTTAGTATTTTTACAAAACAGAAATAATATATATTCTTCACAGTTATTTTTTATTTAAAACTCTATCCATTCAGAATTAGTCACTGCATATCTCTATGTGCCAAGCACTGTTCTAGGCACTAAGGATGTGATGGTTAGCAAGATGGATGACTTACTGCTGTCCTAAAGCTTACATGTTAGTGAGTCATGGATACCCCTTACGTCAGTAGACACAGAACCAGTTGATTTAACAAATGGCCACATAATCTTCTAAATTTCCTTTCCTACTGATAGACTTTTATGAGTTTTTCACTTTTATTGTTATTGCCAACAGTGCTATTATATTAAGCATCCTTGAATAGCTATTCTTATGTACCAGTGCTTCTATCTTTAATAGGGTAGATTTTTAAAAATGGGAATATCTGGAGAAAATAAACACATACTTTTCATTTGAATAAACATTGTAAATAACTTCAAAAAAGGTTATAGTGTCCTTAGGTGCCATATTGCCCTGTCCACATATCCACCAAAAATGAAGGCGTGCTGTTCCTTTTATCCTGCTTAGTAGCCCTCTTTTATCATTCACAAATTGCTATTTGTGGAGAAGAAATGCTATTTTGAATATAAATTACATTTTAGTAGTTACTAGTGAGAGGGAGCACTTTTTCATGTTTATTAGCCATTTGCATTCCTCTAGACTTGTTGGGCTTTTTTCTCTCTGTTTCTTTATTTTCTTTGTTTCTTCACATATAAGGGATAATATATAATCCCTGTGTGTCTTTGGTGTGTTGTTGCAGATATTTCCCCAAATTCATCATTTGTCTTTTTCATTTTACTTTTTGGCATATTTTTCCACATAAAATTCTAAATTCCTTATGTGGTTAAATTGTTTAATATTTACTCTCTGACTTCTAAGTTTTTTCTCTTACTTAAGAAGGTCTTCCCTACCTCAAGGTTGTTGAGATACTATCCTAAAATTTCTTATTATTTCTTTTTTAGACTTTGATAATTACTGTATTAAGATTTTTTTGTTTATATACATGGTGTGGGGTTGGGTTTCAGCTTCATTTTTTTCCAGATTGGTGGCTAATTATGCTAGTGTCAGCTATTACATAGTCCCTCACTCCCTCCTAACAGAATTTCTACCTTGCCGTATAGAGTCCCAGGCATACTTGGATAACAGCCTATCCCTCCTGTTAGGTTTCATGGACCTTCTGGATTTCTCAAAGTTCTATAATACAACCAAAGGAAGTTAGTGAGCAATTGAGAGTCTTGAAGTGTAGTGGTAAGTTCCTTGTCATCAATTTCTCAATAATAAATGAGAACTCTAATGCTATTTCATCAGGACTGGTGAATGATGATAGAAGAGCTGTTACTGAACTTTCTTCTGATGAAATTTCTGTATTAATAAACATAGTTCATGTGAAACTCTGAATTCTCTGTAGTTTGTTCTGAACATAATTTAAAAAGCTTACACTTGCTCATATTATAATGTTATATTCTTTATAATCAAGTTAATATTAACCAGGGACATTGAGACTATTTATTTATTTCTAACATGCCTTATAATTGATTAAATTGACATTCACTCTTTTTTAAGCCTATCACACCATAAAAATCACATGGAAGCTAGACACTGGAAAGAGTGAAAAGCCAGAAAAATTCTTCTCTGCAAAAATTGGCAAGCTCTACATCTTAAAAACTCTTTAGTTCAATATTTCTCAAACTGTGTGCTGTGGAATACTAGATCCATAGCATATAAGTTTGTTTTATATACAAAAGAGGTTCTGTGTCAAAAAGTTTGGCAAGTGTTAGATCAAACATACTTGACAATTTTTAGTGCAGGACGTCTCAGAGCCTTTGGTTTAATCTTGTGGACTATAGATCTCCATAGGGCCATATGGTATGCAGTGTTTCCTAAACTTATTTGACTTTAATTATTTTCCCCCACCCATGTTATATTTACAGAGCTGATGTCTCATAGAATATACTTTGGGAATGCAGCTCAAGCTTATTCTTATCGCTCATCATAAGTTTCCATCTTCCCTCAAAGGAAGGAAATGTAAATTTGAAATAATAGGAATAACTGAATGATTTTGTGCATGAGAAAAATCACTGATAAAAACTCCTGATGAACTACTGGCTTTTCACATAACTCAATCAAAACTTCATGCTTTTCTAGGTGGGCCTTGTACCATACCTATTCTGCTTTCAGAGCCATCACTAAGTAGTCTTCCCAATGATGGCCTTTACATTGTTGCTTACCTTCCCAAACTCTAAAAGAAAGACATTACTTTCCTTCTAGTGTTGTATTCTCTTCATTTTTTTTTCCTCCCTAGGGGATCTTCTAAACACATTATGAGCATTGAATGTTTGTGAGAGCAATTGCTTATGAAGGCTTATATTCTGCTATTTGAAATCTATTTGTGCTGTAATAGGGAAAACTGCTATAGGAATCTGTACATAAAGGATTGATTTTGCTTCTTTACTCTTTTAAATCAGTATTTTAATCAATTCTACTGTCTTTTGAACTTTCTCTAACCCAATTCTATCCTACTGGCAGTCAGTTGGTTAAAAGTCAGTGCTTTTCTGGTGTGAGTATTCATTGGTTCTGCAATTTAGCACTTTTTATTTTTCTCCAGATAGATGGTGACAAAAATGGTCAAATAATTAACTTGCCTATCCTGGTTGTCCTATACAATGCAGTAGCAAATTCACATGGAGAAGGTGGGCTGACTCTTAATTCTCCCATCAAAAATATATTAACATTTAGCATGTTTTAGTATTTTCATGAAAATAAGTACTGAGGTCTAGAAAACCAGTAAATTCTTTTCTCCTTTTCTGTCTCTCTGTTTCCTGCTTTCCTTCCCCTCCCCCTCTCTCCAATATTCATTTCTTTCTTAAATTATGCTGTTCATTGACATAAGACTTGTGCTGCCACTTTGATAGAGAAGCCGGAAGAGAGAGAGTGCGGCATTAGGGAAGCAGTAGGTTGTGCATATGAAATTTAACAAACAGGGGCTGGTCCCTCATTTCATTTTAGAAGAAAAGAACTGACAATGGTAGAAACATTATTTCATATCTATTCTCAATAGAGTTATGTAGAAAGAAGAATGTTCCACACTATTTTCTCTTTATGTGCTTCTTGGAAGAACGCTTGCTGGCTTTACTGGCAACAGCTTGTCATTGACAAACCCCTCTTAATTGTTCTTAACTCTGTTAGTATTTCTTGTCCATAGATAGTGTTTGTTAGACTACTCTCCTCCCCTGTTTTAGTTATCTTTTTCATTTATCCTGTGAGGAAACGTTTTAAACAAGGACATCTATTTATGTTTCAAACACAATTTGCTCTATGATTAGTTTTCTTTTCCAGCTTTGCTGGTGTCAGAGTACAGGTAGGATAGCATTTATAAACAGAAGGAATTTTTCGCTATCTTACTAATTCACGGTAATATACCATGGGTCAGGAAACTTGTGTTTTATTTCTGGCTCTGCCTGGTACTTACTTGCTTTTTTTCTTTTTAAGAAGTCATTGGCAATAATAATTTTTAATCTATACATCTCACAAATCTATATGACTGATATGCAAAACATGGGATATTGAATAGAAAAGAAAGGATTTTAAAAGCTGTAATAAGATACTAATAGAGATCTTACATACAGTATTGCTTTCTGGAATTATTTATTGATCATTTATTCATTAAAGTGATCAGCATCTAGAATGTGCTGGGCACTGTACTACATGATGTAGATGCAATAATAAATGATACAAATTCTTGTCTTAGGACAAAATATACATCATCAGGATTTGCTGAATCACCAACTTAAAATTATTATAAAATTTTTCCTGATCTAATTTTGTGAGTTCACCTAAGTTTTAATAGTTTTCCAATTGATCAAGTCCATTTGCTTATTTTACTGGTCGAGGGAAAGTTGAAATTGCTAAATTTAAATAATGAAGTCAATATCCAGTTAATGTCTTGATTTCTGTGACTTGTCCATATTTTACCTCGTTGCTAATAATGATACCAACTTTTATTTATTGAGTACTACTCTTTTTTCTATTTAGTATCTTAGCTTGTCCCGTTTGTGTTTTGGGCCCATTCTTCAATTTTCTTTGATTGACTTTGATACCTTTGGTTCAGACTGCCTTGTTACTGGCTTCATTTTCTCCCTATCACAAATTATGTATTTCATCTGTCTTCAGTTTTTTTTTTTCCAGTGGAGAATTTTAGTTTCCACTCAATATTGAATATTTCCTTTCTTTTTTTGGTCAAGGTATATGATAAAACATTGAGTTAAATGTTTTTGGAGCTGAGTGAGAGTCCATGTAATCTGCCTTCATTTCTCTGTGTGTATGTATGTTTGTGCATGCAGCTTACACCCTCAATTTACCAAAACAATCTTGTCATAGATACTTCCTGAAGGTCATGCAGCACATATAAATTAAATCCATCTATCATAGGTTTCTTTTACTTGAAAGTACTCCTTGAAGATACTTAGAAGAATTTCCATGAATAATTTGAAAATTGTTGCTTTAGGAAATGTGCTCATTTAAGAGTCTTCTAGAATTATTTCCTCCTGTTCTGAAGAGATTATTGGCTTTGATAGGGTCTTCTTTATAATTGGGACAGTTACTCTTAGTTTGCTAAATGTATTTGTGAGGAAATTGTCACATTCAGTGTTATAATACAAACCTAAACTTGTAAGACTTACAGTGAAGGAAAAATAATCTCTTCATGGGAGGGATAACTGGATACTACTAGCATTATCTCTTACATTATCAGGGAAATTTTGGTTTCAAATGACAGAAACTCAACTGGAACTAAATTACGCAAAAGAATGACTTATTGAAAAGATCCTGATATAATTCTGAGAATCGTTGTAATTGAAGAACACTCAAGGTTTGGAAGGCAGGAACTTGGGAAAGTCCTTTAGGGGTTTTACTAGTTAAGATATCAGTTTACCTATTTTAATAGCATGGCTTAAATAAGACAGATTTATTTATCTCTTATGTAAAAGCATGAGTGAGTAGACAGTCCAGGGGGAGGAAGTCACCTGATCTGTGTTATCCAGAGTCCAAAGTTCTTTCTATCTGATTGTCCACCATACCTAACCATGGTATATTTTCTGTGTGATTTATTCTGGATCACTTCCTGTCAGGTCTAAGCTGCAGCTGCTGGAGCTTGGGAATTGGGAAAATGGAGTAAGCTGTTTCCTTATAAGAAAGTGACACAGAAATTATTTATGTCACTTTTGCTGCCATGTCTTTGTCTGAGCTTAGTCATGACACTGCAAGAGAGGCTAGAAAACAGTCTCTAGCTGGTAAGCCATATGCCCCACTAAAACTTGTGGGCTCTATTATGAAAAGGAAGAATGGGACAAAGGAGAGCAGGAACAAATTGCAGATTTCACCACAGGAGTAGCAACCCTTGAACGTGGTCAAGATTCCATCTTTGGCACTTTTGTCTCCTTATCTCCACCAATGAGCTTCATTCTGTTCTACTGCAGGATACAGAGCAGGAGATACGGTTATCAGTGGCTCTGTGTTTATACTTCCTCAGCATCAAGGTCAATATCATCTCCAACAAGTAGACTCAATTCTTTTTTTGTCCCTGGTACATTGCCCAAGGAGGCTCTGGCTACAGAGGAAGGTGGAGTTCTAGTTAAGGGTATCATTCATTTTATTTAACACATATATATTGAGCACCCATGTGCCAGGCAGTATCATTGATCTGAACCAAATCTGACCTGGTATCTATTTTTGTAAATAAACTTTTATTGGAACATAGTCACACCCATTTGTTTTCATATTGTTTGTGGCTGCTTTTGTGCTACAACAGCAGAGTTGAGTAGTTATGACAGAAATAGTATGTTTTTGAAGTCTAAAATATTTATTATGTGGCCCTTAATGGGAAAAGTTTGCCAACCCACTGTTCTAAGTGTTAGGGATGTGATGGTGATCAAGATGTGCAAAATCTCCATCCTTTTGGAACAAATATACGTAGGATTTGCCCTCTGAGATCCATTTTTTATGGGTGATTCCTACCTCTTACTAGGGTGTTTGATAGCAAATAATTTGTCTGTTCATTATCCACATAGATTTTCAGGTCTCTTTGGGATAGCCCTGCATGACATGGTATGTCCATACAAGGAGAGTTATGTATGCCATTAAAACCCCAGTTCAACATCCTTATGAACTTATAGAAAGAAATTTCAAGTCATCAAAATGACTTTTGTACCTTCGGTTATGTCTTGTACTTGGTTCCTGGTCCTTCTTGGGCCATGGATAATTTGAGCTGTCATTTTGTTGTGTGATCTATTTATATGGCTGTTTTCTTGCTTCTCACTATTTTCCATCTGGCTTGTTTCATTTTCTTGCTCTTTATTTTCATAGCATTTGAATTATTTTCATAATGGGTGTATTACCTATGGCTGAAACTGATATTCTTTTTTTCTCATTTAAATATCTCCACCTTCTCCAGTTAACTCTTCATTTTTTCTTAACATTTTATAGAGGTGAATTCAGAATGTAGAAATTCTTTCAGTTAGATTGAGGTTACTCATTACAGGTCTCACTCAATCTGCAAAGTAATGCAGTACATTAGTTTAACGCTCATATGTCCTCCACTGCAGGATGACATCCCGCCAACATCTGATTGTAAAGTATCAAGATTGGAGCCTTCCTGTAATACAGCCATTGTGAGTGCAGAACTTGTCTGTCTAGAAATATGCTGCCATCAGTAGGTGGATAATTAATATAAAGGGAAGTAATGAGGTAGGGGGTAAAGGTACAAGACTCTCATGGCAGGAGAAATTTATGATGGGAGAACTTTATAATGAGAACAAAGTGTACATTAGTAAATTTATCAAAGGGTCAAAATGGAAAACATAGAACAATTTTCTGGTGTTGAGAGAAAAGGACAGTTTTTGAAATTAAATGACCTGAATCCTAATACCAACCCTCCATCAACATGCCTTTTGCCTTGGTTTACATAACTTAATTGAGGAACTGAGTTACATTGATATTCCATAAAGTATGCCCTACACATGTTCTATAAAAAAAGGGATTAGTAGTTTAAAAAGCTTAAGAAATGCTGCAGAGTATATTTCTCTCTTGGAAAGTTGTTTCAAAAAGTCTTGCAGTAGGAGGGAGAGTGTAGCTCAGTGGTAGTGTGTGTGCCTAGCATGCTGAGGTCCTAGGTTCAACCCCCAATACCTTCATTAAAACAAACAAACAAACCTAATTACAAATTTTTTTAAAAAACCCCAGTACTTGGTAAAACTTAAAAAAAAACAAAAGTCTTACAGTAAAGACACCTATCTAATTTTGTTTGACTCAGGTCTTAAACTTTTGACCAAGGGATGCCCTTTTGGAGAAGAATGAAAGGGGTAACATATTTTAACAAACTGGAGAACTAGTGTTTATGAAATTATTTTCTGGAACTCTGAAATATAGTCTTTAGTGTGTCTTTTCAAATTCAAAACTCTTACAATTGTAAATATTAATTGTATTTCTACATGTATTTGCCATTCTATTTTTACTGACCTTCAGTGTTGACACCAAACCACCTGAGAGTTTGATGTACCTACATAATATGTAATACTGGGGGTGGAAAGTATATTTATATTCCCTACAAACAAATACAGCCCAGTACTATCAAATTTACAGTTTGAGGCTCTTCCAACTGGTTTTCTGGCGTGTATAACTTATGTTCCCTGTCAAGCTAAAGTAGAACCTGCTTTACCCATAGCTTATTAGAAGGTTTAATGACAATAATTTTCTGTGAAGTTAACTAAATTACAGTTTTACTTGCAATTGTGTGTGCATTGTAACATCCCAGAAGTCTTGTTGTTAGTAATAGAAAGTAGTGTTCAGAATGTTTGTTTTACTGTTTATGGAGTTTTCTGTAAAGATCTGCCTCAGCACACTGTTTTCTTCTTTTTTCCTAACTCTTTTAGGAATAGTTAATTTAGAGCTTTATCCTTAATTCTGTGAATGCTAACATGTATGAACTTACTCTTTTGTGTTAATTTGTGAAAGCACATACAAGGAGGACCTTCCTGATTTTGTTTGTGCAGCCACAGTTCAAGACTGTAAATGGTACACAGTGTTGTTTTAGAGTAAGCACACTGAAGCTACTTGTATTATGGGTATCGAGAGATGAAGAACTTTCCAATTTCTACCCACCATCAAAATAAGAAATTAGAATTGGTGGAGGAGTTCTTCATCAGCTTTTAAGGCAGTGAAGTTGAACCTGTTCAACTTATTACCCTCAAGTTTTACCCATAATCGAGAAGTAAGAAATTATCCTTGTTAGGTAAGAAGATATCTTCCTGCAGAATTGAATAAATGAGCAATTTAACAAAATGCCACTGTAGTATGACGGATTACCAAGGACTTTCAGAAATGAGACACTGTACTATGAATGAACTCTATTAGGAAAGAAATGGAAGAAGAAATATCTTGTGCAGAAACACTGAACTGAGTCCTTCTCTCATACAAGAGTTGTTAATGGTTCCAGTAAGCACTGAAAGGAAATTTTAATAGTATAAGCTGGCCTCGTTTATGGAATTTTCAACTGGCACATTCTTCCAGCTTTTAGTAAAAAATGTAACTGTTAGTGGCTTAAATTGAAATTTTTGACAGACATTTCACCAAATGTCTTTTCCCTCTTTGTTAAAGACAAAGTACAGATCTTTAGCTGACCCAGAGGCCCCTTTTCTTTCAGAAAGTGCTTTTCATTTATTGCAGGGCTGCCTTGGTGGTGATTATGAACCTGGACAGTATGTTAAATTGGTCAAGAAAAATCAGTCACTTATTATTGTAATCTGAAAGTGGGAAGGAGCAGAAACATCCCATAGAAACTTACTCTCAAGGGGATTCGTGGCATGGTGGTGTAAATAATTGGAACTTCATTTTCCATCCCCATCACTTTCTAGTTGCATCATCTCAAGACAATTACTTCATTTCTCTTTGCTTCAGTTTTCTTATCTATAAAATGGGGATTATGAAAATGCCCCCTCTTCCCCCAGCAGAGTTGTTGTCAGGATCAAAAGAGGCAGTATATGTGAAGTACTGGGAATATTATTGTCACTCAGAAATGTGAGGTGCAGTTATCAGTGGTTGCAGAGATTGCAATGGTTTTCATCAAGTTTGTTAATCAGGGAAGTATATATCCAGTTGGTTCATCAGCAGAATCTTTGTAGGCCCTTGAAAAAACAATCTTACGTTGTTTTCTCAAAGATAAAGCCAATACAATTGTTGAAATTGCAGCAGCAGCAATTTTCTTCATGGTTATAATGTTATATTGCACCTAGGTTCTTAAATATATCTTTTAGTTTCAGCTTATTATGGTTTAAGAACATCAGGAAGAGGAAGAAGAACCAGCATGAGGTTGATGGTTGAGTGGCAACTGTAATCTTCCATGTAAGAGAATCTTTGCTAATCTAAAAGCTACCTTCTGGTTATGCAAAAGTTTAATGAAATATAGGCACAAAGTGGTGTTTTCTATCCAACAAAGAATAAGTGCAGTCGCAGAATTTAAGCATGTTGAGTTATTCTTTCCAAAATCAACCACCTAAGGACCAAGGAATACGATTTAAAACAAAATTTCTATGCATTCTTTTTTTGAGTGAACAAAACAGCTTGTGTAGCTAAACAGGGTAGCTGCAGTGTAATTTGGTAATGTTTCTATTTGTTGAAGAAATGCCGGATATTTTCAGGAATGGCAAGAAGCAAAACATAGCTCTCATCTGTATGCAGCATAGTCATAACACAAAATTATGAGCTCAGAGATATGATTTCTGAAAAGATTGAATTAACATTGTGAAAATAGGGCCCCCTCATTTGCATAAATCTGGGGAATGCCATAGCATGACAAAGCTAGCAATTTATTTTGCTGTAGGGAAGAGTGAGTTTGTAGGGACCTCTATAGCTCTGGCTCCCTGATTGAAGTCAGGAGTGGGAGTTCACTCTTTTTAGGAGGGCCTGAGAATCGGTATAGTTTACTCTCAACTCAAAGCTCACCTGAAATAAAAAGAAATACCTTTAGAAATTCTGCTTGAAAAATGTTGAGTATCTTTTGACAGATAGCTCTCTGTAGTGAAAATTCCTCTGGGAGAGAAGAGTGTAATTGTCTGTTTGACACAAAAACGATTGTAGCCTTTCTAGCTAACTATGGTTACCCCCAGGTGACCTCTGATTCCTTGAGCTTTCAAGAAGGAGACCCTGACCTGGAGGGAATCAAAGCTTTTCGTTGGAAACCAGGAACCTGCTGACACGTTCCTGGGGTCAGATGATCATTTTATATCCAGTCTTAACTGAAAAAAAAAAAAATCACTGATATTCACAAAGCCAGCAAGCTGGTGTCTCTTCTTAGATGGCTGATGTGTTGCTCTCAGGACTTTCCTGTGCTGTAACTCTTTTTCTTAACTAATGCATATTAACTGTTAAAGGTGCAGGAATGGAGGAGCAGAGTCATAGGTATGGAATGTAAAAAGATGAAATGACAGCCGTAATGTTATATTGTGAAGCTGGAAGGAAGAGGAAGTGGACACAATATAAACAAAGGTACATTTAGGTGTCCTCCTCTGCAGTCAGGAGATCAGCTCTGTGGGACTGGGATGCATTCTACATAAGAAACATGATCTGACCCAATGCATGGCTAGAAGAGTTTGATTTAGAAAGGTGTTGTCTAAAAAGCCAGAAGAGATTGATCTAAGTGGGAAAAAGGGTCTTTGGAATGAAAAACACTGAGTTTGAAAGAGTTTGTTTTCTGCCTGCTGAGATGGGGGCTCCCACTTTCACCGCAGGTGATTGATACTGCAACTACAGGGTCCTGTTCTACACTGAGCCTTCTCATATAATGTGAGTTGTATTTTCCCCATTCTTTCTGTAGCCCAGAGATCTGAGCCAGTCTGTGCAACATTCATAAAAATAAAAGTTAAAAATCAAAGTTAACAATTAAGGTGAATAAAAATTTCTTTTCCTTCCACTGAAACAGTCCCCCCTCATTAAATTAACAATTACACAAACAAACAAACACAATAACACACAACTTACATGGATTCTGAAAACCACAGAATGCAGGTGAAAATGGCTAATTTGTTCAGTATAGACCAGGTAGAATTGATTCTGAAGCCCTGAATAATTCATAGTCTCACATCTTATGGAGCATGCAGTTTATAACTGAGACAATAAGTGCTGAAAAAAGCCCAGAGTGTTATAGAAGAAAAGAGGATGGGGCAGTTAATTTTTAGCTGTAGGAAGGCCAGTAGGGAAAACTCTTTAGAGAAGAGGACATTAGAACTGGACAATTAGGAATGAATGTGATTCTGTTTGTTAAAGAGAAAAGAAGTGATAGGCGTTCCAAGAGAGGGACCAGATAAGTAGGAACAGTATGTTGTGAATGTTCATGGTGTGTTCAGGGAAAATTAAATAGGTCAGTATGGCTAGCATAGAGTACATGAGTAGAAGGGGCTAGTGATATATAGTTGGAAGGCAAGTTGAAATTATATCATAAAGGGTGTTTGTAAGTCATTCATGCTGTTGGGTTTTGGATTTCATTAAACACTCAAAGGGTTTTAGAGCAGGGCAGTGCTATGTTCAATCTTTGCAGAGTAAAGGATACATCTGGGATGGAGAAACCTGGAGAAAGGGAAATGGATTAAGAAGCTATTGTTATAGCCTAGATCAGAGAATATGTAGGCATAGTAAAGTAGGAAGAGGAGATGGATTTGAACAATATTTTAATAGGATAATCAGTTGGGCTTGGTAATTGGCTGGATGTGGAAAGTGAATTAAAGAAATGAGTCCAAAATGACCTTCAGGTTTCTATCTTGGGGGTTTGGGGTGGACATATCATTCGCAAAGGTTCGGAACATACATGGAGGGAAACAGGGATTTAGGGGAATGTTGATTTCAGTTTTGGACATGATGAATTTTTGATGCTTACTGGATGGTTAGGTGAAAATGTTTAGTAGGTAATTGGAAGGTGAATTTAGAATCCAGGGGAAATCAGAAGTGAAGAAATGATTTGGATGCCACTTAAATAATGGAAAGTTGAGACAGTGAGAGGTAATGAAACCACCCAGAGAGAAGGTATAGGGAAGAAGCAGAAGTACATTAGGGAGGCACCCCGATGAACATCTAATATTTGCTGGGCAATGTCTAAGGAAGAGGAGCCAGGGAAGGAGATTTAAGAGAAGAATGAAAGGCAATAGGAGAACAAGGATAAATTAATGTTTTGGAGAGTAATATAGAAACGAGTTTCAAGAAACAGAGAGTAGTCAATAATGACAGATATTTTAAACAAATCATATTGAATAAAAGCTTCTTTCTGTGTTTTCCCAACTGTGCTTAGCTACCCAGTGGGCCATGGCTAGCTTATACTGTTCATGTCTATGAAAGAAAGAGGGCTTGGGGAGCGAAGGTGACCTTTGTGTGCAGTAGACAAATGAGCCCCTCCCTCCAGTTGAAGGCAGTGCTTAGAGCTTGGCAAGCAGCACTTTTTTTTACCTCCTTGCCTGAGCAGTCTTGTGCAGGGTGCATGCTGCAAAACCATATGTAGCTCTGGCTAACAGGGGCAGAGGCAGTAAGTAAATTAATGGTTGTGGATCAGCACAAGGATCTAGGAGAAGGGGATGAAGGAATTAAGGTAATGCTGAGTATTTACTTAAAGTTGTTGCCCTTGGGCCCAAGAATGATAGGGAATAATGTGAAGAGAAGAGACTGGCCAGCTTGAGGGTATTAGTTAGGAAGTCAGTAGAGATCCTGATGAAATCAAAGAGCAGAGTTTCTGAAGATTGGTAGGGGTGAAAGGATTGATTAGAAAATCAATGGGAATGGATTTTGGAGTAGAAGTAAGGGTTTGACGTGAAGGATGTCATGAAATAATGGGGCCAAGGTGTTGGGTGGTTTCATCAAAATATATGTTGAAAACACTTGTCAGTTAAGTCAGAAAGACAACTATGATCCTTAAGGAATGGGAGGGAACAATGGGAGGGTCAGTAAATGATAATGAGGTTGGAAAGAGGGTGGTATGACATGATGTCATAAGACTTCAGCTGGTGGCTAAGCAGAAAAAGAACTTTTTTTTTTTTTTTCTGCATGACTAGTTCAATTTATAACAACAACTCTTTGGGTAACTAAAAATTCTTAGTCTGGCTGTTTTGTTTGGCTATGATGAGTAAAACACAATAGACCAGAGAAAGGCAATAGTAGAGGAAACCATGGGTTTAAAAATTATAACCAGAAAAGTAGGTGGGTTCAGGAAAAATGAAAAAATTTATTGCTATAATAGAAGAGTAACCAGTCCAAAGGTACACACCTTTTAATACTATTTCCTTAGGTGGCAAAACTGAGAGTGAGAATTTTATGCATTTCACCTTGGAGGGAATTTCAGCTCCACTAGGCTTTTTGACCAAATCGTCAGAACTGTAAGAAAGCCTAGCATAACCCTGAATTTTGTTACTGGGAAAATTTGGTATACCATCAGTATTGTGCTCTAACTTATTGATTCAATGCTTAAGAACTTCAACTACCAGTTTTCAATTCCTCCTTAAGATCTTTAATCTGGATCTTTATTTGAGAGAGCTGAAAGCTTTGAGATTACCTTGTTTTTCAAGAAGGTACACACCTGAAATATGTATTGATATGAGAAGAAAAGAAGGATATATACATATTTTTACAGTCAAATAAAATATTTGAAATTCTTTATTCCTCTCTGCTGCTAAGGTTTTAAGAGTGAAAGTGCCAATGACAAAACAACAACAAAAGAAGTGTCAAAAGACCTCAGTTTTTTATTCATTTGTGTTCTCTAAAACTCAGTGGTGTAACTGGTAAAAAGTGGTTCTGATACAGAACTTGGTGTGGTTTTCCACTATTGTATACCTCTATTCACAATAAAATGAGCTCCTCTCTTTTGTCGTTGGAGTGGAGGAAATGGATGCATTTGGCTAAGTAGGGTGTGGGCCATGGTTGGGTGATTGAAAGCCAGCACTTTGGAGAGCAAGGGGTCAAATGGGGTTGGGAAGAGAGAGCTGTCCCTTTCTAGGGACACAACCTCCTTCAAAGCTGTGCTGATCAGGAAGCGTCGTAAGACCTACTCTGAACTCTGCAATGCCTTCATTCCATTGGCTTTGACTTAGTAAAAGTGGACTAGAAGTAGCCTTTCTAAGCTATTTATATTTATTATAGAACTCTTTAACATAATTACAGCTTTCACAATACCCACTATCAAGTCTAGTTGAACCAAACCTTCCTACTCGTGCACACACTGCACATCTGTATGCACTTACACATCTCTTTGGAAGTAAGACAGTTTAAGGATAAGGTACTATCTGTCCAAATGGGTGTTTTGCAGTGGTTCCTTTGTATGGTTGCTTTGGCGATCACAATAGAGGAGATTTCAAAAGAGACTCTAATCAGTGTAAAGTTTGGAGCCTCTGTCCACAGACTTGACCTTCATTAGTATTTGGACTATGAAGAGATAGCATGGAAGTTCAGGGTTCTTATTTTTGGTAAACCCTAATATGTTGTTCCTAGATATGGTTACTGCATGTATAGCTCTGCTACCACCATTCACGTGGCTTATTTTCCACATATGCAAATTAAACAACCTGGTCTTAGAGTTACAACCTCTCTCTCTCTCTGGTTCCCCTCTTTTCCCTAATCTCACATACCACAGCTTCCAAGGGGCAGAGAGGGGTAATCATTTTCTATGCGTAGGCTGTGGTGAGAGGAAGTTGCCCTCAGGTCTGGCTCCTTAAGCCTCTAGGAAGAGACCTCAATGTTCTAGAAACATACAAGGCATTTTCCAGGAGTTCTTCATCCCAGTTTCTGCTGCCTATCCTTATAACCTGGAGACCTGGATGTATGTATGATTGTTTTTGATATTAACTTAACATATGCAGTGCAATTATTTATTTACTAGACCTTGAGGACCTTGAGAGCAGGTATTGATTTATCTTTGTCTTTTCATCCCCTCTTATAGTGCTTGGGACCAATAGATGTTTAGTAATTTTGCTGAATTAAATTTAATCCCAAACCCCATTCCTTGAGAAGATTAAGTTGAGGCAAAGACGGTAACGATGATGATGATAAACTGTTGAGTATTTGCTCTGCTCTAGGTGCTATTCCAATTGTATACATACTGGCTTATTTGAACAACAATTTATAAAATAGGTTACTATTTCCTCCATTTTAAAGATGAGGAACTTGAGGCTAATTAACCTGCCTAACGTCATTTATCTAATAAGTGATAGATCTGGATTGGCTTAAATGGTCTGGCTCCAAAGTCCAAGCCCCAAACTGAGTGCTAAATTACCTCTCAAGAGTGGAAAGGATGAGTGGAGAAGGTAGACAAACAACTTCAGTATTTAACACTCCGCCCGGCCCTGGCCCCATCCTGGAATGGATTATTGGTCCCATCTCCCTTTTTTTCTCCCATATCTAGTTGTTCTTCCTTCATCATGTGACCTAGAGCAAGTCCATCCCATCTTAAATAGATAAACAAACTTCTCTTAACCATGCACCACCTTTCTATAGTTTTGCAGTGTCCATGAGAAAAACAAAACCTGTTGCTTCTGGGCACCCAATTTTCCTGAGCTGAGACCTAGAGAAATGTGTGTGATCAATCCTTATAAAGGGATACTGTGTGAGACAGTAGACATATCTTCCAGGATATGTCCACAGTGACTATATTGTAGGATGTTCTTATAGTGTCCCTTAATGTGGTCTGGAGTTATAAAGACAAAGTAGTGTTCATTAAAAGCAATTTTAAGGTGGAATAAAAACAATGTGTTCTGAATTTGTAGCTCCCTACTGATTGCTTGTACTGAATGCCTGGTTCATTGTTACTTATCTGGATCTATATTGCTCTCAATGGCTGGAACATTTATTATTTTACTGGTTGTTTGGCATTACTATATAAATGCCAATGCAGGCCCTTAAGTTCCTGGTTTCAATTAAGATAGAGATCAAGCTGGGATATTCTGTTGGGTGTGTGGCATCCTTGATGCAGTGGAATCGAGAAGTGTCTTAAACAAATGTGACTCAAAAGTAGCTGTTTTCTTTTCTTTTCTTTCTTTCTTTTTTTTGTATCCTCTAAAATTAAAATATCAACTGAAATGTCCTCCCACAGGTTTACTCTCTGTCCAAATACAGTACCCAAACCCACATATCTGTGTGCCCAAGGGAAGGGGGACGTGGGGGGAGAGACTCGTCAGAAGATATTACTTGCTGCTGTGATCTTCAGAGGCTTAAATGAGTAAAGGGATTTATTTATTTATTTTTATTATTAAGAAGGATAGAAATAGCTGATGTGGCAGCTAATAGAGGAATATCTGGAGGCAAGAAAATCATGAAATTACTAGAGAAAGGGGCTCTAGCGATTCTAATTTTAATATATTTTTTTCCTTTCTAGTGATATATATAAAGAGCTGGCATGATTTGGATATCCATCTGACTTCTAGACTCCTGATTCTACAAGTTTGGAAATTTATGATTTATTTTTATTTCTCTAATAGAATAGACAAGTGTCTGGGAGGAAACTTTTATGAATCCTGTCCAGAAAGGTTCAATAAACTCCGTTTTGCTTACTGACATGAAGAGAGGGAAAATATAGCTTTTTCTTGTAATGATTTCCCCAGCTGAAAGAAAAATTAAATAAGAAAAATTCCAAAATACCAAATGTGATAAACATGGCAGATGGGAGCAAGTCTGATGGACTCTTTCCCTTCACTTATGAAGGAACCTATATTAATAACTTATTTGGAAGAATGTTGTATGGAAAACTTCATGTAGTTTGTTTAGTTAAAAGGTGTAGAGGAAGCACCAAAATGCCAACTAAAAACTGTTACATGTCAATTCAATGTCAATCAAGTGAAACAATTATCAACACTCAGCCATAAAAAAGAAAAAAATTAGCCATTTGCAGAAATGTGGATGGACCTAGAGATTGTCATTCTAAGTGAAGTAAGCCAGAAATAGAAAGAAAAATACCACATGGTATCACTCATATGTGAAATCTAAAAAAAGAAAGAAAAGGACACTAATGAACTCATTTACAAAACAGAAACAGACTTGCAGACATAGTAAACAATTTACTTTGCTCTTCAATAATTTGAATTTTATACTTAAAATCACAATTTCTACTTTAATAATTCAATCTGCAAAATAAAATATTATAAATTAGCTTTAAAAGGGCAAAAGTAGGTAAATTATTTGCAGGATAAATAAGCTTTAATAAGTTGGAAACAAATTTTATGTTACCCAGCTAGAGACTCTGCCACCCATATGTTCATAAAAACACTGTGGTGGTTTTATTGTTCTCTCTGGCAGTGCCAATCATAGTTAGCGCTAATTAATGAAATTCCAGGGTGCTGTTTGCCAGGGGGTTCATGCAGTGGGTGAAGCAAACTACAGCAGCAGAGTTTCCATCATTTATACTGCCATGACAATATTGGCTCAAGTTTCAGAAACAGTAATTCCTGCTCCCAGTCCCTGTGAGAACAAATGTAGATTGATTTATGTTCCTACCCTCTCTAGCATATTGTCAACACTGAGATGGCTGCCAGAGCTCATCATACAAGGTGCTGACATTTTCTGGGAATCTGCTTGCCTTTACACGTATTCTCTCTAGCACACATTGCTGTGTTTTTTATTTCTTTGTTTTAAGGTCTAAGGCATGGATTATTGCTATTAAAAGCAGTCTAACATTATTCATCTAGTTTATGCCAATACAAAATGTTTTAGGGTCAAATCATGTTCATAAAAGACCATAAACTTTCCTTAACCTATGTTTGTAGTACCATCAACAGCATTTAAGATTAGTGACTTTCCTTAAAATCATGCTTCCTGTTTAGTAAACTCCACCCCGACCTTTTTTTTTTTTTTTCTGGCTATATTTCCCACCTCTGTTCATCAGTTACTGAACTTCTCTACTCAGGTCCATTTCTCCTACCCTAAACCTCATTGTCATTGCTGCAAAGTCAAGGACTTTTGGGCTCTGTGATTGCTTTCTGGTTCCAGTTGTAGACATAGACACTCATACACATTTTTTTTTTTTAAGTTATCCTTGGAGAAGAAAAAGAGCTAAATATGTCAGTTGATTGTTACAGTGAAAGACAAATACATCAGCTCAATGATGAAGCTTCTCTGTATGGATTTAATCAAATAAATTGAATAATTCTCTCAATTGTATTTTAGGAAATCAAAGGTTATGTTGTAGATTTCTAGCACTTTTTTTTTTCCCTTGGAAATGTAAGGCATTTCATTACTTTTTAAAACAAATCATTGAGATAAACTATGGACTCATCATGATCAGTTTTACATCCTGTGTTTCTGAATAGGAAAATTATTTTTTTCCATTTTTGAAAAATTGAGATGTAACTTAGGTAACATATAATCTTAGACATACACCTGGACGAATTTTTATAACATCCCTCCCACCCTGATCAAAACAGATAATTTTTCTCTCCCTGGAAGGATCCCTTATCCCCTCTCAGTCTTCAAGCCCATCCACAGTTTTGCAGAAGGGTAACAGAAACGATTATTTTTAAATGAAACCAATTGAATGTTTAAATTTTTTATTATCTATTTTTCCCTCCTTTTTTTTTTTTTGTCATTGCAGAATTGCTTTATCTTTGGAAAAAAATCTCCTTTCAGATTTCCCCCTGAAAGTTACGGTAGAAAATGGCCACTGAGCGTTGTGAGTTTTGTTACTTACTAGTTCTTGCTGAATGTCTCCAGGGTTGAATATTTCTTCTTGTCCCTTATTAGGTTATTAACAGAGAGGTAGAAGATTTTTTATTTTTTTTAAAGGATTTCTGAAAGATTGCTTACATGTATGAAAGGATAAGCATAGGTTTCCATTTGCCAATCAAGGGAGATTTTTCTTATTTATGTAGTTTTTTTTTCTTTCTTTCTTTCTTTCTTTTTAAATTGTTCAGTCTCTGGGGAGGAACCCAACTTCACCAAATTTTCCTTCGGATCTTCATTTTTCTTGACACCAGCAACATTAAACTTTAAAGGTCCACTCAGACACAGAAGAGAGAATGAAGTTAAAGAGGTATATTGTACAGCATTAGTGGGCCTTCACAGAAATGATTCAAGCATCTCCCAGGGGCTCCACCAAAGAATGAGATACACTAACAGCAGGAGCAGTGGGGTTACAGATGCCAGAACCAAGGCTTATTCACTCCTAAATTCCAACTTCCCTCAGTCCTCAATGCAGAGCTCCTAGCTTCCCATATTAAACCTTAGGCAGAGTCAACCCTGTTTGCCCCATGTATCACCAGTAATCTTACAATATTAATGCTGAATCTTTGTGTCATACTTTTATGGTTTATAAAATTCATCTTCCTATTTTATCTCATTATTTATAATGACAGCTTTGTAAATTGTTATAAGCCTGTTATCCCTTTTTTACTGTTATGAACCTGGAATTTAAAAAGATTAAGGGTCTTTCCAAAGAATATATCTTGCTTAAGTAGTCTGGTTCCTCACAATCTGGCTCCACAGTTAGAACCCCAGGGAATTTCTAAGTTTATTAATGACTCTGAAACACATACTAGTTACACCCATATATTCAGAGAATAAGGGCAATCATGCAAAACATGCATCTGATCCTTCTATGGCTTGAAGTTCTAATACAGTATTAATAAAATGAGACTCAGTAGGACAGTCTAATCCTAGACAGGGTCTCGTCCACCCATTTTTATATCATTAGTTTTGAATTACCTCAGTCTGTGGTTTCAGAAATAACTTTTCCATGTAGATATTACTTGAACTTAGCTCTTTCAGCACCCCAGGCTAGGAGAATCTTTAAAGCCATGAGCTTGTCAACTTGAATGCCATT
The DNA here is from genome assembly GCF_048773025.1 of Camelus bactrianus. Taxonomy (NCBI): domain Eukaryota; kingdom Metazoa; phylum Chordata; class Mammalia; order Artiodactyla; family Camelidae; genus Camelus; species Camelus bactrianus. The sequence goes on from NC_133540.1 coordinate 74,462,178, forward strand.
AGAATTTAAGACCAGCTGAAGCCTGGGTTAAGGTAGTATTGGCTATGGTGGATGACAAAATATTTATTGAACAACTGAATGGTTCTAAATATGGTTTGTCCATTGTTATTTGTTACTACTCTATAGCAAGAATAAGAGTTTTGTTAATTTTATCGTACTGTCAACCCAGCAGTGAAATTTATACATTCACAGTTTTACTCCAATATTCTGAGTATGATCAGTAACTACAGGTCTTCTGAATTGTTCTAAAATTCTTGGAATAAACAAAGGCCAGTGTTGACGGCAAAAACTGTGGGTGTGGTATTTCTTTTATTGATAGATTAGCAACATCAATAAATTATTAAAAACATTAGCAAAGAAATAATGAAAATTGCTACTCACATCCTTTTTTGCTTTTTCCATTTTATGGAAGTATCATAGTTGATCTTCTTTTCTCTCAGCCACTGGGTCTTAAGAACTGTAGATGGCAATCCAACCACAAAAATGATCTGGTTTGCTAAATCTAGTCATGGATTTGCTTTTCCTAGCTGTACAAAATTATGTTGCTCTAGGAGGGCAGCATATCAAGAAAAGGAATCATAAAAACAAAAGCAAATCTCAAAGAAATAGAAAACAAGATAATTTTTTGCAGGCTTTTCTTTATAAGTTCCACTACATGTAAGTTTACAAAATGTAATTTCAGGCTCATGAGTTAATCAAGAAATACTGTGAAGGCATTTGAAACTATGGTTAGAAAAATCTCAGTTACCATGGAAACAAGATACCATACATGAGAACAGGCCACATCATATAGAAGATTTAATTACAATGAAATGATAAAAGAATAAAGGCAGTTTTTTAGCCTATTTGTGGCTAAAGTCCATTAGAAGTCCAGTTTCCAAGGAAACCCATGTCTAAAAACAGTAATAAGAATTATGGAATAAGGTAAACTACATTTGAAAAAGATTTTTAAAATATTTCAGCAGCCCCACAAATTAAGAAGAACATTTTTAAGTTTAAAAGAAAAGAACTTAGAGTTCTTGTGAGAATCGTGAGCTATCCATTATGACAATAACACATGGACTTTCTACACAGAATAATAAAATACTTGTTTGATTGAAAAGTGTTCATGAATCTAAGTTTTAGAATATGGTTGACATGGCATATTTAGACATGTTTTATTTTGAAATGAGTTTCACTATGATTTAAGAGATCAAATCATGGCTAGGAAACACAGCATGGTTATGTCAGTTGGATCATTTTGATTCCAAATGTTGTGTCCTATTACCAAATTTGCTGATGATTTATGCATGTGTGTTTGGGCTGAGCCAACAAGAAACAGACCATCTGGAGGGCCCTTTTGATGTAAGAATGTGAATAAAAAATACTCATTATACAATGTAGTCTCACTAAGAAGTGGATTTAAGTCTAGGTGGCCCAGAGAGTAAGCACAGTATGTTCCAAATTTTAGGCCACCAGCAGGAAGCACATTAGCAGTGGCATTGATGTGGTAGTGAGCATTTATTATAGGTATTCATATTTTAAAGGAGCAGAGCACTGTGTCCACCTCTCTCACATTGTGGGGTATGTATACACACAAGGCTGAAGCAGGTTGAGGGGTAAGAGAAACAAGACTGGTGGACTCATCTGTAAGTCTACCATGTTGGAGAGCAGTCGTTTGACCACTGGTCAGTTCCTGTGCTTTCTACGTTGCTGCACCTACTTTATACATTCACAGTAGCAGTCTTTGTTGATCTGGACTCCTGTAAAAAGTACAGTTTGAAGCCCGTTGGTTGTGGTGTAAGACCAACATAGATTTGGATCTCAGCTCTACTGTTTCCTAGCTGCATGGCCTTGAGCAAGTTACTTAAACCCTTTCACCTCTTCATCAGAAATAATATCTACTGTTGGATTATGAGTATTAGTGTCAGTATATGTAAAGCAGGGTTTCTCAGCCTTAGCACTATTGATGTTTTGGGCCAGATAATTCTCCCTTGTGAAGGCTGTCCTGTGTGTGGCAGGATGTTTAGTGGTATCCCTGGTTTCTCCCCATTCTCACTCCCTAGTTGTGACAGTCAGTAACTGTCTCTGGCATTGCCAGATGTCTTCTGGGAGTCAAAACTGTCCCCTGTTAAGAAGCACTGATGTAAGTGACCTGCTAATAGTAGATGATAAATAAATGGTAGTTAAATATGATAAGTTTTTGTGAGGATATAGTATGTAGTACAGTGATTAGATACAGGTTTAGTAACTTAATACCTTTCATGACCTATACTTTCCCATGCCTTTTTTCAGTTCTGAAGATTTCTTAGACAGCATCTTTTCAAATATTTACTTTCTTCTGTTCTTTCATTTTTCTCCCTCTAATATGCCTACTAAATTATGTTGAAATTTCTTTTTCTATCTTCCATGTCCCTTAACCACTCATATTTTTCTGTCTGTATCCCTCTAGACTGTTTTGGATGATTCCTAAAGAGCTATCTTCCAGTCGAGGATTCTCTTCTCAGAAGAATCTTTTGTTTATCTTAGCTACTGAGATTTTTTTTTTTTTTAATTTCAGTGACTGTAATTTTCCTTAAAAAATTTTAATCTGTTTTCCAGATCTTCCTTTAATAATACTCTTTGTTTTCCTTGTGAGTTTTTTTCCCCACAGCATTGGATATTATAAAATAACAATTACATTGCTCTAAAAAAACCTTTTTTTTTATTGAGTTATAGTCAGTTTACAATGTTGTGTCAATTTCTGGTGTACAGCACAATTTTTCAGTCATACATGAATATACATATATTCATATTCTTTTTCACTGTGAGCTACTACAAGATCTTATATATATTTCCCTGTGCTATACAGTATAAACTTGTTTATCTATTCTATATATACCTTTCAGTATCTACAAATCTCGAACTCCCAGTCTGTCCTTTCCCACTCCCCTCCCACCGGCAGCCACAAGTTTGTATTCTATGTCTGTGAGTCTATTTCTGTTTTATATTTAAGTTCATTTGTCATCGTCTTTTTCTTTTTTTTTTTTTAGATTCCACACATGAGTGATATCATATGGTATTTTTCTTTCTCTTTCTGGCTTAGTTCACTTAGAATGACATTATCCAGGGACATCCATGTTGTTGCAAATAGCATTATGTTGTCATTTTTATGGCTAAATAGTATTCCATTGTATAAATATACCACAACTTCTTTATCCAGTCATCTGTCGATGGACATTTAGACTGTTTCCATGTCTTGGCTATTGTAAATAGTGCTGCTATGAACATTGGGGTGCATGTGTCTTTTTGAATTAGGATTGCTTCTGGATATATGCCCAAGAGTGGGATTACTGGGTCATATGGTAAGTCTATTTTATAAAAGACTCTTTTTGATTTTTCTGTTATTGATGATTCTTCAACTTCTGCTGACTAGTCATGGCAATTCTGTAGCCATGTGGCCATGTAAAACATTTTCTTACATGCTTTATAATTTTAGTCAGCTCACTTTTGATGGTACTATTTATTTTTGGGGTTTCATTTTATTCCTTTGATTTATGGATGTGACCTTGTTGATAATTTTGTGGTTGCCTCTGATGTAGTTCTATATGTTCACTCATTCTGGGCATATTTTTAAGTTAAAGTTTTTGCACAGGGTCTCCATGCAAGCAATGAAAGAATTCTGATTGCACACATTTGATAGGTGTAGGCTGGAGAACCTTATTTCTTGAGGTAAAGAAACCTCAGAATAAGATGACTCATATTTATTTCACGTCCCTAGTAGGTGGAGCTTTGCCAAGGGGATTTTCCTGACTTCTGACTTTATTCAGAGACTCTAATTTCAATTTCCTGTTGGAATATTAAGACCTCAGACACAAAGAATTCCATTATACCCATCTGATTTCAGTATCCTGTTACCATCATGTATTCCTTTTTGATTTCTGGTACCTGTAGAATTACATTTCTTGATTTGAATCTTTACTATTTATTTTAAATTAAAAAATTTTTTTCCCTGAATCTAGCATTTCTGTGTTTCTGTAGTAGTAGAAGATATTGTTGTCCTATGTCAGTTCAGCCTGCCATTTTGACTAAAAGTTCCAGTTTAACCTTTCTTAGCCCCAGTTTCTTTATCTGCAACAATGGAAGAAAGATAGCCTCTACATTGTAGGGTTGTTGTGAGGAGTAAATGAGATAATGAATGTAAAACATTTATTTACTAGACACATAATAATTGCTCAGTATACACTACTAGCATGCAAATCAGCTGCTGCACTTCCTGCCAAATTTCAGATACTCAGTAATTTATCACTTTAATCTCTTAATTATGGCTATTTGTATGTATCCTTATCTCAGATCCATTCATGATTGGGAACCATGTCAAGAATTGAAAAGTCCTAGCAAATAGTGCCAGAACTATTCAAATATCTCTACAGTCTGCAAGTCACAGTTGATTTAAAAGTTACTGAAATATTTCCTTTAATTAAGACAGTAATATTAATTGGGAGTTAGTTTGTCTTCGAAAGGACGTTGGCAATTTCTGGAGACATTTTTGATGATCACAACTTGAAAGGCAGAGGGCCACTGGCATCTAGTGGGTAGAAGCCAGAGATGCTGCTAAACATCCTCCACAGGACAGCCTTCCACGACAAAGAACTACCTGGCTCAAAGTTTCAGTGGTCCTGAGGTTGAGAAACTCTGAACTAGGTTGTTGAACTGCTTCATGTCTCAAATTCCGTTTGTCTGAAAACCATTTGTCTTAAAAAGGTATTGTGAATTGTACTGTACAGTGAATTACTAACTGTATGTCGATTGCAAGTTGGAGACCAAGGTCATCAATCTGATTCAAAGGAAGCTTTCACATAACCCAGGACTTCTTTGGCAGTACAGAGTAAGGAGAAGTTGCTGAATCTGCCTATATAGCAAAGAACAGTATTAACAAAACAGCACAACAACATCAATAAACTCCACAACAACATCAATAAACTCAACAACAACAACAACTCACAGAAAGACACCTTCAGGTACATATAAACACATAGCCACACAAACAACAGCCAGTGGGGATGATGAAGATTTTAGAAGAATGAGAAATTAGCTAAGGATGTCTTTAGATTCTGAAGTGTATAGCGTATTCTGCTAAAATTTGTGGATTTGTCCTGAATATAAAATTGAGCTCCTCTAAGAATCTATTCCTCCTCCTTACCTCTTAGGGGCTTTTTAAAAAAAAATTTTTTTTACAATATTTTAATTTTATGTTTCTGTGTTTGTTTTCCTTTCTAGAGATTTTTAAGGGCAAGTATCTTGCCTTATTTATTTCATTGTCAAGCCTTGATATATAGAAGATAATAAATGTTTGAATTAATGAATGAATGGGTGAATGACCAACACTCATGCCTAGGTTTACCAATATTTAGAGTGATATAGTTAAGAATATATACCCTGGCTAAGTGAGGTATTGGAAAATGCAATGAGTAACTACAAAGTGAAAGAGAAAATGGATGGACAAATTGAAACCCAGCCTCAAACAAGTTGACAGAATTGTGTAGGGCTGGAAAACAATGTCAGCAAGCCAGAAAACTTGATATATAGCAATCCAAAATGAAATTTGAACGAAGACTGAAGTAATTCCTGTTGTCTTGGAATCAGGCAAACATGACTAGTCTCTGCAAATAGCAATGGCAGACCCAAAGCCAAGAACATACTTTGCCTCTGTGTGTGTGTTTGGTGTCTTGGGGTTACGACTGTGTGAGCCAACTAGCTAGGCTTTTCTCAGGCAGAGATCAGTGTAGCATCCAGCATTTTGTACTTTCCATAGATTAGACAAATTCACATGATAGTATCAAATCTCTGATGAACAAATCCTCTATTGCCACTACTTGTGTACTCAATTTAGGAAAAACTGTAACATCAATCTAGATCTAGAGAAATATACATCCTGGTGAAAATTTTACCTGTTTGAATATTTTCAACTTTTTCCAGTTAATGATTTCTGAAGTTCTGATGTTTTGTGCTCTCTTTAATGACAGCCATTTAATTTATTCACACTTTAGATGCTTCCATATTTTCGTCTGGAAATCTTTTCCTCACTTTATACTTGGGGAAACTAAGTCTTTGAAAAACAGAGACTTGCCCAAAAACTTCACTGCTAGTTAGTGGTGAAGCAGAAATTCAAGGCCAGGTCTTTTTGACTGACTGTCTTGGCCTCATCTCCTCATGACCAATGCATAGCAAATTTCTATTCCTTTGGCAAATTTCTTGGTAATGGGACTTCACATTTTTTATTTTTAGTTGTTCACCATAAAATATATTTGAATATAAAAGTTTCTATTTTAAGTTAGAATTATTCAGAAATTTCTTTATGCTGTATAACACTGCTGGACACTGCAATAGTATGAAAGAAAATGGTACCTTTCTTAGGAAACAATTTTATTCCTTTCATGAATGTATTGGACAAATATAAATGTACTTCATTTGAGAATCAACCTAAAGCTTCCTTTACACATTTTTATTTTTAAATTTCAAGTAACATGCAGATACATTATTATAAAAGATTCAGACAACACAGAAAAAGCTAAGCCCTCCCACATCTTCGGTCCCATCTCTGAATGTAGCCACCTGAGCTAGTTATTATCTAGATTCCACAACAACAAATTCTCCTTCCCTTACTCTGTGATACTGCAGTTGGGGCCCCTGCCAATAATATTTCTCAGATGGCTTTACCAGATGGCTTTCTGGAACGTTTTATCAACAGGAGGTAGGAGGAGGGAGAAGGGACTTCTCTGTTTCTTCCCATTCCATTCTGTACTAGTCCTACCAGTGGCAGTTTTCCCTAGTCTCCATGTTCTTTTGACAATCGCAGAACCAGCCTCAGGGACTCCTCAGAAGTACAGCTGCACAGATGGGGATCCCCACAAAAGTCTGAGCATACTCCTCCAGGCCCCTCCTTTACATGTCTGGGTTCTTAGAACCCTATCTCTTTTTGTTTGTTTGTTTGTTTGTTTGTTTGTTTGTTTGTTTGTTTTCCCATACTGAGGATCGTAACTGTGTCATGCAGTTATTATCTCTAGTTTTACTTAATGTTATCTCTGTATTCTCTTAGCCTTGTAACTTACGTGTTAAATAACTTCTCTGCTTGCAATATAATAAATTGGTTTTCTATTTGGCTGCCTGGTTTTCTGTTTCACTCTGAAAGATAAACCACCATGAACAGATTGATTTATATCCCTATAGATGTTTTTCCTTTCTCTTTTATTATCAATTTAATATTTTATTAATTTTGATCAGTGATTATTTCCATATAAAAAGAATATGAAAGGTGATAATATAAAAAGAGAATAGCTAGTACAAACCTAGCTGTGAAGGAGAAGACTATAGTGCCATTGATAGATACAAGCTTTCAGAAAAAGAAAAGCTGAAGTAAGTTTCCAACTCATAGTCTGGCTTCTGCTTCCCTGAGAATTATAGGTACTCCTGGGAGGGAAGTGGACAAAACCATGAATTAGTCTTAGGAGGTGTAGGGCTAACCACAGTGGGTTATCAGCAGGGTTGTATTGAGCCAGGTACTGGTTATTTAGTAGGAATATGGTCAGAGGTGGTGGGCTGCTCTATATTTTGATTCTATTTTCACTCAAGCCAGCCTCCAGTTCTCAGAAGTTTGCAAAAGCAGAACTTCTTTGAGAGTGCAGTGTGTGTCCTCAGCACATGGTCCATTCAAGCCATCTTGTTAATGATAGCAAAACACTCAGGAAATTTAACTTTGGAGTACACTCCTTAAACCTGGGTGGGTTGCCTTCTATACAGTTGGTATGCAGCTGTCGTCCTGGGGTCTTCGTTCACCATTACCCTGGGATTCCCTTTGCCTCTCTCATATATTCAGCTTTCTGTTACCTATATCCCATAACTTCCTATTTCTTGGATTACTCTCTCAGTTTGGTGGGGCATCCTCTAATAGCTTCCTAAGAAATGATGCATGGGAAGTAAATATTTTTCATACCTTGAATATCTAAAAACAATCTTATTCTGCTCTCACATTTGATTGGTAGTTTGCCTAGGTATGGAACTACAGATTGGGAATAATTTTCTTTCATAATCTTGAAGACATTTCTCCACTATCTTCTAGTTTCCAGTGTTGCTCTGAGAAATTTGAACACATTCTGATTTCTATCTTCTGCATATAAACTGTTTTTTTCCCTCTCAGAATGCTTATAGAATCTCCTCTTTCACCCCATGTTCTGAAATTTATAATGATGTACCTCAGTGTGAGTCTGTGTATATGGTAGCCCTTTAAGCCTTTGAGGAGACTCATGTCCTTGAGTTTTAAGATTTAGTTGTTGATTACCTCCTTTTCTGTTTTTTTCCAATTTCCTTTTTTGGAACTCTTATTACAGTACCCTTGCTCCATAATTTCTTAATATTTTCTTCATTTTTTTCCCCTCTTCTCTTAGATTTTCTCTGGATTCTGAGTCATTCTTCCTTTACTATCTCTGTCTTTGGTTGTTTCTGAAGAGTGCATTGAAAATGCCACTTTTTGGTGCCTGAGAAGACATCTCAGCTTGCCATCTTCCTCTAAAAAGTTAGGGAACAGGGAACCTGAGGTTTTTAACATGTTGAACAGTCTCACTCCTTTTTAGTCTAGAATGTGGCTCTCTTGCCAATTCAGCTCTTACAAACACTCAACTGGATATTCATATATTTGATTCCATTTTAGTCCATATGACAAAATCTATACCCACTGTTATTTTCAAGACCTGCCTCTCCCTCTAGATTTAATTACAAAGACTGGCATATCAGTCTTGTGTGGGGCCACAACCTTAAGGTTCATTGTCTTCAGACTTTCAGTGTTGTTTTTAAGAGGTCTAAAGCCATTATGATTCCTGATTATTTGCATATGAGTTTTCTTCTTTCTTATCTAAAAGTTTATGAAATCTTTTTTTCACTCAGGTTATACAAATTTGTGCTTCTGACTCTCCACTGAGAATGAGGCTCAAAAGCAACTTTTTTTGCTGGACATACATAGATGTTCCTCAGGCAGGTTAAACATTCTGTGTCAGAGGTGTGTATTCTTCTTCCCCTCTTTGTGCGCTTTCCTGTATTCCTGATGCTCTTTATTTTTACTGCCTTCTACCCATTGCTCTAGGTCTGTTACTTAGGTTTCACTCAACTCCTCTCTAGCTCCTTCATTGCATACATGATAATCACCACAATCTGATTATTTTGATCTCTTCCTACAAATTTGTTGAATTTTGGTCTCTTCCTGTTTATACTAGTACAAGCTCTAAATACCTCTCTCTTTGACTAACTGCAACAGCCTCCTCATGGGTGAGTCTGTCTGCTGTATAACTTGTACCCGTTCTCAGCAAATTTGCCAATGATTAATCTAAATATAACTCCAATTTTGGCCTCTGCTTATAACCTTCAGTGACTTCCTGTTGCTTACAAAGTAAAATGAAAGCTTCTCAATAAGGCATTTGGAACCTTCCATAAACTTATTCCTACCTACCTATCTTAGTCTGCTCAGGCTGCTGTAACAAAATACCACAGACTGGGTGGCTTAAACAACAAACATTTATTTATCATAGTTCTGGAGGCCAAGAGTTCTAAGATTAGTTTGCCAGCAGATTCAGTTCCTGGTGAGAGCCCTCTTCCTGCCTTGCAGATGACCCCTTCATACTCAGATGGTGGAGAAAGGAAACTTTTATGTCTCTTCCTCTTCTTATAGGGACACTAATCCCATCACAAGGGCTTCATCCTTATGATCTCATCTGAACTTAAGTACCTGTAAGACTCTACCTCCTAATAGCATCACATTGAGGGTTAGGGCTTCAACATACGAAGTTTGGGGTGACACATTCAGTTCATAACACATCCCTTCAGCTTCATTTCCCCCAACTTCATGCCTTATGATGCCTTATAATTTGCACTTAGAAAATTTGATTTATCTCGATATGCCTCACGCTGTTCCACAGTTCACATTTGTTGATATTTTCCATCTGCCTTGAATGTCTGTCCTACTTTTCCTTCATATGGATATTCTTACCCTTCTTTTAGATCTCAACTCAGGTATTATAATTTCTAGGAAACCTATGCTTAACCTCCAAACTGGTTCAGTTTCCCTTTCTCTGTAGTCCCTTAGTACCTGAGTCTCCCTTGGTACTCTGAGTATACCTTTAGCTCAGCAAATACCGTATTATATCCTTACTATGCGTATATATTGTTTTTCCCCTTTAAATATTAAGCACCTCAAGTGCAGAGATGACATCATTTATATGTTCATGCCCAGTGACAAGCACAGTGCCTGGTCCATGGCAGCCAATCAAAAAAGATTTGTTACTAAACTAACTAGCTACATATATCATTTTATACCTGTTGTTAATCTGTGTTAACTACCCAGAACATTCTGAACATTTTGCTGATACCTATCCCTGTAGTTTATTTTAATTTTCTGTGTTGAAATACTTCACATAAACATAAATTTGCAACAGTTTTGACATCAGCACTCTTTTTATAGTCTCAACCTTACATTTATAGCATGTGTAAGTTTATATGCTGAGACTAATGGATCCCATCTTGGGCATTAAAAAACTATACTTAAGCGTTATCAGTAGGGCATTGCTGCAGTGGATCCTTGAACATTGACCATTGGCTGGGTGGTAGCTTCAGATGTGGGAGGTTCAGAGTATTGTGTTAAAGGGCAGTTGCTGAGATCAAGGCTAAACTATTTTGCTTCTGGAGTGCTTAGATCATCCATAGCCTATAATGCTGGTTTTGGAAGAAGTGAAACATTAGGCATTCAGATCAATATTTCTGAGAGTAGATCTCTGAAGAGATGACAGCAAATTAGAGGCCATCTTCTGGCAAGAGTGAAAGGAAAGTGAATCATTTTATAAAGGAAGTAATGTGTGGAAAATGTCTTTTCAGCTATGAAGTGGTACACAATTGTTTACTCTTGAAATCACTGTGATTGTTATTAAGGGCCAGTTTGAAAGTCATTTGCCTGTCTCAGCTCAGATAAATTACTAGGTCTGCCATATTATCCCGTGACTCCAGACAAGCAAATTCCATATGCCATTCATAATGGACTCTAGTAGATATTGTTTCTAAATAATGGGTTGCTTTTTATCTTATCCCTCTGCCCTCCTTCCCCTCTTTTTTAAACAGTTTCTGCCTTTGGCCATGAGTGTAACCAAGGCCTGGCCATACTTGATTCTCCATTCTTATAGTCAGAAAAATTTGTTTAGAGGGTTCTATATATGAGTATTGGAGAAAGACATTCTCTTCTCTATTAATTTTTGAGTTAGGGCATTAAAGACATTTGGTGGGCTTTTGAGTTGCCTCTGGTTAACTTCTTTGTCTGCATTGAGGAAATTAATGGGCAATTTTGTAATAATATGGAATTAGAATACTACACAGAGTAAATCAAAGGTGAGAGATGAGGCAGGTGATAGAGCGAGCGAGAAAGTGAGCTAATAACATAATTTGCGTTAGTGATCCACTTGTGTCTGAATCTAGTGATGTCTGAACTTAGTTACATGAATTAACTCATCTTTTTTTGGTTAAAGTATTTTTAGTTTTTTTTTTTTTTTTTTCACTTCGACCTGAAAGTGTTCTGAGAAATACACTACTCTTCTCTAGGGTTTTTTTGGCCACCACTCTCCTGGCCTCAGTCTTTTTCCTGGGCCCTGTTCTGCTTCCTAATTACATCATGGTTTGGTGGTTAAGTGTAAGTACAATGAACCAGACCACCTGAACTTGAATCTTGGTTCTTCTACTCATTAGCTATATAATCTTGGGCAACTTATTTAACCTCTTTGAGCTTATTTCTATATCAGTAAAATGAGATAATTACTTGCACCCACTTTTTGTAAGGATTAAATAAGTTAATGCTTATAAAGTCTTTAGAAAAGAACCTGACACATGTTGGTTGTTTAGTAGATGTTAGCCATTTTAATATTGTATTCTAAAAAAAAAAATCAAAATGCTGTGTTTGTTTTTATTGCCTAATTTAAAATTATTAGATTTTGAAGGATAAAGACTTTGCCTTCTTGGCTCCCATGGCTTGGATAGATTATAGCACCTAGCATAATCTCTTGTACATGATAAGCATTTCCCTGGCTTACCTGTTCCCACACCACACAGCCAATACACGATGACACAAACCTGTCACTCACAGCTTCCTTCCTGACTTGCTTTGATCTATTTCTTGGTGCACTGAGCTTTTCTTTTGACCTCATTATTTTGTACTGAAGTAAAGACTCTTGTTTGTCCTTTACTCCTGCTAGACCATGATTTACAAATTTTTTAAAAATTTTTTTAGAGGGGAGATAATTAGTTTTGTTTGTTTGTTTATTTAATGGAGGTACTGGGCATTGAACCCAGGGCCTCGTGTATTCTAGGCACATGCTCTACCATTGGGCTATTCCCTTCCTTGACTATGATTTTTATTCTACTTCTTCTGACGCTATTTCAAATCACCACTCCCTCACCAAAACCCTTAGTGAGAAGGGCTCTTACTAGGTTGGTTTAGCCAAGCCCTGTGAGCATTGTCCGGGCAGCACTCAATAAATGTTTATGGCCAACAAATTATAGAACACCTGCTAAGCAGTAATATTCTAAGCTCATAGTGAAGGGGAGTTAACCACACACTGATTGTATGACCTAATGCAGGCTTATCTAACTTCTGCTTCTCAAACTTGATTATTTGCTGCCTGATATTTTCCTTAACTATTAGTTTTCCTTAGTGGTAAGTAATTTGAAAGCATTTTCATATTAAGTAAACAGGGATGTATTTTAAATACAAATCAAAATTTACATTGTTTTAGGAGGTGAAAACACATTCTAAAGAAATATCTTCATTTCTTTGGGTGTTAGGCCCCCATTGACTCACATGCCATGGGGAGCATAAGTGGTGGGACTTAGGTTACTGTTTTTTGTTGTTAAAGAAGCCTCTGTGGAAACATTTGAGAAGATTATAATACTGCCCATTTCCTTTGCCAGTGTTGGATGGGAGGTTTATGTTCACAATAGTCAGAGCTTAGTAATAGCTACCAGTTTGGAACACACTTATATGCCCGAAACTCTGCCATGCTCTTTACAATAACACATAATTTGACAGTCACAGCAAGTCTATTTTACAGAAGAGGAAACTGAATCTTAAAAAGTTAAATAACTTAAATGAGGTCTCACAACTATTTTGTGTTGTGACTTGGAGTCAAATCCAGGTCTGTAAAGCTATAAAGTGCCTTTAACTGCTACACTGCACAAGCTATGAGGAATCATTCAGAATAACCTCATTCAAGATGGGAAGAAATGAAAATAGCAGTTTCTATTTAGTAAGCACTAGCTTGTGGTCTTATAGGAACTTAAGGGCAAAAGGAAGATGGGAAAGAAAAAGAGAATGTTTGTGCATGTGTGTGTGTGTGTGAGGCTGTGTGTATTTAAACCATAGATATTTTACATCTATAACAACTTTTTTGGGAAGACTGAATTGTAAACTTATTCCCATACCTCAAAACCGAAGTTACCTTCTGCCAGTTCAGTTTTAAAAAGAGCCAGCTTTTGTTTCAAGGAAGACTGCTGTGAGATTTGCTTTGTATAAGTCATGATATATTCAGACCCCAAGGACTCACCGATGAATATAATGAATACCAACATTTTGATGGACAATTTGCCCTAAACATTGTCCCCTAGGATTACAGTCCTTCAACTGAAATCATTGGAGAAGGTCAAATAGCCTACTTAATTGTACATTATTTGCAATAGAAAATTTGTTAAATTCCTTTCTTAAAAGCTCATTGATAGAGCTATTTACCATCATCACATTTTCCTTCCTTTCGCTCCTTTGCAGAGGTTGACTTGGCAAGAATGTTATTTCACTTTGCTACACTATGAGCCTCTGGTGCATGTTCTCATTTATTTTGGCAAGTGAACCATTTTGTCTGTTTGGCTTAAAGTGGTCCGTTGTATTATGTGACAGCAAAAATGTAGCTTAACGTATTTTCTGTTGATATGTTTAAACCTCATTGATCTACATACATAAAGCTTAATGGAAACTTGCAAACATAAAGCTCATCCGAGTTTCTAATCTTGATAATGATTCTAGTTCTGGGTGCTAGTGAGAGAGTCAGACTGTTTCTCAAAGAGTGTTCCATGAAACACCCATCAGGACCCTAGGAAGCTATGCAAAGGGCTTCAGCAGTCAGATGAGTTACAGAAATGCTGTATAAATATAACTTGTCTTAAAGATTTACACCTTAATTTGTATATGAACGTCTTTAACCATCTTGCAATTAAAAGAAAAATGGACATTGTTTAAACCAGAATTTTCTAAACTTATTTGTCTGTTTAAAACTATGATTTTCAACTTCCTATGGCAGTGCTGTTTCTTGAAATACATTTTGGGAAATACTCATCAATACCCAGTAGCTTTTAAGTCCAACTGGACCTGGGTTAGAATTTTAACTCTATTATTTGAGTAGCACATTTGTCCTTCTTGAGCCGAAGATTCCTCTTTTGGGGATATTTATCTCACAGGATTGTAGTTAAATTAAATGAGTTAATACATTAAAGCAAATAACACAATGCTTGGCATAAATTTTAGTTCATCTACTTCTTAATCCTTGCTTTCCCTCATTTTCTTCAAGAAACATTTAAAATTGCACTTCCTTTATAAATTCTTCCTTCAAAAATTGATATAGAAAGATACTCTGGACCTAAACTCATCTGAAGTAAACATGCATTTGTTTTGACTATAGTTTCAAATATCAAACACAAAATGCATTTTCCCTTTTAATAAATACTCTGCTTAAAAAATGATAATAAATGGTCCCTTTTTAATGCAAAGGTGAAAATAATATGGTTCCAGGAAAGGGACTGCAGAGAAAGATCTCTGGGTTTTGCTCTTATATTAGGTTCCTTAAGTAGACAAATGCTAAGATTATTTGAGTAAACTAAAGAAAGTTCTTTTAAGGCTGTGTGAATCAGCATAGAAGCAGCAGACAATCCTGGTGTTTGTGTCTGCTTGTGGTACTATTATTAGAAAAAAATAAATAAAAACTATACCTATAGCCTTATGGATTCTGAGATACCAGTTTTGCCTTTGTTATTGACAGCTACCCTGAGTCTCTCAACTGCTGAATTTGTTGTCCCTAAAACCAGTCAGGCTACAAAAATGAATCTGAAAGGACAGTACTTCCATGTGTAAAACTGTTTGTGGTTCTGGTTGTTCAAATTTAAGAGAGATGTAAGAAAAAAAATTACAGATAAACAAATATACCCTGTTTATGATGCTGTTTTACAAAGAATTCCAGGTGGCTGAGCAGCAAGCATTGCCCACTATACCTTTGTGGTGCTAGGAGGGAATGCAGGAACCAGAAAGAAAACAGAATTACTGCTAGTGGGTCAGGAACATGAATAGGATTCCAGGATGATGCATTGAGGTCCCTTTTATTTTGCACAGAAGCAGCCTCAGGACGCACCAGGCATTCACCTCACTTTGGTCGCCTCCACTGTTTTCTCCTTTGATTTCATCGCTGGGAACTGACTCCCTTCTAGCAGAAGGCCTCAGTTTAAGATTATCCTGGGAAGGCAGAATTAGATCTCACCCAGCAGAATTAAGTTTTTCAGTTTTAATCAGAATAGTGCATGTATGAGACAATTCAACTTTTTTCTTACTAAATTGCACTCTTTTTCTTAGCATGACTGGAGTGTTACTGTGCCAAAAGACCCACTAGCTTCCACTGAGGAGGAGAGAAAATAGTGAGTAAAATGTGTGAGAAGGGAAGGAATCTTATCTTTTCAGCCTTACATCCTTATGAAGTCCCTAAATGTTTATTCCATTCCTGAACGTCCACTTTGATCAACTTATTTAAACAAGAGTCCTCTTTAATAGAGAGAAAAACCAGGGATTAAGAGGAGTTCTGGTGACTCATATAGGATGTAGGAGATGTAGGATGGCCAACAGTGTGGGCTTTGGATTTAGGCAGGCCTTGTTTTGAGTATGGGCTCTACCACTTACTGGCCGTGTCACTGTGATCTCTGAGACAGTTTTCTATATTATATGCAGACACAGTATAACATAGTGGCTGTAGTGGACATTTATTCCAGCATTTATTCCACTCCCTAGGAGTAGGCTTGATATCACCCCAGCTCTATGCATGGTCCCTATTGGACATAAGGCAATTAGCCCGTGCCACAGAGATTGGTTCAGTGATGAGCAAAGACCTAGGCCTAAGCCAATCAGTGCATAGCATTGCACTGGCCTCTGTGATTGGTCCAGTCAGAATGAAGGACAAGTCATTTATACAAGAGACATATGGTCCCTTGCTCTGAATGGTGTGGCATGTAGGTGAAAAATCTGGGAATCCTGGTGACCTTTTTATTGCCATGAGAGATGACAGTCTGCAGATAAAGCTAGTATACAGAGGTTGAAAGAGCAAAGTGAATGACAGGAAATAGAGACTGAGTTTGACCATATCCTTGCAAAGCTTGCCCTACCTCTGGAATTTCTAGTTACCTGGGTTAACAGGTTCCCTTTTGTTTAATCCAAGTTGAACTCTGTTTTTATTACTTGCAAAATAAGGAATCCTAATTCATAAGTATATTATAAATGTATCATATCTGACATATCTGTCAGATAGTGAGAAGTAATATAGAAGAAGATACAGAAAGAGGGAGGAGAAGTTTTCCAGTGGGGGTGCTGAAAAACCACAACTGAAGTCAGGCAGACTGATTCAGAAAGCGACCTTCGAGCAGAGACCTGAAGAAGGCAAGAGAACCAACCGACCATCTGGGAGAAGAATAGGCCCTGAGGCAGGGTTCTTCCTGGCATTTTCTAGTAACAGGAAGGAGATCAGCATAACTAGAGTGTGGGGAACAGAGAATAGGAGATAAGGTCAGAAAGATAATGTAAGGCAGGTAGATTACAAAGGGACTTGAAGCCATTGTAAGGATTTTGGCTTTACTCTTAAGTCAGAGGGGAGACCACTGGGGGGTTATGGGTAGAGAAGTGAGATGATCTGGCTTATATTTTTAAAGGATCATGTGGCTATTGTTTTTAGTATAGACTGGGTGAGGTGTACGCTAGAGGCAGGTAGAGGAATGGCAGAGGCTAGAAAGCCCGTTAGGAAGCAGTTACAGGAATCCAGAGCAGATGAGATGGTCTCTTAGGCCAGGTTGGTGGAGTGGACATGCTGAGAAGTGGTCAGAGTCTGACCATAGTTTGGAAGTAAAATCTAGATGATTCACTGTTAGATTGATTGTGGGCTGTGAGAATTATGGGAGTCATAGGTGATGCCAAAGAAAATAATACATTTTGTATGGTGAGGCTGTGATGGTTGATGAAATAATTTATAAAGACTTGGTATATAAAAGACTGTTGAATGATAGTTATGGAACAATAATAAATAGTTGCTTGCATTGTGTAAGATATCGACAACTCTATAATCATAAAAGTAGCAACAAATATCTTTGCTAATAAATAGTGTTTGTAAAACCACTCATGATTTATAGTGTCTTTTCATATGTTTTGTCTTTTAAGCCTTAGAAAACCCTGAGATAGGTATGTTTATTACCACTTTGTAGAGGAAAAAAGCAGGAATGAGATGGGTACAGTGGTTTTGATCAAGGTTCCATAGGCATTTTTACCTCTTTTCAAACCTGGATCTTGTGGCTCCAAATACAATTCTCCTTTCAGTATAGCATTCTGCTCACCTTCCTGTTCAAAGGTGACATTTTTGACTTCATTCCTGGGGAGAGTGGTAGATTGAGAGCAATCCATATTTTTTCCTAATTTTTCTTATCGTGATACACCTTATAGGAGAACCAAGTAGGAGCTTTCACTTGTGGCGATGTAGAGAAATAATCATAATGAATAATTCCTGGATTAATTAACACTTATTAAGTGCTAGGCATTAGTATTACTTGCATTACTACATGAAGTGTATCAATTAAGTTTTACAGAAACTCTGAAGCAGTGTCTCAATCAGGGTCCAATCAGAAGATAGTAACCACACCAGTAATTTAATATAAAGAATTATTAAACTAGTAAGAGGCGATTACCTACTAAAGGGAGTAAAAGAGGCATCTAACAAATGTAGGGAAAGGAAATAAAGAAAGTAGCTATCATCTCTAGGACTGAGGGAGCATGAACAGGAAGAAACTAAGAATCTGGAAGGGCCTCCCATGGAGGGTAAGATTCAGGACTCAGAGCAAGACTGATTACACAATTTGTGGAATCCCATGCGGAATGAAGATGCACAGCTCCTTGTTAAAAAATTATTGAGAATTTCAAGATGTCAGCATCAGCACATTAAGCCAAGCGCAGAGCCCTTCCAAGGATAAGCCCCTATGTGACTACACAGGTCCATGTCCTTGAAGGTGCCCTTGACTGTAGGCATGTCTCCCATAGGAAGATGCTGGCTGCTGGAGGCCAACAAACTTGGCAGAGGGTGTGAGCCAGAGTTAGTCTGTAGGAGAAGCCTGCTGAGTGCCAAAAATGGGTGAATAGGCTGGAATTTTTCTATAGGAAATGTCTGTAGATGTTTGCTAGGGTTTTAGTAGGCCACAGCTGATTTGTAGGAAGTTGCTTCTGGAGTACCACCCGTTGGAGAGTGAGTGCTACTGGCACTTCACAAACACTACTGGCAACTGTAACAGGAGGGAGAAGAAGCCCAGACTGGAATCAGGAATGGAAGCTCCTTACTCTTGCAATGTCCCTCTAGTGACCTCAGCTGAGAAGCCTAACATATCAGTTTGGCAGAGGAGAAGTGTTTCTTTGGTCCAATTCTAGTGCCACAAAGCATGGCAAAGAAAGGTGGATTTGGAGCAATAAAATGATAACTGGCACAGGCAAGTACTGTTATTATTCCTTTGTTATAGATGAAAAAAACTGTATTTCAGAAAGTTGGAGTCTCTAGGTTGAAAACTTATTTGTAATTCCAGACTACAAAACTGTACAACTTTGCTGCACTGTACCCCTTGAATGGTACGTTCATGAGCTTAACTGACTTAACAGGGTGTGGAGTGCGGAGTAATAAGAAACAGTGTAGAGCAGAGGGGGCTCAGGGAATAAGCAGCACATCAGGTAGTATCAGGAGGCAAGTGCATCACTAAAGCAGACTTGTGCAGAGAACATCTTACAAGAAACAAGCCGCGTGGAATGAACAACAGGAAAATCAAAGATTTCCTTTCATTGTACCTAAAGACAACCAAATAATTGGTGAGGGAAAGCTTCTTTTTGTAGAAAACTTTCAGCTAATATATGAAAAAGGATAGCATAGAATTAAAATATCATCACTTTATAACCCGCTAGTGGTATGATGGATGTAAACAATATTCATTGATGTCTGCTAATATCAAAAAAGAAAAACAAACATGTGCTTCTTGATTGAAGCAACAACACCTATGAAGTATTATCCTAAAAAAAAAAAAATCTATAAATCTGATGAAGCCTCTAGATCTAACTGCTAATTTACAGGAAATCCAGGGACCAAGGAAAATGTTAAAGGAAGCTACAGGCAAAATCCAGAGTGTGAAAAACTACAGGACAAATGATTGAGATTTCTCAATCAATAAATTATAAAAGTAAAAGTGGTGAAGGAAGAACCTATAAACTAGAAACTTCAGAGGCATGTAAACAAGTGAAATGAATGGGTCTTACTTGGATTGTTAATTGAACAATAACAGTAGCAAGAATAAAAACTACAAAAAGCAAAACTGATATGACAGATTTGAAAATATTTGATAAAATTTTAGAATAATTGTTAATGTTTTAAATGTAATAATGGTATTTATTTGATTTATATTTAAAAAAAGAGTTCTTATCTTTAGCGATACATACTGAAATTGAATATGATAAATAATGTGTTATTTGCTCCAAAATAATTATGTGGAGGTGTAGTAGATGAGGGTTTAGAAAAAAAAAATTAGCTGTTAGTTGATGGGATTTATTTTTATATTCACTTTATGTCTTTATTTTTGAAAATCATCATAATGAAAAATTTTTTTCTTTTGTCAGAATAATTTTACTTTTTACTGAAATCAGGTACTTGGAAGTTACTATCATCTACTAGGACTGAGAGAAAAAATACATTTCCCACTATACTAGAGCCATATAACCCTGTTTTTGTAAAAAGGAATTATCTGGGAGGAGTAATAAGGTTTTTATTATAAAGCACTTAGTCTACAGTCTATGTTTATGTTTTGAATTATTTTCTTTAATTAAAAAAGATCAAAAAAAGGAAACCCTCTTCTTCAAGATGGAGTGTTTGACAGGAATTTCCCATTAAAGTGACATAAGAGATCACTCTCCTTTCATTTATCTCAAAGTGTCCTTGATTCTTAGGCTTGCCTAATCTTAGCAAAATTGACAGAATAGAGTATGTAACAAGATTTCATCACAGTGTCCAGAAGCATTTTTTTTTAACTCTAAGTGACTTGAAACAGAAAAGAGAAAAAAATATATTTCTTATTTATCAAAATGTTTCAAACAAGCTTTTAGGGTATTCTTGGACTACCTCTTTCTAGTTTCCTCCTTGCAGAAATCTCTGAAAATAGAGCAGCAGCAAGCAACAATAACATCAAGAGGCTTTCTTTCATTGATTCTGAGGGGCTGTTTCAGACGTTAGATGCCTTTTTTTTTTTTTTTTCCATTAGGCTTCTCAGGGTGCTTGATAAGCTTATCATAGTTTTCGCACTTAGTAGGCACTTACGTGGGGTTGGTTGAACGCAGTTACGTTCCAAAGAGGCAACAAGTGTCATGAAGATGCCTGCCTTCCAGTCTGTGACCCATCAGTGAGTTTTCATGGGAACAGGCTTTAGTTATGTCACCTGTCTGGGACCCAATGTCTTTATCTGCAACTTTATGACAATGAGGTAGGAAAGCACCATGAGCCTTTCCAACTCTGACATTTGATGGATAAAAAGGGTCAAACATCACCCCTGCTTCACATGTTAAGATAATATTTTAGATATTAATTTATGTTTTCTCCCATATTTCCTCTTTTCCTGCATTTGCACTTCAAGTTTGGGTCCAAGAGAAGTAGACTGAGTACCTCAGAGGATGAGAAGCTTGTGTGGATAATGCTAACAAAGAATCAGATGCCCGCACCCAGATTCTCTGTTGTTTTGATCCTGACTATTTTTGGCAGAATATTTATGCTGCTCTGCAGAAATGGAGGGGAGGAGAAATCCCTGAATGACTATATTTGCCCTTGTGCCACCAAATAGAAATGGAAACAAGTATTAGTAGAGGAAAATGAAATTATAGCTTTAATCATATGTCCACTGCATATATTATTCAAAACATTCATTTTAACTCTTTCCATCTTTGCTTCTGCTGGTTGCTTTGGTGTCCTATAAAGACAGTCTTAAATGGCATAAGAAAAGAGGTTTGACGTTTCTGTCATGTAAAGTGCTATGGACTGAATTGTCTCTCCCCACAATCTCCATGTTGAAGTCATACCCTCAATGTGACTGTATTTGGAGATAGGGCTTATGAAGAGGTGATAAAGTTTAAATGAAATCATAGGTTAGGGATCTGATCTGATCACACCAGAGCTTGAGCTCTCTCTCTTGGCCATGTGAGGACAGAGCAAGGAGGTGGCCATCTGCAAACCAGGAAGAGAGATCTCACCAGAAACTAGTAATGCTGGCACTCTGATCTCTAGATCAGCCTCCAGAACTGTGAAAAAAATAAATTTCTGTTGTTTAAGCCACCCAGTCTGTTGTAGTTTGTTATGACAACCTGCATAGACTAATGTGTAAAGTCTCAGGAAAATCAATGCAGATGGATCTATAGTAAACTTTATTGACATCAGAATGTCCTCCTAGGTAAGCTGCAGCAGGATGAAAAGTTTTACTACCAGTTGTTTGAAATAATTAATTGATAAAATTCAAGCTATGATCAACATTTCCAAAATGAATGAAATCAGAGTAGCAAGCTGCTGGAGAGTTGATAATTACACCTAATGTACTGTAAGTAAAATTGTAAGTGTTCAGTGCTTTTGATTTTATTATTAACCTCCTCCCTCTTATTTAGAACCTGTGAATATTAGATGAGCGATAAAGCAGGTTATATCACATGTGCTGACAAAGGGGCAAAACCGAAGAACAGTAGGAGTAAGTAGTGCTTGTACAGCAATTTTGTGGGGCATTCTGTCTACACAATTACAAATCAAAGAGCACTCCTTGACATTCCTTCTAGAACAAAGAAATTTCTTCATTTAAATTTCTCCTTTTAATCCCTGCCAGCAGCACAAAAACTATCTTATAAGCAGAAATCAAGAAAAATCGACTAGATTTTAAAGCAAAAGGCTCTCCTCTATTTGTGATCATCCCTATTATTTGCAAAATGGAAAAGGAATAGTTGTGGCTAAATCAACCACAGACTTTTGAAAAATCACTTGTATTTTGCTTGAATTACTGGAATAGTTGTTTGCTATCTTTGTTTTTTGATAGCATACATTATCTCTTTCATCTAGTTTGTTTAGATTCTATTAAAATTATCTGTTTTTCCATGAACATACCCAGGACAGAGACTAGCTTTAGAATTTGCTGGACAATCATATAAATTGATCTATTATTAAAATTCAACCCAGGAGGATCCAGAATGAGTTTAATTTGCATGTAAAAAATTGGTTATACATAAAGCCTGTAGCTGCTTAAGATTTTTTCTTTTTCTTTTTATCCACTAAGCAAAATTTAGCTTCATTTAGTTATGTGTTCTTGTGGTTTACCCATGATAGTCACCATGTTCCCTCTTGATTCTGGTCATTAGAAAACCCTCGTGAGTAGCGGAATCTTCTCTCTCTCTCTCTCTCTTTTTTTTTTTTTTTTAATCCATTTGACCTTTGTCCCTGACCCTTCTGTGTAATACTATGCAGCTCAATGCGTGTCAATATTTAGATTGAAGCCTCTGGAAAGAGCTCAAATTCCTTACACTCACTCTCAGGGATAATTTTCAGAGCCCGAACTCTTTGTGTGACCTCTGTGCTGTGGTATTTTAAAGAAAGATTGGATGGCATAGTGTTGGCTGTGATGATGGTTACTAAAAATGACAAATAACTGACCCTCTAATAAGATTTAAAACAGGTTTATTGAGCTGTGAGGTTGTGAGTGGTAATGAGATTTTATTCTCATTTTTTCACATCTCTTTTAATTTGCAGCAGATTGGAAAAAAATTGTTTTTAAGGGCTACCAAAAATATGATTCATGGCTTCTGCTCATGGATAACTTAAGCTCATTAGAAAATTATGAAGATGCATAATGCCCAGGGTAAACTAAAGACTCATAAAACATTTTGCTTAAGGTAAAATTGATTTAAAATGTGCTGGGGGAGTGAATATTAGTTAGCCTTAGATTAATTCCCTTTAGCTTAGAGACTACATTGTACGGGGCAAGGTAGTTCTTTAAATTAAAGATGGCATAATTAAAAGTGCAATAAATTGAAAGAATTACTTTATTTGATATAATTTCTATGCAGTCTGGTCTCACTGTCTGATTCTGTTATGGCACTGCCAATGAGTGGTGACGACTAGCTACTGATTTTCAACTATATTATTCTTCACTGTAATCACCTTTTATTATAACACTTATCTGCAAGGGTACATCGATCAGAAAATGCCCATTAATTACACTGCTAATGGTCAGCAAGTGAAGGGATTATGCTAGAATGAATAGGGAACGAGCTCTAAGTACCTTTGGGATAGCACTGTAACTGCAGCAGTGGTACCCTGGGTGATGCTGAATTGGTAGGCAAAGCTGCCAACCTGGAGCCAGCAGGTAGCATGCATTATTGACCTTTCATTTGCTTGGAAAACTGCAGGAGCTTGAAGCCTACTATTAACCAATGATATTGAGAGCTTCTCTGACATGGAAAGGCATAGGGAATTTAGTCCCCTGATAATGCTCAGAGATGAAGATGTTTCTAAATGACATAGTTTGATTCTGCTTCAGGTTTTTGAATGTTGCCTTTCTGTACTGATGAAAGATAAAATCTGAAACATGAATCACAGGCTCTTTATCCTTGAATACAGAAGATGGCAAGAAATAATGATTTTTTTATAAGTTGTTTCCAAATATCTAGTAAGTTAATGGGTGCATTTATTTACTATACTTGTATATTGATTTTTCTTGTAATAATTTCCATATGCTTTAGAATTATTGTATTACTTACTAATATGCAGATTTGCTAGTCTTAATATAGCAGTATATAACTTTGACTCCACTAGTATTGAAATTACATTTCTATTTTTTAAAGCTATATTTAATGTTTAGAAAAATCACAAATTTTGTCTTACTCTTGTGGGATGGGATATATTGTTGATACAGGTTTTAAATACCATTGAACTTGAAAATTAGAGAAAAGGGAAATGAGATGATTTTGAGCTGACTTTAATAGAGAAGTGGGGAGTACAAAATCTCATGATTAGAGAAAGAGGAAAATGGGATGATCTTGGACCATTCACTGGAGAAATTAGTCTATAATTGATTTTCATGTTTGAAATAAGGGGAAAAAAGCAGGCAGGAGACCTGCAAAAGCTTTTTCTTCTTTATCCAACCTCACTGCTAGCATGAAAGAGAACATTTTGGGGCTATTCTTGAGGTAAATCAGAAGCAGCACCCATCAGAAAGAAGGAGCATCACAAAGTAAATAAATGAAGAAACAAGTAACTAAAATGATGGTCTTCTTAAATATCACTGCTCTTTACTGGTCACTTGGCAGAAATGCATGAAAAACTTAAAATTACCATGTTATGCCAGTTAGGCTTTTTAAAAATGAAGCACTTTTTCAACTGATCCCTTTGTATTCTTTGCCAAACAACTTTGATTTTATTTTCTTTTTAAGGTTTTATGAATATACTGCTTGTTTTGGGCATGGAGAAGACAATGCTTTTGTCTCTTGTGGGTGCCAAATATAGGTCAAATTAACATTCAGCATACCTATTACTTGGAAATTAAAATACTATTATATTTCTTCAGAATGATTTCTTTTATTACAAAGATATATTTAATTAGGCATTTAAAAATGAAGTGTTCCTTGAAATTCGGAATTAATTTTATTATTTCCATAATTCTCTTGCCAAATTAATTGGATATTGTGGGCCAAATGTGTAGTTTAAAATCATCAGATTAATGCAAATGACATTTTATATATAAAATTAAACAGACTTTTAGAGATTTCTTAATTTAATCTGAGAGGCAATTGCAAAAATAGTTCTCTATATCAAAATTAAAGATGTTATTTAAAATTAATTCTAAAACTAAAGGACAAACATTATTTCAGATTAAATGCTAAAGACAAAGATTAATGGTGAAAATCTTTAATTAGTAGGAAGGAATTGAGTGGAAAATTATTAACTTGTCCCTTCATAAATCTTTAATACTAATTGATTAGTGCTTTCTATTTAAAGATATAATCACCAGAGTGTAAATAAGCAGTGTAACCTATTTTTAAAAGTGGGCTGAAATATTCCACCAGACATTTGAAAGCCTTACTTCTAGAACAGTTGGACTATTCTATTCCAACAATATTGGAGTTGTTTTATGAGAAAAACCAATCCCTATAAACTTTGGAATCATTTCTTTTTTAGTATATGTGCTGCTGAAGTGAGCACCAGAATCATTTCTTAAACTTTGAATCTCTCTTTGCCACAAATATCACACTAGCAATTTCAGAAATACTAAATTTACCTCTATTGTTAAAAAAATGTGATTTCTCAAACTCTCATTAGGTAGTCATTTAAAAATTTATTTTTAATCTCTTAACAACTGCATTTCCTTTATAGAACTTTTAGTATATGTCCATGCTCATGCTGGTCAAATGTGGGCATTTTTGAAACAAGTTGCTTCATTAATAAACATACCTGGAAATAGTTAACTCATCTTCAGTAGTGATAGAGAAGTCTAAATAATAAGGATGAAATGAAAACTCAAATATATTTTCATTAGCACATAATTAATTATTTGAAAAATATTTATTAGGATTTCTCCTGTGGTGAGCATTGGGTTAAAGAAGTACTTTAATAAACCAATTGTGGTAGATGGTGACACCCCAAAGGCATGTACTAGTAGTAAAAAAAAGTCCCTTATCGTTTGGGAATGAGATAAAAAGAATAATTTGCATTGTTTCTAGAAGAGAAGTAGAAGATAACCTCAAGTAAACTGTCAGAATGATGTGTGTTATATGATAAGGTAGATCCTTGTGATCCCTCACAAATGCTTGCTGTTGAGTGTATTTTTTGTAGAAGTGGAGAAGGTGCTGAATTTTGCAACACCTGTTGATGGTGAAACAGAGATGGTGTGTACAAAAAAGAAGCCGAAGACAGATTCTAGACCTAGAGCAGAAATCTGAGATACATAAAATTAAACAAAGGCATTATATGAGCATAGTAATGAAAGATATCCAACTCATAGTCTTTAGGAACCATGGATAAGGTTAAGGACGGAAGCTGTCTTAACAACTCGGAATGCCCTGACAAATACTATAGACTGGATGGCTTAAACAACGGACATTTATTTCTCACAGTTCTGAAGGCCGATAAATCCAAGACTAAGGTGCCAGCTGATTCAATTCCTGCTGAAGACTCTTTTTGCGGAGAGACATCTATAAGATATATCCTCACATGGGAGAGAAAGAGATCATCTGTCTCATGTCTTTTCTTATTAGCGTACTAATCCCATTAATGGGGCTCCATCCTCATAGCCTAATTACCATCCAAAGGCCCCACTTCCAAATACCATCACATTGGGAGTTTGGGCTTCAATACATGAATTTTGAGGGGACACAAATCTAGAGTTTGTTTATAGGAGATGGAGGGAAAAATGATTTCACTATACTGTATGGAAGAAGTGAACTGGACAATGCAGTGGTTCTGAGAATCTCTTTTTAGGGAAAAAAACGTTTTTTTTTTTTAATGAGATTATTTCCTTTAAGATCAAAGGTCACTTCTTTGATCCAAATTATATTATATTAAATATAGTATTATATTTCTTTATGTTTTCAGGATTGCTAAGCAAAATAACACTCATATTAACAATAATTTCTCAAAGGAGTTCAACCGTAGTTAAAAGTGTCAGTAACACTGAATGGTGTGGGTTCAGGCTGAAGACGGAATATCCTGAGGATAGGGTTGCTCTAAGATTTTGTCTTGACTGATTCGTAACCTTAAGCAATTGCCATTTGGTGAAGTAGAACTTTAGATATTCTTAACTAGTGGACATTGCCTCTTAGTGAAAAGACCATTTAGAAATGCTTCAATGGTCATGTAATCTTCTAGCCCAGCAATTTAGTGGGCTGTGATTCTTTCAGTGGCTACACAAGATAAAGAGATAGAGGGAAAAAAAATAGAAGTTCCATGTGTAATATGGAATATGGCAGCTGTTGGTTAGCTATTAATCAAAACCATTAGTGTTTTTCCTTGCACACAACTAGACTTTTTCAAACTCCCTTGCAGTTAGGTGCATCCATGTGACTGGATTCCAGCTAATAGTATATGAACTGAGTGATGGTTTTATCCATAAAAACTCACATGTGCAGTTGTAAATGCTCTTTCTACTTCTGCTGGTTTGATGGATGACACAAGCAAAGTGACCTCAGAAGTCATGTGTTAAAGATAATGGAACCATTTGTAAGAGAGTCACCACAGAACAAGAATATCTCTTTAGAATTTTTATGAGGAAGAAGTATCACCTTCTCTTCCTCTCTTCCTTTCCCTTCCTTTCCTTTCCCTTCCTCTCTCTTTTTCTCTCTCACTCAGCTGATCTTTTGTATAAGGAACTAATGTTGCTTTAACTAATGATACATTGGTAGGTATTTTATTTCATAATATATTAGTACTATAGAATATGTATTTTTAAGGAGATGCACATGTACTGGAGTGGGAGGGTATACTCAATTTTTTTCTTACCTTCAAGTGTGTATAATAGAAAACATTGGAAACCAATGTTTTAATTAACTTGTGAGTAGAGAGACACATCTGTATTTGATCCTCTTCATTTTCCTTTCAAGAATTATTTACCTAGCAAAAATTGCTCTCTGCCAGACAGGAAAAGCACTAACTACTGGAGGCACTAGGCAAGGATGATAAAGTGATGACCAAACATACATGAAGCCTGGTCTTTACATAACCTACATTTTAGAAAGAAAAACAGGCAAGAATAAGAAGAGATTAATAGCATAATGGCTGTTAGTTGTTAGTGGATAATTCTTACGGGAAAAACAGGTAAAAAGCTGAGAATAGAAAATAATGATGGTGATGTGGTGCACTTATTTTATACACTGTGATCAAGAAAATCGTCTTTGAAGAAGTGGCATCAAAGATAAAATTAATAGTTATGTGAAGGATAAGGTTTAGAAGAGAATTTCAGGCAGTTATGCATAGGTATATTCTTGGAATTGAAGACCAGTTTGTCCAAGACAACATGACTGATGGAGAGAATGGTACATATGTGGTTACAGGAGCACAAAGGTATGAGATCATGCAGGACCATAAAGAAAGGTTGTCAAATTACTGCCCACAAGACAAATTTTGCTAAGTTTTGCCAGTTTCTTGCAAATAAAGTTTTATTGAAACATAACCATGCTCATTACTTTATATATTTTTATAGTTGCTTTCATGCTGCAAGGCAGAGTTGAATAGTTGTAAAGGAGACTGTATAGCCCATGAAACCTGTAATATTTAATCACTGGATCCTTACAGAAAGAAAATTTGTCTATTTCTGATATAGAATGTGGAGATATTTTGGATTTCAATCAAAGAACACTGAGAAGCTATCAATAAGTTTTAAGTAGGAAAATAAGATTATTCTGATTTATATCTTAAGAATATCCGTCTGATAAATAAGTGGAGAATGGATTAGAGAGGGACAGGAATGGAAGAGGGTTGTTTCAGGAGACAATTATTATAGCCCAGATAAGAGATGATTGTGGCCAGTTCACAGTGGAATACACAAGACTTACTTTTAAATTAGATACAAAGTATTGAAGGAAAAAATAGATCCAAGTTGACTACTAAGATTTTGGCTTGAGTAATTGAGAATTGGTTTGACTTTTTGCTGAAATGGGGAAAAATGAGTTTGATTGGAGGGTATTGTGGAAATAAGTTTTGGAAGAAAAAAATAGTTTTCCTTTGTATATATAAGTTGGAGATGTCAATGACATATAAGAATCCAGAACTCAGAGGAGAGGTCTGGGTAGGTGACATAAATTTAGGAATCATAGACATGATAATTCTATTTATATTTATGGCCTTTAATGGCATATCACTTAGAGAAATACAGAGAGAAGAAACTAAGCACAAGACCCATTCCTAAGGGACCTCACAATTTAGACATCAGAAAAAAGAGCATGAGTCAGCCAAGGGAAGTGAGAGGGAGCATCGAGATGGATGGGTAACCAGTGATGTTACTGGGGCTTAGAAAAGAAAAGAGTATTTCCAGAGAGGAGTGGTCAAACTTACTGAAAACTTCTGAGAAATCAAGTGAGATAAGGAAAGAACATTCCCATTAAATTTGGCAACATGGTTTTGACCTCCATGAAGGTTGTTAGAGACTTGACTTGAACAGTTCCTGTGGGATGAGAGGAAGAAACCAGTTTATAGAGGACTTCATGACGAACAGGAAGTGAGGTAGTTGGGAGTGCTTTGAAGACAGCCCATTTGGGGAATTTGACCATAGAGGGAAGTAAAGAAGTGAAGCCGTATCTAAGCCAACATATGGGGTTATGGGAATTTAAAAAAATTATTATGTGTTATTTATTTAAAAAATCATGGCAGTTACCGCAGCATATTTGAAAATAATGGAAATGTAACAGTAGAAAGAAAAAGATTGGTGATGCAGGAGGTTGGAGGTTATATGATGGATGAAAACTTTGATAAGAAAAGAGGGGATTGGTACCAAAGCACATGGACTGGATTGACCTCTTACAGGGAGAGGGACACCATGATGGGAGACAAAATGAGAAGGGTCAAGTTCAAATTGGTTCAATGAATTCTGGAAATAGGAAGAGAAATTTTATGTAATGGCTCCAGTTTTCTAGTTAGAGTAAATAAGAGGCAGGTTCACGAGGAGATTGTGTGGGAAAAAAGAGGACAAATAATATGGGAAGGAAAAAAAGTTGTCAGTATCAAGTGCCCGTTGATAAAATCTGTCAGCTTAGGTGTGAAGTCTTGTTTTTGTTTTTTTCAGGAACTACTAGAACAGAATGCTATGAATGCTGTTAGGAATTTGTGACAACAGCTTAGGTGGGTTAGGCCATAGATTTTGGAGTGAGAACAAATCTGAGTTCAAATTCTGCCTTTGTATTTAGCTCTGTGACTTCAGACAAGTTATCTTTACTTCTCTGAGCTTCAGTTTTCTTGTCTGTAACATGCCTATGACAACACTTACCTTGCTTAAAATAAAAATGAAATGAGTTAGTGTATATAATGTCCTTTGTAGAAATAAAATAAAATCCTTAATAAATGGTAGCTGTTGTAATTATACATGGATATTTCCCTTGTAAAATGAGTAAGAGAGCTTTGTTTGCTTGGACCTTTGATCATTTTCTATATTTGCAAGGTATTTTTTTTATTATTAATTCACATCAAACTATTTGTAGTTTGGCACTCAAACTACATGCATTGCTCTGAATTTCTTTATGTTCCCAGGTCCCCACCCTCAACTATGCCAGAGGCTTGCCCTCTTTTGAGGGGATAAAGGACAAAAATAATCTCATTATTGTTTGCAGTTAAGTAGGAAGGAATTTCTGCAGAGATGAGTGATGAGCAGAATTTTGAAGGAAAGCACGATACTGATAGAGAAAGCAGAAATTAATTTGTAGGTCAGTGGGTGGGGGGTTTGCATGAGGAAAGATACAGAGATGAAAATGAACAAATCACATATAGAAGATGACAGGCAAATATTGCTAGTGGGAGCGGAGAGGCTGCAGGGAAAGGTAATGAGAAATGAAGGTAGGATGGGATCCCGGGGGGTGTAACATTGGTGGAAAGCCCTAAAGGCTGGAGAGGGCTTGAGATGTGCATAAAAAGTGACACTGAAGCACTGGAGACTGTTGAGCAGGCAAAGGACCTGAAGAAAATGAAGTCAGAGAAAATCATTAGAACATTTGAGTAGGTGGGATATGATAAACAGAGACTGGCGTAGAAACCTGCACGGAAGCCATTACTGCAACTGAGACACAAGCTGATAAGGACCTTGGACTGGGTGACTATGGAAGTGGAGAGGAAAGAACAGATTAAAATGACAATTCCAGTGTTTGTGGGAGGTTACGTGAAGAAGAGCAAAGAGGGCAATTAAAAATAACTAAAAATTTGAAAATTTAGAATCCTGAGGGAGCTTGGAGATGGCAGTGATTCAGTATCTTAAAGGGAGATGAAGTGGGGGCAATGAGAGAAGGAAAGGGGAATGTTTTAATAGATTGAAGGATAAGAAGACCAACTTATAGTTCTGTAAAACTGGCATTTGAATTACAGTAATGAAAAACTGGTACTGTCTCAAAGATGAAAAATAATAGGAAGAAAGAATATTTGGAACATTCTCCAGGAATTGTAATTTTTGGTGATCTCAGCCTACCTAATGTTTTTGTTTGATTTTGCCTATGGATGTAGGCAAAACAAAACAAAAGAGAGCAAAAGGGAGATGGTGAGTAAGTTATGTATTCCTTGGGTCCATGTTTCTAATTCTCAGTCTTCCCTCTGCTGCATCAACTTTTGAGCACTGACATTCCAGAACTAGGAACATGAGAAGAGTTTCCCATGAGACTTGGTACTCAGTGAAACACCTCAGAGCTTCTAACAGCCTCACTGCAGCTTGGGAGTACAAGATTTTTGAGAGCTGGAATTTGTTGAGGAGTTGTCTTAGGTGCCACTGATGCTATGGAACCAGAGTCTCTGATGACTGACATGTGATGAGCACTTAGCATGCCAGCACTGTGCTTGGTCCTTTGCAGATGTATTTCATAGTCATCACTTAACCATGGCTCTCTCTGCAATCTGTGCAAGTAGTGCAGTCAGTGTTAGAAGTAAAATCATTTTCCTAGAAAAAGCTCCTGTGAGTATCATAGTTTGAAATGTCTTTCTCAATTTTTTCTGTGCATAGGGAAAGACAGTTACCTTTCAAATTTGATCAGATCACAGAATTACTGTTACCTTTAACACTTTTAAGATACCTTTAACTAAAGTGTAGATTTGCAGGAAAAATATGTTTGGTTTCTTGACTAAGGTAAAGACGTTTTAACAGTTGACATCCAGCTGGTTTTTATTTTTGGTTTATAAATGTTACATGTTTTTAATAGTGCTGACAAAACCTTAAAACTGAGGAATACATAGTGAATGTAAAATGGAAGTCCCTGTCTTGAAGTCCCTCATCTGATTGATTTCATATAGAATATACATATCTTGCTTTTAAATAATTTATTATATATTATGCATCTTATGCACATTTTGCAGTATAGAGATACATATATGTCTTTATAATGTCGCTATCTTTTCTAAGTCTAATTTCCCAACTTAGTGGACTTTAGTATCTTTTAACATGCTAATGTAGCTGAATAAAAATACTTCATAGTTAGGTGTAATGTGTGAAAAGGAGTTAATCTATTTTGAATTTGTAAAGAATGCTCCTTTAAAAAAATTAACCCAATAGTATAAAAATATTAATACATGTAGCTGAGGAAAAACTAGTTTAAATGTGAACAAGTCAAAATATTTTTAAAAATAAAGTGTTTCATATATTTGACCAACTGTCTATGGATTAGGCAGGAGCTAGAGTGCACAATGTGTGGACAAAAGAAAAGTCTTCATCTCTGACCACACTGAATCACCAGAAAGTACATTTCATCTTCTCTGTTCATTTAATGACCATGTGGGCTGGGAGAGTATTTTTCAAATTGCATTCCACAGTTTTTGAAGTATTTTTGAATGTAGTAGCTCTTTGAAATTAAGTGTGATTTTGACAGGCAGTCTTCTTGTAAAGCAGGGTGAGAACTTCTTAAGCGTGAATTGGAAATAGACTTCTCTTCTTCAGATCTCTTTATAAGGCTTTTCATGCTTGTGCTGAAAGGACAAGTGAGGATGGCTCCTTATTTAAGTGGTCTCATAGCTTCAGATGAGCCTATGCAAAGTCCTGCTGGTTATCACAGCCCCTTGTTGGCACTAGTTGCTCTACTCTCCTCTAGGAGCTTTGCTGAGATTCCCTGAATGGAGAGAGGTCTGCCACTAGCCCTTCACTACTCCGCTCAGGAACTTTGCTTTAGGCACACATTTTGCCAAATCCCAACTCCAAAACCTTTCAGGTAAGCTTTTCAGAAAAGACTTTTTTCTTCCCTAAGATGTTGGAGAATATACAAAATTAAGATTCTGGGTTTGCAAGCCTCACATTTGGAAGCTAAGGTTAGAGGAGTACAGGAAGGAAGATAACTTTTTAGTAGAGTTAATTTTTTCCCAAAATTGGGGTAAGGGTGGCTGGTGGGGAAGTTGAATACAGAATAAACCTAAGGCTACTAGGAAAACTGTGGAGCTGTGACTTGACACTGTTGACCCATGGACCTCAATTTTTGAATTATGCTCTCCAAATCTGACCTTATACATTTTCTTACTTTAAAGCAGAAATGAAGACATTTTAGACTTATTCATTGAAAGGAAATCCAGCTCCTGAGCTGTTTTTTAAAAGACTAGTTTCTTTTATTTGTAATATTTTTCAACATCTGCTCACCAATCCTAGGCCAGTCCAGTGTTTCTTATAATTCCACTTACTGGAGTAAGTAGACCAGTTCCACCACTGGTCACCTTATGCATGGAAATTCACCATCTCCTTTGGAATCAAGAACCAAATTGGGAGTTCTAGATATGCAGATACTAATATTTATAAAATAGATAAACAGCAAGTTCATACTGTATAGCACAAGGAACTGTATTCCATATCTTGTAGTAACTTACAGTGAAAAAGAATATGAAAATGAATGTATATATGTTCATATATAACTAAAGCATTATGCTGTACAATAGAAATTGATACAACATTGTAAACTGTACTTCAATTAAAAAAAAAATATATATATATATATACCCACACACACCAAAAAAAAAAAAAAAAAAAGAACCAAAGGTGGTGTTCCTGACAGACTGACACTCAAGGCTGAATATCCACATGTGACGAATGAATGAACATTAATTTCCAACCATCATTCATGAAAATTATCCTTCATTTTAGTGTCTTCCCACAAACATCCACTCCTCTCACAAAATGGCTAACCTTGGAGAATATAGGTCTTTTCAGAGAACCAGCAATGTTCCTTACATCTTCCTGAAAGTTGATGAACCTAACGGAAAGTGGTGGAAGAAAACTGGTCAGAGATATATCAGGAATAGAGATCTCTGCTTTAACTTATGTTTTTGGAAGCCTCCAACACTATGGGAATGGGAACTTTAGGTTCTTGGATTAGAGGTGTAAGAAGGCACGAGAGTTTTTAACCTCTTTTGCGTGTTAGGAATACAGAGGAAAGCAAATATCAGGACTTTTAAAATAGCAACTAATGGAATGCCTAATTCAAACTGACTTAAATGGTATTTATAAAAATTAGAAGTCTGGGAATAAGGTTGTTTTGGAAAGGCAGGGCTGAAATGATTTTCATCAGGACCAGATTCTCTCTGTTCACTTCTTCAGACAACCTTTTTGGTACTGGCTCCATTCACTGATAGGCTCTGTCTTTATGGGGCAGCATCAGCCTCATACCTTACTAGAGTCAAGTACGACTTCAAGTATGCCGCACTCAGGCTAAGGTTCTGAGACTAGCCCTGTTCTGACCTGACTCACTCAGCTTGAACCATTGTTCCTAACTGAACCAATGCCTGACACCAGTGGAAGGAGATGATCTGATTGACTAGGCTGATATCAAATCACCCTAGAAACTGGAAGTGAACTTAACTCCATAGCATGTGGTCTATGAATCAAGGAAGGCTGAGTCCCTGTTTGAAGGTTGGTGCGCTGCTAGTCAAGTAGGGTGAATGGGTTCTGGAGATTCAGAAACAATAGTTGTCTACTCTGACCCTGCAGTACTTTCTCCTGAAAGTATGTTTACAGAGAGACAATACATATTTCACAAGATCAAGGTACCTGAGTAATGAAGTTATATAATGAAGAGCAGCTTCTACCAACTTCCTTCTCATTTGAAAACTTAAAAAAAATAATTTTAGTATACTACACTGCATAGCCCAACTTTATATTGGATTTACTGATGACAGTGCAGCTATCAAACATCATGTATGTGATACACTTGGAACAACTGATGGAAATGTGTGTTTATAACTCTCTCTACAGCTAACATGAAAAGACCAGCAGAGATAATTCGAAACTCTTGAAATACTTTGAGTGACGATACGTGGTCTTAACACATTAAAATTGCTAGCAAAATTTTGAGAAATGCAGAAAGAACAAGAGAATTCAGTGAAGGAAACAAAAGGCAATTACAGTAGATTCCAACTACAATGCTGAAGTTATACAATCTGTTATGTATCAGTTTTGTCTTATCCCAGTAATCCTGTTATTAAAAATGTTTCTGACGTCTGAAAAATATTGTGACATTATTTCTTAGTATAAGCCTATAGCCAAGAAAAGAGACAGTAGATTTTGCTGACATTTTATTTATTCTTAAGATTTTACTACTTCAGATAAAAATGTGCAACTGTCAGTGTTTCATCCTTTTTTTCTTTTTTTTTTTTTTTATTCTTTTCTCAGCTTCTCTGAGTACTGGATCAGGCTTCTATCTCCCCTGTGAATGAGATCTGTTTTGTAAACAGTTGGCATTGCATTGTTGACAGCTCTGACAGGTCTTAGAGATTCAGAAGGAAGAAAGAATAGAAAAACATTGGCAAAATCTACATGAGTCCAAAAATGTACAGTATATTTCAGCGTGATGTTTCGGATTAAATGTTACTCTTTATTTGGACATCTTCAGTAAGATACTCATATATACATATGCACACATGTATTGTACTTGATGGAGGGGACTTAACATTTAAATAATAAGGAGATATATATATTATATATATATATTTTTTTTTTTTCCTTAAACAGTGCTACCAGGTAAAGTATTTGGATAGGATTAAGTTAATTTAGCCAAATGATCAGTTTTATTTTTTACCTTACCAAATCACTGTACTATTGAACTGAACCAGCCTAACGGGCCAGTTATTTTGGTGTCATCGAAGGGCATCATGTTCTTTTCCATGAAATAATTTGGGTTTGATAATTTCACCATTCAAAGAGCTGTGTCCCAGGTTTACCGTTTTTTGTTAGGAGTAGTTGGGCCAAAATAGAAATTTAGTAAAAGTAATGGCAATAGAAGTCAAGATGTCACAGTGGCATTGTGGTACCTCTTAGTGCCAGGGTACAAGGGAGATGGGAGATCACTCCTGGGAAGTACTCAAATAAGTATTTGCAGATGACCAACTACTTTTTAAAATGAGAGAACAAACAACATCCTCTACAGTAAAGACTGTAGTTACCATAGCCTGCTGTTTGTTTCCTCAGTTGGGCCAGGAGAATCCATATGGTCATCTGTGCCTATTTGATTTTTAAAAATTAAAAAAAAAATTTATGTATATTTTTTGTTGGGGGGAGGTCATTAGATCTATTTATTTATTTATTATTAGTTTTTCTTTTATTTTAATACACGTACTGGGGATTGAACCCAGGACCTCATACATGCCAAGCAAATGCTCTACCATTGAGCTATACCCTTTCCCCCATCCATACCTATCTGTAGAACTAGCATCCCAGGATAACTAATAAATATCTATTGAGTACCAGCTATGTAAAACACATGTGCCAGGCCAGAGTATTAGAAAGTTACAAAGATTTCTAATCTTGAGGGGCTTAAAAATAAGTTGGGGGAATAAGAAATATTAAAAAAACCATAAATACTAATACTAAGTAGTATGAGTTAATTCATAGTATAGGTCCAAAGTCAACAAATTATTTTTTTAAGGACTAAATGGTAAATATTTTAGCCTTTGTGGGCCATACGGTTCTGTTGCAACCATTCAACTCTGTTGTTGTAGCATAAAAGCATCTATGTAAATGAGTGGGCATGCTGTATTGTAATAAAGCTTTTTTTATGGACACTGGAATTTGAAATTTATGTAATATTCATGTGCCATGACACATTAGTCTTCGTTTGACTCTTTTTAACAGTTTAAAATGCAATACCCATTCTTAGCTTGCATGCTGTACAGAAAAAGCATGAGCCAGATTTGGTCTGCAGGCAGTAATCTGCTGATTCATGGTATAGATAACAAGTGCTCTGGCTTATTGGGGTACGAGTATTTGACATATTCATTGTTGATGACTTACCTCTAAGAGGCTATATGCTCGATTTTAAGATAGCTATGTTTAGTCTCTGATATTTTGCAGTCAACTAATTGGTTATTTAATTATTTCCAGTGGAAGCTTGCCTGGTTAGGGCTTGAGCTCAGAGATATTTGAGTATGCCATTGAGTAATGATTCAGTTTGTAAAGCATAAGCGTTGTGTATAAGACAGCAGTGAGAAAAGGTCAGTGAGAACCAGAGACCTTTGAACGCTGGGCTGAGTGGGCTAGACTTCAGGAAAGAGTTGCCTTGGAGGTTTTTGAGGAGGGGAATAATCTGATCAGAATTGCATTTCAAGTGATTTAGTGTTTAGACTAGAAAGATGAAAGGAAAGCAGGGTAAGGGAACTAACATTATTGAATGTCTAATATATGTTAGAAACTTTGTAGGGGTTTTTTAAATAATTTCTCCATTTAGTGGAATGAAGGGGAAGGCCAGTTTGTAAAGTATTGCAGGAATGCAAAGAGAATGGAAAAGTGCTAGAAAAATCTCACACTCTTTTGCTTCTGATTGAATTTGGCAAATAAAGGAAAGAATCAAAGAGAATCCAAGGGTTCCAAGCCTCGGTGACTGAAAGACTGGTAATAGGGAGTCAGGAGGAGTTGGTTTTTGGAAAGAAGTTTGGGTTGAGAAACACATACTCAGCCAAGCAAATTAGCGCAGTCCAACAGACTCAAATTCAAAGAGATTCAGCTGAAAATTCATTGCTGTTTTAGTAAACACAGTCTAAAGGTGATTTTAAAAACTATTCTATATGCCTTAAATTATTAACAGTTGTTTGTATTGTGCATTGTCAGCTCATTAACAACAGTGGATATGAAAACGATTGGTTACATTTTGTGGATTAGTAAAAATGTCTGAAAAGCTAAAAAATTTGAAGACATTGTGCAAAAGAAACACAGAGAGAGAGAGTCATACTGAATTCAGTAGTTCCAAAAATTGGATGTATTATAAGCAGTAATTGTTTTAGTTCAGATTTCAATATGTCAAAATCCGTATGTTTAACACCTTTAACATATGGCTCAAACATATTCTGCTTTTTATTCCCCTAACATTTGGCTTATGAATAGTGAAACAGAGAAGTTAGGGAATTTGATTCACAGAGGCCTCATTGCTTTAGTTTGCTGACTTGTAGCACCTTTTCTTTTTCAACAAAAAAACTTAAAAAGCACAAATAATTTCTGTTTGTTTTTGACTGATCCATTCCGTTTCCCCTAAGTTCCTTGTGTGATTACCTAGATGTTCTCACTGTTCTACCAGTCTTTCCTCTGAGTGGCTCAATTATTCTGTCAGCTCTAATTATTCATCTGCCAACATGTTCACATTTTCTAATTTAGAGAATTAGTAACGATTTCTTGTGATGCCCATCTTGCATGATTTGAATTATTGGCACCCATGGATGTTGAGAAAGACTGGCTTTGAGTCACACTTCCTGACATTTTAATATTTCCACAGTGCAGAAGAACTCACACTGCTCTCCAGAGGAGGTAGAGTGCATGCAGAATTAAGAATGAGGCATACCCCTGGCTCTGTTTAACTGTGTACAACCAAGGAGGCAATTTAGTACCTCTCTTCCTTTCTTTCTCTTTCCCTTGTTCCTCCTTCCTTCTTTGTTTCCTGTCTCCTTCTCTTCTTTTCACTAAAATACTCATTGCAGTCACACTGAGATGAGGAATCAGAAGCCATTTAAAATGTTCCAAGTGGGAAAGATTTTAATACAGGAAAATAGAGACTTTCACAATTGTTGGATGGGCTGGTGGCATAAGACATAGGGAAGTTACTGCTCCTGAGTTCTACATTTGACTAGAAGATTCTCAAGTTCCCCTGCTTCTCCTTAGTTTCTCAAGATAGATGCAAATCTAGGCAGATTATAGCCTAAAACAACATGGGGAAAGGAATCCTGGGAAATACAGTCCTAATATCCCTCATCCCCGCTCCTGCAATACAGACGATAAAATCAATGGGGGATGATAATGATATCAAAGTGATAACACTCTGATGTATTTGCTAAGCCTCTATCAAGCCAGACAAAGATGAATGTGGTGATTTCTATCCTTAACATGCTAACAGTCTGGTTAAGCTGACCATTTGTTAGTTTTCTCAGATGGTAAATTTTGCTGAGCAACTATGCTAAGACAGATCCTCCCAGAAGAGCCCTATTACAAAATGGATTATTAATTACTAGGGTTGGTTACATCATAGCTCACATCGAGTCTCCAGATGCTAAGAGCTACTTACAGTGAAAGTTTGACATACAGCAATTACCAGAGACCTAAACATTGTCCCTTCAGCAGAATTAGTATTCCCACTATGAGGTATTCTGCATTCCCAAGGTGCTTTTCACAATATTAATATGATTAGTAATTTCTTTTTGGCTAATTTTTGAGGATGAATTAATTTCAGATTACAGTATCCCACTTGACTGGGTAAAACCTCCCATTTATAAGTAGGGTAAAATGTTACATGAGGATAACTTCATATAACTTCAGAGCATCTGTGTTCATTTCAGTACCATATATCATTATATTACAAAGAAGCTTTTGAGTGGGATTTAGTGCCTATAGATTTCTGAGGATTCAGTGAAATTGATGTTTCCAGTCTTAATCCTGTCAAATATGGACTACCTTGCCACAGGGCACATGATATTTTGAGAGATGGGCATCATGTGCAATGAGATATTAGTTGTGTAAATTATATACTGTTTTCCACACTTAGTTTTCTCAACGAGACTCCACTGAATTATAGGGAATGCAGAATCCAGCACTGGAAAGTTTGATTTAAATATTGTGTGTGTGTCAGTAATGCATGAGCACACCTCTACACAAGCACCCTCAATGGCTCCCATGGCCTACGTGCAGAATAAAATCTTAGCCTCACATCGCAGTTCAAAGCCTGGGCTCTATAGCTCGGCTTCCTCACATTGGTCTTCTTTTCCTAGCCCTTCCTTAAACTTATCTTTTCATTTCACACCTGGGTATCTTTGTAAACGTGGCTTGCTCAAACTGAAACTCTACCATCCTCTCCTTCATCTATATTGACATCCTAAATCAACCTGATTTCTATTCACTTTTCAGTATTCTGAGCCCTGCCGAGTGCTGTGCCCTCTGTGTTCCCATAGGACCCATTGCTTAGCTATTTTTATGCTTAAACTTTTATTTTGATGATTTGATTACTTGTAAGTTTTCTGCATCAGATTAAAAGCTCCATAAAGACAGAGACTGTTCTTATGCAACTTGGCATCTTTAGAGCTGGCCAGAACTCCCAATATATAGTAAATACTCATTAATTGATGAATGAATGAATGAATGAATGAATGAATAAAGCTTGGAAGCTGGTAACTTCTAATCACAGTGATAAAATGAATAAAACAGAACTAACTTTACATTTATCTTCATTTAATTACTTTTTAACTGTAACAGTATTACAACTTTTTAAAATCATAATTTTACACAAGGAAGGAATTATAGATCTTTCATAATGTTTTTGCCCAGTGCCATTCTGCTAGGGCTCTCTGTATAATCAGCAATGCCTATAATAATGAACTAAGCTGGCTAGTGTGTATATATATATATTTCCTTCCAGTTAATTCCCTCTCCCTAGTTTACCTTGCAAATCCAGCTGCTGGGAGAAGCTCTGATGGTTATGGGGTTAAAGAGGAAATGGTCATAATTTTTATTTAGTGTTTTCCATATAAATGCACCTCATTATCTTCTGTACCTCATTATATATGATCTATTTTATGACCATTTAGATCTCTTTAGCCGTCCTGTTTTTATTCTGTTATGCTTGCTGTCTAAGCTCTCAACTTTATGACTCCATTACCTCAGCTCGCTGCTGCCTGCTGTCCCACTCCTACTGCTGAGGTGGATAATGTAGCTTTGCTGTTACTGGGCCAGCATTTCTAATAAATTCCTCACATACAGATAGGCAGTGGCGTAGAGCACAGCGGTTTGGTGTAATGCTTTCATATCACATCACTAGACTCTCATTAGATACTTGTGAGAGAAATTACCACTGAGGCTTCTTCAGGCACAATAGCATTAATGAAGTTAGGAAATGACTCCCACAGATGTCTGACACTCAATCAATCCTACTTAATTTAATTACACTCCTGAATGAAAGACAAAAGAGATGCTCTTGTAGTTCAGGCCTTGCTTTTTATTTTCTCATACGCCTTTTCTCCCCCTTCTGATTTACTTAATCCTTGCTGAGAAATGTCAATGTAATTAACTTAAGTTATAATTATTTAAAAGTGGACTTTGTTATAATGCCTTGTATCATTTTCCACTTCTCTCCCCTACCAAACTGCAAGTACATGAGAGCTCTAATATGTAAATAGAGTGGTGGAGTGGAGAGAAATTGGCTCTTATAACCTTGACAATTCATCCACTTCTTACACCTTCATAATTAAGGATACTGATGACATTGCCACTTACAACTTTATGTCCTGAAATTTTATTCAATAAGATATTTTCAAGGAAGTATTTAGATCTAAATCTATCTAAATCTAAATGGCTTTAGAAGCAATTTAGATTCTTGGAAAATTTCTTTTTACCAGTCTTGAAATGATGAATTTCTTTTTACCAGTTTACTTATAATAAACTTATAAAGTAACAAAATTAAAATAACTGATGCTGTGCTGTACTTTATTTGTTACAAAGTCTGTTTATACATATGAATTCCTTTAATTCTTACAATGGCTTAGAGGGATGAGTATAATTGTCACTTTAGAGTTGAAGGGCCTAAGACAAAGACTGTTAAGGGATGACCTTGTTCAAGACTTTATAGTCAGTAAACAGTGATCCTAAAACTTTGACTTTTTCCTTCCTTCCTTCCTTCATTCATCCAACTAATAAATAATTTTTGTGACTACATTATCTGTCAAGCAGTATTCCAGCACTGAAGAAGTTGACGGATAAGCAGATGGCAGCATCGCTGTATGGTGTGGCATGAATAGACCTCTGCAAAGGAGGCAATGGGAGTGATTGGAGGGAACTAACTAGTGCATGACAAGTGGTGGTAAAAGGAGAGCCAAAGGATTCTAAGGAGCTGGAATATATATTGAAGTAAAGAGGAATCACTGAAGGATTTTTTTTCTCATGAGTAATGTGATCAGTTTGAATTTTAGGAAGAGTCGATTTAGTTTTAGTACAGGTTATGTCAAGAATGCTTTACAGGGTGGATGTGCCGCCTTACACTAAGGTAGTAACCACAGGAAGAGAAACAGGAGTGGGAGGGAAGACTGTAATTTTTCAATTTGCACATAGTTTTTTTCTCCACGGGACATATAGGTGGATACATCTGTGTAGCTCAGTAGGAAGATCTGGAGGTGTGGGTTGTATATGTGTTCATTATATTACTTAATGCCTCATGATATTTATCATAGTCAATTGTTTACATGCTTGTCTTCTCTGCTAGAGTATGAGTTCTTGAGGGTCCAGACCATTGTCTTCTTCAACTTGGCATTCTCAGGTTGTAGTAGATGTTTGTTGAATTTAATTGGAATATAACTTCGTTTCTTTGAAGTTACATTTTAAATCCTCCAGTATTCCTTAACTTCTGATGCTATTAGCTCCATGATGTCTTGCTGATTTCACTTCCATCTTTCTTCAGGACAGCATAAAGAAGGGGGGCTGGAGAATGCATATTTGTATAGATTCACTGAACCTTACAGATGCTCTTCTGAGACCTGCAGACAGAGAAGGATGCATACCTAGCTCAGCCAATTGAAAGCTCTCTAGTCTTTGGGAAGTCTTTTAAGTTACCTTAATTTCCTTTTCCACAATAAAAAGAATATTTTGGTTACAGCACTTTTAATTAATTAAACAAATATTTATTGGTTATCAATTATGTGTCAGGTTCTGTAACAGGAGGTGAATTTGATTATCTGTCTCTTATAGTCTCCTGGGGAACTCCAAAAGCCTTTTGTGCCAGTCAGCACCTATTGGGAAGATAGCCTTGAAAAGTAGCTCTTTCCTCTGAGAAGAGGTGGACAACTTGGGATAGTGAGCTTTTGATTGAGATGAGGGGACCAATAAAGCCATTTCTGCCACCATAAATTTCTTTAATAAACCACTTTATTTCATTATCACCATAATTACTTACATTGTGAAATAAGCCAAAATTTTAGATGAAAGATTTTGAACTGTAGGTATTCATGAGCAACGGAAAGGCTTTGTGGGATTTTAAGCCAGGGAGAACAATGCCCATATTTACCTTTGAACAATACCCTTCAGCCTGCAGAATGGAGAGTGGACAAGATTTAATGCAAGGGACAAGGTAGAAGGCACTAAACTTCTCCAGTGAAATTTTATAGTGATTTGGGCTAAGATGATGGCAGTGGGATGGAGAGAAAAGGGTGATGATCAAGAAATATTTAGCAAATGTAATCAAATGTATTTTAGGAGTATCTTGGATATAGGTGGGAGTTAAAGGAAAAGGAATCATTCAGAAATAGTCCTTTTGAGCACTGGATGGTAGGTAGACCTACTGAAATAGAAAACACAGAAGGATGAACAAGTTTACTGGGAAGATGATGAGTTTGGTTTGAACACCATTGATTTTATGTGCCTGGGGTATATGAAACTGGAGATGTTATGGAAGCAGGATTTAAGTGTCTAGATTAACTCTTTAAAGTTCTAGGTTGCCATAGAGAAGGAC
This sequence comes from Camelus bactrianus, assembly GCF_048773025.1. NCBI lineage: Eukaryota > Metazoa > Chordata > Mammalia > Artiodactyla > Camelidae > Camelus > Camelus bactrianus. The sequence continues at coordinate 74,506,156 of NC_133540.1, forward strand.
TATTGCTTGGACAGCTTAATGAATTTGATGAAGCCTGAGAAAAACCAGGTATCCACAAAGAGGGCCAGGGTCTCACAGGTTGTTGATTTCAAATCTTCCATTGTTCGTTCTTGGACAGATGGGCATCTCTGTTACCAGGTGCATGCCTGGTAACACAGATAGCTCATTGAGAACACTAGACTGGGAATGGCCTAACCAGCTGGTTTTTTCGAACTTCAAAATCAGGACAGAAATGAAAATTTTAACTTAGATAATCCAGAATCCCAGTAGCACAAGGGCCTAATCTGGAAACAAATAAGCCATTTCATCTTAATGGTCTTAGTGTAATTAATATTTATTGTATGTTTATTTATAGGACTTTTGTGTCACATTGTGTCACACACATGATTATATGGCATAACTGTGTCTTCTCAGTCTTTCAAAAGAGCTTTCTTGTCATTTTCTGCTCCTTTTTATTGCCATATATATTGCAAACCTCCTGTATTTAATAAAAGAACATTGTAGGTGAAACATTCTGGTCCTTATATGTTTAATTAGTGTTATATATTCTGGCCATTCCTAATTTTCCCATTTGTAGAAAGTGACTACTTTGAGAAGGGAAAATGGTCAATCAAAGCTTAAAAAATAGTGATAATTACTCCTCTTGTGTAAGAGTAAAGCACTATCTATTCTGAAAATTGAATGAAATTACACAGCAGTATCAGGGGACAAATGCATCCTATTTATAAATCGAAAGTTGATAGGTAGGCCTTTAGCACCTGCATTGAGTATTAATAAGTAAGGCTTAATTAATATCTGAACACTGGGCCATTATTTTATTACCACATTTGCCAACACAAGCAGGCCTGCTCTTAAAAACTTATCAGAAATAATGACAATTAAAATGAGGCATGTTGTAAATTACAAGGGTACCAGTTCCTTCTCTTTCTTTGTAATGACATGCTTTGCCATGTGACTGCAGTTTCTTCTTGCCTTTATGCAAGTTTGCCCACATGATTTACTTTGCTCGATGGCATGTGAGTAGGTATGGCATAACCAAAGACCTGAAAAGAAATTGCTCAGTTGGGCTTCTCATACCCCTGCCATAAGAAGAACATGTTTTAGTTCTGTAATTCCGGGAGGACAGGAGACAGTGGAGCAGAGCCAAGTGATTCCTGAGAAGCTGGGCCTAGAGCAGTCAACCCTCTGGTTACCTTCTGATCCATGAGAACAAATGATTGCTGTTTTTAAATTCTGAGTTTTTGTATGGTTTTTGAGGTAGCAATTATGTGACATAGGCTAATTTGGGGAATTGCAGACTCAACAAAAAGACCCTAGGTAATGTTAGTGACCAGAAACTTGGAGGGGGAAAGAAGGGGGAAAACAGAGTGAAAGGGAAAAGGGAAGTGAGAATGAGAGCTAGAGAGAGAAAGAGAGAGAGAGAGAGACAGAGAGAGAGATTGACATTGGATCAATACAAAATTCCGTGCAAAAGAACACAGTTGTTCTGAGGTTAAAGTAAAAACATTGAGTAAAGTCAAAGGCTTGGCACATGAGGAATGGAAACATGAATGCATCTAGAAGAAAGGATCAAGAGGATATGAGGTTAGGGAAAATAATCAGTTACAATTTGTGAATGGCCTGGACAGCAAGAGTTGCTGAAAGAGGATTCCATCTTTCCTGAGTTGAATCGTCCCTTTCTCTGCCTTCTCCCTCATGTCAGCCCCTGAGACAGTTGTTCTCCTGGCATAATTTGGATCCCTGCCTCCCTCCAAGAGACAGCTGGAAATAACTGGAAACAATTTTGATTGTCGTAACTTGGGGGATCAGTGCCACTGGCATATAGTGGGTAGAGGCCAGCAATGCTGCCAAACATTCTATGATGCACAAAGACAGCCCCCCTAACGAAACAGAATTATCCAGTCCAAAATGTCTATAGTGACAAATTTGAGAAACCTTGCTGTGAGATATAACTAGTGTGGCCTTCCTGTATGAAATTCCAGAAGCCTAGCCAAGAAAGAAGACTTAACAGAAGTCAGACAGACTTTGGTTTTGAGGGCCTTCCATACACCAAACCCTCTATTAGGCAGTAATAGTTACAAGGATGAGAAAATTACTTTTGTCTTCAAGGAACATATAGAGAAAGCAGTGGGAGAAAGAGAGAGAGATACAGTGTCCTATAAATAAACATACAATTATAAATGGTTATAAAGGAAAATATTTGGGGGCTTATGAGAGGAATTTGACTTAGTCAAGTGGGCTAGAGAAGATTTTAACAATAGGCAGTATTTTAACTGGTGTCTGAAGGATGAGGTGAAGTTAACTATATAAGAAAGGGTTGGGGAGCCACTTGGGTAGCAGAAACAGCATGTGCAAAGTCACTGTGGCTGGAGGGGCCACTGTGCATTTGGATAAGTGGAGGCAAATCAGTTCTGCTTAAGTACCTATAGCCAGGGCAGAGTGGCCTGTGATGTGATGGAAGAGGCAGGTGGGGGCCAGATTATGCAGAGTTTCATAGGCCTTTTTGAGGACTTTGATCCTTGTTCCAGGAGTAATAATGAGCCACTGAAAGATTTAAAGGAATAGTGTGATTAGATTAGTATTTTAGAAAGATGGCTTGATTACCTAATAGATAAAGTTTGGGGTGGTGGGAGGAGAAATAACCAGGAAAAGAAAGGTTGGTCATTTTTAGGAATGGCTGATAGTTGAAATCCCTGGTATTTCACTCACAGAAAAGGGAATTCATTTGAGGTGACTGAAAGAAAACTAGAAGATGGGGAAGGAGTGGACACACGTAGGCAAGTGAGTCACAGCTTCCCAATAATAACAGGGAGTGCTGGACAGCACGCTCTGGTTGCTATAGGTAAAGTTGGCAAAACCTCTCTTACCCACTGGCGTGAGTGGAGAAGCTCTAACTAGTACTTGTTTCCTTTAACCTGTAGGTAGTAGCTAAGTGGGCCAAGTGAGTCACCCCAAGCAACCTAGCTGTCCTGACTGATGTCACATTAGAGACCATTAGAGTGTCTATTTTACCCAACATCTTTCCCCATCACCTCCTTTCTTCTCTTTCAGGGACTTTCATGCACTGACAGTGCTCCCTATCCCCTCTTCAAGTCTTTAGGTAACACATTTTCCATACAGCTCTTAGGTCAGTTTATTTATATAAACAGATATTAAGAGCCTACTATGAGCCTACAATCTGTGTTCACTGTCTGTTTTACTAGCAGCAAGACTTCAGTAACCTTATTTACTTACTCAGCCTCAGTTTCCTTATCCATAGTATGGGGATAAAATTACTGCTACCTTGTAGGGTTGTTGTGAGGATTAAAAAATTGCGTGCATATAGAAACAGTGCCTGGTAAATATTCTATAATTGCTTGTTGAGCACTAGAGATAAAAAGATGAATATGGATAATCCCCAGTCTTAGTGAATGGACAGCATAGTAGAGTAGACAGAGAATAAACATTTAATTTCAATTATGTGATTAATACAACGATAGAAATAGAAGCAGCTTGCTATAGAATTGTAGAAGAAATGCATCTTCTACAGGGGTGTTTATCTCCAGCCTGGGTCGTTCTGATGATTTCTCGACCTGTATATCACTCTGCTTAGTGGATATCACCCCTGGATGTTTCAAAGGAAACTCAGGCACCATTATTTATTCTGTTGCCTGAGGGAGAAACTTGCATGCCATTCTAGTGCTTCAACCTCATTGTTGTCCAATCAATCACAGAGTCTGGCAGCTTCAGCCTCCCTAATATCTCTTACAGCCAGCTGCTTCTCTCCATCCTATCATAAACTTTGTTCATAACAACTTCATCTTTCCCTAGATTACTGCGATTGCCTCCCAATTGGTCTTTCCTCCTCCAGTATTGCTCCTTCTACCTTGTTGTCTGCACTGCAGCCTGAGGGGTCTTTCTAGAGCACAGAGCTGATAGTATTATTCCCCTAATGAAACCTCTTAAATAGTTCCCAATTGCTTTGTTATAAAGTCCAACCCCCTTAGGCAACATAGGATGCTGTTTATGCACGTGGCTTCTCAGCCTTACCTCCGGTTGCTGCCCTCGTTTCAACAGACGCTTCCTGCATTCTAAACAGCATGGGCTTCCTGCATTCTAAACAGCATGGCAGTCCGTGAACATGGCACTCCCTTGCTCACCTCTGGGCTTTTGCAAATGTGCCTCTGACCTTTTTCTTCCTGCTTTGCCAGGGATTTATTGGCAGCTTCCTTACTTAAGACCTGGAAACCTGCGGAAACAGGCAAAATGCAGTAATTCGCACCATAGCGGTCTCATTTCTAAAGAGTGTACATGACAGACCATTTTCCTCCTCATGCTTTCCCCACCATACATTCTTTTCCTTTGGTCTGAGTGTGGGGACTCAGTTGCCTGAAGTAATAACATTTGAAGTTTACAAATGATGATAAATTTTAAGGTAAATATGGAAGAGCTACAAAAATTCAGAATTTTAGTTTATTCAGTTCTTTTAAGTTCTAGGAAAAATATGAAACATGCTTCAAATCTGTATTTTTTATTTTGAAGATACTGTGCTATAAATCCTAAAGCCTTATAAATCCTAAAACTTTATTGAGGGTTTCAGGAAAACTGAAATCGCTACACTCTGAAGGAGCAGAGTATGTGAATGCAAGTCATTCCTTATTAACCCACTTGATTATCTCAAACACAGTACCCTTTATCTAGGATAATTGATGTGTATTGTATCATGGTTCTCCTTAACATTGGATTATTAACCATCTCTATGACATGCATATATGACTTCAACTGTTTTTTTTTTAATTTGCTTATCTCTCAGACTAAAATGATTATTGGTTATTTTGGTTTTCTGTGTTTCAAAGTGAAACTTCTTTCAAAGCAAACTACTTTAGAGAGTATTTCAGCTTACAGTCTTTATAAAATTTTCAAGAACAGTTACGTCAAGAAGTTTGACCTTTAGTTTTTGGACTTAAGCCAATTGTCTGGTTAGATTTATTAAATAAGGACCTTTGACAAAACAATATTAAATCACACTGCTACTTAAAATTTTTGATGAAGTGCTTAACTGAAAAAAAAGTTAAAGCACCTGAAAATAAATGCTAACACTCCTCTATGGGTCAGAAATCTAGTTAATGAGAATCAGAGAGTCCTTTCTCTAAAGGACAGTTATCCTTAAGTAGCTTAGCTAAGTAATGATCATGGGAATAATACACTGGCCTATAAAAAGGAGTTAATTGCATTTTGTCACCTTCAACTGAGCAGGTACACATATAAACTGCCACTGGTTTTTTCTTCCAGTGTTCAAGGTTCAAGTATCTTGGATAAAAATTCTGTGTGACTTACGTTTGGATGTGATCATTGATGATTAGTTTGATGTTAATATTGTCATATAGTTACTTTGAATAACTTCCATATTGTTTTCAGTGCCATAATTATACTTTGGGGATGTTAAGAACATACAGATGTAACAAAATTTTAGTGAATAATAGAAGTTATGTTTTATAGTACTGTAACTCAGATGGCTGAGGGAAGATATACTTATGGTAGCACTGTCTAATGGCTCTGGGAGATGGAGTATTTGGGACATAAGAGAAGAAAGCTCTCTGATCTGTAGATGGAAGTATGTATGTGCAGAGGGAAGGAAAATGGCCTTTACAGTGGGTTTTATTTCATTCCCTCCCGTAAACAAGGAAAATTATTCTCTCTCATCTATATAATTTACGTTCTTTTGTTTACTGACTTAGGCTTTTTTTCCATATAAACAATATTCCTGACCTTATGTTAATAATTGAATTTGCCCCATCTTACTCTGTATTTTGTTACCAAACTTGAATACATTAGCTGACAGCATGTACTGCTGTGCCCAAGTGACTTTTCTTTGCCTCAGATTTCTCTCCAGCCTTTACAGAGGTATAGGGAAAATACTAGTTTTCCCTGGCACAATAAAAAGAAATGAAGAAGAAAGGTGAGGTATTACAGTAAATTTCTCCTTCCCTATGAAGCTCGTTTTCACCTTCCACTGCGCCCCTAGCTGCATTAGCCACTCTTTCATTTGTGTTACCATTATGACTTCAATTTCAATTATAATTATCATACTGATTACTGTATTTTACTAATTTTTGTAATTTTACAAAATTTGAAAATTTGAAAGTCCAATGCTAGGAAATAGCACTTGGGATATATTAGGTACTCAATAAATTTTTTTGCTTATTGAACAACCAAAGTACCTCTGTTGCTAGAAATATTGTTGGCACTCAGTAAATGCTTTTTAAAAATAATAATAGCAAAAATAACAACAGCTAATTATTTGTTTTAGCACTCACTATGTGACAAGCACTGTGCTTTATATGGATTTTCTCATTTAAATATCATTAATAGCTCTCTGAGTTGGGCACAAATATTCCCCTACTATTGCACTTAGGGAAACTGAAGCGTGGAGAGGAAAGGATACTTCCTCCAGGTAATATACAGCTTGTCAGTAGTTGGGATTGGAGTTTCAGTGCTCATACTCTTAATTTCTGCAGCAGATAAATGGGAATGGATGTAAATAATTGTAATACTATGATTAATTACAATGATAGATCTATATACTTGGCCCAGTTGTGGCACAAAGGATAAATGACCAGATTTACACGAACAGTCAGGGAAGTTTTCCCAGAAAGGGTGAAAAATATTGGCAGGCTTGCATAGTGATAAGAACACTTGGCCTAGTTTTCTTTTTGGTGTTGCCACCAAATTTTAGTAAATAAGGCTGATCTCTTGCAAAACATCACTAAATTCACTTGTTTCTTTTTCCTTATCTGTAAATAAAGGGTTAGATTAAGTGATATTTTGTCTCAAGTATTGTGATTCAAAATGAATTCTTTCACTGGAGTGTGTGCCTTGCATACAATGTAGGCTCAGTAAACATCTACTAAATTGAATTACTTTGAAATAGAATGCATCCAGTGGATGGTATTGCTGCAGCTGAAACCATCATCTGTTTAGACTGTTATTTTTTCATTACCTTACATGGCAAACCACCACTTAGAAAACTTTCATGTCCCTGTAAATACTTTGCTTGACCAGAAATGCAGTATACTTGTAGTCAGCCAACCCCCAAACACCCAAAGCAACTCTGGGCTCTGTACTTACTTCCTTGTTCCTTTTCATCCCAAACAGGGTTGACTGTGTGGCCCCAGCCAATCAGATGTTTTCTATTTTTCTCTTCTTTGTTCTTTATTTTTCATCCCTATGAAAGTTTCTTGCCTTCTGCTCAGTTTTGCAGTTCTCTAAGATTGTCGACTTCATGAAGTGTTAAATAAAATTTGTTTGTATCACCTAAATTATTTTATTTAATACATTTTTTTAAACAGTTTTTGGCAAAGAGGAATGAAATCTGAAACTGGCAGCTAATGACCTATGGGACAAGATGCAGAGGCTGTTTGAATTTACTGTTCCTGTCATCATTACTAAGGCCATGGGTAAGTCACACTCGGATTTGAGCTCTGCTCCCTTGCATGCTGTTCTCTGATCCAAAAAAAATTTATTAAAAATATTTATAAATATATATTTTTCCCAGAAAGATTCTGGGGTTCTGGAAAGGTCCCACGGTTTATTAAAATTCCCAGAAGGGTCCTGGGGTCCCAGAAAGGTCCTGGAGTAGTTGTATGGGAAGTCTACAACAGGTGGCAGTTGTTAAGGGACTCACAAAGCCTCAAGGTAAGTCCATAGCATAAACTGCTGGGGGACTTGGGAAAATAAATGAAGACAAGAAATTAGGACTTTTTTGACCATCAAAATCAAAATCAAAGTAGGCGTTAAGTCAGACTATTATAAGTCATCAGGGCATCTGCCATTCTAAAGAAATCATCTTGTGAAAGGATGAATAGATCTATTGCTAGCGGGAATCTCAGAAATCAAAGCTGCAAAGTTGGTTGGCATGGGTCAAGCAATTAAAAGCTTTTACTCTTTTGCTAAGTTGGTCACAGAGTGGGTTAGACATTAGGTCACTTATCAACCTCAAGAAAATTTCCATGCAATGAGGTACACTGGAAAACACCACCAAAATCCTCAATTTAGTGGCACATCCCTCTTAGGTATTAATTTGGCTCCAAGAGACTCAAGGCTTAGCTAAAAAGATGGGACTCTCAAGTTTCAAAGGATTGAGTGCACCACCTTCTGGCACAGCTGCTTATTTTATGTCTAAGTACTGTAGTCCCGGAAGCTGTAATATTTATAAAAATGGTAAAGTCTTACTAGGACAGCCTAGAATGACAATGGCCATTATGGAAAACATTTCAGTTAGACAAGATCGTTCATTTAAGAAGTGCATTTGAAAGCAAGGGTTCCCAAATCAACAAATAGAATGGGATACCTATTTTACTTAGAAGATTCTAAAATAACTTCATTGAAATATTTATTGCAAAAGGCTTATGAAAACTTAAAGACACTGGAGATACCTAAAACAAAAGACTGTAAGACTATGTGACTCCTACTCCCCTCTATCTTCCTTTACCTGAGTACTCACATGCTCCTAATCTTCTATCTGAATTGCCTTTCCACGCTGAAAAAACTGCAAAATTAGAAACAAAATTTTAACCAGAGTCAGCTTTCTGGGATCTCTACAGTGCCTGGTTGAAAAAGGAAGATAAACTTCAAGATGTCCCTTCTTTTATAAATCTAGACTCTTGTGAATTTTTTAGGGGGTGCCCGTTAGTTGCCGATCCTTTCTCTCTCAGGAACAGCTTTTGCCTTCTTGTTTGTCTCTTTTTGTGTCCTGGTAACTTGGCTTGTCTTTTTCCCTGCCTGGGGCATGCAGGCTGTCAGTTCTTGCATTAATGTAGGCAGCTCAACTGTCAAATTGGGGGCTCAAAGATTTGGCTGGACAAAAATGTGAGTTGCACTCCATTTGTGGCTAGGGTCCTACCAGCTGTGGCCAGCTGTCTGAGAATTGTCAGGACTTTCTTTATTTTTGCTACTTTTGGGAGTGCCTTTGAATCTTGGGAGAATATTATCTTTGTACCCTCTTTGGTGATGTCTCTTTAGTCCATGAGGTCATTTGATACTGCCAAGAATATTTATTATTTATACCAACCGAAGCCTGACAAGATATTTGAATGAGTTTTTTTTTTTTTTTTCTTTTAGAGTGACTCTATGGTCAAACGCTGGCCAAATTGAAAGCTGATATTCAGAGCCTGATAGAAACTTCTTTAAAGGCCTTCTCCCCTAGGCAAAATAAAACTTTGTACCCAGAGGGAAATAATAACATTCTAAAGACAAATAGCTTTAAATCTAGAACATAGGAACTTAAAAAATTTCTAGCTTAATTGAAGATAATCTAGTAGGATGGGTGGGTCAACACCTTAATATCATTTCCGGTTACAGTCCAGTTCTTTGAGGAATTAGAAACAACTCTCCTATAAGTTGAGGACAACTTGTCCAATTTGTCTTACAAATTGAATTTTTACAAGAACAGAAAAAGCCTACCTATCCTTTTTAACCAATCCCCAGACCTCCCCTATTCATCTCAAAAGGACTGTAGGCATTATAAAAATTCTGGATTTAGGAGGAACTTGCATACATCTTTGTGCCTTTGAGGTGTGAATATTCTACCCAGTCTTCTCTAGGAACTCAGGTCTCTTTGAAACACAAGCTTTACGGAGGTAATTCTTATCAGAAGGGAAAAAAAGGAAAAAAAAAAAAAAGGGAAAGGCTATTTGGTAACTAGGCAAAAGAAAAATCTTACAAGTCTACTTCACAAATATTAGTAAAAGTTTTAACCATCTAAGCAAGTAACCTTAACTTATTTCATCTGCCAGAAACAGTATTTTTCTTTCATAAACTTGTGAGTTTTGTGTTATTGCATCTGTCTCATGGCTAAAATTTTAAAACAAAAGTTGTAAGATCTTTGAGTCTGTATGTTTATGTATGTCTATATATATGTTACAAATGTGTGATTTTTTTCTACCTGCAATGGTATTACAAATTAATTTATATAGAGCTCTATTTACTTGAATTAAGGAAAATTGAACGTTTATATAAATCAAAATATGCTCTCAGAAATATAGGAACTAACTGTAATGTTTTTCAAGTTCATGTGATCTGGGATAACCTTTGGTAAATAAAAGCTAGTTTAAGTTTGTTGGTTTCATTGTCTTTAGAGTTATCATCAAGTATAATACTTTCATTTTGCCTAGGGTTAACAAACAGAGAAGCTCATGATATCTCTGTAACAAAATTTATCAGCAAGAAAGATAATTTAAGATAATGGTTAGCTGTTTAATGTCTCACGGAATTTTTATAGTTAGCCTAAACATAATTGTTAAGAGCAAGTGAATTAAATAGATGTAAGCAAGGTAAATATTTATAAATGAACTTTTCAATAATAATTATACTTTATGGTATGTCTACTTAAAAATAGTTTCCAAAATCTTTTTGGTAGCTTGAAACAAAGTTAGAATGAGATAAGTTAAATGATAGATATTTATTAAATATCTAAATCATGTCTGAATAAGATACTGAAACAGCAATTACTGACCATAGGTTTATCCATTTGGACTTTTTTATAGACGAACTAAAGCTATTTGGTTCTATTCGTAGATGTGCTTTGTGCAATATTGAAAAATTTACTGTGAGGAACAGCATACTACCAGGAATTATGGAATGTATTTATAAATTTGCCACTCTACCTAATGCTAGTGTAACAGACGGTCCACAACCTACTTCTTAGTTTTTACTAGGAATTAAGGTTTCTAAGGTTAAGAATTTAATTAATGTATGTAATTAAAACTACTAGAAGTAATAAAGGAGACATCTTTATGCAAGGAAAATAGCATATGTCTTTGGCAAGAAAAGGTGTTAGGTATGAAGAGGTGTTTTTGTAAGGGAAAGAGAGAGTAATTTTATCTTAAAGTGAAACACCTGATTGTTCCTGAATGAAAAGGAGGGAAAAACATCTGACAAAATCAGAATGGACATAAAATTGTTGTAGAAGGTTTGTAGAAAAGGAATCCTGGGAAAGGAATTTTATGTGTGGTCAAGCTGGCCAAGATTAGAATAAATTTATTTAATTAAGAAAATTTTATTATGAAAGTATACTGGTGTGAAGTTAGAATTTGGCTTTTTCTCTGATAAAAGGACAAAGTTTACTTGAACTATTGATCTTCTCTTGATAATAGATTGTGACAGGTTTTTTGTTTGTTTGTTTTTTTTAACATTTTGGGTAATCTACCTGGAAAGCAAACATTTTGAGTTTTGTCTTGCTAAAATAATTCATTGTGCTTCACAGTTGTTGTTATCAGGTCTTTGATTACTTAGAACAACCCAGTCTTCTCAAAATTAAAAGAGTTAAATTTTGTTCACAGCAATGTAACCTGTATTTGCCTTTAAAATCTACCACTGTTACTTTGGCTAAAAGATAATTAAGTATTGTTTCATAATGATCTATGATTCTATTTAATCAGATGTTCAAACCTTTTGACATTTTCTCAAAATCAAATTCTAAAGGCAGTCTTTTTGAACTCAGACTAACTTTGAGATTTCCCAGAGGGTCTCTGGAAATTTTGAAAGGATTTCTCTCTCACTTGATAAGATGTTTTGTTGCTCCACCCTAAGAGAGACCATCCGTCAGCTTGTCAGTGTCTTCCTACATGCATTTATAACTTCTGAGAGAATGCAGCATATTAAGGAGACAGTAATCATTATTAGCAATGAAACAATGCCCATGGTTTGGAGAGCTCTCCTGAGCAAAGGTCCCCAAGACTTAAACCAGCTAGAATCAAATAAGTCAGGAAATGATCCTGTCCAACAAAGGAGAATAGAACATAACTAAAACTGGAGGCTAACATCATCTGTTTTGAATACTGCACTGAGATTCAGAGAAGCAATGGTATCTGAAAGACATACTAAGACCAATATGTTTGATCAAATCTTTTGACTGGTCAAGAGGATGATCAAAAGTGGGAAGCTGTTGAAATAACTTCCTAGGCCTAAGATGAAGTCACTCTTTCCCAGGGTGCCATGTAAGCAAACCAAAACTTTCATATCCCTGTAAACGCTTTGCTTGACCAGAAATGCAGTATATCCAGTTGTCCAATCACAAATTCCAGGCCAACTGTGGGTCTCTAAATTACTTTCTTGTTCCTTTTCACCCCAAACAAGGTTGACTATGTGATTCCAGTCAGTCAGATATTTTCTATTTTTCTCTTTCTTGTTTTTTATTCTTTATCCTATAAAAACTTACTGCCTTCCGCCCAATTTTGCAGTTCCCTGAAAGAAGACGTTCCACTTTGTGAAGTGCTAAGTTTATGTGTGTCACCTAAATTGTCTTCTTTAATCATTTTTAATAGCTGTAATATACACCTTTTGAAATGACCAAACACAGGGACATCATAGTTTATCATTGTTGAATTTCAAATTTAACACTAAGGTGTGCTTCTTACACTAGGGATTTGATCACAGTCTATCAATTCTTCACTTGATAACTCAGAATAGTTTCTGAGAAAGTGATTAAATGTATTTCTTTGACATCTATTAAGTCAAAGGAGAGAATAAACTATGAGCCATTGATTCAATGTCAGGAAGTGAATTTTCAGAGGGGCATAATCCCTTTATTTACCTGTGGGGGATGAAGCCAGTCTTTACCCATATCATCTTGGAGAGAAGAACATTACCACTTTAAAACTACTTTTAGGGAAGGGCCATAGTCTCCTTTGGATGGCATAGAGAAAGTTATATCTGAGACATGCTTAAAGATGATACACACTTTTCACAAGGAATTGTGTTTAGGGGGAGGGGTGTGGAGGTGTAATAGATTTTTGGTGTTGTTTATTTTCTCTCTTTTTTTGTTTGCAAGTGAAGTGACTTTTGTTCTTTATTATTTCCTTTCTCTTCTATGCTTTGGGATTAGTTTCCTCTTTTTTGCCCCCCTATCTTCTTAAAGTAGAAGCTTAGCTTATTGATCAAAAAATCTTATTTTCTAGTATAAGCATCTAATGCTATACATTTCCCTCTAAGCCACCTTTAGCTGTATCTTACAAACTTGAATATACTGTGTTTTCATTTTTATTCAATTAAAAGTATTTTCAAATTCTTCTGTGACCCATGAGTTATTTAGTAGTATATTATTTAATTTATAAATATTTAGATATTTTCCAAATATTTTTCTATTGCTGATTACAAGTTTAATTCTGAAATGGTCAGATAATATATTTTGTATTATTTCAATTTTTAAAATTCGTTGTGGATTGTTTTATAATCTGTCTTAGTGAATGTTCCATTGTGAAAGTGAATATAGATTTGGTGAACTGGAAAGTTAACATTGTGATCCAAGAGGACTCCTTTTATGTCTATAGCCTAAAACAGACTGAAGGCAGGCCTTTATGTTCTTCTTTCTCTGTGCTGTGGAGTATGATAGCCACTACCCAGATGTGGCTATTTAATGTTTTATTTAATAAAATAAAAATGTTAAATTAAAAAATTTAAATTCAATTTCTCAGCCATACTGGTCACATTTAAAATGCTTAATAGACACATACGTCTAGTAGCTACTGTACTTGGCACTTTCGTCATCATAGAATGTTCTCTTGGGCAGCATTATTATAGATTCACATCCTGATCTCGGTCTTTAAGACCTCACCACTACTAACAAGATGAGGCAGGGAGACACCAATCTAAGAATCAGGGAAATTAGCTTCTTCTACATGAGACTTGAGTTGTCCACCCCAAAACTTCTTCTGGAAACGGTTTTTATCATGAAGGAGGAGGCAGCCATAGGCCTGTCTTGATGGAAGCATTTCAAAGAAGGACCTATATGACAAAATAAATTATTCTATTTGAAAGAAAAAAGATGTTCACTCTTTTTGTGTCACTGACCAAATAGTGATTAAAATGATGCTTTAACCATCTTCTGACATTGGGGGTGGATGGTGTTTGAGGAGGTTCTTAGATTGTAACTTGGGAGAAGCTGAGAGTTCATGTGGGGAAGGCTTAATATTTTTATTCTTGATGTATGTTGTGTGGTTATTTAATGTCTATCTCTCTCACTAGTCTCCATTATTGTACAGAATATGTCAGTTATACTCACCTTTTATCCTCAGGACCTAGCAAAATGCCTGGCTTTCAGTAGGCATTTAAAATATTTGTGAATGAATGAATGAACCCTATTCTGGAAGAGGTTTATTCTTACTTGATACTATGTTAGTCTGTATCAAATTAATAAAATGTGGTCTGTTAAATAAATAATGTAAATAACGTTAACTCCTGTAACTTTTATTATATTCTGCCCTCCAGTTTTTCACTTCTCAGATGTATGGATCCCAGAATTGTGTGTGTGTTTTTAAACTGGCCTGGAGGTTCTTAACGGGATACACTGAGCCCTAGGTAATTCATGCTTGGACTTCAGGGACCTATGTGTATGTGCCTTTGTATATTTTTCTGGGGAATGGATTCTTAGATTTCATTAAATATTCAAAGAAATCACTAATATCCTCTTCCAAATGTTAATAACAATTAGATTACCCAGTGCTGGGCTTATTTGAAATGTTATTTTTCAGTTCTGTAGCATAGTGAAGAGTAAAGAATGGTTAATTGGGATCCGGGAAAATTGAATTCAGTTGTCTTATTAAAGCCTCTAGTCTGATGGGTCCCAAATTATTATAATTAAAATGAAAGAATTAAAAATGATAAAAGATAACCTCTATGGGCCCCTGTAACTTAGATGTTCTTGTGTTTTACAACTTGAATCATTGGTTTCCCAATAAACTTGTGGAACCTTGTGTTTGTTAATTTGAAGCAAGTTTCCACTGTTAAGTGAAGTTCAATTTAAGGTCCTTTGTGCTCCACACTATTATCTACTTAAAATAATTATGTTATCTGTCAACTTTTGTTTCTATAGGTGTTTAAAAATTTCTCCCATGTACCCTTCAACTAAAGAGATACTTTTTCTCTGGCTTCCTTGTTCTTCCACAGGCAATTTGAATTCTCAATCTTTTTTCCATGGTTCTGAACATGGTGTAGAGTAGTGGTTCTTAGAGTGTGTTGCAGTGACACTTGAGAATCCTAGAGATCCATGTAGGGGGTTTGTGAGGTGAAACTTGTCTTTATAATCCTGCTTATATCTTAAATACCTTTTTTCACTCTCATTCTCTCATGAGTATATGGTAGAGTTGGATATTATAACTGATGGAATGAAGAAGCAAGTGTAAAGATATAACTGTATTTTATTAAGCCAGACATTGAATAGATTTGCAAAATAAATCAACACACTCTACTGACTAGTTTTTTTCAGAAAATAGTTATTTTTCATAAAATATGTAATTTTTGTTGATATGCAATGGATTTATTATAATTTTAATAAGTTAATAAATATTTTAAAATAATCTGTTTTAATTTTGAACACAGTAAATATCCACAGATATAACCCAAAGTAAGCAAAATTTCTTTGGGGTTCTCAATAGTTCATAAGAGTATAAAGAGGTCCTGAACAAAAAGATTTTGTGGAAGAAATACAGTCAGGCACAGGCAACATTTCTACTCCAAGCCTTCATCTTGCATCTTAAACCTACATCTTATTATAATTTAGACGAGAAATAACATGGCCCTCATTGTTCTTGTTCTCACTATTTGAGTCTTTAAAAGATATTTACAGTGGAACATAAAAATGGATAAAAAATTTCCATTTGTGACAACATGGGTAGTCCTAGAGGGTATTAGTGAAATAAGTCAGATGGATGAAGGTAACTTCTGTATGTTTTCATTTATATGTGGAATCTAAAAAAAATAAAACAAATGAACAAATATAACAAAAACAGAAAGACTCATAGACACTGAGAACGAACTAGTGGTTCCTGGGGAAAGAGGTGGGAAAGGGGCAAGATAAGTGAAGGGGACTAAGAAGTACAAACTATGAGTTATAAAATAAATGAGTTACAAAGATATGAGGTACAGTACAGGGAATTTAGCTAATATTTTACAATAACCGTATATGGCATATAATCTATAAAAATACCGAATCTCTGTTGTATACCCCAAACTAATATAATATTGTAAGTGAACTGTACTTCAATTTAAAAAAAAGGTAGTGCAGGTCACCAAGGTGTTATGGTCAAGTTAGCAGAGGAAGGCTCCAGGTAGAGAACTTGCTGGAAGCTCACCTTGCAAATTTTGAGAGTATAATTCTCCCCCAACTGCAGCTCTCTCCTGTGTAAGAGATAATGAGTGGGTTCAGTTTAAAAACTGTGTATGGAAATTAGATTATCAAGTGGCTGCCTATTGCCTATAGAATGCTATCACAAATAAGTCTAAGGTGCCACCTTTTTAGGACAGTTACTAGCCCCAAAGAGTTTACACCATAAACTTCTACAGGAGGCTACTTTCTTTATCTTTTTCCTTCGATCAGCAGCTTGTTACCTGTCAGGTAGTTTTTCCGAACAGGAAAGATACCTGGTCTTTTACAAACGATTTACTGAGGAATATTTGAACTATTTTTATGTAATCATCATTTAAGAAAAAAGAAAAAAAGAAGTCCTAGAGGATTTTCTGCCCGGCGAGCCCCATCTATGAGCAGTTACTTTTGGGTGTGGAGTACTAGCAATACCCAAGGGCTTATTGGGAGCAACATTTCTATTGTTGTCAGTGATGAAAATGTTTGGCCAGGGAGTATGTCCATTTTCCTCTTTGTCATTTATAATCGATTACTCACAGTAACCATAAGTGGAAAAGTATATTTTTATGGCAGTTGTAGTTCAGAAACAGAACAGAAATCCTGAGTTATTGGTTATTAAATTTTACCTATCTATATAACCTGCCCATTTTCAAGGCAACTGTGAAAGTAGAAGGTATTTTTAAAATAATCATTTAGTTTATTTGTCAAATTATTTTTACTGTATCTTAAAATAAGTGGAAGAAAAACCTGTCAAAAATGATTTACTACTAGATATTGGAAACTCAAATCTTCAATAAACTAGATATATGTATATATACACATGTATGTCTACATAGAGCATATTAAATTGTGCTGTTGAAAATTAGACATGTTTTAGGTGACATTGCTTTCTTTTGGAGCTCTGTTTGAGGAAAGTATAGAAACTGACAACTATCTTTTCTGTACTTTCAAGAAAATAAAAAGGAAAATAAAAAATTACTGCATCTCAGTTGGTTTATTGGTTTGACATCTTAAGTTTTTGAACTCAAAGGGTCAATTAGAAAATTTTTTATCAGTGGGTAAAAGATGAGTATTAACACATGTAATTCTTCCAGAGCATAGGAAAGAATTAAAATCTAAAAAGAGAAAGAGAAAAAACCCCAAAATGTAAGAGGTAAAACTGTCAACACATCACCTAGGAATGAAGATGTTTTAAGTAGTTTATTTGAGTTGAAGGTAAAGGAAATGAAGATGTATAATGCAATTTGGAGCACATCATCATTAACACTGGTCACAGGATTTCCTGGAGTTTTGGGGTAAATGATAACGAGAAAACTTTAAAAATTAAATATTGACTTTAGTTGACTTTAGTTGAAATGAGATTGAAATCTAAGGGCAGACACTCTTGTTAATACTCTGCTTGTGGTAGAACACTCATTTCAATACGGTTTATATTAAAAAAAAAAAGAACCTTGTTATATTGAAAGAAAACTTGGGAGAAGAAATATTACAGACATTTAAATGTTATCTTGATTAGTTGTGTTTTGGAAAAATGAGTTCTATTTCTTTGAAGTCTTTGCTTTTAACTCTGTGTGTATGTATATTTTTATTCTTGTGTCAATACTAGCAGGAAAATTGAACTCTGACAGTGGTTGACCAGTTATCACTAAAATCCAATTATAGGCCTTTATAGCAAAAACAATTCCCTGTTAGAAATATAATTCTGAAAAGGGTTAACAATATTTTACCTAATTCAATGATGAATTAACAAGTCTAAAAAATACAACTTTAAGAAAGAAATTTCCAAAAACTTGGAGAAAATATTGGAAGGTGTAGGGGAAAATATAATAAATAGATATGAAGAGTTCTAAAATAAGATTTTTCTTTTACTGTACAATCATAGATGATCTCAAGAAGGAAGTTGAGGAAACATTGAAAGAGATCAATGTGTCTGTATAGAGAGCTCTTTGAGCTCAGACATAAAAAGATCATGTATAAAAGAGGCACATGCCAAGGACAAACACAAAAGAGTGGCACATATCTGAAGAACAAGGTCAAAGCTGAAGTCCAGAAAGACTTTGTGAGAAATGCTAATGACTACAGATGTCCTGAAAGCTATGTTTGGAGCAAGCTGAAAAATAAGAAAGAGATAGATTCAAACTCAGGGAAGATAATATAATGTCAAGAGGGCAGAGAGAAAGCAAAACTGTCTAGTTCCTTCTCTGCCTCTGTGTTCTCTATCAAAGACTAAAATTTATTTATTTGGCTTCACTTTAATGAGCATAGTCAGAATTATTTCGGAGACCAAGTGAAAGGATTTATGGAATAGTGCTTTAACCTACAAAATTACTATTAAAGTATTAATTGCTATAAATATTATTAACTAAACTACCCTATAAAAATTTTCACATGTGCTAATGCTTAGTTAGACTCATCTCACCCGTTGGAAAGTAATACCTGTTGTTCATCCCCCATCGAATTTTTTCTTTAGGAGTGCCACAAACATCACACTGTAATTCATCTCCTCAATCAGCATGTCCTTTAGCTTTCTCTCCAACATATATCCACATTCTGCCCATTTCACAACATTTTCCTTGTTATCTCTTCTCACTATGCCCATTGCTACTACCCTAGTCCCAACTAACATTATATTTTTCCTGAACCATTCTCAAAGCTTCTTAACTTTTTTGACTTTTGCTTACCTCTACATCTTGTCCACCACAGCCCCAACACACACACACACACACACACCCCTACCCCTCCACACAGCAATCACGATAAAAATTCTAAAACATAAATCATTTTATGTCACTCCTCCATTCAGAACCTCCACTGGGTCACAGAGACATATACAGGGAAATAAAGTTGTCAGTCATCATGTTCTTTTCATCTGCTCGTGCTCCTTTGGCTGGTCCTTCACACTCTGCTTCAGAAGTTTCTTTTAACGTCTGTATCATTTGCTTCATCACTTCTTTACCAGTATTGACGCCAGTGACTCCCCATAAGGTCAGAGGGTCTTGCTGAACTTTGATCTCCTTATTTCATCCTGCTACAAAGATAGATGTATTTCAGTGTGGTCTCCGTTTACAGACTTCATGCAGTAAACAGCAACTATTTTAATATATCACCACCAGTCCAGTTTTGTAATTTTGTGTAAGTTTATGGTTAATATTACCATAGTAATGCTGTATGTAACCAATTTGATGAAAAACCTAACTGTACAGTATGATCAAAGCATGACTTCGTTGTTCTCTCATTGCCCCATAAATTTTATTTCTATATGAAAGCTTGGTGATGTTCCCTAGCTTTTCTTGTATACGTAGGATAATAGGCAGTTTTAAGTTACACTTACTTCAGAAATTAGAATGCCCTGCCTTTGCTAATCATCAAAACTTTGAACTTGTTTTAAGTCAAGCTTTTGCAGTCCTCTAGTCAGACCATCTGCATGTCTGTGAGCAAGTCATCTACAATAGGAGAGGAAGGCAGCCCTTGTCTCTCTTTTCCCACTTCTATGCCAGCTGAGTAAATAAAGTTTCACGCCCCTCTGGGAGGGGTGCATGGAGAGAGAGGAGAGGAAAGGAGGGTTGTAGTGGTTTCTAAATGTGACTACTAATTCTTTACTACTCTTCTTATTCAGGGGTAGGGTAAGTACGCAATGCCTTAGGATCCTGGTAGGTTTGTGACTATCTTGGTCAAGAGACGTGATGTTTGAAACACCTTGTTATTTGAATCTTCCCAGCTGAGGGTCCAGATAACATGGAGCAGAAATAAGCTATCCCTACTGTGCCCTGTCTGACAGAATCTGTGAGCTTAATAAAGTTACTGTTGTGTTATGTCACTAAATTTAGGGTAACTAGTTGCCCAGCAACTGAACTGAGGGCAAGAATTTTCTTACTTGTACTGAACTAGTACTTGTGACTTAAGAGATTATTTTTGTGGTCTCTGAGGTTGATCACTGCTCAGATTTGACTCTCCCTCAAGTCATTTTTAGATCCTCCCTTTAGATCCTTCCTAGTGGCAACTCCTTGTGATGAGACAAGAGGTTGGGGCTCAAAACACAGCCATCTCCAAAGAATTTTCCACCTCAAAAGCCCCTCTCCTCCACTTCCCTCTCTTGCTCCTTTTTCCTAGAGTGCATTAAGTGCTCATGTTAAAAGGGCACAAGAGTCAGGAAACAGGCTCTGAGCATTTCCTTGTAAATTCCCCTTAGTATAGTCTACTCATACTTGCTTTGCTAAATACTGGTACTTCTACTGAAATTGAAGTCCCATTTTAATATCCTATTAAAAAGGATACAATTTGTTAATTTATTTTACTTACAGAATGCATTGGTAACCTTGTATTTATAGAATGAGGATTGATCTGTGGATGTTATTTAAAATGTTCAATTATACTTGATGCAGTCTAATTTTTGCCATAGCTATATTTGACAGTTTGAGGGTCTATGAAGGATTTGGGTGGCATTTCTTACAAATCTCAAGGGCTTACCACATATCTTGGATCAAGTACAGAAACAGCAATAGTGAAACCATGGCTCTCTCTTTTATTTATGGCCTGATTTGCCTGCAGTGCCATTGAAGATGAGGAGTGTCAAGATGGGCAGTTTATTACATGTCAATGGTTTTAGATTCAAGAGCATTCCTATTGTTGTTACTTCTATAACTTTTCTGGATGGCTGTAAGGAATAATGTCCGGCTCATTGCCTGGAACATAGCAGATACTCAATACATATATGTTTGTTTAATGGTTATGAGTGAGGATTTTAGAGCAGAGGTGGGCAAACTTTTTATGTAAAGGGCCAGATGGTAAATATTTTAGGCTTTGTGGCCATATGGTTTTTCTTGCAACTATTCAACTCTGCTTAAGTAGTATGAAAGCATAGATAGACTGTATGTAAATGAATGAGCATGGCTGTTCTCCTATAAAAATTTGTTTACAAAAACAGGTGGTAGGCCAGATTTGGTCCATGGGCCAACCCCTGCTTTACAGTCAGGCAAATCTAGGTCTTCAAATTCAGCTCTGCTGTGTGCTAGCCATGGCATTTTAGCAGGTCATTTAATTTGTCTGTGCATAGATTTCCTTCTCTGTAAAATGAGGGGGAATTATTTCTTCTTCATTGTTGTTATAAGGATTTTATGAGATATGTATATGAGGCAGTTAGCATAGTATCCTAAGCATTTGGGAAAGTGGTTGTTAACTTTCATCGTTTTTCCTATGTTTTTTCAAAACCATGACGTACTGGCCATTTCTGTAGACCATATTCCCAGTATTCCTGCTTTGCCTAGAATGATTCCTGCTCCATGGGGAACTGGGAATGCTTTCCTGCAGGACTTCTAGTCTACCTGAGTTACCCCATCCCTGATTTTAAAAGACACATCAACCTGTTTAAACCCTATCAGACACCCTAACCCCTTTAGGAATGTTTCTTAAATTCTTTACTCCTCCATGCTCACTGTCATTAGTCTGTTCAGTTCCTCATCACAAGAGCTTCCTTATTGTGCTTTTGTACACTGATCTCTTAATTCTTCAATTTATCCTCTATGTACTACCTAAATTATCTTTTAAAAACATATCATGACATCACTCCAGTAATTAAAATTTTTACTTCTAGATGATTATGGAATAAAGTGGAAATCTCTTACCTTGGCATGCAAGATCCTGTATCTGCCTCCTTTCTGCTTTTCCAAGTTCATCTTATGTTTTTCCTCATGATGAAATCTATTTACCAGAATACATACATTTGCCTTTTTATCCTGAAAAAAGTATCATCTTTCTTCCTTGTGCTTTTATATTTATTTGCATTTAGAATTAAATTATGATTAGTTGTACAAGAATCTCTATCCAGCTAAACTGTGAAGTTCTTGAAGTAGGGGCTGTTTTATTTATCTTCAAATTAATGGAAAAAACTATTTTGGACCATCAAAAAGGTAAAATTGAATGATCAGTTTCAGTAATCTCTATGAGAGGGCTCTTTTTGAAGTGCTACAACTGTCTTTTTAATCTTCTCTTCTAGAATCTTATTATCTAAAGTCAGAGTTGAATCTTAAGTGATAGGATGAAAAACACAGTCTATATCCTAGGGAAAAAAGCCACTACATACATAGGTTGTTATTGCATCTAAAAACCTCTTGAGCATTCCTTCCAACACTGGTAGAATTTTCATTCCTATTTCCTCTTCTATTTGCAAATCTATTACAGTATTTCACAGACTTCATTGTAATTATTGTTAACATATTTTTTTCTACTAGATTTGGAAATCCTTAAAGGTAGGAATCATGTTTTATTGTCTTAGTATAATGTCATATAAGTGGTCAAAATTTTTTGTTGGATGTTTGGATGAATGGGTGACTGAGTGGTTAAGTCCCCAAGCAATATCCCTTTTAATTAAATCTATTAAAACCACAGTGTTTAGTTAATATGTTGAAATTTCTTTCAGCTTCTAAGTGTTAAACAAGTGAAAAAAGGAGCTATTTAAGATGACAAACATCTTTAAATGTTGCTTCATGCTATGAATAGCTTTGAAAAGTCTCAGAAGCTAAACAAAAAAGCAATTAAGGAAAGCAAATTGACATGAAAGGTTGAATCACTAAAGAAATAATGGGAGAATTATTTCATATGTGTAGATGTTTAATGCATAAATGTCAGTCAGTCCAGTAGCTTACCACTCTGCTCAACTTGGAGCATTTGTGATGTTGAGAAGTACAAAATTTTGGGGAAACAGGAGATAGACAGATTATTGACTGATTTGTTGTTTCAAAATGATGTTCTCAGATTAGCCAAATGTGAAACTTTAATTATGATTTGCCCTGTTCACTTCACATTTGACAGAAATGACACATGCTTCAGAAATGTCAATTCAAAATCTACTTGCCATTTTTTCCCCTTGTGAAATATTGAATGTTAATATTCTATGTAATTCAATCCATAAAGAATTATTTTTGGCCATGTATGTTATTAAAAAATAGAACTTTATTTTTTCAAGTATATGCCGGCCTTTAATCCATTTCTTTAAGAAGTCTGTTTTCCTTAAGTAAATCATAGATACACTATGATGAAAGTATTATAATCAGTTAAAGAATTTTAAATGTTTATTGTATCTTTCTAGGATAGAAATATCAGTGAATGTATTTTTATAGATTTTAGTGTTAAAAACTAAGCAATTTGAAAAAACTATTTTACTACCTTTTTTTGTTCATTACTGGAGATTGTCTTCCAAGTTTAGAAAGTTAGACTTTCTAAATCACATATTTTTTAGCAGTATTTGAATCTTCAGTAGTTCCATACCATTTATTCTAGGCTATAATTTTTTTTTCAAAAGAAGTGCAAAAACACACATGGCATTTTGGATATCAAATGGTGCTAAGTTAAAAGCAAAACCAAAACTACAACAATGAAAGAGAAAATGCATACAACCCAAAATTCTTTGATGAACATGCTGGAGAGATTTCCATAAAATATTCTTTATACTGACCAAGTTATATGATTACTAACATGGATAAACAAAGCAGAAACCCACAAACTGAATTTTATAATGTAACTTGTGCCTCCCTTACCGGTTAAGTGCTCTGCTGAATTGCATGCCCTTGCCTTGTGACCAAAGCGACATAAAAGCATAGAAAACACTATTAAGTCTCCCCCAAAACTGAAGAGAGACCTCCTTATAGTCATTTAGGTAGATCTGCAGAAGTGATTATCATCAACATCAAGAAACTCAAATTCCAAGCCAAGGGATGAGGTTTGTCATAAAAAGTGAAAATAAGAAAATGCAACGGGAGCTCTCTGCAGTGATTCCTTGACACTTACATGGTGCTTCTTGTCAAAGCACCATACAGACACTAACTTTTTGATCCTTCCCATATCTTAACAAGTAAGTGTAATTTTCCTTTAGAAAAAAAAAAAAGAATTGTAATGAACTAAACTATAGATAGTAAGCTATTTTTCAAGGCTTCTTAAGGAGTCAAACAACAAAACTGTAGGCCAGGCACTTGGAACTTCTAGTGGTGGGCCCAAGAACGTTCTTGAAAGGTCCCTATGAAAACAACAACAACAACAACAAACCCTATTTTCTCAATTAAATGGCAGGAGGAAAAATAATGCTGTTTAGTTGTTCATAAGGAGCTGCAGATAAATTATAGCTGAACTTAAAAAACAATCATAAACTTTAAAGACTGGCTAAGGACTAGGTTGTGAAAGGTGCAGTTTTCTTCAGTGCCTTCCCGTATCTCCCCCACCTCCCTTCTCTCCTCTCCCTTTTCAGTAAAGCCTCTCCCTACACTGGGTCGTTATCTCTACCGTGCTGAGTCCTGACCTTACGCCACTCTCAGTGGTTAAGAGATTGGATCGAGGGGCAAACAGGTCAAAGTCTGAAAACTGTCTTCCCCCTAGAAAGTCTGAAAACTGTCTTCCTCCTGCAAACTGATATTGCCAAGTTCCTTCCTTGACCTCTTTAAGTGGGCTGTTAACAAAGATTTAATGTCAGATATTGGAAGATACCTTCATTTATAAAGAAAAGCTTTATTGTTGGTGATGACTTAACCCATTAGTCTTCTGAATCTTAAGTTCAGAGGTTTGATTTAATTATAATAATTTATTACATATGCAAGTTCTCTCTTATTTACTTACTTGTTTAGTCTTTTTCTAGTCCCATTTCCCGTACTTCAACAGTAGCCACTCTAATGTATTTAATGTGTTACCTTTTTCTTTGTATTCTTGTAGAGTATGTATTTTTGTTTTATTTGCAAGTATTTTAATTTATGTAAATGGTATACTATGTACTAGATCTCATTTGTCTTCATACCTTTTTCACTTGTAGAATGTTTTTAAGATCCAGCCAAATTGTTATGTGTATTCTAGTGCCTCATTTTTAACTGCTGTATAGTATTCATAGGTGGACATCAATCCAAATCTTTTCAAAGGCTTTCACGAAAGAACTACTTAAGACTGAGGAAAATGAACTTACACTCTCATACCCTCTCAAAGTGGAGCCCAGAGCTCTAGGCTCAAGCCCCATATTTCTTTGAAATAATTTGATTAATCATTTGAAAAGAAATCATGTGGGTATTGCATTCTAATTCATAATATGCCAATGTTTGTTTAGTATAAAATAACATTTTTGGGTTACAATTAAATTGTTTAACTTTTATCTTCACCACATCAATGAAATTGACCCTCCAGAAGATACACTGTTTTTTTCCCTATGAATTTCCATACTGTGCATGCTGCCATGTAGTCCCAAGTTGGAAAAATGTGGTCTTAATCTAAAATAAGCAGTTTCTAACAGTGGGATTTCAGGCAAAAATTTGCTTAAGTGACAGAAAGTAATACTTAAATCCCTGCTTATTAGGAAAGGCAGCCCTGATAAATATACTTAGCACTGAAAACTTGAAATGCGTCATTTCCCACCGTAAGCTGCTGAAGCTATTGGCTTCTGCTCCAACTCAACTATAGTAATATAGGATAACTAATTGTATTCCTAAAGGAACACTCTTTGAAAGAAGCCAAACCTTTAAAAGGTTTCTTACGAGGTACAGAGTGGCTCCAAGACATATCTTGGTTTGGCAAATTTCCTTTCCATTTCCATTAACAGTTTCCCAAGCCACACAAAATAAACATATAATCTAAGTAATAATATCAGATGTCACTCCTTCCAACAAGTGGCTTCCTGCAACTACTTCCTTGCCAGACTTTCTAGAGCCAACACTGCATTTCTGGTTTCATATCTTTACTAATGTTGTCTTAAGGTTTCCCTTTCTCTTTTACTGTTTGTTCTTTGTGGTTTAGGTAAAGGCTTATCTATTCTCTTGTAGTCTGTTGGATTTCATTCATCATTCTGTTTCTCTGAACTCCCTTATCACTTAGTCTCCTTAATTTAGCTCTTTTTATTTATTCTTGTTCATTTGTGCTTATCTTGATTGTAAGTTCCCTGTGAGAAAGAATTATATTGTCTATATTTTTCTGAGTCTCTCCTGGCACCTAGCACAGAAGTGGACGTATAGTAGATCCTCAGTAAATAACTGTGGTTTGATGGAATTGCCTTACCTTAGAATATTTAGTTAAATTTTGTTACGTTCTAAGCTTTGCCACCCAAAGTGTGCATTGTGGATCAAAAGCATGGACATCACTTGAAAACTTGTTAGAAATGTAGGATCTGGGTCCCACCCCAGATTTATTGGATGAGAATCTGCATTTTAACAAGATCTCTGGGTGATTCATGTGCACATTAAAGTTGAGACATACCTAGTATTTTTCCAGGCCCTAGGAGTCAGTAGGTTAAAAACTTTTGTAAATACTGAGTTTATTACATTTGATAAATGTCAGTATTATTAAATGCTATCTAAAGCTTCTAGAATTTGAACAACAAGATGAAGATTCAGAGTATCTTTTTACAACTTGTTAGCTAGACTATGTCTTTGGACCAAACCTGGCCCACCCCCTGTTTTCATATGGTCTATGAGCTAAGAATGGTTTTTACATTTTTAAATGATTGAAAAAAATCAACAGAAGAATATTTCATGAATGTTATATACAATCAAATTTTAGTGCCCACAAATAAAGTTGTACTGGAACAAAGCCACATGTACTTGTTTATATAATGTCTCTGGCTGCTTTTGTGCCACAAGGGCAGAGTGAAGTAGTTGCAACAGAGAACTTACAGCCTGCAAAGCTGAAACTACGCTCTGGTCCTTTACAGAAAGTCTGCTGGCTCTTGATCTAGATTCATGTTGCTTGTTTATACAGAAAGAGCTCGAGATAGATCTAGTTAAACTTGTGGAAAAGCAACTTTAAACTTTATACATTTGTTGGCTTTAATATACTAGTGTATACACATACAGGGAGGTGGACAACTGTATTATAAAATTACATGCAATGAAAAAATTATTTTGAAATGTTGCAGGATTATAATTTTGTGGGATGAGTTTCTTTTCTAACCAGGCACAGGAAGTAAGAAAAATAAAAGTGCTTGAAAATACCCAGTATGTCATTGTCATTTGAAACTCAATAAGCTATTACAGTTTTGTCAGGTTGAATCTCTAAGGAGGTGAATGAAAATATATATCTTGGGCAGTTTGACCCCTATCAACATCATGCATTGTGGTTACTCTGACATCTGAGAAAGAGCAATTTTGCTCTATCAACCCAGAGACTCAAAGTTGCTGGTAAAGGTCACTCATTCCTTCACCTTTAGCTACTGGATATCAGATTGAAACTAAAGTGAGGAGATGTGGAGAAGGTGTCCTACATCTTCTGTCAAGTTAGCCTAATCCTCATTAAGTTGTACTGCTAATTCAGCATGTTCTAAGGGCTCCTGACACTAGGAGATATGTCATCCTATGACTTTAAAGGGCTTAAAGGATATGAGACTTGTTGGTTTGAGTCAATCCCTCCCTGATACACCCTGGGGCTTAGAGGGCGTGTGCACCCTTTCTAGCTGTCTGCAAGGTTGCTGTACATCTTGTATTTTAGGAATATAGAATGGCAGCCAAGTTGATTGACTGAATAAAACATAAGGCAGGAGAAATCTGAAGGCTGCCTGAAGTTACTTGTGCTCTTATATCCTTCACGGGCAAGATTTGTTAAGAGCAGATGAGTGATACTGTAAACATAAGTGTAATGTAAGTTAATAAATTACCAGAGGTTGCACCCTCAAAGTTAACAAACAGTATCTCACCAAGAAGAGCTAATGGCTGAGATTTCAGCTCCTGCTTAAAAATAATTGTTTGGAAAAGCTGTATTGTTTAGTTGACAGCTTGCTGGATGACGATCAGAAAAGCATGGGTTATATCTTCTCACTAGTAAAGTACTTTGCAAGGCACTCAGTTTCTTGGTAATTCAGACTTTTTGCTGAGGAAAATAGACTGTGAATGCCTGGCTTTTTAAAAAACAAGATTCTATGATGATAAACAACTGTACAACCTTGTCTGGGTTACTTTAAATGAATGGCTAGAAATTTAATTAGCCACATAAACAAAAACTCCCCAAATTAAAAATGGAAACCCTCAACTGCTTCACTTTTTTTTCTATTCCTTTTTTGTGGGGTGGGGGGAAGATTAGAGTGAGTACAGAAAGGGAGACTTGACAATGGGTATAATACCAAACTTGAAGCACACTGGAAAATGTCCCAGTTTTGCCAGACTTCACCAACTTGGGGCTGGAGATGGAGCTATAGTAATAGCCATGATAGCCAGAATGTTATTATTTCTTTACATGCCAGGCAAAGGCAGAGTCTTCAGCCTGGCATTACTGTCCTACTGTCTAGGTTTGCTGCTTTTCTACCAGATTCCAGGGTCTCAAGGGGTCCTGTTACTGTTGGATCAGGTACTGCAACTGATGCACTACAGGCCTTGAAGTACCCAAATTGTGCAAGGTCCTTGATGAATTGGGAAAGAAGGTCTCTTTCCTCTTTGTTAGATTGTTTCAGTTTCCATAGTGCTCTTGTTCATCAATCTACAATATTAAAAAACCCTTGTAGAGAGATACTAACTTAGAGATATTTCTCTCTCTAAGCTAGAATCCAGATAAAATCATGGGACCAGTCTACAGATAGGTTTGATTGATAGCTACAGTGAATCAACACTCCATCCCTGACTTTGTCACCAGGTCATTTCATTGTGCCTTCTTCCTTGTACCCTTGGAATAAATGACCATCCCTGAGTTTCTGCAGCCCCCACACAAACTGACTTGACAGACCTCCTTTACCAAGTCAATGCATGTTCATCCATAGACTCATCATAGCCTCAGCAATGAGCTGCAGCTCCCATATAGCCATATCTTGATTGGGTCACCCTTCTGGTTCACTAGACGTGACCAGACATATCTGACTTTCAGAAGTGGATACAACCTTAGCTCAAGCCAGTTGATTCGTGTGGGCTAAAGAATTTTCCTACTGCTGCATATTTGCATGCCATTCTTAGATGGAAAGCAGGATCAGTGTTTCCTCCCCCTCCGAATGAAACCTGGGAAGCACCAAATAATATGTTAAGTTGAGACAGATAGTGCCTTATTTGAAGTGGTGGTAGGGAGAGTTCTCTTGCTCACTGAGTACCAACTATGTTTCAGGCACTGTGCTATGTGTTACCTAATCTAATTCTCACAACAATCTGGTTTGTTTTTTCAGTTACGTTATGAAACCAAAACAAACAAACAAACAAAAACCCCTGAGACGGAGAGTTTCAATAACTTGCCCAGGTTTATACAATTAGAAAGTGATAGGGATTTCAAACATTGGTCAGTCAGGCTGCAGAGCCCATTAATTTTTCACTCTAATATGCTGAAGATATTTGTATATCCTTTCTATTTATTTTAAAAATTCACTAAATTCCTCTCTGTATTTGGATTCCCTTTACACATTTTCCCGCATTGCATTACTCTAAATGGCATACTCATCCTTATTTTTTTTACCAGAAAATTTTTGCAGTTACCTTTTTCCAGAAGAGTTGTTGCAGTATATTCACAAAATAGACAAGAAGCCACTATTAAAGCAAACAAGTCTAAACAATACTATCATTCTCAACACCTTGTGGCTGACAAAAATTAGCTACTCATATTCCTGGAAGGGCAGGCCTGGACACCCGCCATTTCTATTAGTGGAAGATGTTTCTGCCCAGTGATAAATTCATTCCAGTTGTCTTACAGCATTCAGGCATCTACCATGCCTAGCCGGGAGACCATCAACCCCCTTATCAACTTGAGAAGTAAGAGCAAAGTTAATGCCAACCACTCCCCCCAAACACAACAGGGCTTGTGCAATAGGTTTATTGTATTATAAGTCTGTAGACCACTAGAATTGTGTCATGAATATGCTCCTGACAGCGCTCTACCTGGAACTTCAGTTACAGAGACAATGGGTACATCTCCAGCACAACTTCTCTGTGTATTGCAACATTGTTGTATATGTCGTAACAAAGAAAATATAAGTCATTAGTGCCCTTTCATGCTAAGTGCTTTAGCTGCAGTTTGGTTGACATTTTTGACATATAATTGTTTGAGTGTTAATAATAATATATTTTTTTCGTAATCAATACTTTATCAACTGGGGAAACTCTTACTGATAGAATGGATGAGTCTATTCCATGTTTTCTTTGTAACTGTAAATATTTTCTAATCTGTATGTGATCAGTTTTAAGATGTTAAATACAAGATTTTTTCATATAGTTTATCCTTTTATATGAAGTGCTCAAAATCAGTTAATGTGAATGATTAGAGAATTACAGGGCTTTTATTAAATATAAAAATAGATTTAAAAGTTTTGACACTACATATTTGACTCTGAAAATTTCTATTGATATGCATAAATAATAAAACATTTTTTCATGAAAAATGTTTTACTTGCTCTGGTTAAACCTAAGTAGTTAAGAAATGAGACAAGCAAGTCATGTAATATTAGTAGTACTCTTACATGAATATCCACATGGTTAAAGATGACAGGAGTTTTTTAATTCTTTTCATATACAATGTGAAATAGTCTTCATAATTCTTTAATTTCAGATATGGAAAATATTGGCAATTATTTGATGGTCTCTTTTGCTATGAAAATGCAATGAACATTGTTTTATTGGTGGGATATTAATATTAAGTTATAATTTCATAATAATTCATTTCACCCAGGGTTTTATCATGTGCCTTCAGAATGACAACTATCTTACAAACTATCTTAAATGTTGAGGCTTGAAATTCTGTAATCTGTGGTTTATACACAAAAATTATTCCTAAAGCAACACAATTTCACCAGTAGGGGATAAAACTCTATCAGGTAACAAGGCAATGGTGGATATGCTATTTTGTTAAAGACAAAAGGATACTTTATGTGTGGTATTCATTTTGTTGTTAAATTTATAAAATAATTCAGTTATTAGTATTGCAATTTTATTATATTTTTCTGATGGATTGTTGAGAATATTAAATTTTCTTCCTTTCTCAATTGAAATGTAGTTCAACTTAATTCTTTTACTTTTTAGAAATAAGAGTATTAGGGAAACTCAGCATATGATTAGGTGTTACAAAATCAAATGAATTCAGGTACCAGGCAGATAGGCTTACTGAGGAAAGCCTTTGAGCTTTGCAGTAACCAGGAGTGGTGACGTCGACAGAGAATTGGGGAATGTGTTTCTTTTATAAAAGGAATAGTCAACGATGAACCTATACAAGTGGTCCCTGTTCTCAAGAACTTTTCTCTCCCAACTCAGATGGTTTGAGATTAATTCCACTAATCTATGTTTTGATAATTTTTGGCATTAATTTTTAAAGGTTTTATATAACTCTATTCATATTCTAAAGATTCATAAACTGGGTATCTTCTTAATCTATACCAATGTAAAGAGATAAAATAAATATATATGTGTTAACTTTACAAGGAAACAAAAACAATAACAACTATGCCTACAACATTACAGGTTAACCAAGCAACTGTTAGCAGTGTAGAGACAGAGGAAGAAAAATGTATGTTCTTAATTTACATATACACACACACATAAAATAAAATGTTCCTAATAAAGTAATTTAAAAAGACAGCTCAATCTTTTCTTGTAGTACTTCTCTTTTAGTACTCAGATAATCAAACTTGGGAAATAAATTTTTAGAGAGCAGATCATGTGAATTAAATTGGCTCTAACCTTTAATATTGAGAACAACCTCAGAAGTAGAAGGCTGGAACACCTATGGAAACAGGCACTACATAAAATTATATATGAAGTGGCTGAGTATAACATAATAGGGAATGTTGGGTCCTGTAGGGGCTTGGTCAACTATGGAGTCTTAAGAATTGCTTAAAGATATCAGTGTTCCTTTTAAAAAGATTAGTTTTCTGTTGACTGAAACAAAACACTTTGATTTGAAACCCTTCTTACATTGTTAAACCTAATTCTTCCCATTCCCTTTCCAAAGCATCAATCTTTAAATAGCAGTTGTGACTTAAAAAAAAAAAACAAAAAAACTACCTACATTTTCTAGTTTTAAGATGGAAATCATTAATTAAGGGAACAATTTCTCTTTATAACTGTGGCATTTGACACCAAATCCATATCAAGTTGCACAGGAACAAGGCATTTCTTCCTATTGGGAATCAATCAATTAAAGCATTACCTTACTCTTTTGATTACCTAGACAAAAGAAAATGCAAGATAATCTGTTATAGTTAAAAAATTAAAATTTGTACAAAAAAAGGAAGATCATAAGGTCATATCAATGACTGGTTTTTATATTTATAGGAAATAAGTATTTTCTTACCATTAAGGAAGTTGAAGTTTCATGTACCCTAATCAAGTGCCCACAATTTTTGGCAAATCACAGAAAACCGTGCCTCCTCAACCTGGCATTAAGAATTTTGTATTTGGAAATGTGTTATTTTAAAACCTTTTTGCTTATATGAAAGAGGAAATATAAAACAGAAGAATCACTAATGCTACCAACCTTTTTAGAAATAATATCAGAATCTCTTCTTGAGGAGATATATCCTTTTTAGGATAAATGCATTTACCCTAAAAAAACAGATAATCTCTTTGCTATAAATTTTCATTTCCTTAGAAAGTATAAAGATGAAAGCATTTCATTTTGTAAAGCATGCATTAATAACCACTGTGGCTATCAAAAAAGATTTTAAACCACTGTGTCCTTGCCCTTGACAACTTACAAAGGCCTGCTTTTTATGATGCAGTTCTGCCAGGTATCTGGGATACAATCAGTAATTGATTTTGCTGAGAGATCTAATTGTTTGATAAAAGCATTATTTCATCCTTTAGAAGAATAACCTTGGGGGAAGAGGTCTTGACCCTTCTTCTTTTACTGTCATGAAGAGATCTGTCTCTAGATTGAATGGTACTGCTTGGTTGACTGTTTTGAATTAATTGATTGGTCAGTTCAGTCAAGTAGCCAATTTATCATTTTTCTCTCCTGTCAGTTGAGTTGAGTTTTGCTTGAGCAGACTAAAGAACGAGGCTTCAAGTAGATCAGAATCTGAGTTTCCATTTTTCCTAGGTGGAAGCAAATTGCTGACAGCCTTAGAAGCTCTTGATCAGAATATTTTTTTCATAAAGGCATACATATTTTAAGGGTGTGACATTTTCCTTAAAAACCGTCCATAATTTAGCATATCCTAAAGTAAACTTCTTTTCACCTTCAAATCTACTCCTTCGATGATCTTTGACCTTCCACAACTCCCTTGGTAGAACTGAGCTATGATCCTCTGCTCAGAAATACTCACTGACTACCCATTGCTTGTGAGTCAAAGTCATTCTAGGATCTTTGAAATCTGGTGGTGATTTGCTTGTCATCCACTAAGACACTTTATGCACTTTCCACAACCTATTTAATTGCTCTACTTGCTCTTCTCTGAAGTTTCCCTATCTCTTTACTTACCTGGTTCAGCTGATGCAAATGCAAGTCTTCTGTGAATCATCCTAATAGTTAACTCAGTGCACACTCTTGATTTATGTATCTGTAGAGCTTCTCTGGGCCACTCCTGGGGAGAACTTTTTTCCTTGACTTTTTTTCTTCTCTCCTTTCCTCCACTCTACGCTCACCCACCAGGTCACACCATGGCCCAGGTTTTTTATGCAGGGACTCAAAGCTGCTGCCAATGTATAAATTTCTGTTTTCACTAGAAAAAACTCAACTAACCTTGCACTCATGTCACTATTTTCTTCCCTGTAGGATTGACTATATTTGACTATATCTTGACTATATTGACTATGTTTTTTCTGCATTGCTCAGAATCCTGTTGGAGATGTGTCAGGTATTAAGTACTCACCTTACTAGTAATGCCAAAGGATTGTAGAGATGGAAATTCTTTGCTACAAACTATACAAGTTCTCAGGGATACTAGCCTTAAAATAAATTGAGATGCAATTATCAACACTGCTAAGATAACAAATCTGCAGTGGTCATGAATGAACTAGTTTCTCTGAATTGTTTGTGCCTCTGGGACATAGTTCAGAGAATAGAGGAATATTGGACATCTGTAGAGATCAAAAGCATATATACCATTCAGAAAAAAACAAAAATGACTTAACTTCAATGCATCATGTGGCCATGATGTAGACTCAATGTTAGATTAACTCCAAATCAGCAAGTATTCACAGCCTTTGTGTTCAACTGCCTTTTTTGTTGTTGTTTCTCAAAGGGGAAAGTATTTGATTCTGTAAAATATTTTGTTTTTGTGCAAGGCCCAGTCCTACCTGTTGAGTATACACTTAAACCTCTGCACCTGATGGTTGGAAATATTTCCCTGTTACCTCACGATACACTATTAATTCTGGCTGCTTCAAGTGACTTGACTAGGTTGAGAATGGAATTCTGTAAGATCTAATGCCTCAGACAAAATTGATCTCAGGATAATTAATAATCTGGATTTAAATCAATCATTACTTAGTATGAGACTGTATGTAAGACAATGATATTTGTCAAGTAAAAATTCTCTATTATATTAGGGTTAACTTAGTGATTCAGAAAAGTTAGCTACTACTGAAAGAAGTTGATCTAGGCAGAAGTTTCTCTTACTGTGGGTGCCATCACCTTTGAAGCAGTAGAGAATGGAGCCTCTGAACTTTTACTTATCAGGCATGCACTGAAAGGATAAATGAATTGTATTGAGTTGATAGAATTTTGTGTGGCTTTTGAGAAAGCATTTTTCCAGTTATTCATAACTTCCAGTCTGTCTCAGAAGGTTTTCAGGTTCACATCTGGGCAGGTATCTGGTGAAAACTCTAAGCTGAAAAGATGCATGCACCCCAGTGTTTATAGTAGCACTGTTTACAACAGTCAAGATGTAGAAACAGCCTAAATGTGCTTTGGCAAATGATTTAAAGAAGATATATATATATATGCAATGAAATACTACTCAGCCATAAAAAAGAATGAAATAATGTCATTTGCAGCAACATGGATGGACTTAGAGATTATCATACTAAGTGAAGTTAAGTCAGAGAAAGACAAATATCATGTCACTTATATATGAAATCTAAAAAAATGATACAGTTGAACTTATTTACAAAACAGAAATGGATTCACAGACATTGAAAACAAACTTATGATTACCAAAAGGGAAAGAAGAGAGAGATAAATTAGAAGTTTGTCATTAGCTGATACAAACTACTATATATAAAATAAATAAACAACAGGGTCCTAATGTATAGCACAGAGAACTATATTCAGTATCTTACAGTAACCTCTGATGAAAAAAATATGAAAAAGAATGTGTATATATATATGTGTGTGTGTGTATCACTGAATCACTATGCTTCACTATGCTGTACACCAGAAACTAACACAACATTTTAAATCAACTATACTTCAATAAAAAAAGAATTTTAGATATTCTGAATTTAAGTAAACTGGACTTTGCATGGTACACTGGGGAGAATTTTTATTTTTCAGCTTGGTTTCTCCTTATTCTATGTGTGTATCATTTTAGCTGAAAATTATTGGAGAAATTTAATCCTGCCATCACAAGAAAGTGAATGGGGTTCTGAAATTTAAAATTGCCAGGCCATAAACAATTTTGAGAAGTCAAATTCTGAATTAAAAAAACCCCAAAGCATTATTTTGGTCTATTTGACTTGCTGTGTAGATACAGAAGTTTGTTACTTGAGAAAATGTCAGCCTCGTCTGAATAAACAGTTGATATCAAACTCTATTTAGCCCTCATTGGCTGTTACATGTTGAGGCATCTTATCTTGTCAGTGGGTTGATTATCAGAGGAATGCTTCATGGCATTTGGGTTAATTTAGGTTGCTTAGAAAGAAGTTCTTGACCACTTAGACACAGTTTATGACATGAGATATAAAAGTAAAACCGCATAGAGAATTGTAACATCCTATAGTAATATAAAGTACAATTATTTTAATGGGCATTTTATGATTTTACCACACATGGTGCTTATATAATTTTCCCATAGTTTATGTTGCCTTGGTAGAAACAAAATCATATTCATGATGAACATAAGCCTGGGAAGTTCTTATTTGCATAAAACATGGTACAGAACCAGAATTCATGATTCAGTGTCAAAAACTGTAAATAAAAGCAATCACAGAGCTGTGGCACATTTCACTGGTCATATATCTACATACACAAAAATACTATTTTGTGCATTAGTGGAGCTTCCAGTCCTCTGAGGTATGACAGTAACATGCTGTCATCACTTTCTCACTTTCCGCTCACACCTCCACCCTCAACAATCTTGCTCATATCCCTGTGATGCTATCAAAATTGCTCTTGTTTTAGCTTCCAAAGATCATCCCAAGACATTTGACTTCTCTGCAACATTTTACATAGAGCCTCATCTTGAATTCCTTTCTTCTCCTGGCTTCGCAACAACATATTCTCTTATGAAAATTTTCATATTCTTTTGGTCTGCCTCCTATCCCTTTAATTATTCTTTTCAGTCTCCATGAAAGCAACTTCTTCTTTCCCCATTGTCAGGAATATTAGACCTTAAAGCTCTTTTTTTGGCCTTCTCTTCTACCTATCTACATTTCCTCTGAATGATCACCATATTCTATGGCATCATTACCATCCATATGCTGATGGCTTCTAAAGCTGACCTCCCGCCTTAGGTCATGACTTTGATGTCTGTAGTAAACATCAAAGGAGTTACCTGAAGAGGACCCATTTTCTAGGAGTGGCCCTCCCTTTCTAACCATATGTTGAAGTTGTGTTACTGTGTGACCCTTTCCTGTACCTCAGCTAATTTGTCCAGGGATGGGTGCTTGATCCAACCTTGGCCTCTAAATTTGTGCCCTGAAATTTTGGGGTTTGAGACCAGGACTCAGAACAACCTCTCTTTGAGATTCTGGGCTGGAATCTCGGTGATTGTCACGTTGAATGCATCAGTGTCATGTAAGGGCTGCATCAATTCTGATTGGTTGTTAAATATTTTATACATAACCTCGAATTGTAAGGTAGAAAGCTTGGGAGCTACAGGCAACTGTGTGTGCTCTCATGTAAACAATATATACAGAGGTGGCCAGTCTGTAAATTAGAGATGATTAAATTTATTCTTTGTGAATTATATCTCAATAATAATAATTTTCAAAGGTTAAAAAAAATAAATGAGAGACTTAGAGAAAGGGACAAGCTGAGAAATGTCTGGAGTACTGAAGGCATTAGGCCTCTGAATCCTCTAGTTGCTCAGACACAGTTACATCCCTATCACAGTACATTTATAGCAAAGCCTGCACTTTGTTAAAGCTGGCTTGATTGATATCTGTCACCCTTTACAAAAAAGATTCTAGTTAACAAAGCATCCTGCTGCCTACTGTACATTTCTACTTCTATGTCATGTACCTCTAATTCTCTCCTCATTCGTCACTGCACCCTCACCTCCAAGCCTATTTCTCCTTCCATAGCTCAGTAAATGGCATCTTTACTTATTCAAACCAGTGAGCTGGTAATTATCTTTGATTCTTTCTGTAATTTCTTGCCCTCCTATCCAGCCAGTCAAGTCCTGTTACTTATCTGTCCTTTTATTTCCATTGCCATTCTACCACATTAGTCTCCCCTATAATTAATTTGATCACCTTGGAACTGGTTTTCTCCCTTCTAGCCCTGCCATTCTCCAATGAATTCTTACTCCAAAGTAGCCTCTCCTTTGGCTTCACAATGAGGCCCAATATCTTTAGGTTCATATTCAGAACTCTTCATGGTCAAGTTCATGGCTGCCTCTCCAGCTTTATTTCCTGCCACCACCTTTGTTGATATGATTCATATGGTCAGTATGCATGAATCACACTGAAATGCAGATAGTTTCTCTGTACTAATCCCTCTTTCTGAAATGACCTTCCTTCCTTTATCAGTATCAGAGCACCCTAACTGTAATTGCCTGTTTACCACTAGTCTGTAAGCTCCTTGAAGGCAGGGATAATGATCTGCATTTACTATTGTATCTTAACACAGTGCCTGTCTTATGGTAGGCATTCTAGAAATATTTATTGAACAAGTATATGTGTTAGAAGAGTGAAATGCTGCTGGATACAAGTATAGAGCATGCAAGTAGAGATTTGAACTTGTAAGTCAAGGACAAAGTCCCTTTCCATGAACGGAATGTTGGGAGGAAAGCAAGACTGTGACTCTGTGTTCAGTGTTTTGTGAATTATCACTTAGCAACCTTAATAATCTTGAACATGCAGCTCTTCACGCACTAGTTCATGTTCATCTCTTGGGACAGGCATTGATTCTTTGACATGTAGCTAGTCAGGTAGAATAGATTTTACTGTCTACAGCTGGTGGCATTTTTCTCTGTGCTTTCAATTTTTAGTTCCTTGACTTTTTTTTAGATATTGCTGCTTTGATTTTTCCCAGACACTGCAGTATGATGACTGTTAGATTATTAATGGCCACAGCTGTGCACATCCTAGAAAAATTAACTACTTAATCGTATTAATATGAGCCTCTTGAGGCTTAGTGCTGGGTTCATATTGGACTGATTGGATGGGCTGGATGATAATTTAAATGTGGTAGATCATTAGAGATTTACTATTGTGCTTGATTTCAAACTACTCAGGCTTAAAACTAGGAGGGTGCATAAAGATGTTTGAAAGCAGATGGTCAGAGTTGTAGAATATCTCAACTCTTGATAAGGCTCATAAATCTTCAGTTCTACCAGTTGCATAGAGTGAGTAATAAATTTGTAACTGAGATGTGAGGTGGTGTCACCTTGCCTCTTAGGTTTTAGGCAAGACTAGCTCATCGACTCATTCTTTGTTTTGTGAACAGTCTTTTGCTTTTTCTAAGACTTCTGTCAGTTCCTATAAGGCTTATGTTTTGATGGTCACCTGACTCCAATGTCCTGCCTGTACTGACTTCTTGTCTCTGACCTGTCATTGTTGCCACTGACCCTAATGGACACACAGCCCCTTCTTGATAACCTTATCAAGGCAACCAAAGATATTAGAGCTTTGTATCTAGCAGAACTAAGTTATTGAAAATGTGTTATTGGAAGTTAGTCAGTATTGCTCTTAATTCACTGTCAGGCATTCTCACTGGCCACACTACCTGCTGAGGGTCCCACTTCTATCATTTTGTGTTGCTTTTGTCACCTTCTTCTTCTGGATTGCCTCTGGGAACTCAGAATTCTCACTCAATTGTATAGTCCAATTCAGCTCTCTCCAGTCTATCTTCCCCAGATCTATCTCCTTTGCATATCTGAAACTCTTCTAGTTATTCAGGCAAAAGAAAAACACATGGATTTATTTAGAAACACAAAGAATTTCCTGCCATTTCTTTTCTCTATCGGATTTATCCTCTTTAGAACCCTTGTGATTTAAAATCGTCCTCTCTTCTAACTCTTACATAGCACATTTATTCCAAGGTTGAGTATAGAGAAGGTAGTTTCTGGTCTGTTGGTAAGAGTGGGAACTTCTTAAAAATTAGACCTCTCAATAAGCAAGTGGCCTATCTCTGGGAGGTTTTACAAGTGAGATGTCACAGAATCCATTCCTACTGATCCTTAAAGAACACAAGAAGCAACATGACTTCATATAAATCCTTTTCCTGCAAATTAGAATCACTTGAGTGACCAAATTTTTTTTTCTGTTATTTACTTTCCTTAGCAAGGATGAATGACATGTAAAAAAATCTTGTTTGCTTTATCTTTATGCTAGTTTCTTGGTGAGACCTTTTCTGATGTGAAGAGTTCAGGCAAGGGCCAAGGAGAATGAGGCATGTAACAGACAAATACATTTCTATCTGTGGAAAGATTGTTAGTGCCTAGACATATCTTATGTTGGTTTACTCCCTCTCTTCTCTAGGGTGGTCACTGTTCTCCCATTATCATCTCATTTTAAAGGCAATTTGCTCATTTAGCTAAGGTTTAACTATTTAGTAATATTTAAGCTTTTCCTAGGGGTTACTAACTAAATGACTTAACTAAGGACAGGAAGATAACACACTGAAAAAGGAATTGGGTGTAAATAGAGAACTTAAGTAAATAGGTGAGCTCCTGGCATGTCTAGAAAAGGCAACAGTAGGTGCTGAGTAAATGCCAAATGCTGAGTGGAGCACACAGGCTGGGGGCACTATGACTTCTTTTGCATATTGAAACCCAGACACTGTTGCTCAGCTCAAACAAAGAGTCACCTTTTAAAATGCATTTCCAATTAATTAAAACAAACAAAAACCAACCAAACAAGCAAAATATGCTGTGAGATCAACATTGTGAGTTTCAAGCAACACAGAGTGAAGGTAGAATCCAACCTAAGGGTCAGGACTGTTTGACCTTCACTTGCAGTTCAGACTTTGGAACTTCTATAGGTACTCTATTCTTCTGTTCTTCCTTTTATTTATAACTTACTTCTCTAATTGTGAGAAACCTGACTTCCATTTTCTTCCATATATTTACTCATTTGTTCAAGTTTTAGAATGTGCAGAATAGTTTCTGACTCACTAACCCAGACCATTGGAGAAGCAAACTTTTCCATGCATGCATGTCCCCATTATCAAGATACAGACCATTTCTATCACTCCAGAAAGTTCCACTGTGCTTATCCTTCATAAATATATTTCTTAGTATATTTTAGCATACTTCCTTTTTCAAGATTCTTTGGATCTGGATAATACCCAAAAGTGCACTGTTAGTGCTTCACATTGAGCTTATGTAGGAATTTAGATAAGAGTCTTCAAAATTAAGGGACATTTTATAGAACACATGACCAGTACTCCTCCAGACTGTTGGGGTCATGAAAAATAAGGAGAGTCTGATAAATTTTGAATAATTTTAATATAACTTAATAAAACATTTCCAAACATTGGGTATAAAGTAAACTCATATAGATTTTGGAGGTTAAGAAACCCGGATCTGAGTCAGACAGATATGAGGTCAAATATCAGCTCTATCTAAGGCTTGTAAACATTATCATAGTTGATTTTGACCAAAGTCATGATCATCTGCTTTCAAATATATCTCTGTACCCTTTTAAAACTAGGAGTAGCTGTTTAAATCAAGCACAGCAGAACATGTACAAGCTGGCATTATCTTGAATGTATTAACCTCTTTGAGTCTTTGCTTTCACATCTGTGAAATACAATAATAATTCTTATTTCACAGGATTGATTTGGGGGGTTAAATTGATTTGGGGGAGAAAATACATGAAGAATGCATAGCAGAGAACTGGATATATAGCAACTATTCAATAAATAGTAGCCAATATTATTATTATTGGTTGGAAAGTGTCACATGTGTCACATAGACATCTCTTTCCCAGGATTTATCACAGTTTATTGCTTAGTTGTCCATTTCCCTCAGTAACCTATGAGCCTCTTAGGGTCAAGGTTGCTTTCTGGTTCATCATGGTCTCTAACTAGCATGATTGTATATAGTAAATACATGATGAAACTTTGTAAGTAAACTTTTTTTCCTATGAGATGGAAACATCTCACAAATTACTTTTCTGGAATCCATTGTCATTGACTATTCTCTTCTGGTTGTGACATCTCTGCAGCATCATGTGGGGCCATTCAACCCCACAATGTTTTGACCTCCTCTAGATAGAAATTTAGCTATGCTGGGTGTTGGGCGATCTTTTCTCATATTCTTAAGGCAACTTCCTGACCCCACGTACAACATCACTTTCATAGTTAGTTTCTTGATGCAGGATGATTGTGCTCTGCTTTCTTAATGACAGAGGTCATTTGGGCTCTACTGTTGGGGACATTTTAAAGTTACTGTGTCTCTCCAAAGTTTAGGCTTGAAAGCGTTAAAACAGATGGTAGTACTTGGAGGGTAATTAATTTTCCTTTGGAGAAATAATCGCTTTCTTTAAAAATAAATTGATGCCTCCTTTTTGTTTTTTTCCAAGAGGTAATGGTTTAGTAAATTGAGCAATGAACTTGGGTGCCCTTGACCGGGATTTAGGGGAAAAGGAGAAATCTTTAGTGATTCTGCCCCTGTCTGGTTGTGTGAATTTGGGAACCTTACTTTCTTGGATGACTGGGAGGATTAAATAAAACAGAGCATTTTAGAACACTTAGCGTGTGCCTGATGCAGAGTGAGGCTTTAGAACTGTTAGCCAGTATGACTCTTGGAGGTAGAAAGGGCACATTATTAATTGATCTTGTTGACTTTGTATGGACACTGAGAGTACCACACATAAAGCGCCGCAAGGTTCTGATATATAGGCTCCATTTGCACAAGGGATATTTTTAAAATTAATTATTGATTAATGACCAAATTATTCTTCTTTTTCATGTTATAGTAAATCAATTGGAAAATAGTTTAATGTTCCTCTTCTTTCTGGACAGTAATGTACAGCAAGTCACTGACTGACAGATGTCATCAAGTGCAATCTTCCTAGAAGCCTGTGTTTTAATACTTAGAGGAAGCTCTTAATGTATTTTTAAAGGCTTATTGAAATAAAACTCCCCATGTGTTTATATCTCAAGCTTTCCATATTCCCTAACTTTGAACTTCCAGCAAGTCTTTGATACCAGGTATTGTATGAAATGATAGCATCTTTTGTTTTGTTTGTTTGTCACTGTTTGCCATTTGAATTTTCACAGTTGTTTAAAGAAATATGATCTAATGATACTGGGTAGAAAGTTATTGTGTGAACATTTTCTTGAAATTCTTCCAAGTTAAGCTTCTGCCTGGGACACATTTATCGGGTAGAAAGTATCATGGTATCCATATTTTAGCATAATGGGAGATATATTTTGATATTTCATTCAAAATGAAAAGTGATTATTTCTGCAAAAATGTGTTATAAGCTCACTGTCCCTTACCACAGTGTGGAGGAGAGTTCTGCCCCCCTACAGAGAGAATGCACTGGTTAAGTGACTGCAGAGATATGCACGTACCGCCCAGCACAGATTGCCCAGGGATACAGGAATAGTAGCATGAATTTGCCTTTTGCTGAGTATTAGAGGGGAAAAATGTGTCATTTCGAAATTGCTTGACAAAGACTTTTTAAAAATTTGCTCAGTCAAGTGTATAAGATTAAGACAGACTTAGGGAACCAGAACCAAAAAGCAGCTTCCAGTATAGATCACTACTGGTACCTCCAGTACTAGATAGTGTCAGCCTGTGATAGAGAGGAGAGGACCCAGGATGAAGCCAATTAAGGTGTATCTTAATTAATGTGTATCTTCCCATGAAGATGAATTGGAGGTTGATATCAGAGCCCCTTGAATATGCTGTGGAGCTCATTTATATATTGGTCTGGAGAGCAAACTGAATCCAATTCTCATTTTCTTTTTCCAAACTGGGGTGGTAATTGTCACCAAGAAGCAAATCAATATCATTTGTCATCTTAATAAAGTTCTGAATCAGGGAAACCTTTCAGATATTTTTTTTATGAAGTTAACTAGTACCTTGACCAAAGAAAACTAGTAGAAGATGGTCAAAACTCAATTGTTTTAATTTCCCCCGCTTCTTTACAATGTATTCAGTGAGGAAAAGTCTTGCTGGGCTTCTGGATGAGATTCTAGGAAGCTGCGGAATTTTTCTAAATATTCTTACATAATGTAAAATCCTGTGATCAGTTTAAGATGGAAAACACAGCCATGGCTTAGAATTAGAATTTCTAATCCCACATGATTAACTCTTCAGTCTTCATTCAAAGATAAGACTTCTGAACCCCTTCTCCAGGGAGAACCAGCTGCAAATGATGCCTTTGCCTTTGGAAAAGGGGTTTGGTCCTTTGTCTCACTCTCAGTTCTCTTCTTCCAACTTGTTGACTGAGGATTCTGGTCTCCTCAGGCAGTTTGTAGCAAGGGAGGGAGAAAGCAGAATGGGATCCAGGAAAATCTCACTGACTAGGATGTTAGCAACTGGCATTTTTCTTGCTGGCCTGGCTCACCTCTTTCTCTCCTGGGTGCCTCTGTAAGTGTTTTTGGAAACTCTGTCTAAGCCAGTCACTGACCACTCCTATAACATAGTCAGCACTTCTCTCCAGTCACTTGCTTCTGACTTTCTATCTCTGGTTTTCTGGGTACCCTTCTACAAAGACCCTCCATTTTTGTCTCTGCAGTCTGGCTGAAACTGTTTTGTCAAGATTTCTTTAAAATCAGCTTAGATTTTACTCCTGCAGAGTCGTCATATGGGCCAATGTTGAATGGTGACCCCCTTTTGGGGGTCTTTTTAGATATTCCACATTCTAACCCCTGGAATCTGTGAATGTTCTTATTTGGAAAAAAGGGTCTTTCCAGATGTAATTAAGTTAAGGATCTTGGTACATGATCATCCTGG
Source organism: Camelus bactrianus (assembly GCF_048773025.1). Taxonomy (NCBI): domain Eukaryota; kingdom Metazoa; phylum Chordata; class Mammalia; order Artiodactyla; family Camelidae; genus Camelus; species Camelus bactrianus. The sequence goes on from NC_133540.1 coordinate 74,550,420, forward strand.
GTTATTAGGGGACAGATGTCCTTATAAAATAAAGGTAGAGGGAAAAGAAACACAGAGGAGAAGGCCAGGTGAAGACTGAGGTAGAGATTGGAGTTAGGCAGCCACAAGCCAAGGAATGTCTGGCGTTGCTGGAAACTGTCAGAGGCATAGAAGGATTCTCCCTAGAGGCTTTTGAGAAAACACAGCCTTACTGACAACTCGATTTTGGGCTTCTGGCTTTCAGAACTGTAAGTGAATAAATTTCTGTTGCTTTAAGCAACGAAGCTTGTGGTAGTTTGTTATGAGAGCACTAGGGAAATAATAGACACATTTTGGCTGGCCATCATCCGGTCCTGTGCAGTTACTGCTTAGACAAGCCTTCTGCTCTGCTGACACAGGCTACTTCAGCCAGCCTCTCTAGGCATTCCCGGGCTTGTACCTGACACCCTCATGTACACCCCAAACTCCAGGGAGCACATCTCAAACTCTCCAAGAGGTTTCCCTTGAACACCCTCTCACCAGACTCGAGGTAAGAGAAGAAATAGCCTTCTTACCAAGTCCATTTCCTTGGGGGCAGTAGAGTGGAGCTCACAGTACCATGCTTTATCCAAAGAAATCCTCTCCAAATCTTTTTTCCACCTTTCCTTTCCTAACTATTTATTTATTTAATTGTTTATTTATTTTCAAGATACCATCTGGAGTTATCAGACCTGTTCTTGGTCATCGACTTTGAAAACTGGATTTTCCTATCCGTTGTTTCTTAGTCAGTGAAAACTGACTGCTAGTTTGACATTTTGGTTACATGTAGGTGTCTGGAATGTATGAATCCTACCTACCTGTCAAAACCCTAGTGTTAAAGTAGATAAATCCAGGTAACAAGATCCTTAATAGAAATCTATTTTGAAGAAGCCTTTTTCTTGGTGTTGTACATATTATAATAGTCAAAGGGACTGCTGTTTTGTGGTGTTCATCTGGACTTAGCAGTGCAGCGCTGGAACTCTGGCTGCGGACAGTCCAGTGCTAATGGCAGTCTGTGCTCTCTTTGTCCCAGGTGGATACACTCTTACCAGGTAAACTGTAACTCCTGACTGCTGCAGCAGAAACACTGTGCCTCCCTTCCCAGGTTCCCCTGTGTGTCTGCCTGCCTCAAGGCTGGGTAATACTAATTTGTGGTTGTGCAAGAAACTCAGCAGGCCCTTGCGGGCTCTGGGGTAGCTGGAGGAAGACAGTAAAAACTGCCACTGTCTGCCAAGCTTTCTTTCTTCCCTATTGGCAGGGGAAGCAAGCAGCAGTTTCCTATGAAGAGAGGTATAGCAGGGGAAAGAGCTCATGGAAAGTAGAAGGATTGTGGCTACTTTGAGGTGGAGGGGGACACTCTTAAACAGCTTGACTGATTTCTAATCCATGTCAGGCTTAGAATATGAAAATCCATAATGAAACAGTGTAGAATTGCTCTCCCCTGTCAACTGTAGCTGGCTTGCTTCATTTCCATGTTTATAAACTCATGCTGTTATTTAAAAATATGTGTTAACACAGCATCAACATTCTTAGGCATTCTTAGGCCTTTGGAATTTTACCACCTCCCATCTCTCTTGGAGATTTCCTATCAAAAATCTACAAGTGTAAGAAACAATACCCAAGTCCAGACAAAGTTCTCTTTTGGATCAGCCAGCATTGCTTACTTAGGCTCAAGCTTTCCATAACTTTGCCCAAATCTAGATAGCAAGCCATTCTTAGACAAATTTATCACATGGAAGCAGGGGTGCAAAAGAGAAATAAAATCAGAATTTATCAAATTGCAAAGCAGAGTTAACCAGGTCACTTTTAAAACCTGGTTCAATAAAAGTTCTATGTTTTGACCAATAATATTATCAACTCTCTTCACTGAGGTAAAGGGATTTTACCAAAGATAGGAGAGGATAGAAGGGTAAAAGTATGAGAAGAAAAAGACTTGCCTCCTTTCAAAATTAATAATGCTGCTCCCCAAAATCTTATTACTGAAATCCCCTGGAGTCACAGAGATAGCACTTGCTAGAGATTTCACCTGCTGAGCCAGACAGATTAATTCTTACCATCAGAGAGATTGTCAGGGCGTAATGTGGAGAATCAGCTTTGGATTTAGCCAGGCCACGAAATGCATCCCTCTTATCCACTGTACCCAAAGGGCTTACTTAGTGAAACTTCTTAACATCTCAAGAGTCTCAGGTTCCTTTGCAGAGTAAGTGGGGATAAAGTCTGGTTGAATTGGTAGTTACATGATCTGATAACACATAAAAATGCATGTTAAATGCTTGTCATGGGTAGTGACTCAATCCATGGTAGCACTGTGACTATAACTTTTATAGCAGATGTCGGAATGCACAGCCTTCATGATCCCAGTTGCTGTGCTACTTCCAGGAATCTCACGCCTTTGCTTTTCACACCATTGGGCAGTTTTCCTATTATGAGCTTTGGACATTGTTAGCCCTCTCTCTCTTCCTGGAAACAGATTTTTCACCTTCTTGTACAGACTCATCATTTTTTCCTTCCTTTCACGTAGGAAGAGTGCAGAATAGCTGTGGACTGAGAACAGAACCCTGGGGAACCATAATGTTTAATAGGTAGTTAGAGGAAAAACATCTTATGAGGGATTCACAGAAGGACCAAGAAGAAAGAAGAAATCCAGAAAAACAAACAAATGAAACAATCCCAGCAGAGCAGAGTTTTAAGGAGGCTGTAATAAAGAGCAAAATGTAGCCTAAAGGTCTAGAATGAGGCCTAGAAGAAAATTGTTCACTCAAATCCACGGATTCTCTCCTATCCAAGACTTTTGAGACTAGTCACACGTTTATGTGCCAGCTCCCTGGGTATGGAGGAGTCTTGTTCTCAGCAGAGAACACATCTAAACGGTCCCCTGAGATAAGACTGTCAGTGAGCACAGTGAGGATAATGGCTCAGCCTTTGTAAGACTGAGCCATGGAATATTGGTGTCCAGCAGTATTTAAGATTTGCATATTTATAAGTACTTGTAGGATGACATCAGAAATGCCAAAATAAAGTCTTCTCTCTATGGGGGAAAGCAAATCAATGCAAAAAGTTCTCCAGGGTCCAGGATTTTAGAGGTCCCAGGACTTACAGAGATCAACCCACTAAAGGTATGCTGTTAGAGGGAAGTAGGTTACTTTTCAACTTGTTCTGTGAAGACTCTAAGTTCAAGCCCATTTATCCTCCTCTGCAGAAAGTCATGTACTCCAGTGATCCTAAACCAGGGCCTCAGGTGAGGTATGTATCTTCCAGACTGATTTATAAAGTTGAATTTAGGCATGCACTCCCTACCCACTTTCCATTACTTATCTATGGCCCCTATAAGCATCTGATCAATTTGTAAAGCTTGACCTAGTCAAATCACGTGGTACACCTTTGCTTCTGCAAGCTGCAAATAAAGGTCTCTTCTTACACATTGTACTACTCTTCAAGCCTGCTTCAGACATTCATTTTAACCTGATTTCACTCAGATAAGGTGGCAGAGGGTAAGAATTCTGCTCCTACAAATTGTGATTGACCTCAAGTGAATACATCCCTCATCCAGGGAATGTTCACATAGGGATGTTCTAGTGCTTCCTTCTCTTAGGGAAAAACATGATTAAAAACCATTTTTTTTTTCCGATGAAAACATGTTGGCACAAGAATCTCTTCTGTTTTAATAAGAATCTTGCCTTGCACTTTTTATGCTGTTTTCTTTCTGTTCCCCTTTCTCATAAATGCCATGGTAACATGGGTCTGACTATTTCTTCACATTAAGTTATGAAATGGTTTTCTTGACCTATTGCTTTTTATAGGAGGCAGCACTTATGACCCAATTTTGATTTACACAGAGTCACAGGGAAGTGGAGCTGAACTTCAATGTCTTTACTTGTTAAGCCATGAACCATGCCACACACTGCTTGTGGAGATGGTCTAGGGCTACGAAAGCCTCAGTTAGAGGCATCTTTGGGCCTTCCTTCTACGAAGCAGGATGAGAGAGGAACTAGGACTGCTTCCCTTGGGAATAACCTGCAGGTGACAAAGGAGCTCTATGCTGGGGCGGGTGGTGCTGACTCACAATGTCACTTAGAGACAGGAGTTCCTTGTGCAGGAAGATGAAACACTCCAGATGGGAACATGAGGCTATTTTGCTCTTCTCCCGAAAGATATCAAGGGCTACAATTCATACACACATTTCAGTGTTAGCATGGTGCCTGCCACATAAATAGTTTGTGAATAAATGGACTTATTTTTGCTGTTTTCATTGAGGAGATTCAACAAATGAGGGGTGGTGGTGAGATATGATGTCAAAAAGGATCTTTCTTTTACCAAAAGAAAACCTATTCTAACAAAGTTACTGGGTAGTGGATCAGCAACTCTGGAAACAACATGAGACTCTTTCTCGGAAAACATAAGTGTTTCTGCAAATAGCTTCCCTTCCTGACATGATAACCAGACTTGCTTTAGTAAATCCTTAACAGAAATAGATTTAAATTTACTGACAACCTCCGACCCATTAGATCTCTGTTTCTTGTTAATAAAAAGATGAAAACACAGTTTGCCAAACTATGCAGAGAAATATTTATATTTTTTATTTGTTTAATGCTAGTTAAGGGAAACGTTGGTACAAGTGGGATGATTTAGAGAATGTCCACATATTACATACTGCGAATTTCAATTGAATTAATTAGCTCTGATGACGTGTGTCTGCTTGATGATGTGGTTTTCAGAGATTCAGACTGAGATTCATTTTGACAACATTTTAAGAAGATTAATACAAGTTAGACTCAAATATGACCTTAGTTCTATTAGGTTTATATGTGTATAGATTCATCTAGGTGTTCACCTATTGAAGTTTTCTTGGCAGAAGTTTACCTCTTGTCATTCTTGTAGTACCATTTTTATACATATCATTGACTACACCAGTGATTACATTGCCATTAAGTCTCAGGGAACTCAAGGCCTTGTCAGTGTGCCAGAATTTATTTTGGAGGATTCAGGCCAAATGATATCATCAAAGATTTTCTAAAAAAAGTCTAGGAGTGGTCATATACGATTACTTTATAGGTTGAATCTTCCTTTGCCTTACAGATACAAATTGGAAAATCAAAAAAAGCTATTAGCATTCATCATTCATTAATTTTGAAAGATGTTGTCATAATGGAGAATAAAGGTGGAATATAATTAATTACTATTTCCAACAAGCTTATGATTTAATAGTGAATATGTTCCATATACAAATAAATAGGATATAAGAAAGTGTGTCAAAAGTCAGTACCTCAGTAATGCTATGAGAGTGGTCAGATGGTGAAAAGGTGCCTGGATATTGGGAAGGGCTTTGTGGAAAAGGAGGCATATGGGCACTGAATGATGAGTCAGGTGTTCATAGATGACAGTGGATATGGGAGGAATCACAAGGACAGTCAGGGAACAGCATAAAGTCACTTGGCTGGAACATCTTCAGGATACCCTGGAAGATGAGACTGAAGGTATATTTTAGAGCTGTGTCATGAAGAGTCATAGGCTAGACTAAGGTAAAAAGGTCATGTATCAATGTCATTTCTAAAGAGGCAGCGCAAAAGGACATGGGCTTTGGAGTTAGAAAGACCTAGGTTCAGATTTTGGTTCTTTCATTTTCTGTCCATGGAATCTTGAGCAATTACTGTGTCACAGCATCTTCATCTTTAAAATTGAGGTAAAAGTGCTTCTCTTGCACCTTACTTTAAAGCTTACAAATTATAGCAATTTAGAAGACACCAGACAAAATATGTTATGATATTTAGACATTATCTATTTGAGACTTCCTCCACGTATAGATTCATCACAGGTTTTTTTTTTTTTTTTTTTTTTGTCTTGAGAGGGCACAGCTGGTCTGATTTATTGATTTGAAAGTGAATCATATCAGAGATTAGCACTTAGTAGAAATCACTTAATGGTGTCCATTAGGAAGCTAAATTACTTTTGAGTTGTTTCCCAATTCCAGCTAACATCTTACATCTAGGTCCAGGATATTTCTTTCTATTGCTAATACTACTCTTACAATGCCTCAAATAATTTTACTTCTCACTGTTAATCCCAACATGGTATTACTTTTACTTTTTGTTTTTCCTACAAGTAGCTGTTTGAATGAATTGACTTTGGAGCATACCCAATTCCTTTATTTACCTTTTAATCCTTTCATGTCACTCTGGAATTACTGCTTCAAGATGAGTCCCTGCAGAGATGGCATTTCAAGCAGCCTATAAGGATCAACTTTTTTTCCAGCACATAAACCCAATTTGGGGAATTATCACCTCAGGCATAAGGAAGATAGTTCTGGAAATGTCAGTCAGAAAGGCATGTGGAATAGTCCAGGTCCCTTTTACAAACTGTTTGGTGGGGAGCAAAATATCAACTCCATCAACTAGTCAGTGGGCGGACAGACCTTTGGAAATGTCTGCAAAACCCTCTGCTAGCTGCTAATCTCTGTAATTTCACTGACATTAGCAATAAACCTTGTAATTATACTGCACTAATCAGGAACACTGACAATAATGGAATATCAATCACAGCACTCATATATAAAACCAGTCAGACTCAGAGCCTAGCTTTGGCATCATTTGTAGAGTTAGTTTTAACCTAACTAAAAGGAGCCGATGGATGCAAGCTGGCTAAGTCACATATAACTCAACTATTTGTCTGATTATCTTGAATATGCTTTTCAAAATGCATCATTCATTAAGTTAAATTTCTCATGCCAGTGTTTGAGCCTGTGCAGTTTCCTTCACTTAGAGTTTATAACAGCAATAACATCCTCAACACAGGGCATCTCTTGAGGATTAATGGCCAGCTGGGGTTAATGGCTGAAGGTAGAGCCAAAGGCCATCAATTCCTTCCCTCTAGTCATTAATTCTTAGGAGATGACCTGTCCTTTTATCATTATCGCTTGAGCCTGACCTTTATATGAAGTGATGTGGCACCACAGGAATTAATCCTGTCATGGGGCTGCAAAAGATGCACCCGCCAAGCTGGGAACTTTTTTTTTTACCTAAATTTGTTTTTAGGACAACTTCCATTCACCACCAAATCAAAGTCATGCTCTATTTCTGTGTATATCCAATAAGCAGTTTTGTTTTTTTTTTTTAAGAATCAGTCATTTCCTTTTTTCTGTGTATATCCAGAAAGCAATTTGTCTAGAATCAGTCATTTCCTTTTTTCTAGCTTCTAATGAATGGTCAGAACTGATATTTATGAGATTTCCCTATTGTTTGATGTTTTAAAATGTTCATCTCTGCCAGGCAGCTCTCTTTTGGAGAAGTGTCTCATGACATTACATTTCCATCATTGTATAGGAACTGTTACATGTTCTCCTCAGAACCCTTAATTCAAACGTGCACAAAGAACCTTCCTCTGGGGTCTGTGTGTCTGTTTGTGCTGGAGAGCTGGAGGGAGCGGTCTGCAGGGAGTAAAGGGATATGAAGCACGAACCATGAATTCACCAAAAACTCTGCAAAGATTTTCTCTTTTGCAGGGACAAAGAGGCTTCTTTTTAATCAGCTCTTCGTTATTGTCTCCCTGATTATCATGTTCCCTGAAGGTTTTCATACTTGTATTTTCTCTTGAAAAAATAATAATGGTTAAATTATTTAATAATGTTGCTTTGTCTTTTATCTGGTCTTGCACCCAAGAATCTCCAGGTGCTTGTAAAGATTAATTACGATTCATGAGGCTTACAAAATGAATCTTAATTTAAAGCACTTTAAAAGTTGTGAGACCTCAATAAATTAAGGAATAGAAGCTGAAACCTGAAGTTGGGGTTCATTTGATTGTAGAAGAAAGAGATTTCCTTCTTAATAATCCTGTGACATTTTTGCTCCAGAATTAGGATAAAGGATATAAGGCTAGATTCATGAAAGTGAATTAACTTCTCTTAAGCACTATGAATTAACCTTTCCAAAGCACTCTACCTGTGCTATTTATTACTGGGGGAACAGTGCTGCCTATTTAGAGTAGTGCATTAATCAGGATTCTTTGGCTCAAAAGTGACTGATACCCAACTAATAATGGCCTAAAAAGGGGGGAAAAATACTGATGTAACTGAAAAACCTAGGTGTTGTTGCCCTCAGCTAGAGTCAGTGACTCACATATGTCCATGAACACTCTACCACTTGGCTCTGCTTTCCTGGGCAGACTTTAGTTTTAGACTGTCCTTCTCTGTATGCTGCCCCGAGCAGCTTCAGACTTATATCTTACAAGTTGAGCAACCCTGGTTAAAAGAGATTTTCTTTCCTGAAAGTTCCAGCCCAAAAAAAAAAAAAAAAAAAATTAAGAGTCAGCTTGACTTTGATCATGTGCCCACCCTGACCCAATTTCTGTGTCAGGTAGGATAAAATATGTTGATTGGCTGGGCTGGTTCATGGGACTGTCCTTGAAACTGAGGGTAGAATAAACCATATCCAAACTGGGTGGGTTGATTTTGTGAGTAAGGATGGTTCTCCAAAGGAAAACCAAGTAATTGTTTCTAGAAGGGGGGTGGGGAAGGTATAGCTCAAGTGGTAGAGTGCATGCTTAGCATGCACAAGGTCCTGGGTTCAATCCCCAGTACCTCCTCTAAAACAAACAAAGAAACAAACAGACCTAATTACCTCCCCTCTCCCTCTAGCCCCACCCCCCAAAAAAGTAAAAATTAAAAAAAACAAAAAAAAACAGAAGGAGGAGGAATGGGAGTTGTGGAGGCAGAAATAACAGACGTCCACAGAAGGTAGCAGGACCTCAACATTCACATTTGCTTTTAGACAGATGATTGAAGACCTCAGAGATAAAACTCAAAATTTCTGACCTTATTAATATAATGTTTCATTAACATACCATTTTCAAAAGCATGTTCCCTGGAAATTAGTCTCATGAGATGTTTCTTGAAAAAAAGCACACTATATAAAGTTAAGAAACACAGAAAACTATAACCGTCGATGGAAGTATATTAGTATTCAGTAAGTATGCCCTTATAACACATAAAGATTTTATTGTATTTACACAATTGATAAACTCCTCATCAATTCACATATGTATATATATTGTGTATATGTGTGTTTGCTTCCAAAATTTGTAATGTTGGAGATCATAAGTGTGATATAAGGTATGATGATCTCTTGAGGCAGAATGATACTGGGAGAGAGAAGAGAGGACCATTAAATGAAAGTGGACCGAGGTTCTTGGGGAACTGGCCCAACTGTAGAAACTAATGTTGGAGGTTCATTTGGCTATGCCAAGAAGTAGCCACGGAAAGTCACACTTCCTAAAATTATTAACAATAGATTTCCTACTGGGAAGAGCACACAGTGGCAGAGAATCTGTGGATCAGTCCATGGTTGTCTGTCCGGGGAGAATGTGCCCAGTAACTGTTGAGTTCTGAAAAAATCTGTCTTTCTGAGTAGACGTCAGGTATTGTTCCTGGTCCTGATTCCAGGACATTGGATTAGCATGAATGAAGAGGAGCAGGACCCTCTGGAACTGGTAAGAAGTCTGGAAAGTTATATACTTACTTAAATAATTCTTAAAATTTTAAATTGTGGTAAAATACACATAACATAGAATTAGCATCTTAACTATTTTTAAGTGTGCAGTTCAGTTGAATTAAAAATGCATTCACACTGTTGTGTAACCATCCATATCCAGAATTCTTTTCATCTTGAAAAATTAAAACTCTATACTTGTGAAGCAGTAACTCCCCACGTCTCCTTCCCCAAGCCCCCTGGAAATTAACATTTTACTTTCTGTCTCTGAATTTGACTACCCTCAGTACCTCATATAAATGAGATAATACAGTACTTGTCTTTTTGTGACTGGCTTAATTTACTTAGTCCTCAAACTTTATCCATGCTGTGGCATGTGCCAGAATTTCCTTCCTTTCTAAGACTGAATAATATTTCATTGTATGTTTATACCACATTTTGTTTATTCAATGATTATTTTTTATACTCTGTGATTTCTCAAAATATACCTGTTGATTCATTGCAGTTTCTATCATTTCTCCACTTTTTTCACCTGAAATTAATTCTGGATGGTGATGGAGGGGTGAGGTAACTGGATCTCCCACCTCATTTCAGTCTCACCTCATCTAAATCTTAGGCATATGATCCTAGTGAAATAAGGCTTTTGTATCATTTCATATTTTATTTTCCTTCTCTATGGTTAATGAATAAATTCTTATCTGTGAATTCTATTGGATTTGGCTCTTGATAAGTAAAGCTAAATGATTAGAATTTTTTTAAAAAAGAAAGAGGGAGGGTGGGAAGAATAGAGGTGGAGGGGAGAGAGAGCGAAAGAGAGACAGAGGCAGAGAGATTGAGGGAAAAAGTAAAGAAAGAAACTTTTTTTCTCAAGCACTTCATTCCTGCAATTAAAAACTGTGGATTTCAATATTGTTTCTGTTAAATATTTGTAAAAGTCTATATAGTGCTTGAAAGCCATGTATTTGACTCATTTTTCAGTCTATATCAAATGCTAAGCCAAGAGCAGTATGTATAGATAACTAGTGCTGCTGTTTGAATGGTAGGGGGACAATTATGGGTAAAAGGGACTATAAAACAAACAAACCCAATGACATGTATCAATATCATATCAATATCAATCAATATTGCCTTGCTATATGAGCATTAAAGGTAACACGTGTAAAGCATCTGACATATAAGTATTCAGAAATGGTGGCTGTTATAATAGTATATTCAGCCTTTCTGGTGAGATTTTGAATGAGTTTTGACAATAGATTTTGACTTGGTTAAAGGTTATACCCTCAAGTTCAGGCCAGATCATTTGGACTTTTGAGCTCATAACTTAAGGATGTTTATGTCCTTTGAATAACAGAGAGTGGTAATGGAAAGGCTGATGCTATATTTTGAAAGTTGAGAGAGTGGAGACTCTATTCTTACAAAAAGAAAGGACTATCCAGTTTTCTTCTATCTGAAAATGTTAACTTATGCTTACATGTAACATTATACTTTTTAAAAATTGAAGTATAGTCAGTTTACAACATTGTGTCAATTTTTGGTGTACAGCATAATACTTCAGTCATACATATATGTACATATATTCAGTTTTATATTCTTTTTCATTACAGGTTCCTACAAGATATTGAATATAGTTCCTTGGGCTATAGAGTGTACATTTTTATATATAGTAGTTAATATTAATAATTCTTGAACTCCCAATTTATCCCTTCCCACCCCTTTCCCCTCTGGTAACCATACGTTTGTTTTTTAAGTCTGTGAGTCTGTTTCTGTTTTGTCTTCTTTTTTTTTTAGCTTCCACATATAAGTGATATCATACGGTATTTTTCTTTTTCTTTCTGGTTTACTTCACTTAGAATGACAATCTCCGGGTCCATCCATGTTGCTGCAGATGGTATTATTTTATTCTTTTTTATGGCTGAGTAGTATTCCATTGTATAAATATACCACATCTTCTTTACCCAGTCATCTGTCGATGAACATTTAGGTTGTTTCCATGTTTTAGCTATTGTAAGTAGTGCTGCTCTGAACTTTGGCATGCATGTATCTTTTTGAAGTAAGTTTCCGTCTGGATATATGCCCAGGAGTGGGATTGCTGGATCATATATGGTAAGTCTATTTTTATTCTTTTGAGGACTCTCCATACTGTTTTCCATAATGGCTCCACCAAACTACATTTCCACCAACAGTGTGGGAGGGTTCCCTTTACTCCACAGCGTCTCCAGCATTTATCATTTGTGGACTTTTGAATGATGGCCATTCTCACTGGTTTGAGGTGATACCTCATTGTAGTTTTGATTGCATCTCTCTGATAATTAGTGATATTGAGCATTTTTTCATGTGCCTTTTGGCCATTTGTATGTCTTCATTAGAGAATTGCTTGTTTAGGTCTTCTGCCCATTTTTGGATTGGGTTGTTTGTTTTTCGGTATTAAGTTGTATGAGCTGTTTATCTATTTGGAAATTAAGCCCTTGTCAGTCTTATCATTTGCAAACATTTTCTCCCAGCCTGTAGGTTATCTTTTTGTTTTGCTTATGGTTTCCTTTGCTGTGCAAAAGCTTATAAGTTTAATCAGGTCCCATTTGTTTATTTTTGCTTTTATTTCTATTGCCTGGGTAGACTGCTCTAGGAGAACATGCTAAGATTTATGTCAGATAATATTTTGCCTGTGGTTTCTTCTAAGAGGTTTGTAGTGTCTTGTCTTATGTTAAGTCTTTAAACCATTTTGAGTTTACTTTGATCAGAATAATTGTTTTATGTAAAACCTATCTATCTATCTATCTATCTATCTATCTATCTATCTATCTATCTATCTATCTATCTATCTATGATTAGTTATATTTAGCTGTATACCAATAATTCAAATTTCCCTTATGTAAAGACAATAGTTTTGCTCATCTTTTCCTTATTTAAATGGAACCCCAGGCTTTACTTAAGAGGCAGTGATGTACAGGTTGAAGGTATGGACTCTGGGATCAGAGAACTGTGGTTTTAAACTCAGGCCTTGCTGTGTACTAGCTGTATGACCTAGAGAGTGTTATTTAACCTCTTGCTCAATTTTCTTACCTGTCAATACAAATAAAATAGAATCTACCTTTTAGAGTCAATGTGAGAATTAAATGAAATAATAATACAGCATTTACTGCAAGATATGACACGTGGTAGGGGTCAAAGTTGGCTGTTATCATTCACAACTTCTACCTCCATTTGTGTAATGAGTTTCACCTTGCAGTACTTAAAAAATATTATCTTTCTTGGCAGTTTGCGATTATTTTCTGAGTATTGTGGGAGTTCTTATTTCCTGCCAAGAGGGCCATCCTCAGTTTCTCCTGTGCAGGCTATCTTCCACCCAGTGGCTGAAGTTTTCTGCTTTTTTTTTTTAATAAGATACTATTTTCAGAGTCAAGTGCGAGGGCCTATAAGGTACTCCTGTGGTAAGGAGTGAGGCTGATGTGATGCTGCTAGCACTGTGCTGTTTGAATTGATTTGCTTCTAAAGCCATTCCTAATCCTGGTTGGCTTCCCTGCCTGGTGCAGTTGTCTTGGTTTTGACCACTACTGGGTATGATCTCTAGAGAGTGCTGGCTCTCTGAAAAACTTTCTTGCTGGAATTTTTCTCAAACTAGAGGAGTATTGTGTGCTTGTCCTTGGCAGTATGGCTTCTTGTTACTTGGTTAGTTTGACTTGAACCTTCATTTTAGAATCTGACTTTTTTTTTAAAGGAATCTCTTGTTTCCACCTAACAATTAAAGACAATCAGACAAAACAAATAGACTAACAAAAGCGGTTAATATATAGAATTTCTAACAGATTCTTTACAAAAAAAGAAAGGCTATTAAGGATCATAAACAATTTATTTATTTTTTTTAATTTTGGGGGGAACTTTAAATAAGGTCTCGTAAAAATTTATCAGATGAAGAGCAAAGATAGCCTGAGATATAGCTTTTAATTAGGTACACAATATAGTTAGTGGAATTTGTCTTTGTTCAAAGCATTCTTAAACATCTACCATTTATGTAGCATTGTGGCAGTTGCTGAGAACTATTATAGAAGAAAATCTGTCTCAGTGATTAACAGTTGGGTGATCTTGGAAAAGCTACTTGATATCTGTGCTAGTTTTGATTGCAAAATGTTTCTAATTCTTCACTCTGCACTCTAGCCATGTGACTTTGTAGCTCTTCTCATTAAGAGGTAGTATCTATTTCCTTAATCCTTGACTCTGGATTTGGCCTTGTAATTGCTTTGGCCAACAATGAGGTGGCCAAAAGAATGAGTGGTTGTGTGGTTCTTTGGAGCCCAGATCTCTCACCACATTTAAAGAGATCATGTGAAGGAAAGGGATTCCCAGCTAATGACTTGCCACTCCCCAGAATCAGAATCAGGGTCTCCTACCTCATCTGCAGTGACAACAGATGTTTGAGAAAGTCCAGCAGAGATCAGAAAATCTCTCAGCTGAACCCAGCCTCCATTATTGACTTACAGAATCGTAAAGTATAAATGATTATTGTTTTTAACTAAATTGATTTAGTAAAGCTCTGAGATTCACTTATCCCATTTGTAAAGTGGAGATGATTACATCTGCCCCAGACAGTGGTTAGGAAGACTGTATGATATGAGAGCTATTATAAGCCTATCACCATGGCTGACACACAGCATGTGTCTAATTAATGTCAATTCCCTTTACACCCCTTTTATCAGCTCCAACTCCCTTCTCACCCCTTCCCTCCCTACAGTTTTGTCCCTTGGGTCAAAAAAGCAAATAGTTAACACTTTGAATAATTCGATTGCCACATAGATGGCTAAGGTGCTGTGAATATGTAATTAAAATGATGAATGCTCAGCTCATGTTAGAATAACAGGCATGGTGAGTGCACCCAGAACACATCTTGATTAAGTGGTTTGACCCACATGCTTTCTCACTGGCTACAGACCAAATACTGAGTGGAGTTGTGTGAGGTTGACTGACAGGCTCTACATAACTCAGGGAAGGATGATGTTGGAGGGTCTGGTTTCACCAAATGCCACCCATTATATTTGGTATTTCTGGATCAGTTAATTATTGAAATTTGTTTTACAGCACAGCTTTCATTAATTTGCAATATGTTTCAGCTGACTTGAATATATTTTAAACATTACTTGACTTAACAAATATGTATTGAGAACCTGATATGTGTCATGACTAGAGATACAGCATAGACATATAACTTGTCCTTATGGAGCTTAACTATGTTCTGTTCCTAAATTACTTTCCGTATGCAAGTCTCCTCATCCCCAGGGACTCTGAGAAGTTCATTGATTCAACACTGACTCAGTCTGGTTGTTAGATCTATTATAACCATATAACCAAAGTTGAATGTAATGAGTATAATCTTCTTGGGACTAAATTACAATAAGATGAATAATGCCTCCAGGGGCTGAATAATACGTATTGTTCAATGACTTCATTATACTGATATCTGCTATTAAACAGTTCATCTGCCTGCACTGCCAATCGCCTACTGTTTGGAATTTTGTTAGATGCCCTGAATCTTTGATTTATTTTCACCCATTTTTTTTCTATAGTCATCCATTTACTCATCAACTTCTCAAATACACATGCCCTTGATGTGCCAGACATGTGGTCTTTGCTCTATAGGAAATTCTGGTCCAGTGAATTGAGGCAGACAAGTGACTAGGACAACAGAAAGAAACCTTCAGCTAGAAGTTTTACAGGGGACCACTGAGCAGGGACAAGGAGTCAAGATGACTTTAACCTGGGACAGCTTGTTTTGATCTGAGTCAGACTCTCTCACATTGGAAAAAAATTTATCTTCACCCCAGAAAGCTAACCCTACAGCCATTTCTTTTCTTATTTCCATATTCCAGTCCTGAGCTTTTCTGTCTTGCAGCACTCTACCTGGGGTTTCTGAATGTGCCAGTTCTGCCCCCCTGAGGCTGTAAATGGATCTAAAGATATGAAACACTTGGCCAGACTTAGGAAGAAGGTACATATACAACTACAGAGTGTGTTAGTTTGATTTTATAAGAAATTCTCTCAGTTATATTTCTGTTTAGTTGTGGGTGATATTTATGGACAAGTGATCTTTGTAATACCAGTAATTGTATTTAGGAAGTGCTTATTGCCATGAATTTAGGCAGTTAGTAGTTTTATTAGTTTGCTCTGGCTGCCATTACAAAGTACCACAGACAGAGTGGCCTACACAACAGAAATGTATTTTCTTACCTCCTGGAGGCTCAGTGTTAGAGAGCACTGTGTTAGCAGGGCTGGGGTTCTTCTGAGTCTACCCTTCTGGCTTGTATATGGCTGCCTTCTCCCTGTGTCTTCATCTGGACTTCCCTCTGTGTGAGAGTCTGTGTCCTAATTTCCTCTCATAAGGACAGCAATGATATTGGATTAGGTCCCTTCTAATGACCTCGCTCTAACAGTCTCCTCTTTAAATATCCACTCTCCAAATACAGCCCCATTCTGAGATATGGGGCATTGGGACTTCAACATATGAATTTTGGGGGAACATAATTCAGCCCATAACAGAAGTTTTCACCAAAAATGTTCATGAAAGTCTGAACATGTGTAAGCAACAAATAAATTGCCACTTTATTTTTTAACATAGCTCATAAAATATATTCAACTATTTTAAAGAAAAGAGGCCTGCTGTTTCATGGCACTTGGTATTTGTTTATATATATAAGCTCAGTTGCCTCAAGTGTGAAGGAAAGGAGAGAGGAGTCTGAATTTTTGGAGAGGCCAGAAATGGTGTGAAAGCCTTTGGTTTACTTGAGCTTCTATATATTCATTTTCTTAGTCCAGTAATAAAATTAAGGCATATGATTTGAAAATATTACCTAAAGAATTCTTTTTTGAGCTGGCAGTTAGCCCGCTTCTTCTTTGTATATTGTCAGGAGAATTTCTTCTTCTCTTCTCTTTGTTTTATGAGCCTTCAGTTTGATTTCTGTTCTAGCAAGGCATTTGTTGACTGATGGTATTTCTCTTTGCCTGTGTCACGTGTGTGCATGCGTGTGTGTGTGTGTGTATGTGTGTGTACGTGTATATGGGAGAGAGAGAGAGTGAGCAGGAGAGAGCAAGAAAGCATATTTGCTTTGGGTTAACATATATCAACTCTTGTTATCCATCTTGAAATTCAGATAGAGAATTACCTAAGGGAAAAAGAGGATTATTCATAGAATTTATACATAGGATAAATAATATTTGTGTCCCACTCTGTTAACATTCAAAATTATACTAACATTACTAGAATTTGGAAGAAAGTAGCAAAATTTCAGTCACAGGCAATGCTGATATACATAAAATAATCTGGTGTGAAGAATTAGCTGTCTTATTTCATAATTTAGTGGAATATTAGTTAAACTTTTTTAGGTTTGGTTACACATGAACAGTTGCACATGCTCACTCTTGAAACTCACCTGTGATTTTTTTTTATTGAAATACACAGTCAGTTACAATGTGTCAATTTCTGGTGTACAGGACAATGTCCCAGCCATGCATATACATATATATATTTGTTTGCATATTTTTTCATTAAAGGTTATTGCAAGATATTGAACATAGTTCCCTGTGCTACACAGAAACTTTTTTAAAATCTATTTTTACATATAGTGGCTAACATTTATAAATCTCAGACTCTGGAATTTATACCTTCCTACCCCTTTTCCCTGGTAACCATAAGATTGGTTACTGTGTCTGTAAGTCTGTTTCTGTTTTATAGATGAGTTCATAGTGTCCTTTTTTTTTTTCTTTTTTTTTTTTTTTTAGATTCCACATATGAGTGATATCATATGGTATTTTTCTTTTTATTTCTGGCTTACTTCACTTAGAATACCAACCCCTAGGTCCATCCATATTGCTGCAAATGGTATTATTTTATTCTTTTCTATGGCTGAGTAGTATTCCATTGTATAAATATACCACAACTTCTTTATCCAGTCATCTATTTAGGTTGCTTCCATGTTTTGGCTATTGTATACAGTGCTGCTATGAACATTTAGGTGCATGTATCTTTTTGAATTAGAGTTCCCTCCGGATATATGCCCAGAAGTGGAATTGCTGGATCATATGGTGGTCTGTTTTTAGTTTTTTTGAGGAATCTCCATACTGTTTTTATAATGGCTGTACCAAACTACATTCCCATAAGCAGTGTAGGAGGGTTCCCTTTTCTCCATACCCTGACCTCACACCAGTCAGAATGGGCCATCATTCAAAAGTCCATGAACCTGTGATTGTTATTACAAATTTTTTAAAGAAAAGAGATATAAAGATTAGATGTCTAATTATCAACTCAAGTTGGATGTTGAAAGGCATTTACCTTCTTCTGATAATCATAATTCATAAGCCATTGAACATTCTTTCTGTTGTTCAACTCTCCACAGAGACTGTGGATTCAAACCTCTTTCTCTTCATGCTTTTTGTATTGGGTCTTCTGGTGCCATGGAATCACAAAATGACTCTGAGCTCTATCAGGTGTTAGATGTTTTAGACAAGGCATCATAATTTCACACGAATTTCATTCGGCCACGTGACCACAGTGAAGTGAAGAAGTCCCACTGAATATCTTTGGCAATGCCCATGCTCTGTGCTATTATTGATGCTGGTAGTTTGCTGTCTTCAAGGGGATTCCCTGAGAAAGAAAAACAAAACCCTGTCAATTTAATTAGTCCTCTTTTTTTTAGAGCACTAGCAAAGAAATTCCTATTTATTTTTTATTTGAAATACAGTTGACATACAATATTATATTAGTTTTGGGTATGCTGCATAGTGATTTGATATTTGCATACATTATTAAATGATCACCAGGATGAGTCTAATAACCATCTATTCCCATATAAATTTATTATATTGACCATATTCCTTATGCTGTATATTACATCCCTGTGACTTACTTACTTTATTACTGGAGGTTTTTTACCTCTTAATTGCCTTCATTTATTTCATAACCCCCCAACACCCTCCCTTCTGGCAACTGCTGGGTACTTCCCTATATCTGTGAGTCTGTTTTAATTTTGTTTTGTTTGTTTGTTTTGTTTTTTACATTCCACATATAAGTGAAAATGTGCAGTATTTGTCTTTCTCTGTCTGACTTATTTCACTTAGCATAATATCTTCTAGATCCATCTATGTTGTTGCAAATGGCAAGATTTCATTCCCTGCATGGTCTACTCCCTGCTTATTTTTCTAACCTCATCTAATTCATTCATCCCAGAACTCGCTGGTTCAAGTTCTTTAGCCTCTTTTCTGCTCCTAGAACAGACCAAGTTCTTTTTAACCTCAGAGACTTTGGACATACTTTTTCCTTTGCCGAGAAATGTTTTTTTCGCATCATCTTCTTTTTTTTTCTCTCTCTCTCTCTCTGTTTCATACTTTTGAAGTCAGCTAAAGCGTCACTTCCACAAAAAGGCTGTCTCTAGCTTCTAAAGAAGGGATGGAAGTAGATCTCTCTTACCTTGTTCTATGCCAGAATTCTGCAGTTTTACAGCTTATCATAATTTGTAGTTATTTCCTTTATGTGTTCGTTTTTGGTCTGCCTGCAAGTTTTATGAGAGCAGAATCCTTGTCTGCCTTGCTTTCCATTGCACCCAGTGCTGAGAACAATGCCATTAATTGAATAAATACTTTTGAAGGAATGAATGAGAAAATATCATTCTGTCTAGGGAAAGAATACTTTATGTAAAGTTATGTAGAGTATTGAAGATATGGCTTACCAGTAGCTCCAGAAGGGGAATTATCACCAAATCTTTTGTCCTGACATGAGAAGATGCAAAAGACATTGGACTTGACTAAATTAATAACATTTGTGAAGATTTTAACACCCTACACACTCAGAAATGAACAGGCATCAGTAGCATCCTGTGGTGTACTTCAGTGGCAAAGATGTTCATTGCAACATTGGTAATAGCACAGGATAGAACTTCAGCAACATGAGGCATGAAAGGAGAAAAGGATAAAGTTCTGTAGTATCGTAAAAAGAACTGGTATGCTGAGAATCACTCTCTGGGGATCCTCAGAACTACCTGGATGGAATTGAGCAATGATGTGACTAGAGGGCACAGGCTTAGAGATATTATTTTGTTTAAAAAATTTGTATGACCTTGTTTATTCAACCCAGACTAAGGTACTCTAGAAACTATATATTATATGTAGGACTAAGTATTATCCAAGCATTACATAAATGTTTAGGATCCAAATATTTCCTCTGGCTGCTGCAGTGATCTGTTATGGTATAGAACTATTTTTGCATGCAACACAGTGAGAGGTAAAGGTAAGTCAGAGATAATTAAGATGGAACTTGATAAATGCTATGGTAGGGGAATAATAGTGTGTTACAGAAGCACATGGAAAGTCATTTAGCGTAAAGAGTAAGTAGAAGGTAACCTTTGGAAGCTTAATTCATTGATTTACCAATCTGCTCAGTGTTTTCTGCATCAGAAATTTGAGTTGGGCACTCTGAGCAGTTTTGCTTTATGTGGCACTAGATGAAGTGATGGGATGGCTGGAAGTCTAAATGACCTCATTCACTTGCTGAAAATTGGTGCTCACTGTACGTTGGGAGCTCAGTGGGGACTGTCAGCCTATAGGCTCTGTTTTCCAAGTGGCCCTCTTCACACATCTACTTGTGCTTCCTCACAGCATGGTGATTGGGTTTGCAAAGGAAGCATTATAAGCAGTAAAGCTGGAAGCTGAGCAGACCTTTTAAGACCTTGCAAGAGAAGTTATACGGTATAACTTACAACATATTTTATAGTTCCAAACAGATCATAGGACCCATCCATATTCAGGGAGAGAGGAAACAGACTTCACCTGTTGATGGGAAAATGGTAAGTTCATGTTGTAAAGGAACATACTGAAGAGGAGATTTTACTCTGGCCATCTTTGGAAACATAGTCTACCACACTGGTCTAAATCTCTTGTTATTTTGCTTATTTTTTGGCCTTGAATTTGAAGGCAACTAACACTTTCCTCTTGATAATGACTTTTCACATCATGAAGTCATGGAGACAATGATCTTTTCTTTCAACTCTTTCCCTCCAGAAATACTTGATAAAGTCTTATTTCATGACTTGAATTAATTCTTTTGTATTTTTGGAAGATGGCCAATTTCTTAGTATCTTTTTAATCAGCACATTATATAGCATACTTGACTCTCAATAGAAATGGACAAATACTAAGCAAATACTGAAAGATTTCAAAATTTGTAACTTTGTATGAGTAAATACATCCCACTGTCAATGTGATGTATTGAAATGAACAGTGTTGTTTTAGTTGGGGACCTGATTCTATCACTTGGTCTCTGATCACTACTCTGTACTAGTTTGAGCAAATCACATGTCTTTGGGATTCAGTTTCCTTCTGTGTAAAGTGGGTGCTATGGACTTGATATCAAAGACTCATTCTAACCTTAAAATTATTTATATTTTCAGAGAAGTTTGGTGAATGTTAAAAATTTTTGATGACTATTTAAGAGAGTTTTCTTAGTAATTCAGTTTGGAAAGAAGTTATACACTTCTTGTGTCTGTTTTAGTAAAATAACACAAATATTCAAAATATTCTTTTTTTCTCATTAAGATTTGGTGGCTAATTGTTTCAGGGTAATGTTAAATTAATTTAAGACTTTAAAAGAAGACTATGGTCTTATTAAGTGTGAAATACATTGATTTTTTTTTCAAACTAAAAGTTAGAACTCTTGCTTTTATTTGCAAGCTAAATTTGAGTTTAGTCAAGGAAGCTTCCTAATGGCATATACAAGTGATAGAAACTCTTAGAGTTTATAGATCATTGCAGTAGAAACACATTCATGTGAATATCACACTGTTTGATTATTTCAGCTATTTCTTTACATATTCATCCATGAATTTATTGTTGCCAGCATTTAATAGTCATGGTATGATTTGTTTCTCACAGCAGCTCTGTAAAGTAGGTGACATCATTATTTCCATTTTACAGGTGAGGAAACAGAAGCATATTTAGAGTTAGCAAGTTGCCCAAGATCGTGTATCTTATACTTGGTAGAGCTGGGAATCAAACCCAGGGTTTTTGATTTCAGAGTCTCTTAACCCTGTGGCATACATTCCTTTTTAACCTTGGAATCACCATTTTTTCCCCTGAATTCCATTCATAAATTCAACATGGTGTTCCAGGAATGAGGCCCTAACACTAGGGCACTAAGTCTAATAAATCTTGGAAGTTCTGAACCATTTGTATAGTGAATCCCAGACTGAGTGATGAGCAGATATCACAAGGTCTGGGGGCTTAATGGGCTTCTTCTCCAGCATGTTTAAGAACTTTCCCTTGTACATCTGTCATCGTTTCATGGTCCTGTTAAAATGTCATTATTTTACTTCTATGCCAGAGCTTTTCTTGCATTTCAGTTTTTCGGACTCAGTGTTGCTTCAGAGGAGTAGGTTGATAAAAATAACTTGTCATATAAAAAACCATCCAGTAGCAGACTATTAAAAATAGTGCAAATTGCATAGAAGTACAAACATGTTTTATCTTGAAAATTTATATGAAACATTTGCTTAACTGGAACAATTTTGCATATTCACTTCCATCTGCCAATGAAATATTCCCTTGGATGAAACTACTCCTTGTTCTGAATATTCAATGTTAACTTTTTTCTTGGCTGTTTAATAAATTCACATGTTTATTACAAACACAAATCAGGCAGTTTTAGGCACTGTAAATATTACATACATGTGTAATCTTTTGTTTAATACATTTGAGTTTAACCTGCTATTTATTAACATACATGAACACTACATATAACTCATCTGAAGATAGTTTTTAAAACACTATAATGAATATACTTAATTTTGAGATTCATTTTGATAGTTTACTGTCTCTTATAATGCAGGAGCTATAGTAACATACTTTTTGGGTGCTGTCTATTGGAATTTTTTATTGGATGGCTTCAGTCAGAAGACTGGGGTTCTAGTTTCTTAAAGGACACCTTTTAGTTTATATTTGTGACATTAAGTCACATTTTATCTTAGGTTTAGTGAAGATGCAGTGGGCTCGAATAAGATATTGCATGGAAAGTTACCTTCACAATTGTCTGATCATCTTTATATCTTCAACAGCTCCTCCTACCCCCTGGTCCTGAGATAAGTGCTGCTCTTGTTCAGGGTCTCCTGAAGCTTGAATCCTAGTGAGGAGAAAGAGCTCCAGATTCTGCTTTCAGTGCCCTGATATAATCCACTTGCTGTACCCTGATTCTCTCTTTCCTTGTGTCCACGCCTGACTTTCACTTGCTGTTATGCCAAGACACTTGGATTTAACTTTCTACTGGATTAACTCTGGGTTGTCTGCTCAAGCAATCAATTTTGGATTGTCTCTGATGTTCTGCTTTGGCTCTACCTTTTCCTTACCTTTGGCTCTTGTGAGTTTGGCCCAAACCACCCTCCCCGGAATCTCAGAACCTGCATTGCCCTCTGAAATATCAGGGACTGCTTATCTAGGAGAGAGACAGGCACTGTGTCTGTTGCTGACACTGCAGAGGAGACTGGGACACAGTCTCTGCCCCCAAGAAACTTGTTTACCTGTTGCAGTGAGGGGAACAGAAATACACAGACTTTCTCATGTAATAAGTGCAGTGTAAGTCCCTGCATAAAATTTTGTGAGAACACAAGAGGAGGCCATGAAATCAAGTTTCACAGTTAGGAAAGATCATTTGTAAGACTTGTCACTTGACATGAGGCTTGATGATGTGAAGGCAGTAGCTAGGTGTATGTGTATGAAAGGGACACTGTTTTTATTTTAAGGCAAATCATGGAGTACAGAAACAACATTGAGTTAATAAAGAAATACAAACGTTTGAATATTGCCAGAATGTAACATGCAATGTAAAAAGGCAAAAAATGATAAGGCAGAGGTCGGGTCATGAAAACTCTATGCTATAGTGAAAAACATGGGCTTATCTTGTACTGATAGAAAACCTGAGCTTGTAATGCTTTATTGTTTTGTCTAGTTATATGCCAAGTGGCATCCATTTACTTTTCTCCTAGAACTAGCGCTTTAATTTGGTTTCAGAGTGCTCACCACTGTCTTATTTACTATCTATGGGGTTGGGTCATATTAGGTCCACTCCAAGTTCAGGCACATTGTGCAGACCAGACTGATAAGAACATTCCATCTGTCTGATCACAGCTGGTCCCTTCTTCAGGTTTCTCTCTCTCTCTTTTTCTCCCAAACACTTGTAGTAACAGAAGTTACTATAGTATGTATGTGTGTAGGATGTGGAATAGGGATGATAGAGCTGGAGGAGATGGAAGGAAATAACTACCCTCAAAAAGAAGTTCTATAGGATAAGCCAATTCCCTAATACCTGGCTGGTGACGGTGCTATGGCTCTAAACAAATAAGAACCTTCCTACTTTTTTCCTACTTACCCCTCCTCCCCAGATTGCAGGTTTGTTTTGTTTGAGATGGATAAATATGGATAGATCATCAAATTGTGTATATTTTTCACACTAACTCTATTCATTTTAAAATTATTATAGATGCTTCCAATATTCTGAGAATATTGGAATTATATCTTCCTTTATAATTATTTTCCTAGGAATTTAGATCCAGGATATCTAAATAGATCCTATTTGAAGTATTTCTCATGCAACTCCAAGCCAGTAATCTAACATTTATAATAGCAGTTTACTGTTTGCAAACCAGTTTTCCCATACAAGATATTATTTGATTTGCATATCAATTCTGTGAACTCTGTATTATAAGAAGTTTCATCTTACAGATGAGAGAAAAAATTGACCTTCTCTGTTAACTAAATGAATGGCCCTCATTCATATAGCAGATTGAGCCGTGAATATGTCTTCCTCTATATCATACTGCCTCTCAGTCACTCTAACAGTAAGTTTGGAAGATGAGTCTGAGAACATGTTTATCACCTCCCTTTGCTAATAAAGCTGCAGAAGTACAAGAGAAAACAAAATAGTGGCTGGAGCTGAAACAAGAGATCAGTGCAGGTCTTTTAACTTCTTAACTTGTGAGCTGTCAACTTTATCCACGACTTCTTTTTGCATAACTGTATAGCTAGTTTCTTTTTTTAATTGATTTTTTTCTAAATTTTATTTATTTATTTATTAGTGTAGATGATTTACAATGATAATTTCAGGTGTACAGCAAACAATTCAGTTGTACATACACATATATGTATTTTCTTTTTCAGATTATTTTTCATTATATGTTATTACAAGATATTGAATATAGTCCCCTGTCGTATACAGTAGGTACTTGTTCATTTTATACATGGTAATGTGTATTTGTTAATCCCCAACTCCTAATTTATCCCTCCCCCACCCTTTCCCCTTTGGTAACCGTAATTTCTTGACATACCCGTAACACTGATTGGGTTTTTTTTACCGCTGGCCTACTCCTCTCTGATCTTTTGTCTAATGCTGGGACACATTAGAAATGTCATTTGCATTGTATTATCAGCTAGGCTATGAATATGACTTCCTTAACCACAGAAGAAAAATGATAGCTATTTATCAGACTCAGACTCTGTATATCCAAACTATTTTAGCTGCAGGGTGCTCGTTATGAGCACCCAAAATACACATTACGGCATGTGTAATGATATCAATTTGACAAATAATTCACATATATGAAGCTTCTAAAATGCATTGAAATTGAAATGGTTTTGGAACTATAATTATCAGCAGAATCCTGGCTTTCAGTTCACCTTGGGGTCATAATTTTATCTTTTGAACATTCTCTCAGGAGAGTAGTACCACTGAATGGACTTTCTTACTGGCTTCCCTGTTGAACTCTGGTGAGTTTGGAGTGTGTCAGGAAAGTATTTTAACTCCACCCTATTTCTGCTTGGCTGGAAAAAGCTTTTAATCTCTGGAAAGCTCACATTTTGTAAATGTGGGTTGTAAAAGTAGTTTCTTTAATAGAAAAACATGCCATTGCTTTCTAAATATGAAAAAATTATGTGGCTTACATACATTTAGTAGTTTTATATCAACACACCCATCTCTGCAAAGTGCTTATTATTGCACAAATACTGTGTCTTATCCCAGGTTCAATGTGCAGTTTCAATAAATAGATATCAGAATGTTGTATATAATCATACTAAATGTTATCTTTGAAAAAAGACCTAATAGAAGTTCTAAATATTCGGGGATTCAAAATAATTATATTAGTGTTTATGATGATGATATTCTAAAGTACAGCTTATAATAAGAGACCAGTTAAGTTTGTTATGATCTTTGGAGAATACACACTTGATATGTTGCAAACAAAGAATAATTCTACCTTTCCTATTTTTTTGTTATATACTATGTGGCACTGATCTCGATTTATTTAAAAAATATGTTTATATAAATATAGTTCCATATTTAGAGTGGTTAAGTTATTTTTTTTTCTTTGTGCATAGGAGCATTTCAAAAGGAAGGTGAAACTAGCTGGCTTTGAATTTGAATCCTTTTTTTGGAATCATTAGGTTTTCCCACTGGATGACGGGTTTTTCTTCTACTGTAGAAAAAATCTTTTCAATTATGCTGTGTCAGTTCATAACAAGAGACACAGCACCCTAGAATGTTAGAACTGGTAGGGGCCTTAGTAATTGTCTAATCACTGACCACAACTCACATAAAAGTGTTTTATATTGCAACCAAATGTACACACATGAATACCCACTCCCCTGCCTGTTCCACACACAGATACACACATGCTTGTAAACAAAACTGGAACAAGAGTGTTTAATCTTTGTGTGATGTACATTAGCAGTTCTTCTCAATTAATTCATTAAGGAAATGCTGATCTCAGCTCATCAAGCTGGTCTCACCCCCAGGACCAGCTACATATACTGCAGGGCCCGAAGTCAGATGAAACTATGTGTCTCCTTGGTTAAAAAATGATTTTAAAATTTCAGATGGCAATAGTGAATTATTAATCCAATGGTGGAGCCCTTCTGAGCATGTGAGACAGCACAGGTTTTACACCAATGAGACCACTGCTGCTTATCACTTGTGAATGCATTGTGGTCAAGCAATTTTAAAACCCTCTAAAGCAACTCTCTCATTTTACAGATGTGAAGCCCATTGAAGGTGAGCGATAGGATACAAGAATGAAGTGCAATAGAATGGCAATTCTCTGACACTGTTGCAGTGTTCTTACCACTAATCTCAATTAGATTACTCTAGGGATGGGATAATAGAGTTACAAATTTTCTGTTTTATGGTGAGCCATTACCTCCTCCAAGTTTTTTAAAATTTAATTTTTTAATTTAGATGTTGTTGAAAATGTTTTTAATATCACTTAGTCTATCTTCATGTCTTTGTGAGAGTGAATAATGATTTTCCTTCGTTCTGTTTCTTCTTCTTCTTCTCCTCCTCCTCCTTTTTTTTTTTTTTTTTTTTTTTTACTTTGAGACTTTATGAACCACCAACTCCTATTAATAGTACTGTAGTTGTTCAAAAGTAATGAAGAGAAAGACCAGACATAAGTTTCAGAATCTGGGTCAAAGAAGAAAGTCTTAAAAACAGGGACTAGTAATGCCCTACAGAAACTGAGAAGAGTTACAGAGGCGTGAAATAGAGGGGTTATATTTAGAAAAGGAAGGAAACAGTTATTTCCCTGAGCTTTAGGGGAAGGATGAGAGGACAGCTGTGTATGCCGAATATTGCTTCTAAGTGTGTAGAGAAGAAATGTGTCCATGTTTCTTTTTTTTTTTTCCACATGGAAATGACACCCAGGGTCATCATGTGGTAAGGATGGTGTGCAGGAGGTCAGGGAGAATAGAAGGTTTAGAAAAGCTACCTGGTGAGGCTGGATACCCTGAGGGATCCTGTTTATCTATAAAGGGTCTGCATCATGAAGAGTTAAATAATGTATTCAAAGTCACATATCTATATATCCAACTAAATCTAATAAGATATATTATTGAATTATAAGAATAAATAGAATATAAAATTATTAATAATTGCATTTAATTGATTATTAGGCTGAAGTTAGATTGTTTTAAAGTAAAAGTGAGTTGAACCAATTAAACCAAATGGGATATCTGAAATAGGGTCCCCGATTTGAATCTACAACATTTTTTTGTAAGTTTGTTGAGGAAGTTGATTAAACTATTTTTGTATTTATACCTAGTCTTTTAAGTCAGTGATTAATTTGACAGTACAAATTAGAATGTCTTTAATTCATCTTTACTTTTAAGAGGAGAAGTCAAGGGAGGTGCAAATGGAGAATAACTAGAGCAGGAAAGTGAATAAGATAAAGAAAGAAAATCAATCAAAATGTCATCCTTTTTTTAAAATTGAAATCCATAGTGTTTGTTTGATCTTGTACAGTCAAACCATGAGGAAACACAACTTAAAAATAATGTGAGTGAATGTTAAATATTCCTTATCAGACTTGTAGATATAATTCTACATTATAGTGGCTTTCATTTATTAATAAAA
This sequence comes from Camelus bactrianus, assembly GCF_048773025.1. Classification (NCBI taxonomy): domain Eukaryota; kingdom Metazoa; phylum Chordata; class Mammalia; order Artiodactyla; family Camelidae; genus Camelus; species Camelus bactrianus. The sequence continues at coordinate 74,578,314 of NC_133540.1, forward strand.
AAAAAAAACTTTGAAAAAGGCACCAACAAACTTCTTCCAGATTTGGAAGTTTTAAAGTATTTTCTTCCACATCCTAAATTTTCTCCTTCTCACCCCATACTTAGTTCTTTCACTCTCTACTCTCTCTCTCTCTCTCTTTTTTAAGTGCTTGTGTTCTAATTTCTGTCAGGAATAAATTTAGAAGCTGATGAAAACTTTTAAGTCCTTTCACCCAGCGTTGTGCTTCAGGGTTTCAGTAACAGACATTAAATCAACACACAGGGTATCTTTTTTTTTTTTTTCCCTTCATTTCAAGTTGTTGACCCTAAAGAATTTGGGATCCCTTTTGCAGAAACATATAGTTGTTAGTTCTAGCACATGTATCTTAAAAACTGTCTTTAGCTCAACCTGAAAGAGAAACTGTTCTCTGTCTCTTCCTCAGGATTAAGAGAAGATCAAAAGTTAACATACTTTAGAGAGGCCTTTTATTCATTTTGAAGCCCCTTTTTATGGTCAGCTTTTAGTGGCGTAGAGTTGTGTAATAATTAAAGGCCTTTACCATTTCTTCATGGGACTTTTCAAATGTCAAATGCCCATGCACACAGTAGGTATAAAATTCTTCAATGATTGGGGCAAAATGTGAAAATAATAAATTGGAAGTTTCCTTCTGACTGCCCTTCAGTACTAAAATTTTAAGACAGCAATCAAAAATAGATTCTCCCAATAATTTGCACATTAATAGCATGAAATATTCACTATATTAACTTTTTAATTAAATTCTAGTCACCTATGATAATTTGTTTCAATAATTTTAGGAATAGCAATCCCTTAAAAAGATCAATGGTGAATGACATTTAGGATCTAAATGACTACCTTCAATCTCTTGAACTATTTCTCAATAGTGTACTTAATGTGAAAAATAATCCAAGGGTTCTCAATGCCTTGATTGAATTTAGATGAGTCAAAATTTCTAGAACATTATCTCTTCAGCATGGTTATTGTTATTTGTAATATTAAAAAGTTTTGTTACTTAAAAAAAAACCCCACCAAGTGAAGCATAGTTTAATATGTTTCTTTTTGATGAGATTTGTAAGAGCCTTTAAAATGCTGGTATTCATTGTGAATCTCTAAGGGAGGGAAAATAGGGAATACAGCATTTTCTACATCTGTTTGACTAGTTTTGAGAAAAGACACCTCAGGGGACAATTCTGTAGAACATGTTTTGGCAAAAACTGATAAAGAGGATGAGTTTCTGTTTATACATTCAAGGACATAGTCATGGGGTATATAAAAAATGTCAAATTTTTGTTAGGTTATAAAAGAATGTGTTGTCTTAGGGTGAAGTAATCTCAAGTGCAGTGGATGGAATGTGAGATATTTCTAAATTTAAAAGAAAAAATATCCCCTTTACTGTTAGGTTGTGAGGTGATGTTTTAATAGATTGTCTTTGAACAAAGTTCGTTTGTATTTACTTTACTTAGCATGGAGGATAAAACGGAAATTCTGATCATCTTAGCTCTAAGAAAATCTCAAGTGACTTAGGAAGATGAATGACCATAGGGAAGGGGATGTCTGTTGGGCACCAAAGAAAGTTGTGCTTCTGGATTCTGTATATTCTCTGATTCACTGGGTTACAGATGAACTTGAAAAGATATGGATATCCCAAGCTAGACTGAGATTATATCAAAATCATTTTTTCTAGAGAAAGAAGAGAAGATAGAAGACCTCCAGTATGATGATGATTGATGAAAATATACCAAATAATATACAATATTATATAAAATAATAAAAATAGTAATCATAACTCACTATTTTGGAGTGCCATGTGCTTGCTACTGTGTAAAAGTGCTTTATGTGGATTGTTTCATATGATCCTCAAAAAATACAGTTAGTATAATAGTCCTATTTTTAGATAAGAAAATTGAAGTTTGGAGAAGTTGCATTATCTTACCCACATCTCACAGGTGTGCGTAAACAGAGAACACAAAAACAGGAAGTCTAATTTCCAAGCCTGTGTTTCTAAACACTAAAAGTTTGCCTTCTAGGTTATGTTTTACCATCAGTAATAAAGTTTCCAATAACAAAACATGTCACTGGCAGGTCCCTTCTTTATAAAATAGATGTCCCAATTTTCTTGGATACTTACTGTTTATTATTTACTATTTGAATATGGAATTTCCTTCCATTCTCTTCCAAGATATGACATTATAACTTGTATTTGTAGCTAAGGTTTTGAGAGGTAAGGAATAATGTTAGGTAAGGAGATAGAAAAAGTTTATGTTTGTAAATAAGGAAGTGAAGTCTCTTTGAAATAAAGCAGAGAGAGAAGTGGGAAAAGTTAAGTGCATTTTAATAATTTCAAAGATCTGCAAGAGAGCACAGTGGGATAAATGTTTCAGTACTGATCTAGTATGTGATTTTAAAATTAAGTCAAAGACTGCATGGGTGGTCCTGTGTGATTGAATACATCCATGCAGATTGTGGCAGAATAAGCTTGCATTTGCTTCAGGAGTGGCTCCCGGGACCAATCAGTTCTTATGCTCTTGGAAATATGATGCAGTCGAGTTAATGGAGGTGTCACTGCTGCTGTGATCAGATCAGTTACTGCGGGTGATTCCTAATGGGTTTGGAGCTCAGCGTTCTTTACTAATTTCTCATTTCCATTCCTACTGTCATAGTTCAGGACCTTATTACCTTTTGTCTCGACTACCAGCTGCTCTGATTACCTTTGGTCTCTCATCTCTCAAAATCACCCTACAGAGTTCAAGGTTCTTGAAGCTCCCTTTTTATCATGTCACTCTCCTGATCAAAAGTCTCCAGTAAGTTTCCATCACCTACTGAATGAAGAGCACACTTTGTAGCCTGGCATCTAATAGTCTCCTGAGCTGGCTGTCACCCCCCTGTCCTGCCTTATCCCCCTATTAACTTACATGTTCCTTCATCTTTACCTCCTAACAGCTGCTGGTAGCCTGTTTCCTCATGCCATCCCCTTTGCTTTTGCTTCTCTGTCAGTTAAAATACCCTTCTCCTCTTTTTCTTCCATCCGTATTCTATGTAGGCACTATTTATTTTTTTCCTTTAAACTACTTTACTGAGGTGTGACTGACATGAAAAATGGTGTACATATTTAATGTATACAGTTTAGCTAGTTTGGGGATGCATGTATACTTCTGACACCATCACTACCATCAAGGCTGTATGCATATCCATCATCCCCCAAAGTTTCCTCCCAGCCTCATCATCATTACCACCATCATTTTTTTATGTGTGATAAGAATGCTTAACATAAAAGATCTACTCTTTTAACAAATTTTAAGCATATAATACAGTATTCTTAGCTATAGGCACAATGCTGTATAGCGGATCTCCAGAAATTACTCATCTTGTATAGTGGAAAATTTATACCCTTTGACCATTTCCCCTTCCTCCAGGCCCTGGCAATCACTATTCTACTCTACTTCTGTGAGTTTGACTATTTAGATTCTGTATGTAAGTGAGATCACACAATACTTGCTTTTCTGTGTCTGGCTTATTTCATTTAGCTTATTGTCCTCCAGATCCATCCATGTTATTATAAATGGCAGGGTTTCCTTTTTTAAAAAAGACTGAATAACATTCCATTGTATGTATATGCCACATTTTCTTTATCCATTCATCCATCAAAGGACATTTAGGTTGTTTCACATAGGCATTCTTTAATGCCATTACAAATATCTCTTACTTTATAAAACCCTCTAATCATTTCAACTGTGAGGAACTTTTCATCCTTTGAACTTTATTAGTGGATTTGTGATCTCTTTGCATGAAGCTAACAAATTTTCTTTAGATTATAGCTAGAGGACATTTTTATTACTGGATTTTTACGTTATTAAGTGCAGAGGCTGAAATTTAATCATCTCTGTACACTATAGTGACTAGCCCAGAGCTGTAACATAGTAAATGCTCAAAAAAATATTTGTTGCACTTGGATGAGCTGGCTCTCATCATTCTTAAGAATATTATCCACAAAATTCTAACTTCCTAACGGCAGGTAGTTATAATATTTCTTCTTCCCTATTTACTTTTCTAACACTAGCACCCTCTCTTTTTCTTTTGAAAAATCATCACAATTGAAACAAAAATCTTAGTTTGCCTAATTATTTATTGTTGGTCTTTGTGAGGACAGAGACTAAGTCTGCCCAGCTCATCATTGTATCCTCATAACTAGCACGGTATTTGGAACATGGAAGTTGTATAATGAGTAGTAATTGAATGAGTGAACAAGTCTCCTAACATAATCTGTTTCCAAAACACCTTAATAATAGCTGTTCATTCAAAGATACTTACTGGGCACTTGCTATTCAGAATACATTGTTAGAGCTAGGACAACAAAAATTGAAAGGGAATTCTTTCATGTCCAAATGTGAAACCCTTTATTCAGTCCAGTCAATTAGCAAAATAAATTTAGCCAGCCACTTTGGTTTTAGTGATATCAGATCAACCTTGCCCTAGCTGGTCCATAAAGGAATCACAAAATCTCTCAAAGCCTGATCTACCATCCTGGTAAACAAATACGATCTAACTTACTTGTAAGGGCTTTTGATACCTTAACTTACACTTGATTTGTCAGATACAAGAAATCATTTCTTCAGTGTAGTAGATTTAACCCTATACGAATAGTGTCTGTGGACTTGTATTCATGGTGCAAGACTCAGTTGACAATATAGAATGTATAAACTTCAAATGCTTGATAGTATCCCCACATTTGAATGATCTGTCTTAGTCCTGTAGAAAGTTCAGCTGAGACACAATAATTGGTGGGTTACTCTAAGAGGCACATCATCCATAAATCCTCCTGATTCTAAGCTTTAAACCTGTATCAGGTTAGCTCAGTATATATTGCACTACATACTGTAGAGCATTATTAAACTCTGTCCTTGGTTTTTAATTGCAGTTGTATGAGAAATAGCCTTATGTAGAGCTCTGCATATTTGTAGTAAAACAGCAATTGAGGATGTTATTCATGATTTCTTATGAGGACCCACATCCTCATATATATTTTTTATATATATATAATTTTTTTTTCAGAATTTGGGTAAGATAAACTTTGTGACTCATTGGGTATATGATATATAGAAAGTTCAAAGCTAAGCCTTTTGCCTGGTTTCCTTTATCCTGAGTTTTATTTTATAACTTCTTTCTTCCCACATATTGCCTGAGTCATTTTTTTTCCTGTGCTTTTGAAAATAGTTTTATTGTATTGATAACTTGCATTGTGGTTTGAATTAATTATTTTTGGATGTAGTTGGAGGCATAAATAAATAACACCTAAATAAATAATAGATTTGTCTTTAGGCATCCATATTCTCTATTACGAACATTCATTGCAGGAGTTAATTGGAAATGGAACTAAATATTACTTTGATTAATTAGTGTTCATTAAGTTCCCTTGGTGTACTTTATAGAACCCAAGAAGCTTCTGGTAACTGCTCTGACATAGCTTGAACGGTACTTTTGGAGAGAGCACTGAATTTTTCCTGTATTTTAATGAGTATTATATATACAGATTAATTATTTTTGTTCAACATTTCATATTGTTCCTTTTGCTTTGAAATGAAAACTGTAAATACTTGAATAAATTAGTTGAAAAGTTGTTTACCATCACTGTAACTCACATACGTATTTTCATGCCCTTGGCTGAAATGTAATTTTCTGATGCCTGACACAGGTAATGATGTTTAATGAATCACAGGCAAGTTCATTTTTAGCTTCTTTATACTATGAAAAAGAAGACCAGAACTCTTTTCCATTATTCACATAAGTAAGAAAATACAGAAATGTCCAAGCTGCTCATGGTCTAGAAAACAATCTGAGACTTATTAGCACACCTGTTCTTCACAGTACCCTTAGTGGAGCACAAAATTCTCCAGAAACATAAGTATCAATCCCATCTTAAATTGGAGCAACACTGTCCTACTGATAGAAACGAATATATTAGTATACAGACCTGGTTAGCCAGGGACAAAAACTTGACCCTGGTGTTCTGTCAGCAACTCTTCTGCTTTTTGGGCACTTGGCTCTCAAAAAAAAAAAAGAAGAAAAAAACCTAAAAAACTCAGCATCCTTGAGTTTGTGTTTCCTAGATGGAATTTAGCAAAACACTCTTTCTGCAAGATACACTGTGGGAATAGGGATTCTTGATCAAATACATGTGGAAAATACGACATACCACGCCTCCATTTTCTTGGAGGGTCATAATTTCTATTAGTATCAAGGCTCTAAGAACTCCAGCAGGAAAGAAATACATTTTTAAATCTAACACTTTCTTAGAAAAAAATTTTCTTCTCAGAACAAGCAAACAAACAATTAACAACCTGAGGAATTATTCTAGTTACTATTTTTATTGCTGTTTTCATGTTCCATGGAGTAAATTTTGGTCAGGGATGCTTTAGGAATTTTCTTCTATCACTCAGGGCTTATTCTTGTCTCTTATAGAATCATGGAGCATTGGAAGGGCCTCAGAAGATGGTGCAGCCCAGTGGTTTTCGCACTGGGACATGCACGACAACAGTCTATGGAAGATTTGTTAAAATATGGATTGCTGGGCTTTACCCTTGAAGTTTTGGGTTCAGTAGGTCTAAATTAGGAGGCTAAGGATTTGCATTCTAACAAGTTCCTAGGTGATTCCGGTGCTGCTGGTCTGGGATGATCCTTTGAAAACCCTGATGTAGTGGTTTGATGTAGTCCACTATATCTTCCCCTACTTCCAGTGTTTAAAATTTCCTTAGACTTTTTTTTTACTCTCTATTTCCTCAAATACCCTTAATTGTCTAGGACACATCACTTATCCCCAAACCATTAGGCCTGAATATATGAACCAGGTGGTCACTCATTAGCTGTGTAGTTATTTCTGGAAAGAGCATCAACCTGTTCTCTCAGTGACCTCCACTGCCTCTGGCTGCCTTGGTTCTTTAATTGTTTGTCAATCTGGATATTCATCCGTTTACTTTTTGAATAGTTGCTTGCTGGGTGTACTATATATTGGGCACTCTTTTAGATGCTGGGCATATAGTGGAAAACAAAACAGACGCAGGTCCTTACTCTCATGGAGTTTACATTGTAGGAGGGGAAATATCTTAGGGAGAATAAATGAAAATGAACAAACAAAAACAAAACATAGTAATGCTAGAGAGAATGTCCGTCAAGGAGTAACCAATACTGTGGTCAGAAAATGGCCTCTCTGAGGAGGTGGCATCTGAGGTGAGTCCCCAGTAGCTTATCTTTCTTTTTAGATTATTCTCCTTTGGATTCGGTCACCTAATGTCTGAATTGATTATTTCACTGTTAGCCTCGCTAATTAGGATTTTGACACTGTTTGGACTACCTTCCTACAGCTTTGCTGGTTTGCTTATGGCTATGGATAGAGATGTTTCCGTTCCAGGGACCTTCATTCCATAAGCTTTGTCATTCCTGGCCATTCCTCCCTTCCCAACCCCCAACTCTCCCTCCACCTCTTTGACCTACCAGCCAGAGTGAGTAAGGTATTTGCCTACTTAACGAACTCTATTCTTGAACAGTTCCTGAAAAGATATGTACATTTTGAAGTAAGCTTTTCCATCCCTGAAATGTTCTTTAAGAAAACTTTAAAAAATCTAAAAATAAATTTAGATTCTCTGTCATTTTTCTTCCTAATTATAACCATTGGGGTAATATAGGTCTAATTCAACCACTCTATACATTACGGCTCTTTGGATATTTGATGACAGCCAGTATGTCCTCCATATCTCCTGTGAGATTCTTCTTTTTATGCCAAACTTCCCTATTGCCTTTGAGTCCATCATTCCTCATTGAATGTGGCTTCAAATCTCTTCTCTTTCTTGCTTTCTCTCTTCATATGTCCTTTATATTGTCTTTAACCAATCTTCCAGATGTGGTTTGAATAACAGCAAAGGATTGTTGCTTCTTCTTGAACTAATTACTATTCATCTATAATGCACAGGGGCTTTTTATTTCTTTAACTTTGAATATTAATATCATTTTTAAAAACTCAAATTGAGTTTGACTAATCTCTTCTTCCCTAATTATGTTTTTCTGCAGATTTTCTGCAGTGAAATCATGCCCCTCCATCATTACCCTTACATAGCACTCACTTTATGTCAGGCACTTTTCTAACACATTAACTCATTTTATTCTTAAAAAAATTATGAAATTGAAACTATAATTAACCCTATTTTATAGATAAAGAGAACAAGTCACAATGAGGTCAAATGACTTGTCAAAAGTCACACAGCTATTTACAAGTGAAATTGATGGTGCCAGAATCTGAACCCTTATAGCCCTGTTCTAGTGTCTGTGCTCTGAACCACTCTGCTGTAATGCTCTTAATCCTGTTACAGTCCGGTACAAAACCTTTTTATTATCCCTGTGAAATTTCATGTTGTAAGATTTACTCCAATCTCTCCAGTCTATCAAGATTGTTTTGTGGCTGTGCCATCCAATGCATTCAATATTCCTAACAAATTCATATGTTCCATAAATATTAAAACAATCCATTAAAGTACTCTATCTATCTATCTATCTATCTATCTATCATCATCCATCAATCTCTTTACAAGTGACATCTCATCCATTGTCTATTCACATGTTCTCAGAGCCTTCAGCTGATGAAAATTTTACTGTTTCTCAAGTTGAATGCATGCTGCCTGTGGCTTCCCTTCCTACCCTTTATTTCATATTCTGGTGAAGAATTTGACCTAGGTGACTGGTAGAAGTCACCCTGTATCTCCTACAAGGAAACAAAGGGCATGTATTGAAGTGGATGTTAAAAGGCAAGTTGTATGAACTTCAGGTTTCCTTTTAGGCAGTGATCATAGAAATAGAGGGCAAAGCTTAGCAGATAATTAAGGTTGATAGAAGTCCTTTAACATTAAGAAGGACATCATAAACACCTTTACAGTTTGGAGGGATTTGGCCAACAATTGTGTAGAAGGTAGCTGGAAGAAATGATAGCTAGAGTCATGCTATGAGTCCATGAGGTTAGAAAAAAATGTAAGAACTATTGCTGGTGAGGGATGCTGGGATTGTAACTTCTGCTTAAGGACTCTGCTGTAATGACCTGAAAAAGTGTGGATCCAGTGAGAAAGGAATGTATGCACTGCACTGAAAGAGGTACTATTAATATGCTTCATAGTATGTAACATTGTGTAGCATTTGGTCAAAATAAGTGGTCAATAACTGTCAGTTTCTTTAACTGTTTATTAAGTCAAGTATTAATAAACCTCGCAGTTTTGAATTTCCATAGGGTAAAAGGTGGCAGCTAGATAATCTTTGAAATTATTTTATTATAGTGATAATGGGAGACAAATATAGAAACAATTATTTGTTCTGTTTACTATCATATGTCTAGATAGAGGAGGGCTTCTCAGTAGCAGCACTTTTGACATTTGGAGTGGGACAAATCCTTGTTGTGGGAGGCTACCCTGTACACTGTAGGATGGTTAGCAGAATATCAGCCTGGTCTCTACTCACTAAATGCCATGAGCATCCTCTCATTTGTGATAGCCAAAAGTGTATCCAGACTTTTTTGTCCCCTAGGGGTTAAATTTAGTCCTGTTGAGAACCACTGAGCTAGAACATCAAACATAACAGACACTCAAATATTTATTGAAAGAATTAAAAAAAAACGGATGAATGAGATGTATTTTTTTCTGCCACATTCATATTAATTCTTTGTTGCTGAACACATCAATAACTGAGAGAAGGGCTTGAAATCAGGTTTTAAGAGAGTGTTTTTGTTAGATAATATCCGAGCCAAGAAGAATGTGCATTTAGGATTAAATCCTACACAAAGTAGCAGAAGCTGTTCTCCCATCCTGTGAACCCTTAGATTACTCACCTACCAAACCTTCTGCCTGAATGATGAATAAAATTCCACCAGTCACAATTCACTCCATTTCCTGAAGAGTTCATTAAAAAAAAGAAAGGAAAAGAAAAACTCCAGAAAGAATTGTTAAATCCTTATTGTTAACAAGAGTGAGATCATGCATTTGATATTTTCTCGAATACTATTAGATATGAGCACCTGGAGAGCCCTTAGACCTTTAGAAGTTTTAGAGGTCACGATGGAAAGAAGAGAAAGTAAAGGCAAACTTCACCAACCACTGAACTTTCCAGGCAGTCTTACCAGTGTTATTTGTTCATTAAATATACATGCACAGTCTCCAGGACACATAGAAAACATTAAATACCCAAATATGCAAGGTCATGACACCTAGAAACAAGTTTTCTGCTCTAAATGCTAATCTCATGATGATCGTTGAATGCTTTTCTTAAATAGTAGTTAATTTGAAGATTAATTTCCCCTCTTTGTATTTCCACAAGTGTTGATCTCTGTGAAGATCTAGTGCTAAAGCCTCCAGATTTAATTGTCACAAGAATTCTCAGCCAAGTAACAGTCTTTGAGCATAAGCTGCCAAGATGCTGTCTTCAGAATAGGCTCTGCTATCTGTTATTCAGGTCCTTGCTTGAATTGATTTCTGCTTATTATTCATTAAAATACATTTGTTAAAAATGTTTATGCATGGCCTGAAGTCTAAATCATAGATAATTTTGTGCTGCATTGACTGATTAAAATAATGAGTTTCAGTCTCCCACTTAGAGGTTGTCATTCTCGTCATTTAAGCAAAGTTGTAGTAATCATACCTACAGGAGAGTGAGGGTATTTCTCTTGACCAATACAATTACCACATACTGTATATAAAGGGTAACAGGAGTATTTCTCACAAGAAGAATTTCTCATGGAGTAGATTGAGCTGCTTGCAGCAGTAGATGGTTACCTTGAAGCAATCCTTGGGACAGTGTATTCAGTTCAATTCCATGGCCATTTATTGCTTACCTATTGATACTGAGGAAAGAAGAGTCAGTTACTTGCTGGGCAGAAGAGTAGATTTCCTTTCCAGACATTTAAATATTATGGGATATTCCTTTGTATGTTCACTCACTTACCTAGACACTGACAAAATGAAAGAGAATGATGACAGTATTAAGAAGGGTTTCACAATCTACATCTTTGTGGCTGCTTCGGGATATGGACCACATTGATATGATATTTCTAGAAGCCTTTCATTTGTCTGTATGACAGAATTTTCTGAGGAATGATCTAGTACTCAAAATGTCCATAACTTCAGTAAATATTCTTACCCATCATAGCTGGTTCCTTTTACACCTGAGTTTGTTTCATGAGAAGAAAGGGCAATTTATAACTTCTTCCTTATTCATTTCTGGGCTTGCATGAATGTCTGTGGGCTTTTGCTCATGATTTATAGCCCAACACAACATTATGGATTATCTGCAGGAAATCTGCTGGATTCTGGTCATGTTTATCTTGGGAGTCTCAGAATCTGTTTTGGCAAGAAGGCTCTATTCTGCAGCTTTCTGAGGAGGGGTAACACATTACAATGTTCAAAATTTTGACTCTTGTGTTGTGGATTGGTACATATGCCTTTCTTCACTCACCTGAATTGTTCCATCCTCCTGTAGTATTGCTATTCCAGAGGAAACAGACTTTGGTGATAAAACCAGATGAAGGAGAACTTTTACAGCCCCATTTTCTTTTTGTTGGATATTATTCTTTCATTGTGGGAAAGAAAAAGCATTTTCAAAATATGGTAAGTGACATATATTGTAAATCATGGAGACTGACTAACTCTGCCTTGGAGATTCTTTAAATTTTTAAATTAAAGACTATTGGAATTTTAGTATTTTTATTTGAGGAGTCTAGACATTTATCAAATAGTAGATATAAACTCACAGAAACAAAGCATCTTTCGTAATGAATAACAGAAGTGGCCCACTTATTCCATCACCAAAATGTGGCTCCTAGGATTATGATTCCTAAAAGAAGAGCTACTAAACTGTATTACCTGAAACTCCTATGGATTTTCCTTACACACCCAGGGGACAAGCAACTTCCCAGGCAGAAAAAATTGGCTCATTTCTTTGGCCTTGTTCCTCCCTTTTTATACTTTCTCCCAGTTTCTTCCCAAGTGCATAATAAATATTACTGACTACTTCTTAAAATCAGGAATTCAGGAGAAGGTACTTGGTTGCACAGACTTGTGTCTGAAACACATGCCAATCATTGGCTCCTCTTCTTTGGAGATGAGTTATACCTATGTGACCAATGTTTGTAGTAGACATGCTCCTACCCCTTGGGAAATGACTCAATGGAGTTATCCATTTATGATTTTAGGAACAGAAGGGAAAACCAGCATGCTTGCATTTTCTTGTCTGCAGAAATTTTTATATTGATGTCATCTTTACTTACAAGTCCTCACCTTCTCTTTTGGCAGGGTGGAAGTTAAAGCTGTTTTTAGTTTGTCTAGAATTATGTTTGGAAACATAGTTGCTTGAGGACAAAGTGTGTGTGCAACTGGGAATGTATACATAGTGGAAAAAAAAAAACTAGACCTACAGTGCAGTTAGAATGAACTGTACAGCGAGTACATTATATGCAACCCAAGAGGAAGCATTTTTTTCCCGTGAGTTTTGTGACACATGTCAGTGGGTAAAGTTGTTTTTCATATTTTCAGTAAATGAATGTCAAACCTGAAGCCTTTTTTTTTATTGCAAAAATAGGCTCCACGGTATTAAATAAATCATGCATAGATCATGACATTCATCCACAGCCTAAGAGCTCGTTTTGAAAGAGGTGAGCTTGTGTTCTGGAGCTGAACCTTAGCTTGCATGTTATACACACACACTTTCACAACTACAAGCCAAGGTAAACATCATTTCATTGTAACCTTTTAAAATTCTTCAGCATAATGAGTAGCTATGACATGAATAAGTATGCCAAAAAAACCTCTTCAACAAACCTATTCTCATGCTTCATTTACATTATTCCCAGAACACAAATAGTAAGATATTAAAACTGGGTAAGACTGTCAAATGAGATTCACTCACCTGACAGCTCTGTCACTTTAAATTGCTTTGTTGTTTATGCCACGGTTGCAATCTCAGCCCTGTTACTTGTTAATTGCTTAGTCAATGCAATTGTATCACAACAAATTTATCAGAATTTTAAGAGAAGAACTGTCTCTCACTTGGATATGAAATTACTTTGAAGGATTGAAGGTGATTATTATCATTAAATGTGACAAGCACAAAATAAAAAATTCTGATTTTAAATTCCTCTGCAGTAAAGACACAATAAAATTATATTTGGAGCCTTCTGATGAAGGAATGAAACATCATATGAGCAGATGACCATCAAATACATCAAATGAAATATTTATTGAGTAATTAAGAAGGGCAGAGCATTTTCAATGTTTGTTAAAATCAAATGCATTGCACTTATGTGTGCATAATTTGTGAATGTATTTGTGTGTGTATATGTGTATGTGGTCAGATTTGGTGAAAGTTTACTTGGGCACTGGCACTGGATTCATGACATTAAAGGATTCTTCAGACCCTGGCAACGGAATTCTTTTTGCTCTTCATTTTGAAGTCAGCTTTTGCCCTTACAAACTCTGTTACACTTTGTATCTATGCTTATATTGTCTTCTTTCATTTAGAATCAAATTCTAACAAATTCACACTTTTTCAGGTAGCAAAGTATAGTAGGAAGAGCACCAGACCTTGTCTAAAACTGCACCTATCCTCATCTTTTCCTGCATTCTCTCCAAACCTCATTTTTCATAAATATTCATTATATTTGTAAATATTGCACCATTAGAAGACTGACCCAGCCCCAAATCTCATCATCATTTATTTTTCTCTCTCCTTATCTCACCTGTGCAACTCATCACCAATTCTGTTTTCATCTGCTACATGAATTGTTATTTTAGTTCAGGTCCTCTCATCATGTCTTCTTCTCTGCGTTAGTTCTTGATCTTCAGACTTTACCTCCAACTTAGCTTCCATGTTGGAAAACAAAAGGAAAGTTGATTTACCTTATTCTGGGGCTATAGTTAGTTGTTCATCTACTTCACCTGGAACATCTCTTTCAAAACGCATTTATAGTAGCAATTGATATTTATTAAGCACTTACTATATTCCAGGTATGGTTCTATGTGCCTCATTTAATCTTTATAACTAACTTATAAAGTTCATAGTATTCCTGTGTACCTCTTAAAGTACTGGGGAAATGGCAGCCCAGAAAGGGTCAGTAATTTGCTCAGGATGAGGGACAGAACTGGAAGACAGCAATATCAGGATCGGAATCAGACTGGTTTGCCACCTGGGATGTTCATCCATTGGAAATGATTTTGTAGAACTCTTCTACTGGAATGTGAATTCTTTCCATTTAGGGACTTTATACTTTTGTTCCCTGAGTCTAGGATGGTGTTAGGCTTAGAGTAGACATTCAGTATACATGTGCTAAATAAATGGTTAGGAGTTGCATCATTGGAAAAACTCATTCAATTTTCTTGAAAATAATATTCTTCCTCATATGCAAAATTGGAATTATAATACCTACCAATAGAGAGAAATAGATGAGATAATTAAAGTAGAAGTGTTTAAAAACACCAATAGTCATACAAATGAAAGGGAATAATGTATTTTTATAAGAAACAGTTCAATAGATTGAATAGTATGTAAAGTCTACTATGTGCAAGATTCTATTACTCTATTATTGGTGGCTCTTAGAGATATAACATGAATATAATATATATTGGTTCTTACCCTGCAGTTTCTTAGAATAAGGAGTCATCACCTAGCAATTATAAATGGCTTTTCTAATGACACAGTCTTAACAGAGGCTGTGGATTATCTTAGCCAAAGACATATTGAAAAATAAATTGATTCATTCATGCGTTTATTGTTGTCCATGCCCACTTTCCTAGGCCCTGAAGATATAGTGGTGAGGAAGTTAGACAAAGCCCCTGCTATGTGAAGGGAAAAGATGACAGACATATAAACTCATACTATAGGAAAAATGAAAGTAAAAGGATAGAAAGTGATGGGGTAGGTGAGACTATTTTATTTAAGTTATCTCTTCTTTGAAAAGATGGTTAATATTAATATTCTTAGGTAGACATCACTAGACTCTATCTATAATACAATATCCTTTTGGCATGACCATTGATTGAACATGGTCAGTACTCTGCCAATATTCTCTTGCTTCCCTTTACCACATCTGTGTGTGCAAACTTGATTTAAAATGGCCAGCATCTACGTCTTTGTACTGCTGAAACACACTTTACTGCCTCAAACCACATACCAGAATCACCTGATCATTAATGTCACTCCAAGACAGCCCTTAATCAATAACATGGGTGTGAGGGTATAAATATTCTAGCTATCCTTCATCCCTTGACCAAGATAACTCTGAGACATGCATTTTACACCACTTCCCAGATATAAAGCTTTAGTTTCCCATTGTGGCAGCTGCCTTTGCATCAAGCAGTCCAGTAATCTCTCGGCAGCAGTGTGGTGGTAGCTGCTAGGTTGGCTTGCCAACTTCCATAGATTTGACTGGTGAAGAGAAAATAAGCCCACATGGATTTAAAGAGTTTATTACACAGACAGCAAAAGCAAGATCAACATGGTGTTGACTCCCCACATCCTAGGATGTCACAGGACAATTTAGAACCAGAGGGGTCAGATGACAGATCACACAAGTAGTGAGTCACAATGTCATTGA
Source organism: Camelus bactrianus (assembly GCF_048773025.1). Lineage (NCBI taxonomy): Eukaryota > Metazoa > Chordata > Mammalia > Artiodactyla > Camelidae > Camelus > Camelus bactrianus. The sequence continues at coordinate 74,593,918 of NC_133540.1, forward strand.
GAAGCCATCTCTAAATTGCACCCAAGCAGTTGTGTAGTCTACAGTTGTACCCAAAGAGAGAGCAAGTTAGAAATTCCCATGTTTCACTAGAACCAGTGAGGCAGATGAGAAACTGCTTCATAACGGCCTTCCATAAGGTAGTGTCCCTCTTGCAAGAGAGGGATATGGATGAAAAGTGGTCTTGTGACAGCTTCTAAAAAGACTTCTTATCTTGTCATGTTCTAGAGTAGATCATAGTATGTTCCACAAAGACTTGGATTAGACTGTAGTTGATCCTTGCCTAATGGAAACATCCAAAGTCACTATAGCACCATGATGGAACCATTCCACTACAATTTGTAATTTCTCCCTTGTAATGGTTAATTTTATGTGTCAGTTTGACTGAGCTAAGGGATGCTGGGATAGCTGTTAAAATATTATTTCTGGGTGTATTTGTGAAGGCGTGTCCAGAAGAGATTAGCATTTGAGTTGTTTGACCGAGTAAAGTGGATTGCCCTCCCCAATGCAAGTGAGCATCATTCAGTCTGCTGAGGGCCTGAATAGAACAAAAACATGGGAGAAGAATAAATTTGTTCATTCTGTTTGAGCTGAGACATCCATCTTCTCCTGCCTTCATGACAGTGACTTTCTACCTTGCTCCCCCTTTGGATGTAGATGCAGACTATGAAACTGTGCCTGGTTGTAATGTAGAGTTGACTCCTCAGTGACCTCCTGGGACTAACTACTCATGTGACATCAGTGCTCCTGATTCTCAAGGTTTTGGTTCTAGGGCTTAATACACCTCTTTCCACTGTTCCTTGCAACTCCACATTACCTCTTTACTTCTCTGCTTGCATTTCTGCACCTCCCAAATAACCTGAATGCACTTAGTCCTTGTCTCAGGTCAGGGGACCCAACCAAGACACAAAATTATCTCTACAACCACATCCAAGAGAGCTGAGTATGCAGAACTGTCAGAGGGTTTTGTTATGGTACAGTTGTGAGCTTGGGCACAGAGGTCACAAGATTCATCTTGATTTCAGCTATAAAATACACATTTGTCTTAGAAAGGGTAAACAATAAGGACAGCAACTCAACTTCACAAGATACTTGTATTGTGAAAGATAAAATCCCTTTTTCTTTTCTGAAAGAAGAGCATGACTTTTAAGTGGAAACTTTTGGTATGAAGGTTTAAATATGAGTGGACAAGGGGAGTTAGTGTTACTCTAAGAAAAAAAATAAAGCAGATGTGTGCAGGTATCATTGTAGACATTTACAAAAGGTTTGTGTGTGCAAAGCTCAGTAGGGATCTTGAAATATCTATGATTAGAAGAGATATCTTTTTAAGCAGAGGATATATATATATATTTTAGCATTTCCAACACTTGCCACGCAGAGGTGGTTTTGGCAGTAGGAATTCTTCCATATAAATATTACTATTCAGATCCGAATTTAAGCACACAGATTTTACATCTCCTTCACATTCCAGTATTTGAATATGAGTAGTTTTGACTTCAAGGCGCCTATTCTTTGCATTTCACTATATCTGATATCTGTCCATATCTGGAACAAAACTGATAGTAATAATAGCTAACATCTATTGCACATTTATTTTATGCTAGCAAAATTCCAAGTGCTTTATGTATAACAACTCCTTTAATTCTCATACCAACCTAAGACATGGTTTTTATTGTTATCCTCATTTTTCATTTTAGGAAACTGGAACATAGAAATACTAAATTACCTACCCAAGATCAAAGATCTAATAAATGGTGAAGACAGTATTTAAATCCACACAATTTGACACAGTCTTGATTTTAAAAACTACGTGTATATTTCACCAGCTTTTTTTAAATGATATATTAAAAGTACAGTTTAAAAACTAAATTTGATAGTTGTAGAAAGTCTTTCTCCAGAGTGCATGTAGAAAATCTTTGTATTTAAGAGCTATGTGTAAAAATCAAAAGGCAAAATCATTTAAAGCAACTTTACTCAAAATGTTAATGTTTACATGCAGAAATATTATTAAGAATTGACCTCGAATGGGAGGACCTTAGTAATGACAAAAAGTTGTGGTGATTAAAAAAAATGAAAAGTAATTTTAAAACTCACCACTTCTCTTGAGATCAAAAAGGAATTAATTAAAACACAACTGTTTTTAAACTTAAAATATGCAATTTATTTTTCCTCCACATTGATAATAACTTAGTGTTTAATCAGTTCCTAATATCTATTTGAACTGAAAGTTGTTAATTAGTTAAAATCAATTTTGGGGGGTCTGGTTTTGCTCAAATTAAAATTACTAATTTATATTGGTAGACTCTTTAGTGTAAGAGCATATTTCTGTGCATAAATATCGATAATATCAAAATCAAATAATGGCCCTGATTCAGGTCTGGACAGGGGGTAGAAGGAGGAAGGTCAGCTACAGTTATTAGATAATATATAGTTAATATGAATAAGATAGAGAAAAAGACTGACTAGATGTTAGCTTGCCTGAATCCAATAACCTGAGCTCAGAAACTTTTTCCTTTAGAAAGCAGAAAGGGGATTGTAGCTGATTCTCATGGTGCCAGTTTGCAAGATTTAGGGCTGAACGTTAGTGTAACCAATTTTCTTGGAGCCACTTTAACACTGTTGATCCTTAGGAGCCACATGCAACTTATTGATGGGTTGGGACATATTGAACCAACCATTTTCATATCACTTAATTTATCATAAAAATAGAGTAATGTTAGAAGGGAGAAGCAGATGGGCTGAATCCAACTCACGATAAAAGGAAGAGAAATGCAGTAGGGATAGTCCTAGAAAAAGATCTTCAAGACTCTGACTACTATACTAATAATGGTAATTACTAGAGTTAAAATTATTTAATAGGTATAAACATTCAATAAATGATCAGTTTGATTCAACAGTTGTTCTCCATTACTTCCCATTAGCAAAAAGGCTTCTATTGATCCTGTTGTAAAATAGAGACAGAGTTTTTTATCAACAGTTTTTCAGCGGTAAGCAGTAACTCCAACTAATTTTATCAAGATAAAATTTTATTAGAGGGATGAGAGAGGTCTCAGTACAGTTGGGAGACAGGAGGCCTAGCCTAAGTGCAACTTACACCCAAGCCACACTTCAGCACTGGCCTGATGATGAAACTGTTGCTGCCTTCATTGAATGCCAGTTGCGACAGTTTGTACTCTGCCAACTTCTCAACCTTATGGTAACTCTAGTGCTGCCAGCTAGAGAGACTAGCTTTTGAATTGAAGCCTGACATGGATGCATGTGATTGGCAGAGTTCAGGTCCATGTTTACATCCCAGATTCAAGGGAACCTGGGAAGCAAATGCTTATATTTTCTCATTTCTGGGATCTATTTCTCCTGCTATGAAGACTTATAAAGTGTAAAGTTTCCCCACATCGGAAGAATGCTGAGATGATAAGTGCTTAAAAGGAGCGATGATTGTTTAGTCCTTGACATCTTTATGTAAAGCCCTTTTGAAGAGCTCTGGCATCTGGCCTTGTCAAAAAAAAAAAAAAAAAAAAAACAAGTTAAGTGGTCTCTAAATTTGCTCCAAGGATTCTGACTGATGGTATAACATTGTTGTTCAAATAATGGATCTCTCAGACATACTGACATGCTCTTGAATGAAAATTTCCTATACTTATTCATGGAGGTGTGACTATCAGTAACTATCAGTATAGAGAGAAATATCTGGAGTTAATAATAGTATGTTTGACACTAGTACTTGATACCAGTATGAACATGAGGAATGACCAAATGCTAAGTCTAATTTTTTTATAAATAAAAGAGGTAATTTTATTTTTGCTTATACATTTTATCCACAGATCTGAATTCTCTAGGTTCTTTTAAAGCTGTATTTCTGAAAGCAGACAAATAAAAGAATATATTATGCTGACCAGTGCATTGCATTTTCTTTATAGATGGAGTATACGTGATTTAGCAGGAAATTTCTATGTTGTGAACTTCAAATTTTCTTCAATTATAATGTCCAAAATTATACAAATGTAGGCTCAAAATTTGTTTTCCAGGTGGAAGCAGTAATTATTTCTTTAAGTGATATGTTTTGATAATAGTGACTTAGGGAAAAGCCCATTCAACAAAGTTTGTGCAATTGGTAGCTGCATTAATATTGGTCATGCAATTGGTAATTTCTCTTACATGCTTTTAATAAGCAAATCACATACAACAAACTTGTGAAGTCAAGGCCTTACTGAGGAAATAATCTAGAATTCAGAATCAGATAGATTTATTTTCCAACCCTGGATCTTTTACTTAACAGCTTCCTTACTTAATTTATTTAACCTCTCAAGTCTATTTTCTTACCTATAAAAGTGAGAATGATAATTGCAATGGACTGAATGTTTGTGTCCTCCCAAATTTCATACGTTGAAATTCTAACCCCCAATGTGATGATATTAGGAGGTAGAGCTGTGATAGTGATTAGGAGGTGGGTCAAGAGGGTGGAGCCCTCATGAATAGGATTAATGTCCTTACAAAAGAGACCCTGAGAGCTCTCTCACTGTTTCTGTCATGTGAAGACAGTGGAAAGATGTTTGTCTATGAACCAGGAAATGAACATCACCAGACATTGAATCTGTCAGTGTCTTGACTTTGGACTTTCCAGCCTCTGAAATTATGAGAAATAAATTTCTGTTGTTTACAAAGCCACCCAGTCCATAGTATTCTATTATAGTAGCCCAAGTGAACTAAGACAATGATACCTTCCTTGAAGAATTTCTGTGGGTATTTAATGAGAATTTAAGTCAAGAGCACATTGCATGGGCATGGGTACTTTGTGATCTCAATGCTTGTGGTTATTTCAATTTTTCAATGAAAATACTTACATGCAAACAAGGGGCAATAAGTAATATGAAAATACCTTTAAAATGCTTATCACAGAGACTTTATGCTTTCTAAAAGAAATGAAAAAGCATTGCTTGGAGACTTCAAATTCTGTAATCTGTAAGGAGAACTTAAGTAGTTTCTTCAGTATGACATTGGGGTATATACATTAGGGTCACCACCAAAATAATGGAGCTAAGATTGAATAAGCCAGGCTGAGGCAGGTAACCATGGGGCAGAAATGGTTAGGTATGAACAGTGTAATGATCAGAATTACTAAATAATTATCTGAAACTCAGGTAGCAAGGCCAGTGGAACTCCTATTTAACTTTGTGTGGCACTGATCTGAAGCACAGAGTGTCTTAATTTTCATATTATAAGTTTGATAAACAATGGAATGGGAGAAAATATTTGCAAATGATGAGACTGACAAGGGCTTAATTTCCAGAATATATATACAGCTCATACAACTTAATAAGAAAGAAACAAACAACTCTATTCAAAAATGGGCAGAAGACCTAAACAAACAATTCTCCAATGAAGGCGTACAAATGGCCAAAAGGCACATGAAAAAATGCTCAATATCACTAATTATCAGAGAGATGCAGTTAAAACTACAATCTCACACCAGTCAGAATGGCCATCATTCAGAAGTCCACAAATGATAAATGCTAGAAAGGCTGTGAAGAAAAGGGAACCCTCCCACACTGTTGGTGGGAATGTAGTTTGGTGCAGCCATTATGGAAAACAGTATGGAGATTCCTCAAAAAGCTAAAAATAGACTTACCATATCAGCAATCCCACTCCTAGGCATATATCCAGAGGGTACCTTACTTCAAAAAAATACATGCATGCCAAAGTCCCTAGCAGCACTATTTACAATAGCTAAAACATGGAAACAACCTAAATGTGCATCGACAGATGACTGGGTAAAGAAGATGTATATTTATACAATGGAATACTACTCAGCCATAAAAAAGAATAAAATAATGCCATTTGCAGCAACATAGATGGACCTGGAGATCATCATTCTAAGTGAAGTAAACCAGAAAGAGAAAGAAAAATACCATATGATATCACTTATATGTAGAATCTAAAAAAAAAAAAGACATAATGAACTTATTTACAAAACAGAAACAGACTCACAGACTCACAGACATAGACTCATAGACGTAGAAAACAAACTTATGGTTACCAGAGGCGGAAAGGGTTGGGAAGGGATAAATTGGGAGTCTGAGATTTGAAGATACTAATTAATATATATTGTAATATATAATATATTATATATATGTTATATGTAATATAGTATATATTATACTATATAGCACAGGGAACTATATTCAATATCTTATAGTAACTTATGGTGAAAAAGAATATGAAAACAAATATATGTATGTTCATGTATGACTGAAGCATTATGCCATACACCAGAAACTGACACAACGTTGTGAACTGACTATATACTTCAATTAAAAAAATACAGAAAAATAAATTGTAGATTATACATCACAAAAAATGTTTGGTAAACAGCAGTTCACCAGGCACTTTAGAAAATGACACTATTTAATAACATCAGAATAAGAGGCAGCAGGTGCTAATATGAAAAGGACTTTGAAACTTCTCTATACATGTGCACATGTGAGTGTGCCTGTGTGTTCGTGAGAGAGAGAGAGAGAGAGAGGGAGAGAGGGAAGAAGGAAGGTAAGGACAGAGGAGAGGGAGGAGAGAAAAAAGTGAGAGTTAAAAGACATTGAATTTCACACTAAGGAGCTTGACTTGAAAATCTCTCCCTTACTAGCTAGCTCGGTATGGTATTTTACTCCTTTCACTATTATTATTTTTATTAAAACAAAAATAAAATAATACTTTTCAAAAGATTGCAGTCCTCATTAATTGAATTCAAGCACATAAGCACACTTAGAACAGGTGGGTAAATACTGGATGCTCAATAACTGTTGAATCTTGAAATGCTATATTATTATATATAGGTGTTACTATATATATGTTCTGATTGGTCAGTGCTTTTTATGGACAGGTAGTTAAAAAGTTTGACAATCCCCTGATTATTGAAATAAATTTTAGCACTTTGCTGTACTTTTATCTGTAAGAATTAAGGCATTCCAAAAGATAGTTAGTGCCAATGATTTTCTTCTAGAAACAAACCAAATGTTTTTCTCCTAACAGGCTATGTTCCTCTTTCCTCCTCTTCTCCCAGTCCATTTGTCCTAATACCTAGGCATTCTTAAAATATTTGAGCTCTTTCTGGAAAACCCAGCAGCCATTTCCACAAAGGTTCCCTTTGCATGCACTGTTTCTCCTCCTGACCTCCCCTGTGAAATGCAGTTGAATTATTTATGTGTGCCATGCTTCACAAAGTGGAGAACAAGAGGGGCCACTAAACTTTACTCCCCAACTGGTTGAAGTCCATAGGAAAAAAAAAAGGTAGCCCAAATAAATTACTTAGTAGAATGAAAATCAATGACATCTTTTATCAAATGCTGTTAGCTCAGGCCTCCAAGTGTCAGGAAGAACACATCTAAAACATTTGGTCCATTCAAGTGAAGGACAAAAAAGTGCTCTTTTCAGGGGCACTAAGGCCAAGGGAACTCTAGTTAAATAAAATCAGGCATAAGATGCTGACTGGAATTGAAGTCCTCCAATTCCTTTGATTATTCGCATGGATGAGCCCAATAAGAACTCAACTTCTAATGACAGAGCCTCTTAGTCAGAATGTTTGCTTTTGGAGGTAATAGAAAGCTGATGAAATCCAAGAAATTAAGAACACTACTAAGGTGATTTTGTCCGTTCATGGTGGAATTTCGAGAAAAAAAAAATATTCTGTGAAGGATAGTGGCTTCTTCCCTTTCTGTCCTCTGTAGATATTTATTTGCTTATTATGGGATAGAAACCTATATAAGTTTTTTTTTTCTTTTTTAGAGACCTAAAGATTATCAATCACAGCCAATGCTCCAAGCAAACAAAAGGTGAAAGTTTTTAGTTCCTATTTGTTTCCTGTGAGATTTTGAAATACAACTTCATAGTATTAATTACAGTCAAGTTTGATGAAACCATAGGGCAAAACAATTGTGTTGATTTAATTTTATAAGAGACTAAGGTTTCAGTGAGAATTTAATTTTCTTTCTTCTGCAGGTTAAGTTACTGAAAGTGTACAGTGGATTCAGGTAACATAGGCCTTTTTTTTTTTTTTTTTTTTTTGATTTAGTTTTGCACAGTTGCCTCAGAGAATTTCCAAATTGAAGAGGAGAGATGTGGATTGGTAACTTTTCTAAACAGAATGTTGCTAAATACAGAAATTGGATGGATCAACACAAGTCTTTTGCCACCCATGGGAAATAATTCAAAAGTTCATGTTCCACCGATGGTGGGGCCGGAGTATTGTCTTCATAGGAAAATAGCACATTATACTTATTTCTGTTTTCACTATTAAGTCTTTGTTACCTTATGCAAACCATCTTGGAAAAGGAATTTAATAATAAAGAGAAGTGTGTGTGCTTCCTTTCCTAAGCTGGACAAAGGCACATTTCCCTGCTTGAGTTACTCTACCCACTAAAAAATAATTCACGTTTGCCCAGTTTACATTGTGCTTGAAATTAGAGTTTAAAAGGATCTATTTATTATGCTTGCTTTAGATTTTGCTTGGTATTTTGAGGCCTAAATTTATGCAATTATACTTCTAAGACTATAAACTTAAACTTACAAGACTATAAAATTGATTTCTTAAAATATACTTCATCATATACATAGCCTGTGTATCATGATGCATTATATTGGGGTATGTGTATTCCTTTTCCTGAATAGTGTTCCCTTGTCTTCGCTTTTTATGATTTGGAATTCCTTAAAATTAATTAGAAAATATTTGCTGTGCATTTTTATGGAGAGAGGATCCAACTTCCCTTGGCTTCTCGAAACAGAGTATAACCTTCTCCCTACATGCTTATTAACCATTGTTTTCTTTACTATCCCCCTCTAGACAATCTCATCCTTTTCAGAATCTCAGTTAGCAACTAATGCCTATGACTCTCAATGATTGTATCTCAAGCTCTTCTGAGCTCTACACCTTTATATAAAAGACATTTATACCAGCAAGTTCAAACTAAATTAGTTTTTCTCTCTTCTCATCTGTCCTCTCCCAAAACATGTTAAAACTTGCAATCCAAACAAAAAATCTCAGTTTTTCCTTGTTCTTGCATCCCTGTGTCCAGTTACCACCTTCTTCGAGTCTGCTTTCTAAGTCATTTTCATTGCCCTTCTCTTTTCTCCTTTCCTGCTGTCTTTGTCCTCGGAAACTATCATCTAGTCCAGCAATCTCTGAAAAGGGATACACACACATTTGATGATGCTCCTTGAAAGTCAGAGAAAACAGTTTAGAATTTCTATTTCTGTTTATTTTTCTTATCCTTTTAAGTTTCCAAGTGAACTCTGTAACATGTACTTTACATATGTCAATATATGTTATAAGATATGCCTGTAGTAGAGAGTACAGGCTCAATTTTTTACTGATAAGATTGCATGATCAAAAACTTTTGGAGGCCACTGAGCATTGGTGGAATCTTCTAACCAGTTGCCTTGTCTCTGTACTTACATTCTCCAATACTTTTGTATTATTAAAAATCCTTTCCATATCAATTGGATAGGATCAGACTTTGTTTTTGGCAAGATAAACTATGCTCTTCATTATTTACTCTAAATAAGACTCTTCCAGTCTCCTGTCTCACCGTGTCCCCATATACAAGTCAAGGGGAGCATTAGTATTCTTCCAGTTAATCCTTCACTCCATGACTTGGCTCTACCTGTTGTTCTTTTTGTGTGGGAAGAGCCTTTTCTTCTTCACCTAGCAGACTCCTGCTCTTTCAGACTCTGGTTGAAATCACTTCCTCCTGAAGCATTTCTTGACTTGAGCAGAGCTAGTCATGTCCTTTGTTTTATACATGAAGCAATTTACCCACAGTGCTATTATAGCACGAGTGGGATTCCATTTTTAGGTGTTTGTTCAAAATTTTCTTTCTTCCTCTAGACTGTGTCCTTAGATTCTATCTTATTCATCCTTATATTCTCCAGCACTCCTAGATCAATGGTTGCCATTGTAAGGCAATCAATAAATGATCTTTTAATAATATGTTAATTTAGTGGAAAATAAGAGTAACGAATGGTATTGCTGTTAGAAATTTCATATTATTCTGATATATACATTAGAAGAGGTCAGACTTGATGTTAAGATCAATGAAGTAATCTAGTGGTGCCGTATTAAACCAAGAACACTTTTTCAGTGTATTAATCTGAGTAAGGTGTAATTTTTTAATTTCAGGGATGAATTCAGAAGGGCATGTTCTTTTACCTTTTCACAGAGATACCTACCTATGTGGGGTAAAATATGCTTGACATTTTAATTTCATTTTATTTTACTGTAGAAAGAACATTTAACATGAGATCTACCCTCTTAACAATTTTTAAGTGTATAATGCATTATTGTTAACTTGTATACTGTTGCACTGCAGATCTATAGAGTCTATACATCTTGCCTAACTGAAAGTTTGTGCACATTAATTAGTAACTCACCATTTTCTCCCCTTGTCCCCTAGATGCTGGCAACCACCATTCTACTCTTTGATTCTATGAATTTGAGAATTTGACTATCTTAGAAAGCTTATATTAGTGGAATCATGTGGAATTTATCTTTCTGTGATGGGCTTATTATACTTATTAGAATAATATCCTCAAGATTCATCCATGTTGTCACATATCACAAAATTCTCTTCTTTTTAAAGGATGAATAGTATTCTATTATATGTACATACCATGTTTTCTTTATCCATTCTTCTGTTGATAAACATCTAGGTGGTTTCCACATTTTGACTATTATGAAAGTCAATATTTGGTGCTGCAATGAATATAGGATTGCTAATATCTCTTTGAGATCCCAACTTCAATTCTTTTGGATAAATACCCAGAAGTGGAATTGCTAAATCATATGGTTGTTCCATTTTTAATATTTTGAGGAACCTCCACACTGTTTTCCACAGCAGCTGCACCATTTAGCATTCCCACCAACAGTGTGCAAGGGCTTCTGTTTCTCTACATCCTTACCAACAGTTGTCTTTTGTTTCTAATCTCTAAAATATGCAAGAAATCCCTATAACCCTATAGTAAGAAATACAAAAAACAAAGTAAGACAAAAAACCAAAAACTAGTAACTTGGTTAAAAAATGGGCTAAGAACTTGAATATAAGAAGACATACAAATGGCCATCATGTATATGAAAAAATGCTCAACTTCATTAATCATCAGGGAAATGCAAATAAAAACCACAATGAAATATCACCTTGTATCAGTCAGGATGACTATTATAAAAATATATGTATGATATTTAAGCAAACATTAATACTGTTCCCTTTTGTACAAAGACCTAGTCAGGAAGAAATCAGTGGGCCAAAGAGGTGACTTGAGGGATTCTCACTTTTCCCAGTGCACTTAACTGAGAGTAAAGAAGGAGTCCCTATAGGTACAGACCATTGTTCAGTAGCCATGAGTTCTTAGACTGTTTTGTCTTTTCCTCTCCAATTAGGGTAGATTCAGCTCTGCTTCGATGATCCCAACAAATGATATAAGTTCTTTTCCCTTAAGATGTCCCGGGCACTAAGTTTTATAGCACTAGATCAGTGTAGACAAGAGTCAGGAGCATATCAAAGCAAATCAAGGATGGCCAAGCATTCATAAAACTCATTGTTTATTTTAAAACATAAGGCTAAAAGTTAGTTACCCACTTAACATTTCAGTGTTAGCAGAATATTCAAACTATTCTCAACAGATTGCATCAGCAAGCTTCACATCTGTAGTCTATAGCCTTAAGTACTGTGGGGAATGGACTGATAGCCAGAGGATATCTTATCACAAAATATTATTTGTTTGGAATGCAGTAGGTCCCAGGTAGGGTAGGGAGTATACAGAGAATAGTCAAGAAAATACTAAGATAAGCAGTAATTTGGTTTGTCTGTGTTTTATTTCCATGATTTAACTGTCATCTTCTTTTTTTCACTTTCTGTATATCTCACATTTTTTACCTTCTCTAATTGCATTTTGTTATGGGAAACGCTTCTTGTTGGTAGTAAAGATATCACTGTATTTCAAGTCATATGTTATTAGGGTTTACTATGATTTTTTTTTCTTTTTAATAAGCTTTAATTTTTATAATAAAAGATTTAAGTGTGTTTTTGGCTAAAATTGGCAGCTAAAAGCCATTTTTACATTGAAATATTTCCTGAACTCTAAGGCAGAGATTTTTATTCCAACTATGATATCCTAGGACTTTATAAATATGTCTTTTTGGGGACACTCACTATATTCATTATAGTTATTTTTTATGTTTGACATCACAACCCTAATATAATCTCCATGAAGGTAGATGATGTATTTTATTCATTTCTGTATTTTTCTCAGTGCCTGACACACAGTATGTGTTTAAAAAATGTTTATTGAATAAATAGATAATTAAATACATAAGTACATGAAAATGTGATTTCTGTATTTCTCAGAGCATCATAAACAGTATCACGATCATTACAAGTGCTCAATAAATATATGAAAAATTATTGAATTATTTTGTGAATACCTCTTTACTTTTATTGACTGAAACCCTACCTGCAATGATTGTTCCTTGAGTCTTGTATTTATAGGAAGAGGAGGCAATAGAAAAAGCACTGACCGAAGAATCAGTTTTTAGCTCTGGTTCTGGAATTATTTTTTGGTATGATTTTGGGCAGTTCGTTTTTACCTTTACAACTCTCAGTACCTTCATGTGTAAAACATGCCCTGCACTCTTACTGGGTTGTGCTGAGAATGAAATGGGATACTCTATTTTGTAAATAAAAGAGCCCTGTAAATGTATGTGATAAGTTGGAATATTGGGACTGTAATTTTGTTCCGCCAAGATTAACTTTCTCCATTCAAAAATGATTTGAAAGACATTTTTTTGTTGTGGTCAAACCAGTTAGGAATGCAAATAAAGCCTTTGTTTAAGGTATGAAAGTACATGTTGTTTAATATTAACTTAAAATATTTTATTAGTGCACAAAAATATTTTGATAAATGTAAGAAAAAATTAGAAAAGAATATGTATGCTAAAAGTAAAAATTCTAATTCATGGTAAATTATACATTCTAGGGAAGTGTTATAAAAACTAAATGTGCCTAAGTATTTCTCCTCCAGCCAGAAGTGATAATCAGGGGTTGTTACGTATTTTATTTTATTTTTCACTGGAAGACAAGTTCCAGGTTCATAGCTATGTTGGAGGTAATTCAATTTTTGGCAAAACATATACACCAAAATCCAGGTCCAGAACTTGGCTCTATCAGAATTTCCTTATTTCTTTGGCAACTTTTATTCTATACAAGTATTCTGAACATTCATATTCAACATTGTCCTCAAGTCATGAAAGCAACTCTCAATAGAATTCAGTAAATTATATTCATTTAATTATCCCAATATTAAATTTTAATTAAAAATTTAAATAAAATTAACACAAAATTTGAAGCAGATATCTAAGTATCTGCTTCCCTAGGAAGTTTTGAAAGGCCAGGCATGAGAGCAACAGTAATTAAAGACTTAGCAGCAACCCGTTTGAGTGTCTGAAATAGCCATTTAATTTACGTTAGGATTTAATACAACTACTCTTGAACTAGCTGTTAAGTAAGTATCCACTCATTATTAAAAAAGAATAGTTGAATATTAGCATTTAGCAATTTTGATGAAACATACTCTGTATTCAGAAAGATATTTCCCCCAAATATGTATGAACACATATTTAGTAAATGCTCCCATCTCTTTATAAAAATGTCATGCTCGTATATTCAGTAAATTAAGGAAATTTGTTGATATAATAGAAAGTACTAGAATAGCAATTATAAAGTATACTTTTGAAAGAGTATTTAATATAGCATTTAAGTATTCAGCAATATTTTAGTTTCATATATTACAACTCTAATAAATACCAATTTGAGCATTCAATCAGTAGTTATTGGACACCTATTGGATACTGCTATATTAAAAGCATACTGAAGATTCCATGGGGTATTTTATGAGAATGTAAAATATATTTTTTTGCTTTCTAAATGCTTGCACTAAAATAGGAGGGATACAAAGTAGAAAATAATAAGAACCAAAATAAGTCAGATAAAATACTAACGTTATTTAGAAAAAAAATGCAAAATTACATCTGGCTTGAGTGACTGAAGGAAATGCTATGAAAAACCATTTTAACTAGTCCTTGAAGGATAAAATATCAGAACATATGAAAATAGAGGAAGAAAAACTAACTAGATGTAGAATAATTTGAACAAATTAAATCCAATTGTATAAATATGAACTTACAAAGCTAATTATTGGGGGAATAATTAATTAAAAGCAGAAGGAATCTTCCCCTTAGTGAAAGATTTATTATATGTCTCTTTAAAAAGCATCTAGGTAGACTTGAAAATTTTAGTCACTTTTAAGCAGAGGTACTTGAAGGATATCTATTTTGGAAAATGAGGACAGCTATACAATTAATATTTAAAGAACTCTATCATATACTTCTCTCATTTAATTTGAGTTTATGAAAACATAATCTTCATGTCAGTGCCCTTTAGTGATTAGCCTCATGCAGTGTTACCTTTTGCAAAATCTAGAATCTGAAACACAGCAGTCAGGAGGAAATATAATCTTTGAAAATGTAAAATTTTACCGAAAATGGGACGCAAATAATAACAAAAGGAAAAAAAATGATAGTAGTATCAACCATATGCTATATACTTTCAGAGAGATTGTGTAGTGCAAGGATCATGGATTTTAAGTCATAGCATGGTTTTCTGTCATTTCTACAGTTATCTCTGTGACTTTATGCAACTTACTTAAATTTTCTAAACTTCAGTTTCCTCAACTGTAAAACAGAAATCTCAGTGTTTACTCTATATGATCAAATGTGTTAAAATAGAAGTAAAATGATTAGCATTAATAGAAGCAAAACAAATATTAACTTCTCTCATCCTCATAATATGTTATCTCATATAACAACCTGGTAACTTAAGTATTTTTCATTTAAACTCTTACCACAATGGGCTTTGCACTGGTCTAGGACAGGGTACAGTAGAGAACAAAATAAACAGAAATATCTGTATTCATAAATATTTCAAAGGTAGAGGTTGTCAATAAACCAGTAAAGAAAGAAAGTGCTTAGTATTGTTTTTTTTCCCCTTGAATTTTAGTAACTCAACTAGAATATTCCTCAATTTAGATTGGTTGGTTTTACTTTTATTTGAAACATGTAATCTCTTTTTGATTTGCAGACTTATTTCATCTTTTGTGTTAGAAATAGTTTATTCAGTGATTACATTTTATCTTCCTTTGTTGCTTTTCCTGAAAATTTATGATATTTAAAGTTCAGTAGGTTTGCACAAATTTGCGTTTATAAAGTTATAAAATCACATAGACTGAAGTTGGTGCACTAGTGAAAACTGCATAGAATTACTATATTAAAAGCATTTCAAAACTAAAATGGAGGAGGAAAATATATGATGTATTTATTTAAGCACCTACTGTCTTTTAAAATACGTATCTCTATATAGTTTTCACCTTGTCTATGATTTCGAACTTTAGAGGTTTGCACCTATTAAATTTTAAACATTACAAGTTTGCAGGAAACACAACAAATGGAAGAGAAAATCACTGAATAAACTTTTCTTAACATAAAGGATAAAATCAATCTGACAATCAAAAGGATATTCCATGTTATGAAATAAAAGTAAAACCAATAAAATCAAACCTAATTTGAGTCATATTCTAGATGTGTTAGTGAACTTCAAGGAAAAAAAAACCTTAGTATCCAGGTAGAAAAACAATCCAATCAACTATAAAGGGGAAATAAAGTATTGATCACATTTCTCCAGCAATATTCAATGCAAGGAGATGATAGCATGTGACCTATTCATTCTATAGTAAAGAAAGTGAGATCCATATTTTCATTTTAAAAAATCAAAGAAAATGGGCAGGCCTTTCTCAAACTTGAAATAATGGAAAACTAAAATATGGGTGGTTATTTTGAACCAATTACACATACACACATCTAGCCAACCAAAAGATGGATGGAGAAGCCATAGTAAAAGGAATAATGCAACATCTAATGTCATATGAAAGTGAGAATATGTTAATAATGTTTTGAAGAAAAGTAACTTTGTTCTGAGAATTTTATACCCTGCTGAGATGGGTATTTGCAACAGGCATTTCTTCTGAACAGTATATACTTAGGAGATACAGTACTGTGGGAAAAGAATAGTATAAGCTTCCTCTTAATAAGAAAAAATATGAAATAGGAAATACAAGTTTCTATTTAAGAAGGGAACTTGCTTTCATTAAAGGGAAATTATGAAGCAAATAATTTAGAAAATACTTTATTCATGGGCTGTGTTATAAATTACTTTCTTTGTATTAACTAGAAAACTGGAAGAAACAAATATATTAGAAAGCTGGGGATGAATAAAACCTATGCCCTGAGTAGTCAAGCTGAGTCAAAGGTTCCATATCTGATTGCTTTTGATTACTCAGTTCTCTATCATATGTGATATTTTCTTTCTTCAGTTTCTTGAAAGTATTCTTTCTTTCCCCTAAATCACTCACTACTTTCTTTATTTATAGGAAGTAGTTTGTGGTCAATGATTAACTTTTGTTGATTGACTGATTGATTGATTTGATATAAGTGTACATTGTGAAGTGATTACCACAATAAGGTTAGTTAACACATTGTCACTACACATAGATACAGCTTTTTTTTTTTCCTTAGCAACTTCCAAATATACAATACAATATTGTTAACTATAGTCATCATGCTGTACATTAGATACCCAGAACATATTTATCTTATAACTGGAATTTTATACCCTTTAACCCACCTTCACCTATTTCCTCAAACCCCCACCTCAAGCCCCTTGGTAACCACCAATCTTCTCTTCTGCTCTGTGTCTGTGATTTTGTTTTTTTTAGTTTAAAATAGTTCTTTGAAGAAGAAATGCGTACTCTGTGGTTGAATTGTTTTATAAGGGACATTTTCTTTTTCTCTCTGAAATGTAAACTATATTTGCACAGATGTCAAGGTTTGTAAAGCATGTTTCAGATAATTGTATAAAGTCATAAAACAAGGCTATTGTAGGAAAAAGATAATCACAAATTGAACCTGTCTTTACTTCAGATATAAAAACTCACAGTAACCTCTGGTGCAGGAAATGTTTGTTACAAGTGTTATCTACCTGCTGGAGCTGTGTACAAGATTAAATTAGACAAAATACTCAACCAGTTTCTAAATCTAAAATACAATGTGGATCATTGTTTGATAGCAAGCAAAAGCCCTTTATAAACAAACATTCATCCCCTTCACATGACTTGATATTAGTGACAAAGGAGTAGAGAGATTGAGTGCTCTAAAATTTAACACCTGGAGAAATTAGGCTGTTAGAACAGAATAAATTTTTTTCAAACATTGTCAAAAGAAAAATGATAAGAAACTTAACAACAATGAGAGGTGGAGGAAGAATGATATCTTTCTCAACTTTCAGAGTGGAAAGTCACTTATACTCTCCACTGTTGTAACATTGGAAGGCAAAAGAAAAAAAAATGGCAAGTACTTCCTTATATTTTTTGCATTTTTTAACACCAAAAGGTTCATTTAGAACTTAATAACTCTCGAAACAAAAATATTTCACCTGAACTTCAGTATTTCATTTTTATTATTGTTTTTTTTACTTTCTAAACTTCAAGGAAACAAATTCAGTACATTTTATTCAGTAATACTATAAGTACTATGTTTTAATTTGAACACCATTTATCTCTGTTCCTTCTGTATATATATGCCTGAACAAATGTATGTTATATTGTTCTCTAATTTTAGTGATGATTACTTTTCATTTTGCTTCTTTTGACAGTATAGTTGAAGTATTAGTTGATTTACAATATTATATTAGACTCAGGTGTACAACATAGTGATTCAATATTTTTATAGATTATACTCCATTTAAAGTTATTGCAAAATAATGGCTATATTTTCCTGTGCTGTACAACATATCCTTGTTGCTTATTTATTTTATAGTTTGTGTCTCTTAATCCCATACTCTAATCTTGCTCCTTCCCCCTTCCCCCTGGTATCTATTAGTTAGTTTTCTAAGTCAGCTTCTATTTTGTATATATATTATTTTGTTTTATATTTTAGATTTCACATACAAATGATATCAGAGTTTTTGTTTTTCTCTGACTTATTTCATTAAGCATAATAACATCTAGATCCATCCACATTATCGCAAATGACCAAAATCCATTCTTTTTTATGGCTAAGTAATACTTGTATGTGTGTGTGTGTGTGTGTGTGTGCTAAAGTTTTTTAATCCATTCTTCTGTTGATGGACATTTGGATTGCTTCCATATCTTGGATATTGTAAATAATGCTGCCATGAACATTGGGTGAATATCTTTTGAATTACTGTTTTTGTTTTCTTTGAATATTTATCTAGGAGTAGAATTGCTGGGTGATACGGTAATTCTAGTTTTAGTTTCTTGAGGAACTTCCATACAGTTTTCCATAATGGCTGCACCAATTTACATTCCCACCAACAGTGTACTAGGGCTCCCATATGTCCACATCCTCTCCAACGTTTATTAATTGTAGACTTTTTGACAACAGCCGTTTTGACAGGTGTGAGGTGATATCTCTTATGGTTTGATTTACATTTCTCTAATGATTAGCAGTGGTGAGCAATTTTTCATATGTCTGTTGGCCATCTGTAATCATCTTTGGAAAAATGCCTATTCAGGTCTTTTTGCAATTTTTTAATTATTTTTTTTGATACTGGTTTTATGAGCTGTTTATTTATTTTGGATGTTAGTCTCTTATTGATCATATTGCAAACATTTTCTTCCATTCAGTAGGTTGTCTTTGTTTTGTTGATGGTTTCCTTTGCTGTGCAAAAAGCTTTTGTATTTAATTATATCCCATTTGTTTATTTTTATAAATTTAAATTTTTGCTTTTGTTTCTTTTGTCTTAGGATACAGATTAAAAACACACTGCTATGATTTATGTCAGTGTTCTATGTTCTCTTCTTGAATTTTAGGAATTTCAGGTTTTTCATTTAAATCTTTAACACATATTGAGTTTATTTTTGTATGTGATCTGAGAAAATGTTCTAATTTCATTCTTCTACATGTAGCTGTCCAGTTTTCCTAGCACCAGTTAGGTCTTTTTTTTATTGCATATTCTTCCCTCCTTTGTCATAGATTAAGTATGTGAGTTTATTTCTATGCCCTCTATATTGTTCCATTGATCTATGTATTTGTTTCTATGCTAGTACAATATTGTTTTGATTACTGTAGCTTTATAGTATAGTCTGAAGTCAGAAGATTTGTTCCTTTTCCTCAAGATTGCTTTGGCAATTTGAGCTCTTTGTAGTTCCATATAAATTTTAGGATTATTTGTTCTAGTTCTGTGAAAAGTATTGTGGATATTTTGATAGGAATTGCATTAAATCTGTAGATTGCTTTGAATACTATGGATATTTTAACAATATTAATTCTTCCAATCCAAAAGCATGAGATATACTTTCATATCTTTGTATCATCTGCAGTTTCCTTCAGCAGTGTATAATAGTTTTCAGAGTAAAGGTCTTTCACCTCCTTGGTTAAGTTTATTAGTAGGTATTTGTTTCTTTTTGAGACAATTTTTTTAACTTTTTTATTGATTTATAATCATTTTACAATGTTGTGTCAAATTCCAGTGCAGGGCACAATTTTTCAGTTATATATATATACACACACACATACACACACACACATACATATATATATATTCATTGTCACATTTTTTTCTCTGTGAGCTACCATAAGATCTTGTGTATATTTCCCTGTGCTATACAGTATAATCTTGTTTATCTATTCTACAATTTTGAAGTCCCGTCTATCCCTTCCCACCCTCTGCCCCCTTGGCAACCACAAGTTTGTATTCTATGTCTATGAATCTGTTTCTGTTTTGTATTTATGCTTTGGTTGTTTGTTTTAGATTCCACATATGAGCAATCTCATATGGTATTTTTCTTTCTCTTTCTGGATTACTTCACTTAGAATGACATTCTCCAGGAGCATCCATGTTGCTGCAAATGGTGTTATGTAGTCAGTTTTTATGGCTGAGTAGTATTCCATTGTATAAATATACCACGCCTTCTTTATCCAGGCATCTATTGATGGACATTTAGGCTGTCTCCATGTCTTGGCCATTGTAAATAGTGCTGCTATGAACATTGGGGTGCAGGTGTCATTCTGAAGTAGGGTTCCTTCTGGATATATGCCCAGGAGTGGGATTCCTGGGTCATATGGTAAATCTATTCCTAGTCTTTTGAGCAATCTCCATACTGTTTTCCACAGTGGCTGCACCAAACTGCATTCCTACCAAAGTGCAGGAGGGTTCCCCTTTTCCCACAGCCTCTCCAGCATTTGTCATTTGTGGATTTTTGAATTATGGGCATTCTGACTGGTGTGAGGTGATACCTCATTGTAGTTTTGATTTGCATTTCTCTGATAATTAGTGATATTGAGCATTTTTTCATGTGTCTATTGATCATTTGTATGTCTTCCTTGGAGAATTGCTTGTTTTGGTCTTTTGCCGATTTTTGGATTAGGTTGTTTGGTTGTTTCTTATTTAGTCGTATGAGCTGCTTATATATTCTGGAGATCAAGCCTTTGTTGGTTTCATTTGCAAAAATTTTCTCCCATTCCATAGGTTGTCTTTTTGTTTGACTTATGGTTTCCTTTGCTGTGCAGAAGCTTGTAAGTTTCATTAGGTCCCATTTGTTTATTCTTGCTTTTATTTCTATTGCTTGAGTAGACTGTTCTAGGAGAACATTTTTGAGATGTATGTCAGATAATGTTTTGCCTATATTTTCTTCTAGGAGGTTTATTGTATCTTGTCTTATGTTTAAGTCTTTGATCCATTTTTAGTTTATTTTTGTGTATGGTGTAAGGGAGTGTTCTAGCTTCACTGCTTTACATGCTGCTGTCCAGTTTTCCCAACACCATTTGCTGAAGAGACTGTCTTTATTCCATTGTGTATTCTTGCCTCCTTTGTCAAAGATTAGTTGACCAAAAGTTTGCAGGTTCATTTCTGGGCTCTCTATCCTGTTCCATTGGTCTATATGTCTGTTTTTGTATCAATACCATGTTGTCTTGATGACTGTGGCTCTATAGTATTGTCTGAAGTCTGGGAGAGTTATTCCTCCAGCCTCTTTCTTTCTCTTCAGTAAGGCTTTGGCAATTCTAGGTCTTCGATGGTTCTGTATAAATTTTATTATGATTTGTTCTAGTTCTGTGAAATATGTCCTGGATAATTTGATAGGGATTGTATTAAGTCTGTAGATTGCCTTGGGCAGTGTGACCATTTTAACAATACTGATTCTTCCAACCCAAGAACATGGGATATCTTTCCATTTTTAAAAACCTTCTTTAATTTCCTTCATCATTGGTTTATAGTTTTCTGTGTATAATTCTTTCACCCACTTGGTTAGATTTATTCCTAGGTATTTTATTACTTTGGGTGCTATTTTAAAGGGGATTGTTTCTTTACTTTCTTTTTCTGTTGATTCATCATTAATGTAAAGAAATGCAACTGATTTTTGAACGTTAATCTTATAACTTGCTACCTTGCTGAATTCTTTGATCAGCTCTGGTAATTTTCGTGTGGACCTTCTGGGGTTTTCTATATACAGTATCATGTCATCGGCATATAGTGACACTTTTACCTCTTCTTTTCCAATTTGGATCCCTTTTATTTCTCTCTCTTGCCTGATTGCTGTGTCTAGGACTTCCAAGACAATGTTGAATAGGAGTGGTGATAGTGGGCATCCTTGTCTTGTCCCAGATTTTAGTGGGAATCTTTTGAGTTTTTCACCATTGAGTACTATGCTGGCTGTAGGTTTGTCATATATAGCTTTTATTATGTTGAGATATGTTCCCTATAGCCACTTTGGTGAGAGTTTTTATCATAAATGGGTGTTGAATTTTATTAAATGCTTTTACTGCATCTGTTGAGATGATCATGTAGTTTTTGTCCTTTCTCTTGTTGATGTGATGTATTATATTGATTGATTTGCATATGTTGAAATACGCTTGTGTCCCTGGGATGAACCCCACTTGGGAATGATGTATAATCTTTTTTATGTGTTGTTGGATTCTATTTGATAATATTTGGGTGAGGATTTTGGCGTCTATGTTCATCAGTGATACTGGCCTATAATTCTCTTTTTTGGTAGTGTCTTTTCCTGGTTTTGGTGTCAGGGTGATGGTGGCTTCATAGAATGAGTTTGGGAGTATTCCCTCTTTTTCAATCATCTGGAAAAGTTTGAGAATGACTGGTATGAGTTCTGCTTTGTATGATTGGTAGAAGTCCCCAGTGAAGCCATCCAGTCCTGGACTTTTATGTGTAGGGAGGTTTTTTATTGCTATTTCGATTTCACTTCTAGTGATCAGTTTGTTCAAGTGGTCAGTTTCTTCTTGATTCAGTCTTGGTGGACAGTATGTTTCCAGAAACTTGTCCACCTCCTCTAGGTTATCCAGTTTGGTTCCATATAGTTTTTCATAATATTCTCATATGATATTCTGTATTTCTATTTAATTTGTTGTAATTTCTCCATTTTCCTTTCTTATTTTGCTAATTTGTGCTCTCTTTTTTTTCTTAGTGAGTTTGGCCAGAGGTTTTTCGATTTTATTTACTTTTTCAAAAAAAACAGCTTTTGGTTTGATTGATTTTTTTCCTATGGTCTTTTTAACCTGTATTTTATTTATTTCCTTCCTAATCTTTATAATTGCCTTCCTTCTGCTGCCTTTTGGGGGTTTTTTGTTCTTCTTTTTCTAGTTCATTCAGCTGGTGGGTTAAATTATTTATTTGAGATTGTTCTTCTTTTTTGAAGAAGGCCTGTATTGCTATAAACTTCCCTCTTAGCACTGCCTTTGCTGTGTCCCATAAATTTTGTGTGGTTGTGCTTTCATTTTTATTTGTCTCAAGGTATTTTTAAATTTCAGCTTTGATTTCCTCATTGACCCATTGTTTTTTAATAACATATTGTTTAATCTCCATGCTTTCCTTTTTTTCTCCTTTGTTTCTCTGTTGTTGATTTCTAGTTTCATGGCATTGTGGTCAGTAAAGATGCTTGTGATAATTTCTGCCTTCTTAAAATTGCTGAGGTTTCTTTTGTGCCCAAGTACATGATCAATCCTGGAAAATGTTCCATATGCACTTGAAAAGAATGTATGTCCTATTTTGGGGGGGGGTGTAATGCTCTGAAAATATCCACCAAATCTTATTTTTCTATTGTATTATTTAGTTTCTCTGTTGCCTTATTTATTTTCTGTCTGGAAGATCTGTCTAGTGATGTTAATGCTGTGTTAAAATCTCCGACTATGATTGTATTCCCATCAATATCCCCTATTATCTCTGTTAGTAATTGTTTTATGTATTTAGGTGCTCCTATATTGGGTGTATATATATTAATGAGTGTAATATCCTCATCTTGTATCACTCCTTTAATCATTATAAAATGTCCTTTATCTTTCTTTATGGCCTTTGTTTTAAAGTCTATTTTGTCTGAAATCAGTACTGCAACACCTGCTTTTTTGGCTTTTCCATTTGCATGGAATATCCTTTTCCATCTTTTCACTCTCAATCTATATGTGTCCTTCTCCCTAAAGTGGGTCTCTTGTATGCAGCATATTGAAGGTTCTTGCTTTATTATCCAGTCTGCCACTCTATGTCTTTTGACTGGAGTATTTAGTACATTAACATTTACAGTAATTAATGATAGGTGTGTGTTTATTGCCATTTTGCATTTATCTTTGCAGTTGATTTGGTATTTCCTCTTTGTTCCTTTCTTCTTCCTTTTGTGGTTTGGTAATTTTCCTTTGTATTATCATGGATTTTATTTAGTTTTTGTGACTCCCT
The DNA here is from genome assembly GCF_048773025.1 of Camelus bactrianus. Lineage (NCBI taxonomy): Eukaryota > Metazoa > Chordata > Mammalia > Artiodactyla > Camelidae > Camelus > Camelus bactrianus. Next base: position 74,617,764 of record NC_133540.1, read on the forward strand.
TGTAAGTTTTTCGCTTGTGGTTACCCTTTTTTGTAAGTCTTTTAGCCCCTTAGTATAACTGTTTTTATTAAACTGATAGTAACATGATCCCAAACCCATCCTACCAAGAACAAAAAATTTAAAAAAGAAAGAAAAAAAAATTCTATATTTTCCTGCCTCCCTCTTCCACTCTCAATGATTTGTATGTCTTCTTTTAGAATTTTGTGTTTATTTTTATTTGTAATTCATGAATTATCACCTTTCCAGTTGTGAGTTTCTCATTTCTGTAGCATCCTGCTGCTTTTCTATTTAGAGTAGACCTTTCAATATTTCTTTTAGCATGGGTTTAGTGTTGCTAAACTCTTGTAGCTTTCTCTTGTCTGTGAAATTCTTTATGTCTCCTTCTATCCTAAAGGATAGCCTTGCTGGATAAAGCATCCTAGGCTGCATCTTTTTTTTCATTCAGGACTTTGAATATATCTTGCCACTCCCTTCTGGCCTGTAGTGTTTGTGTAGAGAAATCAGCTGAGAGCCTTATGGGGGTTCCCTTGTAACTCACTCTGCTTTTTCTCTTGCTGCCTTTAGTATCATTTCTTTATCCTTGACTCTGGCCATCTTAATTATGATATGTCTTGGTGTGGGTCTGTTTGGGTTCTTCCTATTTGGGACCCTCTGAGCTTCCTGTACTTGGATATCTGATTCCTTCTTTAAGTTTGGGAAGTTTTCAGTCATGATTTCTTCAAAAACCTTTTCAATCTCCTTTGATCTTTCTTCCCCTTCTGGGACCCCTATTATGCGAAGATTGGCACGTTTTATATTATCCCATAGGTTCCTTATGCTATTTTCATTTGTTTTTATTTGTTTATCTTGTAGCTGTTCTGATTGGGTGCTTTCCATTGTTCTGTCTTCTAGGTCACTAATTCGTTCCTCTGCATTATCTAGTCTGCTTTGCACAGCCATTAGATCATTCCTCATCTCAGCCAATGAGTTTACCAGTTCTACTTGGCTCTTCTTTATAGCTTCAATTTCATTTTTGACATTTTTATATGTCTAAACACTATCTGTTTTAGTTCCTTGAATACTTTGATCACTCCTTTTTTGAAATCTTGATCTAGCAGGCTATTGATGTCTATTTCATTGATTGTTCTTTCAGGGGATTTCTCTTGTTCTTTTAATTGGGAATGGTTTCTCTGCTTCTTCATCTTGCTCATACCTCTCTGGCACTGTGGTTTATGGAGTATCAGTTATCTATTGTCATCCTAATGGAGTTTATCTATCTAATGCCTATGTAGGAATAAAACAGAAAAGAAAAAAAAGAGAGAGAGAAAGAATTTTAAAAGAAGGGAGAAACAAAGGTTTGAAAACAGTGTATAATGAATAATAGAAGAGCAAGTTGAAGCAGAATTTTTAAAAATAATAATAAAATATTTTTTAAAAATTTAAAAGGGATTAAACCTGAGGGTATATAAAATTGTTTAAGAAGTAAAAATTAAAAGGGTAATAGAAAATAGAACAGATAAAAACAGATTTAAAAAAAAGGGGGGGGGTCGGTGTTCTGGAGACTGTGTGCTTTTAATGTGAAGTGTTTCTGTCTTCCTCCTGTTTTGGAAGCTCAGCTTGCTGTTTTCAGAGGCCCTCTGTTGGCACCCTCATCTGTGCTGCTCCCAGTGCCTGTTGGCAAGCAGATCGCGCCTCCTCCCAACACTGGGTCAGGTGCAGCTCTCCTTTGCTGTGGGCGGGCGGGTCACTGCCCCTCCCAATGCTGCAGTCAGATGTTGCAGACTCGCCAGGTGGGAGGGGGGTGTTGCGCCCCCTCCCAGCACAGCATTCCTGCCTGAAAGGTAGGGGGCTGCCTGCCCTCTCCCGGCGCCTGTCGCTCCGCTGCTCTGTGCTGCTGCGAGCTCCGCCTCGGGTTGGCGCTCTGCAGGCGGGCTCCGGGAAGACCGAGGAACAGCCCTGTCCCTGCTCCAGGCCAAAACCCAGCTCCTTGTTTGTCTTGGCGGAGCAAGTTCTCTGGGGGACCAGGACTGAAGGATCCTATCTGCCTCTGGCTGTAGACAAGTCTCCATCTGGCCTTTGAGGCTGCTAAATCTTTAGGGGCGGATGCAGGTTTCGCCCCCACCCCCTCCTGGGTGCTAAGCGCCGGAGGATATGGCAGCTGTGCCTGAGCCCCGCCTCTCTTCACCCGAAAACTTTCCGTGGGTTTTCAGAGTTTGGGGTATGCCCCCTTCCCCCCAGGGCACATCAGCCGTGTTGTTTTATGGAGTGCCCAGGTTGTTCTGCCCTGTGCACCCACAGCCATGGTGCACAGCCCCCTGCATTCCCCCGGGGCTGCCTCAGTGCAGCCATCCCCGTCCTCCACCTGGCTCGGGCAGCCTGGCCTTGCCTCCAGTTGTCGGGCCACCTCTCGGGCTGGGTGTCGCGGGAACCCTCTCTGCCCGTTTAACTTAGTTCTGTTGGTCAAGGGCTGCTCTGTACAGATCCGAGCCTCAGAGGCTCCTCCTCCGTCCCGCTGGCCCCTCCGTTGGAGAGGGGGGACCCAGTGAACGAGCGCCAGTCCTCCTTTGCCGCTCCCTCCCCGCAGGACCTGTCCTGCTCTGTTTTGCCTTTTTTTCTTAATTTTTTCCTTTTCTCCTATTGGATTTTTGGCGTCTCTATCTTTTGAAGAGGATGATGTTCTGTCAGAGTTCCGCAGGTGCTCTGGCTGGCTGAGTGGGTCTGTGGATGTGAGTCTTGGTGCATTTGTGGGAGAGGGTGAGCTACCAGCGTCCTTCTACTCCGCCATCTTGGCCCAATGTCTTTGTCTGGTTTTGGTACTAAGGTAATAGTGGTCTTGTAGAATGAATTTGAGTTTTCAATTTTTTGGAGTAATTTAAGAAGGATAAGTATTCACTCTTCCTTATATTTGGTAGAATTCCCCTGTGAAGTCATTTGGTCCTGGACTTCTGTTTGCTTAGATTTTTTTTTTTTCCACAAATTTATTTTCGTTACTAGTAACCAGTCTGCTCAGATTCTCTATTCCTGGTTCAGTCTTGGAAGGTTGTATGATTCTTGAAATTTGTCCATTTCTTCTAGATTGTCCAATTTGTTAGCATATATCTTCATAGTGTTCTCTTGTGATTTTTTTAAATCTCTGTGATATGAGTTGTTATTTTTCCTCTTTTATTTATCATTTTGTTCTATTTGGGTCACCTCACCTTTCTTTTTCTTGATAAGCCTGGCTAGGTCTATCAATTTTCTTTATCTTTTCAAAAAATCAGCTCTTGATTTCATTGATCTTTCCAATGGTTCTTTTGACCCCTATTCTGTTTATTTCCTCTCTGATCTTTATTATTTCCTTTCTTTTACTGGCTTTGAGCTTTGTTTGCTCTTCTTTTTCTAATTCCTTAAATGGTAGGTTAGATTGTTTATTTGAGATTTTTCTTGTTTCTTGAGGTAGGCCAGTATAACTATAAACTTCCATCTTGAACTTATTTTGCAGCATCTCGTAGATTTTGGAGTGTTGTGTTTCCACTTTCGTATATCTCAAAGTATTTTCTGATTTTCTCTTTAATTTATTCATTGATCCATTGGTTTTTAGTATCATGTTGCTTAGCCTCCATGTGTTTGTGCTTTTTCCATTTTCCTTCCTGTGCTTGACTTCCAGCTTCATACTGTTCTGGTCTGAAAAAAATGCTTGATATAATTTCTGTCCTCTGACGTTTGTTGATACTTGTATTCTGGTATAACATGTGATCTATTCTGAAGAACATTTCATGTGCACTTGAAAAGAATGTGTTCTGCTGTTTTTGGAGGGAATGTCCGATAGATACCTATTGACTCCTAGTAACTGTTCTAATATGTCTTTTAAGACCACTATTGCTTTTTTGATCTCCTATCTGGATGATCTGTCCATTGATGTAAGTGAGGTATTAAGGTCCCCTACTATTGTATTATTTTCAATTTCTCCCTTTATGTCTGTTAATATTTGCTTCATCTATTTAGGTGCTCCTTTATTAGTTGAATATGTACTTAATGTGTGTTATATCCTCTTCTTGTTTTGATCCCTTATCATTATATAATGCCCTTCTTTGTCATTTGTTGTAGATTTTATTTTAAAGTCTATTTTTTTTTGATAAGAGTATTGCTACCCCTGCTTTCTTACTGTTTTCATTTGCATAAAATATTTTTCCATTCTCTTACTTTTAATCTCTGTGTGTCTTCAGCTCTTAAGTGAGTCTCTTGTAAGTAGCAAATAGACAGGTCTTTTTTTGTTTTAATCCAGTCAGTCACCATGTGTATTTTGATTAGAATACTTAGTGCATCGGCATTTAAAATGATTATTGATAGGTGTATACTTATGGCCATTTTGCCATTTGTTTTTCTGGCTATTTTTGTAGTTTTTCTTTGTTGTTTTCTTCTAGTTTCTCTCCTTGTGGTCTGACACTTTTCTTTAGCATTATGCTTGTGTTTTTTTCTCTCTAGTTTTTGTGTATCTACTGTAGGTTTTTGATTTGTGGTTACCAAGGAGTTCATATATGTTGACCTATAACTATATCTACTTGTTTTAAACAGGTACTTGCTTCAATTCAAATACATTCAACAATATCTATATTTTTTACTCCCCTTCCCTACATTTTGTGTTTGTAATACCATATTTTATACATTCATGTTTATTCCTATAGTGATTATTGTAGTTACAGTTGATTTTAGAATTTTCCTTTTTTACTCTTCGTATTAGCTTATTTAAGTGGTTGATCTTCGGTCTTTATATATGTTTGCTTTTTCTAGTGATACGTTTTTCTTTCCTATAGATACTTGTTGTTAAACCCATTTTTTTTCCACTTAGAGAAGATTTTAACATTTCTTTTATGGTAGGTTTAATATTGATAAACTTTTTTAGTTTTTGCTTGTTTGCGAAGTTGTTTATCTCTCTTTTAATCCTAATGATAATATTTCTAGCTAGATTCTCCTAGGTTTTAGGTTTTTCCCTTTAAGCACTTTTAACTATATCATGCCACTCCCTTCTGCCTGCAAAGTTTCTGCAGAAAAATCAGCTGATAGCCTTATGAGAGTTACCTTTTATGTAACTCTTTGTTTTTATCTTTCTTCCTTTAGAATTTTCTTTTTACCTTTAACTTTGCCATTTTAATTATGATATGTTTTGGTTTGAGTCTGTTTGAGTTCATCTTGTTTGGGATCCTCTGTGCTTCCTGTACCTTGATAAGTTTTCTTTTACAGGTTTGGGAAGTTTTCAGCCATAATTTCATCAAATGCATTTTTGATGCTGCCCTTCTTCTTCTGGGACTCCTATAATGTGAATGTTGGTATACTTACGTTGTCCCAGAGGTTTCTTAAACTCTCCCCACCTCTTTTTTTGCTGTTCCAATTGAGTGATTTCCATGATTCTGTCTTCCAAGTCACTTATGCCTTCTTCTGTATCACCTAGTCTGCTGTTAATTCCTTCTAATGTGTTTTTCATTTCAGTTATTGTGTTCTTCAGTTCTGACTGGTTCTTTTTTATATTTTCTAATTCCTTGTTAAAATTCTCATATTTTCCTCTGTTCTTTTCCCTAATTCAGTTAGCATTCTTATTGCTAAAACTTTGAACTTTTTATCTGGTGAATTGTTTTATTAGTTGTTTTTCAGGGGTTTTCTATTGCTCTCTAATTGAAACAAATTCCTCTGTCTTCTCCTTTTGCTTAAGTTTCTCTGTCTCTGTGAAACAGATACCTATTGCAATGTTAAAGTGGTGTCCCCTATACAGTCTGCATGTTCCCAGTGGCTTTGGTGAACAGGCAGGATCTGACATCAATACAAGTCATGACTTCCCCGGGGTGTTCTAGCAGCTATCACCTTGGTAGGAGAGGGGCTTGAGATGGATGGGCTAGGGCCAGAGCCAGGTGTCAGCTAGGGCTTCTCCTCTGCTCAGTGGCTGTCACTGCTCTACTGGGGGCAAGGTTGGGTTCCACATTGCTGGGGCAGAAGCCCTGAGGTTCAGGTCTGAAGTGACTCCGTTTTCTTTGTATGTGATTTTCCCCCCAGCACTGGCCCCCTCACCCTTGAGATGAACAATGCTGGAGTAAGAGGCACTGGTGAAGGTGTTCAGTGTGGGTCAGGGTACAGGCTGTAGTGGTCCTGCTACTGTCAGAGACTTAGACCACTTCTGATGCACTCCTGTGTAAAGGCCAGTAATGGCTACCCATGTCCTGCTTAGACACCTCTGTAGGTCTGAGCTGCTTTTGTATCTCATAGCAGAGATCTCCTCTAAACCAGGACAGCCCTCTCCCCAGTGCAGAATTGCATAATGAAGCAAGGGGCTGGAGCGATGTCTCAGTTTAGGCTGGGGCATGTGCTGGGAAGGTTGGGGGAAACTTGCCAGCAACCCATGGAGTTTCAACCTGCCCTCTCTGCCCTGTTTCAGGATTAAGCAAGCGTATGTACATGCCTGATGAATGGACTCCAGGCTTCTCTCAGCCCTCCTCTTAGTCCTACTAGCCAGTGAGACTTGTCTTCCTAGTGTTGGATTCCAGGGTGCCCAATATGTGGCTCAAACCATTCACTCTCCATGGAAGATCACTGCCCATGTAATCTCTCTTCTTTGTATGTTTTAAGATGGTTTTTATAATAAGCATTATATTTTTAAGAAAAACCCCAATTTATTATTCTGAAAAAAGGGAGAAATTGAGGATCAGAGAAGTGAAATAACTTGCTAAAGTCACTTAAAAATTAACTCTGAGTACTCTTTGGGTAAAGCTTTAAAATAATTAGTGTAATATTTCAGGTTTTTTGTTTGTTTTGAAACATCATTTCTCTGGATCACCAGTATGTGGCAATATTTCAAGTTGCAATTTTTCCTGTTTTTTAATCTATTTTAGAAAAGATGGGTAGAATGTAAATGGATTATTTTTCTTTTTTGCATGTATCAAAATGACCAAATTAGTGTAAATGACAACTTTAGGCCATTTTATTTTATATTTCATACAAAGATAGAAAATTACAGCCTAAGAATTCTTTAACACACACAGACAGACACACACACATACACACAGTGAGAGGGAGATGGGGAAGGGAGAGGAGAGAGAAAGAGAGGAAAAGGGAGGGCATAATGAGAGGGTTTGGGGGAGGGGAAGAAGGAGCAGGGCTAAAAATGAGGATAGATTAAGGGCTTTTGCTTTTTACCTGTACCATGTGTTCTTTCTGACTTCATGGTACTCAATTTGAGTTCTGTCTGCAGATATCTATGTAATATGTGCCTTTGTATACATATATATGCATATAATTTAAATTTTTAATCTGGATTTTTATCCCACATAAATATTCACAGTCTATCTTTAAAAGTTTATAGAAACTGAAAGGCAGTCCATATATTTTAGACTAATCTATTTTAGAGTGCTTTTAAATTGTATTCAACATAGCAGTTTTATTAAATTCCTTGATTTAAAGTATTACTGAATTATCCTGTAATCTACAGTTCTCAGGTGACGAGACAAAAATCCCATCAAGCTAAGGAGATGGGAATCTAATTCCACAGAACAAAATGTGCTTTTAATAAACTGTGACAAAACAGGCAAGGGAAAGAAAAAGATTTAGGAGGCAAAAGATCCAAGTCTCAGACTAATGAAAACATTCAATCCATGTGTCACAACCAAATAAAAGAGGAAAGAATATGGTGAGCTGGCAATGACCTACCTTAAAGAATACATTTTCTCTCCACCATAGCATAGTCACCAAGAAGAGCAATGTATCCCTGATAAACATTTATCTTACAAAGAAATGCAATAAAATGGTTAAAAGGATAAACTTTCAGTGCAACAGCACAATGAAACCAGTGTAGCTAAAGGAATATATTTCAGACAAGTATAGTACCCGTTGAATGAGAATTCACATCAGTGCATGTATAGGTACATATACATAGTGATGAGAGGGCTTGGCTGTGGGTTGTTTCCATCTTCCAAACTCTGCTGGTATTTGAAACTTAAATTACAAATTAAGAATTCTGGTTATAAGTAATGTATACCCACTATTGAAAACTAAAATTACCAAAATTAGAATTAAGGAAAAAAATGATTCACATACTTGAAATAATCACTATTGACATTTTTGTGCATTCACTTTATATTACGCTTTATTTTGCTAGTATGTTATTTGCATAATTAAGATACTATTTTTTATCTAACTTTATATCCTTTTCTTTTCACTTATTTGAAAACAGAAATTTCTAATCACATTTAACAAAAACTTAATTTTAAATGACTACTTGATAGTCAGATCCATATACTTCAATACCTAAGTATACATTATTCATGGACATTCAAAATATATATATATATATTGCTTCTAAATAATGCTACATTAAATACCTTTGTCTATACATTTTCTGTATTTCACTATATTTCCTTTGGATAATTTAAGAATGTAATTTTCAATTCCAAGGGCAAGGACATTTTGAAATCTCTTTGGCTTATGTAACCAACTGCTTTCAAAAGGTTTGCACCAATTTATGCAGACTTGCATGGGGGTGCCTTTTACCTAGTGATTTAGCTAACATTGATAATAATTTTCAATTTTTAATAATTTGTTCATTTTAAAAGTCCCCCTTTATTCAATTTTTGTTTATTCTTGAGTATAATGATATTGACAATTTTATATATATACAGTATATTTACATTTTGTTAACTCTGTTTTCTTTTGATGTTTTATTCCTTTTGTATCTACTGTGCTTTTTATATAGGAAGGCACAAGACCTTTGTAACTCATATTTTTACTTTTTTATTTGTTTATTACTGTTTTTTCCTGAGATGGTAATTAATATTTTTCTAACCATGCAAATATTTATTATTTATTTTTTATGTAGATTCTTTTTCAGTTATTAAAAATTGAGAATGCTCTATTCACATTTCCACCCACAAATGTGTTTCTATTTCTCCTAGCATTAATAATAATGCTGCTGCTGCTGGCTAGCATGTATGTAGTACTTTCTATGTGTTTATTACTGTTTGAAGTACTTGTTATATTATATACTTTGATCCTCACAAAAACCTAATGAGGAAGGTCCTATTATTAAGTCCACTTTTCAGATTATGAAATGAAGGGACAGAGAATTTAAATAACTTGCTTAGTGTTACTTATCAGAATTCCAACCTATGCAATCCGGCCCCAGAGTCCATTTTTGCTTGTGGCATTTTGATACTATTACATTCAGTACCTAGAGGTTCATGATTAGCCCATCTTCACTGTGTGTGAGATTTTTAATCAGTTTAAGCCCACTCTCTGTACTACCTTTGAAACTAGTTATAGTGATTGAATAGGCTAAGCTCCATGAAGTATGAAGAAAATGACTTTGTTTTCTCCAGTCATTGACTTTAGTCACGTTCTCTTGAATCTCTCTTTTCCTGATGACATTTAATGATACTGCTATCTCAAGTAGGTCCTGTAGCAGTCCCAGAAAGACCTTTCTGGTCAATGATATTAAAAGCCTATGCATTGTACAGGTTACTCATATGGTAGAGAAGTTCTAGCTCAGACTGTTTCAAATCTCCCTCCTTTCTGTCCCATCAGTACATCCATTGTCTCTTGTTGCTGAACATCTTTGCCCAGCAGGTGGCCCTCTTCAGAAATACCTTCAAGACAACTCAGTCTGTGCTGCCTTCTGTGGTGCCCATTGGACTTGCTGGAAACTCACATTCTCTCATTTGACATGAGGTGGATGTGCAGGCTGCTCTACTACATCTCTCTACTCTGCTCTTTTTATCTAATTTTCTTTCAATCACATAGGCTTTGGGGGTAAAGGTGAGGCTCTGACAGCTCAGCCAATCCACTGCACAATGTTTCCTTGGAGTGATTCCCTTACTTAATTTCAGGAAATGATAATTTTCTCTCTTTCTCCCTTATTCTATCTCTGTCTCTCTCTTTTTCTTTTTCTCTCTCACTCTCCTTCCTTTACTTCTTCTCTGGCTTTTGTTCATACCTACTGACAGGGCTGGGGAATAGATTGGTTGGGATGATAGCTGAGAGCAGCAAATCAGTTTCATTCCCTCTCATAATAGGTTCTGGAAACAGTGTTTGGCTCCTGCTCTTTACTTATTCTGGAATGTAGTGGATGTCTTATCTTATTGCTTTAGCTTTTGATTCTGTCAGTTTGGGGTTAACCAGAAAGGTCCTGTTACATAATTACACATTTTTGCCTGAAGTCTTTTTTTTTTTTTTTGCCAGCCCTGACTTTTGTTTGGTATTTGCCTAAATTTTACTCTACTTTTTAGAGGTATATTTCCTTTTTTCCCTTTTTTCAAAGTTTTTCTTTTTTATTTTATTTTTTGGGGAGGGGTAGTTAGGTTTATATGTTTATTTAATTTTAGAGGAGGTACTGTGGATTGAACCCAAGACCTCATGCATGCTAAACATGCTCTCTACCACTTGAGCTATACCCTCCCCCTAAAGGTATATTTCTTACGTGCAGTATTACATTCTATTTTGTAAGTCAGCTGAAAGACTTTGTCTTTTATGGCTCAACAAGGTAAATGATGTGTCCAAGATTGCACCATTAGTGAGGAGAGACATTAGAATTCTATCCCAGCATGTCTGCCTATAAAGATCATGCCCCTAAATACTACATTCCTTATTTTTCTCCAGTAATGTGGAAAATATCATCTTAAACTCAGTTTTACTGATTATTGTAATGTTTTCTAAACATTCACACCTGAAGCTTTAATTGTCTAATTCAAGGATAATACTGTAAATTTTAATCAGATGAGAGAACTGATACACTTCATTTCCTGCCATTTCTGCCCACATAATCCCCAATCTTTCTTGATCTTTGCTTTTCTAATTGGTTTTGTGATTAAACTCATGAGTCTTGAAGTCAAAAAGGCCTGGGTTTAAATCTCAGATCTGACACAGTTTCATCTGTAAAATGAGGATTAAAGAGCTAAGACACTAAAGTGAAAATTATACGGTGAGTCTTGTATTAATCAGTTGATGGAGTTTAAACACATTTGCCCATGCCTGGAAAACTGATAACACAAATCCAAGGAAAGTCTGTTTGCATTTTGGGGGTGAAGATGCTTCTGGGAAAGGACTTGATTTGCACTGCTGGGGTTTAACCTTACCTAGTTATAGGGATATTTATAATTAGTGAGTAAGTAGGGAACAGCTGCATTTGACCCAAAATCAGGCCTAATAATCATGATTTTAGCAAAGCTTGAGGCTCTTAATCAAATATGTTTTTAGTTCAGTCTCCAGAGAATATTTGATCCTAGAGAAAGGAGTGAAAGTAAGTCTAATCTGAGGAGCTATTTTGGGAAACTGAATTTTGGAGCACAAATAACACCACTATTGAGCTCTTTAAAATATATATGTATGATGATGCAAAGGAAGAGAATGGCTTTTCCCCTTCTCTCTCTGCCCCATTTTGCTACACATACCAGTGTGTAGTGGAGCTGCCCCTGAATCGCAGCTTTGCCAGCATGGAGCCACTTTTCCCAGGTGGGGAGTTATGACCCATGGGTTCTCAGTGTGTCAACCAGAGCCAGAGTGAGGAGTGAGGAAGGGATGGTGTAGCCTGAAAGAACAGTAGGTTAGAGGAATAGCTGCACATACTCTTACTGGCTTCCAGGTGCCATTTTGCCAAGTGCAGCAATAGTGGCACCTACACGCTCCAAAACTGCCACTGTAGAGCTGCTGGTGCCCTGCTGAGTGACGATGAAGTGACAGTTCATGGGTATATAAGCATGAACTCCTGATTTTCCCTCTCAGATCTGCCCCAGCCACAATATTCTACACCTCAGTAAATGGCAATTCCATCCTCCCAGGTATTTGAGCCAAAACCTTCGGCATCCTCAGTTTTTCCTTTTTTCTTCCTCATCCCACATTTGATACATCAGGAAATCTCACTGACTCAACTTCTGAAATACAATCAGAATCCAGACATTCTCTCCCCCTCTATTGCTGCCCTCTGGTGCTGGCCCCCATCATCTCTCACCTGAATTATCATCAAGCCACTTCACTGAGCTCTCTCTGCTTTTACTACTTCCCTCAGTAATATATTTCCAACACAGCAGCCAGAGTGAGCCTTTTCTTTTATTATTTTTATTGAGATATAATTGACATATAGCATTGTGTAAATTGAAGGTATGTAACAGTTGATTTGATACTTTCATGTATTGCAGTATGATTACCACAGTAGCATTAGCTAACAACTGTATCAAGTCACATAATTATTATTTCCATTCTATAATGGGAACAGTTAAGATCTAGTCTCTTAGCAGCTTTGAAGTTTATAATACAGTATTGTTGTCAGTAATCACTATGTTGTGCTTTAGATTTCCAGGGCTTACTTATCAACTGATTGCAAGTTTGTACTCTTACACAACATCTCCCCAATTCCACTCCACTCCAGGCCCCTGGTAACCACCATTCTACTCTCTATTTTTATAAGTTCAGATTTTTTAGATTCCACATGTAAATGATACTGTACAGTATTTGTCTTTCTCTGTATGGCTTATCACACATAATGCCCTAAAGTTCCATCCATGCTGTTGCAAATGGCAAGATTTCCTTTTTTCTCATGGCGAAATTACTCTTGATTTGTTTATTCATTGACAGGCACTTAAGTTGTTTCTCTGTCTTGACTATTGTGAATAAAGCTGCAATAAATATGGAGTGCATATATCTCTTCAATATTGTTTTATTTCCTTTGGTTATAACCCAGAAGTGGAATTGATGGATCACATGGTAGTTCTATTTTAAATTTTTTGAGGAATGTCCGTACTGTTTTCCATAGTGGCTGCACCAATTTGCATTCTTACCAGCAGAGTATAAGTGTCCCCTTTCCTCCATTTCTTTGCCAACACATATCTCTTGTCTTCTTGGTTATAAGCACTCTGAACCTTTTAAAGAGAAAGTCAGCTCATGTCCCTCCTCTATCCAAAACTCTCCAAATCATTCCCAGTCTCACCCAGAGAGAAATTTAAAGTCCTTATAAGACTTTATATGATCTGCTTTCTCTCCTTAATCTCCCTGATAATGATCATATTAATATACAATATGTCATATGTAATAGTTACTATATATTACAATGTATAACATATATAAGATATACCTAGGGTTATTAAGAGTATTATAGAAATTAATATATGTAAAATGCTTAGAAGAGTATCTGGTACATAGTTAGTGCTCAGTAAATTTAATTTATACTTACTATTGTACCTTTATTATTAACTAGGAAGGTGAAATCATGGAAATGAAAAGATCCCCAATTAAAGGATTGAGAAATTACAGCTCATGAAGATGAAGAGTCTTGTCTAGAGCCAATGCTAGGATGTGGTAGGGCAGAGATCCTATCCCACATCTCTTGACTGATTCAGATTGCCCAATTTTTCCAAAGAAAATAACTGATATCCAGTGTGATCCACTTTGGAAAATGGTTTCCTGAATTCATCTTTTATTTTACATTTTCATTTAAACTTACCAGAATAAAGGGTGTTGAAAAAAGCTCTAAATTGCATTTACTGAAAATTTCCTATGGTTATGTACCTATGATTATATATTTGTAACTAAATGTCTTTCGTGTCTCCTAAATATTCAACTCTTTGAGAGAAAGTACTAGGTAATTATAATTTGTAGTTCCCTAAGATTACAAATGTAGGGCCAAGAAAATAAATTTAAAAATACAGAGCAATGTTGATGAGTATTAATGTATCTTTATTTGCATTAATCTGTCAATATTGTTTTAAATACACTGAACAATAACCTAAACTCTCTTGTAACTTGAAATCAAAGTTTCCTATAAGTTGTCTCTTTTCCTTTTTCTTTGTTTCCCTGTGAGTTGTGTGTAGGTCTTTTTGGGTTTGTGATTCACATTTATTTATATTACAACACTTTTTTTTTAAATCACAGCTAATTCCTGGACTTGACATTAAAAATTGCATCTCACAAAAGCGTAGTCATTTCTTTCACAGGCTGACATTCATATGAGTGAAAAACACTAACTCAGTTCAAGAGCTGTGTTCAAACTAATAAGAACAAGATTTTTATACTTTTTTGCTGAGAATGTTTCTTGACTGCTAGAAATTAGAACAAAACACCAGTAGCAAATGGAACCAAAATGATCAACTCAATGTAAGAAATACTTAGGAGCAAGTCTATTTAGAAAGTCCATTCCACTTATATATATACCTTCGAGTGTGCTATAATATTATACTGGCATTTGCATTACTTTAAAAACATTGGTGTGCTGGAAAGCAGGCATTGCAGTGCCCTTTTTCTCTTCAGTTTTAAATTTGTTATATTCAGTGACCTGGCTCTCAGGGATAATGATCATGTTAGTTTAAATGAATGACTATTTTTCAAGGGATGAAGGGTTGCCTTTTTTTCACTCAGAGCATCTCAGATGAGCATAAATATTAAACCATAAAGGCCTTTGCTGCCTGCCGGTGATTGCTGGTGCAGAGGCACAGTGATGCAACATGGATGCCAAGAAGCAGAAAAAGTACAGGTTGATGCCATTTTCCTCCAGTGTTCCTCCATGCCAGCAGAAGTAGGAACAACCTCAGCTTTCAAAGGATTAGAATATTGTTATACTTTCATTTGTTTGCTTAAGTTCAGACAATGCTTTCTTTGCACCTGTCCAAATAGCAGAGAAGAATTTTCACCTCCAGAATCTCAAATTGTAGAGGGAGGGTTTTACCTAAGATTTTGTCTTATGCCTCAGGCTCTGAATGTGCATGGGAGATTTGATGATTTTAAGTTATTAGAAACATTTTCCCGCAAGAACCATTTGGCAGATACAACATTGTAAGTCCAAAGTAGCAAAATTTTGGTGTTTCTTTTTGTTAAAAATATATTAATTTGTGTAAAACTGAAGTTAAATTTCTTCTTCAAATGTTTATGTTCCACCAGCATTTACCCTAAAACATATATGTCTTTATTTCTTCTCCACCCAATTCTGAGGCATCTTACAGTCTCTACCTGCCATTGGTCTCTAACTTTTCTTTCCATAGTTAAACTCTTAAACAATGGTGTAGTTGTCATACATCATTATTTTGTATCAGTTTTTTCTCAGACCATCTATGTTTTGGTCTTTATCTCTTTCAGTACCCAAATTCTTCATTTGTGATGGTTTTTAATATATTCCTAACTGCCAAAGAGGTAAAAAATCTCCAACCTCAAAATTTGAAGGTTAAAAATTTGTACTATCTCCATTAAAAGAGCTGAGTAGACAAATGATCTCTATGGAAAATTCCAGCTTTTTTATTTTATAGTTTAATAAGTTCCTTGAAGTTTCTTGAAGTATGTGCCCATTTGACTATAGTGATTAAAATCAGTTTACATTTATCACTTGGGAATTGAGTGACATTGGGAAAGAGGCAATGGTGAGCAAAAAATATGCTGCTCCATCAATTTCATTTTGAAACAAAATGACAGCTACTTTCCTAGGGATTTTCAGGTACTTGTGGGGTGGAATATGCCTTAAGTATGTGATAGATGGATGTTGAAACAGGCTTTATATATTTAAATGTAAAAATTGTAGCCAAACTAATTTGTAAATGTAATTTTGCATAAGTAGGGAGTTTTGTGAAATTTACACAAAGATCTGTTCTAGAGGTTAATGTTGTAAAGCTGTGCTATACACTTTTTTTCTGCTGACCATCATCCTTAGGGCAGATTTTCTTCCTTTCATCATATCATCAATATCTGGAAAAGTAGTCCTTGAAGTTTTTGTTAAAAATTAAAATAGATATTTTTATAAATATAATACAGTACTAAGTGATGTCAAGAACTCAGAATTCTAAACCACTGATTCTGTTCTGTGACTGTCACTCACCATGCTCACGATTCTTGATGGACAAAAATAGGCTGGGTCACATATTTTATTACTCTTAAGCTTCAGACTCAATCTTAGGCAAGGCCAATGGGAGAACTCAGTTTAACCAACAGGTAGAAAGATCTACTCTATTTTTTTCCCCCTAATTTCATGTCTAAGCCTGTGATTTAACATTCCAATGATGATAAAAAAAATTAGTTTAGAATATGACAGCCAGCAAGAAAAGGAGTTCAAAAACATTAGTGCTTGATGAAGACAGAGAAAGTGAACCTTAATGGTTGAAGACCAGTCCCTACACCCAGTCTTTCTTCTCTAGCCTTGTGGAAGGAAGAACATCCAAAGAGAATGTCTGCCATGTAGAATCCAACTTTCACGTGGCAACATCAAAATCCCCCCACTCTGCCTCTTGAAACGGTGATCCAATAAAATATCAGCAAATCTGACCCATTTCTCACATCTTGCTCTTCTATGTGAGCAGATTTGAGGTGGGAGTTAGTGAAGAGAACTGGAAGCTTTCCTTACCCCTTTGCTCTGTAATTAGACTGAGGAAATTTAACAGACAGAAAAAATGAGTTGGAGGACAAAGTGCTTTGCTTCTACTAAAAATCTGTTTTGACTGTTTTTCCAAAACTGTTTATTGCCTTTTTTTCTCTCAACATATGAAAGATAGATGAAATCTGTATCCTGCCAGTCCCATTGAGTAACACAGACACTAGGAATAACAAAAAAGAATTGATATAAGTAAAGGCAAGCAAACAATCAGAAAAACAAAAAATGAATTAAAAATTCTTGTTTAAGCTAATGAGATGTATTGAATGAGGAAGCATAAAGTTTGTTTTGTTTATACTGGGTAAAATTTAATGAATTTAACTCTCAAAATAAATTTCTCAGAATTTAAGCAGCCTGTCGGAATCTCAGAATTTGACCTTTAGAATTAGTGTTCAGGACAGATTTGAGGAGATAATTACTAATGATATGATTTCATTAAGAGAATTGGAAGAAGCTTGGTTTCTCATTAATATTGCAAGGCTTTTTTCTTAGGTTTATAACCCTAAGCAATTGCTTCTAACTTTATATATGCTATGTTCATTTTAGGCTGGAATTAGTAACTTTTCTTTTTCTATGCTCATCATAGCATAGTATTTACCAAATTGCATTTTATAATTATGCCACTGATCTTAGGGAGACATTGAAGGCAAGCTGTGGCCCATTATATATGTTCACCAGGCTCTACTTCCTTTTCTTCCTGGAACACAGTTGAACTATATTTCTCAGCCTTCCTTTCGGTTAGATGGGTCATCTGGGTCTGACCAACAGAATGTGGACCTGGGCGCTTGGTCTAATCTTCAGGTCATTTCTCTCCCCTTACCTACCAGTCAGATATAGAGGATTCTATGGAAACCCTAGGGATGCTGGAATAGGTAGACAGAAGTAGTTGAGGCCTTGAATGATTATGTAGACCAAAGTTCCTCCCACTCCCATAATCCTTTTTAGACAGTGATTTAAGTGAGAAACAAAGTGGAAAGGGGGAAAACAAGAGAAAGTCTTGGGTAAGAGCAGTTCACAAAGTAAGAGTCAAGGGTCTTGTAATGTTAGATTGAGAACTGAATAAAAAAAACATGATTTGAAGTAGTTTACCATTTAAAAACATCAATCACTAAGTATAATATTCTCCAGGTCCATCTATGTTATCTCAAATGGCAAGGGAATTATAGAGGTATAAACTACTTGATACAAAATAAATAATATACAAGGATATAATGTACAGCATAGGGAATATAGCCAATATTTTATAATAACTTTATATGGAGTGTAATCTATAAAAAATGTTAAATCACTATGTTATACACCTGAAACTAATATAATATTGTAAGTCAAAAGTACTTCACCTTAAAAAAACCCCATATAAATTAGGAATAAAAAAAAGAAAGATAATTCAAATAAGAGATGTTTCAAATTGTTATTTTTAAGGAGAGAGACAGAGGGTGAGAAAGAGAGAGTTGAAGGGATGAGCATGATATTTCTGAAACTTTTATTTGAAACCAATTATAATTTGTTTGGAAGGAAGGTACCAGGAGGCAGATGAGCTAGAGCAGAGTGACTGGTTAGGTTTTGCTTTGTAGAATTTAGCATGTAGTCATTTTTGGTGGCAGAGATAAAGCTGTATAATTAGGGTGGTCAAGTAACTTATTATCCAAACTTGTATATTTTGAGAGTAAAACTCTTACTACTTAGTTATCCTGAGAAAATAGGCATAAAATTGTCCCAAGCAAGCAAACAAAACTGGTGAATTAGTCAGGGTTCTCCAGAGAAACAGAAATGATAGAATATATATATATTCAAGAAATCCATAAAAAGTAAAATTAAAATCACCAAATCAATAAATAGTATTTAGTAAGAGTTTATTGTGCCTATAAGAACAGTTTAGGAACTAGGCGGTTTCAAATTGAAAATTGATGTGAAGCTAAGGGGCATGGTGTTACAGGATGGCTTATAAAGAGAAAATGAGGAAGTTGTTTAACTCATGATAATTGGTTTTTACAGTGGAGAGTTCCAAATGATAGGGGATTCGTTAAAAGTGATTATCTTACACCATTTTTTAAGAAAGATGACTTTAGTTTATTTTATGATTATCAGAGGCATTTACAAGAAATAACCAAAGTTAAATTTCACCTGTTTTGCAGAAACTAAAGTAAGTTTTGCTTATGTGGCTAAAATGGTTTTGTCTGCTCAGGGAATTTTCAAGTTCAGTTTCCATTTTGTATTAATTATAACAACATATATTTATATATAGCCATATACATATAGAGAGAGAGCTAGAGAGAGAGATTGAGAGAGAGAGAGAAAGAGAGAGAGAGAGAGAGAGATTGATTTTAAGGAATTGGCTCACATCATTTTAGAGGTTGGCAAGTCCAAAATCTTCAGGGTAGCCCAAAAGGCTGAAGACCCAGTGAAGAATTGATGTTGCAGTTCAAGTTCAAAGGCAATCTGGTGGCAGAAATTTCCTATTTTGGGGAGAGAAGTCTTTTTCTATTAAGACCTTCAACTGGATGAGGCCCACTCACATTATGGAGGGTAATCTCCTTTATGCAGAGTCTTTATATTTAAATATTAATTTCTTCTGCAGTATATCTTCTCAGCAACATCCAGATGTGTTTCACCAAATATCTGGGTACTGTGACCTAGCCAAGTTGACATATAAAATTAACATTACACTTGGATATACAGTCAATCAACATAGAAAGGGTGCAACTAACTGGCAACCCTTTGACTGAATTTGCACTGAAAGCATGATGTGTTTGGCTAAGAGTCTCAAAAGTTTTTTAGCCAACATTTTAAATTGAGAAATTCCATAGACAGACAAAACATATTCACATTTCCAGCTTATCTTAAGCATTGGTACACCTCCCTCCACTGGGTCCTCATTGCCTCACAGCAACAAGTGTCTAGAATTTAGTAGCATCTGCCTCCTTATGATGGAATATGCCCTCATTCCTTCCTCACAGTTCCCACATTGCTTTGTCTCTTACACCCCATCATCCTCACCCACTTACCTGTGTTGCTTGGATTCTGTAGGCATTTATGTTTTGAATCATAGCCATATTACTTGTGTGTGATGAACATGGGTTGAAAAGCCCCCTAATGCTTTGCCCTATAGTTAAACCAAAGATAATAATATTGATGAGATAAGCTTAAACTATTACAGCTGCTTCAGGGAGTAGACCACTACCTTAAATGGGGGCCCATATTCCTAAGAAAGTTTACTTACAATGAGCAACCCACTATGGAGAACACTTAATTTACCTGGGAGCCTTTGACAATAAAAGCAATAAAAGGGAAGTGGTTTTTTTTTTTTTGTCTCTTTGTAGTGTTCATTGTCCAAGGAAAGCTAACATACATGTTTATCTGGCCTACCTTACATAGCATACCTTACATAGAAGTTGTAATGGAATATATGATAGAAGCTCTCAAGATAACTCGTATGGAAAAATAAAAGTGTTGACTAGTTCTCTTTAGGATTGTCATTCAAATTTTTTTTCTTCTAATGGAGACCTTTATAAGAAAGGTGAATGGAAATGCATCTGTGTGTTATAGGGAAAATATGGCTTTTAAGGTTCTGACAGCCTGAAATTTCTTAATAATGAGATTCACAATTGATCTGTGATGCATTCCCTTAGCCATATATGTGAGCAAATATGAACTTATTTCTATGGGCCACTGCTTTCTGTGACCCTGTTCTAAAACCCTTTTAAGAACATTCGTTTGGGTTGGCAGAAAATATATAGTACCTTAGAAATGCATGTAAGAGAATCTGTTCAAACATTAGCAATTCAGTTGAGGTAAATGTACTACTTTCTACCTGTCGAAAGCTTTCAGGGAAGAACGCCTTATATGGGAGGTGTTTCTAAGGTCTAGAGCAGTTGGGCTTCTGTCTTTTTCTGTTCATTAATTTCTGGCCTTTTGGGATTTAGTACAAAATCCATTTCTTAAAAGCTTTCGTTAATTAACTCCCAACTGAGTAGGAGTGCAGCAGTAGTTGGGAACGGTAGTGGAGGCTTCAGGGAAGCCCCATGCCTCTTGGGTATCAGTGGAAGACCCACGGACGTTGAGTTGTGCGAGTAGATCTGTATGATGGCTTTTGTGTGCTCAGCTTAAGAATGAAAGAAGAGAGAGGAGGTGTGTACAGCTTGTCTGGTGAGAGGGTACGATGGTACAGTATCAGTTCCTCAGCTTGACCTCAGGTCTAGGTTTGATTGCTATAACAAAGGAGACATTATTCTCATTTTATGCATGGCACTGGGTTCAGTACAGTAATGACTAAAACCAATAAAAGCAATGTAGAAATTTTGGCATTGGGATGGGTTTCACATTGCATTGGAATATATCAGAGGAAAATACCTGTCAAGGAATGACAGTGGACTTGAGGCCTTATGGCCAATGATGGTGCAAGTCAATTGGTCACAATAAGCTTTGTGAGTCTCTGATCAAGCAGCCATAAATACCTCTTGTTAAATTAATGACTTCCCATGGTAGGTATTTAGATGCTCTGCTTCTGGGCCTGTAAGCCATTTTGGAGTTATCAAAACATGTCCTGCCTCCTTTTCTGTGCCTCAGGCTACTCTGTTGTAAAAGCCTTCCAGAGCAGTCCACAAAAAGACCTGACTAAAAACCTTTGTGTAGGGAATCCTTGGTGTTATCCCTACCAGTTTAACTGGAAAAAAAATCGTCCTTTTTTTTTTTTTTTAATTATGGAAAGTTAGCATATTCATTCATTTATAATACTATTTTTCCTTCTTTTATTTTATTTTATTTTTTTTCAGACAGGTTTCCAATTGCCAGTGAAGTGATGTCATACCCTTTGGATATAATAACCAAGATACAAAATTCAAAGGAAAATATGAAATACAAAAAATTACAGGAGACAAATTTTATAAAAGGTGCAGATGGAGGTTATCAGATAGATTGGAAGATTCAGGCAGATTACTCATCCTTTCTTCTTTCTTGACTTGGGTCTTAAAAACGTGCTATAGAGCCTACTTCCTAGGGCTGCCTTACTGGTATTAAAGTATCAGATGCTGGGCAGCCAATTTTTGCTTTTCCTGAAAGTTGTTTAGATATGTAGTGAAGAGTATAGGTTCATTAACAACTTCATAGTTGTAGCTTAAAGCAAGAAATGATAGAAGTCCATCCTGGTTTTGGAATCTATTTAAACGATTCTTATCTACATCTTATTTTGAGCTCTAAGATTAATATTTTTTCAAAGAGAAGAAAAATTTTTAAAAAGTCAGTTTATCTCTTTATCTTTGGAGATGTTACCTAAGTATACTATGCTTTTAGTAATTTTGGAGGTGGGGCAGTTATGTCAGTGTATTATAGATAATAGCATTTTACATATTGTCAGAGCATTTTTCTGTACATCAAATTCTTTGAATATTAACATTTAAATTAAGGCCTTAAACGTAAACACAGACTTTTCAAGATCCCCTGAGTTAGAAAACTGGATTCTATTGACTATCAATTGGTGTAGACTCTGCTTATCTGTTTATAACTGCACACAGAAAAAATAATTCCACTTGTACATTTAATTTTTCATGGAGACAGTTCTCTGTGTAGGAAAGATGAGCTGAATCAGAAGAGATGAAAACCAATAGGAATATTTTGCTAAGAGATTAAATAAGAAACCTGATTATGGTTGGAAAATACGAATTCATCTCCATAATATTTATATTTCAGACACCTATCTGGGAAAGAGCAAATAGAAAGAACTTTGTATTATGCTGCATTTTTGTGAATTATATCCATTCTAAAAGGGACTTGTACTAGCTACAGGTAGTAATAATAAAACTATAATAATAACGATTTCAATTTTCCAAAGTAGAGATTGAGTTCATATAACCTCATAAAGAAAAGTCCTCCACAGGTATTGTGTGGAAGAAGAGATTAATAACCACTTTTTATGGGTACAAGCAGCATTTAATGCAATTACTATATTCCCAATAGGGCTAGTCCCAAGATTGAGTCCCAGAAAGTTTCCTTTATAGTGGATCTAAATCCCCACTTTATATTTCTGTGCTTTATGCAAAACTAGATCCATCTTCTCTTCTTCCTTGGATCCATGTCGCAGCAACTGACCCCGCTGTCTGTCCACTTGTCTCCTCTTTTCATATCTAACGTCTCCTTTGCCTTAGTTCAGAACCTTATCATTTCTTGTCCAAATTGTTTTCCTCTATTATTTAGTTTCTTTTTTAAAACATTTTTATTGAAGTGTAGCTGATTTATAATGTTAGTTTCAGGTATACAGCAAAGTGATTCAGTTATACATACATATATATATTTTTTTTTCTTTTCAGATTCTTTTCCATTATATAGTAGTACAAGAAGTTGCATATAGTGCCTTGTGCTATACAGTAGGTCCTTGTTGTTTATCTATTTTATATACAGTGACATGTGTCTATCTCCAACCCTTAATTTGTCCCTCCCTGCCCTTTCCCCTTTGGTAACCACAGTTTGTTTTCTATGTCCCTGAGTCTGTAAATAGAAATATAATCTTTTTTTTTAAGATGCCACATATAAGTGATATCATATGATATTTGTCTTTCTCTGTCTGACTTCACTTAATATGATAATCTCTCAGTCCATCCATGTTGCTGCAATGGCATTTCATTCTTTTTTGGTGGCTGAATAATATTCCATTGTGTATGTGTGTGTGTGTGTATGTGTGTGTGTGTGTATGTGTGTATATATATATATATATCTCACATCTTTGGACATTCAAGTTGTTTCCATGTCTTTGCTAATGTAAATACTGCTGCTATGAATATTGGGGTGCATGTGTCTTTTTGAATTACAGTTTTCTCTGGATATATGCTCAGGAGTGGGATTGCTGGATCATATGATTTTATTAATATACCCCTCCCTTGACTGCAACTTGGATACCTTTACAAATTATAAATATGATCATGACATACCTTTAATTCACTTTCTGGTTCATTCATTCAATATTTATTAGGCATCTATTATGTACTATTCTGTGTGCTGGGAACAGAGTTGTGAACAAAGAGGAGTTAAGTTTCATGTTTCAGAATCTTCCTATAAGGGGAGTATAGATGCTAAATATACATAGAAGTAAATAAGTGTAATTATCAGGTACTGCTAAATGCTATATAAAGAAAATAGAATGGGGTAATATGAGGTAGATGTGTCGTGGTTAAATAGGTTGTATTAGATTGGACAGGAGAGGCTCTCTGATGAGATGGCATTTCCATCCACATGAATAAGCCATGCATGTAAAGCTCAAGGGAAGAGCATGTTAGATATAAGAAACAGTAAGGACAAAGGTCCTAAGGCAGGAATGAGAACTGCACTTAAGAAATAGAAGAAAGTTAGTCTGGATGGAGCATTGTGAGCAAGGGAGACGGTAGAAGGGGATGAAGCCAAGATCCAAGCAAAAGGCAGGGGCCAGGACATTTGGCCAAGCCAGTTCCGAGTTTACTCATCTGTCTCTGTTGCTCCCTTGAAGACTCTTTGGCTCCTCACCCAGGGAGATTCCATTGCATTGTTTTGAACATGCTTTTTCCCTCTCTACATGGCCCTCACTTCTTAGTCTCTGGGACTCAACTTTTTGTTGGGTCTTTTCCCTGGTCCCCCATTATGCACTCTTGTGATACCTTGTCTCACAGCACTGAATTACCATGTTATTCACTCATTACTTCCTTCCTTTATTTTTAAATGTATTTTTGGATTTATTATAGAAAGTAGGTTGTGAACTTTTTTATTGAAGTATAGTGGATTTACAATATTATATGTTTCAGTTTACAACCTAGTGATACAAAAATTTTAAAGGTTATATTCCATTTATAGTTATTATAAAATATTGGATTATTCCCTGTGCTGTACAGTATATCCTTGTACCTTATTTATTTTATACGTAGCAGTTTGTACCTCTTAATTTTCTTCCCCTGTCTTGTTTCTCCTCCCTCCTCTCTTTCCAGTGGTCACTACTAGTTTGTGAGTATTATGTTAATTTCACTAGACATAATATCTTCCAAATCTATGTTGTTGTAAATGGCAAAATTCCATTATTTTTTATGCTTGAGTAATATTCCATTGTACACCTATACCATATTTTCTTTATCCATTTATCTGTTGATGGATGCTTAAGTTGTTTCCATATCCTGGCTGTTGTAAATAATGCTATTATATAAACAATGGGGTGCATGTATCTTTTTGAATTAATGTTTTTGTTTTCTTTGGATGTATACCCAGGAGTGGAATTGCTGGATCACATGGTAGTTCTGTTTTTAGTTTTTTGAGGAACAACTAAATGTTTTTCCACAGTGGCTGCACCAACCTTACACTCTCACCAAAAATATACGAGGGTTCCCTTTTCTCCACATCGTCACCAACATTTGTTACCTGTGGTCTTTTTGATGATAACCATTCTGACAGGTGTGAGGTGATATCTCATTATAGTTTTGATTTGTATTTCTCTGATGATTAATGATGTTGAACATCTTTTCATTTACCTGTTGTCCATATGTATGTCTTCTTTGGAAAAATGTTTATTCAGTTCTTCTGCCCATTCTTTAATTGGGTCAACATTTTTTTGATGTTGAGTTGTATAAGCTGTTTATATGTTTTGGATATTAACCCCTTATTGGTCATATCATTTGCAAATATTTTCTTCCATTCAGTAGGTTGTCTTTTCATTTTGCTGATAGTTTTCTTTGCTGTGCAAAAGCTTTTATGTTTTATTAGGTCCCATTTGTTTATGTTTGCTTTTGTTTCCCTTGCCTTTGGAGGCAGATCCAAAAAATCTTGCTATGATTTATGTCAATGAGTGTTCTGTCTATATTTTCTTCTAGAAATTTTATGGTTTCTGTTCCTGCATTTAGTTCTTTAATCCATTTTGAGTTTATTTTTGTATATGATGTGAGAAAATGTTCTAATTTCTTTCTTTTAAATGTAGCAGTCCAGTTTTACTAGCACCATTTATTGAAGAAACTGTCTTTTCTCCATTGTATATTCTTGTCTCCTTTGTCATAGATTAATGAACCATAAGTGTGTGAGTTTATTTCTGGGTCCTCTATTCATAGAACTCCATTGATCTATGTGTTTTCTTTTTTTGGTGCCACTTCCATACTGTTTTGATTACTGTAGCTTTGTAGTATAGTCTGAAGTGAGGGAACGTGATATCTCCAGTCTCAACTTTACCACATTTACTGATGAGCTTTAGAAGTTTTTTGGCAGCATCTTTAGGATTCTCTATGTATAGTATCATGTCATTTGCAAACAGTGAGAGTTTTACTTGTTTCTTTCCAACTTGGATTTCTTTTATTTCTTTTTCTTTTCTGATTTCTGTGATTAGGAATTCCAATGCTATGTTGAATAAAGATGGTGAGAGTGGGCATCCTTGTTTTGTTCCTGATCTTATAGGAAATACTTTCAGCTTTTAACCACTGATATTAGCTGTGGGCTCATCATACATGGCCTTTATTATGTTGAAATATGTTCCCTCTGTTAGGTTGTAAACTTTTTAAAGGCAGAAATCATACCTTAGTTACTCCACAGGGGACAGGTGGGTCCCCTAGCACCTAGCACAGCATCTGGCATTCAGTAAGTATTTGTTGAAATATAAATAAGCAAAAGTTTAAAAGTTGTGGTGCAAATGGCAATGACAAACTGAACTTCAAACTGATGAACATAATTAGTTTGAGCCTAAGGCTTGCGTTCAGTAGGACCAGGAATAAAATATCACCTGCTTCCTTACTGCTATCAGTATAAATCCAAACCTCTTTCTTTTGCAATCAAGGCTCATCAAAATCTAGTCCCAATCACAGTCCCATCTCACAGGATGTTTTCCCCAACCCTTAAAAGTTTCTATCATCAGGAACTGACTTCTGTCCTTTCACAGCACATCTTTTCATTCCATCTGTTCTTCATATCAATCTTTTTGTAATTTATTTCCACACTGTCCTTTTGGGAATCTCCAATTTATCTTTAATAACTAAGTTCCAGTGTCACTCCTGTGAAGACTCCCACGAATTAGTGATGAGATCCTCACATAAAGAGTAAAGAGTTTGCTTTTCTTTCCATTATGTTTAACAGCTGTCTCTATCATTATTATAGCATTTGCTATATCACTCTGCCCATATTATTATAGTGCATTGTAATTATAAGTATGTCTCCCAAACTGGGATCTCTGAAGTCTATAATGGTGGCTTACTGTTTCAGCTCCCGTGTTTAGCCTAGTATCTGTGTATGTTTTCTGCTCAATAAATGTTGGCTGAATGAAACAAATTTGAATATAAACAAGTAGGTAGTTTTGGAATAAGCTTAAATAATTTTTTTAAACCTAGTATCAGTACTTTTCCTGGTAGACCAAAGTGCCCCAAGAGATTACATTTAAAAAAAAAAAATTAGCATGTATGTTTAGGCATATCCAGATATATGCTATCTCCTTTGGTCACTTCAGCATCTCATCACATGATAATGTGCTTTTCCTAAATGGTACATTTTATGCCTAATCTTGATTCAAGGATTTGTTTGCTTTATCATTTTAAGTACTGGGGCAATAATATAAAATTTTCAGTACAAAGTAAATTTACAGATAATTCTGTTCAGCCATACAATACAGAATAATAATATGGAAATTATTAGTTACATAAAATTATTATTAGTTATTAGTAATTATTAGTTACATAAAATCAGATTTTTCTTCTTTGATAATCTGTTTACCACAAAGCATATACTTGTGAATTTTGCAACTACTCTTGCTTTTCTTCACTTTCATGAAGATAGGTGGAGCGTGGTTCCTCTGAATCCGGATTAATCTGGGTAACAATATAATATTAAGAGTTTTAGGACACATTTTCAGACATGTCAAGATGTTAATAGCTCATTAGACATAACTTGCTCAGTTACCTTAAGTAATTGAGTAATTGAGAACTATTTTATTACATGTAGTTGTTTGGGACAATTATCCATGGGTCTTTTGTGTTTCTGTATACCTTGCATGTGAGGCACTGACCACTGTCTGTTCTGCACCATCTTTTCAAAGATGTTTGTATAACATTCAACAATGGAAGATGGGCTAGCATTTCTCTCTACAGCAAAGGTCAAGTATGATTCCTACCCATTATAAAAAATTTGGGTTCTGTAAGCTTATGCTTTCTCTCCTGTAATACAATCTGTTGCAGGCATCATCTGAACCTTTTCCCATTACCCTGTGGACTGACCCCCCAAACTGCCAATACTCTGGCTACTTCTATTTCTATACATAATAAATTATTCTGTGTCTGTTACTCAGGAGTCTCATGTCCTTTACCAGCATCTGTGAAAGCATGTCAGGCTAACTTATTAGTGTTCAAGTGGGTTAAAATTTCAGTCTCAGATCTTTCAGTTTTTGACAGGTGGCTAGTTGGGTCTTTCTGGGCATTTAACTACACTGTATTCCACAGCCTGTCTTTTAGTTTTGTGTGGCTGTGTGATGGAATTCTGGCCAGTGGGTTGTAGGCATATGTACTCTCCTCCAGGACTGGCTCATGAACTACTCTGTATACTCTCTCTTCATCTCTTGGCTAGATACAGAGGATCTAGCTGGGAGCACCAAGGACCGAGAAATTACAGTCACTAGGTGAAGAAGCCTGAATCCTTAAATGACTGTATGAATTAGAGCCCCTAGTGACCCTCACTAGACTGTGATGAAAATATAGTGGGAAAAAAAAAACTTCATTAGATTAGACTTTTCAAATTTGGGGGTAGTTTGTTACAGCAGTAAGGCTTTCTTGATTAATGCACACACTGTGGTCAACTTCATATCTAAAGTCTTTTTAAGCCATTAAAATAAATACAACAGCTATTTAGAAACATTATACTAGTGTGATTTTAATTTTGACCTATCTTTCACAGGGAGTTGCTGATATTTCCCTACCCAATTAAGACACTAATTCCACGTCTCAGTCATGCTGTTCTAATCACTGGCTCTCTTAGTTTTTCCTCTTCTTTTCCCTCATGTCCTCTTTTCTCCATCTCTTTTATCACTTTGCACGTTACTTCAGGGATTATGCATCCCTCTAAACCACTCTGCATCCAATTATTATATAAGTAAGGCTTTCCCACTCAGCCTGCAGAGCACTAAAATCGTACTCTCCCTTCCATCCCACATATTTTTTCTTTTTGCAGTTTCTCCCACATACCTCTACTTTATTGGAGTTGTACACCGTATTTACAGAAAATCAGTGATATTTTTGGTTCTTGTTTGATAGTTGCTGTTTCATATTAAATTATTCCTTGTATCCATTATATTCAGCTCCTTCCTTGCAGAGCATACTCACTGTGTAGCTTTCATTAAACTGATTTTACTTTTATTAAGTTTTCTCCGCATCATATCTTTAGTTAGGTGACAAGATGTATAGCTTAATATACTCATCATTGATTTAATAAATATTTTGAACCATGCCTATATGGTTCTAGGCACCGAAATAGTAAATAAAACCAACAAAAAGCTCTGAAGTCATAGATCTTATACTCTAACAGGGGAAGATACAATAAACAAATAAATAAAAGGTGTAGAAATTCAGAGGATGTTTTTCTTCATAGGAAAATGAAACAAAAAAGGATGAGGGAATACTGTGGTGGTAGGTGGGGGGAATTGGGCTGCAGTTATCAATAAGGTGTTTAGGAAAAGTCTCAGTGAAAGTGGCATTTGACTAAGACTTCCAGGAGGTGAGAGAGTGAGTCAAGCTAATGTCTAAGAGAAGTGTGTTATATGCACAGAGAAGAGCAAATGCAAAGAAGCATTGATTATCTTGACTTTTTCATGGAGCAAGAGAGAGGCTGATGTGACTGAAATAGAAGACAATGATAGGAAATAAGATCCAAGAGATAATGGGGGGCCAGACTGTTTAGGCCTTTTTAGGCTTTACTGTGATTCTGCTGTTTAATGTAAGAGAGTTGGGAAGCCATTGAAAGATAGTATTGACACATTCTGATTTATGTCTGAATAGAACCAATTTGGCTATTTTGATAATAAACCATAGTAACCAGAGATAGAAGTAGAGTGAAAGGTTAGAAGGCTTTTGCAGTAATTCAAGTGTAACTTGGAGAGGGCATCGGAGTGAAGGTGGCAAGAAGCGGTCAGATTTGGAGTATATCTTGAAGGTATCACTTGCAGGATTTGCTGAGAAATTGCCTATAAAGTGTGAGAAAAAGAATTAGGGTGTTAGTATGGCTTTAAAAATTGAGCAATAGAAAGAATAGTGCTACCATCAACTGAAATTTGGAAGATGGCAGGATAGGGATGTAAGAAGCTCAGTTTTGAAAATTTAAATTTGAGATACTCATGAGATAGCTGAATGGACATATCAAGTAACCAGGTGGATATGAATCTGAAGTCCAGGGAAGATATCTTGGCTGAGGAAATGTAAGTTTAGGATTTGTCAGTGCAAAGATAGTACTTAAAGCACGAGGCTAGATGAAGCTGCCAAGTGAACAGGCATAGATAGAGAAGAGAAGGGGACCATCAGAGTCCTGGTACACTCCTACATTCAGAGGTCGGGAAGGTAAGAGAAGATCAGCAAAGGAGGGTATATTAGGGTTCTCCAGAGAATAAAGTCAAGAAGATACAATATTTATGTGCTAATGTAATTGTGGAGGATAAGTCCCACAATCTGCTGTCTGCAAGCAGGAAGGACTGAGGAAAGCTGGTAGTGTAATTCAGAGGCCTGAGAGGCAGGCAGCTGATGGTGTAGATTGCAGTTCAGGTCTGAAATCTGGAGAACCATGGGTACAGCAGGAAAAAAAAGGTACAGGTTCCACCTGAGCAGCCAGGAAGAGAATGAATTCAGTCTTCCTTCTCCTTCCTGTTCTATTCAGGTTCTCAACAGATTAGATGATACCCATCCACATTGGGGAGGGCCATCTGTTTTACTCAACCCACCAATTCAAATGCTAGTATCTTTCAGAAACACCCTCACAGACATACCCAGAAATAATGTTTAACCAAATATCTGAGCATCCCTTAGTCCAGTCAAGTTGACAAATAAAATTAATCATCACAGGGGCTTAGAAATAGAAGCCAGTGTGGTAGGGAAAGCTGATGTTTTCTCAGAAGCCAAGTGAAGAGAGAGTTTGAAAAAAGAGAAGGATATCAACTATGTCAAATGCTGCTGATAAAACCAATAAAATAAGGGCTGAGAATTGACTTTTGGCTTAGTAATGCAAAGGTCACAGGTGAATTTGGAAAATGGTTATAATGAATGGGGGGAGAAAAAAAAATAATGAGTGTGCATAATTTAAGAAGTTTTGCTGCAAAGGAGGATAGAAAAAATAGGGTAATAGTTATAGGAGTGTATGGGGTTATGAATCATTTTTTAAGCAGAGACATTTTACAAAATGAATGCTTAATATAATTCACTAAGGAGGGAAAAGCATGATGAACTAGAGAAGGAAAATTGTTGGAGCAATGTACTTTTGAGTAGATTGGAGCGGTGAGGATCACATGCATGATAAGTAATGGCATAGTTGGAATATGTCATAATAGTAATGCATACCAAGTATAGAGGCAGCACCAAGAGGGAGTGACAGGCTAGCTAGAGGGTGAGGGAAGGCCTCTTAGGGGAGGTTAGTTGACCTGAACTTTGAATGATAAGCAAGAATTTCTCAAGGAGACAATTCTACTGCACACTATTGTATGGAAGAGATATGAGAGAGCACAGCTTATTGAGAGCTGGAAGGGGAAGAGGCTGAAGATCTGGATAGAAGCCAGATTATGATAAACCTTATGTGCAGCATTAATGAGTTTGAATTTTACCCTGTATATCACTAAGAGATTTTAAACAGTAGGATGCTTAATTTTATTTCATTTTGTAAATAACACTCTATTCATACTGTGGAAAATGGATTGTAAGGGAGCAAGTTCAAGTGAGAGATAAGTACTGAATTAGTAGTGTACCAGAGTAGGTGAAGAAGAAGGGTTTGATTTTGTTATTGAAGAGCAAATAAATCTGGTTAAATATAACCAAATAACCAATTAAATAACTAATTAAATATAGAAAGAGGTGGAGAGAAGCAGAATCTAGGGTAACTCCTAAGTTTCTGGTGTGTATGACAATTAAATGTAGAGAATAGAGGTGGAGAGTTTTAGGAGGGAATATGTCTAGCTTAGCTTTGTATATATTGTAAGAGAAGCTTGTGGGATATCAAGGTGGGGTTGGCCATCAAGGCGGGGATGGCTATCGAGACAGCCAAAACTGTGGGTATAAAACTCAGAAGTAGATCTGGCTTGGAAAAATGGATTTGGACATCACTGGTACATTTTTGATAGTTGAGGTTTGGAAATAAGCAAGATAACACAATTAGAGTAGGAGAAGAGAAGAGGGCTAGAAGCTCGAGGTATTGCTAGGATTATACAAGTGGAATAAAATTTGATGATCTAGAAACCAGTATTTGGCACTGCAATTAACTAGAATCCTTTTTTCTTTAGTGAGTGAGAGAAAAATAGTAGATTTTTAGGTGGACTAACATAATCAATCAGCACTTAGCAGTGATTTAAAAATACTAACAACAGTCTGTAATCCACAAATAAGTCCAAATTTGGTTTGTTTTTCCATCCTTGTGGCACAATGAAAAAAAATCTTCCTAGTGAAAAATCTAAAACATTTCAAGATTTCAGTTATCGAAGAATGACGAAATTCATCCAATATAGTCAATTTACAAAAGCAGGATGTTGAACAGAAAATTTTAGAAAGATTATTAAGGGTAATAAGAATATTTTTTCTAGTTAATTTTCAGTTATTCAATCAATTGATCAATCAATTTGTTCTCAGTCTCTAAGGATTTTAGTCAGTGCAGAATTAAGAGTATGTATTTATCTAGGTACAAATAGCTTTTACACGACATTTGGCAAAATTATATTTGTGAAGAATATTATGTTAATTAAGGCACTATGTGTTTCTTTCTCTGAGAAAGTAGTAGAAGAGCACAGTGATTTTCCAGCTGCCTGACAGGCGTGCTGTGGTGGCAGCACCTCTCAGCACTTCACTAGTATCCAAAGGTTAAACAGACTTTAAGAAATAGCATTCATTTTGCACTGTATCACTTTCTAGTATATCACAATTCTTACCAATTTAATGCCATATCCCCAGATTCTTCAAAATGAAAGAAGTGACACATTTCACAGGCAACAAGAAAGCAGAGATTCTGAGAAACCTCTCTCCTGCCTACTCTTCAGTTCCTTTCGCGCTGACAGGTACTCCCTTGGCTCTCTCAGAAGTCAGGATTCGGGCTGCTGTCGAAATGGAAGGAGCCTCAAGATTAGTCCTGACGCTCAGAGCATGAGAATACCTTGTCAGTCACCCCCCCCCTCCTTTTTTTCCTCACAAAATCCACTTTTTTGGAATGAATCTAGTCTTGGCCCACTCTGTACAAATAGGATTTTGCTAGACTTGAAACAACTGATCTTAGAAAACTGGGTTTGTGTGATGCTAGAACAAGAAGGACTTTGTGCATTTATTCCTCTAAGTAACAAGGAAACAAATGTTGAACTAATCCTTCCTTGCATTTTCTTCCTTGGTGTTGGCTCTTCTTTCTTTGCTGTCTGGCCGCAACACCGGCAAGCTGTGAATTTCTTTAGTGGTCTCCCAGGAGACTGCAAATCTATGCAGAGAGGCTTTTCTCCAGGATAGCCTCTTCATCTGAGAAAATAGCAATGTCTCTTTCCTCTAGGGAGAAAGTCACCCCTTCATCCTTCTATTCTTCATCCTACTCGCCTTCTTTATCCCTGTAAATTATTTCTGGCATGCCCCAAGGCAATGCTTCTTGTGGACATATGTGTGATCCAATGTGTATAATAGGACCATGGCCTTTTCGAGCTGGCAGGAGAGTTAGAGATCATGCAGTACAGCTGCCTCATTTTACAGTTGAAGGAACTGAGGTTCTGAGAGCAGGGGATGGGAATTGTCCCGTGGCCTGTTTAGTTGCAGTGTTTGGGTTGAAATCCAGGTTTTCTGATTTTTGGTCCATTGTTGTATATAAAATCCCACCTAAGCAAACCCGTAACTTTACAGGCTGTATGTTCATGCGAAAAGTTTTCTGTAGATGGCTAAAATACTCACTCCCTGAATTTTTTTTAGCATGCATTGCTAAAATTCACAAAATGCCTTTACCTTTTAGAAAGACCCTTAGTGATGGTCAAAATACTCCCTAGGATGGTCAGTTTTCTGTGTCAGTGTAGCCAGGCTACAGTACCCAGTGATTTAACCAAACACTAATCTAGGTGTTTGCCATGAAGGTACTGTTAAGGAATCAAGAACAAATTCATTACTGAAAGCCCAGTTTATAGTTTTTTAGGGAATGAATAATCACCTATTTAGTGACATTCTTCTCTTTCTTCGTGACCTTCCACCTTTGTGACAAAGGGGATGTGCACAGCATCGTACAGCTGTTTCCACCCAGGCCTTTCAGAGGTGCCTTAGCTTTGCTCACGAGCACGTTCTCTCCAGACTAGACATACGGTGATGGGAGGGAAGGCGGTAGGGGAGGCAGTTAGAAGAGACCTCTGTAAGGCTAGATTTAGGAATCAGAGCATATCTCCCTTATCAAGAGATGCCAGATGAGATTTTTGGTAGAAGAACTGTGAAGAGCAAACCATAACTACCAACAATAAAACATCTTAAATATTCCTCTCAGCATGAAAAACACGCATATACATGTAAATTATCAGATACAGATCGCCTTTCTGAACTAACAGAAGACAGACAAGATGAAATGGTTGCCTAAAGAATTGATTATCACTTCATTAGTATTTGGACATAAATTTATGCATTCAGAAATATAATCTGAGAAGGATTTTTTTTTGGAATTTCTCTCCTAAGAAGCTGTTGTTTAGCCATTACATGGAAGACCAGAGACATTGAGTCAAAATGCTAAATTTGGCTTCTCACCTAAAAATTGGCACTAACACCTGTGCTGCACATATTTCAGATCTCTGAAGAAAAAGTTGGAGTAATACATAATAAGACACTGAACCTTAAGAAAGAAAGTATTTCATAACATCATTACTACTACAAAACAGTGAAGTATATTCAAAAGCATTTAATATAAATTAAAATATTCCAAAGTAGAGAATTCCTTTTCCTATTAACTCAAAGGCATATTTCTCTGTCTTCCCCCCCAAATCCCTAGTGTATTTAAAAAAGCTAATGTGATATCCTGGCAGCAAGGGCCAATCCAGGTTTTGTGAGGGCTGAAACATATACAATTTAGGGGCACGTTTTAAGGAAAAGAACATAAAATTTGGCACAAAAGTGAATATTCACTTAGCATTAGAAATCACAACAGATCAAAAAAAGTCCCTAAAGCTAAAAAATATCAGAAACATTATACAATTCAAAAATTAATGGTATGTTTTCAATAATTTATTACCTGACACAACTCTGTAATCATATTTATTAGCTACGCATTTTGGCTGCAAGCTTTTTGATCACCTTTCGTTTGACAACAATTTTGTATTATCAATTTCAGTAAAGATAACAGCCTCTGTATAGCATGGTCGATGGCAATTTCTTTTTTATTATTGACAGTTGGGTTGCAGAGACATGTGACTTCATACAAAGATGTTTTTGCTGTTTGCAGGACTGCTATGGCTAGTACCCAACACAGGGGAGCTAATACATTCTAGTCCTTGTGATTTCCATCAAAATTGTGTAGAGTGTATGTGTAACAATATTTGCTGCATTGTCATGTATATTCCTGACAGAAGAGAAATTTTCATTTTGACTAGGCATCAATGAGAATTGGTCCTTATAATTTTACACATGTGATGATTGGAAGAATTATTTTCAGACTAACTATCTTCTGGCTTTGTACATTTCAAGCCTTATTTTTCCTCCTCTATTATGTACTTCTAATGTCAGAGGTCTCAGGGAATGGCCTTGTCATAATGTTATATGGGCCTTGCATTTCAGGGTCAACTCAGCAGGTCAGATGACACAGTTGTCAGTAGAGGGAGTTCTTGGAAATCATTCCTACAGCAGGACATTTAACAATAACTTCAACATGCAAATCAATAAGAACCATATAAATATAACACAGTAAACCCAAATAAAATGTATCCTTATCTCAGTTTCCTATTAGCTAGATCCCTAAATCATCTGTGGATCTCCATCAAAACAAGGGGAAATGAGTGTGGAAAAGTTGGAGTGGAAAGAGAAAGCAATCTTAACTAATAGTGATTCAAATATCTTACATAGATGGTACAAAACATCTGATCATATGAAGAAATTACTAGTACCCACTCCTTGGAAAGGGCTCACAGAAGTGAGGGTCCTGAAGCTGAAGT
Organism: Camelus bactrianus; assembly: GCF_048773025.1. Classification (NCBI taxonomy): domain Eukaryota; kingdom Metazoa; phylum Chordata; class Mammalia; order Artiodactyla; family Camelidae; genus Camelus; species Camelus bactrianus. The sequence continues at coordinate 74,653,385 of NC_133540.1, forward strand.
GTCCTTGGCTTCGCAGTGACTTTGCATCTCCCTAATGGAACCCCCTACTTCGAAGCAGAAGCACGGGCTTGCCTTTCAGATGCTGCGTCTTCATTACAAAATGACTATACTTGTTTCCTAGGGCCACGACAGCAAGTTTCTACAAACTTTGTGGCTTAAAGCAATAGACATCTATTCTCTCACTTATTTTAGGTGAGAAGTCTGAAATAAAGGTGTTGGCAGGGTCTTGCTCCCTCTGATGGCTGTTGGGGAGAATCTTTCCCTGTCTCTTCCAGCTTCAGGTGGCCCCAGGCATTCTGTGGCTTACATCTGCATAACTCTTATTTCTGCCTCTGTTTTCACATGGTCTCCTCCTTTTTGTGTCTGTCCTTTCTTCTGTCTCTTATAAGGGCACTTGGATAATTTAAGGCTTTACTTGGATAATACAGGATGATATCATCTCAAAGTCCTTAACTGAATTACATCTGCCAATATCCTCTTTCCAAATAAGGTTATATTCATGGGGTTAGGGGTTAAGACATGGACACATCTTTTAAAGGACCACCATTCAACCTACTATATCACCTTAACATATCATTTGGAAACAATCAGAACATGGGTCCTAATTAACTTACATGAAACAGCAAGAACCTCTATTGTTCATACATCATTGTACTATCCTCTGATTTCCTAAAACTTCATATTTATCTATTTTCCACATTTTAAGCCAGGGAGGCTTCTAAAAACAGTTACCCAGTATTTAGTATCCAGTTCTCTAATCATTCAAAGTATAAGCAATCTTTGTTTTTACATCCCAATATGTCATGAATCCAGGGGATATAAGGACAATTGAAACCTAGTGTGTATTAGGAATGATTAATCCAATTACAAAAGCAATAGGTACGTGGCCAGCCAGTGGCTTGTAATGTTGTATGTTTTCATGCGACAGGATGTGGTTCCCCTGTGGAAACAGTTATTAGTAGTAGATGTAAGTGCAGATGTGTTCTCTAATGGATGTTATGGGGTAGTACTATCTGTCTGGTTCCACAGAATCTGTGACTTAAGGCTACACTAAAACAAGTTTATGAGACCTACAGGTGAGCTCTGTGGCAAGATTACAGTCAAATCTAGGGATATATTACCAGGATGTGGACACCCATGAAAAATAACAATTGCAGAATAGTGTTAGGATGTGCTCTGAAACATTCCCTTCTGACATCCTCTGAGCAATTCATCTGCAGCATGTTTTTACTGGACCAATCTCCACAGCCAGGTAGAAAGGGAGAATGAGGAATATGTGTAGGCAGATGCAATAAAGAAGCATTCTTACGATGCTTGGCCTTCATTAACACTGTACTAATTGGCAGCTGTGGATATCTCATTTTGTTAAAGCAATTGTTCATAAAAGTCTCCTAGGTTCTTTAAATTTTTTTTTTAAAAAGATGCTTTGTTAATCTTTGGCAGACTGTTTTCTCCATAATAGCTATGCTTTAAAATGTAAGCATGCTGTGCAATCATTTGTAGGTTCTGTGCACAGTGAACATAATTTGGCTGAAAGATATAGGAATGTTAGAACAGGTGGAATTGTAAAGTAAATTTCTTTCTTTTTTTTTTTTAAGGCTTTGCACCTGTACTTTATTATCTAAAAAATCATCAGGAATACATCAATTTTATTTTGCAATTAGATCACATCCTTACTCCCACTCTTAAGGTTATGTAGAGCTTGAGAGCAAAAACAATGCTTGGGGAGTTTATATTTCATTTATTTATTCACTCATTTTTTCACACATTTATGGAGCTTCTAATACATGCTAGATACTGTGCAGAATTTCATATGGGGCCAAATTTTTTTTAAACAAATTCACAAACCTTGAGTAATAACCCTTTCTGAAGTGGAGAAAGAGAAAATTACAAGTTTCATTTGCCTTTCTTCATTAAATATTTAAGTAGCTACTGTAGGCACTGCTCAGGCTGCAATACCAAGTAAGACAAAATACTTGCTCTTAATCAGTTTACCCTCTGCTTGGGGAGAGAGCACAGCGGTCAATCTGTAAGGTATAGACAGCATGGTAAGTCCAATCTCGGAAGTGTGCACAGGGTGATATGAGAGCACAGAAATAGGCATTAGAATCAGCCTGTAAAAATCAAAGATATCTTCTTGGAGGAGGCATAATTTAAGCCGAATTTTTAAGAATGAATTTGAGTTAGATCCGTAAAGGCGTGGACCCAGAACCGAGGCTGTGGAAGTAAAAGCTAGAGAGGTTTGACAACTCATTACCATGTTGAAAACTCTCAATGTAGGGAATTTCGTAATTAATTTTGTTAGCACTTTCCAATAAAAGTATCATAAGCTTGGCTTGGTAAAGTCCAGGTGTAAGATTTGCTGCTAATAGAAATAATTAAGAGCTTTGAAGATAGAGTAATAAATAGAACAACCTGCTAGGGGATGCAGTTGGAGTATAGATGAGAATTAGCTCTGATAGCTGTATAGTTTATAAACTTCACAATTTCTCCTTATGGTCTGTAGCCAGACAGTGATGTTGGAGTCACCATATGGTGAACTTTCAAAAAGATGCACATATCAATATACATAGCTCAAAAAATTGCCTGCTAAATGGGCGATGTTGGCCACAAAACAAATAGAACAAACTTTCTTAATGGTGTTTCTTCAGGGAAGCAAGTTTTTCTTAGTATCATTTCTGGAAATACATTTGTAGAGGAGAAAGGAGGATCAAATTGTGTTGTGGACCTGAGATTGGAATGTATAAAAAAAAATCCTAACATTGTATGTGAGATGCACGCATATGAGAAAATATAATTGTAGGAAGATCATAACAACATACTGCTATAATACATGGCACAATATAAAGAGGAAATGAAAAAATGACAAAACAAAGCCCAGACAAGTGTAATTATCAGTATACATTTACATCTGAGTGCTCAGTTGGCCAGTGTCTGAGAAGGATGTATAATGACTGCAGTAGAGAAGTTTGGCACACAGGTTCTGCAACTGTCATTTATGACCACTTATTTCACAGGACTATTGGGAGGTGCAATAAATGTAAGAGAAATTTCACCCTGCTATATAGCCCAGCAAAATAAGGTGCTTTAATAGGTTAAGTGAGTCAGTGCTAAATCAATACAAAAAATAGATGATTTGGGTTCATAGGCTGGTCAGCCAAGTTTATTTCCCAGGCATAGATCTCCCTACAAAGAAAGCAATTAATATGCTCACCAAATCAGGACAGTACCTTTATAGGCAAGAGGGAACACTGAAAATCGATTTCTTGTAGATTTTTACAGATCTTATCTGGTACGTACCATTAGCTGCACCTAAGACCAAATACAATTCATACCATGTTTTGTTCAACACCAAGTAATGATGAGCTTCTCATACTTAATTGTAGTAATCATACAATGCTGTAGTAAGGCTGTTGTAAAAGCCCCAGGATCATAAAGGGATACCAGTTCAAATTCTTCAGTCAATATTAGTATAATCTTGGGCTATTAGGATACATCCAATTTTGTACGTCACAGGTTTTAAAGGATTCTGCCCTGCCTTAATTGAGCTGTATTTTAAAATTATCTTCAGACCAATCAAATTGGGACCTGACCTAAAAGCCTCAGTACACACGAAAGGAATGTCTTATACTTGGAAATAATGATCAAATAGCACAGAATCATCTCCTGTCTGTGCCTCTAGGTAGCAGAGGTGACACAGAGCTGGTAACCTTCCGGCAGTCTTAAGGAACAAAAGAGGAGAGGGCATTCTAGGAAGCAGGAAAAGCATGTGCAGAGACCCTGAGTGTGGATGAACTGTAGTGTGTGTGTGGGACAGAGGTGGAGGTGAGGTTGCCCAGGAGGCAGATGATGAATGGGTTGCATGCCCTGTGTAAGTTCAGATTTTATCCTGCAGGTGATGAGATCTTTGAACAATTTTTAGCAGGAGAATGATTATGGTAATTATTTTGGTCCATCAGTGTTTGCTGTCTCTGGAGAGGACCTGGATCAAACCTCAATGAATTTAGCTCTTGCAGGCCTGCGGTTCCATGGTGTAATGGTGAGCACTCTGGACTCTGAATTTAGCTCTTGCAAAACATGGCTAACCATGTACAACAGGGGTTGCATGAAGATCTTAATTCAAATTGTACAAACTTGTATTAAGCTACTTACCAATAAAACACTCACAAATATTTATTTATTCCTCTCAATAATCCTAAAGGGAATAAATATATTGTGACTCCCTTATTACTCATAAGACAATTGAAAATCAAAGTGGTTAATTTCTTGAGTGAGGTCACAGAGTCAGTCAAAGTCATGTTGCAGAGACTGGAATTCTGATCCAGGGAAGCTAGTTTAAGGGTTTAAGTTACTTACAACAGCGTTGTCCTGATTATCTGCGGAAGTTCTCCAAGCCCTCCCACCAAAGCCTTTAGGATGCAGACTGTCCAGCTCTGACGTTATAAGCTACTCCTTATTTTCAGCTGAGGAAAATAGTGTTGCATAAATATTTTCTTTATAGTTTACTTTGTACATTATCAGTGGAGAAAATAAGTATTATTTTAGAAGTTGATCAGACTTTTACACTGGTCAGTAGTAAACTCTCTGCATGCAACAGTAAGAGATTGTTCTGTAAAGAATTTATATGTAAATGTATATGTAGAAGAGCAAATGGCCAAGAGAAACAGAAAAATTTAAAGAGTAAGTTTACATTCCTAGCAAATTTCAAGTGCTTGTAAAGAATATAAAAATGCTTAAAAATAATAAACGTCAACTTCAGAACCTTTGCCCTGGGCTTCTCCCTGAGTATGCTTTTCCCTTGGGTGATTGAATGATTCTCTCCTCTACCTTCTTCAGATGTCTGTTCAAATGGGAAGCCTCTCTTACGTAGAATGGTAGCTTTCCTAACTCTGGCACTTCCTATCTTCCTGCCATGTTTTTTATTTTCTAAAGCATGTATCAATTTTTTCACTATATGATTAGTATTACCTGCAATTTATTATTGTTCATCTCACCTACTAGAGGAGAAACTTAATGAGGGCACAAAAATTTGCTTCTTTTGTTTTCTTATTAATTCCCAGCTTCTAGAAAAGTTCCTAACACATAGTATATGTGAAACCAATATTTGTTGGTCATATGAATGAACAAAAACAGGTACCAGGGGAACCAGATAGCAGGGCTTATTATATAGCAGTAGAAATGAAGGCAGTGCAGACTTGTCATAGGGTAAACACCAGGTCGAAGAAACAAAAGCGAGTCGAGAAACAGACTCAAGCTTGTTTGGAAACTATACAAAAACAGAGTGCCATTGCACATCATTGGAGAAGACAATGGACTGTTCAATGTAAGGTGCTGTGAACATTAAGTTTAAAATCTCTAGTCATCAAAAAGCATCATAAATAAAAGTGAAATGATGAGCCACAAACTCTGTAAAGATAGTTGCAACATATAAACTGACAGAGAATTAGCATCCAGAATATATAATTTTAAAAGTACATACCAAGGAGAGAATGACAATTTATGCCAACAACACTTCACGAAGAAGAAATATGTGAAATGGTGGTTATCCTCATTATCAGCCATGAAGAGGCCCATGGGAGCCACAATAAGATGAAAAAGTCTACAAAATCAAGTCTGACAAAATCACATCAAGTCTGATGTGGAGCACCCCTAATGCTCCATACTGCACTACTGATAGAAATTAGTTCAATATTTTGGAGAAACTTTTGTAATTATTAATAAGATATTGCTTTATATTTATTTATATTAATCTTAAATAAAATGTTGAATACAAAAAGATATACACTGGTTCTTCTCTCCTGTTTAACTCATAGGAGGATTAAATTCTCCTGCTGCGTTAATGCTCAGCATAACTGTGAGTCTTGCATAGATGAATAAAATGTGAATGAAAATGATATGTTTTGTTTACAAGTCAAGTACATGAGTGCTAGTACACACAACTCCTAGTACACACAACTCCATGCACTCTCTTGCTCTGCTCCTGGGACCATGTGAGTGTATGGTGATACAGAGTTACCATACACTCAAGCATTATGAATGCTAAGCCTGTGGCTGAAGGACAGCTCCCCTGGAGCATTACCTGGACAGCAAACTTATGCAAGCAAGTCCTTAACTATTGTGTGTTAAACTACTGAGATTTTACAGCTGTTAGTTGCTGCAGCGTTAACTAGTTTATCTTGACTGATAGCTCCTAAAATACAGGAGCTTATGTCTTTGTAGGTACCCTATGAAAGCTCTTTTATGTACACAGAAGGAGACGTGCATAGTGAAGTTTTAGATAGCAAATATTTCAATAGCAGAAATTTAGAAAGAATCCAAAAATTCATCAATAGAAGAGGAAATTTGTGATATAGACATACAATGGAATGACGTAGTAAAAGTGAATAAATTGGAGTCACATGTATCAATAAGGATGGATTTTTAAAATATAATGTTAACCAAAATAAGCAAGTTGAGAATACATATAGCAGTACCTATACTATGTGTATATAAACAATTGTATCATGTAAACACATGCAAAACAAGACTACATATTACTTAGGAACAGATATTTCAATAAAATAAATACATAAAGATGCTAAAAATCAAATTCAAGAGAGTAACTATCTGGAAAGGACAAAAATGTGATTGAGGATGGGTTCACCATAGGCTTCAATTGTAGTGAGAGTATTTTAATTTCTTAGTGCTGACTTCAGTTGCAGGGTATATAGGGAACTCTACTATTCTTTATAACTTTTGCACATCTTAATATTCTTGCTAATAAAAATACTAACCATTTATATAAATACAAGATATGTAAGCAACTGTGGACTATCTTTTACAATCAGCTCTGTACTATGGACTGATTTTTTTTTTTAATGAAGAAACTTTAAGAGATCATCAATAAATGAGAGGTCCAAATATATTTAAAAATATTCATTGGAAAATTTATATGAAAAGCACTCCTAAATTCTGTTGATTAGCAGTATATGGACATGGACATATGAATCAAGAAAGTTTGTGAGACTTTTAAGAGAATAAAAGGCATCAATTTGCATTTGAATATGTGGATGCAATCCATATGTATTAATCAGGGTAGGCTAGCTGATACAAAAAATAACCTTCCAGTTTGAGATTTGCAAATGTTAGCTACTATATATAAAAACAGATTAAAAAAAAAACAAGTTTCCTCTGTATAGCACAGGGAACTATATTCAATGTCTTGTAATAACCTTTAATGAAAAAGAATATATGTATGTATGAGTGACTGGGATATTGTGCTGTACACCAGAAACTGACATATTGTAACTGACTGTATTTCAAAAAAAAATAACCTCCCAAATTTCTGGCTCAACTCAATAGAAATGCATTTCTTACTAACATAGCATTCAATTTGGGTGTATGGCAAATAGATTTCTATGAAGTAATTCAGAGACCAAAGCCTCTTCCATCTTGTGGTTCCGGCTCTGCTATGTTTTCCTGAGTCCTATTCTATCAGACAGAAGGATGGAGAAAGCATTGAGGGTCACACAGGGAAATTTTAGTGATCAGTCCTGAAGTGATATGATTGAAGTGATATACTTTCATTATATTCTGATATCCCAATATTAGAAAAATAGTCACATCTGACTTTAAAGGAGGCCTAAAATGTAGTGTAAGAGGAGAATGAAGTGAGTTTGGTAAATGCATAGCCAACCTTAGTCACACTATATTTAATATAAATGGTGAAATTGGATTATAAACAAATGGCTGAATTCTGATAATCAGTGATGGATCATCCAACAAGCAGAATTAGTATGAGCTAGAACACTAGTCAGAGCCAATAAAGGTATTCTTTGAAAGAATTAGATGCTTGATATTGCAAATAAACTATCAAATATATCATCATGGGAAAAGCAACTTTATATTCTTTATACGTATTTTATGTACAGGATGGTTTGCTTTTTAATACCTTGAGGATGCACCGTCAGTTATCCTTTTAGAGCTTAAAGCCTCTGAAGAAATGCACCTCTACCTTAAACCTTTCTGAGCTAGATACTTAGGAGGAGGAAACACTAACCAGCTGTGGGATGGAGGGCTGCAGTAGGGCATCCAGCATATTTAGGAGAGAGACAGCAGAATGAGCAGAATGATCGCAGAGAATTTTGCACTTGGTATTATGAAATTTAGGTCAAGTCTTAGTGCTGACTTCACTAGTCATGGAATTGTAAGGAAGTAATTTAATCTATCTGTATAAAATTTACTCCATGATACAATGAAGGTACAGAACTAAATATTTTCTAAGTCTCTTTCCAGTGTTAAAGACTCTGTCTGTCTAAGTTAGTCATTCTAACTGTAATCTTTCCCACATTACAAACAGCAATTCAACAAAATGTGGTTCTTTCTGAGCAAAGCCAATGAACAGCTGACAGGTCAAATGGGCAGATAAAACTTTAAAAGCTTTGTTCATGGTTGCCTCAGTTACCCTTTTTTTAGGGCATTCAGTGAAGAAAGGACAGTAATTTTTCAGTTGTATCTGCACGTAACTATAGTAGCACATTTCAGAATTTCTGGAATCTTTTTCTATTTCACATTCCTTAACCTTTTTTTTGTGATTTCTTTTTTTCAGTAACAGTGTAGTATCACCATATATATTTTTTTTCCTTCTGATTCCTCCCACTTGAGTGTAAGGTCAAAGAAGGCAGACATTTTTGCCTATTTGTTTTTAATGTTGTACTTCCAATACCTTGAACAGTACCTAGAACATAGCACAATATTCACTAAATATTTACTGAGGGAGCAAATATATTATGAAGTCATGGAGACTTCATAATCATGAGCAGAGTTTCCAAGGAGGCAAAGATGAACACTTTTGCAGTTTGGATATGAAGATCTTTTTGAGAACAGCAGACTTAGTGTTGCATTGTATTTCTAACTCACTGGAAGTAAATCACGACTGGGAAGGACAAATCTGTTGGGGAGCAATTTTTCCTAAGTTTGAAACCTTTTAAACCTCTAAAATTAAAAAAAAAAGTCATAAAAGATGGCAAACATTGCAAGAAATTCTTTCAATAGGGACTATTCTAACAATATTTAAATAGGAGAGTAACAGAGTTTTAAGTTTCAGGCAGAATTTTCACGAGGATTCTAATTTAATTCAAAAGTAGCAAATACAAACAATTCTTAATCTGCTCAGTATAAAGCAAGATAACAATACACACAAATCTCCATGTCCCCTACCTCAAATCAGCATCTAATTATCAATGTTTATATATTATTCCAAGTTCTCATTCAGATAACTCTAGACCACTGTTTAATCATGATAGATTATGAAAGCAGCATCATTTGTGGTGCAGGCTATGATCTGCTATGATTCCTCTCCAAAATTATTATGATGAATCACACTTGTCATTGATTTTTGAATGAGACAAATCCAAAACTAATTTGCTATCTGCAATCCAGATGTAATTGGCTATGTATCATAAATCTTCCATGAAAATATTCTTCAGTTCCATTTCTGTTGACAAACAAAAGTGTTTTTTCATAGTTCACTCCTCAAGAAAAGCAATAGAGTATAATTAGAAGGGAAGGGAGAAAGTGCATAGTTGACTTGAATATAAAAAACAGAAAATGCCTTGACCAAATTGGCTGCATAAATGAATCTCTTATCAAAATCATTGGAAATTGCATCTCTCCATTTTTGGTCCAGGGCCTCACTACCCTAATACAGCCATAAAATATTTCATCTTCATGCTAAATTGTGGAAATTAAACAGTGCTTATAGAGTGCTCTAGAATTTGAAAATTACACTTATTTATGTTGAAATAGGAGAAAGTTCAGTTAAAAAGTATTGAGGGGGGCAGATGTAGAATTCATTATTACACTATAGTGAACATAAAAATTTAAACAATTTTTGTTTTATTCCCTGGAGAGAGTCTTGAATATTAATTAACTATGGCACAAATAAGACATAGAATATAGTTTCCAATTCCACAGAATCCAGAAAGCTTTGTACCAGGGCATACCAACTACAGCGCTGACTCTGGGGTGTGTGTGTGTGTGTGTGATCTTTGAAAAAGTTATCCTCATTTGAAATGGGAAGTAGTTGAGAAATTCTGCATGAGTATAAACCTATCATTCCTATTCTTAAAAAATGACTTAAAGTTTTTTTCCTCAATAGTAGGTCTTCCTATGTATGAAGCATAGCACTCTTCATTGTGCAGATTTCCAGCATCAGTATAATACATCTTTTCCAAACATATGAAGAAGGCATTTTGGCCAAAGCTCAGAAAGTGTAAATAGACCCCTTCTCAAAAGAAAACAAAATATTCTCTGAGATGAAACGTGTCTAATCACAAATCTCATTTCTTTTCTCCATAAACATTCCTTTGTGCTATTATTCATCTAATCCTTACTTTTAAATTAACCTCATATAATAACGTCATTAATAATACTTAGCACTTCTATAGTGCCTTCCATCTTCAAAGGACTGAACAAATGTTAAATAATTCATGCACATTTAAAGAAGTCAGCAAAAATATAGAACTCCCAAATTCTTATGAGATGAGCAAAAATAGTTCATTATTAATTTTTGGATGATGTGATTTGTTTAATCCATTTTCTTAAAGTATTTTTTACCTTGTCGTATAAGAGGAATAATGTTCACAGTGAGGAAGTATATGAGCCTATAACTAGCTTTTACAGATGATTAAATGCTGAGGTTGAAGCCGAGGCTTTTGATAACTGCTAGAGCCATTTATGACCTCATATAGTACTCCACTGTGGAACATTAGGTCTTAAATAACATCAGCCATGTGCTTTTACTGAAAAAAGGAGAAAGAAAAATAAAATCCCCTTTCAGATGAAGACAAAATACATGTAGAGAACCCTATGGAAATATCATAATGAGTGAAATACATGAGTAAAATTGTATTTAGTGAAGGTTCTGTAATAGATTTGGGAACCAGGGTTTCATTTGACACCTGTCTGAGTAGCCTTTGGATAGAAGTCTTATGAAGGGATATTTCTTTTATCTACAGGCATAAAAAGTGCATTGGGGTTATAATAGCTCTGGCATTAGTCACTGCTATACAGAGGACTCAAACCTCCACACAAAGTGACTTGACACTTACAGTGTTCACTTGCTTACATTGAACATGGTCTCTCTTAGTGGACAATTTGTGAAAAATCACATCTAATAATACTATTGGATTGACAATGTCATGCCTAAGATTTACATAGTGGGAGCCATTTGGTGTACAGATGTGCCCAGAGAGGTACCAGGGTTTAAGAGTACAAACTTGGAACAAGTAGTATATAAGCCATACAGATATAGTGCACAGTATAATGAATATAGATAATAATATTATAATATAGCTATGTAATGTGATAAATAGTACACCAGCAGTCATATTATAATGTATAAATATATCAAAATAACATGCTATATACCTTAAACTTATACAATATCATATGTTATATTTATTCAATAAAAAGAAAAAAAAACCCTAAAGAAAACCATTTGAAAAACCATCTACATTGCTTTAGAATGTATCTAACAGAATGTAAAGAGTATTGCTCTTAGGTTGACACTTTAAAATATGTTCATTGGGTGTCAAAAATTGTAATCATAAGGGGAGGAGGGTACAAATGCAGGGTTGATAAAATGCATTTAAATTAAGCAATCAGCAACTAAAAACAATCAGGTATATTTTTGGATTGCTATTTACCTCCTGGTAACCACAAACCAAAAGTCTGTAATAGACACACACACCCAAAAGTGAAAGAAATCCAAACATAACACTAAGGATAGTCATCAAATGACCAGACTAATTACCAGTAATGAAATTGAATCAGAAAAATAATTAAAAAAAAACCAAACTCCCAACAAACAGAAGTCCAGGACCAGATGCAGAAAAAGCTTTTGACAAAATTCAGCATCCATTTAAGCTAAAAACTCTCCAGAAATTGGGCATTGAGGGAACATACCCCACCATAATAAACACCACATATGACAAGCTCATAACTAACATCATACTCAACAGTGAAAAACTGAAAGCATTTCCTCTAAGATCAAGAACAAGACAAGGATGCCCACTCTTACTACTTTTATTCAACATAGCGTTGGAAGTGCTAGCCACTGGTAGAAGAGGCCATGTCCTGGCACAGCTGACCACATGTTCTGATGTGTCCCAAGGCTGGTGCCAGTCCACTGGTGGGCAGGGCCAGGTCCTGGGGCAGCTGGCTGTGGGATCTAGGGGTCCCTGGACTGGTTCTGGACCATTGGTGGGTGGGTAAGCCCCTAGTGCTAATAGGCTAGAGAGAGAATTTTAGCACCAGTGTCCTCATGATAGAGCAAGCTCACAAAAATGTTTACTGCTAGTATCTATGTCCCCAGGAGGAGACTCAGTTGCCTCCTGTCTCTCCCAGAGGCTCTGCAAGATCGGCTAGTGGATCTGGACCAGGCTTCTTTAAAATTAATGCCTCTGTGCTAGGAGTCATAGTATGTGAGGTTTTTGCTCAGGCCCTTTAAGAATGGAGTCTGTTTTATATAGCCCTCTGGAACTCCCACATGCAAGCCTTGCTAGCCTTCAAAGCCAGACATTCTGGGAGCTCATCTTCCTGGTGCAGGACCCCTGAGCTGGGGAGCCTAGTGTGTTAATTCAATCTCTCACTCCTTCTCGAGAACCTGTGTAATTGTGATTATCTTCCCATTTGTGTGTCGCCTACCTGGGGGTATAGGTCTTGACTACATCGTGTCTTTTGCCCTCCCACCCATCTTGGTGTGACCCCTTCTTTATATCTTTAGTTGTGTAAAATCTTTTCTGCTAGTCTTCAGGTTATCTCAAAGACAGCTGCTCTGTATATAGTTGTAATTTTGGTGTGCCCATGGGAGGAGGTGAGTTCAGGGTCTTCTATTCTACCATCTTGGCCTCAATATTTGTCTCTTGTTTTTAAATAAGAATTTTCCTACAGTAAAATTTTAAGGATGTAAATTTGATTTCACAGGCCGATGTGCAAAAACTATTGGTGTTCTAGTTAACAGTAACTTTATTTTACAGGTAATTTGTTGGGTGGCTCCGCCTAACAGTGCAAGGGGCAATTTCGTACAGATGCTCACCACTTCTCTGTATCTCAGTAGGATGCGGTTGTGACATGTGTACATGTATATATTTCCCCATGAATATTAAGTTTCTGCTTTTCAAACGCATACCCAATAAGCATAGTGTATGGGCAGAATTTGGTCATGTAGAAAGTTAATTAACCCCTTATGTGTCTTCCTGATGTAACAATGGAGTACAGTATAACCTGAGAGTGGCATTCATTTTTACCTTTTAATAGACGTTGTTTGGTATTTGCTGTGTGGAATCAGTTTATTGTTTTGCCACAAAATCTTGTAACAATAATCTAGAACTTCCTCGGCCTTTAGCAATAAGCTTTTATTAAATTTATTTAATTTAACCTCTGAGGTGGTTGGCAGGTGGCTTTGCTAATTTTGATGGGATTCAGTTTCATTTTCAGGGTGTTTCAGGCTATTAAATGATTTGGAAAAACTTCAGCTGGAATGGCTGAGTCTGCTTGGCTTTGCTTCACATGTTTACATCTTCCTGCAGACTGGCCTACACATGTCCTTCTCATGTTTACAGAAGAGGGCTATAGCAAGGGCAAGTACAGTTGTACTAGACCATTCCAGGTTTCTGTTTGCATCATGTTTGCTAACAACTCATTGGCCAAGGCATGAGACATGAAAAAACCCAAGTGAAGGGAATTATATCAATCCCCCTTCCACCTACCCTGGGGAGATTTGAAAAGTTATATGGGAGAATATGTAGATACAGGGAGAGAAAATAATTGGGTCCATTAATTAAGTTAGTATGGTCTTTACTTATAGTTACAATTATTTAATCAACCTTTAATATATAACATTTGCTCAACACTATTCCACCCAGACCCTCAAATATCTTGCAGTCACAGCATCAGTCTCACATGGTCCAAAACCTCATCCAGGTTTGGATGTGGTTCCTCTCGATTTGGAGAACTATAAAATAAAAAGGCAGATTATCTGCCTCCAAACACTCAAACTTTGTGGCTTACTATATCTTAAAAAAACCTGGACTTTAAGGCCAGGGACTATAATTATATGAAGGTTTGTTCACTAATATGTCTGGTGATAGATGCAAGTCAGGATCTTAGCTGGATCTACCAAGTGTAATATCTTCACATGGTCCTCCCATATTATGAACTTAGCTTACTCACAATGTAGTGGTAGGGTCCCACCAGAAGTATTACAGAGACCATTTTTAAGATATGGATGGAATACTGCTTGCAGCAAATCTGCTGATTATGCCTAGGTGTTAACTCATTATCACATGATTTAGCATGGTCTTATCTGGAGCAACTGGGAAACCTCAGTTTATTCCTTATGTCTCCTATCCTTTATTAGGCTAGACCAGGTATCTCCTTTCATGACAGTATTAGAGAGCAAGTGTGAAAATGAACCCAATTGTATAAACCCATTTTAATCTTTTCTTTGCATCATATTTGTTAATATATCATTAACCAAAAGCAATACATGGCTGAACCCATCGGTGGAAATTATGTCTACTCCCGTGTCCATGGGAGGAGATTGCAAGGTTGTATAGCAAAACATGTAGATACAAGAAGGGGCAAAGCATTGGGGTCGTCTACTAATCTACCAATTTTAAATCTTCTGACTCCAAAAAACAAAACAAAACAAAACAAAACAAAAAAACAAACTTCTGACTCCAAACTTCTAATTCTTATGCACAAGACTGATAAACATTGTTAGTTACCTTAGATTATATTCTATTGGAATTGTGTTAAGTTTTTCACTTCAGATTTCACAGTGCTTACAACTTATTTTGTGCTTCTAAAAATACTAATCAAATACCAAGCAAAAATTTTCTCTTTGAGGAAAGTACCTTTTATTTTCTTGGTTAACAGGTGTGGAAACCTCAGTAGATGGTTTAAGACACTTGCTAAATTTCCTTCCCTTCAGGGACAAAAAGTTAATGGTTTTCAGATTAGTTCTATTTGTCAGTTAGAACACTTGTTTCTACAATTAAACCATACTAAATAGCAGAAAGTTTATTTCAGTTGAGGGTAGTTGTCTCATGTCTTTTACACAAATATTTTATTTTATTCTATATTAAGTGCTTGAATGAAATTTTTCCTAATGACAGATTGAGACTGTATTTTTCCAAAACCATAAACAGGAGTAAATATATTTCCACAAGCATAACGCATGATTGCATATGCTTTGATCATTCAGGATTTTCTTGCAGAATAAACTACATTGTCATGGGTAACCATTAGGGGAAGTATAGATGACTAGAATGATAATCATTAGTTGTTACCAAAGCTTTCATATAAGAAACCACACCCCTGACATAAAAGTCCACTTTATTTTCTTTAAACATATTGTAGTTGAAATTTATGGGAACCTTTTAGCCTTCTGTGGTCCTTTATTTCCCAAAGTAGTCACTAAAGGAAAATTAACTAATATCTGAGGACAGGAATGTAATATTTTTGTGACTTTCAACCCCAAGAGCAAAACCCATTAGTAGCTATAGATTTTTCTCTGCAGCAGTGAGCTAGTGTATTATCAATTTATATTAGTCTAACACTGTATATCAGAATGGTAAGTCTTGCTGGGTCTGTGCTTCTGTTTCCTGTGAGAGCTTGTACTAGGCTGTGCATTAAGTCTAAAAGATAAGACACAAGCTTGAGTCTCAATAATTATAAAAAAATCCTTTGTGTCTGACCTCAGTCACCTTCTTAACAATCCCTGAGCAATAAACATTTATTTTAATCAATAGCTTTCCTCTGGATGAAACAACTTAATTATTAAAACTTCTGATACTTTAAACAAATTAACACTAATAATAGGCAATGTGTTTACCTAATGTTTTCAGCTCTTCTTTTTTTCTTTCTTTTCTTCTCTCTCTCTCTCTCTCTTTTTTCTGTTCTTTTTCTTCTTTCTCGACCTTTCTTTTTCTGGTGCTCTCTCTTATTTTTCTCTTTGTTGCATTTTCAAGAACTAGTTTTCTTTGGAGTATGGTGATTTTTAGGTACTGAGAAATATTCCCTTGACCAACTTTTTATAAAAATATGTTGGACCAGTGGCTCAGAGAAAAATATGAAAATGTCATTATTCAGAGTATGTTTTCATACTGGAGTTCTTCCTATTTTAAATTATCAACAATTCTGTTATTCTTAGCAATATGACATTTACATATTAGACCTATAATGATCGTTATGACAGTCATTGCATGAACTACTTTTCCTGAACTCATAGTAGTGAAATAGGTAAAATCTTTCCATCAAAGTCTTTGTTCTTATCAAATTTCCTACCATTGAATTTTTTTTTTATCTTTTCCATTGTCCAAGTGTGTGATTTTTGGAACATTCTTGTGTATTATTATATTGCTTTGACTAAGTTTCCCCTATTGATGCATTTCTTTAATGAATTCTTAAACCTAAAAGCATACACACACATACAAAATTACATAAAATACTGTCAAGTATCTCTTGAGTGGAAAAAGGAGGAGGGTGGAGGAAAGAGGGTGCTAGTTTTTCATCTTTTCTAGTCTCCATTCTATCTGCTGATTGTGGATATAATATAAAAGCTTGCTCTGGCACAGCATGGGGAGTTGTGGTATCCCTTTTTTATTAATGCTGCATGAGCACTGGAAAATGATAAATATGTCTTTGCTGAGTACCATGACAACCATCAGACCTTTAAGGATACATATTATTCATTTTAATTACTTGTTAAAAACTTGCTAACATACATAGGAAAATATGGATTTCATCTTTCCTTGGTCTTTTGGGCTAAAAACCTTGTTTCTTTTAATGTTTTCTGAATAGTTTATGATTTCAGAAGGCAGATGCTTCAAAATGATTGAGGGTTAAATGATGAAAATAAAGGATTATTACTTCTCATCTTGCTGGGATCTGAAATCGTCACTGAGTGCTTGGCTTGTTCTATGTTTCTGTTTACATTCCTGGGAGGAAGGACTTTGTATTAGTCCGGGTTTTTTCAGATAAATGAACTAATATTTATCATAAGGAATTGACTCACACGATTATGGAGCTTGAGAAGTCCAGACCCAGGAGAATTGATGGAATAGTTCCAGTCTGAGTTTTAAGGTCTGAGAACCAGGAGAGCTGACAGCGTAAGTTCCAGTCCGAGTCCAAGCTCTAAAGCAGAAAAAAGCCCAATGTTTCTGCTGGAAGACAGTCAGGCAGAGAGAAAAAAATTCTTTCTTACCAAGCCTTTTATTCTATTCAGGCCTTCAGTGGATTGAATTAGACCATGTTGATGAGGGCAATATGCTTTACTCAGTCTATGGGTTCAAATGTTAATCTCATCCAAAAACACTCTCACAGACACACCCAGAATAATAGCTAACGAAAAACATGAGCACCTCACAGCATAGTGAAGTTGACACATAAAATTAACCATCACGGATTTATTCTACAGTGGTCACTGGGTATATATTTTTTTGCAAATGGAATATGAATAACATTAGAAAAGATAAGAGAGAATCAAAACTACACTGATTTCTGTTTATTAAAGGACTTTAGACATCTGTCGTTCTGATTTTTTTCACCAGTTTCATGTGCACCAAAGGCCAAGAAGAACTGTACTTTCTTATGAAAGTAGTTGAGAGAGAAATCAGTGTGCTGTGTACAATGCAGTATTTTCAGCTTTTTATCCAATGTCATGTTCCCGACACAACTGAATCAGATATCCATTTCTCCACTTAGCCTCCATAGAAATACAGATCACCATGGTACCTAGTAACTTCAGACAGTCCATAGATAACTGTAGACACATCAGGAGGTAATGGAAGCTGTTTCTATGATTATTAAATTAGAGTCCCCAGTGGTTAATCTTTTTGCCAAACTATTGGTGTAAAAATAGTATCAGGGAAGAGATAATGGCAGGAGTTACTACTCTAACAAGCAACAATATGAAGCTGCTTCTCCAAATAATAACTTACATTTACTTAAACATTTACTTATGTCATATATTCAACACAGATTAATGAAACACTGGCTAGATTCAAAACACTGCAAAGTCCTGCAGGGGAGCATAAAAGATAAATAAAATATTCTGTCTTAGGATTTAGTAGAACTATAAGAAAAAATTAGCAAGAGGGTTGAAAAATTAAATATTAGGGCATCCTATCCAGTGTGAAGAATGAGATGATGGAGGTTTGAGTAATTCTTGGAAGTCTAGGCAGGCAGTCCAAAAATGTCTGAAAATGGCAGTAGGGCTTGAGTCATAGTTATTTGAATGAGGAAAATATGTCCAGTATCTGACTGGGACTAAAGAAAGCAAAGAGAACAATGAAGAAATAGACCAATTACCAGAAGTAGAATTTCAGAATAGAACTGTATTTAGAAGAATTGAGGCACCTAATGTGAGAAATCAGACCTTTAGAATAAGGGCAGAGCCCATTCAGCAGAAATACAGAACTTTGTTGGGGTCTCATTAATAACAAGGGCAACATCATGCTTAGTTAAAAATGCTGTTGGTGTGAAGGTCCTTAGAGAGCACCCATTTTCGTTCATCTTTGGTCTCAGGATCTGAATACTCTGAGCTTTCAGGTACTTACTTCGTCTCAACTATGGAAAAGAGGAGAAATGTAAAATTAAGTTACAGCATAGGTCTTAACAGAAGTCAGGGGTCCCAGCCTCAAGAAGCCAAACTCCCATATACCATCACAGATCTGCTTTGGTGGTAGACAAGAGGGAGCACAGGCTCTATACTTGAATGAGCTGGGATTAGCACTTTTTGTTACTAAATGGGTAATGAGCAAATCATTTAAGCTTCTCATCATTAGTTTTCTTATATTGTAGTGTACGTAGGTTTGATCAGTTGCATTGATGCCCTTAATTTTTCACTCTTCCCATTGTGGACAGGACATTCTGCCTTACTTCTTGACTCTGGAAATAGCCATGTGATTTTATTTCACCAATGAGATAGTATTACCAAACATGATGCAAATACAGTGTCCCAGGTATCTATTGCTGTACTAAAAACCACCCCCAAACATAATGTCTTGAAACAAAAATCATTTTATTTCTGTGGGTCAGCAATATGGGGTTGGCTGAGCTGGGTGGTTTTCTGCTGGTCTTTTCTGTGGTGGCTTGCTCAGATGCATTCATCTGGTGGCTTGATTTAGGGGCTGGCTTACTTACGAGTTCTCACCTGAGGTGACTGATCTCTGTACCATGTCGTCTTACCATCCTCCAGTAAGCTGTATAGAGAGTTTCTTCACATGGTAACCTGACTTTCCAAGCAGGAAAAAATAGAAGCTGCAAAGCCTCTTGGAGCCTAGGCTCAGAAGTTGAGCAACGTCACATTGACACATTCTGACAGTCAAAGCACGTCACAAGACCATCCCAGATTCAAGAGTTAAGTAAATAAACACATTGCAAAAAGGCATTGTGTAAAGCGAAGGGAAGAATCATTGTGGCCTTCTTTGTAAACAACTGAACATGCAAAGGCATGAAAAGCACTTGCATTTGGGGCTTGCTACCTCTATCAAATCCTTCAGCTATATTTCTGGAGGATGAGATATATGGAACAGAGTTACACCACTCATCATCCCTCCTATGCCAGGCTAGACTTCAGTCAGCTGATCCCCAGATATGAGTGAACCCAGTCAAGACCGACTAGTTGACACACAGTTGACTACAGATGCATGAGTGAACCCATTTAAAACCCCAGAATCACCCAGTTCACCCAAAGACTCATGAGCAATAATAAATAGTTATTTTAAGCCACTGAGTTTTCTGTTGTTTTGTTATACAACATTATAGTGCTAGATTCTCAGAGGAGTTTTTGTGTATGTATAGGGGTATGTATGTGCCTGCATGTGTATATGTAACAGACAAGGGATCTTATCTGTTGTGATTAAGAATCAGCATAGTGCCTGGCATACAAGATGGTCAGTAAATACAGTTGACCCTTGAACAACATGGGTTTGAACTGCATAGGTCTACTTACATGTGAATTATTTTCAATAATTACACTGGAAAAAATTTTGGAGATTAGAAACAATTTGAAATAAACTTTCAGACAAACCATGTAGCCTAGAAATAACAACAAAATTAAGAAAAAATTAGGTATGTCATGAATGCATAAAATATACCTAGATACTAGTCTACCTTTACATAAGCATAAGATGTGTGATATTATTAAATTAATAATGCATTAATTTTCTTACTGTTCTATCATCAAAAGTATGTGGGTTTTTTTTTAAGTAACAGTATTTCTAATACTGTAGTATGAATATGACATGGTATTCCATAAAAATTTTATAACAATCCATTAGTGTACAGGCTAGGCAACTATGAAGCTATCGTACTGATTACACTAGGCTACTGTAAAGCAATCAGATTGCTACTTTGTTGTCAATGCATGAATCGTTATACCTGTAAATAAATATAAATTTATTTTTCAAATTGACTTTTCATTTTTGATGTCTAGTATTAGTAATATGTATTACAGTATTTTGCATTATATAAGGCAACATTGATGTAGGTACTGACAGAAAATTCATCTTGTAAACAGAGCATGTAAACTTAGGTTATTGATAAATACAGCATACTACTATAAATGTATTTTTTCTGCCTTATGATTTTGCAATAATATGTTTTTTCTCTAGCTTACAGTACTGTAACAATGCACTATATAATGCAAAGAATGTGTTACACATACAAGGTATGTTGTTAATTGACCATTTATGTGATTGGTAAGGATTTTGGTGAACAGTAGTCTACTAGGACTTAAAGGTTTGGGGAAATCAAAAGTTATACTCAAATTTTTGACCACGAGGGCAGGGAAGTTGATGCCCCTAATCCTATGTTGTTTAAGGGTCACATGTGGTCACTGAATGGGTAGATTTAGATGCTAATAAATATTAGCAGCGAGGTCTCAAAGTTGTATTGAAGAGTCTATGTCAGTAGAATGTCATGTAAATCCTAACTCTGGATGATTGTAGATACATTTCTTTTTCTCAAAAACTTGAGTTTTCTTTTGTGAATATATTGAGCTAAGACTGATTACTTTTATTGCACAGCATAAGTCAATGGTTTTCTCTGGAGAAGCCAGAAAAGCAGTGCCCTTTAAGAAGCTTCTCTAACCTAGAGCAAATCTACTGAACATCATCTAAGCTCTATTTTAAATGATCAGGGAAAAAAAAAAAAAAAGGATCAAAGAGTGATCAGCTTATTTTAATCACTTTTCTGACTAATGCATAAATCTTTGTTTGGTTACTACTATATTTTAGAGTAAGATATTTTTTCTCTGGAAACTATATGTCCAGACAAGTAAAATTTTACAAAATGAGTAGACTATAACAAGCACCCTCTTTTGTGAGAGACTACTCCCAATGGCACATAAAGAGTCAGAATTTGCTTTTGGTGGACTGACTTCTCTCTAGTTGCTGTATTGCAAACAATTTGTCTAGAAGGCAATCTTTAAGACTAAGTGGGCACAATTTTACCGTATTTTAATGCATTATATGTTTAGGGTTTAGGTTATTGTTTTTCAAATCTTTTATGTTTTCCATACTTAATTTGAAAAAAAAGAGAAAAGGAAAGAAAGAAAGCAGAAAGAAAGAAAAGAAAAAAATTTATAAGCTAAAAAATCTAAATGTAAAATAATTGATTGGTCTCATCGTGAAGCTCTGTGGTTGTTTTGATCCTGTTGTTGTAATGGTTGGTGTTTGCTCACAATGCTGCACATTTGTGAAGAGAGAGAAATCAGAAAGAAAAGAAAGAAGGAAGGAAGGACAGGAGGAAAGAATGAAGGGAAGGAGAAAGGGAGGGAAGCAGAGAGAGAAAAAGGAGAAAGCGAAAGAGAAAACACCATCTCCAGCTCTCCAGCAAGGCATTCAATCACCTCTGAATGGTATTTCAAATATTTTTTTCTTCCTTTCTTTTCCTTTCCTTCTTCTTTCCTTCCTTCTTTATTTCTTTGTTTCTTTGTTTCTTTGATTGTTTCTTTCTTTCTTTCCTTCCTTTTTTTTTTTTTTTCTTCTTTTTGGTACAGTATAATAGTAATGCAACTATTAGCCTTGTGTAATTTTGCAGAAGTAAACCTTTGGGCAGGAGAAGAGAAGTAGATGACTGGCTTGAGGCATTAAAGAGTGAATAGGCCTTAGTGACTAAAATCTAGGTATTCTTGATGCCAAGATATGTTGTCAGATGACAAGAGCTTAATCTCTCTTGTGAGGGTAACAAATGGATTGGTGGATCAACAGTTATTGATAGTTTAGGCATACAGCCAGATTCCCAGAACAGCAGGAAATTTATTTCTAGTAAGACCTGCATCATAAATAGGCAATGTTGCTGTTATCGTTATTACTAATAAGTGACAGAAATAGAAAAACATGTTTTCAAAAAGTCTAACTAAAACAGAATGGCATTCTCATTAGCAAAATATTAGCTTCTCAGGTTTGTTGTTGCTGATTGATGAGAGAAGAAATGAGGCAGGAAATTGGGAGGAGTTGATTCTTAACCTGTTCACATTACTGACTAGTCAGTTAACTGACCTTGGGCAAGTGCCCCAACCCCTCTGAACTTCAGATTTTTAAATCTGAACTACTTCTCCTAATAATACTGCATTGACAAAAGTTCTGTGGAAAGTAGTATACAGGGTAAGATTTCATTTTTGCCGCCTTGCCGGCAGTAATAATTGGACTTTAGAAACAAGAAAGAAAGTGCATACTTATGAAGTCCCATATAAAGGTATATATATATTTTTTAGTTGCTGTTCATTGGATTCTTCAAATTAAATTGTTTTTAATATAAATAATGATATTAATTTTATCACTCATCATGGTTCCTTATATTGCATTCTCAATATCAGAAGGTTTTCTTCAAAGTTTAGAATCATTCCTGGATATTAACAGAACAAAAATTGAGTATCTGCTCTGTGGAGTGGGCTATTCTAAAAAGAATGCTACATTCTAATTAATTAATTGCATTATTGTTTGTTGAGCACAAATTGACACTGTGCAGGGAACTTTTCACATGTAATATTGATATTTTTACAGTAATTATGCAAGGCTACAATACTATTATTATTATTAATTTACAGATAAAATGACCTTGTGTATACAGAATTTTTAACTGACTTGCCCAATATCCTAAAGGAGCTAGACATGTCTTCCAGTTATGTCAGACTGTTTCCAATATACAGCTTGTACCTATAAGGAACATAGAATCTAGCAAGAGAGAAAAATACAAATGTAACTGTTATAATAATTTAAGAGAGAGAGTGATAAATACCATAAAATCAAAACAGAAAAAAAATGTGAAGAGATATTGACAATAATAGAGATTGCCTCTACTTATAAGGATTTTGAAAGAGCTAATATTTGGGAAGGATCCTGAAAGGAGTTTGGAATATTAAAATGCAGAAATAGAAATCCATTTTAACTAGCAGAAACTTGATGACAAGTCTATGAAGATAGAAATAAGGTGTATTTGGGTAATTCTGAATGTTCATTTCCTTTTTGTGTTTTTAAACACATGACCTCAGTTCTGGCTTAGGTGGGGTTTCAGATACCTGGAGTGAGACTTGTTGTCATGAAATGAAAAGTGGAGAACCGAGGCAAGTTTTAACTTTGAATGTGCAAAAAAATGATTTTGCAGCAAAGGCAGTATCTTTTGAAAACAATTGGAATTTCCAGATTCATTTATCACCCATTGAACACCTCAAGAACTAGAAGGATTTAAATCAAGTTTTTTCCATAAGGTAGTGAAGATGATCTTTCTCCTAGAGTAGCCAGACTATAAGATTTACTCTTATAGAGGATGAAACATTTGATATGGAGGAAGAAAAATAAAATCTTTCATGCTAATTTGGTGGGCATCTGAAGAAAGAGAAAAGGGAAGGCAGACATGTTTTAGTAAGTAAAATAGCACTGATTAGGGGTGAATGGGGCTTTTTCCAATGGTCCTCATTGAGCTCTTGGGAAAGAGCATTCCTTGCAGACTATCCTGTACTAATCTGCTACATAGCCAATTGTGATGCCCTGGGTTCTCGAATGCCATATACCAAACAAGATGTTGCCAAGGTGCTTCCTGGTAAGTTTCCAGAGGGAAAATTGTAGCAGGGGCAAAGTGACTCATTTGTAGGTTTTTCTAACCAGGGAACCAAGTTCATATGAGTCATAGTAAGATCTCAGAGGAGTTTAAAGTACTGGGAGGGTCAGAGATGAGGTTTAATTAGCCAGAGTGTACCACCAAGCTCTACTAGTTCAAGACCAGATTATGAGCTGTATCAGTATTGGGTGCCATCAGGTGAACTAAGGTCCTGGAGACTAGGAAAGCCTAACAATTCTGAGTCAGTCTCTAACATGAAGTTGCTTAAGCCGTATCTCTCTTTCCATATACTCAGAAGCTACCGTGAAAAGGACCTGAGAAGGGGCATGGAAGACTGAGGCATCTGAGAGACCTAGCACTTTTTCCTGAGAGTCTGAATTTAATCCAAAGAAAATCTGTAACAGTTACTTATTTTCCACGTTACAATAGGTTCAGGTTTAGGAGAAAGACTACATTTGTGGTAGACAGAAGTAAAGAAGTTGCATTTTCTCTGTGAATCTGAGTTATATGAGTTCAGTTTGTAATCCTACTACACTAAAATGTGAAGGAGCCATTATTCTCATTTTTGGATCAGAAAATAAGATTTGGAATAGCTATAATTTGACCAAAGTACAGAACAAGAAGAGGATGAGGCAAGACTTGAGTTGGATATTCTGATTCCCTAAGTCTTGCTTTTATCATAAAACCATGAAATAATAGGAAATAGCAAATAACCTTGTTTGGATGGACTACAAGAAGCATGGCTAGGAATTAAAAATGTAATTTCCTATCTTGGCCAAACCATGAAATAGTGTTCTTAGGAATTATGAGAACCAAGAAGATGTTTTTGAAACCCAAACCAACTTAGATCTGGGTGATAATCATAGGAAAACAGTGAAGGGTGTGTACACCTATTCTACAGTATTATATACCTATTATATCATGGTACATATTCCATAGGTGATACATAATGACAATAATATTAAAGTGTAAAATAAGTAATGTTCAACTTATTACTCTTTCTCACGATGACTAATTGGATCAGTGAACCATTTAAAATATTTTTCCCCAATGACCATTTGTTTCTGGTGCTATAAGTATTTATCATAATTTTACATATTCCAAAGACTGTTAAGAATGAGGATATTAGTTCCTGTACTAGGGATGGAGTCTAGATGCAAGTAGGGTAAGTTATTGGGATAATTTATCTAAATCTATTGTTAATATGTCAATTTTTTAGAAGTATTTTCTTAAGAATATCAGTAGGTTATGCCTAAAAATTGCACATTTTTACTGATTTTATTCATAGCATAAAGAAATTTAAACTATAGGATTATTTTCCTGTATTTAAAATTAGTATCTGAGACATTTTGATTAATTTTCATAAATAGAACACTCATTTTAGGCATGGAAAAGGGGAAATGAACTTACCACATTCTAAACCAGCATTATTTGTGGATAAATAGGCCTATTTTGGATTTTCACACAGTTCCTCCCTCTTTATGTTCTTCACCCTCGATTCACCCTCAGTTTACTCATGTAAACTTTTGAATTGTAATAGTGATAAACGTATTTTCAGTATACCTTTTTGAGTTCAATGAAGGCACTAGTTGATAAGGTGTGATAATTTTAATAGCTATTGTATATAAAAAGAGATGGAAAGTTGCAAAGTCTTAGGGAATGAGTTTTGGTTTATTTGCATATGAATAGAAATGTTTTATTTGAAAGAACGTTTAACAGGAGTCCCTAAAGATGGGAAAGGGAAGAAAAGGAAAAGCGAATATCCCAGAATATTTGAGCCTTTCTGGTTCTGGAGAAATAAAGGGCCCAGTGTGCCTAGGTAATGGCTGACATTTTAATAAGTTTATTTAAAGACAGTTTATTTAAAGGCCTTTATTTTTCTTTCTGACTGTATCTATAATTTCATAGTAAGACAAGGAAGGAGAAATATTCTTAGTAAACACTTGACATTTACTAAGACTACATCAACAAATGTTTAATGACTATTTTTGTGAACTTTTTATACATGATGTAGCATAAATTACTTGAGACCTAGAACAGTACCTGGAAAATAGAAGACACGTAATGAATATTTACTTAATGACTATTTCATAAGGGCTATTGCATTTGCATTGATAGGTAGAGATTGGCAATGCAGTATTACGAATCATAGGGTTAAGTCAGGCTCAATCTCTAAGTGACTTGATACTCAAATTCATGTCTCAGTAAGTTTAAAAATTACCACATCTCAGAGTCCCTAATAGCCTCTAAAGTATAATTGTAACTATGAGGATTAGACTTTTCATAAACCCATCACTATGATGTACTTTAAGAAGATAAGTGGATGAAACAGAATAGTTTTTTGTTTTGTTTTGTTTTTAAAGCTATGGATTTTGGAATCCCAGAGATCTGAATTTGAATGCCACTTATGTGACTTAGCTATATTATTTAACCTGTTTAAATATCCAGTTTATCATCTGTAAAGGAGAAATAATAACATATCCTTTAAAAATGGTCGTGAGAATTAAATGAAATAACCCACATATATCATCGGAACTCAGTAAATGTCAGTTCTGGTCTATCATCTGTTAATCAAATCTGCCACATCGTAAAGCTGCAAATAGTTGCATTTCTATACACGTATATACATTCAAGTAAACCACCACTCAGTTCAAAGTATATATTTGCACCACCCGGTATGTACCTTCATGCTTGCTCTCAGTTGGTATACACTATAGGATAACTGTGATTTTAATCTCTAGCATCATAGATTAGCTTTTCCTACTTTGAACTTCACATTAATTAAACATAATATATGTGTTTGTTTCCGGCTTCTTTAATTCAATCTTACAGGTGTGAGATATATCCTTGCTTTTGTCTGTAGCAACAGTTCATTTTTTTCCCATTGCTTTGACAGTTTTCATTTGTTCATTCTACTATTGTTGGGCATTTGGATTGTTTCCAGCTTTTGATTTTGTACATAACACTGCCATGAACATTCATAAGTTTTGTATATGTCATTCCACTGTCAAAAGCACTCATTTCTTCTTGAGCTATATTTAAATCTGCAGTTATAGGATGTGTGTTTATATGTGTGTGATTATAACAGGTACTGTCAAACTGGTTTCCAAAGTATATGTACCAATTTACAGCCCCATCAGAAATGTATTAGTATTCCTTGATATCAGTCAGTGCTGGTATTGTGAATAAAATTAAAAATATATTTCTATGTGAAAATATAGCCATTCCTGTGGGGATGTTATGTGAAAATATAGCCATTCCTGTGGGGATGTTATGTCTCATTGTGATTTCAGTTTACATTTCTGTGATGACTAATGATGCTGAATATCTTCTCATATGCTTATTTTCCATTTACCTTTCATTCTGAGTGATGTTTCCTTTCAAGTTTTGGTCACTTAAAAAATTAGATTGTAGGATTCTGAGTTTAAGTCTTTTGCTGTACCTAAATAGTGGGAATATCTTTTCTCAGTCTGTAGCTTGCCATTTCATTCTCTTGTTGTATTTTTGATGACAGAATTTTTTAATTCAACATTTTTTCTTTTATAGTTAGTGGTTTTGCAGCCTGTTCAAGAAATTATGCCTATCTATGGTCAAAAAGATTTTTTTTTTAATCTTTTCATCTAGAAGCTTTTTGTTTTATTTTTCTCATTTAGGATTATGATCTGTCTCAAATTACTTTTGCATATGGTGTGAGGTAAGGGTCAATTTTATTTTTTCCTTTGTGGCTATTTACTGGACCAGCACAATTATTCAAAAGACTGCTCTTTCAGTCTGAATTGCAGGAGTATTTTGTTGTAAATCACGTGAACATGTATGTGTAGGTCTATTTCTGGATTTTATATTCTGTTCCATTACTTTCTTTGTGAACACAATTTTATTATAATTTTGTTCATATTTGGTATCAGTTGCAGTATTTGTGATTTTATATTCTTCAATGAAATAAGACAAACATTTATAATTTTGGAACCATTGGGTAGTAAAATTATTCTTTCTCTTAAATGCATGAGTTGTTTGCTGTCAAGCCCTACTTAATTTTCTATACATAATCACAAATTCAGAATCAAAAGGTATTTTTCTACATTGGTTTCAAGTGTTAATTTATCAATATTCATTTTTATAGGATTTGAATTTCTAGTTCAATCTATAATGTGTTATTTGTTTATCCATTCATGCATTCATGTTTGAGGACATGCTGCTTTGTTTTCAGCACTAGTTAGTGCTGGGATGACCCACTTATCAGTTCAGATACTGCATATGACATGCATATGCATATGCTATTGGTTTGGACTGAGTAGAACCAGAATCTAAGAGGGGTGAACAAAACAGGTAAAGGTAGGAATGGGTAGATTGAGGAATGGGGAATGGAATTTGGGGGTAGGGTCTATGGTCCACAGTAGAAACTAAAATTTGCATTATGAGTAATTCCTGGCCATAGAAACACTAAAAAATAATATCTATGGGTTTTGATTCTTAGGAATTTTTTTAAGAAAGACCTCTTGATACATACTGACTGACTTTAATGTTCCAATATTCCATTTAAAATAAATTATTAACTACGTATTATTTAGACAGAAGATTTTTCTTTTAGAGCATGTCTGAATCTGATGTACTCTCACAGAAAAAATAATAATAAAGCTACTCAAAATACTATTAAAAATGTATTGCAAGTAAGAGCTGTGTTTTCTTTTCCCATTTTTAAAAAAAGAAAATACACGTTATTTGATGATGGATTCAGTTTGCTTTGAGTAGTCTTTTATCATACATTTCAAAAGGGAGTTTTCTTTGAAGCACATCTTTGCTGATACATAAAAACACAAGTTGGCTAAAGCCGACAAGTTTGCTATAGTGACTTGTTCTGGAATATAGGAAGAAATAGGAGCCTTTCTCAATTTCAACGAACAGCTACCAAAATCTGCCTCCTATTTTTTACTATAGTGTTGAACATTACACTTTTTCCTCCTGAGGTAGCATTAAAATCGATCATTTTCTTATTAAATTCACAGAGTATGTTTCAACAGTATTGCATTTAGCCTCCAAAGAGCAAAACTGGGAGGGAGGCTAAATGTGAATCATAAAACTCTTGTTTATCAATAAAAACATTGAGTAGATGGCAAAGGCAATGGCAAAGGCCAATAAGAGTTGACATGTGGTGGTCATTGATTCTATATAATATTCTGAAGGTTTCTTTTTCACATTCTTCTTTCCAAAGAAAGTAAAAGAAAAAAAAAACAGACAGGATTTCAGTTAGTATTTTGAATAAGTTGCATAGGTACTTAAAGGACAAAACTCAACAATAGCTTAGTCTTCATAAAATAGGTCATTACCACTGTTCTAAAATAGCATAGTAATAAACAACAACAACAACAACAAAATCTATCAGCTAGCCAACTAACTAGCTGATAGCTGTTACCTTGGTTTAAAAAGTCTGATAGGTTTTTAAAGATATAAATGAGACGATTCCTTGTTATTTATTTCAGTGTACCAGATTTTGTTAACTTTGTAATTATGTCATTTTCACCAGTTCATCCTACTTCAGCATATTGCAGGAAGATTTTTAATGCAATTAGTTTGGTTTGAATATAGCAACTAGAGCATAATACTGAGAATATTGCTACCCTTAAATCTTCTGTTCTCAGGGAATATATCTTCTCCTTCCAAATCTTTTAGCTCTCCCATCACTGCTGGTCAAACAAACATATTTCACAGTAGTGTCTGGTGGAATCTAGATTTTAAAAAAAAGAGATAGTTTACTGTAAATATGTATTTACATGCAATATAATGTGTATGTGCAGTCAAACTGTAATAATTCTACATAATAAAACTAAAAAAGGGAAAAATGACTCTCTAAATTGAAAAAAAACCAGAAGATAATTCAAATATTAAATAAATCTATTATATAGCACCTTAAAAAAAAGTTTCTATTCCTGGACAAGTAAATTTTAATCTGCATTAGGGGATCACAAAAGACATTTATCAACCATAAATTTGGTCAGAATGCTAGTAGAATACAGAAGGCACAAAGTGTTAACTGATGTGAATTAAAGGAAAGGACTAATTATGGAGACATAGGCAGAATTAAGAGAAACAAAAAGTGATGGTGAAGCATTCGGTGACCCTCAACAATGGAAAGCCATGACTACTCCGAAGCCTTCTGGGATAAGGATAGCAAGTGATACCCATCAGAGCCCAGTAATGGCTGTGGCTGTGGGAGATGGGCTGCCCAATAGTAGTAGACACACATAGGGGAACACAGCCACTGTCAAAATCATGGGTTGAGAGGAGCTGATATGTGGAAGAAATCAGTACCTAATAACTTTGTCCTCTTACTCCTTTTCTCCTGGTAGTACCTCCTATTAATTGAAACCAACAAGGTGCCAGAAGATGAGATACCAAGTGATACGGTTCTGAGCTAAAGATCAGGGCAAATAATAGATCCAGAAGTGTAAAAGCAAATGCAGACTATTCAGCACAGTTCATCCTCCCCACCCCCCCAATTAGCAATCATTCCCATTCTTCATTTAGATACACAAATCTGAGATGCAAGGGAAAAAAGGATCCTCAAACATAGAGGAAACATAAAGTCTTATTAATTACATTATCACCTTTGGAATATGTCAACGTAGCAAGAATTTCATCAGGAACTTTAATTGGTAATGTTACTGAAGAGCATCAGTGCCCTTTGTATAGAGTGTCAATATCAGGAATGAATGGAAAGGAGAAACATAATGATTAATATAAAACATAGCTGATGATAGTGTCCACTTCTGTAACAAATTATAATGCTTAGGTTATAAGGCTTGTTGGAATTATAGCTTCATTCTTTGATCACTAGTTTTATGTTCCCTTTATTTCCAGCCAACATCAGTTGGTGGTTTTTTCTTGTTGGCATGACCCAAATCTTCACTCCTATAGAACCCAAGTCTCTAGTGGCCCTAACTAGATTATATTGCCCCAATTTCCCATTGGCAATTAGTGAAAGAATGGCTGTATTAACAGATGCCACAGCGAGTTGCCTGGATTTCAAAATTCTCTTTGTCCCACTAGCTGAAAGCAATCAAATATCTCCTTGGTAATTGAATTAGTTAATCAAACCAGTACTCAGGCCTCTTTCTTTGCCAGTTAGTTCATCAAAATGAGGAGCCCAATATAGCCTGAGGTCAGTCTCAGTTTCTATTTCAGTGGAATCATGACTGTATACTTTCCTGGTGGAAGCATCACTTTTCCAATCCCACTGAGGTTGCTTCTAGTGCACTATTGGCTGTAATAGTAAGAAGATCTATTCCCACATCTACTCCAGTTTCCCAGACCCAAGCATTCTATCTACAGAGGAGATGGAACTGTTTATTGTCTACTAGCTTAAAGCACATTCCACATCATGTAAAGAGCATTACAAACAAATAGGGTTTCTTCACTTACCAAGTGCCTTTCTTGAGCCTTTGGTGACTAATTCATCACTTTATCCACCAGTTTATCTCTGGGGAATGTGATAAGACTAGAGAACATGTTCAGAGGGGCACATTGCTATATTTCTTTCACTGTAAAATATGTCCCCTCAGCAAAAGTGATTTTTTTTTTAGGATACTAAAGTGATGAATAAGGTATTTAGTTGGTCCTTGCATAGCAATATCGGTAGAGTTTTGCAGACAAAAGAAAATCTATTTTTGGAATCTGAGTATATTCCCATGAGAACAGCCTTTGTGATAAAATGGTTCTAAAGGATTCAGCTTTCATCTGTTAAATAGATAGCTCCACTGGAAATGGTCATATTGGGGGCCTAGCATTTGCTTCTGCTGTTGGCATCTTGGATACTCAGCATTCCTTGTGACCAGATCAGTCTTACTGAAGGGAAGTCTATGTTGTCTATGCTATTGAGCCTGCACATAGCCTCCATCCCTGCCACTATGGCCACTTTGTAAATGGGCCCATTAAACAAGCAATTTAGCGGCCAAGGATAGAAGCTGACTTATATCTGCACAATAGGTAATTTTTTTTCACTTGATTGGTGAGTGCCTTCACTTCACTGGAGAGAATTTATGTGGCCCATGAATATTTTCACACTCTGTGCTCATTCTGAAATGTTTAGTCACAATCCTGTCTTCTAGATTCCCTTGTCACTTGTTTTCCAATCTTGTTTTTTTTTTTTCCCAAAACATGTCCAACAACTAACCTTTTATCTGCTGACTATGGATTAATGTAGATTTTACATCAGGTCATCCACCTTTCCTTCCAGCTCTCCACAGAAAGTGGAGATATACTGACCCAGATATACTGACCCAAAATCCTCACCCCAATTTTCAGGGTTTTACTTCTTTCTAACTAGTGTCTTTAAAGTTAGCACGAGAGATCTGAAGTAATTGTACATATAACTGGCACTGCATCTCTATAGCCCTTACAATCAGGCTTTGGTTCTGATCCACAGTCATTCTGCACTCCAGGTATGTGAGAAAAGCTTCATAGTGGTTTTCTGTACTTTAAAAAAGAATTTCAGACTTTGAGTTAATTTGTGTGTGTGTTTGTCTGTCAGTCAGAAATGGCAAACATATTCCAATTTTTTACATCAACTATGTCAACATAACAGCTAAATGACACAGAAAATTGATCTCCCAAAGCCTCTTTGCATTGCACTCCATCTCTTGCCACCTGTGACAATTTGAGTAACCTTGTTGCCACTGCAACCATGAAGTGCCAGTGTCCTGATGCCCCCTAGCAGAGAGATTATCTGTGTGCTCATCAAATATGTGAGACATCAAACCTGAAATTCAGATTTTAGAGTTTATTTCCTGGCATATTCCTGGAAAATTCTTGTATCAGGCTCTGGAAAGAAATTGTTGACATATTCAAGGACTTCATTAGCAAAGTATAAAGTTGACATTATTTACAAAGTGAGGTCAGGGTTAAGGGCAACAACAAGAAAGGATAAAGCCCCCTGGAATTAGCAACAATTATTATGGAACAGTTACCAAGAACTAGCTGTTATCAAGCCTAGTTTTAAGGGGAAAAGTAGGGAGCAATGTTTGGGGAACTTATTGAGAGGAGACAGTAGACTGATTGATGACCAAGTGGAGAGGATTCTAGCCATTATTAACACTGCAGGCCAATAGTGAGAAGCTACTGGGCTCTCTCTTGATTCCTGCTCGCGTTCCAGTGCCTCATATTGGTTGAACGCAACTGGAAAACAAAGGGGAAAGGATACTGACTGATGCAGTCTGCAAAGTTCAGCAACCAAGGCACAGAAAAGGGTGGGGACTTCATTCATCTGGAAGATTAGATAGAGAAAATGCAGCATAAAGCCCAGATTAATTATGTTTTTGACTAATAAATGGATTCTTTTGGATTGGCATATTTTTGTTTTATTCTTTTAGCCACAAATCTACACATTTTTTTTGATTAAACTAAAACTTCCTCATTTGAGGTTGAGAGACACAGAAAAGTGTGCTGATTTACTGCTAGTCACTGGAATATAGGCAACATGAGGGTGGGGGATTCTCTGCTCCAGTCCTGCATTAGTTTGCTCAGGTAACAAAGTACCACAAACTGGGTTGCTTAAATAACAGAAATGTATTGTATCACAGTTCTGGAGATCACAAGTCTGAGATCAAAGTGTTAACAGGGTTGGCTCCTTCTGAGGGCTGTGAAGGAGAATCTGTTCCACGCCTCTCCTCTTCCGTGGTGGTTAGCTGGAACTCTTTGGTGTTCTTGGCTTGTATAAGCATTGCCCCAGTCTCTGCTTTCAGTTTTACAAAGTGTTCTCCATTTGTGTGTGTCCAAATTTCTCCTTTTTATAAGGATACCAGTTATATTGAATTAGGGGCCCACTCTACTCCAGAATGACTTCATCATAAATAATTGCTTCTATAATAACTATTTCCAAATAAAGTTACATTCTGAGGTACTGAGGGTTAGGACTTTAACAAATGAATTTTGACGGGAACACAGTTCAACCCATAACAAATCATAGTATCTAATACAATCTATGGCCCCTAGTAGATATCCAATAAATATCTTCAGATAAATATATGAGTAGTAGAAGAATAGATGAGAACCCATTTATCTATTTTTTAAATTCTGGGGGTGTTAAATCTTATGCTCTATCCATTAAACTACATCTGATTGTCCTGAAAACTATTAATTTAAGGAACTTGAGCTTGTATCAGACAGGTTCTTCTATTTTCCCCTAATGATTAATTAGTGATATGAGAACTGTGTACTGTATTGGGTAATAAATCCTTCTACTCAAGTTCTACCTCTGGCAGTGTCCATTCAGCCAGTTTCAGAGACAGAAATTTCTCACCCCCATAAATGTCATTCTGACCTCTGAATGATCAGTTTACTTCCTGCATCATGAGATTTGATTAAAAAATTATTGCTTGTGCTAGTTACCTGTAAGTACTTTTGAGGCTCATAAAATAATCCAATCACTTTCAAATCTAATTTCAATATTTATCCCAGTGATAACCTGTGCATAAGAACAATTAAGGTAATTTTTGCCAACACCCTCTGAGTCATTTATCCAAGTTAATTTCATTTGCTGTCCTGCTGCCTGTGCTGCTACCTTCTACATTTAAATCTATCTTTACTTTCTAAAATTCACAAGCAGCCTTTTCTTTTCCAACATCTAAAATTCAAAGGAAGCCTTTCTTATTCCAATAAATACTCTCCAATATTTTTGAACATGGAAACAAAGATTCTGGTATTTTCAGTTTCCCTATCTAATTTTCTCCTCTGCCAAATCCTGAATAGCAATAATGAGTTTATAAAGCTTTTCTGCAGGAGTCCATCCATAGTTCCTTACAATGCCATGCTGTGTAACAGACCCGTGGAGTTAGAACCCAATTCTTGAGCTAGGAATTTAGATATTCAATAAGATAAGGTTACATATCATTATGTTAAGCAAGTATTAAATTTTTTTTTGTAATTTTTTAGCTGTTATTTGTTCCTTTCATCTTCACTACAACTTTATTACAAACTTCATTTAACACATAGGGAAATTTTTAGAGAGATTAATTAATCTGCTGGCAGACATGGCTCAGTAGTGGTGGCAGAATTAGATTTAGAACTACAGCTGTCTGCCTTCAGAGCCCACCGTCACTTATGTCATCACCTACTATTTAAGAGCAATTCAACACAGTAGCAGGCTTGACCTTTCTCTAACTATATCTGCTTTTTTTTTTGCCTTGAACTCTCTTTGTCCAGATAAGTAGATAACTCCTATTTATCCTTTGGGTTTCTGCATTGACATCAATTATGCAGTGATAACTTCCCTGCTCACACTTGGTGGAATTTATTTCACTCTCAGTTCCCTGTTTAATGTATGTCTTCCTTATGAGGTGGTAAACTCTGTTAGGGCAGGGATTGTCTCTGACTTTTTAACCACCATATCTTCAGCACAAA
Source organism: Camelus bactrianus (assembly GCF_048773025.1). NCBI lineage: Eukaryota > Metazoa > Chordata > Mammalia > Artiodactyla > Camelidae > Camelus > Camelus bactrianus. The sequence goes on from NC_133540.1 coordinate 74,688,887, forward strand.
GTATAGTTCTTGACTGTGCTCCATGTATGTTCTTAGATACACAGATGAATAACAACACATACATCACTATGTTTGTTTTGCACAGGGCCTAGAGCACAAAGATACAGTCCTGCAAGTAGTACACTCAATAAATCCCAAGAAAAACTTAGACAGAACAGTTAAGATTTGTAAAGAAAGCACCCCTTTCTTCTCAAATATTCTGAAAATTGATACAGGAGATAATAGCACAATATCTATTTCAGAGGCCATTTAGACTCCATGAAATGCTATAAAAACATACACATATATAACACATAATACTCTTCTCTGCAGAGCTATAAAAAATTGATGCATTTGATTAAAATAAAAATTAGTGCTCCGAAAGACACTAGCTTGGAGTAATATTTTCAATTTTAATTAGGATTCTTATTGTTCACAACATATGTTCTTATAAACATTAAACCTATGCTTTGCATCTCCCATTTTAGAGACCACAGTTTACTATTAGATTAGATCTATGTAAAATTTACCTTAATATGATTTTAATGCAAGCATGAATCACAAATAAGAAATAAAATGGTTTTCATTTAAGCATATCAAATTATTTGTTCATAGTAGGATGACTAAACATAATATATTAACACTTGATGCCTATTACTATGGAAAACCCACAGGTATTAGTTCTTCACATTTATATCTGATAAATAACTTCTAGTCAAGTGGTTCTGAACATCAGAAATATTTAGAGGAGCATTACAGGATAACATAAATGATATTACCTCATTCCTGTATATTCTTAATATGTTTGGGTTAGAGCTATGAAATCCACACTTTTGAGGAATTCTCCAGTGCTTTAGATTTTCACATGGGTTTGGGAATAACCAAACTCTTCAATAACAAGACAGCAAATCTGATTTTGTTTCATACATAAACCACTTCTTAATGATGATACATTAGTAACTTGGGGAGTTGAATTATTTCATACAGCAGTCACTCAAACTTTCACCATTCTTTTTCCAACCAAAATATAGGGGCCAGGAACTTTAATTCATCCTTTATTCAAATAAAATGGGATGTAAGAATAGGTGGTAATCTTGGCTGAAATTAATATAATAGCACTTGTGTGCAATTATTTTATGCAGTGAATGCTGCTCTAGGGACTACATTTCAAACTGTAGTAGGAGGCCACATAAAACTCAATTTTCCTCTTACATGTATCTCTCCTCAACATGTGCTTTTCTTTTAAAAGCAGAATAAAGATTCATGACCAGAAAATTGAAGCTTAAAATGTATATGAGGAGTATGTAATTTTCAAATCTTAATTTTGCTGTTTCTTAACCTAAATCCCAAATTACTTTCAAAAGCCTCCATTACTCCTGTATTATATAATGCTTCATTTAAGAAGCCAAGTTTTGGAAGAAAGTGTAGGAGAACTTTACTTAGAGCCATTATACAAGAATACCAGGACTTCCTTAGCCAAACTTCACAGAATTGATGCACAAAGAGATGGAGGTGGGATGGGAGAGAGCTTTTATTTCTCATGAATGCTTTTTTTCCTCTTTGAAATACTATATTTAACTGTGAAACCATTTTCTAGGTCCCAACAGTATTTGTGTGAACCAGGAACTCAATAAGTGTTTTTCCTACAGCAGTCTTCAAAGTGTTTGATTGAAGTGTTAACAATGACAGACAAGGCAGCTTAGAGCAGTGTTTACTGTGATGGAGTGGCATTAGTCATAGCCAATCCTGGATGAAGCTACATGCAGATCACATATTATATAGTTGGTTTGGGGAAAAATGATTTTCTTTGTTAAACAAGATTCACAAAATCTGATGGCTCATCTTTTTGTGTCAAATTGGATTAATTTCTAAAAATCTTCATGTCTCAATTTTCTTTCCTAAAAATTGAGAATCAATAGGTTAGTTTGGAAGTTGGGGAAGATGAGTTTTCAGATTTGTTCCTTAAAGTTTTTCGAGTTTTATACTGTACAGTCCTAGGAAATAATTTATGATGGTCTTGGGAACCAGGAAAGAAGATAAAATAGAGATTTTCCTTTTTCCGAACATTTTCCAATTCTCATTTTAATTGGGAAAACAATTTAGTTCTTAGGTCCTAAATACTGTCCCAGCAATTTGATTTGTTATGTAATGACAGCATACAGCACACATATTAGAGAAGTCTGAATCACTATTTCAAATTGACCTTTCCTACTTGTCAATTTAACATTTGAGGTTTCAGCCAATTTCCTATAACCATAAATGTTTGTGTCACGCTAAAATTTATTATTTCGACAAAGCACAAACTTGAATTCTATGTGATGTTATACTGGAGCCTGTCACTGAGAAAGGCACTTGGCCAGCTGGGTTTCAGGTCATCTTTGGGCTTCAACTCATTGTCACTCCTGAGATAAGTGATTTCAGGTCACAAGTGCTTTGTACTTTATGAAAAAAGTAGCTAAAAAATAAATTTTGTACAAGTTAAAAGGTAGTTAAGTTGAAATGTATGTATGGAAAAAATATGCTTTTGCTTGGAAATACAGTTTGAAAAAAGCTAAGATCCTGTAGCCACATTTTCACATTTGTGAAGGCATCAAGATTTATCATCTCCTGAATGCCAAATGTCTCAGGTAGAAGTCTCTACTTCGGTAGGATGAGATTTATTACTTCTTTTTATGAGAGCTGTCATTGAACTTTGTTGCACTTTCAATTCAAATTATTTTTTAAAAGAGAGCTAGCATTTATTGTTAATAATGCTATACTGCACATTGTGCTAAGATGCCTAAGACATCTCATACTTCTTCTTCCTTAAACAAACTTACAGACAGGTCCACATTATAGACCTCATTCTAGAGCCGGGGCAACTGAAGGTCCTCAGAGGGTCCAAAAGGATCAGTTGCTCCCACAGACAGTGCCAGGGCAGGGCTTTGAACCCCCTTCTATCTAGTCAATTCAAATTTAAAAGTGGGAATAATTTAACCTGCATTATTCTCAATTTTTCTGTATGTGCCACTATTAGAATGGTAAATTTTAATAGTATGCTTCTCTGATAGTATGCTTCATAGGATTGAGTTCCTTAGGCAACTCTCTTCTACTCTCAGTGATTAAAAACTTAGTCATAAAGAGGTTTGATTTGAAGCTATGGCTATTAAACACACACAGACACACACATATACATACACACACTCAGGTTTTAGGATTTTAAAGAATTTATGAGGCCTGTGTGTATAACTTTGAAGGATGAGAAACTATGTATTGAAATATGCATTTGTATTTTTCTAGCTTGAAGGAATAGAAGATAAGAGTTTGTGTCTATGCCAAAATTACAGAAAGTAAAAAGCAAAGACGTTGATATGAAAAAGAGCAATTCATAGGAGTAAGTTACATGGTATAGAGAAGAAAACTGAGTTTTGAATCTGCATTCTAGTTGCATTTATAAGAATGAATGACAAGAAAATATGTCTTAATAAGGAGATCTGACTGGGATGCATGTAAATAATGTTCAAATAAAAAGTACATATATGATTTAGAAATGATTAATCAAGTGAAAATCTCAAAAGAATTAAGATTAGCTTCTCAAACTTCTGAAAATGTTTTCCCCTTCCCCAAGCATTCTGCTCTTCTTGAGATCCCTGTTTGGCATATCTTTAACATTTAAGTTGACTAATATAAATTTTTATTATCCTTAACATAATCAGTTTTTCAAAACACTAAGATGGATATTTCAGTAAGTTATTGGCAAATAGAAAGAAAGGGAATGGAGAAAAGAATATTAGAATGTTCAAATTCCTTTGAAAAGAATGGCAAATATCCATAATAATAGTGAAAATAATAACATGGAAAATCAGTCAAAAAATAAGAATAATAGGACAGAACAAAATGACAGAAATTTAGGAAAAATGCATGATTGTCTGAAATAGATTTTTGTGCAACTTACAGAAGACATTATTAAATAGTTAAGGAAATTTGCCCCAAAAGTTTCAACTACTGAGCTGAGATGCTAAAAGGTGAACTTGGGAAATGGACAGAGAATAAATGAAAGAACTGAGTTGATTGTAGAAGACAAAGAGAGGATAAAACAATGCAAAGCGATTAGCAAATACATTTGTAAGTATTGACAAAGAGAACATTGGAAAATGTCAAGTGCTTCATAAAATATGATGGAACAAAGTTACAGTTCTCCTAGGAGCATATAATCAGGATATTTATAGATTCAAAACAAATTAAAACAATGCCAAGAGATACAGGGAAGTCCACAGAAATGCGAATGGGAGATGCAGGTAGGTGACAAGAGTTTGTGCAATGGAGGCTAATACATAGCAACGATGAAACAAGGAAAGAAGTAATTTAGCACATTTCAGACATGAAACACATAGAATGCTCCTGAATCTGGAACAATTGTGACCAGTGAGGCAACTTGAGGACAAATTTGTTAATATCTCATCCTTTCAGACTTCACCAAAAATGTGTGGAATCCATTATCCAGTTATTTTATAGGATTCTATAGACTGCTAAATGTTTTACAAGTTCTTTTGGACTTTTTGTCTATGGCCAGAACGCTTAGTTGAGAATAGGTTTAGGTGTGGATGAAAAACAGACAGCAGAGCCTCTGAGTTACTCACTTTGTGCCATTTCCTTCATCTGTGATCAGCTTCCTGGTTTTTCTAGTGTTCTGCTAATTTAGTGTCAGCTCTTAGATATATAAATGGTATCTTTCTCATCTTCATTTGGGGGAATTAGGGACATACAGAGAAAAATAAATTGGACACATCCAAATGCTAACAAACACATCATTTTTAGGGCTTTTATCAAATATCTTACTTAGTTCTTGAAACATTCATTGGATAGTTAGTCTACATGAATCAGATTCTCCCTTTTCTAGCCTCTAGCATATCTACATTATAGCAGCATTATAATCTGAAAATATAACATTAACAGTCTTAACGAGAGCTGGCTGGGAAGCATGTGCATGTGGAAAAAATCTCCAACTAACTGATATGAAAATGTAAGAATCTGTGCTGCAATGGCCTTGGCACAACGATTAATTTAAATTAATTTCCTTATATATAAGCACATACAAGCTTAACTTGGGTGTAATTACAGTGTAGATTACAAAGTTTTCTTCTTTCAACATGCTTTGTAATAATCATGATAATGCTGTATAATATTTTTAAATTGCTTCTTAATGTTTGCTTAACATTTCATTGAATATTATGAAATGCTCAAAATAATTAATCTCTGGAAAAATTAAAACCCCATTGAGATAATACTGCATAACCACAAAAATAACTAAAATGAAAAAGACTGGCAATATTATACTTTAGTGAGGTTGAGGAACAAATGTAACTTTTATGTATTGCTAGAAGAAATGTAAAATGCCACAGGCCAAGTTAAAAAATCACTTAGAAATATATCGTAGAATTTACAGTACACTTACTACATGACCCAGAAATCCCACTTATAGATATTTACCCATGAACAATAATCATATATGTTGACACAAAGAGTTTTATATTTGTAAGACTATAATCCAAAACTGGAAACATCCCAGATATCCATCAACTGATAAATGGGTGAACACATCTTGGTATAGCTATATGAAAGAATGCTACTCAGCAAAATAGGGAACAAATTACTGATAAAGGCAACAACATATATGAAGCTCCAAAGAATTATGGTGAGCACAAGAAGCCAGACATAAGACTAGGTAATATTATTCCATTTTTATGGAATTTATGAATGGTATTATTTTATTGATTTCAAGCTCCAATTTTTAGATGCTAAAAAATGTAAATGCAATCACTTTTAGTGTAATGACAAGTTCTACAACCTTGGTACACACATTTGTGAGTTTTCATAGTTACCGTGTATGTTCCTTAGGATGTCCAATACAGGCATAATCATATCATCTGAGAATGAGGAAATTTTACTTTGTTTCCAATCTGTATGGGCTTGGAACTTTTTTTTTTAATTTTTCTTATTCTTCTGGGGAAATTTTACATTTATAAATTCAATTTCTATAATACATATAGAGCCATATATTGTATATAGACCTATTTAATACATGTAAATTGAGCTTTGAAAATTTTTGTCTTTAGAAGGATTTGTCCATTTTATTTAAATTGTCAGATCTATTGAAATATAGTTGTTAATAATATCCTCTTTTTTTTTTTTCAGTGTTTGTATCTGCAGTGATGTCTCTTCTTTCATTCTGGATAGTGATAACTTTTCTTTTTTTCTTGACCTGACCTTGATCTGAGATAAATGGTTATGCATTGTTTTTTCCAATTTTAAAGAACCATTGTTTGACTTTATTTTCTCTATTGCTTGTCTATTTTTTGTTTTTTTGTTCCATTAGTTTCCACTTTAATCTTCCTTGTATTTTTCCATCTGCTTACTGTAGGCTTAATTTTCTTCACTAGTTTCTTAAAGTTGAAAATGAGATTTTTAATTTGAGAACTTTCCTCCTTTTTAGTGTTGGTGCTAAGTACTATGATTTTCCTCTAAGCAATGCTTTAGCCACATCTCCAAATTTTTATACATTTTGTTTAACTTCCCTTCAGTTAAAAAAATTTCTATTTTCTTCTGTGATTTTTTTTCTTTTACTTATAAATAATTATTTATTTGTTTATTTCTCATTTTCAAATATTTGAAGATTTTCCAGATACCCTTTTTTGTTGTTGATGATGATTATTTAATTCTGTTATAGTTAGAAAACAAAACTTTGCATGATTTTGTCATGGGAGAATAGGTTCTTGCCTTGCACAGGAAAGAATTCAAGAGCTAGAAATAGTAAAGTGAAAGCAAGTTTATTTAGAAAGATACACACTTCACAGAGAGTGGGGTCTATCTCACTCAGGTGGAAAAATGGCTCAGGAGATACACACTCCATAAGGCAGAATGTGGGCAATCTCAGAAGGATGCGAGGGAGAGAGACTGTGAGTTGTGGGGGTATTTAGTTTAAAGTAAAACCAGATACTCACTCCATAGACAGAGTATGGGCCATCTCAGAAGGCGAGAGAGAGCGACCATGAGGTGAAGAGTTGTTAAATTTTATGGGCTCGGTAATTTTATATGCTAACGAGTAGAAGGATATTCGAACTACTTTGGGGAAAGGGTGAGAATTTCCAGGAAATGCACCCCCTACCTGCTTTTTGACCTTTTATGGTCAGCCTAGGAGCTGTCATGGCACCTGTGGGTATGCCTGACGCTCAAGGCCTACTGGAAGTCGAATCTTCTGCCGTCTTGATTCTAACCAGTTTTTCCTGTCCTCAATTACTGTGTCATTCCTTCAATCATTGTGCCCTGCCCCCTTTCCTCCCACTTCAATTTCATCTCTTCTAAATTTATAGATACTTTTTAATTGGAAGTAGGTTATCAGTCTTGGGGAGTATTTTATATACACTTAAAAAAATCAAATCATAGTCAACTCTTTTGATGTGGAACGTTCTACAAATGCTAACTATGTCAAATTCCTTGATGCTGTTATTAAAATCTTCCTGTGTTCTTACTAGGTTTTTTTTTTTTTTTTTTTTATAGGGAGGTTACTTGTTTTACTGATTGCAAAGAGAGGGATACTGAAGTTCTTAGGTCTAAGTATGTATTTGTTTAATTTTCTTCAACTTCCAGCAGTATTTGTTTTATGAATTTTGATATTCCAATACTAGATACATAGACCCTTAGGATTGTTATGATTTCTTAATGAACTGTACCTTTTTTTCCTATAGAATGTATATTTTTATCCCTAGTAATATTCTTTGTTCTGAAATCTACTTTGTCTGGTATTAATATAGCTACTCTAGCTTTCTGTTGATTAGTATTTGCATGGTTTTTATATATACATATTTTTAAATCTTTTTACATTTAACCAGTTTGAGTCTCTGTAGTCATTGTAGCTTTCTTGTGTAGTATAGAGTTGGGTCATGCTTTTTATTTACTCTGATACTCCCTTCTCTTTTACTTTGTGTAGTTAGATCATTTCAATTTAATACAGTTTTGTGTAAATCCACAATCTTGATATTTGTTTTCTAGTTTTCCACCTTCTGTTTGTTCTCTTTTTTCTTGTTTCCTGTCTTGTTTCAAGTTAATTGAATATTTATTATGGTTCTATTTTATCTCTACTGTTGGCTTATTTGACATATATGTATATATGTTTAATAGTTTCTCTCAGGTTTGCAATATATCTTTAACTTATCATAGTCTATATTCAAATGATACCAAACTAGTTCATATATACTGTAAGAACCTCCCAATTACTCCCTCTTGGCTTTTGTGATAATGTTGTCATATGCTTTACTTCTACCCATGTTATAATATTGACTACATAATTTTTGCTACATATCATCAATTATTATCATAAAAGATTAAAAATTGAGGAAAAATGGCTTCAGTATTTACTCATGTAGTTAGCATTTCTGGCGCTCATCATTTCTTTTTGTAGCTCCAAATTTATCTCTGGTATCATTTTTGTTTTACTTAAAGGACTTCTTTTAATATTTCTTTTAGTGCAATTCTGCTAATGATAAATTTTGCCAGCTCATTTTTTGTGTGTGTAAAAATTATTATTTTGCCTTTATCTTTAAAACATATTTTCTTTGGGCATGAAATTATCATTGATAGCTTTTCTCCTTTTAGTAGTTTATAGATGTAAATTAATTTTCTTGTGGCTTACCTAAACTCTGACAAGAAGTTAACTATCATTCTTAGTTTTTAAAAAAATATAATTCATTTTTCCTCCCTTGCAACCCCTTTCAAGGTTTTTGCTGTGTCACTGATGTTTAGTGATTTCATTATGATGTTCCTCTGCATTTCTTAGGGTTTTTGAGCATCTTCAATCTGTAAAATTAGAGTTTTCATTGAGTTTGATACTATGCTAGTCATTTCTTTAATTTTTTCTTTACTTACACATATTTTTCCTGAGACTCCAATTAAACATATTTTTAGCAGTTTAATATTGCCGGGTTGGACACAGATCACTGATGTGCTGTTCAGTTTTTTTTAGACTTTTTTCTGTGAGCTTTATTTTGAGTCACTGTATTACTATTCCTTCAAGTTCACCGATCTTTTCTTCTAAAGTGTCTAATCTGAGATTACTCTCATAATTTTTCAATTAAAATGTATTTTTCATCTCTAGAAGTTCTACTTGACTCTTTATTATAAGCTTCTTTTTCTTTTCTTATCATGTTCATGTTTTCTTTACATCCCTGATCATGTTCATGATATTTATAATATATGTTTTAAAGTTTAATCTCTATAATTTGTGGATTTGCTTTTATTAATTAATTGTCCTCCTGGTTATGGGTCATATTTTCCTGTTACTTTGTATACCACAGAAGTTTTTATTGGATGATGGATTTTATAAATTTTACCATATTGGATGTGGATACAGAATAGCCTTTAGTTAGGCCTTATTTAGATGCACATCTGAGATGATACCCTTCAAAGAACTTGAAATTGTCCTAAATTTGATGTCACTTCAATCTAGATAGTAGAATGTGACCTGTTCTATCCCTGTAAGTGCTCCAGGTATTATTGGACCTACTAACTACTTTCCAATGTTTTATTCCTTGGTCCCATGGAATTTCAGCCTATGTTTATCCAGATCAGTATTCAACAAGGACTTTGGTATCTGGGGCTCTTTCCCTAAGTAACTCTGCCCCACAAGTTCTAGCTGCCTTGACCTTGCTTAACTCCTTTCACTGTCTCCTATCTCCTGCAAGTCTGTGAGGCCTCTAGGCTCTTTGTTCACTTGTGTGATCTGCAGCCTGGAAACTGCCACCATGGGGTAAGCTTGGGCAATCACAGAGCCCATCTCATTAGCTGCTCTTCTCATAGGGATCACAGTCCTCTGCTGACTATTTTCCAATGTATGCAAACAGAAGTTTCATGTATTTTCTGATTATCTAGTTTTTAATGGTGGGAGAGAAATGGCAGTTAATTTTTCATATGTGGAAATTTCTTTTCCAGAAATTTCATAAGCATCTAATTCTTTGTGTTCTGGTTACTACTTCTGAGTAAAAATTACCCCTAAGTATGGCAGCTTTTTTTTTTCAACATTTTTTATTGATTTATAATCATTTTACAATGTTGTGTCAAATTCCAGTGTTCAGCACAATTTTTCAGTTATTCATGGACATATACACACTCATTGTCACATTTTTTTCTCTGTGAGTTATCATAACATTTTGTGTATATTTCCCTGTGCTATACAGTGTAGTCTATTCTACAGTTTTGAAATCCCAGTCTATCCCTTCCCACCCTCCACCCCCCTGGTAACCACAAGTCTGTATTCTCTGTCTGTGAGTCTATTTCTGTCCTTTATTTACGCTTTGTTTTTGTTTGTTTGTTTTTGTTTTTGTTTTTTAGATTCCACATATGAGCGATCTCATATGGTATTTTTCTTTCTCTTTCTGGCTTACTTCACTTAGAATGACATTCTCCAGGAGCATCCATGTTGCTGCAAATGGCATTATGTTGTCGGTTTTTATGGCTGAGTAGTATTCCATTGTATAAATATACCACCTCTTCTTTATCCAGTCACCTGTTGATGGACATTTAGGCTGTTTCCATGTTTTGGCTATTGTAAATAGTGCTGCTATGAACACTGGGGTGCAGGTGTCATCCTGAAGTAGATTTCCTTCTGGATACAAGCCCAGGAGTGGGATTCCTGGGTCATATGGTAAGTCTATTCCTAGTCTTTTGAGGAATCTCCACACTGTTTTCCATAGTGGCTGCACCAAACTGCCTTCCCACGAGCAGTGTAGGAGGGTTCCCCTTTCTCCACAGCCTCTCCAGCATTTGTCATTTGTGTATTTTTGAATGACGGCCATTCTGACTGGTGTGAGGTGATACCTCATTGTAGTTTTGATTTGCATTTCTCAAGTGCTTTTTGATCATTTGTATGTTTTCCTTGGAGAATTGCTTGTTTAGGTCTTCTGCACATTTTTGGATTGGGTTGTTTATTTTTTTCTTATTGAGTCGTATGAGCTGATTATATATTCTGGAGATCAAGCCTTTGTCGGTTTCACTTGCAAAAATTTTCTCCCATTCCGTAGGTTTTCTTCTTGTTTTATTTCTGGTTTCCTTTGCTGTGCAGAAGCTTGTAAGTTTCATTAGGCAGCTTTTTAAAATAGCCGTTTTACTTTTCGTAGTTTTCTGTGTCAGAAGTTTGGGGATGTATGTCTGGAAAGCTCTGCTGAGGGACTCTTATATGGTTGCAGTTAGATGTGGAAGCTGAAATAGATGTAATCCCAATAAGGCTTATTTGATGTCCTGCAGTTGATTTGGTGGTCTGACTGTCCACTGGCCTCTCCAGCATAGTACTCTTGGCAAGTAGTCTTCTTACATGGCATCTGGCTTCCCTCATAATGACTGCAAGGAAGACTGGGCATAAGCTTAATGGATTTTTATGATCTAGATTTGGAAGTTATATGGGGTCACTGGTTTTGTACCCTATTGTTGAAGGAGATACAAGCTGATCCAGGTTCTGGTGAGAAGACACTGCTCCCATCTGGCAGTGGGAATAATGTTAAAGAATTTGTGGTAATTTGTAAAACTGCCACATCTTTATTAAGTTTCTTCCTGCTTGAAATATCTGCAGTGATTAATTTCCCTGACTAAATTCAGAAGTTGGTGTCATAATTTGGATGATGCTGTAACAACAGAACTAAAATAGGTGGAGTTTATTTAGCAAAAAAGTGTAGGCAGCAATGAAAAATCTATAACTGCCAGCACTATGGCAAGACAAATGATAAAATGATTCTTGTTATAACTTAGAATCCTTTTAGGGGAAAGTTTGAAAGAGAGTGATAGTGTGTGTTGGCTACTATTAGTGTGACATTTTGCCAGATATTATAAGAAAGAGATTAACCCAAGCAATAATTAACTTGTTTTCAAGTAGAGATCAAAGGTAACAGAGAAAGTTCAGAGCTCAAGTGCCTTACAAGATTGGAAAAGTTGACTGTTTCTTGAAACCAAATACTAAGAGTATTTGGTTGTAAAGTTGTAAAAGGTTCTAGTAACCAAGATACATAGTAAGACTCTTTATTAAAGAGTGAATCATTTGTGTGGTAATTATCAGATTAAACATATTTTTTTCTTATAAGACCCTATTGTTTCAGGTAGTGCCAATAATGTCTCCAGTACTTTGAGAAAGAATGAACTAGGCAAGCTTTAAGACATAGTTTAAGAAACAACTTTGTGTATAGTTGCTGGGAACACAGAATTAACTAGAAGCAAATAGGAAAGAACTACCAGCTTAAGTGGACAGATCTATTAATATTTAGTGATCTTTAAAAAAAATAAAATCAAAAAAGCCCTGGGACCAAAAGTCAATGCAAAATTTGTTTAGCTTCTAAAGAAGACAGACATTTCTCATACTTTAGTGGATAATAATGGATATTCAACAAGGAAATACTTGAAAGAGGGCAAAATATAGGATTCTCAGAAAACAATTCTTCCTAGAAAGAAGATTTGGGATATTAAGAATATCTCCCTATTCCTAGATATGGGGCCTTCACTATGCCTGCCCAGTGGAATGTCATACTTTCTGTGGACCAGTGACTGCTTGTGTCATCCACTCCCTTCATTTCCAAACAAGAGATTCTGTTGGAGTCTTTCTTTCCTGCTTCACCATTGAGGGTTTTATAGGTGGGGAGAAGACAACGTGTTAGTTTGGTTTCCAAGTTGCTGGATCATGGGAAGATGCGTCTGAACCTGATGACAAGAAATGTGCATCATCTGCAGTTTCTGGACATTCAACTGAATTCATGAATGAATGAGACTTTGGGGAAAGGGTGAATGAGCATTATGTGTGATAATAGAATGATATTTATATGAGAATAAGAGGATGGAAAGTAGTATTAAGTTTGTGTATTATCAAAATGAGTTCCTCCTGGATACACAGCTAGACTAAGTTCTTCAGTCTTCCTTGCAGTTACATGTGACCATATGACTAAATTCTGGTTCATGGAATGGGGCCCAAGTGATCTAAGCTATTTCCTGGGATAAGAATTTCCTGTAGAGATCCCATAGAAATCTGCATATATCTTCTTACCTTTTCTTTCCCAGTCTGCTGGTTGAATTATTAGAATTATTAGAGAATTTCAAGGGATACATAAGAGAAGGGATTGAATCAATTGAATGACTACATGGAATACTCTCTAACTGTAAACCTTCATAGGACTTAGATATGGGAAAAAAATTACTTTCATATTTTAAGCCCCTGAGAATTGGGAGGTATTTCTATTATAGGAACTAGAGTTACATAACACACACACACTGCTATGCGTAAAATAAACAAGGACCTACTGTATAGCACGGGGAACTATATTCAATTTCTTGTAATGAGCTATAATGAAAAAGAACCTGAAAATATATGTATATGTAGTTTGTATATGTGTAACTGAATTGCTTTGCTATACACCTTAAAGTAATAATGTAAATAAACTATACTTTAATTTAAAAAAAAGTCAAAACAAACATTATATAGGAAGTGCGGAGAAACGGCAGCTTTTAACTAAAGCAGAGAATCTACAAAAAAGAAAAGGGAAATTTAAGACTTTAGATCCTCAACTCATGGCACAGTTAGAGAACCAGAAAGTCCTTATGAATAACTTAAAATAATTTCTTATTTTTATAACCATAGGGCCAATGGGGCCTATAATCTGACTCAAACTTATCCTGTGGGAAGCAGAATTATAATGCAGTTAAATTCACTTGACTAGCCAAGTCTCATATGTTAGGGAATTGATTGAAAAAGGGAGGGAACTCAAATATCAGAATAGGAATATATGTATATGTTCAGATAACCTTGACTGCTCTAATTTCATTGAACCTCTCTTGTCACCAGAAATTACCTGTAATAATCTTACCTAAGGCAAACAACTTTCAAAAGGAAGTTAATATTCCTTAAGATACCCAATCAATCCTCTTGGCTTCCATATTTATAACAAAGGGTCCCAGCACACCTAAATGGAGGACTAGTATATAATAAGTGATTTGGAGGGGTGTAATTCTCAAACTTAAATGATTAAAAATTTTTGTTCATTTATATCAATGAATCTTGAGAGCACAAGTAGGGGAAGGATCATACAGATATTTAACAAAAGAGCATAACATTGGATTGGGCTGAACTAATTTATATGGGTTTATTTTTCACAGATTTTGATTCAAGGTTTTAGATGAAGAAACCTGTTGCTTTCTTGGTTGGTTGACTGCAATGTGGACTAAATGATGACCTACATTAAATTAAGTTGAGTTTTTAGAATTTTCTTGATAAAAATAAAGAAGGGAATCCAAGGACTCATATGCAACCCAGTCAATGTCTCCCTCCCTCATTTATTCCACAAGAGTTCAGAAAATACTCCTTTTATGACAGCACTGAGAAATATATTTGTGAGGAAGTAGCAGCATTCTTTGAAATCTCTGTAGTAGCTTTTTCAGCAAGCTGGGGATGACCAGTAGGGCTGTATACTACCATTGAAATGAGCTACAGGGGCTTGATGGGATCCTGGAGTGGCAGTACTCAATCATGTGAAAAATGGGTATGGTTACCAAATGGGTAGCAAGGCTGAGGAAACAACAGAATTGTCTGGCTGATTCTGTCAGAATGGTCTAACTAATTAATCATGGTGTTCTTCTAGTGCTGAAATAGATGGGATATCTACTAAAATTACTTGATCCATATAACTGAAAAATGAAAAAGAAACGTAGGTTGAGTGAACAAGGACCTGACTTAAAACCACTATTTTGATTTGCCTTCCACATAGCCCATGTGGCTGCTGATTTTGAATGGAACTCAGATAAAAAATTTCTTCAGCTGAGCATTAACTGATTCAGTGGCACCTCAGGTGTCCATGGAAGGTACAGATGCTCTATAAACCTCTGACAAGCCCAAGTAGGAGCATTATAGCATAGAATCCTAGAGTTTTGGAGCAACACCATGCACTTTGAAGATGTAATTAAGGTTATTAATCAGGTGACCTTGAAATAGGAAAACTATTCTCAATGATCCTGGTAAGCCTAATCTAATTAATGGAGCCACTTAAAAACAGGAAGTTTTCTCTAGCTAGCATAGAGGAGGGAATCAGAGGTGTTTAAAGCATGACAGGATATGATGCACTGCTTCTGGCTTGATGACGAAAAGGGCCACATGTCAAAGAAACAGTGGCCTCAGTCCTATAACCTAAAGAAACTGAATTCTGCCAAAAACCTGAATGTACTTGGAAGTAGATTCTTACCCAGGGCCTCCGGAAAGAAACACAGCACCACTCACACCTTGATTTAAACCTTATGGGACCTAAAGAAGAGAATCCATTCATATGATATCAGGCTTCTGACCTACCAGACTGTGAACTAATCAGTGAGTGTTATTTTAAGCCACTGAATTTGTGGTATTTTGTACATAGCAAGAGAAGATGAATACATTATTTGGTTCATTAAGTTCTAATATCAAGCATATACAGTGGTAGTCTATCAACAAATAGAAATGTGTCCTGTTGGCATAAATGTGAGCAAGTCTCTCTAACTTTTAAGACAATTGCTACTGCTACATTGCAACTTCTCTCTTTCAATTCCACCTATGGCCTCATGGAAAGTTATCTATGGTTAGCTGACTAAAAAAGTACATTGGGATATTATCTATAGAAGTTTCAAGTCTTATGTTGGTACCAATCTGAAATACAGGCATCACTATCCCACTCAGGAATGGCCATGTAATACATGGAAATAGGAAGAATGGAAATATTCCTAATGGGGTGAAAATCTGTATGTTCAGTTTGTGTAGAAGGAACAATGGCCAGATGTATGGATTTACATCTGTTTATGGGCAAGGGCTGATTTGGCTGAATGGCCAGTGACCTGGAAAAACATGATTGGAGAATTTTTGCCAAAACAAGTATGGAGAAGAGATACATGGACAGAACTCTCAGGGTGTAAAGATACTGCTGTTACATACAAATGCCCACCAGAGGATAGCTGCTCAATAGAGGCTTCCAGATTTAAGAAACAAGATGACTCATTCTGTGAATGTCAAACAGCCTCTCTCCTCCACCATCCTTGTGCTTGCTCAGTGGGCTCATTAACAAAATTTCCATGATGACAGGAAGAGGGGTATGCTACAGGTAAATAAAATGCATATCCACTCACCAAGTGCTATAACCACTTGCCAAAGGTAGAGACTAATGTTGAGCTCCTGATATGACACCCATTTCCTGAGGTCCAACCAGCAAGATGATAAACTGATTATATTTGATCTCTTCTATTTTGAAAGATGCAATGGTTTGTCCTCTTTGGAATAACACATAGTCTGAAAATGGATTTGCCCTTCTTATCCACACCCTAGCTTCTGCTAGCACCACTTGTAGACTTTCCAAATACTATGTCTACTGCCATGTTTGACCAAGTGACATTTTTATAGCAAAAGTAATGATGAATGGGCTTAATCCAGAGGATTTACTAGTTTTATCATGTGCCAAATCAGCCATTGTAATGGAAGGATGGCTTAGTGGAAACATAGAGTAACCTACTAAAAACACTAGTAACAGTCTTAGTTGGGTGATAACAAATTGCAGTATTGGAGAACAGTTCAAAAGATTCAAAGTGATAGCCCACTCACAAGCTTTTTGTGTTCTGTTCCCATGACTTCGGGCTCTACTGCCTTAAACATGAAGTGGAATGTTTCCACTAGAAGATGTAACCACAGTCCCATTAAAAGAGAAGTTGTGATTGCCATGTGGCCACTTCTGTCTTCTCATATCATTGACTGAACAGTCAAACAAAGAACTTACAGTGCAGTGCAGGATGATTAAATCTGATTATAAATATAAAATATGTTTATTGGGGTTACGAATGCTAGATAAAAATATAGGATATCCAGTTAAAATTGAATTTCAGAAAAACAATAAAGGCAATTTTAGGGGTATACTTAAAATTAAATAACTTTTGTTATTTTATCTGAAGTTCAAATTTAACTGTATTTGCTATGTTTTTATTTTCTAAATCTGGCAACTCTAATTGGGTGTAAGGTGATGTATTTCTGGAAACCAAGGGATTCTCAGATACTGTTGATCTTTCTTTTCTTTCCATTTCTAACCATTTTAGTTCTAATCCTCATCACCATACAAACTATTGCTACAGCTGTGATAAGCCTGCTTGCTTTGGTGTTTCCTCTACAGTCAATCCTGTATACCAAGATAGAAAAGTCAACCTAAAACTGCTAGCATACCATATCATTCCTCTGCTTGAAAAGCATCAAGGACTCTTCTTTGTTACAGAGATAAAGTTCAAACCCCAGAGCATCAAATTCAGAGCCTTTTATGCATCATGCTCTTTCCCGACAACATCCTTAGGTGAACTTCCTAATCCAACCAGAGATGTTTTCTTCACTGATGCGTGTTTTCTCATGTAAACTTATCTAAATCTGAGATTTAAAAGTCCCGCATCTTCTGTTAGTTTCTCTTATCATTCCAACAGTAAAAGGTAACTCCCTCTGAAATAATACAATGGAAATACAGATTTATGTTTACTGTTCTGCATGTATTTCCCAAAATTGATAGTAATCTTTTTCTTTGGAGTCACATTGAACTTTTAAAATATTTTAAATTACACAAGTTATAAGAATTAACATTACTATATATCAGGGTTGGTGCAACAATCTTGATACACATACACAAGTACATACATATTCATCTATATATATACACATACAGTCACACACACACACACACACATATATATATAAAACATTAATTCAATCATCAAATGTATCCAAAATGATGTATAAGTAGGTTTAATTTTTATATTCATTTTACAAATTAAAAAAGCAGAAGAACAAATAACCTAAGTAACTTGCCCAAGGTCGTGCATGTGTAAATCACTGACTTGGAATTTAAAACCAGGCAGTCTGGCTCTAGAGTCTGTACTTCTAACTACTGTATTATACTGTGTCTGTGAGGAATGCATTTTCCTGATTTAAAACATTAAAACAATGAGATATGATTAAATTCTCCTTCGATTTACCAATTTTCTAAGTCCAATAATTCACTCAGAGATAACTATTAGAATCAGTTTGGTCTATATTTTTAAGATTTTAAAAAAATATTTCTATGCTGATGGATATGTACCTATAGAAAGCACAGACTGTTCAAATGTTTTAATATATATAACATATGTACTGTATAAAAATATTAACAGAATAGTGAACATCATATATTTGGGAATATATTCTGTAGGATAGGTACAGAACAAGTGAATTATCATTTTTAAAATATTTATATCTAGTCACATCCCTAATAGCAGTATTTCATAGTATCTATTTCATCTCTCTCTTATTAACACTTAATTTTATAAAACTTTTTAAAAAATTTGATAGATGAAAGCTTAAAACTCATTGCTTATGTCTTCTCAAATGCTGGTAAAGTTGAACCTGTTTTCATAGGTAATCGACCATTTTTGTACCTGTGAATTGCTTATTTATATTTCTTATATCCGTTAAATTGTTCATCTTGTTCTTATTGATTTTTTGGCTTTTATATATATCAGCATACTAAATGATTGTATTATTTATGCTTTCAATATATTCCTCCAGTCTTCTGCTAACTTTTAACTTTGTTTACTATGTCTTCTTTGGTTATTTATAGTATTGTTTTGTTTAACAAGTTTTTCCTATATTAAAATTTTTATTACCCCACCCCTTGCAATCCATTCAACACCTAGCACCTGGAGTGATCTTTTAAAATTAGAAATTAGATCGTGTCACTTTCCTTCTTGAAACACATGAGTGTTTTCCCATTGCAAACACCTTACTCTGACTGTCATTGCCCTACAATGCTCTCCCCTGGGCAATCTCCCTCTGCACCGCTCTTCTCAGTCTCTTCTCCAGTCTCATGAGAGCGTGTTTTCTGGTCTTTAAACAATGCTTTCTTTTCAGAGTCAGGTGACTTATACTTGTTGTGCCCTGTGCACGGAATGCTCTCTCCTTCATCTCCATTTGGCTGGTTTATGGGTTGAATAGTGTTTCCCCATAAAGTTATGTTGAAATCCTAGTCCCCAGTTAGCGTGTATGGGGCATGGAAATCAGTATTCAGATGTATAGTCTAGCTAATACTGACACTAACACTGAAATCAGTGAGAAGGCCCCAGAGGCATAGTCAACCAGTAGGATTATTTTGTAACCAAGGTTATAGATTATGAGAATTTTTTAAGGCAGACAACTGAAGTGTGGAGAATTTCTTTTCAGGATGAAAGGGAAAACATTTACTAAAGAGGAAAAATATTTATGAAAGGTTGGATTTTGTCTTTTTCTTAGAGCATTTAACAATTTGGCTAAAGAATTTATACAAAAGAATTGCAGAAGCAGTTGGAAATAGAAAAATATTAGATTATCTAATTCTACTAAGTTAGTATATTTTGGCTTTATTTTGCATATATTTATAGTACAAAAAGTTATTACCATCATATTAGGGATATAACTGATGCATTAGTTTTTAAAAAATAATTTAGGACAGAATTAGAAGTTGTACTTGGTTGCATTCCTGTTTGCTGAGGCAGTACACCAGGTAGAATTCAGTCACAGAGTCAGAACCACTACAAGTGAAGTGAAAAAAGGATTTACTGCATCATTAAGATTACCACAAACTGGTGAAGAATCTCTGGTAGGCTGTTGTCTCTTCCTGGAGGTGGGCCTAAAGTTACCTGTAGATCAGCAGGGCTGAGTGTGAAGTGGGGAGAAAGAAGACAGAGAATATGTGTCAGAACTCTTTAAGGCAGTTCACTGAAGTAAACAATTTCTTTTGGGGATGAAATTCTTTTCAACATAGACTTTTCTGGTGCCTTTTATTTCATTTTGTAAAAAATGCTGTACACAGAAAAAAGTGGTTCATACACATACACACCGTTCTTTCTGGGCACTACCATAATGCTGCACATCTAGAATATGTGTGTATACCCCCTTTAGAAACACTGCCTTTTTCTTATCTCGAGCCTGACACTGCCTCTGCCTTATTCAAAATGCTGTCCAATAGGCTTCCATGCGGGACCTGATGGAATGCAGACTAACTTCATTCTCCCTTGTACCTTATCCTAACAAACTTATTTTACTTATCTGAGTTGTTAATGCCACTTTTTACTATTTCCATCCCTATCATCCTCTTTTACTGTGTTCCCTCAGTCATGCACCTCTAAGTCTTCTCAGAGTCTTCCTGGGTTCTTAACATTTCTTGTAGGAGAATAGGCTGTCCCTCACTCTAAAATGCATTGATAATCATCAGAAAGACCAGAAGGGTTTTATTTCTATGTAAAGGTGTTTTCATCCCAAGTCCCTGATACTGCCCTGCTCCAAATCTTTCCTTTTCAATCCTGCGTTTAGCCTGTTTCTGTAATTGTTTCCACTTAATTCAATATCACTGTCTCCATGTCAGTGTAATATTTCTGATAATAGATTACACTTACTATTTATTTAGCAAACACAATAGTGATCACTGTGCTACTGTAGGCACTTTCAAAAGTGACTTGCAAGGATGACTCATGTAAAACTAATAAAAACTGTCTGAGAATGCTATTATTATCCTCATTTTAGAGATGAGGAAACTGAAGCCCAGAAGGCTTACGTTGTTTACTCGTTATACTCATTAAGTGGCAAAGCCAGTACTCAGACCTGAGAACTCTGGCTCTAGAGACCAAACTCTTAACTGCTGCGCTGTGCTATCTGCCATGACAGCAGAAAGAAAAAGAGGAAATAGAAGGGAAAAAGAAATCAGCTATAGGAAGTGACAGAAACTGAAAGCCAGATTAAGAAAAAGACTTGCAAAGATGAACAATGACACAGATTGACAGTAATCAGTAAAGAAAATGAGAAAGATAGGAATGGAGAATGATAGACAGAAGTACATACACCCAGAGAGTCAGAAATAGAGAGGGAAAAGTTGTCAAAAAGACAGCAGCACAGAAGCCAAGATATTTGAGTTTAAAAGAAAGTATCTTAAATATCCTGCCTATTTGTGAGGTCTACGGTTATTTTTTTCCTGAACTACAAATCATCAGGAGTTAAAAGTTGAAATATTTTAAACATATTAAAAGCTTAATATGTTCCTAGAAACAATAATTAGTACATATATGTAAACTAAAAAAAATGCAGTATACTTTATAATGTATTTACATGCAATATAATGTATATGTGCAATCGAACTGTAATAATTCTACCTAATAAAACTTAAAAATAAAAAAAGGTAAAAAAAAAAAGAACATAAGCAAAAATAAATTGGTTAAGCTATTCCTGAAAAAATAAACAAACAGAAAACAACTAAACAACTAAAACAACTGTTAGGTGAAAACAGCAAAAACACAGATAAAAGAGTTTACATTTAGACCAATATGATTTACAAGTAAGAGTGATGAGGACTAACTTAAAATGAAATGTGGAGTAAGAATGTTAAAATGAGTAGCTTAGCAACAGGAGGACAGTGACACATTTGAGAAATAGTGGCAATATTGGTTGTTTTTAGGGAGAGCCTAGATTTTTTTTTAAGTTACTTGGTGTGTTTGCTAACTAAACTGGGAAAGAGACATGATTTAGAATGGGGTGAGCTGTAGTCTCTAAATTGTCTGCACAAAAATCATTCCAGTGATACCTTCAATGTGCTAATTTAAACCAGAAAAAATCTACAGACTTCTTTCAGGTCACAGTGGCTGTTAGTAACTTTGGAATGAGTAGACCTGTGAGAAAAAAAAACGTTATGGTGTCCTCTTCAGAGCAGGGAACACCTGTATAAACTGTGTTGGAGGACGGTCTGCGATCATCTCCATTTTTTCCACATGCTTTGTTCCTTAAGTATGGATGTGACTAAAGTAAAGTATCAGTGTCACCAAGCTGGCAGCTTGTGTTACAATCAGTTGTCAGGTGTTCCTGGTTTTGTTCTGCAGATGGCACAGAAGGAATGGGCAGAGATTACTGCAAAATTCCCAAGAGTCTCAGACTGGCTGCTGTACACGTGCATATCTGAAGGCTTTGTTCTGCACAGTTACTTGAGTTCCTTCATTCATTCATTTGGACATGCACCAACAATTTTCTTCATAGATCTTTGACGTATCATTGAAGTACAGCAATCTATACACAGTTGACTCTTATTTGCACATCTCGTATTTGTGAATTTGCCTACTTGCTAAAATTTATTTGTCATCCCAAAATCAATACTCATGGTGCTTTTTGAGTCCCTCATGGACATGTGCAAAACAGCAAAACACTGAAAATTTGCCTTGCCTTCATGCTTTGGTTCTCAGATTGTAAACAAGTGCTTTTTTGGTGATGCATTCAGTACCACATTATTCACATTTTTTGTGCTTTTTGTTGATTTTGCTGTTGAAAAAAATAATCTCCCAAGCATGGTGCTGAAGTGCTATCTGGTGTTCCTAAGTATAAGAAGGCTGTGATGTGCCAAGGAAGTATGTGGCTTAGGTCAGTTTCTGTCAGGCATAAGTTCTAGTGCTTCTGGCTCTGAGTTCAGTGTTAATGAGTCAACAATATGGCGCATCCAGAAAAGGAAGAGAAAATCTGTCAGTCTGTATGTTAGGCTGCTCTGGAAAGTGCTAAAGTAACATTTATACATGAAGCTATGGAAAATATGGAAAAGTGGCTAAATTTGTGATTCATGAGATGACTGATTTTTTAAAAAGCATAATGGATAGTATTATAAGGAGGCTGAAAGCCAAAGGAATGTACATGTATGTTATGCAAGGTCAGGAAAATGTTAAACCCTCTTTGACTACTACTGGCTGGCTTCCATGTTTCAAAAGGTAATATGTGTTAAAATGATTAAAGAAGACAATTTAGGTGATACAAACAAACTTTATTTAACGCTTCATGAAGCCGCAGTTCCCACTCTCAAGAGTTCAGAGAACTGTGAAGTAAGGGGAGAGGGCTGCAAGCTTTTATAGAAAGAGGCAAGTGTTACCCAGAAAGAGTTTACAGCCTGCTGACATGTATAGAAACCAACACAATGGTGCTGGTGTTTGAGAAAAGAGTTTTTTCTTGAGCGGTGGACCTGCAAGGAGACAGGAGGCACGACTCAAATCTCCCTGATCTGGTGTTTGGTCAAGCTTTTTAGAGTTAGAGATAGAGGGTTGGTATGTGGAAACACTGGTGAGGGTGGATTTCAATTGGAGGGCTTTGGAATTTGGCCATCTTTGGTAAGGGATAGTAACTGGGCTTCCACACCAGATCTTCCTGGACAAAGGACCCTTTGCTTAGGAAAGGGTTCTGGTGTTCAGGTTCCAGTCATGTCCCGGTCTATTGATTCCATGGTGGGGACAAACTTTGGTTCTGGGTGTTTGTCAAAATTTTCTCCTCTGCCCAAGCTTCGGCTGCATAACTTGTGGTTTTGTTCTGTTGTCTCTGAAAAACAACTCTGTATCTTGTTAGAAACAGGATAGAGCCAGGTTTAGACTGTTCTGGGGTCACACAAGCAGAAAACAATGAAGTACTGGACTTCAGTTGATTGGTTAGGGTTTCATACCGTATTTACATAGATCAAGGAAAAAGGAAGTAAGTATAGAGCCTACAGTTGGCTTGGCATTTGGGGAATCGACTGACTGGATATATTGGGTTTCTGACCTAATGAAGAAGCATTAACAGGCAAATGAAATATCTAACTTTCAGTTTGCTGATGTGGCACCCTGGAAAGGAGCAGCTCCATCTTGGAGATAGAAATTTATTTTAACACATGGGAAAAATGTTGAACTTGTGTGTGAAGCTAAGTTTGTAGTTCAGGAGGCTGCAGAAAAATTTTTTAAGTGCTTGCTAAGTTTTACACAAGAAGAGGATATGTGGGAGAACAGGTACTCAGTGCTGATGAGAAAGGCTTGTTTTACAAGGATGCTGGTAAACAAATATTTACAAAGCAAGTGGCATTTTGGTTGATGGAAATGTTGTTGACAAGAGAGGCTCACAGGAACCTAACTCTGTGTTTCCCTAGGAGCAATAGTTGCACATTCTCTAATTCAGTATTTGAAACAACTTTATAGAACATAGCTATCATGAATAAGAATTGACTGTATATTTAAAGTATACAAATTGATCAACTTATATACATACGCATATCATAGTCACAAGATAATGAGCATTTTAGTTACAACATAAAGTTTACTTGTGCCCCTTGGCAAACCACCCCATCCCCCACCACATGCTCCAGACAATCACTGAATTGTTTTTAGAATTTATAAATTACTTTTAGAATTTTATACAAATGTAATACATTCTTTTAAAAAATCTGACTCCTTTTACTCAGCATAATGATTTAGAGATTTTTCCATGTTGTTGTGTGTATCAATACAATTCATTCCTTTTTACTGCTGAGTAGTGTTCAGTAGAATGGGTATTACCATTCCTCCATTCATGGACATAGATACTAATGTCAGTTTTTTGGTTATTGCAACTGAAGCTGCTGTAAACATTTTGTACAAGTGTTGTGTGGATGTATGTGTTTTGTATCTTTTTGTTAAATATAGGGGTTTAATGTTTGGGTCTGGTAGAGATAAAAGTTTAATTTTTAAAAAGTAACTTTGGCCATTGGTATCTCACTGTGGCTTTAATTTGCATTTCCATTATAACCAATAATGGTGAACATCTTTTCATGAACTTTTCGTCATATATACTCTTTTCTAAAGTGAATATTTGCATGTTTATTTTTGAATTGCACTGTTTGTCTTTTTATTATTAAAGTTTAAGAGTTCTTTATATATTCCAGTTATAATTCTTTTGTCTGACACATGTGTTGTGAATATTTTCTTTCAGTCTGTAGCTTATCTTCTTGTTTTTGAAATAGTGTCTTACAATGTGAAAAAGCTTTAAATTTTGATGGAATCTAATTTCTCTATTTTCTTTTATGCTTTGAATTTTTAAGTGTTCTTTAAGAAATCTTCACCTACCCCAAGGTGGCAAAGATTTTTTCCTAGAACTTTTTCTAGAATTTTGTAGTTTGTTTTACATTTAGTTTTATAATCCATTTCAAGTTAAATTTCATGGTTGGTATGAGGCAAGGATCAATGTTCACTTTTTTCCATGTGGATATCCAATTTATCCAACATTATTTGTTAAAAAGACATTCCTTTCCCCACTGAATTGCCATCTTTGTCGAAAAATCAAGTGGCTATATATTTATATGTCTATTTCTAGACAATATCTATTCTGTTCCATTTATTTGGTTATCTTGTTTTTAATACTGTACTATCTTGATTATCATAACTTTATAGTTTAAGTCTTGATATCAGTTAAGTCCTGTAATGTTATTTATTTACTCCTTTATTTTTGATCATTCTAGATCATTTGCATTTTCCTATACATTTTAGAATCTCCTTTTCTATTTCTGCAAAAAAGAAAGTATGTTGGAGTTTTAATTGGAAATATATTGAATGCATAGAGCAAATGTATGTTAGTTTGCTGGGGCAGCCATAACAAAGTACCACAGACTGGGAGGCTTAAATAAAATGACTTATTTTCTCACAATTCTGGAGGCTAGATTTTGAGATCAAGGTGTCTGCAGAGTTGGTTTCTTCTGAGACCACTCTCCTTGGCTTGTGGATGGCCATCTTCTCCCTGTGTCTTCACATGGTCTTCTCTCTACATGTCTACATCCAAATTTCCTCTTCTTATAAGGATACCAGTCATGTTTGATTAGGACTCACATCAATGACCTTGCTTTATCTTAATTACCTCTTTAAAGACCCTAGGTCCAAATACAGTCACATTCTGAGGTCCTAGAGGTTAGGACTTAAACATATAGATGTTAGGAGAGCATAATTCAGCTTATAACAAAATGTATCATATTTTCTGGTTGTTTCTTAATTTTTTCCATTTATCTTTTATTTCAGCAATTTGGTTATGAAGTGTGTGTGTGTGTGTGTGTGTGTGTTTTATTTCATTCTGTTTAGTATTTACTTAGCTATATATATATCTTTCATCACATTTGAGAAATTTTTGGTCATTATTTCTTCAAATATTTTTCTCTGTCAAATCTCTTTCTTCTCTCCTAATACTTCAATTTTCCTAGGTTAGACCTTTTGATCTTTGAGGCTCTGTTAATTTTTTTTCTCTGTCCTTCAGACTGAATAATTTCTGTTGACTATCTTCAAGTTCATTGATTTCTTTTTTCTCCTTTCTGTTCAGCCCATCCAATAAGGTTGGTTTTGTTTTTTTGGTTGTTGTTTTACTTTAGATATTGCATTTTTCACTTCTTACATTACCATTTGGGTTTTTGCTATAAGATCTATTTATCTGCTGAGAATTTTTATCTAGTCATTGAATTCAACACCTTTTACTTATCTCAGGAGCATAGTAAAATTGCTGCTTTAAAATATGTGTCACATAATTGTTCTGAGTTATCTCAGGGCTGCCATTTACTGATAATCTTTTTCCTTGAGAATTTTTCACATTCCTGATTTTTTATACATTGAGTAATTCTGAATTATGTTCTGAACATTGTGAATATTAATTTCTATCGATTCTGGGTCTTGTTACGATTCTCTAGAGCATGTTGATGTGTTTGTTTTAGCAGCATTCAATCCAGGTAATTTCAGACCTTAAGTTCTGTTGCCTTCTGTAGGTGGTGTTTCAAATCACAGTCCAGTTCTGTAAGCCTTTGCTACACTGATTTGGTTCTGTCCCACACAGGCATAGCTTAGGGGTGAATCTGAAGCTTGTGATGATTCATGCTCACAATCAGTGGCCTGTCTTCTTCAGCTCTATTTTCTCTGTGATTCCTCCACCCCTCCAACCTACAGAGGCTACTTTGCTGGGCTAGGAAGATGGAGTTTCTATAGAATTTTAGCTGTTCACTTAGGTTACTTTTCAAAGTTTTAGTTTTCCTTCATAATCTGCCCAATTTCCTTTATTTTTCTAGATTCTTTAGGTAGTTATTTTGCCTTTCATCTAGAGTTTTTAGTTGTAATCAGTGTGAAGAAAGAGTTATAGTGGGCTAAGCCACCATGCCTTAACAGGAGCTCCAGTTCAACAGTTTTGAGAAAATATTAAGGCACTAAGCCTCTAGCATTCTGGATCACCCTTTATTTATCCAAGTAAGATATCCAAGTAAGATAATTTGAGATTCCATCCATCCCATGTATTGTAGAATTGCCTCTATAACATTTCTGTAGATTTCGAGGGTCCTGCATTCCTGGGTCTACTTCATCCAGTCATCTGATCCTAGCTTTCCTCTTGAAACATGAGTCTATTGTCATCACACTGGCTGGGTTCCCTTCCTTTTGGCTCACAACTACCACTCTCTCCTCCTGTATCTCTGCTTTACTCAGATTTCTCATGTTTATGCTCGCTTTGCCAGTCCTTCACATCTCTTACTACTTTTACATTCTTGTATACAACCATTATGTCTCTACCTCTGCTTCTGAAGCATGCATTCAAATATTCATTAATATATTTTCCTATGCAAGGGGCTATCTACTTTTGGTCTTTACCCCTGGCAAAGAACTAGGGAACAAGTTTTAAAATTGTATGTTTTTTCTTTAACCAATTTGAGATCAACTCTAAGGCAAGGGTCCTAAACAAAACAACCAGAGAAAATTCTGTGATGTGATACCGTGTGGTGTGGTGATTTTCCATTGTTCTGTATTCTAATCACTAAGGCAAGCATGGCTCTAGGTTTCGGGAGGTAGGGAAAGAAAGGATGCATATGACCAACTTATTTGTTCCCTTACCCTTCCTTCCTCAACCAAATTGTTTCCTCAGTGAGATAGTTACACACTGTCAATTGTGATATGACATGTTAAATCTCACAATAGAACTCTAGAAAAAGTGCTATAAGTTGAAACATTTGTGAGCTTTGAGGGACTTGGGAAGCTTTCACAAAGGAGAATGTTGATGGATGCAGACTTTCACAGAATCTTGATGGATGTAAAGCAGTTTACCAGATGGATAGGGAAGGAAAATAAGTAGAAGGCAAGTAGTCTGGAGGTGACTGCAGTGAAAGGAGTGGAATGAGATAAATATGGGAAGATAGGTTAGGTTCAAATCGCTCATGGCTTTGCATGCCATACTATGGAGTTTCCACTTTATTATGTAGGCAAAATGTTCAATTTCGGTTACCTATTCAAGTCTATTCTTTGTATGCTCTTGTACGAATCTCTACACAACAAGAACAATCACATAAAACAAAGACCATAACCACTAACTATCCTGATTTTCAGAATTGCATATATACCTATATCAGAAATGTCCTTAGCACAAATTGTCAAACTTAAATGATTAGGTAGAAATCTGACACTGTTTCTTCACTAATTAGTCTAGGAAACTGGCAAGATAAAATTGGTAACAATGAATCTGAAAGATGATACATAAAACTGGAAGGAAAAATGATAAGATATATTTTGGGTTTTTAGAATCTTAGTAAGAAAAAATTTTAACCAAAAATGAAAATTGTAGAGGTTATCCAAGGCAGTGCTCTAACTGCTTGTTGTGGAACCTAATGTCTAATAGGAAGTCTGTACCTTTGACCACCTGTACCTATCTTCTCATTGTTCTCTAACAAATATAATTTTGATATGGCATTTGTATGCTCAAGTTCAAAGTCAAATCTTTCTCTCTTTTTTACTTCGGTAACTTTTCTTAGAGATTTCAAAGACTGCAGCCTGCCTTGTGTCAGGCAATACCTCTTTTCTGTTGGGAGCTGTATGACACCCCTCAGCTTTCCCCTCCAATAGTATACCTCCAGTGCCTCTTAGCTGCGGAGTCTCTTTGACAGTGTCATTTTGAAAAGGTGACCCTAAAGGCAGCTTCCACTTACATGATCACATCTGGACCATGGAAAACTCTCCTTCACTTTATCAGCAGTGGACATACAGCTTGTTTGATCCAGTAAGATCATCTCTTGACAGTTTTAGCTATACTAGTCAGGGTTCTCCAGAGAAACAGACCAACAGGAAGTCTATATATTTCTTATAATAAATCTATTATATGTATAAGTACATACACACACACACACACACACACACACACACACAGATATATAGATACGGATGGCATATATATATATATATAAAAAATAGATTAATTATAAGGACTTGCCTCACATGAATATGGAGGCTGAGAAGCCCCAAGGCCTGTAGTCAGCACGCTGCAGACTCAGGATAGCTGATGGGTTAGTTCTAGCTGAAATCCAAAGGCCTGAAAGTCAGAAGAGCTGATGGTAAACTTTCCAAGTCTGAAAGCCAGCAGCCTCAAAACCCATGAAGAGCCAAAGTTTTAGTTTAAGTCTGAAAGCAGGAAAAAAGCAAACAAACAAACAATGCTTTTGTTCAAGACATCAGACAGGAAGAGGTCTCTCTTACTCGCAGGAAGATCAGCCATTTTGTTCTGTTCAGGCCCTCAACTGACTGAACGATGGCACCCGTGCTAGGGAGGGCTCTACTCATTCTACCTACTCAAATGGTAATTTCATCCAAAAACACCCTCACAGATAGACCTAGAATAATGTTTGACCAAATATCTGGGCATCCTGTGGCTCAGTCAAGTTGACACATAAAATTAACCTTCACATTACCTGTATCTTTTCACATTAAATTTCTCAAGCATAAGTCAAAAACTGGTCTTTTATATTCCCCTAAACTTCCTGAAATGTATGTAAAGCTGTATAATCTGTTCTTT
Organism: Camelus bactrianus; assembly: GCF_048773025.1. Taxonomy (NCBI): domain Eukaryota; kingdom Metazoa; phylum Chordata; class Mammalia; order Artiodactyla; family Camelidae; genus Camelus; species Camelus bactrianus. The sequence goes on from NC_133540.1 coordinate 74,718,507, forward strand.
TAAAGCCCTTTTCACTTGACATGGAGTGAGGGTGAAGTATCTACCTTTCCTCCTGCATAAGATGGGTAGGGGAAAATGCCACAGAACCGCAATCATTTTCTCTGGGAAAAAACTTCTTTTGGCACAATTATTGTATATCCTTGAGATTCTGTTCAGCTTCAGGTCACAAGGTTTTGATTATCTCTTTCCATGGGCTGAGTTGTATCCTTCCCAAATTTATATGTTGAAATTCTAACACTCCCACCCACCCCAATATCTTAGAATGTGACTCTATTTAAGGGTAGCATCTTTAAAGAGGTAAAATAAGGTCATTATGGTGGACCTTAATCCAGCATGACTGATGTCCTTATATGCGTAGGAAATTTGGACACAGACAGGTGTAGAGGGAAGCCCGTGTGAAGATAAGGGAGAAACTGGCAATAAACTAGTCAAGGAGAATGGCCTTGGAAGAAACCAGTCCTGCCAACACCCTGATCTTGGAAGCTGGCCTCCAGAATTATGAGAAAATAAGTTTCTATTTATTGTTTGAGCCACGCCGTCTGTGGTACTTTGTCATAACAGCCCAAGCAAACCAATATATCTCCTTTTCAAGTCTTGCTTTGATAGTCTAGCAAATTCAGTTTGAACTATTGCCTCCTGTTATTTTGTTCTTGGCCTTTGGGGGCTTTAGAAGAAACTGAGAGAGGAAGAATCTCATTTTAAAATTGTTACTGTATGTTTCATATCCTCTTGTGTTTCCTATGTCTATATCCTATTTCTAAAAATCTATGAACTTCTTTCAACTAACCCAGTCTTATAAAATTTTAGATTTATGAACATACATTTTAAGAAGCCCGCACTATTTGGAAAGCAACATAACTTTAAATGTTGCTCTTTACTTAGAAAACATTGAAGTTTGATAGAATGTCAATGGACAAAGTATTTTTAAATGGCTTCTTAAAGTACAAGTGTGATCCTGTCTTACTCCAAAAAGGAATTGAATGAATCAATGCTTTTGATGACTGTCATTCAAAATGGAACCCATATTTTCTTCCATGTCCTAAGTGGAACTTGCTTGGATAAATGAGTCTGATTGCCATAAGGCAGACATAGCAGAATCTGGAAGACATTTCTGTTACCTTTTACATCTACCAGATAGTGTTTAGAGACATCAGATATCTCTGTAAGTACAGAAGTCTGGGAGTTAAAAGCTTAAGCAGAACAAATAAAATGAGGGAATAGTGAGTAAAATATTCTTGTGGTGCAACATTAAATCAACATTCTATCTGAACTTTGTTAGCACCTAATTCATTTATCCTCAGTTGTAAAAAATAACAATGCTTTTAGGAATATGTAGCTGTGTGGTGCCTCACATTTGGTCTCATAGTGCCATACAATGGGATATGGTCAGTGAATAGTTACAACATGGAAATTTAAGTATACCTCTCTATAGTAAAGTAAATAAATTCATTGATAATACATACTTTGGCAGATAGCCTATATAGTTCTTAAGGAAAACTAATAAGCTGGAAACATAAACACTATTTAAGAATTAACATTGCACCTAGAATAATTCTTCATCAGTGTTCCTAAATTTACATTCCTTTTTGCATTCTTGCTTTATTCAGGAAGCTCAGTGAAATCCAGTGTGTAGAACACGTTCAGAAGGTCTGCAGTTTGTCAGATACTCTCATATTTTTCTCCTCACAGTGCACAGACTTCTGTAAACATGCAGTCTTCATAGATTCTTTTTGTCAAGAGCTTATTGGAAACAGAAATCTATTCTGTCTGCTAAACGTGAGGAACTGAGTTTCAAGTTCTGGCACAGCTAAGCTGTCAACAAAATGTAATGACTGGGCTGATGTCCAGTGTTCTAATATTGACCTGGTTCTTTGAAATCCTAATAAAGTCAAGTAGCAATGACAGCTACAGCAAAAGGCATGCTTTGGACACCTTTATGTTTTGTGGGGACCCATATCAGTTTTCTGTGGCAACATGTAATATGTACTTTATTGCCTGTGACATGTTAGCGCCAGGTTCCTGACAACTAACAGGCACTCAAACCTGAGGCACTGCATCGCCTTGGAAATCAGGCACTCAGACTCTGGTGCTCGGAGCTCACATTTCCCACTTGCATGAAAAGTTTAAATGCTGTGGGACCTGTGAAATGATTCAAATGATATTCGTAATAAAACCTTTCTGATTTGAGTTGGAAACAGCTGAATTTTCTGTTAGAAGCTTGGGTTTGGGAAAGGATAGCAAGCAGTTTCTAGTTAACTCTCTCCCTTCAGGGAAGACTGACTTTAAAGAACATGTAGGTGTTTCAAACTACATCTCCGTGTTTCTTTTAAACTTTACATCCCCTCTGTTTAGAAGGTAATTCTTTAGTTTTTTTGTAAACTGGATGTCAGCTGAATTCATTCAGTTGGTTGAGATTTAATCAGGAATACTCATCCCACATACTCTGCAGACTGTCTCTAAGTTTCTGTGGGGTTCTAGGAGGTTACAGCCTTGTGGTTCCTTCTGTTTCTGAGTTCCTTCTGCTGACCTCTTATTATCATTTCTGTTTCCTTCTGTTTATAATACACTGAACTATCCCCATACTTAATCTGCTACTCATACAAATCATTCCTACATGTAGTAGGTTTTACTGAGATTTTAGGGCAGCAGAAGGAATTCTATGTTGCATTTCTGTAAATTGTCTTATCCTAAAAAATCCTTTGTCCATTTAGCTACGGGGATTTTTCACTGGCTGTGTTCTACTTGTAGACAGTTGTAAAACAGCCCTTCACCATGCAGCCTTCCCCTGTTCCCTTTTCTAGCTTTAGGAGTTTACCTTTTGCAAGATTGCTTAAAACTAGGTTTCTCCCCTTCAGTCTAGTTTTCCTCACCCTATTTAGCTCACTTTCCCTAACTTTTCTTTGGGACTGTATTTTCATATCCAAAGACCTGTCAGTGTTTCTGATAAAACAAAATGTCACCACTCTCTGTCTTGCCCCTTAGCAGACCCAAATGGTGGACAGTCTTTATTCCTCATTCCCCTTTAGTCAAGTTAGCAGAAATACAGACACTATTTTTGGACATTAATTTAAAAGTATATTTAGAAATATTTTAAACAATATTTTAGAAATATATTTTAGAAATATAGATAATATATACCCCCAAAGATGGACATGGCTATATTCTGTCAGTTTTGGGTTAAAATTGTCAAAGATCATGCATGTTACATTTGAAACTTAGTTTGAATTTTCTCTCCTGGTGAAAAATTAATACCTGCTACCATTTTTTTGGATTGAATTTAACCAATGTGAGCATTTGATTTTTACATGGACCAGACTTGTAGAAAAGGAAAGATTAGAAATAGCTTTCTTAAATCTTTTCTTAATAATTATACGTTAGATATATTAGTCTTTTAGGTTTGAATGAGAGCGCAGTTAAACACTACTGAATTATTTTCCAATTTCTGGGCCAAAGAATTGCCAATGCAAGAATAGTTTCAATGAATATTTCAAAACAAGCTAAAACATATGCTGCTATGGTGCTAGTCATCTTTTGAGATGTTCTGAGAGCTGTCTTTTTAACTATGCTTATTTCCAAGAAAAAGACAAGAGATATACTATTACATAGAAAAGTATTGCACAGATTCAGTCCTCCAGATTCTCAATAAATTTTCAATGAATCTGACAGGAAAGGCATGAAACTTCTTTACGTTGCTTCACATTTGGTTATTTCAGTTGTGATTTGTTTTTGTTTATTCATGTATTATTTATTTCCCTTTTTGTTCCTAAAGACATTATATTGCAAGATAATGTAAATTAGACACAAGAAAGAAGGGACAAAGAACAAAGCATATATGAGGCAAATAAAGAAATAAAGGATGAAGAACAAAGAAAATAGAGGCAGGGAACAAAAAAAACACATACAATGAAGCTAAGGGTAAGATTTGAACAAAATATCATACTTCAAAGTCTTAAAGGTATGTATACAAAGAAGTTGGTAAAAATGGTAATTTGAGGTAGTTCATTTGACTTTTTTCACATGGGGATAGGGGCATAGTTTGCAGATTTACTCCCAACTAGGTGCTCACAAATTTGTTGTTTGTTATATTAGTGTCACCTTGACATTAATTTAGAGAGACTTTTTTTTGATAGTGGCATAAGCAGAAGCTTAGAGAGGAGAAAGGAAAGAAAACTTCCAAATATTCTGTCTTTCTGGAATGTCTTCATTGTGTTCACATTTATCTGTAAAGAGTACTAGCAATGCTTTCTTTAGGAAAGCACGAGACATCACATGATAAAACTTTGAGTAGTAAGAAGTCTTTGCAAACTCTCTTAAATTCAGTGACTCCTGGGTAGAAATACACTTTGAGTCATATGAAAAGAAAGTTACTTTGCTCTCTGAAGTCTGTTGGTATCTTTGAAGTGATTTTATGATTTTTTTTTCTCTGAATCCCACTTACATCAGCTTTCTAGGGTTTCGGAGCCAAAGAGAAGCTGTCATTCAAATTAAAGGGGTAAACAAATTGAGAGAAAAAATAAATTAAATGTTTTTGATATATGCACTTGGCTGATTGATATAGCAGCAAAATTAAAGACGTGTTATATTAACTATTAATAGTTTAGGACTCATTGATAATATAACATGAAAAAACAGGATGTGTATGTGGTTGTGTGTGTATGTGTGAGTCTGTATTTGATTAATTAAAAGCTCTGTTTACATACTATAGGATGGATGTGCATGGATATGTATATGATAAATTATCCTTTTAATTGTTATAGAAATGATTAGTTTCATAGGGAACCACTCCAGAAAAAAATTAGTATAATTTAAAATTTAATGCACATATTTTAAATATAATATAATTAGTTTCTGATTTTAGATAAAAGTCTATCATATATACAAAATGCAATTAAGTCTTTTCTCTTTGTGTTTAAAATACTGCTTCTTAAAGGGACTATAGCAATTAAGAATGTGTGGGGATTCAGGACAAGTGTGTTTATATCCCTTATTTTTTTAAAGGGCAAGACTAAGAATGGCCTAAATCTGTAATATTCTCTTATCTACTAACTTTAATAAATTATTAAAATCCAGTTTTGGTTTTTCATTTTAAGAAATTTTCTGCATATACCAGTCAAAGCTTGTCTCCTTTAATAGCTAATATTATAAACTTGGCCAACTTATATGACCTCTATGTATATTGACTCAACTGTAACATAAAGATGAAAATAGTGCCTATTTGATGAGGTTACAGTGGAGATTAATGGGAATACTTGAAAGAGTACCAGCTACATGCACATTAGTTACTATTATTGCTTTGTTACTTAATAAATAGAGATGAATTCATATGATGATTTAGGTATTTTCTTGGGAAACATTCTATGAGACAATTGGGTCTTCCTGTGGTGCATGGTGTAACCCAGCTCTAGAGGAAACATCTTTGGTGCCTATGTGATGCACCTTACCTTGTAAGACTGAAGAGTAATTAAAGTTTATTTCTTGGGCTAAGAGTTTTCTAAGACTGTTGACCATTTACCTGCTCTAAATTTGCATTCTTCCTATGAATGTAACCAAACCCGCACCACGTGGAATGACTTTGCTTTGTATATCACAGACTAGTGATTAACTATTGACCCTGTCTATCAATATCATTCCTAAAATCTTTCCTCTGCCCTGCTGTCCTTCACTTTGAATACAAACGGTGCATTTCATGTAATACATTCTTCTGTTTCTTATTTTGTGGGCTGCTGCTTACATGGGGGTTTGGTTTACATATTTTTGTGTGAGTGTTTTGTAAAATTCACTGGTACTTCAATTTTAGACGTTTAAAACAAACAATTAACTTGCAAAAGTTATATATACTGGCATGCCTTAGACTCTGCTGTGGGGATTATATTGCAGGCAGAGATAAGAATTTCACTGGAATTCTGTTTTACATGATAACGTAGCACTGTCTCAGTGGTAGGAAGAGCAGCAAAGGAAAAAATATATTGTATTCAATTTCAACTTGTATAGACTTCAGTTTAAATCAGCTAATGTGGAAAATTTTCGGTGAACTTGCTTTGAATCCTTATTTGTTTGATTATTTACTTACTTTTATATACGCAACAAGAAGCCTGTATTTAGTATATACTATTAAAAATATTGATTCAAACTAGGAATCAATGGAAATCTTAAAACTCTTCGTAAATTATTTATTACAATAAAATTTAGAGCCAATAAATAAATAAATAAATAATAAATAATTTTAATACCACATTGTAATTACAAAGGTAATATTTTTTACCATTCACAAAATACCATAATTAGAGTTTCTTTAAACTGAATACATTCACTTGTACATAGATGAGAAATGCAATTACTTTTTTAATCCTCATAGGGATAAAATATGCTGGGCAGATTTTGCTTTTTAATTACAAAGGAAAAGATTATTTCTAAGCAGTTTTCTAGATTCTAGTCCTGGACAACTTTTTGCTTAATTCTTTTTGTAGAAGGACAAATAACTTCACAAGTAGGCCCCTTAGAAATGTGTTGTTATAGTCAATTTTAAAAACACAGAATGTTTCCTTCAGACAGCCTTTTAAAAGGTACTATCATAAATCACATGACCTTTATTTTCATATCCATATAAAATTCCAAGAAACCATTGTGATACTGAGAAGCACATCGATAAGGCAGTGTTAAAAATAATGAGAGAAGTTTAGTAAATGATAGAGGGAAATCAAAAGATAGCCTTTACAATGTTTCTGATATACAAGGGGAAAAACAGAATATAATATGCAAATACTGTCCAATAATATTAGATGGTAGTGTATAGTTTTGTAATTTCCACAGGTAACATGATGAAACTTTCTGTTTTAGTTTAAGAAAGTCATTTTCTCTGTCTCTCTGCTTCACACGCACACACACACATACACACACACCTCGAAGTATTTTTCCATTGCTTCTGTTGTTCAGTGCTGCAGTGTCTGCTCTTGGTCTGTCTAACTCCTTTATCTTCCTTTGACTTGTTGACCTCAGCTCTAACTTGTCTAAAGTCCCTTCTAGGAGTAAAATTCTTTGATTCTTTGATTCTGTGATCCTGTTTCCGTTTATCACACATCAGCTGTGTTTATGTATTCCCAGCCAATGGAGGTAGAGATAATTTTAGATTCCATTTTTATTTCTTTTTCTAGTCTACTGATTTTTCAAGAACATATAGTGTGACAGAAAAATCATAGGATATACATGGTGAAAAACAGAATAGATGCATTTTATTCACTTATTCATTTCCAAGTCATTGCTTTCTATGTGCCAAGCACTGCATTGGATACTAGAGACACAGACAAGACTTAGTTGAAATTCAGGCCACCAGAAAGCTCTCAGTGAAGCAGGGTCAGGTAGACACATAAACAAGTATAAATGCAATAATATTATAAGTGGCTTCATCTTGAAAGATGAGTGGACTTTTGTCATGTGCTGAGAAAGTCATTCCTGGCACAGGAAGATATGTGAGCAATAAACATAGGTGTGAAGCTGCTGAGTGTATTAAAATAACTCAGTTCAGCTGGAATGTTAGAGAGGGCCTCCCATGTGGAGGAGTCAGGCGTTGATCATATAAAATATTGGTCTCTTATGTGTGATGAATGCAGATGTTTGCTTAATATATTCCTTCAGAGTATGCAGGAATATATTAGAACTTCTATATAACATTATATCATTCTTTAATTTTTATTTTAAAGTATGCTGCATCATATATATTTATCTAACTTGTAAGTAAATAAATATACCATGTTGGGAGTATGCTTAAAAATTGTTAAGGAGCAGATGGATGTGCAACCAAAATGTTTGGAGATGACTACTCTAGGATTTAGAGCCTTTGAAGAGTTTTAAACTACAGTGATCTGTTTGGCATTGTAGAAGGGGCCAATTAAATTGTTAGGAATTACTGAAATCATACATTTAAAAACTAAGCACTATGTATTATATAGCAAGCGGTCAGTAAAGTTTATTTGTTGTTGTTGTTGTTGTTGTTATTATTATTATTGTTATTATTAGCATCATCCATGGTAGTGGTAGGTATAAAGAAAGTGTAGCTTAGAGGAGCTAATACTGGCTTTGGCATCCGGCAGGCTTGAAATCTGTCTCTGTCAACTATGAGTTTTTGGCAAGATACTTAATTAAGCTTTCAGAGGCACAGTTTCTTCATCAGCAACATGAAGATAATAATTTCCACCTTACTAGTTTGTGGTGAAGATTTCAGATAATGCGTTTGAAGGACCTGGCATAGGCCGTGGTCAATACTCAATAAATACTTTTAAAAGAAACAAAGATATTGCAATCACAACATAATTGCTGTCTTCTTATTCAGAAGACTTTGCTGCTTGTTTCTCTTTCCTTATTTATTTGAATTTGTATACATTCCCACTGCTCTTTCAAGTCCTTGACTTTTACAGATGACAGTGGTAAGGGAAATGTGCTTCTGTTTCTCCTAAAAGAAATACATGCTAATGGTCTTATACTTCATTTGCAAAAAATATAAAATAATATATTCACATGCAATATTTTATATAATGGAAAGAGATTTCAATCAACGTGATTCCTCTCTTGACAATGTTCACACTCTTAAACATATTATGAAGAAAACTGCCTTCTTTGGCTTTTACTCAGACTTTGTAAATAAGAATCAGTTTGGCCTGCATTTCAGTAGCTTGGGTTAACTCCTTGGTGACTGATGTCTGTATAGAATTGTGTCTTAATAATCTTATGACAGTAAGGATAAGTTAGAATATTTCCCTGATAAAGTGGATAATTTCAAAGAGTGTAAAACACAGCTGTGTTGAACCTCTCTTCCTTTCGTCTTTTATATGAATATGTTGAAGTCATTTTGGCTCAACTGCATAATCTGCATATTTGGGCCATGATGTAGAAAGCAGACTTTTAAAATTGTGAACTAGGCATGACTTTATTGAATAATTTATTATTCTGTGTAGGTGTTATCAAAAATAATCGGTAAAGATCAATTACCTGTTAAAAACTTAAGTAATTATTTGTGGCTGACATCACATGGAATTTGAGTATAGTATATCCCATGATTCCATAAAGAATTTTAACTTGATATACTTTGAAAATAATTTATTTTGTCAAGATTACTAATATGTGGGGGAAAAGCAAATGTTTCAATTCAGCCTTAAGCAGAAGGTGTAGCAGAAGCAAAACCAGGCCTCAGTCACAATTGAAGGAGAGCCTTACTAGAAGGGGAATCTGTTAACACAGGTGTTTTCAGAAGCCAAACTTTGCGGATAATTTCATCTTGGTAAGTAGATAAATATTTTTACATAGCTGTGATTATAAAATGTAAGTCATCTTTATTTATTCTACTTCTTAGCATAAAGTTGAGTCTATCTCAAACTGTATACTAAAAAGGACAAAGTTATTTTTCTGTTAAATTGAACATTTTGTATAACGGTTTCAAAAATGTTGCTTTGTAGATGTGAAATAAATAGGGTTTTTTTTGTTTACATTTTGCTTTTTGCTATAGACACCACATTTGTTAAAATGTTTATTGTAGTAAACTGTTCTCTCAAAATTGTAAACTACAGTTATGATAGGAGATTGAATTCAACCATTTATCTGGTGATAATTAACTATACATAACTAACATTTCTAACTAATCCAACATGTACAAAAGGCACATTTTCTTCTTTAAAATTGCCCTTAAAAGCCAAATAAAGTGACTAATACATTAACTTTAAAATGTAATACAGAATCCTTACACCAGAAACTAACACAATATTGTAAATCAACTATAATTCAATAAAAACAAAAACAAAAAATAACAAAAAACCCCACAATACAAAATCTTAGTTTCTGATGAACGGGGAACTACTTTGTTCAATGCTAATTGTGGGGCTAATATTGCAATATTTAAAATTTGAGAACAACTCTAAAATTTCTTATTCTAAATTTAAAAATATTTTGGATATATTTTAGGATAAATAAAATAAGCAATTATGGGGATATTATTTAGAAATCCTGCTAAATACTTTACTACTTCTAATAATTTACTTCTAGATTTTATGTACTGTATATACATTTATATCTTCCTTCACATACTAAAAGTCATGGTTACACCTTTTCATTCTCTAGACATTTTATTTGTCTTTCTTTTTTCACTGTACTGGCTAATAGCTTTGGAGCACTGTTGAGTAGAATTTGTGGTGGTGAGTATCATTATCTCTTTTTCTTATTTTAAAAAGAATGTTTCTAGCATTTCACTATTAAATATGATGATGATTTACATTTTTAAGATTTCCAGTAGATACCTTTCCTCATATTCTTAGTTTTCAAATTGTTTGGTTTTATCACAAACAAGTATTGAGTTTTTATTGAAACATATTCCTACTGTTTAGTGAGATCCAAGTATAGTTTTTCTCCTTCAGCCTGGAAATTAGGTGAATTTTCTTTAATAGATTTAAAAAATATTAAAGTAACATTTCATTTCTGTATAAGACCGAGGTGGGCATGACATATAATTTTTTTAAAAGTTTGCTTAGTATGGTTTGTCATTGCTTTTTTTTTTTTTTCAGGATTTTATGTCTGTTATCACCATGTGATTTTCCTTTCCTGTACTGTTTTTGTTGGTTTTGCTATAAATGCTATATCATTATTTTATAAATAATTTGGTGTATATTTTCTCTCTTTCCATAATATAGAAGTATTTGTATTAGATAGAAGTAATCTTACCTTCAAAGTATAAAACAGCCAAAGTCTAGTGGTATCCTGGTGTAAGATTGTAATTACAGTTCTTTTTTTTTTTTTAACTTTTTTTATTGATTTATAATCATTTTACAATGTTGTGTCAAATTCCATTGTAGAACACAATTTTTCAGTTATACATGACCATATATATATTCATTGTCACATTTTTTTCTCTGTGAGCTACCATAAGATCTTGTGTATATTTCCCTGTGCTATACAGTATAATCTTGTTTATCTATTCTACAATTTTGAAATCCCAGTCTATCTCTTCCCACCCCCTGCCCCCTTGGCAACCACAAGTTTGTATTCTATGTCTGTGAGTCTATTTTTGTTTTGTATTTATGCTTTGGTTTTTTTGTTGTTGTTTTTTTGGTTTTTTTTTTTTTTTTTTTTTTTTTTTTTTTTTTTTAGATTCCACATATGAGCAATCTCATATGGTATTTTTCTCTCTCTTTCTGGCTTACTTCACTTAGAATGACATTCTCCAGGAGCATCCATGTTGCTGCAAATGGCGTTATGTTGTCGGTTTTTATGGCTGAGTAGTATTCCATTGTATAAATATACCACCTCTTCTTTACCCAGTCATCTGTTGATGGACATTTAGGCTGTCTCCATATCTTGGCTATTGTAAATAGTGCTGCTATGAACATTGGGTTGCAGGTGTCATTCTGAAGTAGGGTTCCTTCTGGATATATGCCCAGAAGTGGGATTCCTTGGTCATATGGTAAGTCTATTCCTAGTCTTTTGAGGAATCTCCATAGTGTTTTCCACAGTGGGTGTACCAAACTGCATTCCCACCAGCAGTGTAGGAGGGTTCCATTTTCTCCACAGCCTCTCCAGCATTTGTCATTTGTGGATTTTTGAATGATGGCCGTTCTGACTGGTGTGAGGTGATACCTCATTGTAGTTTTGATTTGCATTTCTCTGATAATTAGTGATATTGAACATTTTTTCATGTGTCTATTGATCATTTGTATGTCTTCCTTGGAGAATTGCTTGTTTTGGTTTTTTGCCCATTTTTGGATTGGGTTGTTTATTTTTTTCTTATTGAGCCTTATGAGCTGCTTATATATTCTGGAGATCAAGCCTTTGTTGGTTTCATCTGCAAAAATTTTTTCCCATTCTGTGGATTGTCTTTTTGTTTTACTTATGGTTTCCTTTGTTGTGCAGAAGTGTGTACATTTCATTGGGTCCCGTTTGTTTATTCTTTCTTTTATTTCTTCTAGGAGAAAATTTTTGAGATGTATGTCAGATAATGTTTTGCCTATATTTTCCTCTAGGAGGTTTATTGTATCTTGTCTTATGTTTAAGTCTTTGATCCATTTTGAGTTTATTTTTGTATATGGTGTAAGGGAGTGTTCTAGCTTCATTGCTTTACATGCTGCTGTCCAGTTTTCCCAACACCTTTTGCTGAAGAGACTGTCTTTATTCCAATGTATATTCTTGCCTCCTTTGTCAAAGATAAGTTGACCAAAAGTTTGTGGGTTCATTTCTGGGCTCTCTATTCTGTTCCATTGGTCTATATGTCTGTTTTTGTACCAATACCATGCTGTCTTGATTACTGCAGCTCTGTAGTATTGCCTGAAGTCTGGGAGGTTATTCCTCCAGCCTCTTTCTTTCTCTTCATTAATGCTTTGGCAATTCTAGGTCTTTGATGGTTCCATATAAATTTTATTATGATTTGTTCTAGTTCTGTGAAATATGTCCTGGGTAATTGAATAGGGATTGCATTAAGTCTGTAGATTGCCTTGGGCAGTGTGACCATTTTGACAATATTGATTCTTCCAATCCAAGAGCATTGGATATCTTTCCATTTTTAAAGTCTTCTTTAATTTCCTTCATCAGTGGTTTATAGTTTTCTGTGTATAATTCTTTCACCTCCTTGGTTAGATTTATTCCTAAGTATTTTATATAATTACAATTCAATTTCTTTAATCATGATGCCTTAAGTCAATTGTTCCAAGCTGTACTAGGCTACCAGGACATTTGAAGGTAGTAGTATTTTGGCAATTGTGCAATATAGGACTACATAGACATTCTATTTTAAAATCTTTACTGTGGCTGTAGTCATTGACTCTTGTTTATGTGTGCTTTCTGTCCTTTTTCTTAATCAGTGTCACTAGAAGTTTGCTTATTATTCATTTCAAAGAATCAATTTGTAGTTATTTTATCTTACCTGTACTATGTTTTGCTATTTAATTTATTCCATTGTTTTATTTGATGTCAGTTGTTTTCTTTGGATTTGTTCTATTCTCCTTACAACTAAACTTGGATGGCAGGCTCCTAATTTTATGGCTTTCTTCTTTTCTACTATAAGAACACTTTAATGTTTTTTTAAGATATCTTCTTTGACCTATGAATTATTTGGAATTGTAATTTTAAATTTTCAAATTTAGTCATCAGTTGATTTAGTCAGATAATATGTTACTGATTCTTTGAAATTTTTTCAGATATCTTTGTGGCTTAATATACCAAATTATTAATCTAATGTTCAATTTTGTAAAATGTTCCATGTGTTCTTGAGAGGGAAGGCTATAATCTGTGAGGTGCAATGTACAGTGTATGTTGATTAGATCAAGATGATAATTATATTGTCCCAATTTTCTACATTCATACTAATTTAATTCATACTTTTAAAGGATATTTTATTAGGTGCATATGTTTAAAATTTTTAAGATTATATTGTAAAATGAAGCTTAATCGTTAAAAACCCTATATAGCTTTAATAATGCTTTATGTTTAATTGTGTGATATTAAACTGATACTGACATAAATAGTCCAGTTATCTTTTGGTCCTTATTTTCTCAGTGTGCCTTATCTAGCCTTTTACTTTCAACCTTTTCAGGTTCTTATGTTTCACTTGTCTCTTCAAAGTCATATCTAGCTATAGATATGCAATGCATAAATATTTTATCTAGAAATTAGATCTGAAAATCTTTGTATTTTAACTGGTGAATTTTGCTCATTTATATTTTGTATATGGTTTCATTTTTAACATATTATTTCATTCTCTCTATGTACATCATTTGTCTATGTGTCTTTTCTTCCCTCTTTCTTTCTCTTTTTAGAATAGGTTATTCTTTAATATTCTGATATGTTTCCCTCAACTGGATTTGAATTTCTGTACCTTCTTTTAGTAATTTTTACTACTACTCTTGAAATTTTACCATAAATACTTAATTACAAAGCTTAAAGTTAATGAATTTTTTCCTCCCCACAAAATGAAGCAAGAACCTTATTATTATTTTTAATTCTTATAAACTCTCATTAAGCTTTACAAGTTATGATTTTTCTAGGGTTTTACTTTTAGCCTTATGCTTTAGGTTTGTTTGCAGTCTTTGACTCTAATTGTCCTTGGTTCTAATTTTTAATTTCTGATTCATAGACTGTATTAAATCTTTTTTTATCTGATACTTCGCTAAGCATTATGGATATGAGATTAAAAAGATGGGATCCATGCCATCAAGAAGTTTTACATTTGACTGAAAACAGTGTGATAGAATCTTCATTAAAGAACTTCACTAAGAACGATGTGAGCACAGAGGATAATGTAACTAATTTACTAGGATTACATATTACATTTGATTATTGTTGTTTTTACAAATAATGGTTTTAGATTTATTTATATTTTTATGGATATATTTTTACTCACAATTCCTTCTTATATATAAATTTTTTCCATGTGGTTAATTATATTGTAAATAGTTAGTTTTATTCCCCCCTTTCTGTATGTTTTTTATTTTGTTTCTTTTTATTTATTTAACTATAGTTGATTTACAGTATTGTATTAGTTTCATGTGTGCAGCTTCAGATTCTTTTCCATTATAGGTTATTATAAGATATTAAATGCAGTTCTATGTGCTATACAGTAAATCCTTGTTGTTTATCTATTTTATATATAATGGTGTATATCTATTAATCCCATACTCCTAATTTATCCCTCCCCCTCCCCTTTCCCTTTGGTAACCATAAATTTGTTTTCCTGTTTGTCTTTTAACAGTTTTATTGTTTTGTACCGGCTAAGGTCTACGGTCTTTGTTGAACAGGAGTGGTGAAAGTGGGCTTTCTGACTTTATTCCTGAACTTAAGGAGGAAGCATTCAGACTCTTACCATGTATAATATTACTGTAGGATCTCTTTGTACATACCTTTTAACAATTAAGAAAATTCTTTTCTAATCTTGATTTGCTGAGAATTATCCTGATTATAAGCTGAGTTTGGTTACACTTTTTCTTCTATATCATTTTTGTATGATCATATGATTTTCTTCTTATTCTGTTATATGGAAAAATATACTGGCTTTTTTTTTTAATGTAGGTTGGTTTACGGCCCAGATTATTGTTTATCTTGGTGAATGCTCCATGTGTATCTGAAAAGATTGTATATTCTATTCTTGTTATGTGGATTATTCTACAAATGTCAGTAAACATCAATTAGGAAAATAGGTTGATGATGTTGACCTGACCTTCTATATCTGTATTCATTTCCTATCTATTTGTTTTATTTCTCATTGAGAAATGAATATTAAAGTATCCAATTTTAATTGTAGATTTGTTCATTTTTTTTTAAGTTCCATCAGTTTTTGTTTTATGTATTTTGAATATCTGTTGTTATATACATATACATTTAGGATTATTATGGCTTTTTGGTATATTGACACTTTCACCACTAAAGAATGTCTCCTTTTATTTCCAATAATTTTCTTTTCTTGAAGTTTACTTTGTCTGATGTTAATGTAGCCATTCAGGCTTCCTTTTGATTACTGTTTTCGTGCTATATCTTTTTTCATCCTTTTAATGTATTTATTGCCTTATTTTTTAAAATGAGATTCTTATGGAATCAAGACATATACTTGAGTCTTGCTTTTTATCCAGTCTTTCTGTCTTTAATTGGCATGTTTAGATAATTTACATTTAATGTAAATATTGATATAGGAGGATTAAAGGCCACATTTTTTCTAGTTGCTTTTTACTTGTTTTGTTTGTTGTTTGTCCCTCTCACTTTAATTTTTTTTTCTGCTTGCTGTTGGATTATTTAAGTATTTTTTATGATCCCATTTTAGGTCTACCATTGTTTTTTAAAAAGTTATGTTTTGTTTTACTTTAGTAATTTCTATAAGATTTACAATAGAAATCTTTAGTTGATTGCAATCTAGCTTCAAATTATATTACACAGCTTCATATGTAGTCTAAACACCTTACAATCATGCTCCCTATTCCTTCATCTCACTTTTTGTGCTATTTTGTCTTACATTTTAGTGGTACATATACTTAAAATCTTCAATATATTCTTAGTATTTTTACATATACAGTCCATTACACTTTAGAGTGATTAAAAGTAAAAAATATGTATTTTATATTTAGCTTAATTTTAACTATTAACCTTACAGATTCCTTAAAACTGTCACGATGTCTCCAGGAACTTCAAGATCACACCTTGAGACCTGCTGAAACAGTCTATTAAGATTTATATAAGCCGAGTTGTTTTTTCTTATACTTTTCACTTTTTATTTATCTGAACTTTAAGACTGCTTTCTAACTCAGTACTCTACTTTTGGCAGCAGATGCAAAAAATGTTTTATTACAAAGCATGATAGTTTGCCTTTGGAAGACTAACTCAAAATGTGCTCATTAAGGAGACATACACCTACATATTCCTGAGAACTATTTTTAAGAACTAATAATTTTATTACTATTTAGTACTGTGAGCCCTTTGTCATAAATACTTAGTATTTTTGTCTGTTCTTTTATCTTTTAAGTCAAAAGAGATACCACTGTAGAGTGTGGTCCAGTTATTGAACCTTTTAAATATTTTGAGGGTAACTCAGTTTATCAAGAATTAATTAAACCATTTCACTGCATTATGAGGTGTCATATAACAGTTGGATGCACTCACATGGAGGAGTGACACAGCCTGTCAGTCATTTAAAGAGTCAAGATGATCAGCTTGTTCAGATCAGTCTACTTCTCAATTGCTCCCAAAACTGACACTTCCAAATGGAAATAAAGAACACATGGAACATATCCTCCCCTGTGGAGCTTGCTGAGGCTCTCTGAAGTTCATAAAAACTCCCCACTCTTGGGCTTTCCATGTGCTTGGAGCCTATTAACACCTATTAACCCCTCACTCCCCACTGCAGGACCCTTCACATACCCCCATTTCTGCAAGATAAAAATATCTTCTCTTAATGTATGTTTACCCTAACAAAGGTAAACTGCCCCAAGAAATAGCCCATCTCACAATGCCCTAGGTGGACAAGCCTCACATCCTGCCCTTATCAGAGTTATAATGCTATTATTGATACAAGCCCCTAACAGATCTTACAGTCAATCATGTATTTGTACACAAGTTGATCATGCAACCCCCTATTCCTTGTGGTCACAGCTCCTTTCCCCCAATAAAAGACCCTGCACGTCCACCCTTGGTGCTCACACAGGCACCTCTCTGTTGCCTGTAGCAGTGTATCTATTAAACCTTCCTTTTGTTCTTAGATCCTCATTGTCTTTGGTCCTTGGTAAATTCTTTTAACCACAGGCGACTGTGGCATTGTGTCCCACAACATCCCCTATGCGGATATGGGGCACAGTTCTTACCGATTATATTTCCTGCATATAGTAATGGGAATATACTTTGAAATATTTGAAATATTTAAGACTGTTAGGATATTATTTTATCTAAAGATTTTCTAAAAAGATATTTTGATTCTCCCCTTTTTGCTTCTAAAATATGTCGTCTTCTGTTCCCTATATTCTTTTTGATGTCTTTTAGTGTCAGTTCTTTATCATTTGGGGTATAAATTATAAAATGTCTCTGTTACAGAGAAGAAGGGAGGAGAAGTTACCTCGGTTCTTAGTTACTTGAAAAAAATGAACTTTTAATGAGAGACAGAAAGCGTGATATAAACAGAAGATTTTATTAGCGAAGTAAAAAGGTAATAAAATATAGTACACATCCGAGAACTGGGAGCGGGCCGATCCAAGAGAGGAAAAATGGTACTGCTCCTTTGTTTTTCTGTGTCTTACATCCTGGCTTAGGGGATGTTTTTCGTGGTTGATTGATTCACGGCTCACTTTCCTTGTTCTCAGGCACGCCCATCCCTTTTGTGCGTGTTCTTACCCATGATGCACACAGAGAAACCTGCAGGAGGGGCTCAAACTGCAGTGTTAATTACATTATAATGAGCACTGGGTCAAGTTAAGCTGAGTCCTTCTGTCTATTGTGCAGCCACAGCGTTCAATCCTAGTCGACTTCTTCACTGGCCCTCATTTATAGAAAGTAGAAAATGTTGGAGCCCCTTATCCTGAGTGCAGGCATATTCTGGGTTGCTCCTTCCCCCTCCCTTTCCCCCTGCTCGGTGCTCAGTTCTATCTAAATGTCTAACATCTCTGTGCTGCATCTTTATTTGATGGAAACTTTTTTTTTTTTTTTTGCTTTCATGAAATTGCCACTTTTAATATGATTATGTACCATTAAATAGCTTACAGTTTTCAGGTTTCCAGAAATTTTTTTTTTGAGTAAAGGTAGATTTATTCAGAGAGATACATTGAAAGGCAAGAGAAAGGCCACAAGATATGTGGGTTGGGTGCTTAGATTAAAAGTAGGTACACGCTCCATAGACAGAGTGCGGGCTGTCTCCAACAGAGAGAGAGAGGTCCAGAAATCTTGATATGAATTTGATTTTTGCACAAAAATTTAGTAAAATGTAATTTTTTAAATCACGTATTAAAATAGCATAATTATAAACTACTGAAAATTTCCAGCATTGGTTAATAGACGTGAACTTAAAAGTAAGGCATTAGTCTAAGAATCATTACTTTCTAACCTCTAAAAAATAATCTATCATGAACAGCTTAAATACATATTTGACATAAGTTTCACATATATAAAATAGATGGCTACATAAATACTATGTGTTTGCAAAGTCTTACTATTTTGTATTCTACATCAGGATAATAAAAAGAGCAATTTCAAGAGATTTACAAATTAAAATCAAAGTAATATTTTAAAAATTTGAAGGCATCTTTGCTTGCTTTTCAGAGACATCATTGAGCTTCAAGTAATCCTATCAAATCTGATTAAAGTCTTAAGAGATGTCATTTACTATTATAAGGATATAGTTTTTTATATTGTTACAAATCCTTTATGAAGTACTCTATAGTAGATGTTAACTAAATTAGAGATGAGTATTTTTATGAATAATTATTTTCTAATTTAACCTGAATTTATTGTTATTTTTAAGGAAATTGCAAAATATATCTTATGTATTTTGGACAGTTTGATTTAGTTTAACATTAAACTGAAATCAAACTTTAAATCTTGGGCCAAATGACAATCTTTTGCAAGTTATTAATTTTTTTTGTTGTTCTGTTAGTTATATGTTGTTGTATAACATATTTCCCCAAATTTAAAGGCTTAAGACAACAAATGATTATTATTTCACAATTTCTATGCAGATTCCTATCTGGGTAAAGCTTAGCTAGGTGCTTCTGGTTCATGGTCTCATAAGGTTACAAGCCAGGTATCTGCTGGGGCTATATTCTCATCTGAAAGCGTGGCTGAGGGACAGTTTATTTTTAAGCTCATTCATGTAGCAGTTGGCAGGATTTAGTTCTTCGTATGGAATTGTTTTACTAAGGGCCTCTACCCATGCTTGCCGTTGGCAAGAGGCCTCTAAAGTCCCTTGTTACATGGCCCTCCCATAGATGAGCTTATAATGTGACAACTAACTTCCATCAAAGCAAAAGAGCAAGGAAGCAAGAGAAGCATGCAGAATGGAAGCCACTATCATTTTTAAACCTTTCCTTGGAAGTGACATTCTATCACTTTGTTATATTCTGTTCATTAGACGAGAGCCACTAAATCTAGCTTACATTCAACAGGAGTGAATTATATGAGTGTGAATACAAGGAGGGTAGGACTCATTAGAGCATGTTAGAAGCTTTCTACTACACTTGTTTAGGACTCTTTTGAATTTCTTACACATAGAAAGAAGAAACTTAAAATGAACCTACATTTGGTAAAATCACTTAATGTTGTTAAAGAAGACGCAGTAAAGGGATAGTATTTTGTTTCTTTCAGAAAGTATATTGTTTTATTTGTTCAAAATAGATAACTCAGAAATTTCTCTATCTAAATCTTTTACTTATTTTTATTTTACCCGTTTATTTTGGGGGACATGGTTTCTTAGAGGGTTAAATTTTTGTTTCTAATGCCTGTGCCATTTTTTCTAAATGTAGTGCTGGATCTGCTTAAAGTCAATTGAACATTTATTTATAGGTCAGAAAGCCCTAGGGAAGTATTTCACTTCACCATGAATATACCTTTGAGATCATTAACTCAACATGAATACACCTTCAAGATTATGACTTGGAACTTCTCAGTGAGCTGCTGACTGTCTCTTAGATTTCTAACATGCAGAAGGTTGTAGTAACTAAACTGCATTTCAGGGTCAAGAGAGAAACATCTCTAACTGTGCTTAGTCTAAATTCCCTGTGATAGAGACTAGAAAAATCATTAATATGCTTACATTTTTTTCTCAATAATTCTTGATTTTCCATATGAACATTTTAAATTTGCACAAAAGGGAAGACTATCAAGCTGGAGACCTAGTGATTTTATTTAAAAAGTGATATATGAATTCCTTTTAGCTTGACATGAGTTCTCCTGTGCTCCAAGTTCTCTTCAACAATCCATTAAAATTTTCTCTGGCAGAGTCATATTAATAGCCTTTGTCCTGCCATTAATGTGACCTAATCACTATGGCAAGGAATCCCAGAACCAAACCAGTCAACTATAAAATATGACTATCCAAACTGGAGCTTCATTAGATTTAGTGCTTGTCTCATGACACAGCTTCATAATTCGAATACAGAGGTTCCCAGACATTGCATTCTGTGACTTGATACCGCTAAATGCTCATCAGTGTGCCTTAATCTGTCTAAAATACTTGTAATGAGCCGAGATTTACATCCCTGGGAATTAACACTTAGGAAGGCCAATGACTTCTTTCATTATTCATCACTTCTTGCCTCCCATTAGCACGATTAAGAGCTATTCCACCCCAAATGATGAGAATAGTTTCAAACTATTCAACAATGTGGATTGAACAAAAGAGTTGTTAATTTTATTTGACGTAGATTCAAAGGATTGTGAGGCTTGTATATCTATCACATTTTGGGTGATAATTTTAAAAGTAGATATAAATGGCCATAACTGCAAAAATTATTCTTTTGCTAACCAGAACAAATTGTAGTAGAATGATATTGATGGCTAAACTGCCCTGTATCTTAGTATGAAACTGAAATTGAGGTAAACTCCACATATTTTATTAATTCTGCTCATTTTTTATTCATATAATCATATCTGTTCTATGTTTTTCCTTCACATCTTCCATGATTATGTGTGAAAGTAATTTTCTCTTTTTTTAATGAGAGGTATATGAACAGAATTTCTTTGATGTTGTTCCAATGCTTTCAGAAGTATCCGTTAAGGATTGTTATTCCCTGGAATGCAATTAAGAAGCATGTATTTTTTATATTCTCCCTCCCTCTCTCCTCTCTTGCCATTTAACTTGTTATTTCCTGGAATTTATAACTTACAGTGAGTCCATTAGCCTGAACTTTATTACTCTTTCAACTCCTGACATTTAAAATTCTTCTCACTTGGTGAAAAAAAATGGTGAAATGGAGTGAAGTGGAGAGTCTGATAAGGCTAGCTTTGTGTGTGTGTGTCTGTGTGTTTGTGGTTGGATTAATACAATGGATAAACAGGGAGAAATGACTGGAGAATGACATGTTGAGTTCTTGGAACTGAGATTTCAAATAGTGTATTTGGTGGTGGTGGCAAGGGCTAGTTTACCAAGAAAGTGAGTATCTGAGATGATGGTGAGGATATACAGAAATGGAAGAGTCAGAGATGTATCTATATTGATGTAAAAGAAAAAAGATGGAAAGCTAATACGAGTAAAAGAAGAGGGAAAACATCATGAAGTAAGTGTAAAAGGCATCAGTAAATTAAGAAGTTACTAAGTAATTAGGAGATGAGAGCAATATGCCAAGGGAGACATTGGTATATCTGGTGGTTTATAATGACTATATATATAGTACAGAACATTTTTATTCCTACCACTCCTCTTATTAAAACAGAAATTACTGACTCTATTATTTCCTGTGTTGCTCTCACAGGCATTTCTTATTGTGTTACACTGTCACATTTTGCTTTACAATTATTTTAGGCACATTTTAAGTATGGGCTAACACCAGAACTTCACAGAATGAAAAGTGGAGGACAATAAATTATTTATACAAAGGGTTTTACTGGGCTTTATTATTTTAGTAAGAAATCAAATCCTTTTGGTAATTGTGATTTTCATAACTAATTGGCCTTTGGATTCCCAAATCTTTGCATTTTACATTGCCTGTCTAGCCCCAAACTCACCAATCCAATTCAAGTCCTCTGTGGATATTAACCATGTAAGATTAATTACCTTAAACCCCCCAAATGAAATGAATTCAATGACATTTACTGTACCATTCAGACATTTACTCCTTTTCATCAATCTTATATTGCTTCTTGAATCGCAATTAAAACCTGTAATAAATAAAGATGCTGAAAGTTTCAAGCAGGAATTCTTAATGATTTAACATTTAGGTCTTTGTCAGTGCCCAAAAATAAGTTGGGAAATAAATTCTACACAATGAAAGAAGCTAGACAGAAGTCTTCGTATTTCTGTGGTCTGTAATTCTTTTATAACGGGTCTGAAGAATAGAGAGTTTAGAGAGATCAACGGTCTTTATAAACAACACTGATCTTAATTAAGAAACATCAATAGAAGAGTTCACTACTGAGGGAAAAAAGTGGAATGGTCTTATATGTTATTTCTGTATTTAGGGTTGTTAATGATCTGTTACTGATGGCATTTAGCACCTTATTATTCTCTTAAAAGAGCTTAACACCAGTGGGAAACTTGGAGGAAAAATCCAAGTAGACTAATTTAGCACAATAATGCAATATAATTTTTTTGTTACTTTCCTCTTTTCTTGCTTCCCTGTTTCTTTTCATTATATTTAAATAAAAAATGGGAATTACCAAGAACCAGTATCTTTGCTTGACTGGTATAAGTTTAAATCCCGTTATCACAAGAAAAGTTTGTTAGTAACCCTAATGCTAACACACTTATTAGAAAATACTTTCCCCATAGATTCTAGATTTTTAGAATTGTGTTTAATTTCAAATTCTACTCTTAAGAGTAAAAGCTAGCATTGACAACAATATGCCCATCTCCAGATTAGAGCAGAAAGAGGGAGCATCCAAGAAATTTATTTTGTAGTATTCATCCACCTATACTTTTCATTAAAAATCGATGGCATTATGAATGGAAAATTTTGACTTAATGTGAACTTCAAAAATGACAGAAAAATGGAAAACAAGAGTCAGTGTAGGAAGAACATTAAATCATCTGATGGTCTGTTTCTCATAATCACTACTTAATGAATACACAGAAGCAATGGTAAATATTGTAAAAGCTGAATTACTTGTTTCACAAGTTAGTCTCTGTAGCAATTAAAAATAAAGCTTATTTTACCTTAGATTAGCAAAACTGTATGGAAGCCTAATGATTCAAAGAAGTCACATGATAGTCTTCTAACTTATTGGTACTTTTTCCAATTCTTTGGAATACTTGCATTGTTATAAAGTAATGTGAAGTGTATGATTTATATCTTGCTAAGATAGAAATGATGAGCAGAAAAAGAAAGCTAAATGAATATGTATGATTTTATAGATTATTATTATTATTAAATCTATCTGATCTACTGTGTCTTCTAAGGCCAGTATTTCCCTATTGATTTTTTTGTCTAGATAATCTGTTCATTGATGTAAGTGGGGTGTTGAAGTCCTATGCTATTTTTGTGTTACTGTCAATTTCTCTCTGTTAATATTTGCTTCATGTATTTAAGTGCTCCTTAAATATTGGATGCATGTGTATTTACAATTGTTTTACCTCCTTCTTGGATTGATCCCCTTGATTATTATGTAATGTCTTTCTTTGTCTCTTACTACAGTTTTTTTTTTAACACACTTATTGTGGTATGGTTCCTGTATAGTAAACTACACATATTTCAAATATACGATTTGATGAATTTTGATAGATGTTTACACCAGTGAAACCAACACCACATTCAAGATAGCTGACATTTCTATCACTCCCCAAGAGGTACAGTCTTTGTTTTAAAGTCTTTTTCTTCTGATTATAAATATCACTAGCCTTGCTTTCTTTTGATTTTTTTTTTTTGCATGGAATACGTTTTTCCATCCCTTCATGTTCAGTCTTTTTTTTCTGAGATCTGAATGAATCTCCTGTAGGCAGCATATGTACGGGTCTTGTCTTTGTATTCATTCAGCCACTCTATATATTTTTGATTGGAGCATTTAGTCCATTTATATTTAAAATAATTATTGATATGTATGTTCTTATTGCCATTTTATTAGTTGTTTGGGGTTATTTTGTAGTTCTTTTCTGCTTTTTTTGCTCTTTTTCCCTTGTGATTTGATGGCTTTGTTTAGTGTTATATCTAGATTCCTTTCAATTTTTTTTGTGTGTGTATCTATTGCAGAGTTTCGGTTTATGGTTACCATGAGGTTTACATATAGCAATCTATGTATATACATGATTATTGTAAGTTGCTGATCTCTTAAGTTCAAACACATTTTAACAACCCTGCATTTTTTACTCTTCCTCCCCTCTCCAATATTTACTGCTTTTTACATCCAATTTTTTACCTCTTTTTGTTTTGTGTATCCCTTAACTACATATTGTGGATATAGAAGATTTTAACACTTTTGTCTTTTAGCCTTCCTACTAGCTTTATATATGATTGATTTGTTACCTTTACTATAATTTGCCTTTACCAGTGAGATTTTTCCTTTCGTAATTTTCATATTTCTAGTTGTGACCATTTTTTTTTTTTTCTCTGAGAAGTCCCTTCAATATTTCTTATAAAGCTGGATGGAGGTGCTGAACTCTCTTAGCTTTTGTTTGTCTTTAAAATTTTTGATCTCTCCATTAAATCTGAATGAAATATTTGCCAGGTAGAGTATTCTTTATTGTAGATTTTCCCTTTTCATGACTTTAAATTATCATGCCTCTCCTTTATGGTCTGCAGGGTTTCTGCTGAAAAGTCAGCAGAAATTGCCTTATAGGAATTTCTTGTACATAACTTGTTCCTTTTTGTTTTTCCCTTGTTGCTTTTAGTATTCTCTCTTTATCTTTTTTCCCCCTTTCCTTTCCTTTTTTTTTTTTCTTTTGTCATTTTAATTACAGTGTCTCTTTTTGTGGTATTCTTTGGGTTGATCCTGTTTGGGACCTCCATTCTTCTAATACCTGGCCATCTGTTTCCTTTCCCAGTTTAGGGAAGTTTTTAGTTGGTGTCTTCAGATATTTTCTCTCCCCTTCTCTCTCTCTTCTCCTTCAGGGACCTCTATAATGGGCATGTTAGTAGTCTTAATGTCCCAGAAATTTTCTAATCTGTCCTCATCTTCTAAAATTCTTTTTTCTGCATGGATTTTTATTTTAGCTATAACAAATGCTTTTTAAAAATCTTTTTTCTGACTTTTTGATTTAAAGTCTATACATAGGAAGTTAAACCCGTATGTTAGAATAAATTGTTCTGTCACCTCGTTTCCCATATACATTCTCTGTTATCTAGGTGAGGACTTTTGTTTTTAATAAAATCAAGTGTAAATGTAATTATCAAGTTAGCATGATAAGTTCATCAAGTTCTGCTCCTAGTGGGGTGCAATATTAGCCTGTGAAGCCTTTGTTGTATTTAAAAGCCTTTCACTCCAAAGAGAGTGGAAATCTAAGAAATGTAAGAATTCATGTCACTATAAGTAAATGGATGAAACCATAAAGATCTTTATAATCTTGATCTCAGGGAAAGAATCCAGGATGGATGGGACCAGGACAGTTGGATAGAAAACCAAAACAAAACCAAAATAACTTTGTATTGTACCTGGAGAATGGAGAAGACAAAAAAAAAATTAGAGGGAGAGAAGAAAAGGGACACCCATCTGAATTCAACTGTGGAAGAACTTCATGAAAACAAGTTAAGAAATGTTTTGCGTGATCTGTACTCTAAGTTAATACTAGGGACTGAGTTGCGTCCCTCCCTCCCCCAAATTCACTTATTGAAGCCCTTACTCACAAAGTGATGGTGTTTGGTGATGGTGCCTTTGGGGGACAATTAGGTTTAGTTGCGGTCAGGAGGGTCAGAAACTCCTGATGGTATAGGGGTACTTATAAGTAGAGACACCAGAGAGCTTGTTGGTCTCTCTCCTTACAATGTGAGGATGCAGCAAGAGCGTAACCATCTGTCAGCTGGGAAGTTAGCTCTCACCAGAACCTGATTATGCTGGCATCTTGATCTTGGATTTCTAACCTCTAGAACTGTGAGAAAATAAATTTCTGTTGTTTAAGTCACCCCATCTATGGTATTTTATTATGGAGCTTCAGCTGACTACAACAATCCATGGCAAGTTAAGATTTTTTTTTGTATAATATATTACAGTCATTATGGGCGCATACATAAAATAACTTACAGGGGCCACCTGATAACTTTGACACTTCAGTGTTTGAAAGTCATCAGGCTCTGTGATTTTGATTTAGATTTGCAGGCCAGTTCAGCTTCTGTCTGGTAGGGTAAAAGTGAATTAAAAAAAGAATCCATGGGACTACTTCCAGTCATTTAATAGGACATGTTTATTGAGTGCCTGCAATGTACCAGACACTATCGTGGACACTGGAGATCCAGGGAGCACAAACAACCCAAATCCCTGCCCTTACAGAGTTTACATTGTAGAAAGAGGATGCACACAATAAACTGAGCAACAAAATCTTCCAAGTATAATAGATGTTGACATGTTATATTAAGAAAGATAAAACAGGAATTTGGATAGCTGAAGATGGTATTCAATTTTAAAGAGGATAGTCAGAGAAGCTATCAATGAAAAGGTACCATTAGAACAAAGATCTGAAAGAGCTTGAGGACAAGCCATAAAAAAATGGGAGAAGGGCCCAGACATAGGGAACCAGAAGGACAAACGTTTCAGGACAAATATATAGACATAGTAGTAATGTGTCTGTATATTTGAAAACAAGCAAGGAGCCCAGTGTTGCTGGAGCAGAGTGAGGAGGAGAGAATGAGAGAAAGGTTTCTGGGTATGTGCATGATGGGAGAGGGCAAGAGGTTAGAAAATTGGCTGTGTTAATATTTCTGTGTTGAATATTCAGAGGAATGCTAATGAACCTAACTCAAATATAATTACATATAGTCACAATCACCAGACTGTGAATTTCTAGAAAACTTTGCAAGAGAAACAGGGATTTTAACAGTTTTCTGCTGACAGTTTTTTAACAGATGGTTATTTGGTTAACCTGAAGCTCAGATTCCAGATGCTGCATTTTAAATAGACAAGAAGGCTGCTAATTGAGCAAAACCTTTAAGCTCCAATCTTTTTGACGAGGCAGAATAAGCCAGAGTTTACGTTTGAGGCCAAATCTATTCTCTTTGAGGCTCAGGATGGCATTCTCAATCTGTGCAATTTTCTGGCTGTGGTTGATATAAAATGAAGCAAGAATGCACTTTATACAACATAGTCAATATTCTGAATAAAATCAATGTTTTACAGTCACTATTAGATAAAGATTTATTTTTAGCTGTTGGTTATTTATTCTGACTTTTAATATGTATTCAGGGTGTTTCATTGCTAAAAATGATCACTTCTAATTAATATAATTGTTTCAAAATCAAAGTCAGCTTTTTAAACAAGTGTCGGGTTATAGTTAAAATATTTTAAGCATTAAAACACCATTGAAGGAAAAAAGAAACTGGGGAGCTATCTCAGCTGTAAAACCGGAAGAAGATGGGAATATAGTGGAAATACTTTTGATAGGTCTATTCACATGGTTGTTTTAACATTTATCCCTAAAGATGATTTTATTTTTTATCATTATTTTTAAATTTTTACTGGGGACTGAACCCAGGAACTCACACATACTAATAAGCATGTGCTCTACATCCAAACTATACCCACCCCCTAAAAATGATTAAATTGTGCTGTGCTTTATGGGGAGTATCTTACCCAAAATTTCATTCTGGATGATTTTGACTATTATAGGAGTGTGTTCAGCAGAAAATTGGAAAAAGCAGTGAGATCACACAATAACTTGGCCATAGTAGTATTTTCTGTGGTTTTGGAGAAAGGGGATGGAGACATGCACAGTGCCAAGACAAGGAAGCAGACAGTTAGCCCACTCTATGAACTGTGTCTCAGACTCCGCCTTCAGTGGTTTTATGTATCATTGAGCCTTAATTGTTTTTCATTGAGGCCATTTTAATAACATTCTATCTGAACTCCTTGGCTTTTTCAGTCCATCTTTCACATCACCACAGCATTCTAATTATAGAATTTATCTTAAAAATACTGCAGACTTGTGAATGGTTCTAAAATAAATTCTGGAATGTGACACTAAAACCCAGACCCTTGTGATCTGGCACAGCCTTTCTTTGCAAACTTGGTTTCTCACTGATAGACTCCCACCACACCCCCATCTTCCAGTAATATTGACAGGTTTTGTGACCCATTAACTTTTAATCCTGCCATGAGCTCAGGATAAGTTGCTCTCCCACACTCAAAACCAGGTGAATAATTTGTGGGACCTAGTGCAAAATTAAAATGCAAGCTCCATTATTTAAAAATTATTATGTATTTCACGATCATTAAGTGGAACATCAAACCCAGTATGGAACCCTTCCCAAGTCTGCCTTCTGTCATTGCACAAGTCACATGTCTATGAAGCTGTTGCTTTCTGCACTTGTCATTGACCAAGATTTAATGTTTTAAGGTGTTAAATCATGTGTCTTTGTATGAGAAATCTTCCCCAGTCCTTTAAGTCAAAATGAACCATGTCTCCCAATTACTGTGCTCCAATAACCCATGTACGTAGTTTAATTTACCTAGTATTCATGTATATGTCAAGAATCTAAAGAAAGGGACTCAATCTTCATCCTCGATCTCTCTTCCTAACCTAGGTGTTTTATGCACAACTGATGAGACAGAAATTATGTCTTAAAGTTTATGTGTCTTTATCAGGGTCCTCCAGAAAACCATGGAATTCATTGCACCAAAGCCTATTTATTTTCTGTGGTTTCCACAGCCTTGGGAATCTGTCCTGACAACAAATGAAATGCATCTATGTCAGTCAATAGGGAGCCTGTCATTTTCTGCCTTCCTTTCTCACAGTACCATGGACTGGTTTGACACTATTTGTTTTTCTGGTGAGACAGTTGATGTTGTTAGAATGGTAGAAGGAGGAAACAAACATCAAGTCCTGTGGATAAATAAAATAAATGTAGAAAACAAATATTGGATGGTTCTCAAAGGATGGATAAATCAGCAAATTAGCAGAAAGACTATTACTAATAATATTTATTTTAAAAACTATTTATTTTCTATAAAATATATTTAATAGCATAATACATGCTGCAAAGGACAGTTTGCAAAATCTCAGATTTTATGTATACAATATTGGCATAGTTGGAAGTTTTGCCTAATTAAAATAAAAATAAATAAAATAAACTTCTTTTTTCTACAGAAGGGAATAATAACAATGAACACCAATGTGACCAAAATATTGAGGAGGCATTGATTGGGACTTCCTTTCCCTTAAAATTTATTTCAAAAGATAAAGAGGATCTTTGACTTCAGTTGCTAAATTTCAAATTAAGTGGAAAATTATTAGAATTATTATAATTATTAATTCCAGTTGCTGGATTATCATTTAGCCAGAGAATCTATATGAAGTTTATAATATTTGCCTTTTACAGTCCAGATTAATTGCTCTTTATTCTTTTTACATACCCCTTTGGATAGAGTTCTTTTGCTTCCATTCAGTGGTACATTTCTTTTGGTCATTTCTTCTACATTTAGCATAAGTTGCTGAGAAGATGTTAAGGTGTCAAGGGTGACTATGCATCCTGGGCTCGTGCCTTTTCTTCTGTTGCTCTAACAGATTTATTAATAGTGTCCTCTTTCATTCTCATTTCACAGAGCTTTACTCTTACCCAGTTTAGATGATAAACTATTTGGTCACTCTGGTATTACCTAATCCAAAAAGAAATTTATTTTCACCCTAAAGAGATGAAGATTTAATGGTAAATTTTTAGATACCAAGCACTGGTTGGAAAGAATCAGGGATATAGCAGGTTGAGGGTGAGTGATGAGTGAGAGAGGGGGCTATATTCTTGTAGCCCTGAAATCATATAACTCAGTCTAATTTACTTTAAATTAATAACAAGTCCTCTAGGAAAACCTCTTAGATGTTGCACTGCTGTAGCAGACTAAAAATCTCAGATGTCTAGGTATTTCATTGAAGGCAAAGATGTAAGGATTTGCAGCATGGGTGTCAGTGTGGATTCAAGGCTTAATGGACCACCGTTGGGTTTCTTAAGTAAAGTAAGTTTTTTATACATGCTAAAATGATACACATGCTAAAGATAAGGTACTCTAGATTCTTACTACCTAGAACAATGCCAATTTAAATTTTTAGTATTTTTTGTTATTAGGGTACATTATGTTACATAATACAGGATGTCTGGCTATTTGACTTCCTACGAGAATGATCCCAAATCTGTCTCACGATTTTGTTTGTGTTTTTTTTAAACAGGAATCTGATTTATAGAAAACTAACAGGAAGAAGGGAAACTCGAGAAAGAAGAATGAAATAGATATAGTGAGAGATAGAGGGTCTGCTAAAAAGGTGTGTCTGGGAATAACTTTCCTGGAAAGATTGGATATCAAAAGGCAATCCTTCCCTTCCCAGTGGCATTCTGATGGGCTTGCATGCTGAACACACAATGTGATTGTGTGTTTTTTTTTTTTTTAAAGTAGCAGCTCCCACGATAACAACAACCCAAAGGAAAATATTTTGTAAATGTTTATGTAAAATTTTAGACTCCGATAGAAGAGTAGCAAACTCTATTTCAGGAACTTGGGTCCTGGATTCATTTTATAGAAGCAAATTTATTCACAGCTCTTCATCCTCAAGGGTAAAAAGGGAAATGTGACAGCTCTCTCTATTTTCTTCAGAAAGTTGTTTTATGGGTTAGTAAGGCAAAGTTATTGGAGTGTTTTGAGCATTTAATATGAGCTATATAAATGTAGATTATAATGAGGGTAGGAAGAAAAATTAGTTTACAGCATAGTGAGAAAGTTAATGAATTCAGCAGAAGCAACCCATTATGCAGAGACATCTAGGAGGAGTCAAAAGAAACTGTTTACTCCTATTTGCAAAATGACCTTGAAAATTCATTACCTGACCTCACTATATGCATCGATAAATTTTGTGGTATTTAGAAGAGTCTGAGGGAAATGAGGCATTACCAGGATGCTGGCAGTGTTTACAAGGTCTGCAACAGTAGGACAAATGTTTTCATTGTGTGTAGGGTCTGTGTTGTACCACAGTTTAATTAGGTTTGGTCTGATTTCATTTTCAATTAAAGTGATCGGCTTAATTCACTTTTCTTCCAGTTACTAATAAGGTAAATTTGATAATATTTCAGCCTTATTAAGAGGGTGTCCTTGTTCCTTGTAACTCTTTAGGATATAATTTTATTTTTCCAGTTTACTAAATGTGAATATAATTCTTGCCTTGTTGTAGATAAGCAGCCAAGCTCAAGTTGGTCAGTCTTTACTGAGGGTCTGATGTGTGTCAGTATAAGGGAGAAAGCAAGAGGAAATACATGAAAGAACTTGCTGGGTTTGGAGTAGGAAGTTCAGGATGACAAAATCATAAAGTGCTTGAGAGATACAGAAGTTGACGCTATGTAGGGTGGTTGGCAACGGATTGTAGAGGGCTGTGGATGTTACTTCCTGGAGTTCTTATTTTATCTTTAGATGACGGAAAAACAAGTACGAAAATAATCAGAAATATGATTTTAAAAAGTCAGTTTATTGGTAATATATAAGAGAATGTGCCTATCCCCATGTCTCTTCATGCTGAGACATGAATGGTTAAACAACATGTCTGTAATCTATTTACTGACTTTGAGGCAAATGGGCATAGGGGGTGAGCAGGACACATCTGAGGTGGAAAGGGGGAGGGACGGAGTGACTAGGCCTGATCTCCTTATGTACAAACTAATGACAGGCTGCCAAGCAAACTAAATCATCTTTTTTACCACATGTCACCTATCTATGGAATGTTTTTAATGAGATGTACCTCGTTGTCTGGGATTGTTCAGAGTAAAACATACATGGAATCTATGGATTAATGGAGTTTGGCTCCTTGGAAATGTCACTTAAAGTGTGAAATTGTTTTATTATAAAATGAAGCTGTTTTACAACCCAAACATTGCCTTCTATGTAAGTGAGGCAACTACGTAGTTATTCAGAAACCTTGTCTGTTAAACTGGGCCACACCATGCTGGGGTGTGTGGTATGCTGGCACAGAGGACCTGGGTAGCTGTGGTGGGGGCCCCAGAACACTTACTGCTTGTATTCTTGAAACTATTAGTAAGAGTTGATACTGGCTAAAATCTCGATGCCTGTGAATCAATTTTGTAATGTTTTGTACTATCTCTGGTAATACAAAATACTCATGAATATTCAAAAAAGAAAGATTTTCAACAGTATTGGAGTTATACAATCAGAGAAAGAGTTTAATTGATCAAACCAGTCTGTCCTAAGTACTCTCCAGCCTTTCCCTTAGTTCTTTTCCTTTTATAGCTACATGAGGATAGCAGCATATCTAGGTAGGGGTGAGGAAAATAACAAGTACATTTCAAGATGTATGGCCAGCATGTGTTGTACCTGGCAGGGAAAGGGAGCAAGACAGAGATGGAGGGATTCCTATCAGCATTTTAAAGTGGGGGGCAGCTGTCTTTCAGGTGTTGTATCTGTCCAAAGGAAAAATATATCTGTTTCAGGTCAATCTAGGGAACATGATTGTTGGGATGCATCAGACAGATACATAAATGGATAGATATATAGTCAAGAACAGCCAGGATGTAGGAGAATGTGATATAATGATAGTCAAGAGATGAACATATTGATTCTCTTAAGCAAATAAGTTCCGAGTAATTTTCATAAAGTTAATTTCAGTTGAAATTTTTCATGTATTTGTATGACTCTTTGATTACTATTTGTTTCAACCTCTGGACCCATGTCTTTTTTGTGTACCTAATAAAATGTACAGTGAATGCTACACAGTAGAAACTCAATATATATTTGTTGAATGAAAAATGCATTTGTTGAATAAATTATTGGTCAACTTGGTCAAATGCAGTTTAAATGTGAAATAAGATAACAGAAAATGATTCAATGAATTTTGCAGTATGGAGGTAGCTAGTGATTCTAACTAGTGGTGAGTCTGAAATTCTGCAGTTTCCATATTTAATAAGAGGTGGGTGTGAGGATACTGCATATATAATCAATTTATTTGAGTAGTTTGACTGTGAACTGGCAGCAAATAAATGGAGGCAACAGATGGGGTCAAGTTAGAACTTAATAAACTAAGAATGATGAGATGAAAGAACAAAATTCTTAATCTTTCCCCCAAACCTTTATCAAACTCTAACATAGTTTTGCCTAGAATACTACAGAAGTTATTTTTAAGTGATCTTTCCATAATTCCTTCTGGAATATGGTCTGACATTTCTGATGGAGTGATTTTGCCACCTCCCTGTGTAAAACCCTCTGATAAGTTCTCATTAACCTTAGGATATATACAGATTTCCTAAACATGCCCATAAAGTTTTGCATCCTCTAATTGCTTCCTACCTCTTAGCTCAGTTTCTCTGATTTTCCTCTTATTTTCCTTGCTTTAGTAAGATTGGCCATTTTTTAGCCTTAGAATATTTTTTTTTCTTTTTTTTTCCTTTCTATAACTTATTTCTCTTTTCTCTTGGTCGAATTAATATACAGATACTCCATACGTCAGCTGAAGTCTACTTCATTAGGGACTTCTCCCCTGATTTCTTTAAAGAGCTCTCATTGCATTATTTGATTATTCTATGGCAGTTAACACACTTATGAGTTAATGTTTACTAGTGTGATTGATTAATGTCTTGGTCTCCCAGCATTCTGGAAGCTCTCTGAGTGGAGAGATTATGTCTCTCTGTGGCCACTGTAGTATTTCCTAGCATGGTATATAGCAAAGAATCAGTGCTCAGTAAAGATATTTTGACTGAATAAATGATCAGCATTCCTTTAAAAGCGAATGAGGGACAGATTCTAAAACACTTGTACAAGAATTGGACTTCCTCAAAAAAAGATTCACCTTGTCAGTTGTAAGAGGAGGAAAGAAAAATATGAAGGTAGATGAAAATTATTGTGTAGCTTTACGGTTGGAAGACAGTGACATTCTTGTCTAATGATTTCTCTTAGTATAAGGCAGTCAAATGTACTAAACTCATGGGATGTGGGGAATTTCTGGAGAGAAAGTAATGTATGAAACAATCATCTTATAAAAGGGAAAGGTTTAACTTCCTTGACACCTGAAGTAGGAGTGAAGATATAAACATTCTTCTTACCAGATTGGATGTTCTCTGTTTCAATCTTTTGCCCCCAGCCAGCTTTTCATCTACAGCATTTTAAATGGCTGATTAATCTTAACTTGGTTTCACTCCTGCCTTTCTTCCTTATTGCTTATTTTCAGTATTCTTTCTTTAGATGTCAGGCATTTATGCAACTACCACTGTTTTGTTATATAGCTCTCATATCCCTGATCCCAAATCTAAATTTGGTTTTCTAACCGCTTTGTAGAAGAAACAAGCTTCATGTTTTCATCAGAAAAGAATCTGTTAAAATAACAGTTCCTTTTCATAAACAGGACTATAATGGGAAAACTAAGTCAAAAAGTCTTAAGGCTTTTTGATTACCAAACAGTGGAATTACAGACTAAATTTAGGTAGAGAACAGATAGTAAGTTAATTACCATATTGTTGGTGGGATAGCAAATTCAAGTATGTAAATTTCATTTCCTATTAAGAATGTTTCTAACAAATTCAGTTTTCTATCAGAAAGGTAGTAAGTAAACAAATTTTCCCATAAAAACTTGTAAGAAAAATTGTAGCAAAAAGAAAAAAAACCTATAGGAAATTTAAAAATAAAGCAGAAATAAAAAGAGTAGAATATTACAGGTTTTTTTTTTTCTTACAGCGAATAGCCCCCAATTCTGTTTCATTATGATGAGATAGAATTTGTATTAGTATAAAGGGGACCCGAACCCCACAAGATGTATGCAGTTTATTCGTTGTGTCTTTATGGTAACTGGTATGTAAATGGTCTCCAGATAACTCCTTTATTTTCTTAACAAAGGATAATGAGTAGTTCAGTAGTTTGTATTTTCAACTGTGCTTATGAAAATAATCTTTCTTTCTTAATCTTCTTGATTATGAAAAATGTCAAGGTTTCTCATTAAATACTCTCTTTACTTTGGCTTACTGTTTTCAAAAACAATTTTAACTAACTTTGAAAAAAACATTTTGGGACATACACACATAATACATGTGCATTTTTTCTCCCCATATTGACACCATCTTAAAACCCTAAGAATTCCCATTATTTTTGTTTTCTCACTCTTCTCCAACTCTTGTTTCCAAATATATGTTGTGAATTTCTTTTCTGACATTCTGAGAGATGAACTTCTTTGCATTTGTTTGAAAAGTGTATCTTAAAGGGCATTTCCTCAGCATTATTGATACATGTAAACAAATTCTTATTGTCAGTATTGTTATGAAACCTCGCATAATTTTATTTTCCAAGATTCCTATTACATTACAGCTGCAGAAGATAGTTCTCAATTTTTGTCTTGTTCTGCTCTGTTAGTTTCCTTTCTTTCCCTATGGCATACATCCTCATCTTTCACTGGCTAGGATAAAAGTAGAAATCATATTGTTATATATAATCATTGCTCTAATAGCTACAATAGCCTATTGTAGTTAGGTCTAGAAAAATAGGTATATTCTTGCTGATTTATTTTAATATCTAAAACACATGTTTTATTTACTTAATAAATTTGGAAATCACATGCATTGAAAATATCATTGCCTCAGACATAGTTTCAGGTATATCTTAGAGTTTGCATTATTTCCTTTGAGAAGCATCCAAGAAATGGCATGGCTGGAATATTGTATTTTCTGTATCAAGTGTTACAGAAACACCTTTATAGCCATGAATTAGCAGATACCCTACAAATAAAACAAGCCTCCTTATGATTCATCACACCTACTTTCATTAAGTTAATGGATTACTAAGGACTTGAATGGTTTTGAGTGCAGAATAGGTACTTCAAAACACTTGTTAGTAATGTAGAAAAACTGTTATTAGCAGCACATATCAATCCAAAGATAAAAATTGCTAATGGATACCTTTGCTAATGCGTTTTGGAGGATTTATAATATACGTTAATACACCCTGGAAAGAATAAATCTTGAATGCACTTCTCTCACACATTATTCTAGGTGAAAGACCTAGATTTCCCAATTAGGTTCAATCTTAGTCCTAGTCCTAAAGGATGGGAAATCCTCTTTGGTCTAGAATGGCAAATCTTCTTAATCTTACAGGTGAAGTTAAATGATGTACCACAATGGGGAGGGTATAGCTCAGTGGTAGAGTGCATGCCTAGCATGCACAAGGTCCTGGCTTTAATTCCCAGTACCTTTGTTAAAAAAAAAATTGATAAATAAACCTAATTACTGCCCCCTCTTCAAAAAATTTAAAAAAAATAAGCAAAGTAACTTAAAAAAATGACATGCCATGGATTACAAAAGAAAATTGAAATTCCATGGCAACTTTTTATTGTTATGAATAGATGTCCTCAGTATCTTTTACTAGGTCTCATCTATGAAGGAGACTTACAAAATATTATACACTCACTCTTTATGCATTAATCAGTGTGCATTTATTGGTATCGTTTGGATATGATATTTGTATGATGGTAAATAAATGATGTCTTTCTCTGGTAGAGAAGAGGGTACCAGTAATCATTTCATCTTGTTTCTTGACCTTTCATGTGATGGGGGATGACTAAGGCCTTACTTCTTCATAAGAACAATTACCCATATGCACTTGGAATGCACTTCTGTAAACAGTGCAGTCAGAAACATGCACAGTGAAAAGCAAAATCTTTTAATTGAAGAGAAGTGGGTTAGGAAAAGTCCTTTTCATGTGCCATCTATTGAAGAACCCATTTGAGAATGTCTTAGTGGTTTGGAAGCAATTTATAACACTTGAGGTATGTTGGGCCAATATTTGGAGACTGACCGTTGGTTGCAATTAGATTCACAAGTGCGAAGTTCATGTGGAATCCAAGGGGATGATGAGATAGGTAAGCTAATCTCTGTTTCTAATGTCAAGTATAAGAAATGGATAAACAATATAAAAAAAATTCAATAGTATCCCAATCAGCTATCAGTATTGAATTTGGAATGTCATTCAAGACTTTCCGTGGTTTGGAATCTATTTCCCTTTATACCTTGTCTTTTATCATTCTGATTAATTCCCTCTTGCTTTAACCTAACTGTGCAATCCCAAAATGTGCCCTGTACTTTATATCTCTAATTCTTTTGTTGTTACTTTCCTCTTGAAAAACTTTCCCACATCTCTGCATGGCAGAATGCACCTTCTCCACAATTGGTTCCAAGAAGTCCCAACTTTAAAAATATCAGTTTGCCTTAGGTTAAAATTTGAAAATAGTCTTTTAAAAAAATCTTGATTATGTGGACAGTATATTTCCTATTTGTGTTGCACTATCTGATTTGACAGTAGTTTTAATGAAGATGCTAAAATGGAGAAGAATTGGCTTTTGGAATGACAGAGATAATTATCTTGTTTAAACAAACATATGCACAATAACATCACAACTTCTGTGTTGTTGAATGCTTGGTTTGAAGATTAATTTTGTTGTCAAGGCATTAAACTTTTTTTGTAATTTAAGACAAGTTAGGTACTGGCTTTTGAATCTGAAGTGTCTGTTGAAATTGTTACGTAGAAATAACCTCTAAATCCACCCCCCCAACTTTTTTTTTACAAGTTGATGTTTCTTTGTTCTTTCTTTATTGTGTTTTAATTGGTTATTTCTTATGGCAAAGTAATTTCAGAGATATTTTGTAGTTGTTCCTCATATGCAACAGAATTTACCAACTGTGGAAACAAATAGATCCAGCCCTTTTAGGATAGAACAGATATTGTGAAACCTCAGTGGTCAAAGACCTGATGACTAACTGTGCCAGTGTTGGAATAATAACTGCTGTAATTTATTAAATCTATTTCAAAATATGTATATGAGTATATACAAAAGTCAACTTTACATTGTATAATGAATACATTAATATGAATGAGTGAAGAGATTATTGGATAAAATCTCAATTTATCTATCCAAAATGTTTACCTTAAAAATGAGACTGGGAATTGTCATTGGACAAAGGGAATTGCTGATGTTGGCCAAAGTTCATGTTATATTCAACAAGACTGCTTTCATGGAAAACAACTGAACCATCAATCAAAAATCATGTCAGAATGTGGGATACAGTATGAATTTAGACATACATGATAATATGAATTGGGGTGGGAGTAATACATGCCTGAGAAGAAAATATAGATGTCACAGACACACATGCACAGCTCCTCTAGGTTTTCTATAACATAAAAGTGGTTCTCTATATTTTCCTGATCCAGAATAAATGTATAGGAACAATTTTGACCTGTTAATGGTGGATTAAATGTGGGATATAGTTTTCTTACAAAGCATGAAGACAAGAAATAGGCTGTTGTTGGTGTTAGTTCTCAATTCACTGGGCTGACACCTGTGTGATTATCTTGGCTTTCTTATCATGGTCAGAAGATGGCTTACCATCTCCAATCATCACATTCTCACAGCGTTACCAAAGACAGGAAACAGGAGAAGAGGTGATCTGAGTAAACTCTCCTTATGTATCTGTTATTTTAATTAAGGAACAAGAGCTTTTCTACACTGCAGAATACTTACCCTACTGTTTCATTGGCCAGAAAAATGATTGGGTTGGGTCATCTCTTTCTGCAAATAAGAAGCTGTAAAAATTAGTGTCTGCAAAAAGAGGACAGAATGTTTATGACTGGCTTAAACCAATTATGATTTTCCCTTGGGGCGAATCACTATGCAATCTCAAAAAAAAAATATATTACCAAGTAAAAAGCAGCAGAAAATAGCTATTGGACAAAATCTAACACTTTCTATGACAAAATTATAACCAGAAAAACTAGCTATTGTGTACAGTAGCCAAATCTTTGAAAGATTTTATCTTGAATCAATTAATAAACAAAAATATTCATGTCCAGCAAGAACTATATAATGAATATGATTTGGAGGGCAATGTGATATTCAGATAGCTAAAGGTTTCCCAGTAATTTTCTCTTAATTTTTGTTATTTTACTTTTAAATTATCATTTAATTTATTTAAATAAGAACAAAAAACAAAACAAAACAAAAAAAACATACAAAACCAGTTTACTCATTTCTCCCACCCCTATACCCTGCCTTTTACAACTACCAATCTATTTTTTGTATCTAATAACCTTGGCTTTGTTTTGTTTTGTTTTTAGATTTCGCATATAAGAGATTATACAGTATTTGTCTGACTTACTTCACTTCACATAATGCTCTTGAGGTTCATCTATGTTGTTGCAAGTAGTACAATTTTCTTCTTTTTATGGCTAAATAATATTCTATTGTGTATATATTAACTGGTTATTGTAATCATAGTTATTTTTACAATTTTTGTCTTTCAACCATCATACTAGCTTTATAAGTAATTAATTATGTATTATGCATTTACTTCTCCAATGAGATTTATTATTTTATATATGTTCTTGTTACCAATTAATGCCCTTTTCTTTTCAGCTTGAAGAAGTCCCCTTAACATTTCTTGTAATGCTGGTTTACTGGTCATGAACTTCTTTAGTTTTTGCTAGTCTGGAAAACTATCTTCAATTCTGGATGTTGAATTTGCTGTGTAGAGTATTCTTTGCTAGAAGTTTTTTCTTTCTTTCTTTTTTTTCTTTTAGCACTTTGAAAATATCATTCCACTCCACCTGGCCTGCAAAATTCATGTGTAAAAATCTGCTGACAGTGCTATGTGGGTTCTCTTGTATGAAACAAGTTGCTTTTCTCTTGCTGCTCTTAATATTCCTAAGTTTTTAGAAAAAAACCATGTTTTTAATTTTTTTTTTGATATTCAAGTTTGTAAAGGAAAAAACCTGAGATACTTTTGTTGTCATTTGGCTAGACAAAAGAGCTTTTATAGGACGACGTTATTTTGATGATACAAGTTTGGGGGCTTGGCAAGCATGTAAGCTGGGTTTTGTCAGTCAATATGGAGATGGTTAGATATTCTTTTTTAATTTACTAGAGACACACTTATACTCCAGGATGCCAAATTATTTCTCTACAATGATACATTTCTTTCCTTTTTTTTTTTTTTTTTATAAAAATACAATGTGCATCCTCTGATATAAAAGTTCATTCTTCATATAAATGTAACTGGGCATCTAAATTTAATTATAACAATGTTTGGTACAAATTGAATTATGAAGGCAAACAGTTGTGAGTGATACTATTTACAGATCAGGGAAGAGTCTGTAATATCTGCCTCTCAGCAGAGCATGTCTCACTAGCAACTAACTGGGTTCTTTGTGTCTCTGGAGATGCATTTTAAAGGGTTTAAATGTTGATGCACATGGATTATCAAAGCTTGTATTAGGACTTGCTTTTTCCTTATTCCCATTGCTGATATTTCAGTCTTTCCTTAGCTATGTAATATTACTGATTAAACTAGTTGAACAGTTTGATCCCATTAGTATAGAAGATATTCCTTCTCTTTCATTTTATATTGTACCAATCAGTGTAAATGTTACAGGGTAATTTTAATTTTTTTATCTTTATATTCTTGCAGATCAACTTACTTTTTTTACAGACATAGTCACACACATGCACACAGACAACACACACACCTATGGTTGAAGAATGAGAGGCTTGGGGACAATTTAGAGAAAAGATTGAAAATGGGAAAGAAATGAGAACTCTAGGGCTACAACTAATAAAAAATAAGGAAAATAAGGGCCACTCAGTTAATACTTGGCCAGAGAAACAATGTGAGCTACATAATGAGAGTGATCATTGAAAGTGAATGGATATAGCTGAAGTGGTAGAGCTCATGCTTAGCATGCATGAAGTCCTGGGTTCAGTCCCCAGTACCGCCTCTAAAAATAAATAAATAAACCTAGTTACCTCCCCATCCCCCCAAAAAAACCTTTAAAAAAAGAAAAAAAAGTGAATGAAGTTTGTGAATAAGAACTAGAGGTAACTTGAGGTTGCGAAGAGAAAACAAACAATAGATTGTATGGCATGAATTAAGTCTTTCTGGCAATGTGGCATTGAAAGAGTTAAATAAGTTCCAATTGCATTTTTCTTTCTATTGGCAGAAAAGAGGTTAAGACATGGGGATAGAAGACAGCAGAGTGGGGAAATTGCATTTGACTAAAATTTATCATTAAATAACAATCAAATATGTTTTATAAATCCTTATTTTTGGTGATACATTTATTGAGAAAATAGCCCAGATTTAGTCCCACTGGGGTTGGGAATTGGTAAAAATTAGAGTCATAACATAGAATCTTATACAAACCATAGTTCATTGCAAAAAGCTCAGAGGATACAGGTTTCAGCAAAGGATAAAGGGATGTATCTGGCTGGAGTTGTTCAGTTAGTGCTGCAGTTTTTCTCAGTTCCATTAAGAAAAAGATGCTCAAGTGATAGCAATGAGTGCCACCTTCACCCAGGTGGGATCTACTATGCTAAGAATTTCTGAATGAAGGCTTTCTGAACCTAGGTACCCACATCATCCCACATCCACATCACTGAGAACTTTAGCAAAATCTTGTGTAGTTGTAAAAGCAGCTGTGGTAAGCCATGCCACTCACATCTAATTTTGAGGTTCTAGGTTGAATCTCTTACTTTGCCATCAGTTCTATTGTTGCCAGAGAATAGGTACATGTCTCGCACAGGAAAGAATTCAAGAGCAAGCCATAGTAAAGTGAAAGTAGATTTATTCAGGGAGATACATATTTGATAGACAGGTTGTGGGCCATCTCAGAAAGCAAGAGAGGCCACCCAGGGTATGGGCTTGTTAGTTTTTATAAGCTGGGTAATTTCATATGTGAGCAAGTGGGAGGATTGTTCCACCTGTTTTGGTGAAGGGGCAAGGATTTCCAGGAATTGGGCACCCACTCAATTTTTAGACTTTTATAGTCCACCTAGGAGCTGTCATAGCACCTGTGGGTGTGTCATTTAGCATGCTAATGTATTACAATGAGCCTATAATGAGGCTCAAATTCTACTGGAAGTTGAATCTTCTGCCATCTTGGGCTGAGTTGGTTCTAACCAGCTTATGTCCTATCCTCAATTGCTGCATCATTCTTTTAATGATTGTGCTCTGCCTTCTTCCCTCCTGTCTCACCATGTTGCTATATTTTTGCCCTGGATTATATAATAATGACCAGATCCTGCTCAATATGTTAAAACAACATAAAAATGACCAGTTATGGGAAAAACTTCTTTTCCTCCTTTCTTGTGCAAAAAGTCAGTGGAGAGGGTGCTGGGGACACCAAGCACAGTAGGTCTGTTACCCTCTTTTACCTAATGTCACCTTTTCCAATCTCAAGCACTTAAATTAGTCACCATTACCAGAGCCACAATGAATCTGAGAGATGGGAATCAATACAAAGAGCATTAGAAAGAACTGAAAAATAAGACAGATGTGGTGAAAGCCATGTTTTTATTTTTATTACTTTCCAGTTAAATTTAAAGAAATCAATTTTGGGAAACAGATTAAGAACTGGAAAAGCAGATAGGCTTGATCCTGTGTCTCCACTTTCTTCAGTTGTTTGCAGCACCTGTGCTAAAATTATTAGTGTCTCTCTGGATTTTTATTTTTATGTTTTAATTTAATGATTCAGATTATTTTTCTACATAAATACGTGAAAAAAAGTAGTTCCTACTATTTTTTTTTTTTGTTAAATTGAGAACTACTATATTCATATAAAGATCAAATGTGAAAGATGGAGGAATCTTCATCTTCAGGGCTGTTTATTAATTCTTTCTCACATATTTTGTCTTGCATATTGCTCCCACCCAATGTGGTTAACTCTGCTATGATTTTCAGTTTAAAGCTGAGAATACAAAATCCAGAGAAAGCATGTGACTACCTATGGTCACTACTTTATAAGTAACATGGATGTGACTTGGATCAGGTACTCTAATTTTAAAGATTGCTTTCTTTCTGCAATACTACCATATCATTATATCCACTTTAGTAACTTGAGTGGTTCATTCTAATATGTTTCATTTACTGTAGAGATCTTTAGCAAGGAAGTTACAGGGATACTGTGGAAGGTTGATTATGAAAAACTTTCTATCTCTATAGGGTCTCCAGTACATATAGATTCTCTTACTTTGCTACCAGGGCCATAGCACCAGCTCTAGTGTATGTGAAGTCAGTGACGCTGTCACTCTGAAGAGGCCTTCTGGTACTTGGCCAACTAAATGTCGGTATGGCTCTGCTTTCAAATCTTGAAATTTATTTGTTCCATTCTGAAAACATGTGAATGTTCAATTTAAGAAAAATGTAGAGGCATCTTGCTCAGAAAACATATCCTGTGAAAAAAACAAACTTTTTTTTTAACCAGAGGAGGCTTAGAATTTAGTTTTCCACTTAAAGAAATGTTTTAACATTACACATGATAAAAAAAAAATAGAGATAGAAGCAATACACACTTAGCAAGGAGGGTGTGGAAACATGAGGCATGAAGCATCTGTTAGTCTCTCAATTCAAGTGACGGATACAACATCTAAAAAAAGGTTTTGTGAGATTAGTGTGAAAACCTTGAAAATAAAGAGCCTAGAAGTTGAAACACGTTCTTTGTCTGCAGGTAATGGCACAGAGGGCTTATGAGGCCTCCACCTATTTCATTGCATAATTTTGCCACACCACTATTAAGATGAATTGTGCATTATTAACCACAAGTAACTGATAATTCCTTTTACAATTTTGTTTTAAAAGTAACTATTCTAAAATCTTATCCAGTTCTTATGCCATCATTAATTCTCAGGATAAAGCTTAATAAAATAATTTTGAGCTTAATTTATAGGCAATAGCAACGTGATTCAGATTTGCTTCTTATGTATTATTTTTGCTGGAGGCTATTATTTTGGATAGAACAAAGATATGCGTATTGAAATATAGATCTTTGGCCTTGTAAGAGACTTACTGCATCAGCAAGTCTGGAATAAGGTCTAAAATCTAGAGTCTTAAGAATCTTGCTAAATGATTGTTGTAGGCATACAGGTATGGGAACATCTACATTATGCAGGCCACTCTTGATAGTAACTAGATTCTGAAAAAAATATGCTATTGTTTAGCAGCAAGGATATTTTATTTTAACGGCTTTATGTTTTGTTGGAAATATGACTGGGTATAAGACCATGTAAGAAGCACTGTGGTAGTGAGAAAAGACAATGAGTAAATGAAAGAAAATTTTAAAGATTGGGTGTCTTAGGGATGTTTAGTTTCTGAATCTGATATTTAGTTTTTAGTTTTTAGTTTTTGTAGTTATGAAAGCATTTTTAAATTTAAATATTGCAGGAAAAATAACTTTTTTTTTCTGGTCTGAATTTCCCTGGCTCTTAATTCCTTTTTTCTCTCACTAGTTTTATTAGAAAATGAATACAACTAAACGGTTATGTTAATATTTTGATTTTGTTTTGTGTTCTCTTAGGAACTCTTACGTTGTAGTAAAGCAGGCTGTGTGCCACTTTATTTAATACTCACACCTATGATATATCTATTATTATTCTCATTTCATAGATGAATGAGCAGAGCCTCAAAGAGGTTAATTACCTTGACCAAAATCACACAGAAAATAAGTGGTAAAGCCAACAATGATTTCGGGATGCCTGACTCAAAGTCCAAGGAACTTTTTGAATTTTCCA
This sequence comes from Camelus bactrianus, assembly GCF_048773025.1. Taxonomy (NCBI): domain Eukaryota; kingdom Metazoa; phylum Chordata; class Mammalia; order Artiodactyla; family Camelidae; genus Camelus; species Camelus bactrianus. The sequence continues at coordinate 74,763,304 of NC_133540.1, forward strand.
TAACATTGTGCTACTCACCGTAAAGAGTGTACTTTGTTGTTTCTTTTTAAAATGGACATTCTAGTCTTCCGTGCCCCATAAGCAACATGAAAATCCACAAATGGTATTCTTTAAAATGAATCTGGCCGAATGGTTTGATGGTAGTACTCTTTTAAATAGAAATTCTAAGAGCAAGCTCATGTGTGTGTGTGTGTCCATGTGTGTCCTTTGCTGCAGCGTGAATGAGGTATGGTCATGCTATGAGCAATATTTGTCTAACTGGGCAAATAATTTTCCCATTCTGTCACCTTATACTCTTCCCCTCATGATGTGTTCATATCTTTTACTGCAACTTTCCAAATGGAAAGTGCATGATGTCAGGCGAGTTGTACAAGCATGCTTTTTCCATTTTAAAAGCATATGTGGAAGTCTGCAAGAAATCAGCCACAGACTACCAAAATTTTCTCATATTTGAGCCTTCTGCACTATTCCAATTAAAGTGGATCTTTCTCTCCACCATAGGAATTGTACTGTATAACTGATTACCAAGCACATCATGTAAACGGCTCTTAGAAACTGCAAACAGCCCATTATGGAGAATGTACATTATTAACAAAGGTCATATTAGAATCTCACCCTGGTAACTAATCGCGTCAAGTGTACAGTACATCAATAGGTACATAGACTAGGAAGCAGTGTTTTCCAATTAAGCGAATCAGTTTGACCTTCTGAACTATAAATAAACTGCAGCAACAGCTCCTGATTAGGCTTAAGGACTCTGACTTCCATGGCAAACAAATGCCTCAGAACTTAAGCATACTTAGAAAGTTAATCCTGTAAAGAGTCAATGAACAGATTTAAAGTTTCAGCATTAAAGCCTTGGACCTGAGTTTCCTCAAATTTCTGCAGTGCAGGCAGAATAGGAATGTATCCCTCTGAATAGATAAACAAGCCCTGAATTAGCTTTTACCCTCTCTCGGGATAACTAATTTAACAGAAGTAAACCCATTTTCAAAACAGAATAAAAATATTTGCTTCCCTAAGTATTTTGCTTAGCAAATAAAGTGTTTGCTTCCCCAAGTCATGGCCTGGCCGGGCTACATGAATAAGAGCAATTAACTATACTCAGTGGGAAGTTAAAATACTTGTTAAAAAACAGATTTTGACCCTTGTTTATTTTTATCTGATGTCTATTCTAGAACTAATCAACACTCATTCATCTGATTTAGATCAAAAGTTGAAATCCAATCCAGTTCTTTAATTTAAAAACATTAAACTTAGTAGGTATATAGGGCTGACACTGACTCACCTTCGAGGGATGGTATACTTGCATTGTTTTTCTAATGTTAGTATGGATTTCCATAACCTTTGTAGGCCTCCGTTTTCTCATCTGTAAAATGAAGGCCTTGGACTAGATAAGATTTAAGCCTCTCTAGCTAAAACGTCTATGTATTTGTGGACATACAGAGCTAACAAAAGTTCAGGCGTTGTTTAACCAGCCCAGATATGAGTGGTTAATTTTCAATATTTATGGTATTCACTGTCATTTTCGTCATAACATACGGGAGGCAGATGATAAACCTGTAAGAATGTAAATTTCTGCAAATTTAAGAAATAATGGTTAGTATATTTTCCTAATAGGAAGATAAGAGATTTAATAATTAGGAACACAAACTCATTTTACATAAAGATCATTTTAGAGTTTTTATATGAAACATTCAATTTCTGAGAACAGCTCTGAAGAGCTATGTGGGGTCTTTAAATAAATTAACAAATAAATATTTATTTATTTAAATTTAAATAAAAAGCCCTTTTTAGTGCTCTAGCTACTGATAGGTGATAATAGGGACTAGGTTTCTTCATACTGTTTCCTCTTTTATAGGAACACTGGAAACAGCAAACTAAACTTAGAAAACTCCCATATAAAATCTCATTGTTTAAACTTATAATCTCCTTACCTACTGAATTTAACAATTCCAAGTCAGGTGGAGGAGGCAAGAAACCATTTCCTTGAACTAAGGTTCAAGAGTATTTTTTATTTTTCAGCTTTGAGAAGGGTTAATGTGAGGCTGATCAGTTGTACAATAGGTGGTTTTGGAGACATACAAAATTGATCTCCATCACATGAAGTTAGAGATTCAATATTTCGTTTGACATAAAATGGTTCCTAACTTGTGGTAGTTCGACTTAAGGCTTTATGATGGTGCAAAAGCAATACACATTCAGTGGAAACTGTACTTAGAATTTTGATTTTTGAATTTTTATCTTTTCTGGAGGCCAGTGATACACAGTAGGATACTCTCTCGTGATGCTGTGCAGCGGTAGCAAGCTTCAGCTCCCAGTCAGCCACACGATCACAAGGGTGAACAAGTGATATGCTTACAACCATTCTGGACCCATATAACCGTTCCATTTTACACTTTCATACTGTTTTCAATCAATTAAATGAAGTATTCAACACTTTATTATAGAATAGGCTTTGCATTAGATGATTTTGCCCAACTGTAGAGTAATGTGAGTGTTTTGAGCACATTTAAGGTAGGCTAGGCTCAGCTATGATGTTCGGTAGGTTAGGTGTATTAAGTGCATTGTTGTCTTATAGTGGGTTTATTGGAACATAACCCTATGGTAAGCCAAGGAAAATCTTGCAGTGTAATGGCTGGAAAATGAACTCATCATCTAATATTCTAGAGTGGAACGTTGGCTTTTGGTAAGATTTTTTCCTTAGAGTTTTGTACATATAAATACAAAATTACTTAGCATGATGTGCATTGATGTCTGAAGTAAAATTATGAAGTGGGAAATATTTTTTTATTTTGTCCTCCATCTGTGTACATTTTCTGTCCTCAAGGACTCTTTCATCCTCTATGTACTATCACCTTCCCATCTCAAAGAAAGGGATCTGACAGGTAGATTCACACAGACGCTCTTATGTCTCAATATATCATTCTTTCCAAAAATTACATATATTTAATATACTATTAATATGTTTAGGAGGGTTAGAGGATTAACTCATGTCTGAATCTCTATTAATAATATGTGACCTGAATACAGGAGATGTTTCTAATCACAAGGATCTTCTGGATGCTCTTCTTACTCTCTAACAGAGACAGGTGGCTATTCTTTCTTCTCACAAGCCTGTGAGAAGATGCTGAGATAATGTAAGCTCATGAGGGTTAGCATTTTTATTCACTTCAATTACTACTTTTCCCCAGTATTTAGACACAGAGTAGACATTTAATACATACATATTGGTTTATGAATTATCACTGTCTTTTACTACCAAAATTCAGGCATGTCAACTCAGGGCCAGTAGGGACTGCAGATATCTGTCTGTGAAGCTTATTATATTGGGAAGCCCAGATAAAAGTGGAAATTAGCTGCAGAACAGTAATGAAACGATGTGGTGGAAACTGCTATGGGCTTTCCGAAATAATTTTCTCTTCCTCCTGAGCAGACAGCTAGACGACATCTCTCAGCCTCCCTTACACTTAGACGTGGCCATGTGGCTGGGTTTTAGCCACTTGAATGTGAGCTGAAGTGATTTGAAATACTGCCCGTCTTAGCTCATCAAAACTTCCTATATTTTCTTTATACTTCCTCTTCCCCCATCAGCCAGCTGGAAAGGATCTTAACAGAACACTTCAGACCCTAGGGAAAGCTGGAAAGAGACTGGATGTTAAATGATAATGTGGAAGTCACCCTGACTGAACAGAACATCTATGTTGGATTTTGTGGGCATGAAAGATAAATTTTTATTTTGCTAAGCTCTTAAGGCTTTCAATGTAAAGGAGAATACTGAGCCATTCAGAAAAGGAGTAGTGAAGCAAGATAGGGCAACAAGTAGGAGCAAGGCCAGAGGGAATAGAAATGTGGTTGAAATGTTGCTGGTCTGGGGCATATGAAAAATAGGCAAATGGATAATTTGAGGTCAGAGTCTGTTGCTAGGAAAAGAATGACAAAAAGTGGAGTTACTGGCTGAAAACTATTGACATTAGTAAGTGTTACTGCCTTGGACCAGAGTCTTCCTTTGAAGTTAACATGTGTTACAAGAGCTCAGCCCAAGCTGGTCACTAATGTTCATCATTCTACCAAATAAAACTTAAGATCATGCGGCCCTATTGCCTAACAGATCTTCTCTTATAAAATCTTCTCCAAAGACCTTTGTTCCCAGGTAAAACTGAAGCAGTTTTCCTCTCATCTTTCAAAGTTTTAATTAACTTACTTTCTTGTTGAACCTTTTGTAGGTAATGAGAATATATTTCCAATAAGCCATTCATTTCTTAAAGTCTTCTTGCACTTAATTTATCTAGTTTATGCGTTTAAAGAGAAAAGTGGTGTAATAATTTTGTATTCTTCTGCCAGCATACTTCAATGCCATTTTTTGGCCACTTTAAAAAAAGTTTCTCTACTTTGATTTTTATCTCCGTAAGTGCACATCAAGCTCAGCCATCTTGTACTTAGGGAAGCTTTCCCTTATATTTCACCCCTCAGACTTGGTTGTTGACCCCACTTATGTGTTTTTTAAAAATCCACTGTATTTTCCCCAAACATAGGAATTCTACCCTGATAACAATTGTACCTGAACTTACATGTCTTTAAACTGTGAGCTCAAGGAAATACTATGTCTTATGTCTACACTTTCCACAAAGTAGATGTCCCAAAAGGTGTTACTGAAGGAATAATCAATGAATTAAATAAATATTGCTGTTGTATTATATTATTTTAGTTCCTAAAGCCAGTGCTGTGTAGAATTTTAAGAATATAATAAATGCCATTTTTGTGAGGATAATAAATGAAAAAATGCCTTAAAATTTTATCAAGGTATAATTTATGTAAAGTGTGTACAGCACTTAGTTGTATCTTAATTATACAACTCGACTAATTTTTCATATATATTCATGTGTTAGCCTCTGTTCATTTCTTTCACCCCAGGAGTTTCCCTCATGCATCTTCCCAGGAAACATCAGTCCCCTCCTCTTCCTAAGGTACACACTAGTCTCACTTCTATAATTTATTTATACTTAAAAAGCTATACTACAATCAAAACCAAATATTGTTGGCCAAATAAAATACTGTGATACAACAAAAATTTGAAGAACTGATGTACAACATAGACTAATACCTAATTCCCAGATAACCCCTGAGGGGCAATTGATGGAAGATAAAATTTGATGATAGACTTAAAAAATTCTATGCCAAACAGAATAAATTCAGAGAAATCCACACCCAAACTACTGAAAAAGAAAGATGAAGATAACAAAGATCAATAAAGGCTCATCCTATACACATGTATACACCACTTAACACCTGTTGTTGTGGTAACTACAAAAGATTGGCAATGACTGAAAGTTAAAGAAACACAGTGTGCTTGTAGGAAAAAATATTATAAAATATTAGTCAGGCAAATATTTTATGGGAGTGAAACAGTGGTGACATATGTCTTTGAATACGAAAATTTAATCCTTATACCCTAAGTGCTGTCTTTCCCAACAAAAAGAAGATGAAAGAAAAGGAAAAAAGAATGTGATGAAATGCAAAATCCAGGTGACGCTTACTTCTATTTTTTTGAAAATGCTGAACCCTCAACAATATTAGGTTAAAATGTCACTACTGTTTACAATATGGGGTGGATTTTGATTACTCAGGGTGCCAGGCAGATGCCTTTGAAGAAGAGGAAGTTGTAGTCAAGTTTGTCCCATGCAACTAGTTATTTCTGGATATAATGAGGAAGTATCCACCTGCACTTACAGATGTGAAAGGAACATGAATTTTCCCGTCAGAGCAAGGCAAGCATGCAGACTGCTCCTCTGAGTTAAATACTTGTCTGTGTTCAGGTAGGCAGTTTCAGTTTTGTCATAGTTATTTTTTTTTTTCTTCAGGGTATTAGGATTCTATGAAGTTGAGTTTTCAGGTACAGTGTTACAAGTTCCCCAGAGTATAAGAGGAAATTGTTCCAGCTAACTCTGCCTCTGAGGCAAATGCTTACTGAAGAACAGCCATTAATTAATCTTGGGACAGTAAAACCTTTTTCCTGTCCTATCTCCAGTTAATAATGCATGACTGAAAGTTATGTTCTAACTGTAAATCAGGCCCAACAAAACATATCACAAACTTATTTTCCTCTCAAGTCCCATAGCTTGATATGTGTGTTGTTTTAATATTCCCACTTGGGGCTGTACATCTAATGTTACTTTGAAAATGTGCTAACAAGCCTGAAAGTGTTGGGGCTTTTTAATACATTTTTATTACAAGGAAGGATTTTAAAAAATGAAATCTGATGCTTCTTATGCAAAACATAGTGTGAAAGCAGAATAGGAACTATTAAGAACAGGGCAATAGAATTTATGCCACGTGTTAGAATTATCTTAATTCATTATCTTGCGTAAAATACTTTTTTTTCTTTTATTTGTGACATAACTGTTTTTATGTTGTTAGCATTATTTTAATAAGAATGCTTTTTAGTGTTCTTCTTCTGTTTTTTTTTTCTCCAGAAGATCTTACATAGTCAAACTGATCTCTAGGAAGGGGGCTTGGATTACCCAATAGTAATGTGTGAAGACTGGCATTGCCTTAAAAAATGTGACAGACTATTATGAATGATATTGAAGTGAAGCTCTAAAATTCTAGAGAACCTGTTTTGAAACTCTGGGGAGAATTGGTGAGTTGGAAATTAACTCATCATTCAGGTACATAGTCTAGTTCAAACAAAATGGGAACCTTTACAAATATCTGTAACTATGAGTTATGAGCTCATAAATTTACCGTAACAAGAAATGCAAGGCTGCACTGAATATCTAGGATAGTCCAGTTAAGCTCCTAAACATGCCTTTGTAAATTGGATAAGTTACTGAATTCCATTGAGACCTATTTCTACAGAGTAAAATGCAAAGATTGAATTAGACCTGTGTTTTAAAAAATATAACTCCAAAGACACATTAGGGTTTCATAGACTGATAATCTGGGAACTTTGTGGGGAGAAAACGTGTGGTATTAGGATCTAAATTGAACAGCCAATGGCCATATTGGAATTAATACAGTTTGTTGTGTGGATCTCATGCCTCCAAAGACTTTTAGGAATGAAAGAAAAAAAATCTTTATGATAGATCTAGTGGTTTTCTCCTTACCTTAAGAAACAGACATTCATCATAAAGCTACAGAAAGTGCACCTTTGTTAAAGTGAGGACAAATTGGATTGTTTTCCTAAACCTAGTTGCTGTCAGAGATGATGTCAGGAAAGAAAGCACTATGGGCAAGAACTGTAATAGTTTCCCTCAGTGAAGGGTATTCTGTGTATCCTAAAAGGGGAAACCTTTTAGCAGTAGCAGAGACCTACACTGTGGCACGTGTGGTATATGATATTTTGTTATTTCAGGAACTTCTGGGCAGTCATTTAGGCAGTTTGGAAATATCTGGGGTAATAACCTGGGCAGAAAAGTAGCTCTTGAAGCAGACGTTCAATATACCAAGGTAAAGAGAAGTGTAAACTCCAGTTGTGCTGGTTTGAACAGGGACTTCTGGTAACAATGGTGATAGTAACATCTATGGCAATCAGTGTTCATTATTTTACAAGAACCTTCCCAAAGATGGAAATACAGCATTTTATTCTCACAGAATTCATATATTAACATACCATTCTCCTTTGACCTGTAGAAGAGGAATTAATTTGATAACTGAGCTTATTGGTGCAACAAAATTTAAAATTAGCTATGTTTCTACATTACGATCTTATTTTTTTATTGTTTGAAATTAAGAGGAAAAAGTTCTGTATTGTAAGTGGGTTGGTTAAGTTGTTATATAATATTTTCCTTTGCATCATCTGCCATATGTTTATAGGACAAAGACTATACTGCTGGGTTCACAATATGAATGTACAAGTGTCTTCATCATTACATGAACCATTATGTAATAACTAAATATCACTTATTCTTATATTTAATTTTATGTGTCAATTTGACTGGATCATGAGATGTCAGATATACGGTTAAACATTATTTCTGGGTGTGTCTGTGTGGGTGTTTCCAGAGGAGATTAGCAATTGGACCAGTGGACTGGGTAAAAGGAATGTGGATGGATTTGAGGCCCTGAACAGGACAGAAAGGTGGAGGATGGGAGGGCTCTCTCTTTCTCTCATTCTCTACCTGCCTGATGAGCTGGGACATTGATCTTCTCCTGCCCTCGGCATTCCTTGTTCTTATGCCTTCAGACTTGGACTGAAATCTACACCACTGGATCTCCAGCTCTCAGGCCTTTTAACTACACCATTGGCCTTCCTGGGTCTCCACCTTGGTCATGGGACTTCTCATCCTCCATTGTATGAGCCAATACCTTATAGTAAGTCTTTTTATATATATCCTTTGCTTCTGTTTCTTTGGAGAACTGTGACTAATACACTTGAATCACAAAATAAACATTGCATAGATATAAATTATCATAATTATAAGTAGTTATAAATTATCAGCTAACTGGCCAGTTGTTTTTGAACAGATATTCTCTTATCATGGAAATTTTGTCAGTACAAAAATTATGTATTGTTAAAATTTGATGAGTTTATCATGTTCGTGTTATTTAAATTTTCATACATTTTAAAATAATTTCTGAGCTGTTATATACTATTTTCCTCATATGTCAGGATGAAAAGAAAAATTTTTTAAAACAAAATGGAAAGTCATTGGATACATAAGTGAAAGAAAATATTTTGTATTATTTAGATACATTTTTGGAGAAGATAGATGTAATGCTATAAAAGGGAGATTTCAGAGCTATTAGTCTCTGTGTAGTATAACACTAATATGTCACTGATAAAAAAGGATGTGAATTTATCTCTCATCTCCATGTCAGCCAGAAATGGTAAATTTCAAAAAACAAAACAAAACAAAACAAACTGGGATAAAATGTACATGAAAAATTCATTAGACCAAATATATTTTCTGAAGATTAGGATACTTGATGATATAATTTGAATATTAAACAATGGAAAATTTTTAAATTACCAAATGACAGAATAGCTGCAGAAGCATTAATAAGTTCTTCCAAATTGCTAAAAATATACTAGATCCTTGTTAGTTTATTACAAACCAAAAGATTCTATAAATTTTATTCTATTTGAAGATGGAAAATATTCAACTGAAAAATGAGAAGGGACAAAACATAGACAACCTTCATCAAATAATCTTGACAAAGATGAAAAGAGCAAAAATAGTGTTGTATTCAAAATTGAAATTTGAAAGACTATTGAGGCATTCTAAACAGAGAGTGAAAGTGAACATAAGAATATTGGCAAGGTCTTGTTGAGTAAATTATATACAAAATTTAGTTTTTGCCAAAACCTTTAAATTGAGACATAAAAAAATAACTTGAGGTATAAGAGAGACAACAGTACTGCACATATTATGCTTGGAAAAGAGAATGGATAGAAGATATTCAGAGTAGTTAAAGGTATTTTATACTTCTCATTCCATGCATTGTCTAAATTTTGTGGTAAACAATAAGGTAAAAATCTTTATTGATTCTGATACATTTAAAACACTACAGTGTGAACAAATGTTGAAGTATACTAAAAATACATTTACCTGCATAAATTTGAAGCCATTGTCAAAACAGCAGTAAGAAAGTTGAATTGATGCCCTTGTGCCACAGAATATTCATTGGAGGATACTCTTCTAATGCTATTTTAGAAATTGTTGATGTATTGATAAGGATCTAGATTCTGTAATGAAAATCAAAGATATACTTAAAGTATACTTAAAATTATTTGGTCTATACTAACAATATTTTAAGCAAAATGATACATGAACAAAAGTCAGTGTATAAAAGTCTCTGAAATCGTTGAAGAGATTATGAAATTCTTTGATGAAAACAAATTGTTGACATTTATGAAAACATTGATTCCAACTAAATGTCAGACTAACAGTACTGACATCAGTTCTCCAATTCAAAACACCCTAGAAAAAGAATGAAGAAAACTCACTTTGAGTGTGAACCTCACAATCAGCACATCTATGATTCAAACATAATCTGAAAATCAATTTTTTCCATGCCCAATGCAATTTCTTCTTTACTAAAGATTTACTGTGTTGAAAGAGTTAGATTTTATACATTTAAAGTGGCATATATATTTACTAATGAAATTAACTTATGACCATAGCAAGAAACATGCTATCGATAAAACCTCTATTTTTAAAGAACTAAAATGCTTAAATTTTATAAAGCCTAATACAGCTTTTATTATAGACTTGCAAAATATTTAGACACAAATTTGCTAGACATCTTTTAAAATACTTTTATAGCCCTTGTTCTATATTAACTTTGCCAGCAAAAAAAGAAGTTTCCCATAAAACACATCAAAAATGACTTAAGATGCATCCTGCCACATGAATCAAATTTATTTTTTTAAAGAAAACAAATATTGGAGCAAGTATGCATGGAAATTGTAATAAGCACTTTCATTTCCTTGAAAGCAAGGAGCATAAATAACTCTTTTACAACCAATGCTTATATCCTAGTGACCTTAACTTTTAAATAATTATAATTAAAAATTCATATTTGGTATATTATTTTCAAATTTTGATTTATAGAATTTACACAGAATGGCTTTATGTTTCGTATCACTGTCATTATTAAAAATGAAAAGAAACAATTTCACTTCTTTTTTTTAACTCGAGGATAGTGCGATTCTTTTCTAATTTGCCTGTAGACAGTCTGTTCCAAATACTCACTTTTACAATTCAAGAGCCTTGTATGGAGGACTTAAATCAGAATTTTAGAATAAATAGAATTTTATTTTAAGTCATATTCAGGATATAAAATGGAAGGAAAGTTTGCACCAGATAAAGAGATGAAGGAGAAAGCACTGTGCTGTGTAAATGGGGCCAGAGGAAGGGTGACTATCATGAAAATTTTGCCTGAGACCACCATGGAAATAAGGAGAGAGGAGAGTTTCCTGGAAGAAGTAGGAAAATCTGCATGGATAGAATATTGCCTTTTAAAATTTACTGTGTATTTCCCAAACAACAACAAAAACAACAAACATCCAAAACCCACTGTTTTTGAGACTGAGATAGACTAAGACACTTTTCGTGCCAAGTTGAAGGTCTTGTCATGCTGCTTCTCTTCTCCCCACTACTGAGTGGGAATGGGGAATCTGTAGTAGAGATTGAATCTATTTCTGGTAAAAACACAAATTACATATTTTGGCCATCTAAATTGTAGAATTGTAACTTTAAACTCATGCTGCATTAATATTTATTTAACATCTATTATGCTTTAAAGATGCTCTAAGTTTTTTACATCTATTCAATTATTGTTCGTAAAAACCTATGAAGTAAGTCTAAAGAGATTAAGCAAATGCCCAAACTGTAGAGAATTACTTGCTCCATCAAAAATTTGTGCTCTTTGTGCTCTTTGCACTTTATACTACCTCTTGATAACAAAATTTTATTTTATAATCATTTCTGGAGAAAGAAAAGCAGATGGGAGCCAGGAGAGTGAAGAGAGGGAAGCACAGGCAGAGAGAGGGAGGGAGAGTGGGAAGGAAGAAGGAAGGACGGGAGGAGGAAGCAAAGTGGGGGAGGGTAAAAGGGAGTGAGACAGGAAGGCGAGAGGGAAGGAAGGAAATGAGCCCACTCCATGAATCTAGAGGGATAAATATTAATGAGAAGTATGTGAAGAGATCATAACTGCTCAAATTGTTGTCCTCTCATTCAAAGCAAATGATGTCTGGAAAGGAAGAGAAAGGAGAAAACACCCCCGAAGGATGAAGAGACTGTAAGGGAATGATTGGATTCGAAAAGTGAATTTCTTTTGTTCTGTGATTAGATTCTATTCTATGAAAGAACTTGTAGAAGGAATATTAGAGAGTAGCTTCAAAGAATTATAGAGACTAAGATAAATGCCAGAAGAGGATATTGGAAATTGTAATTCCAATTTTCACCATGGTAGTATGGGTCTAGAGAGAATAGCATTATCCGATGGATATATAATGGATTGATGGTATCCAAACATTAATGATGGATAGCTTGATATCAAATTGGAGGGAGAATTTTAACACAGAAACAATGAGTTCGTCTCTCAACACTGACAATGGTCCACATTTTATAGCAGTGACCTATTTGGAGAGAGATGGGACATGTTTGAATTTGCAAATTACACAAAATTGAGAGGGACAGTAAAATGTCACATGGTAAAAAGCTAGAGGCAAATTGATATCAATATGTTGCTGTGATAAATTATATAAAAAGATAAACTATAAACCATTCTGCACTTTATTTTTAAAAAACGCAAAACTTCACAAGTATAAAATGAGGGATATGGGACTTAGACCAATAAGCTTTCAGATGACCTGAAGCCCAATATGAATTGTTATTGTCATGTTGTTGCTGGTAAATCTACTTTGAGCCTAGATTTTATTAAAAAGAGGTACAGTATCTTAAAAGAGGAAATGCTATGGCTACTTCTGTATACCGTTCTTTCAAAGAAACAGAGGAAAACAAGCAAAGAGTAGATTTGGAGGAAGTGACCAGTCCAGAGTCAGAGATCATTGCAGGCCCTTAGGTAGCCAGACTTCACCCAAACTACCTTCTATATTTAAAAGCTTGCATGGTGAAAAGCCAACACACTTACTCAGTAGGTGCTCTAGTGCTATGGAAATAGAGTTAATGGATAGAAATTGTGAAGCAACTGCTTTTTCACGTAATTTAAGGCAATGTTTCTCACAGTCAGAATTGCCTGAATGAGCCATTTCAGGAGGTAGTAGGTTTCCTGTCACTGGAGGTCTTCAAATAGAAGTCTGATGACCAGTTGGGAGAATGTATTTAATATTGTTCATTGGTTTGTCACCTGTTCCCAGAACAGTGCATGGCACACATTAGCCACCAACAAATACTTACTGAGTGAATGAATGATTAGAAAGAAGTTACTTATAACTCACATTTATCGAGCCCTCACTAGTGGTCAGGGATAGCTGATTTTCCAGTACTTTATAGGAAGGGACAGTTTTGTTTTGTTTTTTTCATTTGGCAGCTCAGAGAAGTGAAAGCTAGCAAAGGGAAAGATACTTCCCCAAGTCACCCAGAAGTGAGTGGAGGAGGCGAGATTTTAATTGTGGTATATCAGTCCCCTGAGCCTATTTCAAGTTTCAGAAGGTGGTTGACTTAGGTAATTTTTGTTTCCTTCACCACACACTTCCTGATGTAGACTGTTATTAATTAAACAAGGAGGCTGTCAGAGGTGGTTCTAATACCTTAGCAGCCTTTATAAGAAACCCAAAACCTAAGTCTGTAAATGTCTCAGAGTTAAGAAAACAAAACCTAAGAACAACCAATCACAAACAGCCAACTAAACTTTTCCAAATAAGACAAAAGCTTAAGCTATAGCCAATCAAATAAGTTTCTTGTTTTGCTTCTTCCTTTTCTCCATAAAAGTCTCTCTCCTATTTCCTATCATTGGAGCACTCCGACCATTTCCAGGTTGATACTGCCTGATTGGAATTGATTTTTGCTGAAACTCAACATTTTTAATATACCTTAGCTTATTTTTTAACAATGCCAGTAAGAAGAGCTTAAATTTACTACCTCTTACTGTATTAGAACCACTTTATTGACAAAATTTGTTTAAGATTAAAATGGATGAGTAGAGATTTAGTCTCTGAGACAATTACATAAATGTTACGGACATTTTACTTAATTAGCAGAGAAAAGTACAAGAAGGCAGCCAGGCAGGCTAGCACAGTGTATGAGTTTGAGTACCTGGAGGCCAGGACAGCCCTGGGACTTTAGTATATTTTGGGTGCCTAGAAGAAGTGTATGGAAGTAATGAAAGGTGAAGCCAATGACAGACTGTACTGTTTTGTAACCTTGCCAGTTTAAACTGCTAATTACATTTTGAGGATTAATGCAGAGTGTGAGCTTTTTGAGGCCAGGATTAAACCTTACTAATATTTACATCCTCTGAGCAAGTGACTTTCAGAAGTATTGCACAAAGGATATGGTAAAGATAGGATAAATATGTTAGGGCAGCTGGAATGGTGCTGGTATTAGTTTCTAACTCTTACTAGTGACAACCCCTTGCTTGCTATGGGAACCCTAAAATTTACTAGTAGCTTATCTTTAAGATTTACTTCAAATTTTGTTCTGGAAAGTATTACATGACCTACTTGTTTAGCTGCCTTGGTTTGCTTGTTGCTTCTAAATTATTTAGCATTCTGTCTGCCAACTAAAAATTGGCACTTGCCATCTGCCTCTACAAATATTGGATCACGTTGTCACTTGCCATCTACCTCTCCTCGGATTAAATCATGAGCCGCTGCAGCCACTGACCTCCTACACGTCCTGGAAGGAGTTCAGGGTGGAGATCAGGAATGAGGCCCTCTGTGCTCTGGGAACACTGGCAGAGCATAGATAGTTAGATATTTTCAGGAGAAGATTGTATGAGCCCAAATTTTTACATCTCCTCATATTTAGAAAAGCACTAAAATCATTAATGATGACATCTACTCCTGGTGACTAGGAGCAAGCCTCTTTGTAAATGTGTGCTTGACTGTATGTACTCCCTCCACTAAAATCATATGTAATACTGAGTTCCCCCCGCCTCTTCTGAGCAGTTACTCAGAGCTATCTGAAATGCTGTCTTTTCAGTCAACATGTGTTTCCTTTTTATAATACCCCTGGACAGACTCTAATGACCTATTTAATTATTTGCGTGCTCCTCCTTCCTGTAACCCCAACTCTGAACTACTTGAGGGTAGGGTAACCATGCTACTCATCTGGGGTTATCCTCAATGCCTATCAAAGGGCTTCAGAAATAACTAATTCTGTCAAAACAAAAATTGCACCCAGTGAAGTCCTATAAGCAAGGAAGACTATTTGAAGCTACTGTGTGAGAGAGAGGCCATAAATAGTCTGAGATTAACTCTGCTGAACAAAGGATGGGAACGTTTTTAAGAGCTGGGCAGAAGGATTGTGGTTAAACTTTCTCCTATCTTTGTGACAGGGGGTAGTTTCACAGCTTGGAGCAAGTTAGGCTTCTACCCTCCCACAGAAACTGGAAAACAGGGATTCTGTCTTGCTTGATGATTACCTTTCCAAGGGGTGGCTTTGTAGGTCCTTGAGAAAGACATTCCTGGATTATAAAATTAGCAAGAGGCTATTTTTAAAAATTGCATCTCAAAAGGTTAAAGAAATAATTTATAATTGTAAATTTTCTAAATAAATTCTCTAAGTAAAGGGAATTTAAGGGTTTCAAGTCAGGGAGAAGCTTGTCTGAAGTCTATATAATAAGCTAAGGGGAACATTAAGGCCATATTTG
Source organism: Camelus bactrianus (assembly GCF_048773025.1). Taxonomy (NCBI): domain Eukaryota; kingdom Metazoa; phylum Chordata; class Mammalia; order Artiodactyla; family Camelidae; genus Camelus; species Camelus bactrianus. Next base: position 74,778,586 of record NC_133540.1, read on the forward strand.
TCAGGGCTCAATAAGTTTGTTGAATGAACGAGCAGATGAATAAATAAAGTTTATTCCTTAGGATCCTAATTTTAAATAGGTCATCTTATTGAAGAAGTAATATTAAAAGTAATTAAAGCAAATTAAAATAATATTTAAAAGCCTTCTTTTATTTCTTGTTGCTGATTTGATACTTCATTGTGCAGCAAGTTCTACACTCCCCAAACATATTACATGTTTAATATGCATAAGGTTTTAAAAAATTAAAAAAGACTTCAAAAACTTTTCAACTGGAAGCATCTTTTATAAATAACTTCTTGCAGTGGGGCACACAATGAGATATTAAATGACTTTTTAAAAAATAATTTTTTTTCAGGAACTGTCATATTTTCAACATTTTTGTTTATTCTGAAATCAAAAACATTACATCAGACTCTGAAACATGTATAAATTTTCTTTGTGGTAGCTGTGGCTATAAAATAGGAACAATAATGCTTTCTCTTCCTACCTTGATAGGTTTATGAGGAGCGAATGAGAATGTGAAAGCACTTTAGAACTGTAAAACTAACTATAGAAATGCAAGGAATTACTAAAATGAATAATGAACACATAAAGTTGATTATTAAAGTGTTTTCATTTTCTTTAACAATAATTTCTAAAAATGTGATATTGTATGGATACTCAGGCTTTCTCCTAGGACATGGAAAATTACATTTAGTAACCATTACCTTGAAATTATTGATAAGTCTGAGTTAGTGATATGTTTAAACATTGAATTTTTAGCAATAAATACAGTTAAAATGTTTCAAATACACTGATTAATAGCCTCCCAAAATATGATAATTTCTAGAAGAAAAATTATCAGGGAGATAGTATCAAATCTTTGTTAAGATTACAGACTTTTTTGGATTCAGGCAGTCTGTTTTCAAATCCCAGGTCTCCTACATTCAGGTCTATAAATCTGAACAAGTTACATGAACTCTCTAAGACTCTGGTTTGCCATTTGTGAAAGAGGAAACATACCTAACTTCTACGGTTACTATGAGGATCAAATGGGATGGAGTACGTAAGGCATTGAGCATAGTGACTGACTCATAGGGAGGTCTCAAAACCTTCATGAAACACACACACACACACACACACACACAAACACGCTTATACATAATTGGGTATGACATACATGTATATAACCCTAACATGTACAGAATAATTTCTGGTTATTATGTCATTGGAACTTTCAGAGGTCTTGAAATAGTTCATTTTTAAAAATTTAAGTGCCAATATTTATCATCTTTATCATACAGTTATTTGACATATGTTTTCTGCTTCTGCATAAATTTTGCTTGTGCAGGAATTTTGCAAGCCTCATATAATGTATCATTAATTTTAAATTATTCTTGAAATAAGGACATTTTACCAAACCATATTTGGAAAATGTATCAGTGGTACTGTAGTACAGAAGCAATGGTACTGAATTGGAGTTTTTGAGACCTAGGTTTTTCATTTACCACCTGTCTTTGGGGAAGTCACTTATATTCTAGAAACCCAGTTTACTAATCTGTAGCCATTTTGCTAATTAGAACTACCAGAAAGAATTATTGTACAGATCAAAAGAGTTAATGCATTTAAAAATACTTTTATAGAAGTTAAGACCTTGTTTAAGCTATCCCACAGAAAAAGGATGAATCCTCATCAAAATTTGGTTTGGATATCAAGACTGATGTTACTACATACACACTGAGAGGCTATAGAAAAGTTTATGACTCACATAAATGAGGTTTTCTGGGCAGAGCAAGGCAGACTCCCAAACTGGTTAAAAAGTAGCTTGGGAAAGCAAGAAAAGGATACTGCTTTGGGGTTTTTATGGTAATTAGGGAGCGGAGCCAGGATGAGGCTCCCATGGAGCCAAATGTAAAAGTGCCTGGGATTATTTCTTATCAGCTTGTCCAGATATGGAGCGGAAGAGGTAGGGCTTAAAAAGCTGTCAGCAACCAAACATCAAAAACAGAACCGAACTATTTGTATAGCCAGTGCAAATTACGGATTTTATTGTTAAACTGTCAGTGCAGTCCGATGGTGTTGGTTGCTACCCAACAACCACTTCCTCTCCTCCTCTTTGTTGACAGAACTGATCTGCCACAATGGAAATGAAACCTGACCAGTGGGACCTAAGAGGAAGTCTACTGGAGGGCTGTTAGGAATGATTTTACTCTCTAATAGAAAGAGGTGAATAGGAGTCAAAATGCTTCATTTCTTTATCGTTAGGATATTTTGTGATTCAAATTCATAATTGAATAAATTAATAAAATCTAGGGTTATTCAGGAACATTTCAGCATGAATTAAAAATATCCAATGTGTTCCAAAAAGTCTAACCTGAACAACTTAATATAAAGATAAGCAAATGAAGGCAAATATGATGTTTCTTTGTGATATGAACTCATTTTAATAAAGTGGCTACCTCCTGGTAATCAAATGGTCTAATTGTTAGTAATAAAGTACTTTAATTAATAAAAACACAATGAATTCCCAGCCACTTAATAAATACACTTTGCAGACTAGATACAAAATTTCAAATTATGGAGCCTGGGTGAAGCATTCTTGGCTGTGACGAGTTTAGATAGACTGATTCAAAGTATGACTTCTTTCTTTGAGAATCCATACTTTAAAAGGGGAACTATAGTAGGCAGAGTAAAATGGCTCCCTAAAGATGCCATCTCCAAAGTCCAGAACCTGTGACCAGGTTACATTACACGGCAAAAGGGACTTTGCTGTCAGTGAGGGAAAGAGAGTTTTAGGTGGCAAGTCCTGCATTCTTCAAACATTATTGCAGACTTGGTGGTCTAATTTCATACTCATATTCTCAATCCTGAGGCCATCAACAAGCATAATTGTATTTAACTGACTTAATGGATTTTGTCCCCTGCCTGTCTTGTTGAGGTGGCATCATGGGAATATAACTTTGGAATTTCTGACAGTTTTCCAGCCATACTTTGTCGCCTACAATCTCTAGACCCTATTGCAGAAGGTAGAGCTTTGTAATGATGGGGAATCATATTCACCCATCTGCTTCATGAGCTCTGAAGTTGTTTATGTAAATACAACAGCATGCATTCTCATGGAATTATTTTAGTGTATTGAGGAGAATTCTCCTCAATTAAAGCCCAAGGAAGTAAAGAACTGTAGATCCTTCTTTGCTCTTAAATCCTAACATCAGCTATTATTTATTTTTTATATGTTAATTATTGGAAATATGCAACCTATGAATAAAAAGTTTCAACTAATTTTTTTAATTAAAAACTTTCAAATATCCTTTCTACTTCAGAATCTCTTTTTTTTTTTCTTTCTGTCTTCTCCGTTACCCCTGTTTCTATGTGACATTTGAGGGAGAAATGTTGAAAGCTAAAATGCTGTTTTGCTTGTTAATGGTTGTAGCTTCTACTGGGTATCCTTTGACAACACCATTACATAATGATAATAAAAATGATAATGCATCATCATATACCGTAAGGTTATATTTCTAATTTCTCCATCAATTCAGAGATTATAAGGAAACATTTCAAGAAATCCAGTTTTTTTCTCTTCTTGTTCTTAATTCTCCATTTATTAAATTACATGGCAACCATTCTGCATTAAATGTTTAAAAAATTGTATACTTGTTCTCATATGAATACATAGGAAATGAGGCTGGCTCAGTTTTCCCTGAGGAATGGTCCCTGTCTTAGAGTCCCTTTCTAAGTATATATTGATCATTTTACAGTTACATAGGCAGCCATGCATAGCTGAAACATGATCATATTAAACTTGTTCCTTAGATACATAGTTTTTGCTGGTAAACTGCAATTCTGAAACTATATCTGTAAGTTACTGGATCTGTCTTGGAATACCATAAAACCTGACATATTGTTTCATCATTTAGGTTACTTATCTCTTGCCTTTTAACCCTTATCATTAATAATGAGATGAAGAAATCAGAGACTGATTTTCCCTACAAAAACCATAAATCTCATGAGTTTAGTTTTCCCAGATGTATTCTGAGAGTATTTATGCCAAAATGATGGACTTGATAAGTCCAGGTTATATCAAAAATATTTGTAAAGAAAACTTTACAATATTTTACTATTGAGTGGTAATTCTGCATTCTTTGTGAACTTTAAACTCCTATTACTGTTAATTGCCGTAACTCCTGTGAGTGAATCAAAGTGTCAACTTTATATTGGTATCTTTAAATTCAGAAGATGATATGTACTTTTAGAAGTCATACTTTACAGTCCTCACTTTCTAGAAAGATTTTTATATTTTGGTTTCATTGCCTACCATTCAAAACCATTTTTTGGGTATCTGGATAATATACATTAATATGTGTGGTGGGAAGTGATTCCGGGTAACTCATTTAATAATAATACTTACAGCATATCTAAATTATGCAATTGGCTTAAGGTTAGCCTATTATTACATAACATCTATTTTAAGAGACCAGCAAAATCTGAGTAAAAAGAAGCCTTGCATAACTATTGAACATTATTATATTCCCAGGAATAAAAACAGACTCACAGGCACAGAATATGTAATTTGGAAAAGAGTGTTTTTACAATTCTGATCAAATAAATCAGTACAGTTTAGTTCCACTGTAGTGTGTATTCATTTCTCTCTTATAGTAGAATTACCCATTTTATATGTCTGTCTTCTCTACTAGACTACCACTAATTAAAGGTTATGTCATATGTATTTAAAAGCAAAGAACAAATATTCAGTATATGATTGTGGAACTAAATTGCATAATGTAGGAGAGGAAAGAGAAAAGTTGGTGAAAGTTGAAAAAAAAAAAAACAGACCAAAGTCAATTTTTTGGCACTTGCTTCTGATGCTTTATGTGCAAAAGACCATTGAAAGAAATTGGAGGTTATTACACATAGTACCAAGCACCTCACATATTAGTAAGTCTCCTCTCTGGCAGTGTCAACTATAGGAAATCTAGATACCCTGGACAGATGGTGTTTTGTCAAGCATCTGTTTGGAAAAATGGCCCCACTTCATTCTTGGTCTATGTGATTAATGTGACGTTGATCTCACCTCCTAGGTCAAGGTATGAGAATATTCTGTGCAAGTCCTTTGCATTCATATCACCTCAATGATGGATTCAGGAGCACGTGACTTAAGCAAAGTTGGTAAGAGTCCTACTTAGAGGATTTTGTTAGAATGTTGGAAAATAACTTTCCTTTCTTTCCTGGATATGTTACCTCTCCAAAAACTTAAGCCTAGAGCTACCAAGGATCATCTTTCCCATCTCATAGGAAGAATTTGGCCCATAAATAAACCAACATGGAGGAAAACAGAGTAATGTAATGAAAAGAGATGCTCTGGTGACTTGTTTAGATAACCCAGTGAACTCAGAAACACCTCTAGCTAATTGTCCTGAACTTTAGATTTATGATATTTGCAGACATAATAACCTAAGAAAAATTATAAATAGGAAATGGGCTTGTACTTTCCAAGTAACAGACCCTAAAATGTGGAAAGTGTTGAATAGAGATTAAATGGCAATGGGGATTTCCCTCCCAAGGCTACAGTACTGGCGTATTTTTATATACAAAAGCAGAGTAGTTGTCAAACTGCTATCTATTTTAGATTAAATGCCTTTCAAATTCTATATTTTAGGTCCCTAAAATTGCCAGACTATGAATAGCTTCATGTAAATATGACTGGGTGGAATAGATATCACTCACCAGTGTCGGTCATATAGCTAGAGGCAATAATTATACAAAACCTTGGGTTATTTGTCCTTGTTGATAGAGTGATTGTCCTTTTAACTGAAGTTGAAATAGTAAAGTCACGTTGCAACTAGAATTTTGATATTGTGTGGGAAGAGAAGTATGTGTGTATCATAGTTAAATTTTGGGATGTAATGGACTCAGTGACCACATCATTATGTGAAGCCATGATTCCACCATTTTTAACCCACATGACTCAAGGAAGCCTAAGTTACCCTATGGGTGTGTTAGGGGCAAAACCTGTGTCACAGGCCTGGCTATCAAAGTAACATGGAGGTTAGTTCAAAGATAGGAACATAACCAAACCAGGCCAATTAGTGCCTACCTCAAAGCTTTTGTTAAGCATAAAATCATTGTCTTTTTTAACGTGCTGTCAGCTAAGCTGCTTTTACAAATATGTGGAGAAAGCCAATTTGAAAATGGAACCAAAACAAGAAATCAGAGCTGAAGAATGGAGAAAAAATGATGGATGAGAGAGAGGAAGGAAGAAAAAAAAGAAAATAAGGAATTGAGAGAGGAAAATAGGGAGTCGGGGGAGGGAGGGAGGAAGGAAGAAAGGGGAAACCCGACAGTATTCTTGGATCCTGTCTTTACTGAAGCTAGGTGTATTTCTGATATTCTCCATAGTATGAGCTAATAAATTCTCTTTGGCTTAATCAAATTTGAGTTAAAAATAAGATTGAGTTGTATTTCTGTTATTTGCAACCAAGAGAGTAATTATAGAGATCACGTTTTAAGAGAGAAATTTCTAAGCAGATAAAACTATATTAAAAGGCTCAGCTTTAGAAGCTCATATGTTTCACCCATATGAAAACCCCTCAGATCTTAATCCACAGCCATTATGATACTGTGATTTTCCAAGCAATTCCAACAAATTTTTTGTTGAGTTTTCAGTTTTAAGCAGATAAAATCCAGCTAATCTGTCATAGGGCAAATGCTATAGCTAGGCATATTGATGACAGTGAGTTTATAATTGACCACATGATATTAAAAATGACACAAAGTCTATGAAAATTTTGCACAAATACTGAAAGACTCTTTAGTTATATGAGGACAACTAAAACATGAATAAAATCCTTGAAATAATCTCCATCATAAGATAATAATTATTATTATTATTATGAGTACCATTTACTGAGACAGGTAATCAGGTAATATTATTGTTACCTAATTTAGTTCTCATAACCATTCTGTGAGGTAGATATGATTATGTTCCCTAGTCTATAAATTAGAAACTGACTTTCACAGAGCTGGCCTTAACCATTATATATTGCTGCTGAATTAGGGTAATATAGGTGAAGCTGTAGTAACAAACACCTCTTGACATTTCTGTGACTTAACCCTATAAGCCCTTTCAGGACATTTGGTCCTGACCAAAATATCTGTAAGACATCACTTTATGCCAAAAGGTCCTTGATATTTGATCTTGTCTAAAACCATTTGGTGTGGACCAAATATGCTCATGGATGTTTTTGATAGGACCACATTTGAAGGCCTTTTGGCATGAACTGAATGTCTTATGGACATTTTTGACAGAACCAAATATTCACTAACCCTGTAAATGTGTTCCTGGTTCAACAGTTTTGAGAGAAAGGTCTGCAGAGTAGCTCTTCTCCATCTAGTTATTTAGTGACACTCTGATGTGACTCCTTAGGCTCTGCTATCTTTAGTACAGACTTTGAACATCCCTGTCACAGAAAAAGGAAAGACCATAGTAGAGCTTGTGAAGGACGAATTTATGGGCCAGATCTTGAAGTGGCACATGCCTTTTCAGTGATATTCCATGCATAAAACTTACTGCAAGGGAGGTTGTCCAGCCATGGGCTCAAAAAAGAATGAACCATTTTTAGTGGGTAGCTAGAGGTATTGCCTTCTTTGTTTACTTTTAACATTTTAGTTAATATGTTGTTGATAAAATTACAGAGAAAGATGCACTGGAAAAAGAAGAAAGCAACCATTTAAAAAAAAATTCCTTTTAAGAAGAAACTAGAAACTAGAACAAGATTCTGGATGGATAATTGGCAAAAGTGAAAATAGGGTAAATCTGAAATTTCCCAAGGGGAAAATCATTATTAAATTGCTTCTATTTTCACTTTTCAGAAGATCAGTAAAGTTGTAGTAGGAGCATAGGATTTGAGATCAAAGAGAGTGGGTTTAAATTCTGCTTGAATATTAACTAGCCGTTTGATATTGGACAGTTGTGTATCCTCTCTGAGCTTCAATGTCTTTGGTGGAAAATGGATAGAATTTGTACCAAATAAAATTCTTACAAAGATTGAATTTCATATAAATAATGGATCATTATGTGTTAATTGCTACTCTTAACATCATAGTGGTCAGGAAAAAAAATTGAGTAGCTAGCTCATTTTAATGGTATTTCACTGTTTAAAATGCTCAGCTATGGATTTTTATATTCCCCTTGAGCACAAGATTGATCTTGAGCTGGGATCTGGGGGAAGGAGAGGTAATGGTGAACAAGTAGTTTTAGTTGGGAAAAGCAAAAGACTATAGGGGCAGAGAACCAGGTGGTTCAGGGATGTGTTTTGTCTTCTAAAACCACATAAAATTCATGTGACTACTCTTTAAATTTTTGTGGTGGCCCAGATTATTTGTTGTGCTTTCACATTTACTGGCTCAAGTGGCTTCTATGATTGGTTTTCTCACTTCCAAATACAGTCTCATATAGTGTTTATGGGAATATTTATTTATTTGTCCATCAGGATTTCAACGAGAACAAATACTGTGAGAACAAAAGTTAATTAAAATAAAACAAACCATTACCACCTCCCCCACAATAATAAAAATAAACTTAACTATGAATCTCAGCTTCCCTTAAAGATTTAATTTTCTTTTTCTAATTCTTTCTAATCACTTTGTTTTTTTTGTATTTACATTGCTAATTGTGAAATATTGAAGTAAAATGTTTTGAAATATAAATCTTTATAGTTGCTTCATCTCCAGCATAGAGCATAATGCCTAACACCAAGCAGATATTGGATGGATGGATGGATGGATGGATGGATGGATGGATATGTATTCAATGTTAAATGTACCTGGCCTATATCTCAAAAAAATTGAGGCTAAAAAAATGCACAGTATGTGGTTAATTGGTTTCTTTAAAAAATAGTATTATTGTTTACTTTTGTTGTTATCTTTTAGCCACATTAAACTCCCTTGACTAGGAAGTGCTCTTTCTTACTTTCTAGTTGGTGACCAGGCATTCATTCATTCATTTGTTCATTCATACTTAATTCGTTTATTCATGTACTTGGCCTACAACCCTTTTTCCTCTACCATTTCTCTTCAATGACTCATTTATCTTTCAGGTCTCGGCATATAGGTTTCTCCTTCATGAAAACCCTCCCTTACCCCAAATTCAGAAGAAGCATTCTTTTTTGATTTGATAGAGCTGAGTATTTCTTTTACTAAACATAGGGCTAACCACACTGCATTGTTTTTGCATTTTTGTCTCTTCTAGTATTAAATTCAGTAAAGATATCAACAACCAAAAATATTAAAAGGAGATCCATTCTTTACTCAGTATTTCTCAAAGAATGTCAACCCGAAATTTTAGCCATAGCGTTAGTTCTTAAAATTGTTTTCCATATTGAATGCCTTCAAAGCTTTTTTCCAAGTCCTATTTTTCCTTCCTCACCAGAAATATTGCCCCAAACGGAAGCCAAAGTATCTTGGCTCTTTCACCCATCCTGCCACCTACCTGGATCTATGGTTTTCTTTTCTTTCTTCTTCAATATAATATCTTTCTGTGCAGAGCTCCTCTCAGAGAATTGTGCAGATTCATGCTGATCCTAGAAGTTGATGCTGCCAGTAGCAATGAGAAAAGTACAGAAATTGAGAGGAAACACTTAGACTTCTTTATAGCATATTGATAGAGGTTTTGTGTGTGTGTGTGTGTGTGTGTGTGTGTGTGTGTGTGTGTAATGTATCTAGTAATAAAATATGGGCTTGATTTTTGTCTTTTTAAATTTCATTTTTATATTACTTTATTTTTATTGTATTTAAAAAACATTGGTCTGTGATGGATTGGGGAAAAAGCTGGTCCTTCACCAGAGATAGTTTGAGAAACATTGTTCTGGTTTCTTTTTGGGTTGATTTTCAATGTATTTATTTACCTTTACAACACATACACCATCCAGTTGGAATGGAGGCCCCCCAAAAAACAGTGTTTCTGCCTTCTGAACAAGTATTTGTCTGAATGTCAGCCCCACCTCTCCTAAAGGTTTTCTTTTCCTGATTTACCCAATCCTATGAAACGGTTCGGGAGCAGAGCAAACCTTTACCTGGTGGGACAGCAGGAGAAGCCAAGAAGCCAAAGACAAAGTCCTTTTTTACAACCTGTTTAAAGTCTGGGGAGGGTGGCAGGCAGGGAAATAGAAAGGGTCAGAGGCTATGGTTTGTTGAGTGCTTATAATTTAACATCTTTTCTTGTATATCCATTACAAAATACAAAATTATTTTAGATGCAAAGGACTGAAGACATGATATACATTTATATATAAGATTAGTCTCTTTTGTTACAGAATTGAAATTGCAGCTTTTAAAGAGATAATAGCAGATATTCATTCAAAGGGAAAGATGTTAAGATAGATAATGCAGGAAGGTAAGAAGAGATCTTGTGTTTAATAATGACTTTTTTAGATATTTTTTATTTTGTGCTTCTTTGTAAAGATTTTGAATAAGACCTTAGAAGTCAAGGTGCTTAATCAGAAGGAAACTTCTATTTACGTTAGGTTACTTTTCACGTGTCTATTATCATCCCAATTTATTTGATTGTATCTGATTTTATAACAAAAATTCCACAAATACTCCAGCTGCTGCCATACTTTTAATCCAAACGTGCTATATAGTCTACTCTAAAATAATTCCTCTAATGCTTTACTGACCTGTTGAATTCTTAGATGGCAGTACTTCTAAAAATAAAATGTTTATGACATAAATTTTCTTGAGCAATACATATTTATAAGGCCATTTGTATCCCATTTTGAAAATGACTTCAGGTTGGTTTTCTGTCCCCTCCTTTGTTTTCTAAAGGCATTTCCTTGGGACCTGCATACTTTGCTTTCTCAAAGCTTTTATTATACAGGAAATACTTTGCATTATTTAGGAAGGCATTTGAAAATAACGTGGTCAGCCACCTTCCTTCTAGCATCACTAATCTCTTCCTTTTGCTCACATTATCCTTAGATTTCAAAGGTTGAGTCATGTGATAAATTGATCATTTTATGAGATAAGTGGGCTGTTAGAAACCATTCTCCACTCACCTACAGTGGCTACATCTTTCTCTTCCTGGACAAACCCATTCATATTTACTGCTTCAATGATCATTACATTCAGAAAGCTCTCACATCACCTTCTTTCAGTCCTGAGCAGTGTCCTTGTTGACAATATGAATTTTCAAAAGCCTGATAAATACCTTTGCTTGCATATACCTGGGTTCCTTAAACACAATGCATTTGAAATGAAGTGGATGTTCTCTACCCACTTTCATTCTCATCCCTGACAAAATACTTTACTCTTTTGTATGGTCATTTTTTTTATTAGTGGTGATATCAATCTTCCAGTTGCCTAAGATACAATAACTTATCCATCTTCCTTTCTCCTTTATCTGATTAGTCACTAAATCGTGATTTTATCCCAAAAATGTCTTTTGTATCTTTTTCCATCTCTTCTCTTCATACTCCTATTCCACTTGGCCTGCACTTTACTTCTTACTTCTGATTTTTTGCCATCAATTTCACTTGCCATTCTGCCACAAATATTTTCTTTCTAAATCACAGGTTCGTTCATAATGACCTTTCCTCATCTCAGAAATCTTCCAGTTTTCTACTACTTTCAGAATAAATTCAAACTCTTCAGCATGGAATTCAAGGCCTTTCAAGATATGTGATTTAATATAAATCAGAACCTCACTGAATTCAGTTATCTTCCTCATTTCCAGGACTTGCCCTTTCACATGTTTCTGTCTTTTGGAATATTTTTCTTTCTAATCTTTTTCTTTGTTCTTATTGTTCTCCTAAATTTTCAAAGTTTACCTGAAATGCCTCCTGATTTCCTGTACACAGGAGGCTCATTCCTCTGAAAGCGTAGGGTGATTGGTCTGGGTCTCTACTTTGCTTTGGTTTTATTATGAATATAGTGTAGTTTTATCACAGATTCATTTAACTTACTCAATCATCTATATATGTGCTCAAAATTTCAATAGTACTGTTGACTCTACCTCTATCTGCCATCCTTTTAAAAGAAAGCATGAATTGAAAGTCACAGATTTTAAGTTCCTCATTTAGGTCTCAGGTCCCAGAAGCTTTTGATAGCAGCATCTTGCTGAGTTGTGGCCTGTTGTGGTCCTAGTTTGGGGGCATGTAGCATATTTTGCATGTTTTAACAGTCCCCAAATGCTAGTCCAATGGTAAAGAAACACTTAATAATAGGTCATTCCTTCTCTGCCTGTGCTGGACTAATTTAGAGATGTAGGTTCATTTTTGATGTGGCATTTTCCTAAGGAGATTTTTGATTCTTGAATATGAAACAAATCTGCAAACTTTCAGGTTTTAAACTTTTAGTTTTAGAGTTTTGAATTTCCTAAGGGAATATATATGTCACTTGTTTCCCTTTTGGCATGTATCATAATGCTCTATTCACAGTGTTTGATAAACACTGTTTAAACTAGATTTATTTTGACTTCATCTCAACAGCATGGGACTCATAGGGACAGCAAATAGTCTCAAGCAATATTAGGGTTCTCCTATTCTGCTGTTTTTGTTATGTGGTGGAAATTCTATATATCCTCTCCTTTAGTACTTCGTGACCAATTGAAAAATTCTACAGGAAACCCTGACTACTGCTTTTATGAATTACTGGAATCAGTAAAAATTTTAACTTCTTGCTCCAGTAAATAAAAGTGCTGGGCTGTTCTGATTAATTTGCTTGAAATCCAAGGAGAATAAAGTTCACCTTAGTCCTCCAAAGAATCAGAAAACACTGCAAAGCGGCTCACACATGTAGTGAATTTGTCTCATGTAGATTCAAACTCACGAATTATAGCTAACTGTGACTTTCAGGTATACTCAGTGTTTTTAGTTTAATAGAAGAAAACAGTGGTTCAATGTACTTAAAAATATGTATACGCACACATATGTTTGTGTATATATATAGCCATGTAACATTATTACATCTCAGTAATAGTAAACTCTCCTTTTCTGTAATGTGACATTTTAATACCTTTGCAGGAAAAATGACACAGTCTTCTGCAAGTTGTAACATTTCAATTTTACACTTTAAAGATTTCATCTTTTGATGGAATCCCTTTTACAACCTGACTAATGTAAAGTTATGTTGTCTCTCATTCCACCTTTGATCATCTTTTCAGTAGAGCAAGGCTAATGTCATCATCATCATTAAGCCCTGGAAGAATTTCCTGCTGGTTTTTTAGATAATCACAATATTTTTTATTTTATAAAGAGCATGAAAAGAGTTTCTGCATCTCTCTTCTTATTTCTTTTATTGAATGTTGAGGATGGAGGCAAAAAGGAGAAAGAAAATAAGGATCCTGAATAAAACAATCTTAGCTATACATTTAAATTAAAATTTCTTGCAGCAGTATTGTCCCATGTGTTTTCTGTATGAGCCTCTGCCTAGAAATGAGGGTTTGAATTTAGGAACCAGGTTAGATTTTCATCTAAATTGTCACATTTCAACTAAATTTTACCTCATTATGAGTAGCCAACTGCAGTAACTACCAGAAATCTGCCCTGAAAGTGGAAGCTTATGGTTTTTAGAATTTGGCCTACTATCCTGCCTAATATTTTCTACCACCACTCACATTCCAGTTAAGCCATTGAGAATAGATTACAGTTTTATTATATTAATGCTACCTTTTGGGTTGGTTTTGATAGAGCTTTTTAATAATTGCAATATAATAAATGTTATATGAAATTATTTCATATATGCATATCATATCTGCTATGCCTTATCATGTCAAAGGAATACTGTTAGTATCTGGACTGCTCTAGAATTTTAGTGGAGTCTGAGTAATTAATTGTCTTCTGAAAGGTCATCTTGGTTGCTTCCACATTTAGGAAGGCACATTATGTTTCAGTCATAAAGTACTTAACCATAGCTTTGGTTGTTTGTTTCTTACCACCATTATATGAGGTCAGTAAGAATTATCTTTGTTGCTATGATTCTATGAATAGACGAATTGAAGCATATGAAAATAGATGGAAACTGTGGTTAAGCCAGCTACCCAAAGTTATAACCAAGGTCACAGATACGATAGAGATCTGAAATTACATGTCTAAGCCCCTATGTGTTGTTTCATTGTTCAATCAAAGGAGGCAGATTACTTCTTAGATGTTGTATGTTTGCAATTTTTAGCTTGGAACAAAATAATATATTTATATAGCACCTTTAAATTTCATCTCACTCAATCATTCAGCAAATTTAGTGCCTACTATGTGACCTGCACTATGAAGGAGTGTGTACATGACAATGCCATATTTTCTGTCTTCACAGAGCTTCATGTACACAATTCATCTTAATACCAGACACAGACGAGGGAAAGTCACATAATAACCATCATGTAATCTGACAGTTTGTTCCACCCCCATGTCTTGCTTGGACTCTTGTAATAGCCATCTAAGTAGTCTCCTACCCCTGCTCTTGCCTTTTCCAGTCATTCAGCCACAGGATATCTAGAGGTGTGTATCTAAAATGCAAATGTAAGCATGTTACCCCCTTGCTCAAAACCTTTCAAGAACTTTCCAGTATCTATGATAGTGAACTACATAAGCTACAAGTTTGGATTCTCCTGGAATGTCTTTAAAAGTGCAGAATACTGGGCCCTACTTCACACATACAGACTGAGAATTTCTAGTGGGGCTGGGAAATCTCTGGTGGGATTTGAAAATTTGCATTTGAGCAAGAATCCTGGAAAATTCTAATGCTTGGCAAAGTTTAAGAATCACTAGTACTAAAGACAGCTAAAAAAAGTTCTTAAATATGATTGCATTGCTTATACTTCTGCTATTATTATGGACTCTGTTCAAGCCATGCTTGATTACTTGTATTTTCCTATTTATTTTATGTCTTCATGCTTTTGCACAAGTTACACCTTCTTTCTTGAATGCCCATTCTTATCTTTTTAACTGGCTAATTTCTACTTGTTCTTTAAGAAGCAATAGGAACAATTCTTCATCTGGGAAGCCTTCCTTGACCTCCCACCTCCCACAGAGAACTATTCTCACCCCTCTTGGTGCTCCTATCACACTTAATAAATACTGTCATTACAGTGAGAAAAGGTTCAAGTTAAAGTTAGTGGGCAGCTGTGAGTATTGTGACTGAAAACGGGGCATGAACTAACACACCTGACTGTGACTGTGGGGGTGGTAGTTATATTTTATCCATTTTCTATATCAGCATTCATTATAATGGTTATCATGTGGAAGGCATTCGGTAAGTTTTGGAATAATATATTTTAAAAAATGTGTAATAAGAAAAAGATAGGACTTTTTCTGTTTCCTAGAGCTTAGTAATTGAAGTCAGTCCAAAGTTGAAGAAAAAGTTACTAAATGCATTCCGTTCTCAAGATAGCTACCCAAAATTTTTGCTGTATTTCTCCTGCCAGGCCTTACTAAGTGCCAGTGGGATCGATCTTTCTTTTACCATTGATGACCTCAACCTTACTTTCAGCCCAATATATCTAAGACGTATAGAGAGGCAAGAGATAAAGGAAGTGTTATCAGCATTATGGGCCTCATGGGAAGCGAATTGTGGATGATGTGAAGCCTTTACACAATAAGTACTATACGTAGGCACTCTGCCACCAATTCAAATGATGAGGACACTCTAAGAGAATCACTCGCATACCTATACTTACATACTATACCACAGTACACGAGTCTGGTGTTTTTTCTCTCAATTGAATATACACCTGGGCAGTGGATTTCTGACTGTCCTTCTGGGAAAGAATTGGAGAGAGAGAGCAGGGCACCCTGGGGTGGGTGTAAAGCTTTGTGCATGCACACTGGATGTGTGAATTTCTTCTGTGTCTAGTGCACAGTGGGAAAGGTAACTGATTTTTCTGGGTTGTGGGAGCCAACCCAGAAAGGCTAATGGCCAGGGAAGATGCCTTTACATGAGGTGAACAACTTGAGTTGGAACCTGGGAGGATCATGGTGAAAGAGAAAGAACTTGAACTCCCATACCCAGGAACTGTGGAGTGGAAAAACCTGTGAGGGTGGTGGTACTCTGAGACAGGTGTGCCTTATGAGGGAGGCACACTTGACAAGCAGAAGCCACCAGTCGTTGTTCAAAAAAGCAGCAATAGGCACTACCGAAAGGATTTTGGCTATATCATTAAGTACACTGATGTTCACTATTTCCCTTTCTCCTTAGCCTCCTAATTAAGTAGCTACTCCCTAGAAGAGGGAAGAGAAGAACACAGCTCCTTTCCAATTAATATTCCTGAAGCCACAATTATAGCCAACAATGGGGATGAGCAAAGCTTTAAATGGATTATTATGTGGAATTTTAAACAGTGTTGAACTCTATAGTCAACATGTCCAGAGGGCTGTAGAAACCCCGTAAGATGGTCATGAAGGAATCTGCTTCCCAGTAGGGAACTGCAGTTCAACAAGAGTATTTTGGAAAGCAGTGATTAAAGAAAAATAAACCATTCTGTGTTTTTATACCATCAAGTTGATTTAAAGAAATCCAGTTTACTTGAATGAAAATAATGAGCAGTAGAAGATAAGAGGCATTCACCAATGGCTAGTTATATCCCAGTGATATCATTTCACTTTCTAAAAGTTTTTATAGAGGTTTGGAAATACCCATATCCAGTTAAGATGAACACGGAAGCCTCAGGATTAAGACAGTAGAAAAAGGAACTTGTGGTTTGTACATGTATCGAAAGGAATAAAAGTGTAAATCAGAGTAGGGTGAAGTTTATGTTGAGTTTAGAAAAGAAAAAAAAAAACAAACAAACTCCTTCATCAGTTTTTACTTGATGTTCTGCATTCAGAAGAGGCACTGCATTGAAGTGGGGAGGTTAAGCATATCACAGGGAGTAGGACGTCTCTGGGTTGAGCTTTGAAGTCCGACAGGCCTGACTATGCATCTGGACTCTACTCCCTAAAGCAATGAGATGTTCTCTGGACTTCAGATTTGTTCCTAGTAAGTAAAAACAACCTCATTACCCACTTTGAATGCAAATATTATTGTGCAAATAAGTGAAATTATATACACACATAATATGATAGCTGACACAGAGTAAACCCTAGCAAACATGAATTTCTTCTTTTCTGGAGACTTGTATTCCACTGCTAGAGAAGGTAGTAGTTCCTCACATTCTTCTAATAGATGAAACCTCTTTTAAAAATATCCAACTTTAACTCCAGTTCAACCACCATCAAGCTACTTTTACATAATAAATTCTATCTTCCGGATGCTTTGATTCTAATGATGGGTGATTTGGATGGAGATGCCAGTGTAGATAGGTTTATGAAACCCATAGCTCCATTCTGTGTTAGTGAATCATTTTTCTCTTGTGTGTTTGGTTACTCACATCCTGACTTGATTCCTCAAAGCCTGATCTGTTCTTGGTGACGTGATCAAATTAGGATTCTGGATTAGCAAAACTAAAGGCTAGCCCTTGGAAAGTGGTGACCACACGAAGGTATGACTTCCCATTTTCTGAGGACCAACTAATCTTCATGTGTCAGATTGTTGTTACCTCTCTTTTGAATTGCTCTGCGGAACCACATTATGATCTTAAGAATAGACAGTTTTGGAAACAGCAAATCTAGACTGTTTCATGAAACTGCAGCTATAATATAGGTGTGCACAAAATGGCAAACTCATCAGGCAGGATAGTTAGGCAGATTAAACAGCAGGTACACTCTTCTCCTCAGGGCAGAAAATGACATGAAACTGCAAGCAGGCATTAAGGAAAAGGGTTCACAGTGGTAAAAAATTGTTAGCCACCTGCCAGTTCAACACAACAGCAGGTGCACATGTTAAATGTTCATGAAATCAGAATGATTTTTTAAAGCTTTTGTATGGTTATAATGCCACTTTTCACCCTTTGAAAAAAAGACAGTGCTGAGGTGTGTTACGTGTTTTAAGTCTTTGTCTTGAGAATAAATGATAATTTTATTTCTTAAATTGAAGAAAAATATATAAAAACAATTCTGAATAAATCCACGGACATGCATTTTTACTATGAATTTTCAAAATTTAACCTTTCCCTCCATTGTAACATTTCAAAAATTTTAAGAATCCTTTGGTTAACTCTGCCACTAATTTTGATTTATTGTATAAAAGGAATTACTTTTACACAAATTGCTGCTTGATAGTATGCCTTGTGGTTTCTTGATGGCATGGTATATTATAAATTCTACCTGCAAAACTAATCTTTCTGAAATACTCCCTGGAATTATGTGTTGAGCCTTTGTCTGATTGGACTTTGCATCCGTGTCAGAAATTATGATATCTGACACATAAACACTCAATAAATATTTTTTCAATCAATTCATAAATTATACTGATTAATAGATTTTAGAACATGTCTTGAGGAGGATAAAACAATTTAAATTAAAAAAAAGTTCATAAAATTATAGATGTTTAGTGTTAAAAAAGATATCAAAGGCTATCTATTTCATCTTCTTCATTTTATAAAACAGGAAACTGAGGGCCAAAACAGTGAAATGACTTGTAATTACCAGCTAATCATTTACAAATCCAAGTATAAAAATAATTTTTTATTTAAACATATAATTTTAAAGCATATATTCATCATTATACCAATTCCACTCTTACTTAAAAACTCAAGAAAATAATTTTAACATCTGTAACCCATTTGTAGACCATACAGACATTTTCTGATTTCCATTGGTGATTTATAATATCAACCCAGGATCCATTTAATCTTAAATGAGTAACACAGTCTAAACTTCTCCTCAGTATTTTCACTAAGATACTGTTTTAGCATAAATAAACCTTTATATTCACAGCTAATACAAATAAAATAAGTTTAATATTATAAAATAAAACCTTAAAATATTTACATTCTAGCCCTCTGCAGAAAAATGTTTGCGGACCTTGCTCTAAACTTTGAGAAATACACATGTGAGATCTTACGATTTCTCTCCTAGCTTCCAAATAAAGTTTATTTAAAATTAGGATTTTTTCCCCAAGCTTCTAATGCATTCTTGATCTTTTGAAACCAGGTCAGAACTGGAAAAAAAGGAGGCCAACAATCAAGTGACAGTATTTTAATAATCCAGAAACAATATATCAGATATAACATAATCTTATTTTAATATCAGGAAAATAAATACATGTATTAATTGTTTCACAATTCATTCAGTAAAATATTTCTTTTTGAGCACCTAATCCATGTTGGGAACTGTTCTAGGGTCTGTATATAGAGGGGTGCCTTTCAGACAGTTTATATTTTCCTGGAGTGGGGTAGTCAATAAGTAGTCACATAAGTAAGTTAGCTATGTTTTGGAGGAAACAAAGCAAACTGAAAGCATAGCTAGGAGCTTGTGAAGGATGGGAAAGCACCATTTAAAAAATTGCCAACATTTATCAAATGACTACAATGTGCCAGATAATGTTCTTTGCAGTTTAGACCTATTAACTCATTGAATGCTAACAACCACCCGATGGGTAGATACAGTTAAACCCATTTTCAGATAAGGAGTCTGAGACAAAGAAGAGATCAATAACTGCCTAAGTCACTCAGCTAACTTGTGGTAGAAACAAATATTTGAGTCTTGGAAGTACAAACTCTGAATTTATCACTCTGCTGAGTGATCAGTGAAGATTTCACTAAGTTTACCTATTGAATGCTAACATAGGTCAAGCCATCAAAATCCTTGTGGAAGAGAGTTCTAGGCAGAGGGAATAGCAGGTATACAGGATGGAGGGCTGAGATGAACTAGGGCTGTTTGAAGACTAGATAGTGTGGCTATAGTAGGAAATGAGAGGGAAAATATTAAGAAATGGTGTGAAACTATATCTCAGCATATAGGCCATGGAAAAGGACTTAGCTTTATTCTACATGTTATGGCTTTAAATCAGGAAATGGCTTTATTTGACTTATGTTGTGAAAATACCTTTCTGACTGCTCCTGGGAAATGGACTGCAGGAGAACAAGAGTAGCAACAGTAGAAACAAGATATAGACGAGACTGCTGTCTACCCAATATTCCTCCTCTCTTCTTTCTTCTACTAACATAACCCCATTTTTTTTCAGGTTGCTATGCACACTTGTAAAAATTCTATTTCTCAGCCTTCCTTGCAGCTTGGAATGGTCATGTAATTGCTGTGGCCAGTAAGAGATAAGCTGAAATCTCTTGGTGGGACTTTGGGGTAAAGCTCTACATATGGAGCTGACTCTGCCAGCAGCTGTTTTTCCTTCTCTTGATATTTCTCCCCCCTCAAAACATAGAGGTAAAGGATGGAGATGCAAGGGCCAAATTGCAACTGTAAGGAGATGTGGAGGATGGAATCTGCAATGTAAGGATATCTCAGGGAAAGATTAGGTCAGAGACCGAGGATTGTTGCAGAAGACCTGGACCACTACATTTCAACTTCTAGTTTAATGACAGGAAAAAAATCAGCTTCACTTTTATCTATGCCACTTTTATTTTCCAATATGCCATCCAATGAATTCCCTAAACTGAAAATGGAGGGTTCTCAAAGTAGTCCAAGCAAGAGAAGTTAGTGGTTCAGGCACAGTGGTATTTATGGATATAGTAATTGAATGTAATACTGTCTTGGAGAATGCACTCCATAAATATTTACTTGAAAGAACAATGAATGAATAAACAAATGAGTGAATTGAATATTTTAATTTGCTAAAAGGATAATTAAGGTAGTTAAAAGACTATACAACTAAAATTCACCATGGTTGCAATCATGTTAGAATATATATAAAAAATAAAGTAATGTGCAAAAGGGAAAATAGTAATATCTTTCTAGTTAAAATAAAAAATGTGTAAAAAATTAAATTTAGCTTCTTAAAGGGCCTTTTAATTGTAGGTTCATTTGGAAGGAAAGCAAACTAAATCCATCTAGGCTACTGTATATAGGCAGCTTCCCAGAGGCAGATCAACATTCAAATCCTGTCAGATGTGGGAAACTGTCTTTTTCTGAACTCGAGGAAGACAAAGTCTCTAATCTTTTCCGTTCCAATCCTTACAGCTTTATATATACCACATTTGCCAAATTGAGACTTTTGGTGGGTACATTATGGACTTTTTAATACCTCCTTTTGTGAAATCAGTGTAATCTGTATCTACTGCCTGCTTTATACATTAGGGGATTCTGTAAACCAAGCAAAGAATTTAATAACAGTGGTAGCTGATGCACTGGATAATTTAGAGATGCAATCACCTGACAGTCGATTCTTCAGTGACTCCACTTATCCTGACAGAGGAAAAAGAAAATGCTGAAGTTGTCAGTCCACTTCTATTTTTTATGGGCAAATTTTGCACTTTTTGGAGCTATGAGATGGAGGTGCATTGCAAGAATGAACTTCACATGCCAATCTGCAAAGTAATCCTTGCTCTCTCTTGTGATGGGAATAACACTTTTGGTGCATTTTTCACCTGAGGACGGCAAAGATCCTCATTAAAATAGATTTATTAAACCCCCAGAGCCCTCTCTGTCAGCTGTTATTTCATCAAGATGGGAAACCTGGGCAAAAAGAAGTATAAGTGACTAAATTATAGTATCACAATTTGACAAACATTATATGCTTTTTGTCCTGGGTTTATAACTGAAGTCAGTACAGCCATGAGGCATATTGGCACTTTAAGCACCAGTGGTGTACAAGGAAGAGGAAAATGCTAGATGCAGGATTTCTCAACCCCAACACTATTTGACGTTGTGGGCCAGATAATTCTTTATTGTAAGGTGGATCTGGGGGCTGTCCTGTGCATGATAGGATGTTTAACAGCATCCCTGCCCGACTAGTTGCATCCCCCACTGTGACCACCAAAAACATCTCTGGGCATTGCCAAATGTCTCACAGGGGACAGTATGCTCACTGCCCCTGCATCAAGAACCACTGTAAAATGATGTAAGCTAAAGAGCGAACTTAATAGGGAACTTAGAAACACATCTAGGTTCTAGAACTAGCACTTTAGAGGAGGTCCAGCTTCACATATAGGGTGTACGAAGGTAAGGTGCAAACACAAGTTTGATTTAAGCAAATGTCGTAATAAAACAGTGAGATGATTCAGAAGAAAACTTCAGATCGCAGGTAGTACTGAAGCTAATGGAGAAGGCAAGAGTAATTTAAGTTGAGTTACCCATCCATTCACCCAAAGTGAAATAAAGCTGATCAAAGATAGGTAAGCCCTCACTGAGCAGACTGGGACATTGGGCTGGGTGAGTGTCAGGCAAGAAACTGAAACCTGGCTAGAGGCATAGTATGAATTCTTTCCCTGTCACTTCTTGGTCATGACAGATGATAATTTCTGAGGCTAAGCACACCCCACATAAACTTCCTTGGGAAGTGAGTGGTGCTGAGCCTGGTAGGGAAAGGCATCAATAATGATGGAGAAGGGCAAGAGAGAGCAGGGGTGATTATTGATCAGAGTTTCACTCCCTTCATAATTACTGATTAGTTGCCAGATACTAATTTATCCCCTGAGTCTGCATTAAATCAACTCTGAAGCTGTAATTACTGACAGAAGTAGTAATTTTTATATATTTAAATATCATTTAGAATTTTTAAATAGCAACTGTAAGAAGCATTGATCTTTTCATCCAGTATCTGAAAGAAAGGCTTCCCCTTTGGGGCTGGCAATCCTTTTCACTTTCTGTGATTAACTGTGAGTCTTCTTCCAAAAGTACTAAGAATATTTTCCCATAGTTAAATATACTCAAACCAGCTTAGAATTTATATGGGACATGATCATTTTTACAGTGACCTGTCACTCATTAATTCATCTATTCACCCACCCACCCATCCATCCATCCATCCATCCAAACAGTTCAACTACAGATATTTTTGAGCACTTTTTGGTGTTAGGCACACATCAGAATATGGGGCATGCACATGTAAATAAGTGTGTTACCCAACCTCAAGTAGATCACAGAATCTTAGGATATGATACTTAGGTAATTCTGGCAATATTAATTTATGCCACTTGCAGCACATTACAGGCAACCATGACAAAGATAGTTAAAATTTATTTCAGTTAAAATTTAAAGAATCACTGCTATTTCACTGGGTGAAAACATGGATTTTAGGACATAACAGTCAGGCCCAGCAGGGAATACAGAGGTGTGAAAGAATGTCATGGTGAGTAAAAAGGAACACGATTGACCAAAGCAGTTGGAGCTAAGCCTAGAAAATGGGCAGGGGCAAGTTTGTGAATATTCTTGTTCAGCATGCTAAGGGATATCGATTTTAACTTTTTAGCAGAGGACTTTTACAGCAATAGTGTAACTTGACCAGGTTCATGTAGAAAGATCATTCTGAAGGCAATGCGGAAGATTCATTAGACTTGAAACAGATCGGTAGCATTGGGACCAAGAAAGACTGATTAGCTGGCTTTTGCAATAGTGAATGTGACAAATGATGATGACCTGAACTGAAGCAGTGACAATGGGATGGAGATAAGAGAATTAGTCTGAGATATGTTTAGGTGGTGGGAGTAAGTTGATTTGGTAATTGGATTGGTTTTATATAAAAATGTTAGAAACTGATGAATCAAGGACCAGTGTTCACTGATTCTGCCTTTAGGTCAACATGGTCTACCCCTGAATAGTTTGGCAGTCAGTATCAACCACAAACCATGGACATTCCCATACTATTATAAACTATCACTCAGGAATTTTCTGGGTAATTTTTCCAGGTGTGTTTTATTTTATTTTATTTTCTTAGCTTTGACTTAGGGTATTCATTTGAACCTAGGCTCACCTTTATTTTCCTCTTGAATGCCTGGAGACAGTACTGCTAATCTCTCCCTAGTTGCTTGGACTCACACTCTAACATGGATAGACATTATCTACTTAGAGAGTTATGTCAAGTGTTTATATTGGATACTGGATTAATGGAGATCCTTTAATTTAGAAGAGAATGTCCATTTGTAGATATCTAGATATGTAGATATTTATCTGGTAGCTCAAGCATCAGTACAGGGCAAAATGCAAATATGAATATTCTCAAATTTTATTTGGCCATTGATTTCATGAGCATGAATATGACCTTGAGAGGGAAATGTCTACAGTAAGAGAAAACCAAAGAAGATCAAAGAAATTAGGAAACAAAGTATTTCAAGGCTGTGTAAAGATGTGGGGTAAAATGAAGGGAAAAGAGGGAATTGTTAATAGAGTTAGGAAGAGAATGATATTCTGAGATCAAGAGGGGAAAAAAATTCTTAAGAAGACGACAGTGGCAAATACTTCTGAGAGATAAAGCAAAATAATGAATTTTAAATGCTCACTAGATTCTGAACTTATGAAGGGCCTAGCTATAATATAAAAATTTATTTTATTAAATAATGAAGGCAGAAGTTATCTCTGTGGGTTAAGAAGGGATTGGGAAGTGAGAAAATGAAAAAAATAAATACAGTCTGTTCTTTCAAGGACTTGGGCAGTAAGCTGAATTACAGAGCAAGGATTATGTTCTGGGAGAAATATATGACCAAGAAAATATCTTTAAATAGAAAATAATAAATATGTTCAATATGCTGAGAAGAAAAGTACAAACTCCAACAAAAAGAGGGTATCATCAATAAAGTAGGGTCCCCAATGGAACAGGAGGGGAATGAGATAATTAACATGGATGGAGCTGTCTGTCTTGGCGGTGAGGTGAGACATCTCTTTTGAGACATAAAGAAGAGGAATAGGTATGGGGGAAATAGTAGGTTGGTAGATAGTAGATAGATGAGTTTGAATGTGGTAGGAGAGAAGTTGATGTAGTTTATGTTTCATAGCCTATTAGATTCTCAGAGGAGGAGGATGCGAGATAATTTGCTGGGACTGAGAATAGCAGACTGAGATGGAGTTGTACACATATAATAAGGACTTAGAATAACCAAAAGAAGGGGCACTAAAGGGAACAGCCTATAGAGAGCTGTAAAAGGAATTTCAAACTTTACTGCAGTTGTTTAATTGAGGCCAGATATGGTATTTTCACATCACAGTTTAATAGCATAGTTGTAGAAGTGTACATGTTAGTTGGCTAGGTCTTGGGGTAGGAATTCTTCATAAGGACAAAGAAACGAAAAAAAAGAAGGAGGAATTAATCTTTATTTAGCTTCTATATCTACTGATCAACTTTACACACATTACCTTATTTAATCATCACAAAATGTTTAGAGGTAGACATTACTTCCATTTTACTGAAGAAGAAACTAAAGCTGAGAAATCATAGTGCCTTAGAGAAGGTCACAAGTTCTAAATGGCAGAAACAGAATTTTAACCTGCATATGCCTTTATATCTAGCGCTCTTTCAACCAAATTATGCTAGGTAAGAATTAGGAATTATTTGAGGTCATTAACCAGTGGGTCTGGATGAAACATAGACAGGGATTTTGAAGGTATAGATTAGGGTCAAGAGAAATGGTAATTAAAAATTATTGAGTAATTGGTGCATTTGGAGCATATCCTTAGTGGATGTAAAAGAAGAGACGGCTATAGCCAGAAAGTGAAAATCAGAAGGTCAAGATTTCAAATGTAAAGAATGTCCAAGAGATAGAGAATCCTATTGTGGGGTCCTAAGAGTCTTTCCTTACCTTAAAGGTGAATTGTTCTGAGTTCTGTAGTTAAGGAACAGTGATATTGGGACACTGATTAAGTTAACCAGATAATCATGTGAAATTGAAATGGTCCTAAGGACTTAGGTTGGCAAAGAAGAGGATTGACCTCATCATTGAGGTACCAGAAAGATAAGGGTAAAAATTCTCACTTTGCCACTTTTAAATGTCACCTTTGGAAACTTGAAATCTTCTCTAAGTATTGAGAGACAAGAACCTCAAGAACAGATGGAGAAGGAGGATTTTATTTTATGATTTGTTTTTAACCAGCCTTTCAATCAAATTTCTACTCCCAGTAAATCTTTCATTAAACCCATAAAATTATACTTTTTTGGTAATATTTTAATAATTTCTGTCTATACCTGGGAACTTTTTTTTTTCTTTTCAGCATTAATAAGTGATTTATAAATCTCTTTAGTTCACTTTGGGTAACAGTGATTAAAGCAGGATGGCTTACTTCAGTAGAAAATGGGAGTCTCCTTGCTCTGTTGTCTTGCCCCTCCTCATTTATTTTGAAGTACAGAATAATGGAATTGATTAATCCTGCTCAATTTGTAGTGCTGCTTTATTAACCAAAACTGCTTTTTAAAGTCTATTTATAATTATCTCTCAACAAACCATAGATAAATGGTTTTACTACAGGGGATTTATGCGAAGTCAGATTATTGGGAAGGAATAAAATCTCTGCTTTTAATTACAGCACTTCCTATTACTATTAGGAAAGAAGATGATTTCTCCAGTGGGTGCTAAGGATATGAAAAGCATTTTTATTCTTTATCACAATCAGAAAAGAAAAAAGCTAAAACCAATCATAAAAGTCCGTAAGTGACCCTAAACTGCTTCCTGTGGGGAAGAATAAGCCCGAAAACCACAGATCAGTTAGATACCTCCCACTGTGTGCTACACTTTCAGTGCCATCATACGTAGCTTTAATGTGGTTATTTTTTCATCATCATCCCCTGTTAGTGTCTTCTGGGTGTCAACTCTGGCCAGAAGAACTAATACTACAGCTAATAATGTAAAATAGGATATTACCATTTCATTTGGTAAATGTCACTTATAATGGGAGCAAAGTTTTATCTTTTACAATCAGAGAACACATTAACAGCATCTTTCCTTAGGCAAAGAGGATGCTCTTAATCTCTCCTCTATTAATAATTCTCATGTATGCCCTACAGGTTCATTTTGTGCTTTGAATTTACTCTTTTTTTTTTTTTTTTTACTTATTCTAATTCAATGTATTTTCTAAAGGTGCTATAATGTACCATTTATGTCACTATCCTTGAAAATACCGCTTCTTCAGATTTTGTTTAGATTTCTTTTGTGTTGCTAATGACTAGATGATATGGAAAGGAAGCAAGTTGGTAGATTAATGAGCATAAGGACACATTTGGAGACTTAAAATTTTGTTCCTGTATTATTGCAAAAGGCAGGAAGGATAAAAATCAGCATGTTGGATTGATAAATATATAAAATAAAATTTACTTCAAACCTGTGTAACCATTGTTAAATACTTTTAAGTATGGAAGGGAACAATGTGAACAATTAAGCCAGGACAACAGAATTAATCCTAGGTAAACCAAATGCATGGTCACCCTTATACCATTTCAAGCTATTTTATGGTTATTTATGAAGCTTCCTTATCTGGTGGATTCAAAGTTTCCTGAACATGTTGTTATTTCTCTCTGCATACCTTTGTATTTTCCCCAGTGATTTGCAGGTAGTACAACTTAAATTAATCTTTTCCCAATAAATGATAAATATTTGAAGTAAGTATTAGCATCTTCTACCACAGTGTGACCAGTATAGCACGTAGCAACTTCAGCTTCAAATGGGAGAAGTGCTTCTAGTATCCTGCCTCTTTCTTTTATATGATAATAAATACCTCCAGAACTCGTATTACCCTCCAGAACTCTGTCCTAATTTTTTATCTTAAACTCACTTAAACATAATATTTTTGTATTGTGTTATCTGTAATTAGAAATATGTTCTACTTGGCTTCCAGTTGTTGAGTGTATGAGGTCCTGTCCCAAATTCACCCAGCTTATACAAGGTCAAATCCTTGGCTATCTCTCTAAAACATTTTCAGTTTCTTCTCTCAGATATGACTGATTCAATTTACAGAGCAGGTACAAGTTAAGAAGTACTTATTTTTCAGTTACATTTGGACATTTCATGGAATTCTAGAACTTTAGAAGGAAAAAAAATCACTTAAATATTACTTAACTAGCTCACTCTTGGATGCTAAGATCCTGATAATTAAAACTACTTATCCTAAGCCAAACAGTGTTGAAACAGAGATCTATATTAATAAATCATATATATTTATATTTTAAATCTATATATGTAGATTGTAAACATTTCTTATTTAAAAAAAGAGAATCTTTTCAGATAGTATATCCCCTGCAATCATCAAAAGCTTGACTATAGCAGTTTAACCAAATAAAAGCTTATGTTTCTTAGATAAATAAAAGTCTAAGGACAAGTGATACAGTGATGATATGGGAGCCTTAAAAATCAACATTTTAAGCTCCTACTGTCTTTTCACCCCATCGTCCAAAGCCTGTCATTTAACTCTCCTGATTGTCTCATAATCTCAAAGAAGCTACCCAATTTACAGATTTCCACCCAATTTTCAGACAGGAAGAAGAAGGAAGGAATAAGAAGGAAGGACACTAATACGTTTGGAAGGTGAAACATTCCCAGAAATCTCTGGGAGGCTTCTACTTGAAGCTCATTGGCCACCCATGGCTATAAGAAAGCTGGGACATGTGGGCTAGTTCATATAGATGTGTGTTTATGTATAAACTCAGCCATAAAAAGTGTGAAATCTTGCCATTTGTGTCAACATGGATATACCTAGTGGGTATAATGCTGAATGAAATAAGTCAGACAGAGAAAGACAGATACCATATTATCTTACTTATATGTGGAATCTAAACAATAAAACAAATGTACAAACATAACTAAACAGAAACAGAGTTGCAGATACAGAGAATAAGCAGGTGGTTGCCAGAGGGGTTGGGGGAGAAGGGAGAGGAAGGAAATAGGTGAGAGACAGGAAAAGGTATAAACTTCCAGTTGCAAAATAAATGAGTCATGGGTATGAAATACACAGGGTGGAGAATGAAGTCAATAACTAACTGTGTAATATCTTTGTATGGTGACATATCATAACTGGACTGACTGTGGTGATCATTTTGAAATGTATAGAAATACCAAATCACTGTTGTATAACAGGAACTAACACAATTCTGTAGGTCATTTATACTTCAAAAACCAACAAACGAACTCATGTGAAAGAGATCAGACTTGTGAGGGATCAGAGGTAAGGGAGTAGGAGAAGAGGGATTAGATGAAAGAAGTCAAAAGGAACAAACTTCCAGTTACAAGACAAGTAAGTGCTAGGGAGGTAATGTACAACATGATAAATATGATTAACAGTGCTGTATGTTATATATAAAAGCTTTAAGAGAGTAAATATTGTGTTATCATCACAAAAACTTTTTCCTATTTCTTTAATTCTGTATCTATATGAGATGATAGATGTTCTCTAAACTGTATATGTAAGTCAAATCACTGTGCTGTACACCTTAAACCTTACACAGTACTGTATGTCAATTATACCTCAGTATAATTGCAAAGAAAAAAAAGCATACTTTGGAAAAATTGAAGTGACAGATTAGAAAAGGGAAAATGCTGTAGAACATTAAAGGGCAGAAACAGTGGCTTTAATATCAAGTCAAAGAAAATTGTAGTAGGGCAGACCAGCATCTCCCTCCACTAAATTGCAAGCATGGATTTCCAAAACTAATTAAAGGAATCTCATAACTTTCATTTGGCTGCATTCAGTTGAAGGTAACTGAGAAAATAGGCTATCTTTATTGTCTCATACTTTCTTCCTTGGATGGCTTTTCACATTTCTTCCTTCAGTGTCAGTATGCCTAATTCATGAAACAGAGGTCATATTTAAAGGGAAAGTGGTCAGTGTAGAGGGAGGCAGGTTTTCTCATGGTATCATCTTGCCAAACATTTAAGCTTCTGTTTTGTTCTGCTCCTCATCACCACAATTTTAGAAGCCCAATATCAGTAGTTTCTCTTTGGATCTATCAGATCAAAGTCTGAGCTTGTTGGGACACTAGCATGTCTCAGGACCTTCTATGTGTGACCCAACTTAGGAGATCCTTTGTCATATATTATGGCAAATGTTTGGATGGAGATGGTTTCTGTTAATTTGAGAAGGCTACACTGTCAGAATTAGATTGTGAGCTTCCTGATGTTTTTACAGCTCTACCGGCAGAAATGAAGACTGGCAATAATTTATTTGTTGTATGCTGTCTTTTGTTGAGTATCTCCTGTGTATGTGTCATGGCATGAAAACCATTAAATATACTATCTTTTCAAATTTTCCTTACAATTTTACAATGTAGATAATGTCCTTTTGCAAATGAGGAAGCTGAGACTCAGAGTCTCACCCAAAGTTACACAAATAGTGCACAGTGAAACCAGGGTTTAAACCCATGTTTGGATGATGCCAACGTTTTTGAATGTTTATTCTGCTTATTCTGCCATTTAGGATATCTTTTCTGTCAATCACCAAAATTAAGACAAAAAATCAAATACTTCCAGGAAAGTGTTACCAGTTTCCTTGAAATAAGCATCTCTTTTCTACATTTCTGATGAAAGTATGCCACCAAATAAACAAACAAACCCTCCACTGGTATGCAGGCAAAAACAGTTATTGATTGAGAGTAGAAAATAGAGTAGGTAGATTTAGCTGTAGATTCAGCTAACAACATTTAGTATGTTTGCTATTAAGAACTTAGAAATCTAATCTCAATAATTGAAAACAGTCTTTTCACAGAAAGAGTCTTGGTAAGATGGCAGCATACTGGCGTGAGAGAGTTGGCATTTACAGCAACCACATGAAAAAGAGGGTGGTAAAAGTGAAAAAAGCAGAGAAAACATTTCAGAGTATTCCTGTATCTTGTTTCATGAAAGAAAGCACTGTTCATCACACCAACAAAACATTTTTAATTAGGGGTCTGTTAATCTTCAGTATTCACTAATTTATGAATCATTCCAAATTGCATTTAGATATAAATAAACTGAATCCTCTCAGACTTTGAATCCTCTCAAGTGTCTCAAGCATGATGAAGACTACCCTTAGATGTTGCTACTTGTATCTAAGGCAGATTAAAGATTCCACTGCATTTTTAATCCATAATTGATTCTAATTTTGACTTTCACATATTCTCAGAAGAGTTATGACTGCCTTCTGATGTACCGAGTCTGGTGATTTGATCAACTAGTTCCACAAAATGTATGAAAAGCAGGAGGTAGACTGCTCCATGCCACGCCCCAGGAGCAATTTGCATCATGTTTGAGGCTACCTGACTCCACCAGTGAACGAGATACTCAAAAAAGATTTCTCAGTGTTTGACATTTCAAAAACTTAGAACAGCTGAAGGCTGGAATGTCATTAACCGATGAGATTTGTTCAAGTTACTTCATTCCTCCTACTCTACCTAGTTTAATTGGTGTGTCAGTCTGTGGATCCATCCTGTGATAAAAGGCCAAATATCTACTGATTCTCCCAGCCTGACTGGTGAGTTTTAAGGGCCTCTGGAGCTGCTTGTAGACAATGAGACCATTCAGTGAACCTTGCCATTGAAGTTGATGAAGAAGCAGACTGAGTGCTGGGAAGAGTATTTCCACGTGCATTATTGTGGTTGTCGGATGCATTATCAAAAGAGAATCAGAAGAGTTGTGGGCCACTGGCTTATGTAATGCCTTTTTTTTTCTTTTCTTTCCTTTTTTTCCTCCTTTTAACAATAGAGTAATTAAATGTCACAATAAAATCCAAACTTTCTTGGATAAGGCAAGATTTTACTTTGTGAAATGGGTAAGAAGGTTTTGAAAGAAAAAAATACAATTCTGGAGGAAAAATTTAATATCTTGAAATCAGGTTTTTCTTTTCTGTTCCTGTTTCTGTTTTACTTTGGCTGGGCTAACACTCTCCCAGCCAATATACCCTCCCTTTTATGTGTGTTCTGCAGTATCTGCTGTTGAATCTGACATGGCCTGGTAAACTGTTTGACCCATCATATCTGCCACAAGATGTTCAAATGATAGGGTTGGACTATTAAAAAGAATCAAAAGAAGTATATAAAGTGAGATGTTAAATAGGCCTTTAATCATGGTAGGAAGCACATTTCTTGTCCAGAGAGTGGACAGAAGGTAAAGAGAACAGGGGTTTCTAGAAGCATTATGAAAGGCATCAGAAATATCTCTGCACCTCGGGCTAGTAGAATAAGTAGTTGGAATCTGTCATGAATTCAGGTGATTGGCGAAAAGGATGAACATGTGTCAGTGAAAGACACTGAGATTGCATCATCACAGGGGCAGCATCACAGTGCTTTGAAGTAGTTCTGATTCAGTCTCCCCTCCCACTTCCAGAAACTCATCTTCCTACAAAGTAAAGAATGTGAACATAGTTGTACACAGCATCTTCCTTTTCAGAAAGTTAACTATTATTTTTCCAACTAAGCTATATCTTGATGCCTTTCAATCCTCATATTCTAATACTCCTTTTACATTTCTTACTTTCCAGTCAAAACAAATCGATTGCCACCTGAACACATTTTCTATTTCTATGTCTTATGCTGTTCTGTCAGCTGGTATTGTCAGAGCAGGCAGATAGCTAGTATGAGCAGAGAAAGGGGGACACAGACCAAATGGCAGAAATTGGGCAGAAAGGTGGGGCACAAGCCAAATGCAGGAAACCACACATCATGTAAGCAGCAGGCGTCCTTGGGCAGAGAAAGAAAAGCAGGAACCTTGGGGCTGATAAGGGATCATACCTTTTGGGATGACAAGTGGTCTGGAGAAGAACAAAGAAAGGTGAGAAAAGGCAGGAATTTCCAGTGTGCGAATGTAACCTTTTGCTCATTATGCCCTCATTTCAATAAAATTAGCCTTGCAGATCAGAAGTACCCATCATACACCAACGCCATGACCCTTCTGATCCAGACTAAGTAAGGACAAAAATCTCTCCTCCCGTTGGGAAGGTGGAGTTGGGATGATAATCAGGGAATAGGACCCCAAACCCTTCCCTCCCCAATGAATATTCCGCCCATCCATTTTTACACCCTATATAGCTAACTTGCCAAGGAAACTCAAGGCAGCTGCTCACCTGAGCCTGCCTGCTCTCCCCTGAGAGTGTACTATTCATCCTTTAATAAATCCTCACTTTACCTTTTTTTAACCTCTAAGTCTTGTCTCTTGTCTCTGAATTCTTTCTGGGACAGGACAAGAACCTGAAACACCAGTTGCAGTATGACCTTTCTTCCATCTTATTCCATCCATCAGACCCTGGCCACTGTGCTGCCTCTTTTCTGAAAACTTTTCTGAAACCTTTTCTGGTATGCCCAGCCAAAAGAAATCCCTCCCTCCCTTGAATTCTTCTGTTTCATTTTTATCTTTCTGATGGAATTCATGTAGAAAAATCTTGAGTGTGCCATCCTTAATATGAAACTATATTTTAATAATCTAGTTAAAGTTTCTATCTTGTAAATAGAAAACAATATAAGAATAAAGAATGAAGGTTTTCCATCTTTATTTTTATATATACTTTATTTTGAAAAATTACATAATATTCTGAAATGAGTGTTTGTATAGTAATGAAATAAGAAGAAATAAGAAGTTGTTTATTGAGATGTATGTCGTTAGTTTATACCATGCAAGATAGGTATTATTATCTCAGCTTACATATAATAAAACCAAAGTTTATGAATAGTAAGTGACTTACTAAAGGGCACGTAGCTAATAAATATAGCCAATAATCCCAAAGCCTGGCCTTAAAAATGGCAATCTTTAACAAAAAGAATCTCAGTAAGAGATGAAGACAAGGCATCTACTGAGGAAGAGATCTTTCTGCTTCGTTGCTTTATTCATTCATACATGTGTTAGACAAATTTTTTGAGCCCCATATTAGGCACTGTTCTGGACTAGAATGCTGCAGTGAACAAATATATTTGGTCACAAAAGAATTGCTGAATCTCTAGCCATCACATATACATTCTAGGCAAAATGAAGGGAAAAGGGAAAAGACATATCCTGCCTTTTAAAGGAGTTTTGCTGGAAGTCATTTTTAAATCTTTTTCTTATAGCTTACTGGCCAGTACTTAATCACACGGCCACCCTCACCTGCAAGACAGGCTGAGGAATG
Source organism: Camelus bactrianus (assembly GCF_048773025.1). NCBI lineage: Eukaryota > Metazoa > Chordata > Mammalia > Artiodactyla > Camelidae > Camelus > Camelus bactrianus. The sequence goes on from NC_133540.1 coordinate 74,812,365, forward strand.
GAGTTTTCAGTTGTGTACATTAATATTGCTACATTATGTATTTAGGGTTATACTTGTAGAGAAAAAATGTACAATGGCTGTTCAGTAAGCAGCTAGCTGTCTCTGACACTCCTCTCCAAAAACATTATACACAAAATAACTAGAGTGATTGGTTAGTACTTTCTGGCTGTTAAGTGATTTAGCCCCGTATCTAAGGATTTCTAACTCATAGTGGGGATACCTATCCTACTTTCTGTTCTATGTCCTGTTTTAGTCACCTTCAAGCATCATAGTTTTATAAACAAGAGCATGGCTATTCTGTTTTGCTCACGACTCCTTTTTTGTCCCAAATAAGTCATATGTATTTCTGTATAGTCAAAGACAAACCAAGATGTCAGCACAGATACATAAGAGACAGCTTGGGTATATAGGAGAAAGGGGACTAAAAGAAAAAGAAAACAATGCAAATAACACACAAATGAAAAGGGTCTATTTAGTTAAATTTAAATACTATTCAAAGCATCGGAAGTATTTCTATTTAATTGTTCAAATCATTAAAGAATTAGAAAAGGACTTTGTAATCACTGTAATTAATTTATTCATTCTTTTCAAAGAAGGTGATAAAGGATTGCTCCCATTTCCTGAATTACTCATTATTTTAGGGAACAGTTTTTACTTAGACAAATGGCAAGAATGAAAAAAAAGTTATCTTCAAAAGTGATTGTCATAATAGCAGTATAGAGAACAGGGAATCGGAAGGTATTGAATGTCTTTTGGATGTTTGAGATATACTATCTCTCTGCAGTTGTTTCACTTCGTTTTGAGGAAATAGCTAGAAGATCACAGGTTTAAAAGAAAAGATTTAGGAGAAAAAAAATGAACAAATAGACAAGATTTATTGATCATTAACAGCCAGCTATAGTTTATATTGTCCATTTTAAAATAGATTTAATTAAGCTGGTGGAGCAGTGTTCTTCAGGCCTTGCTAATTAAGTAATAAAGTCCCCATCACTCCTAATTGTCTTGAACAGAGACAATTACTACAAAAATGAAACAGTTGCTGCTAAAGGGAAATCCAGTATTTCTTAAAAATAGCAAAAATTGGACAATGTGAACAAATTTGTATAAATCACATGGAATTGCTACCTAATCTGATTTAAGTTTGGTCAAAAAATATGAAACATCGAGATGGAAAGAAGCAATTTAAGAAGAATCATCAGAATCAGTATATAAATGTGTGCATATATATGAAGTATACTCATATAACCATATTTATATGACTTTTATAATCAAATACTTATTAATTATTTAATTAAAGCCCCCATTTCAAACCAAAACTGCGATATTGGTTGACTTCTGAACAGATATAAAGAGACTAAATTCAGGTAAATAAGAAGTAATTGTGACAAAAAATTTAAAAGCAAATAAATTGAACTAAATATGGCTATTAATAAATACTTGATGAATATCTATGTTCTTGATAGCCGTTGGTGACAAATCTGCTTCTTCTAGACAATATAAAGAAGGAAATCTAGTAAGTCACATAATTCACCCATAAATTTAAGAGCAATTCAGTATCTTAGGAAAGACACAACTATAATTAATCTTAAAATCAAATGTGAATTTGTTTTTGAGGGTTCTAGTATATAAGCATGTATTATGTGTAACAAACTGAATAATATACCCATCAACATACTTTTAGAATGTCTTGGAATTGTCTCAACATCTTTTAATATCACATTAAAGTACAATTCAGTAATCTAGAGTTATTTCAATGTCTGTGTATCAGTTTTCCACATATTTAGTTTAAATCTAGGGTTATCTTTTAGACTGTGGAATTAATAAACTACACCTACTAATGGCAATCCACCCACAGATAATGGTCCTCTCAGTCTATTTATGTCATCATAGATAGTTGACAATAGAAAAAGGGTATTGGTGGTCTATAAGCTGACCCTACTATTCATTAGTAATAAACAAATTAATAGATTTTTATTTGCATTGGTAAGTTTATTTACATCTTAATGTTTTGTTTACGGACTTCTTAAAGATTCTTATTCAATAATGAAATAAATGACCTGATGACTAGCCTTTGGAGAGGAAAGAGTGAGAAAAATCACACTTTTATTAGCTTCCAAAGACAGAACATCAGCTAAGTTTTACAACTTTTGTATGTAGAATAAAAATTCAGGTACAGCTTACGAATTTTCTTATTGTTAATAGATATTAGCAGTTGTACAAAATAAGGCCACAATGGAAGTCTGGAAAATAAATGAATGAATTATTTTTTATTTTTGTTGATAGTATAAAAAAGTCATGAATGTACTGTGTTAGTCCATCAGGCTTCAGAGTGATGATAGAGGCTACTTATAAAAGTTGTCCTGCATTTACTCTGCTAGACTCCTGTCGTTCCTACCCTCTCAATCAGCAATTCTTAAGACAATAGTTCTTTGACATTACAAAACCAGTTCATTGGCTTCTAGATCTATCTTCATTCTGTCAGTCATCTCTGTATTAACTTTCTTCCCATCCCAGCTTAGCTATAGTGTTCTCACACTTTCAATACTCTTCTGCTGCTATCTTTAACTACCTTGCTTCATTCTCTTACTAGTATGTGAACAACCTGAGTTGAAACAAATTACAAGTCAAGAAAGATGGTCTAGATATCAAATAAGTAAAATTAGGAATTTTTATTGATCAAGTTATTTCAAACAGATTCTATGGATAAACGAAGTCCTTGTTATGCATCTGTTTACCTAGCACTTACATTGATCAGTCAGTCTGGATTAGTGTTGCTAAGGATATGCTAGGAGGAGCCTACACATAACATAAACTTTGAACATGAACAGAACTAGTTATTCCTTGAGCTCATCCATCCAAGAGAACTGAGAAAAGGAAACAGCAAAGATGAGTATGGGGTAAAAAAACCCCTAAATATCCTTTGTAATCATGTATTACTCTCAGAAATATATAACTTAATGTTTTATAAAGATTTGTACTAGTTGCAGTGATAGAAATGTAATCCTAATTGTTAAGGATAATTTTGGCATTCTTATAATTGAAAATTTCATGGAGAGAATTAAATTCTGGTATTTCTGTATACAGATGCTCAAACATCAAGAACCTGTCTGGCTCTAAATCTTGTTTTCCTTGGCTTTGGATTCTTTCTCATGCAGACTGTTTCCATGCAGTTGCCATTATGGCTCTAAACAGCCTCAAGATTCTCCTCAACAAGCTTGGCAATTCCAGTGTGTTTATAGTGTCTTTGAAGAACAGCACTTTCTAAATAATTTCTATAAAACTCCCACAGTTCAGTCTTACTGCTCTGATGTAGGTTCCATTTACATTCTTTAATCAATCACCATGACAAGAAGAATGATGTTGCAAACTGAACTAAACCAATTTGATCATGTGCAACTATTAGATTCCTTTTGGTGAACATTAATAGCCTTCAACAGTTAGAGGCAAGTGATGGTTGTTGGTTCTCCCCCCAACAACTTCATACCAGGTATCACTGGAAACGAGTCTGGAATAGAATCCTGACACAAATACAGAAAGACACAATGTTCTCAGACAAACTGTTTTGGCTTCATGAAAGCCCCAGCTTTATTTTTGGTGCTTCAATTGTGACAATCATCTGGTGGCAAGATTCAACACACATTACTGATGGGAGTCAGGCAAGCAAAAATCTTCTGGATACACATAGGACCATTTAGGAATCAAGGTGAGAGTAACATTTCTAAGGACAAGTTTGCTCTGCTTGCTTGATTTTTATGACCTGTTTGTTCAAGGGCAGGAATGTCTCTAAAGTACTTCTACTGAAATCCATACATCTTGAAAACAACTAATTCACTAATGAAAACCTATCTCTAATATTCATGATGTTTACTAACCAGCCAATAATTTTAACTGTAAAAATTCAATTCTAGTAGGCAATGATGCTAATTAATAAAATTCTGGAGTTGATTGAAATTAAAGATTGTTGGAATGCTATCATCAGCTGCCTTGGAATTAGGCTTTTGGAATAAAAATCTAGCTAATTATATTTTGGAATCTGCATTCCAGATTAGGGCAAGTTAATCACTCTTATGAGTAAATTAAAACTAATACATCCACACATTTGTATCTCACTGTCTGTAGTGTATTTTAATATCAATTACAGACCAGGTAACATTTCACTTCTAAATATTTCAGAATGCTTCTCTAAAAATATCTTCTTCCATAGCCAAAATAATAGGATAACACCTAATGAAGTGCATTAAAATTTCTTAGTATCAGTTAATACCCCATCCATATTCAAATTTCCCTAATTACTTTAACATATTCTTTCCTGATTATCTGTCTTAACTAAGATCTCCCCATCACAAATTTTATGTCCCTTTAGGTTTTCTCTTCTTTAATAGCACCTTTTTGTGAAGAAACTCTCATGAACTGACTGTTGGTTGTCCTAGAAACTGTTCCATCTCCACCATCCAGATCTGGCCGGTCATTCTTATAGTATTGGTTATCTTCTTCCCTATAATGCTTGTAATTCCCTTAAATTACAAGTTAAATTTAAAAGTTCAATTAAATTTAAATATTTTTAGCAAAAAGATATTATATGTGATATTGTATACCTTATGAAGACTCCCTTTTGGTGTCATTATAAACTCATGGCTTTTTATAAATTTAATTTATGCAACTATAAATTTCTTTTCTTTTTTGATGCATAAATTATCACACTTTTGTCCCATTTCAAACTCTTCAATATGGCTCCTTGGCTCCTATGTCCTCATTGCATGACCTATTTAATCTTTAAAAATAGCCTTGCTTTCTGACCTAGCAAGATGTTCTGAATTCAACTTGGATCATCTATGCTGTAGACATGAAGTCAGCCTTTTCTCCAAGAAGCTCTGGTTCTTGTAAATGATGGTAGAGACCAAAATTTGGGCACTAGAATTTGCATATCAGTTTTGCTGGTAGGATGGCATATATACATATTCTAAAAAAAATAAAAGAACAGAACTTTTAGTTTTAAAACATCATTAAGAAACAGTTTTGTAATATTTGGAAGCAGAAATTTCAATTATCTTGAAAAGAAATTTTAGTATTTTATTCTAAATACCTAAAACTTTTTGTAGATTTGTTATTTCACCAATTCTCATTTTAAAATACAGTATACATGTATTTTTTACCTTGTTTCCAGAATGTTTCTTGTGAAAAAAATCCCAATCAATGTCTATTTTAGATTTTTTTTGAAAAGGGTAGGAATCAATTTGATCCTTGCATTAATTACTAACATACTAAGGCCAGAATTACCTTTCTGATTCCCACCTTTGGTCAGGATAATTACCATTACATACACTACAGGGTGAAATTCACACTCTTCTCATGTCTTTCATAGCCCACTCTACGAGTCTCATTTCTTGCCCTTTCCATTTTATTACCTTTACTATTGTCACAGCAAACTCCTTGAATCCTGTGGACATACTGCCCACCATCTTTCACAAATTTATATTTATTCTGATTACTTCCAATGCCTAGAAGCTGTTTCTTTTTTTCCCCTTTCTCCTTTTCTCTTTTTCACTCTCTCCCAATCTCCTGATTCATCTATAATATAGGGTAGTAGTTCTGAAAGTGTGGTCCATTTGTCAGCAACATTCGCATCACTTGAGAACTTGTCAGAAATGCAACATTAGCATCACTTGAGAACTTGTCAGAAATGCACATTTTTAGGCCCTACCCCTGGCCTACTAAATAAAAAATTCTGAGAAAGGGACCTAGCAATCTGCATTTCTGACAAGTTCTCCAGGTGATTCTGGTGAGAGCTGACACTTGAGAACCAGTAATATAAGGTTACACAGACAACCCAGTCACAACTCCATAACCAAGTCTCAAGGAGAACATTGTTTTATGCCTTGTTTTCTAGAATTCAATAGCTGATTTAGTGATTGACAGTATATCTAGCATAAGTGACTGTCAACCTTGACTGTACTTCTGTATTTCAGAAATCACCTAGGATTTTTCTTTTTTTTTTTTGAACAAACATTGAAAGCTCATAGCCCCCAAGATTCTGGGCTGGGGTTCAGCCTGGGCATTGGGATTTTGAAAAGCTCCCTGAGTGATTCTAAGGTGCATCCAATTTTGAAAATCACTGCTTTTTCAATTTCACCATCTCATAATTACATCAGAAGTGAGTGTTCATTGTTGCCTCCATGGATATCTCTGCTGTGACTTCTGCTTCTGCCATCCTCCTATCAAGACTTTGCACGCGAAGCTCCGAAGATGAAAGTTCTTTTGCAATCAACATGGAATGCCCCTTTTAGATAAATGCATCATATTGAACCTCCTCAAAGTTTGCTGTTGCCTTGCAGATCTGGCCTATTGATGACTGTCCTTTGACTAGGGCACTGGACTGCAGGTCCAACCAGATGTGAACAAGGCAACAGTGTCAGCTATGTAACTATCACTCATTACCTTCAGTATGTAAGTTTATTTACATATTGAAGCTTCTAATAAGGGCAAATTTTTAGGCCCTATCTCAGACCTACTACATCTGAATGAACATTTAATGAAATTTTCAAGTGATTCATATGCACTTTAATGTTTGAGAAGCACTGATTTAATTAGCAAACCTATCATGTAGGTTAGAGCTACACATTGGTTTTCAAATATATTCATAGGAATGTGACTTTCATATATAGACTTACGATTATTATTCTCATAAATGCCTTTTTTGGAAGGATATGAAGTATTTTTCAGTTAAACATAAAAATATAAAGTCTTAATTCTATCTCATGTCTTGAATTTTGAAGAAGATAAACAAAATAATTGTTGCTATTATATATATTTGAAAGGTTGGCATGTGGATGAGAGATTATATTCATTCTCTAAGGATAAAAAAGGACTAATTAGCATCAACTTTGAAGGGATAGAGTTTATCGTAGTATCTTTTTCTTTTCACTTTTTGTTTTAACACCAGATTTACCCAAAGAAGGAATTAGAATTGCTTGTCAATGAAAGTTGTCAACACAAGCTGGACCATCTCTGAGCAAAAAGATTGTAGGGGTTACCCAAGTATGGGATGATTGTTTTGTGTAATTGACCTCTAGGATTTATTCAGATGCAGCAATTTCATGATTTATGTGTGTCTCCAATTATATTATCAGGTCCTGTTGGTTAATTTTTTCTTTCATACCACTATTTCTGTGTTGATCTGTCAGTGTACAGTATTCTGTATTGCATTTTTTGGTTGTTTTTATATATATTTCCTCAACTTGACTGTGAGCTCCTTAAGAGAAGAGGCTGTATGACTGTGTCATTTATGTCCTTAATACATAGTATAGTACATAATATATGGTAAACAATAGATGGATATTTATTGAAAGAATGGAAGAAAACAGACAAGGAAAGAATAAAGAAAATATTTAAATGTGTGGATACTTTGTTGGTGCAAAGCAATCTTTATGGCTGCTCCAACTAATGTCACCAACTAATTCCTTTAATAATGAAAACATCATGATTGTGTCTTTTTAAAGAGAAAAATTCATGTTTGATGTATATATACCATTTGTTATCGAATATATAAAAATTCAACCTCTAGGGAAAAAAACATTTACTGCCTGACAAACCACAGGTGGTTCAGTTTATTTCAAGAAAAGTCTTGTAAGAAAATGAACCATCTTTTTTTCTCATTGACATCAGGAACAGGAAATAACATCTCTTAAGATAATGAACATAGAGGCATTTTGCCAAGATGTATTCTATAAAGTCATAAAAACCCACCTAGATAGAAACTTCAGTGTGCAAACAAAAGTAGAGGATTCAATTTTAAACTGTGCTAATGTAGAACTTAGGGGTGATAGAGAAATAGGAAAATATTGCTGAATAAATTCTGGAAAAAGCTCTTTGAATAAGATAGTCTGACATAGTAGGCAGATCACTTTCAGTGAGATAGTGGTTTCTCAGCTGCAAAGAGCTACCTCACTCAACAAAATACCCCTTCTCACAGCAGCTCAGATCAGTGCCCACACTTTCAGGGACTGTAAAGACCTGGTCATCTTAGCCCAACGAGGGGAAACTCTTTAAAGCCATTGTAGCTTCAAACTCTCTGTGAGGTTGTCTAATTTTGTTAGACCTGCTTCAAAACTGTCTTAGCTCGGGCTGCTATAATGCAATACGTAGATTGGGTGGCACAATTCTGGAGCCTGGGAAGTTCAAGGTCAAGGTCTTGGCAGATTCAGATCCTGGTAAAGACTCTCATTTCTGGCTTTAGGATGGCTGCCTTCTTGATGTGTCCTCATACACGTGGTGGAGAAAGAGAGTGCACTCTAGTCTCTCTTCCTCATTTAAAAAAAAAAAAAATCCAATCATGCAGGCTCCATCCTCATGAGTTCATTTACATATGACTAACCTCCCAAAAGACTTACTTCCAAATACCATCACACTGGAGGCTAGAGCTTCAACATACAAATTTGGGGGTAAGTACAAAATTCAGTCCATAACAACAGCTCAGCTTCTCCTCTTGTTTGATTCTGTTTTCTTTGTTTTCCTTTCTCATCCTTTAACATTGTGCATATGAAAACCCTCAGTGTCTGTATCTCAAACTATCCAACCAGCAACAGAAACTTCACTGTCTTGGTCATAAACATAAATCAAAAGAGCCAACTTTAGGCAACACTGTAGAAAATATTCAACTTAAAACTCTATCTGCTATATTAAAGTGTTGTTAGTAACTATGATGTTTCTGACTACAAGGCAAACTCGTAAACTTAATATATATCATCACAATTAAAATGTCTATATGATGTAGTCATGCTTTAAACTTCATTCTACACTTTCCCCCCACTCCTGTTATTTTTGATTAAGTCACATTATTTAATGACTGGTATAATTTCATCTTGGGTTCTTTTCTCAGCTCCATCACTTGTTAGCAAAATTTAAGCCATTTCTTTGTTTCAAAATTTCCTTATTCTGTAAAATAGGAGTCTAAATAACTTCTTGTATTTTGTATAATTAATAGGAGGCCAAACTTCTGTGAAACTGCTTTATTAATTCTAAGACCTATACAGTGTAAGGAGATTTTCTTAACAACATGGAAAATATTTAAATATTTGAAGCTTACTTTGAAGGAATTCTAAGTGATATTAAAACATTGTACCTCTTAGTAGAACAGTGGTTTTACACAGGAGCTGAACATCAGAATCAACAGACAAATTTTAACGAAAATTCAGTTTTGTTCTTAATCCATTCTATAAGGTCAGCATTACCCTAATACCAAAGCCAGATAAAGATACTGCAAGGAAATAAAACTACAACCAATATCCTTTATGAACATTGATGCAAAGACCCTCAACAAAATATTAGCAAACTAAATTCAGCAGTATATTAAAAGGATTATACACCATGACCAACTGATATTTATTTATCTATGCAAGGATGGCTCAACATACAAACACTAATTAGTGTAATATGATACATTAACAGAATGAAGGGGAAAGAAACACACGATTATTTCAATCAATGTAGAAAAAATTTTGACAAAATTGAATATCCTTTCATGATTAAAAAAAAAAAAAAAAACACTTAACAAAGAGTAGAAGAAAACTACCTTAACATAATAAAGCCTTTATATGAAAAGTTCATAGAGAACACCATATTCAGTGATGAAAGACTGAAAACTTTTGTTCTAAGATTAGAAAGAAGACAAGGATTCTCACTTTCACCACTTCTGTTCAACATAGTACTGGAAGTCTTAGCCAGAGCAATTAGCCAAGAAGTAGAAATAAGGGGTATTGAAATTGGAAAGGAAGAAGTAAGGTGACCTTTCTTTGTAGATGACATAATCTTGTATGTAGAAAACCTTTAAAAATTCACACAAAAAAAACCTGTGGAACTAAGAAAAAATTAGCAAGTTATAGGATACAAAATCAACATGAAAAATTCACTTGTGTTTCTGTACATTAAGACTAGGTGCCATTTATTGTTTCTAGACCCTTCCATTGAATTAGCTCATTTAATCTTCACTGTAATGTTATGAGGTATGGGTGGTTCCATTTTGTTACTTAATGGATAGGAAGTCATCTGGAAAAAAGGTGTAAATATAAAAGTATTAGAAAAAATTGATAATTGGATGAGAAAGGACCCTGTTAGCCTTAAACCAAAGACAAAAATTATAAAGGAGAAAATGATTGCTTTAAACATTTAAAATTTAAAATGTCTATAGTGTAAAAACAAATCAAAAATAAAATTTTCCAAAAAGAGTGAACAATACAAAATAGAAATTAAGAAAATAATTTCATTTAAAATAGCATCCAAAAGAATAAAATTCTTATGAATAAACCTAACCAAGGAGGTGAAAGACTTGTACACTGAAATCTACAACATATTGCTGAAAGAAATTAAAGAAGACACAGAATAAATGGAAAGGTATTTTATGTTCATGATTAGAAGAATTTTTATTATGATATCAATACTACCCAAAGTCAATACTACAGATTCAATGCAATCGCCATCAAATCCCAATGACTTTTTTGTAGAAATAGTAAAAATCCATCCTAAATTTCATTTGAAACCAGAAGGAACTTCAAATAAGCAAAAACAATCTTGAAAAAGAAAGGTCTCACTCTTACTGATTTCAAAACTTACTACAAAGCTGCAATAATCAAAACAGTGTGGTACTGACATAAAGAGAGACATATAGACAAACGGAATAGAATAAAAGCCCAGACAGATTTTTGAATATACACTCCAGTTACTTTTGACAAGCATGTCAAAATTATTCAATGAAGAAAAGATAATGTCTTGAGCAAACAGTGTTGTGAAAACTGGAAAGCCATGTGTCAGAAAAATAAAATTGGATCCTTATCTTACTCCATAGTCCAAAAAATAACTCAAAATGAATAAAAGACCAAAATATAAGAGCTAAAATTACTAAATTCTTAGAAGAAAGCATAGAGGAAAATAATTTATTGGCTATAACAAAAACACAAGAATCAAAGAAAAAATAGATAAAGTAAACTTCATCAAAATTAAAAACCTTTATGCATAAAAGAACCTTATAAACAGAGTGAAAAGTCAACCCATAGAATGGGTAAAAGTATTTTTTTAATAATATATCTAGTAAGAGGTTAATAGCCAAAATACATGAAGAACTTCTACAATTCTACAACACTACCACCACCACCAACAACAACTAACAACCTCATTAGAAACGAACAAAGAACTTGACATTTCTCCAAAGAAGATAGAAATGGCAAGTAAGCACATAAAAAGTTGCTCAATATCACTAGTCATTAGGAAAATGCAAATCAAAACCACAATGAAATACCACTTCCACCAATTAGGAGATCTATTATAAAAAACAAAAGAAAACAAAAAATATAACAAATGTTGGTGAGAGTGTGGAGAGATTGATATCCTGTGTATTGCTGGTAGGAATATAAATGGTGCCATCACTGTGGAAAATGATATGGTGGTTCCTCAAAAAAATTAAACATAGAATTCCTATTTAAACCAGAAATTCCAATTCTATATAAATATACCAAAGAATTGAAAGCAGAGAATCAAACCAATGTTCATAGCAATATTACTCATCCTAACCAAAAGATGGAAATAACCCAATGTCCATTGGTGGGTGAGTGGATAAACAAAATGTGGTACATACATACCATGGGATATTACTCATTCTTGAAAAGGAAGGAAATTCTGACACATACTACAACATGAATGGATCTTGAAGAATGAAAATCTTAAATGGTTCTTCACTATACTAAGTGAAATAAGATAGTTACAAACAAACACATACTGTATGATTCTACTTACATAAGGTACCTAGAGTAGTCAAATTCATAGAGACAGAATGTTGGTTGCCCATGGTGAGCAGCGGGGATTAGGGTGTTATTGTTTAATAGTTTTAGAATTTCAAATGGGGAAAATGAAAAAGTTCTGGAGATTGGTTGCACAGCAATGTGAATATACTTAATGCTGCTGAACTGTACACTTAAAAATGGTTAACATGGTAAAGTTTATACTACATAGTTTTACAATTTTAAAAATGCAGTTTTATAAAGACATACATTTCTAGAACCCATCCATTCCCTATGAATCAGGGTATCTGAAGTTTGTCCCCATAATCAATTTTTAATAAAAGATCCACACATGATTTTTGTGCAGCCACATTTGGAAATATCTGTCTGGAATGTTTACAAGAGTTCATCAACCTGTGTTCTGTGTTCCACCTATTTTGTAATGCAGTAATACATCTGGAAAAAATTTTTTTAAATCCTAAGAGTAGTGTTAACTGGACTTCTCATGCTATGCTTTATTATATTCTTTGTTATATCTTGATTCAGAATTCAGAATTACATTACCTGTGTTGAGAGAAAAATTTAATTACTTGATGGATCTCATTTTAGTATCCTATCACATGTATAGTATTGGCTGCCTGCGGTTAGCTTTAAAGGACACTATTATATCATTTTTATGATCTGGAAAAAGGTGACAAAAGTATCAAAAAGTGCATTTGTTTAAAGGTACCTCTAATAAATTTACAGTAAAAGTATAGTTTTAAGATAATAAAAGCATCCTGGTTTGACAAAAAAGGATGAGACTGGAGTTTGGAAGCCTTCAGTGCCACCTGTAACTCTGCCACTACCAGGTGAACAGCCTTCAGTAAACTGCTCACCTACATGGTACTCTGCATGCTCATTCATGAAGGATGGTTTGATGTTTCCTTTTCTGTGGCTCCTTTATCTCAAATTTCATTCTCTTCCAGTTAATCTCACTACAACTGTGACTACCTCTTGGTCTTGCTACAGGCTTCTCACACTGAGCTTTGTGGAGCAAACTCTGCATCACCAGCCTTTCCCATAACACTTTCCTTAACTTTAGTTGAAATTTCTCTCTCTCTCTCTTTTGGGCAATTAGTATCATCTCACCATTGGCTCTCCGTATTGCTCCTTCTCTCACTATGCTTGTTCACTGTGATTCACATGATGAGTGCTCAGTATGCTTGTTTGATTCCTCAGGCAGTCACCACAGGCAGGTGGCTCATGGGCCAAAGATAATCTGGAGATGTGTTTTCTGGTCGGCAGGTGGTTGGCTTCCAAAGTAATGGAAAACACAGTATTTTAATTTGAATTATTTTCCAATATGAAAAGTGTGGGAGTTTTCAGATGAAAATAAGAATTTCCAGCTTCTCTTTGAAATTGGAACACTGTATGTGGCAACAGTTGTTTGAGATTAGCAGTAGCTATTCTCTTAAATGAAGCTTTGCATTATCCACTTTACTAAAGTCTGCACTATCCCCTGTTTCTTCTCTGTGTCTCAGGGGCACAGTCAGTTCCTGTTTACCATCTTAAATTTTGTTCTTCTTCATTATGTACATTTACTTCCAGGCCTTGAGGGCATTTGAATTTCAAACTCTGACCCAAACCCTGTTACTTAGTGTCACTATTACCCCATAAACTGTCACTTATACTATTGAAGTCATAGCCTTATCACTCTACTCTTATCTACTATAACATCCAAAATATATGTATATATTTCTTGATATTTGATACATTATTCTTTTTTCTAAGCTAGCCTCTCCTAAATTGTGTTCTGCAGATAATTTATTCTTTTAGGTATTAATAGATGTTCCTCTAGAGCAGAGGAAAATAAATATACTTGGAAAAAATGTGGATAAGCAAAATTGAATGGGTCTTTGAAAGGGCCTTTAAGATGCTACTCTGCATTGCAGACCTCCTAGAAAGACAAGCAATCTGTAGCATTTCCTAACTTGTTAAACCACAGAAAGTGTTGGCATCATTCCTCGTGTATTCTTATCAGTTGGAAAGGGCTTTTAGTTCATCTTCTCCAATTTCTTATTGTACAGATGAGGAGCCTGAGTCTGGGAAGAATAATAGATGTCTTGCTAGGCTTATATTTGTGGTGATGTTAAACTTCATTTTTATGACCTTGCAGCCTTACATGCTCTTCAGCTACAGCAAGCTCACTTTCTACATCTCTCATTTTACCAGCCTCATTTTGAAGTGAAGTCTTAACTTCAGTTGCTACCCTGCTTGGAGAGGAAACAACCATCTTAACAATACTCCATGTAACTCATTTGGAGAGTGATTTTCAATGGTCTGGAGAGGAAAGAAGGACACTAACACAATCAAAATCACGTGGTGTTCTAGTGACTTTATGAAATATACATACCCTGTCTCTGAAATCTTCTTGTAGACACACTGGTTCCTGAAGGTTCTAATAGTCTTCTTGAGGGATGCATGGCCATAAACAGTTTTATCCATTGCTTATTACTAGCCGTATTTTGTCTAAAGAAGCATTTACTAGTAAACTTCATTCTAATAAAAACATTGGGCAGCAGACATCAGATAGATGAACTTTGGGGCTAGAAATTCAATAGTAGAATCAGCATTCCAACCTCGCTTGATTTGTGTGTGGCATTAGAATTTATACTAAACTTATACACTGAAGGGTTCCCCTCTGGAATGGGTGTTACAATTTCATAATGGTGTTTTAAGGAATACATCAGAAAAGATGTAAAATACTTAGTATGGAGTAGTTTCTTTCTAAATGTCATTCCTTTTATCCTGCTAGCTAGAATGATTAATGAAATAAGCTACTGTTAGTTTCCTTACGGGAGGAAGAGGTTGAAGATTAGGGCAGTTCTTTCCTGAGAAAGGATTGCACTGCTCTGAAATGAGGTGTTATTTGCCCTGTAAATGATGACTTGTTGCTTTAGCAGTTCTGGAGGGGAGAGGAGGTCTTGCTTCCTCTCAGCAGTCCATATCAATCCCCTTGCCTAGGTGACAGAATGCTGTGGTACATAAATTTTGCAGAGTGGGTGTTGCTCTATTATTTACTCCTTCTAAAGAGAAACATTGATCAAATCTAGCATATCTGTACTGGTGATTTATTATTCCATTTTATTCTCTTACAAGAGGATTAATGATTGAGGTAAAAGTCCATGCAACTATTGGAGAAATAAATATATATGCTAGTTGGTTATTTTGTTACACCGAAAGAATTTTAAATCTTTAATGTTACATTGGTTTAGGATAGCTTTGAGCAAAAAGTTCCAAATTTCCCCAGGAGTTTTGTTTCTGTTTTTTGGTTTTTATTTTGTTTTGTTTTGTTTTTTAGTAATTAAGGTATAATGTTCTGAGTTCTAAAATTCAATGTGATATTTAAAGCTTATAAATAAGCCATGCTAATGGAAGTCGTTTTAGGCATAAACATTCTGGAACTCTGATCTTCTGAAAAGGAAGAACTGTTCCCATATTAGGAAATAGAGGTGGATTGGTAAAGCCTCACTTCACCTGTGCCTTCAAGGATCACCCTCGGGGAAACCAAAGCCTACAATGAAAGAGTGAAGCAGACGCTTCCCATCCTTTAGGTTTTACCTTTATTTCAGCAGTCAGCAGGGCTATAATGCATCATAGGAGTGGAACACTTAATATCCACTAAAGCTGTCCTACTTACTGCTGTCCCTGCGTCTTCTCCTTGGTCTCGGAGTTTGTTGCATGCTCCGTTTCCTACCAAATTTATCAACTGATTTCTGCTTTTTCTTCTTTTCTTGTCTCTTCTAAACTTAATGATTAATCTTTTGAGCTACACTCTCACCAACATCTTCAACTTTCCAGCATCTTCAACTCTCTTGTCCCCCTAGCTTTCCTTCTGACCTAGTCAAAAAAAATCTCATTCCTTAGCCTCTAATTCTCTTCTTTGTTTCTGTACCTGAATTTTGTTGCAAAAAAACCCAAAAAACAAAAAACACGCTATTTTGACTGCAGTTGCCACTAAATATTCATGTCATTCAGCTTTAGCTAGACCCAAGCACTGATCAATATGTCATTGTACATAGACTGACCAGGCTTTTTACCGCTTTTCTTAGCCATGATGCTGATCTTCACCACACTCTTCAGTCATGCTCTATATGACAGTCTTGCATTTAATGCAGCTAGAATTCCTTAGAAATGCAGCTAGGTCTAGCACACATAACCAAAAAGACTTAGCCTACTACTGAGGGGCAAAGACAAATTTAGGATAATGTGCATTTTTATAAAGCATACAAGAGCATTTTAAAAAAGAGATAAATAAAAAAGGTATGAACATTAGTAAAATAAAATACTTTTTAAAAAATGGATTCAGGTACGGTCTTTCTCTACTTTTCCACAAATATAGCCACATTCATTTTTACCTTCTTCCTTAGTTTCAGATACTGCAGAGTTGAAAGTTCTGTCTTCTTAAATCCAGCAACTCCTGGGCTAGAAAAAATATTTCATCTGCCTCATATATCTTTCTGGTCTAATCACTCTTGACTCCTCTTTGTCTAGACACATAGTCAAGTATTTTCCATTCCTTGAAAGAACCCTGCTTATGTCATCTATCCCTTTTTAGTTACCATCTAATTTCTCTTTTACCTGTATCACCAAACTTCGGGAAAAAAAAAGGTTAACACTCATTTCTATCCTTTCCTTTAGTCTCCCATCCACTATAATTTATTTTTGTTCTTAAAACACTACCAGAATTGCTCTTGTCCAAATCACCAATAATTTACTAACTGCCAAGCCAAAAGGACAGCTGTAATATTGGGGACTGTTAATCATAATATCCATGATAAGATTCATATTAATAAGAAGTAACATTTATTGGCATTTTCTGATGACTTGATTATACTATGCATTTTCTATTCATATCTCTTTCAGTCCCCAGTGACTCTATGAGAGAGTTAACTATTATTACCCTCATTTTGCTGACAAGAAGGTTGGGAGTCAGAGACATTATGTAAATTGCTGTCACACTGTTAGTAAGTGGGTAAGCCAGAGCTGAACCTAGATCTTAAAACTCTCCACTCCCGTATCTTTGGGAATAACACTGTCTCTTATTTTTCCATTGACCCCTCTAACTCTACCATTTCTTTTTTTCTTGGCAGATTCTTCTTTATTCACCCCTTAAAACATTGGTTCTCCATCTCTTTTGTACAACAGAATTAACTAAAGGTATTTTTAACACTACAGATGTTATGAACCCACATCAAAGACTGAATCAGAACGGTCAAGGTTGCGATATTATGTATACCTAGAATGTGCATCTTAAAACTCCCCAAGTGATTTTAAAATGCAATAGAATTTGAGAGCCACTGCTACACAATCTTCCAATGATCTCATCTGGTTTCACAATTATGCCTACCACCTACAAACTGGTATTCCAAAGTGTATATTCCCTGACAAAGTGTCTCTCGCATTTTTTTCTCTGTCCTCAATCTCTGGTCTCCAACATCTTTCTACCTGTTGGACAACTGAATCTATGTCTTATAGAAAACTGAACATTTTTCTCCTGAAGCCCTTGGATAAAGCAGTCATATGGTCAGTCTTTCCCTAACTGCTTTGTTGATTTCTGCAGGATAATGTTTGAGATTCTTAACATGGCATGCATAGCCCATGATAATCTGTCCTCTGCCTACTCTGTAGCTTTTTTTTCTCAGTAGTTCATAACCCAAAATTTATTCTTCATCTTCCTAGAATACTTTCACCTCCTTCTATACATGCTGTTCCTCTTTTGTTTTATGCTGCAGCCTCTCTAAAATGCTTATCCTCACTTTTTTTAGCCTGTCCTACTTCTTTCAGAATTGTAGAGGTACCACCCCTTCCTGGAATTATCAATTAATTCTCTTTTCCATTCGCTACCTGTTTTAGTTAGACATGCCTCCTCTACATTATATCTTATGACTACTGCCTGCTGTGCCTCTGTCTGCTGCTGCACTGAATTGAAATGATGGTGATTTCTAGCACATTGCTGCATGTTGGAACCAAGCCTGAGTAGCTCTAGCCATGCCTTGGTGTTTTGCTAATTTCTCTGTTAGAGTTTAGTCATTGATTCAAGTCAGTTTCCCAAACTTCACTGGGCAAGACCTACTTTACTCCTGTTTCCTACCAGGCCATGCAGCTCAGTTCCCAATGGGCTTGAATATGCTACAATTATGACAAACTTTAGTTCTATCTGATGAAGTGGACAAATACAATTTAGAATGGGAGATGATAAAATACCATAGGAGAAGTATATTAAAGTGTTAAGGGGTCAGAGAAGCAGTCCATTGATTCTGCTACTGAGAAGGTGTTAGGGATGTAGTCCTAGATTAACTGGATTTTGAGTTGGCTCTCATTTAGTAAATGCAGATACCTTAAATTTCTGGAAAACTTGAATAGTGCCATTTTTTAAAAAATTGCTGAATTGTCACTTTTTAAAACTGTGACTATTTCTTTATCATTTATCTATAGTTTCAAAGAATGCTTACTGTAGTCTACACATGATTGCCATCATTGAACAACTCCAGGGGCACCATCAATATTTTATTATATCACATTTGATCTTATTGACCACACTCTTCATAGTGCTAATAGTATTCACACTGAATGAATAGCATCCCTTGAAGTTGAGTAATAGAGTATCCTGGCTGAAAGCAACCAATAAATACGTTTATAGAGCATTGGTTATATAGCCAGTCCTGGGCTAGGTTCCCTATGCCTTTGGGAACATACAAAAACAAGTGTTATATCTGCTTTCCTGAATCAAGGATTTTTAGGTAAGGTTATAGAAATAAAATTCACATATGTGTCTGACAAAGGGCAATGAACTGTATTTTATATATAGGTGCTACATTGTTAAGCATGATGAAAATTACTAGAAGGAATATCACAGGAAACCGGAATATGAGAATTCTCTGATAAGTTTTTTGAAAACAGAGAAGGGTATAGATAATCAGGGAAAGGAAATGAGTAATGTACCATAAACTAAGGCATGGCATATGAAATTGTACAAATGATACCAAAATCTGGAGGTGAGTTCAGAAAATGCCTGAAATTGTATTTGTTTGTAGTCAGCAGAGGTTGCTGAAAAATGGCCTGTCTCTTACCAACCAAGGCTAATGAGATCAGTGTTTTGTTTGCTTGTTTGTTTTTCTTTTACCACTTAATATCTTACTGTCTCATAAATAGTATCCAGGTTTTGATAAAGAACCATCACCCATGAGTATCAAGGCAAACCAAGTAAACATTTATAAGAAGCAGTTAGTTCCTTTCTTCCTGGCCTTGATTTTATTTACTCAATTAATTATTTAATCTTAACAAGGAACATAGCCTCCCTATGCGCTCTTCATCCTTTGAAGTAATCAGCAGTGAAGGGAGGCAAGGCATTAAATGGATTCTGTATAGAGGGATAAGAGAATTGCAGATAACTGTTGTTTTAAGTACCATGACCATAACAGCAGCAGCTTGGTAATAATAATAATAAAAAAGTAATTTATATTGAGCACATCTATGAAAGGTTATTATGTATAGAATGATGACTGGTTGTTTTCCATCACAAGTAGGCACAGAAAAAGATGATCTAGATTTAAATATTAGTAGATTATATTATTGCAAGAGAGAAAAATATTTCCCAGGAAGACTTTAACATAAATTAGAATGATTATTCTTCTGTCAAGAACAGTTTAAATTGAAGTCTATGTAACTAAGGAGATGGATTCAAAATCTATTTTGTAAAAAGATTATTACTATTTTTTTTGTAACTTGGCATCACAGAGAATTGATCCTTTGCGTAATAGCCTAGTTGTTTAGATAGCACTTTCCATCTTTATTTTGTTTTCTTTTTGAGATGGATGCTTGATTCCGCATATTCTGGTGGAGAAGATACACCCTGAGTGATTATAGAACCTGCTCAATGACACGCATCTACCTAATAGTGGTGGAATAGGAGCTCAAAATTAGGTGTTCTGACAGCAGAGTCAAAGGTTAAATTGCAGCTTTGCCATGAGGAACCCTTCAAAAATATTCTACAGTGCCCCTCAAGTTATAAATGAAGAAACTGAGGCCAAGATAATTAAAAAGACAATTTTTTTAAAGGAACAGAACGTGACCAGTGTGCTTTCCACTAACTACAGTTCTCCCCACCTCTCTCTATTCACGCAGGGCAATATGAATGAGTGCCCGCGCATCCACACTCTCCTTGTCCACCCAGTTAGCAGCAGAGGATGCAAAACTCCACTTCCTTCTACTGCTTTGTGTCCTTTAGTGACAGGATAAAATGTGAAAGTCACAGAATTCATATTGTTGTCCTCATTTCCTGTCTTCTATCTTCTAAAGTTACAGTATTCTTGTGCTGATAGTCCCCAGGTTTTTGCTAATAGTGTTAACGAGATCATAGGAAACCTGGAAGAAACTTGACAAGAGAGTTAACCTGCTTATCCATTAGAAAAAGTAGAGAGTGCTTTGTGGAAGGAGATAATATTGAAAAGGCTGCATGAATGGGTGGATGAAATAGTGGGAAATGGAGTGGGAGGGTAGAAATGGAGAAGAGATATATTTGTAAACAACTCTTATGATAAGAAGATCTCTCAGAAGAAAGACATCTGCCGAGGATTTTTAGGAAATTTTGTTGTGTTTGTGCAGTTGAATTCCTCACCCTTCTTCCTAACAGAATTCAGTAAAACCCTACATTGCCCTTCAATACTTTTAAAATCAGAATTGCATTTTTTGAGGTAATGGGGGAAATACTTCAATGATCACCTTATATGAGCAGGAAGTTCAGTTCCTTTGGTTCATTCTATTTACAAATTTAAACATTGAATTTCATGCCTAATATTAAAATTTTATTATCATGAGATACTAATCAATTTTATAATCTCGTTTAATTTTTTGGTTGTTTACTTTTACTTTGGAAATGGAAGGGCCCATTGTTTTAACTGGAAAAGATTATTATGGTTTCTCTTTCTTCAATATCTTCCCCAACCAGTCAGTCTCCCTGTATGTCGTCTGTTAATTTTCTGACTTTACCACTACTTGCTTAAAAGCTACCTTCAAAATAAAATCTATACTTCTTCTTTCCTTCTCTGGCATATAAAACTCATCATTGTCTAGACACAACCCAACCAGGCAGGTCTCCTTCTAGTGGGCTTTGCCAGGTGTGCAGGATACCTGATACATTGCTCCACTTTAAGATACCTAAAAATGCTGCTTTTCTTTCTTGTCCAGGACCTTTGTGGATGTCATTTTTGTATCCTTATTTCTGTTTGGCTTTTTTTTTTTCTGATGAATATAATCTTCACAATTTGTATTATCTTCCCTGTCATCCCAAGGCACAGAGTACTCTGCTTTATTTGAGCAGTCTAAGGTTTTGGAGTTTCCGTTTGTGTTGAAACATACCACAGGATTGTGCAGTGATCATTTTCATATCTATCTGCTGTTGGTTTTAAGAACTGGGAGCATGTCTTATTCACATATGTTTAGTTAGAATAACATAGGGCAAATAGTAGGTGCTAATAAAAAAAATTGCTGAATTAAATTGAATTTGATTAAAGGGTCAAATTTTTTATATACATTACCTGATGTTTCCTCATGGTTTGAGTCAGGGACTTTTGAGGGAAAGAAGAAACATGCATCACAATCCTTGGGGCATTACTCCATTCCTGCATTTTTGCAGATATGGTTGATAGGCTTCTTACTGGAGGTACAATTCTTTGATGACTAGTCCCCTGTCATCTGCTGGAGAAGGTGGCTTGCAGAAGTCTTGTTTACAAAGAGCTAAGGTTGCTGAGAGCTTGTGTTGTGACATGTTTTGAGGGGAGGGCTGCCACCAAATGGAAAGACAAAGGAAGCAGGAAGTCCCCAGGTTGTGGAGTGCTGGGTACTACATGGGTGATGCAGAAAATGGATGGACAACACCAACATCTACAGGGCTACACCTAATTCCTTATTAGTTGTACTCATTAGATTTTTGAAATCTCCTTGCTGTGTGGTCTACTGGTGAGCTGGCCTAGAGCAAATCATTCATTTTAACACTTCCAATCTAATGTCTTTAAAGAGGTGAAGACTGATTAATATGAACAATTAGAAGGGGAGAAAATAGGCAGCTTGTGTGGTGTGTTAGGATGAGGAGATGAGGTGGGGTTATTATGGCGTGTATAACACGTCCACAGTGCCGGTCTGTCATAGTTTTATGTTTGCTTTAGCATTAACTGTCTGCAGCATCCCCTCCCCTCCTGGGGACTTCTCTTTACAACTGGATCCCTAGAGGTGTTTTCCAGAGCCCTCTTACAATTTAGTTCCAGAAAATGGACTCATTTTGTGACATTTTAAGAATAGTTTACCTTCAAGGATCAGGAAGGGAGAAATGTGTCTTATCTTCGCTACTGAACTATTAATTCTGCAAGTCCAAAGTTAGAAAGCAGTCAGAAGTAGTAAAATGCCTTCTGCATTCTCTTCAATGTGATCTACATGTTTCTATAGATAACCAGATACTTATTTATAATACAGAAGACACTGCAGCATGAACCTGACAACAGTTATGAAAGAACAACCAGCCACTGATGAGTCATTTGCTCAGAAAAATTTTACTTTGCTCTTGTCAGTGCCTCAGCCAATAGCGTGTGGTCTGGGTGTCACCCTCACTGCTTAGAGGAATCCTCTGTTGCAAATGTGCTACAAGCTGATAAATTCAATCCTGAAGTCTTCTATGCTTGATACTTCGTTAGGCATACAGTGACTTTTTTTTCTTTTTGTTTTTACTTTGGCTTCTAATAGTGATAGCAAGTACACGCTTCCAATTTAAGTATAATTGAACTTGAGATTAGCTGTTCACAGATGGTGGTAAACCTTGCCATGTATTGCCTAAAAACAAATTCTAACTCCAATTTGAATAGCACCTTTCACAACAGTGCTCTAAATTGTTTCACAGTAATACATCATCAATATTTCACAACATAGTGTCACTGAGCAGCATATTCAATTATTCAACCATCACTTCAAATAATCTAGAGAAGCAGCAGCTATAGGAAAGCAGGTCTTTTTTTTTCACCACACTGTGATACAGATTTATTATTTTCCAAGTGTTTTACCCTGAAACCATGTTTAAAAGAACAGCCTAGCAGAAACGTGCAAAACTGCTCCTGAGACACCATTAATATCTGCATTAGTAAATCCAAATCAAACAAACAAAACCAAACCCCTGTTGTATACATGCGTATATACCGAATATTTCATGTGACACTACATACAGCTGCAAATACAATCTATTAGACATTTTAAAAAATTAAGTATAAAATTATTTTATTTGAAAAATTAATTCATGAGATTACTGCCTAATTACTACTTAGGAATATTGTTTGCCAAAGCTAGGAATGAGAAAAGTCGTGCTGGATTTCTCTCTCCTCCTCACCACATCCAGTGCTCATCTTAATGCCTCCAAAATCCGTACTATTTCATCGTATTGCATTATTCCATCTTATTGTCATATCCATAATTCAGCCCTCGTTTTTTACTTGCATTAAAAATACCATAAATCTGACTGTTTTTCTTCAATCTAGGTTTGCTTGAACATTTTACTTTGCCACTCTTTATATTCCTCATAATAAGTGCCAGAGTAAATTTTCTATAATAGAAATAGACAATGTCTCTTCTTAGATAAAAATACTTTCCAGGGACTCTCCATAGATTTCAGACTGTTTAAAATACTTAGCATGGCACATAAGGCCTTTCAGGAATTGACATCTATCTATATTTCTACCCAGATATGTTTTTATTCACGGAATGAGCACTTAACATTATCTCAACACTTTGAACTCTATGTAGTTCCATGAACACATGACCTTTGTCATCTCTGGACTTTTAAATGTGGTGAATCTTCTACCAAAAATGTATAATCATATGCTTGCTCAATTTTCTCTCTCACTAGGGTGAGATCTGTTGCATATAGTCATTAATGACTGATATATGATACCTAATACTTGATTCTTGAACTGAATTTGATATGAAGCAATACAACCTCTGTACCACTCATGTCTTCAGTTTATTGCACAAAGTTAGACACAGGCTATAATCTTAAAATCTTAAATTTTTAATATTTTACAAAAGTTATAACTCTTTTTTAGAATCTGTTGGAAGCTATAGACTCAACAGGATAAACGGCACAGATGCTCTTGCATACACAGCTTTCTGTACAGCTTCAGAAGCTTCATAAACACCTTGAATTCAATTTAGGGATTTGAAGTGAAAAAAAAAAAAAAACATGCTCTAAGGCATGTTCATTTGATAAACAATCTATTGGGGAATTTGTTCATTTGGGTTGATTTACTCTTTCTTACCTCAATTTAGAGACTCATAGAATCTTAGAATTGGCAAAATGTCTAAATATTATTTAGCTCAATTTCATACCTAATATATAAAACATCTCTACAATGTTTATGTCATATAATTTTTCTTTTCATGTAAAGTATTGTTATTTAATGACAGTGAAACCCTTATCACCTGAGCTTGACCAGGTATACTTCGAAAGATCCAGTCTAATTAAGAATTGGCTGAGACTTCTCATTTGAGCTCAGACATAAAAGGAGCTTGGAATTCATCACTTAAAAAAGCTAGACAAACTGAAAATCGGTGACTTCTTCTTGGATCCATCAGAGAACTGAGATTGAGGGGCAAATTATCTCCTTGAAGTCTGGAGAGAGAGGAGCATCCAGAGCCATAGCCAAGATCTGCTTACCTGGAGTATAAGTGCTGAAACTATAAACTAGTAGGAACAATTAAATGGTAATTTTAATGAATTTCTGCAGTTGAATATAGGCTAGCATGAGAGTGAGAAATTCTTGGAAACTTTAGTCTTGGGAGGTGTCCTTCACAGTACTTTGATTTTTACCTCCAGAAGTTCTACAAGGTACCCATGGTGGAATTTTCCCAAGGTTCCAAGAAAGAACCCCTTGTAGCTCTGGGAAAGATAAGAGAAGAATAATCATTATGAAATACAACTAGGGCATTCTCTGTTAACAAAGTCTTACTCTCTAGGGAAATAGACTTCACTAAAGCCTTATTCTGTCTGAGGACAGACACTGCTCTCAATCCAGCCATATCCAACCTTCTTGTCTCATCAAAGTGTATGTAAGGAAACAGAGTCAAGAGGGGTCAAGCTATAAGGAAACAGACTGGGAACACAGAGGCAGGAAAGGGTAGGGAGGAAAAGTTATACCACTGGAGAAACAATTCTTAAGGTTACAGCTCAGATATATAGGCCAGCTAAAAGACTGAGATTTCATTAGGAAATTATGGAATGTTTCTACTTCTTCACACCTTCCAATGATACTAACATGGCCCCAGTATGACAGCAGGGGATTACAGCTGAAAGAGCTGTAAGACACAGGCTTGCTCTCTCTCTGAACATGAATATTTACAGAGGCCTAATGGCAAGAGAGAGAACAAAGATAAGGACAATAGAGGAAACTGAAGCCTTGGGCATCTATAGATATAGTAAACATTACACAGCCCAACTCCTAGACAAATTAACATAAATATTTACACTGAGTCTTATTTGTCTAAGTTCCTATTGTCCAGTACAACATACAATGCTTTCAGCAGATTATTACAAGGCATGTCAAAAGAGAAGATAAAACAAAATATGAAGAGAGAAAGCAAGAATCAGAACTAAACTCAGGTATGACACAGATGTTGGAATTATTCGACAGTGAATTAAAATGAATAATTATTATGTTAAGGAGTCTAATTGGAAAAGTAGACAATATATAAGGACAAATGGGTAATGTAAGCAACGAGGAAAACTCTAAGACAGAATCAAAAGAAAATGCTAGAAATCAAAGACACTATAATAGAAATGAAGAATGCTTTCAATGGGATCATCAGTAGACTCCACACATTTGAAGAAAAAATCAGTAAGCTTGAAAAATAGGTCAATAGAATCTTACCAGCTGATATGGAAAGGGAAAAAAGAGAATAATAACAATAAAAAGTACCAGAACAGAACACCCAAGAGTTGTGGGATGATTTCAAAGTTGTAACATACGCACCATTGGAATACTAAAATGAGAAGAAAAAGAGAATGGAGGATAAGAAATATTTGAATTAATAATGGATGTGAAATGTCCAAATTAATGATAGACACCAAAGAACAGATCAAAGAAGCTCAGAGAATATCAAGCATATCAAGAAGAATAAATACTAAAACAGGACAAAACAAAAAGAAACAAAAACTTGACATCTCATATCTGAATGGCAGAAAACCAGACAAAGAGAACATTTTGAAAAAAATCTAAAGGAGACAACAAAAACACCTTACCTAGAGGAACAAGTGTGAACAAGGATAGAAATTACAATGGCCTCTCAGAAGCCAGATGATAATGAAGAGAGCAGAGTGAAATACTGAAAGAGTTGACAGAATAAAAACACCAATATATAATTCTATATCCAGTAAAATTACCCTTTTGAAGTAAGAATAAAGACTTTATCAGAAAAAGAAAAATAGGAAATTCATCACCAGCAAGTCTGCCATAAGAAGAAATAATAAAATAAGTTCTTCAGGCAGAAAGAAATAATATAGGTCAGAAACTCAGATCTGCATAAAGGAAAAGCATCAGAGAAGGAATAAATAAAAGTAAAATCTTTATTTTTCTTATTCTTAATTGAGCGAAAACCTAAATGTGTATTTAAAGTAGCAATAGTAACAATATATTTAGTGCTTACAGCATATGAATAAATAAAATGAAGGAGAGCAGTGACACAAGTATTTGAAGAAAGAATTGGGGATGCATGTTTTAAAGTACCTGTACTACATGTCAAAATTGATTACAATTTAAAGTGTAAACTCCAGAGCAATCACTAAATTTTTTAAAGATGTAATTGATACACTATAAGAAAAGATTTTTTAAAGTACTTAATTAATACTGAAAAAGAACAGAAATACAGAAAAAATAAACAAAGAAAAATACAACAAATAGAAAAGAGTTATAAACATGGTGGATATTAATTCAACTATGTTAATATTCACTTTTAAGTGTGAATGAGCTAACTACACCAGGCAGAGGTTAGAGGTTGTCAGATGTATAAAAAAATAAGACCCTACTATATGCTATCTATATGAATCCTACTTTAAAAGTAAAGGGATGGAGAAAATATTGCATCCTAACTCTAATAAAAAAAAAAAAAAAGCTAGTGTAGCTATATTTTAAACAAAGCAGACTACAGAACAAGGAAAGATTTCAGGGATAAAGAGGGACAGTATATAATTATAAAGGGATCAGTTCTCCAAAAAGTCATCACAATCCTAAAAACAAAGCATAAAAATACATGAGGCAACTCCACTATTAAAGTTGAAAATATCAATACCCCTCTGTCAGCAATTGATAGATAAATCAAGAAAATCAGTAAGGATATATATAAACTCAAATGACATCTATAAAATATGTTGATCTAATAGACATTTAGAGAATTCTCCATCCACAACAGCATAACACATTTTTCTCAAGTTTGCATGGAACACTTACCAGGATAAACTACATCCCAGACCACAAAACACATCTTAACAAATTTAAATGTATAGAAATATTTCAAATATGTTCCCAGATCACAATGGAATTATAGACTAGAAGTCAATAAAATAAAAATAGCTTGACAACTTCCAATATTTGGAAATCAACAAATGCATGCCAAATAACGCATGGATCAAAGGAGAAGTCTCAAGAGAAATTTAAAAATATTTTGAGTTCTTCAAGACCAACAAAATTGACAAACTTGTGGCTAGGCCAAAAAGAATGAGAGAGAGAAAGAGAGAAGGCATAAATTGCCAATATCAGAAAAGAATGAGGAGTCATCATTACTGATCACATGGACAGTAAAAGAGGAAAGAAATACTTCAAATGACACTGTGCCTACAAATATGATAACTTAGATAAACTGGACAAATTGCTGAAAAACACAAACTACTAAAACTCATATAAGAGAAATAGATAATCTGAATAGCTACATAACTATTAAAGAAATTGGATCAATAATTAGTAAATATACATTAAAAAAAAAAAACAGGCCCTTTTGGGTTTACTGGTGAATTCTACCAAAAGGTTAAGGAAGAAATAATATGAATTCTTCACAATTTCTTCCAGAAGATGGAAGCAGAGAAAACACTTCCTAATTTATTTCATGAGGCCAGCAGTATACATTACTAAAACTAGATAAAGACGTTACAAGAAAAGAAAACGACAGACCAATATATTTCATAAATATTGACATAAACAACTTCACAAAATATTAATGAATCAAATACAATAATACATAAGAAAATTACACATCACGTCCAAGTGGGATTTATTCCAGGTATGCAAGGCTGATTCCATGCTCAAAATTCATGTATTAAAAATAAAGGAAATTGAGTGCAGGGTATATTAATATTTAACTGAATATCTCGGTACTATAGCCTAACCAAGTTGATAGTAATATTAACCATCACAAAGACTTACTGTACTGCTATGTTAATAAATATATCATGATACGAGTTAAGGAATAGATACATGGATGATCAATGGAATAGAATAGGGAGCAGAGAACTAGACCCACACAAATATAGCCAACTGAATTTTGACAAAGGCACAAAGGCAATACAATGTAGAACTGATTGCCTTACCAAAAAATTGTGTTGAACAATTGGATGTCTTTATGATAAAAAAGAAAACTTTGACACAGACTTTACACATTCCACAAAAGTCAAGTGCAGATAGATCATGGACTTCATATAGAATGTGTAGAAGTAAACAGGCGGAAGTTGATAAGAACTTAGGTTTGGCACTGAATTTTTAGATACAGCTCAAAAGAATAATCCGTGAAAGAGAAAAATTGATAAGTTGAATTTTACTAAAATCAAAAACTTCTGCTGTGCAAAAGGGAGTGTTAAGAAAATGAAAAGATGCACCACAGATAGGATAAGATATTTGTAAAGCACGTATTTGGTAAAAAACTTGTATCCAAAATATAGACAGAACTCTTACAATTCAACAATAAGAAAATAACTCAGTATAAAAATGGGCAAAATATCTGAACAGATAACTCACCAAAAAAGTGGACAGATGCCAACAAGTATATGAAAATGTGCCCAATATAATTTGTTATTAGAGAAATGCAAATTATTAATGAGATAGCACTACAAACCTACAAGAATGGGTAAAAATTTAAAAATCTGGCAGTATTAATTGCTTGTGAAGATGTGGAGCAACAGGAACTCTCATTTATTTTCTGGTGGGAATGAAAGTTGGTACTGCTACTTTGGAAGACAGCATGGCAGTTTCTTAAAAATCTAAACAGTCTTGCCATATGACCCAGCAACACATTCCTAGCTCTTTACCCAAGTAATTTGAAAACTTATGTCTGCCCAAAAACCTGTATGCAAATGTTAATAGCATCAAAATGCAAAGCAGCCAAGATTGTCTTCACTAAGTAAATGGATGAATACACTGTGGTACATCTATATAATAGAATACTACTTAATAATAAAAAGGAATGAGCTATCAAACCACCCCAAAGACATAGACAAAACCTTAATTCATATTGCTTAGTGAAAGAATCCAATCGGAAAAGGCTACATACTGTATGATTCAATTTACATAACACTCTGTGACTGGAGAAACTATTGAGATGGTAAACAGATCTATGTCTGACAGTTCTTTGGGGAGAGGTTGAATAGGAGAAGCAAGGGAATTTTTAAGATGTTGAAACTATTCTGTGTGATACTGTGATGATAGAAACATGGCATTGTGAATTTGTCAAAACTCATATAGTTTTACAGCTCAAAGAATGAAAATTAATGTAAAAAAATTTAAAAAAAACATTTAGGAGGGCAAGGAATCTCCACATAGCATGACAAATGAATTTACCTGTACAAATATAGGAAAGGACTCACTGAAGGGAGTGGGAGGAAAGGTTGCTGACCTATGCAACTTTGGAAATCAGTGGATTTTGTAAAACTAAAGGTCATGTCCTCTAGCTGATAAAATTATTTTCCATGGGTATATAGGTTAACAACTTATAAGTGGACGGTGGATGGTGGGAGTCATGTTTCCACTGTTGGACTGGGAGTTTACAAATAACAAATAGAGGAGTCTAGAATGATCTATGTAGGAGTGGATTAGTTTGAGACTTCAGTATGACCTGAAGTTTGGGCTTAGTTTAGATAGATATGTGTTTATACATGAGTTGGTATACCATATATACTTCTTTGCTCTTTATCTGAGAGGCACTAAAAACAATAAAAACAATGGTACCAGTGACTGTTCATAGTACCTAGAACTTAGTTTCTTATGTCATTCTTCGACGTAGTGCCAAAAGGTAAGAAAATGCACACATACACCTTCCTCAATGTGGCATGTCAAAAGGATATAGGTGCCGACTGAGAGAGCTCCTAGTTGGCAAAGTTGAAACAATTTGATCAGCAAAATAGATAAATATTGGATTATAACCCAAACTATAAAATAAATATCCGTAAGTCCACATGGATATAAATGACTAAATAAATAAATAAATAAATATTAGAGAATAGACAAATCTCCCATGCATAAGATTTCCAAACAGTTTTATGTATATACTCTTACCTCGAGGGGGTGGAGCATAACTCTCCACTCTTTAAGTATGGGCTACACACAGTTACTTCCTTCCAAGACATACAGTATGGAAAGAGAAGGAAAAGTAACTTTGCAATGGAGAAACCTGACAAACCCTATCTCAGCTAGAAGTCAGTGATCAAAGTTAATGCCAACACTGATTAAGTCATATTGATAGTATATACCCTTGATATGATGTGATGAGAATGGTCCTTTACCTCTTTGGTCTTCCTCCCCAAACTCAAACCCTGGTCTTATCATGAGGAAAACATCATATTAATCCCAATGAGAAGCTTTCAACAAAATGCCTGACCAGTCCTCCTCAAAATAGTGAGAGTCTCAAAAACAAAGAATATCTGAGAAACTGTCACAGCCAAAAGGAACCAAAGGAGATTTGACAAATAAGTCCAATATAACTTGCTGGATGAAAATCTGGAACAGAAAAAGGATATTGGTAAAGCTAAGGAAATCTGAATAAAATATGGAGTTTAAAATTATATAAATATTTGTTCATTAATTGCTATAAATATATCATACAAATGTAAGATGTTAAAAATAAAGGAAACTGGATATGAGGTATTTGTGAGCTTTCTGTACTATCTTTGCAGCTTTTCCATAAATCTAAAGCTATTCTAAATAAAACACTTATTTTTAAAAGTATCTAATGTGGTAGATTCCAAGATAATATGGATATTATTTTCTATATCTATATTATTGAGTTCACTAACAACCTGTTATTTGCTAGTTAAAAATTAAATGCAGATAAGTAGTTTTTCTCATTGCCCTTCTCAGTCTATTGAGAAATGAACTTGGCTAAAAGATAAGTAATGCTGTTTTTTTCTTTTGTTTATTGGATAATCTATTGTAGTAGCATTAGAATTAGATGTCTGAGTAGTTGCCTATCCTTTTATATATCCTGAATTAGTGCCAATTTTGTGATTTTTATATTAAAAACAGTCTGTGGGTCTACATTCTCTACAGTGTTAAGTAATTTACTGCCTATTCTCACAATATTATAATTTTATACTCATGTACTTAATCATTTCAGGCAGTTTTTTTTGGGGGGGGGTCTTATTTATCTCAGGATTTGGTTTCTATTTCTATTATGTTTTCTCACTGTTGACCAGAGGTGAAAAGAGCAAATGGAAACAGGAAAGGCCCCTTGAGTCCTAGTTTGAAACTAACACACTGTCAACCCTGCCTGTTCCTTACATTGGTGAAATCAAAGCACATGGCCATTTCCAAAATCAAGAGCCAAGAAAATATTCTCCATCCACAGAATAAGAGCATTAAAAAAAATTTTTTTTAAAATATGGTAACAGAGAGAGGAGAAAGTTAAGACTAGAAACATAATTATCATCAATATTTTTTATTCACTTTTCTATCCCATAGTCCTAGAACAGTGCCTGACACATAGTGGGTATTCATTAAATTTCTGTTAAATGAATGGATGAGTGAATCTTTGGCTAATTGGATAGATATTTTGCTTTCTGAGATTCTTAGATACAGAGACATGCAGGTGTATTTTGCATGTAAAACTTACAATGACTTAGAATCTTCCTAACATTGTCATATTGTCTTTATGTTTCTCAAACAAGTCTTGGTGGCATCTGCAAATTATATTAAATTTCACATGTTGTGCTTGTAGTTTGTACATGAGAATATAGTTATTTATTGGAGATTTTTAAATGATTTTTTCAATTTCTTTCCTCAGAAAGTCTATGTATAATATGCTCCTTTTAGAAAATTATTTCAGTGTTAATAAGATGTCAAGTAGTAGAATCCTTACATTGATTTTTGTCTAAGAAAAGTTTTCTTACGTTTTTCTTGTTTTCCTTTCTTTTTCAAGTGTAAGAAATAATAGCACCATTTGAATTGCTGTGTCTTAAATATTCTCGGAATTGGATTTTGAGAGAAAACATATCAATCAATCCAATCAATGTATAGAAATACACTGATACCTCAAGGAGCTGACAGAGATAAAAATGATACTGGCACCCATCAATTGAATTCTGAGGATGCATCAATGTTTAGGTTTTAAAATCAGAGAAGAGTGTTGGGTAAAAACAACAATTATGCTTTTGTTGCCGTGGGTGTGGATACCAGAGCATTAATTGGATCCTCCTTCTATTGGCTGAAGGTTCATGCATGCGACCCTTTTCGGGAGCGCTCTCTGTGGAAACTGCTGCCTCACCAAACGTTCTCTCTCCCTCTTTCCAGAGGAAGAGGGTCCTGCACCCAGTGACTGGTTTATATGGGTTACAAGTGCCTGGTCTCTTGACTTGGATTTGAGATGACTCTAAAGAGCCAGAGCTCCCTGTGAGACCCACTTGGGCCTCTTGAAATTGCATCCCAGTTCAACTTCACCTTTCTCTCAGTCTTGCTTCCTTCTCTTTTCAGGCATTGTTCTCCAGTAAATCTCCCGCACTCAAATCTGTATCATGGAGTTGGCTTCAGGGAACCTGAATAAGCCACTACCTGTGAGAATTCATTCATCTCACTTGTAGACATGTGGACAACTCTATTCTCTCTCTTTCTTTTCTTGTCATGTCATATTCATAATACAAGTTAGTGTATATTCTCTGGAGAGTCACTTAATTGAAGAGTTTCTAGCCTGATGCAAGTGAGCTATAGATATTCACATAAAATAATATTCAGCTACAAATATTCAGCACAAAAGAGAGCTTAAAAAATTGTTTCCAACTTCCTCACTGCATAGGGAGATTTTTCTCAACAATGGATGGTTGTACACAAATGTAGAGAATTTGAGAGAAATGAAGCAATGATATATTAAAAACAAAATACATAAATATACATCTTGATCAACAGGCTTCTGTGAGGCTTAAAAATAGCAATGGCAAGACAAATGCTGCGGGGAATTTGAATTATTGACTAAGATACCCAGAAAGAGATGATCAATTATGAATTGTGATAATAGTATTTCTAGCTTATGTTTTTCTTTAGTTGAATGTCTTATCAATAATTACTACATGTTTGCCACAAGAGTGAAAAAAAATAAATCAGCAGCTTTTCAGAAGAGAAAAAATTCTTTTGTTGGACATAAGTAATAATAGCTATATAAATATGCTTCAATCTGAAACAGCTAAAGAATACAGAACATTGTTTTAAGGAATTAATGCACCTTCCAAAGTTCCAAAACTATCACTAAAATGAATCTTTAATCTCATAGAACCTAGTTTAATATTAATAACCATTTTTTCTCCATATTAAAATATACATAACTTTTTAATGTTGCTTTGTAAACTTCTGGGGAAAAATCTATCACCCTTGTTAATTATCTTAAAATGAAACTGTTGCTTTATTTGGCATTTAAAAAAAGAATGCTTTATAGAGAGCAAAGAAATCAGGCTCTAATATAGTGACATTACATTTCACTGAGTATAAAATGTAATAGCTGTGATGAAACACATGGAAATTTCTAGTTATTTGCAGAAGTATGGCTTTTATGTGTACACACATTTACATATATGCTACCTGGGCATAGTTTTGTGTGTGGTGGTGCAAACATGCATGTAGTTGTGTATGTGTGTGTGCTGTTGAACAATGAATAACTATATGAGGGCAGCAGAAGGAAGATTTCACATATCCCAGTCTAGGATTAAATATTGATTTCCCTAGAAGGTAGTGAATTAGAGAATGAAAAGATATTAAAATGTAAGTACTGTCATCAAGCTATCAAATACATTTATTGAAGGTGTTTTTATGTGTGTTTTTATACAAAATACTTTCCTAAATAGGAAAAGAGATGGATCCTACCCATGAGGAGTTTATATTCTAACAAAGTCATAAGCATCCTAATTTATACTATATTGATTCACTTAATGTTAGCAACATAAATTCTTGGGGACTCCTTAATCTAAGTTTTTCTCCCATAGCCACCAAGCAAATATTTGACCAGGGCACCTGCATTTTTAACTTTTATTTTCAGAGACTGTCACTATTCGTAGAAAAACAAAGAAGAATGCCTTCTGCAAATTGGTTCTGGTCCCCTGACTGATCACATGCAACTACTAATAAAATGCATTGATTCTCTTTCTCTTTTTTTTCCTCCTTGACTTTAAGTTTTTTCTTCTCTCCCTCTGTCTCCATCCCCCACTGCAACCCTGCTTCTCTTTTTGAAATAATTCTTTCAATAGAAAATTTCCCCTAACATTTGCAGTCAGGGAGAACTTTTATAAATTATGCACTTAGTGAATGTAACAATAGAATATTAATTACATAAACTATTGCAAATCTGAGCCTGCAATGCACCAGTGCAGATGTCCTGGCCATATCTCTGCAGACATGACAGCTCTAACTCATCCTGAGGTCACCTTCCACCCCCACCTTCCTTGCTGTGGTACCACATTTGGGCACCAAAGTTACATCTAGATGACTCTTGCCACCCAAACCCTCCATGTTCTGTCCCCTTAGCATCCACCTGAAACATAATGCCCTTCAGTCATCCTGCATTTTCTTTGTGCACATTTCCATACTATTCAGTCCTGTAAGTTCTGAATCCGTTTATTTATGATCCCAGCACCTACTTCCATGATAAACAGCCAGCCTTACTAAATCTTCAGCCTCTTCATTGAACCATCTAGCTACTTCTGCCTTAATAAAGACTTGTTGCTACACTGATATTATTATTATTATTATTATTATTATTATTATTATTATTATTATGCATACAAGTATACTTTTATGTGACACCCAACAACATGTTCGAAAGCCTGAAAGTAAGGTCAGCATTCTTCTGCCTCTTCATTGCCATTTCCAAAGCAGTACTCTCTACCTCTGAGGGAAAAAGTCCTGCCTCTGAGATGAATACTGTGTGTCTGTGCCACCTCATCTTTTCTTATTGCAAACACTAGCCAATATCTTAGTCAGTTCTTTCTAGCTGATGAAGTCTTCACTGTTTTCTTTCTACTGTATAAGTCTGAGCATCAGCCAGGGTGATTTCAGTATCCATGTTGATAATGAATCCAATACCTTAGTTCTTTCTGTTCAATGATATCTTGGATTCAAATGAAATTTCATTTCTGTTCTACTTTAATCCCAACACATTTAGTCACTTTGTGACTCTGGTTATTATGATTATCATATTGCTGGTAGATGCAACCGGTGTTCCAGGTTCTTGTCCTGTCCCGAAAGAATTCAGAGACGAGACATAGTCGTTAAAAAAGTAAAGTGAGGATTTATAAAAGGATGAATAATACACTGTCAAGGGAAGAGCGGGCAGGCTCAGGTGAGCGGCTGCCCTGTGTTTCTTTGGCAAGTTAGTTACATAGGGTGTAAAAATGAATGGGTGGAATATTCATTGGGGAGGGAAAGATTTAGAGTCGTATTTCCTGATTATCATCCCAACTGCACCTTCCCAAAGGGAGGAGGGATTTTTGTCCTTATTTTAGTCTGGATCAGAAGTGTCATGGCGTTGGTGC
Organism: Camelus bactrianus; assembly: GCF_048773025.1. Taxonomy (NCBI): domain Eukaryota; kingdom Metazoa; phylum Chordata; class Mammalia; order Artiodactyla; family Camelidae; genus Camelus; species Camelus bactrianus. Next base: position 74,848,191 of record NC_133540.1, read on the forward strand.
ATGATGGGTACTTCTGATCTGCAAGGCTAATTTTATTAAAATGAGGGCATAATGAGCAAAAGGTTACATTCGCACACTGGAAATTCCTGCCTTTTCTCACCTTTCTTTGTTGTCTCCAGGCCACCCAAAAAGGTGTGATCCCTTATCAGCCCAAAGGTTCCTGCTTTTCTTTCTCTGCCCAAGGACCCCTGCTGCTTACATGATGTGTGGTTTCCTGCATTTGACTTGTGTGCCTCCTTTCTGCTGAATTCCTGCCATTTGGTCCGTGTCTCCCTTTCTCTGCTCATACCTAGCTATCTGCCTGCTCTAACAATCAGAAACACCAAACCTCAGTATTTTAATTTCTGTTTATAGCCTTAATGTTTTCAGTGCTTTGATAGCCTCAATTTCAACTGTTTTTTAAAATCACATAGCCAATTCTATTTCCTTGATGTCACAGTTTTCTGTCAGTAGTTCACCGTTCTTTTGGCTGCTTTTGTTGCTCTAAGGTTGTATTTTATGATCTTTGATCAATACCATCAAGTATGCTGCATTACTGCCTCTGTTCCATCCTCCTATCAAAATTCCAACCCTGAGTCCATGCCACTGACTTCTTGGGGCTAAGGAAGTTTCAATAAAAAAGTCCACACTCAAGATTGATGCAGCCACAAAAATCATATTTCTCCAACCTCAGATGAAACCTCAACCTTGCACAATTATTTTACTTGTTCTTGGTTAATTGTTTCTGTTTTCCATAAGAATTGCACTAACCCTTCACTTGCCTACTGCCTTTCAGCAGATGACTTTACTTTCTACTTCCTACTTGAAAACAAAACAATTAAATGCCAGTTATTTCATTCTCCTGCCCTAAACTCTCTGATATCAGAATGTATCCACATTCCCTTTCCTATAATCTCAAAGAAAGCGATGATAAACAGCACTAGCTGTTACAGCACATAGCCCTGGCATACCTTAGCCCAGTAATCACAGCTCCACACTGATGTTTATTCCACATATAATTGCCAAATCTTCCTTGTTTGTTTGTTTTTTAATTCCCATGTGTTGTTTTCTCAACATCATGGTAGTTGGCTTAGAGACTGCTTTCACTGTTCGGAGACGTTACAAGGCCACCCTGTGTTTGTTCAGGGCCTTTAAACTTAGGATTTCCCTCTCTGGTTGCTCCTCAGAGGGCATGCACACAGTATTTGACCCCAAGGATTACTTTGGTTTTAGCCAGGCCCTCTTTGACAGGTTCTTTCCCTGGTCTTCCCATTTAGCTTCTGGTTGATCTGTCTTAATGGGTATCACATCCAGCCACTAGATTCAGTTAATTTCTAGTTGATTGATCTATTGTTTTCAACAATGCCCTACATTATATTTTGTAAAAGTCTGAACCAAATAAAATTATGCCCTTTGGCAGGAGCAAGGTGTTGCCAGTTACTCAGGTCTGCCCCACCCTTCACTGGTTGGATGTGGACGTGGGAGATGGATACAGCATGGTACAGGACCACTGTACTGCATTATAGAGCAAGAACTGGGGAGACTGGAACTCAGCCTTCACCAGTTTCCCCACCTGCGCCTTCCCTATATGTGTGCTGGTGTGTGTTTGTGGTGGGGGCAGGATGGCAACAGAAATGGGTGTGGCAGGCTGGCTGCTGCTACCACATACTGTAGATCTTCTGCAACCCAGAGTTGGGGAGCTGGCAATCTTGGCATCTGCCAGTATTCACTGGCTGTCACATCTACCCAGAATAGCTTTTCTACCCCAGGAAGCTGAGGAAATGGAATTTACATTTTGGCTCCTGAGTCCACTGCAGGAGTTCTCCCTTACACAGGGTTTTGAGGAAGTAGGAGACTATACGTTCTCTTCATCTGTTGCTGCACCCCTACTCTCTCTGTGTAGTGGGAGTTGGGACTGGAGGAATGGTCACGCTGCCTTGGGCCACCACCTGGTTGGTATAGGCCTTCTACAGCATGGAGCTCTGGGAATAGGGTCAGCTGATGTTCACTGGCCATTGAATCCACCCAGAATAGCTCTTCCACCTCAGGGACCTGAAGGAGATGGGAACTGCTGGGACAGTCTTCAGCAGCACAAAGCTGCAGGGTATGGATGTAGCCTTTAGCTCTAATGTCATGACCTCCCACTCTTTTCCCTGGGCTTCAGAGATTATGTTGAAGAAATGTTTCTTGAATTATTCTAAGCCCTTTGATCAATCTCTAGAGAAGTTGAATGATTGGCTCTGCTACTTTAGATCAGTTTAATAGACGTCTCTTAGGGAGAGAAGTTTCCTCAAACTTCCCACACTGCCATTCTAGAAGTCACATCACTGAGCTCATTATATTTTATCCAAAAATCTGATTCTGTGTTATTCATGTCACTAAGTGAATCTGCTGTACACTCAGGTAGCCAAGCAATAAACTGTCTAAGTTTTCATAGATTTCTCTGTTTCCTTCAGCACCATATCCAGTTAATGACTAATTCCTGCCAAATTTACCTCCCAGTTATGCCTCAAATCTTTCTGTACTTCCCCTCTCCCACTATTACCATTCTACTTAAGACTTTCATCTTCTCACTCCTGTGCTGTTAGAATGGTATCCTAAATAATCTCCATGCATTCATTCTTGGCCATCTTAAATCTATCCTCCCCACTCAATTCAGAATAACCTATATAGGATGTGAATCATTACAATCACCTGCTGAACACCTATTAACCACTTGCCTTTAGAATGAATTTCTAGCCCTGTCGTGGTTTTATGGCCCCATACGTTAAAGTCTCGTCTTTCAACTCCATCTTGCCTTTTAGTCCCTGGTAATGAAAAAAATGTCTGTATTCCATTTATATCATTTATTTCACATTTTCATTTCTTTATACAGATTGTTCCTTTGCCTGGAATACCTGTCTAACTTCTTCTCTCGTGATAATTTTTACTCCTTCTTTGAGACTCAATTCAGGCATTTTATTCCTCAGAGAGGCTTTTGGCTCCTCAGGTTGAGCTTGTGAAAGGTGAAATACAATGGAGTCACTTGTGTCACGGGGTTTTAAAACAGAGGAGGCCATTAGGGAGGTGGGCTTTATGCATGTCTTCACTGAGTAGAACCATGAACTGTTGAACTGGGCCAAACTCCAAATATTCCAAGAACTCTGCAAGGACACCTGCAATTTGCTCTAGTAACAAACTTTTGCTTAGTGATAGACTTAGCAACCAATCATGCTTAGCCAAGACTAGCTTTCTGTCACCAAAACCAATCAAAATGCTTTGTAAACAACTCATATAAGTTTTCCTTTTTGTGTTGAAAAATCCCTGAATTTTCCCTCAAATGGGACACTATTTGGGTTGCCACCCAAATCTGTGTACCCCAAATTACAATTCTTTGATCCCTAATAAATACTGATTTATCATTATCTCCTGAGAATTTTAGGTTGACAAGTTAAGTTTCCCCTTTCCTGTTCCCTTATCCCACAGTGAAAAACCTCTTCATACCACCAATTGAATTTTAGTGTCTGTGAAGTTCTTCCTGCCATATTCTAAGTTCTATGAGACAGGGGCTATATTTTCTTTCTCCAACTCCTCAATAGCTTCATATTTTTCCAAGAATAGATACTGAAATCCTTAAAATAATCTAGAAGGCTCTGAGTAATCCAATATGTGATCTCTTTTCTTGAGGCCTTTGCAGACACTGTTCTTGTGTTCAGAATGGCCTCTTGCACTCTCTCCTCAAACCCTGACACTCGCATTCCTTCTCCTTATTTAACTTGAACTCATCCTCCTGCTCTCACTTGAAATACCATTTTATCCAGGAAAGCTTCCCTGATCCTAAAATTAGATTAACTCTCTGTTATACTCCCTAGATATCCCTTTTACTATTTCTTCATATTAGTTTATAATTATACATTTTTTTTGATTATTTGATTAATGCCTACATTTCTGCAGGGGAATTTAACTCTGCTGGCAAGGATTGTGTTTACTTTCCTTTTTCTTTTACCCCTTATGCTTTGCACAATGCCTGGCACTTGGAACACATTCAATAAATAAACAGGTTGACTAAGCTCATAAATGGCTAATTTACTTTTACAATGACACCAGTGGTCAGCTCCATGCTTTGTGTATAACAGACTCTCAACTATACTTTTTGAACTGAAATTAATGTTGCAAAAGGCTGACATTTCATGAGATATTTAACAGTGAAAAATGAAACTATTAGGAAACAACAAAAACAAGTCATATTCATACTTCAGTTTTCAGCTTTCCACCAAATTATTTTTATTGGCAACAAGGCACATTTAATATATTCAGTATTTGGGGCCTGTCAATTAGATAGACTAGGCTTAGATTTCAGCAAGTGGATGAAAATATCAGTCTGTTTTTCTCAGCAGGCACTCCTCTGTGAAGTCTTGTTGGAACCCTCCCATCCCTGACCTGTCTCATCCTGAGTAAATCAACTTTGCCCACAAGGATCCTCTGTATATGTAGAACTTGTCTTTTCTCATCTCTTTTGAGTAAATTAGATTGTTTATTTGCATGTCTGTCTTCCAGGCTGGAATATGGGCTCTTTGGGAAAGCAACTTTGTTGGTTTAATCTTTATATCCTCAGCATGTACCATGGTGTCTGGCACAAGTAGGATTTCTGTTAATATTTGTTCAGTGAATAAATGAGTCAATTAATGAGTGTCTCAGAATCACTAAATGCTTTTCATTATGAAAATGATAATAAATGGCTTACCTTTGAATGACTTCATCTGAAAAAAGCCTTTATTCTCACAATAAGTAAGCCAAACAATTAATATATTTGCTGAGTTTTCTTTCCACTTGACATATTTTATGCTTCTAGTTTTAATCTATTTGTCATTTATTCATGCGTCTACTTCAGTGTTCCATCTTTTCTTGTGCGAAACTTTTACTGATTTTGAATAAAACCCTAAGTCTAAAATTGATCATCAATTTAGTACAACTAGGAGAGTGTGGTTCTAATTACATTATCAGAATAAAAGTAATTGTTCTTGAATTTCCATATGGTAACTTCCTTTGAAGTCTCCAAAATCCTTATATAAAGGGAAAAAGTCTCTTTTGTGTTTTAAATCTTGAAGCAATATTCTAGTTGCTCCCCACAAATTGTAATGATACAGTAAAATATAATGGAAAATAACAACTATAAAACAATTATATAATATTTTCTATCAAAAATCTTGTTAGTACTCTAGAGACATTTCATCTATTTTATAATGTGTGTCAGCAACTGTGCAGAATTTTACCCTCAGGACAAGTTTTAGAGCATCCTCAAAGCCCCTGAAATCACCCACACAGAATGTATTTTTAACATTGACATCCTTTGGGGGAGGGTGGTCTTAGAATAAAAAATTAGCAATTCTGAATCCCAGTTCTCGTGATTAACTTTCATTACCCTTTCACTGGATAGGTACAAAGTTTCCAATACAAATCCCAATTCTGAAACCTCTTTGATTTAACCAGCCTGTTTCATAATCCATTAACATAATGATTTGCTTTTATTCAAATTCTTTCTTCGTTTGGAAATTTGAGAATGCTGCCCTTAAATGAGATACTCAAAATGTATTGACTGTTTTTGTCTTTATTGACTACATTTTAGTTAATTAATCAATTAATATAAAATGTCAGCTGGCCAACTCAATACAGTCTGGTAAGTGAGTGGGATTCATTAAGTAAGAAAGTCTGTCAGTTGGCAGGGATGGTAGCACACAAACTAGAAGATACTAAAAGTGCACTGACTGAATCCTACAAGCCCATTAGAGTAAAAAGGTTTTCCGGACTGAGGGGTTAACTCCCATTTCCTCTGGTATAAGCTTGTAAAGGGCAGTGTTTAAGATATATTAACAACGCTAGAGCACTGCATAATAAAAAGAAAAAAAAAAAACGCCAAAGTGAAAAGGGTAAAAATAACATGTCTCAATAGTTACTTACTTCTGTGTAACCACTCGTAGAGGCTGACTTGTAATTATAGAAGAAAAATGTAAGCAATCAAAACTAAAACAGAGCTTACTCATTTCCCCAGTAAGATTAGGTTTAATTCAAACAAAACAACAAACCAAAAGATTTAAAGAGAGAAGACCATAAAGAGGTTGGTTATGAAGCCATTTCCCCTGCTCTGCTGGTTCACATTTTCATCTGTAGGGACCTGTCACATCATGTCCTAATGTAATGACATCTTTGATAATAACATGGACAAGTGCAAGTAGAAACAGCAGCAGCCACAGCAGCAAACTGCCTGATTTACACAGCACTTTGCCACAGTGGAATTAACTCTGCGTGAGAATTTGTACTTCATCCAGGCCAAAAGCCACCACCAAAAGCAGCCTCATTTGAACCTCTGTAGTGTACTTAATATGCTCTGGATTTCACTGACCATGTCAGAACAGAGGCTGAACACTACCCAATGTCAAAATGTGTTTTCCAGCCTATGTCAGAGTCCTTTAGTGCAACACTTGTAATTTCTGAACAATTCCTATAAAACTTAGAGGTTGTTGACCTGAACCAAACTCCCTATGGCTAGCAATGTCATTCTCGCTCTCGTTTCACTTTCCAGGTTGATAAAAATCAATACTTTCTCTCATAGAATTCTGACTTTGTAAGCAGTGTTCAGGTTCACATGAAGTGTGTGGAGCAGACACAGGGACAGGAGTCGTTATTTTATCTTCCAGAGCTATTTCCTGCATTCATCCAAGTAAAGGGGAATGCCAGAAACGTCATAAGAAACAATCATTTTGAAATTAATTAGTTTGGATTTTTTGATGCAGTTAGTATAATTTTTGAAAATAGTTCACTTTGCCACAAACATCTAGCTTCAATCAAACTTATGTCAAAATAAAATCTTAGAGCCTAATGTGCATTAACTCCCATTCTGTTTGATTTCAGTTATCACTGATTTGTTCTTAAAGTTTATAGCTAATGTGTGCTTGAAATTAAAAACAAAAAAAGCTGAGAAGAACATAGAGCTATGACCTCCTGTTTGGTTTTTACCTTGAAAAATGAGGAGAAATGGGTTTGCAAGGGATTCTTTCCATTTCTTTCCTTTTGAAAGAAGCTCTTCATGGTGTGTAGCTTTCTTAAAATTAATATAACTAGACATTCTGAAAATGGTTCCATTTCCTATTGTCTGGGCTGGCAAAAGATAATTCAATCTTTTCTATGTGATACGTCCACTTTGATGCCATGCCTCTAAGCCAAGAGATGCAAACTTTTTCTGTAAAGAGCCAGAGAGTAAATAGGCTTTTTCAGCTCCTGTGTTCTCTGTTTCAGCTACTCAACTTCTGCCATGGTAGTGTAAAACCAGCCATGGGTAACATGTAAATGAGTGAGTGTATTTTAATAAAACTTTATTGACAGAATCAGGTACTGAGCCAGACTTGGCCCTTAGGCCAAGGTTGCCAACCCTTGCTTGAAGTTAATGATTCTTAAACTTTGGTTTATATTGGGATTATCTGTGAGCTTGGCTCAGACCTATATCGGGACTCACCACATATCTAGTGAATAGAATGGATACATTCTGGTATGATATACATAATATAAATAAAAGCAGAATGTATGTATTTAATAAGCAGTTTAGGTGATTTTGATGTATCTCAAAGTATAAATCATTGTTCTAGGGCATATAATTCCTGAGAATTTTATTCCATGCTTCCTGGATGAGGAACTTAATTGTCTTTATTTTCCCTGAGTCTTAGAAAAGATTCTTATGAATTTAGACCAGTCTGTTGCTTTGATACTTTTCAGAATCCTGGGGTTTTGAGTAATCAAAGTGGTGATACACAGTAGTGTGTCAGGATACCTACTGAACTGTCTTAGTGAATGTATTCATATTAGTGATAGCTGAGAAACAACCTTGCTAAGTCTATAATCCTGCTGCCCAGACATTGTACAGCAGCTGGGCTTTGGAGATCAGGGTATCTGAAATGAAAAAAAATTTAAATGTTTAAAATTTATTAAGCACTTATTTTGTTCCTAGAGCCATTTGAATCTTTAAATCTATTAGTCTATTTCATTTTTGTATCTATCTTTTTGTTTTTTATTGACATATAGTCAGTCAGTTTATAATGTTGTGTCAATTTCTAGTGTACAGTATAATACTTCAGTCATATAGGAACATACATATATTTGTTTTCATATTCTTTTTCGTCATAAGTTATTACAAGATATTGATATAATTCCCTGTGCTATACAGTAAAAACTTATTGTTTATCTATTTTATGTATATTAGTTAGTATCTGAAAATCTCAAACTCCCAATTTATCCTTTCCCACCCTCTTCCCCCTGCCACTGGTAACCGTAAGTTTGTTTTCTATGTCTGTGAGTCTGTTTCTGCTTTGTAAATAAGTTTGTCTTTTTTTTTTTTTTAATTCCACATATAAGTGATATCACATGGTACTTTTCTTTCTCTTTCTGGCTTACTTCACTTAGAATTACAGTCTCCATGTTCATCCATGTTGCTGCAGAGGACATTATTTTATTCTTTTTTATGTCTGAGTAGTATTTCATTGTATAAATATACCACATCTTCTTTATCCAATTATCTGTTGATGGACATTTAGGTTGTTTCCATATCTTGGCTACTGTAAACAGTGCTGCTATGAACATTGGGGTACATTCGTCTTTTTGAATTAAGGTTCCCTCTGGATCTATGCCCAGGAGTGGTATTGCTGGATCTTATGGTAAGTCTGTTTTTAGTCTTTTGAGGAATCTCCATACGGTTTTCCATAATGGCTGCACCAAACTACATTCCCACCAACAATGTGGGAGGGTTCCCTTTTCTCCACACCCTCTCCAGCATTTATCATTTGTGGACTTTTGAATTATGGCCATTCTGACTGGTATGAGATATGATACCTCATTGTAGTTTTGATTTGCATTTTTCTGATAATTAGTGATATTGAGAATTTTTTCATGTGCCTATTGGCCATTTGTTTGTCTTCATTGGAGAATTGCTTGTTTATGTCTTCCACTCATTTTTGGATTGCGTTGTTCATTTTTTTCTTATTAAGTTGTATGTGCTGTTTATATATTCTGGAGACTAAGCCCTTGTCAGTCTCATCATTTGCAAATATTTTCTCCCATTCCATAGGTTGTGTTTTTGTCTTTCTTATGGTTTCCTTTGCTGTGCAAAAGCTTATAAGTTTAATTAGGTCCCATTTGTTTATTTTTGCCTTTATTTCTATTGCTTGGGTAGATTGTTCTAGGAGAACATTGCTGAGATTTTTGTCAGAGAATGTTTTGCCTATGTTTTCTTATAAGAGGTTTATAGTGTCTCATCTTATGTTTAAGTCTTTCAATCATTTTGAGTTTAGTTTTGTGTATGGTGTGAGGGAGTATTCTAACTTCATTGGTTTATATGTAGCTGTCCAGTTTTCCCAGCACCATTTGCTGAAGAGCCTGTCTTTACTCCATTGTATGTTCTTGCCTCCTTTGTCAAAGATTAGTTGACCAAAGTTTGTGGGTTTATTTCGGGCTCTCCATTCTGTTCCATTGATCCATGTCTGTTTTTGTACCAATACCATGCTGTTTTGATTACTATAGCTCTCTAGTATTGTCTGAAGTCCGAGAGGGTTGTTTCTCCAGCTTCAGTAATGCTTTGGCAATTCTGGGTCTTTTGTGATTCCATACATATTTTAGGAATATTTGTTCTAATTCTGTGAAAAATGTCCTGGGTAATTTGATAGGTATCACATTAAATCTGTAGATTGCTTTGGGTAGTATGGCCATTTTAATAATATTAATTTTCCAATCCCAGAACATGGGATATCTTTCCATTTCTTTAGTCATCTTTAATTACCTTAGTCAGTGTTTTGTAGTTCTCTGCATGTAAGTCTATCATTTCCTTGGTCAGATTTATTCCTAAGTATTTTATTTTTTTGGATGCAATTTTAAAATAGTTTCTTTTCTTTCCTTTTCTGATATTTCATTGTTAGTGTAAAGAAACGCCACTGATTTCTGTATGTGAATCTTGTATCCTGCTACCTTGCCAACTTCTTTTATTAGCTCTAGTAGTTTTTGTGTGGAACCTTTAGGGTTTTCTGTATGTAGTATCATGTCATCCACATATAATGACAATTTTACGTCTTGTCTTCCAATTTGGATCTTTTTTATTTCTTTTTCTTGTCTAATGGCTATAGCTAGGTCTTCCAATACTATATTGAATAGAAGTGGTGAGAGTGGGCATCCTTGTCTTGTTGTAGATTCTAGAGGAAAGGCTTTAAGCTTTTCATCATTGAGTATTATGCTGGCTGTAGGTTTGTCTTAAATAGAGAGCTCATACCAATCCTTCTCAGCCTTACAGAGGCTTTATAGTATGCGTTAATGTTTAATAGGGCTATATCTCTATCAGTACAGTGATTTTTGGCTCCTTGATTGTTTTCCAAATGAGTTTATAATATTGAAATAGTCTCCAAAGTAGTTTCCTGCCTTTCATGTTTTTTGTTTCTATTGTATAGTCTCCACATGGCTTCTGTTGTACCATTTAAAACATACATCAGATCTCATCTGTTCTCTGCTCAAAGCCTTCCATTGTCTTCCCAAATCAATTAGCAGAAGGACAAAGTTCCTAAATGACTTCAAGTCTCCTACATGACCCAACCTTGTTAATCTTATCACTCATTCTGTGTCAGCCACAGTGGCATCCTTATGGTGCCTTGAATACACCAAGCACTCTCTCAACTCAGAGCTTTTACAATTGCTCTACACTCTGCCCAGTATACCCTTTCCCTTGAAGTCTGCATTTCGCTCTATACTCAAAAGTCTCCTTCTGAAAAAAGATCTTTCCTAAATGTCTTTTGTTAAAAAAATTCACTTTCATTCTCACTGGCTTTTTAAAAATAACATTTATCATCATCTGAAATATTATATATGTGTATTTTTCATTTTTTATTTTTCAACATATCCCAATTAGGCATTTTAACTTTACTTCACTGTTGTAGCTCCAGTACCTGATAAGGTACTTGGCACAAAATAAGTGCTCAGTAATTATTAGCTGAATGAATAAGTAAGTAATATGCATGGTTCCTTTAATTGATTAATAGCTCTTCTTATGGAGGTTGCACAGTGCTAATGTTCCATAAAGCACTGTTAGTAAACTGTAATATATATAGTAAGTATTAGACAATGGTGTTTTTATTTAAACTTGAGGGGAAACTCATTAGTTTCTGTTTTGCTTTGATTGTTGACAGGCTAAATGATGATATTGAATTAAGCCATTTTTTCCTGCCTCTGTTTACACATGTCCCAACTGCATCTAGAATATATTCTTTTATCTTTTTAAAAATCCACCCTTTGTGTGTTGTACAGAATAAGTATCTCTCAAATATTTGTCTCCTTTTCTTTTCTGCTTATCTTCAATATATTCAGCAAGTTTGGCTAACAGAGTTCAGCTTGTAATCCAACTCAGAGATTCATTTGAGACCGAGAAGAATTAATGTGTTGAGATGGTTTAGGTGGCTTAGTCAGGGCTCAGGTGGAGTGTCTTTGATAAGTCATGGTTACCTAGGGCCAGAAAGGATGAGGGACAGCATGAGTGAAACACGTTTTTCATGTTTGAATTACAAGGTAAGTTCCTGGGAGAAATTAATTTATTCATTTAAAAAAAATCTTTTCACTAACATAGAACATCATTAATATATTTCATGTAATAGATACCCCATACATATTTGTTATTTGCATGATTAGTCTGTAAATGCTAAAGAAACACTTATTTGCATCCTGAGATGAATCTCATCCCTCTGTTTCCTAGGCAACTTTTTACTTTATAAAAGATCATTAATTCCTAATATATTGTTAGGCAAACCTTTCTGTGGCACCCAAATGTCACCTGTTCATATATCATAAAATAAGAGTTCTATTAGTTATTGTATGGGAGAAAAGCGTCTCTTTTACCTGTATACCTTTCTTGTGCAAAATAAACATAATTTATTTTATTCTTGGGGTTAAAGGTGTTGTAATGCTCCTCAAAATAAGTTATTAAACACTGCTAATATTTAGTAGCTCAGTGTGAATTCTTCTTGAACACAATAGGAATCCACTTATCATTTTCCTAACTGGTAAAATCATGCTGCTGACATAAATAAGAAGAGATATAATTTACAGTGCCTAATTTATAAAAGAAAGTTTCCCAGTGAATTGCCTCATTCTCAAAACAAAAACATACTATACCAAAGAATACAGGTATACATTGGTATTTCATTGTATTTCCAAGAGTCATCTCTTGGCCTCTAGGGCAGAGATTTGAAGCAGTAGGTGAAAAGCATTCAATTTCAAAGCACTTGCCAAACTTCAACATGAAATCAAACTTTTTATGTGTGTATATTTGATTGTTTCTTCTCTGAGTTCTCAGCCTAATTGTTGTTTTTGATCTTTTTAAACAAATTCCATTTAACCAAGCATAGTCATATTAACAGACCTTGCTTCTATAATCTCTATGGGTTTACTTGTTCTTACCACAAAAAGAAAATAAATCATGCACAACAGTCAATGAATGCCTGAACAATGGCTAGTAATTATATTTTTACTATTTTTTTCTTTTTCTTACATCCATCAATCCATCAAATCTGTCAGCTAAGCTGTTAGGAATGTGATCTAAAAGCTGTCATCTCTAGACAAGAAACTTCTTGAGTGTGGTGGTCTTTGGCTGGCAACAGGGTGTGGTTCAAGTCAGTGGAACTGTGAGAAGCATAAGGAATTTGATGTTAGCCATATTTGATAAAGCTAGATTCAAATCCCAGCTTTGTTAGTTATTAAATGATTTAACTTCATCAGTCTCAGTTTTTCCATCCATAAAATGGAAAGAAAGGTAATTAGCTTAAAAACTTGTTATTTTCTAAAAGAATGCTTAGTATATAAGACATAAATCTATAGACAGAGATAAGCCAAATACATCCAAATTTGAGTAATTAATTTGCCTTGTTTAATTTAATGCTACAATTTTTGTATCACGTTATCAGTACACCTTCTATGTTCTCTTATAATACTTTGATATACAGAAATAAGCTTAGATAAGTCTACACATAAAGCATGCCAGGAATGCTTAACTCAACTGTCACAACATCTTTGTTGCTTTCTAATTAGTTCTTCACACATACCACCAAAATAGTCTTTCACATATACAAATCAAACTATGTTACTACTTGTTCAAAATTATTCAGTAGTTCCCATTCATTCATGCTAAAGAATAAATCAGATACTCATTGAAAATCTAACCACAGTCAAATTTCCACTCTTCTCTCTCATTGCAACATAATATTCCAGAAACAATGCCTCCTGATAAACTCATCTACCTCAAATGCAACTCTCCCTGAACGTCTCTTCTGAAATACCAGGCAAATGTAAGTTCTTTTCCACTCCCACTCTGTTAAAGCTATTATGGTTTTGTACTGAAGCATGTGTATGAGTGAATGAATTGTGAATCTAAGACTCAGTGATGGGATGGTCACAGATGCAACTTTTTTTTTTTTTACTGTTGTATAGTTGATGTACAATATTATATAAGTTACATGTGTACAATATAATGATTCACAGTTTTTAAAGGTTGTATTCCATTAGTTATCATAAAATATTGATTGTATTCCATATTTTGTACCATATATACTTATAGCTTATTTTATACGTAATAGTTTGTATCTCTTAGTCCCTTACCCAGTATTGCCCCTCCTCCCTTCCCTCTCCCCTCTTGTAAACACTAGTTTGTTCTCTACATCTGAGTCTGCTTCTTTTTTGTTATATTCACTAGTTCGTTGTACTTTTTAGATTCTGCATATAAGTGATATCACACAGTATTTGTCTTTCTCTGTCTTGACTTATTTCACTTAGCATAATACCCTAAGTCCATCCATGTTGCTGCAAATGGCAAAATTTCTTTCTTTTTATGGCTGAGTAGTATCCCATTGTGTATGTGTGTGTATATATATTTATTAGAAAAATTCTGGAGTTAAAGTTGTCTCTCAGATTATCTAATGTTTCATAATGTTTCATGTATTTGAAATGTAAAAAGGTACTTAGCTAATTTTAATATAAGTCCTATTGAACTGAATGAAATGAAAAAAAAAAGGAAACTTATGGATGCATACTCTGTATAGAATCAAAGAATTTTATATATACACAAATAGTTGATTAGAGTAGATAAAAGTCTGGCACATGGACCCAACCACATTTTGCTGTAGAGTAGAAATTAAAGGCCCATCATCTCTAAGACTGTATCCCTGATGTGTTAATAGAATAAGGTTCAGTATAACATGGACTTGAGACTCTAATAATCTGGAAATGTGGCTTCAACGGAATTTTCCTTCATTTAGTATAGTAAATTTTGGATTTCCAATTGGATCAAGTAGCAAATCTTTTTCAATTTTTGTTTCCTCTCCTGGTATCAAGGTTTGTGTGTGTGTGTGTGGTTACTAGGTATATTTCAGGAGATCCTCTCTATCCTGTTCATATTTGTATGTTTTCTTCTAAATGTGTCCCACTTTTTTATAAGTGTCTCAGATAAATACTGTCAGGGTTAGGGGGTCTTCCATGATGATTATAGTCTTACTGGGTTTGAAGTGCCCTATGCTAAAATCAGATTTAAATTAACCTCTTGACATGTTGCTAAATCATGATACTCAGTTGAACCCAGACCCTTTGTTGGTTCATTTTACAATTATCCATTAGGGTATGATGTCTTCTAATTCTTTAACAAGAACAGGGATTAAAACATTCTGTGCCATCAGTATTTTTTCCTGTGATTTTAAAAATTGGGATCTTTTTGGGTGACAGAGGCATAAGCAACAGTAGTAAAAATATGTAATACGTCCTAGGATCCCAGTTAAGTAATTTGTTTTTGGAAATGTGGACTTCTTCTTCCACATGAGTGACTATTTGATGGGCTCATATATTGCACAGGGGATCAATCTATCACCCAAGAGTTCCGTAGAATGGAAATTAATGCCTGATTGAAACAAATAATCAATAGTCACAGGATAAGGGTCATTCTCTTGAGTATACATTGATCATGGCTTGTGCTGGAATAAAAACACATAATTCAACACAAGACACAAGATATCCAAGACACAAGGTAAAGGCCAAGACTCATAACTCAGCTCTACTTTAGAAAGGGCCCCAATTCCATACTTCTGCTTCTAAACACCAGTTGTTAAAACTTGCAACTTAGGCTCATAAATCTAAAACAGAGACTTGGTAAGAGTGGTAAAAATGCAAGAGTGGGCACAAAGCCCAGTTTTGCACCAGCAGGCAGCAGTGCAGCTGGAAGTCCAGGCTAGCCAGTAGGCAGCCACTCCCAGGGCGTGCCCAGGCAGGCGGCAGAGCCAGTTCACAAGTCAAAGGAAGTCCTACACACATTAGTGGTCATCTCCTTGATCATTCTGCTCACAGCACCATTCCCAAAAATTGGTTCAGATGTCAAGACAGATGTCACACAAGCACCAAGAGGATATGAAAAGGTTTATTTTGCACAGAATAGGACAGTACAGGTACACAAGCTTGTCTGGAATGGCTTGAGCTATGTGAGATGTAATGGCTTTGGTTGGTATTGTGGTTAAGGAATGGGGCTGGAGGGAACATTTTCCCATATGGAGTAAAGTTTGCATGTTTTGATCTTACCTTTGGGTGCCATGGGAAGGAACCCAGATTTTCTTATGTAAGGACAAGAAGGGATAATGGAGAGGTGGTCCTGAAAGCTGTCAGAGGTCAAACATCAAGAATGGAGTCAGACTTTAGTACATGAGTTGATCATTTAATGAAACCTTGATTTGCAATGTTTTCTCAAGTTGTCCACCAATGATTTTCTTCTTTTTTTTTTCCACTTCGCCAAACTCAAAAGGCTTCTGATATAAGACAATGATATACTTCTCTTGGTTTCTGTCCATACTACATGTAAGAATTAAATCAGTTTCCCAAATTTTACTTATAATTACCTGTTCATTGTTTTTCTTTACTGCTCAATTATAAGCTCCCAGAGGACAGGAATAGCATTTGAGTTTTGCACCACTGGCATATGATGGGCATCCAAAAAGATCCATTAAATGAGATATGGGTATAGCATCTTTTAGCTACTCAATTCATGGAAAAGTTGCTAAGCACATTCAATTCAAAGAGAGAAGAATACTCTCTTAAAAATCAATAAAGCACAGTGTAATATCAAAATAAACAAAATGCACAGGTTTGCTCCTTATAGGCTATGTTGTCTTTGACAAAGCATTTAATATCTCTAAGCCTCATTTTCCTAATCCATGTAATGGAGAAGTCTTTTCCCTGAAAAACTGTGAGTATCTTTTTCCATGATTTTGTCTCTAGAGGGAATCTAAACGATAAATTACTACTTAAATATTAACAGAATTTTGTCATTCCTTCACCTGAATAGTCATCTTCTATTGATAAGTAAGAAATACTTGAGGGCATTAAGCTCAAAGGGTAGATGTACAATACATTTTAAGAGGGGACTAGAATGTCACCCCACTAAAATTGAGTTCCATCCACCTAAATGAGAGTTCCTCTGTGCCCTCTTAAACGGTGCTTCAGAATCATTGCTTATGCACATTAACAAACGTTACAGAATAATTAAGGAGAGTAGAAATCATTATAATGTCAGCCCTTCCTATTATTGAATTGTAACCACTCGATTCGGAACTGCCTAAAGCAGTTGCTGAATGCAATAGATCCAACTATATCTCCTTCAGAGCCCACGGAACCATCTTGCTGTAGCCTGCAGGTTTCACACAAGGCCCTTCCCTCAATTAGGATTTAATCACCTTGGAGAACAGCTGAGAATTTCAATCATTATTTTTTTTTCCAAGTTCCCATCAATCTTGTCTATTGAAGTAATTTGATTTTTTTTCTTCCTGTACAAGCATACTAAATCTTCTTAGTGGAGAAAAATGATGGGGGGAAATAAAGTGGAAAAAAACTAATTTTTACAGGATATTTAAATGAAACTTCTAAAGAATTGTTGTTTTAAACCACTCCATTATACCTGTACCTTAATACCTTGGGGACAGGAAGGATTCCCTTTGAGGGCCTTAGTTCTTACTACTTTCTAAAGCAATTTGGGCCACATTTGCTGCTCAGGTCTGGAGGCAACACATACTGTGGTTAAGAGCTAGGCATTTAGAGACACATGGCTCTGGTTTCAAATTCCAGCTTCATCACTTATGAACCATATAACCTATGTTCATTTATCATCCTTGAGACTCAGTTTCCTTAAACCTAAGAAGAAAAAGTAATAGTAGCTACTTTGGATGAAGACTGAAAATTAAATGCAGGCCATGATCTTAAGGAACTAGAACAAGTCCTAGCACATAATCATATTTTAAAAGGGTAGCTATCATTTTTTATCCCTTATTCTCTACTACCTTTGAAACACCTATCTTAAATCCTTTATTAGGTTAATTAAATAAGATGGATTTTTCTGAAAACTAACATTGTCTTGGGGGTATCTAGAATTAGTCATCATTCATCTTTTAAAGTAATAGAGTTCAGTGATATCCACAAAGGGAGGCCAAAGTGGGGAGAAACATTGTGTTTATCTTTGCTTTTATTCTATCTTTGAATATTTGGAGATTAAATTTTAGCTGATTATTAAATACATTTATTGGCATATAATGATTTGTCATTCACTATCGATGAGTCAAAACATTCCTTCTATTTAAAAATTGTTTTAAATTCTTTGAGATTTCTGTAGGAAAATAATGTGAGGCAAAGTTTTTAAAATAAACTATCAACACTGTATCTTTTAACCTTAAATTAAGGCTACAAGTACTCGTAGACAATCGTTTTTAGTTCTTTCATTACACTTTGTTCTTACTCTGGCTAGACATCGGTTGACATTGCCTTGAAATTGTGTTTCTGTTTCCTTCCCTGCCTCTGCATCCTGAGATTCTCAAGGACGGAGACCACATGATTCATTTTTGCATCTGCTAAGACCTCAAACGGAAGCCATAGTAGATGTTAATAGCCTTTTATTGAATGAGGAAACAAATGCATGGGTGACTGGGCACTCCCTGCTATCAGGTCAAATTAGAACTTTATTTATCCTTTTGCATTCAGAGGGATCCTCCCGATTTTAAAAGCCATCAGAGAAGAGCATTTTATAAAACTTTCTTATATTGTGTTTAATTACCATTTCTGTCAAGGAATTTTTTCTTCTCTAGCTGTAATTGCTTGTACTTTTGGGACATTTTCTTGAACTTTAGTCTTCGTGTAGGACCACAGAACCCATCCCTAGTAATATAATAGCTCACATGTATTGAAGAGTATTGTCTTTACCCCTTTTACTCTCCAACCAAATGAATAGTCATATCACCCATTTTTTTACATCTTTTTCTTAGCTCCTCAAGCTAATTATAGTAATAGCTCTTATAATAATAAGTAATATATGATAATTAATATGTGCTAGTACCCTCAAGCACTTTGCATGTATCAAATAAATTAATCTACAACACTCATATGAGACATATTATTGCTTTCCATGTTTGGCATCTGGGAAAACTGAGGCAGAGACCATTTAATGATTTGCAGAGGTCAAATAGCTAATAGGTAGCATGCCAGGATGTAAACTCGGAATGTGTGCTCTTGTTCATTAAGCCTCCTAACTGCTTTCCCCAGAGTGAAAACCTCTCTCCAGCTTATCACATCTCTGGGGTTCAATTGTGTGGTACGGGTGCTGTCTATGATAATGCTGAGTCACACATGGAGGGATAGGGTAAAAAAGATACGATCTTCTACTATTGGCCAAGGAAGATTAATTGCCGTGAAGTTTACACTCCTTTGATACAACCAGTAAACTGGACAAAATATATGAAATGACTGTTTTTCAACATCAGACAACAGGCAGTGCAGATCTATGATCTCTAAGAAAGGGGTGAACAAAATGAAGTTAACCTACAATTACTTCGCCTTGATGTCTAAAGGTAGTCTCCAGGTTGCTATGGAGGGAGGTAGGGAGTGAGAGAGAGCCTAGCAGTCGCCCTGAATTGAGAATAGAAACCAGAGCGACAAGAAGGCAGCGTGGCTGGAATGTGTAGGGCATAGCATAGGAGAGAAGGCAGAAAGAGATCTGGAGATTTGCAGAGCGGTGATGCTCTAGCCTCTGGCCGTGTGCTTATTTGGACATTCATGAGATGAAACTATACAAAGCTGGTGGAAAAAACACTAAAAAATAGTAGCTGAATAATTTCCAGCACTTATTCTGGTATAAGAATAGTTTGTGTTCCCATTAGAATAGAGGGAAGTGACTCAAAGCACCATGAATCTTGGTAGTAGGACGCCTTACTTTTAGAAAACAGAATTTTGTGTGTGCTTGTGCTCACTATGTCACCTGCATTTATATAGGAACAATCAAATTGAGTTTTCTAAATTTTTTTTTCTTTGGTGTCTCCTGTTGGGAAAAGAAGGGAGCTAGCTCACCTGGTTTTGGATGGTTGTTGATACATTTAACACTATAGCTAAGAATCTAATCTCATAGAATCCTTATATATGAGGAAATGACCTAACAGATTTCCTTTCAGTTCTTTAGAGCACCCTGGGCAAGAAGTATAGTCATTGTTGTTAGATAATTGATTATTGCCTTCTGCTCTTTGGAAAATTTAAATCGGAAATTAAGAAGAGACTCCAATGTTGAGTACAATAATAGAAGAGAATGGGAAAATGGAAAGAAAATAGTGGGTGCCTTTTGCTATTAGAAAATAGGTGTATTAATAAATATGCTCTGCTTATATCACAGGTTGCACAAATATGCACACATTTTTATTGTTTCAGCTACAAAAGTCTGATATTCTAGGCTTTCTTCATAAGGAAGTGGATAGCTGTAAGGAAAATTTGATATCACTTACAATTAGAGTGAGAAGCAACCTGAAGATAATTGTTAAAGGCAAATATCTTTTGATTTAGATTTCCAAATTTCTAAATCAGCCAACTGATTTAGTGCAAATATGGAAAGTGTTCAATTTCTGATCAGTATCTCAGAAGGAATGATGATCAGTAGTAGGCTGTGACTTATCAAAAAAATATTTAATCTCTTGGTTTGATAATTATCATTAGTTAAGTCAGGTTAATAATGAACCCTTTACCTACTGTGTTAATTTTCTATTACTGCATAACAAATCATCATAAGCTTAGCAGCTTAAAAAAGCACACATTTATTATTCCACAGTTTCTGTGGGTCAGGAATCTAGTCACAGAGTAGCTGAGACCTCTGCTCAAGGTCTTACAAAGCTGCAATCAAGATGTGACCAGCCTGCATTCCTATCTGGGGATGAGGGAGAATCCACTTCCAAGCTCACTAAGGCTACTGGCAGAATTCATTTTCCTGTGGCTATACTGGCTTTTGCCAGCTGTCTGCTGGAGGCTACACTCCGCTCCTGGAAGTCGCTCTCAGTTCATAGAGGCCACCCACAATTCCTTGCCACATGGCTTTTCCAACATGGCCCCTTCATCAAGCCAACTAGAGTCTCTTGAGAGTCTGTTAACAAAATAGCCTTTATATAGTAATGCAGTCACAGAAGTAGCATCTCATTATCTTTGCCATGTTCTGTTGGCTAGTGACTGGCCCCACCCATGCTCAGGGAGAAGGGCTTATACAGGGTGTGTATACTAGGAAGCAAAGATCATGGGCAGCTGCCCTGGAGTTTATCTGCTGCACCAGCTAATGTAATAGTGTTTTCACAGCCAGACAAGAGCCATGTGGCATGGATGTCCGTCCTTTCAAATTTCACCTGTCATCTAATTTTCTTTACTCTTGTTAATAAATATAAATGCTAAAGCCATTCTGATGGATAGCATCGAAGTCAGAAGATCCAGAAGGACTAAGATGAGCCCTGCAACTGGGATGTTTTATGTTTGGGTTGCACTTTACACTTTTTAGAGCATTTATTTATTTTTCACTTTCACTGTTTTTTTTTTTTCACTTATAAGTATCCTGAGAGATATCCAGGGCAAGTAGAATTGCACATGTATTAGGCAAGGAAAATAAACAGTTTTATAAAAGATCTGTAGATAGAATATAGTCCTGTCCATCCTTTGTTGAGTGTTCCTTCCAGTGAATTTCAGTAACTGAAGATATTAAAGAGGATCTCTTCCCTTCTGCTTATTATCCAGCAATTACGAAGCTGGCTCATTGCCTACAGGAAGATAGTTGAGAATTCCATATGAATATAGCATCAAATTTTATTTAAAAATAGATTTTGAAAATAGTAATAAAAAAGTAAGATGGGATTTCTCCAAATGAGGCTTATTTCTCACTTTTCAACATGAGGAATGCAGCATTTAGGTGATTAAACTATCCTCTGCAATTGTGATAAGACACAATATAGTCTGTTTTATAGTTTCTATATTTTCTCATTATAAAAATAAACCTTCTAATATTGTTAAATAAAATTCTATCAAAGCAGATAAAAGCCCTGTTCTTTCCTATGCCATAATTTCCACTTCAGTGGATGGGTATAACTTTTGTGTTGTTTTTTTTTTTTTTTTTCTATAATTTCCTCCAGGCACCGAAGGGGGACCAATAATTTGCATCCCATTTCGCTTTACCAAAGGATTACAATGTGCATACTGCCTAGTTTGAAACATTTAAAATATGGTACATATTATTACTGCAAAAAAATATTTTTCCTTATTAACTCCAATGGGCTAAATCTAATTTCTCAGCCATACTGGGCATTCATATACATTTGGTATATTAATTTTAAGATATCAAAAATGTGAAAAATGAAATAGAACAAATGTGCTTTGAGAACTTGAAAAAGGGAAGCATAAAAGATAGAACAATTCTCTTTGATTCTAAAGCTTATTCACAGTTCACTATGGCTCAACTTTTAGAAGCACCATCAAGCCTTGCTGCCTCCCTGAAGTTTATTTCATTGAATGGTTCATGTATTGCCTTGCTTGTAAGTAGGGAAAATATTGCAGGTAGAATACCAAGGAAATTTATTGTATCATACAGATTGGAAGCATTTTGGTAAAATATTATAAGACAGTGTATAGGAAGTGCATGACTTATTCTACAAATAGTAAAATGACACTCAAAATGTCAACTTGTGTGACAGTTGTTTGAATCTAGAATGAAGTGTGCTCTCCACTTCAGTTTCACTTGGTTGCTCTGTATTAGAAAGTGCTGGAGGAATCTCGTAGTCAAAGACAGTCATTAAGACTGTCAAAAGGAATTGTCCTTAGAGGAAGCCCAAACTATTATGTAGGTTGATAGAGTTGTATTGAAATCACAGTTATCAAGGACAAAGCAAAGAAAGAGTTAACTGCAAAAGGTACTATGTGAAGAGTATGGATAGGAAGATGTTTTCCTGGCTACTTTTATCTAAATTCAGACTCCATAATTGATGTACACTTTTGGAAAAATGATGATGGGACATTTTCTAATAATGACGTAATTCTAATCCATCATGGCTGGTCATCCATCAAAGCTTTGTTTGTGATCTTTGATTGATGGAATGAGAAGAAAGAAATCATTTTCTATTTTAGCCAGTGAGCGAAGGGACAGATTCACTTTAAAGTTTGCACTCTGCTTTCAAGGTAAAAATAAATATCTCTTAATCAAATGGACACTATCAAATAAGTAGCTAATTTGTAACAGATCCTGTCTTGTGATAGCAATTAATACTGCCATGAAAACAGTCAGACATAAACACAACTGTTAGATGACAAGGGTTAGCCCTTTGTGTTGAATCCCTCTTAACTGATGGGCGTGAGGCACTGATGAGAGCTTCAGTAGTGTCCCAGGGTGCCTGTATGTGGGCACTGGGGGCAAATGACATATCCATAGCCATGGGAGCCAGAGTGGCTCCTTCAAAAAGTCTTCTGAACAAAGTTATTGTCAAGAGCTGAGACGGGGAGCTAAGAGGGTTAGAAGAAACAAGCAAATCAAGGGGAAGTTTGTCTGGTCTGGGCTAATTCTGTTTATTAGGATACACAGTAGGTAACGACAATGTCCACATGCAGGAAACTTCCATTGAAGGTGAACAGGATGGAATGGGTAGTGTACACATGTTTGTGGAGCCTGTATTGTGACTTGGAGGAGAGCAGCAAATATACATGTTCCAGAGAAAGACTTAACTCCATGAGAAATATATCCACTTAAGGAGAAGATGAAACAATTATTTATGATATATAGTCATTTTTGTAGAACAATTTTAGAGTTAATAGACACTGTAACTGGAATTGATATATAAACACTGATTCATAGACTCATACAGACATTTTTATGCTTCATTTTTTTTAGAACTGTATGATTTTATTGGACACAAAATGAGAACTCCATTTTAAAATAAAAAATAATATTTTAACAGGGTATTAAGTTAGAACATTTGTTTGAGTCAACAAAAATCAAATAAAGATGATATTCCAAAAGGAAGAGCCAAAACAAAATGCAAAATTTCTCAGGAAATATTTGAAGATCAGTTACATGACCCCTTGCCAAAATTGATATTATAAAGTGTCAGATTATTGGTGATTGAGAAAGAATTTCCTTGGCAAATTTCTACCATTTGCCTCACCTTTTCTCCAGGTGTAGAGGGAGAACATGACGTGAGCCCTCCACATTGGAGGAGTAGGAATAGAGGGTACCATGGATTGGGGTCTGCACCCATCTGAGGTACATGAATGATCAGGGATGAAGTGACTCTGAGCCTACATTCCTTGAGCATATGAGGGTTTTTGAAACCATGACTGTGTCACTTGAGCTTGATGAAGACAATGGTGAGATGAAATTTGAGTAAAATTATTTCAGGTTGCCTAGAGGAGCAAACCAACTTGGCACAGGAAGGTTGGACATGAATTGCTGGACTCTGATGGGCTGGGGAAGAAAGAAATGATAAAGTGCATGCATGATCTACATCAAGAATACTGCAGCTGAGAGGTCTGTAGCAATTGGGGCAGGACCAGCAAATGTGCCTCACAAGAAAAGACCAGGTCCAGAGGTTATAGAACCAGCTATGCCAGTAATACGTACAGATGTTCCCCTCTCTAGTTAGCATCTCTTCCTCCTTATGCTTCAGCTTCAGAGGATTCAGAAACCATGGTTAGCAATGTAGTGGAAGAGCACAGGGAGAAAAAAAAAAAAGCTGAATATGCCTTCTTCCTTGGCTCTTTTTTTTTTTTTTTTCTATCTTCCATAGGCCCTGGCAGAGCACAGAGTAGCTATACGTTTGAATAAAGTAAAATCCTGGATTGTTATATTGGTGTGCATATGCTAAGAAGTGAATAAAATCTATGCATGTGTTGCTTTAAAGAAACTTTGTATTATCTAAATTTTCAGCACTAAGCAACTTTTACCCAGAATAGGAAAAGCAAGCTTTCCTGAACAAAGGTAAAAGACCAGAGAAGAAGGGAAAAAAAATGTTGCTTTGGGAATCGATTCCATTAATCTTTTTTGTTCAGTATTCTGGTTGTGTTATATATTGGATCCATTCAGGGGTTTTGTTTTTTTTGGTTTTTTTTTTAACAATCTATATACATTACTACAGACATAGGCTAGACATGCATCAAAAATCCTTGGACAAAAAATGGAGCCAATACTTCACAGAAAATTTAAATGAAGATCAGAATTTTAATTATTATAGGCATTCTAACTTTCTGAGTCCCACTGTATTTGACAGTTTGAAATAACCATGGCTTTTATTATCTAAGTCACCACAGAAGTCTTGTCAGTGCCTGAGTTTTTATCCAAGAGCAGAAGAGCTTACCACACTAAATGAATTTCAAAAAGAAAGTGAGAGATAAAATAGTCTTCGTGATTATCCACCATGTGTCATAATGATAGGACCTCCATTAAAAAAGAAGAAAAATAGCAACAGCAAACAAACTCACCTCTCCAGAAGCTGAGTTTATATTCATTATATTATTTAGGCTCTGAAGGTTTATGGTCTCATTTCTATAAGAATTTGAATAAATCCCTTGATGCTAAATTATGGTTGTTTAACAGAAGGAAAGTCATGCTGGTCAAAATGTGATTGCAATTAAAAAATACCTGCCTTTTCATTTTTGGGATTTTCTTTCTCTGTACCTTCAGGTAACAACACTATACTCATTACAATGCTATTTAAACCTTTTCAGGGACATCACAGACTCCTATTAGAATCTGAAGAAAGCTTTTGACACTTCCTTCTCCTGCTTGTAAACATGCATATATGCACTTAGGGCTGATCTGCTGCTTTTGTTGGCCATTCCACTCCCTCTTTCCTAAGGTAAATCTCCCCCCTTTTCAACGGTGGAACCGTTTAATTGTGGTATATTTGAAACTGATGATGTAGTTTTAGTCCAAATTCAAAGTCCTGAGAACTAGGGGAGCCAATTACGTAAGTCCCAGTGGGAGTTTGAAGGCCCAAGAATCAGAAGCCTGAATGTCTAAGAGAAGAGGATAGATGTCCCTATTCAAGCAGAGAGATCTATTCGTCTTTCTCTGCCTCTTTTTGTTCAGTGTGGGGTGGGTGGATAGCCCACTGTGGTTGGTGAGGGCTAATGTCTTTACTCAGACAATTCAAGTACCAATTCAAGTGCTAATCTCTTCCAGAAACACTCTCACAGATATACCCAGAAATAATGTTTTTAATCAGCCATCTGGGCATCCCTTAGCCCACTAAAGTTGACACATAAAATTAATCATCATGTCTGTGGAACTTTTTCCTGAGCTGTGGGGAAAGTGCCCTGTTTCCCTCAGATTTTCAGGTGGTGGGATGTGCCTTGAGCAAGTAGAAGTCATCACTTCTACCACATTTCAAGGGTCTGTGTTGAAGTAAGGCAGAGTCCTAATACTCTTTGAACTTTAGGAACAAGAATTTCTTGAAGCCAACTCACTTTTTGGTCAAGGAGTTTTTGAGCTAAGAAATTCCCTTTTTCATTTAAACTAGTTTGCACTTTTTTCCTAATATATCTACTAAATTGCTAAAGTTTACTTATAACTTCATGGATTCCTGGATCCAAGAAAATCATTAACTTTCCAAACCATGTTAAGAAAGCTTCTCTTTATGTGACTTCTTGAAATAGAGTCCTGAGAATGAATGAGAAAAAAAGAAAATGTAACTAAAGGAGAAGGAAAGATGAGTATCTCACAATTCTTGAGTATTTCCCAATTCCCTAGAGTACCTGGCTTATCTTGGTTACCTCTAAGAAAGAAGTCACAAATGTCATCCGTATTTTTATAAACTTGATACTGCTTCAT
Source organism: Camelus bactrianus (assembly GCF_048773025.1). NCBI lineage: Eukaryota > Metazoa > Chordata > Mammalia > Artiodactyla > Camelidae > Camelus > Camelus bactrianus. Next base: position 74,874,340 of record NC_133540.1, read on the forward strand.
TGTGTTTCTTAGAATTCTGTGCCATTTTTATCCTCACAAATGCATGAAGTATTTTCTATAAAGAGTAAAGTTGCTGGTCATAATGGTAAAGAGAGGGTGGTTTTGTGTGTGTGGTGTGTGTATCTCTGTGTGCATGTTCTGTTTGTGTGTTTAGATTTATGAAGTGAAAAAAAAAAGTGGAAGAACTCGTGTTTGAAGGAGAGGACTCTGCCAAAGAATCAAAAAAGGGAATATTTCATGTTCAAAGAAATACCCCTCATTGAAAAACAACTGGTAAACTATGACATAATAAAGGTAAGTTGCACATTCCCACTATGATAGTTACCTCAGGTGAAAATTTTTAAGTCTTTTCTTTGTGATTTAGGGTTGACTTTGTTTTTCATGCTTGACTCGTTGAGTTATGGTAAGCTTTCCAGTGAACATTCTTCCTCCTTGAATATTATGCTCCATGCACTCTCTTACATCTAAATCAGAACGCCACCATCTCTTTGCAAGGCTTCTGCAATGGCCTCCTAAATTGGTCTCCCTACTTCCCCTCTTGCCTTCTAGTCTATTCTCTAATGGTTAGCCCCAGTGATCCTGTTAAAATTTCAGCAAGACTCTGCCGTTCCTTTACCATATCCAAGGCCTTCCGTGGACTTTATACTACTTGGTCCCTTTCCACTTCTCCAGCTTCATCTTTTGATATTCTCCCTTTTGCTTTTGCTCTCTTCTAGCTAAGAATACTGGCCTCTCTGCTGTTCCTTGCATTGAACACTTTTTCCCTAGATCAACGTGACTCACAGTCTTCCTGCCTTCAAGTCTCTGCTAAAATGTCATTTTGTCAGAGATTCAACCCAAATCACTTTATATAAAACTACCTCTTCTTTCCCATCATTACCACTCCTTATTCTCTTTATTCTGACACATTATTTATTTGTTTGGTTATTATCTATCTACCCTCACTTGAGTATAAACTCCTGAGGGACAAGAATTTCATATTGTTCACAGTTGTATTCCCAATTCTTGGAAGAGTGTGGCACCATAAAGAAAATCTGTTGAATAAATGATTGTTCTCAACACATCAGTAGCATCCACAGATTTCATAGCATGAGTACCTAGATAATCACCATAGATAAAAATCATAATATCTAACTTTTACTAATTAACCTGAGATAGAGTTCAAGAGATTTGTAAGAGGTTATACTTGAAAAACATAGAACCAAGTCCAGAGACTCTGTCTTCATAATTACTTCTTTTTCTGTTTTTCTTGCATCTTGTCAGGGAGAATCAGCTGGACATACTTCCAAAACATAAAACAGTACATCTTCTGACACCTGACAAAAGGGCAGAGTAACAAGCTGCTTTATTTATAAGAAGTTATATTCAGAGAAAAAAAAATCCTTGTGGTAGAGACTAACTGTTGAGTGTGATGTAACAAAGCTTGGAGGATATGCCACAAGCACAGTTAGGATTCAGTTTTCAAACCCCTTCTAGAATGTTATGAGGCATCATGCATTGTTAAAAAGCTGTCAGCTCCTTCCCCAGAGGAGATGCCATCTCTGTGATGGGTAAAGCAATTTTCTCTGCTGATCTGTGAAGGTTCTTTAGCCCTTGAGTTCTCTGGGAATATGAATGCAAGATATTATGACTGTGAAATGTTAAAAACAATAACTAGTCATTCATGCCATTCAAATGTAATTTGTTTGCAGGGAAGACTTGACTTCTGTGAAGTGGTGTATTCAGGTTTCAAATTACATACATATAGTAAGAAATAAAAGTTATCTTAGGATGTATGTAATTATAGATTACCTCCCCCAAACTTTTGTTATCTTTCATTCAATGTATTCAGTATGAACAATGATAGCCTCTACTTGAATGCAAAGAAGCTGTTGAAGTACATTTCACTTCCCAGTCCTCTTCCAGCTATGCTGTCTGCCACCCACCCCTCACCATTCTTTCACATGAATCGATTTACAGAGGACTATGGAGGAGTTCAGAAAGTCAGGTTTCCTACAATTATTTTTCTGCCCATAATTCACCATTTTTCTCCTATTTTTGTCTTCTTTTATTTTTAAGATCTGTAAGATGGAAACAAAAAACATTTTTCAGTTAAGGAAGTGATTTTGAGTAAAGAAAATTCAGCAAGATGGAAGAGGGCAATCAATATAAAGCTAAAGAAAAGAGCTAGAAAAGTAGGGGGGGAAGATGGATAATGGGAAGGAGAAGTAAAATGAAAGAGAAAAATGGGAGAGTAAACAATGGAGATGAGAAGAACTGACGTTTGCAATTGACCTTGCCAAGGAGCACTTGCCTAGGACTTCTTTCCTACTAGCTTCTGTATTTTTCTCTAACCACCCAGGGATTCCTCTGCCTCCAAGAAGCCTGATGCCCCGGGGGTTTTATCAAGATAGTTTTTTTAGAAGGTGGAACATCATTAGAAGGATAAAAAATGAGGAAATAGGATAGAATATTTCCTCATTATTTGGAAAGTTGTGTCAGGTAATGCCTAAGGTTGTTTTCTACTTTAAGGAATGAAATTTTGGTTGTCACTTTTAACCTGATTTATTTTTATCTTAAAATTATTTTATTCTGTTTCTGTTTTGTGTGTACGTGGTTTTTTTTTTTTTTTTTTCAAACTCAAGTAGTTGGGGCATGTGGTCCACTGCCTTTTTCTGCTTCAGAATAACTCCTATGAGGGACCCACTAACCTAAACTTCTGGCCTTCTCTGGTTATTTTGACCTTGGATTTAGACTCAATGCAGTCGTATTCCAGTGCAGTGAATTTCAGTGGAATTGGTGAGCTGAAGTTTGGCCCATTCTACTCTCTACTTTATTAGGGCCAAATTATAGAGAAGGAATGTAATACTGAACAAGAAAGACATGACTTCTGTCATCACAGAGTTTAAAATCTCATGCAGGAGACAGACATATAAGAAATTGCTAAAGTAAGATGCATTTGTAAAAGAGAAATGCTAAATATAAAGTGTATGTAGAAGACTGGAGGTTTCTGAAGAAGTAGCATTTAAGTGAGACCTGAAAGTTAATAAAAGTAGCAAGTGAAGGACAGAGTGGGAGGAAAATTCTAGTCAAAGGCAGGCAAAACTCTTTGATAGGAAAGATCATAAGATACTTAGGAACTGAGGAAACGTTGCTGGGGCAACGAGTATGTAAGGGAACATGGCATCTAATTGAAGTGGGAGATGTAGGTGGGAGCCAGAATACTGAGGTCTTGGAGGATATGAAAAAGATTTTGGGTATTACCCTAATGGCAATGGAAATTCACTGAAATTATTAAGTAGACGAGTGGCATGACTGATTTAAATACTTTAAAAGTTTCTCTGGTTTCTCAGTAGAGAGTATATTAGAGAAGCTCAAGAATACATATGGAAAACAAAGAGTGATTTGCAGGAAAGTTGATGGCTTGGGCTGGCAGGTTCAAGTTGGGTTGAACAGAAGTTGATACCTTCAAGAAATGTTATAGAGTAACTTAAATACTAAGAAATTCAAATGGTTTTGTAGGAAATAGTGTATCAATGATAGACCTGAATTATCTGGATTCCAAATTTAGATTAATTTTCTGATAGTCATCATAATATTTATGGGAAAAGAGATAGAATGCTTAAAATTGGAATGCCTCAAAAAATGAGGGGAGTATGGTGACTATATACTTGGGGGTTCTAGGTAGTTAACACTATGTCTAAAGAAAGTTTCCACACAGACTTCTTAATCTGTCCATTCTAGTAGCTTTAAACATAACTTTTACCAGTTGCTCACTACTAGTCCAAAAAATGTGAACTGTTTACTTCATTTATACCATTTTGATTGCTCTCCTGATTCTTCCAATCCAAATATCAACATTTTCAGTGCTGGTCCTTCCTTTAACATCTAAATAAATTTGAAATTACTAAATAATTGGCTTTTTTTAAACTGAGGAATAAGATGTATACTATTTAGGTGTCTAACAGTTATTTTTGTAAATATATATAGGATATCATCATGGACCTTACTCTGATGAATACATGTAACAATTCAGTAGGCCAGTTACGTAGTTTTGTATGAAAGGTTGACATTTTCTTCTGTCAAAATGGTGGTGTTTCAAATTCATTTAAATAGAAGCTGTTCAGTGGGAACTAAAGTCACATATTCAATAATTTAAAGAAAACATGGACATTGCTGAAATGAAATTGCACCAATTAAAAGCTGACACTTTTAGTGAATTATTTAATCTCATTAATGTCTGGTAGTTAAATCAGATGCCATATTCAAGAAATCTGAGGGGTTTTTTTGTAAAGTTTTAAACAACAAAAAATGATTGGCAGTTTATTTATGACTAATAAAGTATTTTCTTCATAATTTAGTTTCCAATATCCTAAAGTAATTGCATCATTCAGATTAAGCACTTTAGAATTAGCTCTATTTAAAATCCCATTGTGTTAAATGCCTCACTATTAAATAGCCCCACCATTAGCTCAATTACAGTGGGGAAGTTTTTATCTCATTTTCTTACCTGGTATACTCAAGTGCCCTTAATATTTTAAAAATTTTACTTCAACCCCAAAGCTGCAGTATCAATATAGGATATCTGTCAAGTGACAGAGAACTTAGTGGAAGCAAATCAGGAGAAGAAACACATGCATTGTTCACACACTATGTTTCATTCACTTCACATACTCACACAGACTTATTTACTCACTCAATAATTCCTTTGACAAGTATTGAGTAAGCACATCGTGTAGATTTCAGCACCGATGATTAAAACGCAGAAGTTGCCTGCAAAGAGCCCATTGTCTTGTCGGAAAGAAAGTCACATAAGTGGTGACTTTACATCTGTGGCATAAAAGATATCTATGCAGGGAGCTGTGTGAGATAGGGGAGCAGCATCTTCCTCAGCGTGAAGAAGTCAGAAGAAGACTTTTCAGAGGAGGGAACTTGATTCTTGGGGCATGAATATGAGACAGCTAGTTGGATCAGGGAGCAGAAACGTTTCTGATGAAAAAGATACTTTTCAAGCATTTGTAAAGGCACCGTGAAACACTGAGAGATGACAGTCAGTTCTTAATGGCCCACACACAGGGTGCTGTCGTGATGGAGAAAAAGAATGGCAAGTAGGACCTCCTGTGCTACGCAGTGGGATTGAACTTCAACACCACGTTCAGTGAGAAGCTCTGCCGGTTTTCCCGGCTGCGTCAGGAATCCTGATAGAAGACAAGTGAAAGCAATGGAAATGGGAAACACTTGAATCCACCAACAAAAATAATCTTCTGGTTAGAGAAGAAGTACCTCGTGATCACTGTTTGACAGTTAGAGATAGGCGTATATGAGCAGCGTGATGTTGAAATGAGGACAGACGAAGGGGCTTGTAGTGTAGAATACATTCTCATGGTAGAAATTCCTGATTGATTTTTAGATTAGAAAATACCGCTACTTCAGAGCAACTTTTAATTTTCATCTTGTTTGTAGTGGGATTGTGTAAATGATGTTTCTTTTTGGATTGGCTGAGAGTAGGACTAAGTCTGAAGCCCTACCATAACAAGAGGGGTCATTTTGTTTTACTTATTGAGTCAAATTGCCGCCTTCACCATGTTCCCAGTCTTTATGTATTTGTATTTATTACTTCATGATAGTATGTTTTCTTTTGGGTGTCATTTTATGTGATGTATAATAAAATAATAATAATAGCCAGCAACTAGTAAGTATTTATAACTTGCCAGCCGTTGTTATAAGTGCTCTTTTATTTCAAAACCAAAGCTGTGAAGTATTACCATTATCCCCATTTTACAGATGAGACATAAACTGAGGCAGAGAAATGTTACTTGCTTTGCCCAAGCATGTTTGCACAGCTATAGCAAAAGTGTGATTCACGGCCAATACACTTAGTCAATATTCTATCCACATATTTTTGTTTTCCTTCATCTTCAGAATTAAAGTGGGATATAATTGAAAGGTACTAAAATTGCCATAAGGACTCAAACTCAAAGATTAGTTGATCTACATGTTTTATTCTACTTTTCTTAGAAATACCTTCTGATTGAGAGATTTAAAAATATCTTTTCTATGTTTTATTTTTTTCTGGCTCTTTAATTCATTTGAAACATATATGGTTAAAATGTTACATATATTAACAGTTTTCCCAACTGTGTAACCTTATCTTTTTGATTGATTTGTGTTGCCAAATTTGTCAGGTAACAACCATATGTGTTTTTTTGGAAAGCTATGGTCTTCAGTTGATTTGCCTGATAATTCTTGTATTCTTTTAGTTTTTGTTAATTTGTATTAGTTATTATCTCATTCATATTTCATATGTTACTGCATTGATTAGAAATTATAGAAAATGATACATAATCATGATAGTATTCCTTTAGTGTTTTATTGTTAGTTATAATAATGGTTCTTATAACATCAATTACAATGTTAACATGATGCAAGATGAAAGCATTCCATTTATGTAATGTAATAGAGTTAGCAAATTGCATACCTCGGGACTCGGACCCATGCCTGCCTGGCTACAAAGTCCCTATTTATAAATATTATTCTATATGCAACCCAGGAGTTCTCAGTAGTCCTGGAGCTTTGAATCTGTTTCATTTGTTTTTATGATCATCTAAGTGGAATGCAGGATAATGAGTTCAAGGCACAACATAACAATTATTTTAATATTTTTGCCACTCACATATTTTTAAGGTTTTGAGAGGACGTTGGGCATATTTCTGCTATATCACCTATATGTTTTAACTATCATAAACTGTATGATCACTGTTTCATTACAGATTCTATTAAGTTTGTTAAACACTTGGCTAAGTATTAAAAAAAAACTCAGATTAAATCTGCTATTCCTTCCTACTCATTTCTTTCAATAACAGTAGATTAGAGGATTCTGTACCTAGAAGTATGTTATATGTTTTGGTTTCTATTAAGTCCATGCCATAGCTTCTTAAACTGATGATACCAACAAATTAACATCAAGTTAACATTTTTATTTAAAAATATACAGATATAAAATTATTAGAATATGTATACAAGTAATTCTCTGTGTACCAATCATGGGACCATTAGCACCTTGGACTCCTAAAAGTAGAAATTGAAATTACACCAAGAAAATAGAAAGACTTTAACATACCTAGACTGTACAGTGTTATTGTTTGTTATTCTGTAAGTGTGACTATAAAAAAGAATCAAGAAATTATGAAATCAAACTATACTTAGGAATTTTTTTTACCCAATCATGAAGTATTTTTAAACTGTGTATTGCACAGCTTCTGGTTTTCATAGTAGGAAATTTGCACTGTGCACACCTCTTTGTCAACTTCTTGTAGCCCTGCTGTGATCTGATTTATCTTTCACTAGCTAAAGGTATTCACTTTTTGCAATTTTTGTTTCAGTGTTCAGGATTGGTTTATTTTATCTATAGAAAACAGACTGCCTACTATTTATTGAACAAATATTCTGTTTCTGGCAGGAGCTAGTTGAGCTATTTTCATTGTATCATTTAATCTTCATAACAACTTTGGAGTCTGATATTGTTATTTCAACTAAATGACTTAGAAAATGTATGGTGAGAGAGTGAAGTGCCTGCTTATGTAAGTAGGTGCCAGAACCAAGATTTGCACCAGATTTAGACTTATTTCAAAGTATTTACACTTAACCTCTTCTAGACTATGCAGCTTTCCAGTATCCTACTACTGTCAAGGATAAAGTACTTAGATTGAGTCAATACTCTGTTCACTTTCACCTTTGCATTTAGTCACAAAGGAGAACAAGAGAGGGTATCCATCAGGAATCTATACATCTTAGGCAACTGATTATCCTAAGGGGAAAGATTGTTAAAATCCAAAAGTTTGGTTCCAGGGCAATTGGTAAACATGGAAAAGCTTCATTACTTAAGATGGTTCTACTGCCTGGCCTCTATGAATATAAGGTGGATTAAAGGTAAAAGAGCTACTTCTCCATAAACTTTAGGAGATATTGAGAGCAGATTTCTCAAGTAGTTCTGCTACTGATAGTAATGGCTGAAGTCACTTTGGCTCCATTACATTATTATATCGGGTATTGTTTACAAATAATACCAAAGCCTTGGCTGGGGTGGCGCTATTAGTCATCAGGCTTACAGCAGCGGTAGTGCCCTCATTTGCTCATTCGGTACCATTGTCACTGGACACTGGTATCCTCAGGAGGGACAGTGCAGCATGTGCTGTTTGCAATTTCTTCGGTAGTTTTTGGAATTGCTGCCTTCTTTGGCTGTGTTTGCCAGTAGGTTTACTTTTATCTTTCTTGAATTTCTTCCTATTCATTTCCTTTACTTTTTCTTCTTTGTTGTTTTAATGCCTAACTTTAACTGCATAGGAAACATAAAGAAAAATGCCACTCCTGCTTTTAATAACTTAGTGCCAACAATATGCCCAAAGCCAGGATTCTAAGCTTATTAGTTAAACCCAACCCTTCCTAAGATGAAGCACAATATTCCTGTTGGGCAAAGGTCTACTCTAATATTCTGTAAACATTAGGCTGAATTTCAAGTAATGCAGAGGAATCTCTTTTGATGCTACTTCCTCCAAATTGTCCTTTTGATTGAAGCTTATTTATTAACTCCATCATCAAGAAAGTTTGGGAAATACACTATATGCATAATACCATGCAAAATTATTCATCTCACAGTACCACTGTTTTTGTTTGTGTATTCTAATATTTCCTCCCCTCACTGTCATCTCCTTTCTGGACTATCACTATAAATTAAGTAATCACATTATGTCCAATCTCTCTCTGCAACAATTCATTCTAGATATTTATACATGTTTAATTTCCCCCCAAATCACTGTTTTCTTCTGGCCATATTCCTGTACTCAAAAATCATAATGTTTTGTTTACAATGTCGTATTATTTATTCTGAAGATCAAGATCAGGCTTCTGAAACTGGAAATGAAGTCACTTCACAATAGGACTGATGACTAACTTTTTTATTGAAGTATAGTTGATTCACATGTTTTAGTTTCTGGTATATAGCAAAGTGATTCATATAAATATATTCTTTTTCACATTCTTTTCCATTATATTTTATTACAAGATATTGAATATAGTTGTCTGTGCTATACAGTAGGACCTTGTTGTTCATCTATTTTATATATAATAGTTTCTATCTACTAATCCCAAACTCCCAATTTATCCCTTCCTACCTTCTTTCCCCTTTGGGGAAACAAACATATATTTGTTTTCTATGTCTATGAGTCTGTTTCTGTGTTGCAAATAAGTTCATTTGTATCACTTTTTTTATATTCCACATATAAGTGATATGGTATGATATTTGTCTTTGTGTATCTTAACTTCATTTAGTATGATAATCACTAGGTCCATCCAAGTTGCTGCAAATGACATTATTTTATTCTTTTTTATGACTGAGTAATATCCCATTGCATATATATCACATCTTCTTTATCCATTCATCTGTTGATAGACATTTAGGTTGCTTCCATGTCTTGGCTACTGTAAATAGTGCTGCTATGAACATTGGAGTGCATGGAAGTTATCTTTTCAAATGAGAGTTTTCTCTGAATATACATCCAGGAGTAGGATTGCTGGACATACGGTAACTCTGTTTTTAGTTTTCTAAGGAACCTCTATAATGTTCTCCATAGTGACTGCACCAGTTTACATTCCCACCAATGTAGGAGGGCTTCCTTTTCTCCACATCTTCTCTAGCATTTATTGTTTGTGGACTTTTTAATCATGGCCATTCTGACTGGTGTGAGGTGATACCTCATTGTAGTTTTGATTTGCATTTCTCTAAAAATTAGCGATATTGAGCTTTTTTTCTTATTGGCCATTTGTGTGTCTTCATTAGAGAAATGTCCATTTAGGTCTTCTGCCCACTTTTGGATTGGGTTTTGTTGTTGTTGTTGTTGTTGTTACTGAGTTGTATGAGCTGTTTGTATATTCTGGAAATTAAGCCCTTGTAGGTCATATCATTTGCAAATATTTTCTTCCATTCTGTAGGTTGTCTTTTTGTTTCATTTATTGTTTCCTTTGCTGTGCCAAAGCTTGTAAGTTTAGTTCGGTCCTGTTTATTTATGTTTGCTTTTATTTCTGTTGCCTTTGGAAATTGACCTAAGAAATATTGCTACGATTTCTGTCAGAGACTGTTTTGCCTAAATTCTCTTCTAGGAAGTTTATGGTGTCATATCTTATATTTGTCTTTAAGCCATTTGGGGTTTATTTTTATGTACAGTGTGAGGGAGTGTTCTACCTTCATTAATTTACATGCAGCTGTCCAGTTTTCCCAACACCACTTGCTGAAGAGGCTGTCTTTACTCCATTGTATATTCTTGCCTCCTTTGTGAAAGATTAATTGCCTGTAGGTGTGTGGGGTTATTTCTGGGCTCTCTATTCTGTTCCATTGATTCATATGTCTGTTTTTGTGCCAATAAGATGGCTAACTTTTAAAACCTATTCTTTTCTACGTGTTTTTATTAACTTTCAAGCAAATGTGTTCTTGGAGCAGACTTTGTAAATTGCCATCTTCATGTCTCTGATATTACTATTTTCTCATTATCTAACCATCTTTAACCCATAATTCAGGATTTAGTCCAGGCCTCATCTCCTCTAGAAAGGCTTTTTCTAGACCAGAGTGGTCTTCCTCTTTCACTCTTATAATTGTTTTCACATCTTACAATAGTTTTTCTCTTATTCCTCAAGGACCCTGCATGGGCCTAGAGGAGAAACGTCTTATGTATACTTCTCTGGATTTCCTACAGCACTTAATATAGTACTTGTGTATAGTAGATTTCCATTTTTTATTTATTGGATGATTGGTTGATTGCACAAAAGCAACATAAGTACTATTGTTGACCTTTGAAAGTTTACAATATAATTATAGTATTGCATTATTTTTGGCTGGAGGAGTCTCAAGGGATTTGAAAGTATTCTTAAATTATGACTCATAAGAAGAAGTCAAGGATACAGCTCAGAATCTTTCCCCTATAAAATGAGGGCTGTTGTTCTACAATGTCCACTGGAGTTCCTCCTACTCTATTCTGTAGGAATGCAGAGAAGGAATATATTAACTTAGAGAAGATGGAACTTTTTTAAGTTTTGAGGAATTTAAAAGGTCATCAAGCAAAAGGAAGAGATTCTAGGTGGTAGGTGGTGAGATTCTCACAACAAATAGCTGGAAGAAGACAGCAAGTAGTCTACATTTAGGTGTTACAAGGAAATTAGCCTGGCGTGGTTGCAGGCTTCTTGAATTGGCATGTGTGACATAACCCTGGAGAAGAAATATAAGATCCATATAATGCTTTCATCAAAAACATGCAAAGGGAAGCTACTTAAGAGGTAAAACTTAAGATATGAAAGAGAGAGGCTACTTATAGGTCACAGTGCTGTGCCCACTTAGAAAAACAATGTTTCAGACATTACTTCATGGCTTTTTGCTTTGCAAGCCTAGTATGTATGGCTTATATAAGCATCTGAATGTATTTGAAACTATCAGCTTTCTTTTCTTTTTCTCTTTTGAAGTTCTCCAACTTTAAAAAAAAATCTCCAAATTTATAAGTTATTTTAGAAAGTACACAATGTGTCAAAGGTTCCCAGAGTTGACTTGGAGAAAACTCTGAACATGTCTTCAAATAAAAAAGAAAGATTTCAAATATTTTATCAATGCTTACTATATTACCTCAGCAACACAGCTGGAGAAAATCACTGCAGAAACAGGGTAAGACCTGGTGGTACAGAGTGTGATCTGAGACTGATTGGCCAATAGCTCACGTAAGCTGAATCTCCTATGCCAGGATGAACTTGTACTGGCAGGAAGAGTATTATTGAAAGGCAGCAGAATCATTATATCCATTTCTATGAAAAATGAAATACTTAGAAGGAGGGCCCAGAAGAAATGACTAAAAACTGAAGTTTGCCTCATGAACTCTTTACTGACTGGGTAGGAAAAAAATATATGGAACAGGTGATGGGCTTTATTGATGCCATATCACAAAAAGTACTCTATCCAATCCACAGAATTAATTAGAGCATACTTACCACTTTATTTCCAAAGACAGAAATAGAAGATTTATATTTTCACGTAAAGTTCTATTTGTTAATAATCAAGTAAATATTTCTATGCTTCTGTAATGCATAGATAATATTAGTGTTTCTTAGATTGCCCTAAGTAAGGGAAAAATTCCCTTTGAATGAAAATCAGAATGTGAATTTAGTTTCTTGGCTTAAACATGTCCCTCCTAGATCTACCTGTTTTCTCTGCACAGTTGTTCATATCATCCAAGTGCAGTTAATCTCTCTGTGTAGTGGACATGGCTATTTTTGCAGTGCCTTAAGAGTTTTGTTGGTTGCCAGATCATTAATGGGCTATGAATTATGCAATAAACTTCTCCTGCACCAATAAAGAAGAAGCCAGCAGTGAAGTCTAGCCTGAGAATAGATGAAATGCAACAATAAAAGCCATAAACACATTTTTTCATTTGAAAGTCCTATTAAGAATTAGAAATAATTCATGTTCAGATGGTTTTGTATGGCAGAGATGCTGTAATGAAAGAGTTTGCAGGACTTTTAAAAAATTGAAGAAGAAAAGGAGAAGATCATTGCACTTGAAACAGAGCTGTGACTGGGAAGCAGGGAGTTCATTTCCTTTGTTTCCTTCTTCCTGTTAAAGTCTCTGGCTGGTAAAAGTTACATTTAGAATCAAATTATGGGCCCATATATAATTTATCAGGTGGTTATTTTTATGGAAAAAAAACTCACTTGCTTTTTTTTTTTAAAGCACTTTTATGTAATACCATTTTAAATTCATGTTAAAGATCTAAAAATATTTTCGTGTTTGAAGCTGATTGTACCGATGATACAGCTCTTTCTAGGTCTGAGAGTAAAAAAAATGAGAAATGAATAACATTTCTTCTTAAGCAAAATACCCATTAGAAATGCTTTAGCCTGAAATTGCAGTTTATTTTGAGTGAGTCTGCCATTATGTGAAATTTGGTCATTTTGCCTTTAGATTTCTACAGGATGGAAAAACACTTGAAATAAGGATGGATAGCACTTAAAAAGCATGTGTATGAGATACACATGGTCAGACACTGTAGTTCTTTCACTTACTAATTGAGCTTGGGACAAATAAGTTACTCTCTTTGTTATGGATTGAACTGGATCCTCCCTCCCCACGTCATATGTTAAAGTTCTACACTCAATACCTCACAACGTGACCTTACTTGGAAATAGGGTTATTGAAGATGTAAATTAAGATGAGGTGATTAGAGTGGCCCTTAATCCAACATGCCCTTATAAAAAGGGGAAATTTGGGCATAGAGGTACTGTTAGGGAAATTAAGTAAAACAAACTCTTCCTCTAACCCAGAAAACCTCTCCATAAAGGTAGTAGAGAAAGGAAATAGTTTTATTATTGAACCAGAGTTAAACCAGAATGTGATGTGTATCCCAGACAATCGCTAAAGGGTTGTAAAGACAGAAAGATATCCTCACTCTTTTATGTAACCAAGCAGATACAACCCATGGCATGCGTTTTCAAGATAAACAATGACTAGTCAAGTAAAAGAACTTGACAGCCCCTTCTGTCACATGCAGTTCACCTGATAATTAGAGTAACCTTCTGTGTTGGCTAATTGGCTTTATCCAGAAGGAAACACACTTCTTGTATTCTCATGACAGGGTAGTTTTGCAACTTGGAATCACATCCCAGCAAAATTAGGCCCTGCCTTCCCACAGACACTGGGAGGTGGAGGGCGCTGTCTCCCTTGAGGATTCTCTTTCACAGCCCTCAGAAGGAACCAACCCTGCTGATGTATCGATCTCAAACTTCTAGCCTCCAGAAGTGTCAGACAACACATTTCTGTTGTTTAAACCAGTCAGTTTTTGGTACTTCGTTTAAGGTAGCCCTAGCAAACTAACACACTATATTTCAGTTTCCTCCTGGAATGGGTGGGGCTTGGGAAGGCTTGAGAACTGTAAAGTGGGTGTGGTAACAATATCTACTGCAGAGAATTGTTAAGAAAAATAAGTTAAACACTTAAAATGCTTAGCCAAGTACCTGGAGCATAATACTCAATACATCTTACCTGTTGTTACCATTCTTCTTTCCTGAGCAGATTACATAGCATTATTAGTTGTGATCAGGTTAGACAAAATTCTCTCATGTTCTTTGCATCTCAGAAATTCAGTTACTCTATTTTTTTGTCTTAAATTTTTAAGCCCCTTTTGTTCATTTCACTGCAAATCGATTAATAAAAGTAATATATTGAGTATCTCCTATTTAACAAATATTCATTGAGTACTTCCTGTGGAATATGCATGTTGAAAAATGATTAGGTGAAGTAATGGAAATATAGAGGAATATAGAGGAAACATAGAAAAGGGAGGAATCTGGGTACAAGAGGGAAAAGTGAAGACAACAGATTAGATAATGTCTACAGTGGTGTTCATGTTGCCAGTGGATCCAACGGCTGTTCCAGGTTCTTGTCCTGTCCCAGAAAGAATTCAGAGACAAGACTTAGAGGTTAAGAAAAGTAAAGTGAGGATTTATGAAAGAATGGACAGTACACTCTCAAGGGGAGAGCGGGCAGGCTCAGGTGAGCAGCTGCCCTCCCTGAGTTTCCTTGGCAAGTTAGTTACCTAGCGTGTAAAAATGAATTGGCAGAATATTCATTGAGGAGGCAAGGGCTTGGGGTCATATTTCCTGATTATCATCCCAACTCCACCTTCCCAAAGGGAGGAGGCATTTTTGTGCATGATGGGTACTTCTGACTTGCAAGGCCAATTTTATTGAAATGAGGGCATAATGAGCAAAAGGTTACATTCAGGCCCTGGAAATTCCTGCCTTTTCTGACCTTTCTTTGTTGGTCTCCAGGCCAAAAGGTGTGGCCCCTTATTAGCCCAAAGATTCCTGCTTTTCTTTCTCTGCCCAGGGGCCCCTGGTGCTTATATGATGTATGTTTTCCTGCATTTGGCTTGTGCCCCTCCTTTCTGCCCAATTTCTGTCATTTGGTCTGTGTCCCCGTCTCTCTGCTCGTATCTAGTTATCTTCCTGCTCTAACATTTGGAGGTCAAATTCATTGCCCAGGAAAGGGCAAAGATAGTCATTCTAGGGAGCAGCAGGACCCCCAAAGCAATGAACAACATAGAATAGTGCTTGTTGCTGCAAGTATTTCTAGAGCCTAAAATTGTTGGGGGAGCAGGGTGGGATGTGGCTACAAGGGAGACATGGCCAGATTATGCCAGAACAAAAGGAGAATGTCGAGTTAGAGATGGAAGCTTTAGAAATGAACTGAGAAGGAAATGCAATAGGGTAATAGAATTTTTAGTCCAAATGCCATCTACTGTGTAATGAGAGCTAACTATACACGGGGCCCTATTCTAAGTACTTTAGTGTGTATTAACAACTGCAGTATATAGAGCAACACTGTCAGGTCAGTATTTCTATCTTCAGTTTACAGGAAAAGAAACTCAGGCACTGTGAGATTAGGCAATATAATTATGATCTAGTAGCAGAGGTAGAATTTTGAAGTATGTGGGTTTGGTCTAAAAGGGAAAAATGTGTTCACATCTGTTATGCTATACCAAAGGGTATCAGATGCCGTATGCAGATTACATGGAGGGAGATAGACCAGAGCAGGAATCCTTATATATAAATCCTATCTATTTTATACGGTCCAGTTAAATGCCACATTTTCTGCAAAATTTTCCCTGATGCCCTCCACCAGAAGTCATCTCCCCTGTTGTAAAATCATTTAGTGCCTTTTTTTTTGTAAACAGTGTATGGTTTATATTACTGCTAAAATTTGTACCAAGGTGATTTATAAGGCTGCTTTAGCTTCTTTACATGCATTAACACTTTAACACCAAGCTGTATGTGAAGTGTTTTGAAAATAACAAGTACGAAATAAGTATCTGGTGGATGAGTGATTAAAAGGGAAGAGAAGGAAGTAAGACAACAGCAGTCTATTTTTGGAAGCTGCTAAGTAGCTGAATGAGTGGTAACTGAGTGCCCTGAGGCAGTTTCTGAATAAGTGGGAAGAGCTAGAAAATAAAGGGCTTTCCACAAATAATTCTCCAAACACTTAGAAACTGGTAGCACTGGGTTTGGGGATTAAGGAAGAGTGGCTTCAATAAGGAGAGAAGATGGGTAGGTCTTTAGGTCTGAAATCGTGATGGGCTGGGTAGGAGTGAGTATCGTGAGACTGCAGGGACAGGAAAGGATACAAGACATAGTTTTGGGGAAAAAAAAAGCAGCAAAGAACTTAGAGACTAACTTCATACAGAAGGGGAGAATGCAAAGTGACATTAGATACAATGTATTGAATTTTATGAACAGAGTGATCAAAGAAGTGTTTTGTTTGATATATTTAAGTTCTTAAGTGAGGATCTGATGCTTAGTTGGTATTTTTAATTCCTCTGCTTTGATAGACATTCTCTAATTCTTACTAAAGACTTTGTTGCTTGACTCATCTAAACAAACATTCTAAGCCATCACAGAGGCTTCCAGCTAAACCGAAGGTGGAAGGTATGATGAGGAAACACTGTCTTTTAGTGAAAATCCAAATGTTTCACTTTGCCGGCAATCATGTGTTGACATTTCCTTAGCATGTGTCCTGTGATCTCCCTCTTTAGCTTCATACCAAGTCAGCATCCCACACAGATGCTGCTTACAATCCTTGTTCTCGTTTTTTCTTGGCTCACTGTCCTATGTTCCCTTACTTGGTCTTCCCTAGTATGTTAGTTCCAGTCATCTGGCTGTTTTATACTTCTTGCCCTGAACTGTTATGAAGGACAACTTCTGTATGTGAGGTGACACTGATGAAATTATTAGCTTTGTGTCAAAAAACAGTTCAAGATTTTTCTGGAGCACAGTGATCCCCCCTGCTTTTTTAATAAGTCAATCTTAATTATATAAACTAGGAGTCTTTGATGAAATCTATTAAGAGATTTTCATGATTAAATGGAAGAATCAGTCAAATCTGCACACTCAGTGGACAAATAAAACACATTCCTTAACTCGGAATTTTTATTTTTTATCTGTTGTTAGCTACAATTAAAAAAAATTTCTCCCCCTGGTGTTCACACAATTCTATATTTTATTCTTGAAGTCTTTTTCCTCCCCACCTCGATTGTTACTTGTTTTACTTGAAAACATAATAAGTATGAAATTGGAAAAAAAAGAAACCGTATATGATATGTGAATAAAATCTTAATTTTAATTTAGAAATATTTCAATATCAAAACAAACTTACACAAAGGAATGTTGTAGAATTCACAATTTTTGAGAATTTGTAATATGCTGGCTGCTTTGTGACTCTTACCTGTTGAAGTCAGCATCTCCATAGGTGGTTCCTCTGTATCTCTATTTATTGACAAGAAATCTGAGAGTTGTAAAGATGATTTGTATGAAAATAAGTGGCATGAGTGTGCTTCGAACCTGTTTTGTCTGACCTTAAAGGTGGTTGTTGTTGTTTTTTTTTAAGCCACCTTGTTTTCTGTCCTCATGAGGAGCAAGGAGCAGTGTCCAAATGGACTTTTGTAAAAGGGAATTAGATGGCAGTTGTATCCAGAAGCATCATAAGTTAACAGAAATTTCCTAAAGTGAGAAGATCTGGCTTAGTTGTCTTCTCCCTTACCAACTGCTAGTGGCACCTTGAATGTTCCACTTTGCTATAAAGGTGGTAGTAATACACACACTCTTGATGTGAGAATTTAATGAGGGAATGCATGTGATCATTATTTATAAATTCTAAAGTATTTAACTCTTTCCTGAGATGAAATTATCATAATAAAATGTTAAAATTTATTTTTAAATCTGATTAATGAGTAATTTTATAATATGTTATATTATATACAATTGACTGAGACTTATGATCTCAAACCAATCTTTTATCCTTTAGGACTACTACATTTTTTTTTTTGAAATATCAGTATAGGAATTTTATTGTATATTGGGGTATGTGTTAAATTTTGCACACATTTTCTCATTTTGAATTTACATGTTTTTCTCCCTGAATTATAAAAAATTAAAAGTTTAATATTTTCAATGTTTTATAATTTATTTGTTCAGCCACAATTTAGGAAAACACATCCACATTGAAGAAAAATATTCTTTTATCTACTACAGATTTTACATTATTTTAATAAAGGGGGAAAATGAATAGATATAGTAAAATAATGTAGTAAATAAAAACCATATATCTATAGAAACACACATACCAGGTAACAGAAAATGGGATGGGATCTGGATAATTTTGTAAATAAATTAATTACCCATTCTTCAGAAATGTGCATTTACTGTAGTTTTTCATTTTAAGTTGTTTATATTGCATTAGTGCTTTAGTAATAATATTTATTACATTATTAATTTAAGAATTGTGTTCCTGAACTATTATATATTTTTTATTTTCTGAATTTAATAATAACGAAAAATCTGAATCAGGGATATTTTGAGAGTACAGGATCCACCAACTGATGGTTGATTTGTAGGTAAAAATTACTTTAATATACACATATTGACGTTATAGCAGTTATATTTAATTATGTTTATGAGATTATATAACTTACACGAATATATTTTGCTTGTTACATTACCTAATCCTACATGAGGGAACATGGTATGTGTGCTAAAAGCTAAAACCTAGCAGATGGTTGTGCATGTGGAACTGCCCAGCTCACTCTCACTCTCTGACACATAGGTGGTCCTCATTAAGTGTTTATTGAACCTAAAGAGAGGAGATGTTTCCAAAAAGTTTTTATGCGAATAGAAAGAGTTTCATCTTTTAAGTTGAGAAATTTAGGCAATGAATATATGTAAGATACATTTTAATGAGTGCAATTAAAGATTAGTGAATAATAGAATTATATCTTAGCTGATGATTGAGCCATTCTTTCAGGAAAAGATGGTGACCAAGAATTAACTAACAATGGATAGTTTGGTCTTCTACTCATGGTTAAACAGGCTACTATTGCACTGTCAGGGATGCCTTTGTCGGAAAATCATTTCCAAAGCAAAAGGGGAGAGGAGTCAATGAAGAGAGTTGTGTATTTCTGTCATATTCCATGTAGTGTTTAAAAATATCAGAGGGCCGTAAGAGTAGTATATTGTTCCAAGTATATTTCTTGGCTTTAACTAATGCTTCATACCAGAGGGAGCCATTCAGGTTTTGGTGATATCATTTTCTAAATAAGCTTGCTGTCATTTTATCATTTATCATTCATACCAGCCCCTAGGCCCTCTGAGCTTGGCTTATGCTTTTGGGTTTTCATTCTAGCACACAAAATAGTACTTGCTAGTGCAGGCTTTCAATAGTTTCTTTTATTCTGGGGCCAAATACATTCTTAGAACTTTACCTTGAATTACTTTTAGACAGAGTCAACATTTTTACTTATAATGCAAAACACCTTTAAGAGAAAGAAGGGAAACAAGGAAACATATTGAGAAATAGAATCAGAAAAACCTCTTTATGTTCTTAATCCTCTATCAGTGTAAAACAAAACAGTGAGTAAGTGTAGGACAAACTGCACTGGCTGAAACCTTACATTTCTGAAACTCTTATTCTTATGTTGATCAGCAGATTAATGTTAACAATGAGTTATGGAGAATTAGAAGATATTACTAGGGAATATTTTATTCATTGTATAACATTTTTAGAGCACACACCCATATTGGGCTAGATTCGGAATAACTTTCTGGAAGGATAGGACTGGGAGAGAGGAAAGAATTACCTCCTGGGTCCTCTTTTGATTAGTTTGAGAGACTGATCAAAATAATAGATTTTATCATATTTTAAACTCACTCCAGAAACAGTAGAATTCTCTGCCTTATAGAAATTTTGACATTCACTTTTCAACTTGAGATTAATAGGTAAATCAGCTTATTCTTTGTGATTACTCATTTATAATGAAATTTAAAATTCTGCATGGACTTAGTTTGCTAACTGTCGATTACCCTACTGCTCTTGATTTGGGAAGTCTTAGGGAAGAGTCAGGTACCTACCAACAGGTCTCATTTCAACCTCATTGCATCTCTTGGGTTTTATCAAAGACTACAGTTGTTACTTTTCTAAAACACCATAGTGCTTTTGTTTTCTAGAGCTCTCTTTTACTATGTCATCTACACATATTTCCTCAAAAATATTGTAATGGAAGTTCTCATATGTGGGTGCCATCAAGAACAAATACTGAATATTCTAAATTTCAATCTCATATCTTTCCACCTTTAAAGCTTCTTTTTCAGCCCATCAGCATTTCTTAGAAGTTCTTAGGTGACTTCATAGTGTGACTTTCAGTTTAATCATTTAAGAAATTTAAGCATTTTAAGAAATTATCACCACTTACTGAGAAGTTGTTACTCAATTTTAATTTAATCATTCATTAATAATACTACTACTAACATGTTACTGTTAAACAACACTACTTATTTTCTCTGTGTGAGATGCCATGCACTGGAGCAGATGTTTTATGTGCAGTGCTCCTATGTGTGTGCTGTGAGATCAGTATTACTATCCTCCCTCCTTCATTTCATTTCACCTATTAGATAATTGAGGCTGAGTGAGGCTCAGAAAATTTCTCACTTTATTAATTTTCTTCAAGAACCAAGTACTATACTCAACCTTAAGGATATATTAAGTGCCTAGGGTATATTACTACACTACAAACAGACATGAAAGCATGCCATTATCCAAAAGTCTGAAACTTTTTAGTCCCACTATTCTGAAAGAGCAGCTAAGATGATTGAACCTTCAACCTTGTCACTTCCAAATGTCTATGTTGGTGTCTACTTTGAAAATTATCAGCTTTCTTTCAGTTTCAAGTAACAGAAACCCAGCTCAACCCAGCTTAAGGCAGAAAGAAAATAAAGCAAATAAACAAAATTGAGTTGCATATGAAGGATACTGGTAATGTTCATTTAATTGAAGGAAGAGCTTCTGAAACCTGGGGAATTGTAGGACCAGAAGGCCACGGATAGGCAAGAAGTAAGGTTTTCCTAACCACAGGAACCAGTATTTAAGAGTCTTTGCTGTGAAATCAGAGTACTTCCTGAATTCAGATGTAGCTCTGAATTCACCAGTTTTTTCCATGCATAATTAAAAGCACTCAATGATAAGTAATAATACAAAAGAAGCAACACAAAATCTATGCATAACAAAGCAGCAATCACAAACTAGAATGTGATGGCCACCATATCTACAAAAATCTTCAGAGAAGGGAAGTGTGGTGACATTAAATAAAAGATTAAAAAATCAGATTAAAAAATCATCCAATATGAACCAATTTATCAGGACTAAGGTGAAATATGTCATATCAATAAATGTGAATTAACTAAACTTGATGATTAAAAGAAAATTATTTTACTTTCAGATCTCAATCAAAATCTCAACTTGATGTCACCTGTAAGAGAAATATTATGAAGTGAACTCAGAGTGGTTAAACATAAAAGATTGAGTGATCAACAAAATAGCAAAATTAAGGAAGAGTAACCATCTTGATATCAGAGAAGTTAATTTCTGATGTAAAACGGATATACATGATTAAGAAAGATAAAAAAGGAAAAACGGATAATCCAAACTGAGTATCTTTTATGTGTGCATATGAACAATATTTTATAACAAAAAATTCACAGGCAAACTCATTAAGAAATTCAAGATAAAGTAGTGCTTAAGAACCTATATATTCTCATGTCAAGCCGTTTTCACTTTACTTGCACTTAAAGTTGATGACCAGGTGCACTGGATCAGCTTTGCTCTTTGGGGAGAATTATCCTCTCCACTGTCTTTCGGGAATACCCCTAATTGTGTCTGCAATCCGTTCACATCTGTTTTTGGCTTGTGAACATGTATTGAGCCAACTCAAGTGTAAAACAAGCTCAGTATTTTTTTTTTCCTTCTCATTTAGCTGGTTTATTGTAAACCCTCTCATATACCTCTAAGTTCAAGTCCAAAGAAGGGTACTTCTCAGACATCTTACTGTGTCTTCTTGTCTAGCTCAGGCTTATTGCCAGATGTACTGTTTCTATTTGATGATGAACTACTACTGAGCAAACCCAACTTTATGATCTGGGAAGTCCAGTGGAATCCAGTTTATAAAGGCAATTGTAGTTGTATGGTCACTTTGTGTCTTGGACGAAGAATGAAGAATTCCATTTCTATTAGGACTCATTAACGTGTCAGGAACAGTTTCTCAAAGGCAGTATAATTCTCTGTTGGAGATGCTACGGTCTTGTTCCAGAATCCCATGGACCTGCATTGTGGTACTCCCTCTGGGGCTTGCCCAGCTCTTTGTGGCATCTTTTCCCACCACTTAACACCACCATCATAGTGTCTGCTGGATAGTATGACGTAAGCAGTAATGCCTCTTGTACCTCAGCCTGAATTTGTTGCAGAATCCTTTCCTTCTGGGACTTAAAGCTTGAGTCTTCCAGGTATCCCAGTATATGGGCTGGTTTATCTGTAGGTATGAAGTATGTTATTTCCCAGAAGCCAGAGTAGTATGCGGTAAGAAATTAATGATGCAGCAATTTGTCTTTTACTTTGTTACTACACATGATGATTGAACCTCTAAAAGCTTCACAGAAGTCACAGGTCTTAAGCATTTGTATGGTTTATTTCCCACCTTCTGAAGTGTGTGTATCTCACCATGGGCTTTAGCATACTAGCCACCGCTTGCTCACTTTATCAATAAGTATAATGTCATTGATATAATGAGTCAGTGTGTCATTTTCTTAAATAGTCAGGTGGTTTTGATCTCTTCAGACTATAGTATAATACAGGACAGGAGACCTAAGAAGCCCTGTAAATGAACTCTTTTTTAATTGCAGTGAGAAACAATGCTTTCACCAAATCAATAATCTTATTAACCTCTTCTAACAGCATTTAGCATGGCAGCTGTGATCGGGGCTGAGGTAGTCTGCAGTCATTCTCCAGGATCCATTCAGTTTCTTCAGGGGCCAGATTTGTGAATTAAATGAAGATATGGTAGGGACTGTTACTCTTTCTTTCTGTAGATCCTTAATCGCTTCACTAGTCTCTGTTACTTCTTTAGCCTGTGATACTGTGTTTGAATTGTATTCTTAGGCAAGGTAGGGGATTCAGTTTCAAAGATTCTCACTTGACCTTTCCTACTATGATAGTTCTTACCTTACAGGCAAAGAACCAATGTGGGTATTACCTCAACTGCCAAACTTATTAATTTCAATTAATTCTTGGAGTCTGGGGAAATGACCACTGGTGTGGGTCTGAGGACACAGTGGGCCACTGAGAGCTGGATTCTATCCAGGACTCTTGTTTATTATTACCTGACCCCATAAGTCCTCATTCTAACAGAAGGACCATGATGTTATTTATGCCATCTCAGCCCATTTTGGAGTCTGTTGTTCACTGTGAGCCAGTCTCACATCCCCATCTAATAGCCTGTTTTCTCTGACCCCACTTATGTTAGTCTGAGTCCTCTGAGAAGTGGACACCAAGATGGGATTAGTCATAAAAGAGATTTACTAGGAGACATGCCTGTGAAAGAGAATGAAAGTGAGTCAAGGGGATCTGGTAGAGACATAAGTCTATCTTCCACATCTGATCCTTACAAAGGAGAAAGGAAGACAAAATGGATTGGGAGGATGAGTCTTAGATTTCAACCCAGTTCTAAAGAAGTTCACAAGGCCCATAGAAAGTCTTTGGCCAAAGTCACTTCAGTATCCCTATTATGCTCACGTATTTTGTGGGGAGCAGCCCATGGGATGATTGGCTCTGGAGCAAATGCTGTGATGGATTTGAGACTTTGGCAGCTGGGGCCATCAGTTACTTACACCCCTGAAGTCAGAAATTTGATAGATGCATATTCATGGCTGGCACACTACCAGCCTGTGTATACATCCACACAGATACGTACTTTCTCCCATACAAACAGCTACAAAACAATTACATTTGTGAAAGTTAAAATATAAACTACTCATTCATGTGTTATTATGATATAATATTGTTATGTATGTATGTATAATATTATAATGTAGCATTAGTATATCCAGCTATAGCAGGCATGCAATCATGTTTCTATGATAAGGAAATCTGTTAGTAATTCACCATGGTAATTCAAAGTAAAAATCATGTGATTGCTAGAAATGCTAAACATACATTGGCTAAAAATATTTTTAGATAAAAAATTTCTTAGTAAAATATGGATATATGGATAACTTTAATGTGTATATATATTTTTTATTTGTTTATTTAGTGTTATATCTTATAATGAAATACCAGAATTCCACAGTCAAGACAGTTTAATTTACTTTTAGTTAATTAATTTGAGATTGTTCTAGTTACTAGTGTTATAATTAGTTGTGAAAAAATAATACATTAAAAGAAAAAATATTTGTTATTGCAGATGACATAATTGTATAACTCAAGAGAGTGAAATAGAATATAATTATGATTAATAAGAACATTCAGTAATGTAGCTGCACCCAATACTTACATATTAAAGTACTTATCTTTCTATATACAAACAAATCCAATGAGAAAATACAATCAAGTAAAACATCTCATTTACAATAGGCAAATAATATATAAAGTACTTAGAAATAAGCTTAACAAAAACTATGCAAGGCTTATATGAAAAACAAGTTATAAAATTTCTTAGGATCATAAAATAGGGCTTTAATAAATAGGAATATAATTGGGTTGGGCAGCTAAGTATATGTGTCACTTTTCTCAAAATAACATACTAATTTAACGAGAGATAGTCCAAATACTGATTTTTTAAAAAATCAGATTATCTTCTAAATTCTTACAGAAAAAAATAGATGTGCCTAAATTACAAAAAAAAATAAAAAAATAAAAATAAATAAATCTGAAACTGGAGAACAATCCAGACAATACACAATAGGCCTTATAGCTAGTCCAAGATCTGATTAGCATAACTCCCAGTGACATGACTGACCCATGTTCCATTTCTACAGTTACAAGCTCAGCCAAACTGTGTTAACTCAAGATGTTGAGAGTGATGGATAAAGAGTTGTTTCCAGCCGAAGTGTATTGTGTACTTTATTCCAGAAATCTTCCCATTTATTTATTCAGCATTCAGCAACTGTTATTGAATCCTTATTGTATGCCCAGACTCAGTTCTTGATGCCAAGGGTAGAGCAATGAACAAAACAGACCATTCCTCCCCTCATGCCACATACATGCTAGTGGGAATCACAGAGTGCACTGTGTAAGTTTAAGGTTAAGAAGTGCCCCAGCGGGTAACAGTGGTCTCCAGCACCTACAGAGGCAGGACTGCTAATACCTCCTGCGTGTAAATCTGTATCTGAAAGGGGATACTTGAGCTTCCTCAAGTTGTGGCCTGGTTCTCTCTGACTCACACTTTGGATCTACAACTGTGTATCTGTTCTGGGTGCCCTAAAGATCCATCCTGCATCCAACACTGGAGAATAGCTCTGCCTTCTCTACTATGAAATCTGCTGATCTGACTTCTTTACCTATCTTTAGTCAAATTTAATAACTTTGGCTAAGGTGAAAGTGGAATAAGTTCACTCTGACTTTAGCTTTTACAATTTTTCATAAGTTTAAAAGGTTAAGTTAAAAAAAACACTGTTTTATTTAAATTAAAGGTGTAGGTGATACATTTATATGTGAATATACACGATCTTTAATCATCTTCAGGAGGAGATACATCTTTGATGAGAAATGATATGCAAAGTTATGATGTATTTAAATGTCAATTTTGTGGACAAAAAGGAAAATGTGTAGTCTACTTAGAAAACTAAGATGTGATATACTATTTATTTTGCTCATCTTTCCATCCAGTCAGTACTGAATCAAAAAAATTTTTTTAATCATTACCTGAATATTCTGTAAATTTCAGTTTTGTATCAAAATATCCAAGGCAGAAGAGAAGAGAAACTGGGAAGTTATGCCACAGTAAAGAAATATTTGATATATCTGTCTCTCCAACCTGAAAACACAGTTGTTAGTAGAGTCAGCATGCCAGAACCAGTGGGTTCCAGCCAAACACAATGGATTTTGATTAGGTAAAATAACAGTGGCTTTCTTCTTAGACAACCATATTGTTACTGCTTCTTAGTAAATAATCTTTTGCTGTATCTGAATGTTTGCCTATCACTTTAATTTTCACAAATTTTATTTCATTGTTAATAATCATGGAGTTCCTAAACAGTCCCCAAGTAGTTAAAGGTATTACTATGAAGAAAGATGCATATTTTAATTTGCAAAACAGGGATTATGACTTTTTTCTTTATTGTTCAGAAGAAAAGTTTAACCCATTTTAGTTATCTTGTTTACACAGAAGGCATTTTGACATAATTTCAGTGGTGACACTTTCATGCTGAAAGACTGTGTATACTGTATATAATTGGTTTGGTTAATAATTTCCTTACCTATGTCAACTCAGACATCAGATTGATCTTTCAAAAATATTGGTCATATCATGTTTTATTGTGCTTACAGCTTCCTACTGTTGTTCACAAAGTTTCAAATATTTAACTTGAGTTAAAAACCTTACTATGTGGTTTCTGGTTACTTCTCCAGTCTTAGTGGTTAACACTTTCTCTCGTACTCTCTCACTACCTAACTTGCTAAATTCCAATCATATTGGTGTTCTTCGTCTTCTCCTGTTTTGTTCTTCGTTTTGTTTTTTAATGTCTTGAGTTGGCCACAGATTCTCTCACCTCAGAACACACACACATTCCCTTCATCTAGAATTCTCACTAAAATGAGTCCTACTCTTGATTTGTGTTAAGCAAACATATTTTCATGTGTCTGGTCACCCAGACTTTAGAACTTTGAGTTGAAGTCTTTGAATTCTCTGCCTTCTTTACAACTTCTCAATCCTGTCACCTCCCAAGTGCTGTCACTTACTCTTCCTCCTTCCTTTGACACTATGCTTCACACCCAGTTGAGGGCCATGTCTTCAGTCTTTTTAGCAGCCTTCTACCTAGAATCCTGCCTTCTGGACTCTCCCATTCCTCTCAATCTGACATACCCAGGCAGATTTTTCCTCCCACTTAACTACTTTTGTTATTTAAAGTATTTGTTCAAAAGTCTTTAAGTTTCCACAAAACCCTTTGAACTAAAACCAATCTTTAAAAAAAATTTTTTTTTAAACTCTGTACTGTACCTCCCATTGTCCTCACTGTTTCCTCATGTCATGCACACTTCTAAGAATACCTGCCTTTATCCATTCCCGACATTCCCAGTTGCAGTCTTTTCCAATTTTTAAAGGAATTCATATATGCAAACAGACAATAAGCTGCTATACTGAAAACTTTGAGTAATGTCCAATCACAATTTGCCATGGGTATTTGTTTCAAAGCATATCTAACATCTTGACAACAATTTTTATTTCATATAACCTTTATTAATTCTGGTTTCCACTGATACAACTTTTCTTCTATGAGCCAACTGCTAATCCTCAAGTCAGAATATACATTTACTTTTCACTGTGGTAGTTTGCCTCCTTGGTGCCAGTTTTCTTCCTCCTGTATCCATGCTTTTTGCCATGTGACTTCACAGTTCTTCAAACTTGGGCTCATGTGATTTGTTTTGGCCAATGTAATGAGGTAGATGTGACAGAGTACCATTTCTGAGCTGAGACCCTAGAAGCCTCCTGTGTGTCTGCTTACTCTCTTGCACATGTGCATTGCTGTGAAAATAACGTGCCGTGGCTGGCAGTCAGTCCATGCACCCTCAGTGGGCAACAGCCATTTGGTCACTGAAGCCCAAGGCAGAACTGCCCAGCTGAGCTCAGCTTAGATTGCCATTGAGTTTTAGAGGGGTTTGTTATGTAGCAATAGCAATCAGATTCATTTATACTAACATATTTTAGTTTATGTCATAAATATTACAATATCAGCTATTAACTATTATTACTGAAAAATCTTGGGGATTAAAATCTAAATTCTGTTATTTTTCAGGAGAACCTGGCAGTAGGATGTTTTAGTTAAATACGACCTTATTCTTTCAAGATGATGTTGATTCTGAGGGAACAACTGCTGTTTTGAAGGAACTTGCTAGAATCTCCCTCCTTTTGCTATGTGTAAGAAGCTGTACTTCTAAGGGTTTATCTAGTTAAGCCTATGCAAAGTAAAGGAACAAGAATTTACAGCTCAAGGCCTCTTGGTTTCTGTCTTAAATGTGCACAAATCTGGAATAAAGGGGGAATGGATCTATTACCGTGATAAAGGTGTTTTGGCCTCTTTTTCTCCTTTTAAGTGCACTTCCCAATAGGCATCTCTCCTCCTTCATCATTTAAATAATTGGCATGCAGTGCAGCCCTTGGCAGAAGGTGGGAGCTTATTTATGTCTCCTCTTTGTCTGTAAAGACAAAAGAGAAGAACAGATGAGATCAGATCAAGGAGTACTTTGTTTTGTAATCTCTCTGGAGAAATCTGGGAGTTCCCTCCCTTCATGCTCATATTTCTTGTTGTAAAGCACTAATGAAGACACTAATTAGCTGTTCAGTGGCATGGGCTTCCCTTGGATGTTTTCAAGACCTACTTCTTTCCATTAGGCATATGCTTCTCTTGTATGTTTCTTGCTGCTCTTCCTAAATTTTTTCTGTGAGATGGAAGAGAAGACCAAATCAACAGCAATTCTTCCTCTTTTTTTTTCAGATTCAATATATATCTAAAAGCTCATATTAAGTGCATGTCAAAGAAGATTTATTGCAATCAGGCAAACACTAAATTGGCAACACATTAGGTAAAAACAAAGTGCCACTGTCTACAATAAAGCTCCAAGATAAGTCCGTACCTTCTCCTGATAGATGTCCTAGCTAGAATATTTATGTTCTCATTAGCATGTTGCAATACTGAGTGCAAAAAGTGATATGGCCAGGTTTCCTTTAATGATTAGAAACCTGTGATTGCCAATAGTTCTGATCCTTGCTCATCCTAAATTAGAACTGGACTGAATACATCATTGATTTTATTGTGTTCACTGATTTTATTTATTCAAAAATATGTACTGAGTGCTTCTTCTTCTATTCAATATATTTTTGTATAAAAACATCATAATAGGTAAAAATGTACCAAATTCATCAAACTAAAAGACAGATCTATTTGATAACATAGTTAATATCAAAAATTGGATTTTGATGGATTCAATCTAGCAACAGGAATTTTGATATGAAAAAAATCTAAAAATTCACACAAGTGCAGTATTTGAGACATCCTAGGATTTTAGCTTACTCCATATTTATTTTGAGTCAACAGTATGATGCACTGATTAACAAACAAACAAACAAAAACAAACAAAATACGAAAGGAAAAATTATTAGGCTCTTAGGATGCAATCATAGAATCATAGAAGAACTTGCTTCTAAAGAGACATTAAAGGACTGGAATTAATCTTACAATAACAATCAGGATAGTGAAGAGTTTGACTACCAGTTTGAAATAAGAAGCTGTTCAACTTGAAAAACTGAATGCTTAGTACCACAGAGTTATTTTTCAATATTGGAATTATTCTACATGGTCACAGAGATTATCTGTCCATCAGTTTATTTACTCATGAATTAATTAATGATTTTATTTACTCAGAAATATTCATTCACATATATAACAAATAGTACACATATTAATTGTGTGATCATACTGCAGTGATGAACAGAAGAGAAGTGGTCTGATCTATTTCAGATTGCAGAACGAAAGGACAAACACCATCGGCCAAAACAAAGTCAAAGCAAGGAGATTTCAGATCACTATTTAAAAAAACCCAACTTTCTCTCAAACAAAACTTCTCCCAAATGGAATGTATTCCTCAGGGCTGATGATTCTGTTTCTGTTTTTGTTACTAGAGGGATCATGTGTACCAAATGGCCACTTGTTTGAAAATGTAAGCACTGAGTGAATTCCTGTATCAAGACTCTCTCTATAACATTTTATGAATATATCTCTACTATAGTTTTTATTTTTGAGGACAATTAAGTTAGGTACAACTCAAATAGGATGTTATGACAATAAAATAATGAAATGACTTTTTTTCATGAGTAAACTTATGCTTAACACAATCAACGTGAAATCCTGTTTTCAGACTTCCTACTTATTCACAACTGTTATAGTCTATCACTTCAGAGTTCTCAGAAAAATAATACTCATAAAGCTTCCAAATTGTGAAAGTTGTTATTGTGTTCATTGAGGCTGTTATTGAGTTTAGATATGGGACAGGGAAAATGAAGATGAGACAGAAGATTCCTATTCTGCATCAAGGAGAGTTCATAAGAAGGGTTATGAAAGTGCAGGTTTTAAAACCCAACTCCAATTTGGTTAAGGTAAAAGCAATGTAGTTATACATGACTACTTGCAAGTCTAATGATGGATAATGGTTACAGGAAAAAATGTTTTTCCTCTTCCAACTGTTTCCTCATATATTTGCCTTTTTCTCTCTCAATCTCTTGGTTCTTCTTTCTACAGTGGTGACTTTATTCTTAGGCAGCCTCTCTACATCTGGCAACAGTGAGACCCTCTAGTTGATCCTGATTAATAATGTCTAAGGGACTTGCAGTATTTGATTGAAGGAATCCTTCTTCCATGTAACATGCTTATTGATTTCACCAACATGCTTCTAATTGACCTTCCTTGGGTCATATGTACACTTGTATGCTCAACCTTATCATGGAGATTGTGGTAATGGAAGGAGTATGATTGAACAGTCTCATACTGTTGGGGACGGATAATTCTCTTAATAGATTAGTTGCTTGGTAGACAAAAGTATGCCAGAAGACCATTAGAAATACTGTCCTGCTAGCTTCATTATTTTTGGAGTTTGCATGATACAACTGAGTAAATATAATATCAACCACAAACTTTTATCAGCAATAGAGAAGTTTTACATGTTATTAGTGCAAGCCTCATACTCTTCTCCAAGATCTAAAAACAGATAAGACTCCAAAGGCACCCCAGAATTAGTAAGTCAAAGAGATGTGTCGTCAAATCACAAAAAATTTATTTTACAACTTTCTCTAAGTATATTTCTCTACTCTAACAGATTTCTACCTATGTGAATTAAACCTTAATTATATTACTTGCAGCTTTGTGCTTAACTTGCTCAGGTATTGAATGACAATACTTCATATTATTAAGCTTTTTTCACGTAAAGGTGGTATATAATATTCATGGCATCCTCCTGAAGATGACAGGCATTATTCTCATTCTGTAGATGGAAAATTGGAAAGCTTTCAAATGGCTTCAAATCACTGGCTAGTTGAGAGCTAAGTACAGTCATTCTAACTGGCACTTCAGTGTTTTATCTGCCAAACTCAGAAGGCAGAATGTTATGAAGTTTCTTCTTTGACTCATTTCAATTCAATTCAACTCAATTTGATTCACTAAGCAGTATTAAGAACCTACAGTGTGCTCAGTGTCATTCTAAATACCTTGAGCTGTGCAGAGGATGCAAAAGGCAAAATCCCTTAACCTTTAATGTTTCCTAATTCCTAATCACAAATACTACACATAAACTCAAGGAATAGCTGCATAACGATTAAAAACATGTTAATATATACTCAGATTCTTAACTGCAGAAAGTGGTAGAGATAATAAATGTAATTATACTTAAGATATTCTGTTTAGCATTGATTCTCTCATATACTGAAATACAATTTAAAATTTTGTTTTTGTAATTTATCTACTCTAAATTAGTTTTTGTATACCTACAGTAAACTAGCCAAGAACTTACGTGCTGCATGCAAAAAAATGGTGACTAAAAAGTACTATTCTGGTCCTCATAAAATTACATTTTACAGGAGGAGAGATATTACTGAATATATATACCAACCAACAATAAAACTTATTACACCTACCCTGAAGGGAAAGTCCAACTTCTAGAGATAGTGTAACAGGGAAACTGGCTTGGGTTTGAAGAAGGGAATTGAAATTGTTAAGGCTGAGTCTTTTAAACTGAAACTTGAGGAATGAGTAAGTCAAATAAGGATTGAGGTAAAGAGCATTCCTAGAAGAAGGAAGAACTTGATGGTACACCATCTCAGAGAATAGCTTAGAACAAGGTAAATAAAACAAAGGCACATATTTAAATATACAGCAATGTAGTTTTTCTTAACTTGTTCTTTAGATGTATGAAACAAATGGAAATTTGTCATTATGTTTGTTCAGAAAATCAGCAGGTGTTGAGGGACTAAGGAATATAAGGGAAAGCTCAAAGGGAAAAGACAGATGACTTTAGCAAGAATTTGTGGGTAGATTTGGTGACAGCTCTAGAAATCAGAACAAAAGAAATTAGGATTATCCATAGTTGTGCTCTAGCAAAGGGGTTTGAAGTTACTTGTGAATATTTTAGACTCAAGTCACTGAATGGTAGAAATTCATTACAGGATGTTTAAATGTCTTTCTGTTTAATAGTATGTTATCTCATTAACAATCTTAATGAATTCAAAAGCAAATCTCATAATTTTGTATTTTCTAATCAGTACTTAGAACATTGTCCTGCGCATGATAGGTGTTCAGATAAATTTTATGGATTGATTGAGGCAATAACATCAGTGGATAACTTTAGTAAAACTATATCAAAATAAATATAAAGTTTGGAGTAGGTATATGCTTTTAAGAGACTTGTTGCAATGGTTTCCTATCAGTTGCTCCTTTTGCCCACTGTGGGGCATCTTGTGCATCACAGCACTCATCCGTCTATACCAGAGTATGTCTAGTGTCTGATTGCTCCTGTTTTGTGAGCCCAGGCAGTGACTGTGCTGGATTCATTTGTATCCATGGTATCTATAAAGTATGTGGTGTAAAATAAGTATCTTATATTAATTGAGTGGCAGAATGAATAAACAAATGAATGATGCAGTCATCTTGGATTAGCAGTTGGTTAAAACGGATGTAGTTGAAGGGAAATAAAAGAAGCACTCTGTAAAACACATATTGGGCACTTAAGAATTGTGTCCTGAATAGATAAATCTGCACTGGAAAAAATCTATATGATTTGACCAGATACTAGATATGTGAAAGGCAGTGATGTGTGGAACTATACAGAATATTCATACTTTCAATGTTTTTCAAAATTTGTTCATAAGAATCACTTAAGGCCTTTTTTTTAAAAAAGTGCACATTTACTGATGTCAACCCATCAAGGTTCAATTCAGTAGATTTAACAAGAATACCAGTACTTCTATTGCAGGTGGCCAAGACCATACAGACAAATTCTGCGTTAGATATAAATAGTGGCATCATTCACTCTATTTGAAAAATTGAAAGGAAGATAATTTTGTCCCCTTTGAGTTGGTAAAGGAACATTTTGAACAACTTAGATCTGCTCTTTTATAACAAAAATTTGTTGAAAGGAAGAAGTAACATATGATGCTATTTTTTCCCTTTGATGCTTGACCTGGAGAAAAGCAGCATGAATTGTAAGCTGACTCTCAGTATTATGCATTATTTAAACACCTTAACCAAGCCTTTAGGGTATATTTCAGCAGTTTAAAAACAATGCTCTACACAGAAATCCTGCTGGAGCTTTCCTCATACCTATGGATTCATAAGCAATTATGATGTTCTTAACACCAGGCAGGGAGGTGACCAAAAAGAGTAGGTCATGGAACCACTATAAACTGCAAGGCCAAATGTTTATCTAGCATGGCCAATTTGTAGCAGAGTTTCCCAGAGTGCTGCTAATCTCCTTTGAAATGAAATATGAGATAGAGCCGTATGAAGAAAGATTGCAGGTCTGCTTGGCATTCATCCCCGCATCTTCTAGGAAGACCTATTTCTCCCACTCCAACCATGTGGTTTCAGTGGGATTTCTATGTCCTCATATTCTTTTGGAATCCTGGCGATGGTTAGTTTCAATGAAAATGGGCATCCAAACCAGCTGGGATCTTCAGCGGCATGTATTGGAAGTCTTGAACTAGAAATAGAGCAATGCATTCGTACCCCATGTCTCGTAGTGAGACGGATGTGCTATAGCAGTTGTTTTCTGCGTTAAAGACTGGCTCTGCCAAAGAAACCAAGAGGCTATGCACGGGTGCAGGGGAGTGAGGTTAGAAGGAAAGAGATAGAGGAGAGAGACTGAAGGAGAGTTCAGCAGCAGTCTAGTCCCTTGTTCCCTGTTTCTTGGAGACCATTTGCCTTTATTGTGGCCACACACACTTTATGAGAACTCTCTCAATTTGCCTAAATACATTTGAGTTTAAAAAACGGACTTCATTTTCTGGAGCAGTTTTAGGTTGACAGCAGAGTTGAGCGAAAGGTAGAGATTTCCCATTTAACCCTGCCCCACATATGCACACCCTCCCCTTTATCAACATCCCCCACCAGAGCGGTACATCTGTTACAATTGATGAACCTGAATTGACACATCAGTACCTCCCCAAGTCCATTGTTTACATTAGTGTTCACTCTTGGTGTTGTACATTCTATGAGTTTGGACGAATGTATAATACCATGTATCCACCATTGCAGTATCACAGAGTAATTTCAGCGCCCTTTAAATTTTCTGTTATTACAGCAAAGGCTTTCTAACAAATTTGGATGTGGTATTATTCTTCAGTGACTTCCATTACCTTGTGAGGTGTTAACTTTGGAGGAATAACTTCTGATATTATGAAACTAGCTCAAAGTTTGGCATAACTATGTATTACATTGTAAGAGAAACTCCTTAAGGAAAAAAAACGCACAAAAAAAAAAAAAAAAAAAAAAAAACTTCTGCTTTCTGCCCACACTCCCATCTCAAAGATAAACATTCAAGAAAACACAGCATCTACAGAGGCCTTGAATGTGGGGAATAACATATCATTTTTAAATCTCATTTTCTTAAGTATGTTTCTCTTACACTTCACCCATCAAAAATTATGCTTTTAATTCTAATGACTCTTGACTAAGGTCTGTTTGAGTGTATCCTTATGTTGCAGAGATATTTTGCTCAAATCCTGTTTAGATTATGTATTTTTTATTAAGTTATTCATGTTTTCCTGTCTCAGTAACAAATGGTCCAAAATGTTTTTTTTAACAGTCATAAAATCTGTTTGCTAACTGCCCAAACTTTTACAAAATTCAGTCCCTCAAATTTCATTGTCTTAAACTTAAAACTCACCCATGCAATTATCTGAAGTTCATCCATCATCTTTGATGATGTTCTGATTTCCCTGCCACTTGGTGAATGATGATTACCAACTTCGCATTGTCTTTCTGCTTTTACTGTTAAGATTTTTCCTTTAGATTTGAGGTTGCTGTTTTCTTATAAATTCCTATAAATTGTTTCTTAATATTTTCTTAACTTTGAATCTTGTACCTATGTTACAATTTGATTTTTTGGTTCTGTGACCTCAGGCTACCTGCACACAATTTTCAGAGTGTAGGGAGGAAGAACATGTTAGAAAACATATGTGAACTCACAAGAAGATACATTAGATTACCCCAATATTTTAGCAGAAAGTACTCCATTTCTCTGTAGACTTCATAAAACACACACTACGAAATAGCTGAGGCGAATGGGAAGGACAGTTCTAACAGCAAAGTTTCTTAAAGAATGGAGAACTTGGTCTTGCATCTGTCCTCTCAGAATTCAGCAACTGGAGGAGATGATGTGGCCAAGAAAGGTGAACGGTGACTTCAAACGACATGGAAGCCTCACAGGTGAGGCTCGAAGGTCCATCTATACTTTTTACTGTCCTGATTTGGAACATATTCCTGTTTTGCATAAAATGGACATGTGTTCTTCAAACCCTAATAAAATGAATATGTGAGCCATGTCTAAGACAATTTCCTGTTACTCACAATATTAGGAGAGAGTCAAGAGGGAGATTTTTTCAAGTTAAGCTTATTACATGTGAACATGTTTAATCTTTAGAATGAGAAAATAGATATGAAATAAAGGTTTTTGTCATTACTTTCTAGATGCTATGCCTGTCAGTTTTTCTTACTTATATTGCTCTCCAGATATTCTTCTGTTTAAATCGAGAACTTTAGAATTCTGACAAGCTTTCCTACACATTTTCTAAGCTTCCGAGAATATTTCAATAGTTGAATTTTAGCTGCCAATCATTATGCATTCTCTAAGTGAAGACTTGTTACATAATATTTTTTATAACTTTTATAATAGAAATCTATAATTATCCTCATTTTTGTTGTGAAGATTTCAACACATTGAGAGTTTGTTTAAATCATCTTAATTTTTGAAAATAGGGAAAGCCTATCAGAATACCAGTCTTCCTACTAGTTTGTGTGCTCTGTGAAGGCAGATTCTACAGTGTACATCCTCAGGGGCTCTCATTTATTAAATGAATGAAAAAAATGAAGCAAATTTAAAGTTGAGAGTTACGTTCCCATTGTCTTGACTCACCGTCTTTCTGTTTTCCTTAGATTAGGTCAACTACTAGAAGGGTTTTTCCAAAAGGATATACTAGATGACATTTGGAGTGACATTTCTTTATAAGCATGTTTATTTTGAATGAATTTATGTATGTAAAGCATTTAGGACAGTCCTCGCTCAATGTAAAGATACATTTTTTCTTTTAACTTTATTATTATTATAAAGTGTCTATTTATGATTTAAATTCATATAAATGCTACTAATACCCACTCATTAAGGAAGAAAAAGCAAAAAAAAATTTTTTAAAGAGTGAAACCACTCTCTTGATTCTTAAAGCTACTTTTCTCTTGTGAGAGCACCTACTCTAAGCCGCACCATAGATCAGGGATTTCTTCATACCTATTTGATTAAAGAAACGCCCTTTTCTGTTTCTGACATGATGAATCGCTCTTGCTCTTTGAAAGGTGGCAGTGCAACATTAGTTTGATTTTTGTTTTGGGCTGTAATGATCTTTGCTAATGGCCTATAGCAATAGATTCAGATGAAAAATTAAAATGTTTACTGTCCTTCCTCTGTATTATGTAAAAAGAGTTCCTCAGAGAACACCGTTTTCATCATCGAGGATGATTTATCCTGCAGGATTTATTTT
Source organism: Camelus bactrianus (assembly GCF_048773025.1). NCBI lineage: Eukaryota > Metazoa > Chordata > Mammalia > Artiodactyla > Camelidae > Camelus > Camelus bactrianus. The sequence continues at coordinate 74,911,227 of NC_133540.1, forward strand.
GCTGTGAAATTCAGAGAACAGACACATTTCTGACTTTATATACCGTCTCATCCCTTCATGAGGCAACAAGAAGTGAAATAGGCTCTCCGGAAACATTGAAAGCAGATACTCCTTGAAACAGTTTGAACTATTCAACATCCACAGCTAATTCTCTTATGCTTTGCTAAAATAGTGCAGTATTTAAATACTGAAAAAGCAATATACTGATAATAAAACCATTTCCAGGCAAAGAACTTAGAACAGGTATTTAGTCTGGGTAGTTTCATTATAAATGTCTGTGTGTCCTAAAAATATTTAAAGCTAATGCAAAGCAATGAACTGCATCTGGAGGAGAAGGCACATACCTGGTTTAATCAAAACCTGATATGGGAAGGGATTTTTTTAAATGAAGATTCCCTTAAATAGAAAAACACTCTTTGTTGGGCTATAAATGCACAGATGTAATTAATTTAACTTTATATATGATTCACTTAACCTAAAGTTATGAAATGACTTCTGTATGCCAGGCATTTCTCCATTACCAGAAAATTCTTGGTAATAAATAAGGCAGGTTAAATGTGTTAGCATATTAGAGCCCACAAACAAAAATTTCCAATAAAAATTAAAGTGTTAATTCTGACCATAGTTGAATATTTCACTGACTGCAACAAAAATGAATTTATTTACAGTGCTTTCTCATTTCTGTCGTTTTGTTCCGTGTGGTTTTCAACTGTTGTGTATAAGTGTCCAAAATAAGCATGATATGCTCTGAGTGCACAAGAAAGAAACAGTAAGAAGAAACATCTCAGATTTAAAATGAATCAATTCTTGCTAATTAGGTGATAGAAGGCTGTTAACTATATTATAACCAAATCATGAAAAACATTAGTTTAAAAGTTTCTTAATATGTTTACATTTTCCAATAAGTTCTTTATTTCTTTTTCCCTGCTGCTCTGTCTCTCTCTTTTTCTTTTTGGTAACTAAATTTTTCAAATGACTATTATAGTGTTGTTTACCAATTTTGTTTCTTTGCCTCTAATCTTTAGGGTAGTGGTTGAATGAGGTCACACAGATCACACCCTAGTCCTGCTCCAGTGGGGAGTGGAGACAAACACTTAAATTTTCTAAACTTTAGCTTCCTTACCTGTGCACACAGATAATTATAGTACTCATCTCATATTATGGGAATTAAATGAGATTATGCACATCAACTCTTAATATAAGTGTTCAATACGTATTATTTATCTGAAATCTTTGACTTTAAAAATTGTAATGTCTGAAAGTGAATTTTAGGAAAAGGTAGTTTTCACTGGGGTCAAACTGACAGCATAAGATCTGTTAGTGATCAAACTGGTCTGAAGTCTGTACTAAAAAGAATGACATTTTATTCTGTGAATTAGATACCAGTGGGCAATTGTAAGTAAAGCCAGGAAGAAAGTCTGCTTTTACTCAGAGCTTTAGGTTCTCAAGAAGTGTTTACACAGGCGTCCACTGTAATTTCTTCCCAGGAGAGAAATGCAGGCTTATGCATTCCCCTGCTCTTCCCAGGTGGGGCTTCACCTCTCGTTTGCATGTCCTTTTGAGATTGGTTGTTTATGGAAGGTGAGGGCAGAGGAGGGAGAAAGGCAACAGAGCTTTGATTGTGTTTCACTTCCCCTGAGCATTCTTAAAGTGGAGGAAATTTGAAATCAATGTCTGAGTGCTACATTTTGAGTCATCTACCCTCCAGTAAATGTGCATTATAGAGACATGCTAAAAGTGAAAGTTTTTGTTTCTATGTAGTAAAAGTATCACATAATTTTCTATTTTTGTGTCAAATTGACTTCAAAATTCTCCTTACAGAATATCAGCAAAACTTAAAAAAAAAAAAAAAAGAATTTGTCTGCAATGCAATGATTTTGTAAAAACTAGGATGTCTACCAAGTGACCTGTGATAAAATCTCACTATGACTGGATGGAGAGGTGTTTGATTTTTCTTAAATGTTAATCCTTGAATCCTACCTATGACTCAAAATCTGGTTTGGGGTGATTTCTTCAGACAAGCCTTTGAGTCCTTTAATACTTGAACTCTGAATCTACAGAAATGGTCAGATTAAAGACTTACTTTTCTTTACAAATTCTGCATGTAGAAATAATGCACTTCTGTAAGTAACTGTTTATCATTAGCATTATCAGGTAAGGTGTATTTTGGCACAGAAATGAGCAGGGTACTAACAGAGCCTGTGTCCTCAGAGTTCAAGAATTATGAAAAATAATACATTCCATTATAGACAATAAACCCCCAAGTATGTCATAACCTTCACCCAGTTTTGTGCTAGATTGCAAACATCACATAACCAAGACTGTGAGGAATGTCTGATAGTTGTAGAATTCTTTCAGGGTGATCGTGAGGATATGAAATCAGTTCACATTTATCTCCATTAATCACTTTAAGAAAATAACCAGTATTGTTTATTTGTGGTCAGATGCTAGAATTTCAAGATTGCCTTTATATTCCTAAAAGAAATGGGTGTTTGAATATAAGTGCTCCATTGATAGATTAATGTCTAAACTGGTGCATGCATTGAGAGGGTAAGATAGTATCCAAGGTATAATGGACCAGTGACACTTGTGTCTGCCTGTATTTGTGTCCTCAGAATGCTGCAATGTGCTGTTTCTGGTTGTGACAGGATTGTGCTACCCATCGTCAGTAGATCTGAAGTCCAGACTTGCATCCATTTGCCAATAGCAAAGTTTTGCTTGCTTCAGTTAAGCTCTGTTGCTCTGAGCACATGTGACATGCCAGAGGTAAATTCTCTGTGGTGAACTGAATAGGCAACTGTCAGTTTACTAGGCCTTAAAACTAGTAGGGAGAGAAATCTAGAACAGTTTAATTCTCATAAAATGTTTACTAGTCCTTACTTTTATATCTATCTATCTATCTATCTATCTATCATCTATCTATTTTTTCTTCTCTGAGTGATTTGTATATATGTATGTATGAAATATGGGTATATGTATCTACAGCACCTGGAGATGCAAAATTAAGCATTCATTTGTTTAGTGGGTCGCAAAATTGAACCCAAGCTGCAATACTGTAGTGCAGAGAAAATATAACTTCTTTGTTTAGGTTGTAAACAATCTGTTCTTCCCCTTCTAAGCCCCTTTCACTCATTGACAGTAAAAGCAAAATCTAAATTTCTTATTCTTTTTAAGCCTTAGCCCAATCCAATCATTTAAATAGTATCTTCAGGTAATACCACCCTCTTAAAGAGTTCCATCAGTATTCTGCAACATTATCTATCTTTTAGAAGGTCATATTTGGGGTTTGGGTGATCTAAGTATGGAAGAGACGAGGTACTGGGTAGAGTGACTCCTCACTCCTCTGATCTCCCGGAAATGTTTCTTGTCCACTTTACGTCTGGGCAATGTTCTTGCCACTGTAGCTGAAACCTCCTCCTCATCAGATCTTTTGGCTTGATGGTAATCCTGAGGCACTGTCTGACTCAACTAGTTTCCTTCTCCAGCCCCAGCTGGAGACTCCTTGAATGGTTTAGCAGTGAATTTCTTTCAGTCCTGCTGTGGGTAATCTGCTATGTAGCTCTCAGTACACAACCATCTTCTCTTTTAGTATGTTCTCTACTCAGTTTCCCCATTGTTGGCTCTCCTGGTTCTCATCTAGTCATATAGCCCAAATGGTGACCCAGGAAGGTAGACATTCGAGTGTCAATCTGGATACAATTACCAGACTGCAGTAACTAAATTGGTAGGTCTGTACCCAACCAAGTCAGGAGTCAGTCTGAAATATAATCTTTTTGAAGATATATAGGGGTGAAAGTAGATAGTGGTGAAGTGAGGATGGCAAAAGAACTTATCATCTTTGTTCTTAATTTTACCCACACTTATCTAATACAGCCTACTATCACTTAGCCAAAGTCTTGAAATGGGAACATCAAGATACATATGAATAACCACTTAACTCCTGTTTCTTTTTCTCCTTTCTCTCCCTCTAAAACCCATAGCTTGAGATAGACAGGTCAAAGGGGCATTTTTACCTTGGTAGATTTCTTTAGATAGAATTCCATGAACATAGATCTCCCAGGCTTGATTGTTTAAATGCTAATTAGGAAATAAAATAATTTAGAAAATTTTCTTCTAAGGCAGTAACCTGCCATACATAGGACTATCACTGGCATTGGTGAAACAATACTGTACAATCACTTTGCTGATTACTTTGGTCTTTCTTCACTTTTCAGATTGGCTCTATTAAAATATTTAATAAGAACCTGGGGTTTCTCCTCTCACATTTAATATTAATTACCAGGAGTACCTTAAAATGAATGAATGAAGTCACAGTCATAATCAGAAGACTGATTTTCTCACCTTAAATCTTGGTAATTCTTAGGAAAATTGACAATGACATATTGTTCTGTCCAGTTCTTATTTGCCTTTTATCTTGTTCATGATCCATAAAGAAAAAAAATTACACATGCAGTGACTTCTGAAACCAACTACCCAGGTTTTGGCCATACCTCACATGTTAAGGGCAGAATTCTCCACAAAGCTGGCTTTACTACAGACATTGGCCATAGTTCATAGGTCCAAAGGCCACCCTCACTTCTGACCAGCTGGCTATAAATTTGTGTGTTTCCACTACCCTATCAGTTTTGATAATTTGCTGGAATAATATGCAAAACTCAGGAAATTGCTATGCTTACAATTAAAGTTTTTTATAGTATACAAATCAAAAGCAACCAAAGGAAGAAATTCATAGGATGAGGTCTAGAAAGGGCCCAAATACAAAGCTGCTGTCTGTCTTCTCCCTGTGGATTCCGGGGTAGCATTGCCTCCTCCTGGCTTCAGTGTATGACAGTACGCAGAGTACTAGGAACTAGGGAAGCTCACTAAGCCTTTGGTGTCCTGAACTTTTACTGAGGTTCCATCACATGCTCTCATGATTTTCTAGCCCCTCCTGGAGGTTTGGTCTCCAGTTCCTCTGGAGATCAAAACTAATGAGGCATGTTCTAAAACCCCTATCCTAAGTCACACTGTAAGATTGTCTATTGGCCAAAGTACCCAGGCAAACAAGACATTCTTATCAGGCAGGGCAGGCCAGGGGCCTAGAGTTCACTTTTCAGTGGCCTAAGGCAAATGTCAGAGAGCTCTTTGGACAAAGTTAATTCTTCACTACACAGCAGGATGCTTTTATAAATAAATCCAGGGAACTGTATGCATGTCTGCACTTGAAGCCAAACTTGCACTTGAAAACACACCTGAACTTGTACACAAGTCTGCACTTGTCTTCAGGAGTCTCAAGTTTAAGTTTGTGGGTAACCTTTAGTGCTTCTTTTCCATGTATTTCTCTTTGAAAAGAGTATTCCTCCACATCAATTGTTTAAGAAAGCCCATTTTATTAATCTAACAACGTATTTTTAAAATCTTTTTTGTATTTCAATTTTTATTTGTCAGTGTAACTAAACACAAACATCTTTCAAGTAGTTTAACTTTAGTATGTTTTACGAATATAGTTTCTTATAAAATTATAACCTTCTTGAGGGCAGGGATTATAGTTCTTTAAATTTTTGATTTCTAAGGCCTCAAGAGTATGCCTTTCATATGATTGTTACTAGCAAATATTTATTTGAATGAGTGTAACTGAATGCAGTCAATTAACAGGAAGATTACATTAAAGACTATAAAAAGCATTGGACTGTAACAACAGTGCTCAAAGAACCTTCATGGTTCAAACTAACCAAATATTATAGTGACAAGTCCCAACAAAAAGAGAATCCAGTTGGTGATAAACAGCACCAACTCTTACCATCCCAAAAAGCATCACTACCACCCCAAATATGACACTACTTCCAGTATGTTATTTTTTTATCCAGTATATTCCTTTTGTAGTTGGAGTTTTAGCTTTAATCCAGGCTGTTCCCAGTACATTCAGATGTGTCTTACCAGGAATCAAATTCATGTGAGGATGTTTGAAAGAAAGACTTACACACATCCAAGGAAGGGGCATTTGAGAGCTCAGTAGAGAATTTTGTCCCCAGATTCTAACCCTCTGGAGAAAACAGTTGCAAGTGGAACCTGGAAGGCCTTATCCCCAGGGGTCCTTTAGTTGCTTGTGGCATAGGAAACCCTGCACTGGGTAATGATTTGCGAGTCAATTTTGGGCAGAAACTTTTTTTTTCATTTTATGCAGATTCAGCATGGCTTGTCTGCACCAGTGAGTGAATGCAGAGCTACTGCAGGACATTGAGGGTCTACTGTTAGCAACAGCAGCAGCAGGAGGTTGGGAGTCCTCTAAGGGAAGGCATCAGGGTCAGCCAAGGGATGGTGCAGGGTGAAGGTGGACTCTATTCAGATGTTCCGACTTTAAATACTCCATTGATTTTTTTTTTTTTTTTAGCTATTTCATTTGTAAAAATGATAGAGGTACAGTCTGTTATTTCAAAAATCAAACTAAATTTATGATTATTTTTTATGCAAGATGGGTCACCAAGAAATCATCAGTAATGTTAGGTAGCCTGTTCCCACCACTGGTCTGCATCCTACTGGGCCCTCTCTATTCTCCTCCACAGCCACTGCATAAGAAACCTCACCCACCCAAGGTTCCTGGTTCTTCAATTTCCCTTAAGACAGGGCTGTGTCTCCTGAAATCACAGGTAATGGAAGGAGGTAAAAGCAAAATGAGAAGAGCGCAAAAGAGGAGGCATACTGGGAAGCATTTTGAATCTTGAGTTTTCTTTGCTCTTCACAGTGACAACTCACAGTGGATTTTCAAGCTGCAGGAATGAGCTGTGAGTCCATATCCTACACTTAAGCTAGAGGGATGGTGGGGAAGCTTCTGGCAGAAAGCAGAGGTGGCATAGGAAACGGAACCATGTTGTTCCGCCATCTAATGAGACAGAGGAAGATGTAGGGGAAGGAAAATTTTCTCCTCTACCCTTTCTAGGTTCTTCTGGCTGCTCTAAGAATTAAACTGACATGAGACAGATTAACAGGAGAAAATGAAGTTTAATTATGTATGTGTAACTGGTCTATTAGAGAAATAAAGCCCAAGGACAAATCAGGCGATTGAGGCTTATATGCCGTCTGAGAGGAGAAGCGGGTGGGTGTTTGGGACTTCGTAGGGGAAGAAGGCTATTCATATGGAGATGGAAAAACAAATGTGTGGTAAACAAATGTTTGCTATGCCACACAGAGACAGTGGGAGCCAGAAAGGACTTCGGTCTCCAAGGCCTGCTGAATTCCCCCCACCACACCTGTAGATATCTTTGGTGATAGGCCTCTTCCTGGACCAGGCCCTTTACCTGAATTCTTTTAAGGAGTTAAGGGGAAGGTAAAAAGAAATACTTCCCAAGTCTTCTGTTTCTTAAAAATAACTGGCCTAAAATAATCCTTATGCCAGAGACAACATTCTGGGATGTCAAATTTTGTTCTTCTATGAAGACTTGCAGTGGGATAATAATGAGGTCACTGTAGAAAAGAATACAGTTTCTATATTAGAGATCTTCAGAGAAACAACCAATAGGAGATTAAGAGAGAGAGAGAGATAAAATTATGGGAACTGTCTCACATGATTATGGAGACTGGAAGTCCTACAGTCTGCCATCTGCAACCTGTAGAACTGAGAAAGCTGGTGGTGAATTCAGTCTGAGTTCAAGGCCTGAAAACCATGGTGGGGGGTGGGCGCTGGTGTACATTCCAGAGTCCAAAGGCCCTGGAACCAGGAACACTGATTCTAGATTCAAGGGCAGGAAAAAGTGGATGCCCCAGATCAAGAAGAGAGAGAGAAAGTTCACCATTCTTCTGCCTTTTTGTTCTGTTCAGACCCTCCAGGAATTAGATGATGAGGATCTTCTTTACTCAGTCTGTTAATTCAGATGCTAATCTCTTCTGAAACACCCTCACAGACACACGCAGGAGTAATGTTTCACCAGCCATCTGGGCATCCCTTAGCCTAATCAAGTTGACACACAATTAATCCTCACAGCTCCTTCTGCCTTAGTTTCTAAATCCCATCTGTACTCCATCCTTTTCACCCCAATTCTGATCTTTCAGCTCAAGGATTTTGAGTTGTTGAATTTTGTACCAGTTCTCTAAGGTAAATTCAGCAAATAAGTTTTGATACTATATTTTGCCTATTTGTTCAGTTAGTGCATTTTTATAGTTGGGGTACATTATTATGTGAACGTTTTGTGAATAATCTGTGGGCATAGCTAGAATGTATAATGCTGTTTCTGTGGAGACATACATTCTGAATTCCAATCAGATATAACATATGACTACATGGGCAGAATAATGACCTCCCAATGACGTCCACAGCCTAATCTCCAGAATCTTTAAGCATCTTATCTCACATGGCAAAAAAGGACTTTGCAGATGTGACTAAGGTTAAGGAGACAGCAATGGGAAGATTATCCTGCATAATTTGAGTGGATCTAATCTAGAAAAAAAAAATCTCTAAAAGTAAAAACTTTTTCCCGCTAAGTCAGAGGCTATGGTCGGAAGGAGATATGACATTGGAAGAGTGTCCTAAGATGGAATGTTCCTGCTTGGAAGGTGGAGGGAAGGGACCCACAAGCCAAAGAACATGAGTGACATCCAGAAGCTGGTCTCCCCTTAGAACAGATTCTCCCCTTAGAACCTCCAGAAAGGAACACAGCCCTTCCAACACCTTGATTTTAGCCCACTGATACCCATTTCAGACTTTTTACCTCCAGAACTATAAGGCAATGCATTTATATTGTTTTAAGCTACTAAATTTGTTATAATTTGTCGTTTCGGATATAACAACCAATTTATAGAACATATCCAAATAGTAAGTTGGTGACTGCTTGCATTAATTGCTTCTTTGAGGTTAAAAAATACAGTATTTTTTAAATGAAGGTGCTGCTCCCCACCTATGCACAGGTACACACCTGCAAACCTACAAGTGAGCACAGGGAGTCTCTTACTTTGTGACTCTGTTTAGGCACAGTGCTAAGGGCTTAATGTATGTTCTCTCATTTAGTTGTCAACACCATTTCAGGGAGAGACCAGTATAGCCCCTCAAAAAGGTGGTGCTTTCCTTAAGATTCTGTAGCCACTAAGTGAAGAAGTTAGAACGAGTCAGTCCTGTCTGACTCCAAAGTAAGCTTGCTGAACTGTACCAGCACACAATGAATTCAAAACTAAAACTGCCATGTGCAGTGTTATTTGTGCTTTATTTAAATCTATTATGTAAAACTAAAAGTGTCACTAAAAGTGTCACTAAAAGGCATACCTCATGATAAAGTTAAATGATGACAGTAAGAAAGACTCTCACTTTACAGTGATTTCCTTGTCCCAAAAGATTTTTATTGTGACCTTCAAATGACGTTTTTAATAAAAAACCCAGAATGTGCTCTTTTCCAGAATGGCCCTGCCAAAGCATTACGTTATTAAAAATCATTTTGATATATGTAGTCTTTGATAAAGGAAACATTATAAGACTGTGGGTATGCGTATAAAAAGCAGTATCTCAGATGTTGAAAAACGCAGACTCCTAATACTCGTCATCTCTTCCTGTCTCAGGACAGTCTATGTCTGACCTCAACCCACCCCCTCTGCAGTCCACTCTGACATACCTACTGGGCTTGGCATTTGGGTCCCACTTTGGACTTTTGTGCTCACTCCTGAGACAAAGTCCTACAAGATGGGAAGCTTCATTAATGATTCGTGTACATTGTGTAACCTAGAAAGAGGAAGCATTAAAAGTAAAATAATCATAAAATAAAGGAGTAATTATGGTGGAAATGAGGTGGTATATTTTTTTTTCCTTGTTTCTCATCCCAGTCAGCAGGATCGTAAAGAACTGAGATGTATAACTCTGAAAGACTGAAAGATGAGGCCCCTGTTACTACCCTTAAAAGCCACTCTGCTTCTGAACTCACAGGAGGAAGACAAATTGAGTCATTATCATTCTATAAATTAGTCGTTTTGAGAACCACCTCTCTCTTTGATTGCCCTTCTTATAATAGAATCTTTTGGTACTACCTAATAAATCTTTATTTTCAGGCGAAACAATGTCCAACTTGAGATTTCTGTTGAAAAGAGAACATCCCATCAGTCAACAGGTGCCAGCATTGTTGCAACTGAATCTGAAAAGAATATAGTTTAACTCAGTGAAGTTCAAATGATGTCTCTTTTTTTTTTTAAAGGCTTATTAAGGTAAACCAGTTGGTGCCTGTGGATTGCCAAGTGTGAGCTAGATGCCAAACAACACTGGACTGAAATAGTGTGTCTTATCCCATGAGCCAATCTTTCAGTGCACATTGATAAGATTGGGGGCTGATGAATGAATAAAGTATAAAAAATAGAGCCCTTGTCATAAATGTAAAAGATTTTTTCCTTTAGGATTTAATTATATTTTGCTTAATACATTTCTTCAAAATATTACACTTGGAGCTTATACTCTAATGACTTTTATTAGGGTAGTTGTCAAAAAATAAATATGAGAAACAGTGTCTGGAGGAAGGCAATGACATCGTGATTAAGACAACAAACTCAAGTACAGATACACCTCAAAGCTCTGGATTTACTGTCCTTTTAATTTTGAGAACCAATACTCATTGCTGATAGCAATATTTCAAGAGCTTTTCAGAGTATTTTAAGAAAATAGGAAGGGAAGTAAAAAATTAGAGCACTTGAAGAAAATCGAATAGTTACCACAAAATGAAGGCTTGGCCAGGGCATTCCCGCTGTAGTTGTGTACACAACTTGAACTTTTTCCACAGTTTCCTGTGACTGAAGACAACGGGTGTTCTCCCATCTCTGTGGGTTCATTTGTAGTGATTTAAGTCAAGCTCCAGGGGGTCAGTATCCTTATCGGTGTACGTCTTACATGTGCCAGCAGAATGGTAGACACATAGTAGGTAAGGAATGCAGTCACCGCTTGTAATAATAAAGGAATAAGAGTGATAAAAGCCGAGGACAGAGTGCTCCTTAGCTCTGAAGTCCACAAACTCTAAGCCTGCATGTGGGATTAACAAGTTTCTTATTATAAAGTCATTCTTATTATGAAATACTTTAAACCGTTTGGATGCCATTTAAATAAAATGGAACCAAGCTGTTACTGCTTTTAAGTCTCTGTGTATTGAGTTTGCAGTGTGACCTACCCCATCGCAGTATTTTCACTTACACTTCCCATTCATTTCTAATGTCTGCTGATATTGTTCTCTGTGTTGTGTCTGCCAGAATGGATTGAGGCCATCCAGAGAGAGAGAGAGACAGATATTAGAACCAGCAGAAAGTGATTATAGGTGGCATCTGGCAGGAGTCATTTTCTCTTACGGCTTTGACACGTCATTCCTGGTAAATCGGTTCTATTAGCTATCTAAAGGCGCCAGATGTACCGTAGGAGATTATGCCAATAAATCTTTTGTGGAGTTTATATGTGTGTGTGTGTGTGTGTGTGTATACATATATATACTATTGCAATATAAACTATTGCTGATTCATTGCAGGTCACATAAGCTCAACTATGTTTGTCTAGAAATGGATTCCAATTTAAGCTTCTTAGGTGCTTCCTTATTGAATAAATGTTTCTGAAAGTTGTTCTTTGCATGATATGACCCAGTATTTGAGATAAATTCTTTCAGCAGATATTGGTATATTGATAAACTATTTTATCTGTTTGACTTTGAATTTTTCAGTAGATTATGTCTTGCTGAACTCAATAAATACTGCAGACACACTTTTAGTAAAATATTTTCATTGATTCCATCTATGTGAAATGAGGATTGCCAGATCAGAAAGTGTAACAATTAAGTGGATATATCAAGGGTATAGTATCTGGGGACTCACGATTGTTTGATGAGAGCTGTGACTTGGAGTCAGGATATTAGATAGTGCTGTGCATGCTCTTCTGAGTTGCCTTTCTTTACTTTATGAACAGTAGCCACAATTAACCTCATCATTTATAATCAAGCTTCTTATACTAGAGCCGTGTCTACTTTCTACCTCTACACTTAATTTCTACATTTCCTTCTCAGTTCAGTTAATGTCTGATTCTTAAAAATTATCATTAATTTCTAGTAATCATTAATGCCTTCTCTATCTTAATATCTATTGTAATATGTAGAGTCAGAAAGAGTTATCACACTTCGATTCTTTCTTAATGGTTGAATTGCTACCGATGCCCCAAGACCCAGATCAAGTATTTCCTCTCTGATTCATCTAAGAAAATTGATCATTGCGTCTTTTGTCTCACTCTTGTGCCTGGTGTACACCATTACCTTTGTATTTGTCACACCCTAATACTGTTGTCTAATTTTGTTTGATCTCACCTACTCTTCTTTTTTGAACTCTTTTGGCTTTTCTTCTCAATATAATGAAGTAAACAGAAAGGAAAAATAAAAGAGAATGTGGCAGAAATAAGAACTTTTCTACATCCTGATTTTTTATTTTAACTAGCAAGACTAAAATATATTAATATGTTGTGTTTTGAACATTTGCTTAAGCACTACTCAAGTAATTCAATCACTCAGTTTTCATTGGTTTTACTGGTATGCTTTGAATAGCTACTACTGTGCTTATTTCTCTCCTTGGTGCTATAGAGGAGATCACATAGTATTAAATAGAGTATTTACCTTAAAGGAATTTATTACTCTTTAGAGAGAGAAATGATACACTCCTGAAAAACTCCAGGACTACACTAAACAGAACCTGAGTTAAGTGCCTAATTGAGTGATGCAGCAAATTAATAACATGGGATTTTTGAAAATGAAGAAGTATATATATGCAGTGGCATCTACAATAAACTGGGGATGAGAGGTGATATACAGAGTGATTTCTTATATGCAGGTGTCTTCAAATGCAAAATAGTGGAAGACCTTCAGAGGACTGAAGTTAGCTTTTATATCCTTTCTATACCAGTATCAATTGCTTTGCACAACGTTCTTAGTAACTTAATCTTTGTCTGAAAATTCCTCTGGCCTTTTAATTTTCACAGTGAAGTTGAAAACACATCCTTCCATGAAAAATTAGGAGCAGAGAACTTGACCTAATAAAGCATCTCTATAGTCTAGTATGGCCATTGTCACTATTCATCTCTAGCTTTCAGTCGGTCTGTGAGATTTAATACTCAGGAACCAGTGACTCTACTCACTGAAAGTTGCCTCATCTGCAGTGAAGTCATCATTTTCAAGCCTGACTTGCTCTTTCAAGAAAGAAGTCCAGAAAAAACACTACCCTGGTTACCTTCTCAAATGCTTTCTTACTTAATAGGATTGAGGGTCTCACTCTCATATTTTTTTGCTTGTGAGATGCTGATGCTTGGACAAAGTGGTTGATGATGGTTTTATGATGTCAGAGAAACTTCCATATTACTGAATATGACACTATTCATTTCTTTCCTGTAATTGTGTCAATAGAATTTTGTAACTTAATATTAAATCATTTTTTATAAATAGCAGATCGGACAACCTTCTGCCTTACTCTGATGTCTGTGGGAGGCTTGCCAAAGATACGGCTGATGAAACACAACCTTAGACAGGCTCCATCTGTCCCATTTAGACGATATACAGTGTCAGATCTCAGTGGTGGAAGTAATAACTGCAAGCTGCTCTCCAGGCAGACAGCAAGAGAAGGCTACTGATCACAATGATTAAAATAAACAAACCCTTAGGGTGGGTTATAGTCAGTATAAATTTAAACTAGATAATCACTTTCAAACAGACTTCTGCATTTAGGGCCAGGGTCATGCGGAAAAATGAGACAAATATAGGTTAGCTCATTTCAAATGTATGTAATTTTGATTTAGCCATTAAGAAAATATTTTGGAGGTCACATTGCTTTCCCCCCCATTTAGAACATAATATAACACTTAACAGGACATAGAGCTGTATAAAAGGTTTCCTCCAAGTATGTGGACTCAAGGGCATCTTTAAGTTGGGTCAGGAGCTTATGATTCAGTCAAGCTTTACTGAAAAGTTTCCCCAAACAAGGTCAGAATGGAAAAATGTGTTTTATCGAGGATCAAATGGAACTTTCTTGAGTTTTAATAGGAGTTTCAATTACTACATAAAAGTCATTAATGGGGATGGACTTTCCAGAAGCAGAAAACTTCTAAAAACCTGAGATCCATTGAATGATGGGGAACTTCTTCCCCTAAAGGTTTCCATTTGAGGTTATTGGGAATTACGTAGAAATGTTTCAAGGATAGATATTTTTGATATTGCTTTTCTTTATATTTCTAATAAACATTAAACTAGTTTATATACTAGTTATCTAGTCAGTCCTTAGAAATACAATTTGAAGCCCTTTTGAGAATATTGAAAATGAGCAAAGGTGATTAAATTTAAACTGAGAGTTAATGTTTTTTGGTAGTCGTAAAATGAAGCTTGATTATCCATATGTGTGTAATTGACTTCTGAGGTCAAAGTTTATTTTAGCCTGCTTTTTACACTTCACTGCAAATTTGGTGAATAAGAATATAAAGGGATTTGTTTTACTCAATGGTGATGGTTCACTTTCATAACTATCAGGCAACATTTACTGAAGACCAACTAAGTATTTATTTTGTCTTGAATTCCAATGAGATTTTTATTATGTAGAAAGGAAGCAATCTTTTTTTTTTCCCCCTGAAACAGAAAGCCATCTAGTAAATTGAACTGCGGTGACACAAGATGCTAACATAGCTCTAGAAATGGAAGGCATTATCATAAGGAAGGAAGCAGATATCTAAGTGGGCAAATAACTTAATCATTTTAAGCTTCATGTTTCCTCAACCATCAAATAAGGATGGTTTAGATGATTTCTAAAATTCCTGCCAGTTCTGATGTTTCACTTTCTTTGGTCAATGAATTTTCTTTCTAAACTGAAATAGCACAAACTCAATGTCATCCATGTGTACAGCTTCTAAGAGCTTAGAAATTTTAGGGTCAAATTCTCATAGTTCTGAAATTTCAGGGTGTCCTCTAGGTCATATTTTTTTCAACTTCAGTGCTATTGACATCTGGGACCAGATAGTTGTTGTGGGGTGATCCTGTGCATTACAGGATGTGTAGCAGCATCTCTGTCCTCTACCACTCAGGCACCATTACCAATCCTCCCTCTCTTCCCCGACCCCACACACCGACTTCAGAAGTAATGAGGGAAATACAAGCTGTAAAATGAGATACTCTTATATACACAACAGATTTGGTTAAAATGAAAAAGTTAGATATTATCAAATGTTGACAAGAATATCACGTGTTGGACAAAAGGAATTCTGAGAAAAATCCTGGTGGAAATGTAAGTCAATTAGTTTGAAATCAGTCTCATGAGATCTACTAAAGTTAAAGATATTTATACCCTTTGAGCTAGCAGTTTCACTAAGTTTACACACTACCAAAATGACGGCTTAATTTCATCAGAATGTGTGTATAAGAATGTTTATAGCATCTTTTTTCTGTAATAGCTCCAACTGGAAATGCCTTGTATTCTGGTAGAAAGGTTAAGTAAAATAAAATGTATTTATAAATTAGAATACCACACAGCTATGGAATTAAGTTAATGATAGATACACAAAACCAGCATGGAAGAGTATTAAAAACATAGTTTTGAGCAAAATAATCTAGATATAAAAGAATCATAAATCATTCCATTCATATAAAGTTCAAAACAGGCAAAACAAAACCACACAGCTTAGGAATATACCATTAAGGAATAAAACTGTGAAGTCAGATTAACTCTGGGAGGGAGGAAGGGTGTTGTCTCCAGGAAGAGGCATCTGGGGGCTTGGCAGTATTTTTTTTCTCTTGCCCAAATGTTGGCTATACAGGTGTCCATAGTACAATAATTCATCAAGTTATACAGTTACATGTTAGCATTTTCCTGACTATGTATTACATTTTACAGAAATTTAAAAACAAATGTTATCTTATTTGCATAAGTACAGTGGAACTGACATACTGGTCAAATAATTATTTTTTTAATTTCTTGTAAGTCTTCAAGCAGAAAGGAATACTTGCAATAAATGGTTTAGTTGGTAGACTAAATTTTAAATTTTTAAAAGGGGATTTTATGGAGATTTTGAAGAAAAGTGCTTTCTCAGTTAAAACAAAAAGAAAATTGAGTTAGTGCATCATAACAAATTAAAACTTTAGACCTTTCAAAAGAAGCCTGAAAGTCTTCATTTGCTACTCTGTGTCCTTGAAATATTTCTAGTTCTTTTTTTCACATTATCTTTAGAGTTGCCCCTCTTGACAAATACCAGGAATGACGTAATAAAGCCAGTTATAAGCATTTAACACTTAGCTGGGCCACTAACTTTTCTTGTCATTTTGTCACCACTACAGTCTCATTCTCTAACAAACACCAACTTATTCCTCCAGAAAAACATCTTCACTTATTAACGATTTCCTCATTCTAAATCTGATGACTTCCAGCCATCAGAGAGGACCTTCCTCATCTCCATTAGTCAAATCTGAAGCCAAAACCTCTGCCTCCACTCATTTTCTGTGTTCTTTTCTGTCAAATGGAAGAAATTACCCTGTTCAGGTTAAATCTAAATCTCTGTTTCTTATGCGTCCATGGTCTTCTTTTCAAAGACTGTGCTCCTTTATAATTTCCAATATTTTTCTCCAGAATCAATAGTCTCTCTATATTTACTCTTTCATTTCTATCAACATATAATATATATCAATATTTCCCATCCTAAAAATCATTAATTTACTCTATATTTCCCTTCAGTCACAAAACTATTTCTCTTCATCCCTTCTCAGCAAAATTGTTCAAGTATGTTATTTGCATAGATTTGTCTCTATTCTTCAGTTCCCTTCTGTTCTTAATCCATCCCTTTTTGGTTTTCATCCCTGTATTTCTCTGAGTCTGCTCCTTTCAGAGAACACTGGACCTCTCTATTTTCCAAATTTAATGAACATCTCCCCATCCTTCTCTAACTGGAGTTAGTTAATCTAAGAGCATTCAAGCCACTTCTCCTTGAACCACTCTCTACACTTGGCTTCTTTTGTGTTTATTTATACTCCTTTTCTTATATGATCTTGTCTTATGTCAAAACTTGAAAATCCATCTACGTGCTGATGTATCCTAATTCTGTATCTTCAGTCAGGAATTATCTCCTGATAGTCACATTTTTATTTCCAAATGCCTAACTGATATCTCCAGTTGAATGTCAGGTGGAACCATCTCAAACTTAGTATGATCAGAATGGGACTCACTATTCCTTCCTCTCCATCCCTCCACCTCCCCTAGATTTCCCCATTTCAAAAGTGGCTTCATTACTATCAATTCTTAAGTTGAAAATCTGGTTAATTCTTCTGTTTAGCTCATTTTCCCACCCACATTCCAAAGATAACAAAAGTTTCAGTTTAGCTGCCAAAATATCCCACATCTGTCCACTTCTCTCTATGGCTTCCATGCTTATTCCAAGCTGCCATCTTTTGCCTGGATTTCTTTGCCAGCCTCGTACTTATCTTCCTGATTTTATTCTTACTATTTTCGAATCCATTTGAGACATAACAGAGTTAATTTTTAAATATAATTTTTAAGTTAAATCATGTCACTCCCTACTTAAAACCTCAGTGGCTGCCAACTGCTCTTTTAATAAAATTAAAATCCCTTCCCAGACTACATGAACCTGCATGACCTAAATTCTCTATTCCTTTCCAGCTTCACGTATTGCCGCTTACTCACTGTGCTGCATGAGCAACGATGATCTTCTGTCACCTCCTTGAACACTCCACATCTTTCCTAATTCACAGGCTTTGCACTTGCTCTTCCTTCTGCCTGGAAAACTCTTCTCTCAACTCTTTCTCACTGGCTTGTTTTTAATCTTCAAACTGCAGTTCTTCAAAGCAGACTTCAAGAACTGCCCAAACCTTCTAGTTACTTCTAAACCAAAACACAGTTCATTTCCTTCATAAAAGTAATCACAAACTGTAATTATCCTGTTTGATCATTTATTAGTTTAATATAAATTTCCCACACTAGGGACATAAGCTCCAAGAGACAAGAGCTTTGTCTGCCGCTGTAACAATACCTAGGGAGGTTGCCGTACATGGAGCTGATTCTCTGTCAATACTTGCTGCCTTTGTGACAGCGTGGCTGAATGAAGTAATTAACGAAGTACTTAATTAAGTAATGAATGAAAGAAACAAATCTAATTTCTAGAAGCATGACAGCCATCAGTTTTTAAAAATTGCTGTTGGATACAATTAATATGCAATACTTCCCAGGAAGATAGTAATCCAGGAACTTCCTCACTTGAGCTTTATGTTTTTGCTGAAACTTAACATCCCTTTGTATTCAGATAGTTTTGAGTGAAAAGTAGGGGAAGATAAAACTTTTTCTTCTCAAGATGTTATTAAAAGCAATTAAGGAGAGGATATAATGTAGGGATTTTTTCCTGAAGGAAAACTAAATTATTTTATATTTATTGAAATATTTTGATCAACAGTGGTTTAAACTAAATGTTGATGATCTCTCTTTGGTGCAGTCACCTTTTGTTTCTTTCTCATTTAATAGGATCAGATTTCACAAGTAACTAAGGCTCCTAGGGCATTGGTTTTCTGTGAACCAAATTGCTGTTTTCAATTTCTTATTATTTTTGGTCTCAGATCTTTTCCCAGATATTCAGGAAGTAAAAAAGGAAAAACAATGCTTGTTTTAAATAACTGTGAATTGATAGTGTAAAACATCCATATTATTGAGAACATAAAAATGGTTTTAGATATGCAGAAAGGAAATTTTAGAGCTTTCTGTCTTTATTTAGCAAAATAATTGAAATAAATACAATATAGCTTTTAGGGTAGAGAATTCGCTATCAAAGACATCATCAGTTACCAAATATATAATTCTTCTGATGTTTGAAAAAAAAATTCTACCTTTTTTCCCTCCAGCTATAGCAGATTTGTGACATTTTTCCAAAAAGTCATCAGTCTCATAGACTCATTTATAGATTCATGAATTCTGAAAATAAAACTAAAGAAAACACAATAATTATCCCTGTTTTACAAATGTGAAAACTAAAGCACCAAAAAGTTAATTCACTTTTGCAGTAACAAAGGTAGTAACTGATAGGGCCACGGTTGAAAGCTTGGCAGTCTGACTGCAGAACATGTCTCTTAACCTCTGTGCTGCAACACTGTTTATTTGTTCCCTGTTTGCTTTGCTGAGTGAATTGGGTATCACGCATCATAAACAAAGATTTAAATGTGTATTTTGTATCATGGACTTTTACGAATTTGGTGTTTTGAAGATTTTCTTATAAATCATATGAATCAGTGGATATTCTGATGGTTTTCTTCAACATAAAATGAGAATAACAGTATGACTTATACAGAGTAGGACATTGTAGGTGCTCAAAAAAATAAGATCTCTTCCATCACCATCCATTGTATGGGATATGAATTGTATCAGGTCTGATTCCCTAGAAGGAAGCCTGAGATGGGATTCAGATGTAAGTAATTGAGGATGTCCTTTAGGAGAAAGCAAATGAAGTTAAACAGAATAAGATGAGGGGAAGACTCCAAGCAAGAATGTGAGTTTAATGTTAACCTGATTGCTTAGGAGCTCTGGAGCACCAGTTGCACCTGAGAGTCACTTCTGGAGGCATAAGGAGCAGCCATTTTATCTCTGTGTCCATCATGGCCAGTCTACTGGAACCCCAGCTACAAGTGGAGGATGGGGATGAGGAGCAATGTGCTTCCTGCATAGGGCAACGTGGCTTCTGTTCAGCCAACTGGGATTCTCTGTAAAAGGAGCAGCTATGCACCGTAAGCACCCAGCACCCAGCAGATGGGGAATGCCCATTCCAGCCCCAGTAAGGGGATCTGGATGGGATCCCACTAGTATCTACTATATTAATGATGCCTAGAATTTGATATCTCAATTTACATATGTCTTAGGACTTTTTAAGTCATAAATAATGTTTGAGAGGCTAAATTAACCACTGCCTATATGCATTTGTCCTTTAGCATGATGACACCACTAAAGCTTTCATAGGTTAATTCAAAAGTGGATAAGATTTTCTAAAAGATTCCAAGACTTGGAGCTTTTGAGTCCTAACCTTTACATTTTGTATTCAGTGAATAATTAAATAATTAGCAAAATTCTTCTCCCATGTAACAATGACATAAGTTGCCAGTACTGTTTTCAGCATAATATGCTTTAGAATTAACATTAGTTATACTGTAATTACTAATATAAAACACGAACATCTACAATAGCTTGCTAGCTGTAGAATTGTGGGGGTTGTTCTATTAACAAGACCGGTAGCTTAAATTTATTCATTTTTGCTATTGTATTTCAGTTTTTTTGCAGTCAGAAAATTACAAGAAAGTCAGAGTAGGTGTAATTTAGGGAGTGAGTCAAATTTTAATAAAATTGTATATTTCTAATACATTTCTCCAATTACTTATCTTTAAATATCAATGAAATTGTTCCCTGATGGAATAATCAAACTCTGAGGACCCTCCTTTGCTCATTCTGAGTTCCTTACACTTTACATGTATCCTCTCCAATTAGAGTTTTCTCTGGACAATTGCTGGATCATTTAGCGATTCTATTTTTAGTTTTTTAAGCAATCTCCATATTATTTTCCATAGTGGCTGCACCAAATTACATTCCCTCCAACAATGGGAGGATTACCTTTTCTCCACACTCTCTCCAGCATTTACTGTTTGTGGACTTTTAATAATGGCCATTCTGACTGGTGTGAAGTGATACCTCATTGTAGTTTTGATTTTCATTTCTCTGATAATTAGCAATACTGAGCATTTTTTATGTACCTATTGGCTATCTGTATGTCTTCATTGAAAAAATGTCTGTTCAGGTCTTCTTCCTACTTTTTGATTGGGTGGGTTTTTTTTTTTTTTAATTATTGAATTGAATGAGCTGTTTGTATATTCTGGAAGTTAAGCCCTTGTCAGTCATATCATTTTCAAATATTTTCTCCCATTCTGTATGTTCTCTTTTCTTTTTGTTTATGGTTTTGTTTGCTGTGCAAATGTTTATAAGTTTAATTAAGTCCCATTTGTTTATTTTTGGTTTTATTTCCATTGCCTTGGGAGACTGACATAAGAAAACATTGCAGCAATTTATGTCAGAGAATGTTTTGTTTGTGTTCTCTTCTAGGAGATTTATGGTGTCTTGTCTTATGTTTAAGTCTTTCAGCCATTTTGAGTTTACTTTTGTGTATGGTGTGAGGGAGTATTCTAACTTCATTGATTTACATGCAGCTGTCCAGCTTTCCCAACTTGCTGAAGAGGCTGTCTTTACTCCATTGTCTGTTCTTGCCTCCTTTGTCAAAGATTAATTGACCAAAAGTTTGTAGGTTTATTTCTGGGCTCTTTATTCTGTTCCATGGATCCATATGTCTGTTTGTGTGCCAATACCATGCTGTTTTGATTACTGTGGCTTTGTAGTATTGTCTGAAGTCTGGGAGAGTTATGCCTCCAGCTTCTTTCATTTTCTTCAATATTGCTTTAGCAGTACTGGGTCTTTCGTGATTCCATGTAAATTTTAGGATTATTTATTCTATTTACTGTTATTTTAAAGCTCAGTTCTCATTATTATTGGGTTTTTTATTTTATATCATATGTAAAGTCACAATTTCATTCAAAACCAAGTTGGATAAGCACTTCTGAAATGACAGCATAAAGACTTCCAAAATTCTTCTCTTCCATAAAGTATGGGAAAAAGTAAAGCTATATCTATTTGCAGATGACATCATCTTTTATCTAGACATCCTAAGGAATCCACTAGTAAAACTATTAGAACTTATAAATAATTTCAGCAAGATTGCAGGATACAAAATTAATATACAGAAATAAATTGTATTTCTATACATTTGTAATTAGCAAAAATGCAAGAATGAAGGTCAGAAACCAATTTCATTTATAGTAACATCAAAAGAAATAAAATACTTTGGAATAAATTTATCAAAAGAAGTGCAAAACTTGTACTCTGACAGTATGAAATGTTATTGATTGAAGTTAAAGTAGACCTAACTAAGTGGAAAGACATATTGTTCATAAATTAGAAGACTTCTTGTTAAGATAACAGTATTCCCCAAACTATGATCTATAGATTTAATATCCCTGTTACAATCATAGCTATCTTCTTTGTAGAAATTGACAAGTTGATTCTAAAATTCGTAAGGACTTTATGATAAAAAATATCCAAAACAATTTTGTAAAAGAACAGTTAGAAGATTTACTTCATGATTTAAAAACTTAATACAAAGCTACTGTAATCAAGGATAGTATGGTACTGACATAAGGATAGAGGTATAAATTCAAGGAATAGAATTAAGGGTCTAGAAATAAGCTTTATGTGTATGGTTAACTGATTTTTGACAAGGATTCAAAGACCATTCAATGGAGAAAAATACTATTTTCAACAAATGATGCTAGGACAACAGAAAGACATGCAAAAGAATAAAAGTGGTGTACCCTTCCTTACATCATATATAAAAATTAACTTAAAGTGGGTAAAATCTGTTGTGTGCCAGTCTCAGCCTATTAGTAGCCAGTATTGTGGCTGTACTGACACTTGTGGTTCTTATTATGCTTCCAAGATGCCCTTAGCAATAACTATCAGGAAACTTTGAAAGAGACAATGGTTATTACTGACAGGTTCTGGAAATTACATGGCACACCTGGGGCCACACAGTGAGGTTAGGTGTCAGGGTGGGATGAAGAAGGGAGAGAGAGAGAAAGAGAACCCCCTGGAGTTGTGCTTTTATTGGGGTCTAGGGTTAGGGCCTAGGGTTTCAAGGGCTCACTCTTTATCAGTGAATGTAAAACATAAGAATGGAGATTTAAAGCAAAGGAAGAGAAAAAACAAGGGCCCAAATAGTAATAGAAGTCAACCAATGTCTCGAAAGCAAAGGTTCTGGGGAGGCCGGGAGGTTGGAGGCTTGGTGGTGGCCTGGCTTTTTATCTATCTTTATCTAGTTATGTGGCTGGCAGTGTGTTTACTTAATGTGAGATACCCATCTTTGAAGTGGATTCCTCAACCATCAAAGCTCAGGCCAGGCACTCGCAGTACAAAAAGTAAAGCCAGCTATTGGGCTTACACTATACACATCTATATTCAAGACCTAAAGCTATAAAACTTTCAGAAGATAATGTAGGAATAAATCTTCATGACCTCTGATTTGGTAAAGGATCTCAGATATGACACAAACAGCACAAGCAACAAAAGAAAAATAATGGATAAATTGGATTTTATCAAAAATTAAAAATCTTTTGCATCACTAATACCATCAAGAAAAAGGCAACCCACAGAGTAGGGAAAAAAATTATAAATTATGTGTCTGATAAGGGTCTCAAACCGTAATATATCAGTAATTCTTAAAACTCAACAATAGAAAGGTAAATAACCTAATAAAAATGGACAAATGATTTGAATAGGTGTCCCTCCTAAAAAGGTATGCAAATATGCCAACAGCACATGAGAAGATGCTCAATATCACTAATCACAAGGAAATGCTGGTCAAAATCATGAAGACGTAGTACTCACCCTCACTAAGATGGCTAAAAAGAAAAAAGAAAAAAGAAAGAAAGGGAAAAAGTCAGACAATAGCAAGTGTTGATGAGGATTTGAAGAAATCGCATTGCCCATGGGAATGTAAAATGATTCAGCCACTTTGGAACATTCTTGGCAGTTCTTCAAAATGTTAATCCCATACCAGGACATTCACTTCTAAGTATGTACTCCAGAGAAAGGAAAATGTATTTTTATGCAAAAACTTGAACACAGATTTCATAGCAGCATTATTCATAATAAAGTGTGAATATCCCTTGAACTAAGCTAGTTAAAACAAGGCCAAATCAAGCTCTCCACCTGTTTTTGAAAATAATGCTGTATTAAAACACAGCACACACACCCCCATTCATTTACATGTTGTTTCTGGCTGCTTTCACGTTAGAATGGGAAGAATGAGTTGTTGAGATAATGTTTGACTCACAAAGCTGAAAATATTTCCAATTTTACTCTTTACGGGAAAAGTTTGCTGATCTCTGTTCTAAAACAACAGATGCTTATTTTTTGTTAACACAGAGTAGTTGTATGTCTGAGTGACTCTCTGGGGCAACTGTGCTCCGTAGGATGGCTCAGTGTTACACCTCCAATTCAATATGCACTTACATATTTGTCAAGTCGGGAGGAGAGCAAGAATGGATGATTGTACCCTGCTATTAAATGTTTCTGCCCAACTGCAATACATGTCAGATCTGCACACATTTCATTGGCTAAAGCAGGTCACGTGCCAATGCCTAACCTCAAGGTCACAGGGAAGGACAGGTCTAATAGTTATTCCTATAGTCACTGATATTTTGTTCATTTCTTCACCTGAAGCAATTCATCTGAGGATTTTCACATATGTGGTTTCAAAATGATTCAACCTTGAACAGGTCCCTTTGGTTTTTATTATCTTCGTGATTGTTAGGCTTTTATAGTAACTTTTCTGAGATCGTGACTTCTCTGTTTTCTATTCTAAACTGATATAGAATTCTAACATAAAAGCTGATGATATACAAATGCTACATAAGATTAAAAAAATCTTGTATGTGCATATACATCTATGTATATTAAGAAAACATGTATCTGGGAAACTTACATTAGAGAATGACTAGCATTTCAAGGCAGTTATTTACTTTGCAAAAAATCCACTGTCGAGTTGTCTTTTTAATTGTGAGATTCCGTTGCATTTTAAATTATTGCATTATGAATAATTTGATTTAGAGTTGATTTTCAGGAGCTAAGTTATTACAGAAACCAAACTGCATTTTTCATAAGTAACATGGAAACTTAGCTTTCATTTGGGTGTTTTTGAAGTATGAACAAATCCCTTTGAAAAGTATTCAAGGGAAAATGTACAATGGAAAAGAAATGGGAAAGATTGTTTCACTGCTGTTCTAAAAGTTAGTATCCTGTAACTGCAAAATCAGACACTGGGACCAAATAATTTATAGACCCTGCACTTACTTATTATAGAGTGAATGTTAGCAGAGACATGTCATGGATGTACTAAATTATTTAAGCTCCTCTTCACTATTATTTCCTGTTGTCAGTCACTGCCTCTACCTAATTTAAAGTTCATTTAAAATGAACTTTAGAATAATATTACTCTTTTGAGTCTGTTAGCTCTATTAAAAGGTTTAGCAATTTTGAAAAATATGCCTGGTTTTATGTTTGTGTTTTCTCTAGGCTTTATGAAACTGCAAAAAGTGATTTCTCTCTCTAATATTTAATCTGTAAGCCATTCAAACATAAGCAAACCAAAATTAATACACTGGAAAATATTCAAATGTCTTCAAAATTTGTCTGTGAAACATCCCTGGCGGTATTTCATGCCAATACCCAGAAATATCTTATTACAAATGTTACGTATGTTTTGTCTGATCCCTGGCAGCAAATTATGGTCAGAGACTGAGATTGTCTTTGCCAATAATTTACTTAACACAGGTTCACTGCAGGAATTATAATAATTTCACAAGCCAATATTTTACAGAATACTGTTTCTTAATGAGCCAATAAAGACATAACATACTCTAAACCAATAATAGATTAACTATATTATTGTTTTGGGCAAGAGGGAGATGAAAGGAGTAAGGTCCAAATTTAGTTGAGGTGAACGTTTCTCTGAGTTGGTCCTTGGGAGAATCGGTTTAGCCAGCCACTGAGCTGGTGTCCAGCTGCCAGTGCAAAACTGGAAGCCGCTTGTTGCTGAGCACCATGCTAGGGAGTTAAGACACCAGATGACTATAAAGAAGAAACCAACCATGCTTATAGATCCAACATTAAAGCTTCCCTAGTCGTCTTCACTTTCCTGTATTCTCACTGCAACAGTCCACTTCTTTAACCCAAGCTCATGGTTCTCCTTTTCCTCCCAGACCTCTTTATTGGGCCTGGGCTTTCTAGAACTATTTCACACTCTCTCTCTCTCCTCACATCACTCCTCACATCACTCATATATTGTATATATACGTGTGTGTGTGTGTGTGTGTGTGTGTGTCTTTTTAATCAAACTCTCCTCAATCACCCCTCTCTTTGCTGAATATTCCTTTTGCTTGCAGAACATAATGCTACCTGGAGTCCTTCATGAAAATCCCCTTTCCAGGTAGCTCTCTGAGGACGTAGTTGCTGCCTTATTTTTCCTCAGCTCATATCTCAGGATCAGGAAGTAGGACACAGTCTGAGTCTTTCTGTTTTCATTCTGCTTCTAGACATTGTGTGTGTGTACGATGGGGGGAGCAGTTTCCTGCTGTGGGCAGCGACCTTCACTAGCATGACACTGACTTCTTCTACCATCTGACTTAAATTCTCCCGGGTAGGGGTGGGGGGAAACATGCATGACTTATCTTTGAATCAGTAGTGGAAATGGGCCCTTTTTACTTCTTTTTCTGAGCAACAGGGTGCATGTAAAAATCATATAGTCTTGTCTGTACCTCCATTCCATTCACGTTACTGGAGAAAGTCCACCACTGGAGAAATCTGAGGCAGTCCTGTGCTGTCTATAGCTGAGTAAGTAAATCTAGCTTCACAGTTTAATTTTTGGAAGCCTACTATTACACAGTTTGGCAACATTCTCTAGTAAAAATTGGACTCAGATAACCTTTACTCTTAGTTGTGTCATTAATTATACATGTGAACCTCAATCGCTTCATGTGTTACATGGACGGATCATAATACTTTACACCATTGTGTTGTTGTGAAGATTAAATGATTTAGTACAAATTTAAAACACTGTACAATGTGCTTAGCACATAGTGATTGCTAGCTGTTACTTAAAACCAGTGAAATCCTTTGATCCTCATATGCCATAATCTCCCCAATAATCTCCTTATTTTCGTCAAAGTTGGTTAACTTGGAGAAGAGGGTGGTATTTATTTGGCCCCCTCTTGAACTCCTAGATCATCATTCTTTCACCCTATTACTAAAACAAACAAACAAACAAACAAAAGCCCTGCTCTTTTGAGGGTCATGCTATTTTGCTGTCCCATCCTCAATTCCTTCTTGTCACTCTTAGTTAGCCCCTGGCACCCCCATTGCTTCCAGTCAACAGTTCTTTGTTTGTATCATCATTGGCACTTTCATACTCTCATTTTCCAGGTTTTCACATCTGGAGAAATGTGTATTTCTGATTATTTTATAAAAAGCTATTACTAGTTATTCTTCCTTTATGATTTTTTTTTTTTTTTTTGCTTCTGTCTATTCCAGCTGCCTAAGGATCATACCAACACTTGGTAGAGTTCTGCAGCTAAGAAAATATAATTTGCCTTACTGATTTACCTATTAATGTTCATGGCTGTATCTACTAAGATAACAGGGTACACACCATTATCTCTTTGTGGACTGATCCATTCACTCCTATACCAATTCTCAAAACTTCTAAAAGGAGGCTTCTGCCAATTAAACCCACCCACCTTTAATTCCTACCTAACATTGTCATGGATAGAAAATGTTTCCCTTTTTTCTTCTCCACTCATTCAGAGAATCTACCTCCTCTTTCAGTATATTGAATGTTCAATAAATACAATTATCTAGCATACATATATGCCTGATAACATCTTATTTCTTTTAGTGTTGAACTACAGACAATGAATCTTTTAAGAATATTTTACAAAAATTACAAATATAAATATACATATATTATATATGGCATATATATGTGTGTGTGTATATATATATATGCCACTGGATAAAGATTTAGGTATGCCATCATGAATTCTACTGAGACCTCAGAACAGAACTACCTGTAACAATATTTATCTTAAGGGTGATTGTTTTACAGGAAGAAGAGCTTTTCAGATTCAAAGCAACATTTCTACTCATTAACCCAATCCTTTACACAGGGTTATATGGAGAATTACATGGAACAGAATTTTAGTGTCTTAAAAGTTTACATTTTTATTGTTTTTAAAACAATGAGGCTGAATTTTACTTTGATCATTCTAACTGAGATATTGAATTGGGGGTGGATGAACATGGAATGGTTTTATTAGCTTTTTTTCCCCTCCAAGAGCTTTAGTCTACAATTAAGAGCTTTCTCTTCCATTGATTAGAGTACCAGTCAGTGCTAGCAGGTGAGAAAATCAAAGTAATGGTAAATTTGAACTTTTTTTTAATCTCTGGTAGCATAGCTGAAATGGTTCTGTTTGAATGAATCTGTTCATCATCTGTTAGACAGGTTGTTTCAGTTGTATCCTTCCAGGATTCATGTTCTAAACTCCATGGTCTACTGTGTCTTACTGTCAAATTGCAAGAGTCATGATCTTATGGTAACTACATAGACCTTATGTAATTTTATCTGAACATTGCTGTTTGGTTTATAGTTATTTCCTTGCTATGTTATTTTTATAGTTCATTAATTAAGAGGAGACATGCTAGTTTCTGCAGACCCCAAATCAATAAATCTATCTATATATCTATATACATACATATACACACATGTATTCCATCATTGATCAAATAAGGGATATTCCATTATTTTTTAAAGAATCATTAGATGCTTTACATTCACCTCTTTAACCTCTTTAATAATTGCATAACTCCCTTTAGTGAATCAGGATAAATATCAGACCCAGTCTCCTGGCCTTCCAGGCAGCTTCCAGAATTTCAGCCACACTCAAATGATTTTAGATTTCTTTTTTTGCACTAAGAACTCAAGTTGGTTGATAGTCTCAGACTTTGTTTCATCCTTTCTCTGGATTGGGTGTCTTCTCTGCAGGCGTTCTTCTGCACTACTTTTACATAGCAAGGGGCTAGTTGACTCATACTGAAGAGGGTGATGCCACCTACCATGCATTTGAGCTGCTAAGTGCCTCAGCAACCTACCCCTAGGAATCAGCTTTCTAACAAGCTTCTTCAAGGTGTGCATTCTGGAAGGGAAAAGTGAATGGGTTTCCACTCTATTTCACTCTCCTGGTTGGTGCTCTATTTCTCCACACTGAAGTTAAAGTGAACCCTGAAAACTCAAAACTGACCAACTCTTCGCTCTTATCAAATCACCTGCAAATGCTTACCATTGTCCTTTCAATAAAATCGGAAGTATTATCCAATTCTTACTGATTTTTTAAATGTATAGAATTCTAACATGGTTCAAAAAAAAAAATTATACAAAGGTGATCCTCAGAGAAGTGTCACCATCACCTCTCGCTTTCATGCCATTTCCCACCCACTTCTCTCCCTAAAGGTTACCGATTTCATTGCATGTTGGTTTATATTTCCTGTCTTTCTTTCATAAAACTAAACAGCTATATTCTTCCTTACATAAATTGTAGCATACTATATGTAAACTTTAAACTTTACTTAATGGTTCCTGGAAGTGTCTCCTTATCATTTAAATATAATTTGTCTTTTTTTTTTTTTTTTTTTTGTCTGTTCTTAAGTATTTCATAGACAAGGATCCTGACTGAAGAGCACCCTCTGTTATTGTATGATGGAATGCAGTTTCTTCAAAGGCTGATATTGGTGGTGGTATAGTTTTTGTCTTTCATGTCGGCGTGTTAATTTTTTCCTCTTCCTTCTTTCTTTCCCTTCACCTCCAGACTCCAAGAGTCACTATCACTCTTGTACATAATTCATTCTCCCCTAGAGGCTGATTCTCTAAGTCTGCAATTTTTATTGTCATTTTCTCTAAAACCCTTTTCCTGCAGGTGCTGCTGTGAATGATTGGGGCTGAGATCTGTGTCCAGTAGTCTAGCATTTATTTAGCCTTGGAACTTTTTCTCTCTGGGGGTGGTTTTTCCTGTGTTACATCTAAGGTCTCCACTCTGCTCTCCTCCTTTTTTCAGTCTCTTAAATCCTTCTTTGTCTGCTTTCCATGCACACAAGCTTGTAGTCATGATGCATGTTCTGCATTAGCTCTGTCAGGATTTGGAGTTTATTTATCTGTGTTTACATGGCTTGATGTTTATAGAATTTTTCATCTTCTAATGATGCTGAAGACAATGGTCATGTGTGGTTTTCTTTGAGGTTTCTGCTGATCATATTATTTTGAGGCGATTGTGTGAAAAGGTTCAGCCTCAAGAGATTGTCATTCTTCTTCAAACAGAGAATGCTTAAAACACAAGCTTTCAACATGCTTAATACAGTGCTTCATGATCTGACCTCATCTCAACTTCATCTTCAGTTCTTTTGCCGGTTTGTTCTTTCTGCTCTGGCTGTGTTTAAGGTGCTTGCTTTTGGACTGTCTCATATAGGTACCCATACAAATAATTTTACTTAAATATTTATTTTGATATTACTTCTATGAATTAACATTAATGTTAAGTAGAATTAATTAATTCTCTCTTGCACAATGATTATTACTTCTCTCTCCAACAGAATATATGCACAATTTCCCCTCCCTAAATATCTATTCATGACTTTCCACCACTTACTAATATAATTTAAATATATTAAAATGTGCTAATGATTGATTTTCTAATTTGTAAGACACAAATATCAAGCTAGTAACTTTGAGAGCATAGAACTAAATACAGTTTTTAATTTGAGAGAACACATTTCCTTTTTCTCCCCCTGAATTTTACATTCTACTGACTGGAAAAATGGCAGAGCTGAAAAAGTCAATGCTTATTTTATGCTGGTAATGTATCTGTGGCTTAGTAGAACTAACATATATACAGCACAGTATTAAGGACAATTTTTCAGTCTCTTTTAAAAATGTTAAAAACATAGAAATTGTGTTGACTGTGATAGCACCATAATTCATTGGACCGAATACAGTAGCTACACTGTCATTATTTATATCAATAGACTCATTAAAGAGCTAAAAATTCTTCTCCTTGACTTATTGTGCTCCTCTGAATAGTCAGTGTAAACTTTGGCCATTCCTTTGATCCAGAAATCTGCCTTTGTTTCTCTGGAGAAGCATTAGAGGAATTATCTTACACTGTAGTTGTTTAAAAAGAAGGCTACATATTCCTTTCGATATAACCACTCTGGATTATTTACCATGGATTATTATATAACATGATTGGCAAGCTGAGTTTTAAAATTAAAAAGATCCAGGTTCAAATTCAACTCCACTTCATGCTTCATAATTAAAAAGTTATTTAATTTGTCTGATTTTCATCTTGTGCCCCTGTATGATAAGAAAAATAATATCTATCTCATGAGGGCACTATGAAAATTGATACAGTAACATATATCAAGCTACTCTTGCAGTAATTGGCACCTCATTGCCTCAACAAAAAAGTTATTAATATTCTTCAGATTTCTTTGAAATCAGGGTGCACATTAAGGTGGTTTATTAGAGGCAATAATTTCATTTGAAGTTGGTTAATTATACCATAATGCTTCTTGGGAACTGCTCTGTATCAGTAGCAGAATTTAAAAGGAATCTTAGTAAGTAGCCTCTAATTGTGGCAATCTTTAAATAGTTCAATCAAGTATACAATAGAAGGAACTTTTACTAGTTGGGTAAATTCAGATATTAATCTGCAGTTATGTCGTCTCAGGCCACCTTTTGAGACACAGTGTCCCAGAGGAAGCAACCACTCAGACCTGAGAGATATAAATCAGAGAGACCTCTCATTGAGCATTTTAGTGGCATGTGTCTGCTGCTGTCCTAAGTATTTTAAAATACATGAGTTCATTTGATTTTCACATTAACCCTCTGAAGTAACAGAGGAGACAAGATCTGTGGCTTACTCTGCTCACCTTTACCTGGCTATGCATTCATACCCCAGTTGCTGTGAGTGCTGGGTGCTGACTTCTCAGAGATGTTCCCATCTCTGGAGAATTACCCTCCTCTCTCAACAGAGGTGTCTTATTGGAGAGATCAGTCCCAGTCCTCATGGAAAGGTACAAAAGGCTGCTTTCTGCCTAACAGTGGAAGCAACGCCATGCTTCCCCCATAGGTTTAAGCTGAAGTAGGCACCAGCTCTGGTATCTACTCTCCAAGATGGCTCCCCAGTAAATCCATATCTCTTGGTACTTATCTGTTTATATGGTTCTCTCCTGTAAGGAATTTGAGATAACTGAATAGAGTATATAACCTATAGAATAGAAAATTACCAACAGAATATGGCAAAATGACCCTGTGGCTCTCTGAGGTTAGATTATAAAAATCTACAAAGCTTTTACATTTGTCTCTTGTAATATTTATTCTGTGGAAGGTAAGCTACCATGTTCAAAAAGAAAAAGGTCATATTATCCTGCGAGGGCCATGTGAGGAGCATAAGCCATGCAGAGAGAATCTGGATGGAAACAGTATTCCAGCCATTCCAGCTCAAGTCTCAGACCTGTGAGTGAACATGCTATCTTGGGCATTTCAACCCTAGGGGATGCAACATGGGGAAGAAATGAGGACCCTAAGCTTATGTCTCCAATTGTGTTGTCCCGGTCACCTTCAGTCATTTGAGCCACTTCACCTCACTCTACTTTGTCCACGTTTCTGATCCATCAGAATCATGAGATAATAAAATGATCATTGTTTTCCACCACTAGTTTGGGGGAGGTATGCAGCAGTAGATAGCAAGAACACCGGCTGAGCCCACACACTTGCTTAGCTGCTTCCCCAGCTCTCTGCTGCTCCCCTTCCTTTCTTCAGGGCAGTCCTTCAAGAAGTCTCTTGCATGAGAATCATCATCTCAGTGCTTCTTCTAGACGACTGTACCTAAAACTGGTAAGCTCTATTAGTATTCACACTGGGTGCTCAAATGGAAGCACAGATGAATAAAATAACTTAATGAAAGCCACACAGCTAATACTTAGGAGGGCCAGTATTTGAGCCAGGCCTCAGAGCCATTGTTCTTAACCAGGATGCTGTATAGCTCCGGGCCAGAGTTACTGCTGCCTACTGTGGGCAGAATCTCAGGTTGGGCTACTGTAGTAAACCTTCAAATCAAATAAGCCTTAGAATATAAAGAGCAATCATTTACTTACTTTTTGATTTTTTTTTTTTTTCATTCTGAGGGTCTGTGTCTTCTACTGAGAGAAAGAATCCAGTCTTGTTTAGCATGGAAGCCTTCTGTGAGATGGCAGCATGACAACACATGGAGCTGCCTGGCTGTCGGCCAGATACAGTGGTGTTCTGTTTGCACCATGCCAATCCTTTTGTCACTTGTTAAAAATTCAGTGTTATCTCCTCTCCCAAACATTGCTACCATCTGCCTACACATGACTTTGACAATGATTATGTGGTAATTGCAGCTGTGTGCCTGATACCAATTATTATAATGTTGAATGGCCAAAGCAAATACATTTTCAAGCATCTATTTTTAAACTCTACTCTTCTAGTTTTCCCCACCGCCCTGGCTCTCCAAAGCACCTTGCTTAGTCTTTTTGAAGGATTGTGATGGTCTTGGAAACTACAGATGCTTTCTGCTTCATAAAGGAAGAAAAGTATCATAAAAATCATTATATACATCCATCAACCAAATTAAAATAGCTTTAGGGGCTAATTTTTTAAGATCACAGTAGAGTTAAAATGTGGACGGGTAAAAGTGTTCATTTAATTTTGTTAAATGGAGCCAAGATAGCTTGATAGTTTTACAGTAGCATTTTCCCAAATGTGTACTTATAAATAAGTCACTGCTTGCATTATGGATCGTAAGATTATTTTCAAAGTTTTTAGGAAATATTACATAGCTTAATATAATATATTCTTCATTAGTGTTGTCTGAAGTGTTTGGCAGTTCTCTTCAATAAGAAATTCCTGAAATACCAAATTTTTTTCCAATATCCAACGTCAATAAGCATATGTTCATCTCCATCTCCTCGCCATCTTAGCTGTAAAAGTTCAGTTAATATTTGTTACCTGCTTAGAATAATAATTAAAAGAACACTTTCATATATGTGCCTTTGAGATAAAGATCTTCCCTGTGAAATGTCTGGTATAAGGCTGAGCACCACCAGAGGCTGGAGAGTCTTGTAAGAATGAAGAAAAGAACACATGACTCACTCTGGAAGGAAAGCAAGTGATAATACCAGAATAAAAATCTCTTGGTATCTATCCTGGGGAATTTTGGCAGTTTACTATGGGCTTCCATTTAGTGAGAATCCTAAAGTGTCAAAGTATCAACGAGTATAAAAGTCAAAACACAAAGGAAGTAACTGATCAATAGAAAAAGTCCTAACCAGTTGCTCTATAACTTTCTTCAACAAACAAAAATCAAACCAACCAACCAAGAATTTATTTGTATTTCTCCCTGCAGATCCTCCCTGGATTTAACTAGAGCTTTATCTTGGGCAAATTTCACTCAGTTTCAGTGACCATGCTGCTTCTGCACCTGGCTAACTACCTCTCACTCTCCACATCTCCTCTTAGGCATTACTGCCTCTGAGTGCCTCCAATCTTTGATAAGTAGTTCTCTGGTTTTCCCATAATGCCATGTTCTTCTATCCTAATTCCTGTTCTTCTGTATGGTAATTACCCATTTGTTGGTCTTACTCACAATTTATCCCTGATGCCTAAAATTACACATAAGGAACATAGCTGATATGTGATAAACATTCATTTATTCTAATATTTATTCAACAACTCCTACATTCCAGGAACTGTGCTAAGTACTAAAAATACAACAAAGAAGAAGTCAGACATCGTTCCTGACATCATGGGGCCACCATTTGAATGTAGGACATATACAGTAAGACACCACTTATTTTGGGGCAATTCAGTATACTTACTATGAAGAATAGTGTGTGGTAATTTTGGGATCCCCCCAAAATTGCATTCATTCTGTCACGTCTTTACCAGCCATTTGCCCCCTTTTGTCTTCTCCTAACTCAGCTTAGATTTCATGGTCCATTATTGTAATCACTCCTTTATTTACATTCTCAACTCTTCTTCCTCTGTAACACTTGCTTGGCAAAACCTCAGTCATGGGGTAAACACAACTTGCTACCTATTTCCTCTAGCTTCAGAAAAAAAGAAAATCCTGCTGCCTGAGTTTGTTCTATTTATGAGTACAAACTTCTAACTGTTCCAGAATCCTGCTCTATTTACCTTATCAGTTCACCTTGTCACCCTTTCATATTTCCCCACTCTCTCACATTATCTGATTTTCCCTTTCTATTAGTTCCGTTACATTAGCATACAAACATGCTATAAGATCTGCCATCTTGTCTACACTGGAATTTGACACAACATTGTAAAATGATTATAAATCAATAAAAAATGTTAAAAAAAATCTGCCATCTTGAAAAATCCACATATCATTGCCTACAAGAACCTCCATAGCTACCTCTTACTCGTCTCTCCATCCTGATCTCAAGCCACTCCCTCCTTCATTCATTGTACTGCAGTCACAAAGGTCTTCCAACAATTGTTGGAATTCAGCAGACTCTTTGTGTACGTTCTTTACACTTTGTATTTTCTCTTCCTTGAATGCTTTTTATCTGGATTTACACTGGAACTTCCTTTGCATCCTATAAGTCTTAGTCATTATCTCAGAGAGATCTTCTCTGACAGTTCTAGTCACCCTTCCAGTTATCTTGTTTTAAACACAACACCACATCCTGTTTTTTCTTTTGGAGCATAAATAACTATCTGTACTTATTTTATTTATGTATCTATCACAACTTTTGAATGTCATCTGTGTTTTATTCTTAGTGAAATCATAAACTACTGCAAAGTTTTAAGCAAGGGAGTGGCATGATATTATTTTTTAATAAGGACTTGCTGTTCAGTGGGTAATGGATGGAAGCAGAGCAACGTACTAACAAAAGCAACAGGGAGAGCAGTTACGTGGCTGTTACACTAGTCCAGGAAAGGGAACATGATGACAAGTCTCTGGTTTTGACAATGAGATGGAGAAAATGAGACAGATTAGCAATTTATTTTGAATGTAGAATTGGTAGATATTTTTAATAGATTGAATCTGGGATGAGGTAAGGGAAAGAGCAAAATTAAGTGTGACTCAGATATACATAGGAACAGGAAACCCTGTCAATTTCTAATTTAAAGAAGACTGAGTAGGGTAGGATTTGCAGAGGAAAATCAAGAGTCATTTTTGTTAGATTAAATCTGAGATGCCTGCGAGATATACCAGTGGAGATGTCTGAGCTCTGATAAAGTTTACATAATTGAAGTTCTGAGGTGGTTTTATTATATTCCCCACTTTGCAAATGAATTTACTGAGATATAGAGAAGTTTTTAATTTCCCCACACCCCTTTAGCACAAATGGAAAAGTGAGAGTTACATTAAGTCTGTCTCACTCTTAAACAGTGTACGGAACTTGTAAAGGTTAGAAGATCTGGGAAGAAGTCTGTTCAAGAAATATAGATTTTGGAGTTGTCAGCACATGGTATTGTATATCCAGAGATGCGACTACCTAGGAAGTGAAGAGGGCTGAGACCTGAGAGAGAGCAACATGTAGAGGCCTGCTGTAGGTAAATGATCTGACCAATTAGGCAAGAGGAAAACCAGGAGAAAGTTTCAGAGCAGCAGAGAGCACAGTGTTACTGGGAGGAAAGTGGTGAACTGTGCTGAACTGTTGAGAATTCAAGTGAAATGAATACCAGAATGATTCACATATGTTTAATAGACAATTAAGTGGATGATTAAATATCTTTAAAAATATATTTCCTCCAGAGACTCATGAACATCTTTTATTCCCTTCGATTTTTAAAACTACAGTCAGGCTGGGATCTAAAAAAAGTATAAAGTACAGAAAGAATGGAGAAAATAAGAATTTCTAAGTCATGTGACTTTGAACAAATCATTTGACTTTCCTTAATGTCCCAAGTTCTCACCATAAAATAGGACAAGTTGTCTATTCTGTTTCCTTCATAAGCTTCTTGGAAACCAGATGTAGTGATGGGGTTTTAAAATGTCTTTTTAAAAAACTTTTGAAACATTAAGGAATATTGATTCTTTATACATATGTGCACATTTACATTTTCCCTTATTCTGTCTTCCCATTGAATAGCAAACCTCAAAGACTATATAACTTCTACCGTTAACTTAGCTCAGTTGAGCCTAGTACTGTAAAGTGTATTTCACAGGGTATAAAAGATGTCAAATCACATGCTGTTTTCCAGATGCTATGATATTGTGATTTGTAATAAGAAATATATATTTGGTCTTCCAGCCATTCCTGTCACAGATCTCCTAAAACCGCCAAACCCTTGGAATTTCCTAAGTGATGAGAGCATTTTTTTTATGTTAATGAAGTGATTTTTGGAAAGCCTTTAGATAACCTAAGGATGGGGGCTGGTTGCCAGGGGAACCAACCTAGTGATTAGAGGGTTGGAATATTTAATCCTTCCCACCCCTTAACCCTTCATCTCTTCCACTTTCATACCAGCCTTCTTGAGAGAGGAGGAGCTGGAGGTTGGATCAATTGCCAATGGCCAATGAGTTGATCAGTCATACCTGTGTAATCAAACCTCCATAAAAACCCAAAGGGTGAAATATGGAGAGCTTCTGGGTTGCTGAACACATGAAGATTTGGGGAAAGTGCACTCAGAGGGGGCATGGAATCTCTGCACCCTTTCCTCATTCTTTGCCCTAAGTGTTTCTTCCATCTGGATGTTCTCTGTATCTTTAATCATTCTTTTATAATAAATATTATACAGTAATACAGTAGGTAAAATGTTTCTCTGAGTTCTGTGAGCTGCTTTAGTAAAATAATCAAACCCGCCGATGGGGCTGTGGGAACCTCTGCTTAATAGCCATTGGTCAGAAGGACAGGTAACAACCTGGGCTTGTGACTGAAATCTGAGGTGGTGGGAGGAGGGGCAGCCTTGTAAGACTGAACCCTTAACTTACGGGATCTAATGCTGTCTCCTGATAGATAGTGACAGAATTGAGTTGAATTCTCAGGACACACTGCTGGTATCCAAGGATTGTTTGTTGATGTGGGGACCCCCTCATCCACCCTCACATTGGAATTTGATGATCAGAAACCCAAAAGAGGTGCCTTTGTAAATTTTGTTGTTGTTGTTGTTATTGTTATCATCATTATTATTATTAATAGCATTAGTATTTGTAGGTGGTCATTTCAGTCAACTACCACATCATTTTTTCTAGAGATGTATATAACACTTTTTTATATTTTTAGGTACATATTTACTCTTGTTGTAACTCATGTAGAGTTACAATACAGTAGGTTGTGAGTGATAAACCTAAAATTGGAGACTTTCTTGGTCCTACTCCACAGTTGTAATTTTTTTTAAATGAAAAACAAGAAGAAATACTCAAGAATGATTTCAAGTTTCCTTGTAGAAATCTCTGTGTATAAGTGGCCTTCTAGCACCTATATACTTTGCAGCCATATTACAAGGAGCCAATAGATAATGTCATGAGAGATAAAAAGGTAGAATAACAATATAAGCAATAATAAACCTGAAGATTTTAAAATTTAGTTGGACAGACTAAGCACAAAGGCAGTCTAAAAATATCAACAATAGCATATCTGAAGACACAGTGTCTGTATGGAAGATAGTAACAGCCCATCATAGAAAACATAGGATGAAAACTGAGCAATGGATAATTGAGAGCAAAAAAAAAAAAAAAAAAAAAAACCCAAAACATAAAATCAATATCCCTATTATATGTTAGCTAATTAGTTAGAAATTTAAGCCTTATAGTCAGTAGATTTTATTATAGGACCAGAACAACTTTTTCACTATAACCATTGCCA
The DNA here is from genome assembly GCF_048773025.1 of Camelus bactrianus. NCBI lineage: Eukaryota > Metazoa > Chordata > Mammalia > Artiodactyla > Camelidae > Camelus > Camelus bactrianus. The sequence goes on from NC_133540.1 coordinate 74,949,759, forward strand.
TTTGGTGTTCAAAGATTTTACAAAAGCAAATGCTGGTCTGGAATTTTTTTAAGACAACTTGGTCTTTTCTGGTCAAGTTCCAAAATGGTAATTCTGAACAAGGCTTATAATGGAGATTACTATAAAGCTCTGATCTTACTGTAATATGACAGCAGCCACTACCATTTACAGTTCCCTTTCCAATTTCAAGGGACTCATGTTCTGTGATGGAGAATGGAGAAAACAGAATCAGCAGAAATTGAAGAAATCAGTTTCTTCCTTCCTTCCTTCCTTCCTTCCTTCCTTCCTTCCTTCCTTCCTTCCTTCTTTCCTTCCTTCCTCCCTCCCTTCCTTCCTTCCTCCCTCCCTCCCTTCATTTCTTTCTTTCTTTCTTTTCGTTCTTTCTTTCTTTCTTTCTTTCTTTCTTTCTTCCTTCCTTCCTTCCTTCCTTCCTTCCTCTCTTTTCTTTTCTTTTCTTTTCTTTTCTTTTCTCTTCTTTTCTCTTCTTTTCTTTTCTTTCACTATTAACTTGGAGTTATCTGTACTAAGAGTTCCTCTAATATACCTTGGGATACCTTGGGACTTGGGATACTTCAGTCATAAGCCCTAAGGAATTCAGGATTTTTGTAGGTCCCTATTGGGAATTTCCTTTGGTTTTTCTATCTCATCTTCAGCTCAGGAATCCTTGCAGTAATCAAAATTACAGAGATATCTAATAACAGATAAAGACAACATCTTCTGAGACAAAATGGGCTTTAGTCTACACTATTCCCTACACTAATAGGGAATACTATTTAATTGAGAAGGAGTGCAGGCTTGTAGAATCACAACGGAAAAAATGATTCAAATAGTAAAACAGGGATTCTGGAGCCCCTCAAGTTAAACAGACTTCATAACAGGCAGCCACACAACCTCAATTGAGCATGACTCAACCTTTAGCCAATGTATAATTTAATTTTGAAATGTAAGAAACGTTTAAGGTATTTTGCTAAAAATTATACCCTGTCTGTTTTGCACCCTGATAACCGCCAGAGAGGGGTAGTTTCTGAAGGACAGCATCAAAGAAAAATTGCACCAGATGGAGTTAAACAAGCAAGGAAGACATTGTTTAAGACTATTGCAGTGCAGGTGAGAGATTGAACTCAACTCCACTGAAACAAAAGGCAGAAGAGTTTTTAAGCGCTGGAGTGAGTGGAAATGTACTAGAGGACATTAGTGGGGAGGTATGGCCAGTGTGATTAGATCATCTGTGTTGGCTAATTGGCACTTGTCAAAGTTAAGCTTCCCATAGAGACTGGGAGATGGAGTCCTAACTTTAATGAGAACTACATTTCTGGGAGAATATTTATTCAAAGGGGCAGACAAATAATTTACAATTGCAGATTTTCTAAAGTAAGAAAAGAAAGATTAGGAGCCTGTAGTCATGAAGAAGCCTGTCTGAAGATTGACTAAGCTGCAGAGAATGTTCAGGCTGTCTCGGTCAACAGTCTCGGTCAACAGTCACAGGGCTCATGTCCTATACAGATACTGTTGAAATAGTCTTTTATGATGCATATACTTATAGCCTATGAGTTATTCAAAGCAACATGCAGAGATTTCTGGGAGACCTGGATTAAGATTTATGAGCTTCTCAAAGCTCTGTGCCACGACTACCTCTCACCTGCTAAGACCTCACACATTGTTTTGAAAGAACTCAGTTTTACAGCATGAGATCAACTGATGCTGTGCTGAGGCACAAATGTTATTTGCCTCTTCTTCAGCCAGCAGGAAATCCCTGGAGAGGGTGTTCTAAGTAAGAAGGCTAGAGGTGATGTTGAAGGGAAAAGCAATTGCTTCTGACTGCTAATGTTTAATCTGTCCCCTACAGAAATGAAAGCAGCCTTTTATCTTTGAGTAGAATAAGGTGATTTAGAAGGGGAACAAGATGATATGCAGAAGTTGATGCTGATGCCTGAGTAGTAAATTCAATTCAATGCATGACTTATGCGAATTTCAAGACTGAGATAAACTTCACTAATGTAATGGCTTCTGGGGAATAAGTTCAGAATTTCTTTCAAGTCTCTTAAACTGTTGTTGCCTTGACATTCTGGGTTACATTGTAGTGGCAATGTTTGATCTGCCACATTTAATGACTTGTCATTATTTCTATCATCTTCATAGAAATTTGCTCCAGGCTGAAACCTGGCTCACAAGTTGAAGAAAAGTCATAAAGTACTTTTCCAAAATTTGAGAACTTCATAACTCAATGTAAGACAAAACAATAATACATACAGTACAAACACTTTAATAAATGACTGCTTTATGATCAATTTGTTTAAAACTGTTTTTCAAATATTAACTTAGTATCTGTAAGGTCCAGAGACTCCCCTGAATTCTAGTTAATTTGTATTGAATAATACAAACATAACTATTCTGATATGTTCAAAATACTTCTATTTCTATATCCTACTGTGTAGTACTTATTATTTTAATGTTACTTTTTATAGTATATTAATACAAAATCTTTGAAAAAGTGTTGTCTTATAACTTTAAATAGCAAAACAGTCTAAAGTTTTATCAAATTATAATTGACATACAATAAACAACACAGTCAAAATGTACAATTTGATGAATTTTGACAAATGTATACAAACATGAAACTATCACCACAGTGAAGAAAATGAACATCATTTATTACCCCAAGTTTCCTTGTTCCCATTTTTAATGCCATGCTATTACCCTCTCCACTCTTACTCTCGATACCTTTGTCCAGAAGCAATCTCTAATCTCCTTTCTGTTATTATATATTAATTTGCACATTTTAGAATTTTCTATAAATTTTATATAAGTAGAATCATAGCACTTCTTTAGTCTGCCTTTTTACTCAGCATAATCATTTTGAGATTCACCCATGTTTTAGTGTGCATGAAGAGTTCATCCTTTTTTAATTGCTGAGAAGTATTCTATTGTAGGATGTACCAAAATTGATCTATTCACCTGTTAATAGACATCTGGATTCTTTCCAGTTTGTGAATATCACAAATAAAACTGTTATGAACACTTGTTTTAAAGTGTTTGCTAGGCCCTCTACTTGCCTTTCTATTGCTAAATACCTAGCAGTATAAGGAGGGAATCATATGATATGTGTCTGTTTAACTTTTAAATATATTGCCAAACTGTTTTCTAAAGTGGTTGTATCATTTTATACTCCTACCAGGAGGGTATGAAAGTTTCAGTTGCTCTATATCCTTGCCAACAATTGGTATGAATGGACTTTTTAATTTTAGCCATTGTAAGACAGATGTTTAGTAGTATTCCCTTATTAATTTGCATTTCCTTCATGACTAATGATAATAAGCATCTCTTCATGAGCTTTCTTACTTGCCATCCATATATCTTCATTGGTAAAGTGTCTGTTCAAATCTGTTATTTTTATTTTGGGTGGTTTGATATGCTGTTATTGAGTTTTGAGAATTCTTTATAAATTCTAGATACAAGTCTTTAATATTGTATTAATATATAATATCCTAATCTGTGGCTTTTCTTTCCCTTATCTAACAGTATCTTTTTAACAGAAGTTTTTAATTTTAATGAAGTCCACTCCGTCGGTTTGTTCTTTTATGAGTTGTGTCTCTTGAGTTATACCTAAAAACTCCTTTGCTAACCCAGGTAATAAAATTTTTCTCCTAAGTTTTCTTTTAAATTTTTGTAGTTTTATATTTTATATTTAGGACAGGTTCATTTGAATGGATTTTAATGTCCTTTGTGTATAAAGATTTATTTTTGCATGTGGATATCCAGTTGTTCCAAAATCATTTGGTGACAACACTATCTTTTCTCCACCACATTACCTTTGTAGCTTTGTTGAAAACAAGTAATCCATATATGTGTGGTCTATTCCTGGACTCCTCTTCTATTCATGTAACTGATTTGTCCATTCTTACAATAATACTACACTGCCTTGATTACTGTTGCTTTATTATAAATATTAAAGTCAGGTAGTATTAATTTTGTTCTTTGCTCTTTTCCAACTTTGTTCCAACTTTGTTCTTTTCAAAATTGTTTTGGCTGTTCTAAACCTTTGCATTTTCATACAAATTTTTAAAATTAATTTGTCAATTTCTTCAAAACCTTGATGGGATTTTGATTATGAATCTAAAGATAGATTTAGGGATAATTGGCGTCATAAAGATATTGAGTCTTTCCATTACAAACCAAGTGTATCTTCCTATTTCTTTAGGTGTCCTTTAAATTATCTTAGCAAATTTTTTTTAGCTTTCAGTGTTGAGCATTTTGGCATATTATATCATATTTATCCATTAATATGTAATATTTTCATGCTATTGTAACTGGTATAGTTGTTTAAATTTGAATTTCCAATTGCTTGTTGCTAGTATATAAAAGCTACAACTTTGATAAATTCACTTATCAGTTCCAGTAGCCCTTTTTAAAAGTTTTCTTTGGATGTTCTACATATAAAATCATGCTGTCTGTGAATAAAGACATTTTTACTTCATTTTCTATCTGGATGCCTTTTGTTATTATTATTTACTTTATTACTTATATTGCCTTAGTATACTATTTAAAACTTCCTATAAAATGTTGAATAGAAGTGTTGATAGAAGATATCTTTTTCTTGTTCCTGACTGCTAGAAGAAAGCATTCAATATTCTTCCTTTCTAGGAGAAATAAGTCTAGGGTAAATAAATCTCCTTTCTAGTTTACTAAGATTTTCTTTAATCAAGAAGGGATGTTAGAATTTATTAAATTTTTTCCCATGTCTATTGATAAATCTTTAGCTTTTTACTTTTTTTAGTTTTATATTGTGGCAAAATATGTGAATTGATTTTCAAGTGTTAATCTTTCATTTCTAGGATAAATCCCAATTGGTCATGATGTTTTTGTTTGTTTTCTTGCATCTATGTTCATAAGAGATTGATCTGTAGTTTTCTCTTATTTTATCTCTAATTCGGTATCAGTAATTCTGGCTTTATGGAATGAATTTAGAAGTATTCTTTGCTTTAGATTTTCTGGAATAGATTGTGTAGTATTGGTATTGTGTTTTTCTCTAAATTCTTGCTTGACAGAATTCACTAGTGAAAACTATCTGGCCTGGAGTTTTCTCTATTGGACAGTTTCTATCTACACATTCAGTGTTTTCAATAGATGAAAGACTAGTTGGGTTATCCGTCTTTCTTGAGCAAACCTCGGTAGTTCATGTCTCAGTGAATTGATACATCTCATCTATGTTGTCAGGTTTTTTGTTGTAAATTTGTTCATAACATTGTTATATTAGCTTTTCAGTATCCAGAGAATATGTATTAAAATCATTTCTCTTATTCCTAATATTTGTAATTTATTGGATTCAAGCCGTTGTGGATTTTAAATTTTGAGGTATTAAATGCTTTTGTATTTTGTTTTCTTAAGCATATTCCTAGGACAGAGTGAAGCTACTTGGAAGTAGTTTGAGCTATTCAGGTCTTCTATTAACATTTATTAGGTGGGGCCAGAGCAATGCCTAGTATAGGGTTATTTATTCTGTAATACCAGTAAAAAGCTATTTTCTTTACTCAGTTCAATGTCTCATGAACCATGAGGTTAGGTTAATCATTTTGGCTGGTAAGAAAAGGCGCTATCCCTGGCCTTATGTGAACACTGAACATGCTTAACACCAACCCTTCCAGGTGGTTCTTCTCCCAACCCCAGCAATGATTAGTACTCAGAGAAATACTCGAGTACTTCTGTGCAGATTTCTGGAATTTTCTCTCTGTGCAAGTTTCCTCTTTCCGGTACTCTGTCCTGCAAAGTCTAGTTGCCTTGGTCTCCCCAGCTTTTCATCTCTTTTACTTCAGCACAGGGAATCTACTGGGCTTTACCTGGGTTCTCTCTGCCTGTACCTTGGCTGGATGCCCTTTCAAGGAAGTAATCTGGAACAATCACAGGGGTCCCCTTGTTTGTTTCCTGGTCTCAGTGACCACTGCCCTTTGTTGTCTGATGTACAGTGTCTCACAAGCTATTGTTTTATGTATTTTTCCCAGTTCTAGATTGTTTTAGGAAGGAGAAGAAACTCTGGTCTGGTCTGTTATTCCATCTTGGCTGAAAGGCCACTCTGTTATTTCTTGTAAAAGATATTTTTATTACATTATTTTACAAAATACATTTGCCTGGGATCATCCCTCTGGTTCACATAGACTCAAAAGATTTCTTCCTACCTCATTTGCAATAAAATTTACAATGTCAATTTGGAAGTGATTTTACCAACTCTGAGAGGTACTGTATGTACTGTGAGATGCCATTCTAAATAGTTTTTATGAAGCTTATTTTCAGTGTCAAACTGGGGTGAAAAAAGAACCTAATTGATTATAGTCAGAATGTCCTAAAACAAGTTTGATTTGGGGGCCTTTTTTATTCCTTCGGTAGATCTCCTTTTGCCACTGCTAAACTAAAACAATTAGCCTGTCTTGAAGATGGCTTCTTTCTAGAGAATGACTTTATCCCATATCACCAATCTTTTCTAAAGCATAAGCTGATAATTAATTTGTTAGCCGACTCCTCAAATCCAATTACCAGGGCAAAAAACAAATATTATCTTAACAACTTGTCACTAGAATTAGTCATCTAGAAGAAAATTTCCTTGTTTGGCAATATACATTTATGAGAAACCTGTGGGTGGAGAACAGGAAAATGATGACTTAAATTTGCCAGAAACAAGTCATCAAAACAAATTGGCTCTAAGAAGAAATGAAGAATAATTTGGGGGTGGGTAAAAAATAAAAATGAGCAGAGAGGGACAACATAGGAAGAAGCTGAAGTAACATGGTAGGACTCTAAAATCTGAACCAGCAGAGACACCCCAGTACTTTTAAAAAACAGAATGAATAGTGTTTGTGTCTATGTTGTTCACACTTCTACAGTGTAAATGTGCTTTACCTCTCCAGATCTTCAGAAAAATGTTTGTGCCCAGAAATCCTTAGACAATCTTATGAAGCAGGATAAGATGTCTAGGAGAAAAATTCTTGATAAACCATCACTAGCTGATATAATACAGCAAGGCTTGACTAGTTCCAGTCCCAAGAGATAATTTATATAAATTACAAAAAATAGATACAATGAAAGTAGGAGATAAGCTCATGCCTTTATTTTGCTCAATGCCAGGATCACATTAATATGCTTGGTATATGAGGTATTTTACGGAATAGAAATGCACCTCTAAATTTCTCCTAACGTGTTAGTTATCTATTGCTGTTGAACACGTTATCCCAAAATCTAGCAGCTCAAACAAGAAATATTTAATGGCCCACATTCTCTGTGGGTCAGCAGTCAGGCTTGCCTTAGCTAGGTGCCTTGTCCCGCTAGGTGCAATTAATCCACCCAGCTGGATGCAGTCAAGCCTGTCACCTGGGGTTGTGATCTCTTCTGAAGACTCAAATGAAAGAAGATTCACTTCCAAGCTCACTCAAATAATTAAAAAAAAAAAAAAAACTTTCTCATGGGCTCTTAGACTAAAAATGTCAGTTCCTCACTGGTTGTTGGTCAGACACTTCCTTTAGCTTCTTGCTTAGTGGCTTCTCCACAGGGTGGAGCACACCATGGCAGTTGACTTTCCTCAGAGCAAGAGAGAACAATCATATAGAATTCAGTCTTTTTATAAGCTAATTTCAGAAGTGACATAATATAAATTTTTCCTGCATTTTATGTGTTAGAAACGTGACTCTATGTCCAGCCTACACTAAAGGGGAGGATATTATAAGAGGATGTGAATACTAGGAAGTAAGTATCCTTGTGGGCCATCTTAGAGACTGCCCACCACACCCAAGTAAAACAAAATGTGATAATTAATGCTCATCACTGTCAATCAAAGTAAATCATTAATTAACTTAGGGCCTAGATAGAAATAGATATCCCCCCCTTACGTTGGTTGAGAAAAACTTTAAGAATTTGTGAAATTGTCTAACTGTAGTTTATGTCTGAATGAGCTACGAATTCAAAAATAACAATGCTTAATTATAAGGTTAGCCCACTTGTAATTAAATAATTCTTTTATTGAAGCATTGTGTTCACGTAAGTTTAGAAGTTTTCTTTCGTATTTTTTAATAGTTGATAATATATTAGACATTTTAATATGCAGGGGATTAAATTTTATGATTATATCCACATGGTAAGGAATAATCAGCATGCATAAGATGGAAATGTTTTCTGTAAAGTGAATTATTTCTCAGAAGTTGAAACACAGAACTAAGCACAATTGGTAAAGTTGCCCACATCCCTCACTACTTCTTTTCCAAAACTCTTGATGCATATAGTTAGATATTCTTGCCATTTTGATTGAAATAGCTAAGGACAGGCTACTTCAGCTGACATCTGGGTTATACAAGTACCAAATCAAACTAAATATATCCCCCACTCAAGTTGCTCTTCTTTTTAATTTTATGTTTTTGTTAATAGCACCAACATGCTTAGATTCTCAGCATCATCATTTCTTATTCTACATACCACTCATTCAGTTCTAAATTCTATGCATGCAATCACTCTCACATCTCATTGGCTCTATTTCCAGAGATACCAAACACGAATTATCTCTTCCTTGCATAAGCTTTCTTGGGCCTTCCTGATTCAAATTCTTTTCCCAATATTCTCTCCTTTTTATTCTTTTAAGAGTAAGCATCTCAAATAATACAATGTATCAGCCTCTTGTGGTATAATATTCACTCCTCAAACTTCTTAAGTTGAAACATGCTATTCTTTACCAAACTTACATTAAGGTTCTATCTCCTGTTCTCTTCCCGTGGCTGCTTCTGAAACGTAGCTTACTGTATTTATTTTTGCTTGTTGTAAATTATATAATTTTTTCACCATCTTTCCATCTATACTACTACTACCTTTTCTACCAACATGTCTTAAACTTTTCTGTCCAGCAATAGTTCTAATTGTAATTCATTCATGGAAACTTACTTGATTGTGCTATCTAAAAGAAACATTACCCCATCCTAAATTGTGTTCATACTTAATATTACATTTTGTGTTTGTATATTTTATCACCCCTACTAGACTACAAAGTGATATTTATTATCAATGTTTTCCACCTAGTATCTATCACAAGATCTTATGTATAGTAGACTTCAAAGAAAGTGTAAAAGTTAATTGGATGACTAGACAAACCAACAGGATGGGTGTAAGCACCACCCCCACCTCATACACATATATGTAAACACACACATAAGTGCTTATTACATTTTGAGACGTCTCTGGGCACTTCCAGTGACAGGAATGGGTTCATCCGGACTCCCTGAAATTTTTTCTTTTAATAAACTGAAATCTGACATTAATATCTTAGTCACTAAAAATTATAATAGTAGTAACAGTTGCTTGATAATTTTATATTAAGTTATAGCTTGTAAAATATTTTTACATAAACAAAATTCAGTAATTTTCCTGAAGATTCACAGAATAAACCTTCTTTCTTATCTGCTGCTTTTCACTCCTCCCTAAATACTAACCGTGTGCAAAACTCTTCTATTTACTTTTCTTTAAAATTAGCATTAAATCTTCTTTGGGTATGCCAGAGAAAGGGTCATATTGTTAAACTAAAAAGAGTTCAAATAGTTTTAATAAACACTGTTATTCTAAAATAGGAAAGGGGCACTAAAAAGTCACTTTAAAGAATTAAATGATAATTATGTGACTTGATAGAGGTGTTAGCTAATGTTAAATCATACTGTAATACATAAACACATCAAATCAACATATTGTACCTCTTAAACTTACATGGTGTTATATGTTAAATGTCAATTATACTTTAATTTTAAAAAAGAATTAAATAAGGTAATGCATATAAAGCACTTACTAGCATGTCTTTGCAGAGAAAATCAACAGGGTAAATTATTATTTTTAACAAAAGTTTTAATATATATGGTGACTATATAAATATATTTACCCTTTCTGGAAAACAATAAAAATAGTTAAAACAAAGTGTACATATGTGATAAGAAAATAATCTATAAATTTAGTAGTGCTTATCTCTAGGTTATGAGGTTCTTGGTAATTTTAAATTTCTTTTATATATTTCTTTGCTATGAATATGTTTTATTTTATAATAAAAATAGAGTTTCATTTCTTTGACTGATAAACATGTCTTTTGTTGCTTTTTCACTTTGTGTCTCAACGTATTCTGAATCTAAAACTTCCTGACATTCTTCTCTCAGATTCACAAAATCTCAGATAAACAAATGTTCTTTTTATGCTTTGATATAACTTTTGTTCATCTTCTGTACAAGCTTATTCCATACTGATTTACTGAGTGATCGCCTTGGCACTTTTGTTAATTTTTATTATAGTTCTTCTTACTTTCAGGTAAAAATTACTCAAGATTATTTTTCAGAATGGAATTATTGGATCATTGATTCTCAGCTGTTTCTGTTAAACATCCTTATACCCCTTGATGATCATTCCCATCAATATCAATAGCTCACTATGACAATACCCCAAATTGGGTATAGCAGAGTCTGTGTATATAGCATCTTGTTGATTGTGTGTGTGTATGGTTAAAAAAAAAAAAAAAAACTCACAAGTGATTCTGATAAAGTTCCCTTCAACCCCTCATTGAGATTGCTCCTTAAGAACTCCCATCCATCTGAGACATTTAATTTTCCAGGGCTTGGCTGTGGAACACTATGGGGAGTGATGGAAATAGTCCTGGAGCTGTTACCGGGTGACCTAGGTTCAAGACCTTGCTCTGTCATTTACAAGTTTGTGATCCAAGGCAGTCACTTAGCCCCCTTTTTGCTTTCCTTCCTTGATTTTAAAATAGAGATAAAATATCTCATAAAGTGGTTGCCAGGGTAAAATGAGTTAATGCGTAAGCTCTTTGTAGGATAAAAAAGGTTATATAATCAGTCATGCTTATTACTGTTATTTTCTTTTAAGTTTGAAGTGTGCTTACTTAGCATGTAAGACCTCTTTCTCACTGTGCTCTATCTCCCAGCCTTTTCCTTATTTTGAAATCCAAAGTCCCAGGCTCATTTTCAGGCTTTTTCACATTACCAATTCGTTTCAACTGGTTCTTTCTTATTGGTCAGACCACTCTGGGGATACTGTCGGTAAAGTCATCCCTAGAAAATGTGATATGCCTGATATCTAAAGATTATTAAATGCCTCCATAAATCCGTTGTCCTAGACATAGGCAAATTATTGAAATACAGATACTGTGATAGAAGTAGAGATAGAAAAAGGAAGATAGAAAATACAAAGTAAGAGCAGCGTTAATATTAAATATAGTGGATAAAAATAGGCTAGAGTAATCAGAGAATTTAATATAAACATAAAAAACCTGAGTGATTTTTTAAAAACTTAATACGGGATACTCAGTTGCTTAGTATCACTCAATGACTTCCATTGCATGTAGATTCAAGTTCCAACTCCTAGATGTTTTTACAATTTGAAATTAATCTGTGTGTGAGTGTGTGTGTGTGTTTGTGCTATGAACATTGGGGTGCATCTTTTCAGGTTAGGGTTTTTGTTTTTTTCAGATCTATACCCAGGAGTGGAATTGTTGTGTCATATGGTAGTTCTATTTTTAGTTTTTTGAGAAACCTCCATATTATTTTCCACAGTGTCTGCACCAATTTACATTTCCACCAACAGTGTAAAAGAGTTCTCTTTTCTCCACATCCTTGCCCACATTTGTTATTTATGTTCTTTTTGATGATAGCCATTCTGAGAGGTATGAGGTGATAACCTCATTGTGGTTTTGATTTGCATTTCCATGATGATTAGTGATTTTGAGTACCTTTTCATCTGTCTGTTAGTCATCTGCATTTCCTCTTTGGGAAAAAAGTTTATGCAGGTCTTTTGCCCTTTTTTAAAATTGAATTGTTTATTTTTTTATTTTGAGTTGTATGAGCTACTTAAATATTTTGAATATTAACCACTTATGGATCATATCATTAACAAATATGTTCTCGTATTCAGTGGGTCATCTTTTTGTTTTGTCAGTGGTTTCCATTGCTGTGCAAAAACTTTTAAGTTTAACTAGGCCCTATTTGTTTATTTTTGCTTTTATTTCCTTTGCTTTAGGAGATAGATCCAAAAAACAAATGGCTACAGTTTAAGTCAGAAAGTAGTATACCTGTGATTTCCTCTAGGAGTTTTATGGTTTCCAGTCTTACATTTAGGTCTTTAACCCATTTGACTTTATTTTTGTATATAGTGTTAAAGACTGTTCTAATTTTGTTTACATGTAGCTGTCCAGTTTTCCCAGCACCACTTATTGAGAACACTGTCTTTTCTCCATTGTGTATTCTTGTCTCCTTTGTTGTAATTTAACTGACCACAAATACATGGGATTATTTCTGGGGTTATTGTCTATTCTGTTCCATTGATTTTTTTTTTAAGCCAGTATCATACTGTTTTGATTACTGTGTCTTTGAACTACAGTCTAAAGACAGGGAGCATGACTCCTCCAGCTCTGTTCTTCTTTCTCAAGACCTTTTGGCTATTTGGGCTCTTTTGTGTTTCCATACAAATTTTAAAATTATTTGTTCTAGTTCTGTGAAAAATGCCATTGGTATTTTGGTAAGGGTTGCACTGCATCTGTAGATTGCCTTGGACAGTAAGTTCTTTTTAACAGCATTAATTCTTCCAATTCAAATATATGGTATATCTTTCCATTTGCTAAACAACTTTAATTTTTGTGTGGTTTTTAGTTCATTGACTAGTTAATAGAAAATATTGATATAATAAAACCCAAAAAACCCATATCATTCTTAGTTACAATTTCCTACCATATGTGTATATTTTAAATGTAATGGGTGAAAAAGTATTATAACCACTGTAAATATAATTGTTATTTGGATCTGCCATAATAACTGTAATAACTTTAGATCTCTTAAATTTGTCATTTATGAAATATATAGTGCATAGTTCTCATAATATGAAATATTCTTAAAAATATAGAATTTGAAGGGAATATCTATGTTTCCATTTCTTTATCTCCTTTTTTCTTTCCCCCAAATTACCAAATACATTAAAATCTGAACTTCTCTGACTCGTGTTTTAAAGCCAACAAAACTCTTTACTATTGTGAAAGACTAACAGTGTCCCCAGTAGATTTATTACTAGTCCAGAGTAGAGCATCATTCTATGTGCCATACTCAACACTCCCAATTTCAATTTATTTCCTCACCTTAGAGTAACCTCAGATCTTTGACTAATGTCATTTGATAACAGAGTGCAATCCTGCATGACATATTTTCGGTTGCCAAAGACAATGATTTGATGAACACCTTTGAAATAGAATAAATCTCTTATACTATAAAACAATCGGCCTGGTACACTTCTGCAACCACAGTGAACACTTTTCAGGGGTAAAAATGTCAACAAAATTTTCAAAAGACAATGAAGATATTCCAGCAGTAGTGTTATTCTCTGTACCTAAATCACCAGAATTATTATAACTGGTTCCCGCTGAAGCCACCTTTCCTGAAGTTACCAGCGATGCAGGTGCAAATGATATACAGGTGCAAATAATTGGCACAACTCTTCGATCATGAACATTGTGGAAATATGGGGGTGGTCTCTGAATAAATAGAAGGCAGAGTCTGCTTCCAAGGATTTAAAAAAAATCCCTTTAATCTAGACCATTAAATTAGAGCACTTCTATATTTAGAGCTAATTATGACAGAGAAACCAGTACTCCTTACTGTGAAAGTTGTTTATCAAAATTAAACTGCAAATCACCAAAATACTGATTCTCTACTGCAAAGCAATTCAGAATGTTTTTACACAGACATGTTTAAAATGACGTTCAAATGATCAAGAAAACAGCCTTCAATACATTTCACTCTGATTTCATAGTCATGGTCGTGCTCTGGGGAATTCTGGCTTTTTTTTTCCCCCAAGAGGAGATGAAGTTGTTGTCTTCAAATAGTACAAAAGTCTATTTCAAATCTTAGTACCACACTGTTTGTGTTAGTGTTATGCTCCTGATTCAAATTTATGTTAGTAGAATTTAACCCAGTGCTGGAAAAGAACAAATACAGTATTTACGTTTTTGGTCTATACATATTGCTTTATTTCTGATAAGAATTTTGAATGATTTTTCTTCCATCAAATATTATCATAGTAGCACTATTAAATTTCTTCTTGGATTTTTAGAGATTAAACTTCCTTTAAGTTGTTTGTTAGCATCCAAAAAATACATTACAGATTGTTAATATAAATCACCATGTTAGTAAAGATATTTTGTATATGGGAAATACTATCTAAAGTTGGAATGAAGCTTAAGCATATATGTGTGTGTGTGTATATACATACATATATTTTTAATTTATTTAATGATTACTTATTCATATTCAATGAATACTTATTATTTGCTGAGCACTATTATAAGTGTAATTTGTAAAGTCATTGACTGCTCACAACAGCTCAATGAGGTAAGTGGTATTACCATCATCACGACAGTTCTCTAGATGAGAAAAATGAGACATGAAGAGGTTGGTCATTTTGCTAAAGTCACAAAGCTAGGCAATTGCAGAGTCAGAATTAGAAGACAGGCCACCAACCTTTAAAGCCTACTCATTTATTTAACCTCTTCTTTAATATATCTTGTTAGGCCTTGTAAATTTAGTGATGACATAGCATTATAGGGGCATATATAACTGACCTATAAACTTGTTCTTTTAATTGACTTTTTCATACAAATGACTCTTTTACTCCCTTCCATTTTAATATGCTCCCAACATTATCACGCTATTCTTCATTTTAATGCACTTCACAAGAGCCTGTGAATTTCAAATCAGTCAAATTAATATTCATTTTGTTTTCTTTTTTACCACAAGAGCCCCTGAACGAGTTAAAAGGCAACTATCAGTGATCCAATAGTTTTCTCTTTCTTGCTAATTTAAATTAGATGTACTGAGAACATAAGAATTTCAGTGGGGGAATTTGAGGTTGTGTGGGAGTAGGGAAGATCTTAGTGGGATATTAAAAAACTCCAGTTTTAGATACTTCCCCTGTAAGAATCTTTGCTATAGATATCTTTGCCGCAAGCATTTTTGCCACTTAAGTAATTGCCCATATGGCAATTTTGCCGTAAAAGATAAAATAACAAAAAATAAAAGGGCATTAAAAAAGGACATAATGAATAATAAAATGAATAACAAAATTAAAAACACTTTATTGTGAAATACAAAACATTTGTGTTTCAAAATAAGAAACCAGCTCTTGGGGTAGATCATCTGTTTGCTCCATAAATGCTAATACATTTCAACCAGTTGAAACCAAACTGTCAAAAGAAAAACTGTCAAGCAGTTATTTTATCTTTCATGGCAAAATTGCCTAATCCAAAATTACTTATACAGGAAAGATGTTTAATGGCAAGGAAGCTTATAGCAAAAATACTGGAGAGGAAAAATGCCATGGCCAATGTGGTAGAAATTCCTAGTTCTGTATTAAAAAAAATCCAGAATCTGCTACCGTTGATCTAAACCACCATTCTCTTTCAGCTGAACTGCTGTGGTTTCCTCCTGACATGTCCCCTCCGTACCTCCACTCTTGCCCCTGACATCTACTCTGCACATAAACAACTGAGTGATTAAAAAATTATTCATTCATATCAATATTCTGCTCAAAATTCTGCTATGGATCCCTAGCTCATTCAGACTTAAACTAGGTTTTCAATGGAGTGTGTAGCCCAAAAGAACTCTCCCTGTAGTTCTTGTGTGAAAGGGACTCTCTCAGTCTCCATCTCTAGTTCCCCTGTTCCTTTACCTCCAGGCACTCTGCCCTCTTTGTGGTTTGGTTAGTAAACATAGAAAATATAAAATGCTCTTCTACTTCTTCTTCCTCCAGGGACCTCACTAAAGAGCTCCATCACTTCCCTTAGTTATCTGTGCACATGTCTCCTAACCAGGGAGGCTTTCACTGTGTTTTCCGATAAAAGAGCAGATCCACTGCCATTCTTACACTGACTGTCCTTTTTTTTCTGCTTTGCTTTCATTCATTCTACTTCCTACCTTAGTAGATTGTTTGTATATTTACTTATTGTCTATCTCCTCCCTAGAATGAAATTCACAGATCACACATGGAAAAATCTTGTCGATTCTGGGCACTGTGCCCAAAATAGTGTCTGATACCTAGTAGGCAGTCAATAAAAATTCGGTTAATACATGATTAATGGAGGAAAAGGAATAGAATAGGAGAGGAATAGAAAAAATGGAAGATAGGGAAAAAAAGCACAGATAAGTAACTGTCAACAAATATTCTCTAGGATCTGTTTGATATTAGTGAAAAAATGAG
Organism: Camelus bactrianus; assembly: GCF_048773025.1. Taxonomy (NCBI): domain Eukaryota; kingdom Metazoa; phylum Chordata; class Mammalia; order Artiodactyla; family Camelidae; genus Camelus; species Camelus bactrianus. The sequence continues at coordinate 74,966,010 of NC_133540.1, forward strand.
GAGACACTAGTATTTACTGTCTTTTCTCTAACTACAGAACTGTAGACCAAGTTTGAAAATTCTGATTTGTTGCTCAACTTTTATTTTCACCAGTTCATGAATTAGGTATCCTTTTTGGTGTTTCTGCTAACTTACTGCCTGTTTTGTGATAGTATTTGTCAATATTATATTTATAATACAATATTGTAACCTATCTTTTATCGATTATTTGCATTAGGTGTGGCTTAAGGAGATACAATAAAACCGGGAATACTCTTCAGCACATGCGACTTTTCTCTGTAACTTTCCCTCGTATTATTTCCTCTACCTCTGCCCTTTATGCTCACTGACTCTATTTTGGCAATTTTCTCTCAGGTCTTCTCCTCATATCCGACCATCTGTGACTAGAACATTTACACTTTAATGTGAAATTTAATGCCTCTTGTCTCTCAGATGTGATTTAATTTTAAAACTTATTTGGTATATTCATCTCAAGCATCCTGTTTTAAAATTTTCTCCAAGTTCTACATATATTCAGATGTTCCTATGCATCTTTATCATAAGTCCCAGAAGACAGATACACACACTCAAGCCACAGTATCTCGCATAGTATCTCAGGGAGTCTGCAAGTGTCCTGAGAGCAAGAACTTTTCTTTCACTTTTATATCACACATTTTGAGGAATTCAATAGATTAAACATTTAATAAATATTTTATAATAAATATGTGAATGAATGAAATAAAATTTTTAGTGGGATAAACAGTAAAAACTCCATTTACAATAAATAATGTTTTATGGCCATGGATTTTGCTTAGTTGCTGTTTTATGTCTATTTTTATTTTCTTGTTTGTTTTTTTGTTTGCCATGATAGAAGTTTGTTGCTCATTTATATTTTCTTGTTCGTTTTTGTTTGCCACTATAGAAATCTGTAGCTTATTTATTGAGACCAAGTTCAACTTCCTACTTTTGTAACACATTCAAGAGGAAATTTTCTTGTTGATATAGTATATATCCAAATATCATATATATTGTTCATTTCTAGCATAGTTATGTAATACAATGAGAATTATATCCTTGTTCAAGTATACAGTTTATTATTCACAGTAAAAAAATAGGATGGAGAAAATATTTTCTGTGACCTATATTCTTGAATATTTTAAAGCAAATGGCTTCTTTCTTGAAGATTTCTTAAAGATTGTGAAAAATATGTCAACTTCTTTTAGCAAGAGTTCCAGTAAATAAGGTTCTGCATTACTTATATGAAGCTGCTCTGAATTGCATTCATGGACTACATAAATTCCATATCTTATTAAATTTATCATTAAAATTTTGTTAGTCATCGTCCCAAGGAAAGGTTCTGAATGCATTCTTCTAGAGACTTTTGATAACTTATTAAGTTATTTAGCATCAAACAAAAAACAAAACAAAACAATCTATGTTTCTATGTAGAAAATACAATGAAAGTTACAGTTGAGAAAAATAATTTTCAAGAAAGAAAGAAACAAAAATCCCTTTTAATAGGACAGACGGTTTGCTTGAGTAAGCATTCATTTAAAACATGCATAATTGAGTATACTTTCAAATTACAAAATGGTTTGCTAGGGTAAAAAAAATAATGATATTAAGAGCTTTCCACCATTAATAACTGTTTTCCACCATTTAATCTGGTAATGGACCTACCTATTACTGACTTATAATCCCTGTCTATAGTGGGCTAATTATTTTGAAGAGGAAAAGGAAGAGAGGGAGGTTCAAATAGGGTAAAGTCTGAATGTTGATTTAAAATTCCTCAGAGGTTAATTAAAGAATGTGGATAGTAGACACTGGCCTTATCTGGTTGACCTCTCCTGTCTGGACGCATGCAAGACCATTATTCCCAATCTTGTAGTTAGGTGGGCTTTATGATTCATTGTGCTCAACAGACCTAAGTAGAAGGAATGGGTGCCACATTAGGACTGAGGCTGTGTAAAATCCTTCTGCAACCCTCTTTCCCTTTTTCTTTTGCAGCATTCTGAAAGCTGCGGATTGTGATGAGGAAATCACAGTAAGAAAACCAACTAGTTCTCCCAAGATATCATTTAGTATAAAAGTGCCCTGGAAAGTTATTGAACCTCATCAGACTTTGCAATAACAAGGCATAAGCTTCTCTTTTAAAAGCCACTTGTATTTCAGTGTAACTTGTTATTTCATCTACATAGTCTTTATGTTACATCACATGTTATGTTACATAACATGATATAACCTTGCCTTTTTGTTAATGACAACTATGTTTATTTTATCTGCGCTGAAGTTCTAAGTGTGCTGAGTTGGATATTTGGGCATATATGCTATGATGTACAGCCACTGAGTACCCCAGCATGTCCTTTTTGAGTCACATAATATTTTTGAGTTCCCGTTCTGCAGTGACATTCTGCTAGGCAATAGGAAGACAAAGTTTAATAAAATATCACAATCTAAAAATGTAGAAAGATTATGAACAAGTAGTTACAATTCTGTGATAGTAGTAGTAACGTCAGTGCTTTTAAGAGTTAGAAATCAAGAGCTAATGAATGTTTGAGGAATACATTACCTAAGTGATTCAGAAAAATAATCACAGAAGAAATATTGGAGATATACTATGTGTATGCTAAAGGCTAAGAAGAAAGTTCCAGTGCCCAAAGGAGAAAGGCTTTCTGGATGACAGAAGTGACATATTCAATAGTACAAGGCACACGTTTGACACATAATTCATGGAAACTAGTTGCTAGCCTCTAGGTCAAGGAGTGAACAGAGGTAAGAAGTGGAGGGTGGTATTATTACTATAGTTTAGATACATCCTGCCAACAGTGAAAAATCCATGACAGATTTATAAGTTGGGCAAACACATGATTATATTTTTTTCAAATATTTTATAGACATGTGGAAGATAGACAAAAGATAGAGGACTTGGAGGCAGGAAGATTCATTAGGTTTTTAAAATAATACAGATGAGACTAATTCAGATCTCCACAGTAGTGGTGGTGCACATGGAGAGAATGATGTACAATTTAGAGCCATTAATAGGGAGGAGGGCTTGTTATATTTAGAAATGTTGAGTGTTACAGGAGAAAGAAGATACAGAAATTATAGTAAAGTTTCCAGTTTATGTGACTGGGAAGAAAGTAATGCTATTAATACAAAGAGGGTCCAAAAGGGGGAAAATGGGGTAGGTAGAATAATGGTTCCATTAGATATCCATGTCTTAATCTCTGAAAGCTCTAAATGTTACCTTATATAAAAAACAATTTTCAGGTCTGGTTAAGTTTAGGATCATGAAAAGGGGAAATTACCCTGGATTACCCAGGTAGATCTTAAGTGTAAACACAAGTGTTCTTATAAGATGGAAGCAGAGGGAGACTTCAGACAGAAGAGGAGATGGCAATATGGCCATGGAGGCAGAGATTGGACTGAGGTGTCCATATACCAAGGATGCCAGCAAAAGCTGAAAGCTGGAAACTGGAAGAGGCAAGAAATGGATTCTCTCCTGAAGTCTCCTGAGTGAGTGCAGCTCTAGTAATATATTGATTTCAGCTCATTGAAACTGATTTTGGACTTCTGGTCTCCAGAACAGTGAGAGAATAGTTTTCTGGTAGCTTAAGACACTAAGTTTGTGATAATTTTTTACAGCAGCAATAGGAAACTCATTCAAATTTGTTAGATTGGCTTAGATTCTGGCTATGAGTATGTATGTGTATGTATTTGTATGTTCATGTATGGTTTGGAAATGAATGTATGTGTGGGGGTATGTGTGCATGAGGACTGATGGACATGTAGAGGAAGAGAAACTCTAAAGCTGAAATAAACTAAAACAAGCAACTTGGAAAACCTGTGCTTCTCAATTCTCTCCACTGATACTGCATTAAAGATAACTGGTATGAAAATATCAGAGGAAGTTAAGAGACGAAGGTTGTAGGCAGGCCAGGAAAATCATCCTAGCTGGTGGAGAAAGTGCTGTTGGGAGGGCTAGCATGGACTCTGATTCCTAGCCTGGTACTGTGAACCTTAAATTCTGAGCCTCAGCACATCTCCAAGTCCTGTATACCAGCTCTACATTTTTTATATCCTTCTTTTAATGACTTTCAAGACAAAGATAATAAAAGAAGAATTTCATGAAAATCACTTGAAATATCCAGATAGAAAATTAATTAATTAATTAATTAAAATGGTGGGAAATAAAAATGGTATTTATGACAACCATGAGATAGCACCCATATATCCTTCCTCTATGTCCAACCATGTGGAGAGAGTAGAGAATAGGATAATCACACAGGTCCATCTTTGAACTGAGCAGAGAATGCTGTAAAATCTAGTAATACTTTGTGAATCCTCTGGTGTGAGTTTCTGAGCAGATAATAATTATATTGAACATCAACTGAGTCAGACACCATTTCAAGGACTTTTTGTGTGTCATCTGTTAATTTCTCATGATATCACCATAAAAGAGGTTTTACCTGTATGCTTATCTCTGTTTTATAGATGAAGAAGTGGAGGCACAAAGAGGTGAATTCACAGCTAGTAGCAATAGGGTCAGGGGTCAAACTGAGCGCATGTTCTTAATCAATGTGCCACAGATTTTACTCACAGTCAAATGAGACTCAGATTCATTTCTAAGGTTCCTATTGAAACTTCTTAATTTGGAGGGAGCCACTCTAATGCTTGGGGAGTGTTCTGAAAATGATCTTTGATGTGTGTGTTACACTCAGCAGCAACAGCAGCAATGACAACATGAAGTCAACCAGTTCTGGAAGCCCTTCTAAAAATCTCAGGTTTCACTCATGGTTCCTGAGCTCAGACTCTTCTGGAATTCAGTTACTGAAATAGACATGTGCTTCTTCATTCCAATTCCTCCCTCTCTTAAAAAAAATTATTTTATATGAATTTAAAGGTTACTTTCCATTTACAATTATTACAGAAAACTGGCTATACTCCCCGTGTTGTACAATACGTCCTTGAGTCTATCTTATACCCAATGGTTTGTACCTCTTACTCCCTCCTCCCTAAATTGCTCCTTTCCCCCACTGGTAACCACTAGTTTGTTCTCTATATCTGTGAGTCTGCGTCTCTTTTGTTATATGAACTAATTTGTTAGATTCCACACATATAAGTGATATCATACCATATTTATCTTTCTCTGTCTGGCTTATTTAACTTAGCATAATGCTCTCCAAGTTCATCTATGTTGCTGCAAGTGGCAAAATCTTATATTTTTATGTCTGAGTAGTATTCCATTATAAATATATACTATTTATAATATATAAATAATGGAATATATATATACACCATATCCATTCATCTGTTGATGGACACTTAGGTTACTTCCATATCTTGGCAGTTGTAAATGATGCTGCTGAACATTGGGGTACATGTATCTTTTTTAATTGGTGTGGGGTTTTTTGTTTGTTTTTTGTTTTTTTAGATATATACCCAGGAGTGGAATTGCTGGATCATAGAGTAGTTCAATTTTTTATTTATTTAGAAACCTCCACACTGCTTTCCACAGTGGTTCCACCAATTTGCATTCCCACCAACAGAGTACAGGGTTTCATTTCCTCTTGATCCTTGCCAATGTTTGTTATTTGTGTTCTTTTTGATGATAGCCAGTCCGACAGGTGTGCTGTGATACCTCATTGTAGTTTTGCTTTGCATTTCCATGATGATTAGTGAGGCTGAGCATCTTCACTTGTCTGTTAGCCATCTGCATTTCCTCTTCAGAAAAATGTCTATTTAGTTCTTCTGTCATTTTTTAAAGAAACAGAAGTTCAGAAACAGAAATTAAAGGAACAATCAATTCCATTCACCGCCACATCAAGAAGAAAAAAATACCTAGGAGTAAACCTACCTAAGGAGGCAAAAGACCTGTACTCTGAAAACTATAAGACACTGATGGAAGAAATCAAAGATACACAAATAGATGGAAAGATATGTGTTCTTGGATTGGAAGAATTAATATTGTTAAAATGTCCATAATAACTAAGGCAATCTACAGATCAAATGCAATCCCTATCAAACCACCAAGAACTTTTTCACAGAACTAAAACAAATAATTTTAGAATTTGCATGGAAACACAAAACACCCCTAGTAGCCAAAACAGTCTTGAAAAAGAACACCAGAGCTAGAGGAATTATGCTCCCTGACTTCACACTAAACTCCCTCTCTTTTTTTATCTTGGCACCAGACTTTGATAATCCTCAAGCTACCTGATAAAACATTCAGGCTGATAGACCTAATCAGAACAAGTCTGATTATGACACAAACACATAGATAATAGTTGATAAGATAGAATGAATAGGAAATAAAATCTTATAGTTAAGTAGAAAATAATTTTTTAATATCCTTATTGAAAATTATTCTACACTATCCAAGACACTTCTCTTTTTTGATGAAAAGCTTTTATGTATTTCATGATTGTCACTTAAAATTGATTTTCACATTTAACACTGTTGCTGATAAAGAAAACCTAATGACCCACATTAAATGTATAATGATGTCATGGTATAAATTGAATTTGCCATTGTAATTTTTAACATTGCCTTAAATGGCTTATTTATTAAGCCATCTATATTTTATTTCTCTATATGCAAAAGATACAATTTAAAGTCAAAATACTTTATTAATTGAGATTTCTAATAAGTAGATTTTCAATTAATTTAAACGTAAGCCCCTATAATAGTTTTTCCATGTAACCGCTATTGAAAAAAGAATCATATGGCAAAAATAAATTATTTCATCTTTTATTTAAAACATTTGAAAACAGACTCTTTTTTTTTAAAATGATTCATTTTCATTCCTATTATTGTAAAATTAGGACATGAAAAGGAAATACATTCAAACACTTTCTCAAGGATGTGCAATTGAATATCTGTCTCCAGGACACAGGCCTAGTCTCCCTTTTCTAGTGTCCACAGTCTTGAACTGCTTCTTATTTTAGTACACATGTTGGTTGTCTACATTAGACTGATTGTAGGCTTATGCCACTATTTCTTTATTGATCAACTATAAGTGTTATCTGACGCCATTTATTGAAGACTAATTCCGTTAAACTCCTTCCTCTTCCCCCATTCCATGTTTTATAATAAATATTGGTTTTATTGATTATATAATTTTAAATAATGTACTTAAATCTCTATTTCTCGATCCATCAGTCTCAGAATCTCTTGACTTTGTCCCTCCTTCCTTTCCTTCTCTACTTTGCATTTTTGCCAGCATCCCTTTACATTGTCAACAATTTACATCACTTGCATTCTACAGACTTCCATGAGTATAGACCTGTAAAATTAGAGACATCCACGATTTTACTACAGCTCCACTCTGAAAATTTAAGGACAAGACATAGTGGTGGCCACATTAAGATTATGTCAACATTATTTATTTGGAAAACAGGTAGAGCATTAGAGAAGTGGTGGCTCCAGGTCACTGAACTTATACAACTAGACAGGGAAAACCCCCAGGTACTAAAACATTCTCTCTCTTTTTTTTAATTGAAGTACAGTCAGTTACAATGTGTCAATTTCTGGTGTACAGCATGTCCCAGTCATGCATGTATATACATATATTGGTTTTCATATTCTTTATCATTAAAGGTTATTACAAGAAATTGAATATAGTTCCCTGTGCTATACAGAAGGGAAAAAAATCTTTTTTAAACTTAGTTCATCATTCAAAATTGTTTCACATTTTAGTTTGCTTTACACCGTCTTTCTTACTCAGAGCTCTGGATTTTCTCTTGGATTTTCTACCTACCTTTCTGGGGTTTTTGTTTGTTTCTTTCTTTGGTTTTTTTTTTTTTTAGTCTCAAGAACTATATGCCTTCATCAAATCAGGTCAATCTCTAACGGTTTCTTGAATGCTGTAATAGTGACTCCTCCTTAGGCATGCTGAACAGTTGCCACTGGGTATTTCTTGTCTGCTCCTTCTGAAGCTCCTGACACTTCCTTGAGTGACTTTTTTCCCCTGCAGAGTGTGTGTGTGTATTTCAGAATGGACACATTGGAAGTAAACTTTCTGCATCTTATTTCGCTCAGTCTCTGTAGTTGAAATATATCGTCATTTAGCTTCCAGTGAGGCTGGGAGAAATCTGAAGTTCATTATGATTCTCATTTCCTTGTAGAGGACTTGCTTTTTCTCTCTGAAAACTTAATCTGAAGGCATATGTCTGTATCTCTAGCTCTGAAAATTTCCTTTCTGTTATTTTTTGTGTGTGTGATAATTTCTTCCTCTACTTTTCTTTCATTTTTTCCCTGGTATTTAAATGTTTCATCATTCTTCCTATGAAGGAGTTTGGAAATATGGAATGTCAGTATTTTCTCTACTATTTTTTAATCTATTTTGTCTTTTTAGTTCTGTGTTCTGAAATAATTTCTTACCTTCCTTTTCACATATTTTATTGGATTCAATTTTTAGTAGCCATATTTTAAATTTTATATAACTGTTACCCAAATTCATAACAATCTGTTTATATTTCATTGAAATAACATCTTATCTAAACTCTCTGAACATATTAATTAGAAGGAATTTGTTTGTTTACACTCTGTTCTCTAACCTGAATTTTATTGCTTCTTCTTCAGTATTAATTGTCTCATTTGTTCATCTTTACCCTTCTCTTTTGAACTATTGAATTTCTGAAATATCAACTGATCCTTAAGTGATGATTGATGAACATAAAATAAAGGGGCAGGTAGATTAGTTAGATGGCTGGCAGGGGTTTCCTCAGATGTTACAGGCCTATTGCTTGAATGAGAGTTATGTTTGCAGCATGTGTATATACGTGTGATATTTGAAGATTTTACTGTGATATTTCCAGGGCACGAGTATGAAGCTGGCACACAAGGTAAGAATCCAGACACATTCAAATACCAAAACAAGGCTGGTCTGACTAATGTGAACAAACCCTCAGTCTGGGAGCCATGGATCTTCCTCAACATATCACTCAATCTATATCTGACATCGAGGCAAACACCACTTCCTGATGCACAGGAATGGAGGTGGCCTGAACATGCACGTCTTTCAGATTGATTCCCCATCAATCATTGTGATTTCTGCCCTTCCTCCCACATCCTCTCTTCTTTAGCTTCTATCTCCAGGGAGCTGCATTGTGCAAAATTGCTCCTAGCTCCACTGCAGTTTTTTCTGTTGAAGATACTGAGCAGTAGCTCTTTTTATTCTAATATATCCATCAAGATGCTCCCATCAGTCTTCTGTCTTCCTGAAATTCATTCTAATCTTTTGACTGCTGATGTTTCTCTCCTGCCATTCTCAGAAGCTCTGCGGATTTATTCACTTTCATATTTCTTCACTGAACACTTCATGGATTTTTGAGATACAGGAGAATTTAATAAAATTTCTAACTCTAATAACTGGAACCAGAAGTCTTGTGAGAATTTCTAAATGTTATTTCATAAAGAAGAGCGATTCACTTATTTAAAGTCAATACCAAAGAAATATTCCCAGTTATGTATACATTTTTATATAAAATAAAGAGTTAAGTTCTTCTTTCTACAGTATTTACATAAATTTCCAAAGATAAACTAAATGAGCAAGAAAGAATTCAAGGAAAAAACACTTTTATAGATTTAAAAAACAAAAAGCTTTAAATAATATTTTATTTTCAAAAACAAGTTAAAAATGATTGATAGATTGAGAAACTGTAATTTCAATACATATAGCTAAAAATAAATATACCATTTATATCACTCTTATAATTTATTAAATTATGAAAAAAAGTTAAATATTTTAACTGTCAGAAAGGGCTACAGGTTATGAAGAGGTACATTAAGAATTGAAATGGCTAATAAATATTTTTTAAAACTTTAAATTATGGGGAAAATCAAAATTTTTAGCAGATATAATAGGACTTTTTTGGATGCAAGTGCTAAAAACACAAGTTGAATTAATTTAAGCAAAAAGAGAATGTACTAAAGGAATATTGATATAGTTTACTGAATCAAAAGATGAGGTACAGGCCCCAGGGTGCTTCTGGGGATTCTAAGTCACCCAGTGTTTCCAAGACATTTACTCTCTAAGAGTGACTCTCATATGTTCATCTCTCTGCTTGGATAGAATTTTTTCTGGTGTAGAAAGTGAATATCTGTCTTATTTAGTGACCCAAAATTCCCAGAGTTAAATCTATCTTCTTTAGTGACCCTGGAGGAGAGCTCCTGCTTCTTGGGAAGAACTCTGACCTACATTGCCATGTGTGCCAACCATGAACAAATAAATATGGCTCTGGGCACTGAATGCACCACATTGGTTTCCATGCCAAGATCTGTGGTCATGGAGTGGTGACTGGGTTGGCTACCAACAAAAGAAGATGGAGACATTCTGCTCATCAGACAAAACAAGAATTACACAGCTGTGTAATGAATTAAAAGGAGGTGTGGGGTTTTTTATGTTGTTTTTGTTTTGTTTTAAGAAAGCTATTGCAAATAACTATGGAGCAAAATGTTCTTGAATCTTTTCTTGATTGTCTTTCACCCACAAGGATCTGGAGGATGTTGACTTATCAGGAAGTGTAGTAAGTAGGAAATAGTTTAACACTTTTTTTTTGGCAGGGTCACTGTTGACCATCACAAGGGTTTAATGGTCAAAGACAGACTGCAGTACATGGCATTACCTAAAGACTAATAAAGAACTGAATTTTATGCAGTTCCAATCTTATTATCGAATTTTCATCAAAATTCCACATGGTGAGATCTGCGAAGCACTTGAGTGGTCTTTAATAAAAAGAAGAGAAAAACTTGAATGGGGCCCTGACTTGTTTCTCATCTTAACACACAAGAATAAGCAGAAGAAAGAGGCCACATCCAAGAACAAGATTACTTATTAGTAACGTGGTCCAATCAGTGAACAGCACTTTCTCCTTCTAGATTAACAAATGGCTAAATTGGAGGAAAAAAACAAAAAGGTAGGTGAGAGAAAAGAATGGCTACTGTGTAGCTTATCCAAATTGAAGTTTATGAATCTCATATGATCCCCTAAGACTCCAGTCATTAATTTTCCCTTCTCTTTGTGGGTACAGTGGACTTTATTCACAAGTAAACTGAGGAGAACTGAAGAGAAACTTAGAAACTGTTCATTTCAACTGCATATTTGTATGCTAAGCTGATACTCTAGATAATAAATCTTTGAATTCAGGTTTCCTGACACACAGTTGTGTGTGCTTTCCAATATATGTGGCTGCCTTTCTACAATTAAGAAGATTGCCTTTTCATTAAAAAAAAATCTATCAATCTACTATTGTTTGTCTGTCTGTGTAATTTTAAGAGAATTTATTCTCTGTAAGATGATGTCTGATAATTAATTTTCATCTGTAAGTTCAAGCTCAATAAAAAATGTACCCAATCTCTTCAGCTTTTTACTAAAATAACTTGAATTTCTGAAGATTCCCCCCACTGCCGCCTCCAATCTATAGGTTTATTTCAAGGTTTTATTTCCTATGATTAGGGGAAATATTTCTTCATGTTAATGGATATCTTTACTTTTTAACTTTTTAATTAGTTTTTCCCTAATTTCTCATGTATTTGTATATGAAGTAGCGCCAGAACAGACAGATACACACAGAGACACACAATATAACACATTCTGCAATAGCCTTACTAGTATAATTTTCAAGTTAGAAAATTTTAGTTTATTTTAGGAATGGGGAATTATACACTGGTTTTCTACAGGCTACCCTGAAATTTGATTCAGAGAGTGATGTATCATATCATGGTGTACCTGTCCCTTTCCTGTCATTGAAATGTGTAAGATCAGAAAGCCTCACATTTTAACAACTGCATAGCTCATCAGTTTAATTCAGTATCACAAAATACAGATAGTGAAACTCATTTAATGTAAGTTTACTATCCATATTCCTGTGGAATATCACAACAGTTGTGTGTGTGTGTGTATTTGTGTGTGTCTGAGAAACAGAGACCAGAGACAAGAGACAGAGAATTATATATTGGACTCTGGCAATCTGTATAGTACAAGGTGACATTTCAGTTTACCTTAATTACTTTTTTTCTTTTTTGTACAAATACAGTGTCAAAGTAAGTCCAGTATGTAATTTGTGATTTCAAGATTTTGTGAGATATTTATTGTAGGTGCCATACATACTACTGAATAAATTGTGTAAAATTATTAATGAAATCAATAAGCAAATAACCTATATTATAATGCTGCTATAACTTTCTTTTTAATATTAGCAGCAATTAACTTTATTAAAAATGCTTGTGGAAAACTTTAGAAATACATTCTTTAATTTGTTCATTTTAGGTCAGTTTAGTGGAAAAGATATTTTTAATCCCACTATTAATAATTTATTTCCTTCTACCTTGAGGTAAATTAAGTATCTCAGAATTAACTGTTGAGTTATTGCAGTTGTCTCTACATAGAAGATACAGATAGAAGCAGAAAAGTATAAAATAATACATTTCTAAATAAGAAAGCACATGCTTGATATGTGAGGAAAGTAAGGAAATATGCAACTAATAATGATTTGTATAAATCAATTTACATGTGCAGAAGAAATTATCTAGAAATAAACATTTGCCTTAATAATATAATGCTAACCAAACTTTTTATAGAATGTTGAAGAAAAATGCAGTTTTAATTTTAATATGCACATGAGATCAGTTAATATATCACATATGCAAATATAAAAGCAATGACCCTGATTCTGAATGCTTGTTATTTCTGGAGTTGGCATATGGCTTTCTCTAACCACAGACTTAATGATTTCAATAAATTAGCTGCTAATGCCATGTAATGAACTCTGATTTGTGTTAATTCGGGCACTACTTAGCAATTTCATGTTAATTTTTTTTTATGAAATCAGCTTTTAAGGCAGTATTAGAATTTTGTTTAAAAATGGTAGGAATAAAGAGAACATTTTGATTCAGATATTTTAATAAGACAGAAACAGCTTTATAATGTAGGAATGAGAATGTGACTCATATAGTTTAAATAAAAATTAGTTTCTAATGACCTGAAGTTTTAAAAAATATTGTTCACATTTAACAATAATCATGCTGAAGGGTGGAAAAGGTTATTAGGCTCATATTAAAATAGCTAGTGTTGAATGCCCCTGTTGAAGTCTTTCTCACCCTTGTTGTTTTTATCTGGTGTGAGACATTACAAGGTTAGCCTGGTAGCTACTGATGGCAATGGAGGTAATGTTAGTATAAATAATATGCACATATATATAATACACATATATTTGTATGTATGTGAATTACATATGTGTATATAGCTTAAATGCAAACACTAGATTAATTTGTCTGAAATCATTTGAAGTAAGATATGCTTAAAGAGAAAAAAATTTCCTTTGGACCAAGTAAAATCAAGAAGCTCTTCCTTATAAGCATGGTCTTACACTAATGGATTAATTATAGACAACAGCTTACATAAAAGCTAATAACCATGAATATTTTCTATTTGATTCTTGTGGGAGAGTAAAAAAAATACAATAGAAGTTAAAATTGTTTTACTCTTGTACGTTTTTCTTAACATCTCATTTAACTTTCTACACTTCAGTTTCCTTACTAGGAGTGGGTTAAGGTAATTAACTCATACAACTCTTATGGGAATTTAATGAGGTAGGATATGCAAAGTGCCTGGCAAATGTAAGGATTAAAGATGTGTTGGTAAAGAAGGGTGGGTGAATGCATAGTGTCACTTGATCAAGCCCAGGTGTTTCCTACTTAAATCTCCTTCTATACATTCTCCACATTACAGCTAGTGTCATAGCCAGTGTAAAACATAAATCTGATTTACATTATGACTCCTTTGCTTAAAATTCTTCAAATAACACATCTAAGAAAAAGCCAGATCCCTTACCATGAAGTGCAAAGCTCTACACATCTGACTTCTATTTTCTTATGTCCTCCCCCAATCTTTGTAAATCATGTCTGTCAGTCTGTCCACACTGAACTATTTGTATTTACCCATGTAGGACACAGTGTTAAACACCCTCAAGCATACTTAAAACAATATCCTTTCTGCCTGAAATGCTTTCCTTGATTTTCTTTTCCTGGGAAATTCCTACTGCTCCTTCTAGGCTCTGGGATGTGATCATCGGTACACCAAGGTGAATGTTTCAATCTCATTGCTCCTACAGCACCTTGAATACCTTGTACTTGAGCATATTACAGTATATAATATTAAATTTTCTGACCTCTCTCCTGTAGGCTCTTAGCTTTATGAAGATTAGAACTGTATTCAATATATCCATTAACACAGAGTGCTAAAAAAAATGATACAAATGAACTTATTTGCAAACTAGAAATAGACTCACAGACATAGAAAACAAACTATGGTTACCAAAGGGGAAAGTGGAAGGATAAATTAGGAGTTTGAGATTAACATATACACACTACTACATATAAAATGGATAAACAACAAGGACCTACTGTATAGCACAGGGAACTATATTCACATCTTATAATAACCTATAATAGAAAAGAATCTGAAAAAGAATATGTATATGTACAATTGAATCACTTTGCTGTACACCTGAAATTAACACAACATTGTAAATCAACTATACTTCAATAATAATAATTTTAAAATTCAGTGCTTAATACAGTACCTAGCATATAGTAGACTTTCAGTGAATATTTCTTGAATCTTACATTGAAGATGATGCAAGATCCTGCTCATAATATGTTCTGCTGATATAAGAAATTAGAGTATATATTTGAATGGATTTGGGGTATTTCAGATAAACCCTATATTTATGAGATACCATTCCTGTTTCTCAGCAGCTGTATTCTCATGTTTTATTCTATGAAATGTTAAATTCATCTGCCTTTAATTATACATGCTGGAAATACTGCCTTATTTCCCCATAATATAATCTTTGTCTTTTCCTGCAATGTACTCCATGTCTCACTGATGCTGGAAAACTTTTTCACTTCATGAAGAGAACAGAAGGTATGGCAGATTCATTCATTGCTAATCAAATTGAGCCTTTTGATGTTTCACTTCCTCCTCTAAGACGAAGTTAGAGGTGCCAGGAATATGGAGTTGTGACTTGTGAATCTTCTTGATGATTCACATGTACACAGGAGACCAAAAAACACTCAAGACCCATATAGAAGTAGGTGACAGATACTGAACTGCAGTGTATCCAAGGGTGCAGGACTTTTAAACCTTGTTTTTCTTTTATTTATAGTTGGGACTTTAAGATGGATCAATATACATGACATACAAAAATAAATTCTATTGTAGTTAGAGACAGTAACTCTCTGTGCAAGAAACTCCAGCATTTTCCAGAAGTTTGCATGCTTGTTGTCATTACTGCCCGGTTTGTCAGGACGTCTATATTCCTAATTAGCCGCTGCTCATAGCATCACTTTAGTGAGGTACTAAGGTTTTGGTTCTCATTTGCTTTGACTTTTGGGGTCAGACAATGTGCCTTCCATCTAATGAAGGATGTCCCAACATTCCCAGAAAAAGTGGTCAAGTGACTACTTTAGGGTTTTTTAATAGGTAGATTGTCACTTTTTTAAAGAATAAAAGCCGTCTCTTCTCATACCATCTGTGGTTGCATAAAATGCTGAGTTTTTGTTTTTCGTTTTTTTTTAATTTCTAAACATTCTAAATAATTCCAAAAGTGACTTGGTTTAACAAGATCACTCATAAGTTTTACAAATTATAATAGTCATGTATGATATTTTAGACCCGTTGCTAACTTGATGTTGAATCATTACAAAGTTTTGTGTGTGTGTGTTTCTGTAGGAGAATGTTCCCAAAATAAATATCTCTTTAATTTCTTTTTCTACTAAGTCATATGTGATACTTTCTAAATAAAGTAAGTAGGAGCTTGGGTACTTATAAAGGTTGGGATGTGTTGATCTGGCAACCTAAACTAAGCACCTGGGCAGAATGAGAACTGCTTATGAATTTCTGTGCTTGCAGTTGAGGTAAGCATTTGGAGAGTCATGACTGGGGTAAAAAGAAATCCAAAGTGAAGCAGTCCGTCCAACCCAGACACTGGTCTGAAGAGGAGGCTAAGACAAAAAGGAGCAGATAGCTTATAGGTGCAGCAGAATTAATCAGAGCAAGAATTTAGAGGGAGAAGATACTGCCTTTGAAAAGGAAAATATAAAAAATGCTTCTTAGTTTATTAGTCAGGCTTCTCCTGAGAAATAGCTCACACAATTATGGAGGCTGGCAAGTCCCAAGATTTGCAGGTTCAGTTGGCAAGCTGGAAACCCAGGAGAGAGATGGTGTAGTTCCAGTGCAAGGGCCAGCAGACAGACTTGAGACCCAGGAAGAACTGCTATTTCAGTTCAGTGCTTAAAGCAGGAAAAAAGTCAATGTCCTGGTTTGAAGACTCTCAGGCAGGAAGGAATCTTATTTACTCAGGGGAGGATCGGCCTTTTTGTTCTATTCATTGCCTTCAACTGATTGGATGAGGCCCATCCATGTTATGGAAGGCAGTCTGCTGATTTTAATGTTAACCTCATCTAGAACTACCCTCACTGAAACCCTTGGTATAATGTTTGACTAAATATCTGAGCCCAGATATTTAGTGGCCCAGTCAAGTTAACTCATAAAATTAATCATTGCATTAATAGAAACAGTAAATATAAAGTCAGTGAATTCACAAATCAGAGATCTGACACTTTGTGGAAATTAGACCACAAAAATCCACTGAGCTTTAGGGACAGTTGGGCTGGATCAAATGCAATAGAGCTTCCAGTGTGGCAGAAGTGAACAGGCTGAAGTCCCTGTTCAAGTGATGAACCTTCCTCCCCACACCAGTGGTCTGATGATGAGAACAAAAGGAAACTTACACTCACACGAAGTCAAGTATAACTGGGGGAGAATCACTGATGGTCTGGCAGCTAATTCCACCCTGAGAGATGGCACTAGCAGCAGTCCACGTGGCTTCATGCCTGTGTGTCTCCCTACTGGACTTGTCAGCCTGTGAGGAATCTTAAAACTGGGAAAATACTTAAGATTATTGTCCCCATGTCTATGTAACTTGTTTTAGGATCAGAGTCACTGTAGTGGTGGTCGTAGACGACTCCTGTTGCTCGTACCCCAGGAGTTGGGGTAAGAGCCCCTGCAGTAACTCCTAGGTGCTCCTGTTGGTCAGACCTTGCGAGGGCAGGCAGCAGACATGGACCAGGGAGTCAGCATGGGCAAGAGCACCTGGTCGGAAGCCAGAAGGAACAAACAGAGTGGACTGGCTTGTCCTCCGGAGAGGCTTGGAGGCAGTCTTGGAGCACTTACCTCAGCTTCAAGCCATTTGTGTGGTTTCCATGTGCCTTAAGGCCAGAGACTGTGCTTTACTTCTGTGCAATTTTTCAAGTTCTCATAAAGCACCAGAGAAATTGTAATGTCTTTGGTGCTGGGGCTCTTGTTCACTCATCCCTGTATCTCTGCCTTCCACATGCTCTTCACTCTGACAACTGCTGACTTACAGTCACAGTGTTGAGTTTATGGTCGCTCAATTCATATTTGTTGAGCATTTGTTTTATAATTTTAAAAAACCTAACTGATCTTTAGCTAATCAACTCTGTTAATTATGCTGATGGGTGCCCATTGCAAACTGAAGTCCTGGCTGAAAAGCTTGTGTGTTTGTAGTTCAGTCTTTATCAAGAATCACTTGTGGTCATTCCTAAATCTATTTATTCCAGTTAATATTGTTGTTGCAATTATAAACTTTAAGTATGCTTGTTCAGATGAAATGTGGATGTGAAAGATGAAGTGTTGATGCTTGTATGAAAACGGACTTGAATGCTTAGGATAGACTTGAAGATAAAAGGAAAAGAAAATCTGCTGAATGATGCATAGGCAGAAGACTGAAAAAAATTGCAAGAAAAAAAAATCTGGAGATCTTCTATATCACATTGCTTGGCAACTGTCTTAAGTTCCCACTCACTTTGAAGAAACTCAAGCTGAAATTCACACATGAGACAGTAGTTTATGCAAGGAAGGCAGTGCAGAACTTTAAACATTTAAATAAAAGATTTTGCTCCTACATGAAAAATAATGGGTGAGTGGATGTGCATTTTACACTTTATGTTAAAATAAAATGCTTAAGGTAGTTGTAGGTTTTTTTCATCCCCCATTTTAATCAAATGATTGGCTAAATATGTATGCTAATATTTTTGGCTATGAGACATCTACTGTGAGACATCAAGTCAGGTTTCTTAGCATCAAAGAAATGAATTCATCATTATTCATCACATTCCTCACATTCTAACAACATTTAGGTTTTGTGGTTGTCACAGGAACCATTATTTTCCAAGAAAAAAGTGGCATCCAATTATAGGAGATAAGATTTTGCTTCGGGGTTAAAGTAAATAGGAAAGTCATTAGACGGAGGTGGGACTCGAATTGGAATGAGGTGAAATAAGGCAACAGTGGTGGAGTGTGGGGAGTGGAGGCCAAGACAGTTGAAGAGAAGATTAAGGGATAAGAAAACCAAGAGGCTGTAACTAGAAAAGCAGCTCCAACCATCTACCAGATCCAAGGAGTCTTACTGAGAAATAATAAGTGATTCATCTGTAGAATGGAGACCGGCAGTGTCAGCTTTTGATGCCATGTCCAAGTGTTTGTGATTTACTTCTTTGTGTGGAGTTATTAAATAATTCTGAATAGCAGTTATAGCAAAAAAGATAACATAATTAAAGCCATATTTTATGTGGAATGAATTCATTAGATAGATAGAAGGGACAGGAAGATGGAAGATGTGACAACTATTAAGATTATTATAAACAAATCTTTGAATTATTTTGAATTATTTGACCCCAACTCTGTAACTCTCTGTAATTACTTACTAATATAAAAGAATATTAAAATTTTGTCCTAAATTGAGTAACTATCCTTTTACTGTTTTATTCATTGCAATTACTCTGAATTTTCTAGCCTTTCAGTTGAAATCATTTTAATTATATTACATCATATATATGTAAAACACACAAACACCACACTCACACACACATATATAATTTATTATTTTATAAGACAAACACAGTGATATATTTTGAATGGTTTGTTCTGACTTGTCTGTCACTGCAGTAGTCTCCAGAATAGTCTGACAGTGTTAGATCAGACTTGATTCACTCAATTCTACCGTATGAGTTGCTTGACCTTGATGTATTTTGTAATGCTATTTCTATCTACTCCTCAATTTCTCTGACTTATATGTCTCCATGTAACCTCAGTGTTATCTCTCCTTGGTTTATTTCATAAATCCTTCTCTTCCTGTCACCTGTCTAATACTATCTCAGTATACCATCTAATAGAGGATGCCCATTAATAGCAGTAGTAAACTCTAAACTGCAGTCAATTATATGATAGGGATTTTTATCTAGGCTTTTGTTCCTCCTAAAATAAGTGTTTTTTGTGTCCCTCCTGAACAGGCTTTGTCAGAAATGAACAGCATATAAATATTTGATTTATTACATTTTTATCCACAGCACCAAAATTGAAATGCTGTACCTAAAACACCATTTTTTCCCTAGAACACCATTTTTCATCAGGGTGGTAAATGTTCAGCCAGTCTGCTTGAATTCTTCTTCATGAACCTAACTAGAACTAGAATTTATATGACCAAAAGCAAAAAACACCTACAAGCAATTATGATGGTTACTATTTTGCTTGGATGAATGCATTTCTGTTCTCGTTACGAAAAGACAAATATGAAAGGAAATAAGAAAAGAATTTAATCTATTTATAATCTGCAAACATCATTTTGAGCATTACTGTCAACTTTGTCACCCAGAAAAATTTAACAGAACTGACCATAAATATCACCATTTGACAGAAAGAGTTTCCTATCCCCTCTCTTCCCTGATCTGTCCTTTATGAATTTATGTACAATGCACCCTCTCATACCCCTTGATTACTGTGAAGAGCTTGCTAGGGATCTTTTATCTGAATTCTGTATTTTAGAGGTAGAGGAATGTATAGCAGAAAAACAGATATCATCACTCTATTGTAGTTGGCTGAGAGAATAGGTGTACACGAGCCATAAAATAGGCAATGGGTAAAAGACAATTTACTCATTTAATAATTATTGAGCACTTACTCTAGACTGCGTAGCTTACCGAGGTTAAATCTGATTTCACAACACTTGCACTTTTTTTTTCAGTTATACATGAACATACATATATTCATTGTCACATTTTGTTTTCGCTACCACAAGATCTTGTATATATTTCCCTGTGCTACACTGTATAATCTTGTTTATCTACTCTGCACATGGCTGTCAGTATCTACAAATTTTGAACTCCCAGTCTGTCCCTTCCCACCCCCTTCCCCCTTGGAAACACTTGCACTTTTGATTCTCCACTTACTTTACTGAACAATTCTTCGATTTCTTTGCTGGTTTCTCCTCTTCTCCTTGAACTCTTGATGTTGGCATCTTCAAGTTCTCAGGCTTTGGCTCCCTCTTCTTATCTGTCCATACTCTTTCTCTTCATGATGCACCACCCAGTGTCATGACTGAAGACTATTTGCACACTAGTGACTGCCACAGTTGTATCTCTAACCCTCGAACACTTTCCTAAATTCTATACTCATATGTCCAACCACCTACTCAATATCTCCATTTGGAATCTATAAGACACCATGAATCAATATGTCCAAAATTGAACTCTTGGCTTCCCAAAAGTCTCTTTACCTATGGCCTTCTCATTTCAGTTGAGGACACTGCACCTTTTTAGTTACTCAGGCCAAAATGTTTGGAACATTCTTTGACTCTTCTCTATTTCTCATAGCTCTGCATCCAATCTGTTAAGAAACTATGTTAGCTTTACTTTCAGAGTATATCCAAAGTCAGATTTCTTCTCAACACTATTCATACCTGAAGCACAGTTAACAGTTTTTATTTGCAGCAAGAATTATCTTGTTAGAACAGGGACCAGATCAAGTTATTCAGTTCTAAACACTACAGAAGATTTCCATTTTACTCAATGTATGGCTAAAGTCCTTTTGATGGCCCACAAGGTTCCAAGTGATCCAACTCCCTCTTATCTTTATCACCTCATTCCCTTTTGCTTTTCTCTTGCTCACACTTCTCCGGTTATATCCCTTTCCCTGCTTTTCCTCATTCTAGCCAGGACATTCCTGCCACAGGACATTTGCACTAGCTCTTCATTTTGCCTGGAGTGATCATCACAAAAATCCACATGGAAAAATCACTCACTTCTTTTAGTCTTTGTTTAGATGTTATCACCTAAATGATTCCACCCTATTCAGCAACTCTATTAAATGGTTAATGCACTCGTCTTTTCTATTTTTATGGCATTTATAAACATCTAAGATAATTCATTCATATATTTGTGTTGTCTATTACAGTTTGTTTTTCTTTCTGAAATGTACTCCCTGTGAGGGCAAGGACTTTAATATTTTTTTCTTCCACTGATTATATACTGGACATCTAAAATAATCTCTTGTATGTACTAGATTTCATTTAGTCTGAAGTGTACATTTTAAAACTTTTAAAATATCTTTATAAACAGGATGTAATTTACTATTGATAGCAGATCATAGATCAATTGAATAGATTATTTTTCTTATATGTGCATAAAATAATATAGTATAATTTACCATTGATGACTTGCTAGATTTAATGAAATACAGAGGTAGGCAGTTAGTGAACATTTGTTAAAATGACCAAGAAAAAATAAAGCACAGTTTTACAAATTAGCTAAGTAGAAAGACCTGAAGAGATATTTATAATAGCACACTGCACAAGCTATATAAAGATCATATTTTTTTCTGTGCCAAATCAGCATTGCATTTTTCTTAACACTTTGTACAGTTGTCCCCAAATAAAAGAAATGTTTCTAAAAATAAAACAAAATATTATAAAAGCTTCACAGTCAAACAGTTTGCAACAAATGATGGGTTTAAACGCACAAATAAAAGTTTAAAATAAATATCTATTCACATGCGTGTGTATATGCGTGTGCACAGGCTCATGTCCGTTTTTGTGCTGGCATGACCTGCCCCTCCCCCCATGTCCCCTCCCCCACTTTCCCTTCACTCTTTAAGGTCGTATTTTAATACAGAAAAGGAATTTACTCTTATTAGTCTTATTGCTGAAGAGTCAGAAGGGGAGGTAGAGAAAGTTGTTGCCAGTATCACTAGAAAGGCAAGAAGTTTTGTTAATACTAGGGTAGAAAATGGTAGAGATAAGAACATAGTTTGGAAAGTGCCCTATGGTGATAATTAGGTAGAACCATCTACAATTTATAATTATTAAACTATAGGAATTTTAATTAGCATTCTTCTTGAATATTGTTTTAAGCCTATTACAGTAAACCTTTGCCCTATTTGTGCTTTATATATATGAAATTCAAGTTTATTTAGATTTATATGTAGGTGTTTTTTTCTTGTTTGTGGAAGTTTTAGTCTGATATCTGGGAAATGTGATTTCACCCCTTTTGGGAATAATTTGCAAACAATTCATAGAAGTCTGTGCCCCTGTATTTCTACAGAATGTCCATAATATCTGGAAACAGTTAATATATTTGCTTTTTTTACAAGTTGAAGAAGTTCTTGATAACATTATGTATATTTTTCTAAATTTCCTTACTTTAAAACATTCTCTGGAGATGTTTTCAAAGGAATTTTTAAAAGGTTAAAGCAGGGATGTTATGGTAAACTCAGATCACAAAAGTGCAATTTCAAGTTTATTATGAGGGTGAAGGGGAGAGACAAGGGATAATAGACAGTTAAGCTCTGCCTTGGCATCAAACTGACCATGAACAGCTTACCTTGTTATGATGCACTGCTGGAAGGCGCTTTTGCATTTGCTTGTTTGTTTGTTTTCTTTTGGTGGGGTGAGAAATGAATTTGAGGAACATCTTCTCTATAGATGAAATTAACTAACTAGATTATCAATTAAATATCAAGCAAAATATTGGTTTATTTGGTGCTTTGGGACTGTAAGATAGGAACATTGGAATGATGATATATAAACATAATATCAGAAATATATTGAAAATTTGAACAAAAGAACTGAACACAAAACAAATACACATTAATAGTTTTTGGCTTAGCATATTATCCATAGCAAAGAGACATTACAGCATCTCATAAAAATGAAGAAGGGAGACATGAGAAATATTGAAATTGGAGGGATGAATATTTATGGTATCGTATCTATAAACTCAATTTAGTCTTATTTAGCTCTAATTAATTTATATCGTTATGTGAATAAAAATGTATAACTTCAAACTATCTTCTGAAGAGGAGGATGAAAGTTCAAAAAATCAAATAATTATTCTGGAAAGTCTACATACTTAGCAATATAGGGGCTTGATTAATTTATTCATTTCTTTCATTAAAACTTACGGAGCAATTCCTGTATTGTAACAACTGGACCATGTGCTGAGTTAACTATGAAGAATACCTTTTAGTGAGAGTTCTCTTAGACCATAGTCTACTTAAATCAAGGCCATTTTATTTTTGCTACTGTTTACCATTTGAGCCCTACCATCTAGCACAGTATTTGATGTCTTGCATTTATCCTTGATTTCTCTTCTTTCACATCCCACAGCCAACTCCTCAGCACATCCTGTCACCATAAGCTCCACACCCAACTTCCTCAGCACATCCTGTCACCATAAGCTCCACACCCAACTACCTCCTCTTTTCACTTGGTCCAAGGAATTTCGTTTCTAACAAGACTACCATGATGGCCTCTTAACGGTTTTCCTGCTTCCACTTCTAACACACACACCCAAAAGTCTATTCTCCATAGAGCAGTCAGTGTGATCGTTTTAAATTTAAACCATATAATTAGAAGTATCAGGACTAGGTCTAGAATTCAGGCCTCCTATCTTCTTTCATTTTTCCATGAAACTAAGATGCTTCATTTTTAATTTGAACTTACATATTAATGATGATCCAATCACAGTCATCATTTAAACATATATTTTTATGAAAGAAAATTACTTTCCTTTGTATTATTAAATTCTAACGAAGTACATAGTCTGGGTACTAGTATGCCGGACTAGCTACTCTAAAAAAGATGCGTGGGCTTGGTTGAATCTCTCATTTTTCCAGTACTGTCTGTACAAACCAACAGATCTCCTAAGCTGCCTAAACGGGACAACTAATATAAATGTTCACTGCTCCAAAATTTCTATTTCCCCCTCTTTACCTTCTTGGGTTTATTATATTCATTCTTTTCATTTCTCAAGCCATTACTCTGTTAATAAGTTAGAATGGCACCATTGTACTTTGTACATGTTAATCTGGAATTAGTTTCTTACCTCAACCAATCTCATTTTATCCAGCTTCTCACTGACTCAAGTTTTAGATCTCCGTATCATTCTTCACAAATGTTACATTTATTATCACATTCTTCTTCTACATTCCAAGGTACCTGAAGAGGTGTTTTAAATCAGTATCTGTTTGAAGTGAGTGTGCTTGGAATTTTTAGCATCATGTTGGCAAGAGGTTCTTTGCTTGCTAGAGAAGTCTGGAAATACAAATCTTAGATGCACTTAAACCTCCCAAAAGACCCCACAGATAATATTAAGGTAATACTAGTACTTAGGAGACTCAATTAGAGAAAATAAATTACTCTTTATTCTTATTTAATAAAAGACAATGACATTTATAAAACTTTTACATTAACTCAACAAATATTTAATAATCTCCTATTACATGGAGTATTACAGTAAATATATTAGACAAAAATCCTTATGTTTAAAGTTTAATAGAAAATGAGGAACAATTAAAAATAAGATGTGAGGTATTCAGTAGGCAATAATTGCTTTGAGGAGCATTAGAGAGGAAAAGTGTGATGGAGGGTTTGGAGGGCCGTGTCCAAGTATAAATCAGTGGATGTCTCATGGAGAAGATGACAGTAAGTAAAGGCTTAGGGAAGAAAGTGAGTGAGCCATGGAACTATCCTTGGGAGAACATTCCAGAGGGATGCACCAATGCAAAGACTGAAAATAGTATTGGGTACAATATTTCATTAATCATAAATTTGACTCTGCCGAACTTCCTGATATAAAGTTTAAAATTATTGGTCTCAGAAGCATATTTTGATCATTTTCTCCAGCAGTTGACTGTTATAGGCTGAATTATGTTCCCCCAGAATCCATATGTTGAAGGCCTACCCTCAGTACCTCAGAATATTTGGAGATAAGTATGGGGTAATTAATGTTAAATGAGATTATGAGGGTGGGCCCTAATTTAATAGGACCAATGTCTTTATGAGAAGACAGTAGGACACAGACACACACAGAGGGAAGACCACATGAAGACAGAGGGAGAAGACAGACATCTACAGCCAAGGAGAGAGGCCTTTGAAGAAACAAGTCTGCAGACACCTTCACCGCTGACTTCTAAGCCTCTAGAAGTGTGAGAAAATAAATTTCTGTTTAAGTCACCCAGGCTGTGGTACGTTATTGTGGCAACCCTAAAAAACTGATACATTGATATGTTAAGTATCCTAATTGTTATACTAATTAACAAATTTGAAAACCTAAGATGTATCTTTACTAGATACTGTTGTAGGACACCAAGGAAGTTAGAACACTTTCCTGAAAATCTGTTAGTGCTGTGGCTTAGATATGGGGGATACAGAAGCCAGAGAAAGAACAAATCCTTGCACAGTTATCTTTTATTATATTTTCTGTTCTGAACATGTTAGTCTGGATTAATAAGAATAAGAGGTATTTTTGAAATCTTATCAGAGCAGACCTCCGTTATACAAAGTGCAGCTGTGGAAATATTAATTATCCTACAGTATTGGGTTATATTACCAAATCAAGCCAGTGAGAAAATCAAGGTATTGGAAACATACTTCCGTCAGATCTTGTAAGAGAGTCCAAATTGTTTTAAAAGCCTTGCTTATAAAGGCATACTTGGCAGGCACCCTGTGCAGTGATGAATATGCTTACATCTTCAGGAGGACATGACAGCCAGCGGGGGTGTTGGATAGCCTGCAATTTGTGAAGAGGTAATTTTTTTTTTTTTTACAAACCTTATAACCCATGAAGTAAACCATGCACAGGTAACCCGCCTGTTCTCCAGGCTTCTTTTGATTAACTTCATGAGAGAGCAAAGATTTATGCAGGGAAGAAGTTTCTGCATTCACCTGTTGTGGTGCTCCTTTCAGAATATGACAAATGGCATCATCTGATTTCAGAAGGGAGTGACAGGACCGTGTTGCAGTCAAAACCATTACAGGGGTGCATTTGCAGATTCCAGCTGCTTGTTCTTCCAGGAGGCCCACACTGAGCAGAAATAGACCTACTCTTACTTTCACTTATCTTTGTCAGCAATATGTTCTGTAGAAAGAAAATCCCAACAAATTTCTGTTATTTCCAATTTGTGCCAAGAGTTTTCAGGAATCTCGAGATGAACCTAGTTGAGTTCAGCATTGCATCCTCACCCACACTGGTTCTTCAGTCTAAAATAACCTAGGAAAGATGAGCAGGAGAGAGCTCTGAGAGCCTGAACTGTAGAGCTCATCCTCGATATCCATTCCTTTTATTGTTAATGTATCTAAAAATTAGTATGATAATAGTAGTTGTCCTTTTTTTGAGGTTTGCTTTTAATTTTGCCCATTAATTTACATTTATTATCTCACTGGATGCTCAAAATACTTCTCTGAATTAAGGCTTAGCATACCCTTACTACAGAAATGAAGAAATTGATGTACAGAAAAGCTAAGTAATTTGTCCAATGTTACATAGCTAAAGAGTTGATGGAAAATTTGAACCCAGACAGCTTGATTCCAAAGCTTGTTTTCTTAGCTCCCTTGACAAATACTTCTTAAACAGCTTTTATGAAATGAATGCCTAGTACATTTAAGTATCTGTTTCTTCTTTAGAAATTAAAGGCAGAACTGATACATTTCCCAGCCTGGTTCTAAAGAAATAGTTACATGCCAGTAAGGTTTGAAAGGATGACTCTGTGTTCTGATACATGTACTTGATGATTTCCTCCCCACACCCCCTCACCGCTCCTCGCCCTTCTCCACTTGTGCCACGCAGAAGAACTGATCTATGTGGATCACGGTCAAGGGTTCTCTGCCTCAGGCTTCCAGTGGGTTTAGCCACTGGGGAGCTCAGGCAATAGGTTGGAAGAGCAGAATGAGGTGGGAATCACTATTACTTTCACTCCCTCCCTGTGGTGCAGCCAGGATCCAGTTGAGTCCATTGACTAAAGATTTCAACTCCTTGAGACAGTTTTTCCAGAGAGACTTCTCTGCTCTGAATGGTGGTAACCCTTTCCCTCCTCAGGCCATTGGGATTCTCCCCGTGTGGAATCGTTCTGTCCCTCATGGTCTCGCTGCAGGGCTCCCAGTCTTGTATGTTATTCCTTTACAGAGCTCTCTTTGAATTATTATAATTTGTATATACCAAATAGTGACCTTGATTAATACAATTTAAAAAATTGTGTGGACTAATATGGAATATTGAGCTTCTTACTTTTTCAAAACCAGTCACTGCATTGAGCCTGCTTGCTTATACTCTCCAGACATTACCTGAAACTCTCCTCAAATCTCTCTTGCTGTCTACCTTTCAGTTACTAAATATCAAGTCAGGGTCCAAATGAATCTCACCAGTAAAGGGTGATCTAAGGATAAACAAAACAAACAAAATCTCATAATGGGCTACAGTTGTGGATCCTGTCCTCTCTCTATATATGCGTATATAAAATAAAGCATATCCCAGCTGTACAAAATTCATTAGTGATGATTCATTAAAATAGGCCTGAGTATTTTTTTTAACTATACTTAGTTTCTTAATATATTTGTTTCTTAAAATTTCTTGTTTTGAAACAAAACAACATTGCAGAAACATTTTTTTTAAAGAAATTAGTTAGAATTCTTCCAGAACACTGAAACATTGACCAACTGTGAATTATGATTATAATCATCATCATGTTCAAGCAGTATTGATTGAGGCCTCTGTGTGTGCACAATAAACTGGCTTACACATTGCAGCCCGAAAGATACATGTCCCTACACAGGAGGCTGTTTTGTGTATGCCCTGCTCTAGTCTCAGCCGTATTCCCACTTTAGCATTTCTGGACTCTGTATCAGTGCTATTTCTATGTAGATAATTCTGGCATATTACTATTGTTACATTAATTCTTCTGACATGAATTCTGCCCTCTTCATTTTGAAATCTTTAGTATCAGTCAGGGACTGAATCTGACTATCTTATTAATTAATTGGAACATCCATCTTTTGGGGCTAACATCATGGGATTTTTTTTTCTTTGTGCCCATTACTTCAACTTGTTCAATGACCATGATGAAATTTCCAAGCAGTGCCAACAACCTTGCTAATGTGGGTCTGTTCTTGTATTCAAAGAGGAGGGTGAGGGCAAGTTGGTAGAAGAATACTAACCCATCACCATCACTAGAGAGAAATCCAAAATGCATATATTCTGATTGCGTTTAATTATATCACTTTTGTACTCAGATAACAACAAATTGATAACAACTGCAATTTCAGATTTGTTGTTTCAAGATGGAATCAGTTTGTTACCTCGGATTGCTTAAATTTTATCTCACTCATATGTATCCACTTATGTAAAACATTAAAGAACTTCATACATCCTGAAGATAAAGAGTTACCAGATACCAGGTTATATGAGAAGAGAAGGTAAAGCTAAATAAAAGGGGCAGTAAAGCTTAGCAGTTTCAGGCACTAATCACAGAATAATCTACTGCTTTTATAGTAGAAACCAGTTTGACTCTTGAACTCACAGCATTTTCTCCAATAGCAGTAGAACTGGGGCCTTGGCCCCATCCCTGAGAGAACGCAGTTTTCTATTATTCTCTTTAGCTTCAACAAAAATGATCTTTATGCTGTGATTTTTTTTCTTGTTGAAACATTTTATGACCAGCTTACATTGCCTCACTTTTGTACTAGTCCCCTTTGAGAATAATAATGGGGGAAAAAAGCTTGAAGTAGTCATTTTTTCTGTTATTTTGCTCTGTTAATATGTGGATTGATTTGAGAAAAAAATAAGAATTGCTTAGACAACTCTAATGGTTGCTATCACTTCAGAATAGACTGTTGGCAATTGATTAAATTAGAATGCTACGCATGAACACAGCTGTGATCTGATTTCAAGTTGCAGAGTTCTGGTTTTGTTTTGGTAGACTGTAAGTGACTTACAGTAGTTGTTTACTTGAAAATAAAAGCCAAGTCTTTGTCAAGTTTTTTTTTTTGTATGTTTACATACAGTAAACAACAAAACACAATCGTTTTCCATATAAAAGTAATAGTACATACTTAGAGCAATGTGAATTATACTCATTTTGGTGACAGTTGATATGTTTAATAATATCAAATAGTTTCTTAATGCCTAGAAGAAGGAAAGGTGTCAAACTATGAATTGTGCCAGCCAAAGGACAGTGATCAATGAGTAACTTATATTGTGTATACTGTGTCGTTTTTTCCTGACTACTGTTTTTCTAAATACATTTCTAAGTAATACTTTTCTCAAAAACTTAAATCGATTAGGTACTAACTCAGAAAACAACCAAAAAATGTCATCTCATGTAAAAGGAAGAAAAAAAGTTTAAAAGGTCAGTAATATCACACATAATCAAATCTCAGGACCACATAAGAAATATATTATGGCATTCTCCATTTAACATGCAGGAAGAGAATTAATGTATGATATTAAAATAAGCGTATTTTAATTTAAAATGTTGTTAAAATTGTAACTATATTTTAGCTGTGCTTTGATTTAACTCCACTACTTAAAAATCTTTAAATAGTGATAATATTTAAGGACAAGTGAAAGATGCATGATGTTTGCCCGGAATTATAAACTCTTGAATTAACTAGAGTAAAATTAATAAATAAGTCTTGTAACTTGAGATAATTCTATCAATACAAAGAGGTGAAGAATAATATGATAAAGGGGTGGAATGTCTGATTGCTGAAGTCCATCCTTTAAATTCTAACAACCTCCTGTGCTGTGACAAGCAAGGAATAGAACTACTTTGTCTTACTGAGAGATTACAGAATGGTTACTTTGATTGGTTGGATATGAAAAAGGGAAGAAAGCCATTGGACTGGGTAAGAGATCTGGCTCTTCTATTATATGGTTGTATGATCTCGATAAATTATTTCACCTCTGTGAATCTTACTTTCTGCATCCAGCAGTGTTGAATAATGATTAAGATTACTTATTCTTGGAATTGATTTGCTGAGGTGAAAACTGTAGCCCACCATCGAATGTGTGACATTGGGCAAGATTCCTGATGTCTCTGTTTCCTCCTTTTCACAGTGCAGACCATTGTCTCAGCTCATAGGGTTGTTATGAAAATTAAGTAAGTAAATACATTTAGAATAGTGCCTTGCCCATTGTAAATTCTTAGTAAATGTTAGCTTTAACATGTTATGGTGTTTTCATGAATTCATTGAATTTTAAAATTTCATTTTGAATGACATACTGCATTTATTCAAGATCTGAATATAATGAGAACAGTGGCTTTTTAGACTCAGCCCCCTTGTTCATGTGAAATTCTATATTGATGAATATTTGCCAAAGTGTAAGGAAGAGAATGGTCCATTTATGGTATAATGCATTTCATTCAATTCAGATGAAGGCAGTCAGGCATGTGAGGTTGTCAACACTCTTCCTTCCTTCCGACATATCTGGTATCCATTTACAAGATTGGCTCAGCAGCAGAAATTTGGTAAGGAGCTGAGAGAAGGAGGTTCTTCTAGTACTCAAAGCAAAGAGAAAAGGAAGTTACTTATGGTGTTATTGATATGGTATCTGGTTTTTCTCTTGGTTTTAGGGATTGGCTCTTAATTCTCTAAAAGGATTTCACATAAAAGCAGTTTTAAAGATGGTTTTTGAGAGATCAGGGACATATGTAGCAGATGGTAATGTGCAAGTTACAGTTGGGGTTGTGTAATATTGTTCTCATCACTATAAGGGATTCTTTAAGAAACACAGCAGGGACTTTTAAAAAAATTAATTCTAGTAAAATACACATAACATAAAGTTAACCAAATTAACCACTCTTAAGTATATATGGTTCAGAGGTGTGAAGTACATTCACACTGTTGTGCAAACTATCTCCAGAATTATTTTCATCTTGCAGAACTGAAACTCTATACCCATTAAACAACTCCCCATTCACTCCTCTCACCAGCCCCTTGCAACCACCATTCTGTATTCTGTCTCTATAAATTTGACTACACTAGGTATCTCATATAAATGGAATTATACAGGATTTGTCTTTTTGTAGCTGGCTTATTTCATTACCATAATACCCTCAAAGTTCATCCATGTTGTCTTATTTGTCCAAATTTCCTTCCTTTTTAAGGTTGAGTATCATTCCATTGCACGTATATACCACATTTTGTGTATCAATTATTTATTGATTGACACTTGGGTTGCTTCCACTTTGGGGCCACTGTGTATAATGCTGCTATAAACATGGGTGTACAAATATCTCTTGGAGACTCTGCCTTTGATTCTTTTGAGTATATACCTAGAAGTAAATTTGCTGCGACATATAGTAATTCTATTTTCACTGTGGCTGCACCATTTTACATTTGTGTTAACAGTGCACAAGAGTTCCAATTTATTCATATTCTTGCTAATACTTGTCATTTATTTACTTCTTTATAGGAGACATCCCATTGAGTGTGAACATAACAGGGCCTTAAATTTCTTTCTTTTGCTCTAGATTATAAACTCCTCAAAGCAAGTATCGTAAGTGTCTCATTTACTGCTATATCCCCTGTGCTTCACGTCCTGTCCGGAACTCAATACAGATTCAACAAACATGTGTTAAATATAAGTATATAAGAGCACAGCATAGTTTTGGTACCTTGAGTGCTCTGCAACTCTGTGATATGCCAGAGAGCAGCATCTCAGGCGAGGTGATTTCCCCACAAGCTCAGGAAGCAGACCAGAGATGACCTTCCTCTCTGGAGAGATTCAAGGGCATCAAACAAGACAGCCGCTGAGGAGAAATATAGGCAGATAGAGATTTCTGTAGGAATACAGGTATTACATGAGTATTTCTGAGACACTCCATGGGGCTTTCTAGAGTTACTTAGCAATATGTTAGATTTAGGAAAGTAAAACTGGAGAAGAATAAGGATGCTGACTCCTCACAACTAGGATAAGTCAACTAAATTCACATGTTACAAGTTAAGTGATGACAATTTGATTTTAATTCCAGTTATACTGAGCTCAAAATGGACCAAACTTTCTCCACTTATGAGTTAGTATTTATAAGTGTTATGTTTATGTTTGTAAATAAATTGATAGTGACCCTATTTCAGGAATTGCTAACAGTAATTAATTGTGAAGAATTGATAATGTACAAAACTAGTTAGCTTTAGTTGGCTTCAAAATGAGCTTGATCTAACAATGCCTTCACTGGATGATATTTTTCTCTGTAAAAAAAGATTTCCTTAAAACACAGATGATTATAGATGCTAGTTAACAGTTGACATGTTATGAAAGAATGTACATAAGTCATATGATTACCTACTTTGCTGTGGCCTATGATCACTGAATCACTGTATGAAATAGCTCATACTTAGAGCTAATTGAATTAAAACATAGGAAGAATTTGCTAATTTGCAATTGAAGTAGGGTCAATAATAATAGAAGATCCAGAGAAAGGTGAAATTATAAAGTAAGTAGAGACTAAGTTTTTATAAGAAACCAAGCCAGTGGGAGACAGCAATTAGATGTGTATGGAGATTGAGAGACAAATGGAGAAGAGAGAGGAGAGAGTAGCCTGTCTCTAGAGCTGTCTCACTTTGTTAATAGATTTCCTATTCCAGTCCATTATACAGGCATTATTAAAATCATCCCACTTTTTCTTGAGGTAGCTTGAGTTACCATCCTTTGAAATCAGTCTTAGAAAATAATTATGTCCTTTGGTTAAACCTTGTCCCAAATCTGCTTTTATGTGCTGAGAGCAGTTTCATTGTCCACTAAGCTTTAGTATGTAAATTGGCTCAATATAATGGAGGTTCAGGCAGTAAAGTTTTGCTCATCACATTATTATTTACTATCTTATATTATAAGTCACCTGCTTTGGTTATGGAAGCTTAATACCAGAATGAAGTACCACTGCCATTTATTGAGTACATTTTATTCAGTAGGTATGCAGCTAGGTACTTAAGATTTAGACCTCAAAAATTTAACTCTATGACATAGGTAACAATATCCTATTTTAAATATGAAGAAATTAAAGCCCAGAATGTTTAAGGATTGTTTCAGAGTCACAGTCAGGTCGTCTCAACTCCAGAAACAATGGCATTAGAATGAGAGAGGATGAGTCCAGTTTTTGTGTCAAAAAGCATAAATCTTATCACAGTTCCACAAAGATAAGGTATTTTTGAAAATATAAACCAGTACATTTTGCTGTAGTGTTCCCTATTATAATTATTTTGACTTAAAATATAATTACAAGATTTCTCTTATCCTTATTCTCTTAACTCATCTCCATTTATCATGCAAGTCTTAACTGAAGTAATTTAGAAACTGCGACCAGGATGATCTTTTTAAAAACATTAACTGAAATAAAATGATCCCTTTACTTAAAACTCTTTGATAGCTATTCATTTTACTCAAACTAACCTAGCAAAATTCCTAATATGGCTAATGGCTTCAATGTGATCTGGCCTTGCCTTTTTTTTTTAATTTGTCTTGTAAGCCTGTGGGTCTCAAACTTTCCCTGCACCTGGAACATTAGTTTGAACTTTTTTAATTTAAACTCAGCCTTCCCTGTGATTCTTCCATTTTCCCAGAGTTGGAGAAAATGTATCTGAGGTGGATACTCAATGCTTTTTCTCAAGTTGTGCCCATTCTCCCCATTTCTGCACATTTCCAAAAAGCAGCTGTGTTATACTAAAAAGCTTGGCATTCCCAATACAGATTGTTTTGGACCGAGATGGACACATAATAAAGAAAAGTCCTTCACTGGGACTTTGAAAGTGGGGTCAAAAAAAATTAAATCTTAGACTTACTTTTCCAGGATGAAAAAAGAAATCAAAGCAGAAACTGTTGGTGGCAGAAAAAAAAACAAAACAAAACATTTTTTTCTTAAGTGAATTAGAAAGTACAGAAATTTCATCTGTGGGAAGACACATGTAAATCAGACTACAGTGATACTACATGGGAGCCATCCATGGCCGTGCCCCTCCTCTCCCACCAGACACTTCCTGGGTTTCCTCCAGTGCCTCTTGCAATCAGTAGTTCTGGCGCCTGAGTCACAGCTGCACGCCTGACCTTATACTTCACAAGGCACCACTGTATTCTAATCATAAATATATTGGAAGCCCTATTAAGCTGTCTGCACTTCACAGACTCACTGGATTAACCAACATTCTCCATTCCCTTAGAAAAACATGTGGACCTCTCATTGCAATTGTGGTTGAGTGCTCACTCTACTAGGCCCCTGTCCAGGACCTCACCACCCCTGATCCTCCTTCTTGACTTCAGTGCTTAACTAGAGTCAGCCTTGTTTGTTTCCTACTACGCCAGTTGATTGTCACTAAGCTGAATTATTAAACTCAAATGCCTATTACAGAAGCCAATGGACTATGAGTGCAAAAATAAAAACACTATCTTTGTCATGAAATCTAAATTGAAGGTCTTTGGAAAGACTCAAGAAAGAGAGAAAAAAATATTTGAGGAAAGTGCTGTGGAATTGGATGTGGGCAAGTCAACTCTGAAAGATTGGGATACGCATTTTTTTTTTAAAGCATTCTACTCATATTTTTCCTCTGTTCTTGATACAGTTTGAGATATTGTAAACTGATGTTAAATTTTGGGTGTTGTTTATTCAAGATAGGTGATTCTAAACACCAGTCAAATCTGCATTGATAAAAAGCTTTGGCCCTATGTCAAAAGTTTAGCAAACAAATAACACACTTTCAAAGTTAAGTCAAAATAAAATATTTAAGGTAAGAATGTGTCACTTTTTTGGTCCACAACTTACAGTGGTATTAATTAATTTACCAATTACCCAATCTTCTGGATTTGGATAATAGCACTTTTATTTCCCTCCTATTGCTAAAGTTGAAATAGAGTTTGTTATTAGGTTCCCCCTACCCTTTCTTATGCAATTTCTTCTGGATTATTTGGCATTTTATCATCATGAGGAAGCCAAGGTGAGGCAGAAAACATTGTACTGGGAGGAGGAGGGTTCAGAGGCAGGGGCAGCTAGAATTCAATAATAAGATATTAAATTTAGCTAGGTGAGATTTGTTTGTTTTCTTGCAAAGAGTGAATTCACCATTACTTTACATAAGGAATATAAACCGGTTTTATGGTGTTTCTGTTTATTTTATTTACTTCTATATTTATATTCACTTTTTGCTAAAAGGATTTGAAGTGGCCCATTGTAAAAACATAATTCACTAAGACTGAACCATTAACTGAGAATTGTTCCTACCGAGCATGTATTGCACTCCAATTCTATGTTGTATTTGAAAATGTCCTTGCATTTTAAAAATTAGAGTTGTAAATGGTTTGAAAAAAATGTCAGCTCTACAAAACTGCATATGTCTTTTCCTTCCTTTCCTCTCTGGCTAACCTTCTGACATTGTAGTAATTGGAAAGAAAAGAAACTTTATATATAGTATGTGTTGCAGACTTACATAAAGCCATATAAAAAAGTATTTGTAATCACTTTTTTTCATCAGATGGTATGTATGAATTGATTTTGTTTAGAGGTGTACACATAAGTATGCATGTATATTCAGTTATGAAGAGGAAAGTGGTATTTTTGAAGGTGACTGTGTTATAGAGGTTTTGTTTTTTAGGTATGGCTAGAACATCTAAAAAATTAAATTTGGGGCTTGCTTACTTACTGATTTTATAATTTCAATCTGAAACTTCATCACTGTTTTTTTTTTTTTGCCGCCTTACACCAGAGACTATGCCAGTCAAATAGCTGTAACTCTTTTTGTTCCATTTTCTGCAATAGTTTCCAGGCTATAAAAAGTCTACCAGATTGCTTATGGGTCTAATTTACTGACTCAATAAATCTGCCCCATAACTTGATTGACAACAGTGAGTTCACTAATTTCTAGCAGAAATTTTAGACAAAAGTGTCAGCTCAGGACTCCTCTTCTTGGGTGAGGGCACAATGATGCCCCCTATACATACTTTGACCTGGCTCCACCAGTGATGATCTTGCCACGTCACTTGGTGTCCAATAGACCCAAAGGACATTGATCTGATATTTGTAATCATTAAAGATCTCCAAGCCTCACTGTAGAAGAAAGAAAAGTATTGGAATTTTGAAGTTATTTTAGCTCTGTATTCTATGTCTTTTTTGGTCCTCAGAAATATACTTAGATTTGACTGGCTTCAAAGTATATGTAGATTGGATTGATCAAAATAAAGAGAGCTGGTTTCAATTTTTATTTTTTAACATCCAGTGTGACAGATGCGGGATTTTTATAAGAGGTTCAAACACAAAGAAGCAAATATCTATTTTAGCTAATAAAATAGCCATTAAAGAAAGTTGAAGAGGTTCATTACAGTTCTGATCTGCTCATTCCATTAAAGAAATTATTAAAGATTGCTTCGGGATGTGGCCAAAGTAATGAAGTACTCTTAATAAATGTCATTCTTACAACTAATGGCTTCTGAGTAGCCGTTTTAAGTTTTAAACCTTTTAAACATTTTTTTGAATATTTATGATTTGGGGAAAGAAACTCTACTTATTTAGTATGTATCCCCTTGTATATCTCTATGAATGCATGTTTATATGTGTGTGTATGTATACAGGGCACTTCAACTGTAATCTGGGGATTCAGGTTGATTCTAATTCCATCAGTGTGCACTTGAAATTGGAACAAATAGATGTTACTAAAATGTGCCCAACTTCACACTTCTAGCTGTCTTCTTTTACATATTTAATTTAGTTCTTTCCAAATCTCCACAAAAAAGAAGGTCACAGCCAAATATAAGATATGCGAATTTCATGAGGGCAGGGACTCATGAATATTTTGTTTGCCCCCAATTCCAAGAAAGGTGCCTGGAACATAGTTTAAGAATTACAAGTGCAGGCTACAGAATAATATTGCCTGAAGGGGACTCTAGCACTGTCACTTACTTGCTATGTAATGGTGGGTACATTGCTTAACTTGTTCATGCCTCAGTTTCCTGAAATGTAGAATGGATCTGATATCCGCTGCTATCCTTGTATCTAGGCTGTATCTATTCCTAGTGTGCATGATGACTTCAATTCCAGCAAGATTTTGTATACTCCACTAACTGGATCATGAACTCAACTGAAACTAATTTTTAGTTTTCTCCTATCAATTAATAGCCCATTTGAAAATTTCCCTTTGAAATCCCGCAGATTCTTTTATTGAATAGTTAAATAACTGATCTGCTAATCTCATATAGAGTGGGTTTTGTGTTAACCTCTTTCTTCCACTTTATATGTCCTCATGGTAGTATACAAATTGTTGGAACTCTTAAGCTAAATATTGTGTGTATGGTGTGTGTGTGTGTGTGTGTTTGTGTGTGTATGTGTGTGTGTGTGTGTGTGTTGTATGTTAGTAGAAAGAGTAACTGTACTTATTGGTATGGTATAACAATACTCCCCCTTTTTTACAGATCAGTGTGGGCATCTGCCTGCTCAGATAATAGAACACATCAGTGCTTTAAATTGACATGACATTACACTAGCCAACTCACATGATTCACATTTTTCTTGGAAAAAAAAAAGAAACAAAAATCATGCTTTAATAGAAAAAGCATGCATATTGTTGTCTGGTTTAAAAATATAAGAATTATTTTGTTCTCTCTTTTAATTTCACAATATTCTCCATCTTCCTATAAGTGGAATGTTTCTCAGAGGGATTGAGTCTAAATTTTGTACTACAGGATGAAGAGATTAACCATGTAAAGGGATAAGAGAGAAGAGAGAAATACATGACTACATGGTTTCTCAGGGATAAGGTGAAATCTGCTAAATTGCAGTGAGGCCAACTGATTATGGTTTCACTAGTTGCTGAGAGTCCTGGGGATGAGATGGCAGTTGTCTGCTTAGGAGTGATAATAGCTCCATCACATTGTTGGCAATATCAAAGGCTGCTGAGAGTTCACCAAAGTTAGGGACTAAAAAGGATGCATTAGATTTGACTTTAAAGAGATCACTGGAGCTACGCAGTCAAGTGGTATGAATGATGTTCTACTATCCAGTCTATTATCTGAGCCTGATGGCAGAGGAGTAAGGAATAGACCTTTGCAATTCAAACAGTGGTTTATGGCTCAATGGCATCAGCCCTCGCAAAGAGCTTGTTAGAAATGCAGAATTTCAGGCATCCCCTCACAACTGCTGCATCAGAATATGCATTTTAACAAGATATCCAGGTGATTGCTAAGCAAATTAAAGTTTGAGAAGCACTGGTGTAGACACCAATTTTGAGAGCGTTGGTTATGAAAGAAAGGACAAAATAAGACAGTGGGTCTAAGGAAGAGATATAATTCATAAATTTTGTTATTGTTGTTAGTATTATTGAACAGACTGAACACATGAAAAATGATGATAGGCAAGATTGAAAGTACAGATTACATCTAATGTCAACTATGAGCAAAATAGATATTATTTTCAGCATATAGATTTGGAAAAGGAGTCTCAGAGAGGTTCAGATACTCTGTCAGGTATAAAATGACATAATGAATCATTTTTTAAATGTGTCTCTCTGTCTCCAGATGCTTATGCTCATTGTTATGGTTAAGGCTGATTCTTAATGAGAAGAAACATACTGAATTAAGCAAAGGATGAAAGTCATAATTGTTAACTTCGGTACTATTATTGATGGTATCAAATGATATAGACATTGCTTAATTTACTCATTTCCCACTTTCTCACAAAGCAAGTCAACCTGACTAATAAAATAATCAGTGGAAAACTTCAGAAGATGTAGTTTGTGAAATGGTGGGATCATGACATATATAGTTGCTATTATAGTTGCTGTTATTTTGGGAGGCTAAATATTATTAAAAAAACTTAAATCAAATATAATTTCATATAAACAAACTCAGTCTCCTACCTGGTAGTCCATGAGTATTGTGGTGTTCAGCCCAGATAATCTTCACAGTATTGAGATACCCCCATCTTTGAGCTACCCAGCTAACTCTTCTCCAGGAATTGTCCTTAGCTCAATGGATTTTTTGTCCTCTCCTTAGGCAGCTCACTCCCAATGACTATAAAGATTTAAACACCTAGCCCTCTTGTTTCAATTTGCTCTTCCTGGAGAGCATCTGAGCTCCCAAATGCTATGTGGGATCAGCTGAGTCCTCTGTTGCAGCTGCATTATATTTCAATTCAGTGATGTGCTGGGGCCAGTTCCAAGTGTCTGCTGGGAGGCAGTTTTGTGCATCCTTCCCGATTTTGCATTTAGTGAATTTATGTTGATAGCTTTAAATAATTAAATACACCATGAAAATCAGCTAATGCTACAAATCAAGGATTTTTTTTTTCCAGAGAACTTGTTAAACTGATGCCAGCATACCACAGGTTCAAGTTCTACTTCTGCTTAAGCATGCATTCCTTACTTCTCTACATTTGTCATTCTAAAGTGGACTCCTCAGTAAACTCGCTGCATGCACCTCCTTTGTAGCATCTGTTCAGAGGGAATGCACCTGAGACAATGGCATGTTTGCAAAAGTCACTTATTTTCAACACTTTACAGTAGGGTTTGGCAAACAATGATCAAAGGACCTATTCTTGTAAATAAAATTTATTGGAACAGTGTCACCTATTTATATGAATCAATGACTACTTTCATGACAGAATGGCAGAGATGTATATGACTCACAAAACCCAAAATATTTAATATCTGGCCCTTTACAGAAAATGTTTGCTGACCTCTGAGCTACTGGATAACTTTTCTATCTCTCGAAGACAATTTAAGCTTAAAGTGTCCAAAACCAATCTCACTATCCTTCCTCTCCTCCATTTCCTGTACTATTCCCATACCTGTATATTTCTTCTATATTTTCCATGTTATACTCCATCCAGTTTTCCAAGAAACAATTGAACCCATGTTTTCCCCTCCATCCTTATTGCATTAACATTCAAAATCTTGTATACTATTTTGTGCCACCTTTTATCAGTCCTCTTTGTAAGCAGTCTCTTCCCCTGTTAGTTTTCTCTCTCTGCTCACCTGAGAACTTTTCTAAAACACAGATTTTATCATACAAGTTTTAGGCTTAAAACCTCCATTCAGTCACCATTAATCGAATCAATAGCAAACCCTTTAACTTGATATATGTGTTCTTTTTTTACATGACTCTCCTGCTTTTCCAGTTTCACCTGTCAAGTCTCCTTCAAATAAGGTCTCTACTTTATCACCACTGATGGTCTTTTATAAACCAGCAAAGCTCATTGTTCTTCTATGTCTGTGTAAATAGATTCAGCTGTCTATTAAGGTTGCACTCTTTCTGATTCATAAAATCCTATTTATCTCTCAAGATCCAGCTCAAATATTCCTTCTAACTTTAAAGCTTCCATTGCTCCATCTAACAGAATTAGTTGCTCTTTCCTTGGCATTCACAAAACATGTTGTACTTATCTCTACTTTGTACCACGTTGTGTTTCAGTATTTGATTTTATATACAGTAGAACCAGCACTGTTTGCACATCTGTCTCTCTCCAGCCAGTGACTGAGTTCTCAGATCACAGACAATATTTTGTTATTCCTTTTTATCTTCCCCAGAATCTAGCACAATGCTTGCGGTTTCATTGGTTCTTAATGAATTCTGCCTGTATGAATAAATAAATAAAAACGCATCCTTAGGAATGCACTGAGATTTGTCTTAGAGGGGGTTTAAGCTTATCAAATAGTAGAAAGTAGTATACACTAGGTTATAAGACATTATCAAGTTTCAGAATTCTGAAAAAGACTACTGCTTTCTGAGTAACATATTTTAATTTGAGGGTTTGAGTTTTGA
Organism: Camelus bactrianus; assembly: GCF_048773025.1. NCBI lineage: Eukaryota > Metazoa > Chordata > Mammalia > Artiodactyla > Camelidae > Camelus > Camelus bactrianus. The sequence continues at coordinate 75,006,915 of NC_133540.1, forward strand.
TGAAGAAAGGCCACATGCAATGTCTGGGACTAGAGAAAATTTTTCAATTTCTTAGGAAAGGTATTTCATCATTTTGCCTTGTAGTTTCCTCTGGGCTTGAAGCAGACAATAAGCATTGAAATTCCTATCCTTGACATTTTTGCATGCCCTTACACAATGGTTATGGGAGATTAAATAAATTACACAAATGGTATTTTATCAACTTTTCCCTCTTAAAATCATATCCTGAGATAGAGTTCCAAAAGTTCATGTTTCCTGATTTCTCAGCTGCTATAAAGTTGGACATAGCTCTTTAATTCAAAGGATTAAATTGGCTTTAACTGAAAGAGGAGAGCTTGGTTTTCTTTCACAAATTGCCATGGGAACATGAGTGCTGCAAAGCTATTATACCTCTCATCTGAAGCATTTCAGATAATTTGGAATATCTCTAACAATGACATTCGAAACCTCCCAAGCATGATCATCCAGAATATGAAAGTTAGAAGACCAGGCTATTTTATAACTTAGTACTGTTTCAGATATTCCAGTGGCACCAATTTAATAAATCAGAACTTCATCTGGAATAGTATTTGAATCAGTGATATTTTATAAAAGTCTAATTAGCACAGAATATGTGTGGCTAACACGTAGCAGGCCCAAACACAAGACAGCGGAACTCTAGGAAAAAGAAGATAAATCATTAAAGCTGTAACAGATGAAATTGACCCAGTGGTTTTTCCTATGATTATGTAAACATTAAAAACAAGTTTTGGAAAAGAAGCCCATTGAAAATAAGGTTTTACAGCTTTCAGAAATGTGAAATTTTACGCTTTGACATATTACTAACTTGCAGTGCCATCTAATATAATCAGCAAGAGAACTGAAATAAGATTGCTTTTTCCCTCGTCCAGTATGAAGTACAAATTTTACCTTTTATTCAAGCTTATTGCTACTGCCAGCAAGGTAAAAAGTTCTATATGAAAGTTACTTTTGACTTGGGATACATATATGTTTATTCTTAATTTTACTTCAGTATTGCTAGGAGCAATTTCATTAAAGATGGATAGAAAGACAACTTAAAAAAACATAATTCTCTTTCAAAAAAAAAAAAAAGGCTGCTCCTTTGATTTCTTTCTACACTAATAAAAGGCTGTTTGAATATACTTCAGACATCATGAGGCAAACATTCTTTCATGCAGTCTTAATCTTTTTCATCATTAACCAATTGTTTTTTTCTTTTTCTTCCCTTTTTTTGCAGAGATCTGAAATGACCTTATTTTTAATAGTCCATTATGGACTAAATTTTAGGTTTCTAAATACACAGGGAACCTGTATTTTCCCACACAACCATAACAAAAATTCATTCTTTTTCTAATGATTTTAACATATGCTCTGACTCATTGAAGAAATACCAATTTTTCCTAAGGGAAGACTACAGTTTAACTGTTTCTTAAATCTTTCACATTTTCTGACTAGTGCAGGCCAGATTCACTAAACCTTAAGCAAATGCATCGGAATATTTAGTTTTTCATTCTTAATATACTTCTTTCAAATATTCTCTCTTCTGTCACATCTTTCTAAGAGACAGTAGCTGGGTCTGTTTGTTGTCAGTACGGGAGATAAGCTAGTGAGGGAAAACCAGGCAGAAGCAGCATGATGTGAAATGAAGCAGCATGGATTTATTTCATTTTCTCCCTAAACAGAGTAAATGTGTGAAGGTAACTGCACTTTCAGCAATTAAAAAAGTTTATGTAAAAATAACTTTCACTTACCGGGAAATGGTTTCAGAATAGATTTCTCATTTGATAGCATAACCCCTTTTCTGAGCTTCTTAAAGCAATCTGATTAATGTTAAAGACAAAGTTAAAAAACAGTTTTAGTATTTTTCTTCTTCAATACCTATAACAGAGAAAAATTTATGACTATACTTTAATTTTATTGCTGCTGAGCCGTTCCTAAAAATGAACTGGCAGTTGCCATTAGTAGGTTAATTGATTTAATAATGTTCCTGTGAATAAGCTAGCACTTCTGACTTGAACTGCTTCCTCAATTGATTGGTACTCTATAATAGAATTCTATAAAATGTATAGAAACAGCAACGAGGAACTCAGCTCTGGATTTTTCAGTTAATTCATTAGCATTTAGAAGTCTAAGAAATTATTGCATTTTCAATTTGCTAAATACACAGCATTTGTTACTAATAATTAGGCACATGCTTTGCTTTTACAAAGGCTCTTTAAAATGCAGTCTTGTAAAAATCACACTGGAAAAAAAAGTGTGTTAATAGCCTAGTGGTGTGTATTTTTCAAATGCCAGCACCTTCCAGGGATTTACGAGATGGAAGAAATCAGGTATCAGTTAAGGTAACTTGCAGGGCAGGCTTGGTTCGGGGAAAAGAGGAGGAAAGGGGAGGGCCACTGAGGAGCTGCAAGACAGGAGCTACTACCAGTGGCTCCAGAAGCATGAGGAGGGCCACTCTTCTCTAACCCATTTTCCGGAAAAAAATGCTGAGGTTTTGGGAAACAAGATTGCTACTTATTTTAGAGGATTATTGAATTCACCATTTGCCTGAAAGCCAAATGGTTCCAGATTAAAATCGATTTCAGCCCAGAGCCCAGGCCAATGCCACATATCATCATTACAAAAAAATTTCTAGGAAGATTGCCAAGGTGGCAGAACAGAAGGACGCAGAGCTCATCCTCTCCCACAGACACACAAAAATTACACCAACAGACAGAACAATTCTCACAGAATACCTACTGAACTTTGGCAGAATATTTCTTACTTCAGAAATGCAAGAAGATTCTATTACTCTATTTATTTAACTATTTTAAAACTACTAGATTGTTTAATCTTTTAATAATAAATATAGCTTTTATATTAACTTATTGAATTTCTATACATCAAAAATGTATGTTTTTTTTACTCCAAGTCAGATATATAATGCTTATCTATTTTCCAAGAGACTATTAAAATATAGATGTCTGAATGATATGCATTGCTTGTTGTAGACGTTATTGATGTTGTATGTCATAATTTTTGGTTGTATGACAATCATTGTAGAAATAAAGTATCAGCTGAAGTAAATAATACTTACCTCCAGAAAAAGTACAATCCCTACCTTCTACCAGGTTCTTAGAGTACATGTGTGAGGGTAAGGACTGGGTGTTCTGTAGTTCAGTTGAGCATGGCTTGGCTGCAGATTTAGTTAGACTCAATTTGTTGTTATTGTAAAATATTTTGAAGGCACAATGTAGACTTTCCTTCAGCAAGTCTTGGACTCTGAGCACTAAAGAGACTCGAACAAAATCTTTGTATTTTCCTAAACTACTTCCAGTTTTCCCAACTGTGAGTGGTCTTTCTTTGCATCACAGCCTGGCTGCCAGCCTTTTTTCTCTGGAGATGTTTTTTGTTTGATCATTTGCTTGATTTTTCTTCTGCCCTTTCCCTAGTTTTCTGGGCATTGGAAAATCTCCATCTGTCCTCCTACCATTACTGTAATCTTGGAGTGCTGCTCCAGTGTAGTCAGTGAAGATCTGAAGTGACTAAAGAGATTTTCAGTAGCTTTCTTGACTCAGGGATGACCTTCAAAGGGCCACTATTTTGCATTCAGAGAAGAGCAAGAACCAGGGGACCATCAGTGATCATCTCAAAGGCTGCTTGCTATAGTTAATTTCATTCAGTGAATTTAGTTTTCTTAGTATGGTAAGAAAACAAAGAAAAACAAAACAAAACAAAACAAAAAAAACATCAAAAACAAAAACCTATGGAGATTTTATGACTTATCTGGCTTGTTCATGTATTTATGATGGAAGTGCTGGTTTCTTATAAATTTAATTTCTACATCCTGACTAGTAGTAAAAGTCTTAACAAATAAGTCTTATTATAAGCCATGTGCATTTTAGTAGAAAAAATTATTTCTTAAAAATGTAAAATTTACCCACTTTTTATATAAATATGTAAAATTATATGTAGTGATTTATATATGAGTATAGTTTCATTGTTTTTCACAGTTGGTATCCTGTGGACATCAGTTCAGTAGAGGGGACCAGGGTCAGAGTGTAAGTTGCTAGTTGGGAGGAGATAGGCAGGGGACATGGGCAGCGCTGCCAACCTGAAGCCAATAAGTCAGAAGATGGGGTGTTGGGGAGAGAAGGGGGTTTGGGGGGAACAGCCAGTAGAGCGCTGGGACTGCCGACAAGCAGACTGGCTGCTCCTCATCCTGTGAGTTTCAGAGCCTTAGAGCATTGGGAGGCTTGGGGAAGATGTGGACAGTGTAGATGCCAGCTCCAGTTTCAGCTGGGATGGAGTTCAGGACAATGAGGAAGTCCCCACCCAAGGTGTCTTCAACCACTGAGAAATAAGCTTGGGAGAGAGGGCAATACTACTCAGGGTTTGGGTAGGGCACTTGGATAATATAGGCAAGGGGCGGGTGTGGTGGCATGAGAAGCTGTGGTGGAGGTGCAAGCCACAGAGGAACAGTGGGGTGGCAAGGGGCTGTGGCCTGGGGGTGGGGGACCCAGGCCTTTGGGCAGCCCTCTGAACTCCACAATGGTGGAGGCACCAGGCTCAGTGGGACTACTTCTTGGCCATAACCTCTTTACAGCACTTGTAGCTCAGCATGGCCCAGGAGGCTGTCTGTGCCCACAGCTTGTCCGTCTGGTGCATGAAGCCCCTCACCCAACTACCCAATCTCTGTCCAGGGCACACGGAAAAATCCCCACATTCTGGGTCCTCCGGTTCACCTCCATGTCATTTGCATGCACTGTAGTGATATAGTACTATGTTTATATACTATTTATATAGTAGAGGGGTTTTTGTTAGTAAAAAAATCTTTAGACCCCTGGATCATATATCTGCTTTGAAACAAACACTGCAGGTAAATAGAGCACTCTCCCTAGCATGTCCACATCAAACACAGAGTAGCCGTTTTCCACCTTCTTTTAAGGCTTAGCTCAATTCCCCATTTTAAAGATGCTTTCTTCTTTAGTGAATTATTTCTCTTTTCTGTTTTAAAGGACTATATGTATTTGTATTCATTTATCATGGTTTCTACTATATTACATCATACAGATTTATTTGTCTATCAGTTCCACTAGGTCTCTAGTAAAAGATGTGACATACAATAAATGCCCAAACATGTTTGTTGACTTATTTAATCCAGAGTGTTATTACATAACAGGTTTCTTTGGTAACCTCTTAGGAAATGTAATAAGAATCTTATTTTTGCATGATAATACATTTTTTGGTTTAAATGACTAATGATAATTTCAAGTAGAATAAAATGCTATGAATTGTACAATTAACATTTCTACCTTTTTCTCACATAAAAAATAGTTTTAATAGGTCTGGTGACTTTGGCTAGTGGTCACTATAATATAGAGGCTACTAGAAAATAAATGAAAACTGTATTTGAAATTAAGACAAATATTTTACTGAAATCCACAAAATTGAAAATTCAATAAGCAAAAGTAACAGAATATAGCTTCCTAAGAAACAGATGCAAGGATTATTTGCTGCAAGTTAAGGCTTCCTTTGCTGAATTCATTTGGTTGAAGTCCCAGTAAATCTGCCAACACAGCAGCCACTTCTCTTGATATTTACTCATATTCCCTAGGAATTTGGTTATGCTCAGAAAGTTTGGAGCCAGTTCTTCATGTTGAGATGCCAGTGCGTTGGCAGTCGAAACTGTGACGGGACTTCACAGAATCATTATTTATGGCATTTGATAATGTCTTTTTAAAAATGCCTGGATACTTCCTAAGTAGCCTCTTGTGACTTGACAGTATCAGTGTTTCCAACCATTCTCAGACAGCCAGTTCCTTTTGCTTTTAAGTTTAAGGAAAGAAGTTTTTTTTTTTCTTCTTATTTTGTATTACTTAGCTGTCAAACCTTGAACATAGAACTATCATGGAAGCAATACTGGTGTGAAAAATATTATAAAATATTAAATGATTGGTTTTTCATTTCTTATATCAACCATGCGTTTATTAAACATTCTATATTTATACTAAGAAGACATTAATAATTTTTTATTATCATGTTTTTATTATTTTTATATTTTTTACTATTATGTAATAAAAATAATTATTTTATTATTATTTTATTATTATTATTCAGACATTTTTTAATGCCTGAAACAACACAAATTTATTTTCTCACAGTTCTGTAGGATGAAAGATTAAGGTGCCATCAAAATTGGTTTCCAGTGAAACTTCTTTCTGGCTTGTGGATTGCCACCTTCTTGCGTGGCCTTTCCTCTGTGCATGCGTGGGGAGAGAGATCTCAGATTAAATTCTATTCTGTAGGATTTCAGTTCTATCATATTAGGACCTTTTCTATTTTTAAGACAATTTGTAAATAGTCCTGTAGATTAAGATTCAGGCTGAAGGAGAATACTCTGCCTTCAAAAGGCAGAAGAAATACTCACAAGTCAGGCAGGAAGTCCTAGCACTAATAGGTTTTCCTCCAGGCAAGATATTTTTACTCTCTTGTGATCCCTTTCTTAAAATATTTAAAGAATTCAAAACTCATTTTTCCTAGATTGGTCCTTGATAGCCCCAGAAGAGTAAAACCGAATCAATTTCTTATTTAAAAATCAATTTTATCTAATAAGTATTTATCAAGCACTTATGGAGTCAGGTCTTATGTTAAGACTTGAGAATTTTGCTGGGATAAAACGTGTGAAATCCTTGTCTTCATTGAGCTTAACTTCTCAAATAGGTGACAAATACTAACTAAACAATATTTATTCAATTAAAATTGAGAGAACTGCTGTGAAGGAGAACAAAGAGAACTATTCTAGGTGTTCTGGAAATACTTCTTTTTTATTGAAGTATGGTTGATTTAAAATGTGTTAGTTTCATGTGAACAGCAAATCGATTCTGTTACACTGGAGAGACTTCTTTAAGGAAGTTCCATTTAGGATCATTTTAGTACTATATTAGATTGCTATTGGCATAAACTCAGTCGTTGGAAACAACACAAATTTATCATCTTATAGTTCTGATGATCAGAAGTCCAAAATGATTCTCAGTGGGCTGAAATCAAGATTTTCAGGGATACACTCCTTCTGGGGGCAGAATTTGTTTCCTTGCCTTTTTCAGCTGTTAGAGGCACCCACATTCCTTTGTTTGTGGCTACCTTTCCCCAATTCAAAGGCAGCAACTATGGTTGTCACACTGTTCTCATGCTGCCGTCCCTGTGGTTCTCTCTCTTCTGCCACCCTCCCCTACTTTTAAGGTCTTCTGTGATTACACTGAACCCATCTAAAAAATCTGGGATCATCTGTACATATCAGGGTCAGCTGATTATCTTTACCTTATTTCCATTTGCAACTTTAGTTCTCATTTGCATGTAATCTAATATTCACAAGTTCTAGGGCTAGGATTTGGGCATCTTTGGGTGGCCATTATTCTTCTTACCACAAGTAATAACTTAAATGAGTAGGACTTAGCCCAGCAAAGGCAAGCAAGGAAGAAGTGCATTTCAGTCATAGGAAGCAACATGAGAGAAGGCTGTCATTTGGAATAGAGGGGTATGACCAGGACTAATGTGATCTACTCCTCTAGCAGGGAGTAAGGGTAGGAGTGAGGCGATCTATTGACCTCCTTACATAATGAGAATCAGTCTTTTGGTCAAAAAATACAATGAATCACGTTATTTAGAGGCCCTTAATCCCTGAAATTTCTAATGAAATGAGCATTTCCATCAGCATTAATTCTCAACAGTTGGTAGTGTATTTATTTAAAAACAGGACATAGACCCAATATCAGAATGACTAAGTCTAGTGGGGAAAGTTTTTATTCCCTGTTCTTAACACAAAGTCGGATAAACTTCATCTTTTAGTAATGTGGGCAATTTTTAGTGGGTTCTTTAGGTGGCCACATCAGAAAAAATTGCCTACATGAACACAATTTGAAGCTTTATCAGTATATTCTGCAATAATACGCCACTCATAGTTTCTTTTTATTTTCTTTCTGTTTTGCTAAATTTTTGAATTTTTGCATTGTCGTTGAACAAATTGAACTATGACTTGTGTTTCACAATTAACATAGCTGTTTTATGGACTATCATGTTTAATATATTAACAAATTTATCCTTTTCTCCTTCTGTAATATCATGAGACTGCGTTACTTGTGACAGTATTGCCTTATAACTTGGGATAATCCCAAAGGATCCCTTTCCGTATTTCCTGTTTGTCAACCCGCTCTCCCTCCTTCACCAATCAAGGCTTCCAGTATCAGGATTCCTCTCTTAAAGTTGTCTCTTATAGATGGAATATTTGTATCGCTCTCAAATGCATATGTGAAGCTCTAACCCCCATGTACATTGGTGCAGCCACTATGGAAAACAATATGGAGGTTTCTCAGAAAATTGAAACTATCTGATCTAGCAATTCCACTTCTGGGTATTCCACCCCCCCAAAAAAAATGAAACCACTGATTTGAAAAGATTAACGCAGCCTCATGTTCATTGCAGCATTATTTAAAATAGAAAACATATGGAAACAACCTATATATGTATACAATGGGATGTTATTCAGATGTAACAAAGAATGAAATCTTGCCGTTTGCAACAACATGGATGGAACTTGAGGGCATTATGTTCAGTAAAATAAGTCAGACAGCAAAAGATAAACATGATATGATCTTACTTATATGTGGAATCTAAAAACAAAACAAAATAAAACACACAAAACCCAACTGAGCTCATGGATATAGAGAACAGATTGGTAATTGCCAGGAGAAGAGAATGGAAAGTGGGCAAGATGGGTTAAGTGGGTCAAAAGGTACAAATTTCAAGTTAGGAAATGAGTAAGTCATGGGGATGTGATGTGCAGCATGGTGACCATAGTTAATGATGCTGTATTACACATTTGAAAGAAGCTAGGATAGTGGACCTTTGAAGTTCTCATTATAAGAAAAAAAATTGTAACTATGTATGGTGATGGATGTTAACTGGACTTATTGTAGTGTCCATTTTGCAGTATGTACATATATTAAGTCATTACATTGCACATCTGAAACTAATATAATGTTATGTCATTATACCTCAATAAAAAAGACCTAATATGAACAAGTAAAAGCAACAACTACCACCTATGCATTGTCTTCTTGTCTTCAATATATGCCTATGAAGTTAACAATACACATATTTTACTTCCAGAGCTTGAAGAATTTTAAGGCTCTTCACAAGCATAAATTTTCTTACATGACATGAGAATGAACCTTACATAAAATTTACATGACACTTGTCAAGCATTTAATTTAAAAAAAAACTGAGAATCTGTAATTTGACCTTCAGTAAACTAAGACTAAGTAGAAAATACTTTTCAATTGAGAATGAAGGGTAAGTGACTGGAGAGATGGAAAATAAGTCACCCAGAAAGTCTGAATTTCTGCAAAATTTCACAAAAGCTCTAATTTAGTCTAGGATTTTGAAGACATACTGGCATTTAAACAAATTTGGAATTTAGAAGCTATTAATCCTTGCCAAATATAAATATGTATTTCTTCTGCATCATAACTAACAAACTTTCTTTTTCTTTTTAAGCCCAGTAAAAACTTCATATTAATTATATGAAACACAATTTCTACTAATAAAAATGAATTATAAGCCTTGAAAAGAATGTCACTTGTTCAATTTACATGACTCTTTCATTTTTAATCAGAGCTTCAACTCAAATGGTTCTTTTTTTTCATAGACACTGAATAAAGGAATTGTTAGAAATTGACCTTGGTAATTAGGTTCTAAAGATAAAAAACTTTAGTGGTGTCAAGATGACAGAATTGAATGATTAACAAAGGAAAAGCAAAGTCTGTATGAAGTTATCATACTTGAAATTTTTCTCATTTATAAGCATGTCACTTCACCATTAAATAAGGATTATTGTTGAGAAAAATAGGATGTTATGTGATTTTTCTTCCTTTTAACGTGGTCAAAGATAATCATATATCCTGCAAGTAGGGAGCATTTGTATATTCAAAACTGAGTCAAGGAGGTGAAAAAAGATGAGGATGTTAATCAGGAGAAGAAAGACATAGGCACAAAGTGTTACCAAATGCAAATAAAAATGGGGACGAATCACATTTGCATATAATTTTAACTGAATACTACTTATCAAATATCTAGAATGTTTTATGATTTTTAAAAAGATAATAGACAAATCTAGTTACAAAGTGTATAATCAGTTAATACTCAAACTGTGTACAACACTTTAAAGATAAAGGACACTCAGTGCTGGCCTTGAGGATCAGCCATTTTAAGTCATTCAAACTGACAGTATACTCAACTTTGTTACTATAGGAATCCCCTTTATAGAAGGTCTGAATCTTATTCATGGAAATCTCAAGGGGAATAAGAGCAGGAAGAACTGTAACAAAGATTTTCAGAACCAAAGACAATATGAGGGCCCATCATACAAAGTGTTGTGACTCTTCTTCTAGATGCTTCCTAAAGTATACTTCTGTACCAAAAGTTCAGAGCCATGTTGGCACTCTCTGGAGAAGCTGCAGTATTTAGCTAATAATCATGAACAGTCATTATTTGTAAATGTGGTCAATTCTAAATTGTATTCCCACCCTTTCTGGATCAGCCAGTTCTCATTTTTCCCCCCTAAACGAGCCATTTCTGTCTCTGCACTTTCCACTCTCACTCAAGAATAAATTACTTTCACTCTAGACTGAGAAGTCTCAGAATGTGCCAAGATCATCCTAGAGTTGGGTGGGAGAGTAGGTGCTCCACAGGGAAATCCGTGTGATTCTGCATGTGGTAGAGACAAAACCAAACAACATTATTAAATAATAGGTTAATTACAGAATTTCTAGAAGAGAATCCTGTGGGTGATTATCTTCCCTGATGGACTTACTTGGTTGTGGAAATGAGCCCTACTGAATAGGGCTTGGAACCTCAATGGTAGGTCAAAGAGAAACCAAACTCCTCTGGAAAAAATGAAAATGGGTTTTGGGGACTGAAATAAGGAATTCTAGGAAGATTAATGTGGGAGTTCTGATAGAGACAGAGGGGCTATAGGAACATGGCAAATGACCAAATCTTGCACAGAAGAAAACTGCAATGACAATTTCTCTTAAGGGAATAATACCCAAGGTACTTTAACGAACATTGTTTAAAACACTAAACAAGCCTTTTCCCTAATCCAAGTGCCCAATATATATGATCTAAAAGTAGAGAAATAGTGAGATTGAGTAGTATGTGGAAATTCAGTGCAACTCTTCCCATCTATCTCAATTTTAGTCTTTGCTCATGTGTCTTCATTCAGTAGAATGACTAAAATGCAATGCATGACTACATTGAGGTAACACCTCACACTAGTCAGAATGGCCAAATGGCCATCATCCAAAAGCCTACAAATAATAACTGCAGGAGAGGATATGGAGAAAAACGGAACCCACCTACACTATTGGTGGGAATGGAAATTGGTGCAGCCACTATGGAGAGCAGTATGGAGGTTCCTTGAAAAACTAAAAATAGAATTACCTTATGATCCAGCAATCCCACTCCTGGACATACATCCCAGAAAAGAAAAAAACACTCTAATTTGAAAGATACACATACCCCAATGTTCATATTCATAACAGCATTGTTTACAATAGCCAAGACATGGAAGCAACCTAAATGTCTGTTGATGGATGAATGAATAAAGAAGATTTGTTTATTTTCCCCATTTACTTATTCATTCAATCATTTATTCCCATCAATATGAACTCATGGTTATTTATTTTATACTTCAGATTATGATCCAATACTATTTGTGTGTGTGTGTGTGTGTGTGTGTGCATGTGTGTGGCTCAAATTGTTTTATATTTGGCAGTTGGAAGCTCTTTCATTTGGTACCAAGTCCTTTGACATCCCTCTACCATTGTTTGTGTTTTATAATTGTAATTTGTTACAGTTTTGCCCACTCTTACTCCCCTTGAGATTTCCATGAATAAGATTCAGACCTTCTATAAAGGGGATTCCTATAGTAACAAAGTTGAGTATACTGTCAGTTTGAATGACTTAAAATGGCTGATCCTCAAGGCCAGCACTGAGTGTCCTTTATCTTTAAAGTGTTGTACACAGTTTGAGTTTTAACAGATTTTATACTTTGTAACTAGATTTGTCTATTATCTTTTTAAAAATCGTAAAACATTCTAGATATTTGATAAGTAGTGTTCAGTTAAAATTATATGCAAATGTGATTCTTCCCCATTTTTATTTGCATTTGGTAACACTTTGTGCCTATGTCTTTCTTCTCCTGATTAACATCCTCATCTTTTTTCTCCTCCTCGACTCAATTTTGAATATACAAATGCTCCCTACTTCCAGGATATATGATTATCTATGACCACGTTAAAAGGAAGAAAAATCACATAACATCCTATTTTTCTCAACAATAATTCTTATTTAGTGGTAAAGTGATATGCTCATAAATGAGAAATAATGTCATATGCAGCAACATGGATGACCTAGCGATTACCATACTAAGTCAAGTAAGTCCAATAGAGAAAGACAAACATCATATGGTATCACTAATGTGTGGAATCTAAAAAAACGAATTTATTTACAAAACAGAAATAGACTAACACACATAAAAAAAAACAAACTTATGGTTACCAAAAGGGAAAAGTGCATAGGGATATGTTGGAAATTTGAGATTAACAGATAGACACTACTATATATAAAGTGGATAAAAACAAGTGCCTACTGTATAGCACAGGAAACAATATTCAATATTAAAATAACCTATGATGGGAAAAGGATCTGAAATAAATATATATATAAATAAATATATATATATATACACACACACACACACATACACATATATGAATCACTTTGCTATACACCAGAAACTAACACAACATTGTAAGTCTTCACTATATACTTCAATAGAAAAAAAATCCAATAAACGGATAATACCAATTACTGTTGAAGAGTTAGAACAGCAGGAACTCCCATTCATTACTGGTAGAAATGCATAATTGCATTCTCACTTTGGAAGACAGTTTGGCAGTTTTCAAAAGAGCTAAACAGAGCCCTAGTATACAATCCCAACAGTTGCACTTCTGTGTATTTACTCAACTTGAAACTATGTCCACACAAAAACTGGCATGCAAATGATTATAATATCTTTATTCCTAATCACCCCAAACTAGAAGCAACCAAGATGTCACTCAGATAAATGTATAAACAAACTGTGATACAGTCATACAATGGAATAATATCCAGTTTTAAAAAAGAATGCATTAACAAGCCGTTCAAAGACATGAATGAATTTTAAATGCATATGGTCAAAAGAAAGAAGCCAGTATGAAAATGCTACAAACTGTGTTATTCCATTTATATGACATCCTGGAAAAGGCAAAACTATAGAAAATTTAAACAGATCAGTGATTGTCTGGAGTCTAGAGTGAGGAAAGTTTAAATGGGTGAAACACAGAAGAATTTCAGGGCTGTGAGACTACTTTGTATGATAGTGTTAACTGTGAACATATGGCACAATTCATGAACCTAGGTACTCATAGAACTTGACAGCTCAGAATAAATCCTATTGTACATAAGTTAAAAACATAAGATGGAGGGCATGAATCCTATAATAGAATGCTATCTGTGACAAAAGAATATAGCTGTATTACAGATATAAGAAACGACCTCATATTGGGGTTGGAAGCAAAAGCTGCTGACCTGTGTAACTTTGGAAGTGAGTGGAATCTTTTAGTCTTACAGCTTAGAAAAATATACATAACTCTGTACTGTAGTTGATAAAGTTGTTTTACATAGAGGTACAGATTTACAGTTCTGAAACCACTGTATATGTATCCTGAAATTCAGCAATTATGTAAATGAATAGTGGGTGGTAGGGCTTCTCACTCTCAGATTGAAAGGGTACATACCAGCAAGGAGAGGAGGCTAGAATGATCCATGACATAAAGGACTCAGCTGGAAACAGCAGTATGAACTCATGTTTACCTTTGCATAAATACAGATATTACATAGAGAAATAATTACAGATACGTGTACATGCATGAGCTAATATATGCATATATATTCCCTTGCTTAGTCAGCTGAGAACATCTAGAGGCAACAACACCCCAATAGCAGTGAGTACACTGAGTATCCAGACCTTGGTTTCTAATACCATTACCAATGAAAGGAACTAGGGGTACTTGGAGAACAGTTGATTTAATAACTACTGGGGCAGGGGATATACAAGATGAGCCTGAAGCATTCTACAGTACCTGAAATTAAGGTAGCACTAAAAAAATTAACACTTGTAAAACACAAACAATGGTAGAGGGATGTCAAGGGACTTGGTACCAAATGAAAGAGCTTCCAATTGCCAAATATAAAATAATTTGAGCCACACACATGCACAAATAGTATTGGATCATAACCTGAAGTATAAAATAAATATCCATGAGTTCATATTGATGGGAATAAATGATTGAATGAATAAGTAAATGGGGAAAAATAAACAAATCTCCTGAGCAGAATTTCAAATAATGTATGTAGATAATCTACCCTCCAGGAGGTGGAGTGGAACTCCCCACCTCCCCACACTGTAAGGGTAGGCTGCACAGAGTGACTGTCTTCCAAAGACTACAGTATGGAAAAGAAGAAAATAGTAACTTTACAATGGAGAAATCTGACAAATTCTATCTTAACTCAGGTGATCAAGTTTAACATTAACAGTGAAAAGTCATGTTGACAATATGTACTTTTGATAAAATGCAATGAAGATGACATTTGACCTCTGTGGTTTTCCTCCCTCCTTCCATAACACTAGGCCTAATTATAAGAAAAATCCCAATTGAGGAGTATTCTAAAAAACACCTGAACAATACATCTTAAAATTGTCAAAGTCATCAAAAATAGGGCAAGTCTGAGAAACTGTCATAGTCAAGAGTAGCCTAAGGTGACATGATGACAAAATGTAATGTGATATCCTGCATGGGATCTTGAAACAGAAAAAGGATATTAGGTACAAACTAAGGAAATGTGAATAACATATGGCCTTTAATTAGTAATAATGTATCAGTATTGGTTTGTTAATTATGACCAATGCGCCATACTAATGTAAGATGTTGACAAGAGGGTAAACTGGGTGTGGACAATATGGAAGCTTTTGTGCTATCTTTGTGACTTTTCTATACATCTGAAACTGTTCTAAAATCCAAAGTATATAAAATATTTAAAGTTTAATCCTTAAAATTGAAAATTACATTTCTTATAGTACAGTTCTGGATACAGGAACTTGAATAAATATATAAGCTTCTGATAAAAGCTAAGAAAAAATACTTCTTACTGACAGAAGGCTGACTATAATAAATCATGTAATTAAAAGAAGAATGTGAACAAGGTGTAAATTTCTGAATATAATTCAAAAAGAAAGGATGACAGTACATTCTGTTCAATCCTATATCCTAGCAGCATTGAGGAAGAAATCTTATTATCTAGCATCTATTAATCAGCTTGGTGGGAAATGTATACCACAAAACATTAGAGTGATGAAGATTTTCTTAAAAGACATCAAGGTAAAATTAGTATTTTATTTCACTGCTTGGAGGAAATAACATTTAGCTTTAATTGTCATTATCATCAATGGCAAGTCTTGTTTGATTTTGTTAACAATTTATTTTGTTAGAATTTTAGTTGTTTTTAAAGTATCCTAAAGAGAAAGATCCATCTTTAGGGAGAAGCCATTTGAGATAGAAATATATGTGACAATACAGTCATAATATCACAGGTGGGAAACATGTTGATTTAAAATATGAATAGAAACTATGCCATAACTTTCAAGCATTTTAGATATCATAATCATTAATTCTTATGTGTTCTGTTTCTTATGCTGCTTTTTATCTCAAATTTAGTTGGATTATTCACTTTGGAATACATTCTTAATCAAATGTATATATGATCAGTACAGTTGTTAGCAACCTGATTATCACTGGCTAAAACTCTGTGTTCTTGATCGGTTACTATTTTTATAAAAATGTTTAAGATAATATATTATGCAGTTTAGCAAAATGGAAAGGTAGGGTCCCCTTACCAAACCCATACCTACTCAACAGGCTGGAAGGCAGAATGATTTTGTAATAATCAACATTTGTGAGATTTCTTACTACATATCATGGTGGAAGGAATGTTCATAGAAGAATATAGTCTGGTAGGAAGCAAGGTGACTTTGTAAAAAATATCAACATTTTAAAAATAGCATCTCCAAGACTCTATTTACTGAAATGCCTATATTTTACCGCTGTTTTCACATCAACAGCAATGGGTAAACATATATAATTGTAATGATCTAAAAAGATACGACTTTCTTAGACATTGTGATTATTTCTGTGATTACAACATGGCAACTCAATATATAAAAACACATCTGTTGTTTCTAATTATACCTGTTCCTGAACATTTCCATCATGCTAATTTCAGTTACTGAGTGGAATAATTGAATTTGCCTTTCCTTTAATTTCCTATTTGTTTAAGCAAACACCTGGGGAATTCTGCCTATAGGAAGAAATATAATAAGATGATTCAAAGATACAGCTTACAACAAAAACATATTGTTTTCATTTTTTGCTGCTATTTATATAAAGTTCAAAATTCTCATTTCTTTTTCCCGAGTTAAAACTGTTTTATCCTCTTTTGCTAGATACTATTGTTGGGGAATAAAAATGAACACTGCAATTTGAAAGAGTTACTCGGAAAATGACTTTGATTAAATTTTATAATAAGTAGAAACTGAAAAAAAATATTCAGAACAAACTAGTTTTTCCTATTCTTGGAATTCGAGTAAACTCAATGCCTCAGTGAATCATATTATCAATCAACCATGATAGAGCTTCCTATATTCATCATGTTAAGCATTATAGATAATGTGAATTTTGCTGTTGCAGAAGATATATTGTAATTGAGGAGACATGTCTAACATAGAATTAAACATACATGACAGTTAATACTATTATCAATAATAATCAAATACATCATATAATCTATATGTTATTAATTTTCATGAGAGAGTTAAAAAAGATTAGACCAGAGATACAAAGCTTTAAGAAAGGGGTGAATTCATCTGTGAGTCTAACAGAATAAATAAAGAGTCTAACAGAATAAATAAGACTTTCCTGAAGAGTGAAACATACATTTCAAAAAAATGAAGAGCTGAAAGGCAAAGAGCGTGGTCAGATATGACTAAGAAGCTGGTCAACTTCTCTTTTATTTGGAGCTCTGAATCAATGATACTGACAAGGACTTAAAAATCTTTCACAGATATGTACTAGGAGACCAAGTTATTCTGATACATGAGTATAATTATGAAAAAAAGTAAACAAAAATCACATCTATGCCTAGTAAAATTTTTAACTTTACCTAAAGCAGGTGATAGGAAGAGCTGCTTACCTAATAAGCAAGGGCATGTCAATTTTCTTGACCCATTTCACATATTCCCTCTCATTCTCTAAAAATGTCTCCTCCTTTTTACTTCATGATTAATTGTCAGGGTGACTGAGTAGATCTTTCCTGAGCAATATAAATGTCATTGACTTCATGAGCTTCTCTTGAAACATGTTCGGTACCTCTTCTTAGAAGCTAAAAATCTTAGATTTTAATATTGTCACAGCCAGAGAATAATAAACTATCTTCCAGAACAGCAACGGGGTCAAACTTGTTGGGAATAGATTTCTAAAATTAAATTACACATGGCAATTGGTATTTTGCTGTATACATTGGCCTATCAGTAAAAAGTTATTAGAATATGCCACAGTTAGTCTATTTTCATCTATATAAATCCTTTGATGAAACAAAAAGTATGAACTTCATTGATATTGTAATATTGACTTTAATTTCCTATTTGTTTAAGGATAAGTGATTTAACTATTACCTAAGAGAATTATACATTACTTGTGTTACTTTACATGGAAGTTTTGGTGCTGTGATATGACACCCAGGTCTCTCTTCAAGAATGCAGGACTTAATTCCTAAGCTATTGGGAATGCTGCTAAAGATGTTTTTCAGGTATCTTCCCACTTTGCAGACTGTGTCATTTGAGGAGTTGCCTTAACACGGCCACACCTCCTTCCAGGGCATTCAGAATCCAGTGATTTATCAATGTAGGGGTACAGGCTGCTCCTTGTTCCATTTGAAGGAACACTGAAGGATGACCCCAGCTCTAAAGCTCCCTATTGGAGTCAGCAGAGGCCTTCACTGGATGCACTGCAGCTCAACTTCTCCTCCTGACCTTTTTTGCTTTCTTACCTCTCATCCCAAAGATTTCCATGCCAAGCATATTTCCTAAAAATTTTCTCTCTCAGAGTGAGCTTCCCACAGAGTGCGCGTCCCACAGAGTGCAACCTGCAAATATTTTAAAATATATTCTTGTATGTGCCGAAAATTTCTTAACCAAATATCAAACCCATATTTCCAACTTCCTACAGAGTCCTGACTTGAAAGTACTATGTTTGCTTCAAGTTCTTCATGATGAAAGCATGCTCATCTCTTTAAGTTGTTATATAATAATGTTTATTACTGTTTCTTTTATTCCATTCCTGAAGTTAATCTCCCTTCTTACACATGCATAAGTGAATGTACTATTAACTGAATAAGCCGTCTAAAAATGTTGTCCATATGATGTTGGGCTTAAAGTAATTTAATAGTCGACTGTCTAACATTATTACCCAATAGTTGGGGGATATAGAACAAGAAATGTATATCCTAACTGCAGATCCATATTTGGTTCACATTTTAAACATGATATTGCATGTGTAGACGGGTTTTTCTAAATTACATAATACGAGTTTTTGCAGAAAAAAACTTACCTACTAGAGAAATCCTTATTTCAATATTTATTCAAAAACACTTCCATTGACTGTTTAGAATGTTCTCGTAAATGCTATAATTTCTGAGTAACAGTGAATGAAATAGACATGCACCATACCTTACTAGTGCTACTAAGATAATAAAATAGGTAATTGATAAAGATGTACCTAGACAAGACTTATTTAGGAAGGCTTCAATAAGAAAATCCTGTTGAGCTAAGATCTGAATCATGAGAAGACATCAGCTGTACAAAGATCTGGAGAAAGCTTGTCCCAGGGGGAAGGAAGATTATGTATAATGTCTCTAGAAATGGCAATGACCTTGATTTATTGGAAGAATAAAAACAAAGTTTATATGGCTAGAACACAGAAGCAGAGTATATTTAGGTTTCACTCTGAAGAAACAGACCTTGAGAGTTAATCAGCAATTTATTAAAGAAGTGCTTTCAGGGCACAGAAATGTTAAAAGGAATCTGAGGGATCTGGATAGAGTGGTAATACTGTTCTCTACAGAAGGAAAACAGGATGGAGTTGAAGACAGAGTATAAAAACATAATAAAGAAACAGGTTATATTTTATTTGATGGATTTTGAAATGTTTTAATCAGGAGAGTAACATGATCAGGGTTGTGCTTTAAAATGGTCACTCTGGAGACTGATGCAAAGAGAAAGGGAGAACAGATTGTAGACCAAATCTGACAGCAAATAAGTTGATTGTGAGGGAATTGAAGTGATCTAGTGATGGTGGTCCAATCAACATATGGATAAAAAGAGATAAGTAACCAGATTCTTAACATATTTCAGAGGTGATTCCATACATTTTGCTGAGAGTTTAGAAGTAAGATATATGAGAAGGAGGAAAAAAATAAGGATTATGCCATGAATTTTCACCTGAACAACTGGGTTGTGGTATGTACGAAGAGGTGGGTGATCCTTGAAGAAGAATAGGTTGAATGAGAGAAAATCCAGAGTTCTGTTTTTGGACAAGTGTTTATATCAAGTAATCAAATAGATCCAGAAGTTTAGAGCTCAGAGAAAGGTATGTGTTGGTGAATACATGTTTTGGAGTCAGGCATATACAGAAAGCATTTCCAGTCAGGATACTGGATGAAACTTTGTAGAGAGAAGGGGCCAAAATCAACGAGACATTTCAACATTTAGAGGTCTAACAAAGGAAAATTCCAAGTGGTGTGGGAAGAAAAAGTAAGGTGTATAAAAGACTGAAAAAAAAGTATTTGAAGAAGGAGGTATAGTCAACAGTGACAGATGTTATTGAATGAACAAAATGGGTGAATATTTGAACACTTAGAATTCTGCAGCAGTTCAGCAAGATGCAGGGCATTAGGGACAGACCTATTAAAATCCCAGGGTCTGTACAAACAAAAAACTTTTGTGCAGTTAGTCTCCTCTGTTACCAGTATTCTAATTAAAGATAGTGGGGAGGAGCCTAATGATGAATTATTCACATCCTTTCTAACCTTTAATCAGGTAGCCAATTCTAATACTCATGAGTCATTGCAAATAGTGCTTTTTCATTATGCCCTTAAATGTTTAAAAATGGTATGTCCATGCCTGCAGTACTCTCAACATTCTTTTGTACATTTTGTTACCTTTATTTGTGTTTCCCTTCCTCACATTTGAAAGAATAGTGTAATAAAGGGGCCAAAAGCTAGTACTGCAGTTGGAAAACCAAATTCCAGGCTTTTCACAGCCACTTTCAAGTTGTATGGCCCGTGCCTCACTTCTCTGTGCCTCAGTTTCTTCACCGTAAAATAAGGGAAAGAATGGTGTCTATTTCACGGGCTCTTTTGAGGATCAGTAGAATTAATACGTGAAAAGCCCTGGGGATATTGCCTGGCATATGGTATTTGCTACCATTTGATTATTGCCTAGAAAAAAGTCTTACTCATTTTTTTCATGGATTCCCTTCTAAGAACTCTTTTCTGACAGACTTGGACAGAATTAATCATTCTCACCTCTGTGTGACCACTGCATTTTTACCTATACCTGTATCTTTCCCTGCTGCATTTCTTATAGTTATCTCTCCCACTACACAATGAGCTTCCTGAAGGCAAGATTATATTTTACACTTCCTGTATCCCTGCAACAAAATGATGTGCCAAGCACATACTAACCAATGATTATCATTCCTGGCTGCCTGGCAGGATCACTGTGGGGAGTTCTCAAAATATGTAAACCCTTAGATTAGTATTCAATAAGAAATTTAAATTCTTTTTTTAGAAATGTCATTGTGTGGTTTTTCATGTTCTGACAAGTTGAAATTCTCTCTATTAGGCACACAATAAATAGGTAAGTAAATAAATGAGCTATGCTTTTTCTTTGCCTACTACTTGTACATGTAAACATTCTTCTTTTTCATTCATTTTGAGTGCCTTATAGAAAAATTGCACTTATCGATGGAAAAGAATAGCTAGACATGATCTGATTTATGTAATAACATTTTATATTTGAATACTATTATGTATCACTTTTCAACTTTCTCTGATAAAGTCTAAATACTTAGGTTTAATACCTTTGAATTTATTTATGAAGTTCTCTGGTATGATTTACCATCTTACCAAAGGAGAGTTTAATCTTGCAGAGGAAAACTTCAAAGTTGTGCAGAGAAATCATACCCAAGCTTTGAATATGTTTCTACTCTCAAGAGTTCTTCATTTGAATGTGGCGATTTATGTTTGTCTAGTGTATCCACTGGCCAAATTAGTTAAAACACATAAAGTGTTCCTTATTATCTCTAGGTTTCCAAAGAGGGGAAGTGTGTATGTAGATAATATGAGAAAAAACTTCTTTAAGGAAAATACATTTTAAAATAAATACAATGAAAATAAAACCCAGTCTCTCACTGAAGCTGTCAAATTGTGTGTCCTAACCATGAATTTGGATTATCATTGAAAAATAGGAATATATTTTGATAGAATTTCTTGATTTTATTAATAGTTTTAGTATTAGTAGCTTTTTATTACATTCACATAATTTTTTTGTTTATTTTACTGGCAGAATTTCAGATTTTCCGTTGCAGTTTTCCAAAAGTTTTGGAATAGACGCACACACACACAAACACAAAGACACACACTTTTAAAAAACTGACAAACAGTGTAAATAGATAATTAGGAAAGTCATTTGGTGATCAGGTTAAAGTAAATAAGTCTGTACATGGGTAGTGGCCTTGGAACTGAAAGATAAAGTGAACCCATGTGTCTTCCTGTAATCCTAGAGCAAGTGTATTTTGTCAAAAGACCAATGGTTGTTTAGCAATATATCACCTACCCAAAGAACATGAGTGAAACCTCACCTCTTTTCTTAACTGTACTGAAATCCCCATGCATTCATTATTGCTCATTATTTTTTCATTTACTAAAATTTCCATTTGTCTTTATAATATAATTTGATATTTAAATGATACACATCATTTTCCATTTTGTATTGAAATCTCTCTGGTTATTTTCAATAGCAGATGTTTTAAACATTTCCTCACTCCAAATGTATATTTTGAAGAAAAGACATCCAATAAGATGTTCTCTCATTTGGAAGTCACTTGCTGTGTCATATTTGAGTACTCAACAAAATTAATAAGCTCACAAATAATGTAACAGTTTTCTACAGGACTTCTGGGTCATTCAGGTTGAACCTATGGTTCCCTTAAATATTGTTGAAAAATTTTTTATAAAAGAGTTTTAAAGGGTCTTTTGTGACAAATTCCTAGTACACATTGTTTTTCTGCCCTTCTGCTTTTTAAAATTGTCAGTATGTAGGGAAAAATCACTGAAATTAGGGGCACAATAATGGCAACATTTGAGTTTCATTCAAATTTTTTTTCAACAGGGATATTCTGTCCTTTTCCTTTATAAAGCTGGAAATGAGTTTCTTGGATGGAGCTGAAAACTCACTTGGGAAATCCATCTTCTCTTATGCTGTCAAGGAGGATGCTTTCAAATATTGATCTGAAAGGAAAATTCTGATTGATTACTGTGAGCATGTAACCTCTGCTCTAAGCCAAGAATGTGGTTGTGTTTATTTACTTAACTGTTTACTATTGATTAAAAACAGATTTTGTCCAATAGAGTTTCAAAAAATTTTTGTCTAATAGAAGACAATCCCAAATGTTATATTTTTAATTTTCTGCTAGCATTCATCAGTTTTGTGTCTGACTTAGTTTTCTAGTTCCCCAAAATACCTAGTCTCTCAAAATGCTGTTTCCACCTGCTTTATCACTTACTGGTTTCCTATTTAACAAATTAAGTATATTTTTTGATATAGATCATTCTGTCTTTTAAAAAAGTGTTTTGAGCATATTATTAATCTTCATGCATTTTATATGAGTATGACGGCATTTTTTTGTTTATGTCACAGAATAGTTTGATGTGATTGTGACATGTAAGCCGCAGAAAGCCTCAATGAACTGTCTCCCAGCCAATTAGGCTGCTAAAAGTTCAACTACTTTTTCCCAAGACCAATATTTATGGTAAAGTTTTATGAGTGAGATTCTCCTTTGAGTATTTTTCTAGTTGGAAAGTACAATAAGAAGACAAAGTTCATGCCAGTCTTATTCCCAGTGTACTCTGAAAATTCCAGGCGATTAAGGGATCATGGGCTCTTTCACTTATCTTTTGAATGGTTAAGATTATTTGTGGTCTAGAGTAACATAGGGAATAATGGATTATATTGCAGTAGCTCATATATAAACATAAAACACAAGTTTCACTCCATTTCAAAGGGTTAAGGTGTAATTGCATGACTATTTTAAAATAGCCTACATTTGAATTTTGTTCCTGATAAGTCAAACAGCAAAAAAGAATTAATTGATATTTTTCCTATGTATTATTATTGTTACAAATTAGCAGTTTTGGGGGAAGGAGAATGAAGCAACATACAATTTTTGTTAAATAATTGGTTTTCTTAAATCATAGGGCTGTGTAAGGATATATGCTTATTTTCTTCCATGCCTACACATTATTTAGATGTCCTCGGAAGAAAGGTAGCTAACCTGGGAACAAAAGCAAAATCCTAAAATGAATTTTCATTTATTCAGAAAAGAGTATGATAAAATCCTGAGTTATTTTAACTCTTACTGCAGGGACTAATCAATAGTTTGAAATAGATTTTAAACACAATGTCCTTGTTTTCCCTTTTATACCATTCCTCAGGTTTGAGTTATGCATCACTGGTAGTGTTTTAAACCACAGCGTCTACAGCTGGTCTTTATTACATGCTTTATTGCATACTTGAATCACATTTTTCAAAGCCTGGAGGTTTTTCATATTTCCTTTAGTGAGATTTATGCAATAGAATTTGTAGGGTCAGAAAAAGGGAATCAAGAAAAGAGAGTTGATGACTCTATTTAATGTTAACCTTAGATTGCCACAGGCTATCTCAGACCTAAGGGGAAAAAAAAAATCAAGTACCCAGTTTAAATCAATGAAGCTTTAAATTCTATTCTTTTTTAATTTTTTAAATTCTCCATTGAAGTTCCAATTCCACCAGCCTTCACAAGTGGCTGCTAGTGATGTTGGAATGCCTTCCAATTTCTTTTTTTTTTTTTCCCCTCAATATCAAGGGTAACTTATTTAAGGAAATATGCCTATCATAGATCTAGAATGCTTTAAAGAAAACTGTTTCTTGAATGAGAGGGCAATGTAAAAAAAAAAAAAAAGTCTAAGTGATCCTTGCTCTGTAAGATCCCCTTCAGCAATGCGCAGATGCCCTCCAGTATTTGGGGCAATCAGTAAATGAGGATCACTTCCATTAAGAGTTACATATTTCACAGGCATCATGGTATAATGTAAAAGATAGAGGTATTAAAATCAGACAGGCATAGATTTTTAATCCCATCTCTGTGTGGTTATGGGAAAGTTACTCGACCTACTAGGTTTTAGTTTCCTCAAATAAAAAGAAAACGTGACCTTGGAAGGTTACTGGTAGATTAGAAATAATGGATACAGAGCACCTGGAACGTAAGAGTCCTTCTATAATAGCTATTAGTAAAAATTATCCCACCCCAGGTGGAGAGAACTGTCTTCTCTTTTGGTTGCTGTTGGAAACCCAGACTGATTCATGTTCTTTTGACCTCACAAGGTAGCCTTGCTCTTTCAGGCTTACTTACTTTTCTGTGAGGAGTTTATATCATGTCCTCCCAGGAACTGGGACAGCAGCTATTTTTCTGTCAAGGCTTGGTGCTAAGCTCAGTCCTCTCCTTCACTGACCTTCTCTGCTTTTTCCTGAACTGAAGTTTTGTGGTTCACATTTCAGATCTGTGCCTAACCAAGGTAGGAGGAGTTGGAGATACAATGCTGAGTATAAGGTATGGTCCCTGCACCTGCGGTCTCCTGTGTTACTAGTTCTCATGTTCGTTAGAGAGCGCCTCCAGCAGAGACCCCAGGGACCTAAATTCCAGTATTATCATTAGTGGATTGATTTATACAAATTGTTCATGATCTCAATTTCATTGCTTCTCAGACCATTCAAATAAAATCTTGGAATAAAATCCCTCTGCCATACAATTGACTATTGAAAACTAGAAAGAAAAAAATATATCTCCCTCTTCCTCTTCCAACTCTTCCATCCTTAAACTGGTATTGCAAATGAATAATAAAACATTTATTATGCACATGTTTACTGGGAAGCTACTGAAGATCAAGGGATACAGCAAGACCTAAAACAAACAACAGACCCTTATGGAGCACGCACATTTGAGCCTTGGCCTTTTGTGGAACATGTGTTAGACAGGCCTCCATATCCATGTAGTGGGAATCACTTTTTAAAAAAATCTATTACTTTTTTCTTCCACTTTCATTGACATATAATTGATATACAACACTGTATATGTTTTAAGTGGAATAATGACTTGACCTACATACATCATGAAATGATGAACACAATGAGTTTAGTGAACATCCATCATCTCACATAGTTAAAAAAAATTTTAAAATAGAAAAAATATTTCCTCGTGATGAGAACTTTTAGGATTTACTCTCAACAACTTTCATATATAACATTCATCAGTGTTAATTATGTTTATCATGTTGTATTTTATACCCCTAGTACTCATTTATCTTATAACTGGAAGTTTGTACATTTTGACTGCTTTTATCCAATTCTGCCACCCTCCACCCTCCACATCTGGTAACCAAAATTTCTGATCTATCAATTTGTTATTTTGTTTTTTTTTGAAGTATAATTGACTTACAATACTACGGTAATTCCTGGTACCCACTATAGTGGTTCAGTATTTCTAGACATTTCAAAATGATTACCCTGATAAGTCTGTTATGTCACTATACAAAGATACATTCCCATTCAGTAGGTGGACTTTTCATTTCATGATAATTTCCTTTGCTATACAAGAGCTTTTTCATTGATATAGTCCCTTGCCTTTTCTGTTTCCCTTGCCTTGAGGAGACACATCCAAAAAGTATTACTAAGGTTACTGTCAAAGAGCTTACTGCCTGTATTTTCTTTTAGAAGTTTTATGGTTTCAGGTTTACATTTAATTCTTTAGTCCATTTTGAATTAGTTTTTGTACATGGTATGAAAAATTAGTAAAGTTTGATTCTTTTGTATGTAGCCATAGTTTTCTGAACATCATTTATTGAAGAGGCTGTCTTTTCCTCGTTGTACTTTCTCGTCCCTTTTGTTGTAGTTTGATTGCCCATATAAGTGTGGGTTCAATTCTGGCTCGCTATTCTGTCCCATAGGCCAGTGTGCTTTTGTGCCAGTACCATACTGTTTTGATTATGGTAGCTTTATAGTATAGTTTGAAATCAGGCGGCATGACATCTCCAGCTTTGTTCTTCTCCCTCAAGAGTATTTTGACTATTATTGACTCTCTTTTTCAACATTGTTTTGGCTTTATTTTTCCATAAAAATTTTAGAATTGTTTGTTCTAGTTCTATGAAAAATAAAATTGATATTTTGATAGGAATTGCATTGAATCTGTAGATTGCCTTGGGTAGTACAGTTATTGTAACAATATTAATTCCTCCAGTGCATGAACACAGTGTACCTTGCCATCTGTTTGTATTGGTCTTTAATTTCTTTCATTCTTGTCTTATAGTTTTCCCAGTACTAGTCTTTTAACACCTGGGTTAGATTTATTCCTCAGTATTTTATTCTTTTTTGATGTAGTTGTAAATGGGATTATTTTCTTAATTTCTGATAGCTCATTATTAGTATATAGAAATGCAACACATTTCTCTATATCAGCATTATATCCTTCAACTTTACCGAGTTCATTGATAAGTTGAAATTGTTTTTGGTGGTGTCTTTAGGATTTTCTATGTATGATATTGGGCCATTTGCAAATAGTGACAGTTTTACTTTTTCCTTGCAATTTGGATTCCCTCTTTTCTTTTTCTTTCCTAATTGCTGTGGCTAGAACTTCCAATACTTTGTGAATAAAAGTGGCAAAAGTGGGCATCCTTTCTTTGTTCCTGGTCTTAGAAAAAGTATTTTGAGCTTTTCACCATTGAGTATGATACTAACTGTGGGCTTGTCATTATATAGTCTTTATTATGTTGAGGTATATTCCCTCTATACCCACTTTGTGAGAGTTTTTACATAAATAGATATTGAGTGTTGTCAAAGCTTTTTCTGCATCTATTGAGATGATCATATGAATTTAATTTTTCAATTTGTTACTGTGGAATATCTCACTGACTGAACTGCAGTTATTGAACCATCTTTGTATCCCTCACTTGATCATGGTGTATGATTCCTTTTTATGTATTGTTTGAATTTGATTAGTTAATATTTTGTTGAGGATTTTTGTATCTGCATTCATTAGGTCCTTCTGTTGTGGCAAGCAGACGATTATGGGTGGTCTGGTCTGCATGACTGGCCCCTAGTCTGGTCAGTTGCCAGGCCCTGACTTGTGGGGAGGCTGTCATCCACCAGTGGGCTAGGCTGGATCATGAGGCAGCTGGCTGTGCATTCTTGGAGGATCCCCTGGTTAGTGCTGGCCTACTGGTGGGTGCATCTGAACTCCAGGTGGGTAGTTGCAGGGTCAGGGATCTTGGATCTGGTGTCAGCCTGCTGGTGGGTGGAGCTGCTACCTGACATGGCTGGCTGCAGGGTCTGGGGAGTAGAAAAGCTGGTGTCAGCCTGTTGAGAGGAGCTGGGGCCCCGTGTAACCCAAGGCTAGTGCCAGACTATTTGTGACTGGAATCAGGTCCCAGGGTTTCTGGCTGCAGGGTCCTGAAGGTTCCTGAAGTTGGTCTTGGCCTACTGGTAGGTTGGGCCAGATTCTGGGGCTGCTGGCTGAGGGGTCCAAGGTGTCTCAGAGCTGGTGTTGACCAACTGATGGGTGGGGAGCTGGATCCCAGGAGCTTTTGGGGCTTGTGCCATTCTACTGGTGGGAGGGCTGTTTCCTGACATGGCAGACTGAGAGGCTATGGTGGTTCTAGAGCTAGTGCAAGTTTACTGGTGGATATAGCCGGGTCACAGAGTTGCCAGCTGCAGGGCCCCGGGCTCCTCAGAGTTTGTTTTGGCCCACTGGTGGCTGGGACTGTGTCCCAACATCTGGCTGTGTCATCCCAGGGATCTCAGGGCTAGTCCTGGTGCACTGGTGTGCAGGGAAGGTCCTGGGGCCCACTGGTGGACAGGGCTGTGTCCCAAAGTAGCTATTGGCTCAGGGGGCCTTCAGGAAGTTGGTGTGCTAGTAGGTGGGTCTGTGTCCCTGGCCAGCTAGCTTCTTGGCCTGAAGCATCCCAATACTGATGTCAACCGGCTGGTGGTGGGACTGGTTCCAACACTGATAAGCTACAAGAATTCCAAAATAGTGCTTGCCAACACCAGTGTCCTCATGGTAGAATGAGCTCCCCAAAATGGATACTGCCAATGTCCCTATCCATATGGTGAGCTCCAGTTGCCGCCTGCCTCTCCAGGAGGCTCTCTAAGATCAGCAGGTGGGGCTTCCCCAGGTTCCTTTCAAATTCCTATTTCTGCTCTGGGTCCCCGAGCATGTGAGATTTTGTACGCACCCTCTAAGGGTGGAGTCTCTGTTTCCCACTGTCCTCTGGCCCTCCTGAAAGTAAGCCCTACTGGCCTTCATAGCCATGTGCCTGAGGGCTTTGGAAATCATCACAAATATCTGCTATCTGGGCAGGTAATGTAACCTGCAGGTGATATAACCATTCAACAGAAATTTCAGATCCCTTTCTCAAGGTACAGGCCAGACCAAAGTCCTATTTAGGTTGGAATAATCACCTCAGAGTTGAATTTTATCCAGAACATTTTTTATTCCTTTATTTTTCAGTCCAAAACCTGGACTGAAGCACATTTTGACAAAGGGAGAGTGTGGGCTTTTATTTTGATCCTGGGAATAAGATATCAGGTTCTTTTCTGCCTAAAGCCATTTTCTGGCTTCAGTTAATATTAACCCCTTTAGAAAGAACCAAAAACCAGAATCAAAGACAAAAACTTTTAAAGGGTAAAACTGTAAGCTGTTTTATCAGATAGTTACTAGTTTGGTCAGCAGAAGCTGGATCAACCGTAGAGAGAGAGCTGTCAAAGCTGTTTTATGTAATGGAAAGAGAACTCAAGAATGACCCAGACATTTATTAAAATCTTAGCTTTGCCACCTGGCTGCTGTGCAGCCTTGGGTAAGTTTCTGATGTGTAGTAAGCCGGAATGTTCACATCTGTAAAATAAAAATAATATTATCTATCAATCATAGAGATAGTTTGGGAGAAAATGAATGCCATAAGCACAATATTGACTAGAACATGGTAGGTAGTCAATGGGTAGTAAGTGTTTTCATTGTTATTATCTTTCACAAATTTGTAGGAATTAGAGAATCAATATTTGAAGAACAAAGTATTTAAAATGTAAAAAGAAAAGTAGTCTTTTAACTTGAGCTGAAAAAGTGAATCTGGAATAGACCTTCACAATTTCTCTACTTAGTAAAATTTTCCTCTCTCCTAACCTGACAGAGAATGTTGAGGAAATCTTTGTTGAAAATTTACCATGAGGATTTCTTATGGTAAAGAATAACATAAATAAAAATAACATTCAAATTCATAAAACCAATGCTTTACAAACAATTGTTCATATGGCAAAAAATTGGTTTAGATGAGAAAAAGTTATATATATAAAGTTAAGGAAAACAGTATTCCCAATCTCATGGATTAATCCTGTTACTCATTTGCAAAATGTCATAAATTTGTTTAAAAAGCTAGATAGGCACATTTAAATACAGTTTATTCTTACACAGTAATAGACAAAAAGTTAAAGTATTATAGAATAAAAATCTTTCTTTGAAGAGAAAATAATACAGAGTTTTGCCCTTAAAAAAAATAGAATGCCTTGAGACCTACTTGTCTTTATTTCACAGTCTACAAAGTCAGCTTCAAAACATCTAGTCCAGACTTTGTTTTGAGAATAAATGACATTTTAAAATACAATACCTGACAGCTGGACAAGGACACACACACGCACATCGAGTGTTCTTTCACACTGATTCTTCCCTGTTGAAAAAGAGTCTGATGAGAGGTCCTACGAACAGTGGCCATGTTTCTCCTTTAATTTTACCTTATTTAGACTTAACATTGGTCATGTAAGACAAGCCCTGATTGTTCCCTAACACCATACTTCTTTCATCATCATTTAGTGTTTGAAATCATTTCTAAACTCATGAATATGAGATGAAATACGATGCCCAGGTGGAATGGAGAAGAAAAAAATATTGATTATGTAATCTTATTCTTTTTCTTCTCATTCAGAACAAAACTAAAAGTTAAGTTACCATTTCCTTGGGGCAACTGGTAGCCATACTAAGTCTCTGGAGTTTAAAATATTGTGTTGGGTTTCTACCTGTGAAAATTTCAACAACTGTGAATGTTAAAGCCAGGGGGTTGAAAATGTTTCTTTGAAATTCACGTGGAAGAAAGGCCCTGTGGTTAGAAGAGTCTCACTTCTCTTGACTCAAATCCAGCCTAAGACCGTGAGGAATGCAGGTATGTGAAAGCTGTATATCTAGCTGGACCAGCACCAACACAGGTACCAAAGACACGTTGTCTTGTAACAACTTCATGAGATCAATATCACCTCAGTTTTGCTGCTATGGAATTTGATGTTTATTTTGGCGTATTAAGAAGGTCACACAGATTATAAGTGGTGAAAGAGATTCTCCCTGCCCGAACTTTACTCTTCAGTAACTCCTCAGGAACTCCGAAACTCAGACTCCTCTAAGCCCTCTTCTGGACCAGGACAGACTGTGGCCCCTGTCTGGTAGGCCCGCATAGTCCAGTTTTTGCAAGTATCCTGCTAAGCCAGTTCAGAGAGAATCTTCCACCCTCTATGTATGATCGGATTCCTTATCCCCTGCCTTTGATGCTAAGTCCTTAGCCTGCTTTCCGCAAAAATCCTGAGTCAATTTAGCAAGAATTCCCCCTACCCCTGATGTCGCCTCTTAGTAATTTTGCATCCACCAACACCCGCCTCCAACCTGGTCCTTGGCTGTATTCCCTTTTCCTTGTATTTGGATCTGAGCTCAGTCTCACTCCCCTATGGCTGTAGTCTTGACACGTATCACAGTAGCTGGGAATAGTCTTCCTTACCATTTTAACAAGTGTCAGGATATTTTTTTTCTTCAATAGAGGCAAAACCAAGAATGGAATTAGGTCTGCTGAACTCAAAATCCTTGTTATTTTCCTTAAATTATTATATCAACATTTAATGTTTTTATTCCATAACACTAAATTTTCTGTTTTCTTAACTAGATATAGTAAAAAAAAATTTTAAGCAGTGGACAGACAATTCTATATTTAGTTAGCAATGAGCATGAGACATCTAAAAGTTTTTTAGGATCACTTATTCATGTCATAAAAGGTTTTATAATATGATCTATTTCCTTTTCAAAAAAAAAAATCTCTGCAGGCTCTATGGTCTGTGGGCCCATGTCTTCTCTGAACCATCCAATGAATTACTTGTCTTCAAACATGCTTAATTTAAGAAGAGGAGGATTAGCAGATTACTTCTTAACTGACTTAGTTTTTAACAAGTTTTTCTGCTGTCTCCATAATTATATTAGCTAATATTGCAAAGAGTTGATGTGCCATATATGTGATTAGATAAATGAGGATATAATGTAAGCTTCTAAAGACTAGCGGTTTTCATTCAGTACTTTCATTTATTCATCATGTGGTAATATCTGCTATTAACAATGCTGCTGAGAGAAAAATGTAACAAAAATTCTTATTAGTAATATTTTTTTTAAGAAAAAGATAGCTATGATGTCTCTCATCACAAATAATTTTGAACAATTAGAAGTGATTTTCAAAATCTGTGGTCCTATATTCTTTTCTTCTTTTCTTCTTTTAATTCTTTTAATTTTACGGGGACATGTTTATTTTTCTTCATAGTTGATGCCTTCTACTTCTTCAGAAACATTTATTTCTAACATTATTGCTTTACTGCTGCCTGCTGCCCTTGAAGAGATCATATGTCTTCTATTGCCTGTAAAATATTATTCTTGAGTTGCATTCTTTGTTATGTTACACAAACAGTAGGTTTTCAAAAAAATTTCTCTGTTGACTGTACTTTATTATTTGCCTACTTTAAGAAAACATTTATAAACAAAACCCATCTTCAATTACAAATATTTTATTTATACTGATTTTGTAAAGCAATGTTTATAATCCCTTGAATAAAATAATTACTACTGACTTAGGCAATAATTGGAGATAGCATCATTTTCACAGCCACTAAATGTGATAATTACTAGAATGCCCAAATTTTAATTTGAAGAGTTTAATTTAATTCTGTAACTTTCCATGAACTCTAAGTAATGAAACTTTGATTGAAACCTGATCTTTTAACTGCAGATTTGGAGCATTTTATATTTGATCTTCACAAATGTACAACTGAGCAGTAAATACTTAACTTGATGTTTAATTAAGGTTATTTGTATCTATTAATCTATTTCTCTCCACTTCAAAAATGTGCTTACTGTGCCTGAAGAATACTGAGAATAAAAATTGGGTGTTTTGATAGAAAATCCTAAAGATATCTGGGTTTTATCTAAGAAGACCTATTTCATTGTAGAAAAAAAATTCTGATGTATACTTACACAGCATTGATAAAAGTATATCTAACCTCAGAAATCTTTGATGCATGTTTATTATGTTAAAGTATGCCATTCACTTTAATTGTCTTGAATGTTTACCTCTTTTGTTTAATAACATTGTCATACGTGTACACTGCAGCTTTAAAACCATTCTCAGAAACACTAGGTCTACAATATGTGTATCTGAACTGCTAAAAATTCATTCAGCCCACCCCTATTTGTCAATAGCTCCCCTCAGTCCATGCCTTCTACTGTCCCTTGTTCCAGTGAGCTAAGACAACACTAGCATCTTCCTATAGCAAATATGCTTAGAATTTACTACCACGTTCTGATGTAAACCAAATAAGTAGTTTGTGGATTTTGAAGTGGCTTGAATTTCTTTGGGGTTAGCTACTTTATTCTTGTTAGGCCCCTCCCTGCCTGACTCCCACCAACCTCAGCTCAGTTTCATTTAAGTCTTTGGTATATAAACTGCATTTTCATCACAGCTGATAAAGGCAGAATTTATGTGATTTTTTTGGAACTTTATTACTGAAGTCAATTTGAAGTCAAATCTATTATAAAATGTAAAATATGTAAAAGAATTTGGCCTCAAAATACAAACTTACAGCACTTGGTATTGTCCATCTTGAATGAGAATGAGCTATCTTCCACTGGATAAGAGTTGATACTAGTATTACAAAAATTCTTAAGGCATTTACCACAAACTGAGCCAAGGTTCTGTTCAGCATAGAATTTGGGGCTGAAATCTCCATTTCAGCCTAGAGGTAGTCTTACCTGTGTTTAATGGTTTTATTTTAAGTTTTGATACAAACATCTTCGAGTTTTAAAGGTTAATCTTCCTGAAAATATTCAAAGCAGATGTCATAAGAAAATATTTCTTCTTACTCACAATTGTATGTATGCCACATAGCAGTTTTCAAATAAATGAAGAAGAGTTATTCCAGGAATGTACCATTTAGAATAGACTGCCTGTGTATGCAAACACTGATACATTAATGAGCGATCCAACAGCTGATTTCTTTCATACATTCTCATTTTATTAATAGATGAGGAGTGGTATGGAAAACAGGGGTGGTAGAAAAATATTTTAGATACTGTATTATGGCTGAAAGGGTCTAGAAAATAGAAAGGAATATTCAATGTTTAATGTAGAAAAGGAAAAGAATCTTGAAAGAAACAAAAAAAATGAATCAACACTCCTGGTGCACATCAAAACTTCCAAATATTTTCTGATGAGAAATTCTTACATATTTAACTACAGAGTTTTTTCACTTTCTGTTTTCTTAGGGAATGTTTTTGGAGATAGCAGACATATTAGCTCTCTAGCAGACAGTTTGAACTAATTCTATAATATTGAAGGTCATTAAACTCGACTTGCCTGGGAAACAAAAATTAAAATGTAGAAGTGTTAAAACTAGTATTTGATCATTATAATTAGTGAGGCTTAGATTTGAAACAACCATATTGCCCAGGACTACTAAACACTGAGAAATGCTGTTGAAAATCCTTTGTTATTCTTCTTCCAGTTTCATTTTCATTTGCATCTTCAAAAATATCTGAAAAATTGTTGGAGCATGATGTTAAATAGTGAATGCTAGAGATTATGGTATTACAATACCATATATTAGTTTGAAAGTATTTGCTTCTTTCCCTCCTTCCCCCTTCCTCTCCTTCTATCCTTCCTTCCTTCCTTCCCTTCTTTCCAGTTCTTGAGAAATAACTCATGCAATATAGATCGCTTTGAAAAAATTGCCTAGGGAAAATTAAATCTGGAATACCATTTCTTTCTTTCATTGAATTTTAATATTTAGCCTATACGTTGATATAAAAATAAATAGTATTTACATGTGTATTTTAAAAATATTCTAGTATGGAAAAATGTGTGTTACATTTCAAAGAGGAAATACCTATAATTTTATATCTAGGTAGATATTTGCAGATAAGTCTTGGGAAAAACTGAAGACTAAATAAGGTTTTCTTTTTGCAGCCATGCTGTGTTTTGTCTCTGCTTCATTTTCAGCTCTCACGCTGTCACCGTCCAAGGCCTAACTCTTCTTGTCTTGCAGAGATTGTTAGTGCTAGGCTCTGTTACGCACCTTCGGTTGAACTTTGTCTGTCATCTATCACATTTCTTCAGATCACAGCTTCTAGGTAACACATAAGCAACTTGTTCATAGTTAATATGTTATTCGGTCAGAGCAGAAAAAGAAATCACTGAAACATTTGTCAAAGATCATCTGGAACTTTCCGTGTTCGTTTGGCAAGGGGGTGTTTTTTAGCAGAGATGGCCGTGTATTCTCTTCCTGAAGGCATCCAGGTGACAAGCCTCTATCACTCTCCCTGCTTATTTTCCATTATTTAGTAGTCTGACAATCAAAATTCTTCTTGGTGCTCACCAGAATCTTCTACTGCATTTATTTACATCCATTGCTCCAGTTTGTTCCTCTGAAGAGAATCTATTAAATGGCAGTTCCCTAAAGACTGAAAAAGTAAGTCTTTATTTTTGAAAACTCACAAAATTACACAAATTCCCTTAGAAGAAAAAAATTGGGGTCACAGACAGAGAAATAAATTCCATCAAATGGAAGAATCCAGAGTATTAAGAGGTAAACTAGATTTTAGCATCCAGATGTCTTTTCTTAGACAAAACCTGACAATTGCAGGTTTGAGCAGCTTATTATGTAGTCATTGCTGCCTCCTCAATAACTCATTTTGATATTTTGTAATTTGCCAAAACGTGCCTTTGTGATCCCACAGGCTCTTAACTACTTTGTAATGAGTGTGTGTGAACAGATGGAAAATGTTTTCAATTTCAGAGAAAACCACTAATGGATGTCACCAGCTATTAGAAAAGCTCAGGTGGCTCGATTTTCCAAGGAAAGGTATTGTCATAAAACTCTTCATCTTTTAATGAAATGTTTGCTCATTTATACCTAGATGGTAATTTAAGACTTCACCAGTCTAAACAGATTACAACTATAGTTGAAAATTATTCAGTGCTAAATAGCCTGGAAATCCAATCTCAAGAATCTCATCTGAAAACAGTAATGCCAATCCAGGTCATTTTATTAGAACAACATGATTACTCTAAAAACAATTCCTCCAAAGAAGTGGATAAAGATACTTCACTGAATAAGGTCAAACGCATGCTTGAGCCATGGTGATGATCCCTCTTTTGAAGTAAAAAGGTGTATACCTTCTGTCCTCAATATACATCTTAAACAAATACATCTTTTCAAAGAAAAACTCATCAAAGGAATGATTAGAGCACAGGTCTGTCTCATGTTCAAAAGATATTTACATGTTCTCCAAAATGCAGAGCCATTAGTTGTTAACGCTCCCCTCAAAAGTCAAACCAACTTCTTCTTTTACAAAGCTCTTGGTCTAAAATCTTGAGGAAGAAACAAGCAGACTTCTGGTCTAATTAACTTATTTTGAGCCATTTTTACCATCTCTTTTACTTAGTAAAACATTGGTCAAAAATAAATGCAATACCATCTGTACAATGATTGATCTAGCATGTGTTTATTCATTTAGAGCTCCACCAACAGGAACTATTTATATGCAGGTTAGGAAAGAATGGAGCTAGCAATTTCTTTCTAACAAAGTAAATTCTTATAATTTTAAGGAGAGCTTCATGGTTCTATTCCTTACTTGGATATGAAGTATTCAGTATATATTTGGATAAGCCCTTTTCTCTTGTCATGGAAAATAGGTGGTCAGATACCATCCAGAGTGCTGACACTATACTCATTTTAGTATCATAGAAACCATGTAAATGTAATTATATTGAAACCAAAATTATTGACAATCATATATTTCTTTTAATAAGAGTGTTTCAGTACAGAAAAAAGTTTAAAAACCTATAGGTTTAAGGATTATGTCAAATGCATATTGGCTTTTTTTTTTAATATTTTACTTCATCTTGGAGACAAACCACCTTACAATAGCATTTCTGACACCACATTGTAGTAGTCATAGTAGCAATATAGCAATGTTGGAACAATGTGCACGAGGAAAGTCACTGCTTTTAAAAATATGGCTACTCTAAGGATATCATCTGTTTTGTTCTCAGTGGCTTTTATGTATATAGTCATCTGTTCAATACAATTTTCTAAACAAAACAAACGGCATGCACCTCACTTTCTTCTGTTATAGACATCAGGAAGTTCCCATTTGTGACTGTATTATTTAGCCAGGGATTTCTGATTTAATTTTTCTGTCTTTACTCTCCAACTTTTATAACTTGGCTTTGGTTTTCATTGTTCTGTTCAAACGGATCTTGGTAATATTGTACGTATTATATTTTTTATAATTTGAAATCAAATCAAATCAATTTTAAGCATTTGTTTATATAGATGTGGCCTTAAGTATGAATGAATTGTTTATAATAAAATGGCCTTACTCTTATCATAGTATTTCAAATGCATTTTAGAACAGAATTTAGAATCCTGTTGTATGTGATTGTATGGCTTTGTAAGCCATTACATGGCTTAGCAATGAAGGGATATAATTAATTTCATGACTTAAATTATTGTCCCTAAATATAGCCATCTGCATTGGACTCAGTCAGAAATTTTTGGCCTACGGTATGAAGGGATGTGTTAATTTCTGACTTTGAACAATAACGTTTTTAAGGCATGTAATTTTATGCTTGTCCTTTTTACTCAAATGTGCCTACACACATACACACACATGCATAACTATTCTTATCACACATGAAATTAATGGAAGATTAGACATGGCAGAAGAAAAGATTAGTGAACTTGAAAAGATAGTTAAAGAAACTATACAAAATGAAATAGAGAAAATCTATGAAACAACTTCAGATTGCCTAATATATGTGTAATTGGGGTCCTTGAAAAAGGGGCAGGGCAGAAAATATTTAAAGAAATAATGGCTAGGGTTTTTCCAATTTTATGAAAATAATAAACCCACATGTTTAAGAATCTCAACAAATCTCAAACAAATAAATAGAAAAGTCCCTCAAATCATAATATAATCATATTGCTCTGGAACATGTGCAGAGGAACAAAAATATAGAAATGATAGCAGATTTCTTATCAGAACAAGGCAAGTAAAAGACAATAAAGCTGTGTTTTTCCACGTTGTTTTCATTATCACTCTTAACATACAAGGCTTTTAAAAATATATAATCTTTCCTAATCGCTCCTGCCTGATGAAATCTCAATACCTTGGATGTAAGGTGTATCTGTTTAATATATACCAATACACATACAGGTATATGTCCAATATTGTATATATACTGTATATACCGTGCCTTTTTTGAGAGACGTCCAGCCTTAAGATCACCTCCAGCCTTAAGAATAAATTTTCACCCCCTTGAGGGTGGTATTGCCCCAATGAGGATGTACACAGAAAGTAACATCTTGAAAATAATGAGGGAAATTGTCAACCTGGGATTCTATACCCAGCAAAAATATCTTCCAAAAAGCAAAGGAATAATAAATGTTTTTCAGATACAAAGGTGCTGAAAGATTTCATCACCAGTAGAGCTGAACTACAAGAACTATTAAAGGAAGGGCAGAGGGAAAACAATGCCAGATCAAAACCTAGATCTAACCAGAGAAATGAAGGACGGAAGAAATGGCAACTTCTTTTGAAAATATAAGTACTTTTTTCTTATTACTTATATCCCTTTAAAAGATAATTGACTAAAAAAACCAAAAAACAAACAAACAAAAAAAACTATTAACAATGTTTTGTGAGTTTTGTAACTTTTCCCCAGTAGAAAGAAATAGAAAATAAACATTAAAAATAATGGCCATGAATAAGTGGTTTGGAGAAAGTAAAAGGATGTAATGGTTTAGTAACTGATCACAATGAGTGGAAGCAGGCACTTGTACTGAAATGAAAATTTCTCCCTGAGAATCTGAGGGAGTCAACCATATGAAAAAATAGAAAAAAACATAGGAAAATTCAATCAAAGCAGGAGAAATAGCTAGTACAAACACTCTTAAAAAAAACTAAAAATAAAAAAACCCACAAAAAGCAAACCAAAAATACAAAAAAAAAAAAACCAAAAAACTACGCTGAAAGGTCAAAGTGTTTTGTATAGAGATAAAGGATGGCATTCAAGATGTAAGCAGAAGCTTACAAGTCCTTACAGCTCAGAAATGGGATTTTGAATCATTCTAATGGTAGCAGTTAGCCAATAGAGGATTCTAGCCAGACAGTTATAGTTCTCATTTACATTACTGAAAGTTGATTAAACTTCCATGCATTAGGTTCTGAAAACAAAGAAAGCAATGAAATATGCCAGGTTTCCTCTTGCATGTTGTCTAAGCCTTCTGAAGGCCTTTGGTCTAGAAAGAGAGAATAACATGATTAAATACTACATTTTATAATGTCTTGAGACATTACTTTTATGAGACCAGTGTTAAGAAGATCTCAATTCTCCCTTGGAAGAATTTGAAGATTTTCTAGAGGAAGTAATAACTGAGCTAAAATCAGAATAATGATTAGGTGTCAACTCCACAGAAGGAATGCAGATTGGGGGAGTATTCAAATAAGGAATAACAATATTCATTCAGTCTCTGAGGTCAAAAGGACCTTGTCTTGGAAAGAAAGAAAAAAAAGGAAAGAGGAAAAAGACAGATAGGATAGGACCTAAAGGGAATACTTTTTTGACATAGCTCATCACTGTGTTTCCATCAGTAACATAGCTTAAATCTAAGCCTATTCATTTGACCATCTAGAAAGCATATTATCTTATATTCCTGTTGATTCTCATATATGTTAATTGTTTGAGAATGTGACCATTAATCTTTCATTACCACGACTCCAGTACTAGTATATAGCTTTCACATCAAAACACCCTATTGGATTCCATGCCACTGCCTTACGACATGGTCAAAGCTAACCCCTTTTATTCTATTTAAACAACTTGTTATTTAAACATAGCTTACCACATAACACAGAGACACAATGTAATCAATTATCTCTTAGACATAGCACAGATAATCTAACATACTTACTTGCATTTTTGCCCAGGTCTTAATAATCATTTAATTAAAATTGGCATAACAATATAGCAATCTTTTCTTCTATGTTCCTTATTCATGTTTTGTTATCAGTGTGTACTTCCCCACTCCTATAATGCTACCCCCTGAAACTTAGCACCTACAGTTTATTTTTAAAAGATTTCTAACAATTCTTCACAGAATTTGGGGATTGCTTAGAGCTCATGTGAAAATATTTTATTAAGTAGTGATGTTCTACACCATTATCACATGGCATAGTAGGCTTTCAAAATATCAATCCATAATTTTTTCCTGTGTTTTGTTGCATGATTTGACCCTTTCCTCACTCAGAGAAGGGCTAATATAACTAAGAGAATGCAAATCAAATACTGCTTTTGTGTTTCAAAAGCTTAGTAGTTGAAGGGAAAGAGAAGGAACTCACATTTTGTAAACATAGGGAAGAATATCTGTAGGATATAAGCCAAGTATCCCATCTTCAGACTAGATCAGAATGGGAAAAGGAAGGTATCAGAGTGGAAACAGAGAGAGGTTAGATGTGGTAGAGTCCCTTTGAAAAAATGGAACAGTAGAAAACCAGTTACATTTGTGTAATCTAAGAACAACAAAAAAAAAAGATGAATGTGTCTTTTCTTGGTGGACATTAGGATGGTGGCACAAGACCCTGTTCTAGGAATATATATGTGATGTGTCTAGAAATGAGCTGACTTGGTTCTCCCCTTGCACCATTATGACCTGGGTGTAGCTGAATAATTACACAAACTTAAGAGTGCATTTGGCATCCAACTGAACATCACGTGACATCCGCAGAGATACTCTCCTGTTCTGGTATGGCGTAAAGCAGTAAAGTCAATGTCAGCAAGGAATGTTTTCAAAAGTAAAAGAACTAGTTAGACACTAATGTGGGATGAAGCAGAGGCACTGGAATGAATCAATGATGGATGATCATTCAGAATGATAAATGTTTCAGTGGATATTAACAGAGATTGAAGGCTATGAGGACCAGATGTTATTTACAAAATCTTTGCCATTATGCAAGATACTAGAAATTACACACAATTTCAGGCACTAGGGTGAGGAATTTAAATGGACTGGGATTAAGTTTTTCCCTCTCCACTGAATAAGAGCTTGAAATAAAAATTATACTGAATTA
The DNA here is from genome assembly GCF_048773025.1 of Camelus bactrianus. Classification (NCBI taxonomy): domain Eukaryota; kingdom Metazoa; phylum Chordata; class Mammalia; order Artiodactyla; family Camelidae; genus Camelus; species Camelus bactrianus. The sequence continues at coordinate 75,047,951 of NC_133540.1, forward strand.
CAAAAAAATAAAAGAAAATTACATTTCTTGCATATTTCTGTGAGTGAGACCACACCTGCTATGAATAAAATATGTTCCCTCTGAGGCACATCTTACATTACTTTTGAACAATCAAATACAAGGCATTGTCTATGTTTGCGCTTTCTCGTATACCTGAAAAAGGCAACAAAACTCAGATGTTTTCTCAGGTTATGTACCATGTGTTGTTTATAAATGAGTCTGCCACCTTTCTCTCTACTTACATTAGCAATTCTAACCAGATATTCTGTCAAAATGGTAGATGATAAGATACTTAGATGGTAATATACTTTTCAAACTCTAAATTTTTATCAGTTTATATTAAGTTATATAAATTTGCTTAGGTTATAATATCTAATCCACTTCTGAAATCTCAGTATCAGAAATGTCTCTCTCTGATTATATCCTGTTCCTCCAATTTGCTTATTAAAGAACCTCTACTAAATGATTCTTTGATTTCATCAAGATCTTGAATCCATTCATTGTACCACTTTATCATTATTAATCAGAGCTCTGTTGTACATTTTTCCTTGACTAGCCTACAATTCATATTCCATCTTTGTCATTATTTCTTACTTTTCTTTCAAATCCGTAGTACTCACCTGAAGACATTAAAATGATTTAAACTCCAATATCCATTTATTTTCTCTATATTTGTACTACAGCAAATAACTGCTTGGCTGACCTGAATCATTTCACATTACACATTTTAACAGGCCGTTGAGACTACCTATCTCTTTCTTACAGTGCTTTCTTGTTGAGCTCATGATCTCGTGCCATAAAATATTCCTTCTCAGTTCTAATCCTAAACTTTTTCACCTTTAATCTGTGCTGAATATTCATCTTTTAACTGATTGAGAAAGTAGAAGCCACCAGAAGCAATTTCCCTCAGCATTTCACCACCAAATCTGCAAGTATATCTATCCCACATCCATCTTCTCTTTCTCTCTGACTACGGTTTAATGTTACCCTTCTTATCAGACTCTAGTCCATCACTGCATTCTCTGAATCCAGTTCCTTTTCAAAAGCCTCACTCTTTTTGTCATATCTTCTATTTCCTCTCTTGAGATTATCTTCCTTTAGAGTTTGTAATTCCCACAAACATGACGCATATTCTGAAAACTTCTGTATTCTGTGGATTGCACGTTCCTTCCAGCATAATTTATTTGGCCCCATTTGTTGACAGAATTCATATGGCATTTTTTTACAAAGGGCTTCCATTTATCCTCACCTCCTGATTTTACCTCTTCTCCGCTCCGTACCTCGGCATTTGACTGAAGTCCTGTCAAGGTTATCAGAAACATTTTTACTACAGGACTCACTGAATGCCTTTTCCTTCTTGAAATACTCCCCATCCTTGGCCTCTACAAAATTCTGCTCTTTTTGGTTTCCTTCTACCACTTATCCAATCTTCTTTGCCAGCTCATCCTCCTACACCAAATCTTTAATTGTTGAGAGCCACAGAATTTGGTCTTGGACCTTTTACTCACTTCTTTCTTATTACTTCTCATTAATCTCATTGATTCCAAAGAATTCTGGTGTCCTGTATATTCTGATGATCCCAGAACTCTATTTTCTCTCCATAGGCATCTCCTTTGACTATCTGTTTATCTCAAATTGCATATTGTGGTCATTTCAAAAATGCCACTACCACTCATCTGAGGCTAGGAATTCATAAATAATAATTTATTATTAGTAGTCATACTTTATATTGGTAACTATATTAGTAGTTCTCTCATTAAGTTTACAATTGCTCCCTCCTATCCTTTCTTTAGCAAGTCCTATTAATCATATCTTTGAAATATATTGATTACAGATTTGAATTGTACACTGATAATATTTCAGAAGCATCTGCCAATTTTTAGATTCCTTTACTATGATTGTTCTCTATCTTGGGTTGCTGTTAACTATTACCTGAATTACTCAAAACGCCTCCTGTCCATTTGCTTTCTTCTCTATATGGCAATAAAAGTGATCTTTTAAAATGTTAAGTTGGATCACATTTTTCTACTACTTAAAAGTTTGTTTCCCAAAGCCCTTAGAAAAAAGTTACCATTCTTACTATGACCTAAACAGTTGGGCATGATTCTCTACTGAGTCACTAAACTCATTTGACAGTTATGTCCCTCTTTCTCCTTCCTCAATCACAGTGGTCCTTTCTTAGTTGCAAAAATACGTAAAATTATTTTAATTTTGGTAAAAATGTACTTACTGGACCCTTGTTCCCATGAAATGCACCCACTTCCTCTTCATCTGATTGTTTCCTTTTTATCTTTGGGTCTTGCCTTACATGATATCTGCTCAAAGAGACTCTCCCTGACTATTTGAAGTAGTTTTTCCCTCAGTGATCCATGTTTCTAATTTATTTATTTCTCAGCTTTAATTCATCCTAAAAAGTACTTTCCTCGTGTTTTGTTTGTTCTTTTGTCTGTCTGCTCTCTAGAGTGTACATTTCACGAGGCCAGGTACTCTTTCTCCTGGTTCACTATGTTTCTCTCCAATACCTTTAATGGTATCTGTCATAATATAGATGCTCAGTACATATAGTTGTTGACTGAATGGCTCCTCATCAAAAGTATTTTAGATAATCTATCATTATATCTAATGGATAAAAATCCTAGCAGGACATTTTAAAGTGTTTATCTTATTTTTTTGTAATAGTCAATCACACAGGTAGGAAGATGGCTGGATTCCTCAGGATTTTTCAGTCTTGCTCTTTGTGGTAACTTTTGCTCACTTGCCTTTGCTTTCCAAGTAACACTACTGGAATTGTGGCCTAATCACAAAATTTAGGACATAACTGCAGTTTAGATACACTTTCTTTCATTTGGAGGTGGTGGAGGGTCTTGTTAAGAAAACTCCTTAAATAGGTGCTTGAGTTTCACTAATACCTGATTCTAGTCTTCATCTTGGTCAGTACTCCGATTGTCTGTTATAACACAGCACTCTACCACCATAATGCAGTTGCTTAAAACAATACCCGTTTTGTCATTATTCTTTACATTTTGTGGATTTAGAATTTAGGCAGAAAACACAGAGAAAGACTCACTTTTGCTCCATAAAATATGGGCTCTCAGGTGGGATAATTCAAACAAATGGGGGCTGGGACAGGTAGGGATTGGTTACCCAACTCTTCTCACATTATCTCCGAATTTCTTTGTTGGTTTTTCCATGTGATCTTGTCTCATGGTGTCCTTAGTATTATAGCCTCAGGATAGATGAACTTCCTACCTAACAGCTCAGAATTCCAAGATCAGGTGTTCTGATAGAGGAAGAAGAAGATACCATTCTCTGAAAGGCCAGGATGTGAAAGCAGGTACAGCATCACTTCTGCTGTATACGGTTTGCCAGAGCAGCTACAGAGCCTGCCAAGATTCAGGAGGAGGACACATAGAGCAGCACCAAACAACTTGTAGCCATCTTCAGTCAACCAAAATAAGGAACTGAATTTTAATTATAAGCAGAAAGGTGTTATTAAAAAATAAAAAGATGAGGGAAAGATGAGGGCAATCTTTCTTATTAATGATGTTATTGAAAATTCAATGGACATTCTACCAATACATAGTGGGTAATTTATCCCTTTACAAAGATGAAGCAAATAGTGTATTTGCCTCATGTTCTTTACAGACTGCCCATTCATCCCAGTTTTGGTGTTTCAAATGTTGGCAGTTACTTATATTCATCCCTATGTTTTTATGTTATCTGATTTAAAATAATAATTTGGCTGATACAATGGAACTCCTTTAAGTCTTTCTTTCTCTTTTCTTTCTTTCCCTCTTCTACTAATAGAAATTTTTGTTCAGGATGTGGTGTGCGATCTTATTGTTGTTTTTCTTTGCTTTGTTTTGAACATTGGGAAGGTAAAAGGGAGAAACCTCACATATTGCAAATGCAAGAATAAGGAATTATGCTTTGCTTTTAAACATTTTGTTTTATTTAATCCTCACCTACAATCTCCTTCTATAATTAAGAATAATGTTTGATGGGGTTAGTGAAATTGCACATTAGGTGAAGGAATGTGCCCATAGTGAAGGCAGAAGGCTATTCTTTGAATTTATACTGACATTTTCACTGACAACACTGGACTCTGTCTTGACACTTTACTGTGGTATGGTTCCTGTACAATAAACTAAGCATATTTCAGGTGTACAATTTGATGGATTTTGATAGATGTATACACCAATGAAACCACTACCACAGTCAAAATAGCTAACATTTTCATCACTCCCCAAGAGGTGCAATTTTCAAATTCCCAATTTATCCTTTCCCACCTCCTTTACCCCCTGGTAACCATAAGTTTGTTCTCTACGTCTGTAAGTCTGTTTCTGTTTTGTAGATAAGTTCATCTGACCAGGAAAGAAAAAAAAAAAACAGTAGATTTCTTTGAAAAAAGCCCCTTTCTAGCTTATATTTCTCCTAAGGAATAATGCCCTTGTACATTTTTAGGAACCTTTTTTTTTTATTTAGAGAAGCTGTGAATTATACTATTTAAATCTTTAAAGACATTTTGTTTGACTAGACAGTGCTTTATCTTTCTAAAGTTTTAGCAAAAGATTTTGTAGTCATAACATCAGTTTCATATTTAGACCATACAATTATATTAATTATCTATTACTTAATAATAACAAACTATCCACAAATTTAGTTACTTAAAACAAGAATTTATTATCTCATAAAGTTTCTGAAAATCAGAAACCCAGGAGTGGCTTAGCTGGGTGATTCTGACTCAAGTTCTCTCATGAAGCTACAGTTAAGCTGTTGGTAAGATAGCAGTTATCTGACTGGGGATGGATACACAACCATGCTTACAACCACGGAAGTTGGCAGGAGCTTTAGTTCCTTGCTTTGTAGGCCTCTTCCTGCAGCTGGCTTCTGCCAGAATGAGTGGTCAAAAGAGAGAGAACAAGATGCCATGCTGCCTTTTATGGTCTCATCTTCAAGCGTATACCATCAATTCTCCTTTATTCAGTTAGTTAGAAGTAAGCCACTAAGTCCAGTCAACAGTCAACACAAAGTCATGGATATCAAGAGTTGATTATCACTGTGAGTCATCTTGGAGGCAGATTACCACAATGCATTTTATCAGTATGGGGTAATTCTTAGGCAGTGCCATCTCAAGTTTTACTTTTGCTTCAGTTTTACCCTTATCTCTTCATGCAACTCCAAATACACTTATTATATCTTTTCATCATGGTTTTTTTTCCCCCTCTATTTTCAACTTCTTTTTTAGCTTTGTGCTTCAAACACTATTAATTCTACTGATCTGTACTCTAGTTTTTAGATTCTCTTGTCTGTTGGGTCTAATCAGATGTACTGAATTTTAGTTTCAGCTGTTGCATTTTTTAGCTTTAAGATTTACCTTTTGTTATTTGGGGTTTTTTTTTCCTGTTTTCTGTGAAATTCTTTTTTTAAAATTTATTTTAAAACATGCTAATCCTTGGGGTTTTAAAGTTCAGTATCTTATTTTCTGTATGTCTACTTTTCTCAATTTTTGATATTTTGATTTTTGTCTCCTTATATTACAGCTAAGTTTTAGTTTATATGCTGTCACTTTTCATACCACACTTCCAGATTCTCCTGCTAGTTCAGAAGCTCAGAAATGGCTATGGTTCTATAGGGTATACCAGAAGCCAGAGGATAGATATCTGGAGAGAGAACTTCATGATACAGTTTGGTTGGAGAGAACTTCATGATAGAACCTCAGTAAAAGTAGATGAAATTTTTATCTGCTAGTGTAAAATTAATTTCTCTCATACCTGCCACATCAGTTGACCTCAAGCCCAAAATGATTATAATTATAGTACTCTGTGGAGTGAAATAAACTATATACATTCTGAAACAGAATAATGAAACAATGAAATTTAGCTATTATATTCATTATTAAATTAGTTCTTGTTTCATGAGATATGGGCTATGAATGACCACTTATGTCTCTGGGGTTCATCTTTCTTATCTTCAAAGAATAGCATTTGTAAAACTTTCAAGTGCTTTTCTCTTCAAGGGTAGAGAATAGTTGGTGGTTACTCTCACTGCTTAGTCTCTCAACATTGAAAAACAATGATTAAGATTCTATTCTGTTTTCTCTTTTCCAAAGTAAGCTAACAATCTCAAGGTTTTTAATAACGTCAAGGTTAACGTGTTTTATTTTATTCAGAGACCAGCCTTATCAAGAGCTGTTATTAATGAACACTGTCAAATGTACAACTCCTAGGCTACTGTATCTCTTCCTTGCCATATGGATGGGCCAAGATTAGTGGGAACAAACTAGCCTTAAATAGGTCTTTTTCTATCACAGTGCACATGGAGTCAGCAAAAATATCTTCTCTGAATTTTCTCTGTGTCTTTAGATCAGATTCATAATTATTATAAGATACTTTCAAGTTCAGTTAAAACAAACAAACCTCAATGTAGTTTAAATAAAGGAAATAATTTATTGGCTTACTTATCTGAAAAGTTAGAAGCAGGCAATACTGCATCCAAGTAATTTGCACAGTCTCCCCTAGGACTTCATGTCTGTCTTTCCAGTATACTTATAATGATGTCAATTTTCACACCAGAATTCTAGATTCTCCTTTTAGGATAGCAAACTCACTAGAGCATATGTGGACCACACATTTTTACACTTTACAATCTAAGAGAAATTAGAGTGTGTCTTCTGCTATCTCTTGAAATCTTGGAGATTACTTATTTTCATTAATTTAAATCAACTGTTAGTGGTCAGGGAGGTTTGTGTCAGGCAATCGATTCTACTCATGCCATGCAGGCAAGAATGGGAATATCAAAAAGTGTTGATGAAGAAAAGAGAATTGAAACTGAAGGGGCAATCAACAAATGTCTACCGACTTGTTTTAAGTTACACATTTTCATATTGAGAAAACCTATTTGCTAAATACCACCAGGAATATACCTGCAGTAAAGCAAATCAGGTTTATTAACTTTCTGCAACATTGGCGAACACTGTCCACGAGGAGCAATGGGGCAGATAACTAAAAGAGGATGAGAAGGGACTTTTAACAGGGTTGTGTTTGTGCCTAATGACTGTTTCTGAGGAGAACTTGGAGAAACATGAAACGCGTCTGGACATTTATCACAGTTGTCTTATTCAAGAGTCAGGAGAAACAAAGAGCTGAGGAAATCATTAGTAAGGAAGCTGTAATTGCTCAAATTATATGACCTTAACTCTGTCTAGTTGGAAATATTCTCTTAATTTTTATTGGAAATGATATAGTTTGATTACCAGTCACACTAAGAAGACACTTTGGGTTCTGTTTCTTCAGAACTACCAAGTTAAGATAAAGGATGAATGCTGTGAAACCAAAAAACAAAAAATGAACCCCCCCAAAATTCTCTTATCTGAAGAACTGAGTTTGGAAATTAAGGCTACTTCACTAGTGACCCAAATAGTTCAGATCCTTTAAGCAAAGGTGGAATGTTCCATTCTTAGTGATTTGATTTCAAACAGTAATGTTTCTCACAGGTGAAGGTTTTAATCAACAAGGTTTCTTAGCACTGTGTTTGAAGTTAATAAAAGAAGTCTTTACATACTTAAAAAAAATAATTGCTACAGTTTAAAAAACGTATTATTTTAATTCAGTTTCAGGTTCAGAGCAAAACTGAGAGGAAGGTACAGAGATTTTTCATATACTCTCTATCCCATATGTGCATTACTTCCCTCATTATCAACATCCTCCACTAAACTGGTACATTTTTTACAATTGATGAACCTACATTCACATATTATAATCTCTAAAAGTTTACAGTTTACATTAAAGTTCACTCTTGCTGTTGTATATTCAATGGATTTGGATAAATTTATAATAACATGTACCCAACATTATAGTATCATACAGAATAGTTTGACCACCCTAAAAATTCCTTCTGCTCTGCCTAGTCATTCCCCCCACTTCCAACCCCTAGATACCACTGATTTTTTTTTAACTGTCATTATAGCTTTATGTTTTCCATAATGTCACGTAGTTGGGATCATACAGTGTGAGGACTTTTTAGATTGGCTTCTCTTGTTTACTAGTATGCATTTAAGGTTCCTCCATGACTTTTCATGGCTTGATAGCTCATTTCTTTTTAGCACTGAATACTATTCCATAGTCTGGAAGCACTGTAGTTTATCCATCACCTACTGAAGGACATCTTGGTTGCTTCAAAGTTTTGGCAATTATGAATAATGCTGCTATAAATATCTGCATGCAGGTTTTTTTGTGGACATAAGTTTTCAACTCATTTGGGTAAATACTAAGGAATTTAACTGCTGGATCGTATGGTAAGAATATGTTTAATTACATAAGAAACCACCAAACTATCTTCCAAAGTAGCTCTAACATTTTGCATTCCCATGAGCAATAAATGAGCGTTCATTAATGTTCCTTGCCAGCATTTAGTGTTGTCAATGTTCCATATTCTGACCATTCTAATAAATGTGTGATAGCATTTTGTTGTTGTTTTAATTAGCATTTCCATGATGAGAAATTATGTGGAACATCTTTTCATATGAGTATTTGCCATCTGCATATCTTCTTTGGTGAAATACTAAGGTCTTTGGCCCATTGTCTAATTCAATTGTTTATTTCTTATTGTTAAGTTTTAGAAGTTCTTTGTATATTTTGGAAAAGTGTTTTTTCAGATGTATCTTTTGTGAATATTTCCCAGTCTGTAGTTTGTCTTCTTACTCTCTTGACATTGTCTTTTCAGAGCAAAAGTAAAAGTTTTTAATTTTAATGAAGCCTAATTTATCAAATTTTTTTCATGAATTGTGCCTTTTTTGTTGTCTCTAAAAAATCAAAGCCATATACAAAGTAATCAAGTCTTTCTGTTTTTTAAAAGAGTTTATAGTTTTGTGCTTTAAATTTATGTAGGTCTGTGATCCATTTTGAGTTCATTTTTTGTAAAGGACATGAGATCTATCTCTAGATTTTTTTGCCTGTGGATGTCCAGTTGTTCCAGCATCATTTGTTAAAAAGACTATCTTTCTTCCACTGTATGCCTTCCTGGGAGTAATGTCTATTTAGGTCTATTGCCCATTTTTTTTTGATTGGGTTGTTTTTGTGTTATTGAGTTGTATAAACTGTTTGTATATTTTGGAAATTAAGCCCTTGTTCAACACATTGTTTGCAAATATTTTCTCCCATTTCATAGGTTGTCTTTTTGTTTTGTTTATGGTTTCCTTTGCTGTACAAAAGCTTGTAAGTTTGATTAGGTCCCATTTTATTTCTATTATCTTGAGAGACTGAACTAGAAAACACTGGGACGATTTGTGTCAGAGAATATTTTGCCTATGTTCTCTTCTAGGAATTTTATGGTGTCATGTCTTATATTTAAGTCTTTATGCTATTTTGAGTTTACTTTTGTGTATGATGTGAGGGTGTGTTGTAGCATCATTGATTTACATGCAGCTGTCCAGTTTCCCAGCACCACTTGCTTAAGAGACTATCTTTTTTCCATTGCATATTCTTAACTCCTTTGTCAAAATTAATTGACATAGGTGTGTGGGTTTATTTTGGGGGTCTCTGTTCTGTTTCATTGATCCATATGTCTGTTTTTGTGCCAATACCATGCTGTTTTGATTACTGTATCTTTGTAGTTTTGTCTGAAGTCTGGGAGAGTTATGCCTCCAGCTTTGTTCTTTTTGCTCAGAATTGTTTTGGCAATTCTTGGTCTTTATTATTCCATATAAATTTTAGGATTGTTTGTTCTAGTTCTGTGAAAAATGTCACAGGTAATTTGGTAGGGATTGCACTAAGTCTGTAGATTGCTTTTACCCTGCTTTCTTTTTTAAAATGATTTTGGTCTCTGATCCAGGGAGTCTACAGTATGGTGAAAATTAATAAAACCTCTTTACCCATTCATGTGAGACTTATAATATCAGAAATGCATAATTAAATTGATTAACTTATGTCTCAAAAATGAATATATATTGTTTAATTTGGTCTAGTTGCACTTATTGGTGATAAATACAATATTTAGGACTCTTGCTTTCCTCCCAATCATCCTAAGTATGACATTTTGTCAAGAACTTCAAAAATTCTTTCAAGAATATCTTGTTTGATAATTATGAATCTCTCTTAAAACAAGTTCTTTTTGTTCAAGAAATAAAAGCTGACCTGAAATGGAGCCAAGGTAGAGCAAAGTTGAGACAACTCTATTCACAGGAGAATAACAAATTTGTAATCTGTAAAAGTGCTTTGCCTTAACTGACATTTATATTCTGCTCCTTAAAACAGACAAACATGGGCTAGGATGTTCTGTTAGAGAGTAGACAATTGGAAAAGAAAGATGGGGGGAGCGGGGGGAGCTGCTGTCAAGAAGGAGAAGTTAGAGGGCAATCTTCTTAAGTAGGATAATTCAGGAATTGAAATCTCATTATAGGAAGGAAGGAAAAAAAAATATGTTCACCTTGTCAGCTGGAACTAACTCTTCACTCTTTCTGGTCCTTCTCAAGGGATCTACTTTCATTCATTCAATAGACACTTTTGAGCATCATTTTGTGTCAGGCACTATTCTAGACTATAGAGACATATAGTAGCAATTATCAAAGTAAGCCAAATTTTTGCCTTTAGAGAAGTTACTTTCTAGTGAGGGGAGGCAGAAATAATCAAATAAGGAAGTAAATATATAACATTCCTAATAAAAAATGGAATGAGATTTGGGGACGTTCATTCAACATGTGTTTATTTCATGTCTATTATATGCAAGTACAATCTCACCTCTTGGAAATGCAAATAAGACAGAGTGTTTCATCCTTGGGAGTTCACAGTGGGAAACACAGATGAATAAACAGATAAAGTTAAGACCACTCATTGCTGAATTTATACGGATTTTTAGAATAGCAAAGGAATTGGTAAATAAAAGAACGATGAAAGAACTATAAGTATTCTACAGAACAACTCAGCCTAATAGAAACATAATTTGAGCCCAAATAAAAGCTATATAGGTAGTTTAAAATTTTCTAGTTTCTTGATAAAAAGTGAAATTAATTGTAATAATATATATCATTTAACTCAATATATTAAATATTATAATTTTAACATTTAATTACTATAAAATAGTTTATGAGATTTATACAGTCTTCTTTTCATACTGTCTTCAAAATCCAGTATGTAGTTCCACTTAAGCAGAACTCATTTTAGACTAGTGATGTTTCAATTTTTCAATAACTCATGGCTGCCATATTATACAGCATATCTATAGAACTTTCCATCTCAGCTTACTCTGCCTTTCCTCTAAGATTTTTATCTTAGACAATAAAGATGTATAGAGATTTCAGCATAGTTAGAGTATGGATTTTCTAGTTTATTTTTATTACAAAAATTTCAGCTGGCAATTTTGGGGACTTTTCTGCTTGCTATGTTAAATATTTGGTTAAAATTGCTAGTAAGTTACAAGATAGTAGACATTTTTATGTGGCGAAAAACGAAGGTATATCTAAATAAAATAAGCTACATTTCTGAGAGTCTCTTACCTCTGCTAAATTACTGTAAAATTATTAATTATTTTAAGAATCAAACAAGATTATTTTCTTTATTTTTTTGGTCCTATAAAAATGAGAGTACGAAGGTCAGGCTCAAATGTCCCAAGATTTTCTGAAATGGTAAAGCACAATGTAACAGACAAGAAACTGCATTTCTCCTAGTTCCTCATTGAATTACATAGTCACTAAGAACTGCCAACTTGCTGACTTGTATATATTTTTAAGTCCAAAAGGCAAAAGGTGAGTGTTCACCATTGACCTGCTTGTCAAAAACACTGAAAATTTTTTCTAGATGCTGACAGTTTATATGATTTTTTCCCCCTGTTTTTTCCTTATAGCCTTCTCTCTCAGGTGTTTTCTTTCTGTGCTTTTTTAGAACATTTGTTCAGGTGATTTTATGAACTCACTAAAGTGTAAGATTTAATTTAGTCTATCAGAACTGAGAATCTGTAATCTGGAACGGTAGATTTTAGATGTCAAAATATAGTATAAGTACAATACAATGTTTAAAAATAATATTTTTGATTTCTGTGATTTTATTTAATTTCTGTGACTCCTTTGTAAATTTTTGGCTTGTGGTTACCCTTTTTTGTAAATCTATTAACCCATTACTATAACTTTTTTTATTATTAAAAACAGAAATTAAATAAAATCCATGATAATACAAAGGAAAATTACCAAACCACAAAAGGAAGAAGAAAGGAACAAAGAGGATATACCAATTCAACTGCAAAGTTCAAAATGACAATAAACACACATCTATCATTAATTACTGTAAGTGTTAATGGACTAAATGCTCCAGTCAAAAGACACAGAGTGGCAGACTGGATAATAAAGCAAGAACCTTCAATATGCTGCATACAAGAGACCCACTTTAGGGAGAAGGACACATGTAGATTGAGAGTGAAAGGATGGAAAAGGATATTCCATGCAAATGGAAAAGCCAAAAAAGCAGGTGTTGCAGTACTGATTTCAGACAAAATAGACTTTAAAACAAAGGCCATAAAGAAAGATAAAGAAGGACATTTTATAACGATTAAAGGAGTGATACAAGATGAGGATATTACACTCATTAATATATATGCACCCAATATAGGAGCACCTAAGTACATACAAGCATTACTAACAGAGATAAAGGGGGATATTGATGGGAATACAATCATAGTTGGAGATTTTAACACTGAATTAACATCACTAGACAGATCTTCCAGACAGAAAATAAACAAGGCAACAGAGAAAATAAATACTACAATAGAAAAACTAGATTTGGTGGATATTTTCAGAGCATTACACCCCCAAAAAATAGGATATACATTCTTTTCAAGTGCACATGGAACATTTTCCAGGATCGATCATGTACTTGGGCACAAAGGAAACCTCAACAATTTTAAGAAGATAGAAATTATCTCAAGCATCTTTACTGACCACAATGCCATGAAACTGGAAATCAACAACAGAGAAACAAAGGAGAAAAAAAGGAAAGCATGGAGATTAAACAATATGTTATTGAAAAAACAATGGATCAATGAGGAAATCAAAGCTGAAATTAAAAAATACCTTGAGACAAATGATAATGAAAGCACAACCACTCAAAACCTATGGGACACAGCAAAGGCAGTGCTAAGAGGGAAGTTTATAGCGATACAGGCCTTCCTCAAAAAAGGAGAACAATCTCAAATAAACAATTTAACCCACCACCTGAATGAATTAGAAAAAGAAGAACAAAAAGCCCCAAAAAAGCAGCAGAAGGAAGGAAATAATAAAGATCAGAGAGGAATTAAATACAATAGAGATTAACAAGACCATAGAAAAAATCAACCAAACCAAAAGCTGGTTTTTTGAAAAAGTAAATAAAATCGACAAACCTCTGGCCAAACTCACAAAGAAGAAAAAAGAGAGAGCACAAATTAGCAAAATAAGAAAGGAAAATGGAGAAATTACAACAAACAAAATAGAAATACAGAATATCATACGAGAATATTATGAAAAATTATATGGAACCAAACAGGATAACCTAGAGGAGATGGACGAGTTTCTGGAAACATACTGTCCACCAAAACTGAATCAAGAAGAATCTGAACACTTGAACAATCCGATCACTAGAAAGGAAATAGAAATAGCAATTAAAAACCTCCCTACAAATAAAAGTCCAGGACCGGACGGCTTCACCGGGGAATTCTACCAAACATACAAAGAAGAACTCACACCAGTCCTTCTCAAACCCTTCCAGACGATTGAAAAGGAGGGAATACTCCCAAACTCATTCTATGAAGCCACCATCACCCTGATACCAAAACCAGGCAAAGACACTACAAAAAAAGAGAATTATAGGCCAATATCACTGATGAACATAGATGCCAAAATCCTCACCAAAATTTTAGCAAATAGAATCCAACAACACATAAAAAAGATTATACATCATGACCAAGTGAGGTTCATCCCAGGGACACAAGGCTGGTTCAACATACGCAAATCAATCAATGTAATACATCACATCAACAAGAGAAAGGACAAAAACTACATGATCATCTCAATTGATGCAGAAAAAGCATTTGATAAAATTCAACACCCATTTATGATAAAAACTCTCGCCAAAGTGGGTATAGAGGGAACATATCTCAACATAATAAAAGCTATATATGACAAACCTACAGCCAGCATAGTACTCAACGGTGAAAAACTCAAAAGCTTCCCACTAAAATCTGGGACAAGACAAGGATGGCCACTATCACCGCTCCTATTCAACATAGTCCTGGAAGTCCTAGCCACAGCAGTCAGGCAAGAGAAAGAAATAAAAGGGATCCAAATTGGAAAAGAAGAGGTAAAAGTGTCATTATATGCTGATGACATGTTACTATATATAGAAAACCCTAAAAGGTCCACAGAAAAGCTAGTAGAGCTCATTGAAGAATTCAGCAAGGTAGCAGGTTACAAAATTAACGTTCAAAAATCAGTTGCATTTCTTTACACTAACGATAAATCAACAGAAGAAGAAAGTAAAGAAACAATCCCCTTTAAAATAGCACCCAAAATAATAAAATATCTGGGAATAAATCTAACCAAGGAGGTGAAAGAATTATACACAGAAAACTATAAACCACTGATGAAGGAAATTAAAGAAGACTTTAAAAATGGAAAGATATCCAATGCTCTTGGATTGGAAGAATCAATATTGTCAAAATGGTCACACTGCCCAAGGCAATCTACAGACTTAATGCAATCCCTATTCAATTACCCAGGACATATTTCACAGAACTAGAACAAATCATAATAAAATTCATATGGAACCATCAAAGACCTAGAATTGCCAAAGCATTACTGAAGAGAAAGAAAGAGGCTGGAGGAATAACTCTCCCAGACTTCAGACAATACTATAGAGCTACAGTCATCAAGACAGCATGGTATTGGTACCAAAACAGACATATAGACCAATGGAACAGAATAGAGAGCCCAGAAATGAACCCACAAACTTTTGGTCAACTCATCTTTGACAAAGGAGGCAAGAATATACATTGGAATAAAGACAGTCTCTTTAGCAAATGGTGTTGGGAAAACTGGACAGCAGCATGTAAAACAATGAAGCTAGAACACTCCCTTACACCATATACAAAAATCAACTCAAAATGGATTAAAGACTTAAACATAAGACAAGATACAATAAACCTCCTAGAGGAAAACATAGGCAAAACATTATCTGACATACATTTAAAAAATTTTCTCCTAGAAGAAATAAAAGCAAGAATAAACAAATGGGACCTAATGAAACTTACAAGCTTCTGCACAGCAAAGGAAACCAGAAATAAAACAAGAAGAAAACCTATGGAATGGGAGAAAATTTTTGCAAGTGAAACCGACAAAGGCTTGATCTCCAGAATATATAAGCAGGTCATACGACTCAATAAGAAAAAAATAAACAACCCAATCCAAAAATGGGCAGAAGACCTAAACAAGCAATTCTACAAGGAAGACATACAAATGATCAAAAGGCACATGAAATGCTCAATATCACTAATTATCAGAGAAATGCCAATCAAAACTACAATGAGGTATCACCTCACACCAGTCAGAATGGCCGTCATTCAAAAATCCACAAATGACAAATGCTGGAGAGGCTGTGGAGAAAGGGGAACCCTCCTACACTGCTGGTGGGAATGCAGTTTGGTGCAGCCACTATGGAAAACAGTGTGGAGATTCCTCAAAAGACTAGGAATAGACTTACCATATGACCCAGGAATCCCACTCCTGGGCTTGTATCCAGAAGGAACCCTACCTACTTCAGGATGACACCTGCACCCCAATATTCATAGCAGCACTATTTACAATAGCCAAAACATGGAAACAGCCTAAATGTCCATCAACAGGTGACTGGATAAAGAAGAGGTGGTATATTTATACAATGGAATACTACTCAGCCATAAAAACCGACAACATAATGCCATTTGCAGCAACATGGATGCTCCTGGAGAATGTCATTCTAAGTGAAGTAAGCCAGAAAGAGAAAGAAAAATACCATATGAGATCGCTCATATGTGGAATCTAAAAAACAAAAATAAAAACAAACAAACAAACAAAAACAAAGCGTAAATACAGCACAGAAATAGACTCACAGACAGAGAATACAGACTTGTGGTTGCCAGGGGGGTGGAGGGTGGGAAGGGATAGACTGGGATTTCAAAACTGTAGAATAGATAAACAAGATTACACTGTATAGCACAGGGAAATATACACAAAATGTTATGATAACTCACAGAGAAAAAAATGTGACAATGAGTGTGTATATGTCCATGAATGAAAAATTGTGCTGAAAACTGGAATTTGACACAACATTGTAAAATGATTATAAATCAATAAAAAATGTTAAAAAAATATTTTTGATATTTAATTAATGGGTTACTGGTAATTATGACTCAATGTAACTATGAAAAGAATAAAAATGAAATATCCTGCAAATCTAAATGCAGTGATATTCTTATGATTCAAATTAAAAAGTTATTCTTTTATGTATATAATTTGACCAGAAAATGAAAAAAAAAGTTAATTACATAATTCTTCACTGCAGTAATTTATGGTTAACTTCCATTTTTTAAGTCTTTCTAACTGAATATTTCGTTAAGAGCTATATAAGGAAATTTTCATGCTACTATACTGTTCTCCTGCCTTTGTTCAGGTCAACTTTAATTGAAGCCTTGATCTTTTCTATGTTGCAATTTTCTCCTCATTAATACAACTTGAGGGCACCACTTTGTTCACCCCAAACAAGCCGAAACACAGTCATCAAATACACACAACAGAAGGCATTATAAAACCTTTGACTTTTCTTTGGTGATTTACTGGGTGAATTTTCAAACCTCTCAAAGGATTTTAACATTCCTGATTATATGTACTTCTATTTGTAATGTGTTGGTGCTTTTTGCTTGAGATAGTAACTTGGGAAGAAATATCTGCTAAATTACCTTAGGTTTCCTTTTTGTTGGCATAAAATACAAAATGTTAAACATTTTCCTTCTGAACACAATTTTACTTTTTTAAGTCCTTATTTTAAATGTAGGTGTTGACCATGTTTAGTAATATTTTTATAATGAGATTATAATGTTGCTTAAACACGTCTATAAATGTCATTTTTTTTTAAATCTGGAGACTATAGATTTTTAACTTAAATTACTGGGTTGAACATCTCTTTTAAATTATCATAATTACTTTTCTCTTTAAGGACATTTATTTTTTAATTGCCTTTGGCATTAGGATCCTCAGATATTCTACAATATCAGTATTTACTCCTCCCTTCTGTATTTGTTATAGCATGCAATGAAAACTACACGCAGACTTCTAAAACTCCGTAATACAAGTTTAGTAGTTACTCCTTACAAAATTTTTACAAGGTAAGGAAAGCATCACTATTTTATAGGTAAAAAGAAACAATAGGATAAAGAGTCAATTTTAGAAATCCCAATGATCTGCTCAAACTTAGGACAATTGCAATGGACCATTTTGATTCACTAGAGATCTAGGGTCCACATACCCAGTTATACAGATAGACTCATGGATCTGAAATGTATTTTCTTGGCATCATTTTTATCTAGTTAGTATGAATCTATTCAGTAAGTAGCTGGAAAAGAAAACACAAAAATTTAGTCATAGGATGAAAATGATAAAAGTAGGCTATTTTATTATTAGCTGTCTAAGGAGAAGAGCCAACACAGGTTTTCAGGATGTTTATTAGGACAAATTCTTGATAAATAATTTTAACCAAATGAAAATATTTTAAAGGACAGGTAAACTGAGATACAGAAAGTAGACCAAATTATATGAAAGAATAGTTGTTCAACAATTTTCTTTTTATTTTGAGGTGAGTATAGATTCACAGTTAGTTGCAAAAAACAACAAACAAAAACTGAACCATGACAAAAAAGTACAGTGAGATTCTATGCATGCTTCACCCAGGTTTTCCCACTACATCATCAGTAATCATAGTACAGCATCAAAACCAGGAGATTCACATTGGTATACGTTCCACAAAATTCCTTTGTATGTGTGTGTTTGTATGTGTGATATGTAGTGCTATGCCTTTTTTATCACATCTATAGATTCGTATGACTACCACCACACTTAAGATACAGAACTGTTGCACCACCATAGGGTCCATCAGGCTAACCCTTCATAGCCATGCCCAAACTTTCTCTCACCTCTGTACCTAGCCTCTGGAAACCACCAATCTATTGTCTCTTTCTAAAATTTTGCTATTCAGAAATATTAAATAAATGAAATGATATAATACCTAGCCTTTTGAGATTGGCTCTTTAACACTCAGCAAAATGCCTTGAGATCCACC
The DNA here is from genome assembly GCF_048773025.1 of Camelus bactrianus. Taxonomy (NCBI): domain Eukaryota; kingdom Metazoa; phylum Chordata; class Mammalia; order Artiodactyla; family Camelidae; genus Camelus; species Camelus bactrianus. The sequence goes on from NC_133540.1 coordinate 75,066,280, forward strand.
CAGGTTCTTGTATGAGCTTCGCATTCTTTCTCCTTTCTAGGATTCCGATGATATGAATGCTAGATAGATAGTCCTGTATTGGTCTTCAGGTCCTTGGGGCTCTATTCTTAAGTCTATATTCTCTCTGTCTTTCAAATTATTCAGATTGGGTAATGTCTATTTATATATCTTTGAGTTCACTGATTTTTTTCCTCTGTCATTTCATTCTGCTATTGAGCCCATCCATTGAGGTATTTCCAGCCCCACCCCCTCATCCCCACTTTGGTTACTATATTTTTCAGATCTGTGATTTCTTTTTGTTTCTTTTTATATCCTTAATTCTTTTGCCAAGATGTTCTGTTTTTTCACTTGTTTCTAGAGTGCTTGTAATTGCTCATTGATGAATTTTTTATGATCATGATTTTAAAATCCTTGTCAGGTAACTACAATGTCTCAGTAATCTCAATGTTGATGTCTGTTAATCGTACCTTATTACAAGTTGTGATTATCCTGATTATTTGTAAAAGTGATTTTTTTTATTGCACGTGAATATTTGGGGTATTATATTGTGAGACTCTGGGGTGCATATTATCTTTTTTAGCAGGCAGTTACCCTGTTTTGGGTACACTGGAGTTAGATGAGGGTGAAGATTTAGTTCCCTGTTGACACCAAGGTTGCGTAGAGGAGACCGGAGAGCTGAGTAGCCTTCCCTCACACAGTTTCATTCAGTCTTGTTGCTGCTGGATGGGAGTGAAGGCTCAGCTCCTCATTAGGTCCTGATGGTACCAGGACAGGGTAAGTGAAGAGCTAACTAAACCACCTTCTACCACCTTGTTAAGTATTCCTGCTGCTGAGTGTGGTTGGTAGCTCAGATCTCTGCTGGACCTTCATGAATGTACCCTAGCAGTAGAATTAGAGCATTGCCTCTTTGTCCCAAGTAGGGAATGGAAGATCAACTCCTATGACAGGCATATTCTAAAATTGTCCCTCAACATTTTTCTCAATCCCCATGACCTTAGGTTTAGAGACATTTTGCCCATGACTATATCGTTACAGAGTAAAATGAATTTTGTAGATGTAATTAAGGTCTCTAATCAGTTGACACTGAGTTAATCAAAGTGGAAATGATCCTGGTGGGTCTAATCTGATTATACGAACCCTTTAAAAGCAGAGATACTTCTCTACCTAGTAGCAGAATGGGAGGTAAAAGGTATTCAAAGCAAAAAGATTCCACAGATCTTTCCTGGTTTTAAAGATGTAAGGGACCATGTGCAGGGAAAATAAAGCAGCCTTGAGGGGCTGAAAGCAACCCCTAACCATCAGCCACTAATTATTAAAAGTAGGATTATGGTAGTTGATCATTTGACTAAGAGGCTTAAAGATTTTTCTGAGACATCCATTGTAAGCTACCAGATTATGTCCCTTGAGTGGTATCCCTAGGCCACTACCAAGCCATTTTTTTGTACAGCACCTTGCATCATGTGACTCTCAAGATGTTGATCTTAATTTAATTATGTAAGGATGGCCCATGTTATTGATTCATTACTAGAAGTTAGATTAGAGTAATCAAAAATTTCTGAGTTATCCTAATTCTTAGTGGAATTTAAAAAATAATAATCATAATTTGTTTTCTCTGAGTGCTGTGATAGCACAATGTGAATAAGAAAAATATAAATGAGGATAATCTGTGGAGATGAATCTGATTTCATGCTGGGTCTAAAGAATATGGCTTAGAATAATTTGTTTTGTTTATTCACTGAATATTTTTATATGAATTGTCATTTGAAAACTTTGTTATTGCATAGATTTTGTAGATATGATCCTTTGTCATTACAAAGACTGAATAATGGAGCAAAGGAACAAATGCAAAATAAAGGTTTAATGGATTTTCCTATCTCTGTATCTTTGATGGTAAGGGCAGTGAGCAACAGTATTAAGAGCACAAAGGTCCAGAAAAGATGGGAGAACCTCCTGCTAAAGGATTCCTGGAAAAGTTTCACAGCAAAATTAATTCTGTGGAAATACAAGGAATGATCACAAGAACAGTTACGATTTCAAGACTACCTATCCAAAGTTTTAAAATCTATTTCAGTACAAAAGTGAAATACAGACTTTAGTGGAAGAAGCAATAATTTCCTGAATGTTAACACTGCATTAACATCACTAGACAGATCTTCCAGACAGAAAATAAACAAGGCAACAGAGAAATTAAATACTACAATAGAAAAACTAGTTTTCCTGAATGTTAAGGGAAAACACTTAATAATAATACAAAACAAGAAGTAAAGTTTGCTTACAAACGCAGCTATACTGTTCTCAAATTCAGTATTGAACTCAATCAAGACTGAAAAGCTAAAGTGTCATTTACAAGCTATTCTCTCATGGTTCCTTTTAACTCAGATCACATTCGGAGCTTATCCTCTGTGATAGAAGGTAACATTTGCTGAATATACTGAGTGGCATTTCTAAAATGCCCTTCTTGAAATCCCAAATCATATTTATAAAGAAAGGGTCAATCAAAAAACATTTTCAGCCCATTTACCGATACATACTATATAATCTTCATTACTTTCCCTGATTCCTAATATACAAGTTTGTTCTAAACTGACTATCATGAAAAGGAGAAGAAAATAATAATTTTTACATAGCAAGAACACAAGATTTCAAGCTGGTTTTTACATTGGTGAATATGTATTGTTGGCTAGATTTGCTATATACATTCCCTGAAATGAATTCAAGACTGTTTACACGTATCAGATGAAAAAGCATATGTAAGAATAAAGATCCTATATTTATGTTACTGAAGAGCTTCATTTTCTCCATAGATATATTACATATAAGAAGTAAACCCAAAAATAAGGCTGAAAAAAATGATGTTTTCTAAGCATCTACAAAATTTAATATAAATCTGTCATTTCGTTTCCAACATTAGATATTTGCATGTTGTCACCAAAACTATTTATACACAAGTGAAGACTTTCAAAGTGCAGGGAGATTTAGGGTAAAGAAATGGAAGAGCATGTTGAATACAATGATCTACAACTATATACTTTCCAAGTAGGCTCAACTTTTACCTGAAATGGCTTAAATTTTGCTATAAAGTAAAAAAGAATTGCATAATCACTGTATGTTTAAACTATCCTAAGATGCAGATTTTGTATATAAAATACCTAAATTTAATATATGATAAACCTTTCAAATTAGTGGAAATTAAATTAATTTCTTATTCAATGCAACAGTTATCTGGCTAGCCATTTGGAAAATAAAATGAAGCTGGATTTCTCTGTCCCTACATCAAAAATAATTCTGGCTGACTCAAAATTTTAAACAAAAATATAGATACTAAATTATGAGTGAATATTCATTGGGGAAAACTGGCACAAATTCCAACAGAGACTTATGTTGAAATAAAATCATAACAAAACTTCCGGAAGATAAATTCAAAATCTAGTGCTATGAACAAAAGATATAATGTGCACATTATTTTCATTATAAAAGAAACACTAATAAATCAATCAGGAAAAGGAACATCTCAAATAAATGAGAGCAAAAAAAAATGAACTGTATGACAAATGATTAACCTCACTAATAAAGATGTTTAAAATAGACTTTAAAAAATACCTGTGTCTATCTACTTACCTACCTATCTATATTTATCTCTACCAATATATATGTTCACATCCCATCAACAGTCATATGAAAGAGCTTTTTTTCTCCATGCCAATAACAATCTTAATTATCTAGCTTATATGAATAGGCAAAGATGGGCAAAGATAAAATTCTTGGTATGAAGAAAAAATTCTCTTTATATGCTATTGATGGAACATGAACTCAATTGCTGCACCATTTTGAATCATTTATTAATAGACAGACATATTCTTTTTTTTAATTAAAAAAACTTTATGTTTTATTTATTATGGTATTATTTAATTATTTTATTTTGGTGGGGGGAGGTAACTAGGTTTATTTATTTGAGGTTCTGGGGATTGAACCCAGGACCTCATGCATGATAAGCAAGTGCTCTACCACTTGAACTATACCCACCCCCCTAGACAGAAATATTCTTGAGAGTTCTTTGCCACACTCTCATCCTTGAAAATTGTTATCACAAACATATTTGCATGAATGGGACAATACAGGCATCTATATACTGTTGACCCTTGAACAATACTGGGGTTAGGGGCACCAACCTTCTACACCAACCAACTGTGGATCTGGTAGTACTATCGTACATACGAGTGAAAAAAAATCTGCATACAAGTGGACCCATGCATTTCAGACCTGTGTTGTTCAAGGGTCAACCATGGAAGGCTTTTAGTTTATTGCATCATTGTTTGTGCTCTAGAGGATTGGTTAATGAAATATGACCCGGTCATATGACTATTAGTGGCAACAACCACAAAAAACTTAAATGGATGTTTAGAATTTAGTGTGAAACAGCAAACAGAAAGTGGTAAAATAACTAGTGTAATACTAGTGTGTTTATTGAAATATACAATTACTAATATATGATTTATTATCATGCAAGTATATAAGACATATTGACATAAATTAGTCATGTTTAGTCATTTATTTCATAAATCATTTGATAATCTGCACTGTCAATCATGAGGTTCTTTCTCTTTTTATTATATCATTTTGCAAGCTTATGATTATTAATTATTTTCTAATAGTTGTACAGATGTTGACACACATATATCTACATGGTAAAAACAAGCAATAAAATGAACATCCTTCAACCCACAAACCAATTTAATTGGAACTTTGCCAATAGCACTTCATCATCTTCTGTTCTTCTCCAGACTACCATTCAAAGCCTCCTTTTATTTTAATTATTGTCCCGGAATTTGTGTGTATTATTCTCTTAATTTTCATTTTAATATTTTTTGAAGTGTAACATTCATATATGAAACAACAAACAAGTGAGCAGTTTGATGAATTTTCACACATATAAAATAAAGCAAAACAAATACAAAAACAAAAAAATAACAATCCCCAGATGGACAAACAGAACTGTCTTAGCACCCAAGAAGCTCTTCATTCCCCCTTTAAGTAATAGTTTCTCTGAAAGATAACCACTATCCTGTCGTCTAACACATTATGTTACTTTTGCCTGTTTTTGAATTCTGTAAATAGAATCATTTCATATAATTTTGCTTTTTTTATTCAGTATTATTCTGTGACATTCATTTATATTGTTTAAAGAGGCAATGGTTCATATATTCTGGTTTGATAGTATTCCATAATGTGAATATACATCAATTTACTTATTACACTTTAGCTATTATGTATGTTAGTACTAACATATACATACACACGTATTTGGGGGCACTTTTTGGGTATATGACTGTAACAGAATTGCTGGGTCAAAACTGTAACTTGGTCCAGCTTTTTCAGATAATACTGAATAAGTATCTGAAGTGGCTACATCAATTTCCACTTCCACCATCATTATGAGAGTTCCAGATAATTTGCATACTCACCAACACTTGATATTGCCATCACTGCAATAGATTAGATTATTAATAAAAAATACTTCCTACCCTTCAGAGTAGAATGTAATTCCCTGGCATTAGATTCTAGTCCTGTCCATGTGAATTGCTTTGGTCAATGAAATGTTAGCTTCACAATGTAAGTAGAGTAATGAGAAATGCTTGCTTGGTTGGGCTTGCTTTCTTATGTTTCAGTAGTGTCCACAAGAGGTGTATGTCTAAATTAGCCATGTGATCCCAGGAGAAGTATGAAAGACACGTGGAGCAGAGCAAAGCTATCCATCTAATGGAACCTACCCTAGACTAGCTGACCTTTAGCTGACCTGACACCTGGTAAGCTAAATAAATGTTCACTATTGAATGCTGCTGACATTATGTACTTATTTCTTACATAGCTTTATTATGGCCATAGTTAACTAATATATCAACCATTCTTTTAGATGAGAAGTTGTGTCATATTGTGTGAATTTGTGTGTTGTTTGGTTTATATTTCCTTGAAAACTAATGAAGTTAAATACATTTTTAATGCTTATCAGCCATTTGGACATTCTGTTTTATAATATGCCCATTCAAGCCTTTTTCTAATTTTTCTAATGAGTAGTCTGTATCTTTGTTGTAATTTTGTGTGTGTGTGTGTGTGTATGTGTGTGTGTGTGTGTGTCTGCCTGTCTGTCTCTCTGTCTGTGTGGTATAGAAGATAGGTAGGTAGATAGATAAATAGATGTAATCATATTCTGGAAATGAATCATTTGTCATGTACTTATATTTTATATATTATCCCACTTACTGCTATTTTTAATGTAGTAAAAATAAACAGCTGCTAGTTATAATGTAGTCTGATTTCTTGATTTTTTTTCTTATTTACATTTTGTACATATTCTATCTTATTTTTAAAATATTTTATCCTCTAACTATAAAGATAGCATATATTATATTTAAAACTCTTATTGTTTATAGTATTTAAATTTAAATCAATGAGCAATCAGGAATTTTTTTTTTTAATGTATGCTGAGTTAGGGCCACTAGTTTCCTTTATATTCCATAAGGTTTTTTTGTATTGAATAGCCCAGGCCTTTTTCCATATCTGAAACCCACACTTTCATCACTGCAATCACTCTTATATAGTTTATACAGAGTTACAGATATGCCATGGCTGCATAAAGTCACTGCAGTGTCTTTTGCTTACAAATAAATCTTTGGATAAAATACAAAAAAGTTTCCTTGGAAAGAAAAAGAAGAGGCTCTGAGTTACCAAATCGTGGAGAAATAGAAAGGAATGGGCCACCTTTTTGCACTGCCTTGTAGCCATGCACAGAACGTGGTCAGGGGCGTTACAATGGGCTCCCATTTTAAGATGAGATTGTGTGTACTCACTTCCCCATCAGCGTCATTATTCAGAAGAATGGAGCTCTTGTTGAAATGTGAAATTTCTTGGGTGAAAAATACATCTGCAAGGTTCAAATGAGGCCAAGCGTGGCTTGTTGAGTATCTCAAGTGCCAGAAAAAATGAGTTAATTCCTGAAGGAAACAACATTGACCTTGTATAAAATTCAGCGGCTTTGATTTAGCAAGCCCCAACAGTTAAAAACACAGATAGCAGAAACATTTGGGATGGTATTTATGTTTCTGAAAATGGAACAGTTAGCATGCTGATGATTCAGACCTAAGTTGTCCAGCTACAAAAACAGTAAGATGCTGGATGATTCCTGTTTGTAATGTTTTAAAGGTACAATAAATGCCCTGTGTTGGGGGGAAAAGAAAAAGCTGATAAGCCACTTACCCCTCTCTTTGAATGGACCAACTGCGTTTCCCATTTCTCTGACCTCACCTTGGAGGTCCAGGTCATTTTGTTCCAGACAGGGTAGAGTGGATTGCTGGCTGTCCTCTTCTTCTCCTACTGGCTTCTGTGGGCAGGATGGCATCCTTCTGGCCATGAGTTTATACATTCACCTGAGCAGTGTCCAAAGTGCTGAGGCAGGCTCCATCTTTGTCAGAGTTCTGACTGAGCTGGTGTTCAAAATGAAGCAGATGGATGCAATGGAGCTGGGAGGCCTGCGAGCCATCATGCTGTTTAACCCAGATGCCGAGGGTCTGTCCAACCCCCCAGAGGCTCTGGGAGAGAAAATTTATGCCATTCTTGAGGCTAACACCAAGCAGAAGTACCTGGAACAACCAGGCAGGTTTGCAAAACTGCTGCTGTGCCTCCCAGCCCTGCACTCCATCAGGCGTCATGCCTGGAGTACCTTTTCTTCAAGCTCTTCAGGGACACCCCCATTGACACCTTCCTCGTGGAGATGTAGATCCTGCTGCAGATCACCTGCACCCCACCAGTTTCAGCCTCCCTGACCTGAGGATTGTTTCTGATCAAAGCAAACAAATATTATCAGATTGTAGAGGAAAGAAAAACAGATTGGAGACATTGAGCACATAAGGGAAATGAAGATATTAAGGGAATGAAGAAAGGTATTCTGAGATGAATGAAAAGTAAGAGCATCTGTACTAGCAAACCTACTCTATAAGAAATGTTAAAGAAATCTCTTCAGGTTGAAGGAAAATGATACCAGAGGGAATCTTGGCTCTTTAAGAATGAAGAGAGAGTAGAAATGATAAATATTTAATTAAACATAATAGACTATTTTTATTTTTATTTAAAATATAAACACATGATGACAGCAAAAAGTATAACAATGTACAATGGGACTTTCAATATACGTAGATGTAAAAGATTTAACAACCGTAAGATAAGGCTTGGTGGGGGTATAAAGAGACCTATATGGTTGCAAACATTCTGTATTTTATTGAAGTAGTGCAACCTTATTTTGAGATGACTGTGAATACTTGAATATGTGTATTTTAATTCCTATAGTGGTAAAAAAAATTATGTAAAGATATATAGCCAAAAATCCAATATATACCTTAAATATAAAGATCAAATAAAATCCAAAAGAAGAGATAAAAGGTAAAACAGAGCAGCAAAAATCAGAGGGGATAAACAAAAAACAAGCAATAAATGAGGCTGTATCAACCATATGAGACTATATCCAGCCATATCAATAATTACATTAAATGTTAATTGCCTAAGCACCAAGAACCAGAGATTGATTAAAATGTAAAACTGCACTTACATGTAGCCTATAAGAAAAATATTTTAAATATAAAGTCATAGGTAGATTGAAAGTGAAGTAATAGAATGAGGTTTACTATACAAACAGTAAGCTTAGTAAGATTGGAGTGGCTATCTTAATATCATATAAAATGGACTTCAAGAAGTAAAGTAGGACATTTTATAATGAAAAAAAGACTAAGTCATCAGTAGGACATATTTCTAAATGTATATGCATCTCAAAATAATAAAATAGCCTCAAAATACACAAAATAAAAATGAATGAATTGTAAAAAGAAATAGACAATTCAACAAACATAGAAGAAGATATTAACATCCCTCTATCAACAACTGATAGAATAATAAGACACTAATAACAGCACTATTTACCACTGGAAATATTGTTTATTACATTATTATATTCAACATAATGTGTACTCAATACACATTCTTTTCCATGGGGAAAAAAATGTTTTTAAGGTTCACTATATGCTAGACTATAAAACAAAACTCAATAAATTTAAAAAATAAAATATATACAGATTTTATTCTCTGGCCAAAATAGGAGTAAATTAAAGCAGGATATGTAGATCTCTGCCACAAATATCTGGAAATACCCCCACCCCAATCTGAAAAATGCAGCTATGTAAATCCATGGGTCAAACAGAACCCTCCTGGATTATAGGTGAAATCAGAAAGGAAATTAGAAAATAGTTTTTTTTTTAACTGAATGACAGTTGAAATCCAGTCAATATTTACTTGAATCAGTTAAAGAAACACTTGGTGGGAAACTCAGAGCTTTAAATGTATATGTTAGGAAAGAAAAATTACCTAGAATAAATTATCTATGATTCCAAATTCAGGTATTAGAAAAAGTAAAACAAAGTAAACCCAAAGTAAGTGGAAGTAAAGAAATAATAAAAGAAAAGCATATATCAATGCAATGAAAACAGGCAACAGAAAGAATTAGAAAAGCTAAAAGATGTGTTTTGATAAGATCAGTGTAATTGACAAATTCCTAAATAGACTAAGAGAAAAAGAGGCAACACAAATCACCTATATTAAGAAGGCTATTGTTATAGATGCTGTAGAAATTGAAAGGCAATGATTGAATACTATGAACAACTTTATGCCCACAAGTTTGACAACTTAGATGAATGGACATACTTCTTGAAAAATACAACTTAACAAAATTGACACTAACCTCCACACAAAATCTGAATAGCTCTATATCCATTGAAGAAATTGAATTTGCTGTCAGAATATCTCCAAAAAAATGTCAAGGTCCAGATGGTTTTGCTAGAGAATTTTACTAAATATATGAAGAATAAATAACACACATTTACCACAAATCTTTTCAGAAAATAAAGGAGGAGAGATGATTGACCAGTTCTTTTTAGGATGCCATTGTGATCTTGATATTAAAATCTGACAAAGAAATTGGAAAAAAGAAAGAAGGAAAAAAAGAGAAAATTACAGAAACGGACTACTGATATATGCAATAGCAAGGATCAATCTTCAAATCATTCGTACCTAGTTTGATTCCATTTACAGAAAATTCTGAACAAATTGTAAAATTTTATATGCGCTAATTGCTGTACTTAATATACTTTAATGAAATTGTAACAAATACCATGAGAGGAAAGTACCTAGCAGAGCATGTAACAAGTGTTAAATTTTCAGTAAATTATCATTGTATTAGTTTCCTGGGTTGCCGTAACAAAATGCCATGAACTGGGTGTTGTAAACAAGAGACATGTATTGTATTAAAATCTGGATAGCCGAAATCAAAGTGACAGCAAAATTGCTTCCCTTCTGGGGCTATGAGGGAGACTACTCCATGCCTCTCCCGGAGGGTGATTTGCTGTGTATCTTTAGCATTCTTGGGCTTGTAGATTCTTTACTCTAATCTCTGCTTTTATCTTCATGTGGAGTTCTCCCTGTGTGCCTGTCTCTGCCCACATTTCCACTTATTATAAGGATCCCAGTCATGTTGGATTAGGATCCACCCTAATGACTTCATTTTAACTTGATTACCTCTGTAAAGGTCCTTCCGAATAAAGGCACACCCAGAGATACCCGGAGTTAGGGCTCCAGCATATCTTTTTTGAGGGATAAACTCCAACCCACTCCAGATAGGAATATATTGCAAGAAATAGGAAAATAATTTTAAAAATTTAAAGTTCTTTTTTATCTTGAAAGAAAACCTCTCTCCAAAGTCTCTACACAGCACATTTACGAGGATCATTTTTTCACCCAACTCTAGCTGGTGGTGCTTAAAAGCCACTCAGACCTTAGTCCTCACCCTCCAGAATTAATCTAGACCAACTCCTCTTTATCTGCTGTGATCTTGCTCTTAAAATAAAGTGCTCTTCGATTTCTCATTCCACAAACCTGTCTCCATATTTAGCATTTGCCTGGCTCCTTTGATGAATGACCAGGTTCAAGTTCACTTTTCTGCTTGACTTGGTAGCTGTCATCGAGGAAACCACTTTTGGTGTTTTCAGGCTTTCCTCTAAGCCCGTTTGTGTTCATCTATCAAGTCCAGTTTTAGTACCATGAAAATGACGGGCTTTATACATCCTCTGTTCAGCCTCCCATGGAAAATGCCCTTACTGATATTTCTGAACAAAACCAAACAATTCTGTGCTCTCTTCCATGTGACAGCACTAAAAAATATTTGAAGAAAACTATGTTATGCTTTTTCTGTACTATTTTTTCTGTTTCAGTTGCCCATCTAGGCCTTGTTTTTCTTAAATTCTTACATATCCTACAAGGATCAGCTCAAATATCACCTCTGCAAAAAATCTGCAAACCTCAAACCCTGGCTGTGTTAACCATTATTTCTACTAAGTTGTAGTTCTCTGCATGCCTTAGATTATCCGTTATAATTTATTGTAATTATTTATTTCGTCTTATTCTACCCACAATGCTATCTGCCTCTTGGGTACAGATGTTTTTTGTAAATCATCTTTTCAATTCCAGGGCAAGGAATTAAAATGAAAATGAAAACTTATAGGCAATCAGTAATTTAAATTTGAATAGATGAATGAATGAATGAATAAAAGGGTTATGAGCTCTGTAAGCATTATCTTCAAGTTGGATAGTCATCAATTCTTCGATATCTTATTATATTAGGTCTACTAGCTATCTGGTTAAACATCTGAGTTCATTCTCATTAGTCCATGCTTTGCTTAAAATACGGCAAACAACTGAACAAAAATGATCCTGATTTTGGAATATAACATCCAGTTAGGAGTTATTGCAAGCTTTTATTCTGAGAATGACACATAGCATTACTTAGGATAATCTAAACTTTGGTAAAATACACTATCTGCAGTGGTTAATTTTATATGTCAACATGAATAGGGCTAAAATATGCCCAGAAAGCTAGTAAAACAGTATTTCCGATTGTGTCTATGAGGGTGCTTCCAGAAGAGATGAGCATTTGAATCTGTAGACTGAGTAAAGAAGATTGCTCTCATCAGTGCAGGTGGGCATCATCCAATGCACTAAGAGTCTCAATAGAACAAAAAGGTGGAGGAAGAGAAAATTTGCCCTTTGCTTGAGTTGGGACATCTATCATCTCCTGTCCTCTGACGTTGGTGCTCTTCGGTCTCTGGCCTTCAGATTTGTGCTGGGCCTTATATCGTCACTCTCCCTCTCTTTCCATCCGCTATTCTTGGGCCTTTAGAGTTGGACTGAGACTTAAACACCATTGGCTTCCCTGGTTCTCAGGCCTTCAGACTTGAACTGCACTGCACCACCCACTTTCCTGGTTCTCCAGAAGACATCAGATGCGGGACTTCTCAGCCTCCATAATTGCATAAGCCAACTCCTATAAAAATATATAAAGGTATAGACATATATGGATATTTATATCTAACTATTTATATGTGGATATGTGGATATCTGTCTATCTATCTATCTATCTATCTATCTATCTATTTATCTATCATCTATCTAATCTTACTGGTTCTGTTTCTTCAGAGAATACTAATACAGTACTCAAATTTTAACTGCTTTAAAAATGATGTAATCATTTCATATAACGTTGCAAGCTTGGGCTGATACACTTTGAAAGTTTAATTGGTTCCTAGAGTAATACCTGCACTTTTATCCTTTATATATTGCATGCAGATTCACTTTTGAGATTATCAAACAGAAAGACGTGGCACAAGCATGGGGGCTTTTTATTTACCAGTACTCAAAGTCAGATGTGCTTTCTGCTCACAGACCATCAGTTGGAACTTAGTCACCTGGCCAAAACTAATTACAACAAGTGAGAAAATGCAGTTTAGTTGTGTGCCTTGCAAGAAGAGGAAGCAGGTTTGGGGGGACAGATAGCAGTTTCATATATGCTGTAGAGACATTCTTTTGTTAGAAAGATTGTGAGAAAGGGATAATTAGGGGATTGAGATAATGACCCAACTACTGAAGCCAATAAAAATTTAGTTAACTGTCTTTAATAGAGCACTCTGGGAAAGGCATTGATCTAAGTGAACATATATCTGTCTATTTACCTACCTACCTATTTAACCACTTATATAGTTTTATCAAAAGAGTGAGTTAAATGTATTTTAAAATTAGAAATTAGGCAAGAACTCCTTCTACTGAGAAAAGTAATGCAGATTGTAGCTGATGAAGTTGAAAACTAATAATAAATTTTATGTTTGGAAAGTAAAACACAGTAAAGCAATTTTTTTCATAGCATCTTGCATGTATATATGCTTTTGATAGCATCTTGTGTGCATCTATCTATAGATCTAGGTATATATACATATATTCATTTTAAAATCATAACAACATTATGAGGTTGGTTGATAAAATATATAATTGCCCCAATTTTACATAAGAAAAAAAGAAGTCCAGAATTTTCCCAGGTCACATATTGGTGAGACAAATCTATGACTGAACACTGATTATTCACTCTGGTAGCTGGAATGTGAGCCATCATGATATAGTCTACTTTGTACTGTCAGCGGGAGGAATGAAAGAAAAAAGGCAGGTTTCAAAATAAGATTGGCAGATAATGGGTTGAATATAGGAGGGTAAAGCACATAAATTTTTAAATATTCCGTTACCCAATATTATCCAACATTTTGAAGTCCTAGAGAGATCTGATAGATATAAGATACTATGTCTGATAGATATAAGATTTGTAACTGTACACTTGTAGAGAATTAATCATTAATCAAACTAAACTGCCTCACCATCTATAACTGAAAAATAATCATCAGTTCTTCACAGCCAACTTCATAGTATGTGTTCATACAACACCCTTTTCTAGCTCTTCTTATAAACAATATTACCAGATAGGCAATGAAAGCTTGTCAGTGATGCTCCTCTGTTAGTTTCTGTGCCTTTTGAAGAGCCAAATCTGTGAAGATAACAGCTAAGTTCTTTCCCAATTGGGAAAGAAGGTCATTATACAAAAATTTATATTTTAGAAATTTTATGTTTGGGGCACTATGGAATGTATTGACTGTGATAAGTATATATTTTGTTCTTTACATTCATTTCCTTAATTTTTACTGTTTCTATTTTTTATATAGTGTAAGCTAGGGATTTTACTTTATCTTTTTTCCACACAAATAGACAATTTTTCCAGCATCATTTGTTGAAAAATCTGTCATGGTTATGATTATGTGCAATGCCTCCTCTGTCTTATATCGTACTTTTCTATGTAAGTGATTCTGTTTATAGTGGTCTGCTGGTTAATACTGCCCAAAGACAGTTGGAAAAGTAAGTCCACAGAGCTAGTATTTCTACCAATTTTTTTGTTCATTATGGACCACTATTTTTCACATAATTTTTAGGATCAGTTGTTAGTTCATGAAAGAACTTTTGAGAATTTAAATAAAATGGTATAGGTCTTATATATTTCTACATTTGTTCAGATCTTCTTTTAGGTCTTTTGATACAGATTTTATATTTTTTTCTGAAAAGCTCTGTATCTTTTATGAAAAATCCATGTCAGACATCTTAAAATATTGATATTTTTGTCTACTATTGTGCATGATACATATTAAAATAACGAATCTTTCTGTTTTGGATGTTGGAGACATCCAAATTTTGGATATAGATACTGTATGATCTCACATGTTACAAATATTCTCTACTAAGTTTCTTAAAATTCTTGTGAAGATAATTAAGGGCATGAAGAAAAAAATTGCTCTTTTGTGTTCTCCTTTCCGAACATAAAACTTATTATTTTTTAACTTCACCAGCTAGTATCTACATTTTATTTCTCAATAGAAGGAGTTCTTTCTTAACTGCTAAATTTAAAGTACATTCTGTGTGATACATCTTTTCATGAAGTTATGGAAGCTCACTTATATTGACAGGTTGCTGAGATGTTTTAATAAAATACTAGTCTTCGTATTTTGCATTAATTGTATGTTTCCAACCTTAAAATGTTAATATATTTAAAAACATATTACTTTAATTATAAATTATACTTGCATATCTGTGACATACTGAACCTGATTATGATGTATGTTTATTTCATAAAACTTTATTGTATTCAGTTTGCTCATATTTTTGTGCATGATATATTTACAATAATTTGTGAAGTTAGATGATAATTTTAATTTATTTCATGAGTCCTGCCTGGTCTTGCATCAAAGATGTACTTGCTTTATGTAGGGAAATTAGGACATTCCATTTTTTTCTATTATCTCAATGTTTATATGAGAGTGGTAATATATATTATTTGAAGTTTTGATAGAACTTGCTAATAAAATACAGGTTTGATGCTTTATTTGGGGAGGAGCCTTTAAATATTGATTTGATTATTTAATACCTATAAAACAGTGTACATTTCTAAGTTTTATATTAGATTTGGTAAATTATAGTTCTAGAAAGTTGTACATTTTGCTTGTCAAAATTCTAGCATTTATATTGCATAGCATCTTGCAATAATGGTTGTTAAAAAGGCTTTATTTTTAATACTATTTTTCCATACCCTTTCTTTATTCCTTGATCTATTTTGCCAAAAGTGTGCCACTTTTATTAGTTGTTTCAAGGAAACATCCTTTTAGTCTACATTTATTATCTCATTAAGCTTTTATGTTGTTTTATTTCTAGATTATCTAGCTTCCTTTTCTTATTAATGTAGCTTCTGAATTGAACACTAACTTAATTTTTTGAAAAATGTCAATGTTTTAATAGATGTTAGAATTTTCTAAGTATTTAGTTATATTCTGTAACTTGTCTCTAGCCTCATACAAATATTTTAAGCTTCTTCCAGTTGCCATAACACAGCCTATCAAAAAGGGATTTCTTATAGAATGCCCATCCTAATTCAAGGACACTCAAAATAATCTTTTGAAGTGTTATAATTTCTACTTTGGAATACACATATTTCATTAAAAGCTATCTGCTTCACCTGTAGAAATGATTTTATGTTTGGTTTAGATGAAGGGAAGGGATCGAGTGGTATGATAAGATCATTGCCATATTACATTATTTGTAAACGTACTTTTCTTTTAAAACATGCTTTTACGTATTTAAAAACCTAGGAGTTTGAAGAGAGCAATTTGAAAAATAAAATATTTATGTGTGTATAGATACATATTTTTTTCTCCTTCATATGTTTCTTATGTATTGTTTTCTTTTCTGGGGGAAAAAAACAAATTAAGCTCCCTGAATCTAAAACTTTATCTTGATTTTGGATGTTAAATTTTCTTACCTTATAAGACCCTTATAAAAATTGTCTAATAAATCCTCACTTTCCCTTTGTCCTGTCACAAAGCCAGCCTAAAGTTAATTTAACATCACCAGTAGGTGAAGATGATGTTGGAGACACAACAAACTGGGAGCCAGCCAAGCCCTGTAGTCAAGCACTGCAGGTCCATGCTGCTTCCCCCAACCATGGCCTATTGGTCAGTACTTCAAATTTTTGGTTTCTTAGATCTCATTAGAAATCCTCAAAATGCCTTTGGGCTACTTTTTAAACCAACACCCCAGTGGAGAAACAAAGTCTGAAACCCTTCTCACCTGTGGTTTTACTTTTGTTTCTTATAACTATGTGTATTCTGCTGATTCCATACGTACAAAGTACTAGGAATAAAATCAATACTGACATTTGTCTGCAAACAATGTCAAATGCCTGACAGTCATGCAATTCACTTCACAAAGTGAGAAACCAAACATTTTGATAAGTGAAATGATTACCTCCCGGTTCTCCCTGATATCAAAACTGTTACTTGCTAGCCTTCATCTTAAGGATGGAACTCAGCTGTTCATAAAAACTTCTCTTAATGAGGAATAGTTGGGCTAGTGACAAATGATCATTATCCTTCCTTCTTTTCAAAAAAAAAAAAGCCTTGACATGATGAAGTACTCTAATCGATTCCAACCTCTCTTTTGTTGTCAAGAAATCCATTAACCTATGGGGAACTGTGGCCTTAAAGCCCAGAGATTCAGCATTGCTGATTGAGGAAGATCCGTATTTTTTGTTTGGCAGTGTTACCTAAATTAAAGGGATAAGAAAAATGGCCATGGTTTTTTCCCCCCCTTTTCCCCAATAGTATGTTTTTTCTTCCATTCTGATTACTCCTCCTGAAGAGAGAGGGTTTTTAGATAGATCAAAGTGTGTTCGGCCTGGACCTTTCCCATATCTGGGCTACTTCTAGAATTTTATAGGCATGGTGCAGCTCAAACTAACACTCCCTTCTCCTTGGCAGTGTCTCAAATATTTATCTGAGGTTTCCTCTAGACTCCTTGATGGTATCAATCTTTCAGAGTCAACTAACCTTACTTTTCCATAGGGAAAATCACTGTTTAAATCAGCATTAGTAATAGCATAGATTCTGGGTTCTACTTTAGAATGGTCTCAGTATTGGAATTATTAAATGAACTCGATATGATTGACAACTTTTGAAGAAAGTCATCTTTGAAAATTCTTTTGACACTATCAAATAATAAAATAGCTAAAACCTTTTTTTTAATTTAGTGAGTTACCATAAAATGTTTGCAAGTGCAGACTATATATATGCTAATTTTATAATTGAATAGAAATAAATATCTTAGGAAGATATATATATATGTATATGAAGTTTTTCCCACGGGAGAGGAAGAATATATATCCAAGATCTGAGAGAGAAACTCTAACAATCTAAATATGGCCATTCCTTGTCTTGGGATTCTTCTTTCTGTGAAACAGCTAAAGTATTTACCTTAGTGAATGGGTTACGACACAGTCCCTTTCTTACGGTTTTCCAGTATAAAGACAGGAAGGGTGTGCCAGAGAATGCAGATGTGAGCGAAAACAACTCTTAGGGAACAGACTCGATCAGTTTCTATTAACTCAGGCCTTCACTTTCCATACTTCTCTCATCCACCTCCTGGCCCAATGAGTTTTCTTTTATATTAAAAAATATACAGTGTATTCATGCCCTCTTATTCATTACTTTTTTTTTTCTTTGTGTGTGTGTGTGTGTATATTTTTAAGTATAGTCAGTTTACAATGTATCAATTTCTAGTGTACAGCATAATGCTTCAGTCATATATGAACATATATATATTCATTTTCATATTTTTTCCACCATAAGTTATTACAAGATATTGAATATAGTTCTCTGTGCTATACAGTATACTTACTGTTTATCTATTTTACATATAGTAGTTGGTATCTGCAAATCTTGAACTCTCAATTTATCCCTTTCTACTCCCTTCCCCACCAGTAACCATAGTTTGTTTTCTATATCTGTGAGTCTGCTTCTGTTTTGTAAATAAGTTCTTTTTTTTTTTTTAGATTCCACATATAAAGGATATCATGATATTTTTCTTTTTCTTTCTGGCTTCCTTCACTTAGAATGACAATCTCCAGGTCCATCCATGTTGCTGCAAATGGTATTATTTTATTCTTTTTTATGGCCAATTGTATTCCATTGTATAAATATACCACAGCTCCTTTGTCCAGTCATCTGTCAATGGACATTTAGATTGTTTCCATGTCTTGGCTATTGTTAATAGCGCTTCTGTGAACATTGGGGTGCATGTATCTTTTGAATTAAAATTCCCTCTGGATATATGCCCAGGAGTGGGATTGCTGGATCAAATGGTAAGTCTATTTTCAGTCTTTTGAAGAATCTCCATACTGTTTTCCAAATGGCTGCTGCACCAAACTACATTCCCACCAAAAGTGTGGGAGGGTTCCCTCATTCTTTATTAAAACTTAACTTCTAAAAATATATGTTTATAACATGTAAGATTTTCAAAATATTAACAACAGGTAGAGCATAGTAAGTGTCCAGTCAGAACTGGTGGGAGGCGTGGTGCTAGAACAGGGTCGTAGGGAGCCTCTACTGTGCCAGGCACTAGCCCTGGGAGAATATCTGTCAAATATACATAGACTTCCCAGCACCTCTGAAATCACATTAGGACTAACTGCTTTTTTCTGAGGTGAGTTATAAAATAGTGTATAATTATGTGCACTTAATTGGTTGATTTATTTATAGCACTTTGGGGCTGTTTTATTATTGACATTTAGGAAATTTATATTTCTAAGGCCTAAAGTACATTGTTCCTGGAATTATATGCTAAGGGACTACCAAGTACAGAATCAATGAGTTTTAAATTTCTTTATCTTAATGATTGCTGAAATGTTGATTATAACAGTATCAGTAAAATGGTAAAGTCAAAATATTTTATTTCAGTAAGTTAGTTCAAGCTATATTCATTCAATATAATAAGACATTGCTTAGATATATTTTCTTTACCTTATAAACATTCTTTCATCACTTATGAAAATAGATGTAAAAATTCTGAGTAAGATATTAGCATTATAGTTCAACCGTGTATCAAGAATAATATACTATGATCAAATAGGTTTAATTTAAGAACTGGAAGGGTGGTTTCAATACAATTATATATGCTTATAGTATCAATTACATCAACACATAAGGGGGAAAAACACGAAGATAAACATAAAAATGTAGAACATTTGATAATATTTCACTATCATCATACATAAAACCCTAAACATACATAATAGACGAAAACTATATAAATATTACAAACTACTTAAATTTACTTAGTAAAAATACCATCCCACTGTGGAAATCTTAAAAATATATATGTTTTAATTAAAACAGGAACTAGCCAGTGTTGCCAGTTATCATCTGTATTTGTTTAATGTTGTCTTAAAGTTTGTAGCAGATGTACTGGACAAGAAAAGTAAATCAGCAGCATAAACATTGGAACATAAGAGGCAAGTTTCGCTCCTTTACTATGATTGAATTACTTATGATTGAATTCCTCAAAAGCCAGAGAGCTTCCAGTAAAAACTGCCAGCAAAAAAAAAGTTGATAATTTTGTTCTATATGATATTAACATGTAAGTCAATTGCTATTTATGCTAGCAATATGCTTCTAGTAGTAAAAATAGGAAAAAGATGCTATTCACAATACCACATAAACTCTAAAAACTTAGAAATGTGTTTTAAGAAGATAATAGAAATTATATTAAGAATCTTAGTGAAATATAGAAATGAGATCTAAACATATGGCAAAATACATATGTCCTTGGTTATGAAACCAGTATCTTACAGATATGAATTCTCCAAATACTTTTACCTTTTCAAAATAATTCCTGTGCCCCCAGGTAAACTAACTTCAACATTCATCTGGCACAGTAATATTTTACAATATCTAAGAAGAAATTTTAAAAAGAAGAAAAAGAGTGCTAAATTCTCAATATCATTATCTCTTAATATAATCATAACATCAATGTGGCACAAGCATTGGACTAGATGAATAGAGCAGAGCCAAACAACATGATTTGCAGAGACAGATTTCGGTATAAAAGAATATATTATATGAAAAATGTTATTTCAATTCAGTGGGAATGAGATACACTATTTGTTAAATAATCTGGCCTATACTGGTGATGCTTCTAGAAGAAAATTAAGTTTGTGTACCAACCTTATAGTACAGATGAAAGATTTTTCCAAGGATAGGATTGTACATGCAAAAAAACCAACATATATATATATATTTTATATATATATATATATAAAATCTTAGAAAAATCTAAATCAATCCTGTACAGTTTAGAATCATAGAAAATATCATTTGCCAAAAGTAGAATCTTAGAAACCATAAAAAATAATACAAGCATGCTATTTGGAGAAATTATATATCTACATATTCTTTAATTTAGAAAATACTCAATTGGTAAGAGTCTAGAGTCTGGAATTCACAAAGAGTTCTTCACCATTACAGAATTGACAAAGTAAAAGCAAGCAACTTCAGTGCATAAGTAGACTGAGATTTTGAATAAGAAATTGTGAGAAAAGCGTGTTCAAATGGTTAACAAATGTGAAAAAGTCTTTAATTCACCAGTAGATAAATAACAATTTCAGTAACATGAGATAGTTTATATACATTAGACTGGAAAATATTCGAAATAGACAATTTTTGCCAACTAGGAGGAAAATGGTATTCTCACACACTGAGATTGTAAAATGTGAAATTATAAATACACTGAAAAACAAACTGAAAAAATATATTAAAATTTTAATTTATGTACTTATTATCCTATCAAGCCTAATCACAGAAAACTATTTTCTCAAGCAAATTTTAAAGTACAAGTGAAAATAATAGGCTTTATTTTTTGAACTACTCACTACATAGTCTGAAATCTCTTCCTTGAAGACAAGTATAGGCTGATTTAATAGATCTGTCTTCAAAACGCCTGTTACCCTCCTCACCTCTCTTACCTCCCTCTTCCCCTCTGTGTAAACCAAGATAGATAAACGTAGAACATAAACATGTAAGTGATATCATATGATATCACTTGTATGTGGAATCTAATAAAATGATACAAATGAACTTATTTACAAAACAGAAACAGACTCACAGACTTAGAAAACAAACTTATGGTTACCACAGGGGAAAGTCAGGGGAATAAATTAGGAGTTTGGGATTAGTAGATGCAAAGTACCATACATAAAATAGCTAAACAACAAGGTCCTCCAGAATAGCACAGAGAATGATATTCAGTATCTTGTAATAACCTATTATGAAAAAGAATGTACATAACCTATTATGAAAAAGAATATATATATAAGAATGTACACCAGAAAGTAACACATTGTAAATCAACTGTACTTCAATAAAAATATTGTAAACATATATGAAAGTTTATTGCAATATTTTTATAGAAACAATATAGAAACCTATCATTCTTTGTGATGATCTAAGAAGTTATACCATATCTACAGCATGGGGTAATATGTAGCCATTAAATAAAGAATTAATTTAAGCTCCATCAATTGACTTTCAAGGTATTGCAAAAGGTATGTCAAGAAAGAAATGTGAGTTGAAGAAAAATGTGTCACACTTGAATCTTTTTGACAAAAATGATGATGAATAGTCTCTTATAAATCTATATTAAGTAGACACATAGAAAAACGTGGTAATATGTATATTCCATTATTAACTTGGTTTACACAGAGGGGAGGAGGTCAAGTAAGAGAGATGAGAGGGTAAGACAGGCATTCTAAAGACAGCATTTTGAATCAGCCTGTACTGTGTAAAATTTCATATGTGTGCATAAATGACCTTAAATTAAACTTATAAATAATTGTAAAGAATTTTTAAAATGAGGAAGAACTTTAAAGAAGAGACCTCAAGACTAGGTAATGAGTAGTTCAAAATATATAGCCTATTATTTTTATTTGTACTTTATTAATCAAGCTTATTTCAGTGTGGTAAAGGGGTTTCATTTAATGATGTTAAAAAAAATCTAACAAAATCACTCTTGCTTAACTTTGTGTATAATGCATATACTGTGTGAATTTCTTCAAAGATGGTCAGAAAAAGATGATCAAAGAAAAATAAGCAGTGAAATGGCTAAGTAGCTGTCATTTGTAGATTGCATAGCTGATGTCACATTTGTTTATACTTCAGTAACTATTATCTTCCTGTCTACTTCAGAAGTTTCATTTCACATGTGACAGACTGCCAAATTGAGGGTGTATTTCTATTTTCTTTATGAATATTCATTATTTTAGGGTTATTTAAAATGTATTATTGTCAGAAAACTTGGAAGATTATTATATAGTACATTTATTGGTATTTATTTTGTGTATGAAAATAAATGTTTCACCTTAGGACAGAGCTAAAAAGAACACCTAACAAAATCTTTTCTTTAAGAATTTATATTTTAGAGCAATTTTAGATTCACAGCAAAATTGAGGGGACTGTACAGAGACTTCCCATATACCCCCCTATTCCACACATATGGACCCCTTACCAGCATCCCCAACCAGAGGGGTACATTTGTTTCAAATGGTGAATTGTACATGGGCACATCATGAACACCTAAAGTTCATAGTTTATGTTATGGTTCACTCTTGGTATTGTACATTCTGTGGATTTGGACAAATGTATAATGACAAGTATCTGTCATTACAGCACCATACCGAGTATTTTCACTGCTCTGAAATCCTTTACGTTCCACCCATTCATCCCTCTCATGCCCCTAACCCCTGGCAACCACTGATTTTTTTTCTACTCTGTCCATAGTTTTGTGTCTTCTAGAATGTTATATATTCTGGAATGAATACAGTATGTAGACTTTTCATATTGACTTCTTCCACTTATAATATTCCTTTAAGATTCCTCCTTGTCTCTTCATGGCTTGATAACTCTTTTTGTTTGTTTGTTTTTGTACTGAATAATATTTCATAGTCTGAATATAGCATAGTTTATTTTTCCATTAACCTGCTGAAGATATCTTGGTTCCTTCCAAGTTTTGAGCAATTATAAACAAAGCTGATATAAACAGCCATATACAGTTCTTTGGGTGGACATAAATTTTCAGCTAATTTGAAGAAATTACTAAGGAGTGTGATTGCAGGATCATATGGTAAGAATATGATTTGTTTTGTAAGAAACCTCCAAACCGTCTTCCAAAATGACTGTACTATTTTGCATTCTCACCAACAATGAAGGAGAGTTTCTATTGCTTCACATCTTTATCAGCATTTAAGGTTGTCAGTGGTCCATATTTTGGCCATTTTATCAATGTGTTTTAATTTGCAGTGTCATTTTAATTTCCCTCATACGATGTGGAGCATTTTTTTCATATGATTATTTGCCACCTGTAAATCTCTGGTAAAGAATCTGGTCAGGTCTTTGGCCCATTTTTTTTTTTTCAGTTGGGTTGTTGGTTTTTATTATTGCATTTTAAGAGTTTGTATATTAAGGATAATAATCCTTTAGCCAAAGAACACTTTTTTACATTGTTCATTGTTCTTTTTCTTACAACTTATTACTTTGTCAAGAACTCAGCTGACACAGATATACAATAAGAATCATTATGACTGAGATAAAGTGAAGGACATCTACCTGAAAGGACAGTAAGGGTACTAGCATGTTATGGGAGGAATGAAGAGTATAAAAGCTGAGAGCATTCAGCCTTCATTCTCTTGTAATTTAGAACCAGTTGAAATAACATTTTAATTATGTTAATATGAAGCAAAAGTATACCACATTAAAAGCAAAATCAGGTTACACAGAATTTTTAGTATAGCCTTTGTATTATTAGGATATTTACAGTTGCTAGGAGAAATTCTGAAGAGTGTGCTTTCTAACGTCTAGACATTGATATTTTCAAAGTCCAAGTCAGAAACATATTGCAATTAAAATATAGTAGGATAAAAATGACCCCAAATTGGAGTCTGCAATGTAGAATTTATAAGGAAAATATTCCTTAATTTTTTA
This sequence comes from Camelus bactrianus, assembly GCF_048773025.1. NCBI lineage: Eukaryota > Metazoa > Chordata > Mammalia > Artiodactyla > Camelidae > Camelus > Camelus bactrianus. Next base: position 75,090,591 of record NC_133540.1, read on the forward strand.
AAGTGGTCATTAATCATTCCAACTGTATAACGCTCTGAAAATTTTGTATTTATAATGAAGACAACAGGGATTTCATATAGATTATGAAATAGTGAAAAGGCCACCAGAACTAGGAACACTGTTTTGTCCTTCTTTTTTTTTTAATACAAATGAACCATCTGGCTTTGGGGAAATCAGTTAATATTTATTCTGCTTCTATGTCCTATGACCATATAACCCAGTTTACTTTGAATACTCCTAGTTTGTGTCTGTGTCCTAGTGAAATGTTAATCAGGTACTGAAGCAGGAGGAAAGTGGGCAGGGCACAACCACTCAAGGAATAATACAGCAATTGAGGACAAGACAAACTAGTCAGAACCAAGGTGGTGGAAGATTTGACTTCCAGTAGACCTTGAGCCTCATGGCACACCCACAGGTGCCATGACAGTTCCTAGGATGACCATAAAATGTCAAAAGTGGGCGGAGGGCATTTCCTTGAAATCCTTTCCCCTTCCCCAAAGTAACTGGAATAATTGTCCTACTCATTAGCGTATGAAATTACCAAGCCCATAAAGCCTAACAACTCGGCACCTCGTGATCGCGCTGTCTTGCCTTCTGATGTGGCCCACGTTCTGCTTACAGAGTGTGTATCTCCTTCTGAGTGAGACAGACTGACCTCTGTCTGTGGAGTGTGTATCTTTCTAAATAAACTTGCTTTCACTTTAGCATGCCTTGTTCTTGAATTCTTTCCTGCATGAGGCCACAACCTATTCTCCCCCAGCAATACCTTTCACTGTTAAAAGTGTGTTGCTTTGGATAATGTATTATACTTGTAACCTTGCTTATGTACATAGACACACACACTTTTCTGCATGGTATTTAAGCCTCCTGGAAGACTATCCATGGAACCATAGGAACAGGGTTCTTACTTTTAGTGGTCTTATGGGAAAAAAAGTGTTGCAAGAATATCAAATGGTCACATGTGTAAAATGCTGTGAAGTTAAGTAAAATAAGGACTTAAGGTATGTATTAGATTTAGTTATGTGCTGACCATTTTTCTATTTAGCAAGGAAAAATTTCTGTGAAGAGTGTTGATAACTCAATGATGAAGAAGGCCATTTACATAACTAGTGTAAATTACTCTTAAAGATATTTTGCTTTGAAGGGAAGAAAAGCAATACAGTGGTATCTGGAAGACATGTGTATACTGGGAGAGATAATTTTAATTATATATGAGAGACTATAACAGAGTTTTTCAATCCTGTTCATTAAAATAATCTGGAGAATATTTTTTAAAAAGATGTCCAGGACTTACTAATGGCCAATTAACCGGAGTCTCTTGGTATTAGTTAAAGCACTCCGCATGACTATATTGTAGAGTTGCATTATGAGAACTACTGACAAAAACTTATTTGAATTCTAATGGGTAGAAATGAATGGATTGAAAATGACTCTGAGGGATGGAAAAGAAAATCTATAGCAAAAGAGTCCTAAAAATTCCAAAGAACATGGAACCAAAGCTCAGATGGACCTTAAGAAAGAGAAGACTTTGTTTTCCCACATTATAGCATCAGAGCAAGAGGAGAATGTTTATAGTGCATATTGTTCTGTTTATTGGAGAGAGACAGTTGACAGAGTCTGCATCAGATAGAAACTTCTATTTTTATCAGTGCAGCAGAGAGAAAGTAATATTCTTAGTGCAGAAAGATATAAGGAGGTCAGAGGTTTAGGGAGAGCTAACTTACTGGAGAAACACTATGATGTCTCTGGGAAATTTTGAAGTCCCTTGTGAGGCTGAAAACCACAAATTATTATAAAATTCTCAGATATGTAATCTTTCTCCAGAAATGTCCAGCTACCTGATTGTAGTCACGGGCAAAGCTTCTGATTGGGTTCACCGTGGATGTCTATTTGCCACGAAGTTGTAATGGGAAAGCAGTGGTGCAGAGATCTGGACATTTTCAAGATTGTGACTGAAATGAGGATTTTTTTTTATTTGGAATAAAAGCTTGATACGGAGGAAATAAAAGGAAGATGGCATTGATTTTACATCACATACTGTTGATCTGCATGATCCCTAAGAAGAGGATGTTGAAGAAGGCAGGGATTGTGGCCAGAGACTGGCATGTTTAACAATTTAGGAGATGAAATAGCTTTAGGTCGTGGGGAGAATATAAGATCAGGTGGCAGAAAAGTACTGGAGGATAAGGTTATCAGTGATACAGAGGCAGAAAGACTGGCTAGTACTCTGGAAAACTGTTTTCATTGACATTGAAATGTTAAAATAATGACAGGGGTTAGGTTGGAAAGAGTAGATTGGGAAGTCTTCATTGATCGATGACTAATGATTCCTGACTAATTGATTAGTGATAAAGACAGAGAAATTTGGGGACTGCTGCAATGAGGAGGAGGAGGAGTTGTAGAGTCGAATATGATTAACTCACAGGAGCAGCAGGATCTATAAAGTCGGGAGAGCAACTACCTAGAAAAGGCATTGGAGAACTGTGAAGGCGCTGCCTCTGCCTTCTGACCTTGAGGTATATGGGGCAGGAGAGAGACAGCTGTGAAAGAACATCATAGCTTGTCCCATTTCAGTTACAGTGTGGGTGGTGGGAATAGTGCGATGGCATGAGCTAGTGAACAAACACTACAGTGAGCTAAGGGAGTTGAGATGATGTTGGGAGGAGATAAATTCTAAGAATCTCATTTCTGAGGGTCTTTAGCTTTTGGATTTCTACTGATTTCTTAGAGGTGATTTCAGCGTCTTCTGCTTTGGGGAAGGAAGGTGGGTTTTGCCAAACAACCTCTAAAGCCTCTTTTCCAGTGCTCTGAGGCTTGAAGTGTTCTTGACTTCACATGAGAGTATCAGTGCTTTAAAGTTGCCTCAGGTAATTGTATAATACAGTGATGATATGGGAAGTAATATAACTAAAACCCCAAATAGAAAAGATTTAGGAGCGTCTAATAGGATATAGGCTACTTTCCTGAGAGACAGAGTTCTAGCCGCATGGCAACAGTATCCCATTAACTATTTTAAGCTGCTTCAGTTAACTGTTCTCTCCTTTGTCTGAACTGACTATAGAAATGATGGAAATGAATATCATTGGGAAACTTCTTCAAAGTCACAAAAAACTTCCCAAGGCTTCTAATATATATGAAACACTTACATAGGGAAAGACGTTTCTGTAATGAGTCAAGTAATGAATACAGTCGTTTACTAGATACATTTACCTTTATGACCAAATACTGTCTTTTCTCTGAAACCTAAAACACAAGTGTTAGAACAGATTAACCCCACCTACTTGAATTGGCATTTTGAACATCGTTTCTTTGAGATCTAGTGATAGTTTCTTATGAAGGAGTCACCACCAACACACTTTAAACTTTTCAGTGTGACTTTTTAAATATAAATATGTATTTCCATCTGTCACAAAGTAAAAACTAGATCTGCAATTTGAACTAGGACAACTTAATGTAAATCATTATTAACTAGTAAAAAAGGGTAACTACTAAAAGGACTCTAGGAATACTGAGAAAGCCAATGTAGGGGGCACTATCTTTGGGGCTGAGTGAGTGAGTGAGTGAGACAGGAAGGGGGCAGGGCACAGCCATTCAAGGAATGCCACAGCAATTAACATCAAAATAGTGAAAGATTCAACCCCTAGTAGGCCTTGAGGCTCAAGATGATGGGAGATCTAACTTCTAACAGACCTTGAGCTTCATTATACGCCCATTGTAATATGTTAGCATGGTGAATAACATGCCCCCAGGCACCATGGCAGTCCCAAGGCTAGCCACACAAGGTCAAAGAGTATGAAATGGCCAACTTCCTGGGAATCCCAGCCCCTTCCCCAGGATACTTAGACTGGTCCTTCCACTTACTAGCTTATAAAGCCACTAAGCCCATAAAAACTGGCAACATGGTGCCTCACGCCCGCCTCTCTCTCCATTCAGAGATGGCCTGCACTCTGTCTATGGAGTGTGTACCTACTTTTAATCTGAGCACCCACCCCCACACCTTGTGGCCTTTCTCTTGCCTTTCAATGTATCTCTCTGAATAAATCTACTTTTACTCAACTGTGGCTCGCTCTTGAATTCTTTCCTGCGCGAAGCCAAGGACCCACGCATGGCCCGGCACGTTCCAGGGGCTCAACCGAAGCCTGGGACACGGCCCTCCTCATGCCCCACATCTGTTTTCCTGCATCATGAGCAAGGAAGAGACTAAAACCTTAGGGAAACATCCTCTGACCCCACCTCCATCAAACAAGAGATTCTGAACTTGCAGGAGAATGTGTGGCTGCCGCAGAAACACTGTCTATCAGAGGCAGAGAAACCTGGCAGAAGGAATAGGGGAGGACCGAAGGGGTCAAGGATCAGGAGAGTGTGGGTAGGCTAAAGATGCCATAGCCTCACAAGGACCCTCCTCCATCCTCTATGAAAAGGCCTAACAGTGCTGTTGTTAGCAGAAGAGAAATGTTGACAGAATTCAGCCTCAGAATCATCATCGCAAAAAGCATCTCAAAAAAGCATGCACTTAGAACTGAGAAGAACTATATTGACTGTGAACGAAAAACACTGCAAACCATATCAGTAAACAGAAAATGCTGAAACCATCAAGTCATCAGCCGCTGCCGCCACCCCCCAGTGAAGACAAGCCTGCAGCCCAGCCTCTGCAGCCACTCACAATGGCGCACTCTGAGCAGACTCAGAATAAGAAAGGACAGGATACTGGCCCTAGACAGCTAGGTGCTTGTCAAAGGAGCGGATTCAATGAGCCCAAATGTTTGCTTCCTCCCATACATAGAAAAGCACTAACTTCTTTAACTTGAGATGCCTGGTTTTCTTTAGGTAACAAGTAATCTTTTATTGTTCCAACTACCTGGTCTTTGTTGTAAAGCTCTTAGGTATCCTAGCTTCTCCCCTACCTCTTCGGAGCAGTCCCTCAGAGCGATCTGAGAGGCTGTCATCCCAGCTCAAGTCCTCCTGCCAAATAAAACATAACTCTCAACTTTTAGGCTGTGCATTTATTTCAGTCGACATGACTGTCACAGCTTCTATATGGAAAAATCAGAGAATAGTCTCTAATTCTGAAGTCGCAAAAGCAGAGAAACAAAAGTAACTACGATGTATATACAAATATCTGTCTGATTTTATGCTCAGACATAGTCATCCCAAAGATGATTTTTGGAGTAATTAAATTTAGCATTGTAAGCAATGTCTTTACACTAAAATACCAATTCAAACTTAGATATGATTGAAGAATCTATTATAAGCCTTAATATACTAAGATTGCTGTTATAAAATACAAAGAGAAAAATTTAATAAGTGGTGAGTTTTATTTTGTAAGCATTTGAAACATTATGTGTCAGTTATGTAGGTTGATATAAACAGAGTGGGAGCAGCCCTGTGCCCAAATACTCCATAGGGTGGCCACCATCACATATCATTCACATGCAGTCTCTAATGTCTTGGGTTAATTGTCTTCTTCCCCAGCTTCTTCTTTGGAAATGTAAATATTCCCAGGAGGATTATCCTGTTTAACTGTTGTCAGCTACCTCTAGTGTCAAAAACATATGCAGCTTTTCAACAGTCATTACTATTCCTAGAGGCAAAAAGTACTCCCCTGATTCTCAGAGAAATCGTCAACGCTATTCTTACCAAAAGCCAAATGCAGCACTTAGCAATTAGCCTAAAATCATAAATATGAATGAATCTAAATTTTCTCAGACTTTGATATCCAAGTGGATTTGAGGCTATCTTGCTCAATTGCTCATCTTTTCCATTTCAGAGAGGGGCAAGTGAGTGTACCTCAGATCAGTTTTAGTTACTGTGGGAACGCAGTAAGTCTCACGTCATCAGACTACCCAGTACAATTCAACTTCCTCTATTACTGGTGTGGCAGAATGAAGACAATGCACACAAAAAAAGTGGAAGGGCTTAAAAAGATGCACAGAGAATCATGACAGTTAAAGTGGAATCATGTGACAGACACCTCAGAATTTTAACTAGGACATGCCCCAATTCTAACTCTATAATTGTCTCGACATCATTCCAACTCATTGTTTAAAAAATATTCAGTCAGCCACTCAGCTGATTTTTGTGGCTGTTGTTCCTTTTATTGGTCTCTCTCTATAATAGCATACAACTGACCTGCTATTATATTTCTCATTGAATTGACTTTTAGGCTAACCAAATCATTGCATCTTTTGTTATGCATCAAGCATACCTGGAATCCTGCTGGTGAAACATAAATAGCATTGTTAATCAGCATCTATAAACCATGCTGAACAAATGGCAATGCAGAAATCCCATCAAGAAAATTTAGTTTCGTTTCTCAGTTCGCCTTTACTCAATAGGTCTCATGAAGAATGGCAAAAGATTTCCAAACATTTATTGGACTGTGGGGAGAAATGAGATCACTATGTGCAGTGTGGTCACAGGGCACATTTCAAAGAGAATCTTACACTGGAAATCATTTGACATGAACATGAGTTTCTGGAAGGCAGCTAGTACAGGCCAAACCACTGACAATTCAGTCTCAAGAATAATACTGGATTCTACAGCTACATTTGAGGATATTTTTCCATTTCACAATGACCTCTTACTGCTGAGAGTTGCCTCCCTAACCCCCAGGGATTAAGTGCTATTGCTGTCCTATGTGACACTGTCATTTTAGCCACAATTAATCAGAAGAGATAACTGCTACCTCATGCTGGGCCGATCATATTCTGTCCCTGAGAACTCTGGGTTGGGATTCAGGGACACTGTTGAGTCTCTGTGTGCGAGCTGGAATTATAAATTGTAAACTCAGGAACTGTGGGGTGTCCATCCTCAACCATGAGAGTGGGAAATGATGTAGTCTGTAGTCTTGAAAACTGAGGCAAATATTAGAAGCAGAGCCAACCGTACGGGAGGAAATCATTCTGGTTTTTTATTTCCTGATTCGTATCCCTTGGAAGTAACCATTGCTTTTTTTTCTATCATTTCACTAATTCCTCCTTTTATTTTATTTATTTACTTATTGCTTAGGGTAGGTCTAGTTATTAACTTAAGAATCTTTTTTAAAATTATAGTTCTTTTTTAATGCGTACCACAATTCCTTTCATCAGACTTTCAAAATACAAATGCCTTACAGAGTGTGAGTGCTCAAATTAAACCATACAGGGAAGTAATGGAATTAATAACTAATGACACTTTGTGCCTTATGTTAAATTGTCAAGTAAACATTGTGCCCAATTATTTTTTTAACTAAAATAAACCCTTTGTAACACAGGTAACACTTTTTCCTTTAATATTGACTGTTTTATATGTGCTAACACAGGCTTCAGGAGAGTATTTTGTCAAATAATTTCTTCATGTGTTTTATTATAATTTTTTAATCAAAGAAAATGATTGGTGTATTATTTTTCCTAAATTTTAGCTGTTTGACAGCATTTCTTGGGAGGTTTTGTGACATAGATTATTGTAGCAAATGTAAGGAAAAGCAAGGATAAAACATCTCTCTTGTATTTAGGTTCTTATGTGCAAGTAATCAAGCAAAGAGAAGGAGTTATTAATAGGATATATAAAAATAGAATACCAATAAAAGCAGTATAAATTATTATTATCTAGATTAATATTTGTAATAGTTAAGATGTTCTTTGAAGTCCTGGTACTAGGATAACCGACATTTAACAAGTCCCTAGTCTGTGCCACGAACTCTGCTACAACTTTTATGATTTTCTCATTAAGCTTCATAGAAACTGTGATAACTGTTATTATCATTTTATAGATGAGAAAATGAAAACTTCCTGACATTAATAATAATTTTTACAAGTCTGTTTCAATTGAGTATTTTAATTTTATGTTTTGAGAAGATGGATTTTAGTGTATGAGACCCATACTTCACATACAAAACATACTTACTATTTTTCTTTTGAGACTTTTCTCCTACCATTTCCATCTGCCTTGAAGCAGACCTTCTCTATATCCTTAAGTATTTAATAAAGAGCATGAAAAAATCATTAAGTCTTCCAACTAAAATATTAAATCCAAAATATTTGCTCTAGTACCAGCCAGCTAAACATTATTGTCAGGGGAACAGAAGTACCATATCTTTTACTCTTCTTTCTTCAATTTTTCATCATTTTTTTTTCTTTCTGATGTTAATTTTCTCCTCAGGGTATGACATCTTCTGATATTTGAAAATGAATGGCAGTTTCCTCCAAGTTTAGAGTGACTAGGTTGTTAAGATTATAAATGTGTGTTCTCAGACACTTGAACATTGTTCACAAATTGGATTTTTGAAGTGTTAGCAATGTTCTCTTTGAGGGATTAATCTCTCCTTCAATAGAGTTGGGGAGGAGGAGGAGGAGTAACCTAAATGTAATATTCGCTCAACTTTATCACACTCAGCTTTTAAAACTCAAGACCCCAACTTATCTCTGGAGCAATTTTTCATCTCTTTATCTCATATTTCTGCCCTGCCAGCCAGACCACACATCACATTTTTATCGCATCTTCAGAATTTTGTCTATGTATCCAAAATATGTTTTCATCCCTATTTTCACATCATTCCATCTTATTTCAAGGATTTCAAGGCAAGTGCATCAGTAAAAACAATTTACTTTACTTATTTTCACCTTGTAAAATCTAGGGGAAAATGAATGGATCAGAGAAATGTAAGTTTGAAAGCATCTTAATCAGATAGGGATGTCCTTTCCCTCTTCAAGGAAAACTTCCCTTTTACCATGGGGGCACCTCTACGTTGGAAATTCTCATCCTAGGGAGGAGGTCTAAAAGCACATTTTATTGTCTTTACTCCTAGAGAGTAAGTGAAACATCTAGGAAACTGTTTTGAAAATCCAGGAACTATACCCCTTTCTCTGATCTAAGGGAAGTGCCCGTGGTGTGCAGAAACTCGGCAGTGATACTGAAACTTGCAAGTAATTGACATGGTACTCCAGGGTCTCTTCCCACTGACATCTGAGAGTCCAGTTCTCATAGAGCATCCCATGACAACTACTTTTTTTCTTTTATTTTAAGGACATTCACAAACTGCCTCAATATTCAATCATATTGCTGCACAAAGTCTAACTCAAGTTCTCAGAAACATGGAGCCTAAGTATTACAGACTACATGGACATAGAAACCACAAAGGGCCCAAAGTTCATAAGAATAATTTTTCAATTATTGGAAAATATTGTATTAACTGTTACTTGATTAAATATATCTGAAGTGTCAAAGATTCTTTTTAAGAAAAAAGAGACAGAGAAAATGCATGCATGTGCAGGAGAGAAACAGACTTGCCGCAAATTAATTATTTTGAGGAACTATTTACCTTGTTATAAAGCAAAATTTTACCATCATATAAATAACATAATTTATTAACAGAAACAAATAAAAACTTAATATTCTTTGATCATATTTTAAAAGAGTAAATTAAATATGTAATATTTGAGACAAGTGCCTTTTTCAAATATTTCCCAAACTGAACTGTTTGAACAAGCTTAAAATCTATTTTAAAATCACTGTTTAAATAATAATAGTGAACTCTGTGATTAGACTGATTGGTTAAGGTTTAGATATGCAGATTATTCCTCTTAATACAGTCCAACACATTGAAAAAGTTTAAAATGTTTGATTCAAGCTTATGTTTGGTTTGGCATGCAATGTGTATACCCGCAACTGTGTGCTTTGTCTGTTATTAAAAAAAAAAAAAAAAACCTAAGAGAGAAGGGGATCACATTTGCTAATTTGAGAAATATTGGGAGGGATTAATGCAAAATTCTAGATTTGAGAAAAACAGTAAGAAGATACACAGTCGATCTTCAGAAAGTGTAACTGTCTCTATTTCAAAATTATCCTCATTTATAAGTTTCTAAAAACATAATATGCTTATGCATTATTCATGCACTTGTACGCACACATACACATTCACAAACTCATGTTATGAAATAATTATGGAAGAGAATTAGGGAGAGACTTAACCCTTGTGAGACAAAGCACCAACTCCTATTTCTACAAACTTAATCTGTCACTGACAGATCAATTTCAGAATGCTTGACATTTAGCCCCGACAGCTGGCTCAAACCTTCTGTTAAATTAAAATATGAATGACGAGTTTCAATTTTAACTTTGCACTGCCCTTTATGTAGAAGCAGACTTTGTTCAGATCTAAAAATCTTATTCTCCTAAAAAAAAAGTTTCTATTTCAATGTTGAATTTAATAACTGAAGGAAGCTAATTGTTTCTAAAGTTGGAAAAGCAGACCCTCAAAAGAGATAATCGTGTTTACAAGGCCATCAGTTACTATCATGGTCAGGGGCAATTGCTAAGAACTCTTGACAAAAGAGATGAAATAACAAGATTGGGGGATGACATTTCAGCTTCTTTCTTTAGAGAATTTTAACTTCATATATTTCATACATGTTGACATGAAAATGGCTATGCTAATTATGATTGATGATAGAAATATATTCCAATATTTATATTTTATAATACTTTGCAGGATACACTATTCTCTTTGAAAGATTGTATAGGAAAGGCATGGAGGATTTTTTTTCACCATTATAAAGAGGATAAAATGATATATAGAGTGGTTTGTACAAGGACACATTGTTGTAAATATGATAAATGAAGCCCAATTTCAAGTCCCCGTGTAGTATAGGGCATTGCCTTCTAAAACTGTGGTTTACATTTGAACCGCTCAGAGAGTTTCTTTAAACCAATTTCTGAATGCCACCCCTACAGACTGACTCAGTACCTCTGAGTTGGGGCCAAGGTGGGCTTTTCCAACAAGCTCCCCTGCTGATATGAAACCCAGTGGCTCCATGGACCACACTCTGAGCAGCTGGTTCTGACAGATCTTGGTTTTAAACTTGGCTTAGCAAATTATAATTCTTATTTTTTAAGTCATTAAAACTTTTTAAACCATGTTCTCTTCGCCCTTACATTGAGAAAAATCACATCTAGTTTTGTTGTGAGAACTAAATGAAAAATAAATTTAAAACATCTATTCTGTCCTATGTGCTCCTACTGCTAATTCCATTCCACTCTCTGTGGGGCCATCCTGCGGAGCTTTACTGATTCTTCCAGTTCCTTTCTCCTTGAGATTGCCACTCTATTCCATTCTGATGGAGTTGAGCAACCTTTAATGCTTCATTCTGACATCTTCCTGAGAAGGTATTGAGCAGAAAATTCAGCAGTTGAGAGAATTATTTATTATTAGAAGTATTGTTGTTGTTTTTTTACACCAGCTCTCTCCTAAGTTTGCGATACATTTATCATTTTAATGTTTCTTTCAGAGTTTTATCATAAAAATGACTCATTAATTCAGACTATTCTGAAAAACTGAATGCGAGAATTTGAGAAAAGGCAAGGCTGGAGTTGAGCTTTTCATCTGTGGGACCAAATTTCTTCTAGTGAACATATTGACATAGGAGTACAAAATTAGTTGAACTGACAGAGTGAACTAATCTAAAACATTCCAATGTAGAGTTGTTTTAATTCAAAACAAATTTTATTTTATACTATTTTCCTGCATTGCAACTATGAGCTTAGATTTTCAAATAAACACTAAAAACGTTAATAAAATACATTTCCATCTATTCAGTTACAAAAAGTCACAAAAGTATTTTTATATGTTTCAAATAATTATGTTTTAAAATATGTATTTTGTATTTATTGTTATTTTAAAATTGATTATATTTAGATATTTATAAAGAAAATGCATGGCAATGCAGGACCATATTACATAAATTAATGCATATTAAATACTTCAAAAAAGTAAAATTGAAGTTCTTACATGTCATTTTTTTTTAATTTGGGAAAACTAGAAGATATCTTTAAAAAATATTTCTTTAAATGATAATTGTTGTAATTTCCATACTAAAAGGAAAAGAAACTTGACAGTACAATGAAAATATTTTGGATTCCACGTGATTTAAACCCAAATAGTACTTTCTAAATTTTTCCCAGGCATTGAACATGTAACCAGATCATTTCAACTAGTACTTAATATGGGTTGCATTTTGTTGATGACATATTGATTTATGTTAGTGATGCTTGAGAGTACTGGAAAGTGGGAAGTCACTCAATTGCTCTTCAATGCCGCTGCTGAAGGAATGAATACCTTCCTGGATTAACCTTCCTCTTTCTGCTTTGTCCTTATCTTGCATAAGATTTGGGGCTTTGCTTTACCAATGTCTCAAACTTGTAATTCATAATTGTATTTCCTATGTCAGGGTGTCTCATATCTGGCCTGGATGATGCTGAAACTTCTGGCCTCTAGAGATTCCTTTAAATTTGTCCTCATTTTAGTTACACTGAGTGCAACTAAATGTATTCAGGACAAGGAACACCTTTTTGTTACACCCCCACCAAAGAAGAGCAGGTAGTGGATATCCTGAACTTAATTCTGAGAATGTTTCTTAGACAGCAGGACAAATAGAAAGTCTGTAGACCTAATGGCATTAAGAATTTCTTCGTTAAACATTTCTTACTGAAATAAAACCAGTGCCCAAAAATTCTCTGAAAGGACTTCAGTTAAATAAATTATTATGAGCAGATTATTGTGTTAGGCAAATGGAATTTTTTAAAAACCTACAAAAACAAATTAAAAAATGTTCTTCATATATATCATACAGTCCTTTTTTGGACCTGGGAGATCTAGATAGCACCACTGCAAAATTACGATTCTGGAGCCTGGGAATCAGAACAACTAAAGGATGGAGTTGCTATCAACTGAGATGGTTGAGCAGAGTGGCTTTAGGGGGAAATGAGGGATTCAGGTCTGGACATACGGAGTCTGAAATTTTTTTAGACATCCAAATGGAGATGCCAGTGTGTCATGGCAAATTAGATATCTGAGTCCAGAGCTCAGCAGACAATCTGGAATCAACACATAAATTCAGGATTTATGGCCATTTGAATGTTATTTTAAACTATGAAGCTGAATAATACCACTCAAAAAATGAATTTAGGTATAGAGAAAACAACATAATCAAGGAATGTGCCCTAAAGCTGCCAACATTAAAGTGGAAGAGAAAAGGAGATTTTGAGAGAGGAAACTGAATGTAATAAGTCGTGAAATAGACAAGGGAGGAGCTGTTGAATTGTGACCAATGAGATGGACTTGGGGGGCCAAAAAGACCAGAATATCATAATACCTTTCAAAAAACCTTGCCATTATCTTGTTCAGCTTATATTATGATTTAAAAAAATTTTTTTAAATGTTAGGTTTTGTTCTCAAAATTAGTGGGTGATTCTGGAACCATTTCTTTCATTATTGAGAAGGAAATTCAGCTCTTTGAAGTGTGAAAGTCTGTAATGCAATGATTACTAGATAGTATTTTCACTTGAGCTGAGACACTTGATCTTAACTTTCTCTCCCCAGTGAATCCGGACTTTGGCTCCATTCTCTGAGCTGATTACTGAGGCCCACTGAACGGTTCTAATGAATTATAGTGGCAACTCCCTGGTGATTATTGATTTCATCCGGCTCACTGAACAGAAATAAGTACTTTCTAATTTGTTGTGACATTGAATAGATGTGTTTATTTATTAAAGGATGTTGTAATGGCAGCATGCCACTTTGTCAGAAGAAAGAGCAACTTTCCTTTTCTGGGGCAGAGAGAGTATCAAGCAAAGACTGGCAAAATTAGAGTATGCTCCAAGAACCCAACAAATGGCCATCTATGTAGTTTTGAAATATGACAGAAGCAAGAAAAGAAACTAGAATTAGACTCAGATACCTCTGAGTTTCTTCTCAACTCTGTCACACACTGGCTTTGACTTTTGGCAAGTTACCCAACATCTTATTATCAGGTTTTTTCATCACAGAGTTTGGATGATGACAGAAACTTCAAGGATTATTTTATGAATACAATGAAAATAAATGATTGACTCTCTACAGTTTAAAATGGTCCAGAAATACAAAATATTATTATCGTTATTAGTGACTAGATTTCCAGTGCCCTAAATCCAGCTAAAATTAAGGCTAGAAAAATTGTTGTTACTCTCAGAACTTCTACATTACTTAAACATTTGTGCTTTCTTGAGTTTTAAATTTAATGCATTATTGAAGGTCACCACAATAGCATTAGGCTCAACGCATTTGTAGGAAAATAACCCAAAGAATAAAAATTATGTACGTCTTCCACTTACAAATATCTTGTTGAGGGATTTCTGCATTTGAATTAAAGGCAAAATTTTCTTCCAGAAAATACAAACATTGTTATCAAAAAGAAGTATAGTGTTGATGAAAGGATATTTTGAATAAGTTTTTTTTTTCATATCATGATGGATTCTTTAAAAAGTTAATCTCATTATAACAATAACAGAGGTATATAATGAAAGCATGAATTATATATGCCTTCTTTATCCCAACCCAACATTTCCAATTTCTTTCTCTTAAGACAGTTGATGTTATGTAATTAGAAATTATAGTATCCTCTCAAATATTGTAAATATTGCCTTTAAAACATATGTATACATGCATTCTTTTAATGAAAATTAGTTTGGTTCAGAATTATATATTCTTAAGGATCAACCACCATTTATGAAAAGAAATAAGGTCATGACATTTAAGTAAAATATAAATATTCTGAGTATAGGTCTTCTAATATAGTCTGCCAAAATTGCAGAGAAAATTGAAATGTGTTTTCTGTCTACCTGTCAATCCATAGATAGTGAGACAAAAACATTTGTAGCATGTTTCCAAATATGCAGCTGTTTGGTACCATACGAGTAAACAATTGGATGATGGGCAGAAGTATATAAATGAACAAATAACCTATGTGAAAGCAATATTGAATGAATTAAACTTTGACTTTCCTTCAGAATTTCCCAGATCCTCCTATAAACCAAGAATAGATTTCTCCCTGATGACTCCATTTTTACTTCATGTATCTTGTGTGTGTGTGTGTGTGTATGTGTGTGTGTATACATTTCCTCAAATAATAGTATAACACTAGATAAAATCTACTGTTTACAAATCATCAATAATTTTTTAGAATCCTTTTAGAATATATTTTTCAATTGTGGTAAAATGTACATAACATAAAATTTACCATCTTAAGCAATTTTAGCGTACAGTTCCATAGTGTTAAGTACATTCACATTGTTGTGCAACCAATCTCCAGAACACTTTTCTTCTTGCAAACAAACTGTACTGATTAAACAACTACTCTCCATTCCCCACAACCCCCAGACCCTGGTAACCACCCTTCTCATTTCTGTTTCTATGAATCTGACTACTCTAGGTACCTCATATGAGTGAAATCATACAGTATTTGTCTTACTTGTGACTTGCTTATTCTATAGCACAATTTCCTCAAGTTTCACCCATATTGTAGTGTGTGTCAGAATTTCCTTCCTTTTTAAGGCTGAATACTCTTCCATTGTATGTACGTGCCACATTTTGTTTATTCAATCATCTGTTGATGAACTCCTGAGTTTCATCCAACTTTTAGCTATTGTGAATAATGTTGCTATGTATTGATAAATACCTAATTAAGTCCCTGTTTTCAGTTCTTTCGTATATATACCAGAAATGAAAAATTTAGATCATACAGAAATTCTATGTTTAATTTTCTGAGGTGCCACCATATTGTTTTCCATAGTGGCTGAACTTTACATTTCTACCAACAGTGTACAAGTGTTCTAGTTTCTCCTAAAAGTTGTTCTTTTCTGTTCTTTTAATAGTTGCCGTCCTCTTGGGTATTAGGTGGTATTTCATTGTGGTTTCCACTCGCACGTCCCTAGGGACCAGTGAGCTAGAACATCTTTTCATGTGCTTGTTGGCCATTTGTGTATCTTCTTTGGAGAAATATTTATTCAAGATCTTTGCCCACTTTTATTTGGGTTGTTTGTGTTTTTCTTGTTGCGAGATAAAGGAGTTCTTTATTTATTCTGGATATTAACCTTTATAAAAGATATAATTTGCAAATAGTTCCTCCCTTTCTGTAGGCCGCTTTTTTTGCTCTTTTGTATTCTTTGATGCACAGAAGTTTTCATGCAGTCCAATTTATCTATATTTACTTTTCTTACCACTGTCATATTTTTTGGTGTCACATCCGAGAAATCATTGCCAAATTCAGTGTCATGAAGCTTTTCCCTCAAGATTTTCTACTAAGAGTTTCATAGTTTTAGGTCTAATATTTAAGTCTTTAATCCATTCTGAGGTAATCTTTATATATGCTAAGGTAAGGATCCCCCAAATTCATTCTTTTGTATGTGGATATCCAGTTTTCCCAGCATATTTGTTGAAGAGACAGTTTTTTCCATGGAAATGTCGTGGCATCCCTGTCAAAATTATTTGACCACACATGTGCATGTGTATATCTGGGCTCTCTATTCTTTTCTGTTGGTCTATGTGTCTGTCTTTATGCTAGTAGCATTTTGTTTGATTATTGTAGCTTTATATATACTAAGCTTTGAAATCGGGAAGTATGAGACTTCCAATTTTTTTTTTCAAGATTGTTTTGCTATTACTAGTCCCTTGAGATTCCATGGATTTTAGGATGCAATTTTCTACTTCTGGAAAAAAAAAAAACACTCCTGGGATTTTTATGAGGATTTCATTAAATCTGTAGGTTGCTTTGAGTAGTGTTGACGTCTTAACAATATTAAGCCTTCCAGTCTATGAGCACAGGATGTCTTTCCATTTATTTGTGTCATCTTTAATTTCTTTCAGCAACATTTTGTAGTTTCCATTATGCAAGTCTTTTACCTCTTTGGTTAAGTTTAATCTTAAGTATTTTATCCTTTTTTGATGTAGGACCAGCTGGATCCGGTGGTACCAAGTCCATTCAAAAATCATCCAGGTTGATAAAAGGGTCTAGTTAGAGATTCTATGGGGCCATTATGTTCATCTGGGGTCTTGAAATTGTGATCTACTTAGTCTTATGGTATCATGTTCATGCTGTAGTTGTCCATGTGGATAAAAGAGTAGGTCTGGTCTGGGGAATCCCAGGTGCCCCTATGTTCATCTGGGCACCAGAGTGCTGCCTTGGCAGGTCTAGCATGAATCCCCTTGGAGTGCCCATTTTCTACCTGATGTGCCTCTGGAAACGAAATTTCTTCAATGTGCTCTTGTCAGGGACTTATAATTTCAAAATAGTTCAGAATCACAATTTTCTTTTGAAGCAGTCTACTTGATAAATGCAATGTTTCTGACTAGGATAAGTATGGGGTTTAAAAAAAAAAACTCACAATTTTGAACATTGCTAATTTTATGGACAGTGGAGCTTCCAACTTGAACATTGGAATCAGACAAGTCCTCATTGCCAGTACCTGTAAAGGTGATGATTATGGATTATGTTATGTTACATAGAACAATTTATCTGAAAAAAGGAGAAATTATCCAGATGGGCTTTAATTAATCACATAAGCCCTTAATTAGAGAACTTTTTCTGGATAATGGAAGAAGACCAAGGCAGAAGACGAAACAGATGTAGCAGAAGTGGCTGTCAGAGATGTGAAGCGTGAGAAGGGCTCAATACCCTGTTGCTGCTTTGAACTTGCAGGGGACACATGAGAGGGAATACACAGGCCTCTAGGAGCAGAAAGCAGCCCATGACTGATAGCAACAAGGAAACAGGAACTTCAGATCTACAACTGTGAGGAACTAGATTCTACCAATATCCTGAATAAGCTTAGAAGAGTCTTCCCAGAGCCTACAAGTTAGAGCCTAGCCTGGTCATCGCCTTGATTTCATCCTTGTGATATCCTAAGAAAAACCCAGCCAGCCAAGCTAGACTTTTGACCTAAAGAACCATGAGGTAACACATTTGTGATGCTTTAGGACACCAAATTTGTGACAATTTTTAAGCCACAAAAAAACAAAAACAAAGACAAACAAACGAAAAACTAATAAAGGGCTTAAAACACCAGAAATTGGCACATTGTAAACTGACTATACTTCAATTAAAAAAAAAAAAATCAAGCAACTGAAAAAAAAATACAGCCAGCATTTGGTGCACTGAAGGTGTTCAGTAAATATTAGCTCTCTGCCTGCTTTACACAAACTCTTAACAGTATCGTTGGGCACACAGACTGATTTCAGTTACATTTGTCTAAAAGAACAAAATTCTTACAATGCAAGGCATAACTGAGTGTCACCTTCTTCCATAAGATTTCTCTGATCTTGGGCAAAAAAAGGTGTGTCTTCCTCTTTTTGAACTACGAAAATGGTTTTGTTTATATTGTTTTACCACACTAACTGCATTTTGATGTTAATTATAACTATGCATATATATCTTCAAAACTAGGTTACACATCCCTTGAGAATGTAGTCTGGACGTTATTCATTTTCACTTCTGATCTTACTATTTGTCCCATTAATTTGTGCACATTTACAACTCTTCACATATTTATTGAATAAATACGTATTTACTGCTTCACTACTTGATATATTCCATAATCAAATATACTCAATAGACAAAGATATTTTATTGCTAAAAATATAAGTGGAACAATTAGCTGATAATACCTGTGGAATAAATATCTGCTAATAAATACTGAGAAACACTGTTAAGTGGAATAATTAGCTGATTGTTCCTACTTCTGTTTTGAGCCCACCATTTTATTTGTAGCTGTCCTATTATCTGATTCATTTCCTGTCTTGCAGGTGAACTGATTTCTTAGCTGCCTCAAGGTTACAGGTGTCCCATGAATGTTAAACAACAGAAAAAGGTTTGTGAAAGTATTTGAAACATTATGATTAAAGCTTTAATGTGAAGAATTCCCCACCATTTGAAGAGAGCCAAAAGTCATCAATAATCATTACAGTATCTAAGAAGGGCAATATAATTTAAAAACATTTGTCAAACACTCTTTAAAAAACACTTACCTTAATGGCTAAGAGTTGAAAAAGGTTGGAATCTAAATATTTACCAGTTCTTTATCTTGTCATTCCTCCTTAGTAATTCTTAGAGAGGTCAGTGACTTTCATGTAAAAGTATCAAAAGTCTACACTTTTCTTTGCTGTCTTTCAAATCTGAAAATAAATATAAAGAGAGAAAGTAATGTTACTTCTACTATTTATATAAATTTATGCTTTAAGTAGGTTTCAGGGCTAAATATAATAATGAGAAGAAATAGCAAAATTAGAATATTAAATAAATGATGAGAATTCCTATTTAACACAGGAATGAAATTGTGCATTTAGAAAGATCAAAATTAAGGCTTTCAAAGGGAACTGACTATACATTTCAATTAAACAAACAAGAAATCCACAGTCATATTTTTCATTTTGTTATAAAAATAAGCTGTTCATGGCTATAAAAGATGTTTGAAAGTTACTTCAGATATTGCTTTCGGAAAATCCATTAATGTGGATAAAAATACTTCCCCCTCCGGAGTTGTACCTTTTCATGTTCTTAAAAGTTTTACTTTCTCAGAAGGCTAAAATTTCATTATATTATAATATATATTTCATCCATTATAAACCAATTGATTTATTCTGTGTGACAATAAAAATCTGGTTTTGTGTCATCTGGAATTATTTCTGCTGTGATAATTCTTTCAAATATAGCACCTCTTAAAATAAAAAGTAAAGATACATATTTATAAGTATCCATATATAATTATTATCATTATCATCTTTAAGTATAATAATATAATGGAAAGATGAAGACAGTTAAAACCTACAGTCCTATAACCTAAATATTCTTAGAGATTTTAACACCTGAGAATGGGCTTGAGTTGAAAAGAAGTAAAAAGTCTGTGCTAAGACAAAGGATATAACTAATGATTAAACAAAACACATAAAGACTGACGGTAAGATTGAACTGCAAGACTGATAAAGGAATAATTATTTTTATTTAGTGTCTATAAACTAGTTCTATTAAAGTAAACTACCATTTAGAGAGACTAGGGGCCATTAATATTACTGCATGTTTAAGAGGAAATGAGAGAAAACCAAAGAATGTTTGGTAAAAGCCTCAGAGGAGGCATTGTATTTAGATGAAATAGGTTTGTATAAAATAGGTGCTTGCTGAAAGAAATCTTTTCGAAAAGTAATGAGGCAAAGTAATAATGATAAAAAAAAATAATGAAACAAAACACTTACCTAGTTTGTCTTTTAGAATTTCCAAACTTCAGCAAATGAGACAATATTCACAGGTCATACCTTATAATTAATACCATGATTACCAATATTATCTGAATCAGTATACGCACAGAACTTTCAAGTTTACAAAAGGTACGTGTATTGATACATGTACATACATTATACATATATACATAGCTTCTCATGGCATTGATGATTATTATCCTGATTCTACTGCTGAAGAAACTTAGGCTTAGAGAGTTTAAATGGTTTGGCTCACAGTATATAAGAAAAAAAAGAGCTATAGACAAGTCAGCAATCCTCATAATAGTTCTGATAGTTTTAATTCATAATCCACACTACCTTGCCACCAAAGAATACACTCTCACTTATTTAACATCTGAATTATAAGCGACAATATTGAGGACCTGTAAGTTAGACAATATTGTGGTAGTTAAAAAAAACAATAAGATAGGGAATCATTTCCTTGATTCTTAAAGGAAAGCCAATCCAAGGATACATTATGAATGTTTATATTACTAGACAGAAGAAGTTGGATATTATCTGTGATGGACAGAGTTAAGACTTCTCACCCTGTAGTATGGACATGTGGTATAATTGATTGTGGGGAAAATCTGTGGCTTCCACGCAATAGAATAAGCAATAGAATATAGGAAAGGTGATGGAATGTTATCCCCAGGATTACATTCTGTTATATAAATCATTTTTTTCAATATATATATATTTTAATTGAAGTATAGTCAGTTTACAATGTTGTGTCAGTTTCTGTTGTATAGCACAATGCTTCAGTCATACATGAATATACATATATTCATTTTCATATTCTTTTTCACCATAGGTTACTACAAGATATTAATTGTAGTTCCTTGTGCTATACAGTATGAACTTACTGTTTATCTATTTTATATATGTTAGTATATGCAAATCTCAAACTCCTAATTTATCCCTAAATCTTTATTTTAACAGATGGGAGCATGAAATTCTTCTCATTTGCTTGGCAAGGTAAGTGTCCTTGTTGAGAATGTCCACAAGGTTTGTGACTGTTGGTGACCTCAAAAACCTGAGAGCAGCCTCTAGCCCCCAGCCAGCTGAAAGGAAATGAATTTAAATGTTTGAAAGCAGGTGTTTTTTCAGTCCAGCCTTCAGATGGGAGCACATCCTCACACTTGATGTAGCCTTGGGAGATCCTTAGCAGAGAATGCAGTTAAGCCTTGATAGATAATGGCACACAGAATCTGTGTGATGAGAAATGTGTGTTGCTTTAAGCCACTGAATTGGAGTAAACTTATTACTAAACAATAGTAAACTGATACCAGTTTTTGTATCAGGACAGGATGCTTCTGTAACAAATATCTAAAATTGCAGGGGTGGCTTTGAAACTTGCTGATGAATGGAGGCTTGAAGGCATTTCAGGAGCACTGTAGAGAAAGCCTGAGTCACTCTGAAAAGGCTGTTAGTGGAAGTCTGGACTGTGGTTTGCTATATTAAGGGCTCAGAAGGAACATGTTATTGGAAACTGGAGGCCATGGGATTTTTATTTCATAGTGGCATACAACCTAAGGAGAATGTCTCCTACACTTACGTGCAAAGCAGAAGTGATAAGTGGTGAAATTGATTATATAGCAAAGGAGATTTCCAAACAAAGTGTTGAAAGTGGTGCCTGTTTTTGTTTTTGTCTTTCTTTTTTTCCCCTGTTGTTTATAGTAAAATGAGAGATTAGAGAGATAAATGGAGGGTAATTTTTAAAATTATCTCCCACTGTAGGCAATGGAAATCTACTGAAGGATAAGTGTGGGAATATGTGATCAGATTTATATTTTAGGAAGATGGCTTTGGGAGTGGTATGACTGAAAAACTGGAAGTGGTATTGGCTAAGGATATTGGTGAATTTCTACTCACAGTCCAGAATTAACAATAACTGCTTATCCAGAAAGTCTTCCATAATCAATGAGCATTTGATGCCTCTTTTCTGGACTGCCATTAGTGTCTAAAATACTCTATAACACTCTTGATATTCTATTGTAATTACTGAATAACTTGTCTATATTATATATTGACTATATATTTCTTTTAGCAGTTTCTTACTTTCATATTGCTGCTATAACAATTTACCACAAATTTAGTGGCTTAAAATAACACAAATTTATTATCTTAACAGTTCTGGAGGTCAGAAGTCTAATCTTATAGGTTAAAATAAACATTTTTGGCAGGCTTGCTTCCTTCTGGAGCGTCTAGAGAAAAATCTGTTTTCTTGACTTTTCCGTCTTCTAGAGGGCTCCTGCATGTCGTGGCTTATGATTCCTTCCTTCATTTTCAAAGCACATCACCCCAACTTCTGCTTCTGTCATCATGTCTTTCTGACTGTGTCTCTCCTGCCTCCCTCTTTGGTTTATAAGGTCCTTGTGATTACATCGGGCCCACCTGAATAATTCAAGATAATCTCCCCATCTCAAGATTATGATTTTAATCAAATCGGCAAAGTCTCTTTTGCCATGCAAGGTAACCTATTCAGAAGTTCTGGGAATTAGGCTGTGAACATCTTTGATGGGGGGCATTATTCTATTTACCACTTGAAGAGTTTACGTTTTTCTTCTCTGTATCCTCTGCCTAGCATTGTTCCAAAGGCATGTTCCACAAAGCCTTAAATAATCAAAGGCTTATTGACAGAATACATGTGTTACCAACAACTAGCCTTCTTTTTTTAATGGGTCATTTTATCAAATATTTCTTGCGATGACATATGCTTTCCAAAAATCCTGGATCTTCTGTTGGCCTCAGCTAGCTTCAGTCTTCAATAACACAGGGATCTGTGAGGAAACTGCTGCCCTGCCCTGGTAATGACACTGCCATCCTGTTTGTCCTTTTGACTGATACTGAAAAAGCCACAGCCCCATTTCTTCATTCTCCACATCATCATTTTACAAGTGTGTATGAATGTAACATATTTAATAAAGTTCTGATGGAAGTGTCTTAGGGAAGATTCTGGTACTTTTCCTTGTCTCCAAAATTAACTACTTCAGATCTCCAAATTATCACTCTCATGCCTTTAGGCAGGTCCCACTCTTTACCACAAGAAATGCTTTTTCTCTGAAGATTCATTCATCTGTTTCTATTTTCTCACATCTTACTTTGTCATCATAAAGGTACTTCTCTGTATTTCTTTTGGCTGCATGTTTTCCCCAATTCTGATCTGATTAACTTAAGTCATTGCATGGAGGGCTTTTGAATCCCTTATATAAATCACAAACCTTCAAAGTTCCCACCGAATCCACAAAATATGTTTAAGTATATACATTTATTGTTATGTGATTAATCAGGCCTCTCAGGGGCTTCTCACTTCCTCTCGTGACACTGTATGTGAAACTCATCAGAGAGGTACGGCAGAAGTGACACTTGCCAAGAGAACATTTTAAGCTCCTGTTTCCTAGTTGATTACACACCTGGAGGAACCACCATTCCTAGCCTTCCAAGGTCATGCCAACTACAATGATATGTTTTAAATAAACTAGTGCCTCAAGGTAATTCCTATCACCTGTCTTTTTATCTATCAATCACTGGAAATAAGTGTGTTGCTTCTAGATGCTTTGCAGTATTCTCTCTGAGAAATTCTTACAAGGCAAATCAAAGTTGTCTTTATGTCACCTTTAATAATAGGGATTGAGTACCACTGATTACTAAATCTAAACACGAAATCACGAGCTTACCATTAGGCAATTTTGGACACAACCTATGGCATTTAATTTTAGAAAATATGTCCAACTTAAACTTGTATCTTTTTTTTAAATAAAAATCTTGCTATTGACATTGAATTAATAGGTGTATGGACGAAATGGTAAGTAGTTATTTAATGTAATACGTTAGTTTAGAAAATTCAGAAAGAGGGAGTCTGCCAGACTATTTTCTCAAATGTCATGAATGCTATGACAGTATTCAATAATACTTTCTCTGGGTGGCAAAAGTGAAAATGATGCTAGATGACATTCATTGATTGCTGAGCTGTGATATATATTGCCCTACATATTTAATATAGTGAATAATTCTTTAGCTTCTATTTTCTTCCTATTTTATGAGAAGAAGACCACGAGAAAGTCTAGAGAAATTAGGCAACTTCTCCCCAATTTTACACAACAGTGAGTGATGGAGCTGGAATTTGTTGCTAGCTTGTATGGCTCCAGACTGTTACCTGGACAATCATAAAAAAAGAAGAGTTTTTACTACTACCTTGGATTGACTCCTCAAACTCCTCCCCCATCTTTTTTTGGGTTACTAGTGAGTTCCAGAAATATGAAATGGAAAAAAATGAGACCTAAGAAGTTATTTATGTTCTTTTCTTATGTGATTTATTTATTTCCATATGTTCTGTTTATATTTTAATGGAACAACCTTGAGTTCTGTTATTTGCTGAGCATAAGGTCCATTAGAAAGTCAGAGGAGAGAGAATGGGTAATTTGAAGGAAAAGAAAGATGTAAAGGAGAAGAAAAGAAACGGAATAATGGGGATCTAGGAAGAACAATGATGAAGTAGCCACTGGCACTTTTCCTTAGAGACAGAAGATGAGTAGGTAAATGTGGGCATGAGGTCTGCAGGGCAGAAATAGGGCAGTTTATGCACATTAACGTCAGTTCCTCTTGGGTAGAGAGTCATTGTCAGCAGTGAGCAAGGGGGATTATGAGAGTTATGAGACTTGAATAAAAAGCAGTAACTGCTTGAATATTTCATGTGTCAACTCAAAAGACTTAGAAAAACAAACAGGCAAAATTACGTTTGTGATGGATAATGATGATATGTTGGAATCACAATGGAGGCATCACAGTTGAGGCACGCAGAAAGGAGTCAGGCGGCTGTTGAGGATCTGATCTCACATCCCTCTGGTACACATCCCTGTACCTTCTGTGAATTGTACCCAATCCAAGGACACCAGCCATTTTTAAAACAACACCTGCTAGCTGCAACCTCATGATCTCAAGGTTGTTACCCTTGTAACTATGCAACCATTTCAGACCCCAACCAATACTTGCCTAACAAGCACTCTTACTTCTTGCCAGCTTTAATTATAATTCTTTTTTAAATTGATGCAGAGTTGATGTACAATTATTATATAAGTTGCAGGTGCACATTATAGTGATTCACAACTTTTAAAAGTTATACTCCGTTTATAGTTATAAAATATTGGCTATATTCCCTGTGTTGTACAATATATCTTCATTGCTTATTTTATACATAATAATTTGTACCTCTTAATGCCCTTACCCCTATAATTACCCTAAGTATAATTCTTGATAAACAACTCATATAACTAACTGCAGCCTTGTGGTTTTTGCCTTTACAAGCTTCCTCTATTTTGTAGTCCAGGAAAACCCAATTCAAGTGCTTCTTGAATTGGTAACTCTTAGGCTGTTGTCTTAATAAACCTCAAACAGATGCCTCTTTATTTCAGTCAGGTATCCATTTATGAAATTTCAGTTAACAATAAATATGCAGGATTGTGGTTGCAGTTGTATCTGTGTATATCTGTGTGTGTGTAAATCTGGTTGTAGAGGCAAAGAAAACACTTAACCTGGATTCATTAAGGTTTAGAAGTTTACACTGTGGTGCTGGGATTGATAAAAGTGCCAGCTAGAAAGTTTGCAAAGGGAAATACGCAGCCCATGCTGGACAGAGAAAGAAGAAAAAAAAATATGTGGCGAATGTCCCACAGGAATTTAGAGGTTCTAAAGTTTGGGTTGTAAAGAATAGTATACTGACAATAAGGCTGTTCATGTACTAGAATGATGATAGTTTAGGTAAGAGGGTGTTATGTTATATGAACATATCAGACGTGGACTTTGTGCTTCTGTGATGTACTAAATGTACCCACGAAGTTTGGTTGTCACAGAGGGATTGAACTAGAGTGGGGGTTTAAAGAAGGTCAAAGAACTCTGAGTGTGGAGTGTGTGTCAGTTTCCACACATTAATATGGACAATACTGAGAATAATAGTTGGAGCAGGAAGATGAAGACTATGAGTCCAAGGACAAAACTGTCATGGAAAGTGATAGGGTAAACTTGTCAGAAATTCTTAAATGATTATTTAGGTGAAGTAAGTCAAAAGAGGAATTTCATGCACAATTGCTGAAGAGACATAATGTGCAAGTAGCAATTTCACTATTTAACAAAATATATACTATACTTCTTTATCTCATTAACTGTCTTCCCTAGCAGGATATAAGATCATGAAAGCAGAGAATTTTACATAATTTGTCATTGACTTCTCCTTATTCTTAAAATCTGCCTGACATATAGTTAGTGCTCAAGAAATATCTGCTGAATGAAAGCTGGAAGAATAAATCAAAGAATGATGAATAAAATGGTAATTGAAAAATTAAAATGTGGACTTTGCCTTCTAGTCCTTTGATGAATATGAGATATGAGAAAAAAAGAGTAGATGAAAGAAAACTGGTATCTTAAGGGAAAATCCATCCTGTTTTTAGTTAAGGCAGAGACAAAAGAAGATTTTGACAGATTATATTAGAAAGTGGCTGGGTCCAATATGAAAATATGGACAGTAATAGGAGAAAGGCATTAATGACCAAATAGAATGCTAATTTGGCAGAGATGAGGTAAAAATGATACTAGTTTTATGGCATGAGTAATATTAGGTAAATTACTGTACCATTATACCAATTAGGGTAACAATAAAAAACAAGTGGTACATGCAAAGGATTAGTTGCAGAGAGTGTAATAAAGAAGCTATTTACAAGGATGTGGACAAAGCTAAAGAATCCAACAAGAGATGGTAAAGCATGCAGGCACTAGCACCATGGAATGTCAGTACCCTTGAAGGGTAAGGAAAAATGGTGGTGCTGTTAAACCTAGCAAGAGCGCTAACTGTCAGAGCAGGCAGATAGCTAGATATGAGCAGAGAAAGGGGGACACAGACCAAATGGCAGAAATTGGGCAGAAAGGAGGGGCACAGGCCAAATGCAGGAAACCACACATCATGTAAGCAGCAGGGATCCTTGGGCAGAGAAAGAAAAGCAGGAACCTTGGGGCTGATAAGGGATCATGCCTTTTGGGATGACAAGTGGTCTGGAGAAGAACAAAGAAAGGTGAGAAAAGGCAGGAATTTCTAGTGTCCGAATGTAACCTTTTGCTCATTATGCCCTCATTTCAAAAAATTAGCCTTGCAGATCAGAAGTTCCCATCATGCACTGACGCCATGACACTTCCGATCCAGACTAAATAAGGACAAAAATCCCTCCTCTCGTTGGGAAGGTGGAGTTGGGATGATAATCAGGGAATAGGACCCCAAACCCTTCCCTCCCCAATGAATATTCTGCCCATCCATTTTTACACCCTATGTAGCCAACTTGCCAAGGAAACTCAAGGCAGCTGCTCACCTGAGCCTTCCCGCTCTCCCCTGAGAGTGTACTATCCATCCTTTAATAAATCCTCACTTTACCTTTTTTAACCTCTAAGTCTTGTCTCTGAATTCTTTCTGGGATGAGACAAGAACCTGGAACACCGGTTGCATCTATCGGCAACATAACTATGAGATGGGCTCCAAGAAGGAACGATTGTTTTAGGTAGAGGATTTCAGCCACTGTCAAAGTGCAGGCTGCCAAGGAATGATGGGGGTGGGGGCAATAGACACACTGACCCTCCTCTATTTCCTCCTGCTTATTCCCATTGGTGTCAAAGGCTGACAGAATCAAGCCAGGAGCAGGAGGGAGTGGAGAATGGACCTAGAGATAGACAACCATTTATCATAATGTTGAATACCAATGGAGGAGCAGGAATATGTATATGGACTTTTATGTATAGTGTGTATGTGTAGGTTTGACACCTGTTTGGTTTGATATGTCCATGCTTCATGCAGGTGGCCATATCAGGCTGGCAGCCAAAGATACGGGTGTAGAATTGAGCTGTCCAATAAAGTAGCCACTAGCCTCATGTAGATACTGGGCATTTGCTATGTGGTTAGTCTAAATTGAATTGTGCTGTAAGTATGATTTTGAACAGCTAGTATGTAAAATTATATAAATATCTTCTTAATATTTTATATTTCTGGAATAGATTGGTCTAAGTATATATATATTTTAAAATAATTGTATGTCTGTTTTCACATTTCTAGAGGTGGCGATCAGAAAATTTAAAATACATTTCAGCCTTGCATTTGTGGTTCCCATTGTTTCTGCTGGGCGATCCTGGTCTAGGGCTACCGAGTGGTCTTCACAGGGAATATAAAATTAGATGGGGCTGGGGACTCCTAGCCTTCATCCTGGGGCAGAAGCAAAGACAATTTTATTCCAGGAGCACAAGCATTTAATTTCATAATCTTACACAAGCTTTACACATCTTTCTGTCCACAAAGATATATGGATCAAAGTTATGACTCACAAGGGAACAGTGGTATGTTTATATTGATGCTTTACAATTTCTATGGGGAATTTTGTTTCAAGTTTTAATTAAATGTTCTCAGCTTTTACTGTAGACCTTGAAGAGTTGGACTTCAAAATTATAATTCATTATCAGCTAGACTGGGAACCTTGCAATATTTTCTAGGCTTATTCTTATATTCTCTCTTTTTTTTTTTTTAGTACTTATTCTGTAGTATTTATCTATCACTTTGAAAAACTTTAAGAATATAACAGAGATTAGGTAAGTTTTGGTTTTAATTTGTTTCAGATCTATGGCAACAATTTCATAAGGTTCTTAATAAAGAAGAAGTGAATATTTTTAAAACCCGGAGAAGAAAGAATTTCAATATGCTTATAACTTTGCTATTCCTTAATTTTCTACTACACTAGTTCCTGGAAGCCGTCTGTAAGGTATGCCAAGCATTGCAAAACTGAACAGGACTCTTGGGGTTGCCTGCATGCCATTTGTTCCCATTATAATGAAATCTTAAATTCCAGATCCCTATACTTTGTGGCTATTAACATTCTATTGAACTTTATAAAAGAACTAAGCTATATAAATCCTATACCTTAGTGAAGTTGCATTGAAATAATAATATTATGCTTTCCAAGAAAAGGATACCTGCTTCCTAATCCATTCAAAGTATTGCAATATCCAGCATTAGATCTGCAAGAAAGATGTGTCAAAGGCTGCTCTCAGAGTTCACAGCCCCCACAGTACCAGCTGGAGAGAGGTGAGGAATGGTAGTCTCATGATCTTTTAGTGCTGATGGAGCAATCTGGAACACTGTGCTTTGTGTGTGCTGGTTGCTCAATATTTATAGAATTTAATTTCACTAGGAAACATGTACTTCAGAGACACATCTTTTCATAGTTTAGAAGGGATATGCTGCATCCCGTCTAAGTTTTAAAGTCGGGCACACAGGAGTCTTTGACTCCCAAACCTGTGTGTTTAACCCGAGTTACAGAAACACAAGCTCACAGTTTAGTTTCAAAGATGTAAGGGCTTGAAAAAGAAGAGTATGAGAAATAATATTCCCTTTTTTTTTGGTAAGATTGAGACATTGAAAATGTACAGTCTTTTGAACTGAATAATTGATACATAAATATTATTTGAGAAAATTTATAAATTAAAATCTGGTGAGAAATAAAACTTTGTTTAAATCGTTATTTCCTAAATCAAAATGAGCAGGCATCATTGCATAAGAACATTTTTTCTTCAGTTCTTAAAACAAACTTTCAATTAAACAACCAGTTTGTATTTTATAGCTCTAGCTCTTAATACTACACAATTATTTCACTTGACTCCTTTGTTTATTAAGCGTTTTCAGATTACTCATTGTATGGATTCAGTCAGCCCTTGGCCCATATCCTTAAGGCACCTTTACATTTCCATTTGCAGCTGGACTTTGCTTTGTGGAAGAGCTGCCCGCAGGCTGCTGGGCCCTCTTCGCCCACAAGCCCAGTGGATTGGGAATGCCTGAGAGATAACAGGCCCCAACTGAAGCCCACCCCATAACCAACTGTAAAAAATTAATAAACAGAAATCTCAATAATATAGAATTGAGAGACCAGAAGGGGGAGCTCTCATGCTCTGAGACAAAAGCAGAGCCCACCAGGACGAGACTCCTCTTCTTTCTCGGCAAAGACTCAGTAAAAGCCTTGGACTCTTCGTTTCCTCTGGTTGCAGACTCAAATTGCAGTTCTCTAGTGAGCCCCAGTAAACCCATCTTTGCTGGATAAATGTCCAGCGGTCCCTTTGTTTCAGGTCAATACAGTAACAGAAGGGTGGAGGTGAGTGAACAATACTCCAGGTCCCTCACTTTTGGCCACGCTGCTTCTGAAACATGTTTCACACGGTTTTCTGGGGTGTCCCTGCGGAGCTGAGCCAGTGATCACAGAAGCACATTTAACTGTACACCACCTGTTGCCTGCATTCCTCTCACTGCGTCACCTTCCCAGGGCTCTGTCAGCATTCTCAAATAAAGAACAACACCCAGCCCTTGTCTAAGAATTTTCTTCCGCCAAGCAAGCAGTTTGCTTCAGACTAAGGCATTTCTCATGTGCAGAAGCACTGTACTGGTAGTATATTTCTATGAGATAAACATAGTTCTTGACCACAAAGGTAAAAAAAAAAAAAGCGAAATCAACTTCATTTCTAATCACTTTTACCTACTTATATGTTTATATGAGACCATATTAGATAAAAGCAATGCGTGAATAATTGGCATGCATACAACATATTAGCATATACACATATATAGCACACATACAGTCATGACATAACCTTGGTAATTCACAGCAATTTTAGCTTCATGAAAAACTGGATACAAAATTTAGGTCTCTAAGAACAATTTTTCTAGTGCGATAAAGTGTTAATATAGATTTCTTTAATATAGATAATACACAAGATGCAAATTATAAAAACTTCTCAAGAACTGTATAACTTCAGAGTTGTCAGGAAAAAAGCATTTTGTTTTAGCTATGGCCAAATGGGAGATCTACTTAAGCTGGGAAACCAATATGTACAACAACATCAATGTCTTGACTACAGTTTTGTTGTTTAAATGCGCTGGATTTTTCTGTGAGTGATTTTGGGTGCCTGCTGTGCTGTTATTTTACTCTTACCCGTTTTTTCCAATTTGAAATATTTTCACTTCCAGTATCAGTGTCATCCAAGCTTGCTTTATTTAGTATTGCTAATGTCACTAATAAAAATCATTTCTAAAATCATGAATTCTGAATCGAAATTAGAAACAATACCAAAAAAAAAAAAAAAAAAAGAAGAAGAAACAAGTAAATAAAACGGGACAAACTCTGCTGATAATTTAGGATTTTATACCCCTCGATGCAGAGGTAATGCAGCAATTGTTTTAAAGGGCACTAAAGCAGAAATGCTCATAATTTAAAAACCAACATGTAAGCAGGCAAGGATGATGAAAAAGTGCTGGTGAGGTGGATCAAGAGCCACACAAAGAGTGTGTAGGTGCGTGTGCTCTGGCAGTGCCTCTCATGTACTTTATTCCTCTGGGGAAAAGTAAGTTTTGAATAATACAAATTTTGAATTACAAAAATTCTTCAAGAATAGATCTCTAGCACAAAATGCAAGTATTCTCTCTTCAAGGTTGTCAAGGTGCTAATTTTACATCATCTTTGATGAAGTGATATTGAAATCTACCTAAAGTAAGGATTTTTTTAAAAAAAAGATTGGTTTGTAAAAACCAACTAGAAATTAATTTTTTCCAGTAGTCTGCTTTGGTTTTATAAAATACAGTCGGCTTAGTTAGTACTGAAATCCTCAACAAATATTTATTACATCCTTCTGGTTGAATATTTTGAGTGGTTATACAGATTCAAATGGCATACAAATAACTTACATAAATGAAGTGAAAACATAACTGATGGCTATTTCATACTATTTCCTAAATCAAATACAGTATTTCTAATAGGGCCAATTTCAATGTCAGGTTTTGTTTGTTTGAGGCTTTGTGTTGTTTGTATCAAAAACGTTGCAGGTAGTCAAACTTCCCTAAAGACGAATCCTTCCTTACAGGGGTTCTATGGCATGATTAGAAATATGGAGACCGTTATGTACCACTTTGCCTCGATATAAAATGTGCCAAAAGCACTTAGATATTATAATTATTCCAACATTATGAAGTGTTTATTTTTATTATTAGTGCCTCAGTTTTCCATTTTTTGGTGTTTTTTCCCTCTTATCACCTATCTGGTCTATTCTTTTTACCATATTTAGTTAATATACACTATTGTATAGTTTTTTTTTTAATTCCGAGAGAGAATTCTTTTTAAAAAATGAATTTCTCAATTAACTTGATGAAGTAAAGTTTCCCCCTAATCTTAATAATTTAAGCCTTGTGCTATAGCACATAATATTTGCTCTTTGATTATAGTTTTGAAAGTTATAAATAGAATTGAACAAAATCAAGTAACTGGAAATATATAGCTTTTCTTTCTGCATTAACTTCTCCCACTCTTTCTATGCCCTTCCTCGCTCCCACCCTCCTCCTGCATATTCCTCTTTCTGTTAAAACATTTAAAAATCTTTAATACAGATAAATGCTGTCGCTTTAGAGGAACACTTTGTACTGAATTGTGCTCAATTTTAGTAGTGTTTTTCAACTCAAGAAATAAACCAGCATTTATGTTTAGTGAAACAACCATCAGTTTATAAAAACATCAGATCATGTCTGTGAAGCATTAGAAAAAATGCTAAACATTTTTAAAAGTTTGTGCCTCTGAGTCGAGCCACAGCACCATCTCAGCTGTTCCATTTCCCTCCATAGAAATTGCTTGAGGGGCTTTGGGAAAGCAGAACACTTTTTACCTCTGACTTTTGCCAACTGCCCTGAAGGAAGGTTCAACCAGGAAGGAGAGTATTGATCTTGATTTCATCTGGGAGCTATATTTGGTCTGCCCTGGGCTGTACATCTAAACCACTGAGTGATAATTTCTACCACATCTTAACTGAACCTAGGGGCCCAGCTAAGGAGGTGGCACACTCAAAGTTTCTGAGCCCTGTTTTAACCCAGAGTGTGCAAATGAAGACTGGTGTCAGCAACCTGTCAGAGACATTCTTGAATATCATGTCCTGTATCCATACCACCACACATTTACAAGATAACAAGGGACACACTGAGACCATGGAGACAACTGACACTTCCTCTGTATTGTGAGCAAAAGTACGTGCACTGGTTATTTTCAGGTGTTACCTTGGCTAGGCGACCTCACCTGGTATTCAAACAAACACCAGTCTAGGTGGTGTGGTGGAGACATTTTGTAGATGTGGTTAACGTCTACCACCAGCTGACTTTAAGATAAAGAAATTACCTTGATAACGTAGGTGGGCTTCATCTAACCAGCTGAAAGGCCTGACGTGCAAAAATTGAGTATTTCTTTTCTTTTCTTTCTTTTTTTAGGGAAGGAAAAATCCTTTCTCACATTTGCAGAATCAGCTCCTGCCTGGAAGTTGTCCATTGCCAGTCTCCACAATCACAAAATCCAATTCCTTGAAACAAGTCTATTTTATAGATAGAAACATAGAGACAGAGACACAGACACAGACGTAGAATGTAGATGTCACTGGTTCTGTTTCTCTGGGGAACCTTAACTAACACATTATCATTTACACAGTGCTCAGTAATAACATTCTATGCTAGCAAAACTACCTTTTTAACTTTTCCAATAGCAGGGCATCGTCTAGGTTGTTTATGTAGAATGTAATCTTATTAAAAGACTGTAGTCACAAAATAGGCCCGACACCTGTCTTAATTTTTTTCCCATAATACTAAGATTGCATGATATGATTTTGACTACAGAATATAATGACTTACATCATAACAATATGACTCGAGTCTGCTTTCACTTATTTTTGGTCTATCATACTTCTCTTTTATCCCATAACTCTAATTTTTCTATGCTTTAAATTTTGCTTTAGCTCCTCTGATAGTTCTACTAGTTATATTTGTGCTACAGTTATTAAAATCGTTCCTTTAGCTTGAAAAGGAAAAAAAAAAGGAATTGGTTTTATCTTATCTGTCAAATGTAATAATTTTATAGTGCTATCTGGAAGGTTAAGACTAAAGTTTCTTAGTCTGTGTTCCTGATCAGTAAGAATAATTGATGTCTTTGATTTTTGCCTTGTGTGTGGAAGAAAAAGGGTGGGAGAAAATATGGTAATTTGGGGAAACTTTTATCTATGTGGTGATGCTGGAAAAATCCTTACCAACAGCCTTGACCTCTCTTCTGAGCTCTAAACATAGACCCAATTATTTCTAGATTTTTCTTTTTAATGGCACTGCCGTTCATCTTATCATCTAAACCAGAAAAGATACTCATCTACTCATCTTAAGCTCCTCTTTTCTCCATGTCCTTCATTCTAGCTGACACTGAACCTTGACAGTTCTGCTTCCTAAAATATTTATCTGTCCACCCCTCACACGCAGCCTATCACAGCCCTTAGTTAAAGGTTACATTTTGACTCTTCCACGAAACAACAGCTCTCTTAAGGACAGACATTCACCTTTCTCCACACCTAGTGGCTAAAACTGTGCATGACACTGAGCAAGTGATCAACAAATATTTGTTAAATGTATGGATATCCCCTATGAAGACTTTCCCATTTCCACCAAGATTAGGTTTAACTTACTTCCCACCTCTCTGTGTTTTCACTTCCTCTGAAATGCTTCCTACGAGGGAAAGGACTGTAGAACTTGTTTGCACTTACTTGTTTGTATGACTGTCTCACACTAGTGCATGATAATTATTGATAGAAACCACATCCGAAACCATTCCTGTACCACTTGTACTCAGCACAGTTCTTGATTTTTATTCTCACAACAAAAGCCCAGTTATAGGAAAAGAGAACTAGAATTCTTTCTTTTTAAGCACCTTTATTGTGGTATGATTCCTGTACAGTAAACTACAGGTATCTCAGGTTACAATTTGATGAATTTTGGTAGATGTATACACCTATGACACCACGACCGCAGTCAAGGTAGGTAACATTTCCATCACTCCCCCAGAGGTGCGCATTTTGAACTCCCGATTTATCCCTTTCAACCCCCTTTTACCCCCTGGTAACCATAAATTTCTTCTCTATGTTTTTGAGTCTGTTTCTGTTCTGTAGATAAATTCCTTTGTGTCCTTTTTTTTTTTTTTTTAGATTCCACAAATGGCATTTTTCTTTGAATTCTTGAGGAAAGAAGGAATCAGAAATGGTGCTTATGGTCTAGGTGCCAGATGCATTTTCAGGCACAGAGAATGCACACAGTGTTTTTAATATTAACTTTTATTAATTTTACTCAGAATATATACATGAGTGTTCTGGATCAGAGAGATTAGTTGTTATTATTTAAATGATAGTCATAGCACTGGCCCTCTTTGGCCCAGTTTTACCCCTGAGATGACACAATGAAAACCAGATAGAAAAAATCTCCTACATGTGTGGCCAAACACTCCATAGGTGAGGGACAAAGAAAACAAAGAACAATGGATTTTCTCTGCTTATATACGGGAGAAGAAGGCAGTTGCCTTGATCTTCTCTGCCAGGAGGAGGCACAGAAACCTTGGCAATGGGAAAAAAGAATTCTGGGTTCTCATTATAACCATATGGAAAGAATTCTGGGTTCTCACTCTAGGAGCCAGATATACCCAGTGTTTCTGGATTTCACTACCTAAGGATGCCTTCAAGGTCCTGCGTATGACTTTCCCTTGAAACATACACGCCTGTCTCAAGCGTTAGGTCAGTGCTCTTGAGTGCTCTCATTATCTATGTAGGTGACTGTTAACCTCCCAGTACTTGTTCTAAGACCAGGTCTCAGGTCTTAGCAAAATTTATTCAGAATGCTTCAACTCTAGAGAAACACAAAATTATTTTCTCTACATTGCTAGAATATGGGTGCAATCTTTCACCTCAGTGAAGTCTGTCTTGAGGAACCATAGCTGAACATGGGAATGTGAACTAAGACAACCAAAGTTTAGGAGCTTTAAGGCCCATGCAGGGAATGAGACCAAAATAGATGTGTCTGCAGAGTGGAGAGGCGTCTGTGTGACTTCACAAGTGTAAGCTTAAATAATGATGCCATGGCAATGAGAAGCAACCACATGATTGGAATGAAGTGAAAATCATTTTAGTATCAGAATATTATGAAGTTTATACCCCACACACATGCCTGAAATATTAGGTCTAACAGATGAAAAAGCTTAAATAAAAATGTTAGTAAATCAAGCTGAGTTCTACATTAAAATAATGATACATGATTACTTAGAATGTTTTTTTCAGCAATGAATACGAGACAGTTTAAAGTATTAAATCTATACAATTAAGCACAACAAAAATTTAAAGTTGAAAGAAAACAACTTCCATTACCACCATGTTTAACAAAGTAATGAAAAGCTAAATACATGATTAGTACCAAGTTAGAAAGGCAGATCTATGGGATCAGTTAGAAAATTCAGAAATAAATACGTGTGTATACGTTTGTATGCCTTTAGTAGAGATATACAGTTAGTTTCTACTTAACAAGGAAAAGATGGGTCAGTTAATAAGTAATGCAGGCTAACTATTTCTTTGAGGGAAATTAGGTGAAAGTATAGTATCATTGCAGATCTTTTTTTAATGAATTTTTTTTTTTTTACTTTTCAGTGCTTACAGATCCACAAACAGTTGTAAGAAGTAACATGAAGAGATCTCTGTACCCTTTAACTCAATCCCCCCGAAGCAATACCTTGTGAAGCTACTGCACAAAATCACAACCAGAATATTGACATTGATACAATCAAGACACAGAATATTTCCATCACCACAGGGTACCTCATATTGACATTTTATCACAACACACCTTACCTCTCAAACTGACCACTCTATTCCTTGAGTGTTTAGATTTTGTTTGTATTTATTCACAGTGGAAAAAAACTAAAATTATTTGTGGGCTGAGCCTGCATGTAAATGACATACTGTAGTAGATGAGGCAAAAAGATAACTTCTAGAAAAATTAGAGTTCAAAAAATCTTACAAATCAGATTTTTGAAAAAAAGATAGAGATGCTACAGGCTATATCCACATAGATTTATACATGCATACATACTACTTATACACACAGATACATGTATGTGTGTATACACACACACACACACACAACACACACACACACACACACACACACACACACACACACACACACACACACTAGATCTCCCCATGGCTTCATTAAGATATTATCTCAAAGAATCGCTTGGGAAGATACGCAAGGAATTAAGTAGACATAGATGAACAGCACTGTGTTTGTGTTACTCTGATGTAGGAATTTTATTGCAGTTAAAGTTTTAGAGCACAGAAGCCTTAGACTTACAATTGCTTTGTCGATCCCCAGGTTTTAACTTGGTTAACAACAATACCCTGATAATTTAGGGAAATGAATTGTAGTCTTTGGGGACAAGGGCAGGGTTTACAGAAGTAGATAAAATAAATCTTAAAGTTACCATTAAAAAATGTGAGATAATATTCTCCTCTGCTTTCACAGTATCACTCTTTTTCTGTTTCCATTATTCATATTGTTTTGCTTTCTTCTTTCAGTTTCTCTTTGAAAATCCAGGCTGCAAAGAAGTTATTTGTTAATCATCTCATTTATTTTTAGAAAATGGGATACACATTAACTTATGAGTTACAATTAAGATATTTTAGCAATAAATCCAACTATAAAATAACTTCACTTTCATCATTCACTGATACTATTCATATTTATGTATATATTGTATATTGTTTACTTCCTTGAGTCTCACTTCAGATGTAGACATTAAGTTATGTCAGTAATTATGAAAGCTAGTATTGTAATAACAAAAGCACACACATACACACAGCTGCCCAAACACCTAACCGGACAGTAGGGCTGACATCCTGAACACAAAGGCAAGAGCTCAAAGCTGTTTTTCAGTTTTAGTCAATGTGCACGATATCCTCAAAACAAAAAACAAAAAACAAAAAACAAAACAAGTTGCTGAATCCACAACCTGTTTTTCAAAAGTTGGCTTGAAAGGAACTTATTCTGTTGTTATTCTCTTGTAAGTGGGACATTACATGAGGTCATGGAAAGATATCCCCATCATAGCCTCCAGAGCATAAATGCAATGAAAATTTATTCAACTTTTCTCAGAGCCGCCCTTGATTCCTATCATGTAACATCAAGGCACAATTTGGTAATGGAAAAACTTAGTTTAAATATATGTTTGATATAATTTCACTTGTTAAGACACTGCTTAGACTTTTCACTGATGTATCCTTATCAGTGAAAAAAGGTGAGCCCCTCGGGATGAGGGCAGATGCCCAAAGAAAGACGTTTGTGTGCAAAATCTATTTGTGTACATTTTTGCATTCAAAACCACAATATTTGCATACATTTTGGGTGAGTCATTATCAGTATTATTTCTGACAGATTTTGGAAAGAAGAGATTTTTGAAGATACAAATTTTTGACAATAATCTGGCAACCACATGGCACAACTTACTACCCTATGTCACCCCAGCCATATGCAAACACTCAACCCAAAACACCTGCATTTACTGTTACATACAAAAGGAAATATTATGATTTTGCAGATAAAAAATATGATTGAAAAGAAAAAGTTACGGTAACACACCTAATAGGAAAAAAAAAAAGCATGTCTTCTGCAAATCCATTAGACCAAATACTCACTTCTCTACAACACAGGCAAAACAAAATTCCACAGGAGTGATCGAAAGAGACTGAGTGAGTGAGAGCATGTGAGCTGGAACTTAAAATACTAAAGAAAGAGCAACTAATAATTTGAATGGAAAAAAAGAGGGAAAACATCTCACGTGGAAATAAAACTCATCAATGCTGTTGAATGAAATATTGGAAATGTTATCTGATCTTAAGCCCAATTTTCTCTTCAGCAAAGAGAAGATTTAAACAAGAGCTCTGCCTCTAGTTGGACCTATGTATAAGCAGTGCCAACAGTACACAGTGATATTCTAGGGGTTATGCGGATAACATTCCTCTAAAATAGCTACTATTCTCAAAGTACTGAGAGAGATGTGTAATAGAATCATTTGTTCATTTATGTATTCATGCATCTGAAATATATTTATTAGTCATTTAATACATGCCAAGCATGGTGCTCCATCCTGGGTATAGAGCAGTGAACAAGACTAAGTCCTTGTCTTCACAGAGCTTTTGTTTGTGTGTGTTTGTGAACATGCTCTCTGCTTATTGGGGGTGTGAGGAGAGGGGAAGAAATATATGATTTAGAGTCAGAAAGGGGGAAATGACATATATTGAGTCACCAGTTCTTGGTACTGGAAAAGTATAAAAGTTTTAGACAAGTATATGACATAATCACTGATATACTTAAGAAAGATAATTCTGTGGCCATATATCCTACAGACTCATAAGATGAGAGAATGACAAAGCTGGGTTAGGTTGTAGGCTATTATAAAAGTAAAATCACATCTTTTGAGATCTAAGGAGTAAGCTTTTTTGAGCAGCAGTGTTGTGTCAAGAGGGCGGAGAGAGAACATCTGATGTTATTTTGCAAGAATCTAGACATCAAAAGCAGTACAGATAAGGGAATTGAGTCTAAGAGTTTGATATTAGCTACTTTATTTTTGTCTCATTCCTGGAGTAAGCCAATATGGAGTACTCCTGCATTCCCTGTGAGATTTACATCCACAGAAACTAAGGCAGGAACAATTGTTGAGAAAGAGTCAATTAGATCATACATTCCAGAAAGACCAAGTCAGCGCACTGAGGAAGGGCTGCTAGATGTGACAGTTACACTGTTATCAATGATGTCTAAAGCAGAAGTTCTAATAGAATTAGGATATATGCTTTGCAAAACAAAGCTTGTTTTTAATACCGCCCACCCTGTGACTATTTCATTGCTCATCCAACCACCATCGGTTTGGGGAACATAATAGGAATTCAGAAATGATTATTTAATGAATAAATAATGATCAAAATAAGAAAGGGTTAAGAATAAGATTAGATGTTAAAGTTGGGGGAATGAATGCAACACATAATCTCTAGAACAATTCAGTAAATAAAGATGTGATTAACTCCAAAGTATAGATAAGTCTACAATTCTTAAAAGTTACATTATGTTAAGAAAAAGCTGTTTTGGAGACTAGAAAACTTGACTATAAACATAGTCAGAGACAGTGATTGGAAGGAAACTGGGGAGAGATACAGTGTGAGAAAGGAGTAGAGAACTGAATAGAGGGCATAGGATGTAACTGTAGATAATCTTAAGAAAAAGGAGAAAAGTCTCTCATTTTTTTAAAAGATTTACCTTTTTTTTTTTTGACCTGTTTTAGATTTACAGCACAGTTGAGAGGAAGTTACAGAAGTCTCACATGTTCCCCCAGCCTCCACACACACAGAGCCTCTCCTGTTATCAACATCACTTACCAGAAAGATACATTTGTTACACTTGATGAACCTACATTGACACATCATAATCACCCCAAGTCTCTAGTTTACCCTAGGGCTTATCCTTGGTGCTGTACATTCTGTGGGTGTGGACAAAAGTCTAATGACAAGTATCCGTCATTACAATATCATAGACTATTTTCACTACCCTAAACCTCCTCTGTGCTCTGTTCTCTTTCCAGTGTTACACTGAATATTAAAAGATTAAGAAAGTCAAACTTTCCAAAAGGCTTTCAAATATTTTTGATGTTGTTAAGTATTTTAGTAGAAAAGCAGACTTAGTTTCAAGGTAATCAGGCCAATCAGGCCTCAGAGCCATGTACCCAGGGAGACTGGTAAATTTCTCTTAAGGGAAATTTTTAATGACAAGACAGATAGCCATCTGATAGACTCCATTTGTTTCGATTGCTTCTGCACGGTTGGAAAAGGTGACTTTGAGATGGCTTCCAGCCCTACATTTTTATGATTCACTGATTCATTTAAACTGCCAGAACTAACTTTAGAATAATAATTCAAGCAAATCATAAAATTTTGGTCCCTAGGTTGCAGTCAATTTATGTGGGTTCTAATGATTCAAACAAATAGATTTTATTACAGTTATGAATACATACATTATAAAAATAGACAGTTTAAACTGTTATACATTATTTGAACACAAATATTACATTCTTAAATTCTCATCTAGTACTACTACATGTGATTTCTAATTGTTTGCTTAACTGCCAGAGCTCTCAAATTAGGGTTCAACATTTATGAATTAATGTTTCTAGTATATGCTAAAATGTGAGAAATAGAATTGCTGTATATAGAACACATTATTTGACATATTTATTTCAGTCTCATGCTATGCCTGTTGTATTTGTGCTTGTTATTTGAATAGTTCCTTCCTTTATTTACATGTCTAGGTAATCATAAAAATGTATTTATATAGAGGTTGCACTAACTTCTGATTTATTAAAAAGTAGATACGTGTCTTGGATTTGTTTTTGCTAGTGATTTTCAAGGCTGAAACAATAATTACTTCTATCCTTTTATAGTATCTTTTAAAATTGTTGCTGGATGAAACCAATATTACGGTTCATTGTTCTTAATTACTTTAGGTCAATTGGTCCAGCATAACTACTTGTAATACAAAGTAGATACACAGTATATCTCATTGTCTAACAACTTAAATCTGTAGTAACATAATCATAGTAACAATTTTCAGTATAGATTTTAAAAGAAAAAGATCATGATCATTTTGTCAGTGTATTTTGCATAAATGTTCAAAAATTCATGTATGTTAAGATTAGCCAAGTATCCTGAAATGCCAGCTCAATAACAACCATTTCACCCCAGTCTGTGCTAAAATATTTGTGCCCAAAACCTGTACTGTGCAGATAGATTATACAGTATAATACTGGGGACAGAGATGAGGGATATAATAAAATGGTCCATTCCAAGCCCTTGTTCCTATTTGAAGTTTTCTCTGGCTGATCGTTGAATAACTTATTTAGCCCTACTTCATGATTATTGATACAACTCTATCTTGCTGTCTCTGCTAATGGGATTTTAAGTCTGGGACACTCAGATCTTGCCTACTACTCCTGCAAATCCTCAGAGCTTGCTTCACCTCACTCCTAACCTGCCATCTTGATATCTGAAGTCCTTTCCCTTCTAATTTATTCCCCTGGTCAGCCTAACATGTGGTAATAACACACAAACAATGCTAATAAAAAATTCAAGCACTACAGAAAAGTAGAAATTTAAAAAGTCAAAGACAGTCTGTTACTTCAGTGAACACCCATAAAGTAACCACTTTTGCTTATTTGGGTTTTGAATTCTTCTGGAAGTTAAGCCCATAACTTTAATATTATTCTTTTCTCTTTAGGCAATATCCATGCACTTTGCTTTGAAAGATGAAGATGACTTTATTTTTCATCTGTATCACTTATTAGATATTCTAGGGGTAGGGGAAACTGAAACACAAAAAATCTGAATGATGGATAACTAACAAAAAAAAATTTTAAATGAGCTTGATTTTCTGCATATTATGGGAAATATCCAGTAGTCAAGAATAAAGAGGGCTTCTGCTGAGGATACAGAAAGTGGCAGGAGAATGCAGCTCCCATTTTAACAAAAACAAATTGGAAAATCTACAAAATTATATGTTTCATCTTGAAAAGGCTGAAATAATCAAATAATCTAATGAGCCAAGTTTTAAGAAGTGACAAACCCTTCTTAGAGGGGCCAGGGCCCAGGCTGTATTACCTTTGCCAAAGCAGTAGGAAGAACAGGAAGACACCACAGAAACAGATAAAGAGCTAGACTTATAACAAATTCACTCATCCTGTGGGTTAGGTGGACAGATAGTTTTAAAGCCCAATAAACCCTGGAAATAAGGGACGTGTACCCCTATTCACTCTTTTTCATGATTTTTTTTTAATGTTTGGGGTAAGGCAGGGAAACAGAGGGAAACAACCTCATAATTACAGAATTACAGGCACTCGGATCTTGCCTAAATCTGAAGAGAAAGAACCTAGAAACTCTAATCATTCTTGCCTTCTGCGTAAATCACTAGAAGTGGGTATGCAGTAGCTGCATCTGTCTCTGCAGGATGGGAATGAAAACTGGAAAAAAAAAAAAAAAAAAAAGACATCCCCAGACTTGCAGGCACTCAGGGCCTGCATTGGTCTGAGAGCGGAATAGAACATCTGAGAAGAATCTTTCCATACCTTGGGCCCCACGACGAGTCCCAGGAAGCAGCAGCCCTCCCCTGAGGGAGCAGGGGCACTGAAAGAACACTCCTCCGAAGAGGAGGAGGGACACAGGGTCTGCCTAAGTCTGCCGGCAAAGTCAGGACACTGGAAAATACCCTTTCCGTGCCCCAGGCCCTCCGCTGAGTTTAAGTGAAGGCTACCGCAACCCCAGCGGTAACAGCAAAGGCCAGGCCACTGAGTAACGGTCTGATCAATTCAACTTCTCCCACAGTAATTGCCTGATAGAAGCAAAGTCATCTTTTCTGTAAACAAAATTAAACTTAGTCAC
The DNA here is from genome assembly GCF_048773025.1 of Camelus bactrianus. Lineage (NCBI taxonomy): Eukaryota > Metazoa > Chordata > Mammalia > Artiodactyla > Camelidae > Camelus > Camelus bactrianus. The sequence continues at coordinate 75,134,014 of NC_133540.1, forward strand.
TACTGTACTTTTACACAATGTCTAATACTCAATAAAAAATGACACACCCACAAAAAAAAGCCAGCACACATGACTCATTGGCAAGAGACAAAATAATCAGTAGAAACACACTCATATATTAACTAAATCTTTGAAGAAAAATTAGTATCACATGGAGAAATCCCACCCATGAATAAGGGAAGGCCAAACAATACAACAAACATAATGCAAAGGCTATAAATTTGAGCCACAGAAATAAATTAATTTTATTTGGTTGATCTTTTCCCATTGATTTTCACTTTTTCTACTGAAGCTCCCATGGTGAGATTTCATGACTGAAATGCCACATGTTAAATTTTTTTATATTTTTTTCCCTTTGATCTAGACTCTGGAAAACCTCCTAGTCTTTATCTCCCTGAACACAAACTTATTTAAAGATAAGTATTTTATTTATTTCACGCTTTATTTTCTTTTCTTTCAGGAGTATTGTTTCAAATTCCTTAAAAAATTTATTATTTGTCCATTTTAGTATAACCTGTTCTATTTGAGTAATTGAAAAAATATATTTAATAAATCTTACCTTTTCTTCAGAATCAAAGTTCTTCTTAGTCATCTGAGTCACTAACTATATTGTTAGCTTCCCATGGTTTCTACTTACACGAATTCCTCTAGTATTTTTTTTTTACTATTGAACACCTTAATCATATTTTAAATTTTGAGCCTTCAAAGTACATTAATAATGCCTAGGTTCTCCAAAATACTCTCCTTGAATTTGTATGATTTATTGAAATCCTATTTCTCCCCAAAAATGAAGCTTCCAAAATTACCAGCACACTTAAATGAACAAACTTTTCCAATACATACTTAATGGAATAAAATTTTTTGAATATGTTTTAGAGTTCATTGCTTCGTTTATCTTCCATTTCTTTCTTTTAACAAGACTATATTACAATCCGGTGACTGTTAACATAGTCTTTAACTAATGAAACATTTTACTTTTCTCTGGAAAAACCCATCCCTTTCCTTTTGCTGTAATATTTACATACTTAATGCTCTTCCATGTTATGTATCACTATTTAACAGATTAGTCAATGCAGTATTATCAATAGTCATTGAGTTATTAAGCAGAGATTGACCATCTACTATGTTCATATCACTGTATACAGAAATTAATAGAATAGATCCTGCTTTTTGATGGATACTCTCTAGTGGGAAGACAGACATTAGAAAGGACACAAATAAATGCATGTAACGGTACTTTGTAAGTAAAGATATGAAAAAGACATAGAGTGAACTAATATAAAAATATTTTCTCTCATTTTGTCCATAATATAATCCAGTAGTTTTTCACAATGCAGTTAGCATTTTGAACAAATTTGACCACTTTCAGTAGCTCACAATTTTGTTTTTGTTATACTTGTTAATTGTAAAAGGATTTCTGGGAATTTCCCTTTTTTAATGGTGATAATATATATATCTTTGGATGTTCAGAATATGGCAAACTATTTTATTTAGAGGAAAAACATTGTATATTTTTTCCTATGAAATATAGTCCATAAAAATCTTATCAAATGAAAAGACTGATTATACTACTTTCTATTAGAAACTAATTTAAATATAAATATATACAGAGGTTAAAAGTTTTAAAACATGGGAAAAGTTATAACATATAAAAAAAGATATAGCTAAGCATGAGATAGTAGGTGTGATTATTTTACTATCAGAAAAGTAGACTTCAGAACAAGGAATATTTCAGGGGGCAAAGAGAACATTTCATAATGTGAAGGGGGAAATCTATTAAAAATATATAGTACCCTAAATGTCTACAAACCTGGATAAAAAATCTTTATACCAAAGAAAAGGAAAAAAACTCTGTTTTCCTCTCAAAACTTTCAGAACATTTCATTTCGGACACCAGGTGCGTGGCATTTTTCCACACTAAGCAATTCTCCAATTCTTCAGACACCATGTGGGTGTCCTGCAATTCAACTCAGTACTGAATCTACCTGGAGTTGGCATCATGTCCCACAAGTTAAGGGTTCAGTCCTATAAAACCCTCTCCACTTGAGACACCAATTTCAAGTCCCAGGTTGTCACCTGAACTTATGACTGACCAGTTAAAAATCAGGCCTTCTTGGCTTGATAATTTGCAAGAATCATTCTCAAAACTCAGGGAAGCACTATGTTTACCAGTTTATTACACAGTAAAGGTTATGATAAAAGACATAGTTGAACAGCCGTATGAGGAAATATATAGGGCAAGGTCTGAAAGACTCTTGAACACAGGAGTTTGTGTTCCTCTCTCAGTAGGTGGATGTATTCACCATCCCAGAAGTTCTCCAAACCCCATACTTTAGAGATTTCTCTGGAGACTTCGTCGTACAGGCATGATTGAGTATTAACTCAGTCTCCAGCCCCTCTTCCCTCTCTGGAGGATGAGCATGTGAGGCTGAAAATTCCAAGCATCTAATTATGGCTTGGTCTTTTCTGGCGACCAGTCTTCATTATGAAGATTTAATTTTTAGTAAACATTTTAGAAATAATTTTAAACATGCATTCAAAGCACATATGCCATGAAATACTAGAAATGAATGAAATAGTCAAGAAGCTTGGGTGGATCCTAAGGAAATGACTGCTTTTAAGCACTAATCCAAAGAGAGAATTCATTCATATGGAAGGGTGGCTTGTCAGCATCAGCTTTGTGTTTTATTTTTAGGATTTCCAAAATTACACAGTTGATGTAGGTCTACAGGGCTTTATTTGAAATTTTAAAAGCCAATAAATTCTGAAAATCTGAAGATTTTAAAAAACGACTTACCTGGCAATAAAATCTGATTTGACTTAAACTTGTTTGGTGAAAATGCCTGACCTGAACTGGCAGCAGCCTAATGATAGTTTTTATTAGTTCCTATTACTGTGAATAGTTATATGTTTCCCTGAATATATAATAATATGGTCACTTAAAGAATACTACCCTAGATCCAATGAAAGATATTATAAAATAGATTGCATATACATTCTTACTGCTTTTTGTACAATCTGATAATTACTGAAATCAAAAATCCTCTGGTTTTAGTGGCTTTGAACAAGAAATTGTCAACCTGAGCATCCTTGTGAAAATAGATTTTAAACAACATGGTTGGGTGTTCATTGAAAAGTAATGAGCCTAAACCAATGCCTGGCATGTAATATGGACCAAATTAATGTTTATTTTCGTGAACTTGAATTATTGTTCTCTAAACAAAAAGAGTGTCAACTAGACATTAGATAGAACATAAACTCAACAAGCCTAAAACTGAGATGAATTCCTTCCCACTGCCAAAATAAACAAGCAGAAACTTCTCCACCTGCATCCCTTCCCATGCCAACTCACTTACTGCAAATCTAGTCTTCCACTTACTCAGATTCGAAACGTTGGTACCATATTTGATACACCAATACTCTTAATCCTAGAATACGACACATGCTAGTATCAGAAAATACTATTGGAATCTGTTGACTCTATCTACAAAATATATTCAGAACCTGACCACTTTTATTCACCTCCATTGTTCTAAATAACAGATCTAGCTCATCTGGGTGATTGTGATACTTTATAACTGGACTGCCAATTCTATTTGATCTTTCTCCAACCACTGTATTCTCAACGAGGTAGCTTAGTGATCTTTTTAGAACCTTATTCAAATCATGTCACTCCTCTGAAAAATTCTTGAAAAGGCTCTCAAATTACTCAGAGTAAAAGCTAAAGTCTGCAATAATCTTTAAGAACCTACATGATCTGTCATAACTTTCTTTCTGAAATTACCTGCTAACATCCTTTCACTCACTTAGCTCATTCCAAGCACACAGGCCTTCATGTTCTCTCAATATGTCAGGCCTCTTCTCACCTTTCAGCCTTTTCCTGGCTGTTCCCTAACCTCTGTAACTCTCTTCCTACAGATGTTTCCATTGTAAAATTCCCCTTCTCCAGTATTTGTTCAAAGAACATCTTTATTCTCAGAGTGGATTACTATGCGCACCCAATTAGCATATCAGCCTCCCTCTTCCAATCCTAATACTCTGGATTGTACATTTTTTCATAATGTTTAGCAGCTTCTAACATAATATACAAATTCATTTCTAAAGTTAGTTTTTTATTGTCAAAGTTGCCCCACAAGATTATAAATTCACAAAGACAGGGATCATTGTTTTGTCCACTGTTGTGCCCCAAACACCTAAAACAAAGATAGGCACATAAGAATTGTCCAGTAAATATTTGCTGAATCAACAAAAGAACAATATTCAATTTTTATATTATTTAAAAAGAAAGATTCAGGACTGTACATAGGTTTTGTTTTGTTTTGTTTTGTTTTGTTTTTTGCTACTTTCCAAGAAGCAAGTCTCACTTTCACTTATAAAGATTTTTTTTGTCCTTAATAATTGTTCATTTCCTGTACATCATTACAGTCCAATATACATTGTCCAGAACTGAGAGAAGACTGAAGGAGAGCAATTGCAAATATAGACAATACATTGCATCATCTCCCAACATAGAGGATGTGAAGTAGCTTAAGTATGACCCGTTGTTTCTTGTTTCCTTTATTGTTTGTTTTTCCAAACCAAAGTGTTTTCAACTTAGATCTGCGTGGTTGATAAAGATAAAATGGTAACATTTATACCATTAGGAGGTTAGGAGAGTGTGGAGTTTTCCTGGAAAATCAAAATCAATCACTTCAATACTTTTAGTATAATTTAGAAATGATTTAAAAGGATTAAAAACACAACTGCTGAAACTCATAGTTTTCCAAAACCCAAATTACAGCTCTAGAAATAAAGATGAAAAACATTTGCTTTTTATAATATCCTAGTTAATATTTGTTGCTAGTATAGAATGTCCTTTTGAGAGGAATGAACACTGGCTTATACCTATTCTAGCTTAACAAGTTACTTGATGACAGATTTTTATACCAAATCTTAACAAAATTTGTAATGCATAAGAATATAATGAATACAATTTGACAATTCATATTTCCCATATGACTAAAAATCATATTGTAGTTTTCATATTAAAGCTGGTGTGATTAATTTTATGAAGTCCATAAAATTTACAAATATAACAATAGTAAATAAATAATAAGAAACACTAATATTTTATATATAGTTTTATTTCTGTTTCAATGAAATAGCTGCAACTCTAATAATATTGTGCCTGCTCTACCTTAGGGACTGGGGTTTTTACAGCCAACCAAAACAGACCTAGTGTCTGGCAAAATGAAGCTTACTGTCTAGTGGGATGTGTGTGTGTGTGTGTGTGTGTGTGTGTGTGTGTGTGTGTGTGTGTGCAGAAGCAAAGATCTCAGTAAAGAATATCTGCAAGATGGAAGAATTGGTATTTTAGAGAAGGTGGTCATAACAAACTTTTTAAGGAGTTAAAATTTAAGTTGTAACAAAAAATGAATTAGAAGATGCTAGATGTTTGAAGATGGAATGGAAAATAATCCAGGTATGGTACATATCATATGCAAATGTCCTGAGACTGAAAGAAGTTGGCTTATTCTAAGAACTCAAAGATCATTAGGGTGCTTAAAGCACAGCTGGCAAGAAAGGGAGGAATGAAATTACATAAAAACTTTCAAACTGTAAGTAATATGGTTTGATTCTAACTATAATGGGAATCCACTGAAACACTTCATCTGCAAAAAATACAATGAGATTTATTTTTTAAGGTTGCTTTTGCAGCTGGATAAAAAAGGTTTGGAATGTAAGATGAATAGAGGTGGAGAAAGAAGCTTGGATGCTACTAGTAGAGTCTAAGCAAAAGGTGATGGTGGTGTGAACTAAAGTTATGAGTGTAAAATGAGCAACAGAGAATGAGTGGAACATACATTTTGTATATAAGATCAACAGGATGGCTGAGAGATTGGTTTGGAGAGACCATGGGGTTATGCAAAGGAAGAATCAAGATGAAGACTCTGGGATGGATAAATTAATTAGGGAAAAGTCAGCAGAGAGGTGGTCTTTAATTTCAGGGAAACTTAACAATATCACAGGTTAGAATGTTCAGAAACAAAAGAAGTGGACTCACGTTGGTACCCAGTGGAACCCAAATATGTGGAGTTTACATTCAGAAAGAGGAGTGAACATCAAAGAACAAGGCAAATTCAGAAAAGTAAGAGGGAAACAAGGAACGATGATAAAAGTGATGCTGCCTCTCCCCTCCAAATCCAACACCACACAGTTTTTCAAGGAAGAAGAGATCAGTTTGAGATAGTAGATCATAGTTTAATGCTGATATTCATAATCTAGGAAGAGTTTGATGATAGAATGATGATAATAATAAGGAGAGGCAGGATTAACAGACATGGACTTTGAGAATGGGGTAAGAGATGAGATCTGATCAAAAGTGGTGGAAGTACTCTGACAAAAAAAGAAGAGGTTTTATTATTGTAAGAATAGGTTAGAGAGAAAATGGGAGTTCACACATATCTAGGTTTATAAATTCAGCAGCATTAATTGCTGAAACTGCGTATCACATTTGTTCAGGCATTTGTGCTAGATATAGACAAGATTCTTCCTCTGCTGTTGGTATAATTTAATAGATTGGACCTCATTAAGAAGTTACTTTCTTTTGCCTTTATTTAAAAATTCACACCTTATCATCATTCTATTCTTATGCAAGTGTAAATTACGATTTTAAACATTTAGATCAACACTTAAGTCAAAATGGTCTTTTATTAAGTTACTGTACATTGTATAGTTCATTACAGGGTACAAGATACATTATGAGAAATCGGTAATGCATTTCAGATTTGGTGACTTATTTTTCATAAAATTTCTGCATTTTAGAAAATTCTAAATTGAAATATTTCTTTCAACTCTTGAAAAATCTATTTCTAGTAAATCTCACTTGCTATAAAAGTAATAAATTACTCTTTTTCTAGTATTAAATGTCATTTGAATAATTAGTGTTGGGAAATTTAACTAATGAATAAAATCAGTTTTTGTTATTCAAAAGCCCATATTTTCACTGAAAGTCGAGCATTGTAAGGCACTAGAATCTGGATTATTCTGAGAAATTTCATAATAGCTTTCAGAATGTGGGTTAGATCTGGATAACTACTTTTTTAAAGTTAGGTTTAAAGGAGTATGTCTTTCACATAATTTCAGGTACTTGCAGAGTAACAAACAATATTTAGTTCTCTTTTAATTTCTACCTCTTCAATTCCTCCCCATGTAAAGATTTGTTACCAACATATTGACAGACCATATAAAATATACACCAGTGATTTGTGAGCAGCTTAATAACTCTCGGCTTTTTTTCCACATGATTCAACAAATGATTTAAATTAAGGAATTTCTAGTCCATTCCATAAATTTATGTATTTCTTTCTTGGATCAAAGAGATATGGAGTCCCCAAGGATGGAAACATGCTGGTTAAGGCCTTTTTTCCTTTTTCTTTGATGACATCTCATAGACTACCAGTACTATATGGTATTTAAAGAATGATAAATTGTGACAGAATTTCAGTGAGTTATAGAAAAAAATTGTTCAGGGCACATGATATGTATATTCAATTATTTCATTTTTCACATATGAGTCATGAAGCTAAGATTGGCCTAAACTGCAATAAATGGAAGTGTCATATTTAATCACACTAATAAAATGTATATTCTCAATCACCAGCTTGTTTAAAATACATTTGAAATTCCAAAGAGCTTACTAAGTGAACAAATTAAATTCACTCGGCCTTGGCAAATTTAGGATATGATACATAACACAGTTTACCTCTTAGGCACTCAGTATACATTTCCACATGATACTGAAATAGCTTTTAAAAACATATTATTATTTTGAATGTGTAGCATAGGCTTGGCTCAAGAATTAAACTTTGAGATGATGCAGAACACAATGTGAATTAATTCGTGTCTGCCAAGTATTTGTTCAATAACTGTTCTTAACAAGTAAACTTACCTCGAGTGTTGCAAGGAAAACTCTCTTGCATATTGAAAAGAGTCATCAAATACAAGTATCTTTATTCCTGAATGCTTGCTTTTACATGGATTATGGTACTAAAAAATTAAGATCTACTGGAATATATAACTTCCTAGATGTGGGACAGAAACAAATTGATATGGAAAATTTGGGACTCACAGAATTCACGAAGCAAATGAGTTTAAAGCACATAATCTGAATAACCTGCTGGAACCTATTCATGATATATGGTGGTACCACTGACAATATATGATATAGTTACTTGAATTTATTGAACACTGATAATGCCTGGCCCAACTTAGCACCTTTATCCCTGGGATTGTTTTACTGGCCAGGACCCAGCATAGGACAGGCCACATTCTGGTGTCCAGTATACCTCATTGCCTGAGATCCATTTAATCTATCTTACATTCTGCTTTTTGGTGCTTTTCTCATCCCTTAGAATTCTCCTTCTGGCACTCATATATTGTTTCTGGCTTTTCTCCTTAGTGATGAGTCACAATGACTGCTTTTATTATAAGGTTTTTTCAGGGGTTTCCAAGTTGGTGCCTCATCTTCACAGTCTGATCCAGAGACCTTATCCCCAAAGACAGGACCTCCTGGCATCTCCATAGGACAGATAATGGAACACTGAAGACGTGATGTGTCATTTTAAGTCCTTTGGGAACCATTAATTTATTACAGGACTAGGAAAGATCAGGAAGACACCTGTCTCATCATCATTATGCTAAATTGCAATATCCCCATGTTCCTTGATGCACACCACTAGTTCAGAAGAATAAATTGGTATTTGGGGGTGATGTTCTAGTCAAGGAATATGCATTTGGTTGGACTGCCCATTCTTGGAATTCTGGAAGAGGGCGTGTCAGCCATTAGAGGCAGGGATCACGACACTGACCGTATCTTTCTTTACTTGAGATTGGCTATAGGTGTTACTCCTGTTATTGTTCTGGCTAGTCACTTTTTCCCAAAGATAGAATCTTATATCTCTAGTTTCTACCTAAGACTCTTTTTTTTATCATAAGTGGATCATTTTAAGATTATGCTGATACTACACACCCTACTTGCTGTATAATCAAAATTACCTGCTTTAACAAAGCATCTTCCCCATTAGACATCTTAGATACTACAATTTCATCCTGATTTATATTTATTACAGATCCTGGAGAAATGTGGTTTTCCTGTTGATTTACCAGCTCTAGAATGGCATGTTTCTGTATTACTTCTTTTTTGAAGAAATCTGGCAGTTAGATCCTAGAGACCAAGAGCATCATTAGTTTGACTTTGGTTAAAAAAAAAAAAAAAGAGAGAGAGAGAGAAACTCGTGCTCTAAAATGCAGAAGTTGACTACAACAGTTTGCCTCATTTTGATGGCATATCATATATTTTCTTCCATGGACTTTGCCATCTTTAGAATTAGAAACAAATGCTCCTAAGATGACTGGTGGTAGTCAGCAGTAGAATTTGTCCTGTACGTCCACATATCCCAAGATCTGGGCTTTATAGTTACAGTGTTTAAATCAACTGATTATAACCTGTTAATGATATAGCAAGACATTATCTATTAAAGTTTTTGCCAAAATATTTTAATTTAGTAGTCAAATCCAATTGAAAATGGGAGTTACATAAAAATCACTTAAAATTTTGCTTTATAGTCAAGTTTACTGGCACTTCAGTCAATGTAATGTAAACCATAATATTTAGTTAAACTTTATAGTGTGAGTTGCATTTTGGGAAGGTACTATTAAATTGTATAAAATTATTTAAGATTTAAAAATCATAATTTAGATGCAGAATTTCCTATCCTTTATTTCTAGTCCAGGGCTCTGTAGAAACTGTGGTGTAAGGCTCTTTCTTTTGGACCACTTACTTTGGGCACCTTATTGTTAAAATAATAAGTGAGTAAAAATCTAGATGACTTTCTTATCCTTGGAATACTCTGCAGTTGTAATGAGCTTTCTAAAACTTTACTTATAAAAGTTTGAATTTTTTTGTTTGCTTAGCTCTGTTATCTGAAGTGAATGTGTGCCTTTTATTAATTTACAAGGATTAAGATTGTTATCAATGGTAAAAATATTCTTTATTATTGCTCTTATTTTGAACCCTACTGTAAATGATAGACTTCAGAAATGCTGAATATCTGGCTTATAATATCAGTTCAAGAGTATTCCAAGACTGTGCTAACAGGTAATCCTTATCTCATTTCTGCAGGGTTCAAGTATTTATCCTGCGAAGTCATAAGTACTTAAAATGGAAATGTAGAAAAAGCTTGTAATATACACCATGACAGCAGGATAGACAATGAAGAAATAGTGCTGTTAGTGCCACAAGAACACAAAATAGATCAAGGTGACAAATGAGATGTGGATCTATTGTCTCTTCAGAATGTCAGAGGATTAGGTGGACCAGGCTTATTAAGCCCAAAGTCATTGCCTTGTTGTTACTCTTTGGTAGTTATATGAATTGACTGTAGCAGCAGTGAATTCTCCTGAGAAATATGTAGTCAACAGTTGGTGTTCATGAATACATAGTTAGTATTAATGAATTTTTAAAAACTTTTTAGCCATTGCTGAGTTAAGCGGTCACAAAAATAGAGTATGTACGACCAAATACAAACTGAAAATGACTAGTAGTAGTATGACTTGGACAAGTTATTTAGTCTTCTTCAACTTTAATTTACTCTTCTGGCAAATTATTTCAATCATACGTGGAAGGGGATTTGTCAGGATTAATTGATATAACAGGTGAAAACAATTAGCACTTCTTTGGCATTGTGGTTATTCAATATATAAATGTGCTTAGTTCCATTCTTGTTTGAGTGATAATTTTTTGGTGAACACTTTTACATGATAGATATAATTATTACTGAACATACAATTAGTACAAGTTGAAATGAGAGAGGAAATCAGAAAAAGATGAAAGAAGTACAAAATTTTTATCAAGAATCTACACTTAAATTCTATAAAAGATGTAAGGTAGTGTTTAAGAATGTCATTTCTGTGATCAGGAAGACTATTCAAACTTTGGCTCTGCAACTGAAGCAGCTAGTGACCTCGACCGCACTATTTACCTGGTTTGGGTAGCTCAGTTTTCTTACCCATTAAGGGGAAAGATAACAACAGCAACCACAGCAACGATACTACTACTTAAGTCAGAATTACTTTGTGGATTAAATATAAACGGCTAAAGCACTTAGAGCTTGGGACAGGTCTATTCTCCTAACTTTACAGATTAGGGCAACAAGGCCTGGAAAGGTTCAGCGCTTCCTAAATTCGTGGCAATCCACTGGTATCAGGACTGGAATCCACCTGCTTTTTAGCTAACATTCTTTCCACTGTACAAAAATTAGATTATGATAATTATAGCTGTAAATTATTACCAGTGAGATTGAAATACAAATGAACCGCGCCTGAATGAAGGACGATGGAAGGAGGTTGGCAGGGGAAACGAGTAGACTTGATAGTAGTCTTTATGTAATTAAAAGAACGTGAATGTACGGCAACACAGCAGTTGATGTAGATGGATCACAAGACTTTTTGGAAGGCTTGAGGACTCACTTGGGGTGTTTGCTGTCCTGTGGCTTACTTCTCTCTGAAGATGTATTCACAGCCCTCTCTACCTGTCTTCTTCTCATTAAGCTACATGCATTGAATTTCTATGGAACTGCCCCAGCCTGCCATGGCTAAATTTAAAAAAGCTTTTAGTGGAAACACAAGTCTTTTAACAAAAGCATTTATCACCATAGTCAGTGACAGTCATTCCTCCCCTGGGCTAGTGTAAAGGTCTGCTTACTGATGCTTCTTCTGTTTATTCCTTATATATTAGCCAGCATGAACTTGTAAACAGTGTAAATCAAATGATATCCCCCTTTCACCACCCCCCACAAACCTTCCAAAGTTTCCAAATTTATTTTCACTGAGACCCAAACTGCTAACCATGGCCTCCATGGTCATAGATGACTAGGCTTCTGCACACGCCTCCCGTATCAATTTATAATGCTAGTTTAGTTTTTTCAGATCAACACACTAGACTTTCTTCTTTCTGTTCCTTGACATGGAAATCATACTTCCACTTTTTATTATTCCCTTTGCCTGGGATACTCTCATTCAAGGTCAGGTCTTATCACTTACCTCTATGGAAATTATTTTCTTCATTCATTTTTTTTAACTTCCTTATTTATCTAATACCTCCTCTCTCACTCATATATGAAATACAATATAAGTTTTATGAAAGCAGGGATCTGTGCATCATGGTCAGTTCTGTAACCCTATTATGCGTAAGTGATAGGGAATAAAATAGCATGTTGCCCCTCACATGCAGATATGAATCATCAGTACGGCCCACAACTGGGATAGTGTTACTAGTGAATTTGCACTAATCCATTTCCTTTAGTGTTTCATTTACTACGTGACTGAAAGGAATTAAGGGTGTCTCTAGTGATCAAGTATGTACATGAAAAAGGAAAGAATTAAACATTGAACCCATATGTGTCTGAGGAATGCAGCTTGTATTTCTGAGGCAATCCACTGATTCTGGGATTCTCGGATCAGTATGCTGTGACCAAGCTACTCGTGATAACGGAGGATTGATTTCCCTCTTACACTTCCCTTCCAAGTTCAAACCCTACCATAAGAAGAAACAATTAGATTCCCTCTAAATGCAGTGTTAACTGATGAGCCTGTTCCATGCTCAATGGTGGAAATCAATTTTCATTTAAGAACCTACAGTACTTAGCCTTTTTCCGTTTTTGTAGTCTGTATCGATTCTTCTTTCCGTGGAAAGACGCTATCCATTCTGCTGTAGCCAAGCACTGTTTCCATGGTCCCAGGATAATGGGGTAAAAGTCCCAGAGGGCTTTCCTAAACTGGCTGTATGCCCACTTTTAATATGTAGATGAAGGCCATTCTATTCATTATGGAACGTGGGAGCCTTCTTTTCCATTTAAAAGAAACAAACATTATTGTGGCAAGACTCAAAATAAATTCTTTTTTGGCCTTTCCAGTCAACTCAGGGGCAAGAAAGAGGTGAAAAGAATACTGTAATGAATTATAAATTATTCTTTTCAGTTAAGTGTGGCCATTAACTCCTTCAGATCCAAGAGGAGTTTGGAACAACTGTCTCTGTTCTTCCTAAGCCCTAAGCTAAGGGTGTTTCGTGTAACGAATATTCAGTAGATATTTGTTGACAGGAAGAACAGTATCCAGCAGTGATTTTTACATCAGTATTGTACACAATGTAGTTCCAGAATTTATACAGACAAGGAAGACTGCCTTCTGGGGAATGACTCCTTAAAGGCAAAGTTGTTTTGGGAACAGGTGCCTTTCAGATTAGGCAATCGTCCCCTCTTTGTGTACAGTGAAGATCACCATAAAAATGGTCTCTATCACAACGGTTTTCATTAAACGGTCTTCTCTGGCATGACTTTTTTAATGAACATTTTATGAATTTTCCTTCATGAAAAATTGTCGTTTCATGTCTTTTGTAACGTATCATCTAAAAGCACAAGTCAACAGGGGAAACAAGAACAGCAACATGATTTAACCTCATGATAGAACATAACATTCCTGCTATTTTCCTGTACAGATAACAGCAGGCAATCGCCATGTAGCCTCATTTAACAAGGGCAGAAAGAAAAAAAGCCATTTCCAGGATCCAAATGAAAAAACTTGAAATCAAACAAGTTTTTTACTCCAATACTTTGGCATTATACCTTGCCAACAAAATTGTATCTTAATTAACTTTTTTCCATTGTTTAAACAAGTGACTCTAAAATAAAATCATCTAGCTATATGTATTTTTTCTGCCCTACTTTATGAGTTATTTCTGCTATTTATTCTTTCCCAGTGAAAACCAGAGAACTTTTATTATTTGAATCATGTTATAAAGTATTCTTTATTATAAAATAAAAACTTCACTTGGCAATAAAATGAGAAAATTATTTTCTTTTTACATCATGCTTATGAACACGTTAATTATCTAGCATTTTTAATAAAAAAAAAGGCTGCTTGTAGTAGCTAATAACTTCCAAAATGAGCTTTAGCTGTGCTTACTAATTAGAAATTTATGTTCCATTTTTATTTGAAAGTTTTATACCGTATGTGTTTGACTACTTCCTAATCCTAGAGACTTGGTGTGGTCTTTATTTTATTTTGTTTTTGAGATCTCTGCTTTTGTAGCATTTTTTTCACTACCATATGTAGCTTTCACTTTCTTGGAGATGCTGGTAGATTTGAGCATAGTACTCGCTAGTCATTGGAGTGAGATAATCAGAACTAACCTGGTTTACTTAAGAAGAAGAAAGTCTTTTGAGTACAAAAATTTGAATTGCCTTGGCACAGCAGCCAACACTGTGAGACTTAATGGGTTTCTTAACAATAGTCTCTCTGTAGAATGTTTTTAGCTGCGTTGTGATAGTCAGTCTTTTCTCTCCTGGGAAACTGACCCACATACCGTGATGCTTAGAAGATTCCATGGCCCTCTGGATGCCAGTCAGACTTCTCTAATCTAGCTGTTAGGTCAGGCAAAAAAAGAGGAAAGAGCTAAATCGATAAAGTAGATCTAAGACATGCTTTCTCTCGTCACCTAGATATTTATACTTTCTAGAGTGAAAATGCATGAAAATCTATTTTTAAGACCTCTTGTAGGAAGGTTTGGAGAGCAATGTATATATGTGTATATTTAACTGTGAGTTAATGATAACAATATAAGTTTCTAAGTCATCTACAATAATATTTTGTCATCATAAAAGTTTGGTTTTGCTTATTATTGTTACTAGAGTTATTTATCCAAACAGGAAATTACCATTAATTGAAGGCCAGATCAAAAATTTAGAGAGGAAAAATTGAAAGGAAATATTTGTGCCAGAAACTTCTTCACTAACTGTGGGTTTGTTTCTAGCTGTTTCTTATCCACTTGTGGTTCATTAGTGTATTCAGATTCTAATATTCTTAGTGGTCCTTTTTATAGTTTTTATTTCTAAAGATTTTTTCATCATAAAATATATAATATTGCATCATCTGCAACTTAAGGAGGAAATAGCTGTATCATATTTGTGCATTTTCTTCCAAACCCAATAAACTAAGTATATTAAATTAAATGATACTTTTCTAAATAAAATAAGCATATTTTCTCCTGGTGGATAGAGTTACCAGATAAAATATAGGACGCTGAGTTAAATTTGCATTTGAAATAAATAATGGATTTTTTAATTATCATAAGTACGTTTCAAATATTACATGGGGCATAAACTAAAAATATTTGTTATTTGAAATTCACATTTAACATTACTGTAAGTATGACCTTTGCAATATTTGGGACATACTTATAATACAATTTTTACTCATTTTTTTCTGAAATACAAATTTAACTCAATGTACTTTATTTTTATTTGCTAAATCTGGCAACCTTAACTGTCAACAATGTGAAATTTGAAAATCACAAAAAACAGTTAAATACCTATAACTCTAAGATGTTCGCATGATTACTTGTAACATTTGAATGTACTTCCTTATAGACTTTTTATATGACTCTTTGACCAGAATTGAGCTCATAATTAAAAAAAAATACAAAACTAGTTATTTCTCAGGTAATCAGCGATCTCTTCAATTTACATTCACAAGTTTATCTTCAGCTTAGTTTTCTTATTTTCTTATTTTCTTACTTGTTGTTAATTATATCTTAGACTTTTTTTTCAAATGGGATAAAAGATTTCTGAACATAAGATCAACATTCTCTTTCCTTCATACTTGTGTTATTTTAACTTGCTTATAAACTTCCTTTTTTTGTAAGTCTTTTGAGACATATTTTATATATCATACAGTTCATCCATTTCACCTACACAATTCAATATGATTTAATAAATATATGGAGTTCTGTAATCATTACCATAAATCAGTTTTAGAACATTTTCATTACCCCACTGAGACTCCATTTACTGTTATCTCCCATTGTGCCAAACTGCTTGTCCCAGTAAACCACAGATTTACTTTCTGTTTTTAGAGATTCAGCTTTCTGAGCATGTCATAAAAATGGAATCATATGATATATAGTCTTTTATGACTGGCTTCTTCCTTTTCTTTTGATTGAGTACTGCTGTTACTGTGTTGAAGCTGCTACTGCCTGCCATGTGACAGGCCAATAAACCGAGAGGAGGTGTTGGGGCAGAGAGTAGCACATTTATCCGGAAAGCCAAAATACTCAGAAGACGGCAGACTGCTGTTCCAAAGAACCATCTTACCTGAGTTAGAATTTGGGCTTCTTTTGTACTAAAAGAGGAGGTAGTGTGGCTAGTTGTTGCAGATCCTGGAGGGGATGTGATGTGATAACCCTTTGTTCTTACAGCTGTCCACGTAGGTCTGGTCACCAAGTTCCTGTAAACCTTCAACAAAACAAATGTTTTTTGTTGTTGTTGTTCTGCAACTACTTATCTCAATATGAATGAAAAATGTCATTGTTTCAAGGTCAAGCCGGGAGGCAGAGCCTTGAGAAAGGGCTTTTATGCGTATTTCAGGCCATAGGCAACATTATTTTGCTGATTGATGAGACAAAGGAGCAGATCCAGCATGACTAAGCACAGGCTACAGAGTACAAAGGTTAGAGCTAAAGGACAGATCCAATGTGGAGTCAGGTTTGTTCTTCTCTGTTACACTACTTTTGCTTCTTCAGTGAATGCTTCTAGTTTGTTTCCTATATCAACGCTAAAACGTTCTACAGCTTCAAATCTATGCTCAACCACCTTCAATACAGATTTTGATTCTGATAATTGCACTTCCTTGAAATTCTTCTTTGAGGGAACACACAGACACACATTTAAATCTCATTCTGTTATTTTATCGTCTCCAGTAGTTGGCACTATGTGCTAGTTTGTAGGAGGTAAAAATAGTGTTATATCCTCATGAAAAGTAGCATCTATGAAATAAAGAGAAATTAACCAGTTTTGGGTGGAAGGTATTGTCTCTGGATCTTTAAGAACGTAGCATACATATGAAGACAATTGATATATTCTTTTTTGGTGGTTGCAAGGTCATTAGAAAAATCCTAAAAAAAAAAAAAATTAATTTGTATGATAATTTTAAAGATGTGTCATCTAAGAGAAGACTATGATGAAGTTCAAGTGTTGAGACAGGAAGGGATGCTTTGCCTGGGCCAATTGCCACAAACCCCAAATGAACCAATAGCTGAGTGAGCTGGAGGCGGGCTTCAAAGAGATTTACTTGTGCCCTGAAATTTTATGTGTAATTTTCTTTGTTGATTCATTTTTATTTTCCTGGGGACTATTTTAATGACCTTCTTAAAGGGAGTTATCCTTGAACCCAAATTGTAAGAACTTCTCTCAAGTCTTAAATTAATTTCTTCTTACTAATAAGACAGTGTCATTTGAGGCATATAATTGTTCATATTTGATTTCTTTTTCCTTCATGTTATTTTGTCCAGGTTGCTCTACACAACAAAAAAAAGAACTTTTTTTAACTTTTCTTAATGGAAATGTAGATATTTTGTAGTCAACTTTCATAAAGAGAAAAATATAGTTGGTATTCTTATGTATATACAGTTTCAATCAGAAACAACTGTACTAAGGATAATTGTCCTCATAAAAATTTTATCAGAGAGAGTAGTCTCATAAAATCTGAACTCCTCCTTCAGAAAATCCATTTTTAGGGTATCTGACCTATGGAACAAAGCAACATTTCTGACAAGTTCTAGAAACACTAGAACTTAAAAAAGTTTAAAGTTTCAGAATATTAGCAAGTAGATGAACAGAAACCCTCCTTTTAAATTATTTTGGTGCTTAGATGTGTGTTGGCACAATCACAATATATTGTAAAAAATCATTCTCATTGTCTTTTGTAATCAGGTTCTAATCTGAGGGTAGACGCTGAGTTATATATAGAAAAATAATCATCAGTGTCTGTGGAACAAATAAATGCTAACAATGACCTTGATTCCTTGAGTAAGGGTACAAGGTTTGCTGAGCAAAATATTGGTAATTACTCTGAGTTTACTGTTGTTGAAAAATGTTAATTATTTAATGAGTCCTGAAGTGCTGAACTATGTTTTATTTCCTCAATGAAAAATTTATACAAGTAGGTAATCAACACATTTTTATTTGCCCATTGAGGGAAAGAAAACACACAAAGATTGTTTTAATAACTTTCTTAGTCTAAATTTTAAGAAAAGTGTAGCTCTTATAAAATTTCTCATGTTCTTAGGTAAACTGAAATATTGATGACAATTAAAAAAACCTAAAATGAAATTTTCTTTAAGGAATATAAAACATTTGTTCCTAAAACTGATCATTAAAAGAACTTGAAACATGTATTTAGACTCTTTTTGGTGTACTGGGATTCTCTTTAAAATTTTTCATTCAAAATGTAACCATGTGGTGAAAGTCAAATCAAATGATTCAGCTATAAACTATGTTACATCAAATACCTCAAACGCATATTTCAGATTCTAAAGTTTCGATTTATAAAAGTGATTAGAGTAATAATCAAGGATCGCTTCAAAATATTTATTGAAATCATTCATGAGAAAATTTACAGTAGTACAGAACAATATCAGCTTGAGTAAGCCTGAGATGGGCTTGGGCCCAGGACCTGGGACCCTTTTCTGCAGTGCTTGCACTTGGACAAATGTCTCCTCGACACACACAGCACACACACACAGCACCCCCAAGGGGGTGGGCAGACCACCTAAGTCACCCTTCTTCTAGCCCCACCCACCAACCTGCCCCTCCCCTCACCCCATTAAGGGACTAGTTCACCTCTGCTCGGGAAGCGAGCCAGAGAACCTGTTGCTTGTTTTCTCTCCTTTGTGCTGCAGCAGGAGCCCTCAGAAAGCCTTGCCTGAATTCTTCATCTGGCCTCTTATCAATTTCTATTGAGTAAGGAGTCTAAGAACATAGGTCGGTAGCAGACCGAATTTTAGTAGAGTTGAGGGCTACCGGAATTTTGGATCTATCACTGAGTTTGTCTTCTCTAATACATGGGAAAAGTGAAGATAGATGTAAGAATCATGTATGCTCAGCATATGAGGCAAAATAATAAATACATAAATAAATACAACAAAACACATAAACAAATTTACAGACAGTTAATAGTCAACATATAGATTTCCAGGTATTCATCTAAACCATACTTCCATCAACACATGCTGAGTACATACAAGGCTGTCATGAAAGCCATAAACAAACAAATTATTTTTTTGCATATGACATAATGTAAACAAATTTTGTCCTGGTATGATGAGAGCTGTATCCAGTAAAGAAGGCTAACATGCAGAGAGCTTAAAGTTCCAGACTTGTTTTGTTTTAGAGTCATCTGCTTCTAAATGTGTAATTTCAGGTTTATATGAAGTGTGTCTAAAATGTAGTGCCAAGATGCATTGCTCTTACTACCTCAGACGAGAACAGTGAAAAATATAGTTTGCCATTTTAGAGAAAGAAATACTCTCAGGCTTTACCTCATATTTCAGCTTCTGGACAAGAAGGAGTTATTTCTGCTTAAACTTTTGTCATCTTCTAAACTGAGAGGAGCAGAGGGGAGGAGAATAAACACTTCTCTTTCCACCCTCTTACTACCTCCATGAAAGGGAGAAAGAGATTGCTATTCTTATGGCTCAAGCAGTACGAATCAGACTTTCTTTAATAGCTATTGAAAGATGCTGTGCATCCTTAAGGACCCCACACCCTATTTTTTAAGCTTTCCTTTTTCCTTAGGCAAGCCAGTAAGAACATAATTGTCGGGGCCTACACCTGGCAGCTCCAGGGTTAAGATCTTACGCATCCCTGCAGGTATGCTGCTGTATGGAGCAGAGCCTCTGCTTCCGGTCTGAAGACAGAGCTACATCTCTTTAGCATTCCAAACATGAGTCTCAATAATTTGCTTTGTAGAGGAAGTTAGAAAAAACTGATTCGTCCTTTCCTAAGTTTTACTCACCAGTTCATCCTTTATTAAAGTATGGCCTTGTGATCTGATGCATTTTTCTTACTACTAATCAAATATCCATTTTTCCCCCATTTGGCGATTGGCCAGATTGAAGGGGATCAGATTACTCATTCACTTTTGTGAATGGGTGATTTACTCTTTTTTGTGTGATAGATTATTAGTCCCAATTTGTTAGCTTTCATTGCATCCATAGGAGCACATAATCAGAACTGTTAATGTAACATTTTATATTTTTAATAGGTTGATTGATAAATAGATTTAGCAAATATTTAAAGACTTAAAGTAGTGATCTTTTTAAAGATTTTTTTTTTCCTTCCACCAAGTTCTTATTTTGAATCTCCCCTCATTGTTTCCATATGGGAAATAGTTTACCCAGAACTAGGGTTTCCTTACTGGTTAAGTGGCAGCATCTTCAAAACCACTGATCGATGTAAGACATAGCCTGGCATTGATTAGTAAAAGAGCAACATTAGATGGTGAGAGGATATTAGAAACAAACTAAGAAAAGCCCTGAAAGAAATCTAAGCCGTCTGTGTTGGGAAGCAGTAAGGCTCCTTGAATAAAAGAGAAGAAAGGAAAGAAGAAAGAGAAAAAGAAGGAAGAAGTAGAAGATAGGATAAAATGTCAGAGAGGCACAGCTTATAGGCCGCAGTGGTGAAACCAGACATTGGAAGCAAAGGCTAGTCTTTTAATTGGGTCACTCAAAAAAGTTCTCGTGTGTTGTCTTTATTAATTATCTACATGAATTTATAAGAATGGGCTGTTCTAATTGTCCTTTTTTCCCCAAACTAATATTTTCTTATTTTATTTTTTAAAATATTATTTTATTTGGAAGCAATAGAACAGGGCAGTTAATAGAAAATAGCCTTTGTGAGTATTTTATAGAAATAAGGGATTTACATTTCATCATTTAAAAATATTTCTAAGTTAAAAGTTAGGAGATGAAACAGATGAACTTAGCTGGGTGGATTTTTCATTCAGCAATGGATTTAGTGTATAACACATGCTGTGACCTTTGAATTAAAAATGGAAAACTTAATTTGTTTATATGAATAAAAACAGTAATTCTGTTCTGAAGCATAAAGAAAGGCATTGCCTGAGTTCAACTTTAGAATTATGAAAGAGGTTGGCTAAAATTTATGATTCTGAAATATTCTGTGCCACTGTCCTAGTTCTTTATTAAATTTTATTTTCATATCTCGTTGCATGGATAATCCATATGTCATACTTTTAAAATAAAAGGAAATAGCATATGAACTAAGAAAGCTGAAACTGGTTGGGTATGTTTAAAGACTAGTTAGTAATGAAAACCCTGAATAACTTACAATACAATAATATTTTATTTTGCCTTTTGATGTCTTCCACACATGTGCAAGAGATTGATTTTTGTGTTTGAACTTTAGTTTTTTGAATGAAATGTTATTTTATTTTTCTACCTGCATTTTTATGACTGTTCATTAAAAGATAGCCTTTCATTAACCATATAACTTTTCTTCGTTCTATGTCAATGGATAATGAAATTCATACTTTTGAAGTAAGAAACTGCCTATATGTTATTCTAGACTGTAGAGCCTCAAAGGCAGGCTTTCTCTCTGTGCCTTTTGTTTACTTTCCACCAGTGCTTGGTTAAGTTAGGCTCTGAATGGGAGGAAGTTTATGAGGGGGCTCCCATGATCCCCACCTGCTGGTGTTCACATACTTGTATCATGTTATATCTTTGAGTGTGGCCAGGCTTATGGCTTGGTTCTAAATGTAAAATACCACAAGGGTGACAGATTCCATTCCCATTATTACATTATGTTACATAAGACTCTTGTCTTGCTAGCTGACCCCATCTAGAGACGGTCTCTTTCATATCTGGCTTTTAAGAAGCAGCTGCCAGGAATACTTGAGATACAAGAAACTGAATAAAGCCAACGACATAAGAAGGGAAGTGGATACTTCCCTAGTCCAGCCTCTGTTGAAATGTATTTGAGATATAGCATTATGTAAATTTAAAGTGTACAAGATGTTAATTTGGAGCATTTATATATTATAATATAATTGCAATTGTAGCTATAGTTAGCACTTTTGTAACATCATGTAATTTATCATTTTTTTGCAATTGGGATAATTAAGATTTAGTATTTTAGCAAGTTTGATGATCATAATACAATATTGTTGTCTATGTTCACTATGCTGAGCATTAGACCTCTAAGACTTACTACTCCTTTCAAGTTTATAACCTTAAACAACATCTCTCCTATTTACCCTCCACCCAATGCCTTGTAAACACCATTTTACTTTGTTTTTATGAGTTTGGCTTCTTAGATTCCACATATAAGTGATATCATACAGTGTTTGTCTTTCTGTGTCTGATATCTCAGCATAGTATCCTTAGGCTCATTCATGTTGTCACAAATGGCAGGATTTCCTTCTTTCTCATGGCTGAATAGTATTCTGTCATGTATATATACACACATCATATATATATGGTGAGTGTATATATACATGACAGAATATTATTCAGTTCATTCACCCCTTGATGGGCATTTAGGTTGTTTCCATATCTCTGTTATTATAATTATAGATATATGCCATTAGGCATTTATCCAAATACATGCAATGAACAGCACCAAAAGTGAATGTGGTAAACTATGTATGGACTTTGGGTGATTATGATGTCTCGATGTAGGTTTCTCCTTGGTAACAAATGTATCATTCTGATGAGTGATGTTGATAATAAGGAGGCTACACATGTGTTGAGAAAAAATATATGGAAAAATCTCTGTACCTTCCCCTTAATTTTGCTGTGACCTAAAATTGCTCTAAAAAATAAAATGTTAACAAATTTTTTTAAAATTGATATTAAAACATTTTAAAATAATTTCTTAATCTGTTTTAAATATTAGAATAGATTTTATCTATAACAACATCTAAGGTAAAACAATGTAGTGTGTAGAATTTATGTATTTAAAACTAACAAAGACATTGGCAAACTATTTTGAAAATTTATAAGGGCTTGTAAAATTTATTATTACAAAAATCAATAATAATAAGTCATTTTATATAGATCCATCCCTTCTTTTTCTTTTATGAAAATAGCACAGTGTTTGTACATTAGTGGTTTTCTCCTGTGTTTGCAGTCAAAACAACAACAATAAAAACACTTGAATTAATTAAAACATGGGAGCGGTAATGGTATACCAAAAATCATTTTCTTAATTCTGTTAGAAAGTCACTGGTGTTTGCTTGTGACTAAAAAGAACAATTTTTTATTCTGGGAAAAAACTGGTCATTAACATTGCTTTGTAAGCCCACTGAATTGATTCTGTGCAATACTAGTATCTGCTCAACTATAAAAATAGGCTTGTGATTTTGAAAAAACAGTATTTTAACTGAACTTAAGTGCTTTGGAAAAAGTGTTTCCAACAGTGTTGTTTCTTGTAACCTGTTTCTAGTCTGACAGAACTGAATGCTGTCTAAAATAATCATTAGTGCTTGTGGAATAAGCAAATGCAAACAATGACATTGATCACCACAACAAACATGCTGGATTTACTGTGCATAGATACTGGATAATTAGCTGTGATTTTACTGTTGGTGAAAACATTAATTATTTAATGAGTGTTGAAGTGTTTGCCTCTGAAAATCTAAAATACACACACACACACACACACACACACACACACACACACATACATGTACTCTTTGGTAGTCTACAGTCAGGCTACATCCAATGAAAGAAAACTAAAATGAACTGTCAAAATCACATTGACAAATTCAGTTATGCCTTTTGGAAACAAATAAGTACAGATAAGTTATTTAGGTTCCAGAGTCTATGGTCCTTGATGCTGAAAAACATATCAACATGACAGGTAAGAAGAGAGAGATTAGTTGAAAAAAAAATATTTTTAAGTAGAATAAGCATGTTACTTTCAGATTTATTTCAAAAATAAAATGTGAAATGTAAGCAAATTGGAGTTTCCCATTTTAGGAGACAGCCATGAAGGTATTCTGTGTAAAATTAAGTAAATCTTGGAATATAAAACTTTTTACTTTATATGAAATACATTTAAGAAGGCTACTTAATCTGAATGGTAGAGGGCTCTAAAAACAGTGCATAAAATAAGACAGGACACTTCTTAATAAAAAGCTTATAAGAAAAATATAAATGGTGGCAAAGAGGAAAATTGTCTCCCAATATGCTCTGTCCTTACTGAAAATTTTCTGTTAAGGGGATGAAACCTGGTCCAGTGCACGATAAAGTACTGCAGCGAATTACAAATATAAGCCAACATCATAAAAGCAGGTTATTAATGAGAATTTTACAGTTTGAAAAGAGAAGGAATGTTTATCCTTCAAAGAAAGGAAAGAAAACAGATCATTCAACAGATGATGTTTTCAGCTAATTAGAAGTTAAAATTGCTATCACTTAGAAGGATGTTGTGAAATGAAATTTTTAAAAAGGAAAGGAATGCCACGGACTGGAAAGACTAAGAATAAGGTGTAATGTCGTTAAAGTTAAAAAAAAATAAGTTGAAGTAATTTCAAATGTTTGATTTATAGAGCACAATTTTAAAAGGGGCTCTATATGAAGACATGGTTCAGCCATAAACAGTTTTCACTGTGAATCGGAAGAGGATCATATCCCTAGGGCATGATTATGGTATGGTACATATTTTCTTTACAAAATAATTATTTTGGGCAAACATAAAAAAGAATTGCTCTAAAAAGAAAGCTAAAAAGCAAGCTAGACTAAAAATTAAATCACAGCAGATATAAAAGAGGTAAAGTGAAAATCTACATGGAAAGCCCCAAATATATGATTTCTTTCCTTTTCAATGAGTTATCAATAACATGTAATAAAAGTCAAACATTTTACAATATCTTGGTCTGCATTTATATATTCTCATTTATGAGTTGGTTTTGGGGACCTCCATTCTGCAATTATTAGAAAAATAGTATTTGCTACAAATTCTATTCCAATCAGAATATTTCTTATGGCAATATAAACTCTTTAAATTGAATTTTCAAAGATATTTTCAAGGAGCAAGCAATATAAACTATTCTGTTGCCACCTGGAAACTTTTAGGATAATGGGTCTTTTTTCATAACTTCAGCAAAATTTGTGTTTATCCAATCCAGCTTTGTGCTATTTCTGATCAAATGAGTTCTAAATCCATTATAAGAGGAACATCATTATAATGAATAGTGCACTACGCTGAAAGTATTTTAGGATCCTAGATAATGGCCAAGAATAACACCACTTTTAAAAATCGTTTAGAATGAAAATCATTGTCAAAGTTATTCAGTACAGTAAATTCTTTCTTTCTCAGTCCTTCTTCATCTCTTCCTAAAGTTAAAAATAAAAGGCAGCCGAAACCTTGATTAGGCATCTTAGCACAAATTCAAGGAGGGCATAACCCTGACTCGTTGTCACTAGAATGAGATTTGACCTGCGTATGTTCTAAATATTCTCTTCTCACAGGGGAGCCCATATTCTATAGACTAAGAAGAGAGACTCCTTGCTTCCTGTTCCCCTCCTATATATTCTTTCTAAACAAGATCTGAACACCTTCCAATAGCAGGCCATTTTGTCCCAGTTACAATTCTACCTGCTATTCAGGGCTGGTGCCCCAGAAAGATGAGTAAGGCAATGTGATATAATGTGACTTACAGATTATCACTTAATGGGTCAAATACAGTTATAGGGAAGGTTCTTCACAAGACAGTCTTTTGAACCATCCTCTGTTCCCTCTATGCCAAGGCAGAATTGTGCTCCAACTTTGCCAAATTTTAGTCTCTGACTGCCAAATGCTCTCTTAACCCCTTGTGTTCTTTCATGTACTGCTCCTCCCAATTGTCTATTCAAGTTACATTTCTCTCTCTCACTCAGACTCTCTGCTGCTTTGACTTATGTAAAAGTTTCTTTTAATACACGTTATACTATTTAATACGTGAAAAATAAATGTGATATTTTGTACTCTATTAAGCATTGCACTAATGAACTATCATCAATAAAGCACTCAAAATGGAATTTTGTCATCCCAGCAGCAGCAGTGTTTTTCTTCTAACCTATACATAGTATAATCAGTTAGCTTAAGGTGGGTGGGGGGGAATTGAAGATGGCCCTCAAGTATTAGTATTTTAGCCTAAAGCCATGAAATATAGCAAGTTTTATTTAATTTCTTATTTTTCCTATGCCCTTTAATCTCATCAAATAAATCCCTCTTCCATGTTATATTAACCTACTTATTCAACAAATTGGAAACCCAAGTGAAAAATAAGTTACCAATATAAGGATTCTTAATAAATACTTGAGAGTTTCCAAATCCTTAATTTATAAACTTGGTAATTCTAATCTTGAAAATTAATTCAATGTTTATGCCAATGGGCAACACTTTTATAAACAAATAATCATACATATTTATTTGAATAATTACATTTAAATGATTGGATTATCAGTTAAAATATTTTGCATGTTAAAAATTGGTGAAAAAGCTTGTTTTTCTTAAAGCATTTTATAAAGAAAATCTAAGAAAAACATTCCTTGGATATAACGATGAGCAGTCAGTGATAAATTCTTGTTTCTAGTGAGATCATTTCTTTGTACCTTTGCTTTCAGTTGTAGAGAGCAACTAATAGTTATGTACGGCAGAGTCTGTAGCTCTTCACTGCTCTGTGGTGCTAATTAAAACGGACACGTTGTAACACTGGACTGAAAGCCTAATGTTTGTGGATCATGAATAATGATTAACCGAAAGAAAACAGCTTTTCGGTATCCATTAGACTTCATCATCAGTATCTACGCAACCCCTTCCTGATTGCCATATATACATACACTGGGTTTGCCTTTTTCTACATCTGTCTAATGCCTGGGATAGTAAATATCTTTTTGAAGGAAAATCAAGTATTATTTTGTTTTTGAAAATTCTGATTTCCTATCACAGATTGCTAACAAGGTTTGCAGAAGAAGAACAAAATCAGTGAAAACATTTGCTGGTAATTAAGGATTAATTTTTATGTTCCTCGATTTTGGGGGGAGTGGTGACAGCAATAACTGCTATTAATGATGATACAGAGAAAACATCAGTGTTCCTACCACTTCTCTGCGGGACTAAGAAGCCAACAATGTGGTGGGAAAGAAAGAGGGTATTTTTAAAAGATAATTTATTTTTATTTTTAATTCTGAACTTATAACCAACCAAGGTGGTTATTGTTGTTGCCGCTTCTGTAGGTTTAATTCTTACTCCAATTTTAGTCCTCCATCAAATATCTGAACACTCACTAAGTTGCACTGAATCAGCCACATTTTAATCTCTTTTATCTTGCGCGCTTGTAAAGCTTTGTATTCAAAGTTTTTTATTCCCACTTGTTCTCTGGCCTCTTCATTGGTGTCCTGGTAAATGTAAGTCAAATTGTAAAGTGACTCTAACTTCACTATGACTGCTCTTCCTTAATAGCTATTTCCCTGTTAAGTGGACATTTTGGGGTAGGGTAGATGGTAAAACAATATTCCATCTCTCCTCTGAGCCTGTAAAATTCCTATTCTGTGTAAAAGGGAGAATTAAGAGAATGTGTATCTTTTCATATCCGAATGTATATTTCTTAATATTTTGATTACTTATAAATTATTTTGATAAGCATCATGAACATTCCCAATATAAACACAAACTGACATCTGGAAAATATAATTTATTTTTTCTTTAAGATGGAATACAGTGATTAAGGTAGATGGGGTTCATGGGTAAGGGTGATTTTCCTTCATGGATCAAATTTGTTCAGAAATCAGGTACAATAGAGGAATTTCATTGATTGGTATAGTGACATTTAGGGTGACTTGTTATGAAAGAAAGCCAGTATCACTACTTTAAAATAATCTGTAAAATATCTATGGTTTTCCTTTAATTATTTTTCTTTTATTCATTTCAAAGCTTTATGAATATAGAACATAGTACTTCTTTACAAGTTCTCATTATTTCTTTTAATCACATTGTGCAAACAGGTGCTTGTAGATTTTTTTGTTCCTCGCTTATGCAAGATGTTATCATCCTTTGTTGCTATTTTAATAAATCTGAATTCCTTTTCATCTTTCTTTCAAATACTCATTCCTAAGACCTCAGGTGTTTTAACAAGTTTCTTGCTATATTTGGCTCACCATCAACATATAATAGGTTTATTTTGTGTGATATTTGAACTGAATAAAATAAATTGATTTTGCAGTCCTAAAAGCTTTCTCAATATTAGAAGATAATATAACTGAAATTCTATAGTTGTAAATAAGGAGTATTTGCTAGTATTATGCTAAAAGTACAATCCAGTGACAAAAGAGATGAAAAATGTAATCTAAAGATATTAATAAATATATTTTTTTGCTTTTTTTTTGAGGGGAGAGGTAATTAGGTTTATTTATTTAGTGGAGGTACTGAGGATTGAACCCAGGACATTGTGCATGCTAAGCATGCGCTCTACCACAGAGATGTATCCTCCCCTCTAATCAATGTTTTATTATTAAATAGAAATCAGAAAGATACACCTGAGAGTATAATAATATTTTGGAAATCACATTAAAAAAAAAGATTTAAAGGACAGTTGTGTGATGTATAATTCTATAATTTCACATTTATTAAGCCAGAGTTTGGCTTAATTTCCCTATTGGTTTACTGGTTTCCTTCTTTACTTCAATACTGAGTTTATTCTTCTCTCATGTGTAAAACCTGACCTCACAGATATATCTCTCAAGAATCAGGTGTGCAGTTTCTCCCACTGGATTCTCATAACTTCACCTGCCACATCTAGGCTTGGGGATTTGACTCTGGCGTGAAAAGATATCTTATATGCATAAACTATTTAATCACTTTACGTAGTTTAACTGCTTTCCTTAGGGTGTAAAACATCAGTAGCAAAAACAAAGTCTCTAACTGGTTTTGCACACATTAAAAATAAATAAAATGCTAAGCATTCACTCTTTAAAAACCACTGTCCTTAGTTGTAATACTCCAGTGCATGTCCACTCACTCTTCCTTTTCTCTTAACAGCAATCATGCCATCTATATTTTTTGCTCTCTTTTCAAATTCTGCCTGTCCATTCAGGGGCTCTTTTTCACCCTATGATTTTATTAACAGCATATTATTACATAAACAGGGTGTCTTTATTTTGTTAATTTTGTACAACCATAGATTTTTACACAGATGTTTAAAATAAAAGCAAAGCAACAAAGAACAGTCATTCCTTCTTGGTAACTTCAAATGTTATTTTTTCAATATAAATGTTCCACAGTCATCTTTCAGCCAGAGTACGGGGGGCTGGGGCGGGGGGGCAGTCCAGTGACTTATGGGATAGGAGGCATTTTCATTTGAATCTCAAAAGATAGAGTATTTCAGCTGATATCTTCCTTATATTAATTTTTGTTGTAATTTGTAACAAAAAAGTATATTCTAAGAAGCTAGTATTAATAAATATGGCAAATCAACATCAAATATGGCTAGAGTTTAACTTGTGGAGTCAGGAATCTGAGAATTATACTCTCAAGCCTGTTCCTTTGCTCTGGGTAGCATATAGAAAATAGACATTATAGCAGAGTCAATCCCACTAGGTAATCCGTGATAAAGTAGGTCAGATAGATCTGGAAGATCACTGCAGGCCAAATATAACCACATGTATTGTGCATATTCACTTGGAAAAAAGCACATGGAAGTAGATACCCTCAGTAAAATCCTCTTTGTGAGTTCAAATAAACACATAAAAATGGTTGTCCTTATTACAAAAGGGTAATGGAGTCAACAGGTTTTGGACTTAAGCCAGATAGATACATCAGTTAGGAAATGCCAAGTAATGTGACAGTAACAAACACCTCCCCTCCTCAGCACCCTCAGCTCTAGGGCAAACCTTTAGTTGTCTAAAACAGCAAAGGCTTATTTCTTATTTGCTATACATGTTATTCCCTCCAAATATCTATTCCATGTTGTCATCATTTTCAGTGTGGGACCCGGGATGTTGGAGGAGCCACAGTGCAGAATATATCCACTTGTTCTGATAAACGTTATATAACAGAGGATGTTATAGAAACAAATGCCCAACCTAGAAATGACACACACTACTTTCTCCTCATAACTCGTTGACTAGAATGATCACCTGATCCCCCCAAAGTATAAGGGGACAGGGAACAATGTCATGCTACCAGATGACATCTAGCAAACAGCAGTGATAAGTAACATAGTAGGCCAAGGTCTTTGTGTCCCTTATGGCCATTTATTTTTAGTAAAAGAGAACTATAATATCTACAATTCTAACAGCTTCTTTCATGGGAAATTTTACTTTTTTTTATGTTTCTATAAAAGATTTCTGTTTACTATTCATGTTTTAAAGATTCAAAAAAGGTATTTAAATATTTTTATAGACCTCCCATTTTCTGCCTTGTGTTAAAGAATAAAAGTAGTCAGCTGACTTCTTCCTTTAGAATATCATCCTGTACCCCTACACAAGTGAACTGTGTCAGTGGCTGGATTTCAGACAGGCAGAGATTTGAAGATTTCCACCCTCAGACAGAGGGCAGGAAAATGCGAGCAGCATCTAGATGCCACTTGACACTGCCTTTGAAAAGGAACAAAAGAAGAATAAAAATCATTTCAGATGTTTTCTGTCTCCTTCTACACTGGTATTTCTATCTTTTTTTTAAAAAATAGGCTAAATTAGAGCTTTGTAAAAAAGAGGTTAGAAATGTTTGATTCTGGGTTCGGTAGGATCGTATAGAAATTAAAATAGAAAGAGAATTACCTTTGCAATGTGAAGGTTTTATGCTTAATCCTGGATCAGACTACTTATATGTCCTTAGGCAATTATTTATTCTTTCAGAGCAGGGGTTATAGCCTTAGGGGACAGATTCAGCTTGCTGCTTCTTTTTGTGTGACCTCAAGCTGTTATTTTTTTAAATAGTTGAAAAAAAATTTAATTAAAAATATGTGAAATTTAAATCTCAGTGTCCATAAATACAGTTTTGGAACACAGCCATACAGCCATACTCATGCGTCTATATATTGTCTATGGCTGCTTTTATGCTACAATGACAGAGCAGAGTAATTTCAACAGAGACCATGTGATCTGAAATTCTAAACTCTAAACTCTAGGTGATTATTCCACAGAAAATCTGAACAACAGAGGCACTGAGATTGGGGAAAGAAGTCACAAGATAGTATAGAAATAGATACCGGACTGAAAATGCGGGGCAAAATTACGTCCAAAAACTGATTTCAGAGAGATGATGGAAGATATTGCTCTGATGAAATAAGAAAGAAATCTTTATTAAAAGAAGCATATGAGAATAAGAAAGGACATTTGGTATCTGATAACACAAATAAAATGTTCTAAGATTAATATAAACATTGGAAGTTAAAGAAATTTTCACAGAAAATAAAAACATGGACAATAAGAAGTAAGAGATAAGAAAACTGAAAGATAAAAACTGGAGATCCAACATCTGGTCTAATAAGAGTTGAATAAAAAAGACAACAGATGTAAAGCTGGGTGTGAGATTTTTAAAAGCAATACAGTCAGCCCTCAGTATTTGCAGGTTCTGCCTCCGCCTCTGTGGATTCAGCCAACCGTGGTGGATTCCCAGTTGGTTGACTCTGTGGACGCAGAGCCCGTGAATATGGAGGAACAACTGCATGAAACTTGAGCACCTGCAGATTTTGATGTCTGTGAGATGTCCTGGAACCAACCCCTGAAGATACCAAGGGTCAACTGGATATATTTTTTAAAGCAAATTTCCCACTAATTGAGGGATACGTGTCTCTGGATTGAAAACTACTATACTTTGAAACTTCAGAATATGAAGTACAAAGACAAGACCTAAATGCTCCCAAAGAGGGGAAAAAGTGATGTGTACAGTCATCTGATTGTTCAGTAGCAATACAGGAAACTCTTCTCTGTGCTCATTTGGCTCTGATCATACCAGGCTAGTCCTTGAATCTCTAAGTCCTTGTATCTGCTGTCCCCCATCTGTCCAAGCAGGTTTCATTTTATCGCACTTTGCTTTATTGTGCTTCCCAGATACTGCATTTTTTCTTTTCTTCCTTTCTTTTTTTTTCTTACAAATTGAAAGTTTGTGGCAATCCTGTGCCAAGCAAGTCTGTTGGGGCCATTTCCAACAGCATTTACTCATTTCCTGTTTCTGTGTTACATTTTGCTAATTCTCACAATACTTCAAATCCTCTACCAGCAAAAAGATTATGATTCACTGAAGGCTCAATCATGGTTAGCATTTTTTAGCAATAGATTATTTTTTAATTAAGGTATGCACAGAGTTTCATTAGATATAACGCTATTTTACACTTAATAGGCCACAGTATAGTGTACACATAGCTTTCATATGCACTGGGAAACAAAAGATTCTTATGACTTGCTTTATTGTGATGTTTGTTTTATTGGGGTCTGGAAACATATCTGCAGTATCTCCAAGGTATGCCTATAATGCCTCTTATACAGATATTCATGTGGCTTGCTCCTCAGTATTTTCAGAAATTTATCCAATTATTATCAAGAAAGGATAACAGAATCCACAGTCATGTCAATGTATCTCATTAATAATATACACAAAAATAGTAAATTACTTTATACTTTTGTAAAACAATACAAAATTTTAGGCAAGATTGACCATTTAATAATACGAATAATTTGGACACTTCAGATCTTAACCAATCTCTGTCATTCTTTAGTAACAAGTTATATCTTCTGATACTATTGCTTAGAGTTGTGTTTCTATTTAAAAATTATTTTGCCTGCCTAATAGTTCCGTATTTAAGAGATGAATTAATAAAAGTCATGCCTGAGATTTTCTAAATTCTGTTCCTCATATTTTTGTATATTAACATTTTTGTATTTTAACTTTATAAGCATTATGAATTTGCAAATTTAAACCATCTATATCCCACATCCATTCTACTCCTTTCCATTCGCAGAACAGTGGAGGTGATTAAGATTAGGGTGAGGAGCAGAGCTTTCAGTGCCAGGGACTGTATTTAGGATTTTGTATACAGCACTACAGGGGACACAGAAACTAAAGACTGAAACAAAACCATGATAAATTTCAGAAACCTAGTCAATTCTGAGGATATGGGAAGTGGAAAGTCACCATTTTAAGGTAGTAAAATTAGTATGAAAAATTGGTTTATAGAGTCAGCTTTATCACTGAAGAAACAAGAAAATACATAAATGGGGCAAGAATAAGTGTGTGTGTGTGTGTTTGTGCGTGTGTGTGATTGTGGTTATAGTGGTTAAGGGAATAGTGAGGTAGGATGGAGCAGGAAAATCTGGTCAGTTGTGAAAACACCAGCTGGCGTTTATACATTTATTTTAAGAGCTGGTATGGATCGTGGCGTGTGTATCATCAGGCTAGCTTAGAAAGGCAGAGGTCAAGTGGACATCACACTACAGATAACACAGCCAATAAAGTGAATCAAATCTATCTGACCACATTAAATTTCAGAAAGTCATCTGATAGCACTGATGTGACTGATGAATCCCTATTCTCCTTTTACAGGTAGGGCAGGTGCTGGTTCTGTGTCTGCTGTGAGAACTGTGGCTTGTACTGTAATCTTAATAGCCTGACTGATGATGAGACTGTCAACATTATAATGCTGTTTTCTAAACCTTGAGCCCGTGTACATCAAACACAGAATAACTGTATTTGTCCTAATACACTGTAGAAACTGCATCATTCATCTTCTCCTTCTTATTGAAGTAACTCCTACAATCTTTACTTGTCACAGATGTATAACCAGAACCACCAGTATATTCATACTTTCACCCAGGGTTCTGTTTTCATTATTTAAATACTGTCACTCTTCAAAATGTATCTATTATGGTCTCCCCCTCCCACAGTTTTTCAGGACCTTTCTCCTTACTTGATAATAATTTATATACACCTAAATATTACTGTGATTAAAGGTTAAAGTGACATCTCTATAGCTATAATTATTCCTATACTTATATAATGCATACACACATACACATACATACAATATAAAAGTTTATATACATATACATCTGTATGTATATAGGTAGATGTAGTTATCAAATAAAATCAGAATGTAAGGTCTCCAGCAATAATATAAACCTTCCAATCACAGTCTCTGTGTCTTCTTAAAATCTACAGTTTAAAAAAAAAAACAATAAAATCATTGTATAAATACTATTTAAAATACAATAAAGAAATAAATTACTTCTGTTATTCATGTGCTTTTCATA
The DNA here is from genome assembly GCF_048773025.1 of Camelus bactrianus. Lineage (NCBI taxonomy): Eukaryota > Metazoa > Chordata > Mammalia > Artiodactyla > Camelidae > Camelus > Camelus bactrianus. The sequence continues at coordinate 75,168,140 of NC_133540.1, forward strand.
TTGTTATAATATGCAAAAACCTTCCCCTCAATATGATTATATTTGGATTCACATATAGATATATATATGTGTATACACACATCACACACACGCACAATTTCAGAGTTCCTGCTTTCAACAGGGATTAAAAGTAGAAAGAACAGACTAGCATCCCACCTTTGCTTAGTTCTTCATTTAGCAGGTGGTGTGGTTAACCCCGTGAGACACACAGGGACCAAACACTGCCAGTCTGCCTAGACCTAGTAGGGGCCTCATGGAAGGGCTGTTAAAATGGAGAAGGCATTGGGCCATTAGGGTTGTCAGTAACATTAATGCTGTTAAGTGGGACATGGTAAAAGAATTTTAATTATTCGTCTTCTGATGCCTTTCTGTCACACACTGGCTCTTGGAAAGTTTCTGTCAGATAGAAGCCCCCGGGGCAGATTTCTGAGGAGATTATAGGGTAGACAAAATATGGCATGTATAAGAGACACGGACCATCCATAAACAGAACTGATACTGCTGCCCCATCAGGGTAATTTTCTCTGTAAGCCAAAATATGCACACTCTACTCAATACAGAACTCCAATCTATTCAAGCCCCCACTTGAAGTAAAACCTATTTCCCATTCCAGGAGGACTGAGAGTTCAAAACAATATGGTACAAGGCCGGTGTTCTTGTCCTAAGGTTTAAGGCTGGACTTTCTCTGATAACCCCATTCATTTAAAGCGCCTTTGAGAGGAATTCCTTGCACATTTAATTGACAGAGTATGCAAAATCAACCAAATAGAACTGTATACAAAAGAGTAAGTTGCCAATCACGGGTGATTTAGATAGCTTAGAAAGGGCTCTCTCATAACTACATATTTTTTTTTTCCTTGTGCAAAATAAACTGGATTTTAAGAACTTCATCTGTCACTAATTGCAAAATACAACGTGCCTTGTTGTTCTGCTGATTTGTTCAGGTAATTTTCTAACTATTTATTTAAACTTTGTATGCATAATGAATTTACAGCTGATCCCAACCATGATTATAAATACAAATGAAGTATTATAAATTATCATGTAAAATGCATAACTAGAGAGTAATATCTTAAACTAGCGCTACATTTAAATAGCAAAAATGGAGTGCTTACAAGTTGGATAACTATTAAGTTGAAGACAATAAATATATCTCCATTAGGGGCTGACTGCTGCTTCTGATTATCTAGTGTTAAGTTGTTCCCCACTTTTAAGGGCCTGTTTATTTCATATGAATGTTATACAGTAGAACAAAGCTATTCTAGATTAGAACATATTGATTATGTGCTTGTATTGAAAGGCGATGCTGTACCAATAGCATTCAAAATTGTGAAGAATTAAAATAAATATGCAGGCTAAATGAGACAGATCTGTAATAGATATATGACAGGAAAAGTTGAAGTTTGGCCTAAATAAAAGACTAAGCCAAGTAGCCGTTGAAACCTATTATTTGTCAGATCTACCCATTTACTCAGGATCTTACATGTACACGTATACAAACACACAAGTCCAGCACACACATGCGGCTTCTGCCTTTGCCCGAAGCCTCCACCTTGGGCAGGTAGGACCACTTCACCTACACCTGTGGATTTACTCTCATTCCAGAGCCTGGGACCTGTTCTGATCTCAGCAAAGCTTAGTATAAGTAGTTCTAGGTTAATATATTGTCAGTGACACAGGCAACTATAGAGGAACTCTGCAGTGTGTTATGTTCAGATAATTGAAAATACAGTTAGCTTCTGGTAATTAATTTTTAAATGTATGCATGTATGAAGTTAATGAGATTAGTTGGCTTTTTCAGAAAGCACACAGATCCTGACTCAAACCTTTGCTCTAACACATCCATTTTAGAGACCCTACATAAACCACTTATAGATGTTTATAGTCTTAATTTATAAAGTGTGAGTATAACTTCCATATAAATACATCCATAGATAATCATTATCACATGAGGATTTTATGGAATTTAATGAATTAATACACAAAACATGCTTATTCTAATTCATAGTGCATACTGTATGCTCAGTAGATTTTCTTAAGTCGGGATGACTTCCTGATGAGAGGAGGAGAGCAGAAATGGAAGTGCATGACGATGGAGAAGCAGAGAGTAAATGTTTGATTGTGTTTCTCTAGGACTGTGCTGGCAAGAGCTACAATGAGGTCTGGAGACATGAATATCGTGTTGTGGGGGAGTGTGGTGCACTTGGCTTCGTCAATGGACCAGAAAGAGTATACATCAATACCAGAAAGAGTATACATGATGCTAGGTCATCTTTGATTCCTCCTTCTTCTGCACAGGCCACAACCAAACCATCAGCAAACTGATCTGACTAGGTCTCATCCCGTCCACTCATCCAATAAGCCAGGCACAGTGTCAGAACCGCCTCACTGGCTAAGGCTATTTTCAGTGCAGCAACCAGAGCTATTCTTTAAAATGTATGTCAGTTGTGTTATTTTTCCATGATAAACCCTCCAATGGCATCTCAAAGTAGTGAAAAGCCAGTGTTCTTTACAGTAGCCTGCAAGTCTCTAACCAGTCTGGCGCCTGCGTTTCCAGTCTTGCTCCAGCCCCAGGGCTGCAGGCTGCTGCTCTAGGGTTTCTGTACTTGCTGTTCCCTCTGCCTAAAACTTTCTTTCCCGGATACCCATGTGGCTTCTCTCTCATTTACTACTGGTCTCTGCTCATCATGCAGCTTCTACAAATATCATCCCACCCTGCCACTAGACACTCCCTAACTTCCATCTCTGACTTTTACCTCTCTCTGTAGCATTTATTATCTTCTAACATAAGGCATATTTTCTTGCTTTTCTGTTTATCTTTTCCTCTCCCCTCATGCATGCCTTCACAATCCAAGTTCTCTGAGTCCAAAAACTTTGATTGTTTATATTCCTAATGCCTAAAAGAATCCCTCGCTAATTGCAGGTGATTATTAAATGTTTATACAATTAATAAAGATTATTCTAATGCTGTGCTCTAAAAGCAATAGTATAATTATTCTTTCAGTTTTTCATACATAATATAGGAAAGGGGTATAATGTATTCCAAGCAAATACTCAGAGGAAAAGAACACTCTTTTCTTACAAAGCAGTACATTAACAAAAATATCCACTTGGTGGAATATAGTGGAGGAATTCCAGGATCAAGGTCTGATGATGTTTGACTAAGTAGAATTTTCTTAAACTAGAAAAGGAATGTCCAAAACTTACCTAGCAAGTCACTTTAGTAGGAAGCTCATAATATATTTTCATGGTGAATTCAGTCTGTCCTTCTACCCCTAGTGAGGCTGTCTAATTATTCCTCAATAGATATTACCTATTCTTTTCAGGTTCATCTTATATTTTTAAAAAGACCAAACACCTAATCCTTAGAATTTAAAAATTTGCACCTGTGATCATTTCAGCATTCTTAGAATACATGTATTTGAATGTGCAGTTTCTTTAATAATTTACATAATAATGATAATTCCCCCTGTATCTATAATATTTTAGTCTTATCAAAGTTTTTTGATGTTCATTATTATCAATGTTGATGATGTTTCGCTTATGAACTACCTTCTAATCCCCTGGTTAATTTGGTTATTTAGTCACAAATACTGGGTGGATAAAAGGTGAGAGTGCTTGAGAATCGGTTCTGAATTATTTTCATGAATGGCAGAATCTGCCTGTAATCTATTCACTTCACACAGCAAAAGCTTCTGGGAAGCACTGGAAAAAAACCTCAGAGGAGCTGTCATCTCCCCCAAGGGGGTGACTACATTTAGATTAATGTTGGTGCTACTGCATTTCTCTGGCGCTTAGGAAATTACTGCCCCTGAAAAGGAATATCTGAGATTAGGGAAGAGGGCAGACATAGGAGCTTCAAAAGAGGAGAAGCCAAATTTTCTCATTTTCTCAGAAGCACAGTATTACCATTTTTCTGGCTATTTTGCAAGAAAAAGCCAAATAAAAAGGCTGCTATTTAAATGCATATTCACTCTATAAAATTCCAGTCATCTGCTATCAATATAAGCAGATTTTTTATTGTTAAAGGGCTATATATTTTTAAAGTTTCCTTATCTCTTAAAGGAAGACTAAACAGATTTGAAAAGTTTGTGTTACACACTTGCGTGCCAAATACAGAAATAGTTTAAGTGTACATCATATTTTAGACAATGGGTTGGGGTTTTATATTTATTAATTCATTCAACACACACACATGACACAAACTAAAGATGAAAGATTGAAGCTCAGAAGTTCAGGACCATGCTCAAGGTCACGACACCAGTGGGTTCAGAGATGTATTTAGCCTTTGGTCATCTCATTCAAAGTCCAGAAATTGTTCTCCTATGGTCATCGCTACCTCTTTTGATGATCGAAAATAGAATGAATATATTCATAACTATATTTTTAACAGCATGTTTATATGCTAGTATTCTCTGTTATATACTTTATGTCCTGGCATGTCTTTGAAAACGACATCTTGCTTTACCTGAGGAAAAGTAATTGTCAAAGTTAGTCTTAATGATATCATTTCTCTTGCTTGTTCTACTTCTGAGTTATATTTATCTTGTGGTTTATTTATTTTGGCACAGCAAGATTCACAGCTTCCCCTGCAATTTCATAAAATGTTTCTTGCTTCATAACCTTGTTGGCTGCCCTAATTGCAATGTTCCTCCAAAATCAAGAGAGTTGGGGCTGTTACAGTTTTTCTGTCTAATTTCATATACTTTAAGCACATATAGGCTAGAGCATATTTGTGAGTGTCATGCACGGTTCTCTTCCTCCATTTTCCATTCTTGTTGTCTATACTCCATGATCTTCATGGAGATTATTACACCTTAAAGTTTTGGCTTCAGAGAATGTTGAGATAAATAGTTTTGATTAGTTTTCATATTGGATTTACATAATTCATTTTTTCTATGAGTGGAGAATATTGCTATTCACCTAAAAGTCGTTTTTTTTTTTTTTTTTTACAAATTTCAATATTTGCTGCTCTATTTGAAAATGCTAGCCAATTGGAATTCATTAAACAAGTTGCATAGTCATATCTGCAGTATCAATATGACACATGTGTTTTCACTTGACTCTTTTTTTTACATGCCTATCCTAATTTGGAGGACACTGTTACATTGTCCTTTTAGTGATGGTTTATTGTCTACAGTAAAGCAAACTTCAGGACAAGCCTTGGAAATGGAAGACAAATAATACAGATCTGCCCTCTCGAGCCTTATGAAGGTAGAAAGTATACCATGTATCTCAATACAATGCAGTGCTAAATTCATTCCAGATAGTCAAACAGGACACTGCAAGTTTATAAAACAATGAGAAAAATAAGAAATGTAAAATGCAGTAAAAAATTCATGTGTGGAGGCCAGGTATCTCAAACCAGATTTTTTTTTTAAATGGAGCTATTAGGAACCTGTGTATTCCAAGCATGAACTCTACCACTGAGCTACACCTCCCCACCTCAAACAAGATTTTGCTATTAGGAATTTGCAAGTTCTTTCTCAAAGCTGGAATGAAAATTGTATATGGGGGGATTGGAGGGAGAATTAAATAGAGAGAGAGGCAGGAATCTGCTTATAAAATAGCTCTGGAACCTAAGGCATGAAGTTAAATTTTACAATAAAAATTAAGGAGAACAAGAGTAAACATACCATCTATTGGGTCCTTTTCAGATTCGTCTATTTGTGGTAAAAGGACTGTTGATCACTGCTATATTTAAAAAGCCAGAGAGAGAAATTTTTTTCAGTTAAATGCATAATATGTATATGCTTGAGACTTTCCATTCTGATTAGCTTTTGGATAATTAACCTATAAGAAACATTCAAACTGCATTTCTCTCACCTTATGTTTGACTATTTCTATTAACTAGCAGTACTCTAATTAGAAATATAAAATCTAATATTAGAAGATGTATTTGGGATGTAGAGGAAAAATTAGGAGACCTGAGTCCCCGTTCCATTCTTGCCAATAATTGGCTAAAATATGGACTAAGCAAGGATATTAATCACATACCATTCTAGATTTAATTTTATTCTTACTGCTGTTTATGAAACTGGCATCATTAACTTCATTGTGTAGGTAAGGAGATTTCTAAAACACATTAAATGTAAGTATCTTGTCCAGGTTTACAAAGATAATATGTGACATAAGTAATTTTTAAACCTAGAGTACCTGATTTAGAGTATAGACTTTCTATCCCTTTTTCATTTCATCCCTAGGCAGCCTTAATTATGTATATTTTCCCAGGTGATTTTAAACATGTAGAAGGTTGAGTAACACTGTGCTGGATCAGTGCTTCTCATATTTAATGTGCATTCAAAGGATCTGAGCATCTTGATAAAATCTTGATAACCATATTCTGGTTAAGTGTGTCAGGTTGTGGCCAAGAGTCTGCAGTTCTAACAATCTACCAGACGATGCTGACGCAGCTGGTCCGCAGAGCGTCCTGAATAGTAAAGTATTGTATCCTATTTAGCGTGCCACTATACCTGAAATAAAGCATTCTGTGAAGCTTACCAATTTGCTGTCAAAAGGAGGCAATGCTGCGTTTTCTATAAGGGGGGGGGCTCTGTTGTTATTGTGGATTTGCAATCTTGCCTCACTGTGGACTAACTGCATAAACGAGCAAATTTCTGATCCCCTTGTGCCTCAGTTTCGTTGTTTTTTAAATGGTAGTAATAAAAATAACTACCATATACAATTTTGTGAATGTTTAATAAACTAATCAATGAAAAATGATTATTATAGTGTCTGCCATTTAAAAGTGATTAAGAACTCATTATTATTAATACTGTTCATTAGAATGTTTCATTTCTAGTTTGACCCACATTAGAGAAGTTCAATACACTTCTCACAGAAGTTAGAACACACATGGAAATATCTACCTGTAGTCTTATGATTTACAAAGGTCATGCTGAAAAATTATAAACAAAATATGAATAGAAAGACACGACATATTTATTTATCCTTAGCACCAAATTAGGCACACGTAAGATGTACAATATTAAAAAAATGCACACTACAATGTAATTTGCTACCAGGTAAGGCAATTTTAATCATCTATCTGACTAAGTGCTTTAAAATATTTAGTATGAAGCTTATGACCTGTTTAGGCATATGTGCTTTTCTGAAAGACCTTGAGTTCTGAGACATATGGCTTCTAACAGAATTATTCTTTGATCCAAAGGCTTCCCTATTAAATACAAAGAATTTCCTATGCATTTCTTCACAATGTAGTATTAAAAAAAAAAAAGTTTGTTGGATATAATAACGAACTAAATGTATAGTTTCTGATTTTAACAAACCCCAAATTGCTTTATATTCTCCCATAGAGAGTTTGACCTACTTAGTAGATTGGAGAACTTTGCAATCTAAATCATATTCCTTCCTGACAGCAGGAATTCAAATCCCTTGAGGACTTACCTTAAGTAGGATTCATTAGTCCTCTGTAGTCCAGTGCCCCAGCTGTCCATGCTAAAGACAAAAGGGTAGCCAATTTAATTAACCACAGCCTGGAGCAGCATAATTCATTATCAGTTTTTCCAAGTAATCTAAAACTATATCAATGTTCCCAGTGGAAGGATAGAGCCAACTGGTCTAATCAGGAAAGAAATCCCTGAAATCTAACTGCTCTTTTGACTGTTTAATTGAAGGTAAATTAAAGGCCATAAGAAGACCACAAAACTTATCATCAGAGAAGAGAGAACTATATTTCTTTTATGTGATAAGAAGTCAATAATGTATATAATTAAGCTTCTGAAGGAGAATTATCTGTAACCCATTATGCCAAAACACTGTAGCTCTTTTGTTACCCTTAGTGTTTATAACTAATTTTATGGCCAATGAACAGTTGAAGAGGTTATTTGCTGTTTACTGTAAGTGTCTGACACAAATCTAGTGACTAGAAACAGTTTCTTAATGACTAATTTACTTACTCATCTATGAATTAAGAGCCTACTTTGTGCTGTGCTAAATGCAGAGAAGGTAAGGTAAAATAAGACATTTTTTCATCATTTTGCAATGCTACCTGCTTATTAAGTGATGAGAGATGATGATACATAAAGTGACATTTTAAAAATTGAGTAAAGGGATGCATACAACAGTAAGGATTATAGGAATATTAGAGAAGATGACCTATAGGAAATGTTGTTTGAAGTGTTCCTGAAAGACAGCTTTAGAAATTATCAGGGCACAAATAGGTGAAAGAGATGAGACTTCATGACATAGGGAGCACTGTGTAAAGTGTGTCTGTAACTTTGCTGCGGTAGCGTGACTGGAGGAATAAATGGAAGCGAGTTCGACAGAAGATTTGTTGATGGCAACTACCCCCTGACAGATTATATACTTGAATATGTTTTTCCCAAATATTAACTCATTCAGTCCTCTCAATATGTATCAGGGTATTCAAGCTTATCTTTGCTTTGATAAAGACATTGAGAATTAAGAAGATATGTCCGTTGTTACTTACATTTCACAAATGATGCTCATGGCATCACTCACAAGGCTGCCTGATTCAAACCTGCAATTTTTTTTCACCCTCTGCACTAGCAAGAACTTGTGTGTTATATTAAGTCAATATTCTTTAGACAAGTATTGATCTATTATAATTATACTTGAAGTTCATGATTATACTGGATTTGGGATACACATACACAAACACATACATACACACATATACCAAAAACAAGAACAAACAACAATAAAACCAGAAATCTAGCAACAGATTGGGTATTGAATGGAAAGGATATTGAACACAAGTAAGAGATTAAGAGAAATTGACCTATTTTCAAATTATTTAAAAACTAATATGATAGAATACATGTTAAAAATGTGAATGTAACTTTTTTATCTTCTTTAATTAAAAATATGTATTGAATACATTGTATACGAATTGGCTTGCTTTTTATCCCCAACAAACATGTTCTTTTATTTGTTTATTTTTACATATATATTCTTTTTCAGATTCTTTTCTGTTATAGATAATTATAAGATATTGAGTACAGTTTCCTGTGTTATACAGTAGCTCCTAACTGCCTTTAAAAAAAAAAAAAACAGATATATGGTATTAAAGAAGCAGATGTTCCTTGTCATTATGTCTCTATTAAAAAAGATAGACATCAAACAAATTGATACATGCTTTAACATAAATTTCATTGAATTAAGAAAACAGTAGCAATATCACATAGTGTATAACTCAAGCAGAAGTACAACAACACTTCTTGCAAATTCCAGCACCAACAATTTTTGAATGCCTATTGTGTGCCAGGAACTTTTCAGACGACATCATGAACTTCAGCTGCTTGAGTTCTAATAAAGAATAAACCTGACATTTTCCCAGAGTAACTGGGTGTTGGGAATTGAAGGCTCTATATTGATTTTCATCTACATTCCACTACACTAACTCTTTGCAACTAGATGTGATCATTTCAAATTGCAGCATCCAATTTCAAAAATGTCTGTGTGCGTGGTCTGACAGAAACATAATAAAATAAGTGATTAGGGAAAACTGTTTTTGACAACCTCTTCCAACTCTTAAGTTCCCATTTATGTATGCCGGGCTCTGCTTTCTCCTCAATCCATGTGCCACTGAAATGTGTGCCATTCCTCTCCGCTCTCCAACCTGATGTACGAGCGTCTGTTTCTATAATTTCAAAAACTTAAGCAACAGATACACAAATAGGGTTTGATGGTCAATAATACTCACTTCTCACAGTAGTAACTTGAAGATTGATCAGATAATTGTGTTATTAAGTATAGAGTGACTATGATTTCACCAGGTGTAAATGGAAGGAAACATGGATTTAAATTTAAAATAAACAAACAAAAACATTTTGAGGAAAGCATTTTAATTACTCATGCAGAGTGAGGGCCAAAAAACAAAAGTGAAAGCTCTAAGAATATTTCAAAATGGACTCTGAATGTGAAGGAGCCTGTTTCAATTATCAGTTGTTGTGTAATAAATTATCCCATACCTTAGCACCTCAAAATAAGAAGTATTCATGGTGTCACAGTTTTTGTGGGTCAGGCACTCAGCACAGCTCACTGGGGTCTTCCACCTCAGGGTGTCTCACAGGCTGCCATAGGTGTGGTGTGGGCTGAAGTCATCTCAAAACTCAACTGGAAGAGAGTTTGCTTTAGAGCTTATGTAGGAGGATTTAGCTCCTCACTGTTTTTTGGCCAGAGGTCTACCTCAGTCCCTCGGCATGGACGGCTCTGCAACATGGCCGCTTGCCTTTTTAAAGCATGTCATCCATGGGAAAAATAGGGTCTGCTAACATTACAGAAGCCACAATACTTAAGTAATGTAATTGTGAAAGTAATGACCCATTATCTTTGCTGCATGCACTCTATTCAACAAAGCCAGTCAGTAGGTCTATCCCATTCTCAAGGCTTGAATGCCAAGAGACAGGGATTATTATGGACCATCTTGGAGTATGCCTACAACAGAGCTTGTGTGCATATCTGTGATGGGCGATCTCTCAAGAGACTGTAAATAGCCGTTGCTGTAACTTTGATCTCAAAAAGTAGAAATCTGACAAATCACCACTTACTGATAAAAAACCAAATTCTTTTTTGAGCTTCCAAATGTGTAAATGTTTATGAATATATTTTTAATCTAATGCTTATCAAACATAGAAAAAACAGAAATTTTTTCTCATTTCTCTAATTTTAGTGCAATTCAAAATAACAAACAGGACTTATTATACAATTCTAAAATTTTGAAAATTGCAAAGAAGAATATTTGTAATTATGTATCATTTCTTATCAGAGCAAATGTTATTGTCCAATACTATGTATGCCAGATGCAGCAATAAATAAAACAAAAACTGTCCCTGCTCTTATTGTGTTTGTATTCCAAAGTGGTAAAACTATTAAAAAGGCAAGTCAACTGCAGATAGTGATAAGAGGAAAGTAAAACAGGTGATGAGAGTGACTGTGGTGGGGGAACGCTACTGAAGATCGGTTAAGTATTGCAGGACTCAGGGGAGAGTGGTATTTGAGAGGAGACCTGAATTATATTCTGTTATTGTCTGAGGGCTGAGCACTCCAGAAAAAGGGAAAAGCAAATCAAATGGTCCTTAAAGCAGACACACTGCCAGCCTTCTCGAGGACCAGAAAGAAGATTAGTGCTGCTGTACAAAGAGTCAAGAATGTGGAGTCTTTGAGATGAGTTTGGACAAGCCATAGGGACTACCAGGTCCACATAATTCATGTAAGTAACTTGAGCTTTATTCTAATTCGGAGAGGACATTGGAAAGTTTTTAGGTGGACTGGCAGGAACTGGAGACAGCTTTTTGGTAAAGTCTTACTGCTGGAGGACCTGTATCTGGAAGGGCTATGAGGAAAAGTGAGGTAGTTTTTAAGATAGAAAACTCTAGACCATTTTACCTAATGATAGGAAGAATCCAACAGAAAATTATGTTGCAGAAGAAAGGCAGCCAACTGTAATTCAGGCGAAGACAGGAGGCAATTTCATAGGACAATTTGTCTTACCACTTTAATCAAGGTTTTAATATATTTGCATAAGGTATGGAATTAGAGCACTTACTTAAGGCAGCATGTTTTTTGCATTTGCTTTGGTTCCGGTTTGGTTTGATAAATAAATATCTTATTTCAGTAAAGTTGTGTATTTTTAATAACTTACATTTAACCAATTTTCCTCCAATGTCACTGAGTACATTCTACATATAATGAACTGACTTAAGTGATTGAGATATATATCAGTGAAGAAAATAGACAAAGATCCTTACTTTTGTGGAGCTGACACTCTGATCAGGAGAGACAAATAGTACAAATATGGATCAAAAGTATATGTTGGAATCTGACAAGGTACTGTGGAAAAAGAAGAATTTTAAAGCAGGATAAAGGGGCTGAGGGGAACCTGAACAAGGGTTGGGAAGTTAGGATTTAAATTTTGGTAAGGGTAGGACTCACCCAAACTGTGAAACAATAGTTAATAGATAAAAACTAGGAGATCTCATTAAAACATAAGACAGATTACATCAAAAACTCTGTTGATCTCCCTTCTTATGCAGATTAAAAAGCTCGATCTTTACTGTGGCCTGAATTTCCTACACAATCTGACTGCCTGTTAATCAGTGGTCTCTTCTTTATTAGCTATGACAGCAATAGTGGTTCTAGCAGAGAAATCTCAAATTTCAGTGAATTAACACAATGTAATTTACTTCTTACTCATTCAAATTTGAAAATGGATAACTGATGAATGAGAATTTCTCTTTTGAGCAGTGATTCATGACCTAGCTCCTGTCAGCTTGTGATCTGGCATTTTCAAGCATGTTTCTCCTTAGTTTGTAAGTTCCTCTGTATCAGGCCTGAAGGAATGTGTGGGTGCTACTGAGTGGGAGTATTTTGGGGCTACATTGGGTCTATACGTATAACTTTCACTCACATTCTATTGGTTCAAACTCAGTTACAAGGTGACTTCTACAAAGGAGGCAGGGAAACTACACTGTATGACCAGAAAAGAAGAGGTAAAGAGTTGGGCCATCAGGTTGCACTCTATAAGATAATTATCTCCTTTCACTCCCCTCTTTCTCACTCTGCTGTAGCCATACTAGCCTCTGTTGTTTCTGGTACCCTCGGATATACTCCTGCCTCAAGATCTTTGCATAGGCAATTCTAAATGCCATATGATTTTCCCTAGATTTAACGTGACTTCCTCCCTTGTTTATTTCTGCTTGGTTGCTCAATGCTGCCTTACTGTAATGGCCTTTCCTAATACTGCATTTCCTCTTTTTTCTGCTTTTTTTCTGTTTTATTGTTCTCCATATATATATATTTATATATAACTGTCAAATATATATTTATATTAACTATCTAATTATAAATTATATGTATTTATTTTATTCATATATACATACAATTCTGTAACATACAATATTTTTTTCACAAAAATACCCTCTCTTTTAATAACTACCCTTTAAATCTTGCTCTAGGAAGTTTAATATTGGATTGAGGGGTTATAAGCTGCTTAACTTCTTTCTTTCTAACATATTTGTTTATTATCTGTATCCTTCACTAAGCCAAAAACTACGTAAGTACAGATTTATTTTCTTTTATCATTGTATCTCCAGCACAAAGAAATGTCTGTACCACAGAATAGGTGCTCAATAAATATGTTTTGGATGAATGAATAAAGGTAGGAGTATGTAAATAACTCTACAGTGGCATTTATATTATTTTAATTTTGCTTTCATATCAATCTCCCTTACCAGGCTTCTTAAAGACAAGAAACTGCACATTTTCTGATACATAGACGATTGATGATAAACATTGGATGAAGGAATAAATAAAGAGATGAGGAAAGTGATGCCGAGAGAGTTGAATAAATTTTCAATCATAGTAACAGGTAGAAATCAAGTCCTTACTTATTCTGATCTTACTTGAAAACTCACTGTTTTCTCCACCAGATTGCTTCTGAGCACTTACAAATCCTTGTGTTCTCTGTGTTACTTCAGTGAACAAAGTTTTGTTCTTCATCATTGCAATAACCACAGTTCGACATCCTTACTTTATTTAATATAAACCCAATCAAATGATATACAGTAAGTTATTAAATGTGGGTGTGGCATACTCAGCTAGGTTTTACTATATTAAATGAAGATGTTTTTCATTTAATTTTGTTTTTGCTTGTTTGTATTTGGGGGGGGCAAGTAATTAGGTTTATTTATTTATTTTTAATGGAGGTACTGATGACTGAACCCAGGACCTCATGCATGCTAGGCATGCACTCTACCACTGAGCTATAACCTCCCCTAAATGTGAATTTTAATGAAACTAGAATATCATTATTTTAGAAAAGAAAATATAGTCATGCACACCAATGAGTCATTATTTCTAGAGAACATATTGAAATGTACTTATATTTTATGACATTCAAAGATATGCTGGCATTTTTAATCTGGCCTCGTTATCTCCTTTTGTGATGAGGTATTCCATCCTCACCTATTGTACTAGAGTATTTCAAATTATTGGTGATATAACTCTGCACACTTGTAATTAGGATAGGTATGTTTGATTATCACTGTCTTAGATGGAATTTTCTGGAGAACTGGAATATCATCTGTGGCTTGATTTTTTATCCCTAGTTTATGTCATTTTGCCCTTCACTTCACTTTCAATATCATCTTATTTCTCTAAGTTATAAGATGCTGTGACCTTTTATTAAAATAGAAAAAAAATTTTAAATCTTTTGAAATGAAATAGAGAACCACACTTTGTTAAATTCAAACCAAGAGAGCATCTGTGACTCATTCAGGACATAACAACTCTAAATTGCCCTAAGAATAGGAGCCATACACAGTATAATACATGATACTAATAGAGAGGGTATGATTGTGGCTGGCTTGTGGAATTAATTCAGAGAACATTCAGTGCAGGTGCTTGAAAACGATACTTAGTTTTAAAAATATTATTCCTTAAAGGTCCAGAGTCTTAATTTTTTAAGAGAAATTAAAACTTCATCTGAAAAATAACCAATGCAATAGACAACTCAAGTAGTACTAATTGTAATATGTTTGAATGAGAAATTTCACAAAAATAAATGTCACTTTCTTTACCCCTAACCTGTACATCCTGCTTTGGTAAATTAAATATTTTGATTGAGGGGCTATACATATTTTAACTCTTTTAAATCCCTGGCTTAAGGTAGAACTGTACAGTAATATATTTTAAATTTGATTTTGCTCTGAGCTGGTGGGCTAGAGTTTATTTATTGATATTTGTAGTTATTATTTTTTTCATGTATAATTAAGTTTCCTGTAAAAAAACCAAAAAACCAAAAAACAGCCACACAAAAGCTAACTAAAACAGAAAAAAATATTCTTGGAGTTTTGTGTATATAAAAAGTTTTGAGATTTTTTTATAACATGTTCTCAATATTGGACAAAAGAACAAATGTCACTAGCATCAAGAAGGTATCCAAGTCACACTCCCAGGATAAAAAGCAGTTTACTAATTCAATAAGTACATGTTGTAATATGAGCGTTTTCCATTATATGTCTTACAACAAGATACTAAGGATAATTATACTTAATAGTACTATTTACTTGCGTTTGATTGAAGTACATATATCTATGTCAATGGCAGTACAATACTATTATAAGAATTTTATACAGTTTCATTTAAGTAAAGGCCATGTAGGCACTTAATCTTTAGGATAGTTTCAAAACTTAAATTTCATAATCCATAGCTGTTGCAATAGTTGCAATAGCCCTCTATTTTTATAGGAATTTTGGATATTTTCTGAAGAATTCTAGGCAACATTTCACTCCAGTTTGCTCATTTGCTTTATTGAGAGTATAAACTAGCTATCAGCTAGATGGGTCTCTTTTTTTTTTTTTTTTTTTTTTTGTAGCAATTTGACCCTCGGACCTCAAATAGGCAAGAAAGTTGAATAAAACATTCATTTTCCTAAGCTATCAAAGTTCAAGAATCTTAAGATAGTCATCTGTTATTTATTTCCAATATAAGAAAGAACTTTTTCATAACACCTATTAAAATGGAAATTCTGAGAACTGGAATTGAAAAATCTTATGACACTTTGGGTAAATCTCAACTAATTTATTTCTCAAAAAAGCACACTATCGTCCTCTTGCCAAAGTTCTGGAGTAGTTTTGAGTGTTAAAATAAGACATTACATGGAAAAAATTTTATATTCCTAAAACTGCAAACATAAACCTTTACTGGTTTAGTTAGAATATTTAAACTTGTATTTTCTTTTTATATAAACTACTTGATTTCTAGTTATCTTCTGAATTCATCAATATTTATTGAACTTATTTTTTTTGTTAAATGACTATAAAAAGAAATATAACCATGATAACAATAATGATAAAGATAATAATAATAATAATAATAATAATAATAATAATAATAATAATGATGATGATGATGATGATGATGGATGGCATCCATACAGTCTGCATTGCTATTTCAAAAAAAAATCTCCAAAATTTTAGCCATAAGCTTCTAGAAAACCATATTCTCAGTATGTAGTTTATTAATCATTTTTATCTTGGAATAAGACATTTATTTTCTCTTTTGCATACACATAGGACAATGTTTGGATTATATTAAAGAAAGCCATATTTAACCAATGTCTTCTATCTGAGCTGGATAGATAAAGCTACACTGGGGCAATCACAATTGGATAATATGTATGTTTTTCAAAGTCTTTAACAGGCTTATCCAAAGTTTATAATAATCTAGAAGAACATACTTTTTTTTTGACTTTGCTATTTACTTTTTGTTTAGTATTCAGACACTATAAATTTACAGGTTGTTATGGACTAAACTGCATCCCCTCAAAATTCATATATTAAAGCCCTAACCTCCAATGTGGTGGTATTTGGCGATGAGGGCCACTGGGAGGTAATTAGGGTTAGATAAGGTCATGAGGGTATGGCTTCATGATTCTATTAGTGACTTTATAAGAAGAGTAAGAAAAAGAGAGATCACTCTTTCTTCTCCTTGTGAGGACATAGCCAGAAGGTGGCAGTCTGCAAGCCAGGAAGAAGGCCCTCAGCAGCAACAGAACTGGCTGGCATCTGAACAGGGACTTCCTGGCTTTCAGAACTGCGGGAAATAAATGTTCGTTATTTAAGCCACTCAGTCTGTGGTATTTTGTTATAGCAGCACAAGCAAGCAGACTAATATATGTAATCATATAGAATTCTAACATGTAGAATTGCTGACAGTAAATTTTGCAGCAGAATTTGTGTCAGCTGTAACCAAACCACTTGAAATTAGGACACTTTGTGAGTGGAGTGGTGAAGCAGGAATAAGGATAAGTGGCCTTCCAACCATATCATTGAAACAGTTGTCAAAAGTCACGCTGTCTGAAAAAAAGGACATGGATGAATTTATCTACAAAACAGAAAGACTCACAAAACTAGAGAACAAACTTACGGTTACCAGCAGGTAATGGGGGTGAGAAGGGATAAGTCAGCAGTACGAAATTTGCACCTCTTGGGGAGTGATGGAAATGTTCACTGTCTTGAGTGTGGTGGTGGCGGTTTCATGGGTGTATACATCCATCAGAATTCATCAAATTGTTCATCTGAAATATGTGTAGCTTACTGTACAGGAACCATACCATAATAAAGGTGTTTTAAAAAAGTCAGGCTTTCTAACCTAGAAAAGAAAATAGTCAAGGTGTACGCATTAACCATCTAATTTTTAGGTAAGAGGAATACTCAACTGTTTATATCATCATGAAAAGAACTAAGACTAGAAAACAAAAGTTTTGGCTTATTAAAAAGAGCCATTTTGTGACAGAGGGAAATGTATAGGGATGGAATGATCTGTCCTGGCATTCATTCACCAAAGCCATATGATCCCTAAGATTTTAGTTATTTGCTGGAGATGTCATGTAAGCATATCAAACATGGGAAGGAATAAACTGTCTACACAATTCTCTCTTAGCATAAAATATAAAGTAATAAACAAGCAACAAATTAAAATGGATTTCTTTACATAATCAGTTCTTTTTTCTTTGAATTTTACACTTTTTAATCCACAAACAGTTCAGTTGTTCATGTTCATTATTGAATATGATTTATTTTAATCTCAAATTTTTCTCCCACTGTGGAGAGAAAGTCTTTACATTCAAAGACATTTGGGTCTTATTTGACATTGGGAAAGTCTCTCAGGTTTTATAGCTTAGTTTCCTTATGTGTACAATGAATATTATTACATCTACCTTAGGTAATTGTTCTGAGAATAATCTAATACAGCCATGGTTGATGATTAATTTTATGGTGAATGTGCCTGGGCCAGGGCACTCAAATATATGGTCAACTATTACTCTGAATGCTTCTGTTAGGGTGTTTTTGAATAATGTTTACATTTAAATCAGTGGATTTTGAGTAAAGCATATTACCTTCTATAATGTGAATGGATCTCATCCAATCAGTTGAAAGACAACATAAGAAAAGGCTAATTTCCTTCTGAGCTAGAGAGAATTCTGCCAGCAAACTCCCTTTGAACTTCATTTGCAACATCAACTCCTCCTGGTTCACCAGCAGACTGCCTGTCTTCAGCCTGTTAAACACACTGCCTTCCATCATATTTTGGACTCATTTTGCCTTCACAATCACGTGAAACAATTGTGTAAAATAAATCTGTTTCTTTCTATATATGCATCCAATTGGTTCTGTTTGGAGAATGCTTACTAACACACCATGTAAAGTATCAATTTTGAATTCTGTTAATTACAGTTCCTTCTCAATACTGAAAGAACAGTTGAAAAGAAAATTTTAAAAACTATATCAATCTAATTCAATGGAATCATATAGGCACTACCTAATAGATATAAATCACATTGTTGTAGAATTATTCTCTATTATAGAAATCTAAAATGTCTCAAATTTTAATGATTTATATTTAAATATCAAGAATAGGTAAGAGAGAAAATATACTGTTTACTTACACTGTGCTAGGCAATCTACAACCACATCAGTTCTCAGTATTGTCCCAAAAAATCTCATTTCCCTTTGTAGGTAACCACTTTAAAGGCAATTGTTTAATTTAGTGGTTTTCAAACATTTCATTATGTTGTCACTAAAATAATTTATAAATGTATATACCTCCTTTACATTTATAAATAGATATCTAACATATTTATTATGTTTTCAATAATGTCAAAGGATGTAATTTCCATCTTATTCTAAATATTGACATTTTAAAGAAAATCATATGTATCATCTTTTTATATATTTTATGTATTTAGTTTTAATTTGAGATTATATTCTCTTTGATCTATTTTTCCATACTATTTCACCCAAAGAATTTTACCATAATGTAATATATTACATGTTTCTGTGTTACACATTTTCTCCAATACATCTTTTCCTATTATAGTCCTCTCCATGTTAAAATTTACTATTTGAGACAGAGTTAATATTATAACTATTATCAGTATATAGTTGATATTACTACCATATTTACTATATATTAATTTAGTAATTATTATGTTATAAAAGTTAATTTAAATTAATAGTTAATTTAAAGAGCAATTATAATGAATGAAATTATTACTTTGGAATGTATTTTAAAGGATTGATTTTTACTTCACTTAGTTCATATATCATACTAGAATGGTAAAGATTTCACTGTTAATTATTTTACTATATTTTGTTTTAAATGTATAGATTTGAGTCCTGAGAAGTTTTATGTACATGAAAAAAGTAGTTGGAATTTGAAGGAATTTTCTTACGTATTTTGGTCACCGTATGAATTATATGTGAAAAATTACACAGTGTTCTATCACTAAAAATTATTTTTAATGGTTTATTAGCTGAAAATGTGGTGTTCTCCTTCAATTTTCTTGAAAGCAAAGAGTTGGAAACTTGCTGCTTTACAAAATGGTTTGTTACTTATTCATTAAAGTCATTCACTTTCTAACTACTGATACCAATATTTCAATTGTTATTTTTTTTTGCATACTGGGGGTTTTATACCCTTGGGCAAAGCACTCTGTTAATATTAAGGAATGTGTAAGAAATATATCTTCCTTTTAGGATGTGGGACATGGAAATTTGTGGGGGAGAAATAGGAAAAGACAAAAATCACAGATGTTTTCTCAGGAGAATTAGTTTTAGATGAGAGAAGAGGCAAAAGTGGATATCCCAAAATCAATGCCTTTAAGCTGTGTGTGCCTGAGTATCTCTTGGAAAATTATCACACATACCCAATGGAACACTTATACTGTGTTGAAGATGGCAGGAGCTTGTTCACTGAAGTATCCAAAGCATCTAAGATACTGCTTGTCACTGCTCAACTTGAGGAACACTGTACATGTGAATAATGAATTAATGAAATAAATGAATAAAAAAACTCTATGTATGAGCTTTGGTAGTATGATTGCCCCCATAATATCAAAGAGGAAAGTTAAATCAATGTTGAGAATTCATCATATTTATTTTTAGGTTGATTGCCGAGGTGTTTTTCCACTGTTGTAGAAAACATATTTGATTGTATATAAGTAGTGGTTCCCCTGGGATCTCATGAAAGCGACTTACGTATCCTGGAGGCTATTTACATGGATTCAACTTCCAATTGATCATGGCAATTAAGATTGCTAGAGGAGACTGTCTTTACTCCATTGTATGTTCCTGTTTCCTTTGTCAAAGATTAATCTTCTAAGTTAAGTAAGCCAGAAAGAGAAAGAAAAATAACATATGATATCACTTATATCTGGAATTTTTAAAAAAGTCTAATGAACTTATTTACAAAACAGAAACAAACTCACAGACATAGAAAACAAACTATGGTTACAAGCGGGGGAAGGGGTGGGAAGGGATAAATTGGGAGTTTGAGATTTGCAGATACTAACAGTTGTATATAAAATAGATGAACAACAGGTTCATGCTCTATAGTACAGAAAACTATATTTGATATCTTGTACTAACTTATGGTGAAGATGAAAATGAATATATGTATGTATGTTCATGTATGACTGAAGCATTGTGCTGTACATCAGAAATTGACAAAACATTGTAAACTGATTATGCTTCAATAAAAATATCTTAGAAAGGTTGCTAGAGGAAATTTTAAACTGTAAAACAGTGGTTATTCCTATATCTCCCAGCCTGTTTTGTATAAAGTTATGGTATATACAGGATAAGTATATACATAGAAATGTATACATTTTATATATATATATTTTAGAGGCATATACACTAATATTATAAAAATGTTATTTTCTTTTTATAAAACATGAATATTCATATTATAGTTAACACAAACATGATTACCAATGCTTTTGTAACTCCAAATAATTTATATACAATGTAAATATTACATTGAGAATATGAGCTATTCTCTCTAGAATAGTTGTTGTTTTGAAGATAAAATTCTGAAAGATATCAAACAATCTTCTTAATATGAGCTTGCTTTATAGTCACAGAAAGTGTGTAGTTTCTTCATGTTTCCTTCAAAAATATATTGGAAGGAATATAAACTAAACCAGGATACAACAGGCCACTTTTACTCTTTATCTAGAGTGACTTTTTTGCCCACTTACATATTGAACATAGATACAGGAATAAGTGAAGATATAGATATATTTTTCTCAGGTAAATAGATACATAGTTAGACGTATCATCAATTTTTTCATCTTTTAATAAAACGATTTTATACTCTGGTAACTCCAGTGTGTGTGTCATATCTGAGTCTGGTTCAGTGAATTCTTTGTCTCTTTGGTTTTTTTTTTTTTTTTTGAATTGCCTTTCAGCGTGCCTTGGATATTTCTTTCATTAGAAACTAGATGCATTGTGGATTATGAGGCTAGTAGAACTTTAGTGTGAGGAATTATGCTTATCTGGCTGAGACATAGTTGATGTCTGTGGTAGTTAGGTGGATGAATGGCTTAAAATTTCTCTCCCAAACTTACTTATCTTTCCCTTCTTGGCCTTGAGGCTTCTCTATGTACTGCTCTTCCAAGTTTCTAAAAAGCTCTTCTCTGTAATCCTCTGTTATTGTGACTGGACTTTATTAATATGGTGGTAAGATATGAAGGGGGGGTGTTCTCTAGTCATGAGTTATAACTCAATCTTTAGTCTTGGGAGAGTGGCCTTCACAAGTTTTCTGTCCCTCCTTCAAGGTTCAGCCTTTTTCTCCCTACGCCTTAACTTATTCCCAGGCTGCAGTGGGTATGCTCCCGTTTCTCCAGTCTGTGTCCCTGAAGCCCTCTCTTCATATTAGGGCTTTTTCCCTCTAGATGAGACAGTGCTGAAAATCGGCAGAGCAGAGTTCTTTTTCTACATTTGAGATAGAACGACACTGGTGATCTCTGGTGATGTGTAAACTTCGGGGATTAAGTGATTGGCCTGTAAGGGAGAGAGTGGTTGGTCTGGTGGATTTCAGGGTGACACGCATCCCTCTCTCTCGCCGGAGCTCTTGGTGGGAGGCACGGGAGGCTTTCTCCACATTCTTCCCAGTCTTCCCTGTGCGAGCCTCGCGAAGTTCCTAGGGGAAAATCCGCAGAACTGTGCCCCCTGCCCTGTGAATACAGCCCCCAGAGGGTTTTACTCTCACCTTAGCTCATACTTGTCCTCCAGCAACTAATCAAAATTTGTAGTTTAATGTTTCTACTGGCTTGTATGAATGACTTTTAGCTACCCTCTCAAGATAAGCAATTACTCACACCTTGTGTTTCCCTGGAGGTATCTGTCTCTCCAGATTTCAGGATGGTAGCTTCCTCTGCAACCTCTTTTCTCTAATGGGTCCAAGAAAAGTTGTTGTTTTTCAGTTTGCCCAGCTTGTCGTAAGAATGAGGATGATGAGGTCCAAGCTTTTTACTTTTCCTAATTGAAACCAGAGTGTTTACAAGATATTTTAGGTGAATAGTAACAACAACAACAAAAATGAGTCGATGAAATGATTATTATCATAAAAGAAGCAGTGATTACACCATACAATTGTAATAGTTTTTCACTCTAGTTAGAACAAAGAGTGGTATTATTTTCTTCTTTCTACTTTCTACTTTTCTGTTCTTTCTCAGTTTTCTACAACAAATATATCTGTAATTAATTCTATACAGAGCATGTGGTATATGCTTAGTCTATTTCAAAATCATATTAAAACAAATAGTATAAAAACAAATATCTGAGATTTAAAAAAAAGAGAAAAAGAAAAAGAAACAATAAGCATTCAAAGAGTGTGTTAACTTAACCAAAGGAACTGATGTTCACATTTGTTTCTAAACTTCTAGGCAGCAAGAGAAAAAATGAGATAAACATGAAAAATTACCTAGTGTTCTTCAGAAAGTCCTCAGAGAAATAAAAAACTTCTTAGTGCAAAATTACACAGTACATTTCTGACTTGGAAATATATTTCATAGGCAAAATTGTAAAATGGATAATGTCTTCAAAAATGTGACAATGAACTTTACAGTTATAGTAATTCTTGCAAATGTAGATAAAAGTCAAAAGCCAAACATAAATGATGGTCACAATTATAGATTAATCAGTGAAGACAGTTTTGTAAGTGATAAACTAATTTGGTCCAAGTATTCATTCTAATAATGAGTCCTAATTATTCATTTTGATCTTAGAATAAGATTTATAAAATCCATGGGAGGAGATATTACATACTGAATGTTGTTTTAGCCCACTTCCAAGATAACTCTCAGTAATAACAAAATACTTCTGGTATTCAATGCATTGTGTAGTAGTCTCCACTCACATTGTATCAGGTTTGGTCTGTATGATCAATAAAACATAGCAGAAATGAACCACAAATGTGGCTTCTGAGAATGGGATACAAAAGGCAATGTGACTTATTCTATGATGTCTTTCTCTTGGAGGTTTTGTTCTGGTGGAAACAAGCTGTCATGTCATAACTACACTCAAGCATCCCTGTGGAGAGATCCATGTGGCAAGGAACTGGAGACTTCTGCCAACAACCCTTGGAAGCGAAACTTTTAGCCTAAAATAAGCTTTCAGATGACTGCAGTGGAGGCCAACATCTTGACAACAACCTCGTTAGAGTCTGAGACTGAACCATCCAACTAAGCTACTGCCAAATTTCAGACCCACAAATATCAGTGTTGTTTTAAGCTGCTAAGTTTTGTTACCCAGCAATATATAACTAATTCATATTTCTTTTTTTAAGTTGTCCCTAAATTCCATATGTCTCATCTAGATTTGGGACAGGAACTGGAGAGCAGGGCATGGTTGGACTTCTGAAAAACTGGTTTTTAGTATTGCTTTTATTCTTACACACTGGTGGAATGTAGCGTATTTTGCTTTCAGAATAAGATCTTACCAGTTTAGGAACTTCACTAACTCTTACTGAAATTAAAGATCATTAAAACAATTAGGTAAAAGTGGGTTATATTCATTTATGTAATTAATATTTAAATTTCAATTTACTAAATAATAAATTTAAATAAATATTTATAGCATGCTTTCTCCCAAGCGTTGTATCAGCATTAGGTCATGCAGGAATACAGACTTATACTTTCTCCTTTTTTGTGAAATGGTTCTACTCCTGTTCTACTTCATAAGCAGGTTCTCGGTTGAATAATCAGAGGTGTTACACCAAAAACGTGGACAGTGAAATGCTGGGCTTAGAAATTTTCAATAGTCTTTACAACACTGGGGAAAAAATCAATATACCTCTCATGGATTATCTGATTTTAAGCAACTTGGTTTCTTAGTGCACCTGCCAGGATTAATTATGAGCAAACTGTTCCTGTAAGTAGCTGAATGAACTGACTTACTATATGAAGTAATTTGATAGAAACCTGCTGATTTTAGTAGACTACCTATCAAAACCAATGATTTTGGTTTAAGAATAATTATCATTGAGCCCTTATGTTTGATTGTACATTTATATAAAAATAAACAACAAAAAGATGAGAAGGAAGCAAAAATACTGGCTTGGAGAAGATTTTGATGAATAAAAGTAGGCATGTCTTCAATCTCAAAGAGTACTTATTCAATGTAAGTGTGTAGTAGTAGTTTCTGATAGCCCCTATTAATTTTAGGTAGAAAGTAAAACATAATTGACATAGATTCTTATTTGTTTCAAAATCCATGTCAACATGGTTAAGTTAAATATACAAACATACATTTTCAAAAGTTAAACAATAACATTTTAGACACAGTCACTGTTCTGCCCATGTGGATTGTATGCACATACACTTCTGCCCCAGCACCAGTGTGATCCTCTCTACTTCAAGCTTTAATGTCTAGAGCTGACTAAAAACTATTCATAATTACTCTATCGAATGTACCATACTTCACTCAGATAGATGATAGCTCTGGAAAAAAAAAAAAAAAGGAGCATCAATGCAGAAAGAACTCAAAAGCACTTCAGTAATTTGCCATTACTG
This sequence comes from Camelus bactrianus, assembly GCF_048773025.1. Classification (NCBI taxonomy): domain Eukaryota; kingdom Metazoa; phylum Chordata; class Mammalia; order Artiodactyla; family Camelidae; genus Camelus; species Camelus bactrianus. Next base: position 75,192,987 of record NC_133540.1, read on the forward strand.
GGGTGTATGATGTTTCAGATAAGCAAAAATTTTCTGATTACGGAAAATTGGCTCATTTTCACTAAAAGGACCACAACAAATATATATATTTTTTTGAGGGGAAAAGGGCAAGAGTACAGATGGAAGTTCCAAACTGCTAAATAAAGTATGTTCAATCCTTTATGCAGTAAACTTCCATAATAACAAAACTGAAAAATATGTATAATTTATAATTTTATATGATTAAGAGTGGACAGAATAATAAAGATTAGTGAAGATGGTTATAATTGCATGGATCTAGGGGGTTCTGTTAATATTTCAGTAACGTTTAAATGAGTATTAAAGATACATTTTTAACAAAAACATTTATTCTATGAAATGTTTTTTGTCTTAGTTCAACAAAATTGCTAATAATGTTTTTACAATCATTGTCAAATCTTAGATAGATTTTTATTAATTTTAATTTGTAAAAAAATTTGCTCTGTTGGGACAATAACAATTGGAGTTTTCTACAAAATTCCTATAGTATTTCTAAATTCATGAAAATAAAGCATACATTTTACACATCATATGGAGACATTTTAATGTGGTTCCATACATTTAAAAAATACTGTCAATAATATTGTTAACCATGTACATCCCAAAAGACCACCATAAAAACATGTTAATTTAGCAAAGTTTAGACTACAGAAAGGAGAATAATACCTTGACTGAATCTTTTCTGTGCTTCTGAAAGGAGAGTTCAAGGAAATAAACACTTGTGTATATATATAAATTTGTATTTTTATATTTATTGATAAATGTATATGTTATATACATTTGTGTACATTTATATTTATATATAAATGTATATATGTATACATTATATCTTTTAATGTGTTGAGAATTGAAAACAAATACAATCAAAATTTTACTTTTTATAATATCTAATTAATTGGACTTTAAAGAAAAATATCAAATCAAGACTAAATTTCACCTGTAAGCCAGCATTTATGACCGCAGCCTTGAACGCTGACTTGAGTAGATTCTGTCATCTATGGGTTTAGATTGAGTGTCACAATGAATTCACATGTCTACCAAGGACACCAGTAGAAGAAGTTTCAGCAAAGTTGTGTTCGTCAGCTTTGTAATCTAGTTTAATACCCTTATGGATGTTCTGGTAGATGTTTGGGGCTCTGTATAAATTGAGCTAAGCTCAGCTGTGGTGAGGCAAACATCCACAAACATAAATGAATTAAAGTAAAACATTATTTCTTGCTGAGATACATATTAATTGTGAGTTATGGTGGTGGGGGGAGCACATCTCTGCTCCTGCTCACTCAGGTACTCACATCTCCACGGCAGGGGTGGAAGTATATGATTTAATTATGTTCTGCCTCTCAAAGACTTATCTAAAAGTGACTCTTCTCACATTTCATTGGCTCAATTGGTAATGATTAACTTCAAGGAGTTAGAGAACTCACCATGTGCCAGGAAAGAAGAGAAATAGCCCCATGTGTCAATGATCTCTGAATCCATGTCATAGTATAGTGGCTTTTGAAACAAAGTTATGTTTTGTAGCTTTATCAGAGTTGTGGTTACCAAAAGTCTGTTATTTAGATTACTGAAACATTTCCATATTTTATTAAGTAAAGCAAAATTATAAAAAAAATTAAAGTAAAATTTCAGGCTGATTTCTCATTGTTCAAACTTGTTTAGAAGCCAGAGAAGCAAAATTAGTGAATCTATTTTCAGTATGTCAGCAATTATAGGAAAAATAGTACCTTACTCCCAGAAAACTTAAGTGTATTAGTATAATTTTTCTAATCACCATTTCCTGTAAACTATATTTCAGTAATAGCAATCTATGTTTCAAGCAGCCTATTTCTCTATAATTTAAAATTAGAACTGGAAAAAATAGTTAAGTGGATTTATATCAGGACAAAAGAATGATATTTGGATTACATAGCAACAGAAAGAAGTTTTATCCCTTACATGGTTTTAAATAGTGGTTTCTCCATGTAGACTGCAAGGAAATACAAAACCATATTACATTACTGTTATATTTACACATTTAATAGTTTATAGATTTTTTAATTTTATAAACTGGAAGGTTTCTTTCCTCCTTCAAAGCCAGTTAGAAAGAAGTTAACAAAGCATTAAGTGTACACATGTTATGGATCTAGTTGTAGCATTTCTAGGATATACAGATAAATTTAAAAACTGAAAATCACTTCCATATTTTACTTTCTGCTATTCTGAATTTGAATATGGCTTTGTGTATGTGAGTGTGGAAAGACAGACATGATTAAATACAGGTTCCTTAATAACTTGCTAAGTTGCATGTTATTATAGGAAAAACATTGATTTGGGCATTTTGCTTGTTGAACATGATCATCTATATAACTTATTGAATATCAGCATATACAATTAGATAATGATATGTTTATAAATTGTTCCATAGTGGTTGGCAAATAAATTGAAGACAATTACAGTGATTATCAATCAGGATTGCTGATCTGTCCAGATCCATTTTAACTGTGAATTAACAGAAATAACAACAGCAAAAATATGTTTTATTGAAGTATAGCTGATTTATAATGATGTGTAGGACTTTTTGTTTGTTTATTTTGTATATAGTAGTTTGTATCTGCTAATCTCAAACTCCTAATTTATCCCTCCCCCACGCCTTTCCCTCTTTGGTAACCATAAGTTTGTTTTCCATGTCTGAATCTGTTTCTGTTTTGTAAGTAAGTTCATTTGTGCCACATTTTAGATTCCACATATAAGTGATATCATATGGTATTTGTCTTTCTCTTTTTGTCTTACTTCATTTAATACGATAATCTTTAGGTCCATCCATGTTGCTGCAAATGGCATTATTTCATTCTTTTTTATGACTGAGAAATATTCCATTCTGTCTCTCACTCTCTCTCTTTTATATATATATATATATAATCTATCCATTTATCTGTCAATGGACATTTAGATTGTTTCCATGTCTTGGCTATTGCAAATAGTGCTGCTGTGAACACTGTGGTGCATGTATCTTTTCAGATTAATTTCCTACTGATATTTGCCCAGGAGTGGAATTGCTGGATCATATGGCAACTCTATTTTTAGTGTTTTAAGGAACCTTCATACTGTTTTCCATAGTGGCTGCACCAAATCACATTCCCACCAATAGTGTAGCTGAGTTTCCTTTCTCCACACCCTCTCCAGCATTTATTGTTCATGGACTTTTGAATGATGGCCATTCTGACTGGTGTGAGGTGATACCTCCTTGTAGTTTTAATTTGCTTTTCTCTAATAGTTAGCAATGTTGAGCATCTTTCATGTGCCTATTGGCCATTTGTATTTCTTCTTTGGAGAAATGTCCATTTAGGTCTTCTCCCCATTTTTTGATTGAGTTATTTTTGTTTGTTTGTTTGTTTGTTTTTATTGAGTTATATGAGCTGTTTGTATATTCTGGAAGTTAAGTCCTTATCAGTGGCATCATTTGTAAATATTTTCTCCCAGCCCATAGGTTGTCTTTTCATTTTGTTTATGGTTTTCTTTGCTGTGCAAAAGCTTTATAGGTTTGATTAGTTTCTATGTGTTTATCTTGGCTTTTATTTCTAATGCATAGAGAGACTGACTTAAGAAAACATTGGTGCAAATTAAGAGAGCTTTTTGCCTATGTTGTCTTCTAGGAGTTTTATGTGTCATGTCTTATATTTAAGTCTTTATGCTATTTTGAATTTATTTTTGTGTATGGTGTGAGGGTGTGTTCTAATACCATTGATTTATAAGCGGCTGTCCAGCTTTCCCAACACCACTTGCTAAAGAGACTATCTTTTCTCCATTGTATATTCTTGTCTCCTTTGTTAAAAATTAATTGACCAAACGTGTGTGGGTTTATTTCTGGGCTCTCTATTCACAACAGCAAAAATATTTTGACACATTTTTGTGACAGATGATTTTTTCCCATATCTTAGAAAAAAAGAAAAGAATTGTTTAGTTTACAGTGTTATTCCTTCCAGCAATATGAGGAGCCAGGTACTTGAAGTATCAGGATAACAAGCCATGTAGGCTGAAATTCATAGTCTTTCAAACTAATCCTGTATGAATAACCTGTAGACACCTCCACTGTCTATCATCAAGGTTGTTAAGATATACTAGGGTCATTTTGGCATTGATTTGCTGGATATAAAATTATCACTGTCTTCATCTTATTTGGTAACAACACAGTGATATGTTAATATATGTGCTTTAGACAAAAAATTAATGACTCCTGCACAGAGTTCTTTATATCATTACCTCATTTTATCTGTATGGCAAATACCCCTGCAAAATAGTCATTATTAGACTTAACTTTAACGATGAATAGCAAAGTGCTCAGAGAGCTTATGTGGCTTCTCTAGAGTCCCCCAGCTAGTTATCAGAGGATTTAGAATACAATGTTGGATTTTAACACATGTCCTTTTTCCACTGTATTGTACTGAATAAAGTCTAAAAAATTTTTCTTTTCTTGTGGCTCTGAGCAAATAGAATTTCTTTTTTATCATGTGGTCTTAAATATATTTACATCAGTATTATAAACATTGGTACAGGTACAGATAGTATTTTCAAAAATTATCTAAATATTGTCTCCTATCCTGCTTTTTCCAGTGTGACCTTTGAAACTTCTCGTATGGAGAGGTGGCGGGTAGGTTTCCTCCCTTTGAGTCTGGGAGAGGATGTACTCCTGGCAGATGTGATGCTCTGGTGACAATACACCTTCCACTTGGTTCTCATGGGATGCTTCCTTTTGGAACCTGGCCACCATGCTCTGAGGAATCCGAATCACTCTATGGTAGAGGAACCAGGGTCCACAACACTGGCTGAGTTCCCAGCTGAAAGCCAGCACCAGCTTGCCAGCCACGTGAGTAAGCCATCTTGGAAGTGAGTCCTCTAGCCCCTATTTCAGCCACGCCAGCTGACAACATGCAGTGCAGAGATAATTGTCCCTGTCGAACCCTGCCCAAATTGAATATTTGGGACCAGGATAAATTATTGTTCTTGTTTCGGACATTAAGCTTTGGGGTGGTTTGTTATGCAGCAATAGATAACTCAAATGATTATCTAAGGCACAATTTTCTCCAAGGACAGTTTCAAATTCTATATATTTCAGGTAGAAGCACAAAATGATTTAACAGATATTTGTAAGAGTTTTTATTTGCTTACACTCACAACTACTCATCTAGGATGTGACTTTGTTTTTTTTGGTCTAAACTACTGTAAAATAAAATATGCTCTACCTAACAATAGATAATTGCCTCATTAACTCATTAAAAGATTTTCTCTTGTTGAGAGAGTATGCATTTTAAAAGAGCACTTTCATAAGAGAAATATTTTAAAACCTCTGGTTTGGCAGGAAAATTCAAAGCTTAAAAGCATTGGTTGTATTCATGAAGCACTTTTCTTATTAATTGTTAGAGAATGCCAAGGTCCCTTGTGGAACACATGGCAAAACAAGCTGATTAAGAGGCTTAGTATTATTTTTAAATTACTTAATTGCCATTTAATGAAATAGGGAGCTCTGACTTCCATGCTACCTAATAAAATGGTTACTCTGCAAGGAATGAATTGCTGGTTGCACTGACCTTGCAGAGCAAGCTGGGTTTAAAGAAGCCACATAATACATTTCTACAATGATGGTATAGGGACTGAAAGCCATATTACTGGAAATGTGCATGTTAGCATTTATATCCCTTTTATAATTGCTCAAATAATGGCCAACATACATTAAGAAACGTCTGGGTATTCCACTGGGTGCCCTGATTGCAGTCAAACCACATATATGAACACCTCTTAATTGCCAAAGTAATTTCTAAGGAACTAAAAACACAGTTCATTTGCTTTTCCACCCTGCCCTTGGGAACCTGCAATTTTGCTTCATTACAACCACTCAACCTTTAGCCCTCATCCACTCAAAATGGTTTGCAGTGTTTTATATATAATAAAATAGCACCCATAAGCAGCCATGAACAAATCTGTTATTTTTGTTAGCACCACTGCTTCCAATTTTGAAATTAGCTAAGGTCGAAGCCAAGAATTTAGCCATATCAATGCATTTTTATTATATAAGCCTACTTTAAATATATATAAATATATGCATATATATATATGTATATATATGAGTGATTTCCCTCTCACGTAGTGAATATATTTTTCCTTGCAGACCTGGGAGAGCAAATGCATATTTGAGAAGGGAGACTAGGCTACCTTCTGTTTTATTTACTGCAGCACCTAATCAAACCAACAAGCTTGGTAAGGAAAAGGAATTTGAGAAGGGCAGACTGTACTCAGATTTTCCGTCACTACTACGAAACACTAATTGCTGTGGTGAATTTACTGTTAGGTTTAAAAAATAAATCTAGGTATCTATTTCATATATGTGTGTGTGTGTGTATATATATACACACACACACACACATGCATACCCTTATGTAAATTAGTATATATGTCACATATATGACATATATACATATATATGTTTTGATTATGATCATATTTTCAATCTTTTTTATGTCCATCTTATTTTCTTTTTTAACCCTACTCCCATTATTCTCATTTTCAACTTTTTGTTTTCATCCCATAGTCTTGTCTTTCTGTCACTGTATAAGCCACCTCTTCCTGTATATATTATTTGCTTATTTGTTGGTAACTGTCCAGAATTAATTCCCTCATTCTCAGATAACAATACCCAGACTTGTCTTTTCCTCATCCACTCTTAGTTCAGGTTGAGGTTATGATGTACATTTGGCCAATGGAGAAAAAAAATACAGATCTGCTAGGAAAGACACATTCTCAGTCTACTACTTCTGTTAAGCTTATTGTAGTAACTGGTAGTCATCTTTAACCTCAAGTAAGGAAAGCATGACTAAGAAAGAAAACAGAGTAAGAGATGCAAACAGATTTTAATGGTTTAAGTATTTGGATCCCACATGGTTTAGTTATGGACCTCTCAGTTTCATAAGGCAACATCAGTCCCCTCCCTGCCACCCCCATCACCCCAGACAGATTCTTTTCTATTGTTGTTAAGTCAACTTCAGTTGTTTCTCTTACTTGCAACTAAAAATTTTCTGACTACAGAATTCTTGATTGGTTTTCTTTTTCTTAGATTTCTTCCCTTTAGATCTCTCTGTTGTCTAGTACAACCCCCTAATCCCATGGTCTGTCAAATTTTATTTAGTTTACTTTACTTTTTCTTTTTTTGTTTTCAGTTTCATGTGGCATTATCTCCTTTTTCCCCTTAGTATTTCTTCCATTACTCTGGTACTAGCTTCATTCTTTTGCCTTCACTTATCTTTAGCTAGATCTGATGAAAACTGTTCTTCTCTAAGATACCCTTGCTTTTAGCAGCCAGCCCATTTTATAAGTAATAATGTCCAGAATCTTTTGGAACAAGAAAATTATCTTGAAATATATATGTAACTTAAGGGAAACTAGGGGTATATTATGCATGGTAATTATTAATAATAATTTATAATAAACAAATAATACAGTTGCATTCTATATATTATATACATGAAATATGGAGGAATCTGAGTATCAACACATGTGTTTTTTAAAAATGATTGCATCTGCTCACATTGAAAATTTTGCTGAAGAAAATTTCTTTCAAGCTGTCATTGAAATGAACTATGTTTATAAAAACCAAATTAAGTGTAATTAAAAATGATACATAAATGGAAATAGACATGTTCTCATCATGTTTAAATGACAATCAAGATTCATTATCCTTCAAATAGGAACTTATCTTTCCCTTGATCACAATTATCTTTGGTCCAAAACATTCAACTAAATTCAAAGAGTACTTATTAATAAATGTGTAATTATAGCTGATAGTGACAAGTTTCACAGATCATCTGGGTAACATCCAAAATTCCAGATAATTTTTGAGGGTTATCCAACTGTAAAAGGTCAAGAAGTCCAATTGAAAGTGTACCTTGTTATACTTGGGAACTAAAATATTAAATCAGACATACTCCTTGTGCTTAAAGCTAGAGTCTGTGACAGAAGATTTAAGCACAACATTACCCCATGATAAGTACTATCATAGTAACAAAAGTTACTATAGGGAGACCAGACGAAGTTATATCTCATTATTTCTGAGGGAGTTAATGAAAGACAGCATGAAGTGAAATAATACTTGGATAAGAGCATGAGGACACACTAAATACTGGGTAGAAGTGAGGAAGCTATTTCAGGCAGAGGGTTCTGAATGTTCAAAGAAATGAAAAGCTAAGAGCATACTGACAAAGATTCTCTCTTTGATCAAAATTTAATCAGGTTCTTCTGAGCTTTTTTTTTAACTAGTCCTAGATTTTGGTCCCTGTCCTTTCTTTTGTCTGCCTAGCCCAATTTTAGTAAGCATCCTGCCTATTCAGTTCAACAAGAATCTTCTCACCCTTGATATCTGATCAATTTCTTTATCTCCTCACCTTTAATATATAAATCCTTGGCCTGCCTTTAACAAAAATCCTGTTTAGGCCAGTTTAGTAAAAATCACCACCCCAACCCCACAAGCTTGATGTCTCCTCTTAGTAATTTTCCATCCATTACCATTCACATTGGCTATAAATCCCCAGTTGCATTTCTTGTATTCAAAGTTGAGCACAGCCACTCCTTACTGCTCCTATTGCAGCAGTCTTGAGTAAAGTCTTCTTTGCCATTTTAACAACTGTCAGAATAGTTTTTTCTTTAACAATATGACACATCTGAAAATCTTTATTCAGTATGACTTAAAAATTGTGAGAATTCAAATTTTTCTTATGCTTAGGAACTTGCAGTGTGTTTCAGGAGACTGATAAATATTAAGCATAATGCAGACAAAATGCAATAAAGTTTAAAATAAAGACAAAGATAAATATTTTTAGGCTCTGGGAAGCCATTTAATTCTAATTTGGTAAGAACTGGGATGATTTCAAGGAGAAAGAAACATTTTAGCAAGCCATCAGGGAAGAATAACATGTCAATAAGCAGAGAAGTGAGTGACAGTGGCGAAATGCATTCTAGCCAGAGGGAAATGAGTATTTTAAGCCATTGAATCTTAAAAGCTTAGAGACTGTTGGGAAACCAAATGCTATCAGTATAGTGAATAAAGTAAGTTTTGAATTTGGAAAAGTAGAGTGAGAAAATTCAGCTAATATTTTCTTTAAAGATGACAGATTGGACACAAGTGTCTCCTTTCATTCTCTATCAAAGTGTCCTATAAATGACATGGAATAGCATATATTTGTAGGACAAAGAGAATGAATAAAGAGATAAAAGTAAAATATTCTGAAATATGGAAATGGATGAGCGATAAATGACAACAAAAACAAACAAACAAAAAACTGATACTAAAGGAACAGTGGAATAAAAGCATAATATTTCAAAAACCCAAAAACACTCAGGAAATGGTAGCAGTGTATACATCTTGAAATGAGGATGCACTCTAGAACAGAATTCAACAGGCTGTAAAGGGAGACAACATAATCAAACTCTGTAGAACGTATCAACAAATTACAGCATAAATTTTTTTAAGTATATATGTGTTACATATATTAGATATGAAAGAAGTGAAAAAAATGGATGTATAATTAAGGGGATAGGAGTAGCCAATATTAACAATAGTAACAAGAAGACAAGGATTTTAAAACCTTGTCATAAATATGTTCAAGGTAACAAAGAAAAGGATGCTCATAATGAATAAAAAGAAGAGAAATAAAATCTATCCAGATGTCTGGAATGGAAAAGGAAATTCAAGAACTTAAAAGGTAATATCTGGAGTGAAAAATGAATGGGATTACCAGAAGGTTAGAGGCTGCAAAAATATTAAATAAATGAATAAATAAATAAAGAGAAATTGAAATATATATCAACAGAGATGATCCAATCTGAATTTAAAAAGGGATTTTAAAAATTGAGAGAATATTAAGAGATCCTCAGGATTATGCTGGACAATGGGACAATATTAAGGAGTCTTTATATAAATAAATTGAAATCCCTGAAAATGAAGTGAGTAAGTAATTCAGATAAAAAAAAAAAAAAACTTAAACAAATAATTGCCAAAATTCCCAATATGTTAAAAACCATCCAGATCCAACAAGCTAAATAAATTCAAGCAGGATAGATTAAAAGAAAACAGTCACATAATAACCAAACACCAAAGATAAAGAGAGATCTTAAAAATATCCAGAAAAATGTGATAAAATTTTAATTACCAAGGATATGCATATAAAGCCACAATGATATATAATCACACATCATGAGAATGGGTCAAATTAAAAATATTTCTAAGGATGCAACTCCACGTTTCTATACATCGATGAGATTAAGCTCCTATTAACTATAGTGAAAAAGTGCTTAATAAAGCACCCAGTATTTCCTTCCTTCCTTTCCCTTTTTCACTTCTCCACTCTTATCAGTCTTTCCTGGCATTCTGTTTACACTTGAGTTCTTGACTCAGAATCTGCTTTTATGGAAATTTAGATCAAGATAGTTTCTGTGAATGCTATTGATCCTACTTTCAGACATTCTTGGGTTACTTTCACTATCTGCCCTCTTCCTATTCCTCTAGCATGTTTTACTTCTAGGGCTACACTGCTCTCCCTAAGGGACTTCCCTTGGGCTACTAAGTATCCTTTTCTACAAGTGCCTTACTTAATTGCTTGCACAGATCTCCTCTCTCACTGTTTGCTTCTAGGGAATCTAGCCTCAGACAATTTTCTCTACCTTTCCTCTAGTTACCTGTCACTTCCCATAATTAACAAACTTATTATTTGAGTGTTTTACATTTATTTCTTTCATAGTATAGGGAACTACCCATCCTTACAATATTTTTCTAGGGTAATGTTTTTAGACTAGTCTGTACCATGATATAGGGCATTTTTTCCTTTAGTGGTATTTTTGCTTAGTCTTTTTTTCTATTTAATATTTGCTTTTAAACAGGAGCAATTTTGAACCAATTTATCAAAAATAGGGTAAGAAAATATCGAAGAAAATTTAGATTTAGAAAACTGTCTTTCTAAATTGCTGGTCATCTTTAAAATGTTGTGATGCAGCTTAAACATGAAAATATAAACAGTCATCATATGACTTGCAGAGATATTCTAGAGAAAAGAGTTCTCTTTGTTTCTATATGTTTGGTGTCTGCTATCAACATCTGCACAACTGATTTCTGCTGCTTCTCCTTCCTCCTATGTTTCTTTGTGTTTCAAAAGTTTATAGGATTTTTTTGTCTGTATTGAGATAAATATTTCTTCTGTAATTAAATGAAAGAGAGTAACATTACCCCTATTAACAGAATAATAATTTAATTTCTGTGTTTATTCATATTTTAAATGCCAAGTGTACAATCATACTAAGCAACTTCAAGTGTTCCCTGCTTTGCATAATTCTTGATTTCTCTATAATATTATAATGGATCCTTAGTTTTCTTGTCAGTTTGGGAAGATCATCAGTTCAAATCAGATCATCATTCCTTGTTTGAAAAAAAGGATAGAATACTTTTTGAGTTCTCTCTCTTCTGTATGATTTTTTAAATTCAACTCCATAAAAATACTTATGAGAGAAGAGTTAAGTTACAGCTAAGAAGCTTCTTCTCTAATTATGAAGTTATAGTTCAAAAATTGGTAAGATGCTAAACTTTTATGAGAATTTCAAGATTTGGATAATTATAAAAATTTTAAATGCTGGGGGGAAAAAAATCTAATTTTTACTAACCCACTTAAGAGTATTCCATTGAAGTTTACCTAAATGGAAAATTCAGATAGATGTATTATACAAAGATATGACTTGAAGTGGTCTTAGAATTATCATCCTTAAACTCCATTATACCTGAATTAATAACAGAGTAATAGTTCCAGGGCCATGTATTTAATTCTAAATGTCATTTTTAAACTACTTACATGTATGTTCTTCATTTGACCATAGAATTAAAGTTTTTAAGGGAGCAGGGAGAGCATCTAAATTCAAGCTGTCAATATTACAGATGAAGAGTTGGGGCAGAAGAACCAAATGCCTTTTTCTTTATCACATAATATGCCATTTTCAGGGCTACATTTGGAATCCACATCCAGAATTACATGCATAGGCCTCATTTTGTTATAAAAGAAATAGATTGATTTGGAGCCCTTGCTATTTTGTTCCTGATTATTCACTAAGAAGCTGAAAGGATTGTGGCACTGAATTTTTAATTAACATATATTCACTCAGATAATAAATAAAGGTTTTTCAACATTATATAGATATGGCAAAGACTTCTTGATCTACTTTCAAATCAATGCTAAATGCTTATAGAAGTGTGATCATTTGTTTTGGAAAAAAAAAAAAAAAAAAAAAAAGACTGCCCATAAATTTAAATCAGTTATCTCTGGAATACCTCTGTGACTTATACTTAAAAATCTGACAGGAGGAAATAATAAATAAGGCACCTTACCTTCAGCTTTCAATTTATCAGATTTCAATCACTGTTTGATCATTAATTTAAGAGTAGAAGTATAATCAGATTAAGAAAAAAAATCTATGATCTCAACTATCATGTTAAGCACTCAGTGCTTATTTTTAGGCATGTGTTCAGATTCTGACGTTAAGGATGATAAATTGTACACATCTGTCCTGGCATCTGTTGTAAGCATATTTGCCAAATTCCAAATTATTTTCAATTAGGAAATAAGAAAATCCCAAATTATGTAAATAATTTTGTATATGTTGATCATGGAGTTATGAAATAAGAATGTTTAAAAAAGGTGTTAACGTAGTGAAGTGTTTGAAAGGAATTCTAATATACAAGGCTGCCTAGAATGGCATTGTTTCTTTAAAGAGTTCAGGCATATTATATAGACATGTCTATGACATAATACAGAAAAGCAATGATATATAACCTGGTAATTTTTTCTGAGAAGCAGGTTACATTAAACACCAACAAGCACAACCATATTGGGACTCCCTTTCCAATCCTTCAGTCTTTTTAACAGAACCATTTGGAGAGAAGAAAAGAAAAAAAACCAGTAAGTGATTTTTTGTTTTTTTACGCCTATTGAAGTTCTGTCATGCAAATGCAGTCTTCATAGAGTCTTGGAATAAGCAATGACTTAGCATTTTATCCAATTACTTTTGCCAAGGTCTATATTCACCTTGTGTGAGCTGAGTTGAAGCATAAATTGATTCAAAGTCTATCCTCAATTTGAACCCCAAGAAATGCCACCTTATTTAGTATTGGAAAAGATGGATAACATTTGAAAGAAAAAGAGATCTTATATCAGTAATACACTTACAATGGTAAGAATCCGATCAGGCTATCAAATAATTGCAAGAATAAAATATATTATTTTTCAAAGTTTATTAACTCTATTTGAGACATTTAAGAAAAAAAAATAAAAACAATTGTTTTAATCAAATGGGGAAATAGCCAGAGAAGCTATTTCCAGAGAACTGGAAAAATCAAGGGAAAGCCAAGTTGCTCTGAGTAATAAAGTGAGGACAGTGGCCAGAGAGGAAATGATGGGTATGGAAGATGATGACAGTCAGATGACAAGTGTCCATAGAGAGGCAGAAAGGTGCAATTTGGAAGGCTTGTTATGTGACAGGAAATGCAATATCTACTCCATACCTCCAGGAAAGCTTCAGTGAAATCTATCATTTCTATCCATGGCTTCTGAAGGTTTTTTTTAATGCAAAGATATGGGAAATTATTCTTGATCTTTCTAAATTACACAAGCGTTTTCTTTCCTTATGATACCCAAGTTGTTCAACTCAGTAACAGAAAGAAACTAAGGCAGTCATTTAAGATCAGACTTGTCAGTTTGGAGGGTTTTTCTATTGCAGACTTGGGTTTTCAGAAAGGTCACCAGAAGCATGCTAGATTATTTCTGATGGTGGAAATCTAAGAAGCTACCTCAGAACATTGTAGGATGGAAATTATGCTTAATTCTATGTCTATAAACTCACAGTTTCTTAAGAAATATGAATCTTTCTTAGGAAAGGAGAAGAAGTGTGTGCCAGATATACTTGGAAATAGGATCCACCAAAGAATGGGCTGCTGATAAAGCAATATATAAAACAAATTTGAAAGTGCTTGTACAGGCTACACACCACCAGCCACTAAAAGAGTTTCAAGGTGGTACAGAGGCAGGGATAATCATGGAAGGTGCAGCAAGAAAATGCCACTGAATTGTTGTAGGGTTGGCAGGTGTGTGACAGAGATTAAGAGAGCTAACTGAGCCTGCGTTAGTCTAAGTGGAGCCCAAACTCTCAAATCATTATGCTTGCTGGGAGAATAGCAATTGTACTTAAAAGGATTTGGGGCACTGTAGTTTTTTGCCTGGATTTTTGTGTAAAGGAGAATGTGTTTCAACAGAAAGGGGAAAAAAGGATTTTTGAATATATTTGAATATATAGAGATGAATAGCTAATGCTGAACACAACAAGAAACTTAAGGAGAAAAAGTCACTGCATCAGGTCAGGGCTAAAATAGTATTATAAAAAGCTATATTTCAACATGTCAAAATTCTTGCCATCATTATAAGAATAAAGCATACTTTAAGGTCCAATTATAAATGCTGTTGGAGAATTTCAGGATGTGGCCTGATTCCACGCTTCAGCATCCTTCTTCTCTCCAAAGGGATACTAAACCCTGTATACAGATTCAGCTCCACTTCTTTCTTTTTTAATTAATTAATCAATTTATTGTTATTGAAGAACAGTTGATTTTCAATGTTATGTTAGTTTCATGTATATAGCAAAGTGATTCAGTTATATATATATATATATGCACACACACACACATATATATATATTCTTTTTCAGATTCTTCTCCATTATGGGTTATTACAAAATATTGAATATAGTTCCCTGTGCTCTATAGTATGTCCTTGCTGTTTATCTATTTTATATAGTAGTGTGTATATGTTAATTCCAAACTCCTGATTTATCACTTCACCCCCACCCCTTTGCCCTTTGGAAATCATACTTTGTCTCCTATGTCTGAGTCTACTTCTGGTTTGTAAATAAGTTCATTTGTATCATTTTTTAGATTCCACATACAAGTGATATCATATGATATTTGTCTTTGTCTGATTTACCTCACTTAATATGATAAACTCTAGGTCCATCCATGTTGCTGCAAATGGCATTATTTCATTCTTTTTATGACTGAGAAATATTCCATTATATTTATACCACATCTTTATCCACTTATCTGTCAATGGACATGTCTTGGCTATTGCAAATAGTGTTGCTATGAACATTGGGGTGCATGTATGTTTTTAAATTGGAGTTTTCTCCGGATATATACCCAGGAGTGGGATTGCTGGATCATATGGTAACTCTATTTTCAGTTTTTTAAGGAACCTCCACACTGTTCTCCATAGTGGCTGCACCAATCTACATTGAAACCATACTCAATGGTGAAAAGCTGAAAGCATTTCTTCTAAGATAAGGAACAAGGCAAGGATGCCCACTCTCTCCACTTTTATTCAACATAGTTTTAGAAGTCCTAGTCACAGTAATCAGAGGAGAAAAGGAAATAAAAGGGATCCAAACTGGAAAGGAAGAAGTAAAACCGTCACTGTTTGTGAGTGATGTGATACTATACATAGAAAATCCTAAAGACGCTACCAGAAAACTACTAGAGCTCTACAATGAATTCAGTAAAGTTGCAGGATACAAAATTAATATACAGAAATCCAATGCATTTCCATACACTAACAGTGAAATATCAGAAAGAGAAATTAAGGAAACAATCCCATTTACCATTGCATCAAAAAGAATAAAATACCCAGGAATAAACTTACCTAAGGAGGCAAAAGACCTGTACTCCAAAAACTATAAGACACTGATGAAAGAAATTGAAGATAAAACAAACAAATGGAAAGATATACCGTGTTCTTGGACTGGAAAAATCAATGTTGTTAAAATGGCTATATTACCCATGGCAATATATAGATTCAGTTCAATCCCTTTCAAGTTACCAATGGCACTTTTCACAGAACTGGATCTACTCCCTTCTTAAGATGGAATTTAACTTTAGGCAGAGGGATTTTAAAAGCTGCTGCCTGATATGTTAATACCCTGAATCATGTTATACTTGATTGCAAGGCAACCTTCTTCATGTGGCCCATTTCTTCAAACATGGTTTCTGTCTTTTTCCCTGAAATGCCATCTCTAATTTATTATGGTAAATGTTTTACTGCTTCCTTATACTCAAGTCCCTATGTCAGTAACCCATCTGAGATCCCATTTCTTTAGGGCTCTGTCCCTGTCTGGTCTTTAATGCTTTTTTCCCAGAACACAATTGTGTCTGTGGTTCTGCTGTCCTCTGGTAAATGCCGTGACACTCCTTCCCACATCAGTGAATAAGTGCTGCTTTGGAATTCACCACAATGAATTCCTATGATTCACCTCTTTGCTAAGATCAAGGCACCTCAAATACTCATGTTGGGACATGGTACCAAAAGTGCTTCTTGTGTTTACGAGGCTGTCTCCCACCACCTGAAATGCATCTCTCTAATAACTGGATTCCACAATCTAGCCCTTTACCAGTCCTGCTGTAACTCCTCCTAATATAAGAGATCTAAACTGAAGGACTATCAGGTGCAATTATTCTAATGGTATTCTAGAACATGATGTCCCAGAGGGTGCCTCGGGAAACCCCAGGTGGAGAGTATGAGGAGTTTACATGCTTCGAGCTCCAGAACATCCAGCCCTTTGTTTAATCATTAAAAAAATTATGTAATGCCTTCTATGTGACAGGCACTGTATTAGGAAGTTCATTCAAAAAAGGTGCACTTTTAAATCTTATAGTCCCACTGTTTAAAAATATTTTCAAATTGATTATGATAAAATGCTAACATTTCATTTTAGTAAGAAAAGGGACAGAGGCTTTTTTTGTCTTTGCAACCTTACAAAGCTAATAAAGATTTCATTTATTGAGTAACTCCTGTGTGCCAAGCATTGCACTAGGTGTTTTAAATGTGATATATATTTTTTATCTTCTCAATAAACTTCTTGGATAGGTACAATTATTATTTTAATTGTCAATATGAGAAAAGACAACAGATCTAGTAAGAGATAAAGCAAGCTCTGCATCCAGTCAGTCTGTCTCCAGGACCTTCCATCCTTACCATGTTGGAAAGTCTGACCTCCAATCCAGAGACCTTTGGAACAGAGCCATGGTTAAAAGGTGTCTCTCCTTTCTTTAATTATTTCTTTGCATAAGCAATAGTCCAAAAACTCATTTCTCAAAAATATGATTTAAATTACTTTTTGAATTAGCTACATATCCTTGCTTTAGAGTAAATACATAGCTTTTAAATGTCACTATCAATGGAGGCGCATTGTTTCTCCTTAAATGCAAATGATCGTACAAATCCTCTGAAAGCTAAGAGACTTCAATAGTCACTTGTAATTTTGTTACAGATGAATTATAGCTGGATTTAGTAAAATATTTTTGACATGCCAGATTATTAAATCTTACTTGGAAATGACCAAATTGATTTTCACATGATTTCTATTTCATAGACTAGAGGTAGACTGAATAGCATTGAAGAAATATATATATAGTTATACATAAACATATAGTATTGATTTCTTTTATTGGATACCATCAAAATATATTTAACAGAATTTCTATAAAGCAAATTCAGTTTCCCAATGAATTCCATCATAAAATTAGAAATAGTCTTTCAGAATAAATTTTTAAAAGATCAATTTAAAATATTTATTAAAACATGATTTTTATTAGAGATGGTTAACGGCATAACTACACACATTGGGATTGTATTAGCATCCTTTGACACTTGTATAACATACAACTCTGCGCTCCTGGAATATGTCTTTCTTTTCCTCTGGCTGGGTTCAATTTGGCAGAGCCTGGCACAAATAAATGCCAATGAATGCTCCACACAGGATATGCTTTACTGATAATACCACAAAGTTATATCCGAGATAGAGAGTAAATATTAGTAGAGAAATGTAAATAGAAAAGATGTGCCTATTTTCCTGAAAATGATAAAGGAAAACTTTTAGTTTATATCTTCAAATATGCACACATATTTTAATAGTTCACTTATCTGTATTGTTAAAGGGAAAGAAGGTATTGAAATACATGTGTTTTTCCGGATATTTGAAATGTAACTTATAGGACTATGTACTAAATCCAGATAAGAATGAGGAGTAACAGAAATGAGGATTTAATATAGCTCTAGTGTATTAAACTAAGATTACACCAGTTTTATTTTGTTCACTCACAAGATTACATTTTATAGGGATATTTAGAGATAGGAGCCCATCAAAGAATGATATTCAGAGTGGGAAAATATCTAAAAACCATTCACACTGAAAAAGAGCTATAGAAGGAGGAGAGAATACTTATTAGGTGTACTGGTATCTGTTTGCAAATAACTGAATATCCATTATAAAAAACCAACACAGAAGAGGATTCAATATCAAAAAGTTGAGCAAGTCCTAAGAGTTGAAAGTATAGTAGATTTCAGTTCATTATGAGAATCAATTTTCTAATGATTATAACTGCTCTGAAATGAATCCTGTGTCACAGATCTATTCAGCCAAGGACAGAAAAATATCTCTTTCTTACAGAAGTCCTTATATGGAGAAATTATATACTACTTTCAAAAAATGTGGTTTGTTTTCAAGGCATAGGTAAATACTGAATAAAATTTAGAAAGCACTAAACTGGAAAGAATATTTAACTTAACATTAGTTCTAGGACACCAATAATCACAAGAAATTTTTGATGTGCACCCAGGGTTAGGAACCATGATGACTGACCTAGCTCCAAATGCAAGAGGAAATCTAATGAGCAAGTTGGGGAAGATCCCTGGAGAGGTTGCTATCTAAAGTGTGATTTGAACTATGAGGGGATAAATATGCCAAAAACAGTTAAGGGAGTGAGGAAGGCTGAAGCAGCAGAATAAATAGAGAGCATAAAGTGCAGGTAATTGCAGGTGTCTATCGTACAAGGAAGACTGCAGTGAGAAGTGAATAGGAAAGGTGAGGAGTCTGGTGCCTGGCTAAAATGCATACGCCTATGTGTGATTTTTCAGACCCAACCAAAGGCATATAAAAAAGGACATAACTGACAGGTCTCACAGGGAAAAGCTGCCCTCCACACACTAGATCTGTGCGCAGCTAGTTCACTGTCTTCTCCAAAAAGAGTTGCAGTCAAGGGCACAGACCCACCGACGAGCCAAACTCTTAGGCATTTCAACATTTCTAGCCTGAGCAGAAGCCCACCTGGGGCCTTTATCTGATGAAAGGAAGAGAAAGTTTGAAAACACTCTTCTCTGACTCAGAACTCAGTACTTTTTCACATCTAGCCCTTCCCCCTTCCCCTCTCCCAGCCCACAGGTCCATAAAACTACAGGAGCCTTTTGTTCCAGGCTCCCTTAGTAGGGATCTGTGTAGATCTTCCTGCCCTTCTGCTGGTGCCATCCCCGGGGCGGGGATGGAAATGAAGCAGTGGGGGAATCAACGCTTTCTCTGGCTTAGCCTCTCCTTTCTACTATTGCAGGAAGTCACTAAAGGCTTAGTTGTTACCTTCATTTTTTGTTTGTTTGTTTTCATTGGTTAGTTCAACACCCAACACCTGGCATCTCAGGAATTTACAGCTCAGCTCCACCTCTGACAAAAGGAAGGAAGTGATCATTTAGAATCTGAATAGTGTGGAGTTTTCCCTAAAAGTAATACACATGAGTAGGGCAGCTGCATGTAAATCAATGAAATTAGAACACTCCCTCATACCATACACAAAAATAAACTCAAAATGACTTAAAGACTTAAACATAAGACAAGACACTATAAACTCCTTAGAAGAAAACATAGGCAAAACATTCTCTGATATAAATCTTAGCAATGTTCTCTTAGGGCAGTCTACCAAGGTAAAAGAAATAAAAGTAAAAATAAACAAATGGGACCTAATTAAACTTATAAAGCTTTTGCACAGCAAAGGAAACCATAAGAAAAACAAAAAGACAACCTACAGAAAAGGAAAAAAATATTTGCAAAAGATGAGACTGACAAAGGCTTAATTTCTAGAATATATAAACAGCTTAATAATTAAAAAAAAAAAACCCAATCCAAAAATGGGCAGAAGACCTAAACAAGCAATTCTCCAATGAAGACTTACAAATGGCTAACAGGGACATGAAAAAATGTTCAATATCACTAATTATCAGAAAATTGCAAATCAAAACTGGAATCTCCTCACACGAGTCAGAATGGACATCATTAAAAACTCCACAATAAATGCTGGAGAGGGTGTGGAAAAAAGGGAACCCTCCTACACTGTTGGTGGGAATGTAGCTTAGTGCAGCCATTATGGAAAACAGTATGGAGATTCCTCAAAAAACTAAAAATAAACTTACCATATGATCCAGCAATCACACTCATGGGCAGATATCCAGAGGGAACTTTAATTCAAAAGATATGTGCACAACAATGTTCAACACAGCACTATTTACAATAGCCAAGACATGGGAACAACCCATATGTTCATGGACAGATGACTGGATAAAGAAGTTGTGGTATATTTATACAATGGAATACTACTCAGCCATAAAAAATAAAATAATGCTATTTGCAGCAACATGGATGTACCTGGAGATTGTCTTTCTAAGTGAAGTAAGCCAGAAAGAGAAAGAAAAATACCATATGATATCACTTATATGTGGAATCTAAAAAAAGACAAAAGAACTTATTTACAAAACAGAAACAGACTCACAGACACAGAAAACAAACTTATGGCTACTAGAGGAGGAAGGGGGTGGGAAATGATAAATTGAGAGTTTTAGATTTGCAGATACTATCTACAATGAATAAAATAAATAAACAAGTTTATACTGTATGGCACAGGGAACTATATTCAATATCTTGTAGTAACCTATAATGAAAAAGAATATGAAAATGAATATATGTATGTATAAGTCAGACTGAACTATTATGCTGTATAGCAGAACTTGGCACAACATTTTAAACTGACTATACTTCAATAAAAAAGTCCACATGAGTAATAATGAATGTTAAAATGTTAGTCTTTGGCAGTGGTTATGGGAATGCTGCATGTATTTGGTAACTGTCTAGGAGGTAGATGCTACAGAATTTGATGATTTATGATGTAAGATCATGGTAAATCATGAAGAGTAATCAAGGTTGACTTTTAGACTTACTTCTTAGGGATTTGGATAGCCTGAGCTGTTCACTTACATGATAAGAATACCAGAGGCAAATCAAATTTGGGTGGGGATAATTTCAGTCTAGGGTATGATGAGATGCTATGAAATGAAAATGGCCAAAATGAAAATGGCCAGGAGTTAGTTGGACCAATCAGACTTGTGTTTAAGAGAAAGGAGGTGGAGGGTGTTGGGGGGGGGGGGAGAGAGAAAGAGAGAGTGAGAGTGCGAGAGCTTTTAGTATAATAGGATAATGAGGGATATTTTTGAGGTAATTTCAATCTGTACCATAGTTTAATCATGACAGTGTTTAAAGTCTTCAAGGAAAAATGAGTATAAAGAAAAGAGAAATTAGAAAAGAATTCTGGGGCATGCTGATATTTAAGGCATTGGCCTGGAGTGTGGAGCTGATGAGTACACTAAAATGTAGTGGTCAAAGCAACATTTATCCCACTGAATTCTGCCACTTAACACTTTTAAGATTCACCAGAAGGGTCTTCTTCCACATTCCCCCAAACTCAACTTCCTCCTACTTCAGACTCTGAAATAAGTTATTTTCTCTACTTAGAAAACACCTGCTGCCTTCCCCTAAATCTGCCTAGTCATCTACTCTATATTTGCTGGCCTCAATTTAAAAATCCTTTCCCTCCTAAGGTGTATAAAAAAAAAAAAAAATCAGGAAGGTGGAACTAGACAATCTTCTCAAATCCCAACTCCTCATCTTAAAAATTCCGTGACATTGGCAACTCTCTTAACATCTCTGCACTTCAGCCTCATCATTTGTAAAACAGATAATGAGGACTAAATACTTAAAACGTACAGAGCAGTGCTGGCCCAGAGGAGGTGCTCAGTCAACATTGGCAATTACTGTGCTGCTCTCTTAGCTCCCTTGAAAGCCTGTAAGAGGAGGGACCATGGCTGCCGCCCTACTGGTCTCTCCAGAGTCTGGGGTGTAGAAGATGGTCAGTAAATCTTGATGGAATATGTGACTTGGGATTTTTTTTCAGCTTAGCTACATGTGGAAGTTTTTATCATCTTTGAATATGCTGAATGCTCAAAGAATATTTCCAATGATCAGGTTATATCTGGCTTCATTTAACTCTGGTTTTAAAAGTGTGAGAGCATATGGTTTCCAAGTCCAGTTTCTTTTTCAGCTCAAAAGTTTTTACTTATGTTTATACTGCAGCATTTCTTCTGACATACTTGTTTTCTACTTTTGGAATAACTATAATTTATAGATGAATCTCTGAGATGCAACCTACTGATCTCTTTGATATACTTTACATCCTCTGGTTTGGAAATATATTTTTCAATGCTGGCTTCTTACTCACAATTTACTTTCTGCAGAACAAATCTAATTTTATTTCTCCCAGGGTGCACTTAATTTCTGTTTGTTTATGTATTTATGTAGGTGGGTACTTAGTTTTTCATCCTTGTATTCTCTAATGGTTGTCAGGTCTATTATTATTATTATCTCCATTATCCCTGTCTGTTTCTCATATTTAACAGAGGTAATGTTCTCTTGAATCTCCTTTAGGACTATTATCCAGATATTGCATAATCTTTTGCCATTTCATTTTTTATGGAGTAAGTCACTCATAATGTAAAAATCTTTCTCATTCATGTGAGGCTATCACTCTTCTGTTCCTTCCCCTCCCTCTCTTACTCCCTCTCTCCCTCCTCCTTCTCTCCTTCCTTCCCTCCTTCTTTCCATACACAAAAAGAACAAAGAACATTGTTCATCATTCATTTATACAAAGGGTTACAACTCACTGCAATCACCCCATGAAGTGTACTGTAAGAGGAATTCCGGATGGAAGAAAAATGGGAGGAAGCATTCTGTGCTTTGGGGCCCCTAGATAGTTAAGATGCGTATCTAAGGAAGAATTTCAGTGACCCCCAGATTCTTGGCATCTTCCCATACATAGCAAAGCACAAAAATCATTAACTCAAAATATCTCTTCTTTGTGATTTGCAGTAATCTTTTCATGCCTGACTACATATGTTTCCCAGCCAAAAAATTTGTATATATATAGGTACCTCCCCTATCTGTTTGGAGCAGTTCCTCAGCAGTTTCTGACAGGCTGTCTTCCAGACTATAGTCTCAGTTAGGTCCCCAAATAAAACTGAAAGTCACTGTTCTGATGTTGTGCATTATTTTTAGTTGATACTTCCTTCCATCCTTCCTTTCCTTCTGTAGGGGATAAAAATAACTTTCCCTCTACCCTTCCAGGTTCTTGGCTGAGGCGACCCTGTAATAAGTTAGCAGGAGAAAAACAGAAGCTTAATAACACATACACCTGGGAGATGCTCAGGAAAACTGAGTAACTCCCAGAAATGGCACAAGTCACTACCTTAAATACCATCTCAAGCTGAAGACAAAGAAAGATATCAAAGTAGCTGAAGGTCAGTTACTGGAGGTTACCAGGAAAAACATAGTAAACAAGGTATGATTGTTATACAGATTTAAATCTGTACCTTCTTCTTTGGTGAAAGTTTCTAGAGATTTTGTCTTCCTCCTCCTCCTGGTACAAAGAGGAAGACACACCTTTACAAATGGAGATTCTCTTACAAATGTAAATATTCCTTACCAAAGGGTCACTTCTACCCTGTTTGCAGAGCTTCTTCTGTGTCTACTGTTTCTTAAAAATAATCATCAGCCTAAAAATAATTCTTATGCCAAAAAGACATATTTGGGGGTGTAATTTCTGCTCCTTCTTTCATTCTTTTTTTGTTTTGCCTATTTTTTTCTTGACAGTAGATTGATTTATGTAGGTCTATCAGATTTAGCTTTTTATCTATGTAGTATTTACATATTCTGCTATCATTTTCTGCCATTAAATCTTTTATCAGGAAATGCCATAAGAGACTTAGATAGTTTTTAGATAAAGCTCATGCTCAATGAATGCTGCTTATTTTAATTCAAAATATATTATAATTTTCCTAGTAAAAGTAATCCCAGTTTGAGGCCAGGAGCACTTCTTTGAAGTCATGACTAAGAGAACAAGAATGAAGTTGAGAGGTAGGTAAAGCTATGAGTTAAGGAACATTATTTCTGGGGTTCCAACACTGCTTGGACATACAGATGCAAATGAAAGCTTTGACCAAAATAACTATCTGCTCTCTGTCCCACACTCCAGAGACTTGAATTTCTCTCTCAGGCCATTTATCTTCTTAATAATTGTTTCCTTTATGGTGCTATCTCCTGAGCCATATATCTCTGGCAGATAGAACCAAGTAAACTGATAAATTACAGGTAGCAGTGTAGTCAATAAATGGCTCAGACCCCCAAATTTGTTTTACCATGTCCTCCATGAAAAGACTGATAAATTCAAGTATGGAGACCTGAAACTTTCTTATGACACAAGGCAGGAAGTAGTGATTGAGAGACATCATCTGCTTGATACGAATCAAAACTATCTGGTTCACAGGAAAGATGACCACAAACTGGGGAAAAAAGACATGTCAAATAAATATTTATTTAATAAAACCACCATATTTATATTTGTTAACACAATATGAGCTTGTAACTTGATGACAACACACATGATTAAGCTAAAACAGGGATTCACACTAATGATGCACTAAAAAAGACAAAAATTAAACATATAACCTTTAATCAGATGTATGAATTAAATCTACAAAACAATAAAACATAAAAGCAGAATTAGTAGCTAAAGGCCTAGGCAATTGTAAATATAAGCTAAATGGAGATGTAGGAAATAAACAAAGATCACAAAATCAAGAATTTAACTTTTTTCCTGTGTAGCTCCCATAACTCTGTTAATTTTAATTCTTATGATGCTGAAGGCTTGAGTTAGTATTTCCCTTCACCTAGACAGCCCCAATTTGTTGCAAATTTGGGACCTAGAAAGCAAGAATATTCTCTCTTTTGCAAAATAATACCATTTACAGTGCATCTGATAATGTCTACATAGCATCACTGAATAGAATGTTTAGTTACAGACTCAGTCCACTTTTTGTTCTTCCACCTCAGTTTATGTTATTAACTGCCCACTTATTGGTGCTAATTCTTTGTGTATTATCAGTCTATAGTGGTTACATTTAATAACTCAGCTTGAAAGGACTTGAATTCTGTTTGATACAATTTCATTTACAATATCTTGCTGTGCTCAGGGCATACTGGCTGCCACAACTGATAGTAGGACTTTTCAAGTATTACTTGAAAAAATATATGCATCATTTTAATTAATTAATGTATTTTCAATAATTCTTTTAGGGACATATCTTACGTAGTTATAGGTAACCTAAATAATAACGTTATTTTATTGGCTAGGGAAAAAACACTGAATCTCAGAACAAGCATGTAAATTTAGATCAAAATTTGAAAACTGAAGTGTACTTTAGTTTGTAGATCATCTTAATCAAAGTAAATATATTTTAGAAACATCTTATCTCCCACTATAAGGCAGAGCATCCACAGAGTTAGAAACTAAATAAAATCAACAAGGAAAAATTATTCATTTATTTCTTTATTAAATAAATATGTGTTGAGTATTTAATATGTGTTATGCTACCTTCTAAGTATTAAAGAATGGTTAAAAAAGGAAAAGTCCCTACCCTCATCAGAGCAATCCAATTTAGAACTGAAAATGTAGCTTTGACTGGTAGCTTTTAACTCTTACCATTACCAAAGCATCTGTCATTATTCTATTATGTTCATACTGTTGCCAGGCCAGACGGTCACCTGTCTCTAAGATTCACCTTGGAAAATGGCTGTATGGTAGGATTTACGAAGGTTTTTGAAGCCTGGGCCTACTGGGACAGTGGAGAGGACAATGGCTCACATGCGCTGGTAGACCTGTGAATGTCCAGCCTAAGCAACAGTGGGTTCTTCTCAACGTCGGCAACCTGGTGATGACCCTTTACATGTGTTCTGTTGTGGATAATGAACTTTGGTCTTATACAGCCCTCTGGCTGATATCTGTCCTTTGCAATTATGCACTTGTCACACGTTGTCTTCTAAACAGGACACTATAATTAATTTCAGAATGGCAAGGAGAAGGCAATCTGCCCCATTTTTGTCAACACTATGCTACAATCTCTCCTTATTTTTCAGACGACCATGGGCCATAAAAAGAAAATGTGAGCCACATCTACAGATATTAAGTTTTCTAGAAAAAAGTCAAAAGAAAGTTTATTCTATGTTTTATTTAATCTAACATATATAAGTATTACCACTTCATCATATAATCAATGTAAAATTTTCAGTGAGATGTTTTGCATTCTTTTGTTTTATACTAAATCTTCAACTCCTCTATTTAACACTCACAGCACATCTCAATACAAACTAACCAATACTGAAGGGTTCAATAGACACATGTGACTAGGGGCTACAGTATTGGACAGTGCAGTTCTAGAACACTGATGTGGGATTGTCTTCAAAAACAGAAGATTCAATAGTCCATTATAGACCTTGGATGTCCAATTTCCAGACCTATATATCAAGAACTTGGAAGTCATCACTCCCAGCTTCACAAGAAGAGAACAGCTCAACAAACTGAATCCAGAAACTCTACTTATATTAGTCAGAGAATTGAGCTCACAGGGTAAACCACCATCTTGAAACTTGAGAGAGAGACAGATACAGGGAATCACACCTAACTGGGAGCAGAAACTGCTGCTGGAGCTAACACTGGGTAGCAATACTTCAAAGGTAAGTGACTAATTCCTGGAACCTGAGAGTAGACCAGTATGAGACATAAAATTCTTGGAGACTCAGCCTTCAGGGAGGGTCCCATACTTTTGCCAATTTCAACTCTAGAAGCCCTACCAAATTCTCAGGGTGAAGATCAGAGAAAATTCCCCTCATGTTTCCTTCAGGGGAGGTGAAAAGTAAACATTTTGAAATGTGCCTAGAGTGACAGTAGCAAAATATTCTACTCAAGCCCACTCTAGCCTTCAACATGATGAAATGGAAATACTGCAGTCCCCTCTAGATAAGAATGGAAACAAACAAACAAACAGGCTGAGAAACACTGATAAAGATCACAACCCAGAGGCATAAACTCACTAGAAGACTGAGATCTAATCATAGGATTATACATCACCTCTCTATCTCATCTTACCATCCCATCAATAGGGCTCCTGTATAGGAGGAGGACTACAACTGAAAAGACCTGCAAGGCTCAGATAACACTTAGGAAGAGATCTCTAGGGAAACCCAAAGGCAACAGGAGAGACAAAACAAGAACACTATGGGACATTTTAGCCTCTGACACCTACAGCTACAAGGACACTTGATGTACAACTACAGGTGCTGCATCTTATTCCGTCTTCAGAGTTGTCATGTGGGCCCTTATCATCAAACTAATTTGAGAATGCAGTGTCTCCTGCTTACTTACATTACATTGAGATATTTTTGGATTAGGGATTTTCAATGATGAAAACTTTTAAAGTATTTCTATTCTAACAGGGAGCAAGTCTGAAAACGATTACTTGTTTGTATCTCTCTATGAGCAGGTGAGTAGGTATGTGCATTTATTTCTCCATTGTCCCGATTAATGAATCTTCTTACACTTTTTAGGGAAGATTTTGATAATGGTGTCTCTAAAACCATTACTGCAGTGTCCATTTTCCTAAACATTTCTTTTCTAAATGCATTCCGTTATATAAATACAACACTAACTCAAACACTTCTCTGGACTTCTGGATTATAAGACACGTATGTAAGAAGTTTACTCTATGCTACTATTCAGATATGACACCTGGAATTTGGTTGCTCCCCAAACCATTTTATTCATGCCTAGATTCTGTGCAGTATTATAGGTAGCTGGCTTTGCTAAATATTTGATGTGCAAATAATTAAGTTTTTTTACTTTCTTTCTCACTTTCCATTTTTAAAATATATGTGAGATAGCTAAAGTCAAAACTCTTACTAATATCCATGATAAAAAAATAAGTACATTAATTGTATTTCTTTACACTGCCCGTTATTCAAACAGTTCTGCTCAATTCACATTAATAAAGATTGTTCACATGCGTGAATTAATGTTGTGGGATAATTTAATCAAGACAACTTTAAAATTTAAAGATACGTAAGGGGAAGGGGAAAAAAAAACTTATGGGAAAAATGTGGTAAACTATAGCTAAGAGATTACAAAAGTCTTGGCAGAATTTCTCTTTAATGTGAAGTTGATGAAGAATTGAAGGTTTCTTTCTTGCCCTGTACAAATACAAACTCAACTAGCCCCAGATCACTGCTACAACCCTAACATTCGACTAAAAGAGCACAGAAGGCCACCTTTATCTTGTAGAATTCTATTTACCCTAATGTCTAACCATAATTCTAGGAAACAAGTTTTCAAAAATAATAAACACAGATCTCTAGTCATGAGATTCCAGGGAACTATCTATTGAGCAGATTCTTACTTGTCTACCATTGACCTCTTCAGTTTCTACATCAATTCAACAGATACAACTACTAGGACAAAATTCTGGTAGAAATGAGCAGAGACACAAATCACCACTGAATACTTGGTTAACTGAGGAAAATAAATTGAAAGTAAGGCTAAATGTTAGAATACAGAGGTATTTTATATTACAATGATTTAAAGAGAAACTGCAAACTCTAAAAGACTCATCTCAGGAATCCTTGGAATTGGAGAAGTGAATAAAATGTTCCAAGTCAGTCCAGAAGACCAGATACAAATGTCTGGTACAAACTGGAAATCGTGTTCAGATTTGTTCGTAACAATTCCATGAGTTTCCCAAGGGAAATATAACTACAGAGGAAAAAGGCAGAAAAATGAACATTAATATTGGGTATATTAGACCAGGGACTCCGTTAGGGAAGACCTAGGCAAAACACCACGCCATAAGGAGAGTGTTCACCTAGCAGTTGGGAGCAGCAGCAGCAGCAGCATCACTGTCAAAACCAGCCCTTCTTGAGCATCTACTGCATGTAGGCATGATTCATGCTTTGCACTGATTTCTTATTTAAGCTTTAGAATAAATACATGCTGCAGATATTTTTATTTTTTCCATCTATCAGATATATCAGTTTAATCTATCAGACTAATCAATTTGATCTTTCAGATAAATCCACTAAAGTTCAAGGTGGTTACATAACTTCCTCAATATCACATAGGTAGTAAAGGTGGAAACTTTAGTTCTTGAGCCCTTACTTAAAGCCACCATACTATATTCCATCTAAGTGATCTTTGAATCTTCTGTATTATTTTATAAGATATTCCACATTTATCAAAAGAATGTCTCCAAGGGAAGTCTTGAACATTCTACTAAACTTACTTTGTTTTAAATTTTGACTATTCCTTCATTGCAAGCTAGATCACCTAATTTTCAAAGTCATGTATCTACTTATGTTACAGTAACTTTTTGTCAGTGCTTCCTGCTCTGGAATTCTTTGGGCTGAGAATTCTATTTTCCAAGGTAGTTGCTCCTTTTTGTCCCCCTACGTTTATCCAGCAAAAACATTTTCCTCAAGAAATATCTTAAGTCGATATTCACAGTTAAATTTCTTCTGGTTTTGCTTCAGTTGGTGGCAAGTCCATTACTTGGGTCATTTTCATATTTATATTGTTACTAGGAACAGGAACCCTGATTCTATTTTAATTTCCACTTAATATATCATTTTGATGTCCCTTTTCTTTTCCAGCAAGTATTTTTTTTTTATTGAAGTATAGTTGATTTACAGTATTATGTTAATCCCAGGTGTACAGAGAAGTGATTCAGTTATACCTATATACATATATATCTTTTTAAAAATTATTTTCCATTATGCACTATTACAAGATATTGAATATAGTTCCCTGTGCCATACAGTAGGTCCTTGTTGCTTTTCTATTTTATATATGGCAGTGTGCATCTGTTAATCTCATACTTCCAATATATCTCTCCCCCCTTTTCCTTTAATAACCATAAATTTGCTTTCTATATCTGTGAATCTGCTTTATAAGTAAGTTTATTTTTACTGTTTTTCAGATTCTACATATAAGTAATATCATATAATATTTGTCTTTCTCTGTCTGGCTTATTTCACTTAGTATGATCATTTCTAGATCCACCCATGATGCTACAAATGGCATTATTTCATTCCCTCTTTAAGGCTAAGTAATATTCTGTTAATCATACACACACACGCTATATATATATATAAAAATATAAAATATAATATAATAATGGGGGTGGCACCCTACCACTTTTTCCATATAAAGTAACATAATCAAGGGAGTGATCTCATCTCCTTTGCCATATTCTGTTGGTTAAAAGTAAGTCACAGATTCCACTAAAATGAAGGGATTATCCAGGCTTGAACATGGGGTCATTCATTCTAGGGTGTGTCTGCCACCGAAAGGCAGAGTTGAGTTGAGCCAAGTCAATGCTTACAGGATCAAAAATTAAAACTCTTGTGTGAATTATAACCCAATACAAAGTCTCTTTTACACCATCCAAGATGTTCAGTTTGCAATAATTATTTCCTTGAGATATGCATAAAAGGGAAAAAATGAGGGTTATATTAAAAAATAAACATTCTATTGAAATAAACCTGAGATGAAAGTTAATTTGGGCTTAACTGACTAAAGAGAAATAAAGGCCAAATGCAATGAGTAATCATGAATTTAATTCTGGACAGGGAAATAAAACAATTATGAAGGACATTAGTCAAACAACTCATACAATTTGAATGTATATTATAGTTCAGATGATAACACCTTATTAATGATAAATTTTCTGGTTTCAATAATTGTACTACAGCTATGCAGTAGAATGCAGTTGTTCTCAGGAATTAAACACTGAATTATTTAAGGTAAAGTGCTATGATAACAGAACTTACTCTCAGATGGTTCAACAAGAAAATTATGTATATCTATTTATTAATGTCTTTCTCTGTATCTAACTACCTATTAAGGAGAAAGAGGGAGAGCAAGAGAGTGAGAAAGTAAGAGAGAAAGAGTAAGAGAAAAAGAAGAAGAGTAGTGATAAAGTGAATAGGCAAAATTATTACAACTGGTTAGTCTAGGTAAAAGATACACAGCATTTCTTTTTAACAGTCTTATAATCCCTCTGTACATCTGAGGTTATAGCACTACCAAATTTTACAAAAATGTTGATATTGGTCATATTTAATTGGTATTTATCTATATCTGGCTTTCCTAAAAGAATAGATGTATATACTGATTTGAAAATAAAGAATTATACAATTAAAAAAAAAGGCTGGAAAGAAATATTTTAAAAATAAACTCTGTAACACTAGATTGCAACTAGGTATTGGGATTACAGTTTATTTTCATGTGTTTTCTTGTAATTATGTTTTATACATTTTCTAACCTATGCACATATAAATATAATAAATTGTAAGTTAAACATGTTATATAGAAATGTTAATAGAACCAACTTAATGTATTTAATATTCTGCCCTCCAGTCTGCCATGATACAGCTGGGTTTTTATTCATAACAGAAGTATATATTAATAATATTACTTAAAAATAATTTATTAACAGTGGTTATTATTTTGTCAGAAACATGTAAACTTTCTTTAGGTATCCTGAATAACTTCAAGAGTTTTATCTGGGGGAAATAAAACTATATTCAATAGTGAATTAAATGAGAAAAATTAATATATCAGAATTTGAGGAAATATAAAATGCTAATTTAAATCATATTTATATATTGCTTTTTCTTCTGTGTTTTTTTCCACTTCAATCAGAAATCATTAGTTTCGCATGAGTGAAAAACAGTAATGTGCTAAATAGATGACATCATGGAAGAGGAATGCACGTGTATGTATTACCAAGGAAAGACAGACTAGAGGAAATGTTAAGTGAGAATAAGTTAATTTTCAGCTGGAAATATGGAAAAGTCATAAATACCATCATTTTTATATCAACTAGCAAGATTATTTAGTGAATATATATGTTAGTAAAATGTGGAAATGTGGAAAGGTTGGCATCAGACACTTCCAAGTTGTTGAAATTTGGACTAGAATATATGCAGTACTGATAGCCCTGAATTAGCTCCTTCAAGTAGGCTGAATTTTAGCTGTTAGAGCCATTTCAGGTTGTATTCAATTAAAGTTATTTCAACTTAATATACCCTATTATTAGGGGGAAGGGTAGAGACTGTATTTGAAATTGCGTCTATGTCTAAAAGGAATGGTGTTTTCAAACTTAAAAGTTTTCGGTATCATTCTTGAAATAAAAGCCATGACGTTAAGTTATTTACCAAGTAAACACTTACTAACAAATCCAGCCATTACAACTAGATTGTCAAAATCAGAACCCTTTTGAGTATTTGGTCCCATATAATGCAGTGAGAATCATCCTAAACGGTTAATTTAAATCAAAATCTTTCCCGAACATGGATTTCATATAATATTACATGGTTGTGTCTGAAGTAAATTAGCACTGGAAAAAACTAGTTAACCTAAGTTATTCAACTCACAGACATACCTGAAGAGGAAAACAAATAAAATATTCAGGAACTCAGCTTTAACTCATTTGTTTATTCATTCATCAGCAAATACTTGTTGATTTCTACTGGGCACTAGGCATTGTAATAAGGAATTGAGAGAACTTGAATAAATCTATACTAAAACAAATGTTAATCTGCTGCAATTTTAAATGTCCCAAATCTACAAATATACACATGGATGGTTAGATAATTAATGGATGGTATGTACTGGTATCCTAAAATAGTCTGTAAATTATAAAGCTAGACTTTTAGTTTAGTCCCATCTCATGTATGGGGAATGTTATTCATTAGTACTGAATGCAACTGGTTTTTAACTTCATTATACTCACTCTGGGTACAGTGTAAGACAAAGGATACTCAATATTTGAGCTGAGTTTTAGATTTAGTAGAAATATCCTAGCTTTTAAGTTTGAATAAACCTTTAAAGATCATTGTACTTTTAAGAAATGAATCTACTGTCTCACACTTTAAAGATTCACTGACTGACAAATATGAATAAAATAATACTTTACCTGAAATAATGCATTTCTCACGTTAAATGTTCTCTGATGGTTCTTTTGCTTTTATATTAGCTTTTTTCCACTGTTAGCTTATGATTTCAATGAGTAATTGTATTTCAGAGAAACAATATCACTATTGATTTTTAATGACAGAACCTCTGTTTCTAAATATATACCACTAAAAAATCCTTTACATTTACAGGGTATGCTAACAGATTCTATCATATATACATCAGTGCTTTTCTTTTTGAACCCAAAAAACACTGAACAATGTAAAATCTTATCTTGTGGCACCAAAGATACGTATGAAGTGAAGTGAAATAATAATTAAAAAATAAAACATACTCCCAAAGGGACAAAAAGTGTGTGTGTTTGTGTGTATACATATTTTTTTTTTACCAGTTTAAATAAATTAGTTTAATCTTCTTAAACTAGGATGTTAATCTTTCCCAAACAATAAAATTCATGTTTTAACTTTAAGCTCTTTAGGAGAATGGAAATATAGTTCCTCAGATTGAGACAGAAATATGACAAAGCACCTGAAATTTGTTATCAAACCATATAATGTGAATTTGCTATTATTTCTTAGCAAGAGAAATGCTGAATATCTACAGTTACTCTTTCTTCTTTGTCTTGTTTTATCTCAATCAAAGAAAACATTATTTTCTCATGTACTGAGTCCATATTTATCATGGATGTTGGTTGTATTTCATACCTTTATTCTGGTGGTAGGGGTGGGGTTGGGGAGAAACAAAAAGAAAACCTCTGTTCATCTTCAGGCTACTATTACTGATCATACTTCATATGTAGTAATGATCATTCTACTACCTCATAAGTCTGAAAATAATTAACTTCTAACAATGTAGAATGGATGGATGACTCCAGACAAAATTAAAATGATTTGTATATATTTGGCATATTAAATTACTTCATAAAATATATGCACCACAACTTGTTAAAAAAAAAAAAAGGAAATATCAAGGCCAATGTCTTAGCTTGTGTCCATCTAGAAAACAGAGCCTGAGACCGTGGCTAGTAGGCAGGGGCAATGTGCTTGGAGCATGTTGCAGTAGCAGGAGAAAGGTACAAATGAGGTCTGAGAGACCATAATTTAACTGGGTGCTTTTTAAACCATAGTAGGGTGGCTGGTGTGTATTTTAAATAGACAGGAAGTCATTGATGGAAGGATACAATCAGGTTTACTATCATAAAAAATTACTGTAACTCTTAGTTGGAGAATACATTTTAGAAACAGAATGGTAGCAAGGAGGCCAGTTAAGAAATGTTTGCAGCAGTCCAGGTGATAGACGATGATTTCTTCAAGCTAGTATTTAAACAAAATGAACAAGTTTCAGATTTGGTTTGGAGAATGATAATTAAGAGCTTGCTAACATATTGGTTACTGGTGAAGGAAATGGAGGAACCATAGTAGATACTTTGAATATTTCACCTGAGTAATTCAGTGGTGATAATGATGTGTACGACGTTACATAAGAAGGATTTTGGAGGGCAGAGCTTGAGGGAGAAATCAAGAGTTCTACTCTAACTATGCGAAATATGAAATGCTGATGAGGAAATATATAGGCACTCTTTCCATTATTTCTTTACTTCTTGGCATGCAAAAAACCTTACATAATTAATATATAAGGCTTGATGAATTCAGAGATAAATATATACCCTAGAAACTGTCACCAAAATCTGTGCCATAAACTTATCACCTCCAAAAGTTTCCTCCTAAACTCTTATTTATGATGATGAGGATGATGATGATTAGAACATTGAACATGGCATCTAACCTCTCAGCTAACTTTAAAGTATACAATACTGTAAAGTCTAGGCATGATGCTGTACAGCAGATCCCTGGGACTTAAAATGCATGTTGTGTAACAGAAACTTCGTGCTTGACTAAAACCTCCCCGCTTCCCCTTCCTCTCCGTTCCCTGGGACCCACCATTACACTCTACTTTGATGAGCCTGACTATTTTAGATTCATCATATAAGTGAGACCATGTGGTATTTTCCTTTCTATATCTGGCTTATTTCACTTAGAAAAATGTCCTCCAGACTCATCTGCATTTTTATAAATGGTATGATTTCTTTCCTTTTTAAGGTTGAATAATATTGCATTATATGTGCATGTCACAATCTCTTTATTCCCTCATCCATCAAGGGACATTTAGATTGCTTCCACTTACAGTATAACACAATGATCTAAAATAAAAATAAATGAATTGAAATTAAATGTATAAACTTAATCAATTCCATAAATACAACATCGAGTATAACAGGCAAATTGGAAGAGAATAGGTAGACCTAATAACATTTATGTTTATTTCCACTATCCAAAGTATTCTTATAAAATAACACATTTAAGGATCAAAATATATTAAAGATACAACTCTATGCCAACCTTAAGATGTTGTTTACCTCTAGGTTGGGAGGGAAAGGAAAAAGTTAGGGGAATGTGGAAACGTTAGTAATATTTATAAACATTGTGATTACTGATATTAGAAAAAAATAAATGCATCAAAAGTGGCAAAATGCGTAACATTTTAGAACTAGTATCTAAGTTCAGGACAACGTCTAGAAAAGGATTTTGAGACAGGGCTTAAGTAACATCATTGGTGAGAAGAGTGATTATGAGACTGAGGAAACTGACAGAAAAAATAGACATTAATCATGGGACCGTTTGGAAATTTCAAAATCCTGCAGTCTTTGGCATGTATAATTATAGTCTTCGATAGCATTTGGAACATTTACTTCAATTATATGTTCTGACCAACAAAATAGCCATCACTTTCAATGATTCCCAAATAGAGAATTTAACAATAGCAAATTACTGTGCTGTTGTGATGACAGAATTTTAAAGTAGAAATGATTTTTACTTGATTACTTTAAAAGGATTTTAATCATAAAGAAGTATCATAGATTGTAAAACTAATCATCATTTGAATGTTTCTATAATTAAGAAGACATTATCACTGAGCTATATTTTGGACATTACTTTTTAAATCCTTCTCACCAAATATTTTCTCTGTGATACCTGAGGGGTAGTATGCATAGTGTCTAAAGAATGCTCTGAAGTAGACTCAGGTTTTTCCCCCGGCTCTGGTATTTTCTAGCTGTGTGACACTAAACAGGAACCTCTCTAAATTTCTATCCTCACCTGTAGTGACAAAATGAAAGTAGTTATTTCAGAGTAAATTTTGTACGTTAAAGTAGATAATGTATATACCACTTAGCAATTCCTCAATAAAGTTAGCTACTATTACTATTATTTGTAGGAGTTCCTTTAATTTGGGGAATATTTTATAATTCTGCAATAGATGAGTAGTTAGTATGTTTTTATGTTATATATTACTTGTAAGAGTAACTACATATGAACACAAAATTGGTATAGAGTTCTACAATTTTATCCTAATATTTCTTTCAAAAGTGAAAGAAAAAATTATACAATAATTCAAATACACATTCTTTAGCTTTCTGAATTAACAGAGAGATTTCTATATATAGGTAGGTAGACAAATAGGGGAAAGAAAGTGAAAGAAAGAGAAAGAGAAAGAAAAAGAAGGAGAAAAAAAAGGGGGGGGAGAAAGTAAAGAGAGAGACCACCCTTCCAACAATTTGTATCCTGAATACCCATAACTCCATTTCTCCATCAAATAGGTCAGCATTACTAGTGGGAGTCGGGGGAAAATTAGTTCACTTTGCAATTTGCTTTTGGGAAGTAAATGATCCAAATGGCTTCACTTGGGCAAAATAATCATAAGGTTTTAAATTTTTTTCTTTTAATTTTTTTAGTTTCTCTGCGTCTCTCCTTTTGAGTGATTTTGTTACATAACTTTAACAAGGGAAGATTGTTGATCAGGAAGTTGTATTTCTGCTCCTGAGCATCCTTGTGCTAACTGGAAAAAAAGAAGATAATTGATACAGAGGAATTCATAGACATGTATAAAGCTATTATTTAATTAAATATTCTTTTGGATTATGTTGGGAAAAGTTCAGGAATTTCACTATTTTATAAAAATGAACATGGATTTATGCCTTTGAATAAGAAAATTGTATGTTGTCAAATAAACATTCCAAATTCTGAAAATCAAGGAAAGAATTTAATCTTAATTTTAACATATAGAATTCTAAAACTGTTCAAATATTGAGAATATACTGATTATATGGATCAATAAAATTACACAGTTTTCCCATTTTTCAAATGTAAATATACAAAACCTGTCTGCTGAGGAAAAGCTACCTCAGCAGCTTCAGAACAGTTACTGTCTCATAACCTTCATTCATGTCAACATAAATACATATTGAATTTCTTTTTCAGTCAATAACCTCTTTAGAAAAATTCCCAAATCCCTTTCTATATCTTGCTTGTGTCAAGTCGTATCCATCAAACAAAGACTTTCTGTGAAAAGAAAGGTTGTGATGAGTTGTGAGGGCAAAAATATAACAAACTTTGTCTTACATCCCTCACGTTAATCTGATGTTATTGAAATACTTAGTGGGGGACCATAGAATTGAGGACGGTGGGTAGGAAATGCTACCCACCCTACTGAACTTCTTTAGACTTTATTGAGGAATGCAGGAAAAGCCAGTTAAATAAGGTGTAGTAGGTGTCAGCGGGGATAAAGAGAACAGAAAACATTTATAAAGAGTGATGGCATTGAATAGAAAGAAAATTCTTTTGCTACTCCTGCACTACAGAAATGAAAATAAATAATTTGCTAATGTGTAATTTTGAGGTAAATTCTAAGTAACATCTTCCCAAATCCTGTGTTAATAAATTTTATCACTTAGCCTCAACCTAAAAAAAGGCATGTAACATCATGAGGCTTTGTTCCAAACTGTTGAGAAACTATCACCATAAGATTGAGAGATGTTTAGCATCAGGATCAAAGCTGTAAGTTTCTTTCTTCATCTCAATATGGTTTCATAAACTTTCTACCATCCCAACTAAATATATTTTCTTTGATTTAATCAACTTTGAAAATCAATCTTCTTGGGATTATTTTTGTTTGTTTTTATACTTTAATTACTGATTATATTTCTAATGAGAAGCCAGGGAGTTTGAATTTGACTGGGTTCCTTAGCAATGGTTTATGTGTGCTTATAGCACATG
Source organism: Camelus bactrianus (assembly GCF_048773025.1). Lineage (NCBI taxonomy): Eukaryota > Metazoa > Chordata > Mammalia > Artiodactyla > Camelidae > Camelus > Camelus bactrianus. Next base: position 75,231,219 of record NC_133540.1, read on the forward strand.
TGTGCCATCTGTAGATTTATAGAGGTGAGAAACATTTTTTTTCTAGCACACTGAGTGAAGGGAGGAAACTGAGAGGGAATGCTTATGCTTTCCCTATAAAACTGAAACATTTTTTTGGAGTACAGAAATCAAAAGAAGTCAGCCTCAAGACGTGAGCAGATGCCATAAATTGTACTGAGGTTCCCTACTGGCTACTTGGCCCGACCACTTCATTTAAGTCTATAATGCAGTATGAGGCCACAATAAAAACAAAACAAGAATTATTTTAAAAAAATCTTCCAGTAGTTTGCTTAAAAGAGGGATTATTGGATTCATTGACAATAATACCACAATCATAGCTCCCACCTTACCAAGAGGTTTACAAATCACTAGACCTATGTGACTTACCATATGTCTGACACATAGTAGTACTGATATTTTGTGAATGAATGACTAAATGAATGAATGAAACCATAGCTGTTACCATAAATTTAAAATGTACACCTTTCCAATGGTATTTACATAGGTTATTTATATCATTTTTTATATAAGGATATCTTCCTTAATAAGTTAAAATGATACATTTATATATATATTAACAAAATAAACTCATAGATGTCTGAAGTTGCAGGTGTTTTTGAAATGTCTTTTAAAGGATAAATACAAAATTATACCATGTTTTGTTCTGATGACTAATTTGGTTCCAGCTCTTCTTAATATATATTAATATTTTTAGACTCCTTATTTGGGTCATATGTCTTTATTTTACATCCATAACACTTAAAATCTATATCAAGAGAAGGGGGTGTTTGCCACTGCCACCTTCCTCTCAGTTATTAACAGCCCTAATTGTAAACATTACCATATCTTTTTTTTTTCTTCTCTGTGTGTAGTTAGTGTATATTTTAAGTTTCTTCATGATGAATATCTATATAACCAAGTGTCAAATTCCCAAACTTTAATGTCAAGACCCAACCACAAATATATTACATAGATTTAAATTTTATTTACAGTGGTTGTCAATATAGTCTTATTACTCTATTTCATTTTTGATCTTTAATGAAGTACCTGTGAGTTATGATGTGGAAAAATGTCAGGATGAGAAAATGATGATCCCCATTTTTTTTCCTAGCCATGACATTTCAGTATTATGAGCTATATCTCATAAGGTCAGAACTGTGTGACCTATTTTTCTGTACTCATTATCTACTAATCCCAAAACAGAGGCCAAGAGAAAGGAAGGAGTACATTTTAAAAGGATTTCTGGCCATGGTTTTATGTGATGTGCTGCCTGGAAAGATGGGGAGGGGAGTATTACACATTGGCCTTCCAAGGTGAAAAAACTCAGGTTATCACAAAAAATTAACTCATGCCCTGCCATAAAAAATTAGTAACCAGATCACCTCTCACCACCTTGTACCACCTTTGTGCAGGACAGAGAGGAAAGGTGAAATGGTCTTTCTATGAAATCACCTCTTTTGTTCTTATGAGCAAACATTTGTGAGGATAAGGCTGAAGAAATAAAATTCCAAAAGTTTCACAAAAGACCTGCTGTTGTTTTTCTTTGTGTGACTAACCTATAGTGCCAATGTGAAATGGCAGCAACAGAATGCTCAAAGCTGGTAACAAGTTAGCTATATCCACAGAAAATGTCTAGGATAAGAATTACAATTTTTTCAATTCTAACCTGGGAACATACTTTTTTCCTATAATCTTAGAAAAAAAAGAGAATTCTTTTTATTCTTGGGATTTATCATGTAAAAATGGGCATTAGCTCCACTTCTAAAAAATATCCATAATATTTGACTCCAAAAAGAAAACCTAAGTCTCAGAACAAACACATGTAGAACAAAACCAAACCAAACCAGCAGCCCACAAATAAACCCATCACAGGCAGAGTTGCCTAGCCAAGCCCATCATAGACTAGCTTAATTGGAGCAAACCTAGACACACAAGAACATTAAAATAACTACTTATACTTACTGAATTTGGGGGCAATTTGTTATGCAGTATTATTGTGGTTGCCTCTGATTAACACAAATATTAAAGTCACTGAACTTAAATTCTGTTTATGTGATAAATTTATTTAACCTTTTTATGACTCACTTTTACAACCTTAAAGTAGAAATATTTTGCTTAGATTTTTTTGGTAAAACAGGGAGTATGGTCACAGCTAAGAATGTAAATAGAAGAAGAGTTGTGGAAGTGAGAAGAATGGGAATGTGAATGTCTTAGGAAACTCAGAAAAATGTTTCCTGGAAAAAAATTTTTTTCTTATTGTATGTCCTAGTGATGTCAAAGGATTGTTGAAGTTTAGGCATCAAAACAGTGAACTAGAAAGATATGCGATAGTTCTCATAGAGTGGGGTGCATGAATCTGAGATTATGGAGAGGTTAAAGTTTCTGTTAATGACAAGGAAATGATCATACTGGTGAATGTCTAGGTGAGAGACAGCAGGGTAACAATATTAATAAAGGAGATTCATTCAATGAACTGAGGGATCAGAGCATTGAAAAGATCAATTTGTGTATTGGAATAATCAAGAATAGAATGTTTAAGAGAATGCAGGTATCCAGAAGGTAAAAAATAATTCTAAGAAGTGACACAGAGTCAACTGAAGATCTATGGATCACGGTGACAGTAAGGGATACCGGTATGTATATTCTGATAATCAATTTATGTTTGTTTAATGGAGGAGGTACTGAAAAATCATCTTGAACAGACTATAAGGAAGACACAATACCATGTGTAGGGTTGGAGAAAACTGTCACTATTTGCAGTGAAATTCTGATGCCAACTAGTAATCATAGATTTGACAGTTTAAAGGCACAGAATCCCACAAGTCTCCCCTTCCCTTTAGACACTGGTCACAAGTTTGGGGCTCCGTAGGCCACCTACATTTCTGACAAATGCTACAAAATCATGAGTTCCACCTCAGGTTCAATAATTCACTAAAACAATTTGCAGGACCAAGGAAAGCACTGTACTTATAGTTTTATTTTAAGGGTCTATAAATCAGAAACCAGCCAAAAAAAAAAAAAAGAGATCCATAGAGGGTGCTCTTAGAGGTCCCAAATGCAGAGCTTCTGTGTCTTCTCTCATGGAGGAGGTGTCACCCTCCTGGCACATTGATGTGTTCACCAACCAGGAAGCTCAATTGAGCTCTGATGTCCAGTTTTATTGGGATTTTATTACATAGCCATGATTGGTTGAATCATTAGCCACATAACTTAACTCAGCTCCAGCTCCCTTCATTTCCCTGAAGATCAGGTTGATATTACCTGGCTCAAAGTTTCAATTCTCTATTTACATGGTTGGTCTTTCTTGTCTGAAAGACCCCCAGCCCCCATCCTGAAACAATGTAAGGACCCACCATGAGTCACTTCTCTAAGATAAACTCAAATATGGTCCCAGGAGCCCAATAAGATTTAAAAAAAAAAAAAAAAGGCACTCACATCACTTCTCATCACTTCTGGAAATTCGAAGGGTTTAGAAGCTCAGTGCCAGGGACTAGTGATAAAGACCAGATAAATTCTTTACTATATAACACCATTTAAGGGGCTGTAGGGTAATCAGTGTCCTTAGGGGAGAGCCTGGTTTTCTTTGGAGGAAGAATATGAAGAGGTTTAGAAAAGTCAGGAATTTGCTGATGAATCACCATCAGAAATTACAGTGCAAAGATTTCATGAGGTGGGAAAGAGTAGGGTTTATCAGAAAGTGGGCTTTGGAAAATCGTATCAGGTTTTAAGTGCAGGAGATGAGGAGTGAGCTGGGAGAACTGAACTCCTGGCCATAAATTCAAATTGCTCTAAAGAGAATAAGGAGATTAATGGTGGTGGTATTGGAGTTGACAAAATCTTTCCAGAAACATGCAGAGTTCTGAGGCTCCATTTAAACTTATGTCAAAGGAGCTGTGGAGGCTGGGAAGGGTTTGGAAGTCACAGTGGATGTTGTAAACCATTCACTTTAAGCTACTAAGTGGCCCAAGAAGAAAACGTCCTCTTTCTCCCAGGTAACAACAATTTTGACTTCTCACACTGTAAATCAATTCTTGAATTTCATATAAAGGAATTCTAAATTATGTACTCTTTTGTCTCTGCCCTTTTTTACAAAATAGTAAATCTTTAAAAGTTTTAATCAACTTACAGTTGCTTCATATAGTTGCTTATAGTTTAAAAAATATTTTATGATGTATTATTTCACTGAAGTCTCACATAGAATTAGGATGCTGTGCCCACCCATGTTGAAGGAATAGTAAGTGTCCCGTCTTATAGAACATAGATATTAAGGGACAAAGCTCTGATTCAAATGCATGATTTCCTGGTTTGGAATCCTACCCTCTTCTCATTAGCCCTCAATATCTATTTGGAGGGAGGGAAGCTTATTTATAAAAATTTATATTCATACCCCATTTATAATGTCTTAAGTATTTAGGTATGCCTGAGTAAGGAAGTGAAGTCTTGTTTAGATGAATTGTCTCTTCAAGGCTTCATGATTTTTACTTTTTTTTTGATTCACAAATATCCTTGTTTGGTTTCTGCATCACTACACCACAGGAAACTCTAGAGAGAGCTGAGATTTCTCACCGTATGTATCTATTCTGAAGTTAACAAGACTTGTCAGAAACAATAATTCCTGCTTTTCATTTAGGATTCCAGTCTCAAAATCTAGAGGACGCTGCCTTTACAAATTCTTACAGCTGCCTGATCTTTCCTCTCCCCACAAGGTTAGCTATTAGAGATGATTTGAAATAATTCAATAAAATATAAATAAAGTGCTCAGTATTGCAAGTTTATTGGAAAGGTGGATTTCTACTACTTCACTAGCATAGTAAAATAATGGGGGAGTGGATTCTAAACAAATAATAAACCAGTTGCACTACTGGTGCATATTTTAGTTCAGAGTTTCCCCTACCTTTTAGCACCAGATTTATTTTGTATGTGTTTATCATGTTTTCTGTAGCCGATATTTATTTACTAAATTATGTAACCAACATAACTGAATCCTTGATGTTACCATTAGATCCGTAGGGTACCATAGTTCAGATACATAATGATCTCTGATGTACTATCTACTGTTCTAGTCCTGCCAAAATGTTCTTTTCATTTTTAGGGACAAGCTTCTCTGCTTCCTGTTCTTCCTTGATTCTGTTTTGCTAATGTTCCTCATTTCAAAGGGGAAAGAAGAAAGAAAGATACCATAGGAATAATTACCAACTGAGTAAAGTCATTATCATAACAGAAATGAAGTTGAAATGGTAAGAGCTTGGCATTATTCAAATATTTACTCTGTTTTGTTAATGATTATATCATCTTTGAAATCCTTATAGGCTTCTTTTGAACTATAGATAAGTCATAATACCTAAAGCATCTTAGGATATGAAATCACACCATAATCCATTGATCAAGCCTTTTAGGCCAAGTCTACAAGTTTATCACAGCTCAGATCCTATGACCTCTCAAAAATATTTTTCTGAGGAGTTAATAGAGAACAGATGTTACCCAAAGCAGCAGCTGTTAGAATTAGACAAATGGGGGAAAAAAAAGGCAAATGAAGAGGGCAGAAACTCATTGAATAGACAATGCAATTCCTTAAAAAAGTCAATGAGAAGTTTTGAAAAGGTCAGAAAAAGGTGCACAAGCATGTGTTTTTGCACATGTACATTCATTAAAAGTACAGAAAACAATTTTACACTGAAACAAAAATTCTCATGTTCATTTGAAATAGTCTAGTCATTATAATTATGAAAGTGAATTTTTCTGTACTGCAAAATGTTAAGTTCAGTTTATTGAGTTTTCAAGTTTGTGTCTCTTCATTTTTATTAGAGTCACAATATTTTCCTGATGGCTTAATGTGTCCCTTGCCTAATGACGCAAAACTCAGTGAAAAAATGCAATACTGTTTTTCTCAGTCTAGAACCTCATCTTTCTTGGGAAGAAACGTGAACATATGATGCAGTGACTGCTACTAGAATTGAGGGAGAAATTAATCTCCCTTACAGGGAATGTTTTATAAAGAAGGGATATTTGATCTGGGTCCTGAAAAATGAAAAAAAAAAAAAAAAAAAAAAAGAGCCAAACAGTGAAGAGAGCAATTTTTCCACAGGGAACACTGAACAACATACAGAGGCTTGAAAGCAACTTCGTGTGTTAGAATCTGAGCAAAATGTCAGAATCTCAAGAACAGAGATTCTCAAATTGTAGTGTGCATCAGAACTATTTGGAACTCTTGTTAAAAATGCAGACCTCTGGGTCTTATCCTGGATGTCCCGATCTAGTAAATCTGGCATGGCATCTGGGAATCTTCAACTTACTCAGCACCCCTTATTACTAGGGTGAAGTCAGGAAGTAGACTGCACCTTGAGGCATCTGCCTTTTAATGAGTCGTTCTCGAAGTGTGGTCTCCAGATCAGCATCACTGCCATTGTTAACTGGAGACTTGTTAGAAATGTCAATTCTCAGTCCCACCCAAGACTTGCATAAACGTGGGAGTTGGGTCTAGCTATCTGTGTTTTAATAAGCCCTTTGGCTGATTCTGATGCATGATCAAGTTTGAGAGTCATTGCTTTATTTATTTATTTATTTAAATTTTATTGAGTTGTAGTCATTTTACAATGTTGTGTCAAATTCCAGTGTAGAGCACAATTTTCCAATTACACATGTACATATATATATTCATTGTCGCATTCCTTTCCACTATGAGCTACCACAAGATCTTGCATATATTTCCCTGTGTTATACAGTATAATCTTGTTTATCTATTCTATATATACCTGTCAGTATCTACAAATTTCGAACTCCCAGTCTGTCCCTTCCCACTTTAAATTGTACAAATACATTTAGGCTTCCATTGACTGAGGAATCTTACGTATTGACCAGTTTTTCAGAACTGGGCCACACTTAACATTCCAAAGTTAGTAACTTTATCTGTGAAAATCTTTAGATGATACTGAAGCAGAAATAAACCCCATGCAGCTCAAACCATTCACTACTGCTGGCCTCCTTCTAGTAGTCTAAGTAGAGATTCATTCCTGACTTGATGGGATATACACATGGACCAAAATCCAATTTGAAATAATATGAAAAATTGTTCCAAAATATTTGCTAAAGTATAATTCTCTGTCTCAGAAGCTTGTGTGTTCCTGCCTCATTTTAGCAAACAAATTCTATTAGTCAGACTTTCAGCTTATAGTATAATTTGTTGCATTTGAACTTCACATGAAGTCATTTGGCATAGATTACTTAATGGGTGCTCTATTGAAGTTATAGAATCTAATTTTGAGCATAAATAAGATATGAGCTTATTCGTATCTTTCCAATGCATGCAGAGGCTCATCCATTTGTAAGGAATCATTATATTTGCTATGGTGTGTGCAGGGTAAAATTTGTTCTTTGACTTGTCATAATAGTGCAGAATAGATGCTAGCCCTGTGCGAAATGATGTTTTTGAAACATCAGAGAGTAGTCTCCTTCTTTATTTTTTGTCAATAAACATAACTCTTTACCTTAAACTTCAGATGCCAAAGTCAGTGTGTAAGTGGGAAGCATTATTTCATCTATCAAACAAAAGGATGTGGAAGAACAAATATACCTAACTTCTGTCCTCTTCTACAACATGAGTATACAGATTCTTTTGGTTCTCAATGGAAAGCATGACTGAAATCTTCAAATATGAGTGGAAATACTATTTTTAGAAGGATAGGCCTTAGTCTTTTTTCTTTTTTTCTCTTTTCCCCTATTTCTTCTCTCTAACCCTTCAAGGTCATGTATTAGTCCTTTGTGAGGAAGGAAGAGGCCATGGGTAGCCTGTACTTCTCAAAGAGCACTTCTGAGTTGTTTTTTGAAATAGCAATCAGTAAAACTCAAAGAGATGTGATGTGAAATGGAGCAGCAAGTAAAACTAGAGAGACTGTAGAATATCCATTTTTCCATTGTTCATTGACTGATTAGCAGCTATAACCCAGACTTTGTATTCAGAGATAGATGGTGGTAAAGTAATAAATAGTGCAAGTTTCCTGTAATCTGCAGCTCTCAATCTTCTGGAAGACAAAGCCATATGCCAAAGTAGCTAAACAAACAAACAAACAAAAAAAACCACAAAAAAACCTGGGCCTGAGAAGAGTACAATTATTTAAATTATAGCTCTGATATATTAAACTTCAAACTAGTTAATTGACAACCTGAGGTGTTAGCATATGTATTATCATCTCTTTGTTTTACAATATAAACACATGATATTTATCAGCTCTAATCAAAAGGAATGCATGGTTTGCTCTGCCTTTTTATGAGTTTGGTATCACATTATTTCTCACCAAAAGAAACATAGGATCACATTAGAACATGACTTAGAAATTATTATTGAAACTGCAGGAATAAATTTTTGGAGGCAGGGTGATTTTCTTGGAGATAGAAAAGACTTTGAACCCAAGCAGATTTAGGTTAAAATTTGAGTTATGTGACTTCAATAGTTATTTTAACCTTTCTGAAACTCCACTGCTTCATCTGTGCATCTGTGAAGTGGTGATAATAAATACTACAATATATTGCTATGGAATAATTAAGTGAGATGATGTTTGTAAAAAGCCTGGCATTTGGTTGGTGCTCAATAAATTTTAGTTTTATTTGACACACATTCTCTTTAATGCTTTCCCCTTTCATGTGGAGCCATGTGTCAGCCATTAACTGCTTGCTGCTCCATTTCACATCATATCTCTTTGAGTCTAAGAAGTCTACTTTAAAAAACAAAAATGATTACACTGGATACCATTTCCCTGTTGTTCAAACAGTGCATGAATGTTGGTGTGCATTTGCTGTATACCATGCATTCTCACTGGTCTCAAGGGGCAGTTGGAGTGGGTGGTGAGATGAAGGATTACAGACTGGAGAATTAAAGCCATAGATGGTTTGGACTGACTGACATTTAAGACAGGTAAATGGAAGAACATGAGGGGAGTTGAAGAATTGTAAGTCAAGCGCCATTTATCTTTAAGTGTTGGCATTAACCAGTTCTCCGAAGGTTTCTTGTGTATACAAAACTCCCTATGTTGCTATTTATATCGTCATCCTGTTTTCATTTTTTCCATCATTACTAGTAAAAAATAAAATTCTGGGGGTTTTTTGGGTTTTTTTAAGACATGAGAGGAGTAGAGAGACAAATTGAGTATCTGCTTCACATTCCAAAGAGTCTGGAAAACAACCTATCAGATAGAAGCGCTTGTAGTTACTGTCTGTTTATCAAAGCTAAGAACCAGAATGACAATCTTTCTATTGCTTTTGATGACAACAGTAGTCCTTGCATATTTATTAAATAAGGAAATACTTAAATGCATCCTGCTAGACAATGTGGTAGATACTAGTGATGCAGAGATAAATAAGACAGTCTTATCGTGATGAGCTCAAGGTTTCTTGAGGGAGGACATGTGGTTCCCATTCCCAAAGGGCCTGTTTACAGTCAAGCAAAATTGCCACTTAAATGAGAACACCCTATCACTCAAAGGAAAGGGAATAGAGATACAATGGGAGGGTAGGATTAAGGAAGAATATAGTTTTTTCTTTTTCTTTTTTCATCTATTATCTAAATCATAATAGGATATTGGAAAATCATTTAATTTATTGGAAAGTAAGAATAGAAAGGTAGAAACAGAACAATATTTGTCCTTTCTTGCCTCTGTATGTTCTACAGGTTTATAAAGGCATATGAGGAAAGCAATCTTTAAAAGACTTATATGATGTTTTGTGCATCATTGACAAAAAAGAAGACATCTATCTTATGAATGCTTTGTAAAATAACATAATTAATGCAACTCTTAGTATGCCTGATAAGAAAACACTAACACAACATACTATTTCCATGGTTTCTCCAGTTTACTTTTTTTATATTTACCTAACATATGCTTCTGGGGAATTTCTGAGAAGTGAGCATATCATATAAAATGAGTCATTTATTTACAATTGAATATTTTTTACATTAGTAGTTGGGACTGCCAATTTTGAAAATAAATAAATGCTTGTTGTTAATTTAAGAATGTGAACCATATTGCAGGAGCAGTCATACTGGTAAGTAGTATGGTTTGTATCCCTTCCTGACAGATGTCTGCACCCAGCGTACATGTATTGAGACATAAAAACCATAATCATAAAGACTCACTTTTGGATTCACTCTTAGGTTAAAATTCTTTTATCTGACAAAGTCTCCACACACTTCATAGAAGGAGAAAACTCCAGGGATTAAAAAAAGAAAAGAAAAAAATCCAATAGCACTGTTCTTTAAGTAGCACAAAGCCTTTTAAAGATAATACCTTACTACTCTTTGAAACAAACCTCCTAAGTAAAGTGACATTATTTTTATTGCCAATAACAAGGAAAACCAGGTTTCACAGAGGTCAAATGATAATTATTGACACACTACAAGTAGACGGTAATGCCAAAAATGAGTTTCCAAACTTAAAGCCTGATTCTGTTCTTTCACTAGACAAGGGATGGCCTTGTTTTCTGCTGAGAATTTTATTTCACTTTCAGATGGTTGCATTTATTTAATAATATCTGTAGAAACAATGATGATCATACCAAAAAATTGGTGATTTCGTTTGTTTGTTTGACCCTTAGCCTCGAGACCCAGCGCTGTATCCAACACTCACCGTTCTAGCCTACTCACACCCTGATTCTCCAGCTGAAGTCTGAATGGTGATATCCATGGCCTCTTTAGAGACTGTGATTTGAAAGCATCCTTGGGGAGTGAGGCTAAGTCAACAAGTGTTATTTTCTACTGTGTGCCACATACTTAAATACTCACTTTCTAGTTTCACTCTTGGTCGCTTCTGGAGTATAAGTTGTGAGATGTCTACTAGAGAATATCTGGGGTAAACAGAGATACGATAACTGTTGCAGCCTTCTACTGTCCCGCAGGCAACAAGCATGGGAAAAAGCTGTAATTTGTAGCTAGAGTAAACTGTAGGCAAACGTTAAGCCAAAATGTAGAAAGAGTTCAGGTTCTTATGACACCTTTAAGTCATTGCTCTAATTATGTGAACTAACTAAGTGGATTTTCTGTTTGAATCATTTTGATGACATATTCTCTTATTGCAGTCAAACACATGTTTTAAAATTCTTGGTTTTGAAGCATTTAGTTATAAATACCATCCTCTATGTAAGTAGACCCCTTATGATAGCTTGTTTTTTTGACACTGTCCTTGTCTATGATTGCAATTTATTCCTTCATTTGTAAGATCCACAGGCTTTAAAAGTCTGCACAATAATTTTCATTTATAGGGACCCCTGCTTGCAAATTTATTCTTCCTTATTCAGTCCAATCCAGCTACTTTCCTATTTGACTTGGGCCTTTTTATTTTATTTTTTCCTAAACTTTTTCCATTGCCTTTCTATAAAATACCTGTTATATTGCCAATAAAATATTCTTATGGTCTTTACTTATAAGAAGAATGTTTGCCCCATTTCTTTGTCTGACGTGAAAACTACCTTTTCCCAGGTAAGGTAAGGTTTTCTTTTATTCTCCACACTTGCTATAGACTGAATGTTTGTGTCCCCTTGAAAATTTATGTGCTGGAGCCTCTATCTCCAACATGATGGTATTTGAATGTGAGACCTTTGGGAAGTAATCAGGTTTAGATGAGGCCATGAGGGTGGATCCCCCAAGATGGGACTGATGTCCTTGTATGAAGAGCAAGAGACACAGCCCCCTCTGCCATGTGAGGATACAGCAAGAAGGGGGCCATCTGTAAACCAGGAAGAGAGCTCGCACCAGACACGGAGGCTGTGGGCATTCTAATCTCAGACTTTCCAACCTCCAGAACAGTAAGAAATAAATGTCTATGGTAACCAGTTGTAGCAGTCTGAGTTGACTAAGAAAAAACTACTAAGATTTTATCATTCTTCCAAATTCTAAGAGATAGGGTAGCATTCTTCCAGTTCTCCACTACCCCTTTTCTTACATTACCTGCTAATTCTTTTTAAAAGTCTGTCTTTTTAAATTGAAATCCTCTCCATACTCATCACTGCCAAGTACAACTCTTTTGGCTTTTCCCCCACAACACAGAAAAATAAAACACATGTGAACTCCATCCAATTTTGTGCAAATGTTCTGTCTAATGCCCTTGCCTTTTAGGACCTGGGTCTCTTTCTGTTTCAGATCTTTCACCTCCATTCTACTGAAGCTCAGGGGCCATTCTCTTGGTATTACATTGGGTACCACTTGGAATTGCTTCACCTCATATCAGAGATCAGATTCCCTGAGATGCAGAATTTGATACAGAGATTAGAGATCAGGTATTACTAGAGACTGCTCTTTGGGTCAACTCCTTTGGAAGAGAAAGACAGCAATAAGAATGGGTCAAGGGACAAGCTGGTCTGCAGTAAATGCTTCAGGCAACCCACAGGAAGTGCCAGAGCTGGCAGGCCACCTAAAGTTGTCTGTTTAGAGGAAGGGGGCTAACCCTTCAAACCCTTGTCATGTCCATCAGCCATTTGGATGCTATTGTCCCAAGAAGGGACCTGGCCTTAGGCAGGTCTACTACCATCAGCCCAAGGAGCCATACAAGAAGGCAGATAGCTGAGAGTGTTTCACCATCAGCACTCACAGGAGCCAAGAAAAGTCCTTTGGTCCTGAAGGGATATTGGGGAATTGCATGACGGTATCAGTTACATTCTCCCACTATACTGTTTGGATAAATACATTTCATATGAGTCCTGGAAATAGCAACTCCCAGGAGAAGGAGGATCAAAAATGCTGCACAAGGATAAACAGGAAAATCTATTGTAATTAGTATACATTTTTATTTCCTGAGGGACTGCCTCGGTAATGAAAGGTTGAGTGTGAGTTTTCCACATCACAGCACTTTAGGGTATTATGATCCTTTTGCCCTAAGCTTAGTGATATAAGTGTGTGTGTATCTTTTCTCCCAAAGTTTCTTTTTCAGGAGATGATTTTGTATAATTTAGTGAATGGAGTAATTTTTAAATGAAAATAAAATACATAATAATAATTGCCCACACTTTTGAAGATCCTTACTATGTACCAAGAATTATTCTTTCTTACACATATCAGAATTCACTTAGCTCTGTTACCATTCCCACCTTATAATTAAGGAGACTAAAGCTCCGAGAAAGGGTAAATTATTTGCCCAAAGTCACACAGCTATGAATTTGACCTCAGCAAGCTGGCATTAGTGGCTACACTATTAAACACGAAGTTATGTTGACCTTCTAATTCCTTCCTTGTAACTCCAAGAATTGCAAAGCAACTTGTCTAAATACCCTCATTGGTGACTATTTCCAGAAACTGAATGTGAAATTACATAATTTTCCCCTTAGAATTTCTCTCTTTTACACAGTGTTCCACAGAAAGACTGAAGGGACTGTTACCAATGTGCCCTCCCACAGTTTATTTTCTTCATATCTTGGCTTTAAGATAAATTACTTTCAACCCATATAGAAAAATGAAAATGAATAAAAAACAATATCCAGCATACTCATCCTTGAAAGACTGTAACAATTGGAACAGACAAAGAGAAGAACAGAATAAAAAGATTTCTTTCTTCTTCTAATTTTTATAAAATTAATTACCAGCTGAATCTTATCCTTCTGGGGGATGGGGCTGGGGAATACAGTTACTGAAAAATGGCAATGAAAATGAAATCAGTCTGCTTTTGCAAACCAACTTTGCTTCCTACACACTTAAACTTAGATGGTATACAATTCAGATAATTGTAAAAGTTTTTGTTGTTAATTTTCTTCTAGATTTTAGAATTAAGTTTAAAAATAGTCATGAACATAGATGTGTGAAATAGGGACAAATATAGAAAAACAGAGGGTGTTAAGGGAAAATAGAATAAAATGAAATTTTATGCAGTGACCCAGTGCCATTGTGAGAACTCAACACTTCTATAAATTTTTTTCTAGGTCCAATATCATATAGATGCTTAGTTGATTACATACTCTGTTTCATTTTCTGTGAAGTTCTACTACTGATGTAAACGTATCTGTACCCTTATAAGTGCAAATATCTTGTGTATTGCAGATCAAAATTCTTTAGCTCAAAAGGACTATCTCATAAGTTCTATTTGTTGCATCTCAAGGGATTTCTGACACTTTTAACCTTCCTTATCTCTATAAATCAGGAAAATTAGAAAAGGAAGAAAGATGAAAAGAAAATTAAAATCATTCTTAATACCATCATCTAAAGATAACTACTATTACCATTTGTGTGTATCCTTCCATTATTCTTCTATACTTATTTTGTACAGTCAAAAAATACTAGACAGACTACTTAATTTGGAAATGTGGGAATCCTTCTTCAGAAATCTTTAAGAATTTCAAGATGGTAATATCAGAGTATTAAACCCAAGTGTGAGGCTCTTCTAAGCATGAGAACTTCACAGGCCTCACACCCATGAAGCTGGTTTGTTTACTAGTGAGTGACTGTGGAATCACAGGAGTCGTTGGAGAAGCCGCACACAGACATCTGAAACATACTGAGGCAAACTCAGGGTGACACGAGTTAGAAAATACTGCATGTACTTTCCATTTCTTCATATTCAGAACAGGATGTAGAATGAAATTCACTTGGAATTAAGAGTCCACACTTACATTATGGTTAAGCGAGAGAAAGTGAGACTGAAACTAGTAAGAATCTAATAGCTATCCCAGAAATACATGTGGGGAAGAACATATTGGAAAAATAAATAAAATGTTACTTAAATGAAGCAGCCAAATAGTAGGTTAGGGGCCATCACTACAGGATATATCAGGAAATGTTTACTCCACTTACTGAAATTGGTTCTTAAAAATGAAAGCATACAAGTATCTAGGCAAATTGGTCACTGAATGCTTGCTAGCACTTTTCTAAAATATACCCTTTACTGTTTATCATTTTATACTTGCAAGTATTAATGCAGGAGTACTGATAAATTCTGAACTCCTTTTGTAAATTGGAAAAAAAAAAAAAAAAGGGCTGATTAGAGATTACCGGTAATGCAGTTTGATCTTGCCCTTGAGAGATTAGGAATTTATTTCTCCTAAGATTGCTGTCACCTACCTTGTAAGTAATCAGCAAACCTTGAACCATAAATATAGGAATATATTTGCAACTTGTAGAAACAAAATTATAGGCATATTTATTCCTTGCGTATTTCTGACAACAGTATAACTCACCACTACAGATTCCTTAGTGAATTTTGGTGGCTAATTGATAGTCAACTTTTGGTTATTTGCAATAATGTGAAGATTTCAGAGGAGTGGCTGATATAAACAATGACTTTTAGCAGGTTTTGCATTAAGATTTATTTGGTTAAATTTATTATTAATAACATGTTACAATACTACTACTGTTTATAGTATTGGTACAATACTGGTGGATATTAGTGTAATAATATGGTATAATGTTATTAAGGTCATCAATATTTAATATTAACCATTACATAATTTATGTAAATCATTAGCCTATTATTAGAGAACTGGGTAAAATATTCACAAGAATGCTTCAGCATTCGTATCACTCTGTGTTAAACTCAATCTTTACTTATTTCATGCCCTTGTCTGAGATTCTATCTACATTGTGAGCTCATTAAGTCATGGGAATCGTTACTTAACTTTTCTCCAAGAATACCAGTGCATTCGTTTGAGCCTGGTTAGGTGTCAATAAGTATTTGTTGAAGGAGCAAATGGAGGGATCAATGAGTAAGTATGTTGTGTGGTAAAAGGGCATTATTAGGGTGAGTCAGAATTGTCTGAGTAAGGCTTTTGAAAGAGACAGGTTATGAATGGAGACTTGTTCTCGGCTTAAACTGTGAGCAATGTAGCCATGGACAAAGGCTAGGATGGAGAATCATATTTCAAACAGAGAGCTGAACCAAAGGTGAAGGTAAGAAGGGTGAGGCTTAGGCAAGAGATGCAAGTCCAAAGCAAAAGGTTCTAGTATTTATTTAATTTTTTTTAACTACTATTTTATTAACACAAAAGTAAAGAGTAGAATTAAATATGCTCCTCATTTCAGGATATACTGTATTTATTAGTTCTTTCCTTAATCTCAGCCAGTACTCCATTCCTGTCACCTTAATAGGTATTCACACTAATGTGTTTAATATATATGCTTAGGCATATATATATTTCTTTTTAAACAGTGTTGTTTATATATATATATTTCAATAAGCCTCATTCTGTTCTGTATTTTCTCAGCCAGCAACATTATACAAGATACATTAATGTTGCAGCACAGACCTCTAGTTTGTTGCTTCTGACAGATGGATGCTTTGTAAGTCACTTACATATCCCTAACTCTAGTCAGCCACACCTGGAGACCTAAGCAAGAGGGTCCTTGTGCTTTATAGTCCCCCACTGTTGTCCACCTTGGGCTGTGCCCTCACTGTCTTCATTATTTTATCTTTTTTACAGTCTCATATAATGACAATTATACAGTATGTAACCTCTTTGGACTGGCTTCATTCACCTAGAAATATGCATTTAAGGTTCCCCCATGTCTTTTTGTGGCTTGATAGCTCATTTTCTTTTATCACTGAATAATATTCCATTTTAAGGAAGTAGTACAGGTTTTCATCCATTCATCTATTCAAGGACATCTTGGCTGCTTGTAAGTTTTGGCAATTATGAATAAAGCTACTATAAACATCCATGGGCAGGTTTTTGTGTGGATATAAGTTTTCAACTCATTTGGCTAAATACCTAGGACTATATAATTGCTAGATTATATAGTAAGATTATGTTTAGCTCTGCAAGAAACCACACAACTGTCTTCAAGGTGGCTGTACTATTTTATATTCCCACCAGCAATGACTGAGAGTTCTTGCTCCACATCCTCCTCAGCATTTGGCATTGTCAGAGTTTTGAATTTTAGCCAATTTTTAAGGTGTGTATTGGTGTATCTCATTGTTGTTTAAACTTGCAATTCCCTAATGACATATTGAGCATTTTTCTTATGCTGACTTGCATCTGTATATCTTCTTCTGTGAGGTGTCCTGATCTTTTGCTCATTTTTCAATTGTGTTGTTACTATTGAATTTTGAGACTTCTTTGTACTCTCAAAGGTGATATTTAATTGTCTGGTTAAAAAAGATTTTAAGGGACAGTCTAGAGTGTTTTTAATAAAATGTTTTCTTTCCTAGAGCTTTACATATTGTAGATTTATCTGTGCATCAGTGGATACTGTTTTATTTTAATCTGTATTACAGTATATTGAATTCAAGTCCTTTTCCAATATGTGTTTTGTACATATCTTCTGTGAGCCTGTGGCTTGTCTTCATTTTCTTAAAAGTGTCTTTCACAGAGCAGTCTTTTATTTTAATAAAGTCCGACTATCTTTTTTCTTGTGTGGATTGTGCTTTTTTGTGTTGTATCTAAAAAGTCATCACTACAGACAAGGTAACCTAGATTTTTTTCTTATCTTCTAGAAGATTTAGAGTTTTGTGTTTTACATTTAGGTCTATGACTTTAGTTGTGTGGGGTTTTGCTTGTTAACTTCTATATGAGAACGTTTTAATCTTTCTTTTTACCATTGATTTTTAATTTCAATGAATTATGGTAAAGAAATAGTCTGTTTAATGCTTCAGCCTGTATCATTTGTTGTTAAAATTCATTTTATTTTGTGATCATTGATTTTGCAATTTATCCTCTCTCCATATATATATTATATATTTACACTTATGTATATATACACACACATATGCACATGTATCAATACTATAATAGTATATGTTTATCCTATCACTTATATTATTATATATAATAATATATCTATATGTTTGTATATATATAGTATTGTTATATTACTGTGTGCTTATTAATTAAATCATAGAAATCTATACATATGTTTACCTCTCTGGATAGAATAGTTTCTGAAAATGATATTGTAAATACAAACAAAGGGGAAAGGACATAAGATTTAGCTGGTGGAGGCAGGTGGAGGGGAGTGCACTCAGAGCTAGCACTTTTTATGAAACTACAGTCTTGCCTGAAGCTATGAAGTATCAGACAATTCTAAATTTAAAAAGTCAGACCTACCTACTTCTTGCAGTCTCAGGACTGGGGAAAGATTTTAAGTTGAGACCTATATACTGTAGTTCCAAATATTTAAAGATTATAAACCAAGATAAAACAATTAAATCAATATATTCTATGCATTTACTTTGTCAAAGACTTAATAGAAACCTTAAAGGTGATATTTAATTGTCTGGTTAAAAAAGATTTTAAGGGACAGTCTAGAGTGTTTTTAATAAAATGTTTTCTTTCCTAGAGCTTTACATATTGTAGATTTATCTGTGCATCAGTGGATACTGTTTTATTTTAATCTGTATTACAGTAATATTATTGTATCCTTTTGTGTGTGTGTGTGTGTGAAAAGCTAAAAGTTTCCAAGATTGCTGTTTTAGATGTGGGCCGCTATTACTTGTACACTCACTGAAAAGCTACAAATGCTTTCAAGTAACC
Source organism: Camelus bactrianus (assembly GCF_048773025.1). Taxonomy (NCBI): domain Eukaryota; kingdom Metazoa; phylum Chordata; class Mammalia; order Artiodactyla; family Camelidae; genus Camelus; species Camelus bactrianus. The sequence goes on from NC_133540.1 coordinate 75,249,651, forward strand.
TCCTGAGCCCTACACTTCGTACGCATTGCTCTCCAAGCTGTAATGAATAGATGTTTAATGTTAGTGTAGAATGACAATAATGATTCTGGCTATGACAAATTAGCTTTATCAAATATATCAATTGACATGACAGCTGGATTTTTTGTTGTTGTTGTTGGGGGATCTGATTCAGAGATGCAAACTTTTCTTTGCTGTCAACAGTTATATTAACAATGCAAATTAATGGGAATGTCTCCTTTTTGACATTTTTCTTCTAGGTCACATAATCACTGTAATCAGACCAAACAGTGATAATGACTGTGCTTGGCCTTTGCATTAGCCTTTTAGCTAAAAACCCTAGGAGATATTGATTAATTAATCCTTTTCTATCTTTCTTGTTTGACAGCATTAGCCATACCAAAAAGTGGCCTTGGCAGAAAGCAAAGATACAAATTGGGAAATAATTTTCCCTCTGTTCAGCATGTACCTTCCCTCCTTTCCTTCTCATGATTGTAGTGCAGCACGTATGGCTATACAAAAACGAAGGGAACTCAACGCCACCACAATCCATTAGCTGTGAGAACATTCAGGAGATTAGTTACGGTAGTTGAGACACTCCTGGCCAGAATCAGTCCCAGAACATTTTAAATCATATCCATCTGTTTACTACCCCTGTGGTTTCCTGAGATGTCTCATCAACACAGAGTGCACTCCAGGCAAGCGAGTACTTCAGGAAAGTGCATACTGCCGAGGATTTTGACTACAAATTCCTGTGTAATTTTCTCATCTGAAGGATTGACCTGAGCCAATTGAGGGCTATTAGGACTTGTTTTGTACCTCAGAATTATGTCCTTAACTAGAGTCAATATAAAGTGGCCTCTCTAAACCATGCTTCCACATCCTCTGTTTCTTTATTTGGTGGTTGGTTGGTTTGATATCCTTTGTTTTGTTTGTTTGCTCTAAAGGTATTCTCAAATGTAGAGGTCATCACTGACGTGTAAGAAATTCTGTTTGTCTTCTTATCATTGCTTACATGGAGATCTGGCAGGAAAAAACACTTTATCTAAAGTAAGTGAATAGTAGGGAAAAAACTCAAAAAAAGTGAAAAGGAAACCTAATGTGAAAACTAAGTTTAAATGTATTTGTCTATTTATCATCCAAAATTATCTCTTTAATAGCCTCCCAAATATAGATTGTCTCAATAAAATCACACAAAAAGCTCACAGTAATTACATAATAACAAAGAAAAAAACCACCCAAAATCAACCTAATGTCAGAAGCTAAGAAGAAATTAACTAATATAAGACAGATAAATTGAATTTAAGAATCTCTTGTATCTACCACATGATATAAATTCATTTTGCGTCTCAAAGTAGAAATTACTATAATATAAATGGCAAATGACAATCTATATACCATCTGTGGCTGAAATGAAATATTAAAGTTTGCATTACATAGAAAGTTTGAAGATATATTGATTTCTATACACTAGATACTGCTCAGTGAGACTAGCTGAGTGTAATGCCCAAAGTCCCTATTTAGTTAACTTTTGTCCATCTAGTCAGACTTTAAATTGCAGATGACAACTGGAAAGATACAGAAAGACAGGATGATATTATCATAGTTGCTGTGAAAGAAATACCTTTTCTACAAATCCCTGCAAGAGGAAGAGGTGGAAGATAAAAAGACCTGGGAGATGTGTATATCAGGGATTCAAGATTTTCACTTATGATATTACCATGAATTATACGATTTCTTGCAGTTAATGGTAGCACAAAGAAATCGTGACCGAAAAGAAGGTAAAATCTTGTGAGAAATAAGATTTGGAGTAAGAATTCAATCTACACAAGTACTTTATAGCCAAAACAAACAAATAAGCAAGAAAAGAAGCAAACATTAAAAATGGACAGATAAGCAGTTGACTGACTCTGTTAACTTACTGAATCACTGGCTGGACAGATGTAGCCTAATTATAACACAAGGAAGTATAACTATGACAACATAGAATATATGGATGACACAAGTGAGGACTTGCCCCCACACATATTCACATATTAACACCACATACATACAATCACACATGATAGACTTGAATATTTGGGAGTAAAAATAACTTTTCATATTATTAACTTTTTGAAACATTTTAAGATAAATATTATTAGGACATTAAAAGAGACTAAAATGCTTTCTAAAATATCTCAGAAAATAAAAGCTATGGAAATATAATCTATACAACAGAGAGAGAATAAAACAGAATTAAGGAAAAAAAAACAGATATTTTCTATTACAACAACCAATATAAATAAAAACCTATGAAAAGTCAAAGCTTCTTAGACTAGGACAAAAACTAAAATAAATTTTAAACAGAGTCAAATAATAAAAGCTGCTCATGTAATTATTATAGCTAAGACACATTTGGATGCCAAAATTAAAAACCTGCATGTGAAACTAACAGTAGCTAATGCATTTGGAGTCTAGAAAACCAAGAAAAAGCTAGAAAAGCCATGTTAAGGAAGGAAGGACATTTGAATGTCAAAATCAGATGTTTGAAACCTCTACTTTATTGGCCACATTATCATACATGAAACATTTTCCATCATTTCTGTATCTCAATTCATATTTTCATGGAAGAGAATCTTATTAACAGCTCATGGTAGCCATTTTGTGGGTAAATGTTATCCCATATGTACAATCAGCTATTTCAGGGAATTTGGAAAAGTGAGCAGATTCTAAAAAATGAGTGAGGACAAGACAGCTAATACCACCATCTTTGGTATATGAAAGTGATATACAAAACAAAATTACACAAAAGTTTGAGAGAAAAAACAGAGAACACTATACACTAAACAAATACACACATGAAATGCAGTAGTCCAGAAAGAAAAACATAGCAAAGAGAGTTTAAGACAAAAGTATTAGTATTTGTAAAATTCAGTATTAAATTTCTAGCTATATGAATACATATAAAGACAACTGTGATGAGTCACTCTAAATCACACCACAAAAATAATTAATAATAACATTTGGGAATGATCGGTACAGACATCTTCTATGCCCGTGATAAATCTGCATATGTATACATAAACAGAGAAGGATAAATTTATAACACAGAAGAACAAATCTGACTTCATATTAGATCTGTTTCTTTAGCTCTAACCCTGTGCTGTTTCCTGTGCTTAGTCATACTGGTTCTGTATCTTTTGTAAAAGCATGTTGCCTGTAGCCTGAAATACACAGGATAGGTCATTCTCAAGGCTCTGACCTTTAAGGGTATAACACTTTCCCATTCATATAGAGATAAAAAGTTGCAGAACAGAGAATAACATTTGTCCTGTTGGAGGTTTACAGGAACACCATGACCTGACCTATATAAACAGCTGCAAGAACAAAGGATTCTGACACCAAGAAATTTGCAACAACCAACCCCCCCCACCCCCGCTTCTTAGTATAAGAGGAGCCAGAATTCTACTTGGGTAAGATTGTTCTCCAGGACATTAGTCTGCCATCTTCTCAGTCTGTTGGCTTTCTGAATAAAGTCATTATTCTCTGCCTCAACACTTTGTCTCCAGATTTACGGGCCTATCTTACAGCAAGCAGAAAGAGTTTGGACTCAGTAACAAATTGACCAACCAATCTAAAGGAATACTTTCATGTTATTGGAAACATACTGCAAATACCATATAATATATATTAATTTGTTTAAGGTAAAATATATTTTTTCTAGAAAACACTTATTACCAGAATTAAAAAAAAAAAACTGAAAGAACAAACTCTCAAAATATATTTATTCCTAAAATTACATCTAAAACCACAAGTCAGATGGCAATGAGAATAAGGAAGCTTTCTGACTATTCATTAGTTCTCATGTGTTCACAAATTCTGAAATAAGTAGTTGTTTTTTTTTAAGTATTTTAGCCATTCTGGCCTCATTTAGCTTATATAATTGTTGTATAGAACCATTCAAATTTTACCTGAAAGACATTTCCACTGGGGCATTAACATTACATAATAATTTAGACTAGCTTATAGAGAGCATTTCTGTAACTAATATATTTCAGTAGCATAAATATGTTTTTCATATTATGAATAATGACTTATGTACATATGCTTTTTAGATGTCTTATAGTGAGATCAGAAATTTAAAAACCTTATCCTTAGAGATATTAGGTTGACTTGAAATTCTCTAAGAGACATTCTTCCATATGTCTTCTTTCTTCATCTGCGAAAATATGTCATATGGGCACTTAACTTCAGGATCAAGAATGCTTTATTTCAATTTGTTAGTTTTAGAAGAAACACACCTAAAATAGTAAAAGAAAACGCTCTGCAAGACCCCAGGATTTTAAGGTTGTTAGTCTGTAAGTGAATTTAAAAGCATCTTGTACCTACATTTTTATTTTCAGCTAAAGAGTAGTTTGGCAGGTAACAATTGGAAAACAATTCCCTAGATAATTTCATATGAAAATCATCTTACATGGTTTGGAATATGATACAAAGTTGGAGCTTTAGTAAAGCTATTGGTGAGTTATATTATACTGATACTACCTGAAAACGTGATGAGAATGTTAGCAATCGATGATGTTAACTTTGCACCTATGAAACAAAATTCCTCTGTAGACATTAACATATTTTACAATGGCTCTCAAAAAGCTTTAGATTAGATTTAATCTAATCCTGAGGTTGCATCATGTTTATCAGGGTGTTTAGTAAATATGAAATAAGTAGGATGAATACTAATTATTGAATAATATTTCATATTCCATTTACAATAATACAGTCAACCAGTAAATGGGATAACTGTCTTCAAACATTTGTAAAATAAAAATATTTAAAATTAAACAGATTCCTGAATTCTTTCTTCTAGGTTATCAGCTGGGTTCTGAGTATCATAAAGGAAAATGGTTTTTCGAAGTTATTATATTTAATTTGCATATCAAATATTAATAGCAAGGAAAATAATTCTCTATAAGAAAGATATCTTCTATGTGTGTAATCAAATAGAAGGGCAAATTGATAATTTTATCATTAGATTACTTTTATGAAAATGTAAAATTATTATGATACATATGTTATATATATATATTTTAAATTCACATATAAAGACTTGGAATATAGGCTTATGTGGAGAGCAGGATACAGATAAAATGATTTCTAACTTTACCTCAGATTTATGTTTAGTATAACATATTAAATATAATATGTAATTTATTATATATGCATATATACACACATACTAAAGTCAAATATAACTGTAAATGTTACTTTGAATTGGGGCTTGGGGCTTGTTAAGGTATCAAATCCCTCTTCAACTTCAGCTGGGGCAATGTTATATTATCAAATACAGTTTCAATAGTGTGTGCTTTCAACTATGACTATTAACAGCATTGATTGGTGAAAACCACTTATAATCAAAGTGCAAATATAAATAACATTATTACGAAGTGTAAGTATAAATACATAGTCTCAAAATTCTGCTCATAGAAATTCATTTTAGGAACTCAAATTGTCAACAACATGGTTTCTACAAGAAAGCTCTAATGGAGCTCAGAGGGTAAAAAGAGATTTAAAAGAACTATGATTTTGAGCAAAATTTAGAAAGGGGAGTGCTTTTTATTACTGGGCCCTTAAACCAAGAGGCATCTTTTTAGTTCAAACTTTACCTTTTAAACTTATTCTCTAAAGAAATGAAGGGCAAAGAGAATTCTGATTTTCTTTTTACTGTGACCAAAACCTAACCAGGAGCTTTCAAGCTGTTTCCTTTTCTCCAGTGTTATTTATTTGAATCCCTAGGATTTATTTTTCTGCATTGCAAGTACATTTGCCTTGATTCCTCACATTTCATCATTGTCAAGTTGATACATTTTTTCTTTGTAGTCAAAACCAAAAAAAAAAAAATCTTATAAATATTTGTCTATTCTAATGACTAATTTTTAACTCAATCAACTTCAAAAAATGCACAATTTTTTCAGGGATTAGTAGAAACTCTCTGCATTAGTAATATGGAACTTCAAACATAAACAGAGTATTTCATTCGGTTTCCCAATTCTCCATTACAGTCGTGCTGTTTACAAGGTACTGTATGATATGCAAAGTGGTTTTAGTTCTAAAGAGCAGCCTTGAAGTCATTTATCCTGGAGGATATGTATATTAACATAAAACTGAAACATCTTATGTTGATAACTATGAATTAACTCTTTATTGTGCTACATGGATTCTGACCTCCTTTCACTGACTGAAATCCTATTAATGCAATTGATAGCAATTTCAAGGCTTGAACTGAGACAGTGAAAGTGTTTGAAATATAGAGAAATCTCTTCAAAGAGACTTGAAAGAATGACATGGAATATTTATTTTACAGACAGTTTTCAAGATGGAGGAAAATCATTTTCAAATTGATATAAATACGTATCTAAATTTATTGATAAGCACATGTTTTTAAAGTAAAACTGAATCTGGATAGGTTCAAAGGATCAAAGTTGCTCGCAGATTAGAATTCCTATGAGCAGGAACTAGCCTGCGCAAAAGTCTAGCTATGAGGATAGTAGTTCAATGTTTAAAGGACGTGAGGGTACTTTTTTACTCAATCGTTACTCTGGTTGGGATAAGCTAATACAAAGCACAGAAATATAGTCATTACATAAAAGTAGTTTGTTTTTGGTTGTTAAATCAGGCTTTTAGCACTTATTGTACATTTACTGTCCCCAGGGTCTTTTTAGGTGGGAGTGAGGCGTTGGACTGCCTGACAGAGAGTTTAGAACCTGGGTGATAACTTGTTCATTGCTTTACTGTTGGTCTTTTAACACTTCAATAAATCTCCAAATTAAAAGATCATGCACTACCATAAGCTTTTGAAATTTGCTATGCCCACCATTCACTAAATCAATCATTCCGTGATCATGTTCAGTACTGATATATAAAGAATCCAAGTTTCTGGTGGAAATCTTGGAGTTACTGGTCTTGTTTTGTCTCTGCCATGCCTTCCACAGAGACACATTCTCTCAGCATAATTTAGTAGGTCATCTAATTTTTCTGCACTCTCCACAATGTACTCAAGCTTCATTTACATCTTCCAAAGGCACAAATGGAAGTCTCAACGTGGGTGCACACTTACAAGTGTTCCTTTCCATCGTCATATACTCGCAGGTTAGATCCAAAGAAGATATTTTTCACCATAGTGATAGTGAAAAGTTAAAAAAAAAAGCATCCTTTTACTTGTGCATTTGCATTTGGTAGGAGTGTTTAAGTCATGTTCACATATGCAATCTTGAAATCATCAGGCACAATGAAGGGTTACTGTCAAGATTTCTTTCCCATGCAAATACAAGTACTTTCTCATCTATGTATCTATATATATATATGTCTTGTTGCTTTTTCATTGTTAGTGCATAAATCAATGGTATAGTATAACCCATACTATTCCGTGCACAGTAAATGAGTGAACTGCACTGGTGCCAGCTTGAAGGTGCCATTATTGAATAATGTGGTACTGACACTTAAATATTGAATACTGCCATAAGTTGGGTAACTTATCATTTTTGTCATCTTCAGCAATGGAATCTTGTATAAGAAGTGGCTCTACAAGTCTGGACACTGTATACTTCTCTGGAATTTCAATTCCATGCAATGATGTTGGATTTGGAAGTCGATATTTGTTTTGAATCCTATTTACTTTGCCTCTTTAATGACTTTCTTTCTGATAGCATTAACAGGACCTCTTTATCATGAATATTATGGAGTGTTCTTGCAAGTACCTGTGATAGTGTTGCATTTGGACCTTCTTCTGTATGTATATTTTGGCCTACTCAGGATTTTCCTTACTTTCCCTTCAACACCAAATTGTGCTTATGTCTTCCTGTCTTACCTTGAATGATTTTGTAATGTTATCCAAATCCTGACTAGTTGTACATTGGGCACTGCAGATTCTCCTCTCATCACAGCACCAGTACCTTTCACATCTATCTCTGTTAAAGGAAAGGAAATGGTAACAAAAACCACTATACTGTAGCACTGGCATTTTTGCCTGTGTGAGTATACTATTTATGCCACATTCTGCTGAGAATTTTCAAAAAAAAGATGTCTTTTTTTTTTTGTAGTTGACTGACCAATGGTCACTGTTTCACTGGTTGGGGAAAACTTATTAATGTCTTATGGATTAGACAGCTGGTTCAATATGGCTGGATCAAGCACTGGGCTGGTAGGCACCAGCCAATGGTGTGATGGTACAAACTGATTGGTAGGTAAGTGTGGGAGTCACACCTATTAAAACCTCTTCAAATAGTGGCAGACATTTCTTGCAATCTACCATAATTGTACCTCTGTAGGAAATCCATTCAGGGAAAACATCACCATTAACCATGGGTGATAGGATAGTTATAGAGGGGTTGATGCACAATGTTCTCCTTGTGGGGACTCTGACACCCAGCCACTATGTGGTAGGAGAGCTACACCCATCTCACTCCTCCAGAACAAGCAAGATACTCTGTAAAGTGTTATGTCAACATGTTTGCACTTGACCAAGCTACTCCTTTCAGACTCTGCCCTTATTGAACACAACCACATCCAACCAAATGCCCAATGGGATATTAACACACCATGCATCATGATATCCCATCCTCCACTTGTCCTCTGTGCATTTCTCTAACTGAAGGACTCTTCCTCCATATGTATATTAAATATAAATTCCACTCTTCTGCAAGATTCAAATCCTAATCCATCTACCTAACCCCAAATGCCATTACCAGCTAGGCTACCAAGGCCAGAAGGGTTATTATTGAATTTTAGGACAGGTTAAGCAGAGAGATGCAAAATGAATGTTTTTAATTAGTGCCATTTGCAACTGACCCTCAGTTGCATCAGCTGTGCTAAGTCAGGAAAGAAGTCATGACCTAGGGGAACAAACCACTGTATTTTTATAATTATTTTGGGTAGGAATTGCATTGTTTATGAATTTCAGAACAAATAGATTATTTATCTTATTAGCTATGCCTCATAAAGGAATGGAGAGCCTCCTGGATTCCCTATTGAGTTGCTTGGTGCCACCCAACACGAAGCAACTCTATCATTCTTAACGTCTATGAATTTTTCCTGTCTATGCTTCTGCTTTGTCTCATATGACCTGTTGAAATTGAAAAGATAATTAAGGGCTTAGGTGTCAAATATCTCCTGAAAGTGGAAACTAAAAAATGAATCTCTGAATTATTTTTTTTTCAGATCTGCTTGACTTTCTACTGTCTGCAGAAAAAGATCATTTTTGCTTATGTAATGAAGTGTCATTTTCCTAGCATCTCTAAAAAGAAATAAGGATGAAGATGAGGAGCAAATTGGTCTTCAGGAAGTGTTAATTAGGGTACAGACTAAAGTATTCATAGAAACATCCATACTAGCCACAACTAGAAACTACTCAAATGCCCATCAATAGTAAAATGGATAAATTGTGGAAATTCATTCAATGCAATACAATACAGCACAACACACACAATGTTCATGAATTGAACAAACACTGTTGAACAAAAAAAGCCAGTCACAAAGCATATTGTATGATATACTCCCTAAAAACAATAGTGGCCACCCCGGGGGTTGTACTGACTACAAGGGAGCATGGATAATAATCTGGATCACTCCTTATGTTATGTTTCTTGATCTGAGTTCCAGTTACATGGATGTGTAAAAGCTCAGTTTATAAACGTCTATTGAGTTGTATCTTTGGGATGTTGTGGTTTTTTTCTGTATGCATATTGTTCCTCAATTTAATAAAAGAGGTTAAAAATAGAGGAAATAAGTATATTAACATAGAAGGTGAAAGTATAGCAAGGTGCCCTTTCTCCAGCTGCAAGTGGATGATTCTTTTTGTGAAAAAAAGTAAGCGAAATCTATCATATGTTTCCCTTTACATATTTAATTTACTAATCAATTGATATCAGTTTATCAATTGCTTAATCTACATCAAAGAAAGGGGGTTGTCCTTTATTAACATAACACAGATTTTATACTATATACTATTCTTAACCTTGATAATTATCCAGAGAAGTCGTTTAGTAATGAACAAAATGTGTGCAAAATATTGTATGTGGCTGGACCTTAAAAAATGAGTAGGAATTTTTTAGTTCAAAATTATAACTTAATTAAAATTTTAATTTTTAATTGGAATTTTAAAAAGTATTTCAATAGCAGATTCACACACAGTTTTAAGAAATAACAGAGAGGCCTTGTACAATTGCCCAATTTCTGGAACGGTAATATTGACATTGATACAGTGTAATTCTATTCAGATTTTCAAGTATTAGTTAGTTGTTTGTGTATGTGTATGCATGTGTGTGAAGTTCTATGTAATTTTATCACCTATGTAGGCTGCTATATCCACCACCAAAGTCAAGGTACTGAACAGCTCAAACATAATGGGTCCCCTGTTTTACTTTTTTATAACCATATCCCAACTCCTCTCCTTCCCTCTCCCCACAACTTTCTCTGCTTGTTTCCAACCCCTGGCAACCACTAATTTGTCTTCCATTTCTAAAATTTTCTCACATCAAAAATATTATATAAATAGAATTGTACACTATGTAACTTTTGGACTTTCTACCACTCAGTATAACTCCTTGATGATTCATCCAAGTTGTTGCATATATCAATATGTTCTTTTTCACTACTGAGTAGTATTCAATGGTATGGATGTGACCATTATTTAACCATTCATCTGTTGAAGGACATCTGGGCTGGTTTCAGTTTTTGGCTGCTACAAGTCAAGCTGCTTCATGAACATAGATCTGCCTCAGGGAAAACAAATGTGGGAGATATATGTGGAAATATTATTAGGCATTAGGTCCTTAGGGACATGGTTAAAAAAAAGATAGGCTTTAACAAACAGGTATTTTTGCCCTATTACTATAGCAAATTAAGGATCACTCTTGGTTCCTTAGTTGGTGAGAGTTCTGATGTGATAACTCTTGGTGACAATACTGAAAAGAAATCAGATGCAGTAGCTCTCAGCCATGGCTGAATATTAGACTCATATGGGGAGCTTTTAAAAACCCTAACGCCTGGTCTGTACCACAGACCAACTAAACATTATGCTCTTTGAATGGACCTTGGATAGCCACATTTTTCAAAGTTTCCCAGGCTAAACCCTGGTGGGGCACCACTGGACCTATGGCAGGTAATACAATCATGAGGTGGTGCCTATAATTCTGGGGCAAAATGAAAAGGAATTTAGTCACAGGGAAAAAAATAAACTGGATGGTTTGAAGGGAGAAATGTCAGTGTTCAATGATAAAGAAGACGCGGGGAAGAAAGAGAATAGATCAAGAGTTTCCCAAGGTTCTAGACTAAATTGTGAAGTTGCAGAATATTCCTCCCCATAGGGAGATGTTTGGGAAGTCTTTGATGGTGATGATTTATCTGATTCGGTGGTAATGCACTCAGGTAAAGATTTCTTAGAGGCGGCCAACATTTTTCATACTCAAAATTATTCATCCATTACCCCCATAGAAGTCAAAATTCCATTTTTATGTTAAAAACAACACTTTAGCCATCTTAGCAGACACTAATGCTTTGTTAAATGCTTCCATTAGCAGTATACTGAGGTGATCATATTGCTTGTCTTCTGCAATGAACAAGTTTCAAATCTGGATACTTGCTGCCATAAACTGAAATGAAATCACACCTTCATAATATTTGAAATTAGTTATAGCTCTGCTGTGGGTCTGGAAATCAGGTATTCAATACTTGGCAAGAGCAAAGAAGAGCCAAGTGGCTTTCACAATGTATTTTTAAATGAAAGTCATAAAGAAAACTCCATTTCATTAAGTGCTTGAAGAGACCTTCTTGAAAATATTTTCAGTTAGAGAAGCCTGGCTCCCAGGTGAGTCTTGTCACTCCACAGCAGGTGAGTTCATTTTCCACGGTGGCTGAGTTTGGTGCTATTGAGTTGTTTTCCTTGTCACCTTAGGCAAGCTTGATGGTTAATGAGATCGCTAATAGGATATACAGCCAGTTACAGAATTCTAAACTAGCCTGGATTAGCTATGACTAAAAATCAATTACCACAGTCCATTGGTCCACAGAAATCAGGGGTCATCTCATTTCTGTTCCTAGTGAACAGCTGTACTGAGTCCCCAAGAGGAGAAAAATATTACTAGCAAAATTGATGTTAATTAGCACCCATGTTGGCAGTCTGAATAGAGATACTGAGAAGAAAATTTGCAAAATGAGACTGGTTAAGGGCAGTAAAAATTTGTGTCATTAAAATTAGCCAAGTGTAATAAATGACTTTCCAGTGATTTTCTGAAGTCCCATATTCTTAATCAACACATTAAAAGACAATTTTATGACTGATGTGACATAGGTTGTACATTCCATTATTTATTCAACTATTTTACTTAAAAATATCCAATATTAGTAAATTTTCATGCAATCACCAAATGTTATTGGCTTGTTGTATATGTTTGCTATGACCAACACTCTCTAGCAGATTAACATTGGCAAGTTCTAGCCAGTCAACAAAGATTGGGTTTTTGCTCAGCATAGTAGATAATAATTCTATTGGTTGCCCCTTAAAATTCCACCTTTAGATAGTCTTTTATTTAGTTTAATACTTTAAGCTTAAAAAAATCAATAGAAACAACATAGTTTTTCAATAATTTACAACTTAATGTGAGCGAATTTTAGACAATTACCTGAGTGCAGGCTGAGGGAAAAAGGCTAGAAGAATATAAGAACCAAAGAAAGAGTTTCAAAAATTAGGAAACATTTTTAGTAGACATTTCCATGCTTAAGGCATAATTTAGATATAAGCTGAATTTAATTAGTACTTTTTATCTTATTTCTTATGGCATCATTTTCTAAGATGAAATATAACTTGTAAAAAGATGGTGTTTTAGTCCAGCAAAATCAATTCTGAGGTGGACATTTTTATTGAAAACTGAAGTTATTTTGGAAAATTCATACAATTTAGCTTCTGCAATTTATAACTGACATGCTAGGAAGGATTGATATCTAAATTCAATCAAATATTTGTTATCATTTTCCTTTGAAGATGGAATTGTCAATGGAGTAATACTGGATTAGGCAGCTGGTGTGATAGCAAGCATTTCATGGGAATCACTGATTGTGGTGATGTCTTTTATTGACAAGCCTGAGCTTTCCTATTAAACAGCAGCGTAAAGGGTAAGATGCTGGCAGGGATTAAGAGGTGGTTTAAACTGGCTGATTAAACTTTCCTAGTAACTTTACTAGCACATATTCATACACAAGTAATCTTTATACACAAGACAATATTCTTACTCCTACTCTGATCAATGGGATCATAAGCACTCTTTTCCTTCTCCAAGAATGAGTTCTGTACCATTTATAAACATTCCTCATACCTATACATAAAGGCAAAAAACAAACAAAAACTGCATCTGCTTCTAATAATATTACATCCATCCTAGAAGAACATGACAATACTTCTATAATTGTAGAGAACTTCAGAGTTTATAAGAAGTTTTCATAAATATCTTGTTATATAATCAAAACAGATATCATGATCTTAGAACTAAGTGAAGATAGATAAATCTGGATATTTAGCAAAAGTATGGGACTGGAATCAGACACTGGTTTTTGACTGTTAATGGTGGCAAAGGTCTAGGGTCTCTTTTATATTTGAGTTTCATGAGTGCCTGTAGACATAAAATTCCTATATAGAAGTATCATATGTGCATTTAACATAGTCAAATTTATTTGTTTTTATTGAAGTATTGTCAGTTTGCAATATTGTGTCAGTTTCTGGTGTACCACATAGTGATTCAGTTTTATATATATACATACATACACACACACACACACACACACACACACACACACACATATTCCTTTTCATATTCTTTTTCATTATAGGCTATATTTCAATGTATTTCCCTGTGCTGTACAGTAGGATCTTCATAGGCAAATTTAATTTAACTCTTAGTATAAACAAACAAATGTATACATGAATAAGAGAAAAGGAAAGAGCTGTAAGAATGCATGCAATGCATGGTATTCTGCCTTACTTTATTTGCTTATCCTCCAATAAATCTAAGAGCATAGATATGAACTGCTCTTTCCTCAGTCAGTCTCAATCCCCATGTAGTTTTCATCACATGAAAATCTCACTATACTGAATAAAAAAGATACTTATTTTTCACACTGATTGACCATCACATTTAAGCCATTCTTGTGTCCAACTGAAGAAACAGTTAATGATAAAGAAAAAACTCTCTGCATCCTTAGTGAAGAATTCATATTAAATTTGAAAATGATATCAACTATAAATTTTTTGAAATTGTTCATTTATTTGGTTTTGACCCGAGTTGCTAAATTTAGAACATAAAAGTCAATTGTAAACCCAATTCTAGCATGAGTATCTCATCTCTTGACTTTCATCTGTTAAAATATTTTTGATTTGGTAATATTGAAGCATGTGATTTTATGTATGTATATCTACTACCTTGCACATGGCAGATGCTAAATAAATCACTGCTTAGGATAAAGGCTAAGTGTACACATAAAAGCTAGTTAGTGTGATACCTAATACTGGAATTTAGGATCTTAGTTGGGTCACAGTGATGGTAACAAAGAAAATGGAGCAGTTTCAGCAGATAAAGGAATTGTGAGCTTTTATTTCTGAAAGTTGTAGCAGGAACTCTGCAAAGTGTGGTACATGGAGATTGATTTTCAAGGAAGGGACTCTAAGGAAAGGAAGATGGAAGAGATAAACTGAAGGTTATAAGGTCAGCAAGAAATAGATTAGGAAATGTCAGGTTATAACTGCGTCCTGGAAAGAACACATAGAAGAGAGAGAAACTGAATTTGCAGATTTTCAGGTTGGGAAAGTGTTTACCAAGAGGGGATATGAATAAAATTCTTAAGGAGTTTATGTAAATATGGATGTATTCTCCAAATTATTCCATAGTAATACTTAAAATTAATAAATGATTAATTGCAACTGAATTACATCTCTACAAAACAGGAAGGATATTTACAGGATTCAAAACACCAAAGGATCACCTTAGAGTAAGTAAGTTTTAGACGGCTTTAGACTAATTAAATGAAGAAAATCAGACCCTTAATTGGTTTCTGAAAGCTATTTGTAAAATGGAAATATATTCTTCACAAAGTTGTTGGGAAGTGAGAGATAAAGTTACTGCATAGATTTAAATCTTAAGACCTTGATTTTACAAGCTTGAGCGTAGGCAAGTTACTAAATTCCTCTAAATGTCAGTTCACTAGTCTAAAAATAGATGTATTTATTTTTGTTTTGTAATTTTGTTGTATAGTATGAATTATTAAATCTAAAGTCTCGCTTAACACCTGGTGCATATTCAGTGCTCTAAATATGACCAGCAGTGGTCACAGTTAAAATATTACCATGGACCCAAAATAGTTCCTGAGCATGGACCAGGTTCTAACTGATTTCCATTTTAGCACTACATTCTCTCCTTCACTAGGGGATTTCTGCCATGTGAGAACAATATTCCCCCAATGGCTTTTCTGAGAACTTCTACAGAAGGACCACAGAGGTGACAGCTCTCCTTTTAGTTTTATTACCATTAATTTGAATATGTTCTTAATTCTGCCTAGCAATAATAATACATTTCTCTCATCCACACACCCTCTAGAGCTATTACATGGCTTATCCTCTTTCAAACTTCAACATCTGTCACTCATCCTTACTCTCAGCTGTTGAATTTGCTTTTTACTTGTCTAAAGAATATAAAGCAAATCAAAACATGCCCACCAATTTCCACATTCACATTTATTTTCCTGTATCATCTGTATCTATTAACTCAGTTTTTTATCCTGATAATAGTAAATGAACTCTCCTTGCTTCAGTCTCCAGCTAATCCTTCAATTGTGCAATAGTTTGTCTACTCTAGTCAACTCAAGGTCAGCCCTTCAGCAATTGCTCTCCTTTTTAGGATCATCGTTTCTTTGGTCTCTTCTGGATCAACTTTATTAACAGAGAAACATTCTACCTTTCTGCCCATCTTAAAAAATTTTATCTTCATTTGCATTCCTCCTCTAGTTATTTCTTTACATTTATGCTCACACTTACAGCAAAATTCTTTGAAAGAGTTGATTATACTTACTGTCCTAATTTTTTCCTCCTAATCTCTTTTAAACCCATGCAAATTAGTCATCTGTCCCCTTTTCAAACCCATCTTGTCGATTTGACCAGTGACTTCCATGCTGATAGATATAAAGTCATTTCTTGGTCCTCATCTTAATAGAAAACCCATGGCATGTTCGTTGATTACTCTCCCTTCTTTTCTTCTCCTGTATTTCAGGTTTTTCTAACTTCTTCAATTTATTTCTTCTCAGACTCTTTTTTTCTGGTTTTCCCTGCCTGATCCTTTCATGACAGTGATTCAGGACTCTCTCTTTAGTCTCCTTGTACACTGATTTATACTTACTCCTTTGTTAATTTCATCCCCCTATAATGGGTGTACATATTGTATGCTTATTCTCAAATGTTCACCTCCAGGGTATACCATTCTCCTGAAATACAGGCTAATATCAGTCTGCCTACTTTGGCACCTCTACCCAGATGTCTGTAACAGACATCTCAGACACAGCATGTCCAATACTGAACTATACTCCACCACTCAAAACTCTGCTTCTCCCACAAACTTTTTCATCAGTGTTGATGAGAATTCCATCTTTCCAGAGGTTCAGAACAGTAATTCCTCCACGGCTTCTTCTTTCACACTCAGTCATAGCCAAAGTTCATGTGGCATTTTAGAAGGCACTATATGATCTGACCTCTTCAATCCTGCCTTCTCTTTAACTCCTCTTGTTTACTGACTCTGTGCCTATCAAACTGACTTCATTACTATCTAGCAAACATCTCATATAAGGTCTTCCCTTTCCCCCTCTTCCTGAAATTGCTTTCTACCTTTCCACCTGTCTCAACTTTTCAAACTGACATGTCATTTTCTTCAGTGAGGCCTGCCTGTTTTGACTATCCACCTCATCTCCAACATTCCCTATACCTCTTATTCTGCACCAATTTCTTTTATATTATAGAATCTATTTCTTTCTAATACACTGTAGAACTTACCTATTCATTACACTTGATTGTTTTTTCTTTTTCTACCTCTTTCAACTAGAATATAGATGCTATAAGGATTTTTGTCTCTTTTATTCTGACACCTAGAACAGTGCTTGGAACATAGGAGGTGATCAATAAGAAGTCATTGAACAAATGAATGAATTACTTGCTCAGAAAGATAATTCTTAATGTTATTAAAAACTAAATATAGTCTGAAGTCAGGCAGCATGATTCCTCCAGCTCTGTTCTTCTTTCCCAAGATTGTTTTGGTTCTTCAGGGTCTTTTGTGTTTCCATACAAATTTTAAGATTATTTGTTCCAGTTCTGTGAAAAATGCCATTGATATTTTGATAGGGATTACATTGAATCTGTAGAGTGCCTTCGGTGGTATAACCATTTAAACAATACTAATTCTTTCAATCCAGGAAAACAATATAGCTTTCCATCTGCTTGTGTTGCTTCAATTTCTTTCATAAGTGTCTTAGCATTTCTGGAGAACAGATCTTTTACTTCCTTAGGTAGGTTTATTCTGAGGTTTCTTATTCTTTTTGATGCGTTGGTAAATGGGATTGTTTCATTAATTTCTCTTTCTGATAGTTCATTGCTGTTGTATAGAAATGTAACAGTTTTCTGTATAGTAATTTTGTGTCCTGCAATTTTACTGAATTAATTGATGAGCTCTAGTAGTTTTCTGGTAGTGCCTTTAGGATTTTCTATGTATAGCATCATGTCATCTGCAAACAGTGAGTTTTACTTCCTCCTTTCCAATTTGGATTCCTTTTGTGTCCTTTTCTTCTCTGATTGCTGTGGCTAGGACTTCCAATACTATATTAAATAAAAGTAGTGAGAGTGAGCCTCCTTGTCCTAGATTCCTGATTTTAGAGGAAAAAGCACTAATTCAAAAATATTCATGCACCCCAATACTCATAGCAGCATTATTTACAATTGCCAAGATATGGAAGGAACCTAAGTGTCCACCAACAGATGAATGGATGAAGAAGATGTGATATGTATAATATATATAAGTATAATAGCCTCTAAGTATTTTTTTTTGTGTGTGTGTGTGTATATATACCCACACACATAATGGAATACTACTCAGCCATAAAGAGGAATGAAATTTTGCCATTTACAACAGCATGAATGGACTTGGTGGCTATTATGCTAAGTGAAATAAGTCAGGCAGAGAAAGACAAATATTGTATGATATAAATCATATGTAGAATCTAAAATATACAACAAACTAGTGAATATAACAAAAAAGAAACAGACTCACAGATATAGAGAACAAACTAGTGGTTACAGTGAGGACAGGGAAGGGGGAGGGGCAGTGTTGGGGTAGGGTATTAGAAGGTACAAACTATTATGTATAAACTAAGCTATAAGGAAATATTGTACAACACAAGGAATACTGCCAATATTCTATAATAACTATAAATGGAGTATAACCATTTAAAAACTGTGAATCATATTGTACACCAATAACACATAATATCATACATCAACTATACTTCAATAAAAAAAGCAAATAATAGTGGAACAGAAAGCAATGGTATACTGCCTATGAGTCTGTATGCATTGAAGAGCTGAAGGTTTTAAGATTGCGTAGAGAGGAATTAGTACAAAATCCCATTTCATCATAGCATCTAATAGTTGTAAAATGTAACTTCTGGGAACATCATATACTTACTGACATGTTTTCTGACTTAAAATAATTTTTATCTCATGATTTTAAATATGCCAACAAATATTTATTCTTAAAGCCCCTTTTAATCATGAAATTTAAAGAATTTCATTTGGATTAAAATTTTAATTCAAATGTTACTATGATCTCAAAAGAGCAAATTCTAATTTCTAATTCTACATGTTATCTAAGACTGAATATCAGCACACTGGAAACCACTCCTAGAAAAATGTTAAATACCATAAGCCATTAAATTCAGATTCTATAACCTACCTATCCATTTGAACATTTTAAATATATTACACTGCATTTAAAAAATGATTAAAATATGTCACAGACAAGTGATAGTTTTGTTTTTAAGATGACAGATCACTTAGGCAGAGAAATGGAAATTCCAAATCCCAAAATACACATCTGAGATTTTAAAAAAAAGCCTAGCAGTAGTGGAATTTTAAGTGAAAAAAGTATGTTCTCACATACCACTAAAAGAGCATGGACATTGTCACTGGGAGAGGCAAATGCTGGGATTCAGCTAGCAGTTTTAAACTATTTTATCTAATAAATTATTTCCAAAAATATTAATAGACAAAAATTGAGGGGAGGGTATAGCTTAGTGGTAGAGTGCATGCTTAGCATGCACGAGGTCCTGGTTTGATCCCAATACCTCTATTAAAACAAACAAACAAATAAACTTAATTACCACCCCCCCCCAATTTTTTTAATGTTAAACCCTAGCTAAAAGTAATGCTTTTAATGGCAAGTGATTGATCTCTGCTATCCAGGTATCATATAAACTATATAATGATATACTTAATAATAATAATTTTATTATTATTTAACTTTTAGTGAACATATACTTTGTGATAGACACTTTTCTGGGAGCTTATATTAAAGCTCTTCAATTTGAAAATTAACTTCTTTCTCAGAACATTTAGTACATTCAGTACTTTCTTATTGCATTTTTATGTTGCTTTGTGTGTCTTTTCCTCATCATACTGTAACTCCTCATGTACTTGTATAATCTATAAGTCACAGTTGCATCCATGTAGCTTGACACCTAATAAACAGTCAACTAGTATTTATGTATTTTAACTAAACTCTCGACATTTAACACCTTAACTGGAAATAAAATCGGGAGGAATTTGGAGAATCTATTTCAATTTCTGGAAAGGAGAGGCAGGAGTTTACTTGGGGAAATGCCTGGGTACGAGAGCAATGTCAAGAGACAGCTAGATATGAACTAATGACCATATAATTATGGCAGTTGCCTCTTCCACTACATTTTTACTCTCTCTCAAACCACGAGGCAGAGTTATTATAAAATTTGGTTGTTTGGTAGCTACTGCAACTTGACAGCTAAATACATTATGTGGACCAGAGTATATAAGTAATATAAGGTGAATCGATAAAGTTCAAATAAAGTCATTGACAATGCTGATCCACCTAACAATTATATGACATCACACTACGCTTCCCTGACAGGCTTATGCTTTTATATCCCATTAAAGCATGGGAAGTAACTCTAAAAGTACTTTCAAATAAACTGCAAAATAGAGTATGCCAGATATACTGAGCACTTTTTTACAGAGCACCAGTTTAATGGTCCATTTTCTACTTTTGACTGTGAGAATATAACATTATATGGATGACCCCTCAAACATGTAAGAGTGTTGTAGATTTTTGAATGTCATATATTTCCTGTGGTATAACTCTTATCTTAGTTCTTAATTTCCCCTGCCTTAAAAATCTAGAAAGAACCCTTTCACACCTTGCATACAAAAATGTTGAATAAAAATGCACATTCCAGTCACATGCTTTGGTTTTCTTTGGAAACAAGGATGAGAAAATGTCTTTATTTGGCTGATAGAGGTTTTTTTTTTTTTTTTGCCATGTTGTATTCTAATTTATTTTTAAATAGACTTGATTTTTTAGAGCAGTTTTAGGTTGACAGCAAAATTAGGAGGAAGGTACGGAGATTTTCAGTGTCTTCCCTGCTCCCACACACACATACCTCCCCCAGTATCAGCACTCCCACCAGAGTGGCACATTTGTTACAATCAGTGAACCTAACGAGACACATCATCACCCCAAATCCATGCTAGAGTATTAGTATAAGTATTAGCCAACTAAAGAGGTGGAAGTGAGTCAATAAAAACGAAGTCATATGTATAAAAAAGACGCATTTAATATTTAAATATAATCTTTTGTTGGTTAATGTTTAGAGTTTTTTTCTTCTTTTTGATGATTCTATTTTACAAATGTCTCTGGGTTGTATGAAAATTAAGAAGTCGTCAGACATTTTGGTTATATCTTGCCAATAAGGTGCTTGGGGAGGCATCCAATCTTTCCTTGGAAGTCCTTAATCCAATCCCTGGTGGGTTGTCAGATGTCTGAAAGCAGTAGGTGGCACGATCCTGTAGTCTGAATGTGTCATGACACCAAATTGTAAGGCTGTCTAATTCTCTGTTGATTTTATTATTTTTAGATGCACTGTGTATCTCTTCCCGTAACACGAATCAGACTCCTTCAGGTGCCAGGTTTTGAGAATTTGCAACCTGACAAACTAGACCTGTCATAACAGTTCCTTAAATAAAGAAGATGCCGCACACCCCAGTTCCCAAACATGCCAGATACCACGGCCTTGGGGTCACGCCGGCCGCCGCCGCATGTGAGACTTGGCCAGCGTGGAGGTGTGCAGGTAGCACAGCTACGCTGCCTCGCTCCAGGTGTGAAAAGGAAAAAAAAAAATCAGGTTTTCATCAAAGTGCCTTTGAATATTGTTCCTCCTGAGAAGGCTGCCAGCTACTGTCCTTTCATGCTTACCCTTTATACTGAACCGCACTCAAAAGCCTTTAAAACTCATTGATGATTCAACGTGCTGCTCAGTCACAGTACTTCCTGTAGCTGGCATCCCAGCTTGAGACTAAGTTACATTCACCCTAAGATTTAGGTGAAGGAACAAGGTGCCTTGAGAGAAAGAACTCACACTAAGAACACTGTGATAGAGTTTTGTTTCAAGGATAGTGAGTCAGGATCAGAGAAAAAGGGTCATAGCTCTCTCTTAGTTAATCTCTCCACCCAGCTGCCAGGGACACATATACCTCAGTCCTTAGGCAAGACCGTGGGAAGGAAAGAAGAGTTTCAAATAAAAGTTCCCTTTGTTCTTTCCAGCATTATCTACTCAAGAAATTGAACACATATACTTCAGGTATGTCATTGTCAGAAACTTCTACAACATTGGGGAAAAACAAGACAAAACAGAACAACACAACACTGATTTCAGCAAGAAAACAAGACAAACGTCAGCACTCTCAATATTGGGCATTAGCAGCTCCATTATGATAATCGATGGAAACAACTCTCTGGCAGAAGCCTTGGGGATCAGTGCTCTGGCAACCACCACAGGTACAGGAGTGTCTCCTTTGATGGAGTCCAATGACAGAGCCCTTGTCACTCTTGGAAGACTCCATTAGATTAGTGGCATCACTGCCCCTGCTTTTGTCATTAAGAGTAACAAGCAACACCAGTATCACAGAGACCTGGAGTTAGAGGGAGATGGGCTCAAATAATTGGTTCATGAAACATATTTGCAACATAACCCTGGAGGTTTAGAAAATTACTGGCAGGAAGCTGAATACATCTTATCTTTTGTATTATGGAGAGGAGAAATGTGTGATTTTAATTATTGTGATGCTATTCCCACTGTCTGCCGGAAAGGCTGGGGTATATGAGCAATATTCACATGGTTATTTAAAATAATTTAAGGCAAAAGCTAAATTGGATTTAGAACTAGTGACTCAGTAGGAGTATGAATTGAGTTTAGAATACAGGATTGGGATGGGTCCTTAAATAGAAAAAAATCGACACCCTCAGGGATCCTCGTTGCTCATTTCTTAGATAAAACTAAGTGTATTTGGGCCAAGTGTGGGGACAAAAGGGAACAAAGTGAAGCCTCTACTCTCAGGAAGTTCATATTCTAGTGCAAGAAAGACAGCAAAGAGATAAGCAACTTAAAAAATAAATTAAAAATCATATCTTGATAAATATTATGAAGAATAATAAGAATGAGTTACCAGAAAATGACAGGTAATGCTACTTTAAAGATGGTGGTCAGGGAAAGCCTCTCTGAGTAGGTGATCATAGTAATTTCTTGTGTGATTTAATAATTCTTGCTGTTCAAAAAGTCAGTAACCTTGCTGTAATGATTTTATATGTCTCTTCCTAATTTCCAAGGCATATGCATATTTAGAAAATTGAGTGCTGTTTCACAATGGAATACATAAAACTATTGATTTTCCTTTTGAATGCATGTGGTTCCTCTCAGGTCTTCAGATGGTGGGGTTTTATTCTACTTAGAAACACAGGTCTTTATTCTTCATAACTGTGCTTATGCATTGACTCCAAGCCTATTTTATAATTTTTAAATTTATTTATAACTGTTCACACCTACACGTATTTTTCTGTTGATACACTTGTGGTCTAAGTTGATATAGAAACAAAGGTATACTGCTTTACATACAGATAAAGAGAGAGACACACATAGATAGAGATCAACTACTATAGTTTTCTATTAAGGTCTTTGGCCTCAGATGTGGTCTTGCATGATGAAAACATGTCTTATTCTGGGACAAGTCCCAAAATGCAGTTTCATCTCTACACAGTTGAACAGAGACTAACTTCTAGGAGGTATGTGGATCACGCTGTCATTTCAAAAAGTCCAGAGCAAATGCAGCTGGTGTTTATTCTGAAGCCTGGGTCAAAACAGAGCAAGTACGCTTTACCAAGAGTAGCACTTCCTCTCTAGTGGGTGTCCATAGACACAGATTTTGAAGTTTCTCAAAGAGAGCATAATTCTTTATTTTTAAAATTTACCTTCACTATAATAGAATCAAAATATGTTACTTACTAAATTTTCATGCCTTAGACAAAAATATTTCAAGCAGACAGGGCTCTTTGTGCACATGTTAAAGAACCCAAACTGGAACATTGTCCCAGTTCTCTGAAGCTTAATATCCTCTTGTGGATACAAGACATACAGCAAGAAAAATAATGAAAATACAAGAAATAAATGTAAATGCAAGAACCATGTTGACAACATAGATCAAGATAGTGGAGGAAGCACTAACTGAATATTACCAGTATGGACTGTGCCTACAATGACCACAAGGTGTAGTTAAGAAAGCTTTTATGAAGAACTGAGAACTTGAGCTAAAATCTTAAGGGAGTTTATCTTGGGAGATATGGAAAAATCATTGAGGGTGTTGACTGGAGGAAATGGGACAACAGGAATGTTTCAGAAAGTAATATTATGTTGTAGAATGGAGAATAGATTAGAGGAGGGAGAGATGATCAGATAAACATTATACTTAAACATTATACTGACATGAAATTAGTTAATTTGGCAAGATGTTATATATTTAGGTTTCACCAGGCAGAAATTGGTGTTTATAATAATGCACTTATTTTCTAACAACACTATGATATTACTGCAATTCTTTTGGATTCTCAGTTGCATAAATTAAATGCATAAATTAATTCCCTTCAAGAACGAGGAGAGTGCTTTGGAAATTAGATACATGGTGCCAATGGGGAATAAAAGCAAATGTACAGACGAGGTCCACAGGGAGGGAAAAATAGTTAGATAATGGAGTAAGGACAAGTTGGCAATCTTAGCAAAAATGAAACAACAGATGGGATATAATTTTTGTGAGTCCTCACACAGATGGTTCACCAGATGGATTCTGTTGGGTTCAAACAGCTTATGTGTGTTTTTCAGCTGCTTATCATGATAGGCAAGGCCACTTCTGTGCAGGCAAAATCTTTGCTTGGTTCAGTTTATTGAAATATAACACTGAAATAAATTGGTAGTTGGTGGCATAATATAAAGAATTTTTATTAACTGCCATTTCTAATTAGACAGAGATCTGCAGATAATGTTATTTTGAAGACATTGGAATTCAGAAAAAACTCATAGGTCATAGTTTACAAAATGTAATTCAGTGACTTTATGTAGGTTAGAAGATTTGGGGTCTTTAATTTGGATTTCAGCTATTAATTGACCATCATCTTTTGAAACTTTACTTTTAAAAATAACTTCCAGTTAAATAACACAAAAAAATAGGATTTAATAAGATTGTAACTGAAGAATGATTTAAATATATCAAGAAAAAATTTCCATATAAATTAAACCCACTCTATATTGGTACTCAATATAATATAATACAGTGCATTTTGGTTGATAATTATACTAGTAAATGTCTATTAAATATTATCTTAATAAATGGTGTAAGTCATTATCTTTAACAAACTGCTATTCTGTATGTATGTGTGTGAGCTAATTCTGAAATATTCAGTGCCATTCAGAACTATTTTCCTTCTTAGAAGGAACATCCCTTAGGTAAAAGGGAAAATCAAGAATAAAACATTCAAACATTATGTGTCTTCAATTAATTACCTCTCATTAAAATATAGTTATATAGATTTGTGGCACAAACAGGGCTCTACTTTGATTTGGAGGCTGCCCTTTCCACTGTTAACAATATAAGATCTTAATTTGTGTGGTTTTAAATTCTTGCAGGAGGAATTTTTCTTATTGTAGCAATTGTAAGGCATCAATTTGTAACATCAAAGATCTGATATGTCTGGAGACACAAATAGCTCCAGTATGTTTCAGATATAGTTCTCTTTAAAGACAAATACATCAGTGGCAGAATATTTTAAAACATATACAGACTTGTATTGCTTTCCTAAATATTTTTATATTTGTTACTTCATTTGGATTGTATGACAGTTATTTGAGGTCAGCATGGCAAAGATAACCAACCCCATTTTACAAAAGAGGAATGTGGGCTTGAGAAAAAGTAATGACTAACTAAGCTTGCACACTTAGTTGATGTAAGCTTGAACTCTGGCTTACTGCTATCTAACCATTCTTACTGAGAGCCTGCTGTACCAAGTGCACATGGGCTGAGCCCTGACATGAAGTATGCAACACAAGGACCCTAGAGATGGTATCTATTCATAAGGAAACCAAACCACATTGATGATTTTATTTATTCTCTCAACAAATAGTTTTATGCTTTATATGATTATACCACTTTTTTTTTAGCTGAGACTTAATGATTCTTGGAAAGAAAGAAGCCACTTTTACTATCATAGAACTTACAGTTATATTACAACATAATATAATCACACTTATGTGGTAGGTGCTTTGGAAACAGAAAAAAGAAAGAGTGCCTAAGTCCACCTGAGCATGTTTAAGAAGGCAAAAACTGACGTTTCTTATAATTTTGAAGAAGCTGAAACACTCTAGTCAGAAGAGGGGCAAGGTTCTTCAAGAGAGTAGAACACACAAATTATGTGCACACACTAGTACGCAAACATTTCAATATTGCTCAAGTATAAATTCTAAGCCATAGAGTGACAAAAGATGAGAATTGGCACAGTTGTAGCAGACAAATAATGACCACAAGACTGAGTAAAGAGATTAAGGTTTCTATTCTCCAAGTAACATAAAGCTACTAGAAGTTTTGAATAGAGGTCAAGCTGGTGAAGTGTTATTAAAAATGATCATACTGCAGTAGTTAAGAAAGATTTCTGCAAAAAATACAGTGAGGGAAATAAGAGACTCTGAACTAGGCTAAAATAAGTGGAAATAAAAAAATAACCATAGAAATATTAAAGTGTTTGAGCTGTGAGAACTTAAGTTGTTAGTTGCATTTGAAAGGGAAAAATTGAAGGGCTGAAGAAAGATGAAAGGCTGTAAAATGACTCAGATTTCTAACTTGAACCATTTGATGTATAATGATGCCATTCATCACGGTAAGAATTAAAGAAGAAAGATCAGATTTGGTTGTTGGTGATGGGTTGAGGGGAATCAGGGGGTACAGAAATTAAGCAGATTAAAGATTTAATTTCATTTGTAAGAGGCTAAATTTGAATTCCCTAAGGGATAGCGATATTTGTAATTTGGGTACAGATTTAGTAGAAAGCACCCTACATTTAGGTGTTAAAGCCTTTCCTGAATGACACTCCCTAGGAATAAGTGTACGAAGTAAGAAAAAAAGACTATCAAAGGAAGGGAACACTGATATATAAGGTGCAGGAAAAGGAAAAGAAGTCTCTAAAACGTTATATCACCAACTGTTCTTAAGCTTTTTTGTAATAATTTGTTTTCTCCTTATCCATCACAAGAAAAGAAGGATGAATTCCATATTTAATTTATTATTTCATATTTTAGTTATCATTGTATCCTTAGTGCCTATAATAACATAATAGATACTAGTAACATTCTACTGTATGCATGGATGAATGATATTCAAGCAACATTCAGGAAAGCCTATTGGAGAAAAAAAGGAAAAGTTCAAAGAGATTGTCAAATATGAGGGAGAATAAAAATATATTCTCAAGAATTTGAACACTGTAAGTCACACATTCTGGATAATATCTCTAGTTTTTCCTCCTGGAACTAAAATGCCATGCTTTTTTAAGGACAGAATGGAAGAAATATAATAGAAATATGACTCTACCTAGGAAAATATCTTATTTAAAATTCATCCATCATTTATGTAATCCTAATTTTCCATATGGACATGGATAAATAATATCAAATTCAACCACAACTAAAGCCCAGATTTTGTGGCTTGTTCAACATTAATGCTCAATCAATCCATTTATATCACAAAAATTGATTCATTAAATAGAAATATATGAAAGCCAGCAGTTCTACAATTTTTGCGTCTATCTGCATGTAGATTCTGTTTCTTTATCTTCTTATACTGTGAAAAAGCAATCACAGATATAATCAATCTGTTTGACTTTAAAGCATTTATGTTGCTGAAAAACACCGTATTGGTCATCTTAACTAGTGTTTTCATTACTTTGATACAGCCTAAGTCATAAATCATCTGCCACTTCAACAAACTGTTTGAAGGTTCAAGTTCTCATTTTCAAATAAATGTATAATTACTTTTGTTAATTAAAAAAGTATCATTAAGGTCATTATTATAAGATTTTCTATTTTATTTCTTGGAATTACTATGCCTTACTGGAAAAATTGTATGTGTATTATATGTATATAACATAAATACTTATTATATAAATATAATATTCATATTTAAGTATTATTTGTGAGATACTGATTGTCTAGAATATCCACTAGTACATACCATGCTCTCTTTTAAGTGTTTACACATACAGTTCTCATTCTAGACTGTAATCACTTTCAAGAAAAAAAGAAAGCAGCATATATTTTGTTCTGGACTTTCTGTAACTTCTTACAGAATCTTATCTGTATACTGCTTGCTGCCAAAGAGATTTTTAATAAATATAATTCTTATCTTTTTGAATTCCCTACCTAAAACTTCACTGGTTCTGTAAATAACTAAAGGATAAACCTAAACCCCTCAGTGTATCCTACAAGTTTCTCCATAATTTGGCTCCTGCCTAAGCTCTGGATTTATCTCTTGCTTCCTCCCAGGTTGCTTCTTGCCTCAATGCCTTTGATCATGTTGATCCCAAGGCTTGCTATGTTCTCTCATCAGCCCATAGTCCTCTTTCTCCCCATTCTACCATTACTTTTTGGCTATCTGTTTTAAAAATTCAGTTCTTGTCATTTTCTGTGTGAATATATCCTGTGTCCATTCACCCAGGTGGAAATGACAACTTGTATTGTCTGCATTTTTGCAGACATATCTGCATATTTTGCATATCAGAGTCAAACTTCTATCACTCCACACTTCACATCTGGTTTTGCATTGTTATTATCATCTCAATCTTTACCTCTATAACTCTATCTGTAACTCTAATTTCACCTCTACCTCCACCTTTATCTTTTCACGTATATCCATATGTAGATATATCTTACATATCTACATATAAGTATCCATATCATATCATCTATATCTATATCTACATCTGTCTATAGCATCCATATATAATCTATATGGATGGAATATGTTAGGATGTTATATATATATCTGACATCTATATATAGATATATCTTACATATCTTTATACAGGTATCCATATGATATCATCTATATCTACATCTATCTATAGCATTTATATGTAATCTATAATGAGTATGTTAGGATATTATTTAAAACTGAGGACAATGTTTTACTATCTCAGAATCTAAGAATGTATTTGGCTCATACAAGTATTTATAGACATTGCTAGTTGAATGAGTGAATTGATGAATACAAACACTATCATTTCAGTGAAAAAAAAAAAAGCAGATGAGACAGACAAGAAGACATTGATTTGGTAGTATGTAATGAATAAGGATATGTGTACTGGGGTCAGGACACCTTGTCAGTTCTAACTTCAAAATATGTCCAAAATCCTACCACTTTTCACCATCCACCTCCATAGCTATGGCCCTTAGTCTGAGCCATCATCCTCTCTTGCCTTGATTCTTGTAAGAACTTCCAAACTGTTCCTCCATGCTTCTACCTTTGACCTCTACATTGTATTTTAACGCAGTAGCCAGAAAAATGAAAATGTAAATCAGATCATTTTACTCATTTGTCCTAGCCTCCTGGTCCCTTCATCTAGAGTAAAAGCTGAAATCTTACTATGGTGTACAAGGTCCTTTATGATCTGTCATTATATCCTTCAGCAGTCTCTCTCCTACCACCTTTGCTCCAGCCATACTGATACCCTTGTTGCTTGTGGATCTTGCTGGGGACATTTTGTACTCAGGGGTTTTAACCTGAGGATTTCTCTGTCTACGAGTGTTCTTTCCCTACTTGGCAAACACCATTCCTGTTTTGAATCTTTGCTCAGATATCAGTTTCTTCAATGAATCCTATTCTGACCAACCTTTTTTTAACACTGAGATCAACATAGTCATCCTCGCTCCACTCCCAGATAACTTCATCACCACCTCCTTAAAGTTTTGGCCATGAAAATGCACTGCTCAGATCTCTTGCAGATCAGCACATAATTGACTAATGTTTACATTGCTGCCCTTTTCTAGCAACGTCTGACAATACTTCTGGCCTCCTGTTCTCTCCCTATGTCTCTTCAGCTCCCAGCCAACAAACGAGCATCATCAGAGTTTTAATAGAGGCCCATTCCTAGAAGGCCCCTTTAATGGAAGATTTTGGTTCAACAACTCTCCATCAGACTAGCCAAACCTTTCCAAGAACTGAGTCACAGTGGGGACTCTTCCTACTCAATTCTCCCTCCTTCCATCTCCCCTTAGCAAGAGTCAGATCTGCATTACAGTTTGAAGGCTCTTCTTGCCTTCTCTGGCTTCCTCCTCTTTCTCCTTCACAGAAGCTTTCCCAATCAATTTCTTGTGCATCTATTCCTGACTTAGTATCACCTTTTTGGAGGATTCAAACAGAAGTATTTACTATACTTTTTCTTTTCTCCAAGGCATTGATTTATATCAGGGTTTGATTTATATTGGTGGTTGAGTTATGACACACAGAAACCAATGACATTAAAGAAGATTTTTGTTACTTACAGTTCCTGAGAGAAAAGGTTATGCTACACTATGCAGGGTCATAGGGAAAACACCAAGTTCAGTTAGGAGGCAGAAAAAGGGTGAAAGGAAAACGTGGCTCAGAGCCTTCAATTAATTTTCTGCAGGAAACAGCAGGGGAAACTGTGTAGGTTTGGCTAATTTGAATAATGTCAGCAGGCTTGGGGTATAGAGATAGTCTCTAGTGTGTCCGGATTTACAGCAGGGGAAATGTTGGTTTGGTGTGTGTGAGTTAGATAAAGAAAGTGGTTGGGTGTATGGACTCAAGATTGGTGAGAGGGTTTGTAATGTGATTTTCACTTGCCCATGAAAGCTGGATTATAGGGGTTATGTAAACAACTTTGGTTGTTATTTTGGTCCAGTGATTAATTGATGTGATTATTAGATTCTAGAGAAATATCGAATCTAAAGACACATACACACACAGACACACAAAGACAAAAAATCCACAAAACAATAATGTATTATTTTCTAGCACAAGGCTTGCCAAACTACAGCCTATGGGACAAATCCAGCTCTTCACTTGTTTTGCAAATTAAGTTTTATTGGAACACAGCCATGCTCATCTTTTTACATATTATCTATAGCTAATTTCACACTACAATGGCAGAGTTCAGCAGTTACAACAGAGACCTTATTTCCAGCAATCCCTGAAATATTTACTATCTGGCCTTTTTGAAAACGTTTGCCAACACCTGTTCTAGTCTACTGCCTTATTTATTTATTTAATGTTTATTGTTTGCAGTCTGATTTTCCCCAACAGAAAGTAAGTGGCACAATGAAAGAGATATTTCTTGGCTGTATTCATTAATACATCTCAGGAATTCACATTGGTGCTTAGCATATAATGGGATGGAATCAGTATTTATTGAATGAATGAATGAGTTCAGATAAATTTGGATTCCTAATTCATATCCTTTATTTAGTAATTATGTGAAATGAATGAGTTCCCTGAGCTTTCCAAGTCTGAATTTTGTCCTTTAATAATAGAACCCATCACATAGAGTTGGTTTGAGGATTAACTAATAAAATGCATAAAAATGCTTGATGTATGCTTGAATATAGTAAGCATTTAATAAATGTTAGATATTTTATAGGTGGAGAATGTACTGCTTTTCACTTAACTGTCTAATTTAGAAAAATTCAGCTTACTAAGGGTTAACCCATGTATGTACACTATAGATATGTTTGGAAAACAATTTACAGATTTTATTTAAGCCAAAGTTAATAATATTTTCTATCTGTCCCATAAGATACAGGAAGGACAGATGAAATTATATTTATAACAATATTGAAAACTTAATGAAAGACGCAATATGAATTTAGATGTTTCTTAGTCTTCTAACTTTAGATGAAAGCAATCATAAAATAATAGAACAATCTTGTGTTTTGCTTTTCCTATATACAGTGTAGATATGAGTAATTGAATTTGACATACTTATTGAGGCATTTGAGCTATTTATCAACTTTACCATGATATTTGAATTTAAAAAAAAAAACCTCATTTGTAAATGTTAGGCTCTTATTTATATTTCAAGGGAGTCTGAATCGCCATTAGCAGACATATAACAGATCTAAGTACATAAAATATCTTAGCTTAAGCAGCATTGGGAAAAGTGTGTTTTCCACACAATACCAGCGTAAGTCTTGGTAAGCTACCTATTGTTTATGTGGTGTTTGCATTCTGATTAGTACAGCTGCTTTCTCTTATTCATCTCCCATTTCTTGTCACTATGTTCTCAATCACTTTCAGTCTAGCCATTCCTCCAATACTGTGTTTGTCAAGATCACTGATTATATTTGGACCCCATATTGATGATACTGCTCAATCTATACCTTATTTCATCTCTCAGAAGCATTAGAAATAGACAAGTATTCCCATCTTTGCCTTTTCTTTGAAATCACCTTCTCTTTGTTTCAGTCCTATTTATTTGGTCACTGGTTCTCAGTCTCCTTTAGTGCTCTCTTTTCTCTGCCCACCTCATAACCTTCTTCCTTCCTGTTCTAAACCCCCTACTTTTTATTTATCCCTATGGTTTTAGTTACCATCAATGTTCTTTCAAAATCTGTTGCTCCTTTTGAGACTTATTTCCTGGCTTCAAGCACTTATTTAAATATTTATGTAGAAGTAGATGAGCATTTCCACTTGAAACTCAACATTTCTAAAATCTTCCCACTCACGGCTGCCCCTCCTCCTATATTTTTATCTCAGTAAATGACACCGAGCAACTTGGAAGGCACCTTAGACAACTCTCTCTCACTCTATAACTACTTAGAATGAATCATAAAGTACTGTTGAGTCATTTTATGCAGCTGCTCCTTAAAGCTATCTACTTACCTCCCTCTTCATCATTACTAGTCTGGTCTATACTATCATCATCTCTCCTTTGGATTATTGAAATTCTTCTTTGTTATTGCAACTTCCAGGTTTGGTCTCTGCCATGTACAGAAATGTAGGCTAACTGGGGGGCAGATATTAGGTGAATATTATAATCATTCAACCTTGTAAACTCTCTGTCCTTATAATTTTGTCACAGAGACTATTTTATAAAGTCATATATTCAGGAATTGAGATTCAACAACAATTTTTTCAAGAACATTCTTAAATGGAAAAGTTACTTTATTTACCATGAGCGTGTGGCAATGTCAACTACAATGAACGCTCACGAGGAGC
Organism: Camelus bactrianus; assembly: GCF_048773025.1. Lineage (NCBI taxonomy): Eukaryota > Metazoa > Chordata > Mammalia > Artiodactyla > Camelidae > Camelus > Camelus bactrianus. The sequence goes on from NC_133540.1 coordinate 75,282,547, forward strand.
CACTGCACAAAGGCACCAGCAGTTTTACCCACTATTACTTTAACACCATCAGTGCAAATGTCACACAGTGAAAAGTCAAATGAGTTTCAGTATTATTATGAACATGATTTAGACCTTATGGACAATACTCTGAGAACTATTGGACTAACGTTTTCTTGTAACTATCAGTGTTTGGACTATTACATGTTTATGAATTAAAAGAACATTCATCACTTCAGAAAATGTAAGCAACATCAAGTAAACAATGAAAATATATGAAGAGATAAATAAAACAACATCAGGAAATATTTCCCAAAACTAACTACCTTATCTCCAACATTTGTATTTACATGCACTTATATATATATATATATATATATATATATATATATATATATATTTTTTTTTTTTTTTTTTAAGAAAACTTAATAGATGATGTGTTTTTCTTCCTTTTATTCCCATAGAACCTCAGCCATTTGATTTGTTATAACAGTGCATTAAGATTATGAGGTACTTAAAAAAGAATGCTGGATATTTTTAAAGTTGTAGACCAAGGAACCTATAGCCAGTTCTAGTATTTGATATATTCATTACATAGTCTAGTCTGTCCTGGGGAGAAGGGAAAGGAGGCACTGGTTGATGTGAGTAAAACATAATACATTGTTGAGAAACTTAAAGAAGAGAAGGCTAAATAGAATGGGAAAAAATACCTGTTAAGAACTATAATTAAAGCAACTCTTTTATATAGATAACTCAAATCAAAATAATTAAAACAAAATGGATTCATCAAAATAATTCAAAACATAGAAATCAAACAGTATGGTAATTACAGTAACATTCATTTCAAGACAATTTCTATACACAATAGTGTTTCTAGTATTCATTCTATTACTTTGATTATTCATTTCTTCAAAATCATTCTTGATGTTGAAACTGGTAGGATGGAATTGATCTTTTCAAAACAAAGGATAAGATCTCAAATGAATCTTTTTCCTAAAGCCAAAAGAGACTTGATCATGATAAGCATTCTTACATTTTCTAGGTTACTGACAAAAATTGAGCATATGGTGCTTGTGTTATGGACTGTATTTATGATGTAGTGTTATTTTTAAAAGGTCAGAAAACACTTGTTTCTTAGCCATTTAATGTTTTCTGCTCCTCTGTTACCCATAATAGGAAATCCAAAAATGTATGACAAAATTAGCAGTGAGAAAACATTTTTGTGGATCTAATCTTTAAAGAGAAAAAAAAAAAGGGTAAAACTCAATCAGTGACCACCTTGTAGAGATAATTACATTTGCAAAAACCTTGAAGTACTGAATGTCAGAATTCCTTTGCCCTTTCATAACTGATTGCACAGAATCTAGCTTACAGATTTACTTAACTCACAATGTTTTCATACTAATGGTTACATAGTCAGAATACTGGTTTTCTAGACAAATATACTTTCTCCAGTGGAAGTGATCTGGTGTCCTATAATTATAAACTTACCCTAACTGATTCCACCTTTATAGTAGAGTGTTTCAGAACCATACATTACTTTTCTGATTGGTTCCAGAAAAAGAAGTAACTTCAAGTGATTTAGAATTCTAACTTTCAAATTATACTTTTCTCAAGATTGGCCACCTTCATTTGCTTTATTTCAACTTAATGGACATGTCCTCCTCTAGGATGATCAACTGTCTTACTTTCTCTGAGATGTGGGGATTCCCTGGATGCAGTACTTTTGAAAGCTAGAACTGCTAAGGCTATGTGAACCAGAATAACTGTTCACTCAATCCTTATCCCTCATCTACATACAGCAGTGATGTCATCACTTTTTACCTCTGATCTTAGTACGTTAGTTAGCCCCTTTGAGAATTCATTCTTATCTGTAAAATGGAAGTTAATAATCTTACTCTCACAGAGTTGTTGCAAGAAATAAAAATAGTAACTTTAAAGATTCTAGCACAGTTCTTGGCCCATAATAGATAGACAATAAATGATAATTATTTGATTGTTTGTCTTATTCTTGGGAAATAGAAATAATTGCTTGATCCATGTAATATATAAATGTTCTCCAAAATTTAAAAAAAATACTCAGTCAAAAAACATATGTGATAAAAATGAAGCATTAGTTCTCAGAAGGAGTATAAATCATAGCCCAAGTATATAAACTAGTAGTAAGACTTCAGCAATTATAATAATACATATGGTAGAGAAAACAAATTTCATTTCTAGTTGACCAAGAAAAACATATCAAATGACCAATAAAAATAATGCTATTATGTCATATCAGTAAGAGTATCAGAAATCAATATATTCATATACTTGGATAGAAATACAAAGTATATAGCATTTATAAAGGCTAATAGACACTGTGTAACAAAATGTCAAATATTTCATTTGGCCAATAATTCTACTACTAATGCTCTATCCTACAAAAGCTTTTGCACATGTAGCCAAAGATGTATGATCAGCGATGGCCACTGAAGCATACCTTTTATGAGGAAAAGTTGTAAATAATCCAAAAAGTGAATATATCATGATGAATGTAGCCACTATAATATGAAATATTATAAAACCATTATAAACAGTGATACAAATTAATAAGTACTGACACAGAAATAACTCCATAATGTAGTGTAGTTAAATAAACCTGGGAAGAAAAATATACAGATAGAAAAATAATATTTCTTCTGAAAAATTATGTGTGTATGAGAGAGATGACAGAGAAGGAGACTGAGATCTCAGAGAGAGAAACACCTAGAAATATACACCAAAGCATTTAAAGCTACTTTCCACTGAAGAGTGAATAAAAGAGACTTAAATGCTTGTATATTTGAATTTTTACCCTATGCACATATTACTATTGCATTTGAAAGCAATAAATAATGTCTTTTTAAAAAGGAGAACTTTAAATGTGATTTGTCGGCAATTTATCATGCTATAATATAAAGTCCATGGTTTCTGGATATATGTCTATCTTGCTCCTCTCAGAATCCTGATCCTTTATCATAGTGCTGAGCATGAGTTGGTCCTCAAATAATGATATTTCTTTATACCCATTTATTGTTAGTTATTATCCATGGAGCTAAGTTATACAACTGCCTGGATAGATTGTCATTAGTATTCCTTAAAAATGGTACTCACTAGTCTGCCATGAAGCCTTATTATGTTTTTTGGAAAAAATGAGATTTTTCAAATTAAAAAACAGTAAAAACTAGAGCAGAGCTTTAAAGAACAATTAAGTTTGAAAACACGAGAGTGAGCTTGGGAGGGTGAGTATAGTAATGAGACTGGCAGTAAAGAGTGTTTGGGGACAAAGCCAGGACAGGGTCATCAGAGGAGGGTGGGACCTTCAGTCACATGGGCATAAAGAAAGTGACATGAGAGGGCACAAAAGTCAACATATGTTTCGGACTATTTTTCCTAGAGAAAAGCCAATTTGTATCCATCTTTTTCCAGTAGTTCATTTAAAAATTTTTTCATTTTAACTTTGAAAATAGAATGCATCGTTCAGCCAGTGGTGTTTTCAGCTGTGTCAGTCAGCCAGGTGGCAGTTGTGTGAAAAATTATCCTTGACCCTTTCTGCTATGATCAAGGAAACTCCAGCTTCAAAGACTCTTTAAACTAATTTATGAATTAAGTACTTCCGATTTTATCCAAATAGTCATTCTAAGAATAATCTTTGAGGAGTTCTCTCGTTTTAAACACGAATATAAGAGAGAGTGCATTTTATATTAAGGCTGTACAAAATACTAATGATGAAACAAGTGTTTCAGTATTAGCAGCATGTAAGCTATTAATTATTCAGCCAATGTTAATTCAAACATCTGCTTTGAGGTCGGCATTGGGGTAGGCTGTGGACCTATAAGGAAGATGAAGACAAAGGGCTTGACCTAAAGGTACTGATTGGGTTATTTCCACTCATACAAAATAGGCTTGTGGAAGGCCACAAAAGAAATGAACTAGCCCTTATCCTAGTCAGTCATAGACAGATACATACACATTTTCTGATGTGTGCTTCTTACATGCGGAGGTGGAGTTACAGACAGGAAAGAGTACATTACCTGCTAAATTGCAGCTTCCTTACCATCTATGAAAAAAAATACACCATCAAGTTCAAACTGGGTCAGGAATTAATAAACTGCTCTGCACTCTCCACAATCACCTTCAAGTTAGTTAACTTGGTAACTTCCTAACACTCTCAAGTCTTGTTTGAAAGAGTTTTTGCATGTAAGACAGAATCACAGTGACCCCCTAGTGATCATCTTTTATTAGAAAGGCATTTTTACGTTGTGTACGCTATCTGCAAATTTTATATGCTGTTTCTTTATTATGAGTCTAAATTAAATAACATTTGCAACTCTGAGGTATAAAACCTAGCTCTGTATTTACAGAGTGATTTTAGCAAATGTCTCATTCTATGGGAAAGGGTAATATGTGGCAAAACACCTTTTCTTTGGAAATAGAACACTCTGGTGGATACCACAGTAATTTGTAAATACCTGAGCGATGTTAAAATGTCCCCTTCAAATTATATGCAAATTGAAGAACTAAAACTGTTGACTCTGTTGCAGTGTTACAGTAGCACAATGTGTCATAGCTATTTTTTTGGGTTTAGAGTTACTAGGAGAAAACAAAATTCAAATTGGCTTTAAATTTATAATATTCTGTATTCAATATATGTACTAAAGCCTCCTATATGTTATCAGTCTATCAAGGCATTCATTCATGTTTATTATGTTCTTTCTAGAATCATTTAGTCATGCTCTAGTCTTTCCTAAAAAAAGAAAAAGAAAGAAAGAAAAGGAAAAAAAGAAGAAAAAGAAAGATTTTGATAACCCTAGAAAAGTTCAGAACCATGGAGTTGTTGAGAAATCAAATATTCTCAGACATCCAAGATTCAGAAAAATTGGTTATGTCTACACACTAAAAAAAGCATCCAAATATATAAACACCTGCCTCTGAACTGAATATATTATTAAATTGTTGGTACAATAACTAATGAGCATATCATGAAAAGAAATATATTAAGTTCACTGCTGAAGAAAAATCACATGAAAAAGGAGGCTTTTCCCTGTCCATCTCCTCAATTCCTTATTATTCATTGACACTGTCATAATATTGAACGTGAGAAGACAGGCTATAATCATTATTGTCCCTAACATTTTTATTTAATCATTACATATTATTTAAGTTTATACTGTCAATTGTATGTCTGCCTAACTTACTTAAGTGATGTTGAACAGTTTGCAATTCTTAAGATATATTGCTCTTAATTTTCTATTTAATTCTATAGTATAAACACTAAGTAAATTATGTGGCAACATATTTTTGAAGCATAGTGAACACACAGAAATGTTTAAGTACCCACAAATGAACAGCTCAATGAATTCTTATAAACTATCATAACTATAAAACCAACACCTAGATTAAATAAGAGACTATTACCAGTACCATACAAGTCCAGATTTCCAGATCCTACAAGGGAATCATTATCCTACCTTCAAAGCATAGAATAGTTATGTCTTCTTTTTTCATGTTGTGTATAAATTGAATCATGCCATAGGTACTCTTTTTTAGTAAACTTTTTTAAAAAATGTTTTTTTAGAAGGGGGAATAATTAGGCTTATTTATTTATTTTTAGAGGAGGTACTGGGGATTGAACCCAGGACCTTGTGCATGCTAAGCATATACTCTACCATGCATATACCCTCCCCTAAAGCAAACTTTTAAGAAAATATAATTCTTTTACTCCTAATCATGTTTGCAATATCTATATTGTTGCATTAAATTATAGATTTTCATTCTCATTGCTATATTATATTCTTTTGTTTACATATGTAAAATTTATTGCTGTATATTTTTATTGTTTTTAGCATATACACATGGACAAACACACAAGACATCTATCGAGACAGAGAGACAAGGAGACAAGAAAATTTTTCTAGAAGTCTGCTTTCTTTCAGTTTCCTAAAAATATATATGTGTATGTGTATATATGCATATGTGTGTGTGTGTATATATATATGTATATATAGCTTGTAACTACGCAAAACATGAAAACTATTTATTTAAAGCACATTACATGCAAGGAACAAATGCCAAGATCTAATATCACTCATTTCCTTTTATACTAAATTTTGCCTTAATATACACATATATAATATATGTTACTAATGTATATTGTAAGTTCATTATTATATATAAACACCACTAACCAATGCAAAATAATAAACTGAAAACTATTACTCAGTTTCTGACAAGGCTATCTGTGTTCATTAGATTTTTTTTAAATAATAATTTTATTGAGATAAATTCATAAAGCAGAAAATTCTCCCTTTAAAGTGTATAATTCAGTGTTTTTATTATATTCACAGAGATGTACAGCCATCACACTACCTAATTCCAGAGTACATCAGACCACTATCGAAAGAAAACTCATATCCATTGGAAGTCAATTCTCATTACCTCATCTCCCAAACTCCTGGAATCAAGAATCTACTTTTTATATGTATTTCTGTATTCTGGAATTTCACACAATGGAACTGTACAATAGTTTTCTTTTGTAGTTGGCCTTGTTAATTTAGCATAGTATTTTCAAAGTTCATCCATGATGTAACATATATTAGTACTTCATTTTTATTGTCAAATAATATTCCATTGTATGGATATACTGCTTTGTATATCTGGCTATCCATTCATCAGTTGATGGATATTTGGGTTGTATCTTCTTTTGTACCATTATGAACAGTGATGCTATGAACAACCATGTAAAAGTTGTTATGTGGGCATGCCCTCTAATTTCTCTTGGATTTACACCTAAGAGTAGAATTACTGGGTCATGTAGTAATGCTATGCTTAACATTGTGAAGAACTGCCAAACTTTTCCAATATAGCTGTATCATTTTATAATCCAATTAACAATTTTAAAGGTTCTGATTTCTCTACTTCCTCAACAAAGTTTCTTCATCATTTCTTTCTGTTCCTCACACTGGCTATCACAACCGACTTACCTCCAACTTTGCCAGTTCTTTATTTTTGGAAGCTCAAATCATTTCGGTTATTGTAATTTTCAATTCCAGAATTTTTCTGCTTCTTTTTAAACAATTTTTTATCTCTTTACTAATATTCTTTATTTGTGAGACATCATTCCCATACTTTTCACTTATTCTTTAAATAGAGTTTTCTTGGTTCTTTGGACATATTTATAATAACTGCCTTAAACTCTTCATCCAGTTAATCCAAAATGTGGGCTTCTTCTGGGACACTTTCTATAGACTTAATATTTATTCCTTTTGTATTGACAATACATTTTTGTTTCCTTGCATACTTCAAGTATTTTTCAACTGGATATTTTGAATAAAGAGAATACAATGATGCTAGAAACCATATCCTCTCCCTTCCCTCTAGGGCTTGTTTTCTTTGTTATTTGTTTGTTTAGTGACTTTCCTATACTAGTCTCTATTGTCTTTTGAGACCACTGAAGTCAATTTTCTGTGGCTGTAGTAGTCAGCTGATAATTATTTTCTTAATACATTTTATAAATTAGTCTTCTACCCATTGCTGAGGGGCTCCTTGTATTGGGCAAGACTTCAAAACACCTACAATTAACAATTTTGCCTTAACCTTCATTTTCTGCTTACATGGAGGCTCAAGGTCAGAAAAATGTGAGATATTAAAGCCTCAGGTCTTCCCTTAGCATACATACAGCCCTGTACATGCACATGGTCTCTACATTTCCAGGAATAGGTTAGAACTTTTCCAGATCCCTTAGAGCCATCACAGTCCTAAGATTTCCCTTTTAAGTCTTCCGCCACCCTCTTATTTTCCTCAACTGGTATCACTACTTTGATGAAAATCCTAAGACAAGAGCTTCCCTAACTGAGCAAAATCTCAGTATTTATAACAGCTATTTACAATAGCCAAGACATGGAAACAACCTAAATGTCCATTGACAGATGACTGGATGAAGAAGTTGTGGCACATTTATACAATGGAATGCTACTCAGCCATAAACAAAAATAAAATAATGCATTTGCAGCAACATGGATGGACCTGGAGATTGTCATTGTAAGTGAAGCAAGCCAGAAAAAGAAAGAAAAATACCATATGATATCACTCATATGTGGAATCTAATTAAAAAAAGACACAAATGAACTTATTTACAAAATAGAAACAGACTCAAAGACATAGAAAATAAACTTATGGTTACCAGGGGGAAGGGTGACGGGAAGGGATAAATTGGGAGTTCAAGATTTGTAGATAACCAACTACTATATATAAAATAGATATACAAGTTTCTTCTGTATAGCACATGGAACTATATTCAGCATCTTGTAGTAACCTATAATGAAAAAATAGTATGAAAACGAAAAAAAAAAAAAAAAAAACTTAGGTCAATTAAAGACAAGTCCCATGAATGGGGCTTGTCCACAGAGTTGCCAAACAGATAATATAGTTAAAATCCTATGAAGGTGGGACTTTTTAGGAAGCTCCAGGTTTGTGTCACTAGGTGACACATTTCAAAGCTACCATGGAACTGGGGAGAGGATGACAGAAATAAGCAAATGGAAACTCCATAAAAATCACTGTTCTTACCATGATTCAGGCATTTTTCTTGAATAAATGCCCTTCAGATTGTTACCAACCTTTGGTTGATTTCCAGAATTTGGGAAAATGTTGATTTTGATCATTTTTGCCAATATCCTCATTGCTTTTGCAAAGGAACACCTTTATTAGGCCTTTACCATGTCATTCCAGGTGCTTCCTCTTTCATTGGGATTTTTATGTCTTTGATATTCTCATTTACTACTTGGGATTTCTGGGACACTTTAAATCTTGGACTCAATGTGTTTTTCCAGGCTTGTCTCCATCTTGTCTCTGGTAAATACTTCATAATACAATAACACTGAACAATTAATTTATTTTCTCTTTATTATATTCTAGCTTTGCTTTTGCTATTTCCTCTGCCTAGTTCAGGTTTGCTCACCTTGGTTTTGAATAACTCAATACAGTACATTTAAAAAATAGTAATTATGCTAAAAATTATAATGGTAGCAGCTAACATTTCTTGATATTCATCATCAGACAGACTCTATTTTAAACACTTTGCATTATCTCAATTAATCCTCACAAAAATCTATGATGGAGAAATAATCTAAAGAAGTAATTTTAGTAGACTATTACTCAGATGAAACAAGACTTGTTTAGAGTCTTAATGCACATTTAGAGATAGGGAGGAGCATAGATCACTAGCATTATTTTAAATTTGAATTACTAGGTTGAAGTTACCTGATATAGAAGAGGGATGAAGAATGAGTTCTAAAGGCAACTCTGAAGAGCTGCTTTTTGAATATGCTGAGTTTGTGAGATGCCCAAGTGAAGAAATTCAGCAACTAATTGGATGTATGAACTTGCAAGGCATGAGAGAGGTCAATCTTGAAGATACGGGTTAGGAATTATGAACACATAGGTTGTATTTCAAATATTTCAGTGGGAAAGCTTGCCAAAATAGCCAATACAATGTAACTGAAGTCTGGTGATGAAACTTTGAAGATACTCAAAATTCTAGGAAAAGCAAATTGGGGAGAAAAAAAGAGTGGAGAGAGCATGTAATGTGTGAAGAATACAGATAATCTGGATTAGCATTAGCTAATACATATAATCTTAATAGTCTCTTCCAGTCTTCATATACTGGAAGGAAAGAAAGAAATGACAAATACAAAGGTGCAGAGGCTTATGAGTAGACAAGAGGAGGTTAAAGTGAGTAGAGAGAAAGAAGTTGGGTGGAAGACCTAAAGAAAATGATGAAGATTTGTAAACATTATCTACAGAGAAAGGAAAAGATTGTTGGAAAAGGGTCACCATGTTGTATGTGGTCTATCTAAAGTGATTGCTCATAACTGGATAGTGGTACTAGACTCTTGGTTATATGATTAAATACGCCAGGGTTCTGAACTACAGAAACACAGCAAAGAGCAGATTGAAGTTCTGATTTCAAGATCAAAGAGTGTTCCTTTCTCCACAGTGTCATATTTCACTGCAAGTGCTCTCTTCCGCAGCACGTGTACTAAAATTGAAACACATTTCACTGAAAAAACCTTTTAAAAAAAGGAAATAAGAAACTAAAACTCAAAACTATTTAGTACAAAAATATTTCTTGGAGCACTGTATGTTTTTACTAGTCTAAATATTTATTATAGAAAAAAGGAATCAAATCTAGTCAGAAAGATGCTTTTTTTAAAATTACCACTCTTTTTCATGTAATATGAATTCAATTTTTTTATGAGGCCTAAAATATATATATATATAAATATAAATTTATATATATATATATAAATGATATTTTAACTTGGATAAAAATTAAGATAGCCACATATTAGTTAATTTGCTTTTATTATCAATCAAAGAAAAAATATAAGGCACTTTTGAATCTATATTATCAGCCACTTGATAACCAAAATTCTAAAATAATATTTTTTCCTTTTTTATTCTATTATTCTATTAAGATTATTTTAAAAATTTGTATCCAGAATTTTATTTATTGAAAAAAATACATTATACCAAGAATAGAATTCTTGGTATAGAATTCTTGGCATAGAATTCTAAAGGCTACATAAAATACTATTCTCTAAATCTTCTTTTCTATGGAAGTCATCAATATTATGATAATCTGAAACTTGAATATGGAGTTAGGCAATAAGGCAGCAGTTATGTTTAATATAGAAAGACAACTTTATTTTTACAGACATCAATATCAGTTTCTACATAAATATTAACTCAGTTATTTTGCCAATATACATAGTGGCCAGCAGAATGGGTTAATTAATGTTTCACAGTCTTTATTAAAATTAAGTTATTTCTTAATGCTGTAAATTTCACAAAGCCATACTAAAACTTGCATATATATGTATTGCCTTTTTAAATTTTGAATTTAACTGTATTTTTAAGAAATGCAGAAGTCAATCTTTGAGAAATCAAATTTATATTAAATAGTCATAATTAGATTTAAAATACTAACTCTCTTTGGGAATGTATAAATAACTAATTTAATATTTTGCCTACACACTATATACATTTTTTTTAATTTAAAATAATTCCGAAAACAGAAATGTTAGGATCTAGATAAAATATTTCTAAGAAGAAATGTATTCATTTCCCAGAAGTTCTGCAACAGATTCCTATAAGGTTGGTGACTCAAAACGACAGAAATTTATTTTCTCATAGTTTTAGAGGCTAAAATTCTGAAATCAAGGTGTTGGGAAGGCCACATTTGCTCTGGAGTCTCCAAAGAAGAATCTGTTCTTGATTTTCCCTGATTCTAGTGGCTGTCAGCATTGCTTTTTCATGGACTGTGGCCTTATTATTCCAGTTTCTAACCCTGTCTTCACATTGCCTTCTCCTCTTTGTGTCTTATCCTCTTCTGTCTCTTGTAAGGACACTTGCCATTGGATTTAAGGCCCACTTGAATATTCTCCTCCTCTCAAAATCCTTAACTTAATCACATTTTGCTGTATAATGCAGTATAATATTTACTCTTTTCCCATAGAACACAATATTCACTTGATCCAGTAATCTGGAAATTAATACATTTGGGAGGAGGCATTTTTTCTATTTACCACAGGAAAGAACACAAAACTAATTCCCACTTGATGCATTTTAGTTCTGAGTATTTTGTTCAAATTAACTATCATCTTTTGCCATACAAAATGTTATTATAAACAGTAACAGCTATATTTACATCCCACTAATTGAATAATTCAATTAATTGAATAATTAAAAAATTACAAATTACCAATTACCATCTTTAAATTGCTTACAGCTAAGTATCAACTGCTGCTATACTTAGCTTCCTGTCTTCAATTCTCCCAAAATAGAGTTCATTTGAATTTGTTCTTCAACCAATTCATTCTTTATTCAAATTATTCATGTAGCTTACTAAGAAATGTAAAAATGTGGGATAACTTACTGAGAGTGTACTGTGCATATGTTTTTCACGTGTTTGTATGTTTGCAAGTCCAAAATATAAATTTTATGTTAAAACTCAATGTCTGGATTCATCAAAATACTATCAAGATTAAAACTAAAATAATAGTTAGGAATAAGTTGAATAAAAGAAGCTCATGACTTGTTGTCTGAAAAATTCAAAATGTTTATGACAAGAATGGAAAAAATTCCTATTTATGGATAAAAAGATGTAATATTATTAAGATGGCATACTCTTAGATTGACCTACAGATTCAAAAAAATTCCTATTAATTTTTCAGCTTTGTTTTTTGCAGAAATTGACAAACTGATTCTCAAATTTATATGGGAATGGAAGGAACACAGAAAAGTCAAAATAATTGTGAAAGACAGGACAAATTTGGAGGACTCAATATTTCCTGAAATCAAAATGTACTGCAAAACTATAGTACTTATGTAAGTGTAATACTTAGCACATCGGCAGGTATCTACATCAATGAAAAAAAATTTGAAAGTTCAAAAATAAACTTTTATTTTGTGGTCAATTAATTTTTGAAAAGGTGTCAAGAAAATTCATATCCATATATGTACATAGATATATATATAGAGAGAGAGAACAAGATAGTTTGAAGAAACAGACGTCCATCTTTAGTTTGTATTTTAGATCATCTCTGTAAATGACTTTATATTCAAAATCATCTCCTAAGAAATTTTCTTTCAGTTTTTAAATTTTTACAGTGGCTTATTTTAAAAGTATTAAGATTTGGTTTATATATCATATCAATTATTCCTTTCCAAGCAAGGGAGATATTTTTTACAAATAAAAAGAAAAAGCAAGACTTTCCTACAGAAATCTGTTACATAGAAAGCATTTTTTAAAATGTATGTTTGAAAATGTTTCCATTGTTAGGTAATTTAATACTTAAAATTATGTTTAAATTCAAAAATAAGAAAAGTTGTGTTGAATGGGTGAAAAAAGGCAGAAAACTTGAAGAGAAGTATTCTATTCTATGTAAAAATCTTCCAAATGAAGAGTTGCAGTTGGTTTTGTTAACTGTGGTAAATGTAAAAGTCAACATGTTTGAGAGAAACTTTTGCAAAACAGGATTTAAGACTGAAAAAGAAGACCCATGATGTTGTAAGCACAGAAAATGATATTGTTCTTCCAATTGGGTATATGCAACTTTTTATATACCTTTTCCATTTATGGTCACCAGTATAACCAGACATGGACATAAACAAAATTTGGATATTAGAACTTCAAATGCTATACACAAACTCGTTATATCAAAATTTTAATAAATTATGATACATAATATAGCATATTCAATCACAGACTAAGAACTACATGGAGTTTATATATAGCATTAATAAATATTACTTAATACATAATCCAGCTGTATCTTATCCATTAAATGTTTCTGTATGTCTGAGATATCCATAATATATTAGTATAGAAGTATTAATGTTTATAATTGATGCATATAAAAATATAAAACTGAGTGTGATAGACTACATTTATTATTGCCAAATATTTACCACCCCTCCCAGAAGGAATTTTATATCTATGCCCATTTATATCAATCTTTTCCATGCAATTGTGAATAATGAAATATGAGTGGAGTTACACATAAAGAAATGTTAAAAATTCAGTAATACAAGTATATTAGTTTCCTGGAGTCACCATAATAAATTGCCATCAACTGGTAGCTTAAAACAAGAGGCATTTATTCTCTCACAACTCTAAAAATAGAAGTTTAAAATCAAGGTATCAGCAGGGTTGGTTTCTTCTGAGGGCCCTGAAGGAAAAACTGTCCTGTGCCTCTCTCTTCGATTCTGGTAGTTGTTGACAACCCTTTCCATCAATCTAATTTCTGCTTCCCTCTTCATGCAGCCTCGTCACAATGTGTCACTGTCTTCTCCTCTTACCATAAAGACACCAGTCATTGGATTTAAAAGGGCTACATCTAAATCCAGGATGATTTCATTTTGAGATCCTAAGCTAATCACATCTGCAAAGACTCTATTTCCAAATAAAGTCACATTCTGAGTTTCTCGGTGGATATTCATTTTTGGAAGGGGCTCTATCTAACCTAAAAATAGCAAGTAACCTGTATTAGTTTGCTAGGGCTGCCATAACACAATAATACGACTGGTTGGCTTAAATAACAGAAATACCTCACAATTCTGCAGGCTTGAAGTACAAGATCAAGGTGTCTGCAGGTTTGGTTTATTTTATGGTCTCTTTGGCTTGCAGATGGCTGCCTTCTCACTGTGTCAATCACATGGTCATGCTTATGTCTGCACTTCTGTTCTAACCTCTTTTTATAAGAATATCAGTCATATGAGGTTAGAACCAACCTTTGTAACTTCATTTAACCTTAATTAAAGGTTTTTAAAGACCCAAAGAACATACATACTCACATTCTGTGATGCTGGAGGGTTAAGACTTCAACATACGCATTTGTGGAGAGGCCACAATTCAGCTCATGACATAACCCAAGAAAAATGAGCAGAGACTGAACAGACGCTTGAAGAAATGAAGATATACTAGTAGCCAATAAACATTAAAAAAAATGTCCAATATCAGTACTTATTAGAGAAATGTCTATTAAACCTAAATAATGGGGATGTACTGTTTTGGGCCAACATATACAAAGCTTGGGGAAATGTTTCTCCATTGTTATAACAAGAAAAAGTTGAACAATTGGAAAATCAACTTTTCTTGGACACACTGTAGAACTGAGGTTGTAGGGCAAATCACCATTAGGAAATATTGAGAGATGGGTGAATCCAAATAGGCACAGCTGAGATTGGTTTACGTGAAACAGAAGTTGGTAGACCCATGAACTGATAGAAAGACACAAATGGTAATTTTGATGGATTGATGAAGTTGAATGTAGACTAGAATAAGCATGGGAAACTGCTAAACGCCTCATTCCTAGAGGTGGGCCCCAACATTTATGGATTTTGCATCTAGTAACCCCATCAGGATTTTACACTGAAGATCCTGAAAAAAGATCCTCTCATTTAATGCTCTGGCAGAGGGGGGAAGAGTAATCATTGTGAAAAACCTGCTACTTTTTCTCCATAAACAGTTCTTACTCTCCAGGGGGAAAAGATTTTGCAAAGGCCTTAGATCCTCCTTAGTTGGAGGAAGGGATCTCTACTAACTCAAGTCTCCCAATGCCTGCTTGTCTCACCTAAGGATGAGGGGGAAAAAAAAAGACAAAAAGCACTGGAAAAATAAGTGAGAATGTCAGAGAACAGAGAAACGCTCACTACAAGGTTGAGATTTCATTATAAAATTCTGGAAAGCTTCCCCTTCCCCTCATCTTACTACCACACCAATAGGGCTCCAGTACAACAGCAGTTGATTACAGCTGACAATGTTGTAAGATGCAGACTCTACCTGAGTAGGTCTTAGGGAAACCTAACAACAGAGACAAACAAGGGCACTAGAGGAATTTGAAGCCTGTTCCCATCACAGTAACCATGAAGCACAGTCCGAGTCCTAGTCAGATTAATATATATCCTCACACTAAAGGATGTTTACATTCCTCAAATCCTATTATCTGATGCAACAGTATATAATTTCTAATTAGACATTTAATGACAAGGTGAATTATACTGAACCACTCTCCGGATCTCGATACTATAAACGTTACCCTTTGAGTATCCAAGAATCACAGACTTGGAAATGTGGAAAGGCCATGCATATTATCTGCACCACATTGAACTGAATACCCTGATTCTACTTCAATTTTCTGACCTCATTCATTCAGATGATAAATGGTCCCTGTTTTTCTGTATGTTTACTGTACTTCAACAAGCTATGTTAATTTTCCAACATTCATGTCGTTTTTAACACAATGATGAAAGAATGTCTTTTTAATTGGTAGACCATCTTCATTATTTGTTGGGTTTTTTGTTTGTTTGCTTGTTTGGTAATAGAAATTATAATATTTGATAAATATTTCCTAAAACTGCTACTGTTGGTTTTCTAATGTATGTCATTCTCCCCTTGTAGTTACAAGTCTACCATTTCAAATGTGTATTAAGCTGTGTTCACTTTCTTATCCAGTAAATTTCTCCTCAAAGCATGCAAATCTTTGTATATCTCAGAAAATGATAGGAGCCAATTATGACTAAACCACTTGCAAAACTGATGCCTCAACTTAGATGACAGTAAATAGTCTACAGTTGAATGCAATCATAAACCCTTAGCCTTAGCAAGAGAAATAAGTGAAAGGTTCTCCCAGAGAGCTATAGAACCTCCTCCTGACACACCCCTTCTCATTACATGTACTCATGACTGACCCAAATGTCACCATCAAATCTTTTCAGATCCTGCTTCTGTAGATGGGAGTATCATTTGAATCTAGAAACCTTATTCCCCCAAGTATATGATGGCTCATTTCTACCAGTGGACAGCAGAAAAGTGGAGGCTCAGAGGGTACGCTATCAAAAGTCAAGTATATTTTACATTGAGAAGGATTTTAAATGTTGCAGCTTTTGTCAGCGCTTTTCCATATTTCATTTTAAAACTCCAAATTTCTGGTTCTTACACTAGGAATCCAAATCCCCAAACATCATCAGCTCAAAGGGAAAGATCTTATATTTTTAAAGGCATCCAGGGTATACTAATGTAGCCTGTTATTGGACTGGCACTCAGAATCCCTGCTCTGTATCTACCACAGCAGTGCCTCATTATCAGAAGGCACTTTCCCCAATCATGGGACTGGAAATCTATGATATAGTGACTTTCCTCTCGGTAGATAGTCAATTCCCTCACTCTACTCTCTGATCTTTTGTAAATTATGTATCCGTGAGATTATTTTATCATGTATGAGTTTCTGATTTTTACTTATGCAGTTATGACAACTTTGCCCTGAATAAATGTGTATAGCACTCATAACATTTCTTTTTACTAGATAATTGGGCCAAATACAAATGTAACTAAATTTCAAAAAATCTCTATGGGGAAAAGTAGTTACATGCAGTCTTTTTTACATCTAGAACAGTACCAAAATATCATAGTGCAAAATAAAAGGAGAAATTTAGAAGAAATAAAAAGCATTTAAGTTTAGCTAGATGTTTTGCCTATGGTCTAGGGAAATAATAATGTGTTTGAAATTAAACAGACTTTTAATCCTGTATTTTTTGTTTTTACTTTTACTTACAAGAGAGAATTTATTTGAGATTATAATCTTTTACACTTACATAGCATATTCCACTTTTCAAAGTGCTTCCTCTTGAATGATTTAATTTCCCAGAGGTCAGGATACATCCTGTCTGTATTGAACTTTGTTGTCCAAATGCTCTTCAGAGGCTTCAGGGCTTGAGTCTTTGCCCCTGCTGTTTCCAATTTTTGGAATGTTTTTTACTTCTCTGCACTTTTCTAGGTCTGGTTAGCTCTTACTCTTCCTTTAGTTCCTAACCTATCAATTGTCCTTTCAAGAAAGTCTTTTCCCACTCCTGCATCTGGTTAAGAACCTTTTGTATTTCGTCCTATAGAATGGTGAATTAGACCTTTATTACCCTGTTTTTATGCAACGCAATTTTCCAGTCACTGGTCAATCTTTACCAATGAACCATAATAAGTTTTTTATAAACTGAGGCTGAGATCTGTTCACCATCTATCCCAGCATTATGTCAGGCATTTAAAAGGTATTCTATAAAAGGTATTCTATAAAAATCTGCTGAATAAATAAATTCATAAATATAAGTCACAAATCTGAGTGAAGTAAAGGTGTAAGATACTAACTACAGCAAGCATACAGCTCAAACAGAAATTCCCTAAAGGAGTCTTCCAAAACACAGGCAGGGAATGCTGCCACATTAAGTTGTATCTGAGGGCACCGAGGGAGAGGAAGAACACATGTTATCATGTCAATTTTGCAAAAAGTAGACACAGTGACAAGGGACATCAATTGACTGGTTGAAGTATTTTGGTATAGGTTTTCCAAAGCCAAACCTGAGACAAAGTTTAGGTATAGGTGGTAAGAAATCCTAGGGATTATCTGCACAATTTTGTATGTGGTCCCCTGAGAACCTGATATAGCTTGTTTAACATTTTCCTTTTATGTAACAAAAATAACAATCATGTTACATAACACTGATCAAGCACTTTTTACATGCCAGCTACTGTGTGAGGCCATTTTAATGGTTTATCTCATTCAATTTCACAATAACCTTATAGGGTATTTAATATTATTATCCTCATTTTATAGAAGAAAAAAAACTAAAGCTTAGAGAGTTGGTTTGTGATAGAGAGTATGTAGTCTACAATCTAACAATTTGATACAATTCCTATTTTTACATCTGCTAAGTGTGTGATTTAGTAAGCCTCAGCTTTCAGATCTATAAAAAGGTAGTAAGCATCACACAGGTTTGTTTTCATGATTAAATATCATAATGTATGTAACATGTGGCTGGCATATATTATGTTCCATTAATAAGGGCTCTTATCTCTGATTTTTTTCTCCAGATTAAAAGGTCCATGAAGGCAAGTGTTATACCTGCTTTGTGTATTTTTTTCTCAGTGAACTGAAAACTCTTAAATATGTATTAAATAGCTGAATGATTGAAGTTTCTTATCTAAAATCATTTAGTATGTATTGGAATCAAAACTTAGACAAGTCTCAGGCCAGAATTCATGCCCTAAAATCATTTGGCTCCATGGTCATTAAAATAACATTTGCCAATTAAACATATAATTTGTAATCATATACGAGTTAAATAATTGATGAAAGATTTAACACTGGTTCATAGAAAATTGTCTTGACAGTTCTAACCTGGGATGCTTGGTACATTTGTCCCTTAAGAACAGTTCTAAATCCCAAGACATTCCTGTGATATCCATATTCTTTCTTTTCTTTCTCCTTCCTTACTTCCCCCTCTCCTCAAAACAACACATAAAAAATGATTTTTCCACTGTAATTGTTTGTTCTTGTCTCTTTTTCCTGACTCTTTAAAGAACAAAACACAAGTCTACATAATTTTCTTATTTTCCTCAATATGAGACATTCATGCTGCATTATTTTTAGTTCTAAGGTTTAACTGGAAGAGGTGGTCAAAGTAGGGCAAGGGATTTATATATTACATGGGGAAACTCTATGGCGATGAAAATTCTCCTCCTAAGGCCATGTCTACTTATACCAGTATGGAAAAAAGCAAAGTTGCAAATAGATACTCATGACACACACACACACACACACACAAAATCCAGGCACATTTCAAGGTAAAATCAGTTCCAGACTCTACTGGGCAATTTATAATAGCAACAGGCCTCCATAGAAGCTCTGGAATGAAGAGAAGGATGGAGTTTGGGAGAGGATGAGTAGGATGAAGATGAGGCAGAGGCTGGAGCTGTGACAACGACTTAGGCTGGTAAATCTCTCAGTTCTACCAGGCCAGATCAATACTGAGGGAGTACAAAGAACAGGTTTAGCCAATCCTCGCCAAGCCAATCATGTGGCTAAAGGCAGAAGGACAGAAAATCTTACATGACAAGAGCAGAAGAGAAGCAAAAGTCATTTACCTATTGCATCTTTCCAATGAAGTAGTTGTTATCTGCTGGTGACAGTGTACTTTATGCAGTTGTATATGAGACAGCAACCTTCAATATAGATATTGATGGACAGAACATTTTTTCAAACTAGTACAAGTTTTAGAGAGCCATAGTTATGAAAGCTCATCTTAGTATTAGCAACAAAACCTTTATGATCTACAAAATTGTTTCATGATTTTGATTTGTGATCTTAAAAATAATAAAGTAAATTTCTTATACTGTGCAATCAATATAATCTTGCCCCACTGTTTTGCAACTGGGTAGGTACAGTTTTAACACAAACTATGGTGTACTCCAGCTACCTCTGAAACTCTTTTATTTTCTGTATATAATTAACTGAATAATGAAGCTAAACAAATAGAGAGAGAAGAAATTTCCCCTTTTGCTTAGAAAATTCCCAGCAGGCTTGGCAATATAAACCTTGTAATTCAAGGCCTTAAGCAGGAAGAGTGAGGAAGACATGGGACACGTGTGTTGTGTCTTTTTTACCAAAAATCTAACAAATAATTTTAAGTGTTATTTCCGTAATCTAGCAATGGCTGGTTTAAAAGGAGTTTTCCTAGTAGAACTGTGTCATTTTTTGTGTTATATCAAACAAAAATTGGAAACGCAATTGCTAGTGTATTAAAAGGAAGATAAAAATATGTGTGCTGCAATGAAATGCTGGTCTAACTGCTTATTTGAGTAGCTGGTACTTTTGGCAATAACCTTTATAAAGCATTCAGATCTCATCAGTAAATGAATTTACCCACTGAAGTAGATATAACTGAAATGTTAAATATGACAATTAGATAAAAGGAAGTAGCAATCATTGGAGTCTGGTTTTTGGATATGTGACTCAGAGCATGACAAAGCTGTTCATTACTCACAGGATATGTGAGGCAGAACAGTCAAACAACTCTTCATTATTCAGGGAATACCATCTTTGGCCTTGCGGTTTGACTTTTCTACCTTTTAACCCAAACTGCACTGAGGGCCTGCATAGTCAATTCCTAGTCATCCTTCAGTGATAGCAGGCCGACTGTGATACAATTTCATGGGTCCCATGGTACTTCAGTGATACATGTGCAAATAGCCTTTTGTATTTTTGTGGCACCATTCCCCCATGGAGCTCAAAGGACTCAGAGCTCCTAAATCCTCCCAACATTACCTTTGAGGTGGGAGTAGAGATCCCTGGTAACATAATTCACATGCAGGTAAATATACTGCAGGGTAAGTCCTATCTCTTATAAAGAAATTAGATATAATAAAAAGCCTCTTAAAATAGTATTGACCATTAATATAGGTACTGTTAGAGTTGCTCAATTTGTTCAATAACTATCTATTAAAAAGCTACCTGTGAAATACTGTGTTTGACGTACTTAATTATTATGCTCTGACACTATAACAATAGCTGCCACTTACTGAGTGTCTATCATGAGTGATTTTTTGGGCTAAACACTTTTTATGCATTCCTTGTCATTCCTCCCAATAAAAATTCAAGATAAATTTATGTGTGAGAAACCAGTTTTTCTGATAGTAGGCTGCCCAAATTCACATTGCTAGAGTGTTGTTGGTGCCGGCGATCAAACTCAATTATACCTGATTCTAGAACTGTTATTTTATCCTATGTCAGGTAGTTTCCTATTAATGGAAAAAATCACCTAACCCCAATTAAGATTATCCTTTCAACTGAAAAAAACAATTTTCTGTAAGTTCTTTAGCAAATAATAATAAGCAAATCATAGAACTTTAGAGCTGGAAAATATACTAGGATCATTTAATTCTCTTAGAAATGATATTAAAAAGACTTTAACAAAATAAATCAAAAGTATTACCTCCTTCATAACTGATACCATACTTATAGATTGATCGATTGATTGATAGATCGATAGATCTTTACACTATCTTGCTTCTTAAGGTATTTAGCAATTGAAATAAAACTCAGGTTTACCTGTCTTTTTTTATATATCTATATGAATATTATCTATTTATCAATCTATTTATCTACTTAGATTAATTAGAGGTTGTTGTTGTTTGTGCAGGCACTTTGAACATAGGCTTACTCACTTTAAAGTGTACAATGGCAGTCATAACAGGTTGGTATCCTTTCATGACTTTGGTATCAGTGAATTGGAGTTTATGATTGTGACTTTAGTATCCCCAGTGATACACACAAAGACAATAGAAGTTACCAGTCTTCCTTTAAGTCACTATTAATAAATATCATAAAGATCTTTGACTATTCCCTCTAAATTTAGTTTACTTTCATACCATCCTAATGCAGGTAGAGTGAAGCCTGGATTTAGCTAACATCAAATAAATTTAAAGATCCCAGCCAAGTAAATATTTTTCAATCAGTATTGGACACGGTTTTTGTAGGTAAATATTCACAATTACGTACATGCTACATAAATATAATATCATATACACAATAAATATAAGTTTTTAAACCACCTGGTTATACTTAGTGGCTTAAGAAACTTCAGAATACAAATGCTATCTAAACAGAATTTATGATGATAATTGAATGTGAGACCCATCTTTGCAATACAAGAGGGCCCTCAACAGGCTTACTAACTCTAAGTACTGTTACTCTATTCGAAACAATGGGGTAAAATACAAAACTGGTGCCCTGACTAACATCATGAAATACTAATAACTATGCAATATGGTAACTAGACAAATATTAGACTATACCATCTTGCTTCTTAAATTACTTGACAATTGAAATAAAACTTAGGTTCACCTGTGTTTTTCATATACCTATATGAATATCTAGCCATCTAATCTTTCTATCCTCTGTTTTAAAATGCTGCTAAATGTGAGAATTTTTTTTTTTACATATGAGTTTAACATTTATCTTATAGTACTAAATTTTTTCCCTAGCATTGGTTGTATCTTTGCTATAATTGGTATGGCGATTATAATATCCATAATGAGATGTGAAAAATATAAAAGAAGTATATTGTTCTATAAATTAATTCTATTTATAATACATTGGCAATTTAATGACAGAAAATATAATCTTTGTGAATTTCATCTAATCTCTCCAAATTCAGGATTCTTCCCCCTTTCTTTTCCCCTGGGGTAGCGTCTAAGTTTCAGGAAATAAGGCATTAGGTATGGAGTCATCTGCTATTGGTTGATGTCAGTCTATATTGGTATTTGTTAAAAATTACATTACCTATCTAGTTCACGGTTAGCCTCAAACTTTACCATTGGCATCCATTCAGATCTCCATGTTTCCAGCTGTATGGTCCACACTGTTTCATACTGCAGCAAACTCTCATCACAATCATTGGATATTTTTGATTCCCCTTTTCTTCTCAATAAACTTGTAACTATTCATCAGAGAAACAGAAGAGTTTAGCTGCCTTTTAGGACTAGGGGTTCCAGAAAATACTTGGTGGGATGCCTCAGATGCAACTTATAACCATGCCTAATCTTCTGCCAATATATCATGTTGGGTGGTTCTGTGTATGATGTTTATTTAATTTTATGTCAACTTGACTAGCCTAAAGAATGCCCAGATAACTGGTAAAACATTATTTCTGAATGTATCTGTGTAGATGTTTCTGGAAGATACTAGCATTTGATTCAGTAGTGTGAGTAGAGAGAGGTTCACTCTTCCCAATGTGGGAAGCTATTATCCAATCCATTAGGGGCTCACATAGATCAAATGCACTAAGGAAGAGTAAAATTTTCCATCTTTTTTAGCTGAGACATTTATCCTCCCTTGCTTTTGGACATGAAACATTCTGATTCTCATGCTTTCAGACTCTGAGACTTGAACTAGTAGCCCTCTGGTTCTCAGGCCTTTGACCTCAGATAAGGAGTCATACCACTGGCTCCCTTTGGACTTGGATTGGACTTGGATTGGACTTGGATTGGATTATACCACCAGCTTTTCTGGTTGGTTCTCCAGATTCCAAATGGCCGATCCTTGGACTTCTCAGACTCCCTAACCACATGAACCAATCCCTATAATAAATCTCTTCTTATGTTATCTATATCTATATCTATTCTGTGTCATCTATATCTATATCTTTATATCTATCTATCTATCTATCTATCTATCTATCTATCTATCTATCTATCTATCTATCTATCTACCTACCTACCTATCTATCTACCTATCTACCTATCTATCTACCTACCTACCTACCTACCTATCTATCCATCCTTGCATCTGTCTATATCTTATTGGTGCTTATTCTCTGGAGAACCCTGACTAATACAGTGGGGATCTGAAATTCTATTGTTTACCAAATATAAGATTAGAAATAAGGCACAGGCTTGTTCAGTTTCTTGGTACCAAAAACTATCTATAGTTTTATTACCACCACCTTCAAAGTTTAGTCTGAGAGAAGGGTGTTGAGATTGTTCTGAGGATCACCTCAAGAATAAAGTCTTCAAATTTATTTCTGATTATATCCTTTCCCAACCCACAGTTGAAGATAAGAAAATCAACAGACAAGAATTTATTTACTCAAACTGCTATTTATGGGAAGCCCCTGACTTTGAAAGTTGGAATACCACAACATGATTTCTTTGTTTGTTTTCGGTTTTGCATTTGAGCTATGGTCTAACTTCTCTGGAGAACAGAAGTCAAGTTATAGTTTGAATGGTTGAAGACTGAAAGGTTAAATGAAGGGAAAACAAAAGATAACACAGCCAAGAAAACACATAGATCCACATTGGTTAATGCTGCAAAATTTTATCTCACCACATAATCCTTGAGTTAACATACTTTTAAAAACCATAATAATATATTCCATTTCTCACAATAACTCTGTGAGAAATACAAGACATGATCAATTTGACCCATTTTATTTCTAAGGAAAATTTTGCTCTTGTAGTTTGCGTGTCGTGTATATTCATTTAGCTAGAATTTACACTTGAGAACAAATGCTATTTTAACATTCTAAGCTTCAAGAGAAATAATAAAATTAGACATAACAACTACTTGATAAGCAACTAAATAGTTTAAAATGTCCATAATCATAACTAATTACTTGTATTAATGTTATTAAATACCAATTCGATGTTTATACCCCATTATATAAAAAATGGTATATATAAAAAAAGAGAAACAAGATTTATCATTACTGGCTTTATGATATAGTTTTCTGATTCAACTGAAAAAAATGTTTAAATTCAATTTTTTAACTTTATTAATAGTGTTCCAATTGCTACAAAAAATAACATTTAGTTGTATTAAAGTTTATCAGTGTGATACTTTTCATGGCTCAAATTTATTTTTTGACTTTCACTTATATTTATGTATATGAAATATATCCTAATGTTTAGAGAAATTATATAATATTTTACCTACTTAAACTTTAAGTCTTGCCACAGACATTTAAGCTGGTGACATATTTTACCAAAATTCAAATACAATTCTTTCACATTATTTCAATCAGTTTAGAGTCAGTGGCTTAGAATTTAATAATCATAATATTTGAGTGAACACTGTGGGAATCCATCCAAATTGTCCTTGGAAAAACTTACGTCACAGAGTTACTTAAGGTCATTATTACAAGAAGCCTCTCCAAATTCATTCTACTCAAAATTACAGATTGATTGAATATGTGAGTGAATCATTAATAATCTCAAAGCACATTAACAACTATAGAGAAAAAAATTTAACCTATTTTGAGCACATGTACTTGGCTAACTTTCGAGAGCACTATGAATTAGTTGTACCATGCTGTTGTATTCAGACTTGTTACATTACTGTCTCCTGATATCTCCTCTACTATATTTCCTCCATTTTCTGAATAAACAATTTACACACATTCCATTAATGTGCAAATAGAATTAACATAATTGGACAGTCCACTCCCTTTCTCATTCCTCAAAACAAAATTTTACTGTGACAAAATAAAAAATAAATGACTTTTACAAATAAGTTTTAAAATTCAATCATTTGTTGAACATAGAGATATCTTCTTCCCAGATGATACAGTCCCATTCAATGGCTTTAACTATGAGTGAGTTTATAAAATCAACTGACTTCAGTCAATTGGATTCCTATATACCAGCAGTGAACAAGAAAATTCTTAAATAAAAAATATAATAGGCCTAAATAAATAAAATATAAATAAAACAAAATAAGTATAAAGCTAACAAAATAAATGCATAATTTGTGTGCTGAAAATGACAACACACTGATGAAAGAAATAAAAGATGATCTAAATAAATTGGGAGATATATCTTGCTAATGCACTGGAAAATTCAACATTGTTAAGATTTCAATACCCTTTTATTTAAAGAGTCAATGTAATCCCAGTGAAAATTCTGCCATTGGTTTTTGGAAATATGAAGTTGATTCCAAAATTTACATGGAAAAGCCAAAGGTACTTAATAGCCAAATCAATTCTGAAAAAAGAACAGTCAGAAGACTCACATTGCCTGGCATTAAGAACTACCATGAATAACCAAGCAGGTATTGGTGGAAGGATAGACACGGATGAATGGAATAGGATAGAGAGCCTAGAAACAAACTCACACCAATACAGCCAATTGTATTTTGACAAAGATGCAAAATCATTTCAATGGAGAAATAACTGCCACTTCAAAAAAATCAAAAATTGATGCTGGAACAATTGTACATATCTATATGCAAACAACAACAATAGCAAACTTCAAGAAAACGAATCTAAAATTTATCTCCCTGAGAGTAAGATGTCAGACACAAAGGGCTACATACTATAGGAATTCATTCATATGACACTCATGAAAAAGCAAAATTATATGGCTGGGAAACAAATCAGTGGTTACCAGGGGTTGGAGAATTGGGAGTAGCTGAGTAAAACAGAACACATAGGATAATTTTTAGGGTCATTAAAGTTCTCTCTATGGTTTTGAGGTGGTAGACCCATGACTCCATACATTTTGCAAAATCTATAGAACTGTACGTTGCAAATAATTAATTTTAATGTATACAACTTTAAAAAATCAACCAGGAGTTCAGGGATCACAGGATGTAAAGCAAACTGTTACAAAAGACAGTAATTGTATTATAAATATAGAGCATAACCTCCCTGAAGAGGGCAGGTAAAAATGATAATTGATTTAAGTAACTGAAAAATGGTGTTTTCACTGGAAATAAAAATGTTTCTCACAAAGGAATGGGTTAACAATTCTCAAACTCTTTTTCACATATACTGGAGTTGAATAAGCAAGTAAACGGATGGTAGATGGTGAACGGTTGGAGACAGGTTTCTCAGTGTTGGACGGGGAAGTTACAGATAAGCAAAGAAGACTGGAATGAACCATGTTCTGCTGCATTAGAATTGGAGACATCAGTATGGACTTTTTTTAGCTTAATATATAATGAAATAATCATAGATGTGTGTCTATACATTGGTTAGAAGATATATATTTCCTAACTTTGTCCACATAGAGGGCCCAGAATTAGTGATACCCCAACAGCCACGAGCCGGCCCAACACTTGGTTTCTAATACCATTCTCCAATAAAAGGAACAAAGATTCCTTTGGAGGAATGGCTGATTTAGGAGTGAGACAGAGAAACTAAACGATGAGCTTGGAGCTCATAAGAATTAAGAATTCTTCTTTACACTTATCTGAGATTTTGAGTTCATACCTTAAACAATTTTCAAATTTGTTAATTGGGCATTTGAAGTCCATTCATTTTTCCCTAGAAACTGACACAATTGATAACCCTAAATTGATTCATGGTTTGGTTCTTTGTTTTTACTCTGATAATAAAGAGTTTAGCATCAGGACCATAATGTTGTACACAGGAATATTAACTATACAGATAATAGTTTATTTAGCTATTTTTTCTTATCTATTAGATATCACTTTAGATTATGTCTTAGAGAATAAGATCATGTAAATTTAGCAAAAAATGTCTTTATTTGCTTTTATAGCACCTTGTATTTCAGCTATGTAACTGACCACTCTGTACTGTAACTGATGTATCTCCTTCAACAGAGTGCAAATTTTGTTACAGGGAAAGGATCCACGTTTGTCAATTAATTCCTAGTGGTTGACTCAGTTCCCCATAGCTTATAACTCAAAAAATGTTTCGTTTGTTAGTTCAAAAATATGTATATGTGTTTATATCCAGAAGAATATGACACTATTTATTTTGATTACCCTTAGATAGCAAACTAATTAATTTCCCATGTGAAGTGAACTAAATTAAAACTATATTAATGGAAAACACTTCAATTCCACAAAATTATTACCTGTAGATGTCCTTTAGAACATTTCTATAAATAGGGTCCCATATGGTCTTCAATTATAAGGCCTTCTCTAAGAACACAAGCCATATTACAGCAACAAGGTTCCCTTCTGTGCTACTAAGTCAGGGACATGAACATGCTTCTTAGGAAGTCCTCCCATATGACAGGAATCCAGAAATTTTTTTTTCCTTGGAAAAAAAATTTTTCCCAGGTACACTGAAAAATGCATTGTATTCCTCCAATTGAATATTTGTGGGTTTATTACCAAGATTAAAGTTATCAGTGGGAAAAACGTAATGGTGGGAAACCATCTAAGTAGTGGAAGTCTCAAAACCGATGAAGGTATAACTGATAATATTTTAGACATAGCTGCTTTTAAGTTTGAATCACAAATGATTCTTTCAAGTGTTGTCAGCAAAAAATAGAAAAATGCACGTCTGGAGCTTCAGAAAAACAATGGCGCTTCAGAGGTATTCACAATAATGACTACTAGTAATAGCATCCACAGCAATAATAGCCACTTAATATCTGTAATGAATGCACCATGTATGCCAGAAACTGTGCAATAAACATTACCTACAGAGTTCCCTCTAACAGATGTTACTTCTCTGAGTTATGGATAACTGCACTTATTTTATGGTTGAGATTGCCAAGGGAGAGAATGCCAGGAAAGAAAACTCAAGACTGTGGATAGAACTTTGGGAATGTGTTAGGGAATGATAATGAGAAAAGGAAGTATAAAATGACACAGAAAGTTCAGCTTCTCAGAAATTATGAGAACAGATTCATGAAGTATCAAGTGGTACCAAGAAGTGGAAGAGGATACGAGGAGGTGGTAATTAAGGACAATGTACCAAACAGAAGAATGGCAGTAGCATGTGGCAAGTTCAGATGGCTAAAGGTGATAGTAATGGGGATGAGATGCTCTCTGAAGCAGTTACCTAACGGGATGAAGGAAGGATATTTTGTTCTTTAGGAAGTGGAAGTAAGAAGGGAAAGTATTTCAGACTGTGGCAAGGATTCACGAGTGTGATATTTAAGAGTCATGGGCAAAAAAAAAAGTTTAATTTGTGAAAGAAGGAGGCTCCTTGTATTTGGATCTGACTCATAGTAGTTTGTCAGTAATTATTTGTCAAATAAAAACTTACGTGAAAATTAATTTAGCAAGATCCCTGGAAAGAAACAAAAGATAGGATCAAGAAAATATGTGAGGAGGCACACCTTGGAAAAATGTAGAAGCTCTTCTTTCTATAATTCGTGTCAAAAAATCCGCTCAGAGCTAGTGGAAATAGTCACTTGGAGAGGAAAAGGAACAAGGGGAGTTGAGGAAGTTCATTACTGATAGGCCTTACACCTCGGGAGAGTAGAGAGCTAGGACATCTGAAGAAAGTGAGAGCCACAGCAGCAGGATAAGAGCTTGAAAAGAATGAAAAATTGGTCATAGGTATACACTGGCACTCTGGAAAACTGAACTGTCAAGCAATAAGAGGTGAGATATTTATGAAAATTACACAGCATTAAGAAATATCTTAAGCAAATTTAACAACAGGAATTAGCAAGCACTCTAAATACCAGATGAAGACCTGGGGGAAGGGGGCTTGAGGGTGGGGAATCAAGCCTATGTGTGATGCTCTATCTAGTCTAGGACATATTTTCCTAAAATATCATCGGTGCTAACTGGATTGCAATCAACTTAGGGGCTTGTTAAAAATGCAAATTCTTGGGCCATAAAATAGTTCTTCTAAATCAGAAACTCTGTAGGTGGGCCCTGTCATCTGTAATTTAACAACTCCTAGGGTAAAATTTATGCATAGTAAAGTGATACATGACACAAGGAGAGAAGAGAGGGAGGGAGAGGAAGCTACGGCATGAGAGATGTTATAAAGGCACGGGTGGCTGCCAATAGGTAGGTCACCACAATGGGGAGGGTAGAAGAATCTTCTACCTTTCTTACCCATTGTGGTGGCTGAGAGACAAAAGTTAGGAGCACAGGTCTAATTTTGTTGCATCTAGGGGAATCTACAATTTTCACAACGTCTGTGTAATAGGGGGTTTTTAAGAAACTCTCCTTCCATAGAGAGTTGAAACTTCTTAGTAGTGTACGCAAGTTTTTTTTCTCATGGAAACACAATGATTATGAAATTGTAATTATTATTTCTAAGCAAGGCATCACAGGTATCACTTTTCCCTTGTTCTGTAAGCTGCTCCATGTCTTTATTTTTGCACTGAGGAATTTTGAATGTACATATTTCAACATTCCTCCTTTTGTTCTTTTGTTCAGAATACTGTAGCTTTATACTATTAAATATACATAATCTGTTTATGAAATGGTTGGTATTTTTGCTACACGTGGGGCATTGCCCATTGCTAGTACTAATAGGATTCCTCCCTGGGGCTGGGAAGAATTTATTATCAGGAAATCATCACCTTCTCCCTTAGCCTCAGGAAATTCTGCATATAGGATGGTAACATTACCTATAATTCTTGTGGAGTATGGCCTATCAATAGGCTGCAGCTATTTCAAACTCCTTTATCTTCATTATTTGCCACCAATATTAACACAAAGGATGATTTCCATTTGGAATCAGAGGGTTAAAAGCAACACAGATGATTGATAATGTTGTTGGAAATTAGTTTAAATATGGAAAAAAATGGCATGGAGAACCCTTTGACTTCTGTCTCTTGATTTCCTAAAATTCCCCACTCACTGAAATTAAAATAATTGAATTATGAGCTAGCCCAATATGGGAATCACCCGGAATTCAGGTAGACCACAAGACAGAGAGACATTAAATATTAAGTTGTAACAACAGCAATTCATGGTCATTTAAGTCAATATATACTAATATATATACAAAAAATACTACAATTTTTACATATACTATGTAAAAATTTCAGGGCTAATAGAAATAATCATAAATGAAACAATTTAAAAATGCCACCAATATTTTTCAGAATGGTATCTTTAATCCTCAAATTCAGCCTAAAAGGAGTTTTCAGATTCTTTGTACCTAGAATCATCCAGAAGAGACTGAGGGGAAGAGAATGATGACAAAGTAGCATCAGCAGATGTATTCAGAGTCTAGTGCTGAAGCAGGAGGGGCCGGAGAAAGAAGGGATGTAGTTAGACCTATAATGTCTAATTCAAAGGTGAAGGACTCTTACTTCTTAAGTTTAAAATTTTTTAAGTTCCTTATAATTTTAGAGAAATTATATTTATATCTACACACGATATCACATATATACAATTATAATTAGTATTTAATATTTACTTTTTCAAGTTTTATTCAAAATTTTAGAGAAAAATCTATAATTACGTCATTTAAAAATTTTTATAATACTCTTTCATTTTTTGTAATATTAGGCAATATTAGAAAATGGCAAAAAAGTAGAGCCATGTCCTTGAAGTTACGTGTAATACTTGGTAGCTTTCACGCCTATCATCCAGTTATCTACTAAACAGGAGTCAGAGAAATAATTTTGGTGGAAAAAACAAGACTAAAAATATATATAATAGCATGAATTCTTTTCTTAAAACATTTTTTGTTGTTCTGATGAAATTGTTTTTAAAAGCAGAATTTGTGTTTCCTGTCATTTTCCAAACATCTGTTTTGTAAATATATCTAGCATCTCAGTATGAACCAACTGAATGCCAATCTAAGTTGTCCATGCTGTTACTCTTTATAAAGAAATATTTTTAGAATATTAATTATAAGCCAGGTCACAAGCTAGGCACTGCACGTACATCTAACCCTCACAACAATCCCATAAGCCTTTCCCTATTTCACATATGGGGCTTCACAGGCACAGAAACAGTGGTAGTAATTAAGAATTCAGAAAGCTGGTTTGGAACCACAGATTCATCTCGCTTTAGAGAACAGATTCTTCACCCATATACTACAGTGCATCATGACTCATCATAACTCAGAATATGTGATAGAAATAGTAAATTATAGCTTTGATAAAAAATTAAGAAAAAGATAAGGAATTGTAAACAGCTCACTTACCAAGTAATCTAGACTTGAAAATGCATAAAAATTCACCATGGATACAATCTTGATAATCATGTGCACCAAAACTCCAGGCGTAAGAAAAGCAATTAGATATTTATAATGATAACGAGGAAACACTGTTAGTTTTAGGATTGAATTAAATAAATCAACCACTGGAACATTACTAGAATTTATGTAATTATGTTATTTTTAAAATGCAGATTAATAATTCACAATAGGGTGATTATAACTCACTGATGATTATTATGCTGTCTACAAGAGAGAAGTAAGGTAATAATTTACTGACCGTTTTGAGTCTGGCCCCAATGAGGATCCTCCCGCGCAGTGTCCTTCAAGCCAATAGAACTAGACTGAGTTCGGTTCAGAAGCAAAGGGAGGTTTTATTCTTGGATCAAAGAATGGAGAGGCGTGAGCTCCCGCTTTAGAGTCCACGCGCTCCCGACAGGCTGCGGGCCGGGCTGCTTTCTACCGTTCTCCTCAGCGGGGGGGCGAGCGAGCGGCTGCGTTATTGGCTCCAGATGGCAGCGCGGGAGCGGCGTCTCCGCACATGCCCACTGCCCCCGCCGCCATCTTGGATTGAGGCGTCGCGCGCAGGTGCACGCAGCCCGCTGCACTGAGGTGGCTGGCGGCTGCTGCTGGCTCAGGCTAGGACCTCTGGTCTGAAGAGCCTGGTGGGAGGCCTCTGCATGCGTCCTATGAGCAAGTGAAACTAGACCAAGCACAAAGGAAAAGGAAGAAAAAGGTTAGAGTTTATTTTATTATCCAGATGCTATTTTTATTTCCTGGGAATTGTTAATGTGCTTTGTATGTGATAAGTCCCTCCTCTGCCTTCTGCGTTTTGTCCTGCTCCTCATTCCTGAAGGGGCACTGAGGGGTGCAGGTCAGTCCTCTGTAACTGCACTGGGGAGTCGTCATAGCCCCATTAAAGGAGCAGAGCTCCTCCTCAGCTGCCTTTAGATGTGTTCGGTTGTCACCAGGCCTCCGCCCTAACTGTATCGCTGAGTGACCACCATTTGTCTAACCTTTGGTGACAAAGGACACCAAACAATTTCACATACATGATTCATATTTTAGCAAGAGAATAATGATCATATGTCAAATTTTAACTAAAAATGAAGGTATCGGGGTCTTTTGTCTGTAAACAAAAGTGTGCCCTGATGTTGAGGCTCACTGTTGTGGCCTGAGTACCCTGTGACACTCCTATTGCTTTTCAGAAGAGAAGGTTCAAGTCAGAGAGAGATTCACAGGAATAGTCAAGGCGGTTGGTTGCCTCAGGTTGTCTTTCCCGGGGCTGGGGCTCAGGGGCCCTCCTCACTGGAGTGTGATGCGTCCACAGAGTGATCTCTGGCAGCTTCAGGACAGAGTGGGAGTTTAGGATCACCAAGAGGGGTCTGTTTCACCGAGGTGTAAGGTGATCTTGGGGGCTGACAGTTTTCCAGGTTTTTAAGTTCACCCAGTCTCCTGGCTGGATGGGGTGGAGGGCCAGGTGAGTGGGTGCAGGCAGCACCTGGTTACCACATGCCAGGAGGGCTTTCGTGGGTCCTCTTACCTGGAGGGCGCACTGAGTTTTTCCATTTCAAGGGAGTTGAAGTGTCCCTTCTCTCGGGCTTGGGATATATGTCTACCATACATGAGTTCAAATGCATTTAACTTTAAATCATCCCTTGAAGCTAACTGCATATGGAGCAGAGCAATTGGAAGTAACTTTTCCCAATTTTCTTGAGTTTTCTGACATAGCTTGGCTAAGGCCCATTTCAAGGTCTGATTGGATCTCTCTGCTTTCCCCAGTGATTGAGGTCTTCAGGCTGAGCACAAGGTCCAGTTTATGTCCAGGACACTCATTATCTCCCTTCATCACTTGAAACACACATGCTGGATCATCATCTCTTGGCAGGGATCCTGGGAGCCCAAATCTGGGCATTAGTTCTTTTAGAAACACCTTAGCCACTTAAGTGCTATTTCAGTTGTAGCAGAGAATGGTTCTATTCATTCAGGAAATGTGTCTGCTGGCACCAAGAGGTACCTGAAATTGCCCAATACTCTCAGCATGACACTGAAATCAATCTACAAATCTGCTACAGAGGCCCCCCCTCCCCTGATAAGGCCCTTTTATTCTCTGGTCTGAATGAGCCTTATCTGGGGCCCTCTGGGGATTTGGTGTTGGGGTTGTTCATTGTGCAGATGAAGTAGGTCTCAACTACCCAGCTGATTTTACTTTTTATGCCAGAAGTTACCATGGTCTCAACTAACCAGTTATATAGGGCTTCCTTCCTGTGGTGAGTTGCTTGATGAGCCTCCCTGATGGCTTGACAAGCTGCAGTTTGGGGAAGGTGTTGCCTGTGTTCATTGACTAGCCACCCATAGGCTCCTAGATCTCTACTGAAGTCCCATTTTCAGGCTTTGTCTAACTGTTCCTTTGTGTAAACTGGGAAGAAAAATGGGATGGATCTGTCCTTTGAGGTATCAGGGGTGGTTGTTGAGTTTCTGGTTCTAGGGCTGCCCTTTGGCAGTTGCATCCAACTTGTTTCCTTTTATTACCTCTGCACCCCTCTTTTGATAACCTCCACTGTGAATCACTGCCACCTTTTTTTGAAACTGTACTGTTTCCAAGAGTTTAAATATGTTTAAACCGTGTTTCACCTGTTTATTCTGCACCCTCGTTCTTTTCTGTCAGGTGTTTCTTATAATTTGGGCCTTTATTTGGTCTAGCCTCTTGGCTCACGGGGTTGGCCATTTTCCTTTACCAAACAGAAAATGACTATGGAGAAGGCTACTGCTGACCCTAGTGGTCTGTGAGGAGGGCCCAAAGTCCTGGTATGGCTGCTACTGCCTTGCAGAGCACTGTGGGGAGACGGGGCGAGGCTGCCGGACTCCTTGCCTAGAGCTCCCGGTTGTCCCTGGGCATTCGGTACCACAGGAAGGCCAGCCAGAGGCAGCAGGCAGACACGTGTGCATTTGAGTCTCTGATCCCCAATGATGCCGCAGTGTGATCCCCTCAAGGGGGCACAGCCCAGATGATTCTGGGAACTATGCCATATGTGCACTACCTCTGGATATTGGGTTGCTGGGCAGAGTGGCTCTGAATGCAGCCAAAGGCGGCTGCCATTCTACTCCATTAGAGGGACCTTAAAGGCCAGAGTCAGTATTCCTCTTGCAAACCTCCCAAAGCCTCCACCACCCTCCCACGGGAGCGAGGGCGACCCCAGAGCCTGGTAGATAGCTGTAGGCAAAAATGCTACCGTCCGTCTCACCTGGGCTGCTAAAATTTTGTTACCAACCCTCCTACATTAATCTCCAACAAGGAGATCCTTCTGCCTGATGTTGTCTGAGCCAACAGACGGAGACTAAATTTGATACGTTGTATTTTTGATCAGAGAACAGAGAGGTGTGAGCTCACACTCTAGAGTCCACGCTCTCACTGAAAGGTGGGGCTGCTCTGTAGGTTTCTCATCACCGGGGAGGGGATGCAACGGAGTCCCTGTGGGTCAGGTGCACCTGTGCTGTTTATGGCCTGCTGGCCACCATCTGGAACTGAGGTGTCCCATACACAGCTTCTGCACAAGGTGGGCAAAACTGAGGTGTCTGGTGCAAGGCCTTTGCACTTGGCACCCTGTGAGCAAGTGAAACTAGGCTAAGCACAAGGAAAAAGAAAAACAGTTTAGACTTTACTACCAAGTTCTAGTTTTATTTCCCAGAGAATTATTAATGGGCTTTGTAGGTGACAAAAACTAGACAATACAATCTAAAAAATGTTATTAATAAAAATATATATATGTTAGAACATGTAATAGATTTTAAATTAGTCATATTTTAAAAATTTTGTCTCAATTTATATTTAAATAACTATTAGTTGAACTTTTAAATATTTCTGGTATTTTCTATTGTATGAGTGTATTACATAAAAGTGGCTGAATGTTTTTAATTGCAAATCAAGATATAAATTCTTCTAAAGATGAAAATTCTCTCTTTGTATTGATACTATCATCATTACTCCATTCTACAAATACAGACTAATATTATTTGACTGGCTTATGGAGAAGAAATCAAGTGAAGTAAAATTTGTCAATTGACTTCAGTGTTTAGAATTCTGAAGATATTCAACATATCATTGCAGAAGTAAAAGAGACTATTACACATTTAAAAAGTATTCTTTGGACTGGGGGAAAAAATGTATCATTTATATTGCGTTCGATTTGATGGCAGCAACTTTCCTGACCATTGAAATTCAAGCAGAGCACACACTGGAATATTCAACTTGCATCTGTTGCTCAGCTGCAATGAGTTATGCACTGTGATAGACCTTAGATATATATTTTGAACATGAACAGTCCCTAGCAATATGACATTTGCAGAAGTAATTTCTATATAAACTTATAGTTCCCTTTTATTCATTTTGCATTCACTTGAAAAAAAATTCTTACTTTGTTGCTGAGTCAAGAAAACACTGACTATAAAAGACAATATGCAATAAAGCTTACTACAAAATATAAAATTTGTAGTGCTAACAAACTTTTTTAAAAAACAAATAATATAATTCCAAAATATTGATGCAAAAGATAAATCAACATGTTATTTTTAAAGATAAAGCATTTATACATTAAGAAATGAAAACCAAAGTAAAGAAAAGCCATGCTTAAATATGAAATGTTGCCTTTCTAGTTTCAAAATTATGAATATAAGTTTAATTTGTGCTATCTACATGCTGAAATACAGTGAACTAATATTTCAGGAAATATTTGCAAAATAGTGACTTTCCCAATTGTCAACTCATTTTCTAGCAAAACTGGCACATAACAATAGAATAATAATAACACAATATTATTGAGTATTCAGTGTTGTTTAATCATTGACACTATTGTTATATTTACCCATACCACCCATCCCTGACTACAGAAAGAAATAAGATGTTTAATACTGGGTACTTTAAGATGAGGTAGGGGAGAACAGGTGTTAAATTCAATGATCAACTATTTCATTAGGAATAGAAACTATCTGACATATAATGAGTTCATTTCTTTAAAATAATTACTTCGTCACAAAACTCATCTAAAATTTTTGAGTGTTTTCACTAAGAGACTCCCAATATGACTAAGCACCTTGAAAGGAAAAATTTTTGTTAAGTCTAATATACTTACTACAGTAATTCTCATAAGTCTTAACATACAGTGTGAGGTTTAAAAAGATACTAAACAATTCTACAACCATAAATTAAATATTTCAAACATATGCAATTTTCTAAAAAAGTTTAAAGTGTTGAATATGTATATGTGTAGATCCTCATGGATATGAGATTGAATTCTTGCATTGGATATTGCAAACTTCTCATGTATGCTTGATGTATTCTAATTTTTACTTAATACTTGAAATTTATTTTAATATGAGTTTCTGTTCCTAGGAAAGCTCAGATTTTTTAAATTGAAGTATAACTGATTTACAATATTATATTAGTATCATGTGCACTACATAGTGATTAGATGTTTTAATAAATTACAAAATGATCACCACATGTCTAGTTTCAAATACCACCATACAGAATTATTACAGTATTATTGACTATATTCCCTATGCTGTGATTTACTTATTTTATAACTGGAGATGTACCTCTTAATTCCCTTTACTTGTTTTGCCCATCCCCCTCTCCCATTTCTCTGACAATCATTAGTTTGTTCTCTGTATCTATAAGTCCATTTCTGTTTTATTATGTTTGCTCATTTGTTTTATTTTTTAGATTCCACATATAAGTAAGATCATATGGTATTTGTATTTCTCTATCTAACTTATTTCATTTAGCATAGTACCCTCTTGATCTATCCATGTTGTCACAAATGCCAATACCTCATTCTTTTATATGGCTGAGTGATTTTTATATATATATAAAATGTACACATACACATACACACACACATATGTGTATATAAAACACACATCTTTTTTACCCATTCTGTCTCTGAATGGACATTTAGATTGCTTCCATATCTTGGCTATTGTAAATAATACTGGAATGAATATGGGGTACATATATCTTTCCAACTTAGAATTTTTGTTTTCTTCAAAAAAAATACTTAGAAGTGGAATTGCTGGATTGTACGGCAGTTTTTGTTTTTTTTTTTAATTTTTTTGAGGAACCTACATATTTTTTTTCCACAATGGCTGTATCAGTTTATATTCCCACCAGAAGTGCACTAGGGTTTTTTTTTTTTTCCTCCAAATTTTTTTTTTTTTTAATGAAGGTACTGGGAATTGAACCCAGGGCTTCATGAATGCTAAGCTTGTGTTCTACCACTGAGCTGTTACCTTCCCTCCCCCTTTTTTTCTACTGAATATTTTTTAAATTTTATTTTGCAATTTTTTTTCCTTTTCTTACATTTTCTTTTTGTTTATTTCAGTGGAAGTACTGGGAATTGAACCCAGGACCTAGCACATGCTAAGCATGCACTCTATCACTGAGCTATAGCCACCCCAATTCCACATTCTTCCCTTTTTTTGCCGTTCTGATTGGAATGAGGTGATAGCTCATTGTAGTTTTGATTTGCATTTCCTTGATGATAGTGACATTAAGCATCTTTTCATGTGCCTGTTGGCCACTTGTATGTCTTCTCTGGAAAAGTATCTATTCAGGTCCTCCACCCATTTTTAATCAGATTATTTGTTTTTGAGTTTTATGAGTTCTTTGTAACTTTGGTTATTAACCCCTTATTGAACACATTATTTCCAAATATCTTTTCTTATTCAGTAGGGTGCCTTTTAACTTTGTTGCTAGTTTTCTTCACTGTGGTAAAGCATTTTAGTTTGATGTAGTCCCATTTGTTTATTTTTGCTTTTGTTGCCCTTGCCTGAGAAGACAGATTAAAAAAAAAAATTGGTTAAACCAGTGTCAAAGAGAATATTGCCTGTGTGTTTTCCTTGAGTATAATGGTTTTAGGTCTTTTATTTAGATCTTTAATCCATTTTTAGTTTATTTTTGTGTATGGTGTAAGAAAATGGTCTAGTTTCATTCTTTTCCATGTAGCTGTACAGTTTTCCCAACATTGTTCATTGAAGAGACTCTCTTTTCCCCATTGAATTTTCTTACCTCCTTTGTAGTAGATTAATTGGTTATATAAATATGGGTTTATTTCTGGGCTCTCTATTCTGTTCCATTGATCTATGTGTCTGGTTTTGTCAGTACCATATTGCTTTGATTACTACAGTTTTATAGTATAGTTTGTAATCAGGGCGCTTAATACCTCCAGCTTTGTTTTTTCTCAAAATTGCTTTTGCTACGCAGGGACTTTTATGGTTGCAAACAAAATTTAGCACTATTTGTCTTAGTTCTGTAAAAAATGCTATCAGTATTTTAATAGGAGTTGCATCGAATCTGTAGATTACTTTATGTAGTATGGTCATTTTAACAATACTAATTCTTTCAATCCATAAGTATAGTATATATTTCCATTTATTTGTGTCACTCAGCTTTCTATGGAATCCTATTCATTTGTTTTTCATGCATGTCTTTTTTTGATTGAAGTATAGTTGATTTACAATATTGTATTAGTTTCAGTTGTACAGCACAGTGATTCGGTATTTTTGCAAATTATACTCCATTTTAAGTTATTACAGATAATGGATATCATTTCCTGTGTTATAGAATATATCATTGTTGCTTATCTATTTTATATACAGTAGATTGTCTCTGTTAATCCTATACCCCTAATTTGTCCCTCCCCATTTCATTTCCCGTTTATTAACCACAAGATTATTTTCTATATCTCCAAGTCTGTTTCCATTTTGCACATGTATTCATTTATATTATTTTTTAGTTTCCACATATAAGTGATATTATATAGTATTTGTCTTTCTCTGTCAGACTTATTTCACTAGCATAATATTCTCTAGGTCCTTGTACATTGCTGTAAATAACAGTATTTCATTCTTTTTTATCACTGAATAATATTCATATATGTATGTATATCACATTTACTTAATCCAGTTGTCTGTTGATGGGCACTTGACTGCTTCCATGCCTTGGCTATTGTAAATAGTGCTGCTATGAACACTGGGGTGCATGTATCTTTTCAAATTAATATTTTCATTTTTTCTGGATATATACCCCATAGTAAAATCACTGGATTATATGGTAGTTCTATTTTTAATTTTTAAAAGAATTTCCAAACTGTTTTCCATAGCGGCTGCACCAGTTTACATTCTCACCAACGTGCATATCTTTTGTACAACTCCATTAAATAGACTATCATAGTTTGAGGGCAAAGATCACACTTAAGTTTTTGACTCTTCTGTCCCTAGGACTTAATTTTCTTGGAATAGAATAGATATTAAGTAAATTTTATAAATGTAATTGATTAATCTTTAAAATAAAATATATCTAAACTCTTGAAGTGTCATATTATATCACTGACACATATTGATTAATTTTGAAATTGATTTTTTAAAGAAAACTGCAAGAAACCTCTAGGTTGTTGTATGAGAACAGTGATGTGCTATTTGGAATAGCATAGCCAAATTTGGTGTTGAAATAATTCCTCCAGAAAGTCAGGGGTATTTAATGGGGTCAGAACTTTTTCTTTTTAAAATACTATATGGCACATAAATTAACTTTAACTTTGAAAGGTATAAAAGCTTCTTTTAAGTGTTACTCTCCATATCATACCTCTAAAGAATAAGTCAGAAAACAAGAAGATATTCTTTTAAGAAGGATGGGTATAATAAATTGATCTAGGACTCAAATTGCGCTATATTGCAAGATTAATTGTCTGTATCTAACTGAAGTAATTGCTTCCTCTCAGAAGCCTGAAGAGATAAGAAATGGCCCTCAGCTACTCCTAAGCAAGGGCTCCCGCTTTGGTTCCCTTTTTTCCCTTCTGCATCTCTATTATTCACAGCATTTAAATAAACTCTCCCTTACATTGATAAGACAGGCAAGAGAGAACGCTCTTAGGCGCTGCTTCTTTTACTAGAGCCTGTGTTATTTGTACATTGATAATCGTATATAGAGGCAGTTCTTGTACCTTGAAATATATATTTTATTGGACAATTACCTAGCACATAAACCAAAAGGTATGTATGTTTGAAATGGAGTAGGGAGAGAGAAAAATTTCAAAATAGAGTTCAGACCTACATTTTCAAAGGTAGCTATTGAAAGTTCCTAGAAATATCCCATATTAGGACATAACTTTTTTTCCTAGTCCCACTTTCTTCCATAAGGATGATTAATGTGAAATTCAATGAACTTTCAGCATTCTGAGTGTATTATTATTATTGCCATCAAGGATTTCATTTTGTAATATATATCCATGTCCTTGCTTAACTTTGTTCACAAGTGAGTTTAAGAATCTACATAAAAGGCATTAGAGGAGAGATGAAACAATCTGACAGGTAAAAAGGGAGAAAGAGAGAGGGAGCGGAGAGAGAGAGAAGGCAAGTAATAGATTCCTAATCTAGTATTATTGGAGAAGTCTGTGAATTTCTACCAAAAATTACTGAAGAATACTGTAAGTAAACTCTTCTATCCAGATAATATATGCTAATATTAACACAATCTATTTCCCTTGTATTTCACAATTTGTGTAGACAGTTACAAAGATGACTTAATATAACATTTGCAACTGATATGAACAGAAAATTTAGAGGATAGGAAAACAGAATGGTCAGAAAATATACTAAAATTGTCTTTACCTTTTTAGGCAATGATATGATAATTAAAACAAAGAACTTTTCAACATTTATCACATAGACAAGAATTTCAAATTGTGAGATTATTATTGGGATACAAAGAAGCAGAAGCACTTACACTGCTGGGAGTGTGATTTGTCATACTAGCTTTAGAGAGAAATTGGGTAATATCCAATAGAATTGAAGATTCATATACTCTATGGCTTTCTATACCCTATAGGAAGTCTCACAATGTAAACTACGTAAAGATAAATCAACAAGGGTTGTCACTGCAACATTTCTGTTAACAGTCAAATATTAGAATCAGCCTAAATATTCATCAGTAGGGAAAATAAATAAACTGTGGTGCTTTATAAATTGAAATATTATTCACAATTAAATAGAGTATATCAGCTCTTTGGTATCAATGAATGGACCTTGAAACAGGTATAAAGTGTTAAAGCACACTGAAAAAAAAATCACACTATGATATGGTTTATATATATTTATAAAATATATATAATATTGATAAAGTACATATAAGTAAAATACTTATAAGCATAATATACACATAAGTTTAATATTATAATAAAGTATAATAGTATAATAATAATATAATCTCTTATTTAGAGGAAATATACATGAACAAGAGGGATACACACCAACTTCCAGGGGGTAAAAGAATGTAATGTCATATAGGCTGGGTGATTGCAGCTATATTTAAGCCATGCTTCTAAAAGTAGTAGCTAAATCAAATAGAGGAAGAAATTTGTGCTTGCTAAGTGTAGATGTTCTAGTTATAATATCTCCATATATTTACATATAAGATGATATTACATAATCAAAAATAACTGCTCTTCATAATAAAATCAGTTGGCTTTTTTGACTGGTAATTTGTTTCATTTTTTTCTCTCTTTTTAATGTAAAGTTGAAAAGGATAAGGACAGAAATCCTCAGAATAGATGGATGAATAGCTTACATATTGTTTAATTTTTGTTTTGCACTGTTTTAGGAACAGGGATAGTTAACATTCCTTTTCATGTTACTTGACTTACTGCAATATAAATACACTTCAATAAATTTTGCTACAAATAAAGTCTGTGTGTGTGTGTGTGTGTGTGTGTGTGTGTGTGTTTGTGTGTATGTGCTAGTATCAGGATGGAATAGAGTTGAGAGGGCTTGAGTCTTGTATTTACATGTGTGCAGTGTAGAAAGGAACATATTGCCCAGACAGAGGAGAGGATCCAGGAAATGAACAAACTCATTAGGAGTAGTGGCTCATGTAGTGGCTCAGAGACAGAGATGACCACTCAAGTAAAAGACTCTTGGGAATTATTTCAACTTGTAACTTGATGCAAGACATTGACTTCATGTTTTAATCAAACATGTCTATATTTTTAGGTGTAGGCTAACCTTAGTTTTTCTTACCAACTTTAACCTTAGCCAGTTTGATTTCATACACAAACCTTTCTAGTAACATTTCGTTGTGGGAAAATAATTTGTTCAAAAAAACTATACCACACATGCTCATTAATCAAGTGTTTATTTTGTTTTATGTTGTGTAAAACATGCTCAAGGTATGAAACCAAGTTTTAAACTACCAAACAACAAAGACCAAATTTTTACTCATAAGTGTTATACAAGGACATGCTTACAAGAAAGCAAGGCATTAACACAATTTATTCCACTTCTATAAGTCAACTTTTCAGCTCTGAGAAACCATTGGATAGTAAACTATATTAATATGGAATCAAAAATTATTCTCTTGGAAATCTTCCCAGTGAGAGAAGGAGGATTCAGAATATGTTTCTGTTGTGGATTTCACAGCATTAAATATAAATAGCCTTTTATTCCTCAGTTGGCAAGGTAGCAAGGAAATGTTTTAGGCAAGGACAGGTGT
Source organism: Camelus bactrianus (assembly GCF_048773025.1). NCBI lineage: Eukaryota > Metazoa > Chordata > Mammalia > Artiodactyla > Camelidae > Camelus > Camelus bactrianus. Next base: position 75,325,811 of record NC_133540.1, read on the forward strand.
CTTGTGGTATATTGCTAAGGATTTAATCAAGGACCTATATCCACTGTAGAACATCTTTTTAATGAATGTGTTTCACTTACTGGGGAGAAACTCATACTAATGAAGGTACATCTGATTAAGGGAAATAACACATGCTTCTTTTAATCTTAACCATCATTTTTTCAAGAACAACATTTTATTAAAGTTGTATAAGTCATAACATGGGGAAGGTTGGCAATTACCATTTGAGTCAAAAGGCAAATAACCTGTAAATATTACCTTTCTGAATAGCAAGACTTTGTGTTTCATTTTTCTTAGTATATTTTAGAAGTGTTTAACTGGTACAGAATCAGCCATAAATTATATAGTTCTTAATCACCACAGCAAGGTTTTCATTTTTCCAGTGTAATCCTTGGTAAACTGTCATCCTTCTGTGATGGAACAAAACACTAGCATTATGTTTTTAAAGTAACAAGTGATGAGTGTTCTACAAACTGCACATCCTCTCAGAAAGAGGTGCTGCCAAAGTGCCCTAATTCAGATGTTAATGATGCTGCTTGCTTATGTTGCTGGAGGAAGACACTGAATTTTTGCTTTTCGACCTACCTCATGGTCAGTAAAAGTAGAATGAATACTTAGGATTCATCTTTGAAGATGTTCAATGTAGCAAATGTAGAAGTTATCATGATATTCCCTGGCCACAATAAGAATGCCTTGTTTATTTAAAATGTGCACATTTCCTAGGTTAAAGTAAAAAATGGTTTTTTTAGAACCCATGGTAGGATGTGCATTATAAGATAATATTCATGTCTTAAAGTCATGAAAATACAGGATTTTCATCCATTAGAAGTATATGATGTCCTAAAGTTTCTGAATTAATGTAAATTTTAACATTAATAGACAAATTTAGTGTCATGATATATCATAGTCCATAGATTTGATAAGTAAATAGAAAAAACTCACAGGCATGTACTCACATAAAACCTAAACATGATATTAATTCAGACAGTCTTTTCCCCATAAGAAATGATAAAATCACTTCACCCAGCTCTCCAAATGAAGGATAATACAGTAGTTCCAACTGAATTAGAAGTGGAGTGAACTTGGAGCTAAATGAATCATAAATCAATAAATACCTCAGCCTGCCGCTTCATGGTTTATTGATTCACAAGCTGTTTATCTCACACTCATTGTGCTTCAGTGCAATTATCGTTTAATTACATTTTCTGTATGTACCAAATTGTATTTTAGATGTCTTCCTAGACCAAACAATTTCAAGCTCTATATCTACTCACTAACCATGGGTTTTGTTTATCTTTTCTTCTTCAGTATGCTAGTCTTGATTTCTGCTTGTATATGAGACACATCTCACAATAGGACCTATTAAAGCACATTTAACAAACTCTCCCTAATTACAATCATGTTTATTGTTCTCATTTTTTATGTCAAGATTGATTTGAAATATAACACATGATGTGTTAGAGTAAGTATAGCATAGTATAAACCACAAAAAAGCTATTGAATTTTATGAATCTAAACCATTAAACTTGTGCTTTTATTCAATCTAACTATGAAATGCTCTAGAGAGATAATATAATTATGAATTGACTTGATGTTGATCACTTAAGATATTTAAAAAAACAAAATAAAGTTGAGTGTAGAATAGTCTTTCTAATTTCACATTATCAACTTTTAAAAATGTAATATTCAGTGAGCAACACAGATAGCAGATAATTTTCTACTTAACATAATCTGAGGCATAAAGCAAATTAAAGATTTTTTTCTAATCAGAAAGAAAAATTACTAAGCTAAGAATCTATGAAATAATGTCCTGGATAAAACTGTTCAAAGCATCTTTCAGAAGCAGTAACAAATAGTATGTGATGGATTAAAAAGAGATTCCCCTTAAAGAAGATACTAATTACAGATGATCTTGCTAAATGGGAGCAGATTTTTAACTTATATGTAATATGTAACATGATATATGTCATTCTTTAAAATTAAAGAATCCATCTGTTATTTTTATCGCTATTGGGAGAGTGAGGTCAACTTTGAGACTTGTCATCAGAGGTTAGATCTGATTAATACTCTGTGAGACAAATAGCACCCAATTTACCATAAACTCAATAAAACAACTACATTGACAGAAAAGACCATTTGGAATGATTTGTTCTTCCATGGTCTTAAACCCCAAATTTAAAGCATATACTTAGATTTCAAAACTTCATTAATTTCAAAACCTCACTTATTTCTAAATATATATAAAACTACAAAGCTATTGTGCATAAATAAATTCTACTGGATTTCCAAGCTGTAGATGATGTTGCAACAATAAACTCTAAACACATACTTTGGGAGTAAATCTAAGACATAAACTTCTCTACAAAATAAATTTTCCCCACTGAAATATTGACATAGAAAGTTTCTGTCTTCATTTCAGATACATCCAAAATTAGAGACCAGAATATTAGGTATTGACTATTCCACCATTCCAAAGTGATGTGCTATTCTTCTAAGTAAAACTTGTGAAAAATTAAATTGTCAAGTCTGTTGTTGTTTTTGGTGGTGATGGTGTCTCAAAGTTCTAATATATTCTCTGCATTACCATATGAGTGATGTCTCTGTTCCAAAAGTATTGTCCTGGTCATGTCATCCTATTAATATAATTTTATTTCTATAACATTTTATTCAACACTATCTATGTGAAAGGCTTTGGGCAGATAGGTGGCAGTGGGAATTAGAGAAGAAGGAGAAAAGTTTTCTGTCAAATAAATTTGGAGATTTTGCCAATTACTATGCTTTAATGGAAATTTTCCAAATATATAAGCATGTAGAGGACTTTTACAAATTGTACACTCAGGAAACTGATTTTAATATTAATTAGTGTAATTCTTTTGCAAATATATTTGATGAAGAAAAAATTTTTTATGAAATCTATTTACATACAAGCTCTCTAATATAAATAAATTAAATAAATAAATAAATAAATAATTCTCAAATTTTTTGAGAGATTTTATTTCTAGGATACAAAATACTGAAAAGGCAAACTTTAGATTTTAAATTCTTACCTAATTACATTGAGGTAATTAGATATTAAAATCAATATAATAATTCACCAATCAGATTATTTTCTTTCTTTTTCATAGGACACATTACTAAGCTTTCTGAATAAAAATTTTTTTAATATACTAAGGAAAAGTAGTAATAAAGTCATATTTTAAAATTTAACATTTCTAAACTTTTATTTTCTTCTCTATTTTCAACTTGAAATCTTCTAAATAGAGGCTGGAAGTATGTTTCAAAATTTATGTAATAATAATATAGAACATTCTAAATGTGTCTTGTATATTTTAGCAGTTCTCTCATCACTGCACTGCTATTTTGCAATAAGACAGAAGAGATTTTTTTTCAATGTTTTCAGCAATAGATTTTTGTTTTACCTGAGCATTCTTAATTTACAGTCATTTGTCTTTTTGTCTTACTCTAGAAATACTGGTTTAGAGCAATCGATTCTGAAATAAAAATACTTTATAGAAGGCAGCCTCACTTGGTCAATGTTAGGTTTTTTCTTTCTCCTCTAGAGCCTTGGGGATCACTTGTCTTTGTTTTTACAAATTAAGAACACTGTCCCTAAAACCGTTATATAATTTTTTTTCATTAAATTAAGTTGATGCAACAATGTTTGCTCATTCTCTCTCTCTTTTTTTTTTCTTTCTTCAATTGATGAGTGTACCATTAACGAGTTTTCTGTGCAGAAAGTTTTACTGTGGAACTTTAAAAGAAGTAAAAGAAAAAAACTTACCTAACTCAAATTTGGTTTACCCATGTATTAGTATATTCCTTCTGAAATTAATATTTAAAAAACCCTTATTTGGTACATATGTATCCATTTATTTCTTATCAGAAAGAGCAATTTCAGGCTGTGATGATCACATGATTAAGAACAAAATCTTTAAGTGGACAGAATTTGACAATGGAAAGTACCTCCCATTAACAATTAATATAGCTAGGAATTAACCAATCTATTATGTTAGAATTCAAAAAACTGGCAAATAAATATGTGAGGACTTATGCTAAAATGAAATACAAAGGGAAATATGGTTATGTTTAAGACATTTGGCTGTATGAGGAAATGTAGAATTGACATAAAATGACTTCAGTGACGTTTACAGAATTAATTACAATGGAATGACATTAAGACTTTAATGTATATATTTACCCCATGTGACTTACTGGCCTGTGTCCATACCACTTGATGATATAATGAAACTGAATTTCACAAACGAGGTAGCAAGGGTCAGCACAAGAGGAGAAAGCCTTTAAGGAACTTTCCTGCTGTGTTTGTATTAGCTAGACTGCTAATTTCTTTAGTACTCATTTCCCCTCTGGCACTGCTAAACTAGTGTTTGCCCAGGATATCTGTGGCATGCACTTATTTGTGTACACATGATCACCCTATTTAATAAGATATCATTATTAACATTAAAATAGAGTAACTAAGGATCATCAATGAAAATTCTAGCTGGTAATCTCAACACTTTTTAGACTTGTTCTGCTGTGTTTCATAAAACATTTAGATTTCTCCAAAAGAATCAACATGTCTGACTTTGTGTACACTCAGTAAACACAAAAGTAAGAGCATCAGAGAGTGAATAGTCTATTTGAGAATTAATTCCGAGACACCCATATGGCAGTAAGAAAGCAAGTTAGGGAAGGGAAGGCAGCCAAAATGTTGAATTACCAGGCAAGTGACCACTGTGTGCAATTAGAGCTTAACCCTACTGGTGATTTCTGAGAGTCAAATGTATCCTAGAGTCATCCCACCAAAGGGACAAAATATCTGGGGCATTCATACACCAACTTCCAGTAGTCATTAGTTGAGGGCTACTTGTAGGCAGTATAATTCTTCCACATTTACACATAAGCAGAATATGTTCCAGTAACCAGGAAAAGCCCTTAAGCAAGGAGATTCACATGTAGCAACTGGAAGTCTTCTGTGCACTGAAATGGTGAAACACAAGGAGATGTGGGTAGGACACAAGGACACAAATAAACACACTGATTTTATGACTGTGATTAGACACCATTTTAGCTAGAAATTCATTTAAAGATTTTTGTTGCTGCTATTTCCTTTTCACCTCTCAGAATGATCACTTTTTAGAATGTTTCAGAAATCATGATGCAAGGTTGTTTTAAGCATTGTGCATTGGTCTTTCTCAGTGTTGAGAAAGTAATTCTTTTTCTGTTTTGCTTTGTCTTTAATAAAAAGTAAGAAATTCTTAAATCAAAACTCTCTAGTGGAGAGATCCCTGTCCTGTTCTATCTGATGGGACAAAAACACTTTTGTAAAGTGATTTCTTAACCATTCTCCAGCATAAGTCACCTGTTCCAGGTAGATAATTATACTAACTCTACCCACACATTCCTGGGGGACTGTTGCCTTTACTTTCTTCTTCATATGTACAACATCCTTATCTGAGGTCCAAATCTAGTACCATTTTGTCTATCTAGACATCCTTGTAATCTCTGGTGACTTCTCACCTGAAGTCCTAAAATGCTGCTGAGAGTACTAGTATTGGCATTATCATTCATTTATCTAACAGTTACATTTTTTAGCTCCTAAATTAAGGCAGACACTGTTTTAGCTCTATAAATATACCAGTTAAAAGCAAAAAAATTAATTCCTCTGCCTTCAAGGAGTTTATGCTGAAAAAGTGGAATATAAATAATGAAAGATCAAAAATGAGTAAAATATGTAGTATGTTAATGGTATATGTGTTTTGGAGGGAAAGAAAACTAGAGAGGAGAAAGAGAGGATGTTGGGAAGTAGGGAACTTGCAAATTAAAATTGGATAGCTAGTAAATCGAATTTACTTCAGGAGAGTAACATTTGAGCAATGATCTGAGAGTAATATTGATAACTGGGCAAAGTTATGTTGATGACTGGAGGAATAGTATTCCAGGCAGTTGAAGCAGCAATTGCAAAGATCCTAAGATGACACACATATCTGTTCAAGGAAAAGTAGAGAAAACAGCGTGTGGAATGAGTAGAAGAAGACAAAGCTGAAGTGCCTGTAAGGGATTGTGCTGGGCCTTATAGATAACTGTAAACACTTTGGTTTTTACTCTGAGTGAAATAGGAAGGCATGGGGGAGTCTGTGAAGAGGAGTGACATGATGTGTTAAATCTTCAACAAGATCACTTTGTCTGCTGCCGGGACAACAGACGGTACAGAGAGGGATGAATGATAATTGTGGTTTAAACAGGGCACTAACAGTGGAGTTGTTGAAAATGTTTAGACTTTGGAAATATTTTGAGTATGGAAATGATAGGACATGCTGACAAACTGAATGAAAGGCAGGAGCAAACAGGAAAAGTGCAGGATGACACCAAGTTATCTGATGGGTAACTCGGAGGACAGAATTGTCTTTATCTGAGAGGGAGACACATATAAGCATAAGCAAGTTTGGAGTTAAAGATTGGGAGCTCTCTTTTGGACATGTTCATATTGAGATCCCTATTAAACATCCAAGTTGAACTATTAAATAGTGAGGCATATGCTTATTTCTGAATTTCAGGAGAGCAGATAGCTTTAACAGTATATGAATTTGGGAGATATAGATATAGATATACCTTTGGATAAGAGCTTCAAGAGAGTAAGTAGACTGTTAAACTAAAGACATCCAAGGGATGAATCTCAGGGCATTTTAAAATTAATGAAAAGAGGGCAAAGAGATGAGGAAGAACCAGCAAGAGAACTGATCAGAAGTGACCAATGAGGAAACAGTTAAGCCAGAAGTGTATGATAATACTATCAAAGTTAAGTAAAGAAAATATTTTATGGATGGGAGAATGATACATTTTGTTAAATGCTGCTGAAAAGTTAAATAAGATGTCAACTGAAATTTAGTTGTGGGATTGAGCAAAGTAGAGGTCATTGCTAACTTTGACAAAAAGCTCTCTGAAGTAGAAAGGTGAAGGTAAAATCCTGATAGGAATAGATTTACAAGATCATGGGAAGACAGAAAGTGGAGACAGCCAGTGAAGATAATTCTTTTCCTGTGGAGGAGAGAAAGAGAGAACAGAGGCAGTGATTATGCAGGAAATTAGGGGGCATGCACACACAGGCACACACACATGCATACAAAGAGCTACACAACAATTGAATGGGGCACTACCATGCCCCAGGCATTGTGCTTAATCCTGGGAAATAAGGGTGAACAAAACAAAAACAGGGGACTCATTTTCTCTAGTTGAAAAACCTACATCTTTTTATCAGCATTTTGTCCCAGAATATGGGAGTTTGTTTTCACTATCATAAATCCATCACCTTAATCTTAGATAATTGCTCTTTGTCTATTACCTTTCTATATCTTTCTAAGGAAAAGCCACACCTCTCATATTATACTTCTTAATTTAAATACAGCTTTTCTCTATTGCTCAGAATTCCCAGATATGGGGAACGATTTCTGTCACCTCTGAATATTTATTTTATAGGTTGCTTTTTAACTGACGCAGAATTGGTAGGCAACATTTTATGACAAATGATACTTCTGGTTTTATGGAGCAGGTTGAGGAGCTGGAGGTGATATGGAGGAAATTAGTCAAGGAAAGGGAAGAACCCTCACATGAATATCCACAAAATCTGCTGCTGAGTTTCCAAGAGTTTCCTCTAATCCAGGTCCAGCCATCAGCTCAGCTTTATCGTGGATCTTCCTGAATTTCTATGGGATTTGCCTTATCTTTCTTTACAAAACAATTTTTTAGAAAAGCTAACAAAACAAAGGGGGAAAAATCCCTTTAAACTAGCCTAAACTCCATTCCTTGAATCAAACTAAAGCCAACAATGCTACTGTATTTAACTTGTTCCCCTTGCCCTTTATCTTTTTGCATATCTCTTATTACACTGTTTCTACTACTTATATTTCTGGCAAAATAATTATATTGATACACACCTTTTGATTTTAATTATTAGTTGACTTATTATAGAATCATAAATTGATAGTTTTCCATTTTTCAAAACCTACAGACATTTGCATTTGATGAAAGCGTGAAAGATATATGTGACTGCAAGTTCAAATCAGTAAAAAATTATGTATGGACCATCACACTATTGTAGTCTGACCTATTGACCCTCAGTGTTCATTAGAAGTTCATCAGTACCAGACTACTCTCTCTTCTTTGCTTCTTCCTTTTTTTTCTGATTTATTGGCTTTATGCCAAGGAGAGATTTTCTGCAGAAAACCTTTTTAATTAGCTCTTCACCCTCCTGATAGTTTCAGAATAATTCATATAAAATGAAAACTCAGATCATAGTTCACATTCTGAAAAAATGCATGGAAACCTGGAGCTATCCAACAGTGCTATTCTCCTAAGAAAATTTCCAGCCCCTACCCCTTTTTTTGTGTGTGTGGAGGCAACAGGCAAAGATAATTTTTCTTTTATTATATCTGAGACATTTAAAAATTCCTGACAACTTCAAAGCTTGATTTTTTCATGTAATAAAAGTAATAGCAATTTTTAAATGCTTACCATGTGCTAGACATCAAACTAGACATAGTATGTGTTAGACATAAATATGGCTATTTTATTTATTCTTTCAACACCTACATTTGGCTGGTAATATTCTTGTGCTCATTTTGTAGATAAGAACATTGAAGACATACATGTTTAAGTGACTTATCCTAAGTCACAAAGTCAATAAATATTACAGTCTGAATGTCCAAATAGTTGGTCTTGTTCCAGAGCATGAATTGAAGTGTTGATGATATTGAATAACATCCTTTTATGACTATTCTATGTGTATTCACATGAATAAAAGTCATAAATATATTCTTAAAATTGTCAGCTTATAATTGCTGTGAAAGAGTTTAACGTCAATGGACATGTGTTGATAATGTGAAAGTGAAGCAATATAAACAAGTATCACTTTTTTCCCCATTACACTGTATGTGGAAAAATATTTAGTCAGGGAAGGAAAGGGGATGGTATCAGTTCAAAGGACAGGAGGCCTATAGTTCTAATTTTTTTTACCTTCATTTTTCTCCTAAGCTGCAAAGAACTAAATGTCTGAGATTCCTAAAATTGGATTAATCCCAATAGTTCATTCTTGGAATCAGTGTATCCTTTTCCCACTGTATTGGAAGGCAGGATGATTAGGACTAGCCAGTTGGCAAAGTGGTATACCAAGAAAAGCTAGGTTTCTTTCTCCATTTCTTCCATTCAGAGTGTTGTGATGGTGCCTCTTTCTTAAATGCTTTCCTGAGGTGTTGCCTCTCAGCAACCTGTCCATGCCAAACCCATGGAGATGAATCAATCAACAGGTCTTTTGTTATTTCATACTATTGTCCCATTACATTTTCAGTTCCTGTGTTGTTCTTTCTGTGATTCTCTAAAGATAGCAAAAAAGGGCTACCATTGTTGGCTACTACTAAAAGATAAACTGGGGCAAATTAAAATTTATTACAATTTGTGAGAGTTTATTTGAGCAAAAATTAATTCTAATCAGGGAATCAGGGCAGTGGCAAGCTAGAACTAGTGAGGAGAAACAGGAGCTCAGAGGAAAGGTGAAGCAAAGCAGGGAAATTATTCATTCACTATAGCTTAAAATCAGGTTGTCTATTTGTGGTTGGCTGCCCTAAGTTCCTGTTTTTATAACCTTGAGGCATTTACTGGTTTAGATTTTGGTTTGCTTGTGCAGGCTGCCAAGACATAGAGCCCCTTTGGTCTGATGGCCTCCTTGTTTAATTAATTTAACACTGGAAAGAAAGTAGACATTAAATGGCATGCTTTCCTCATTGTGTGTGATAGTAGGGGGTTGGATTAGAAGGTAAGAAGCTTGCAGAAAGTTGCAAACAAAGGTTTTTAGCTGTTGTTACTCAGTTTTGTCTTTTTTCTTTTCTTTTCTTTTTTTTTTTAATTAAACATTTTTTTGTAGGCTAGTTTCAATTTTGCAGCAAGATTGAAGGAAGGTACAGAGATTCCCCATCCATCCCCCACCCCCTCACATGCACGGCCTCCCCCATTGTCCACATCCCCCACTAGAGCAGCACACTGTTACAATTGATGAACCTACCTTGACACACCATAATCACCCAATGCCCCTGCGTTATATGAGAATTTACCCTTGGTGTTGTATATTCTGTGGTTTTGGGGCCAAATGTTGTTTTAAGCCTCAAACAGAGCCTATTTTACCTCGAGGTTCCATGTTTTTTTGGCTGTGTTACTCCATCAAACCGTTAGTGAACTCATCATCTAGTTGATTCCAAATCAGCAACATATGCCAAAGCTGATATTCAAGCTGTTTTCTAAAATACTTCTCTGTTTTGCATTTTTGTTTAAATTAAAAAAAAAAAGATTTTTAGCCTCATAGAGTACAGTGCTTTCTCTCTTACTCTCCCTCGCTTTGTTCATGTTCACATTTGACTTAATCACAGGTACCATCCTCTCAGACTTCATTGGGAAATCCACATGTACAGTAGGACACTTTCTCTGTGGCAGATGTATATATACATTTATATGAAATACATATGTATGTATTTTCAAGAGTGAGGATACTCGGGGCACCAATTCCCTCCCTTCAAAGACTTTAATCAATGAGCGAAAGGTCACATTCTTGATTTGATCCTTATAACAAAGCTGAGTATTAAGCAGCCTTTGTTTCTCAAAGTAAGCATTTAAACTTCTGAGACATAATTGACAATAAATTACACATATTTAAGTGTAGTGTGTGAGAGTTTTACATGTATATGTATCTGCAAAAGCATCTCCACAGTCAAGATAATGGACGTATTCATCACCTGTGAAAGTTTCTTCTCACCTTTGGCATATAGCCTCTCTTCTGTTCCTTACTCTCAAGCAAGAACTGATCTATCTTTTTTTGTGACCATAGTCTAGTATAAATGGACTAGAATTTTATATAAATGGAATTTTGTTACATTTAGCATAATTACTTTGACTTGTTATTGTAGTGTTGTATTCCATGTTGTGAATGTCCAAAAATATCTTTGTCCATTTATCTGCTGATAGACATTTGAGTGATTTCTGGTTTTTGTCCATTGACAATAAAACTTTTCTGAATATTTAAGTACAAATGTCTTTATTTTCAGTTTTAAATGACACACTTTACTCTCTGTAGTTAAATAGCAGTTTCTTCTTCCAGATCTATAGCGCCCTGGATAAATCCAGGGATTTTGTCTGTTTTATTACTGTCAGCTGTTTTCTGGGCTCATCTCTCTCTACTAATACTTTGCCAAATGCGGCCAGTAACAATGAGCATACATTATTAATATTCTGTATTTCAATCTGTAACTCCAGGGTTATAAGTTTATAAGACATTATCTTAGCCCTGAATTATCAAAAGCAAATTTTGCTAAAAGTTCTGCTACCATAGAATGTGAATCAGCATGATAGTATGGGTCCAGGTTTTCAGAGGAAAGGCTTAGTAACCCTCTTGTAAAGAGTAACTCCAAATTATAAACACAAAAAAGTGTTTGTAGTGAGAAGATAAATCGCAAAATAATCATAAATACAAAACATGATAAATATCAGATCATCATAAATAAAAAAAATTTATCTGATGTAACATTTTCTGCCTTTTTGATTATATTATCTTTTATTGCAGATTAATATTATACTAAATTTTATAATATGTTTTTCTTTCAGAGAATGGAAATGAAATGTAAATCTGTGTTTTGTTTGGCATGGTAGGTCCTTTTATAAATTATTGACAATTTGGACACATAGAACATAAGACTTCATGCATAGAAATACTACTGTTAATAGTAATGGTGTCCTTTTTGCCCCATTACTACTTTTTTGGCCCATTAACACTAAAATGATTCTGATAATTTCTATAATTCTTATAAAAAAGAAAATGTGCTGTATGTTTATAGTTATATACATCACATTATTTCCTGTATTATAGAAGAGGAGAGAACTTCAGTTTTGAGTAGGTTTCCATAAAAAACAAATCCTCTGCTTACAGTTTGATAATTGGAAAAAATATTCCATGTACTAGTTTCTAACTTTAAACTTACTGATCTTGTTACTCCTCCACGACTCACCTTCTTCTGGTGCCATGTGCTACAGGAAACATTTCTATTGCATAATTCCAAGTGAATCGGCAAGAGGGCTGCAAGAATATTCTAGGAAGCTTTTCTGCACTGGCATGGCTAACAACAATTTAGCTGTAAACTGTGAGTCACATTCTTATATTTCATTAAGCTCAAACTAAATATATTTCCAACTCAATTTTCCCTTAGACAAATGAAAGAAATGATTGTGACAACTCTAAATCCATTCAATATGAAGAAAAATGTGATGGAGAGGAAGTTATAGTAAAAAGAGATAGTGGTCTTTACAAAATGAGATTATAAAACCTGATGTTTGTACATTCTGCAAATATGTTTACTTGTAAAATAAATAAGAACAGATTACTAGGTTCCCTCCTAGGGCTATAAAGTGGACTAGTGTAAGTTGGGGAACCTGAGACCTAAGTTTTATTTGACTTCTTAGTAATCCTGTACCTGAGCCCCATCTTTCTAGCCTTTGATAGTATTTACCTTATTACCTACCTCTGAATATGTAATCAAATGCCACATATTTTAGGCTTTTATTTATGTTAGAATCTCAGAGGTGTGAACTGAATTCTCTAACAATCAGGATAGGCTAGGTTATGATGTGGAATTAAACACCTCCAAAATTTCACGATCACCCTAACATGGCAAAGAGAACTCTAGAGTTTATCACACTCAGAATTAAAAGTTACAGCTTAGAAATAACATGGCATTTACCTCCCCTACCTCAGTAGCTAGTACTAGAAACACCCACACTAGGGAGGGAGCAAATTCAATCTTGCATATGTCTAGAAAGAGTGGAAAACTGGGCATCAGTGAGTAGCACAAAAGACACGTAAAGTATAATAGACATGTCAATTTTACCATGTCAAAAGCTGATCTCCTAGGCTATTCTCAACACCTCTTGCTGCCTGAGCTATTATTTCAACACAGTGTGTTGTCTACCATATCTTGTTTTTGAAGCATATCACATAAAAGAAATCAAAATTGAAACATTGCACATTTTCTATGTATTAATGCATTATTGTTTATGAAACTTGTTGCTACTTATGATAAAACAAAAATCAATAGTAATCTTAACTGAAGTGTGATGTGAACTCAAATATAATGAACAAAGACATGTAAGAGGTTTTTTTTTCATGTGTTCAGATGATAGATTACTTCCCTCATCAGAAAAATGGTTAACTACAGATACAGGACTTCCTCAGTGTCTTGACTCCCAATGCAGTGATTTTTCTCTTTATATGCTTCTTTCCTAATTTTTCTCCTAGAAACATAACTAAATAAGTGATAGTAATTCAGCAAAAATTCCCTCTTTTAGCTTGTAAAGCATAATTTCTTAAATTGAAATAATCTTGTGTTCTGTATCTATTAAAATAATTGTCATCCCTCTGATACCTTTCACTTCTCTCATTCAGTCGTTTTAACAGGACATTTCTATTTCTGTTCATTTATTTAGACCTTACAGTGTGGCCTGATCTGGGGATAAAAAAAGAATAGAGCACAGCTCCTGCCATCAAGAACCTCACAAGTAGAATTTAGACAAGAAATAACAAAATAGAGAAGAAAAAGAAGGACATTACAGGCAGAGAAAATTAATGTACAATAGCATGATAGTTTGAAACTATATTATTAGAAGACCATTGCCATTATACTGCATTTCAGTAAAATTGGAATTTGGGTTGTGTTTTCTTTGTCATGGAGATGGGTCACACAGCAGGATGAGGGGAGTGGTGAAAGATAACAGAAAAAGTGAGTAGTGGCCAGATTTTGAAAGAGATTTTGGCCCAGAGAACTAATCAACTTTTCCTGTATATGATGGGAGCATTGAAAGGAATACCACTATTGGATTATTTTCCTCTTGTTCTATTATAGTGCCTTTATTCTATTTTTTTATACTCACTGAATGTCTAGGCCATTTTGATGATTTTTCTATAAATACTGTCTTCATGTAATGATCATTCTTTACTTTCCTCTATCTAACCCTATGATTCATAGTCTTTTTTAGAATCATTTTTTCTTGAAATATTTTCCTGCAGTATAGCATTTCAATAAGCATTTTCCCCTTTTTGATTATTTTACATTAACCTCCTTTTGCTTTAAGTTTTTACAATCTATGATTCACCAAGCAATACTTTTGTACTTTGTTTTAGATGGATTATTATGGTAGTAATGCAGTAACTACTATATTAATAATTTATAGACATTATGTAAAAATAGAGTCAAAAATGTGTTTACTGTTAAAATTCTTGGAAGAGAATTTGCTGTAATCATGTTCACATTCATTACATTCAAATGGAGTGACTACTGTGTGCAGCATGGGTAGCTTCTCCCTGCATTTCAGGAAAAAAAATATGTTAAGACAGTCTTTAATTTCAAAGCATATTCAAAAATACATCTTTTTAATGAAATCAGATAATTTTAAAGTGTTATATTTTCATTTAGTGTAACTATTTTTATTTATCATAGTAACAATTCCATTTTTATGGTTTCTTTTCTTCTTATAAAAACATAGAGGCTTACTGTAATAAACACATTCACTAAGCTATGCTAATGTTTAGGCTCAAAACTGTGATCAATTGCCAAAGTTAACAGTAGCTCTGTTGATTGTGTCTGTGTGCTTAAAAAAAGTCAACTTTTGTATCACCATGTATTACTCCCTTTCTCAGTACACGTGATCCCAGGATTTTTTTTGATTTTTTGAAAGGCATCCAGTTTGTGAAGGAACAGACACCTTACATACCAAGGATGTTCTTTTAAGGACTCATTAAAATCTATCCTTGAGAGATGTATAATTTCCTCCTTCTTTCTGTTGTAACTTCTCCACATCATCTGATGCCTTTTCACCAGCATCAATCTGATCCTTTTGTCAGGTTCATGCATTTCATAATATCATTTCTTTGTATGTAGGTGATTCCAGGCTGATCACTACTAGCACTCCTCATAAGCTACTCTGAGCTGAATATCCTATTAAACTCTAAGTTGTTGACATCAGATTATCGCCACACAAAGCATAATTTTAGCCTGTGCAAGTGTCATAAAGTGAGTGAAGTTCCTTAAAGAAACTTGTTCTCTAGCAATTTTAACACCAGCACTTCAATTTGGTATAACTCCAAGACTGACCAATGCTTCCTCTTGTCTTCTGATTGTTATTTCAAGATGATTACTTCCCCAATCCATAGTGAATCCATAGATAACCATCCTATGCTCAACATTAAGAAGTTAATCAATACCTGTATTTTAACTGATATGATATTTACAAATCAATAGCCAAGCAATCACAACATATCCTGAGATGTGTGAGAGAATAAAAAAAGCTCAAGAATTTTTGAAGGCAAGTTTTGTAAATTATCAAAGTATTTTACAAGTTATATAAACTATTTCTTTTTCAATGAAGGTTGAACAGATAGTAGTAAACAATGAAATTGTTGAAATTTCTATCTGGAGTCCTTCAGTAAATAAAGGTATAAGAATGTATACACAATACACATTAGTCCATTAAACTTGAGGACACTCTACAAAAAAAAACCACTTCAACTAATTCATCTGACAGTGCTGTTCATATTCATGATGCCATTTTGTTGTTGTTGTTACCCACCTCCCCACCACACCACCAGGGTGAACAGGAGGAGGAGAAGGAAGAGCAGGACCCACCGCAAAGTTTCATAGTCTTGAATACAAGAGGGGAGGTTGAGAGGAAAGGAAGAAGAAAAGAGAAGAAAATACAAATCCTATAATACATACAACAGAGTGGGGATGGTACGGGGATGGGACAGATATGAAGCTGAGGCAAGGGGCATGGGATGGGTTGCTGGGGTGGGGGACAGTGGGACCACACCCTGCCCCCCACACACATTCCTTTCCCCCTTTGATGCTGTTTCCATAGTTGCAGCTTGGAGTCTCTCTAGGTTTTCAACTGTTCCTTCACAATCTGAACTTTTGACAGTTGTCCCTTTTAATTTATTTGAAGTGCTGTTTTTTTAAAAACAAAGGGTAATCTGTCCATGCAGAAAAAAAAAAAGTATTTATATACTTTCTTATTATAATTTGATATAATATAAAACACCCAAATCACCCAATTAAGCAGAAACCAAAGACATAGCATTTTTAGAACATAACTTTTCACATAACTATTTTAGTTATTGAATAAACACTTTTGTAATACCTTCTATGTATCAGGAAGCATTCTAAATACTTTACAAATATAAACTCATTACTCCTTATTAAACTATGACTGAATTACTATGCACTTTAGAACTTTCATGTGAAGTAGCCACCCATGTTTAGAAAGTACTTGTTTGTAGTGACAGAGGTATTGTTGAGGTAATAGGGTTTCTCATGATTAGTGGGCATTTCACAGTGATCCAATTGTAGAAGGCAAGTGCAAAGAATATTTTAATGATCATTCTGTCTTCCAGGACTAAAAACTCATTGTTTCTGGAGAAGTCTTGTGGGATAAAATGACTTCCTTATTGGGCAGTAAATGAAAGAATACATACTTTAAAAATCATTTTCTTATATAGAGAGTTTTCTGGTTCACAATGTGTTTTCATATGTATTATTTCATTTGATGTGAGGATATTGTGAGATAACAGTTTCTACCATCTACTGGTTTATGAATCAGGCACTGTGTCCATTACCCTAATTCACTTCAGTGAATCCTCACAACTTCCAATCACACCTAAGGAATAGAAGGGGAAACTGAGGCTCAGATATTAAGTACTAACAAGTCACTGTCCCATGATAAACCCAGACAACTATGTTTTGATTGACTTAGTTGGTATGCTCAGGGAAACAAAGCAAATAATACAGTGGTATTTAATACCAACTTTTGCATAAATTTATATTTTTAACCACGTTGTTATTATTATTATTGTATAATCAATTTCATAGCCACTGCTTTAGAACAAAGCAACAAATGAGGGTTATGCCTCTGTCACAACTTCATAGGTAGTGACTGGAATTAAGCTAATTGTAGAGGCAATGTAATATAGCAAAATGATATGCCATTAAAAAGAAATAGGTCCTCCCAAAATAAAACAAATCCCCATTAGGATTAGTAAACAAATTTAGCAAATTTTCAGTATACCAAATCAACACTCAAAAATCAGTACTGTTTCTTCATGCTAACGATGAACAATATGAAAAAGAAATCAATTTAATTTACAATAGCATAAAAAAGAATAAAATACTTAGGAATAAACTTAACCAAGGTGGCAAAAGACCCGTACACTGAAAACTACTGATGTTGCTGAAATAAGTTAAAGAAGGAAAAAAGAAAAGAAAAGCCAAATTGCATTCACTGACTGGAAGAATTACTGTTGTTAAGTTGGCAGTATTACCCAAAGCAATCTACAGATTCAACACAATCCATATAAAAGTCCCTATTATTTTTTGTAGAAATGGAAAAAAATTCTAAAATTCATATGGAATCTCAAGGAAACTTGGATAGCCAAACAACCTGAAAAAGAAAAAATTGGAGGTCTCACACTTCCTGATTCCAAAGATACTACAAAGCTACAGTAATCAAAGCAATGTGTTCTAACATAAAGACAGACATTCAGACAGATGGGAGGGAGAGCCCAGAAACTCTCTCACACATGATCAAATAATTTCTACAAGGCTGCCAAAATCATTCAATGGGGAAAGGACAGTATTTTCAACAACTGGCTTAGGGAAAATAGAATATCCACATGCAAATGAATGAATTTGGATCTGTACCTCATACCATATACAAAAATTACCTCAAGATGAGTCAGAGACCTCAGAGCTAAAACTACAAACCTCTTAAAAGAAAAAAAAAAGTGGAATAGCTTTATAATACTGAATTTGTCATGATTTCTTAGATATGACACTACATGCACTGGCAACAAAATTAAAAAATAGATTGGATTACATCAAAATTAAAAGCTTTCATATGTCAAAGGTCACTAACAAATGAGCGAAAAAGCAACTCATAGAATGAGGAAAATATTTGCAAATCACACATCTGATAAGGGGTTAATATACAAAGCACACAAAGAAGTACAATTCAACACTAAGAAAACAAGCAATCCAAATGGAAATTGGCTTCAGTAAAGGATTTCTATAGACATTTCTCCAAAGAAGACATACAAATGGCTAATAAGCACATGAAAAGACGCCTAATATCACTAATCACTAGGGAAATGAAAATCAAAATGACAGTGAGATTCCACCTCAAACTCATTAGGATGGCTCTTGTTTAAAAAAAAAAAAAGAAAAGAAAAAAACCAAAAAACTCCAAAATAAGCATCAGGAAGGATGTAAAGAAATTGGAACCCTTGAACACTGCTAGTGGGAATGTAAAATTGTAGAGCCTCTGTGAAAACAGTATGTCATTTTCACAACAAATTAATAATAGGATGTAATCCAGCAATTCCTCTTCAAGGCATACACCTAAGATAATTGAGAGCAAGGATTCAAAAGGTTATTTATAAATCAATATTCATAGCAGCATTATTCACAGTAGTCAACAGGTGGAAGCAACCCAAGTATTTACCAACAGATGGAGGGATGAACATAATGTAGTGTATATACCATGAAATATTATCCAGCCTTAATAAGGAAGGAAGTAAATTCTGACAGATGCTTTAACTTGGATGAATCTTGAAGACATGCTAAATGAAATAAGCCAGTCAACAAAAGACAAGTACCATATGATTCCACTTATATGAGTTCCCTCGAGTAGTCAAATTCATAGAAACAAAGTATAATGGTGGTTGTCAAGGGCTAAGGGGAGGGGAAAATGGGGAGTTATTGTTTATTACAGAGTTTTAGTTTGGAACAATGGAGAAAAGTTCTGGAAATGAATGGTGGTGATGGTTGCACAATAATGTGAATGTACTTAATGGCATGAAACTGTCACTTAAAAATGATTTAAGTGGTAAGTTTTTGTTATATATATATATATATATATATATATGTTTATCACAATTTTAAAAGCTTTTTTAAAAAAGAAATTAGATCATTAGAGAAAGAGAAAAGTAAATGCCCAACTGACTTTTTAATTCAAAAGCTATGACTTTTAACCGTTGGTCAAAATCTTTTCATTTTTAGTTCCCTTAAAAAAGAAAACCTATATAATCTGTGTTCTCTAAGGTTGTTGGGAGGCTTTATGGCAATAATGTATGTAAAATAGTTGGTACAGTGCCTGACTCAAGGTAGGAGTGGAACAGTAGCTTCAGTGTTCATCATACACCTGTGTGCTAAACATCAGTGTTTGGATAGGTGATTATTTGGGAAAAAAAGAGTTCCATTTAAGGATTTAAAAAATAAGTTGATATTAATCATACAAGCATCTTACAATGGTTAAACTATTAAACTAGCATTTGTAATACAACAACTTGAGGTACAAAATAAGCCCTGATTTTAATGACATGCTTATCTAGTTTTTTTTTTTTTTGAATGGCTTAAGATTGTTTCTAACACTTGTGTTACGCATCATAAATTATATAATGCAAATGTTTAAAAGTTGGAGCTAAAATAGCAGCTATAACTTCTTATTACATCTCTTGCTCAGTTCCAGCTTTTGATCTGTGAGAGACAGCAAGTAAAGATAAGAAAAGGTCAAATTTATAAGCCATCAGTCTTGGGAATCTTGGTATAGCCTATTAAAAAAAAGTAGTATTTTCGGGTGTTGAGGTTATGACTAAAAGGCATTAAGATTCTTTTCCCAAGAGACAAGAATTCTTCGCTTTGGAAGAATTTAAGAGATATCATAGTATAGTGGTTAAAAGCCTGCATTCCGCAGTCAGATGTCCTGGGGATAGATTGTTACTCTTCCTCTTCTAGTTGTGTGCCCTTGGGCATGCTGCTTCACTATTCTAAGTCTCAGTGTCATGATAAACAGAGCTAGTTCATAGAGATGAAACACAACATAAAGCATTTAGCATAGTTCATGGCACTTAGAAAGTCTTTCATAGGTTTTTTATGATGATGTTGATAATTATCATGATTCATAAGATCTTAGTATCTCAGAAAGTGGCTGGACACGGCCCACTTAGTTATAGTGGAATAGAGCAAACCAATCATTGCTGGGGCTTGAATCTAGGCTTTGAAACTAAGAGATGTTGTGACACAGAGGAGCATTTAGATCCGACATAGATGCATGGTGGAGGTCTAATCCAGCTAGCATATCATAATTTTGAGTAGGTTATAAAATTAGATAACAGGTTCAAACAATCAAGCAGCTTTCAGAGAACAGTACTGGTTTAATTTGGTATTGCAAAATCATTCAGTGATTGACAGAACATCATAATAAGGAATGTGTGGGCAAATTGTTAGAAAGCCAGGCGGGCAATTGGGCAGCACTAGAGATGCCTGAGTAGCAGAAGCCCTGGCATCACTTTTGAATTCAATCAAAGGATTTCTGCCTTTGGCTAAGTAAGCCTGGGAAAATTAAGTCTTTATTTTAGTTTAGGTTCCCCCAAAATCAGCCCAGAGAGAAGGAAGCAAGGACAAGTAGGTTATTTGGAAAGGGGCAGTAAATACAATTGGAGAAATGCAGAAGTGAAAGAGGGAAGTGAAGGCAGCTAACAGAGTATGTAGTTAAGCTAGCTGCTGTGAGCAATCGGGACTTAACCCCATGGGAAAACTAAAACCCACTCTCAAGAGGTAAAGGAGTCAGAGGATTTAGACAGCAAATAGTACTAGTTATTTGTTGAGCACTGCTGGTGAAAGGAGGGAAACCTTAAGGCAGAAAGCTGTAGACACTCGTATCTGGAAGGTGCTTAGGCCTGAGGGGTACACAGTAAGAGATCATAGTATCAAAGAAATTAGCTCTAAGGTTCATCCCACACACACTGAGGTATCACATCTAACTTACTTTTAATCACAAACCCACCGTTTACAGAAACTGTCTCCCACTTTTCCTGCTTTTATACCTCACTTCTTGTAATGTTATCTCAAGTGCCGTGGCAAAACTGCACTTTCTGCATGTTTGTAATCCTTTATCTGAAACCCTTGGGGCCAGGTGATTTTTGAAGTTCAGAATTTTTTGAATTTTGGAACGGTAATGTACTTAATAGTCTGTATATTTAGTAACACCTCCAGTGAAATTTGGGTCAGACTCTGTAAGCAAATATATGAATATTTCTGGTATCACACAAATGAACAGTTACTTTAAGAGGTAGAAGTGAAGTCAGTCAATAGCCTCACATCAATTCAGCTCAGGTTTGTGCTTAGTCTAGTTGTAACTGGACTGCACACACGTTGGATTTCTCTAATATCTCTTCCTTTTATTTATAAAACTGGAGTTATGATTAGTACAAAGTGTATTTATGGGGCTGAAATGAGGTAACCTATGTTAAATTTTTCTATAAATTGTAAAGTTTAAAGATATAAATGTTCATTGAATTATAGTCAAGAAATATGTCCACTGTAATTTGAAATTAAGAACAAATTCTGAGAGGCTAAAGTGACATGCATGGGTTCTCTCCATCCTGTTTATGCCAAACCCTCCTGCTAAAATTTTGTGTTTGATTTTAGTTAACATTATGCTTATCCATTTTAAGAGTTATGTGGCAAATGTGTAAACTCCTGTGCTTTGATTAATAGAATTTTGCTGACTGAAGAAATATGAGAATTGAGACTATCTTAAAGATTAAAGTCCTTGAGAATATCTCTTTCTGCATTTGCTCCCTTCAACAGCATCAACTTTTAGAGAAAGAACTTGTCAACATATGTATCATTTTCTGGATTCAGTCAAATGTCTAACGCAACTTTTCTCATTGAGGAATTTTAGATGCTTTTTCATTATTCTAGAATCTTAAATATTTAAAAAAAAATACTCTGCATTGTAGTAGAGGGGTGTCTGGGATGTATGCTCTCTTTCTTTTGACCTGTTATAATACTCCTACATCATATCAGTGTCTCACAATGGTTTGTTTACTTTCCTGTCTCTCTCATTAGGCAGAGAGCTCCTCAGAAAACATCGTTTTCCATCCAGCCTGCGGCACAGTGCTTGTTAATACACTCAGTATACCTTGAATTAAATTGAATAACACTTAGTACCTTTTTGGCCCACATCTTACATGGCATTCTGTTTTAGTCATATGTACATGTTTTTTTCCACTAGTGTATTGCAAATCCCTTGAAGTATAGAGCTATAACTATATTCTCTTATCAGCATGGAGTGAATAAAATATTGGGGAGGTTGAGTGCTGAATGGCACCAGAGGCAATTGTCATTATTTCTGCAGAGTACCATTGCAACATTGTTCATTTTCTTATGTTCAGGCTCCTAATAACCCAGACCTAACAGCCACCAGAAATTCTAACCCAAATGAAGGGAAAAATGGGGTAAAAAAATGAGACAAGAAATGAAACAAATGGGCTAAAGCTTTTGGAGAGCAATAGATTCTAAGATACATAACACTGTCAGGTGGAAGGGCAAGGAGATATTTATTCTGACCAGATTTTCAGATAATTACAGTTAACTAGAAAGAAGTCATCAGCTGCAACATCCAAAATATGTAACAGCAGAAAGGAAAAAAAAAAAAACAAAAGAGTGTAACAAGGCACAGAAATTCATCCAAGTGCCAATATGAACAAGAATAGTCTGAGGGTGGACACAGAACTCTAATCAGATTATAGAGACAAAGATGAAGTGTCATTAGTTGTGCTTCATATATATATAAACATAAATCAGTTCTGGGTCCTGATTCAGTGTGTAAGGAGCTTGGAAGTCACCATTCTATCCTAACAACAAATAAAAATATGAGCAGATGGAAAAATCAACACTTCTTCTTGGATCCATAAGGGACGGGAGGACACATGGCAAACCACTCCACCCAAGACTGGAGAGTCAGACAGGCCAATAAATGGAGGCACTGCTTAACAAAACAGAGGCTCAACAGCAGAAACTGCCATAGGAATGGGTGCCACAATAGATAAACCCAAATTGTAACTGACGGGGGCTCATCTGCTGGGGGCTCAGTGTAGACAACCCTGGGAGTTAACAAATCCAGTGAGACCCAGTCATAGTGGCCTCCCTATGATTTTGTAAACTTTACCTCTAGGAGCTCAACCAGGTTCTCAAAGTAAATACCCTCCTGCTTCTTGCAGGGGTAGGGCAAAAGGAAATATTTTGAGATATACAAGAAAACTCTGTTTTTAACAGGCCTTCTCTCAGGAAAACCTAGTTAACCACAGCCTAATCAGCTGGGACATTATCAGAGCCTAACTGACCTAAGGGAATAGAAATACCCAACTCCAGTTTCAACTATGATTTCAACTATATGATATTCTAGATAAGACAAAACTATGGAGACGATAAAAAAGATCAGTGGTTGCCAGGGATTTGGGAGAGGTGGGGAAAGGATGAGTAAGTTGAAGCACAGGGAATTTTTAGAGCCGTAAAAAAAAAACACTCTGTATGATAGTATAATGATGGATACATGTCATTATACAATTGTCCAAACCCATAGAATGTACAACACTAGATATGAACTCCAATCTAATGTAACCTATGGACTTTGGGTGATTATGATGTCAATGTAGGCTCATCATTTGTAACAAATGTAACACTCTGGTGGGGGATATTGATAATGAGGGAAGCTAGGAATGTGTAGGGTTAGGATTTACATGGGAAATGTCTGTAGATTCTTTTTTCTGAACCTAAAAGTGCCCTAAAAAACCTAAGTCTTTAGAATTGAAAAAAAAAAGACCACAGTTTTAATCTATTTTTTTCCATCTTGGTATAAAATTTATATTTAATGTCATAGATATATATAGCCATGATAATTTAAAAATGTACAGATAGCTTATTATATATTCTATTAATGAATCTACAGTATTTTAGATCATTAATTTTGGGGTTTTACTTAGGAATCTTTTACCCTCTGCTAAGCTTTGAGTGGAGCGCCCTCTGTTCTCATATTCACTTACCCAGCTCTTCAAAAAGAGGCCTGTGCATTTATTTCTGAACTACATAATAAGCCTTGCATTTTTTATAATATATTTTTCTCTTTCTTTTAGAATGGTTTTAGACTAGTCACTCTGCCATTACTTGATGTAAACTGAAGAAGGGTTAGGTATTTTTCTAAGAAAAAAAAATCAGACCTGAATTGTTAAATTAACTATCTAGTTTTCAGTGCTATTCTGCATATAATCATGGCATATTGGTGACTGGGATATTTGCTCTTTCTCTTAACTGTTACAGTTAGGGTGAGGATTAATCTTTCAAACCTGTGTCTCATCTGTGAGGTTAAGTGAGTAGCCTTAAGTGTTTCTGGGAGTTCTCCTAGCTCAAAAAAATATATAAATAGGGTAGAAATGAGGGTAATGGAACATCTTCTAATAAGAGCTAAAGTATTGATAATTAAAGATTATCAGGACATAGGTTTTACATTTATATTAGTAGTATTAATGTAAAACAAACTGATAAATCAAATGATTTCAGTTTTAAAACAAAAAATTAAGAGGATAGGGACTCAACAGCTCACAATGTAGGTAAGTAATTATTCAGTGAAAAAGCAATGCACACTTTTTTCAGCAAGGCCACAAGAAGAAATAGTTAATAGTTAAGAGCACCTAGCAGACTTGAAGAAAATAAGGGCTGGTGGTTAGAGTCAAATTTGTGTAATTTTTATTTTATTATAGACTTTTCTTTAACAAACCATAGAATCAAGGGCTTACTGAATCATACATATGGTCTGAACTATAAAAGGCATCCACTGCCAGGTTTACTATTTGTGGAACTTTTTGCTTCGTTTTTTCCTCTCTATTCCCTTCTGCAACCAGGACTTCTATTATTTTACATGTATTGAGTTACTTTGCCATTTTGTGTTGGGTGTCACTTTAAACTCAAATTAACAATTACCACTACAGACTTCATTTTTCTTTCTCCTTGTCTTACTTGAGAAAGAGTCCCTTAAAAAAAAAAAAAAGTTTCCGACCTTAAACATGCCATTTGATTCTGAACGGGACTTTTTTTTCCTTTCTAAGTGTGGCTTAAAACATTGCCCTATTGTGATTATTGCAATAAATTCTCCACATTGATATGTTTTGTAAAGAATAGAAGCTATGTATTATTTGTATTATTATCACTGAATTTAGGTGCAGCTATTTTTCATGTTTCATGTTCTTTTCTTTCCACATGGCCAATTCAGAATTTAGGACTAGACTGGCTGCCCTCCAGGACATCATTAGTGGTGACCTTGTCACTTAATGTTAACCATATACCTCATTCGTAGCGTGGTTGAAAATGGCTGAAAGCCAGCACAAGTGAAGCATTGCAAACCAGGGCTGAGATAGGCAGGTGCAGCCCTTATTTCCCATGTCTGTTAACATAATGCTCAGCTCTCCAGCTTACTGGATCTATTTCATTATTTTTACCAGATCTGAAAGTGTCCTCTAAATTCTTTCTTTCTCAGAAATTTTCTGGTCCAGAAAAACCAAATTATTTTATTTTAAATATATAACATTTAGGGATCAATTAATTTTTACATAATTAGAAAGTTCTGCTTCAGAACACAAATTAAAATTTTTCACCATCTAAAGAAAAAATATATGGGATAAAGAGTGAATATTTTCAGTAAGCTAGAATATCTAAGTTTTATTTAAAAACATTCACCAAACTGGTACATTTAATCCTATAATCTAAGTATTATTGAATCAAATTTTTCTATAATTATCATTTTACTTTATTAATTTAATTGCAGGTGCATGTTGTACTTTCTTTTGTGCTTATGCATATTTTCACTCTGTTCTTAGCACTGTCAAAATATAAATATTTTTATTATATCTCATTTGACATATTTAAAAGAGAAATGTCATGTCAAAAAAGTCACTGACATTCTGTTTCTTCCAGTTATTATTAAAGTCAAAGATAAATGGAAATATCATATTTTACCTATGTACTATAAATCAATAAATTGAATCATTTCCAGGTCATTAGGAAAAATTAATCATTAAGGGCTTTTTAAAGGAAAAATACAAGAAACTCCAACCCTTCTAACGAGTTAGTTTTCAGTGTTAATTAGCAAGACATCTAAAATTTATAGCAATTTTTTCAAATACATGTGAAAGAGAATTTCTTTGAGACAGCAGCTGAATTCCAATTTAAATTGCATTGAGAAGTTGTATAAACTAATGTTTCGGTGTCTAAAGAGTACCACATTTCTTCATGCAATTTCAAATTGATATCTCATAAATAGTTTCTGAATAACTTTCATAAAGAATGTCATTAAACACCAATGTATGAATGTAAAAAGTGACCAAATTAAATAAGGTGATTGCAAGAATATCAAACATTGTGAGAAAGATATCCTGGGAAGAAATGGAGTGATAATAACAATTAATGTTCATTCTTTCCAAATGGCTTCTTTACTCAATAGTTGGGAAGGATGTTATTAAACAAATATATCTCATAAAATTTTGTTGTTCTTGGGTACAAACTAGCCTTACCTCCAAATTTTTTCCTACACAGAAGTTTTTTTATTTGTTTTGTTATTGCCACTTTCAAAGTTTTTGGCATCTATGGAATACTAACCCCCCCCCCCAAAATACCATCTACATGTTGGAGTTAAACTGATAGTGAAGATACTTTATATATGTGTGTGTGTGTGTGTGTGTGTGTGTGTACACGTGCACACACACACACACACACCCAAATGCATATACATACTTATGTATGTCCATGTGTAGTGTGGGCACATGTGCTTGTCTGCATGTGTATACATTTAAAGCAAGGAGGAATTTATTTTATGAAACTTATAAGGAATGACGGTTTTCACTGAACACATAGAATTCTCACTCTCTAAATGTTGAGAACTATTAGAACCAATTTTGGATTCTGCGAGTAAATAGATTTTGTTTGATCGAAATTAATTATACAAAATGAAGTTGGCTTTGGCTGGGCTTGCATCCTTTAGTTGGCTGCCATTGACACCACACCTTATTATGTTACCTTTTTTTGGACACTAAAGCTACTTGTCTGTCACTTGAAGAAATTTGATTTATGACTTCTGTTTTAAGCTTTAAAATAAAACAGAAGCAAATCATTTTTAAAAATTTGAAATAACTTTTCAGGAATATAATGAAATGTTCAAACATTCTGCTTTAAGTAGCTAAATTATTTTTATAAAATTATGAGCAGAGAATCCAGATAAATGATAACTATGACATTATAATTATGTAATACCTACTCTGTGAAGACAGTGCACATCAATAACTAACTATATATCATAGTATAATTTGCATTCAGTCATTTATAGGATGATGTTAATTATCCCAGAAAATCAGAGGTTAATAGATATGTACAGAATTGTGGCTTGTTTAAGTCTTATCTTAAAAAGGTGAAAATATGTAATATGTATACATAAGCCTGGAAATGGAAAAATAGAGATAATATCAAGAAAAATAAAGAAAAAAGACATCAACAATTTATAAAAATCAAAAATTACTATAATTATATGCAATTTATTTTATCCTAACTAGTAAAAACGAAATATACATTTTAAAAGCTTGCTTTATTTTGGCTCGTAGGATTTGCAACATTTATAGTCTTTCATTACAGAATATATATGAGAGTGTGACTTAGTAGGCAGTTTTATGTACTACTGACAGGGATGCAAAATGCTATAATCTTTCTAATGGCAGTTTTGTCACATGCCTAAAAATATTATATATGTGTATATGTATATATATATGTCTTTAGACCCAGAATTTAACTTTTGAGAGTTTAACTTAAGGAAAGAATTAGGTACCAAGAAAGATGTGCAAGAATGTTCACCACAGTGTTATGTAAAGGGCCCCCAGTTGTCTTAAAAAGGCATAAATTGTGTGTTCGACAGCATTGAATGCTTTTCAGTCACTCAGATGAACAAAGTACTGAACACTTACTATATTCTAGGTACTATTCTAAGAACTAGGTTTCTAACGTTTGGAAAAAAGTTATTAAAATAGCTAATCTGCTTATTTTCTCTGCCTATTAAGAAAGGAATGCCCCTGGGGAAAGAAAGAAAGAAAGAAGTGACCCAATCGAATCTCCTTGTAAATATGTTAACAAAAAGATTCCCTAACAAATAGACTAATAATATTTGCTATGAATAGAATACTTGCATGGAATAATTTATCAAGATATCCTTGGATATGATTGCTTATGGTAAACCTAGAATCTACAAAATTTTCAGGCATGAATCTATAGAAAATGTCATGTTAGCTACAGAATACTTTGGTGTACACAGTGGTGTCAAAAACAAGGAGCTCCCTGTGAGAAGTAACCCATGTACTTCACTTAGAGAACTCTTTACTCTGTGTTAGAGGAAGTGTGTCTCATGTGGGAATGAAGAACCAGGAGCCACTATTAAAGTCTCACAACTCTCTTTGATTTGTTTGTGACAGTTGATTTCTTGTACCCTTGATGCTAGGTGTTATCTTTGATTTATAATATCTGATTTAAAAATCTGTTCCTTTTGTGTTAGCTCAGCTTTCACCCTTTCGCTCTTTCACTGGAGGGGCTTCTCAGAAAAGTTGACATCTGAGTAGTGATATGAATATTGAGAAAGAGGCCTTGGAAAGAGGGTGATAGAAGAGCCACATGAAAATTTGGGGAAAAATATTTTAAACAGAAGTAAAGAAAACTTAAAGGTCTGATGCAGTGGTGTCTAACTTTTTGGTTACAATCTCCTTTCACTCTTAAAAATCATTAAGGACCTCAAAGAACTTTTGACTTTTGGGTCCCATCTATCACATTTTGCCATATTAGAAGTTTAAAACTGAGAATTAAAAACATATATTAAACTATGTAAAGATAACAATAAACATACATGTTAACATAAATAACATTTTAATTGAATGAGATCTTCCAAAGCAAAATAATCATGAAGAAAAATGTGAGTGTAGTATTTTTTTTTCAAAATCCTTTGATCTCTGCCTAAGTAAAGGTGTCTAGATTCTTCTGTCTGCTTTTGCCTTTAAACTGTGGGATATCACAGTTTATGTAGACTCTTAAAAATTCCACTGTGAAAAATTCTCACAAGTTGTGAGAGAATGAAATCTGCCAGGCATATAAAGACTTAGTATTATAGTAAAAATAGGTTTGACCCTGTGGACCTCTTGAGAGTGTTGTGGTGACTCCATGGGTACACAGACTATGATTCAAGAATTCATAATCCTGAAAATGAGTTTAGTGTATTTGAGATTGAGGTGACTGAACCAGATAATTGAGCTGAAGTAACACAAGAGGGTGAGGTGGGGTGTGGAGGAAGTGAGGCCAGTGATGTAGGCAGGAGCAGATCATTTATGACCATGTGGATTATGGTAAGGAATTCAGATTCATTCTTGTTTCAACGGAAAACCCCTGGGAGATTTTAAGGGGAGTGATTTTATTTGATTTATATTTCAGAAAGTCAATGCTGGTAGGTCATGAGTAATTTAGGCTGGTGGGGCAGGGTGGGATGCACAATGGAAAAGAGTTATTAGCTAGGAGACTTTTTCAGTTGTAAGCAAAAGTAATGGTGGCTAAAGATAACAGGTAACAATTGTTGGACTGGTCACACCACCATTATATGGAAGCAGCACAACCTTCTTTGGGGAGATTTATCTCTTCTGCTTAAATCACACTTACCTGATGGACAATACCAGTTGTAATAGGGCTGTGAAATTGCTATGGGAATGGTAACCTCTTTATACATGAAACATAGTAAAAAAATAAATACAAAACACAAAGTAACTCAGAGAAGACTTGGAAAGAAAATACTGGAAAGCAGTCACACATCAAATTTTTAATCTCATTATACCTGAGAAACTGCTTTGCACACTGATATTTTTTTAGGATTTGATTGCATGAATAAGTTCCTGTTCTCTCTCTTAGCGTCTTTCAGGTGAGTGGTTGTCACATTCAAACAAAAGAATCTTGATTTATACATGGAATTTTTCTGTAATGATTAGTTATATTAATTATATTAATCATTATAGAGAGGTACACAATATTATGTCAAATTAATAATCTGGATTGCAGAATTGCATAAATTATTATTTCATGTTTATTATTAAGAAAGAAGAGACAAAGTTTGTCAGTGTTTTTACAAACAATGATAGCAGTAATTACCTTTGAATGGTAAGATTACTCTTGTTTATTTTTCTCATAATTTCCTGAAACTTTTAAACAGTAGAGTAGTACTTTTATTGTCACTGTGAAAATTTTAAACATTATTAAATATTAAATATAACATAATTTGGCCTTAAATTAAATAAGAACCTTTTTATAAAGTGGGATATCTCTGCCATAAAATTCAGGTCTTATACATTAACAACATCTAACTTAAAACAAATGTCCAAATAAATGTCTACATTTCAAAACAACAGATAAATCCTACAAGATAACCTTGTCATCAGTGAAGAACACAATTAACATATATTTTTATAGTCCACTTATTTTTATTATTTTAAAAAATCCTTTAGAAGGAGTCTAAATGTATTTAACAACTACAAAAAAAAGGTATTAGACTTATTTTTTGAACTTGAATCTCAAATCTATGGAATTATTATGCTGAAAGGTTAGGAAATCCACATTGAGTTATGAATAAACTAAAATATACTCAATTGTTCATAACTATTAAATTCACAATCAGTACACAGTCCAGTAAGCTTTTTGAGTTATTCTACCTACATTTTGCTCTGAGCTGTGTGTTAATAGTTTCAGGCAAATTATGAATGCTCCATTAGAGAATATAACAAAGACTGGACTATAGATAACTAAGCTTTGTTAAACAGAAATGACTTGTTACATAAAGTGTCCTTGAGGTTCAGTTTTATATATAACTTCTTGTATCTGCAATGTTTCTGAGCATATTCACTTAGGGCTAGACCAAGTGAAACATTTACTTTTCCACTTTACAGTCAGAATATTACAACATTTTCAAATGCTTATACTTGCTACTTTAGTTTCATTTGGAAATGTACTTTTAATTTTAATAAGATGCAGTTCTGATAATGTGATATGTAATATAATCAAGTGCCACTTTACTTCTAAATACCTATTATTATGTTTGTATTATAGTTAGTACATTTCTAGTTGAATCTTTCAAATACAAGAGATCATGTTATGTACATTATAAACATAAAGATGAACTTTTCTGAAACTTTCTAAGACAAATTGAAAACCCATATACACAAAATACACCATTCACCAGCTCTCCGTGGAAAGCCAGTAGGTGGAGACATGTCAATTTCTTATGTTTGTAGTCACCAGTTTGAAGTAGTTTTCTAGCTTAGCTACTTTTGAATGAGCATAGGCATTTTGGTTCTATTTTTCAATCAGACAAAATTACAACCTGGCTTTTAATCTAGAATCTCTCTAGCTGTGGCTCATAACTCATTGTTACCCTTGTGATTTTATTTAACTGTGGTAAATATGATTTCAGCCTCAAACAAACTAGACGTTTTCAAAAGAACCATGTATGAAAGGCCCCTGCCAGAAACCTGTTAAATACCCTTTCCTGTAACTGGATTTCAAACTTGTTTTTACAGAAACAATGCTGCATCATGAGGGCAAGTTTATTTTCAATTAATAATTTGTTTTGATACAGTACCTTTATCTGAGTCCTATGCAAATTTGTATAATCTCCAAAAATTATAAACCATAATAACCAATGATTTTATATTACACCTGCCTCTTCAACGTCAAGGCTCCAGAGAAAAGGCACATGATAAGAATCATCTTGTCTGTTAAGGGATACTGAGAAACTGCATGTATTATCGTTGAAACATTATCAATAAGAAAAGACTGTTAGTGGGAGTATTATAAATGTGTTTACCCTTTGGCCTAGTAAATTTCCTCCTAAAAGGCAATAATACTTTTACCATGATATTTGTTATACCATTGTTAGTGATAAAACTGTTAGAATGACCCAACTGTGTATCAGGAAAAGTGGCATGTACAATCCAACCATACATCGATAAAAGGTTGTATAAACAATTAATAGCATAAAATGAAGGCTTGAAGAGGGAAAGGAATCTCTACTATGCGGCAAGCACTGTACTATATGGTCATTAATAAGTCATACAGTCAAGTGTGGGAGATAGACATTAATTGAAACCATCAACTACTCACCCATGTAATTATACACTGTGAAATGTTTATCAAGGGGAAGTACAGGGAGATATATACACCTAAAATCTAAATTGCAAAGTAGTATGTATAGCATTACTGATAGAACACTTATAAGTGATAATTATCAGTATGTGTATAAAATCTAAAACAGCAATTGTTTGGGAGAGAAGATATGAGAAGATGGTTAGTTTTTGAATGGTCTGCACTTTTTTTCACTTTGTCAAAACAATTCAGTTGTAGAAAAAAGTTAATTGTACAAAAATATTGAATTACATTAGTTGAAATGAATTTATAAATTTTAAAAAATTCAACATGTAATTAAGAAAATAATTTAAATTATTTAAAATCAATATTTGTAAACCCATTGTTTTCTTTATTTTAAAGCAGTTATTTGCAAGTTCAGTAACACTTGAACAGAAATCCTTCTCAGTGATTTGCAGCTGCACTGTGTCAGTGGAAATTAGACTGATCTGCTTGTTTTCCTCAACATGGTAAACTTCCATAAATAGAGGAAAACATAGGAGTTGGTGACTTGCCTGAGGACAAGAGTTAATTCCTGGAAAAGCAGAAAAATGTTCTGTTTTTAGACCAGGGGACAGCAAAACAGGGCCTTGTAGGCCAAATTCAGCCCACAGCTTGTTTTTTAGGGGCTTCAAACTAAAAAAGAATGTTACATTTTAAATGTTTGGGAAAAAAAATATTTTACATGTAAAAGCTTCATAAAATTTAAATTTCAGTGGCCATAAATACATGTTTCAATGAGGTGGCATTTAGTAAATTCACAATTTTCTGCAATCACGACCTTTCAAAACATTTTTATCAGTCCAAATAACACTCTGTCCCCATCCACCTCCCTCATACTCTGACAATCACTAATCCGCTTTACAGCAGATTGGTGATTATTTATAATCATAAATAGTAACTTATTAATGTAAACTATACTCAGGCATATTAATATGAATTAAGGTCAGTATATCTATATTGATATTTGCATTGATATACATACAGATCAAACACACAAGTACACTAATATTATTTTAAAAGTCTGGCATTATTTCAAGTTTAAATCTACTGCTGTTCTTTCATTAAAAAATCATTTACCACTTGTTCCCCAAACTTCTCATTAGCATGAATCTTTCTTTAGGGATGAAGTCATTTAGTTTTGCTTTTCAATATGTATTTAATAAGCACATCATATATTTGTGGTTTTTCAGTTAGTGTGAAAATAAAATTGAAAGTAACACAGTCATGGTCGCTTCCTTAGTGAGTTCAATTCTAATTGATCGGAATTAAGTAGAGGCTGTAAATCACATGTATTTTCCAGAGAAGATATGAATTGATGATCTCGCCCATTCAGTTTTCCTTCAGGATAGCATAGAAGAATAGCATGGAATTATAAACAACTACTTGGTCAGTGAAGGTTACTCAAGATGAGTATATCACAGATGCAAACTATGTACCAGAAAATGGTAAACGGGACCCATGAGGAAATTTGTATTCAAAATTCAAAACACATTGTCAAAAAAAAGGCATGGGTGCAAGTTTGTGAGCTCAAAATAACAATTTTGAATTATATTCCAAGGTTGAATTATATTCCAGAATGTTCCCATTTGAGCACAGATGATGCTAGAAATTCATAGCTGCCAGCACTAGGGTTTAATATCCATTCTTGGTGAAGTCAATTACATAATATACTCATGATACCAGTGCTATTAAAGTAAATGTATACTTACTTGATTAAAGTTCAAAATAGACCACCAGATACTATCCATGATTACCTCGTATTACATACAGAGTTTAGCAAGCCTGCAATGTAGCTAATAGGTAATACAGAATATGCTTTTAGAGTTTTATTTTATATATATGACCAATGGCATAACCCTTAGAGTTTTTTTTATTGTTCTTGTTCTTGTTGTCAGTGAAGATATTGGAATGTAGGTCAGATCTTTCATCCTGTTCTTGGAATCAGTAACAAAAAGGCCTAGCTGGACAGCAGGGATGCTGCTGTGATCTTTTTCTTCCTGATATTGGAGAGGGTAACATTCCAAACTGGTCAGTTCCTTGGTCTGTTATTGAGTAAAATGAAGTTGAGCCAGCCCAATTATACCTCTATTTCTAGTTTACTTCGACATTTTTGTTTTGGCATTTTAAAAAATTTATTCAGGTTTGCTATAAATGTATTTTTAATTTTTTCTGCTGTGTTGACATATAATTGACATATACCATTGTGTAACTTTAAGAAGCACAATGTGGTGATTTGATACACGTATCTATTGTGAAATGATTACCACAGTAAGGTTCATTCTACCTCCATTACCTCACATAATTACATTGTGTGTGTGTGTGTGTGTGTGGTGAGAATATTTAATATGTACTCTTAATTTACTATCATTATACTATACTATTGTTTTATATAATATATTATTGTTAACTACAGTCACCGTACTGTACACTAGATCCCCAGAACTCATTTTTCTTAAAACTGGTTGTTTGTACCTTTTGACCAACACTTCCTCATTTCCCCCACCCTTTTAGCCCCTGGCAACCACCTTTCTGTTTCTATGAGTTAGGCTTTTTAGATATCACATACAAGTTAGATTATACAGGATTTGGCTTTCTCTGTCTTACTTATTTCACTTAGCATAATGCCCTCAGGATCCATCCATGTTACAAATGACAGGATATCCTTCTTTCTCATGACTGAAAAATATTTCATTAAATATATATATCACATCTTCTTTGTCCATTCATCTGTAGAAGATCACTTAAGTTGCTTTTATATGTTAGGTACTGTGAATGATTTTGCAATGAATCATTGGGGTGTGATTTCATTTCTTTTGGACATAAACTAAGGTGTGGGACTGCTGGATCAAATGGCAGTTCTATTTTGAATTTTTGAGGAATCTTCATACTGTTTTCTGTAGTAGTTATACCAATTTACACTCCCCAACAGTGCGCAAGATTTTCTTTTCTCCACATCCTACCCAACATTTTTTTAATGGAGGTACTGGGGATTGAACGCAGGACCTACTGCATGTTAAGCATGCACTCTACCACTGAGCTATACCCTTCCCCCAAACATTTGTTTTCTGTTGTCTTTTTGATGATAGCCATTTTAGCAGATGTGAAGTCATATCTTAATGTAATATTGATTTGCATTTCTCTGATGATTGGTGAGGTTGGACAACTTTTCATATATCTGTTGGCTGTTTCTATGTCTTTGGAAAAATGTCTGTTCAGGACCTCTGCCTATTTTATTTGGGTTATTTGAAATTGGGGGGTTTTGATGGTTTGTTTGTTTTGTTATTGAGTTCTATGAGTTCCTTATGTATTTTCAGTTGTAAGACCTTATCAGATACTTGGTTTGCAGATATTATTTCCCATTGCCTTTTAAATTTGTTGATTGGTTCTTTTGTTGTGCAGAAGCCTTTTGGTTTAATGTAGTCCTTGTCTGTTTCTCCTTTTGTTGCTGGTGCTTTTAGCATCATATCCAAAAAAATACTGCCAAGACCAATGTCAATTTTATTTTTTATTTCACTTTACTGAAGGCCTCTGTGCCCTTCTTATACTTCTCTCTGGAGTCTTTCAAGATTTCCTCCTCCTCCTTTTTTATGCTTATTTAATATGATATACTTAGTTATAGGGTTGTTTTTTGTTTGTTTTGGTTTTGGTTTTGGTTTTGATTTTGGTATTTATCCTACTTGGTGTTCTCTGAGCTTTCTGAATCTGAAGTTCAGAATCTGCAATTAATTTTGGAAAAAAATTTTAGCCGCTATTACTTCAAATATTTCTTCTGCTCTGTTCCCTCTTTCTTATTTCTCTAGTACTGTGAATATACATATGTTATACCAGTTGAAATTGTTTCACGATTCTTGGATGTTCTGGCCTTTTTTTTTTTTTTTTTTAATCTTTGCATTTTTATCAAAGAAATTTCTACTGACTGATCTTCAAGCTCATTTCCTATTTCCTTGGCCTGTCTGGTCTACTAAAGGGCCCATCAAAAGCATTTTTTACTTTTGTTCTAGTTTTTAAAATAATTTCTAGCATCTTCTTCTAATTCCTTTTAAAGTTTACCCTGCTTATTTTACCCATATGTTCCTACATGTTGTCTGCTTTTAAAATATGTCTTTAACATATAAATAATAGTTATTTATTTTAAGTTCTCTGTCTGATAATTCCAAAATGTGGTCATAGCTGTCTGATTCTGATACTTACTTTTTCTCTTGAGGCTGCGGTTTTTACTTGCATTTTGGCATGGCTTGTGA
Source organism: Camelus bactrianus (assembly GCF_048773025.1). NCBI lineage: Eukaryota > Metazoa > Chordata > Mammalia > Artiodactyla > Camelidae > Camelus > Camelus bactrianus. The sequence goes on from NC_133540.1 coordinate 75,362,208, forward strand.
TTTTTTTCTTGAAAAGCAAACATGGTGCATCAGGTAGTAGGAACTGAGTAAATAGGCCTTTAGTGTGAGGTTTTACATTAACCTAGCTACAGAGCTGGAAAGTGTGCAATGTTTTGTAGCACAGGTGTCAGAGATTTCAAATTTCACTTGTGTTCTTGTTTTTGTCTCCTCTGTTGCTATTGGACTTTCCTACGAACTTTTCCTCTAGTAGATTTTGAATCTTGCAGTCCTTTCAGCTGTAATCCCTCTTATTATTCTGGATCCCTGTTGTAGTGGTAAAGAATGGAGGAGGGAAAGGTCCTATAAGCTAAATCTCAGACATTTAGTAGGCCCCTGTCCTTGAGTTGTGATATTCATAGATCTTTCTTACCTCTTCTTCCTCTTTACATGAGATAGGAAGGCTAGAGGGTTCTGAACTTGGAGGAATTCCCTTCTCTCAGCTGACAGAAGGCTCTGTTAAAGTCTTTTCTCCCTGGATAGTAGGTTTTTGCTATGAAGGACATTCTGTACATATTTTGCTTTTACTTTTTTCCATCCTCTGCCATACTCATGAGAGCATCTTTCTTGTCTCTTAAGCATGAGATTGTAGTAGGGTTCTTAGAAATAAAAACCTATGAAGGGGTGTTCCCCCTGCAAATACTGCCATCTGAGTTTCTTCACTCTCAAGCTAGTCCACACCTACCCTCCAGCTTAATCAGAACTACCATTTAAATGCTCCTACCAGTTTATGGTTCAGTGGCTTTTACTCAAGGTAAGCAGATTGTGGCTGTGACTCTAAACTCATTTGTCTCTCCAGATTGAAGGATGAGGATTTCCCCTGAATACTCCATTCTCTGATGACCCCAAAGAAAGTTACTGATGCTCAGTTTGTTCAGCTTTTTTCTTACTGTAAGGTTGGTGATAAGTGCTTAAAGCTTCTTTCAAATTAGAGCTGGAATAGGCAGTCTGTCTATTATACTTTCTATGACATGTCTTTGTAATGAATATTCTGATAAAGGAAATTTTAAATTTTTTTTATCTTATCCTGCCCTTGGACATTGGTGTTCCTGGTTCTCAGGTTTTTGGACTAAGACAAAGACTTACACCATTATCCCCTCCAATTCCCAGACTGATTTACACCATCAGTTTTCCTGGTTCTCTAGCTTTCAAACTGTGGATTGTGGGACTTCTTGACCCTATGAACCAATCGCTTTAATAAATCTCCTCTTATGTAAAAAAAAAAAGAAATTTTAGAATACCTAGAATTTTAGGTATGCACAAAAAATGATAAACCCTACATAATGCTAGTTTTACTGCTACAGTGGTTTGTCAATGTCATGATAATATACAAAATTACTTTTTCATTTACTGATTACTCTTTTAATATACAGCATATGCTAGAGTCACTGATAACATGCACACATGCAGTACATTCTCGTTAACATTATTGTGCCATGTGGATTATGCATTCTGCAGCTGTTACTTGTGCCTTGCATTGTATTTTTATTCTATCATGCAAATTTATTTTGAGCTATTATAATGTTGATAGCAACATGAACAAGAAACAAGATCACACAACTAAAATAACAATAATAAAACACAAAATATTAATGAAAGAAACATTGCAAGTTGCTACAATAAGAATAGCTGAGGCAGTGGGTACTATAATCCAGGAGAAAGATTAAGGAGCTATTGAGGCTTAATAGAAAAGATTATAGTTAATAAAAATCTTAAAGAACAAAATAGATGGAAAAGACAGGTGAGATAGAATTACATTCTTTTACAGATTTTGACAGCAGAGGAGATACTCCAACAGCTTTGGTAAGAAGTACAAAAAGAATATTCCAACTTGTTAAATCTCATGTTACTTATTTCTTGGTATAGTGTAATTATTTTTTTAAGCAAAATTAGCATGGCAAATATGAAGCAGTAGATGTAAGGGATATTTGGAGAAATATACCTCTTGCTTTTTGTCTCTAAAAGGTGTGTTTCTGCAAATATTCCATGTATCTACTGATTCACATACATCCTGCTGATCTTTGCTGAAACAGATTTATTGTTCTCAATAGGATTTGACAACAAGAAGAGAGCAGAGATAATAATTTGAGAGATGTGTAAATGGTAGAATCTACAGTACATAAACAATTATTTAAGAGTATTAAACATGCAATAGGAACAAAAATGCATAGATAACTAAAATGAACTAAAACTGGATATTCTTTCAATGTTAAAAATTTGCTTACTGTAAGATTAGATAAAAACAAGTAAGTGTTATAGTGTTTTATATCATACACATATTAACCTGGAATTATGTGCCCATTAATTAGTCTGGACAAGAGAGTTTTAGTTAACAGGTTTATAATGCCTATCTTTTTACTTAATAACTATTTTTACTATTTGAACATATTTTTGTGATATTCCCTGAGGTTATGTTTACATATAATTAAATTACTGGTTGCATTTGACTAATAAATAAGATTGTGGTGATATAATCAAAATATTTATTTAATATAAGTAAGAAATAGTATATGTAATATAATCAAAATATTTATTTACAGCTATAATCCATTTAAACTTGCAACTTTTGTTTATGTTACAACCCTTCTATCAAACTTGTACTTCCTCAGTATACAACTAATTCTCCTTTTAGACTTTAATGTTTTCTAACAATGGCAATAGCTTTTGATTTGCACTCTTACAAGTTATTATGAATATTAAATTAAAAGAGGTAATAAAGAAGCATTTTTAATTCAAAACGAATTTTTATATTTTATAAATATTACCATTAGAGTAGAAAAATATGGAAATAAAGTATAGGTTTATAGAATAATGAAAACTTACAGAGTTCCATTTTTTGAACCTTTGTTTTATATTTTTTATATCCAAATTTATCTTTTAATACTTAAACTTCTTATTTTGGAACAATTTTAGATTTACATAAAAGTTGCAAAAATAGTACAGAATAATCTCTTACACCATTTTATTCAGCTCCCCTAATGTTTTCATTTTACATAACCATGGTGTATTTATCATAATCAAGAAATTAACATCAGTAAAATACTATTAGCTAAGCTATTGAGCTATAGCTATTATTTAAATTTTGCCAGCTTTTCCCAATAATATCCTCTTACTGTGCCAAGATTCAATCCTGAATGTTACATTCCATTTAGTTATTATGACCTCATAATGCCCCAATATGTGTGTTTCTTTACTTTTCATTATTTTTCTTAAACTTGCCACTTTTGAAGAGTTAGCGGTTCAACATTTTATAGAATGTCCATTGATTTGGCTTTGTCTAGTGATTTCTCATCATGAGAGTGGGGTTATTGATTATAGGGAGAATACAAGGGAGATCTTGCTGTATCTTCAGTAATTAAGTAATATTAACAGGAATTATTATTGGTGTTTGACACTGGAAATTTCTTGTCTATTATTTTGTCCAGTATTTCTTCCTCCTCATTCATTCTGTCTTCTCATTCTGATTCCATTTATACATATAGTAATCCTTTTTTACAGCATGTCACAGGTCTTGAATAGTGTGAGTTATTTTGTTTTTGTTTTTTTGCTTTTTTTTAACCTTTTTCTTATTGGCATTGCATTTGGGGTGGTTTTTATTGACCTATCTTCAAATTCACTGATTTTTTTCTTTAACAATGTTGAGTCTATTGATAACTCTATTAAGTAATTTTTCATTTCTGTTAGTGTTTTGTTATTTCTAGCATTTCGGTTTATTCTTTCATATAGTTTCCACACCTCTGCTGAAATTACTAATCTGGTATTGCATTGATTATCTAATATTGCTTCTACAGTCTTTCTTGAATCTCCTAGGGCAGAGTAACATTTGGGTTCTGATAAAATTTAAGCACACTTCTGTCAGTGTGATCATCATATTACAAAGGAGAGCATTAGAACTACCCAAGGGCAAGGAATTTGTCTTGTCTTTATTTTTATCACTAGAAGTTATCACAGTGACTAGTGTAAATGATTAATGAATGGTGTATTAATAAAGGTTTAAATAATATTTTTATATAGCCCTTAAAATATTACTGTTATTGACACCTAATATTAGTACACTATATTAAGTATATAAGAAGTGACTAGTATACTTAACTGAAACTTAATACAGACTCAGCAGATAAGTGAATTGATGAATGGCTATGTTTATTATTAAATATCTTTGCCTATTTTATTTCTTCAACTGTGAAATTGCTAATAAGTAGCTTTGGAAGAGATCACATCATTCTAACCTCTAACATCTGTGAATCATATTTTTTTATTCTAACTTGTGTCTATGTTTCTAAATTAGAGATTTATTGTGAGCACAAAATTTTACAATAATCCTGTCTTTCCTTTATTAAAATAGAAATCTTGTCACTTCATCACCAAAAGATTACAATAATAATGAACTCAAATCAAACATCTGCTTTTACAAATACCGTGCCCTGCACAGACGTAACTTTTGAGAGGATACATCAATAGTAAAGTATCATATGAGCTACTACTTAATATAATTATAAATAAACATATCCAATCTATGAAACATATTTTGCAAATTTTAGCACAATTGTGTTGTTAGAAGTATGAAATACACCTTTATTCCTATCTCTTTAATAATGTAAAATTAGAGTTTGTTTTGGTACGAAATGTGCTTATGCTCTTGGAGGTCCTCTGAGATACTTATTTTATGATGGCGTGCTAATTGCTGTAAGGACATTTCTTGATGATGACTGATAATTAGGATCTCATCTACAACTTCTCTTTCTAGAAGACCTTTCTCAACATTAGCACTTTTGACCTTTTTAATTGCATGGATTAAAGCCAGAAATAGGTGGTTATTAAAGTTCTCTACTTTCATGCCTAGAGCTTGAAATAATGTTGCTTTTGCAATAGCATTCAGCAAGTTTACATTTCCCTCAGTAAATGTGAGTTTAAAGGTGGCTCTGATATTCATAAACCTTTCAACTACAGTTAGCAGTTTCTTGGTGTTTACTGAATCCTTCTTGATGCATCCATGACATTCTAATTATAAATTTAACTGGATTGCACAAATTCATGTATCCCATTTATTGTAAAAAGCAAGAAAAACTATTTATAAAATTGTCTGCTTTTTCCTCTCTTTACACAAAATTTAAAATGGCAGCTTTTGGACTTGTCATTCAAATCTGCTAGGATATGACAGTGATAAGAAGCAATATTGAGAATGTGGGGCTGTACTGTAGAATTAAAGGTACTTTTGATATACAACCTCTCAATTAGGGAGGTTGCTTACTGTTCATTTCCAGAAAGAGTAAAAAATAACATCATTTGCAAAAAATTTTTATTGACATATGTGCAGGAAGGAAAACATACTACTTAGGAAGTATGGGGTTTGCACAATTACATAGCTATGAATAAAGGATATAATAACTTGTGATACCATGTATGCATATATACATGCTTGTATTATGCAGAAATAAATAATAGACATGTTTAAACATGCACACATCTATGAACATTATAATATAAATTAATCACTAAATCATATATACTTTTTTCATATTGCTCATGAAGTTTTTTTTTTGACAAATACAGGAACAAGCAAAATCAATGAGATATAAAAGATACTTGGTAACTAACTGCCAAGAAAAGACTGAAAAAAATTTAGACCTTTTGATTGCATAACATCATCATAAAATTACATATAAAAGTAATTTTTAAAATAAAGATAAGTAAGAAAACTTACTAAAATGAAACATAATAAATTTATTTTCAAATGAACTATCTTGACTATTCTAGCTTCAAGTTGATTACTATTTCTGAGAAAATTGTTATCTTTATCCCTATATATTAATGGAGAAGTTTATTCAAATACATTTGTGAGGGCCTGGAGCATAGAACAGAAAATATAAATATAGGAAGCTGAAAGCATGTTAATTTCCTAGGTATAGTAGTTGAGACAATGTAAATTACAGGGATAAATAATATAATTTAAATGAGAAGAAACGTACTGAGAAATTTCCCAATTCTATTTTAATCAAAGCAGATATGTTCAAAAAGGTCTTCATGGAATTATAGAGAGTATCAATAGCCAGATTCCTCTAATTGGAATAGTTTTGAAGATTAGCCAAAATTTTCATTGATCACCATAAGAATTAAAATTTATGAAATGAAACAAATATTTATAAAGCAAAAAGAAATATTGGAATAAATAATGGCCAAGGGATTTCCAATATTAATGTCAGACACCAAAAATAATTATCATATATGAATTGTTAGTACTATGAATATATTAGCTTTCTCTAGTTAGCAGCAGTACTAAAGAACTCCTAAAATATAACAATATCAAAAGGTTGTTTCTTGCTCACGTTGTATGTTGCTATGGATCAGATTTGGCTCTGCTTATGAAAGTCTTTATCCAGGATTCAGGCTGAAAGAAAAACCCTAATCTTGCCTCTTGGAACTTCTACTCAGATGTGGCTTATGTCACTTCTGTGCATATTTCCTGTTCTAAAGCAATAATACGTCCAGTCCTAAAATCATTGAGATAAGTGTGTTCCTCCAATAGAGATAGTCTCTGTAAGTACAGAACTGAAGAGATACCTAGATATTTTGAACAAATATGACAACATATTGCAGAAAATTTTGTGGAAATATTTTCAAAAGTTCTTAAATCCAGAAAGAGAAACTTGGTTCTATATGTGACATTGCCAAATAGTACATTTCATTGTGGATTCTTTAGGAATCTCTTATTGTCTATCAGGCTCTAAGGAAGCCGATTTGGAAAAGAAAAATCATTATATCCCCATTAAAGAGTATATATGAACTACAGAAAAATCAGTAATACTTGGAGTTCAGACAGTTTAGGAACATTAGTCTTAGGAAATATGTTTGGGGCCGGAGAGATTGTGTGTTATTGTCAAAGATGCTGGGTGGTGAAGTAGTTGGGTCACTTCCGAAAACATATAAGGGATGATTAGCTATGGAATTAAGTAGATGGAACCCATAAATCAAGAACATATGTTGAAAGACTCTACACAGAATAGCCAGTGAAATAACTTTCTTAGTAGATCTGAGTAAAGGGCTATGTGACAGCTACATTTAGAAAAGTGTCACCTGAGGAAATACCTCCAATTACAATCTCAGGGTTAATTATTTGATTTGGGTGTTAAGTGAATCTCTGGATATTCTGACTCTTTATTCCATATTTCAGTGATTTTAATTGATGCTGCAAAATGTAAGAGATTAGCTGCCACTGTTGTGAATTGGGCTAGTGTAGGAAATGGTGAGAAAAGTAGAAGGGTAACTCCTCTCAGGAGCCTTGCAACAAAATTCCACCCACAGCAGTGTTTGTTGTGACACTAATATATTTTCACATAGCTTTAGGAACTAAATAATTTTCGTGGAAAAGGGAAAGTATTTATGCTAAATGGTCGATAAATTGTCTTTCCCCAAATTTTAGTTTATTCATTTATTTACATATATATTTATTTGTATTGAAGTACAGTAGATTTACAATGCTTTGTTAATTTCTGTTGTACAGCATAGCTATTCATATATATATTCTTTTTCATATTCTTTTCCATTATAGGTTATTACAAAGTATTGAATATATCTCCCTGTGCTACACAGGATAAACTTGTTGTTTATCTATTTTATATAAAGTAGTTAGTATCTACAAATCCCAAACTCCCAAAATATCCCTTCTCACCTCCTCTCCCCCTGGTAAGCATAAGTTTGTTTTCTATGTTTGTTGATCTGTGAGTCTGTCTTTGTTCTGTATATAAGTTCATTTGTGTCCCCTGTTTTTTTATCTTTTTAGATTCCATATATAAATGATATCATATGATATTTTTCTATCTCTTTCTGGCTAATTTCACTTAGTATGATGATCTCATTTGATCATGTTGCTGCAAATGGCATTATATTATTATTTTTTATGGCTGAGTATTATTCTATTATATACATACCACAGCTTCTTTTTCCAGTTATCTGTTGACGGTCATTTAGATTGTTTCCATGTCAGCTATTGTAAATAGTGCTGCTATGAACACCGAGGTGCGTGTATCTTTCGAATTAGAGTTTCCTCAAGATAAATGCCCAGGAGTGGGATCGCTGGATCACAGGGTAAGTCTGTGTTCAGTTTTTTTAGGGGATTTCCGTACTGTTTTCCATAATGGCTTCACCAAACTACATTCCCACTAACAGCATAGAAGGTTTCCCTTTTCCCCACACCATCTCCAACATTTACCACTTGTGACTTTTTTAATGATGTCCTTTTTGACTGATGTGAGGTGATACCTAACTGTGGTTTTGATTGCATTTCACTAATAGTTAGTGATACTGAGCATTTGTTCATGGGCCTGTCGGCCATTTGTATGTCTTTATTGGAGATATGTTTGTTTAGGTCTTCTGCTCATATTTGGATTGGGTTTAAATTGTCACTATATTCAGATGACCATGATATTATATATAGAAAACCCTAAAGACCCACATAAAAACTACTGGAGCTGAGATATGAATTCAACAAGGTAGCAGGATACAGAAAGTTAAGATACAGAAATCTGTTGCATTTCTTTACACTAACAATGAAATATTAGAAAGGGAACTAAAAAAAAAAAAAAACCTTTTAAAATTGCATCAAAAAATACTTAGTAATAAACCTGATCAAGGAAGTGTAATTTTTATATGCAGAGAACTATAAAACATTGATTAAGGAAGTTAAAGATGATTTAAAGAAATGGAAAGACATCCTGTGCTCTTAAATTGGAAGAATTAATGTTGTTAAAATGGCCATACTACCCAAAGCAATCTATAGGCTTAATGTTATCCCTATCAAATTACCCAGGACATTCTTCACAAAACTAGAACAAATAATCCTAAAATTTATATGGAATAACAAAAGACCCAGAATTGCCAAAGCATATGGAAGAAAAAGAACAAAGCTGGAGGAATAACCCTCCCAGATTTCAGCCAATATGATAAAACTGCAGCAACCAAAACAATGTGATATTGGCACAAAAACAGACAGGTGGATCAATGGAACACAGTAGAGAAATAAACCCACACATCTATTTATAGGTGACCCCATGGATACATTAACATTTAGTGATGAGAAATTAGATGGCATTATAGATCATTCAGCTCATTGCCATAATAATTCTTCTTTATTTATCCACTATACAAGGGTAATTATACTTTGGAATTTTCTTTGCCAATTTGGGAGAAGTTTTCTTATACATCAGAAGGCTCTATTTTCATACCGTCTATAGTAATATTTGTAATTACAATATTGTTATAATCACTCTACCATCCATTGTGATTAAAGCAAGTTATGGAATGGATTTTAGGGAATGTTTCCCAAGATAGATATTTCTACTAGTCTTTTATCTTTAAGTTACAAATCTTTTTATTAACATTTTTCTCACTTCTGTTGATGATTTCCTCAAAGTTCATTAAAAATTGTACCCAATAAATTAGCAGATTGTGGAATAATTAAGAGTCTAAATTAGAATCAAGAGACCAGGTTTACTTTCATACCCCTGTCGCTAATGCATTATAAAACTTTAGGAAAACCATTTAACCTGTAGGTGAGTGTACTTGTAATATCTAAGCTCTTTTCAAACTTAAAATTCTTTGCCATCTAAAAAAAAACACCAGACCTCCTTTACATTGATACTGTAAAACATGTTTAAAAGATGTCTCATCACTGCAACATGACAAACGTGTAATCGTATCATAAATCATACTGTTTTCTCTATATTGTTCTAGAAATAGATATGGCAGGGAGAATTGGTAGATACTCTTAAAAATTGTTATTGAAGTTTACCGTGGAGGTGATCAGATAATAATCCTGTGCTTTCTGAACCAAAAGCTCAATCTTTTCTCACCCACTGAACTCTAAACTAGAGAGAAGTACTACTTCTTCCAAAGAGACAGGTAAACTGCATCAACAGTGGAATCACCATCACCCTGCTACAATTCCTACTGTCATGCTTATGTCAGATGCGACAAGTTTCAAAAAGATCTGTGCAACTAATATCTGCGTAGCACCTCAAACTCTCCAGACAATTCTAAAGCAAAGAAAAATAGATTCTGTGATTTTTGTTTGATGGTGGGTAAAAATATGATGATACTAAGACAGCAATATAAAGGAATAGAGCTAGTAGGTACTTGTAAAGCAACTGGAGATTATGTGTAAAATTAGTTATTTGATATATGAGGTAAACAGATATTTGAGGGATTTATGGCTTTTATATATCTGGCACAAACAGTGGACTGATTATTCTCATATTAAGAAAGTGTTATTTTGCAGGGTCCAAAAAGTCATATATTATAATAATACAATCATTTAGAGTCACTAAGGTGATCTAAATCCTAAGCTAGAATTCTGAAATCAAGGCTCTATTTTCAATTATTTTACTTACTATGCTGTATGTGATAATGGGGGCAATCTCCGAGACTGTTTATCTCCTGAACAATGCCTATGTTACAAAATAAGGAAATGAAATATGCTTATGTACATTGGAGATTATTGTGTGACCTTTATTTTCAGATATAACTATACTTCTTTTAGTTTGTCATGGTGTTTTTATCTAATGCAATTTTGGGGGATAAACTTGGGAAAAAACTCATAATTCCTGACTTCTTTAAAAGGTTATTGATTTATTAAAGGGACAAATAAAGTTGATATGAAAGATAAAAAGAATATGAAATCTCCCCCAAACTCCAAACAAACTAAATCATGAGGAAGAAAGAGCTAGCAAACTGACAAGACCAAAGTGTAACAAGTTTCTAGGTTTATAAGCAGATGATCGGACATCAGGGATGAGGAACAGTGGTCTTTCGAGCTTTAAATTTAGAATAGCTTGATTCTTTTTCTTCTCTTAACTAGATCTAGGCATCTACAGTCAGATGAGTTAAATATTATTTATAAAATATAGCTCTCTATACTGTATACATCTCATATTTATTTCTAGTGTTACCAATTATGTTTTATCTGTCTAGCTCTGGAGATATTACTGATTTTAGCACTACTCTTTTCCAAGAAGTGAGCTGAAGAATTTTTAAGTTATTAATTGTGATAATAATTACCTAGACTAGGCAAAAGTAACTATGCTTACACAATTTATTTGTATTTCTATCATGTCTGTCATTTAGCTTTCAACAAGTCACTTCAAAGGCAGCAGATTTTGATATTTGTATCTGGAGTTAATTATTGGAGTTGATAATTAAAGCTACATTAATTAGAGTGAAGAATGAGAGGGTCTGAGATAGACAGATGAGAGACAAAGAATCACTTGGGTTGATAATAGAAGTTACATAAATTGGAACTTCAGTATGAGAAATAAAGGAAGAGAGACAAAGAGAAGAAGTGAGGGTAAGAGAGTTGCTTTAAGTTTGAAAGGCATCTCCAACAAAATAAATCCGTGTGTAATACTAAAGAATTTGGGGTCAGGCTTAGAACTAAAATATTTCTGTGAATCAGAATTTATGAAATGATCACTGCATGCCCTAAATCCCAATATTTAATGCAGAACTATTTCCCTATTACATATATTCCAATTTTTATTCTGAAAGTATAAATTCTAATTGAATATTTTGAGTGTTAGTAATATTATAAACATGATCCAGGTAAAATGTTTCCTTTTTAATAAAATTAAAAATGTACTTACATATCAAAGACTCATACATGGTATTAGATTGTTGTGAATAATTAGGACCTATCTATACTGGCCTTTGGTTTCAGTCTTTTCTAAACTCATTGCAATGTGAAGAATGTATCAAATTTTCTTCTAAATAATATATGGAAATAGGTTGAAATCACATGGAAATATATATCAAAAATTAAACACATAGTTTACAGAAAATTTTAAGGGAGAAAAGTTTATTTTTGGTAAGAACAGGGAGCAATTTAGTTTTATCTCTTTCACGTCTTATTTAGAAAATCAACCAGAGCATCAAGGATAGTTAAGAAAAAAAAAAGTTTTTTATAAACTACTTTCTCAGCAAAATTAAGACACAGAAAAGTCTCCAAATTTCATATTTGGTGAAAATGTAGCCAAAAGGATAAGCCAGTCAGAAGCCCACGAAGGACGTCAAGGAAATACCTTGGGGAGGAAAAGTTTCTTTTGATCACATATTTCAGAAATCTTTAGCACATATCCATTTCCAAAAGAAAAAAAAGTTTCATTCTGGTAGAAATCAGCAGTAAGTGTAGTATTATCACTGTGGAAAGAGAAGAAAGAAGGCACAAAAGTGCATGGGAGTGGCAAGAGGTGACTGATCTCATAAAGTCCCGGCCAAATACATAAAGTGCCTACTTTACATTTGAAGAAAGGGCTTTGTCTCTGGTGTCAGCGGCCTGTAAAGAAATCAAAGAAAACCCAGGTTATCAGTAGAAGTCCTCATGAAATGGATTAGGTTTTAAAGGTCAAAAGAGGGGTGGCTACACAGAGGTGGCATGAATTAAGGAGATAGTTCACCACTGTAATAACGGAGGAAGACATTAAACAGTAGAGCCTGAAAAGCTTCCCTCTTTCTGCACTTCCACTGAAACCCCCTGCTATTAGTGCAGGAAAATTAATTCAGTCCAACAAAAGTGCCAGAAAAAGAATACTCAAAGCTCCATAGAAGTAGTTATGGGCAAAATATTAAAATAATCTATAGAATAATCCTAAAGATTACAAAATATCACCAGAAAAAATCTTTCAACAACAGGAAAAACGTCATGACATAATTCCAACATATTTTTTTCAAAATTAAGAGATTTACAAAGTAACACCAAAGGTAGACATGTAAAAACTCAAACAATAAACAGAAAGTAGAATCTGATCACTACATAGCAGAGTAATGTAAAATGGGTTCTGACAAAATAAAAAGTAAAAAGTAAGAATTCATAAGTAAAGAATAAATAAAAAGAAACCAGACATGACAGAAAGCATGCGAGAACATAAAAGATAGAAAATATTAACACAATGACCCAGAAAAAGAAAGAAGAAGAATGTAGTAAATTAGAATGAAAACTATAGATACAGAATCTAGGAAAAGGCAATCTGAAGTATACGTAATTAGAGTTCACAATGAAAAAAGAAAGAAAAACCACTCAAAATATAACTCAAGGTAAGTTTCCTAAATTAATCTAAATTTTGGGATGATTTGCCTACAATACAAACTCCAGCATGTGTAGGATGGCATCCAGCTCTCATCATATTGCCCCAGGAGGAAAGAATTGGGACAAAGGGAAAAGAATTCAGTTATTGTTGGGCATAAGTAATAATAATCTATCTCTTACCCAGAAATCATGCCTATTTTCAGGATAATAAAAATACATACATATATACATACATATATATATACATATTTAAATCTTAGGTGTAATAGTGAAAATTATAAACTGAGTATGAATTCAGATTATTCAAAATAAATATATATTCAAAGAAATATTTATTTTTTTATTTAAATCTTATCAACTAGTGTTACAATCCCCTCCTAATCACTCTGTTGCTGTTACCATAGGGAATTCTACCCTAGGGTCAGAAGGGTGGCCAAACACATGGCACCAGACACTGGACAGACGAGATCAACAACAGTTTATTAGTCACATGTATTCCAACTTAAGGATCTAGAGCAATGTAGCATCTTATAAGACAAGTATTGAAAAATAAAGGTTTCTGGACTGTGGTCTGCCATGTAAAGAGCTTAGAAGTCCTCATTCTGTCCTAACAACACCAGCAAAAGAAACATAAAGGAACGGAAAAATCAACAATGCTTCTTGGCTGTCAGAGAAGTGAGATTACAGGGCAAACTGATGTCACCAACAATTGGAGAAAGACAAGTGAATACAGAGAATCACAAATTACTGGAGGAGAAACCCACCAGCAGAAATCTCTGTGGGAAGAGTGTCAATGCAGGAAAACCAAACTGTAATTGACAAATTGCTGGAGTCTCATTGTAGACAATTCTGAGAATTAAAAACTCTAGGGAAGCCCAGTCAGAGAGAGCACCCACACTTTTGTGAGTTTTACCACCAGGTAATTGACCAGGTTCCCACAGTGAATATCACAGAAAAATTCCATTCTGCTTGTGGCAGAAGGACGGGAAAATTAACCATTTTGAAATTGGCCAGAAAAAGTTTTAATAGGACTTTCCCTCAAGAGAAACTGTTTCACTAGAGCTTAAGCCATTGGGGTTAATTGACCTGGGGCAAGAGATGTATCTAAGTATGGCCTACTCTAGCCATCCTGTCCTAAGATAAAAGAAAAAAACAACAACTGGGAAGTATTTGCGAATTTCAGAGTTTAGAGGTGTTGTCTAAGTACTTAGACTGAGACAAACATAGGACTACAGAGTATGTCTTAAGTAATCAAACATTACTACCACACTACTGGAGGTCTATTAACCATCATTTAAAAAAATAATACATCATTTCTGGTTCCTGAGAAAAAAGTTGCTAGGCATATGAAAAGGCAAAATAAATAAGTAAATAAACAAATAAATATAGAAGTGAAAAAAATAAGAGCAAGCACCAGAACAAGGCATTGCAGAGATGTTGGAATTATTATCGGAATGGAAATTTTAAAAAACTATGGTTAATATGCTAAGTGCTCTAATGGATAAAGTAGACAATATACAAGAACAGATGAGTCTTATAAACAGAGAAATGGAAATCCCAAGAAAGACTCAAAATGAAATGCTAGGGATCAAAAACACTAAATAAGAATGAATGAAAAGGAGAATGCTTTTAGTGGTCTCATTAAAAGACTAGATTTGGTTGAAGGAAGACTCTGAGCCTGAGGAAATGTCAATAAATATTTGTAAAACTGAAAAATAAACAGGAAAAATACTGAAAAAAAAAAGAACAGAGTATCCAATAACTGTGCGACAACTACAAAGTGAATAACCTATGCATTATAGGAATATACAAAGCAAAAAAAAAAAAAAAAAAAAGAGACAGAGAGTAAGAGGAAGAAATAGAAGAAATATTTGAAACAATATTAGCAATATTGACTGAGAATGTACCCAAATTAATTTGAACAGTAAGCCATAGACTGAGGAAATCCAGAGAACTGGATAAATGTAAAAAAAAAGTTAAAAAAAATCTATCCCTAAACATATCACATTCAAATTACAGAAAATCATGAAGAAAAGAATTTTTAAGAAGCGAGAGAGGGAAAATAAGCTGCCTACAGAGGAACAGAAACAGGAATTGCATCTTACTTCTCCTTGGAAACTATAAAAGCAAGAAGAGACTGAACTATTTAAAGTATTGGAAGAATAAAACTATTTAACATATTGGTAGAAAAAAATGACCAACTTAGAATTCACTGGTGAATTCTACCAAACATTTAAGGAAGAAACTATACACAGTTTGCTATATGCCATAAGATAGAGGGCTCAGAAATACTTCCAAACTCATTCTAGGTGCTGGCATTATTCTAATCCCAAAACCAGACAAAGACACTACAAGAATAGAAAACTATAGACAAATATCTCTTCTGAACATAGATGCAAAAACTCTTATCAAAATAAAAGCAACTTAAATCCAACAATGTATGAAAAGAATCATACATCATGATCAAGTAAGATTTATTTCAGGTATGCAAGGCTGGTTAACATCAAAAATCAACTAATGTAATCCACTATATCAACAGACTGAAAAAGAAAAATCATGGTTCATAACAATTGATGCAAAAAAGTATTTGAAAACATTAAACACCTATTTGTCGTTAAAAAAAAAAACTTCTCAGTAAATGAGTAATCAGAATGAATTTCCTCAACTTGATAAAGAATATCTACAGACACCTACAGCTAACATCATAATTAATGCTGAGAAATGCAAAGCTTTCTCACTAAGATAAGGAACAAGACAAGGGTGGTGTCCCCTTTAGTATTCATTTCCAGCATCATACTGGAAATCCCAGGTAGTGCAATAAGACAAGCAAAGAAACTAAAATGTTCAATGATGAGAAAAGAAGAAGTAAAACTATCTTTGTTCACAGATGGCATGATTGTCTATGTAAAAAGTCCAAAAGAATCAACAGAGAAACTCTGGGAACTAATAAGAAATTATAGAAAGATTGCAGGATACAAGGTTAATATACAAAAGCCAATTGCTTTTTTATATACCAACAATAAACAAATAAAATTGAATTTAAAATACACCACCATTTACCAGCCTCCCCACCCCAAAATGAGATACTTTGGTATAAATCTAACAAAATAAGTACAAGATCTGTATGAGAAAAAAATATAAAACTCTAGATGAACGATATCAAAGAACTAAATAAATAGAGAGATGTTCCATGTTCTTTGATAGGAAAACTCAATTTTAAGATGTAAGTTCTTGGCAACTTGAGATATAGATTCATCACAGTCACAATCAACATCCCAGCAAGTTATTTTGTGGATATTGACAAATTGGTTCTATTGTTTAT
This sequence comes from Camelus bactrianus, assembly GCF_048773025.1. Classification (NCBI taxonomy): domain Eukaryota; kingdom Metazoa; phylum Chordata; class Mammalia; order Artiodactyla; family Camelidae; genus Camelus; species Camelus bactrianus. The sequence goes on from NC_133540.1 coordinate 75,378,599, forward strand.
ATTAATAGTCAAAAGATCCAGAATAGCTAACACAACATTAGAGGAAAAGAACAAAGTTGCAGCACTGACACTATATGACTTCAAGACTTAATATAAAGCTATAGTAACCAAGACAGTGTGGTATTTGTGAAAGAATATACAGATGGACCAATGGAGTCTATTTGGTCTATAGATAGTAGAGAATCTAGAAATAGACCCCCCCATATGTACATACAGTCAACTGACATTTAGCAAAGGAGAAAAGGCAATACTACAGAGCAAAGACAAAAAGGTAGTAGTCTTCTTCATAAATGGTTTTGGAACAACAAGACATCCAAATGCAAAAAGAAATAAAAGAATCTAGACACAGCTAATAACCCTTCACAGATATTAATTCAGAATATAACAGAGGCTTAAATGAAATGCTAAACATAAAACTCCTAGAAGATAACATAGGAAAAACTCTAGATAATCTTGAGTATAGTGATTACTTTTTATATACAATACCAAAGGCATGATCCATGAAAGAAATAATTGATATGCTGTACTTAATTAAAATTAAATGTTCTGCTCTGTGAGAGAAATTGCCAAGAGAATAAGAAGCCCACCCACAGACTGGGTGAAAATATTTGTAAAAGATGTATCTGCAAGATGTTTTAAAATTTTATTTCATATGTCTTTCACATAATTCTTGCTTTTACTTGGACTGCATGTCTTGACTTAAAACATTTAAGCCAGATTAGCTAATTATTTAAAAACACATTGCAACTCACAAAAATAGAATTTAACAAATGGAAAGAAATACCATGTTTTTGGATAGAGAGATTCAACATGAGAAATATGTTTACTCCCTCAAGATAGAGTCTATATTATGTTTCCTTGAGTCTCTTAGTCATTAGGAGCAGTGTAGATATGTTCATTGATTTAACAGTTTAATTTTAATATTAAAGAGATTGGATGCTCATTGGAATAAATCTGTGGCATAGGAAATAAAAAGGGAAAGTCTTCAACTATCACCCACCCAACTTTGTCCTATTTGTAACAAATTTAATAATTCAATGTGTGTCATTACATATATTTCCCCTGCCCTTCTTTTGAGTATTTTCTCTATTTTATGGAGACTAAAATACACACTTTTTAAAATTTGTTAAATTGTCATCAAAGCAGTTTTGAGTTATTTTCTACATTTCTAAACTTCATTCTTAAAAGAGAAGTTCCTATCATGAATTCCCAATAAAGACAGTGGTTGCTTGTAGACAGATTAAACATAGAAATGTATTACTTCTCTTTACTGAGTGGTATAGTGTTTCACTAATATGGCATAAGTCTTAATCCAAAGATACCACTGGATTTATTTCCATTTAAAAAGTGTAATTGATTATAAAGAATAATGGTATGTGGTTTTCAATGATAAAGTGGTTAGGAGCACAGGCTTTCCAGTATGTGCACACTGACTTAAAGCCTGGCCCTGCCATTTAATACATGTGTGCCCTTTTTCATTTCAACCTTCCAATGGGTCACTTTTTCCACATGTGAAATGGAAATGACTATGGCCCCTACATCTAGGGGTTGTTATAAAGAATTACAGTGTAGAGTAAACATTTAAAACACTTTGGCAATTTTGGAGGAATGGCTCGTTTTTTAAAATGAAATGTTTATATCTTGAGATGTGAAAAAATATATATTTAGTCAGTTTGTCAGTGTGGATAATGAATACTTTGGTGGAGGTCACATTAATAGTAATCAGGCTATAGATAATAAAATATTGAATTAACCCAAGTGAAGATGTGAGTGGGATGTATAATAAATTATCAGAATTACCATACTTCAAACATTGCTGATTTCATTCTTGAGATTTAACAAAGGCTTAATTTTTGTTTATTTTTAAAGGAGCATGTTTAAGAGGGCTAAGGACAAAAGATGATCTGAAAAATATTGGTTGTGAATAGAGTAGGTGGAAGACCACATGCTGGGTATGTTTGCCAGTGCAGTGATGTGTTCTCTGTATACTTTTGTTCATTTTGTCTTTTTGTGGACTGGTCCTTGTACAAACCTATAATTTTATTGCAGATGAAATAAAGAAATGGTTAAATATGCATTTCTTTGCTATAATTCAGTATTTAGATGAGCTTCCATGTATCTATTCTGCTAAACAATTCAAGACTTAGACTGAGAGCAACATGTATAGAAAGATTGTATCACTAAGAATTCATTTGATAATATTAAAGCATTGATTGACACTTTATGCAAATCACTATTATAGATATCTCTACGAACAGGCAAATGGACTTGGATTTATTTTTAATCCATATGATGAAAAGAGTTAAGTCTCTCTCCAAGCAGCTAATGTGATAATTGACTGTGTTAACAGCGGTATAAATTCCATAAAAAGGGAGTTGAATCTTCTGCTTCATTTTGCTGACAAAACACCTTCTGGATATTATACCTCCTTTCTTTTACTATTGACAATAAATAATTATTTTAAAGGAAAACCAGCACAATAGCAATTATTTGGACATAAAAAAGGAGATTGAAAAATTTTGCAGGCCTCTTCAAATCTTTGTGTGCTTTGTGAAGTTGAGATTAAATAATAGGTCTGTGTGTTCACAGGTGGTTAACAGTAGCTGAAGATTAATAGGTGGAGTTCAAAAGTAGTAATATTTTGGTAGGATATCAGAATGGACTTTCTAATAAATTTCATGTCAACAATCAGGTTAATTGCACTAAGAGGTAGTCTCTTGCTACCAGAAGTATTTAATCAGAGGCCAAATACCTAATGTTTGGAGATTCCCCAAGTATTTATTTTAAAAAATAAGATAAAATCAATATTATACAAAGAATAAGATAATAGATATCTTTCTAAATTGTGTATGTACTCACTAGTAAGTGATTATTAAATTATGGATTTTATGTATTAAACCACCTTAATAAAGTGTATGATTGTTATGTTAAATAGACAGATAATTCCATTGCAAGACAAAGTTCTAAATTTTTAGAAACTTTGGAAAAAGTGAGCATTAAGTTTTAAATTTCAAGGGAAAGTAACAATTTCCCTAGTAAATCCTTTTATGGTTATACATGTTATGCATGTCTATCCATATATCTATCCACGTATCTATGTTTCATCATACTATAAACATCCTTTAAACTGCTATAAAAATATGAATCATGGTAGATGCTTAAAGTGACAGGTGAAAGAGTCAGTGAACTTTATTTTATTTATTTTGATAAACATAAATTATGAAACCTGAACAACTAAGAGAAAAATACATTTAAAGGCAGATAAACAAAGCTTCAGAAATGTGATATATATATATATATATATATCTACATACATATTTATATATATATGTAGAGAGAGAGTATATACATATATACATATATATGGCTACTTACCTAAAATTTAAATTTTAGAATCCCTCCCATGCATCAAATTCTTACCTTATTTATCTTGTCCATTTTAAAAGCAAATTTCTTAAGAAAGCTTTCTATATCTACTGACTTCCTTTATGTATTATTCTTCTCCCTTTTACTACTTCAGTAAGTATATAATACACACAACATTATTTTTTTAACATTTTTTATTGATTTATAATAATTTTACAATGTTGTGTCAAATTCAAATGTAGAGCACAATTTTTCAGTTATACATGAACATATATATATTCTTTGGCACGTTTTTTTCTCTGTGAGCTACCATAAGATCTTGTATATATTTCCCTGTGGTATACAGTATAATCTTGTTTATCTATTCTACATTTTGAAATCCCAGTCTATCCCTTCCCACCCCCGCCCCCTTGGCAACCACAAGTTTGTATTCTATATCTATGAGTCTATTTCTGTTTTGTTTGTTTGTTTGTTTGTTTTTAATTTTAGATTCCACATATGAGCGATCTCATATGGTATTTTTCTTTCTCTTTCTGGCTTACTTCACTTAGAATGACATTCTCCAGGAGCATCCATGTTGCTGCAAATGGCATTATGTTGTCAGTTTTTTTGGCTGAATAGTATTCCATTGTATAAATATACCACCTCTTCTTTATCCAGTCATATGTTGATGGACATTTAGGCTGTTTCCATGTCTTGGCTATTGTAAATAGTGCTGCTATGAACATTGGGGTGCAGGTGTCATTTTGAAGTAGGGTTCCTTCTGGATATATGCCCAGGAGTGGATTCCTGGGTCATATGGTAGGTCTATTCCTAGTCTTTTGAGGAATCTCCATACTCTTTTCCACAGTGGCTGCACCAAACTACATTCCCACCAGCAGTGTAGGAGGGTTCCCTTTTCTCCACAGCCTCTCCAGCATTTGTCATTTGTAGATTTTTGAATGATGGCCATTCTGACTTACACACCACATTATTGAAAACGTTCTTGTAAATTTTCCCCAAAGATTCCTTTCCAAATAGTATGGCCAACTGTGTGTCATTGTGTCATGACTTAACATCTAACAGATTTTAACACCCTTGAATACACCATCCATGACACAATTTCTTCATTTGACTTCTAGAACAAACCACTAACTTGATTTTTCTCTGATCTCCCTAGACACTTCTAAGTTTCTCTTGTGAAATTCTTCTCCTCTTATAGATCTCTTTATGTTTGTGTGACTCAGGGATTAATCTTTGGCTTTCATCCTGTGTCGGTAATGGTAATTTCCTGTTTCACATACCAGCTCTGATTTTGCCCATGGATTCCAGACTAAATATATGTCTTTACTTGAATTCTTCACCTAGAGGATACTTAAAAAGGAAATCTCATTTCCTTCTTTCAGCCCAGACCTTTTCTCCCAGTCTTGCTCATCTCTGCATTATATATTTTTGGTGATGGCTCAATCCTAGAACCAAACGTTAATTCATCACTTTCCCTTACCTCTAGTATCCAATTCAACAAGCCTTTTTTTGATCTATCTTCAAAATTTATCTCTAAAAATAAAATATGTTTATTTGCCTCTCAAGACTTTTACTCTTACCTTCCAGTTCTAGATTCCCTCATCTGTAGCCCAGATGACCATAAGGCATTTATGAATTGCCTACTTCCAGTCTTATTCTCCTATGGTCTATTCTCCACTCAGCAATTCAAGATGAGGGAAAATAAAACATATTTCCCCAGTTCTTCTTGCTCTAATATCATTTGCTTTCATTTGCTGAGTGATAATCCATTCTATTCCTCATCTATCAGAAATGTTCAGTACACAAATTAGTCAGGACTTACATTCCAGTTATATCTCCCCCTTTTTAAATAATAATAAAAATACACAAAAAATTCTTCTGTTTTAGAAAATGACAGGTGGTTCTTATTTAATCTTACCTAATTTCCATCTTTTTAATCACTCGTTCAAAGATACTCATTGTAAATATTACCTTATACTTATCTATGATTTATTGGTCTGTTACTTTCATCTATATATTTATAGCAAGTAAAAAAAATCAGTGACATCTAATTTTAGGGATATTAATTTTCACATATAATTTATAAAATATAACCATATAGCAACTGGTTTTAAGCTATTTTATAAAAGACCTTTCACAGAATATTAAAGTAGTTTGTTTCTCTGCTTTATAATCATATTCATTACTTAAAATTATTTCCTTGAAGAAGTTCATGAGGCAAAGAAATGTTTCGTTGATGTCAAGACCGATGGATATGGGAGATATAAAACAGAATCACCACACCTTTCTTAAGAGATACAGATAAAATCAAGTAACTGGTTCTAGGTCACAAAATCAATGGGAGATGGACCTGTGAATCCTTAGTTGCTTGTCTTTGACAATTGCCTGTACTCTGAAATTGAAAATATTCACTGAATTCCTGAATCATGTCCCTATATCCATTTTTATAGACGAGAAAACTGAGTCTCATAGAGGAGAGGTCAGCAGACCAGGATGACAAGAAAGCATGTAACAGAGTTAAAATCATGTGAGTTCTAGAAATGTTAACAGGATGTATTTTATGTGATACTCTGTTTAACAAAAACAGTTATGATCCTGTCCTTCATAAAAATGGGTTTAGTAAACATTAATATTAAATTCAACTATATTATTTCAATAAAGTTTAGTCTCAAAAATTATTTTAAGAATTAAGGAAGTTGAATAAAGGCAGGAAATCATTGTCCTTAATCATATGTTTTCCTCACTTTCATTTTTATAAATAGTTATTTCAGGTATTTGTTATTATTGAATCACTAAATATAATACAACCTGAAAGACCAATGACAAATTTAATTACAGAAGGACTAGTTTTGACTAGTAACCTTTTCATATTTGTTGAATATGGAAATAGTCCTGGATATGTTTCTGGTAACAAATATAGTATCTTAAAATCTAAGAATGTCAGAGTTGAAAGTTATCTGCATTATCCAGGCATCTTTCAGTTGCAAGTGATAGAAACTCAATTCAACGTGGCCTAAGAAAGAATGATTCAAACACACACACACATATATGAAATTTATTTGATGGGGATTGAGTAACTTACAGGATTCAAGGCAGCACTTCAGGAAGTAGGGCAGCCTTTAGGTCTCTCGGAACTGCTCACCCAGGGGATTGTCTGCATCTCTTTTCTGCCTTAATTCTTGGTGTTCATGCACTTTCTTGTATTTTTCAGCATAGTTTCAGGTAATTCTTGAGTTATTCTCTTAAAAGCTTTATAACAGAGAGAAAGGATAATACTTTCTCTGCCATCGCAGGAAGGAAAATTCCATGGATGAATTCCAGTGGTTACAGGCACTACTTTGATCCATTTGTCCAGGGCTTTGGTCACTATAGTTTCTCAACATTGGTAACATCACTAGTCCTAAAGTGGTCAGGAGAGTAAGTTCTATTGATAGAAAATGGAGAATACAGATCTGCCAGAAAAGGTAATAATCACAGGTTACCCCTTGGTTGCCCAACACACATGACTACACACATAAATGTATTTTTCCTTACTATAATTTTTGAAGAATGTACTCTCCCCCATTTTATTCTGGTTATCCAATTTACAGTCATGAACAAACCCCTTCACAATAATATTTAATGACTGGTTTGGAAATTGAATCAACAATATATCTGCTCAATGTGAATTCCACCCTGAAATATCTAGAAGTGGTCAATCATAATACCACAACCTAGCAAAAATGTACACATACATATAAACCACAGAAACTGTAAACATTCTAAAATCTATGTAGAGAAAATAAGAAGAAATTCTATCTTATGGTCCTTAGAGATCAAAGCTAATATAACTTAATAAACAGAATTTTGCAAGTACTGCTATGTGTTGAGTGATTCCCTTGGTCAAACTTTATGTCTGAGAAAATTCCCTTTCCCCAGAGTTTTGAGGGGACACATGAAAGTGGAGCACTGGGGAACAAGTACAAGAAATCAAGCATTCCAGTTTTCTGTCCTTTTCTATCAGGTCCCTACAGCAAAGCTCTCCTACAGTGTTCTCAGAAAAGAACATGTGTACTGAGCTATTTATTCCCTCAGTCTTCAGGTGGCATGGCAGAAACAAGAACTGTGGAAACTTTGGGCCAATGTCTGACCTTCTTTTAAGATGTTTATGTAGTGACATAAGCATATACAATTTTCTAGGCATTTGATGAAATAAAATATATATAACTATTATTTGCATATGTATTATGTATCTATGTGTGTGTGTGTGTGTGTGTATGTATACACATTACTCCAAAGCTACAAGTTAGTTGAACACATATTTTAAAACTGAAAATTCACGTAACAATCACTTAAGCAGTTGAATTGCCAAAACATAACAAATATGGTTGTCTTCCTAGACCAAGATGGAGAAATCCTCATTATCTACACCCTCCTCTTAATTTGGTCAGGTTCACATTTAAAAGTCCTTCATAACACTCCATACCAAATGCTAATTTTATGTTAGCTCAAGTTGCAATGATTGTAGACAAGAGAAACTGATGTGAGCTAACAATAAAAATGGGATTTATGGTAAATATGTGGAATAATTGTAGGAAAAATGAAGAAATTAGAGAAGTTTTAGTGAATATAGGGTCTGAAATCTGGGACCTGAAACTAGATCATCAGGTAATCGAGAGTCTATCTCATTTGAGGAACACAAATAAGGACAGGATATGAAAAAATTTAAAAAGGAATTAGTGAAAAACAAATTCAAAGAATAAGTAAATACCAGATTATGATAAACTGTTTGGGTGTTGTGCTAAGTAAAATTTGACAACTTTTCCATATGAGAGAGAAAACACCTAGCTTGCAGTTCATTTTTCATAATCTGTCCTTGGATGTATTATGTCCCAGGTTTTCACAAGTGTCCCCCTATATCCAAGTGTGCCACACATTGAATGGCCGCTTGTTAGGAATGAGGCAAACAAGGGCAACAAAATTAAGGGCTTTTTAAAATTTTCCATTTCAACATTGAAATACAATTGAAAATGGAGCTGCTGAGTAAAGTTATAACCAGCTAGTGCCAAAGGAGAATAATAAATGATCTTAAATCTTTTGATTCCTACGCTCTGTTCTTCATGCTCTTTCATGAACAGGCATTTTGTTAATAAGTTGTTTAGCCGTGACTTGAAAACTGAACACATAAAGTATAATTTTTGAGCTGTTAGTACCTTTAGTCTGATTTTCTACTTAATTTTTCCTTAGAAATTTTTTGATGAACATTTGTATTTATCTTCTCCAAAATCCCTTTGGAGTGGAACTAAACAGCACTTTCAGATAGCAGGACTGTGAGCTAACACAGAGGCCCTGTGTAATGCAGTTAAATCCTATGGCATACTTACTTAATGCAGTTAAGTCCTAAGGCATACTTACTTAAAGTAATAGAAATTTCCAGAGATCACAAGACTGGCCAAATTTTGTCTGTCCGAACTCTGCATATACCAGAAGTGGAAAATTCTGTCTTCATAGCTACATGAAAGCTAGAAATCTCTTAGATATCCTGGAGTAGAGCCACAAAGTGACTTAAGTTTGAGAGGTAGTTCTGAAGTGAGTGCTTTGTTGCAGTAGCAAGTGACAGAGTGCAAAGTCTTCCGAACAGACAGAAAAATGGGTAAGAAAAGAATTATCTTCTTGTAAAAAGAATCCTTGCCAATTGGGTTTGACTCAAACTCCCATCAGGAGAACCAGCTGAGGGAGCTGTAATAATTTTATCTTAATGTAGACAAGAGTGTTGATAAACACTTGAAGGTCTGAAAGAGATTAACAAATAAGTAAAACACTGCTTGACCAAACTGTATCTCTTCAATAAGAAAATAGATATAACTCCACCAAAAAAATATCAATTCTAAAAATATGCTAATAGAGTTCTTTTTATTTTGGAAACATGAAAAATGGACATTTTAAAGTGTACATTATTTTGGAAATAACAAATATTTGTAATAAAGATGAATAAAAGCCAACAGTTCAAGATAATGAAAATCAAGGAAGAGTATTTAAGGCATTTTGAAACTGGGGGAAATAATCTAATGCAGAGGCCAGCCAAAATTGGTGGGAAAAATAGGTGTAGTTTACAAGAACCTCGATTGTGAATGTTTAGATATCTCAATTATATTATCAAAATGTAGTGAAATATTGAAGATCTGTGTACAATAAAATGAGCCACTTCTATTTTTGATTTATAGAATCAGTATCAATCTGATTTGAAAAGCATTATTTATTTTGACATTTTCACCTAATTGCTAAAATTTTAGCGGTATCCAGAATAATAAAATCAAGTTGAAAATACACATCCAATGGACTTGGGGGGAAGGCACATTTTTGGCAAGATTGTTTTCAATAATTATTTGTAATTTTTAGTCTTGTCATCTGTGCTGAGTCAGAACTGAGCAATCAACATGAGCTGTTAACAATCACTAGTTTTTCCTTGTCTCCTATTTTCCATGTGGCTTTTAAATATGGAGCTACAACATTTGGTTAATGGGTGTCTCATATAAAGTTACCGAGTTGCCTATAATTGTCATCTGCTTAATAGTTTTCTTTTTCTGTTATGTTTTTTCAGAAACATTAACTTTCCTCAGTTGTTAAGAGAGAGCAGTAGCCACCTATAAACGTGATTGTCATTAAGAACTCAGAGCCTTAGTACAGCAAAAATATATGTCAATGTATGCATTGCAGGAATGAACGAGAGCCACCTGGACTATGAATTAATGACACGAAAACAGTGGAGATGGACATAGTTCAGAGAACTTACAGAAGCCTGTAGTTCCTTAATACTCCTTATTTTAAAAAAGCCTTATTTACTTCCCAGATGCCAATCTATATGTGTATATATTTTTCATTTTCCAATTTTTATATTTTTCTATGCTCTGGAATAGTTTAAGTAGCACTGGAATTATTTGTTATTTAAATCTTGATAGCACTTATCTTTGAAAAGAGACGTCAACTATGGATCCTGTACACGATGCTGTATACCATTTTCCAGTTTTTTTCTATGCTCTGGAATAGTTTAAGTAGCACCAGAATTATTTGTTATTTAAATCTTTTTTTTAATTGAAGTGCAGTCAGTTAAAATGTGTTAATTTCCAGTGTGCAGCACAATTGCCCAGTCATGCATATACATACATATATTCATTTTCATATTATTTTTCATTAACCTTTCAATATCAATCTATAATTTTCATTTAATATATCCTGACAGAGTAACAACCCTAGGCCCAAACTGGTGAGACCATATATCCTGATTTGCCCAAAACAGTTTGATTCACTTCTTACTATGTAATTATGAAAAGGACCTCTTCACTCCAAAAATGCTCTGGTTTGGAAATAATGTACACAGTCATCTTGTCCTCCAGTGTGGATGATCTTTTCAAACTCAGTTCCCATCATTATTAGGATCATTCACCTGGCATTACAGCCTATTTTGTAAGAGATTCCTTCCTTGGGCTGTTAGACCTGTTTATGCAATCTCTGGAACTCATACCTAAAAGTTGTAGCTAAAAGTTGTATCTATCATGTGGTATTATCATTGTTTAGTTTGGTTTACTGTGATAGATCCTGTAGGTGTTAGAAATGGTGTAGGCTGTGTATATAAGTAACAGCAGTATCAACAATAAATCATATATTTAATTAGCTGATATTGCAGGGTGCATGGAGGTAGACAGCAGCTTTATGATGTCACCAATAATCCAAATTCCTTCTGTCTTTCTATTCTACTATACATTGCTTTACCTTTTTCTGGTTGCACACTTGTTACCTCATGTTTGAAAGATGAGTGTTATAGTTCAGGCTTCGTATCCACGCTCAAGGCAGAAGGAAGGGCAGAGTGATGCAAGCAACTGCTCTCTTCTTTCCTTTTGTTAATGATGGGAATTCACTGGCAAGTTTGTAGTCAATCTTCCTTCAATGTCTCATCATGCTGAATTAGAACACTGGACCATCCATGTTCTGTACAAGTGGTTGTAATTGCAAATTTCTGGCATTTAACATATGTAATAGGAAGTAGTAAAACTAAATCGGGTTACAAATGTCAGTTAGGCACTGTGTCTTTCACAGTACTTTATATATTGCATTGCTTCTGTGAAAAATAATCTGGTAGTGTTTGATTTTAAGTTGAAAAATTACTTGTAGTATAAATTGTCCCAATCCATTCAGTCCATCAGCTATTGTTGGACATTTACATTGTTACCAATATTATTACAACAATTCAGTATAGCGTTGCTTATTTGTTAGAATAAATTTTGATAAGTAGATCTATAAGGATAAAGGATATAACTAAATTTATGTATTGTATACTTGTTGAAAAATTGCCTCCAAGAAATGGTCCATTATAACCTATACCATACATGATCAGCAAAAATAATAATAAAAATATAAAAATCATATAATATTTACTATTTATCATACAGTGTTGAAGTATTTTTATATGGTAATTCATTTAATCCTTACAAAGCCCTATTTTCTCAAATAATTATAGAAAAATGCACAATTTCTTTTTATCACTGTATGCAATATACTAAATAGTCACTTATATTTAGATTGTTTTTATGGTTTCTATAGTGCTGTACTAATGCATCTCTACATTCTAGAAGTATTACTATACTGTGCTAATACGGTAGCTTTATGTTTTGGTATGTAGAAGTGAAGTTCACTCCATTTTCTTTCTGTTTTTAAATCTGAGGGTAAAGTGATTTATTACTCAGTCTTTTAGATATTACTATATTTCAGTTCTAGAATTTGCATTTTGTGTTAATAATAGTTTATATACTTTGCTGAGATTTCATCTCTTTTCCTTCACTGTGCATATTCACCTTTATTCTTTTCTTTTTTTTAATTGGAGTATAGTCAGTTACAATGCATCAATTTCTGGTGTACAGCACAATGTCCCAGTCATGCATATATATATACATATATTCATTTTCATATTCTTTTTCATTAAAAGTTATTACAAGATATTGAATATAGTTCCCTGTCCAGAAGAAAGGTTTTTTTTAAAATCTATTTTTATATATAGTGGTTAACATTTGCAAATCTCGAACTCCCAAATTTATCCCTCCCCATCCCCTTTCCTCTAATAACCATAAGATTGTTTACTACATCTGTGAGTCTGTTTCTGTTTTGTAGATGAGTTCATTAGTGTCCTCTTTTTCCTTTTTTCCCTTTTGTTAGATTCCACATATGAATGTTATCATGTGGTATTTTTCTTTCTCTTTCTGGCTTACTTCACTTAGAGTGACAGTCTCCAGGTCCATCCATGTTGCTGCAAATGGCATTATTTTATTCCTTTTCATGGCTGAGTTGTACTCCATTTTATAAATATACCATAACTTTTTTATCCAGTCATCTATTGATGGACGTTTAGGTGGCTTCCATGTCTTGGCTATTGTATATAATGCTGCTATGAACATTGGGGCTATCATTATGTTAGATAATTTGGGGTTTTATACTGGATATTGTAATGCTGTGTTGTGGAAACTCTGAATTTCCTTATATTTTTGTCAAGGAATATTGACTTGTCTTAATGATTGGATACAAAATGCATAAATGTTTGCTTAGATGGTAGTTCATATTTCAGTTCATTTATTTTGTCTTTACCTGGGTTACTTGTGTCTTTGCCACATGTGTACAGGTCAGGATAATCTACTGATTTGAGTAGAATTTATTCACGTAATGCTGAGTTTGCCTACCTGCTAATTGTCTTTTAGAGATTCTGCTCTTTTTTAAGTAGGTATACTTGCTCTGATTTCTAAATCTGGTCTTTTAAACCATAAACACAATGAGTTTTCTAATAAAAGTTTTGTCTCCAGTATCAGAGCCTGCACTCAGACTAAAATAATAAAAATGGGAAACTCACCCATCTTCCAAGTTTCCATTCACTTTCATAATCTGCTTGTTTTCACTCAATGATGCCTTTAGGCAATTATTTGTTATATTATATCCAGAGCTTATAGTTCTTATCTATGGGAGTATTGATTCAGTAAGTGCTTACTTAGAATTACCAGATATGAACCTTCTTTTGTACCAAATAATTTAAGGAGAGTTTCCAAGAGTTAACAAGTCCATTTATTTTCTCCAAAGTTATAATTTATGAGTCTAAATAGCTATACCCATCTCTGCTGCCATCACTTCAGTTTTCCTCTTCTCTCTCTCTCCTCTCCCTGCATATATATGTGTATGTATAATTTTAAAATTGTCTGTTTAAATTGAATTTGGTAGGCAGTTACTTCCTTTATCCTTTATTCTGCTGAGATGGGATGCTCCAACAGTATCATTTTTGGAAGTTAGAAATATCTACTAGATCTGGATGTGGATCTGAATTTTATTTCCCATCTGGATTCTAATTAGGTAACAGGTTTGCTGGTCTTCTCCCTACGTATATTTGAGCAAAGAGGAACAAGATTGAGAAAAGAGATAATAGGAGGGAAAGATTGACAACAGTATAGCTGACTGTATTTTGATTTGTCAGATATGAGTGAGTTGTCCATGGATGGGTTGGACACAAGGGGAAAGGGGTAGAACTGTCTTGCTGCTCTGCACCATAGTGCTAGGGATAGAGCTGAGAGATTGGACCAAGTAAAGCAATAGTTAAACTTTCATTTCAGAGAACTATGCACAGAGGAGGTCCCATAGGACCTACAAAAAATTCACAAATGGGTCCCATGAGGGAGACAACATTTTAATTTCTTTTAGATACACAGTATTGAGAGCCAGTAAGAAATAGCCAAATACAACAAGAATGAAATCTTCACAAGAGATCTTAAAGGACCAGCAAACAAAGATCCTGTAGAACGTAGATGAACGAATTTACTGAAGAACGCTAACAGTTTCAGTTTTAAATTGTAATTATTGATTCCTGGAAACAATCACATATGCATACTTTTATTATGCATATTTGACAGCTTGATGTGGTTAATATAGCCATGGTACCAGTAAGAAAAACAGGAGTTACATGGTTTTATGAAACTCAAATAACTAATCTTAGTTTTAATATCCTAGATTTCTTCTTCTTCCACTTAAAATAACAGTAGCAAGTCTCATAAGTGTAAAAGTATTGTAGACATTTAGAAGCGAGAGCTGCCATGTGCCCCAGGGAAATTAAGGGAAGCTCCAGAGAAGGTGGTATTGAAATGCACTTTGAGTGAGAGACAGGGTTTCTAGCTAAGAATAAACACTGAGTGAGGGAAATGTCATTATCAGAACCTATGTGCAAAAGATAAAAGGTGAGAAATTTATAGTCATAAAGAAATGATAAATCAGAATAGAAGGGCATTATGGTGAAAGGAAGAAATGGCATATCAGGATAGAAGGCTTTGAGTGCTAAGTAGAAAGCATCTTGTAATGCTTTCTTGGGTTTTGTGACTTTAAAGAATTTAGCTTAACAGTGATGGTATTATTTTATCATTTTAAGATGGAAAATCAGTGTTATAATTCAGAATATTATATGAGTGAAGGAAAATAAGCTCATTCACACGGGTCATATGATATAAGCCCAATGATTTCTGTGGATATGATAGAGAACTAGTATGTATGTGTTCATAGAGTTGAGTGACCCTCTCAAAGGAAAAGTAAACTTATTGCAAAAGAAAAACATGTGTATCAATTTTTTCAAACAATTTTGAGAAAACATAGAACAGACAATATATAAGATAGAATATTGAAGGGAGAAGTGACCTATAATGGGCACAGCATAATAATATACAACCTAGAAGTGAAGTAGACTTAAAAGGCATCTATTGAACCCTCCCTCCAACAACAACAGATTACATATTCTTTTCAAGTGCTTGTGAAACACTTCAGAGTAGATCTTATCTGGTGCCAAAAAAACGTATCTTAGTAAGTTAGAAAGAATTGAAATTATACAAAGTATGTTTTTTGATCTCAATGGAATGAAACTAGAAATTAGCAACAGTAGAATATTTGGCAAATTTACAATACTGTGGCAATTAAACAACAACTTAAATAACCAGTTGGTCCAAGAAGAAATCACAAGAGAAATTAGAAAATACTTTGAAATGAATTAAAAAGAATACACTTTCCAAAACTGTGCTGGTGCAGCTAACCTAATACTCAGATGGATATTCATAGTTGCAAATATTTATAGTAAGTAAGAATAAATATCTCAAATTAATAATCTGTAATCTGCTTTTGAATAGGAATATATTTGATTGTTCTCCCACAGAGAATTGCACGTAAAATTACTTATTTTCTCCTCATCTTCGGACAGTATGCCAACCCAATTGCCTCATACACTTTGTAGTTATATGACTTGGTAGCCTAAATTAATAAAGAATGGATGAAATTTTGTTCATTTTATCAGGCCTAATCTAAGTGACCATTAAGGATGTTGCTTAGCTTCTCTGACAATTGTAGTTCACTTTTCAGTATTACGTGATATACATTTGTAAAGAGTACTTGGGTTTTACATAAAATGTATTTAAAAGATGGAAATGTGTGCTAAACATCTAAGCATCACAATGAGAGTCTTATGTAGCATGTCTTGCTTTTCTATTTATTTGCTTCTTCTTTCTTTTTATATTGAAGTATATTCTATGTACAATTTTATATAATGACAGATACGCAATATAATGATTTACAATTTTTAAAGTTTATACTCCATTTATAGTTATTCTAAAAATTTCTTGCTTTTTAGTACTGCTATATCTTGCTCTTTCATAGCATTTTATTCCGTATTGGTATGGTGATTACCTTGATTTTCATGAGAATAGATAGTATTGAGCAAAACTTGTCCATAATTTTATGTGGCTATTTTAATGTTCTTTTGCCTTCTAAAGTTTGTCAAGAATGAAAACTAAGTAATATTTAAAAGCATGCCTTTCCATTTGATAGATATAATTGAAATACAGCTGCATGACACAAATGACAGAAAAGATGGGTAACTACAAATCTGTATTTTACATTATAAATATGGGTTTTTTCAAATAAATGACCAATGTATTATAGATACTCATGCATGATTTTGGAATTTAACTTTGTTTCTATGTGAAGAGGATTTTAGAAAGTGTGTCAGCTTTAAATATCTTCTTGAAGGCTGTGTTTGATTTTGACACAGATTTTTTTTAAAGGATTACTCTAAACAATTTTAAAATCAATAAGTAATTATCATGGTTCTTTCCAATCAAATAAATATTGACTTTGGAGAAGATATATGCTTTTTTTTCTATTTCTGGGAAAGAATGCTATGATTGCCAGTTGCCATCATTTCACGTTAAATAAACTCAGTTACTTGTTAAATGAAGTGATACATAACATTAAAAAGAGATACACACTGACATTATATTGTTTTGCTAGGAGTTACAACAGCCTATACTGGCTTTTTTTAAAATCTGGTCTTTGCATATCAGTTTGTAAGAGATATATTCTGACACTATATTAGTGTGTTTATTTGAGGCATTAATACCAAAGCCTGACAGCATTAGCTCTACAGTTTATGTCACTATAAAACTGGCTTTTAGTGATAACAATTAGTAATGTTAAGTCTATATATTATAAGGAATAGTACTGATTGTTCCACAGTAAAGTTCACTTAAAGTGACATTAATGAACAGTAGTGCCATCGTGCTTTATGGTATCAAGCAATTCCACTGTAAGAGAATAATGGTTATCTTGAATATTCTAATCTCACAGGTAAACTTTACATTCATGATACATGGTAATTCATGTCACAATGATTCAGACTTTTCTTTCTTTTTCTCTCTTTTTTTCTTTTTAACATTTTTATTGATTTATAATCATTTTACAATATTGTGTCAAATTCCATGTTCAGCACTATTTTTCAGTCATTCATGGACATATACACACTCACTGTAACATTTTTTTCTCTGTGGATTATCATAACATTTTGTGTATATTTCCCTGTGCTATACAGTGTAATCTTGTTTATCTATTCTACAGTTTTGAAATCCCAGTCTATCCCTTCCCACCCTCCACCCCCCTGGCAACCACAAGTCTGTATTCTCTGTCTATGAGTCTATTTCTGTCCTGTATTTATGCTTTGTTTTTGTTTGTTTGTTTGTTTTTGTTTTTGTTTTTTAGATTCCACATATGAGCGATCTCATATGGTATTTTTCTTTCTCTTTCTGGCTGACTTCACTTAGAATGACATTCTCCAGGAGCATCCATGTTGCTGCAAATGGCATTATGTTGTCGGGTTTTATGGCTGAGTAGTATTCCATTGTATAAATATACCACCTCTTCTTTATCCAGTCACCTGTTGATGGACATTTAGGCTGTTTCCATGTTTTGGCTATTGTAAATAGTGCTGCTATGAACATTGGGGTGCAGGTGTCATCCTGAAGTAGGTAGGGTTCCTTCTGGATACAAGCCCAGGAGTGGGATTCCTGGGTCATATGGTAAGTCTATTCCTAGTCTTTTGAGGAATCTCCACACTGTTTTCCATAGTGGCTGCACCAAACTGCATTCCCACCAGCAGTGTAGGAGGGTTCCCCTTTCTCCACAGCCTCTCCAGCATTTGTCATTTGTGGATTTTTGAATGACGGCCATTCTGACTGGTGTGAGGTGATACCTCATTGTAGTTTTGATTGGCATTTCTCTGATAATTAGTGATATTGAGCATTTTTTCATGTGCCTTTTGATCATTTGTATGTCTTCCTTGTAGAATTGCTTGTTTAGGTCTTCTGCCCATTTTTGGATTGGGTTGTTTATTTTTTTCTTATTGAGTCGTATGAGCTGCTTATATATTCTGGAGATCAAGCCTTTGTCGGTTTCATTTGTAAAAATTTTCTCCCATTCCATAGGTTGTCTTCTTGTTTTATTTCTGGTTTCCTTTGCTGTGCAGAAGCTTGTAAATTTCATTAGGTCCCATTTGTTTATTCCTGCTTTTATTTCTTCTAGGAGAAAATTTTTGAAATGTATGTCAGATAATGTTTTGCCTATGTTTTCCTCTAGGAGGTTTATTGTATCTTGTCTTATGTTTAAGTCTTTGATCCATTTTGAGTTGATTTTTGTGTATGGTGTAAGGGAGTGTTCTAGCTTCATTGTTTTACATGCCACTGTCCAGTTTTCCCAACACCATTTGCTGAAGAGACTGTCTTTATTCCATTGTATATTCTTGCCTCCTTTGTCGAAGATTAGTTGACCCAAAAGTTTGTGGGTTCATTTCTGGGCTCTCTATTCTGTTCCATTGGTCTATATGTCTGTTTTGGTACCAATACCATGCTGTCTTGATGACTGTAGCTCTATAGTATTGTCTGAAGTCTGGGAGAGTTATTCCTCCAGCCTCTTTCTTTCTCTTCAGTAATGCTTTGGCAATTCTAGGTCTTTGATGGTTCCATATGAATTTTATTATGATTTTTTCTAGTTCTGTGAAATATGTCCTGGGTAATTGGATAGGGATTGCATTAAATCTGTAGATTGCCTTGGGCAGTGTGACCATTTTAACTATACCGATTCTTCCAATCCAAGAGCATGGAATATCTTTCCATTTTTTAAAGTCTTCTTTAATTTCCTTCATCAATGGTTTATAGTTTTCTGTGTATAATTCTTTCACCTCCTTGGTTAGATTTATTCCCAGATATTTTATTACTTTGGGTGCTATTTTAAAGGGGATTGTTTCTTTACTTTCTTCTTCTGTTGATTTATCGTTAGTGTAAAGAAATGCAACTGATTTTTGAACGTTAATTTTGTAACCTGCTACCATGCTGAATTCTTCAATCAGCTATAGTAGCTTTGTGTGGACCTCTTAGGGTTTTCTATATATAGTAACATGTCATCAGCATATAGTGACACTTTTACCTCTTCTTTTCCAATTTGGATCCCTTTCATTTCTTTCTCTTGCCTGATTGCTATGGCTAGGACTTTCAGGACTATGTTGAATAGGAGTGGTGATAGTGGGCATCCTTATCTTGTCCCAGATTTTAGTGGGAAGCTTTTGAGTTTTTCACCGTTGAGTACTATGCTGGCTGTAGGTTTGTCATATATAGCTTTTATTATGTTGAGATATGGTCCCTCTATACCCACTTTGGCGAGAGTTTTTATCATAAACGGGTGTTGAATTTTATCAAATGCTTTTTCTGCATCGATTGAGATGATCATGTGGTTTTTGTCCTTTTTCTTGTTGATGTGATGTATTACATTGATTGATTTGCATATGTTGAACCAGCCTTGTGTCCCTGGGATGAACCCCACCTGGTCATGATGTATAATCTTTTTTATGTGTTGTTGGATTCTATTTGCTAATATTTTAGTGTGGATTTTGGCGTCTATGTTCATCAGTGATATTGGCCTATAATTCTCTTTTTCTGTAGTGTCTTTGCCTGGTTTTGGTATGAGGGTGATGGTGGCTTCATAGAATGAGTTTGGGAGTATTCCCTCCTTTTCAATCGTCTGGAAGATTTTGAGAAGGACTGGTATGAATTCTTCTTTGTATGTTTGGTAGAATTCCCCAGTGAAGCTGTCTGGTCCTGGACTTTTATTTGTAGGGAGGTTTTTAATTGCTATTTCTATTTCCTTTCTAGTGATCGGATTGTTCAAGTGTTCAGATTCTTCTTGATTCAGTCTTGGTGGACAGTATGTTTCCAGAAACTTGTCCATCTCCTCTAGGTTATCCAGTTTGGTTCCATATAGTTTTTCATAGTATTCTCATATGATATTCTGTATTTCTATTTTGTTTGTTGTAATTTCTCCATTTTCCTTTCTTATTTTGCTAATTTGTGCTCTCTCTTCTTTCTTCTTTGTGAGTTTGGCCAGAGGTTTGTCGATTTTATTTACTTTTTCAAAAAACCAGCTTTTGGTTTGGTTGATTTTTTCTATGGTCTTATTAATCTCTATTGTATTTATTTCCTCTCTGATCTTTATTATTTCCTTCCTTCTGCTGCTTTTTGGGGCTTTTTGTTCTTCTTTTTCTAATTCATTCAGGTGGTGGATTAAATTGTTTATTTGAGATTGTTCTTCTTTTTTGAGGAAGGCCTGTATCGCTATAAACTTCCCTCTTAGCACTACCTTTGCTGTGTCCCATAGATTTTGTGTGGTTGTGCTTTCATTATCATTTGTCTCAAGGTATTTTTTAATTTCAGCTTTGATTTCCTCATTGACCCATTGTTTTTTCAATAACATATTGTTTAATCTCCATGCTTTCCTTTTCTTTTCCTTTGTTTCTCTGTTGTTGATTTCCAGTTTCATGGCATTATGGTCAGTAAAGATGCTTGAGATAATTTCTATCTTCTTAAAATTGTTGAGGTTTCTTTTGTGCCCAAGTACATGATCGATCCTGGAAAATGTTCCACGTGCACTTGAAAAGAATGTATATCCTATTTCTGGGGGGTGTAATGCTCTGAAAATATCCACCAAATCTAGTTTTTCTATTGTATCATTTATTTTCTCTGTTGTCTTGTGTATTTTCTGTCTGGAAGATCTGTCTAGTGATGTTAATGCAGTGTTAAAATCTCCAACTATGATTGTATTCCCATCAATAGCCCCCTTTATCTCTGTTAGTAATTCTTGTATGTACTTAGCTGCTCCTATATTGGGTGCATATATATTAACGAGTGTAATATCCTCGTCTTGTATCACTCCTTTAATCATTATAAAATGTCCTTCTTTATCTTTCTTTATGGCCTTTGTTTTAAAGTCTATTTTGTCTGAAATCAGTACTGCAACACCTGATTTTTTTGCTTTTCCATTTGCGTGGAATATCCTTTTCCATCCTTTCACTCTCAATCTATATGTGTCCTTCTCCCTAAAGCGGGTCTCTTGTGTGCAGCATATTGAAGGTTCTTGCTTTATTATCCAGTCTGCTACTCTATGTCTTTTTACTGGAGCATTTAGTCCATTAACATTTACAGTAATTAATGATAGATGTGTGTTTATTGCCATTTTGAACTTATCTTTGCAGTTGAATTGGTATATCCTCTTTGTTCCTTTCTTCTTCCTTTTGTGGTTTGGTAACTTTCCTTTGTATTATCATGGATTTTATTTAATTTTTGTGACTCCCTTGTAAGTTTTTGGCTTGTGGTTACCCTTTTTTGTAAATCTATTAGCCCACTACTATAACTGTTTTTATTAAACTGATAGTAACATGATCTCAAACCTATCCTACCATTACAAAAAATTTAAAAAAGAAAGAAAAAAATATATTCTATATTTCCCTGCCTCCCTCTCCCACTCTCAGTGATTTGTATGTCTTCTTTTATAATTTCGTGTTTACTTTATTTGTAATTCATGAGTTATCACCTTTCCAGTTGTGAGTTTCTCATTTCTGTAGCATCCTGCTGCTTTTCTATTTAGAATAGCCCTTTCAATATTTCTTTTAGCATGGGTTTAGTGTTGCTAAACTCCTGCAGCTATTTTTTGTCTGTGAAACTCTTTATTTCTCCTTCTATCCTAAAGGATAGCCTTGCTGGATAAAGTATCCTAGGCTGCATCTTTTTTTCATTCAGGGCTTTGAATATATCTTCCCACTCCCTTCTGGCCTGTAGTGTTTGTGTATAGAAATCAGCTGAGAGCCTTATGGGGGTTCCCTTGTAACTTACTTTTTGCTTTTCTCTTGCTGCCTTTAGAATCCTTTCTTTATCCTTGACTCTGGCCATCTTGATTATGATATGTCTTGGTGTGGGTCTGTTTGGGTTCTTCCTGTTTGGGTCCCTGTGAGCTTCCTGTACTTGGATATCTGATTCCTTCTTTAAGTTTGGGAAGTTTTCAGTCATGATTTCTTCAAAAGCCTTTTCAATCCCCTTTGATCTTTCTTCTCCTTCTGGGACCCCTATTATGCAAAGATTGGGACGCTTTATATTATCCCATAGGTCCCTTATGCTATTTTCATTATTTTTTATTTGCTTATCTTGTAGTTCTTCTGAATGGGTGCTTTCTATTGTCCTGTCTTCTAGATCACTAATTCGTTCCTCTGCATTATCTAGTCAGCTTTGCACAGCTATTAGATCATTCCTCATCTCTGTCAATGAGTTTACCCATTCTACTTGGCTCTTCTTTATAGCTTCAATTTCATTTTTGACCTATTTTATATCTCTAAACACTATCTCTTTTAATTCCTTCAGCAATTTGATCTCTCCTTTTTTGAAATCTTGATCTAGTAGGCTATCAATATCTATTTCATTGATCTTTCTTTCAGGGGATTTCTCTTGTTTTTTTAATTGGGAAAGGTTTCTGTGCTTCTTCATCTTGCTCATACCTCTCTGGCACTGTGGTTTATGGAGTATCAGTTGTCTATTTTGGTCCTTAAGGAGTTTATCTATCTAATGCCTATTTAGGAATAGAACTTAGGAAAAAAAGAAAAAAATAAGAGAGAGAGAGAAAGAATTTTAAAAGAAGGGAGAAAGAAGTTTTGAAAACAGTGTATAATGAATAATAGAAGAGCGAGTTGAAGCAGAGTATCAATCGGGTTGAGACGTCCTTTTAAAACCTTTTAAAAAAAAAGTGGGGGGGAGATGAATAGATGTATTTGAAACCTGTGTCTAATCAATAACAGGACATCAAAACCCAAGAGAAATAGAAATGAATTAAGAAGTAAAAATTAAGAGGGTAATAGAAAATAGAACAGGTAAAAACAGATTTAAAAAAAAAAGGGGGGGGTTGTCGGTGTTCTGCTGGAGTCTGTGTGCTTTTAATGTGAAGTCTTTCTGTCTTCGTCCTGTTTTGGAAGCTCAGCTTGCTGTTTTCAGAGGCCCTCCGTTGGCACCCTCTTCTGTGCTGCTCCCAGTGCCTGTCGGCAAGCAGATCGCGCCTCCTCCTAACACTGGGTCAGGTGTAGCTCTCCTCTGCTGTGGGTGGACGCGTCACTGCCCCTCCCGATGCTTCAGTCAGATGTTGCAGACTGGCCGGGTAGGAGGGGGGGTCGCGCCCCCTCCCAACACTGGGTCAGGTGCAGCTCTTCTTTGCTGTGGGTGGACGTGTCACTGCCCCTCCCGATGCCGCAGTCAGATGTTGCAGACTGGCCGGGTAGGAGGGCGGGTCGTGCCCCCTCCCAGCACCTCAGTCAGGGGCTGTGTTCCTGCCCGAAAGGCGGGGGGCCGCTCTCCCTCTCCCTGCGCAGGTAGCTCCGCTGCTCTGTGCGGCTGCGCGCTCCATCCTGGTCCGCGCTCCGCAGGTGGGCTTGGGGAAGACCGAGGGATAGCCTTGTCCCTGCTCCAGGCCAAAGCTCAGCTCCTTGTTTGTCTTTGTGGAGCAAGTTCTCTGAGGGACCAGGATGGAAGGATCCTATCTGCCTCGGACTGTAGGCAAGTCTCAGTCTGGCCTTTGAGGCTGCTAAGCCCTTTGGTGCGGATGCAGGTTTCGCCCCCGCCACCGCCTGGATGCTAAGGGCCAGAGGATATGGCGGCTGTGCCTGAGCCCCGCCTCTCTTCCCCCGAAAACTTTCAGCGGGTTTTCAGAGATGGGGGTATATACCCTTCCCCCCAGGGCATATCAACCTTGCTGTTTTATGGAGGGCCCAGATTGTTCTGCCCTGTGCACCCACAGCCGTGGCACGCAGCCCCTTACAGTCCCCCGGGGGTGTCTCAGTGCAGCCGCCCCCGTACTCTGCCCTACTTGTGCAGCCTGGCCCTGCCCGCCGCTGCCGGCCCGCGTCTCAGGCTGGGTGTCGGGGGGACCCTCTGTGCCTGTTTAACTTAGTTCTGTCAGTCAAGGGCTACTCCATATAGATCCGAGCCTCAGAGGCTCCCCCTCCGTCCCGCTGGCCTCTCAGTTGGAGAGGGGAGACCCAGCGAGCGAGCGCCAGTCCTCCTTTGCCACTCCCTACCCGCGGGACCCGTCCCACTCTGCTTTGCCGTTTGTTCTTTCTTTTTTCCTTTTCTCCTACCAGATTTTTGGCGTCTTTATCTTTTGAAGAGGGCGATGTTCTGTCGGAGTTCGCAGGTGCTCTGGTTGGCTGAGTGGGTCTGTGGATGTGGGTCTTGGTGCATTTGTGGGAGAGGGTGAGATGCGAGCGTCCTTCTACTCCGCCATCTTCTCTCTCCAGCGATTCAGACTTTTCTGACCTTAAGTTGTGAAGAATTTCTTTTTAAGCAAATGTATTATGTTATAAACTTTAAAACTTTTTGCATAATTGGAATTAATTTTTTAAAAATATTTTTTATTCTTCTAAATTTTTTGGATATTTATATTCTGGTTAGGATTTGAAACCACAGATTTTGCATAACTATGGATTATTTTGTGTATAAGTCATTTTATGATGATATTATACCCTGTACTTTAAATGAAAATAATTCAAATATGAGTTCACTTATAGCCTGTAGTATCTTCATACTATAACATTTGAAGTTATGGGTGCTTAATTACTTTGTTGTAAATTGATGTGCAGTTAACACTGAAGTAACAAATGAGTTGAATTACTATTTGCCTACTACATCTGTCAAGATTAATTAGGATATAGTCTGTTATTCAATAATCCAAAAATCTCAGATATAGCACACCAAAGACTATTACTTGCTCATGAAATGCTAGGAAAACCTCTGGACACTTGTCTTCCATGAGTCATGATGGAGGCTAGGAATGCCTTCACTATTTCACTATTGAGCCTTCACTGAGTTGAGAATACATCACTGCGTTGTGTTGACTAGGTGTCTTTCCCATTCACTGTGATAGGTTACAGAAGCCTGGAGGGTCTCAAATTATCAATTGAATACTTTGACTAAAAGACAATATATATAAAACCTCTGACCCAAACCCACTATCCAACACTAATCATATTCCTACTTCCAACTGCATGAAACTGGGAAATACAGTTTTCCACATATCCTAGAGATGTGGAGAGATATTATATTAGAAATAACTACTGCCCATCAAAACATTGGTCTATGTTTAGTTAACTTGAACAGATATTCCTCTGTCATTACCTGTTGCAAAATAAGAACTTGTAAGCTATTAAGTAAGTAAATTTTTTATTATAAATTGGACACCAAGCATTTTTCAATTCTTTCTAGACTTAAGGATATCATTATATTTAGAGCATTATTTGTTAGAAAATTTGTTATATAAACATTATTTTAAAGAATCAATTCACTATGAAAGAATCCAGCATATTCATGTAAGTGGCAGCATGTGGTTTACTATATTAAACAAAAATGTTAAAGTGATTTTTAATATATGAAAAGAAATCATACATCTAAAATTTTAATGATTGATTTCCCTCAATTTCATAATTAGGAACAATAGTTATAATTTGAATCATATATTAATTATACTCATTTTTAATTGCTAGTTCAACTCTTTTCTCATTTTTTCCCTTTGTATTAAATATTAAATAGTATTTCTCTGGCTAAATGGAGAGAAGGATAACCACCTGGTGTTGAATGAGATTGCATAAGCATCAATAGAACTCTTTTTTACACAAGGTTTAAAGAAAATTTAAGACTAAAATTCATAGCATTTTGTTAGGTGATAGAACTGGGAAAAAATACCAAAGAAACTTATACATGTTCTTTCTGTAAATGATCTGACAGAGATCAGAAAATAACTGATATGAAAGAGATCAGAAAATAACTGTGGGCAGGCCATGAAGAGCAGAATTACTTAGATGTTCGTAATAAGCCGCAGAAACATTTGCCTCTAGTGTGTAACCCACACATCTTGGCTGCTATAATGGGGGAATAAATATAGGTTTTCAACTTCTTTATTTTATGCCTGCTACTTGGAGAATACAACTCAATTCTATGGGAAAATTATGAGGAATGAAAAATTTTTAATTTAGATTTTTTCTTTCTCAGTAACTAAAGCAATGTCTAGTGTGCCTTTTCATTTATTTCATCTGAATTGTGTTTGACCCAAGAAGCATTTGTCCAATAGTACAACACAGTCTTCTTTATTAAGATTGCTATGTAATCTTTAATGGTTTTCTTACTGAGTTTTTCTTAGGAAACTCTTCAATTTTCAAAAGATAAATTTTTTGTCTATATATATACTTTTATTGAAGTATAGTTTACAATGTTGTGTCAATTTCTAGTGTACAGCCTAATGCTTCAGTCATACATATACATACATATATATATTTTCATATTCTTTTTCACCAAAGGTTACTACAGGATATTGAGTATAGTTTCCTATGCTGTACAGTATGAACTTGTTGTTTATCTATTTTATATATATATATATATATATATTAGTTAGTATCTGCAAATCTCAAACTCCCAGTTTATCCCTTACCACCTCCTTTCCCCCAGTAACCATAAGTTTGTTTTCTATGTGAATCTGTTTCTGCTTTGTAAATAAGTTTGTTTGTCTTTTTTTTTAGATTCCACATGTAAGTGATAGCATATGATGTTTAATGAGCAAATATAGCTAGAAGGCTGGGTTCGATAGAAATGTGACAATAACTAGCTATAAGACTTTGGAAATGTCTCATATACTCAATGAAATTCACTATGGTTACATGAAAGTGAAAATTGCTGGATAATCTCCAAGAGCTCTTATATTTCCTTTATTTGATTCATAGTCCAGGGAATGGACATTTGTCATCAAGACATTGCTAAATAAAATTTTAGCATTTCACTACACCTGATTAGAGGAATGTCACAAGGATAAGTCAGCACAGAATACCAGGTAGTCACCATTGAAATAAGTAATCATAGAGAGAGTTTAAATTCTCTACCGTAGAAAATGCTAGGGAGATTTATTTGTGCATTCTATAAAGGGAGAATAAAACAGAATGTTAAATAAAACTTAAATATTTTATTTATTGATGACTACCTACTTCATGGCCCATTCCCCCCCAAAAAAAATTTAACTAAGTTCAAATCATCTTATAATGAAATCTATATGCCTACTGTTTAATTATCTTTATTTAACATTTTGTTGTACATATTTTATCACATATCTATCCCTGTCAATAACTTTAAATTAATCCATCTTATTTTAAAGTTTATTTCAAAGTAAATTATAGACATTAATATACTTCCATAAATATACCAGCATGCTTATCATACATAGGATTCATTCTTTGTTTAGAATAATTTTCCCCTGTTGGATGTAACATTTATACACAATGACTGCAAGATTTGCAATGATTACAAAATACACAGATTGCAAGTGTACTTCTACTTTGTTTCAACAAATGTATACATCTGTGTAAAACAATCCTCTATCAAAATATAGAATGTTATCATAAACCCAGAATGTCTTCTCATTCCCCTCCCCATCAGCCAGGCTATCACCCCCCAAGACACAACCACTATTCATATTCCTTTCATTTGTAGAATAGTTTTACTTGTTCTAGAATTTCAAATATGGAATCATGGAGTAAGTATACTTTACATAAAGCTTTTGTCATTTGGTGTAATGTTTTTAAGATTTATTCACATTGTTACATATGTCAGTAATTTATTTCTTTTTATTATCAAATGTGAATCTACAGTATAAATATGAATTAATTTATTAATACATTCTTCTATTGATGGGGACACTTGATCTGTTTTCATTTTGAGGCTATTTTAAACAAAGCTGTTATAAGCATTCTTATATGTCTTTTTGTGAACATATATATATATACATACATATGTGTATATACATACATATACACATATTTTTAAGATAAATATCTTATAGTGAAATAATGAATCTTGGTGTTGCCATATATTTTGTATTATGAAACCCCACAAAACTACTACCCGGTGTGGTTTTGCAATTTTGCATTTCCAACCATACTCTACAAGAGTTTCAATTGTTATACTTCCTCAATAGCATACAGTTGTTACTCTTTTTAATTTTAATGTCTTGATGGTATTAAGTAATATCTAATTATTGTCTCAACTTTCATTTTTCTAATAACTAATAATATTGAGTAGTGTTTCATTTGTTTTTTGGACATTTATGTATTTTTTTAGGTAATGTGTCTGTGCAAACTATTAGGCTATTTTTCTACTGGATTGTGTGACTCATATGAGTTCTTTATGTGTCTTTATACCAGCCCTTCATCAAATAGACTGTTAATATTTTCCTGAATCTGTGATTTGCCTATTTATTTTTCTGTGTCTTTTGTTGAGTAAAAATATTTAATTTTAAGTCCTTTTTATAAAGTTTTTTCTTTATAGTTATTGCTTTCTGTGACCTGTCTACAAAAGGATTGCCTAATCCTAACTTATGGAAATATTTTACTAATTTTTCTATTAAATACATTACAGTTTTAACATTGGGTTGTTTTGATACCTCTGACAAATATCAGATGGATATATGAGTCTGTTTCTGGGTCTCTATTCTGGGCTCTCATTGATCCAATTTTTAATCTCTATTCTTTTCCACATTGTCTTCATTAATGTATGTTTTTATTACATTTTGGAGTAAGGCAGTAAGAGTCTTAGAAACACTTTTCTTTTCCAAGATAGTCTTGGATTTTCTAAAGCCCTTTTTGTTTCCATATAAATTTTATAATCAGTTTGGAAATTTCAACAAGAACAGTAACAAAAAGGATGCTGGGATGATATTTGTGACTGTATTAGATTTAGAGCTCAGTTGAACAAAAATTGGCATCTTAGCAATATTGAATCATCTAATCCAACATATATTTTTCTCCATTCTCTTAGATTTTTAAGTTTCTTTCAATAATAAGTCTTGATAAACACTTCAGAATTTTAGTCAGAATCCCAGGAATCATGCCTTAGGAGGTAGGGCCACCTAGGTATAAGGTCTTTACCCTCCAAATAAATTTTTACTTGAATAAAATAATCCTGAAGAGTAAGTAGAAACTGAAATAGACAGGCATATAAAACCGAAAACTAACATTAGACAAAAGGATTTGTTTCAAGCTCAAATTAGATTGACCAAATGCTGACAAGTAGATGAAGCTACTAAAACTCTTATGCATTGCTTTAAAGACATAAATTGCTACAACTACTCTAGAAAACTCTAGCAGAATCTATTCAAATGTTTACTTACACTACAACTCACAGTATCAATCCTAGATATGTACCTCAAGACACTGAAACTATGTCAACCAATTAAACAAAGTGTAACAACAGTTTTATTCATAATAGTTCCAACAGGGAAACAACCTAAATGTCTATCCTCAGAAAAATGGGTAAAAGTGTTTTGGTGAATTCACACAATGTCATAGTACACATAAGTGAAAGAGAATGAACTACTGATAACATAAAAGCATAGATAAATTTCAAAGAAGTAATGAGAGAAGGCAGGGATAAAAGACTATATTCTGTATGACTATTTATATTGCATTCATATACAGAAAGAACGGATCTATGGTCATACAGGTCAAAGACATGGTTAATTTGAGCAACATATCGTCTGGAAAGTGATGCGAGGGAGCCTTCTTGGGTACTGAAAATGCTCTCTATCCTAACTTAGTGACTATATGGTATATAAAACATATAATATTAATTTAGCCTAGGGCTAAGATTCATGCACTTTACTGTGTGCAAAATATACAGTACAGCAGTTTAAACAGAAAAAAATAACACATAGACTAATTAAATTCCAAGTTTTCTCTCCGTCCTATTCAGAACATAGGCAGCTCTTTGGTAAGCAAAGGATCAGATGATTCTTATGAGGAAAAAGCAAAGAGCCCTAGAGAAAAAACTTCCATCTACTGAAATCTGGGAAACATTCCATTAAAAGAGTTGGTGCTTCAGAATATACCCAACCCGTTGACTAGCTCCATTCCTGTACTAAATTCCTGTAATTACTTTAGTACTTTCTTTTTAATTTAAAGAGATAATCAAGGATCAGAAGTTCTAAGAGAAAATATACAAACATAAAAATCTGAATAAAATAATTCAGAGGAAACAATGCTATTTGAAAGAACAGATCTTAAAAAATAATAGTATGATAAGCAGGATGACAAAGGAAAGTCTGGCATCAATTTAAGAACAAATGCAGGGTTTTGTGAAAAGATAAATGAAAGGAGGCTGTTAGGGAAAAAAGTAATAGCCAAAACAAACAAAACTTTTCAATAGAAGAATTGAAAGACAATGCTAAGTAAATTCCCAAAAGACAGTGAAAAAAGACAAATAGAAAATATAGTAAGATAGTTAGAAAATTATTAGAAGAGTTCCAGTGTCAGAATGCTGTATCATCTAAGACAGAACAATACATGAGAGAAGAGTAATATACCAAAGTAGCTGTGAGTAAAACTTCCCAAGGACTAAAGATCAAGTGTATCATGGAAAAAAGACCCACATTGGAAGACAGAATACAAAGAAGGCATGCTAGGAAAGTGATTTTCAGTCTAGAAATTATATCTAGCTATACACTTCAAGTGTAAAGGCAAAGTAAGGACATAAGATGATTCAGAAAAATTTCCTCCCATACATGCCTTCCTAGGAAACTACAAGAGGATGTGTTCTAGCAAGTCAAAGAAATAAACTAGACCCAGAAGAAATAGAGTTCAGAAAATGAGACCGTAACAAATGATAGCAGATTGGAGAAATTCCAAGGTTGCAGCTGCTCTTCAATCATAGAGAGCAAAACATCCAGATTAAAGCAGAAGAACCTCAGTTGATTCCAGGATGCCAACTGCAGACCATTGATTCACTGAGCGATACACTAGACAAGTTCAGCCATAAATTTCTATCAGTAGCATGCACATAGCACACCAAAAGCCCAGACCTGTTTGCTGCCACTAAAAAGAATTTATGTTACACGGTAGCCTGGAAAATGAAAAGCTGTAGGGAAATAAACCCCTGATATATTGTTTATTAACTATGATATCTTCTATCTTGATTCTTCTATATTATAAATCTTAACAGAAATGATCAATAGTCTCTAACATAGTAATTTGGTAAAAAACAAGACAAAACAAAACCCTACTTTAAAATTTTCCTTTGATTTTATTAAATAGAGCATATGACTGTAATAAAAATGTGGTGGCAATGGAGAAAAATTACTTATACTTAATAGAATAAATACATTAATATATTAATAGAATAAATAATAGAAATTTTAAAATATCATTTCAAGTTTCTAAATTAACAATGGAAGAAATGAACAGATTTATTGAGAGGTTGGATGTGGAACATAGACAAGTTGATACATGAAGAAATAATAGTTTAATCATATAATTTTGAGATACTCAGGTGATTATCTAGAGTACTAAGAACAAGAATGCTTTGACTGCTACTTGGTAAAGAAAGGCAGGTGATGGGATATTGATATTTGCTATATTTGACTATGAACCATTTATAATAAGATTTTTAAAAGAATATGTGTACATTTTTATTAATTTTTTAAAATAAGCAAAAGAATCACGATTTTACAGACCTCAGGGAAGACAGGAAAACTTTACTTTTATGTTATTTTGTTATACTTGAATTTTGTATTGTATGTAACTTTTCATTCAAGACTGTTTTAAATTAAATATATATTGTTTCCCTTGTCTTAGAGCAGAGATTACAAACTACAACTCTTTGGTAAATCTGTTTTACTTTTTGTTTTTTACATGGCCTGCAAACAAAATTTTTTTTTATTTTAAACACTTGTAAATATTTGAAAACATTAAAATAAGAATAACGTTTTATAATAATGTATGAAATTCAAATTTCGATCTCTATACATACATCCACACTCATTCATCTGCATACTGTTTATGTCTGCTTCTGGGCTGCAATGTCAAGTTTGATTAATTGTGATAGAGGGAAAGCCTTAAATATTTACTTTCCCACCTTTTACAAAAATGTTTGCCAACCTGCCTTAGAAGGTAATTCCTAGAAGCCTCTAATAAGACCAATTTTCCTAATTAAAAAAAAATCATTTTTGAAAATGTTGATGCACAATGAATATACATGTATGTGTGTATGTGTGTGTATATATATATACACATATATACATATATATATTTGAAAGCCAATATTTATGTAGCTGAATCTTTAAAAAGAATAAAGATGTAAGAGATTATGAAAATTATGCAAATAATTCAAACTATGGCACAAATTAGGAGAGACTTAAAGCTATTAGAGCCAACTGTAAAATATAAAATTACCAAATGGTGCCTTTAACTCTGAGGACACTCAAATTTTGGGCATGGAAAAGCTAAAATGATTCTCATAAAAGAGAAAATATGACTAATTAGCAAAATGATGATATTAAAAGATAATTCTCATACAATTGAAATCTGACCATACAAGTACATACAAGTTGGTAGATTCTAAGATGTACACACACACACACACACACACACACACACACACACACACACACACACACACATACACACACACCCTCATTCCTGCCTTGGGGAGCAGATCATAATATGCATAAGATAAAATTCTGCTTTAGGCATTTTATGTGTGGATTATAAGAAAAAAGGGGAAGATCCTGAGGAAGAAGAAGTTTGAAGATTTGTGGTTCCCTTAGTGGGAAACTATAACATTACTGTATTTGCCTTGATTTTCTTATAATATTTTCATTTACTTGTGTTCTATGGAATAATTTAATGGCTTATTTTGTTTCCTTTACAACATCTAATTTTATACTACAAAAATAAGGAGATTAAGGAAAAATACTGGTGTGTGCACAAATAAAGAAAACAGAGTGTAGTTTCAGTAAGATGAAACTAGTTTTATTCACATTTTATCATAAAGCATTCTCTATTAACTGGTGTCGCTATACTTCTGTACTGTAGAGAAAATTGAACTTCATGATAATGATTCTAATGTTC
Organism: Camelus bactrianus; assembly: GCF_048773025.1. NCBI lineage: Eukaryota > Metazoa > Chordata > Mammalia > Artiodactyla > Camelidae > Camelus > Camelus bactrianus. The sequence goes on from NC_133540.1 coordinate 75,411,573, forward strand.
TGTAAACTTGGGATGAAGCTTTAGAGTCATTATATTCTCTTAAAAATATACTTTGAGAGTTTCTTTTAATCATAGCAAGAGAGGATATATTCAAAGATAGAAGCAAATAAGCATAAGTGGTAGTTCTTTAGTTTAGATTTCATTATTGTTATTTCTCTAGTCTAGGTATCATCATCTTGAAACTAAGTGACTTCTTAAAAGACATATGTGGATTAGTGACAGGGAGATGTCACATTTACCGATAAATAATAATCAGTAGTTTACTGGAAATAATATCCAGCTTGTATAAAAAAATTCCAAGTAAGTTATCAAATTAAATGGTTATTATATTTGTATTAATAATGATCATTTATTATGTTCCAATTACTTAGTAAAAATTCAGATACAAAATATGATAATTTTATGTGTCTAGAATACTAGATTTCCTAGAATATCTATCTCTTCAGTCTGATAGCAAACTGTATATGCAATATTGGGTTGGACATCATGGATATCAAAGCAAAATCACAACAAAATTTTGTTATGTGATGATGCTCTCCATTCCCTGTACGCCAGTCCAAAGAATCTTTTAACTGACTTATGGAGAGCTGCTCTACAAGTTCTCTTGAATATTCCTAAGTTCATCACAGAGTTAATTCACCATTAACTCTTAAACGTATAGTAAAGCCATTTCTCTACTTTTCATAGTCTCTAAAATTCATTTTTCTGAAGGAAGTTTGGAAACTAAATCAATATGTAATATAGGAGTTTTTAATACTAGCAAACCAATGCAATGAGGAATAGAACTTAGAGGATCTGTTTACACTGCTCATACTAATCCTTAATCTTCATGTACATTACTTAGAATTTCACATGACTTGTCATAGTTCATTTAAATTTCTCATAATGAATATTTGTTGCTATAATAAGCTTAGTATCTACCCAGTATTTCTGCAAATGAAATTTAATTGTCTCCTTGAGAAACTTCACCTTTTTACTTAGTCCATTCATATGGTTCATGAAGTATTAATACCTTCCTGTGACAAATATACATATACATATTTATGTTGGGTACATGACGTAACTCTATCATAAAGACTTTTTTCATCTCAAAGGTGTGGCAATTAGGTCCAGTAAGACCAGTGCCCAAAGTTGTCAAAATAAACCTCTGTGTGGAGAACCATGAGAAAGATATGGTCTCATTCTCTTGTAATATGTTTGTTAACAGTAAAAATAAGTCCAGAATTGCCAGAAGTCCTCAAATGCGTATGATTCAATCCAACACAGATGGAAGTAGAAAGCTAGAAATTTATTTCTTATGACACTGAACTTCTAAACTTTAAGTAATGCCTGAGTTAGTTGTCTCTTCAAACTTGTTCTTCTACATTACCAACCAAAAAGATCTTAACATAGGGGTTAAACAGGAGAATGCCATTGACTACTTTTGATAGTGAGCTTGGCTAAGTTAGGGAGAAGGCTAGAGATTCCAAGCTGTGAGAGTGACAGTACATTTTACATGGAAGCAAAATGGCAGCTTAAGCTATCTCACCCATTGTACCCAGGAGCTTATATTTTGAAGGCATTTATCAGATAAATATTGGACTTTTGGAGACTCTTTACTAATTGTTGTATCTTTAAGTAAGGTCTTACCAAAAAAAAAAAAAAAATAGACCAACTTTGGTTAAATCTGGCCCATGGGAAAGCACAGAGAAAATAGAAAGCTTTACTGGTGTAACATGGATAGTCTCAGTGGCATTCACTAGCAGAGTCTTCTACAGATGAACCTTGTAGTATTTTAAACCTTAAGGATTGAGGATTCTCCATCCATCCATTAAGGATGTATGCAATAAAACTGGAAGCTGGGAGAACCCTGGCTATGCTACCCATAAATATATATTTTTTTCATTTTCCTTTTACGATGACAAAAAGTAACTCTTTCTTTTGTTTTTAACTCTCACCTTTTTTTTATTGATTTATAATCATTTTACAATATTTAGTCAAATTCCAGTGTAAAGCATAATTTTTCAGTTATACATGAACATATATATATTCATTGTCACATTTTTTTCTCTGCGAGCTACTATAAGATCTTGTGTATATTTCCCTGTGCTATACGGTATAATCTTGTTTATCTATACTACAATTTTGAAATCCTGTCTATATAACTCTTACGTTCATTAAAATGGCCATCCACTTAGAAGAGATTCCCTGACCTAGGCTATTTCCCCATTGTTCTGAGGTAGGGGCCAAAAAGGAAGATATTACATCTGTTTGTCAGTAGTCCATGGCTGACTCTTGGGCTTAAGCTGTGTAGTCATGTGTGTGACTTGTGCCTTGGCTCTTTCCCAGTTGTTTCCTGATTGCAGTCCTGCCTTCATTTTATGGCTGCCAAAAGCCGCAGTGGTGGTGGAAGTCCTCACTGGCTCTGTCTGCCCTCCATTATTGACAACATGGGGATTACCTCAGTCCCTTCACAGGCTCTACACTCATTCAGGTTGTCTGCTGGGGAGTTGTCACATGTCTCTCCTAAGAGAACTTCTAAGAACATAGCTTTACAGAGCCCATGAACACATTGATTGAAATTCACTTTTGTTTCCCATTCATGTGGTAGTGCTGTACTATCCTGAGAGAAACTTCAGCTGTGCTAGTTAAGAGTTGGAAATTTTTGAATGAGTGGGACTATTCTTTTGCTTTGCGTATGAGCTCCTCACCTGTCCCCCCAAGTGGCAGTAGAATCATGATGTCATCAATATTGAAAGAGATTATATTCCCTGTATATAATGCAGTGACTATGGTCTAAGGATTCCAAGAGATGAAATGGTTGGAAGAGGTGCTGTATATTGATGCTAAAATGATTCCAAATGATAAATATAACATGAACAGAAAATAAATGATCACCTACATTTTCCTGCATACGCTAGGTAAGATTTGAATTGGTATTATTTATCATTAGCAAAGAACAATAACAATCCTTGAGAGAGTCAGTGGAAGGCAGAATTCATAGGTGGCACAATGAATGATGCAACATACAGGTAATATGTAACCAGTGTCAAATGGCATTAGGAAACGGAGACAAGATCTGTGTTCTTTCAATGCAAACAAGTACCGAAGAGCCATGGCATTGTTAGGATTAATTGTATTGCTTCCTTTTTATCAGAGTGGCATATATGAAGTTAGCCAGGAACCGATGATAATTTTTATTCTCCAATAAATAACAGAAAGAGATGATACCTAAACACTATGAAGAGGATTCACTGCATTGAGTGGACAATAATTAAAGACATAAGAACCTCTTCCCTACCAATCTTTCTAAATTTTCACTGATTAATCACTTTATCTCATATGGGCCAATAGATATAGAAAGTCACCTTGGAAAAAAATATTTTCCCTGTGTCCTGACATCCTAAAGTCAGGAGAACAAGAACAAGAGAGAACTGAGGAATACAATTGATGAAATTAGTTTATTTCATAATAATTCATAATTAATGAAATTTTTTTTACTTTGTTAAAAGAGACTGATGTGGTAAAGCACTTCTAAATTCTAAATACCATTTAAAGTATCCTCTCTGAAAGCCATTGATACACTAAGGATTATTTTGTCCTTTGAGTCCTAGTTGTTACTTATTCTAGGCAATATGACCTAATGGTGTTGTCAAACTTTTATTTGTAAATAGTTATAAAAACTCCAGTTACCTGAGAATGTTCCTCTTCCTGGAATCTGGAAGAATTAGACAAACATAGCAGTGATTAGTAAATCACAAGGAACAACCCATCTAACCAATACAATTTTTAGTATTTACCTTTAAGATGTAGTGTTTTTATGGAACTACTGCCTTGGTCACAGGATGGAGACACTGTGACTCTACCTTAAATGTAAAAATCCTTGCTTGTCAGAGAAATGCAACCTGGATGGATATGTGTCCGGCTGATACGAATATGATACGTATGAATGTGATATTGTTGATATTTCCTTTGAATATGTGTTCACTTTTAACATGACAAACAGATCCCTTTCACAAAAGTGGTAATATTTTGGCTGCATTTCAGATGTGAGCAGGAGATCATGAGTGTTCAATCTACCACTCATCTTGCTTTAAACTCCTACTGAGCTAAATGGGAGTTTTGTACTTTAGCAAGCAGTGAATTAGGTTTCCAGTGATGTGAAGAAAAGAGGGCAGACAGTTCCAGATGGCTGATGCCACAGAAGCTAAGGGTCAATGTTTGCGGAGGAACGAGTGGGCACAATATACAATCTCAATTATTTAAAGTCAGTAGACAGGAAAACAACCAAAACGGTAACAGATGAATGAAATGACTCTGTTGGCATGAGCAAGTACTGTAAGCTTTTTCAAAGCTCCCAAGGGCAAATGCATTATTAGAAGATTTGTATCTATTAGGAGCATGCCATAGGATCAAGCTGCCATGAGTATATTTTTAACTATTTATTTTTTTCATCTTCTATTTTAAAAGTTGAAGCAGCAAAGCTTCATAATTAAAACACCTCTTTCATTACTTGAAAACAATGTTTCTATAAGAACACATTAGTTTTCAGTTCACCTGACTATAATTACTTACCTTTATATATTTTTTCCTAATTATACTGTACTGCATTAATATAGTTAGAATAGAAATGATACCATTTTTCTTTCCAGAGACTGAAATGATCACACATTGCTTGCAGCCTAACGTTCTTCCCCTTTGACTAGTTATAGTGCAATAGATATCAGCTTTGTTTCCAGCATTCCATTGTTAATGCCTCATGCAGGATTCATGCATGATTATCTCAATTTAGTGTTTTTAATTTAACACAAACATTAGCAAGAAGAACCAATTCACCAAACCTAATGACTGGTCATAATGAAATACAATAAAATGTTACTTTTTACACCATTTTTAATGCAAAATTTATCTCAGAACACATTTTAAAGTAAAACGGCATCATTAAAAAGTTCAATATCATCTCACCATATCAGCTAATAAATAAGAGTTAAGAGAGAAATTAACTTATCTGCAAATATCCTGAAGAAATGTTTATGGGATATGTATTTCAGTTGGGTGGTGAGAGATTCTAGAAGGATGAAATCCTTGGGATGTCTGGGAGCCATGGCTGGGAGCTTTATGAGAAGGGCGTTAGTTTCTGTTTGTTTGCTTTATGCACTCTGAATTGCTTTGTGAACTTGGGTAAGATACTTAATTGTCTGTAACCTAGATTTGTCTCACTGGTAAATTAGGACAGAACACAGGTTTAGAAAGGATCACTGCTCCTATTAAAAGTGAACTGTTGTGTTTTGGAAAGATTATTTTTCACCTTTTCCTGGGCACTAAAGCTCAAATAGAAATAATTTTATTCAAAACTTTAAAAAATAAGATAAATGTTTAAAAAGAAAGCACTATAATCCCTCATCAGCAAAACTAAACAGTACAAAATCTATGCTCTATACCTTACTGATGTATTCCTGGGCATGGATTGCACCTTTGAAAAAAAGATTTTACTGATCATTAAACACTGAAACAATTTACTCCACATCATATTAGTATCAGAAATATGAGTGAATTTCAGAAATTCAGAATGTTATTTTATTGCTCATTAACATATTTGAATAAGATTGTCATGTGTCCTCTGGACAAAGCACTTCATGATAATAAAGTAAATGACAATTTGGGAAGGTTTAAATTTATACTCTAAAATATGGTTTGTGTGTTAAAATAATTAAAAAGACATTGCTTGTATTTTTTATACTGTCAAAAATGTGGAAAATTACCATGGCTGATGCAAAAATTAACCAAACCAGAAGACTTCTATACAGCCTCCATTGCCATTGTCTTCTGTGAAGTCACCTGTCCCTAATTGCAATTAAATTCTACTTTCTCACCTGTGAAATTAAAGGAATGGTCTGAATACAAGTCACAGATTCAAATACCCACAAGGACCAACTGGTAATTTAAGTTAATTAAACGTTATCAGGTGACTATTTCAGCGAACTGAAGAGTGACTATCTCTAAAAATAATCTCCTGCAGTTATTTCCATGCAGGAATTTTGACTAGTACACTTTCCTTTTCACATTTATCTAAGAATTCTTTACTTCAGATATCTAATTTTTAAATACTAGTTCAAACATTTTCAAGCAGGCAATATAAAGCATTTATAAAGTACAAACAGACTGAAAGCCACTAATTCTTAAATACTACAATAGATCAATTTTTAGATTTCTCCTGATTAACAATCTGTGACTTTGTGTTTCTGTAATGTTGGAATAATACAACTGAATAGAAAACTTTATGTTAGATGAGGATATGTAAAGTGTAGCACTCTTATATACAGATAAATTGATGGAGAAATTTTGCACAAAAATACTATGATAAATTGAAACATATTGTTTCCTCTCTTATTCCCTCCATCCTTCCCCATTCTAATGCCTCTATTTTTGCTCAGGTATAAATTGGCTCATATGGTGTTGGTTAATGTTGATTCCAATAATCACAATTTTTAAAAATTAATAGATATTTATTAATAATTAAACTATTACTCCACCTCACCCTCACAACCGTAGGAGAGACCAGTGTCCTACAAGGAATAGAAATGTTGAAATGGAGACTATCTCACCTAGGGAAAAACAGCTTTTCCCAGAGGATGGCTGTATTTTGGTGTTGTCCCCTAACTTCAGCGTCTATTCTTTACTATTGTAGGCTTAGGAGATCAATGATTATTTCACCCGGAGGGAAGTAATCTCCCCAAGCCCTTTTGTGATAGGGACACTTAATAAGAAACAGACGTACTTAATACATGAATGATGCATTTCTTAATTTCTAAAAAATGTAATAAACAAAGACACTTGTGCTTATTTATTAGTGAGTACTTAATTGTTTTCTGTCCTTGTATTCCAATCTGACTGCTTAGCCCATTATAACCAGCTTTTGGATTGATGATTTGTGGAGTAGTTTTAAAGTAGTTTGATGGCTTGTATCATAAGGCTAACGTGGATTGATGATCATCTTCATTATAGTGATCTTTGTGCCAAAATGACCAAACACCCAAAGGTGACAAGCTCTCACCTGAATCATTCTAGAGGGATGCTGTCAATGTGAGTTTGTCTCTCTTTCCCTTGGATAAACTCTTTTAAAACGTAAGACCACAATGTAAGATACAAAAAGTTGAATTAACCTAATTCACAGGTTATTCATTATTATTTGTGCAAAGGCTTCATTTATTCATTTTTAAATTTGTTTTTTTTTTTCATCCCTAGATCCAATTCCCTTCCCATCCACATCAGGCACTTACTTTGGTCTATTTACAAATGACCCTAGATAACTAAATATCATCTATAGATATAGTATTGAATTATATTTTAATTTCATAACCAGAATTGTGTTATGAATCCTATTGTTCCTATATTTTAACCCAACACTAGGCTTTACTATCTTTACTCTTTTATGCACATTTATTAGTTTGTTGTTTTTTTTTCTTTTACTATTGCTAGGTATTCCATTTTATACGTCTAAGCACTTTGTTTTATCCTTACTCAGTGATAGGCATATATATTTGCAAATTCTTGCTCCCTTTCTTAATATTGTCATAAACATTTTAATTTCACTTTCTATAAGTATATGTTACTGTTTTTTCAGACTATAAATATAATTTTGACATAGCTGGAATGTAGAGAACTCATTTTAATGTCAATAGATATTACCAAATTTATCCCTAAGTGGTTCTACATATACTAGGAAAGGAAAAGTATTCTCAAATATCCATAGCATTCCAGATATTCCACATTATCAAGCTTTTTTACTTCTTATAATCTTACAAGACTGAAATTCCATGTTAGTGTTGCTTAAATTTGTTTTGTTCATAATCTTAAGAATATTGTTAAATGTAAACATATTTATCCTTGATTGTCTATGTGTTGGCAACTTAATACCTTTGAGCACTTTTTCTAATATATTTCTTTTCTTCTCTTAGTTGGCTTTCGGGATTAAATGTATGCTAATCTATTATTAGTTTTAGATATTGTAAAATATTATCTCCCAGATTGTTACCAATTATTATTTTATGATGTTATAATTGTAAACACTTTCTTTTCAGGTCATTTTTCTCATGTCTTGTCTTTTTTCTTATCTTCTTATGTCGTGTCAATTTCTGGTGCACAGCATAATGTTTCAGTTATACATATACATACATATATTCCTTATCATATTCTTTTTCATTATAGGTTACTAAAAGATATTGACTATAGTTCCCTGTACTATATAGTAGAAACTTATTATTTATCTATTTTGTATATAGTACTTAGTGTCCACAAATCTCAAACTCTCAATTTATCCCTTCCCACACCCTCTTGTTTTCTTTACATAATCAGTCTTTTCCCCTGTGTTTTCACTAGTTTGTACATGATAAATTTATTCACTGACTCTGAAAAAAAAAAACCTTTTTGAGTGCTGCCATAACTGGGCCTAGTTTTAAACATTTACATAGATAATAAATAAATGAATGAGTGAATGAATGAATGAAAATCTCTATTCTCAATGGAGCTTACGTATTTTTGTAGATATGGACAATCACCAAACACATAACCTTAAAATATGCAAGGTGGTTATAAGAGCTACAAGAAAAAAAATGCACCCAGTATAATATATAGAGATTGATAGTGGAGTGTGCAAATTTATAAAGAGAGATCAAAGAAGGTGATATTTAAGTAGAAAACTAAAAGAAATAGAAGACACACTTCATGTGACTATACAAGAGAAAAGAATTCCAAACCAAAGGAAAAGTAGAAGCAGAGCTCACAGTTTGGAATTTTTTTTTTTAACAATTAGTAATTCTCTCTTATCCCATGACTATCCCGACTATTTTATTCTATATTCAATGAAGTTTAAACTCTACATTTATTTTGAATTCATTTGTATTTTATGTGCATACTTAGTGTAAGTTAATAATACAGATGTATTTTCATAGCATAGTGAGCCACTTTTCCCGCACAATATACTATATTTTTTTCTTTAGTAATTAATAATGTCATCTCTATTATAAACCAAGGTCTCATATATACATAAGTGTATTTCTGCATACTCTATACTTTTGCATTGATTTACTTGAGTTTTTTATTTTAATAGCACATTAATTTATTCCTAAATTTGTAATATGTGTCTTAATGCCTGGTATGGTTAAGTTCTCCAGTTTTGCTCTTTTATTTAAAAAAAATCAGAGCTATTAAATTTCACATAAGTTTCACATAAGTTTAGCAAAACATCCTACTATAGATTGTGAAGTTAGAGATACCATTGAATTCATAGTTTCAAACCAATCAAAATCAGAGAAAATATAAAGAAAGTCAATTAAAAAACTAAAGCTTTTAAAAATTGATAAATAATAATAAAGGTAACCAAGGGAAAGAGAAAGAAGCCATGAATCACCAATATCAAAAATGAAACAGGGGACTCAGTACAAATTCTACAGACATGAGGATAATAGAAAAATATTACAGAACACTTAATGCTCATAAATTTAATACAGGTGAAAGACACATTCCTTGACAGACATACTCTATCAATGCTCACTTAAGAAAAATTAGATAATATAACTAGTTCTATGTCTGTTTCAAAGATGAAGTTCTATTTAGATACCTGCCAAATAAGAAACTTTTGGCCCAGATAGTTTCAACTCCCAAAATACTCAAGAAATAATGCAAATGTTATATAAACACTTCTAGAAAAAAATAAAATTAGGTAATACTTTATATAATACCAGCATTTACCTGATATCAAAACCAAAGAAAAAGATATTTCAAGAAAAGAAAATGACAGACCAGTATCTCTTATGAATATAAATGTAAGAACCCTCAACAAAATATTTGCAAATAATTCCAACAATTTACTGACGGATGAGACATCACAACTAAGTGTGTGTTATCCTGAAATGGCACAGTTGATTTAACATTTCAAAACCAATCAGTGTAATTCATCTTATCCATACACAAAGGAATAACAACCATGTGATTACCTTCATAGGTGCAAAAACTGCATTTGGCAAATTTTTACATTCTTACATACGTGAAACTTATACAAACTCTCAGGAATTAAGCATTAAGTGGAACTTGCTTTACCTAATAAAGAGCACTTACAATAAACTTATATCTAAAATATTTAATGGGAAAGACTAAAGTAGTTTTTTCCTACACAGGGTACCTGAATATATCTATTCAATATTGTACTAAAGAACCTAGCCAGTGCAACAGGGCAAGAAAAATCAATAAAATATATATATATATAGATTGGAAAGGAGGAAATAAAATTGTCTCTGTTTGCATTTTATCTGATTGCCTACGAAAAAAAATTCAAAAAAAATACAAAAATACCACTGGAACTAATAAATGAGTTTAGCAGATTTGTAGGATAAAAATATATAAATTAATTGTAATTTATATTTGTATATTTATATTCATTTATATATGTGAATTTTTTAGGGATTGAAAAAATTTAACTACCATTTAAAATAGAATTGAAAATATTAAATATTTATGGGCAAGATCTGAATGGTCAAAACTATGAAATATAAAGGAAAAATTAAAGAGTATAAATAAATATTGAGATATATATTTTCATGGATTGGAACACTCAATATGGTTAATAAACCAATTCTTCCCAAATTAACCTATGGATTCAACACAAGTCCACCAAATTCCCAAAAGGAATGTTTAAAAATTAGCAAGATGGTTCTAAAATTTATACTGGAAAGCAAAAGAAAAAGAATACTCAAAGTATTTTTTTCAAAAAGAAGAACAAAGTCAGAAGATTTTCTTTAAGACATTATAAACCTGAAATAATGACAACACAGTATCAGCAAAAGGATAGACAGAAAAATTAAATCGAGTCTAGAAATACAACTACACATACCTGACCAGCTGATTTTCAACAAAGATGTATTAACAACTCAATGAAGAAAGGATAACTTTTCAATAAGTGGTGCTGCAAATTCAGACATCCACATAAAAATTAAAGCTTAGCTTTTCATTAATTTTGTTTACAATATCTTACACATGTAAAAAACTAAGTCACAATAGATTATAGATCTAAATGTAAATTTAAAACTAAAAGAGGATTTGGAGGAGTTGGAGGAGGGAAGGGAGAGAAATGAGTAGAAGTAGAGGAAGCAGAAGAAGGACAAGGAGGACAAGGAAGAAGAGGAGACAGAAAAGCAGAAGCAGAAAATATAAGGGAAAAATCTGTGTGATCTTGAACTAGGCAAAGATGTCTTAGATATGACATCAAATGCATATATTTTAAAAATAAACATTGATAAATTAGACTTAATGAAAATTAAATTTATTTGGTCTTTGAAGAACTTTCTTAATTGAAAAGACATGCCATATATTGGGAGACATATATGCAAAACATATATATATAAAATAGTTGTATTCTGAATATATAAAAACCTCTAAAATACACAATACTGAGAAAACAAATAATACAATTTTTTGAATAGACACATCACCAAAGATTCTATGTTGGTGGCAAATAGGCAGATATAAAGAAATGGTGTCATTAGTCATTAGGGATATGCAAAATGAAACCATGATGAGATACTACTACACACTATGTCTCAAATACAAAATAATAATTATAATAATAACAACAATAGTAGTAGTAGTGGCAGTGGTGGTAGTAATCATCCTACTAACCGTAGCAATAGTAGTAGCAGTAGTGGTGGTGGTGGTAAATAATAGTAATAATATGCCATATGCTGGTGAGGGTACAGAAATACTGACTCTTGCATTGCTCATGGACATACAAAATGGTACAGCCACTTAACTAAACAGTTTGGCAGTTTCTTATAAATGTAACCATAAACTTACTATGCTACAAGTAATCCCACTTCTACGTATTTGCTCAAAAGAAATTAAAATTTACATTAATGCAAAAACCTGTATATTAATATGTATTAAGGCCTTATTAAGTACCACCAAAACTGAAAACAAATTTATTTCAATTTATTGCAAAATTCTCAGCCCCCAAGTATATTAACTGATATGAAATTGCTCTTTCCTTTTCACCTGATATTGGTCTGATTTTGGTTATGTTCTGGTCTTTAATAGATATTGCTTAGGAAATGGCTCTGGTGATTAAAGAAAAAATGAAAGAAAATTACTCAAAACCAGAAGACTATGTTAAAGTATATATGTTAGTTTATATTTTGCATTTTTTTCCTCCCTAAGAAGACTTTCCTCTGCTCTCATTCACAAACACACACACACACCGCACCCCACCCTCTATCCACAGTTGTCACAGCTTTTGAATCCTATCTAGGTTTGACTTTTGTGCCTGAATATCTGAGGATATGTATTTACACCAACAAAAAATTGCCAATTGGATATTAGGTTGTAGTTATGGAGTAGGCTATAAGCCTGGAAATGTGTTTTGAATAGAAAGACTAGGTTGAATTTTCAGCTTTAAATTTAATCATATAACCTCATCATGTAGGGCTATTAATAGAATTAAGTAAGAAAATGAATTCAAGGACAATTTACCAACTATCAAATTATTAATGGTATTATTAATGGGGACTTTTCCAACATTACCTACACAAAGATATATTTAAATTTGCCTTTCAACTTCAATTTACCTTTTAACTTTGCCTTTCTGATACCAGGAGAAAAATAATTTTGTTAATGCCTACAACCAGAAAATGTGTTTTATTTGGCAGATTCATGGCAACCAAGCTAGGGACTAAAACAATAGGTGTTAATATGTGGTTAATATGCCATCTTTGTTCTTTGAAAGAAAATGTAGAGAATATACCAAGACCTAGTATTCAGAAACTTTTGGCACTATATTTTGTTGTCCTGGATTCTTGAGATAGGTGTGTAAAGACACACTCCACAAGCAAACATTTTAGTATTCTAACCTTTATTTCCAAACTCTCAGATGTTCTGACTTGCATGAATGATACAGAGCTTAAAGATGACTTCTATTCATGTAGCAGAGTCCAATTAGGCCTTTTATCTCCTCTTCCCAAAGCTCAGTCTAAGATTTTGACTCTATTTCTTTATACTCCATTGCTGAAGTGGAAGCAAGGAAAGGGAATTCCAAAAATTTTCAGACAACATAATTTCTCTCTAAATCCCAGGGAAAATCTGTTTTATAGCTCTGTAGCCAAGCCATTGCTGGACAATGATTTGTGTGGTAGCTGCAGGGAAATTTTACAACATTATTAAAGGAACTAATCCTAATATGTCATATAGACTCAATAATTTGAAATCAATTTCTTGTACATACCAGAAATGGTCACCTTTATTTAATGTCTTTGTATCTGATCATAACCCCTATTAATTTTTCTCTTTAGTGATATAATTAGTTAGGGCAAAGTGAAATAGGGGAGACTGTTGAAGGTGATGGGATATGAATGTCTGCCAACAGCCAAAGATTATGTAATAGGGTGCAAAATTTAATGTTCCCTTCAATGGACAAAATTTAGCATATTTACTGAAGCAATTTCTTAACTCCAGTATCACAAGACTTCTATTACAAGACAGGAACAGCACCTGGGAGTGTTGTAATTCTCATTAGCCTAAGGATTCTTCTTTTCATAATAGCAGTGAAGATAAAATCTTTAAAAGTGTAGTATGTGTCCTTAGTTTCTCGAAAGAGCATTCAACAAACACAGAGAAATGCATGTACTTAAAATGAATGAATACTATAAGTATTTAGGGTATTTACTTTTTTAATGTAAGTAGTTGATATTGTTTCCCATTATGACAACCCCATTTTGTTTCTTTTACTACCCTACTTACTTGGCAATAGTGTCACTTTTTATTGGACTAGTGGCTCGAAGCCACAGAATTTAAATTATTTGAATTAAATCCTGTGCTTTCATTTGTTCTTCTGGCAATTGGCTTGCCTCTCCACAGGAATATTCTTGAACATTTTTATCTATTCAGCTAAGAATTGAGTATAAAAGGATGCAAAAATACCATCTGATTGCACAGATATTATAAAAATATAAATTTTACACAGAAGGACAAATAAGTTGCATTCATAGTTCATTGATATACATTTTATTAGATAAAATGTGATTTTAATCTATTCCATAAACAAATTTTTGTTTTGTTTTTCTCATCGTGAATGATTATAAATAAAAGAAATAGAATCATAAAGTGTAGTAAATAGAGGTAACACATTTATGTGAGTGTTTTTAAAAAATTCTAGGATCTTTGAAAGTTACAATAAAGTTTTTTTTTTAAGTGGTATATTATATGTTCTCAAAAAGACATGTTAAATTAAAGTATTTATATTTCGATCTCCTCCAGTCTTCACTTTGTTGAATCCTAGGAGCTTCTTTTCATTTTTACTCTTCAACATTCTGGCACTGTGATATCCTTTATTTTTTGATCATTACTTTAGTTTCATGAAACAAAGAGGAGGTGCAGAATTTAAATCCTTCAACTGAAGTAAAGTAGAGTAATTCCATAATATTTTTGTCCTTAAGTGAAGTCATTTGGTGCCATCATAAACATTTTTATTTTAAAGATTTTACTTTAAGATTTCATACTATGCATGAGTCAAAGTGAGTTTCATTCAGTTAGCATCTATTGGTAGTTTTTTTTTTTAATGCAGTATTCACTGAGATAACAAAGATAAAGAAGCACCGTGTCTACCGCTGGGAATCAGTAATTGATGGATATAGACATGTAATTATTATGTATTATATATAAAATACAAATGTATATAAAATAAAGTCTTACAGGTACGTATCAATGTTGTTAGAGTCAGAAATCAACTACAGTTTACTTTAGCAGAAAATACATTCATTTGAGTGATATTTATATGCTCAGCTTTTGCTGGAAAGCTGGTGAGGTAGGATTAAGGAGGGAAGACAAAACCACAATTCTCTTCAGTTATAGATTACATAGGTCTCTCTTAAAGATGGCATCACTACTAAATCTTGGCGTAACTACCCTCATGATTCTTAGAAAGAGAATCACTGAGTGTAAAATATTTTTACTCTTTTAATTGCTTATCAATAAACTTAATAAATGTTTAATAAGACTGACAAAAGAGAGAGTGAGAGAATAAAAGTTAGCAATATCAGTAATGAGGAATGAAACAGAATCTATTACTGCAGACCCTACAGACATTAATGGGAAATTTTGGGATAATATGGACAAATCTGCACACATACATTTGAAAACTTACATAAAATGAAACAATTCTTCAAATACACACTACCAAAACACACTCAATATGAAAAAGATTATATGAATAGTACTATAGTTATAATACCTTGAATATGTAATTAAAAATATTCCAAAATATAGGGTTTGTTTGCAGAACTATATCAAAGTTTTAAAGAAGAATAAAACACCAATACTACTAAACCTATTCTAGAAAATAGAAAGGAGACAAAACTCCACAAATCTTTTACTCAGCCACTATTGTTATACACCAAAACCAAAGACAGTATAAAAAAGAAAATTACAGACCAGTATGCTTCATGAACAAGACCAAAAATGCTCAACAAAACAAAATATTAGCAATCTGTGTACAGCAATATATATGCATATGTATAAGTGTTATTTGTATGTGTGTATTATATAACACAACCAAAGCAAGAGGGAAGTTCCAGGCATGAAAAGATAATTTAATATTCAAAAGATCATTAATTTAACAAACTCCAAGATCCATTCCTGATAAGAACTCTCCGTACATCAGACATAGAATGTAATTCTTCAACCTGATAAAGAGCATCTATGAAAAACCTTTATCTGATATCATACTCAGTGGTGTACACTGAATGACACTTCTAAGAGAATAGTGAATTGATAATGAAAGAGAACATAATTCTAAAAGCAGTCATTTAACTGACTATCATTGGAGGAAGTGTCATGAGAAACTGAGAAAGGAAGAAACAAGATCAAATAACAAAGGTGCACTTCTCTCAGGAACCAATGGAAAATATCAATTTTTTTTGCAGTAATAGTAAGCATTTATTTTGTTTTTTTGTTCATTTTGGTATTGTTTTATTTTATTTTATTTTTTAATTGAAGTATAGTCAGTTATAATGTGTCAGTTTCTGGTGTACAGCACAATGTCCCAGTCAATTGGTTTCTGAGAGGCATTGAAGCCTTATTTATAAAGGCTTCAAATATTCCAGGGAGTTGGTAGACTATAATAGCCCACTGTGTTTGTCAACAAGAATGTCATTGGTAACATTAGCTGGGAGAGTTCCAGTAGAGGAAGCGAAGGAATCGTAGTATGGTTTCCATGGACTGAGGAGCAATGGAAAGTGTCCAAAGCATGTAAGGTATATTCTTCTGAGTATCTTGATCAAAGGAGATATTTAGAATGATAGAGCAAGATATGCACTTGAGAAGGATTTTTAAGATGGGTAGTTTGCTTTATGATTGGATAAAGTAGCTGTGGTACATACATTACAATGGAATACTACTCCCTCATAGTAAAGAGTAAAGTAATGCCATTTACAGCAACATGGATGGACATGGAGATAATCATTTTAAGTGAAGTAAGCCAGAAAGAGAAAGAAAAATACTATATGATACCATGGAATCTAAAAAAAAATGCAAATGAACTTATTTACAAAACAGAAATAGACTCACAGACATAGAGAACAAGCTTATGGTTACAAGTAGGGGGATGGGGTGGTAGAAGGATAAATTGGGAGTTTGGGAATTTCAGATACAAACTACTATGTACAAAATAGATAAACAACAAGGTCCTACTGTATAGCACAGGTGACTATATTCAATATCTGGTAATAGTCTATAAAAAGAATATAAAAAGGAATATATATGTATAGCTGAATTATTCTGCTGTACACCACAAATTAATACAGCATTGTAAACCAACTATGCTTCAATTAAAAAAATGGGTAATTTGATGTAGCTAAGTATGTGATATGAAATAAAATAATTTTATGCCTGACGGACTTTTTTTATAAAAAGGAGAAAAGTACATTTACTAAGTCAAGGAGGTATGCAGTGGCTTTAGGGACTTGAAGAAAATACGTATTTTAAAAATTATTTTTAACAAAATTTATTTATATTGCTATTTATTTTCAGAATCTTAATGTAGTCTGATTTGTTTCTTTATATAATCTTTTTAAAGTATAACAAACACAATGACATGCATACATCAAATTAAAAATTTGGAATAAAATACCACTATTACTGTTGAAATTGAAAGATAAAATTTTAAATACAAGTGGGTAAACTTATTCTTTCTCTTATGGGTGAAGTTTGGGGAAGATGGAGGAATTGAATCAGAATCATCAATCACTGCAGGAGTATTTCTATAACTAATCAGTTTAGATTTTCATTTGTAGAACTGCTAGCCATGGAGCATGGTCAGAAATCATTCAGTTTACGTAATTATTCATCAGTGACATGATATCTATGTTTGATTAAGTTAAAAAAATCTCTCTTGCTTCCTGATTGAAAATATGCTCTAAGACATATTGAAAGATGCCATGACTCTATTCTAATGAAATTCTTAGCAAAGTGAAAAGGGGAGAAAAGCGGGAAGAGTGGGCAAAGTATCTCTTCTCAGAATAACTTTTAGTTTTGTATTTGTATTTTTAACCTAAAAGGAATATATCAAAATACAAATGAAAAAATGTATCAAATAGAGTTCAAAAAATATTTTGTAGAATAAGATAAAAATTGTTCAGATTTTATTTACTGCCAAGAAATCTCCTAAGTAGATTTACCAATTTGTGTTCCTATGAGCTTTTTGAATGTTACCTTTACACCACATCCTTGTCAATGTATATTATGACCCAATTTTTTGTATTTTATTTTAAATATAATGGGTATAACTTATGTCAATCACATTAGGATAGTAATTTGCATTTTAGACACATAATGATATTGAACATGTTTTCATTTTGTGTTACCTCTTGTGAGTTGCTTATTTACATATCCCATCCATTTTGGTATTTGTTGATTTATAGTTTTTATTGACTTTTAGAAGTATTTTTTTTTAATATTCCCTGGTTATTAATGTGATACAATTATCTTCTCCCAATATATAACTTATATTTTAATTTTTATGTTTTTCTTTGATAAGTATAGATATTTAAATTTTATATAGAATTTAGAAATGTTTTCCCTTAAAGCAGTGGGCCTGAAAATTGCCTGTAAATTAGTATTGCCTGAGGAACTTTTAAAGAATATTACGTAGGCCCCAGCTAAGATAAATATCCTAAAAGGTTTATCTATTTTATTAGTCTTCCTGGTACAAAATGTTTTGCTTTATTGATTCTCTGTATTAGAAATATATATCTCATTTCATTAATTTCTGCTCTCATGTTTATTTTACTACTCCTTTTTTTGTATTTTCTTGTTCTTTTTCAGCATTAAGTTGGTTGCTTAGTTCGTTAATTTTAGCCTTTATTTTAAATTACTAAAAACATTTAAAGTTATAACTGGCTTCTAATATTTAATGTTAAGTTTATCCCACAATTATTGATACAAAATTTTCATTATTGTTTATATAGAATAGAATATTGTTCATATATATTATGAAAGCTTAATTATACTTTCATCCATTAGTAATTAAATTTGCTTCTAATTAATATATGCATAATCTGAGACATTGTTAAATACTTTTTTAATTCTTAAAAGTGTGAATGATTTTAAGTATTTTTTGTTTTTTATTTTCTGACTTAATTGCAATTTAACATCAATGCTCTTTTTTTTTTTTTTTGGTGATTTGATAAAAGCCAAATCATCAGCTTTGTTATTAATAGGCAGTATTTGGAGGATATAATTTGATGTGAGAGCCAAATAGGTCAGCTGTCAGGCAGACTGGAACAAATTATGTACATATTTTACTTTAGCCTTATGAAAAAAAATAGGTACACAATATATGCTCTCACTGGACATACTGGTCCCTAAGAGAAAGAAAAATGATGGAGTTAAGCTAAGCATGCTATCTTCCTAAATTTCTTAAGCAGTCCTTTCACTCTACTTTCCCATTAAGCTCCCTTGACAGAAAGGAATTAGCAGTAGAGAAGAAATTTTCCCTAATAACTTCCCCTAAATTTTGTTCCTAACCCACTGGGATTAACCTTTAAGACCAAAGATGGGGCTCTACCCTTTTGAGGCTGAGCTCAACAATTTATGGGACCAGTGCAACTCCCACCTTCATACACTTCAGTATCAGTCACCGCTCTCTGAGACATCCTTCTATGGCTGGTAATAGAAGTTTAGGAGCTGCCTATAAAACTCAGATGTGAGTTAAACAAAATAGTGTATTGATTAACTTAAATATAAACCCATGTTTACTTTCTACAATATAAATGTAAGCCCGTTTCTATTTTACATCCCAAATTATGTACAGCCACGTTGTCCACAATAACATGTAAGAGGTTCTACAATATGATTTTTAAGACAAAAGACACTCCAATGATAAAATGCTTAGAAGAGAAAGATTTTGAAATAGTTCCCGTAATATCAATTTTTCAAGGAGAAATTAAAACACAATTAAATTTCTTGTGAGTTTAAATACAAAAACACCAATGTTCAAATAATTAAAATCCTGAATTATTTTTTTTTTGCCCTTGTGTTCAATCTCTATAATTATTTAAGTTCAACATATTTCTTTAAATCACTCATGTTCTCAGTGTCAGTCAGATGTATTCTGAATGCCTAGGTTGATTTGTGATTTTTAGCAGCTGCAGAGTAGATTGTTTTACACTGAAATGTGTATTGTCATTTCAAAGTTTTAGGGTGCATAATGCCAAGTGTCTGACACACCTTAAATTTTCAAAAAGTTACTGAGCCTTCCCCTTTATATCTTTGCTTTCCTTTCCCCCACCCTTATTCTCCCTCCTCTTGGTTCTGTTCCATTCTGTCTCCTTTCTTTTGCTTTCCTTTCTTTTTCTTCCGATCTCTGTGTTCTTCCTTTCTCTTCTGTCCATTTCCCTTCCTCCTTTCTCAGATTCTCCTTTCCCTTACCTTCCCAGAACAACAGTGTCAGCAAAATCTCTGAGAAGATGGACAGTGAGCGGGGTTTGGGGAGTCATGCTGAGGCATGGGTCAACAGTTCTGAAGGTCAGGGGTGTAAGATGAAGATGTGGTTGGCCAAAGAGATGGTGTAGTTGGGATTCAAATAGAAATATATCATTACCTTCAAATAAAATGACTCATTATTTGATAGCCTTTCTGTAGTTCACTAGTAAAATCTTGGTCATTTTTCATCCATTCTCCCTACTTCTGATAATGTCGTTATTTTAAAATGCATAACGAAAGTGTCACTCTGCTTCAAAAACAATATTACTTGCTCTGAGAGCCTGCCCTGTGCTATCTTTATGCTACCTTCATCTCAGCCAGGTGGAAGATGGAGGATGTGAGAAATTTTGTGATATCTTCACTTTGTGCAGACATCCATAGCACCAGCCTAATATTACATGGCAAATATTTGCTTTCATATTTTCTTCTTTATATACAATGTTAAGTAAGTTGTTTCATTTTGCACCTTGTGAGATTACTACTGCCTAATGCATGTGTGTGTTGTTGGTCTATAGTAATTCAGTAATCTAAAATCTTTAATTAACTGTCTAAAAGGAGTTAACCTGCACTTTAAATGGAGCCTTAGAATAGATATAACATGAATGAATGATTTATTAGAACAGATAAGATCCTTGAGTCACTACAGAGCATCCTCAGTAACAGGTGGAAATTTCATGTAACTGGTTCTGTGAAAAGAAATGGAATCTTTAATTTGTCTTTATAAGTGCCATTGAAAGGAGAAAGTTAAATCTCAAAATACCAGACTTGCTTGTCCTTTTGACATCTTACTTTTATTACTAGACAAGTCTAGGGATAAAGTTAACCAATAATTAAGAATTACTTTCCTACTCTTATGCTTCAAATATTTAAAAGAATAATGGGAATTAGTTTATACATGTTTCAATACTAATAGTTTTCATGAGTGATCCCATAGCACATGATGATAGATGATAGCAATAGATAATGAATAGATAGATGAATAGCTAGACTTAGATATGCATGTATACACTATATATTATATGTGTTTATATATAACCTTTTTAATGCTTGTAAGAACCTTTTAAGAGAGATAATATTATCATTGCTTTGTAAGTGAGGAAGCAGATTCACAGAGGTCATTAGAACTATTAATATGTAGATGTGAGATTCACCCAGCACTGTTTCCAGAGCACATTTACTCAAATATAAATAATATCATAATGCTAACTGGGAGGAAAAAAAAGAGAAACCATTTTTGAAAAAACATTTTTAAAATCATTAAAAAAAGGAACCATTATAAAAAAAAAACCTTGACATGATAGAATAAAATGCTTTAAAAAGGAAATCAGCTTAAATCCTGTCTTAGGACATTGTTTTAATTAAATGTAAACATTTTAGAAATTAATGGTACACTTATGTGTGAAAAACACAAATATAAAACAAACAAATCATATAACTTTCAGTGAAGCAATACTTATTGGATGCATGAATTTCAATTTCTGTTTAATGATTCCACTTTTATTATATTTCAAAAGGCTAATTCAGGTCAATTTAGAAGGAAATGCATCTGTAGGTTTTTTTATTTTTTATTGTTATTGGTGGTGGTGGTTAGGATTTGGAGAGAGAGTAGGGATGGATTGACATAATTATTTAATAAAATTTTAAATAGTTACTTTTTATTCTCTTTAACTCAGAGACTCATAAAATCTGTTTTGTCTTGGAATGATACCTAGTTATTTGTTCTTACCATAACTATGTTCTACGGAAAACACATCATAATAGAGAACATTTTAGAACACTAACACATTGGATCACTCTAGCATTTTGCATATATGATCACAGCATTCAAGAGCAAAAAGAAGCTGAGGGAAAATAAAGTTCTGAGTTATTCATAAAAGTCCATCCTCAAATTATCTTTTTAGTAAATTCTATAATGAACATACACTAGAAGCATTTCAGAAAGATGGAGAAACAGTATTAACACTTCTATAAAATATATACTTATAATAAATATCTAAGAAAATTTCATAATATAAAGATAAAACTTTCTCTATGAATAAGCATATGTGAGAATTCCATGAATCAAAGACTAATTATTATAATCCAAGTTTTATGTTAGATAAATCAATAAATAGTATTACAAAGCAAAAGAAAATACATCAAAATGTTTATAGTTAAGTTGTTAACATAATATAATTAAACACCATATTTATGCATAGTTAACACTAGTTTTCTGAAATTTGAAAGGTAATGAAAAATGTTTCTGTGTCTAATAAAAAGGTGAAAACTTGTTAGTGGCCCCATAGGTTCCAATTACTTAGGATAAATCTAAAGAAATTTTGGAATCTGAAAATATTGGGTTATGCCTTATGAAGTTGTTATAGCCAAAATTTTTGACTTTCAAAAACTGCTTTTCATATGGTCCAAACTAATAGAATCTGAAGTATGAAAAGAAATCTCGGCTAGTTCCAAAGAGACGTTTGTTTGTTTAATTATTTTCTGAACTCACTCCAATCAAGCTAGAGATGGAGAATATTGAAAACAAGCCTCTGTGTTTATAGGAAAAGAAAAGAGAATAACCTGCAGAAATTTTCATTTTCCTTCTAAACCTTAGCTTCATTGATTCAAAATATTGAAGTTTAGATTCTGCATATCTGGTGTGGAATATGAACCTGTGTTGGAGTACAATTATAAAAATCAGGCTTGAGTTTTGGTTCTTCACACAAACTAAATATGTTTACAGAGTTATTAAGGTCATAAGTGAAGGCTACTACTAGCATTTTCTCTTTTTTGACTTTTTTTTTTTTTCTTTGACAATTTCTTCCACTAATTTGGGTGCATAACTTCTGGATAAATTCTTCAATTTTGTTATTTTTTTCTATCATCATAGCATCTGTTTGATTATTTGTTCTTTCTGGGAAGTTTTTAAATTTGTCTTCCAATATTATACTGACATTTTCTTTGTTACTTTCAAGTTTCTTTTTGTTTGTTACAAGATCTATATTTTAAGAGACCCTTTCTCAAACATCCATTCTTTCATGATATATTTTGTAATTTTTGAAATTAATAAACGCCTCAATTTTTTCTTAGATTTCTCTGTGCTCATTTTAATTTTTTCCCTGACAATTTTACAGACTCTCACAGTCATTCTGAGACTTCCCTTTGAAATCATCGTAATACTAACATTTCATATTTTCTGTGTTGATTCCTCTGTTTCTGGGGAACAACGTCTCCTCTTTTTTTGTTTGCTCCTCTATTTTGATGAAGAAGATAATTCAATAAAGTTCTAAGAAATGGTAGTTGGGATGTGTATTTTCTGAGAAATTTAAAGTCTGAAAATAATCTCATTCTATTTTCATATTTAATATATAGTATGTCTGGGTATAAAATTCCAGTTTGGAAATCACTTTTAATCAGAATTTTGATGTTTCTAGCTTCCAATACCATTGTTAAGAAGAAGAATGTTCATTTCTGGTCAATCCATTGGTTGAGATGATTTGTGTTCAAATTTTGTGGATTTTTATGATTTACTTTTTTATTTAAGTTGTTTTGAAATTTTATCATGATGTGCCTTGGTTACATCATTTTAAAATCTATTGCTACTGGTTTTTCCTACCTGCTTTTAAATTTGTTGACTCATACTATTTAGATTTATTTGGTCTATGCCTTTTTAGTCTCCTGCAGGGTGAGGAAGAGAGTAGCTGTGTGATTTGCTCTTTGGTAGATATCTAAAAGTGGAAAGACAAGTGGTGAGAAACATAAATTTCTAGAAATTCCTTGATTATGCCCTGCAGCAATTTTGCTGTTCTAGCTGTCCACTATATGCCTACTTTCTATAATTAATATCTATTGCTTTCAGGTCATTGTGGTTACTCAAGTTCTATAAAGTTGCCATCACTTCATTTCAATAATTATCTTTACTAGGAGGAAGTTTTATCTAGGCACCCTGCACCACACTAAGGCAATTACTACTCATTTACCTCCTCTCTCTCCAATATATATTGAAAATTAAAATTATTTTTATGTAATCATGTTTATTAAGACATATATGTTAAATACACTAAAATGCACACATTTAAGAGTATAGTTCAATGACTTTTTAAAAATACATACTGTCAGGTAACAACCATTGAAACAATACTTAGAATATTTTTATCATCTTAGATGTGCCTTTTGTGGTAAAGTACTCCAACCAAACATAAGTAATCACTGATCAGTTTTATATCACTGGTTTTGTCTGTTTTAGAAAATAATAAAGTTCTATATTCTGCACTCTTTTTAATCTGGTTTATTTTGCAAAGCAGAATGTTCTTGAGACATGTCCATATTGTATATATATTGGTAGTTCATCAATGAAACTATTAAAAAATTAAAGATCCTTTTCATGTCATCAGAATAGGGGTATGTACTGGATTATTCCCATTCTCCCCATTATATAAACAATTTCCAAGATCCTAAAGGAAGCAATAATCTGGAACATTAGAGAATATATTATATTACTACTTTTCGTGATTCCTTTTCCTAGATTTGTTTCAAGATGTGGTAAAAGATTCAAAAAGTATGTCCAACACATTCTGTTGTTTAATTAACCTGAGTATGATTGATTTGTAACAAAGGCATTTGAGTATGTGTAAAACGTATCTTTTCATCACTGTGAATTCATTGTTATTTTTACTGACGCAATATTGAAAATCTTGAAGTGTATAATACTCTGCACTTGACAAAAAGGTTTTGGTAAGAAATCTACTTCTACCAGGTTTCAAAATGCAAATCTTGGCTGTGATAAAGTTTCTTTCATCAATCGCTGAGAAAACAAAGGGTTAATTTCACACTGGGCACAATTTTAGGGGGACAGTAATGGAGTCACTGTTTTTGTAGTATGAGGTATCTGGTTTTTTTGCATTGGCTTGGGAAACAGGTACCCTGGATTCTAGACCATGTTCTTCTAACATTTTCTAACCAGATGAACCCGAGAAAGCCAGTTAAACTCTCTAATTTTAAATTTAAAAACAGACAGTATGGTATATGACCCATTACTTTTTATCCTCTCAAATTTTTTTTTTTATTTTTTAGGTTTTGATTAACTTCATGGTTTAAGAGAGATTTATATTGAGAAAAAACTAAAGGTATTTCCTTGACAGAAAAATGGTGGTAGGTGATAAGGGAGAGAAGGCAGTTGGAAGACAGAAATAATTTATTCAGGGATAAAAATGTTACAATTTTAAATATGATGAATAACAACAAAATAGCCTAAAATATGGAAATGATTGAATTTCTTTTGTAACCTGGCAGAGTTTCTAGGAAACAATTTAAAGAATAAAGTGAAATTATTTGAATTGCACTACAAATGAACTCATAACTATTACCGATTAATGAGGTTTTAAACTGACTATGCACTTCTTTTTACCATTAAAGTAGTTTATAACCTTAATAGTGAAGCCCAATTGATTTGAAAATATAGGGAGCTGTATTTGATGTTCCTTATTTAGCTTCAGCTTTGCAGTGTGTTATTCAAATAACAGACTACAACAATAGATAAAATTTAGATTGAAGTTAGTAAAAAAAACTACCATCTACCACTAAGATCAGTTTTCTAAAATTCTATACTTTTTATGGTTTACAGCATACCCAATATTTGGTTGGAAGCAGTGAATATTTCCCAGATAAAATTATTTTCCCTATCAGATAAGAAGGAAGTATCTTACACAGCTTAAATTACCATACAACCACTTATTTATGTATTGACTTTTACATTTTTGTTACATTACTTTGTTTCTTTAATTGTTAGTCTATTATGAATAAGTAATGAAATTCAGCTCATAAAACTTACATATAAAGTTATTACTCCTAATAGCCTAAATTTGCATTTTTTAATTATTCAGGTTGCTTACAAATGTAAATGGCATTTTAAGTATTAATGATATTGATATGACGACAGTGCAATTTTTTCCAAAGAAAACATCCTATTTATTTACAGGATAAGAAATGAGTACTTTCAAAGCATTTGTGGGTGTTTAAATGTAAAGATCTCATGTGCACGTGAAAGATTCATCAAGTATATCTTATAAGAGATGAATGCATTAACACTTCACAGAGGATTATTTACTTGAATAATTATTTCATTTCTTTTTTCAATAAATTAAAACTTTTTTCTCTCTTAAGGACATTTACTTAGGCAATTTGGCCATTGAAGGGATATTTGCATAACAAAGAAATAACTCTATTGAAGTAAATTAAAATAATCTCACATGTGATTTCCTCATATCAAATTTGTAATTTAACAATATTCAACTGCACTGTGTCAAGAAGTTACATTATGCAAGATTATCTGAGTGGGTACTAGTTAAGGCACTATTACAGTGGTCCAATTAAAAGACGATTAAACTATGATTATGGCAATAGGAATGGTAAGGTGTGTGGATTAAAGAAATGATCAAGGAATGAATCCATACTACTTGCCATATAAGAGAAGAGTAAAAAAAAGGAAGATTTAGAAGAATACATCTAGATTTCTGAGTTGGGCAATAAAGTGGCATCACTCCCTGAGACAGTAAACACTGAGAAATACTAGGTTTGGGGGGCACAATTATGTTTTTAAGACCTGTTGAATTTGAAGTATTTTTGAAGCATCAAGGAATTTGTCTGGTTTCTTAAGAATAGTTTAGACCAAAAAAAAAAAAGAATAGTTTAGACCTATTGATATATATTTGAGAAACATGTGCATGAGTTAACTTACCTACGAAGAGAATACAAAGTGTTAAAAAAAAAAAAAAAAGAATCTACAGAAGTATTTTGAAGAACTAGCTGCGTTATTACATCAGAAGCCAAGTGGAGAAAAAGTAGTAGGTTAAGGAGATTGAGGACAAATAACCAGAGAAGAAAGAGACACTTCAAGAATTCAAAACCATATGTGGTAAAAATAAAAATAGATAAAAGGTAAAATGCAAATCTTCTGATAAAGCCAAGTTTGAGCTTTATCACTGAAAGCTTCTGAGCCATCTACTGATCACTGAATCATTAGAAATAATTGTACCACTGGAAGCAGGGGAGTCCATGATGATAAGGTTGCAATTGACCTTGAGTGTTAAAGATGAGAAGAAGTTTGCCTACATGGCAAGGTGTGAAAACAATTTAAGAGGAAAGAACAGCATGTACGGGGGCATAGGCTGGAAAGGACAAGATCAAGACGCAGATTAATGACAAGGGATGTGGTTTGGGTGTAGGTTGTGAAGAATTAGGTGTCAGAAGTATCATAGCACCCACCACCTTACCATCAAAGTGATGGAAACATTAGCATCTAAATCATTATTTCCTCCTTTGTCCCCTAGTAGAATACATGCAGTTAATAAAGTGATGGCTCTTCCTTTCTTACATGTTTTTAAATAAAAGTTCCACACTTTTTCCAAAGTATAGTTTCTTGAAAATATTCATCATTCAGACATTACATATTGACTGGCTAGATTGTGTTCATGATCAACTACCATTGTAAAATTTGGTATCTTCATATGTATTTAAAGGTGGCCAGATAGAGGCTTTTCAACTACATTATATTAAAGACTATTATTTATCTTCTAGCTTACAGAGTAAATTAAGTCTTCCATCCATTGTTTTCTACTTAGCATGAAACCCAGCAGTTTAAATGTGTTTCTGCAAATTATTTTCAAATATGCTGACAAGAAATAAAGATCAAATCTGTAGTTTATGGATATTAAAAATACATACAAAATATATGTAATAATTAGTTACCAACATATGAAGAAATAGCTCATTAAAGAGCTGCTGGAAAATAGCCTGCTCAAAAATAATTCACAGTAATATATTACTGATTTTTAAAATGTTTCCTTTCTCATTCTTTATTAATGGGGATATTTGCATTCAAATAGACACCATTTGTTTTTAGAAATTCATCTGCTCCTGCTGTTTATTCTCTACCTACTATTTAATCTGAGGTTTATAGCACAAGCGTCGGTTGCAGTGAAAATGATTAGGATGTCACTAAAGTTTATGCCTTCAGGTGAGAAATATGGTACATTTTGAGTGCAGTATAACTGGGAAACTAATGTTGTATTCATTCAAACT
Organism: Camelus bactrianus; assembly: GCF_048773025.1. Taxonomy (NCBI): domain Eukaryota; kingdom Metazoa; phylum Chordata; class Mammalia; order Artiodactyla; family Camelidae; genus Camelus; species Camelus bactrianus. The sequence goes on from NC_133540.1 coordinate 75,439,629, forward strand.
GTTTCAAATTAAAATAAGCAAGAACTGAGAAATTTTAAGAAAATGATTCATTGTTTTACCCTAACTGAAATATCTCTGTATGGTCTATAGCTTTTCACAACATGCCTTCTGTTCTCCAGAAATATAATCACAATATGATAGGCATGTTAAAATTACTGCCTTAGAAAACCTACAAATCGCAGAGCTAAGAGATCAACATGCTGACAGTACATTTTCATAGCTCTATTGTACATGTAAATCCCTGTTTATAAGATTGGGAGTTACTGTTTACTGAAGGTGAATGTAAATTAATCAAAGTAATTCTGCATAACATTGATATATAGAGACTTTACATATTACATATTTGTCAGACTGCAGACTATTACACTTCTTGCGTCTGTAATCAACAGAGATTTAAGTTCATGAAGAGAAAATGTGACTAGAGCTCTATGTTGCATTACCTTGTGACAAAGCCAGATGTTACCATGTGTTCCATTTCAAGTACAAAACTACTAATCTAATGAAAATGTTACAGTTCTAAGCTATATGTTCTTAGTGTTATTGTACAATACAATGGGAATTCCTGCGTTAATATTAGTTGGCAAGAGAAATGAAAGTTAATGGCTATAAAATTCTGATCAAGTGTGGTGTCACACACAAAATATCAATAAAACAAAATACATTTCTGCTAAGATGAATAGAAAGACAGTGCTGGTGGGTAGAGAGCATTCGAAATAGGAGAGGTTAGAGAGTAGATTCCATAAGAAACATAGGATATTTTCAAGGACAGAAAAAAAAAGTTCTGTTTGCAATCAGTTCTCAAATTTTTGATAAAATTTATTTGAAGTAAGAAAAAAATAAAAAGTTTACTTTAGCTCACTCAGAAAGTAAACAGTAGCCTCATTGTTTTTGATTGTATAGGATTGTATAGGTCACACATTTAGCATTAAGTCCTCTCTCTGTCTCTCTCTTTCAATAGCTGGGTCCTCTTTGGTAGTAAAATTTCTTACCTTTTTTTACATTGGAAGAATTTACCTGTATATAGATTTCTTTTATTTTGAGGTACACTCCAAAAACAGACAATTTCTCTTCTAAGTTTATTCTTAAAGTAGTGTTTTTCTAATTGTGACTTATGACCTAAAATCAGTGGGTCTAGACCAACATTTTAGGTAATTAAATTAAACGCAAAATTATATGCATATATACAACATATATTACTCAAAATAATTACAAGTAACCTAAATATTTATTAACAAAATGATAGGTAATATACCTCTGTATATTCATATGATTGAGTACTGTACAGCACTTAAAATGGATAAGCTAGACTTACAGGTTTCAAAGAAAATAATACTCCATAATACAAAGTGAGAAAATGAAGATGAAAGAAAAAAATTAACACTGTTGTGTAGAATTTGACATACATATTATAATTCTTTATACTGTGTGCATGTGCATACATACTGTATATATATATGTGTATATATATATATATAAAACTATAACTATAAATGCAGAATTAGGAAATTAAAATACTAAATTCATGACGACAGTTTGCTTAAAGGAAAATGGGCACCAATGGGATTGGAAAGGATGCAGAGAGGACTTCTACTGATTCTGTTATTTAATATGTCTTTAAAAATAAAGGCATCTAAAATATAAAATATTAATATTTGACAGTACTAGCTTTTATGTACATTTTTGTACTATAGTATCTTGTATATATTTTTGCTTAAAATAGTTTACAGAAGAAATGTGAGAAAATAGGAATGTAGCAAAGTTGCAGGGAGGACTAATTGTTGGCAAAGCTGTGTGGCATTCACCACCTAAATTATGTCTTCAATATGCAATCTTAACTCCTATTGACTTCAAGAGAAAGCAGATGCTCACACCTCAAGGAAAGTTTTATTTCTAGGGAGTAAGATATTTGTGCCAAATAATAGAAAATCATTCTCTGAGAGAATAGCATAGAAGTCAGGGTGACAGCTGAATAGCCTACATTTTGTTTTCTAACAGTTTTTGAGATTACACCAGGCATCTATATTTTTAGAGAGAGAAAATTTAGTGATACTGTGTGTTACTGCCTAGGGAATAATCAGCAGTAGAAGTGATGTACGGAGCACATTTAAGGAGGTGGGCAGTGACTGCAATTAGGTTGAAATAGTTTCATTTCAGGCCAAGTGTGAAGATAGTGGATAATCATATGCTCTTTTATACATTTCACTTTACACACTTTTATACATTTATACTTTACAACTTGAGTGGGAACATATTTGGAAAAATAAATTAGTTACATACTAATATATTTCTTTCTTTCATTTACCAAGCTCCAGAAGTGATTATGCACATATGGCTAAGACAAAAATGATCATTATTTGGACAAATGAAAAATGCTAGGACACAAAGATTAGAACCAGTTACCAGGAGATTTAATCTAATATTCTGTGGATTTATAAACTAAATATGTGTGCTTACACACTCACACACACATACACATACATACATCTTTTACAAAAGTGTCTTAATATAATCTCTTCAAAGTGGCCATCTCAAGGTTTAGTAAAGTAAAGGGTAAATGGAATGCTTCCAAGAACTTCTCTAAACTCTTACATAATTTTGAGAATCTGTATTAAAAATTTCTATTTATCCTATATCTATATTTCCACTCACTTAATGCCAGGAAAATTTGTATCAAACAAATTTTAGAAATATCCAGGAACTGGCATATTCTGCTGTACCAGATGGGTGCTCTTCTTTTGGTAGTGCATATACAGAAAACCTTAGAAATGAGATAGCCCTGTAAGTCTTACAGGAGAAATCTGTTTTTGTTAAGGTTAAACCCATATGGAATGAAAAAAAAAAATTACGTGAGTTTTTATTTATTTATTTATTTTTTGAGTTTGGTAGGAAGTACTGATCCTGATATCTGAAATCACTCTTCTTAAACTGTTTTATCATATGAATCCCATAATCAGTAAAGTTTGGGAACTAGATCCATACCTTCATATTAAAATAAGAAAAGATCTCATTATCAGGTAGACAAAATGTTTTATTCTTAAATACTTTATATACATATACTTCTAGAAAACAATTTAATTCATTTTAAAATATGAAATGTCCTGTAATATAACAATTTAAGAATTGAAGTCCATTATGAACACTTTATACCTTACCAAGATATTCTAAAATATATCAAGATATGTGAAACACAAGTTCATAATATTTGAATTAATGATAAACTGATACATAAATTTTAATCCATTTTTTCCCTTTGAATAAATTGAGAAAACATACCTGAAACCAGTTCTAGTGATCATTTGTATTACTATGTGAGATCCACTTTTATTTTGTCTTTAAAAGATTTTCAGTTTCATATGGACAAAAGATAATATTTTGTCACATATGTATGTATGTATGTTAAAAGTTTGGTAGGGGAGAAATTTTGGAGCCAAGACTGGATGCATATTTACTACGTAGTATTTGTAGCCTTAAACTTTGCCATAAATCAGAGGGTTTTAGGGAACATCAAAGCTTGTGTATTCATGGGAAAGGATGGAGGTGTTTAAATGAATGAATAGTCATTGTACATGGCAACTTTGAATAAGACATCGCCCTTTACATTGTTGAGCAGTGACTGTCTTTTATCTTTGACAGAAAAATAATATTGAGGATTTCTCAAGTATTCACTTTCTCCACTGCCTCCATAGGTGATCTCATAATACCATCTTGAAAGTGACTATTTTAAAATAACCCATATCCTGCTCAGAGTTATCTTAATGCCAGAAACTCACATTCAGCTGTCTACTTGATACCTCCACTTACAGATCTCATAAAAGTCAAAATGTATGCCCCAAATTAAACTCTTAATTCTTCAAGTAAACACACAGTTACACATAGATAAAGACATACATGTTTACCCCTAAACCTTCACCATCTCGGTAAATGACACCACTACCACTTCAATGCTAAAGCTGAAAATATTGTTATTTAGTTCCTTTTTTTATGGGCTCTAACTTTCTTTTTTTAATTGAAGTACAGTCAGTTAACAATGCTGTGTTAGTTCCTGGTATATAGCATAGTGATTCCATTTTATATATATATATATATTCCTTTTAATATTCTTTTACATTATAGGTTATTATAAGATACTGAATATAGTTCCCTGTGTTATACAGTAGGAACTCACTGTTTATCTATTTTATATATTGTAGTTAGTATCTGCAAATCCCAAACTCAGAATTTACCCCTCCACCCCTCCTCTTTAACCCACTTGTAACCACAAGTTTTCTACGTCTCTGAGTCTCTTTCTGTTTTGTAAATAAGTTCTATTTATCTCATTTTTTAGATTCCACATATAAGTGATATCATATGATATTTTTCTTTCCCTTTCTGGCTTACTTCACTTAGTATGGCAATCTCCAGGTACATCCATGTTGCTACAAATGGCATTATTTCATTCTTTTTTATGGCTGAGTAGTATTCCATTGTATATGTATACCACAGCTTCTTTATCTAGTCATCCTTGGATGGATATTTAGGTTGCTTCCATGTCCTGGTTAATGTACATAATGTTACTATGAACACTGGGGTGCATGTTTCTTTTTGAATTAGAATTTCCTCCAGATGTATGCCCAGGAGTGAGATTGCTGGATCATATAGTAAGTTTATTTTTAGTCTTTTGAGGAATCTCCATACTGTTTTCTATAGTGGCTGCAACAAACTACATTCCCACCAACAGTGTAGGAGGATTCCCTTTTCTCCACACTCTTTCCAGCTTTTATCACTGTGGACTTTTTAAGGATGGCTATTTTGATCCATGTGAGGTAATACCTCATTGTAGTTTTCATAAGCATTTCTCTGGTAATTAGCAATATTGAGCATTTTGCATGTGCCTATTGGCCATTTGTATGCCTTCATTGGAGAAATGTTTGTCTAGGTCTTCTGCTCATTTTTTGATTGGGTTGTTTATATTTTTGTTACTGAGTTTTATGAGCTGTTTGTATATTCTGGAAATTAAGCCCTTGTCAGTCACGTTGTTTGCAAATATTTTCTCCCATTCCATGGGTTGTCTTTTTGTTTGTTTAGTTTCCTTTGCTGTGCAAAAGCTTGATTAGATCCCATTTGTTTATTTTTGCTTTTATTTCTATTGCCTTGGTAGACTGCCCTAGATGAACATTGCTATGATTTATATGAGGGAATGCTTTGCCTATGTTCTCTTCTAAGAGTTTTGTAGTCTCTTGTCCTATGTTATTCATCTCATTCTCTACAACCCATCAGTAGTTTATATAAATTCTAACTCTGAAAACAATTTTAACTTCACAATTGCTCATCTCCACTGACATATACAAAGAACCAGAAGTCATTATGTCTCTCTAGAATAAAGAATAACTTGCCAACTGATTTCTCATTTAATTTTTTCCTCCTTTAAATTCATTCTTACCACAGAAGCTAGGATTATTTTATTAAATTGTACATTTGATTGAGTCACTCCCTGCTTAAAATCTTTAAATATCTGCCATTGCATTCAGATTGAGCCTTTCACTCTCCCACTTGATATTAGGCAAAATCTTTTCCTATTTCTTTGTGCTCCAAAATCACTGTTATTTTTTTAAGGTTTTAGAAATGTAAAGCACTTTGGATCCTCAGAGTTTTCCTGCTTTCCCTGATCTTTTATTGCTCTGTCTCATCCTTTTGGTCTCGGCAGCAATGAAACTTCCTCAGATAGTCTTGTCATAATCAGTCTATCAAAAGTAAGTCCTTAGTTTTTCTTAAACTCACCTCCAGTGTATGTCCTACAATGTGCTGATTATAATTTGGAATGATTTTATGTGTCTGTTTACATAGTTTATTGATATTGTCATCTCACTCAGTGGAATTAATCTATGTAAAGACTAAGGCTATATTTATTTTATTTATTTCTATGTTTATGGCTTGTACCATAGATCCTGGCAGCAGAGTAGAGGAATGATAATTATTTGTCAAATGAGTTAATAAATGTATTTTTTTGATGCATTATTTTATGATCTTTAAACAATTTGCTTAAAGAAAGCCAAACTTTCTTTTTGGCTAGAGGAAAGCTTTATATATATTATTTATAATACTTGTTATAAATTAATATAGCAAATATGATATAAAAAAAGGGAATTTAGGATGAATTGCTTTAGAGTCTACAGTTACTACTAGAGTCTATATAGAGAAAGTTACCTGGAAATTCAGAAGACTAGAACTTACCTTGTACTATACATCAATAATTCAGTATTTCGCATTCTTATACAGGTTAAACTCTCTATTCACAGAGTGTTTAAGGAATGCAAAGTAGCTATGCTAAGGCACACAGGGGTTCTTAACAATGAGGCAGCAACTGATTAGTGCTGATTATAACTTGCCTTTTCTTCATTTTCAGTTACCTCCTACTTCCCCTCCTCTACTCTCATCAGATAACAAATGTGGATCAGCCCAAAGGTGTTGGACCACATGGCTGGCAAATAGCTGTAATCAACAGAAACCTCATTATTGTTCTAGAATCAGCTGCCTGCTGGGGTTTAACCAATTAATCTTTCCCCAAATAAGAGATTAGTGTAATTTCTCTTTATCCATGATTTGAGTTTATATTTGTCCTTTCCCCATACCCTGTCATTACTCCCACTTATCAAGAGCTCATTGTTTGTAACTAATGTTCAACTAAATTTCACTTACACAGACTCCCTAGCCCTGCCTCTTATTCTGATAAACTTTCGTAACGGTGCAGTTTCACAATGCTATCGACATGTAGTAGCTTTGACACCTATCCAGGTAAATAACACAAACTAATTCATCCTTATTTTCCTTAACTTCTAAACCTAAACCTGGAGGTAGTGATTCAAAACCTTTACAAATTCTTCAATTATTGCTCTGAGCAAAGGAGAAATCATAATTCAATATATGTTAGGTAAAATATATATATTAGCTAAATTTATAAGCATACATTTTCTTATATCCAGACAAGTGTTTTTCAGATATTGTCTCTTGATCATGTTTATCCTAAGAATTATTAGTGCTGTGGATTAAAATTAGCAGTTAAAAAATCTAAGTTATTAATTTATATTCCTATTTATATAAAACTGTGAATCAGCACTTTGTGAATCAATTGAAGGAAATGTTGAGAGGATTCTGATTTCATTTATGCTCTAGATCTGGACTCAATGTGATCACCTATTAAATGAAGTCTTCTATGATAAAAAAAGGTTTAAGAATGAAAATTCAGAGTTGTAGAAATTCAAGATTAATATGAAGAATCTTTGAAGCTGTTTTTATTTTTTGGTATTGATAAAATGTCCATGCAATGCCTAACAAAGAAAAAGGGAAAATTTCTTCTTATGGGTCCCCACTCATACTTGGAATTCTATTCATGTAAGCATAAAGCGACAGTCAGCACACTCTCTTAATAATAGGTAGTATTTTTGAAACACTTAATATGTACTATATTACTTTAAAGATTTTATAAAAATTAACTTAGAATACAGCTTTAAGTGGCAAAGTGGATTGCAGACTTATGCACTTATTCTAGAGCCACTAGGCTCTACCCTGTTTTACTATAATTAGTAATTGTTAATTATTGGGTTTTCTCTGTCATGTAAGTGCTATTATATATTACTGTGAATATCCCATTCTATGGTCAGATAGTAATTCTTAATCATATGTTCTGTTGTGTTATGTGCTTGAATGGTTATGTAATAGAATGGTAAATAGCCAAAAATGGTATGAGAGACCTATATTGAAATTCCACTCTGCTGGAATCACAGTTATTAAATTTTAGCCAGTTATTAAACCTTTCTAATACTCATTTTTATTAGTAAAATGAAAAGAATAATATCTCTTTTCAAGACTGTGACAAAAGTAAATAAGAGAATATATGTAAAGGTATACTTCATGGTATTTGAAAAGTGTAAGAAATGAGAATTATTTGTATATCATTTATAGTAATGATAACTAAATCTACATCCTCAGAGTTTTAGTCCCCCCAGATTGTTGAAATATAATATTTAATAAGAATCCAATTAAGAAAGGATAAAGTACAGATATTCTGATTGAAGTGAGTAGAAGAAAACAGAGCCCTGCCACTTTACTTTACACCCATCACCCGTCACTCTCAGCCCTGGTGAGGTCCAGTGTCCATAAGTTCCCCCCAAAGTACAGTATGAAAAGGACTGATCTGAATGATCTCTTTTATTCTCTAAAGGTGGTGTGTCATATTGAAATAATTATTATATCCTAACATTAATTCATGATCATGCTTGTATGATCTGTGGCTGGAATTGTCCTGAAGTAGCAGAATTTTTAAAAAATCAAAGTGTTGATATGAGTCCTTTCTATGTAATATTTGTCACTTTTAAAAGTGAACAGCCAGAGACTAAGAACTCAGTACCATGCAGTGAAACATTGAGATATCAGTGCTATGGTTAAGTAAATCAGTACCTTACATTTCACTAAAAAATAAAAAGAAATAATGCATTAACTTAGTACAAAAGATAACCTGATTCTCTCTCAGCTTCATCTTTGATATTGCCAGCTAAGTGTTAACATTTGAAGAGAAACTCACAGAAGTATTAGAATCTAGCAAAAATGCATCTCCAAAGGCATAAAACCCAATTCCTGCACACTAATGATGATATTGATTGGGGCACATTTTTAAAAATTATGATCAGAAAAAAAATCACATTAGACAAGTGTAACTTCATTGTAATTCATGGTACGTTTGAATTTAACACCTGAAAAATACAGCTTCATATTTTTTAATTTTTCAAAATCATTATGATGGAATGTTTTGTGCAGTTTGTCTGTTTTTATTTCTGTTCTGAGATAGATTTGTAGAACTCTAAGGATAAAGTCGTAACAATGAAAAGTTTATTATTACTTTATATTTTCCCATGTAAATATTTCCCTTAAAGTGGAATGAGGCATTCAATGGAATCTGTTTGATCAGTTTGCAATAGTTAAGCATGATTTTGCCACTGGCTGAAAACTTTTATTGCCAACTGGTGAAAGACATTGGTATTTCACTGAACTCAATGAGTTGTCAAGCATACTGTTGCATCAACAACAAGATAGTATATATTTGTGGCATCCATTTACTTGAGAATATACATAGTTATTATTCTTTACTTTTTTCTCACTGATATGATGTAAGACATATATAATAAATAATTAGCATTTGATATCACACTACTCTCTTTTATATTTTAACATGCTATTTGCAATGCTTAGTTTGCTCCTTTTCTGTTACAGCCAATTTATATTCTTTAAGAGGCAGTTAATGCTTTCTAGCTTATATTTCATTATCATTACTATATGTCCTAGTTGATGAACCAGACTAGTTATGTTAAAGCAACTCTAGTGTGTTCAAAATCTGAATTGTGTTTTACTGAATATTGATGATGTGCCTGTGAGTGCAAGTACCATTTCTGGTGACTTAAATGGGTCTGAGTATTTTGATTGCATCTTATAGCTGAATGAATTTATAGTCAGCAGTTAAGAAATATATGTGTTTTGAAATTAAACTAGCTGGTATGTCAGATTCCAGGTATAGCATAACCATTAGAATTGAAATGTTATCTCCCAGTGAACAATGACAGCAATATAGAGTACCATTTACCTGTTAATATCACTTTATGTATGCAAAAAACCACCTATATAAGGATAGATTGGTGGAAAAAGGGGAGAATGGAAGGCATGGAGGGAAGGAGGAAGAGAGGGAGGAGAAGGAAAGAAAGACAGAGAGGGAGGAAGAAATTATTTTTTATTTCTACTTATGTTTCATTAGAAAGAATGCTGGCTGTAGAGACAGAAGACTTGGGTTCAAGTTCAACTCCATATTTTAATTACACTGAACCAAGGACAATATATAGCCTCTTAGCCTCAGGTTTATCATCTGTGAAATAAGTATAATAAAAAACAATTATATCACAGAGATTTGGCAAGAATCATTGAACACATACGAAATATATTCATAATTATTTACCAAGTCTGATGATTTCCTTTCTAAAGCCATCAACTCTTTCTTACAAGTTCTGTTAGCCATGAGCTAAAATAATCTGATAGAAACAATTTCACCAAATTACTGTAACTTACAATTGAGCCCTGTAAAAGTGATAAAATAAGTAAGTGTACATATGATCATGTTAATGTGTCCATTTCTAAGAATTGCTTGAATTATTTTTTTTATCATATGCTCCACACCTTTTAAGAGTTATTTGTATAATGTTTACTGAAAAATCACACTACAAACATTATCAAGTAATGATGACTTCAGGAAATACAGATGTTTATGGGCACAAAGACACCAACTGGGATAGACTGCATGCTACTTCATCTCTTAAAGTAAAACAAACAAGAAAACAAACAAAAAGAATCAAACATGAATATCATAGATGACCTATATTCATTAATCCAGTAAAATATTAACCATGGGGCTAAGCCTCTAGAATCATTATATAGTGAATTAAAATGTAACTTCCAATGGAGACAGATAATAGAAGTTGTTGGTGCCTGCTGTATCATCCTGCTGGCTTTTCAATTTGGGGATACCCAAATAAAGTCCATTACATCAGTCTTCGTAAAAAGAACAAGGGGCTCCAGCATGTCACTGGTGAAAAAGTAGTATTGTGCTGTACACCAGAAACTGACACAACATTGTAAACTGACTAAACTTCAATAAAAAATTATATATATATATACACACAAATACACACACACACACACACACACAAGAACAAGGGGCTCCACTATGTCACTGGTGTCTGTTGAGATAATAAGATATAACTGAGAAGTAATGTATCAGGAGTTTCTGAGTATTGAGGAACAGAAGTAAATAGCATTAAAAATACTAAGTAAGTGATTAAGTAATTAAATGTATATGCATTTGATTTTCAATATTACTTTGTACCAGTAATAGCCTTCATATGTTTTCGGTATAAATTATGCTGGTCATTTAAAGGAGTAATTCTAGTTTTAACAGTTTTGGGAAAAAGAGTTTTTTTTTTTTTTTTAAATCTCTTTAATCTCACTAGAATGCCAACATATTCAGTAGTATCCAATTGCAGGTCACCATTTGGCCTTTACCTCATGGCTTCAGGCATTGGTACATTTCATTTTTATTAATGAATGTTTAGGTGTATTTAGCATACTGACTAAACTTTTCCGGCTCTGATATCTCAGAATTGAAAACAAGTGCCATGGTGATTTCAATGGTTGGAAATTATAAAAACAAAACATTTGGCTTGGATGACAACCATATTTAAACAATAAGCTGTATTTTTTTTTTTGTACTCACACAGCTTTGAATTTAAACAAGCCTACAAGCATAAGTGTGAGGCCTAATCTGCTTATGAACTATCTTATAATTCTGTTTCTTCACTCACAATATTCTACTACCTATTTCCCAATATTGTTAAGAGCATTAAATAATACAGCTAATATATATGTGTGTGTGTGTGTGTGTGTGTGTGTGTGTGTGTGTGTGTATAAAAGATGCATCAGGCATTAAATGGACCCTATGAGACATATATGGAATAGAGTATATCACAGGTTTTAGCAGATATGTGCAGCTATCCCTTGATACTATTAAGGTAGAAGGATTTCAGTTCATACGTATTAAATATTTTTTGTCTTTCTGCTTAGTGGTTTATGCCACCAAACGGTAAAACCTAAAACAGTTAACTGAGGATCTTAATTTCCTTAGATACTAAAAGCTGCATCCCAGGCTTTCTTAAATTCTGCTAGGAAGTAGTTTTAAAGATGAAAAGCATGGAGCTGCTCTATCTTCCATGCACATGGTGTTTTCCAAAACAGCGTCAGCCTCACTGAGAGAGCATCCAAATGTATTAGAAAGTCCGCTAAAATAAGGTTCACTTGCAATTATTTTGTTCAACTTGATCAATCAACCGTTTACAAGGAAGGTAGCTAGTATTTTATGTTATCACTAATAAAAATTGCAGTTAATTTGTAATCTCAGAATTTTTACTCATGATAACATTAATGAAATACATATTAATCTGTTCCCCACAAGCATAATTTGAGTAAAGACTAAGTATAAACTAATCTGGAATGTGTGGTAACTTGGTGACAGCTACGGCACAGCTTGACTCAGCAATCATTTTGATATATTTTCCAATTATTTTCAATCACAGATATTCAACAGTTCTTGTAAATGCCAGGCTGAAAACTCGGGACATCATTCTCTGATTTGATATTCATATTCTTGAGAAGTTCAGTCTAGAAAGGAACACTGCTGAGCTGAAAGTGTCTGTGGGTGAGTGTATAAAGATCTCTTTTAAACACATATGTAGCTCTCTGCACGTGTAGTCTTTCCTTCTTCTTACTCTGACAGCAGTTTTGAAAATTAGTGTTACTGATCATAGTGAGGCCTGAGGACAGAGTAAATCTTCTCCTGTTTTAAAAGCAGAGAACTCCTCAATTTTTATACTTTGCTAGTATTCTCTCATCAATTCCATGTACAGTACAAATGGCAGTAAATAAACATATTCCTATTTCTCTGGAGATATATATATATCTCCCCAAATTCTTAAGATGACTTTCTTTTTCTTTGATTATTTATTTTACCTCATTTAAGGCAAAACATTTCAACTTTAAACCACGTGGCAGAATTTTTCTTAGCCTGGGGAATTTTGCCTGTTTAGCAAAACACCTTGATGTGCCGTTTGGGTTGTTTTGCCACAACTTAGTGAGCACTGAAATGGGTTATGTCATTAAAAAAAAATGAAGGAGAAGCTGATGTTTTTACCAACTTCTGGTGATAGAAGAAAGAGTGAACATAGATGACAGAAAGAAATGAGCTCAGTAAATGCTTGAGAGTATGGAGATTTAAGTCAGTAACCCTCAACCTCATCAGAATCAACACCTTACCTTTATTTGTTCTATCATCAATGTTTCAAAAACTTTTATTTAGATGTAATTTATTTAAAATGGAGATAATTTAAGCATACCACTTGATGAGTTTTGATAAGTATGTGTATATATCTATTCAACAGCCACAACAATCATGATATTGTGCAGCACCTGAAAAAGTAGTCTTGTACTTCACTGCAGTTGATCTTGACATGACTTTTCCTGAACGACCTTCCTCTTTTGATCTACTTTCTTACACTATATTAACTTTATCTTTTCTTGAATTTTTCATAAATGCAGTCACACAGTATGTATTTTGTTTAGTCTAGCTTCTTTCACTTAACGTGTTTTTGAAGTTCATGTGTTGCATCAACTATATTTAATAGCAAATATTTTATAATACTCCATTTCTACATAAAATGAAACCCATAGATTCATCTTTAATTTAAAATAGATATAAAGTTAAAGAAATTTATATAAATATATATTATATGTAACACACGTGTAAATGTACTGAAATGTCTAGTGCAGGTGTTTGTCCATGATAGAAATGAAGACTTGACCCCTTTATCCTTGTAAAACATCTCTCTTTAATCTCTAGCAATATAATGTTTAAAATCTAGTTTTTATATTAATTGTAGCTTCTAGTTTTATTTTGATTAAAGTTAACATTGTACGTATTTTTATTATTTTACTTTTAAACTACTTTTGCCTTTATATTTAAAGTACATTTCTTGTAGACAACATATAGTTGTGTGTTGCATTTTTATCTAATATAACTTTTAATTTGGATGTTTAGAACATTTACATTTAGTGCAATTATTGATAAAGTTAGATTTCTGTCTACCATCTTGCTATTGGTTTTCCTTTTGCCTCATATGTTCTTTGTCTGCTTTTTCCTTTATTTATGTCTGCTTTTGTATTGTGTTTTTTTCAGTGATTCCAGTTACTCTCCATTTTTGGCTTATAAAATTTTTTAATTGGTTGCTTCCATGTTTATTGTATACCAGCTAACTTTTCACATCACTGCAAGTGATATACTTGGTTGTCTTGAACTTCTTGGATCTGAAATTACAGTTTTCCTCAAATTTGGATAATTGCAGGCTGTTATTTTTTCAATGAATGTTTTACTGTCTCCTTCCTCTATTCCATCTTTTGGAGAATCCAGCTACGCTTGTAACAAGCAAACTGAAATTGCCTCACAGCTCACTGGTACTCTTTATTTTTAATTTTTTCTCTGTATGATCATTTGGATAGTCTCTGATAGTCTCTATTGCTGTATAATCGAGTTCACAATTTTTTTTCCTTCTGAAATATCCTGTCTGACTTTAATCCCTTTAGAGTATTTTTCTTTTTAGTCACTAAAGTTTTCATCTCCAAAATTTATATTTCAGGTCTTTAAAACATACTTCCAACGTTTCTACTTTAATTTTTAACATGTCGAATATGGTTGCAATAATTTTTAATATCCTTATCTGCTAAAGCTACTATCTAACATCTGTGTTAGTTCTTGATCAATTTTGATTGTTTGGATTTTCTCCTAGAGTTTCATTTTGCTGCTTTTTCCCATGCCGGACAATCTGTAAGTTGTGAATTATACCTTGTCAGATGCTAGAGTGCTGGGTCTTGTATCTCTGTAAATATTTGGAATTTTTCTCTAGGACATAGATAATTTATTTGGAATCAGTGAGATCCCTTTAAGATTTATTTGACAGAAGTCCATCATAGTGTAATCTTGACCTAATTATTTCCCAATACTGAGGCAAGACTTTTCTGTATACTCTATCCAATACCCAGTGAATTATGAGATTTTTCCATCTGGCTGGGGAATATAGGCACCCGCCATGTGTTGGTGCCAAATATGTTTATTCTAATCCTTTTGGATGTTTTCTCTCTCTCTCTCTCTCTCTCTCTCTCTCTCTCTTTTTTTTGGAAGTGTGAAGTAGTTTTCTCACATACATGCACTCATAAGTATTGCTGAATATTTCAGAATGATCTTCTGCGGATGGCTGACTTTCTGTCTGTGAGCTCTCCCCTCTCTTACACTCTGTCCACTAACCTCTAATTACTTTTCTCCCTCAGGACCATCAGCTCTGTCTTATAAATTCAGGGAGTTTGCTAAGATCTGCATGTGTTCACCTCTCTATGCTACAGCCTGGAAATTATCTCAAATATTAAGCTGGGGCAATCATTGGACTTACCTTATATGTTTCCTGTCTCTCTGGGAAGTCTCTCCTTTGTTGCCTGATGTTCAGTAGTTCAGAAATTGTTGTTTGATAAATTTGGTTAACCTTTTCTGGTTGTTTCAGATAGGAGAGAGATCCCAGTCCTAGTTAACTCATTTTAGCTGGAAGAAGAAGTCAGGGTTTTTTTTGATTTTGTTTTGCTTTTTAAGAATACTTTTACTAGGTATAGGGTTCTAGGTTGACAGTTATTTTCTTTCAGCTTTTAAAAGTATTTCTTATTTTATCTCCTGAAATTACAGTATTTCTTGAGAAATTAGCTATAGTCTTACTTTTTTTTTTTTCTTCTGGGGAAAATATGCCTTTTTCCCTCTGGCTGCTTTTGAGATTTTCTTTGTTCTTACATTTTAGCAGCTATAACATGTTTAAATATGTTTGAGTTTATAATAGTTCTTGATATTATAATTTGCCAACACTTGTGTTTTGGAAAACTCTGAACCATTACCTTTTGAAATGTTTCCTTCTCATCCTCTCTCTCTTGTTTTTGAGGACTCAGATTATCAGTATGTTATACCATGAATTGTATTTCCATCATGTCTCTCACTTTTCTCTGATTTTCTAACTTTTGCTTTCAGTGCTTTGCATATTTATTTCTTAGCAATTTTTCGGTTTTCAGATGATCTTTTCTGTTATGTCTAATCTATTTAAAACTCATCTATTAAATGGATAAGTTTACCTATGAATTTTTCAAATCTAGAATTTTTAGTAAACATTTGAATAGTTTCCATTTAACTGTGAAAATTCTCTAACTTGTCATTTATTTTCTCTAACATGTCTAATATACTATTTTTTTAGAGTCCATATTTGATAACTTTAACTTCTGCTTATTCTCCCTCTTGGTATCAACTTTACCTAGTCTCTTTGTATATCTATTTATTTTGGATTGTGTGCTGACAGTCTTATAGCAGTAAATTGAGGCCTAGGATATTATCTTCTTCTAGAATGTATTTTTGTGGTTGTAAAGTAGCTAGATTACTTACAATCCAAGATCACTTTTATCCAATCAGGACTTAAAATATGTTGAAGCTAGGCATCAATCCTAAAGATGTATTACTTGTGAACTGACACAAATTTTAACTCAATTCTTTATCATATTCCTACACATAATTTTTAGTACTCCTGAATGATATTCTTGACCATGCAATTTCACATCTCTCTACTTTGATGTCTATCTTTCCATTTACCTGAAATGTCATCCCTCACTCCTAGAAACATCATGCTCAATTTTTATGTTCCAGATTAAATGTCACCTACTTTGCAATACCTTACCTCCCCACCACTGCCTGAGCAAATAGCTGATTTCCCTAGATTCTCGTAGGCTTTTTAGCAAAATTTCTTGGCTAGTACTTTCACATTCTATTTGTAGGTATCTCTTATACCTTTATAATGTGAGCTGTTTGAGGAAAGAACTAGGTCAAAGTTATAATTGTAATAGGGGACCAAAACCTCAAAATCTTTATGTCCCCAATGTGTACTACATTACCTGAAATATAGTAGTTTGCCTAATAGTGGCTGCTTAATTGTGGTCCGGGGGTTTTATTGTGTATTCTCTAGTACATTTTATGCATTGTAGCATTCTCTGGAAATGTGTTTCTGTGATCTCTGACCAAATCTAACTGGAACACTTCTGTATTAAAGTACTGTGAATCCCTAGGCAGTGCTTTCAGCATGCTTCCACTCTTATGCCAAATCTAAACCATATGCTGTCAAAAGCACTGCCCTAGGGTTAAAATCAGATCCAGAAAAATTGAGCATTTCCATGAATTTAGGCTAATTCCCAGTAGTTATTCTTGTTCCAATTCCTGCTTGCAAATGACTAAAAAAGACAAAGCAAAGTAGGTTAAAATGTCTATTTTCATATATACATTGAAAACATCCTTTATAGTAGGGGCATCTGTACTTAAAATTTGAGCTCAGATTTAATTGGTTCTTCAAGATGCCAAAGTGTATCTAAGAGTTTAAGTTGGTGGCAGGATAGCTGGATAAAAAGAAGAAATATGAACATCAAAAATTAGACCAATTCACTTGGGCCAGGACCCAAGCCATGAGAGGAATGTGAGAAAACAGAAACTGGTATCTACAATGAATGATAGCAAACACTAAAGAATAGGCTTTGAAGATGTCATTGATGCCCAGTATGAGAAGGTATGTATTCCAGGTACATGCAGGCAGAACACTTAGGAATTGCAAGCACTCTAATCATTCAGAGGGGCGAAAAAATGCCGAAGAGAAATATCAGCAGAAAGAAGTCCTTTAATGTTCCTGAAGAGATCTGACAAGAAACATGAAAGTATTGAAATTTTGTATAAATTGGATACTGACTTTTTTAAAACTCAAATTTAATTTTATCATTTATTCCACCCCAGATACACACAAGTATATACACACACAGACACATACAGACACGTGCACCATTTCAGTGATTTCCCAGGACTCAGAATTTTTAAAGAAGAAAACAAAAACAATAATAATAAACAGAATCTAAAGATCTCAACATTGCCTACAAGACCATGCATGATCTGAAACTGGCCAACGTCTTCAGCCCCATCTCAAGATTTGCTCCCCCTAGTTTGCACATTGCAGGCATATTGACATTCATTCAAATCCTTAACCTCTTCATCCTCCCTCTCCCCTTCACTTTATAAACTCTGAATTATATTTCAGATCTCATCTAAAACTTCCTACCAGAGCTTTCCCTGAAATCATAAAGTCATATTCACCTACTATAGACTGTGATAATATTATTCAAATTTCTTTCTAATATTATCAAAGTTTAAGTATACAATTAACTAGATGCTAAGCTCTATAGGAGGAGAAAGACACTGTGTCTTTTTGCTTACCCTGGTCTTCTCAGAGTCTAGTATAAGGCATGTCACATCTGGGTTCACTATAACAAGGACTCAGGAAAAAAGGATAATCAGTGAAAAACTTACCAAAACAGAGTACAAATTAAATTATTGGATGTAGAATCAGAATATTCCTGACACTAGAAAAGGGAAAGAAGGATACAACAAAATTAGCAGAAAGATGGCTGAGCTGCCTGTATAGGGCTCTCCAAAGTCTGAAAAAATACCTGAACTGAGGCAGAGCTGAAATTGCAACCTGCAGCAAAATGGTACCTTTTGCATTTAATAATAATATAACAATAATAATTATAACAATAATAATAATAGTAAGGCAGTCAACATTTACTGAGAGCTAATCATGTGCCAGGAACTTGTCTACACATGGTAGTTGTCTTACATGAGGTAAGAATTACTGTTATCCTTATTTTTGATATAATAATGTTGAAGAACACAGATGTTTTTTAATCTGGAAAAGGTTCCTGAGCTACATCTAAGAGGTAGCTGAACCTAAGTATGAATCCAGTTATTGGTAGACAGTATATATTCTTTGTTTGGAATTGTACTCTATTTTGATTAATATCTGCTCGCATTACATAAATAATACAAGCACAAATTCCTTGGTGAAGAATTGTCCAAAGTACAGTCAAATCTCTTAAAAGGTTCCCGGGGTTATTATAACGTAACTACACTATAGCAGTATAGCATTAGAGGTTATTGTAATATCTTCTCAACATGTTTGTCCTCTCTACTAGACTTTCCTTGAGAGCAAAGATTATATACTATTCACTTTAATATCCTGAGAGACTTTTTACATTTCACACAAAGTATATACTCAATAAACGATGGCTTAATAAATATTTGAGATCACATTCAAATTCAGGGTTAGTTAAATCAGGTTTGTTGACTTTCAAAGTCATTTGACATGATTTCATTTAAGGAAAAGGAAAGTTTGTGTATGTGTGTGTGTTCAAGTCCAGGAAAAAAGATTATCAAATATCATTCCTAAATGTGATCATATTATATCTGAAATGTGTATACAATAAATATGAAAAGTATTTGGTCACTTAAAACACTGTGAAAGCCTTATTCAGAAGAGGCAGAAAACATTTCCCCTTCTGAGTTCTGCTTAGCAAACGAACAATCAAACATGAATGTACAAAAATGAAATCAGTAAATGTTGGGCAGCAAAAAGTTGTAGATTAAATAATCGTAAAGGTAATAATTTAACAATATTATTAAAAGCCTTACATCTCTTGTGCTTTGAAAAGAGACAATCGCATTTTAATTTTTGAATGTCAGAAAGTGTAAAAGGATCATCTCCAGCAACTGAGACAACTAATTAAAACTGTTACACTTGTTTTTCACATGCTCCTGATTTTTAGTTGGATCATACTGAAAAAACAGAAAATTATCTAACATGATTCATTATTTTGCATCTTACGTATTAACTGGACATCTCAATGAATTTTAAGTTTAAAATTTTTATACATATACAGGTTATTGTTCCCTTGTTTTTATACTCCATGTAACATCAAATATTTGATATTTACAAAATTCCAGGTCCTTGACTGATATTTATTGTCAATATTTATCTACAGATTGGGTACTGTAAGTTGTATGTATAATAGATGTGGAGATTAGTGCCATTGAGAAAGCAGTTACATTCACGCACACATAATAATCCCATGTTGTTCAGAGGACACATTAGATCAGTTATTTGGAGTGAGAAATATAAAGTCTAGAGTTTCAGAAACTTACTCAAATATCAATCTGCAAAATAAAAAAATGAGGGGGAAATGTGTTCAATTAATTCTCTAAAATTTTCTATGATGGTAGGAAAAAGTTCTGAGGAAAGTACAAGAGCCAAAGAACCTGGGTTATCTAGTAGAAGACTATGAACAATAATAAATATTCAAAACAGAAATTCGGATCTACTCTATTTTGTGAATCAAGCAGATAAACTTTTTTGTATGGATGTCATAATAGAGGAAGTAAGTCCCTTATTGTAGATTAGGGTCTAGTATATTTACAGTCCAAACCTGGGTGCCAAAACCTTCATATTGAATTTTTATTCATTAGTGTCTTTTGAAAAAACAAAAATATTTAATTTAAATGAAGTCCAACTTATCAATTTTTCTTTTTACAGACTGTGCTGTTGTACTAAAAAGTCATTTCCAAGACTAATGTTACTTAGATTTCTTTCTATGATGTCTTCTAGAAATTTTATAGTTGGCATTTTACACTTAGATCTATGACCCATTTTGAGTTGATTTTTGTGAAAGGTGTAAGGTCTGTGTCTAGATTAATTTAACTGCATAAGAAGTTCCAGTCTCATCACCAAATTTAAAGGCACACACACTATATCATCAATTATGACTTTATAATTATATCATCAGATCATTTGGCCTGGGAAGAATTTAAAAATGGCTGATGACTGACTCATCTGAAATCTGTAATAAGGCTTAGATCATCTAACAGAAGAATTTAGTCAAATATCATATTAATTGATCTTGGATACTTCTTTTCCAAAGTGGGGCATTATTAACTATCTCATGGCAAAGAAATATACACACACATACACGCCCATGTATCAGGAAAAACAGGTGGCTCTCATTTTGTGCTTTTGTTTGTCACAGAGAGCTCAGATGAACATCCAATGGGCATATCAAAATGACTGTAGTGTAATAGCAAATAATCAAATGAGACCTAAAAGTTGAAGTGTTGTGTGTAACGTGGATATACCTGCTGAAAACACCTTTTCTAAATATATAAAACTGAGTTACTTTATGATAGTCAGGGGACATTGTATTAATCACAGAAAAGGAAGGCAGGATCTGAAGGAACAATATAGCTTAGTAGGTAGCTGTTCCCATAAATGTACTCTTAAAGTGGAATTTATTAGGACCTTTTAAATGAAAGTTTTCACTTTTACTAGTGGATATGTATCCCACAAATGAATTGGCTTTTTAATCTTAGTATGTTTAATATGAAACACACTGATAAAAGTATCTAGAATTTCACATAAAATATAGGGTGTTTTATATTTATATGTATTTTGGTATATAATATGTATGTGTTGTTAGTGTACGTTCAATTATCTGTGAAATTATTAAGTTTTTTTGGTTTTTTCTCCTAAAAAAGGGGTTTTTAGCTATCATGATATTAAGATCAAAAAGTGGAAACAAAGTAAAATAATAATTAAAACCCCACATTTCTTACTAAACATAGGGACTGTTTTCAGTCAGGTAATGTAATTTTTCTCCTTCTATCAACAATGCGTAAAACATATATTTCCCATAAGTATTTAGCAAACAAAAAACATTTTGTAAATGAGGCGTTATTTAGTATAAGAAATGTAATTTAGAAAAAAATTCAGACCTGACAATGATTCTGATCTAGAGGTGCAAATTTTGGCTGTAAAACATTTGCACTGTTCTGTTTCTTGAAATTCAACATATGCTGGTATTTTTTACATTAAATATATTTACATTTAAATGATGAGCATCCTCTAAACCGCCAAAGAACAAAAACTGTTTAGGTTAGCTGTGAATCTCAGATTGGACTGGTTTCACTTTTACATTGCTTTGAAAGCCACATTTTATGAGCCAACTTCTGCATCATGGCTCTTACGTAACCTTTATATTTTCTTCCCTGATTCTACAAATCACATTAAGGAGAGCAGGAAATGCAGCCAGCATGAGTCCTCCTAAAGTTTATAATACATTTCTTGTTCTGTACAATCTGTGATTTTGCTGCCTGTGTTGGTTATTTTGCCATGCATTTAAATTTTAGAGGCAGATTGTTAAATTCCATGAAAAGTCTTGTTGATAAATTTGGGAAGAACTGAACTATTCACGAGCATTATCTCTTCATTCATTTAGATCTTCCAAAAAAGTTTCAAAATGTTTAATATTTTGTATGTATTTTATTTTTCTTGCAAGAAAATTATATATAATTTGCTTAGAACATTATATACTATATAGATAGACATTATATAGTATATATTATATATATACTGTATAGTATAAATGCTGTGTATATATATTTTTTGCAAATACTGTATTTTTGTTATATTTTCTATTTGTGACTGCATAAATATTTTTTGTGATTATAAAAATATTTTTTATTGAAGTATAGTCAGTTTACAATGTTGTGTCAATTTCTGATGTACAACATAATGCTTCAGTCATACATGGACATACATTCATTTTTATATTCTTTTTCACCATAAGTTACTATAAGATATTGAATATAGTTCCCCATGATATATGGTATGAACTTGTTTATCTATTTTATATATATTAGTTAGTATGTGCAAATCTCGAACTCCCAATTTATCCCTCTCTACTCCCTTCCCCTCCTGGTAATCATAAGTTTGTTTTCTACGTCTGTGAATCTGTTTCTGTTTTGTAAACAAGTTTATTTGTCTTTTTTTTAGATTCCACATATAAATGATATCCTATGATATTTTTCTTTCTCTTTCTGGTTCATTTCACTTAGAATGATGATCTCTTGGTCCATGTTGCTGCGAATGGCATTATTTTATTCTATTTTATGGCTGAGTAGTATTCCATTGTATAAATACACCACAGCTTCTTTATCCAGTCATCTGTTGATGGATATTTGGGTTGTTTCCATGTCTTGGCTATTGTAAATAGTGCTGCTATGAATATTGGGGTGCATATATCTTTCTGAAGTAAGGTTCCCTCTGGATATATGCCCAGGAGTGGGATTACTGGATCATATGGTAAGTCTATTTTTAGTCCTTTGAGGAATCTCCATACTGTTTTCCATAACAGCCATCCCAAACTATATTCCCACCAACAGTGTGGGAGGGTTCCCTTTTTTCCACAGCCTGTCCAGCATTTAGCATTTGTGGACTTTTGAATGATGGCCATTTCATGGGTGTGAGGTGATACCTCATTGTAAATTTGATTTGCATTTCTTTTATAATTAGTGGTATTTAACATTTTTTCCTGTGCCTATTGCTCATTTGTCTGTCTTCATTGGAGAATTGCTTGTTTAGGTCTTCTGCCCATTTTTGGATTGGGTTGTTTGCTTTTTTTCTTATTAAGATGTATAAGCTGTATAACTCTGAGTTCTTAAAATGAATCAAACTTGATCATAATGTATAAGAAGTTTGATATATTGTGGGATTTGGTTTCTAATATTTCATTTAGGATTATTGCAATTTTGTCATGGTGGTCTTACCCTAAAATAAGTGGGAGTCTTCTTTCTGTTTCCTAAAATTTTGTGTGTCATGGAATGATAAGTTTCTTGAAAGTTTAACAGAATTCTGTTTTAAAAAGTTTGGGTTTTTTTTTATTTTAATCTTTTTGGCTTTGAATTAAGTTTTTAATTATTGGCACTTTTATTTTTTAAACTGCTGAGAATATTCTGAAGTTTCTTCTCAAGTAAGTCTCAGTGAGTCATATTTCTTTAGAACTTTTCCATTTCTTTTAAATTCTCAAATGCATGTCCAGAGTATTCTTGGAATTCTATTCTAAATGTTCTTTTTAAATTAATTTCATTTTTCATTTCTAATCATTTTTATTTGTACCTTTCCTTTTAATTTCTCTTTTTTAGGATTCTCAAAGAAGCAACTGTTGTTTCTGTTGATAATCTGCATCAATTTAATCTTTTTTCTAGTATATTAATTCATATTTTTGTTTTTTCATTTTTCTAATTTTCTATCATTCATTCTGTTGTTTCTTTTCCTTATTTTTCAAATGTATCTCTTGTCATTTATTTTTTAAATTAATGTTTTTCAGTGCATGGGGTCTGTATGATGCTAATTTTGAAAATCTCTTTCAGATTTGTTTAATGGCTAACTTTTGTAAATATCCTATTTTACCAGTGAAGACTTTACTCTCTTATCATGGGATGCAGGAATCCTCATATGTCTATTAAATCAAGTTTATTTTATATATTTTATGCTTTTATAATATTTTTGACTATTGAATACATCAATAATTTATTCAGCTGATATTTATTGAGGCCCTACTTGGTATTAAATGATGCTCTAGTCAGAATGGTTCTCCCAAAATTCATATGTTGAAATCCTAAACTTCAAAGATGAGGTTATTAGCTTGTGCTGTATTTGGGAGGTGATTAGGCCACAAGGGTGGAGCCTTTATGAAATGAGATAAATGTTCTTATAAGGGAAACCCCACACCCCACAGAGATCCATCTTTCCTTCCACCACCTGAAGATATAGGGAGGAGGACATAGACCTTCACCAGAACCTTCATGCCAGCCCCTTTTCCTTGGCTGCCCAGGCTCCAGAATTGTGAGAAATAAATTTCTGTTGTTTGTAAGCTACCTAGTCTGTGGTATTTGGTTAGAGCAGCCTGAACAGACTAAAATGAATGAGAATTTGATAGTCAGCAGAGAGCCAAAGACCCCACCTTCATGGAGTGAGTTTACATTATTTATACTGAGAGAGGTAGTTTCCAATCTGAAAATATGATTGAAAATTGTCAATTCCCTCATGCATTTTTGTAAGTTACTACATTATTTATTTTTAGGTTATATGATTAAAAATAACAGTTTAGAATATTTAAAATTTCCTGGAAAACTGAGATTTTATCATTATACACTGGTTTCCCTCATCCTTCATAACATTTAAAACTTATTTACTTTGTCCAGTGCTAATAGAGCTACCCAATATTATTATTTTATTATTATGATTATTAGCCTGGTGGTAGATTTAATAATAATTTTTAAAATTTATTTTCATTTCTTTTTCTTTTAATTTCCCTATGCTTTTTATTTGTAGTATACAATTTTTGAAAAGGATTTATCTGATTTTATTTATTAGTTTATATCTAGTATAAAAATCTGTTTCTGAGACAGTGAATTTACATCATTTACCTCTCTTTGATTA
Source organism: Camelus bactrianus (assembly GCF_048773025.1). Lineage (NCBI taxonomy): Eukaryota > Metazoa > Chordata > Mammalia > Artiodactyla > Camelidae > Camelus > Camelus bactrianus. The sequence continues at coordinate 75,464,465 of NC_133540.1, forward strand.
ATGATATACTTGTCTTAATTCTACCATCTTATTTCTTGTTATTTACATTCATTATCATGAACCACTGAGGCTGTTGTCCTTGTTGATGGAGTATAGCATAAATATTCTTAGCAAATATTCTTAGCAATAAAGGAAGAAGTGACAATGCCAGTGGCATGAGAGTCTAAAAGTTCTAAGTAGGGAACTTCTGTCTTCAAGATCTATTCAAAGTCAGTCATACATGTATGAAATGTGCTAAAGTATTCCTCAGTCAGGAAGTGCTCTCACGCAGCCTGATGACTCAGCTACCCCCCAGTTCATAGAGGACAGTTCATTCATCATGGTCATTTTGGGTTCCATGGTCAAGTGTTCAGTTTTCACAAGAGCACATCAGCCTGCTTTCCAAAAGAATCGCTGTCTCGAGAAGAATGCCATGAGGCTCTGTTCTGTGATCCTCTTCTTGACATTAGTGTAGATTCTCTGTTACAACCACTGTCTACTACAGACACTTGTATCTTCAAGGTCATGGGCCTGAAGGGTAGAATTTTTTGCACTGGGTTTTGAATCTGTTTCAGGATTGTCTCTCATTCTGAGCCTCACCCCAAACTGGTAGCCAACCCTAACCCTAACATAGCACATTAAAATGACAGTTCCTATGAATTCCATAGAGGCTCATTAAGTATAGCGACTCTTCCTTAATGATAAGTGTCAGAATGTTCACCTTTTGTTCTGAGGGAATATTTTTTTTAAACTTCATTGTGGTCTAATTTATATATCATAAGTTCATCCTTTTGGAGGGTACATTTAATGATTTAAGTATAATTTTCAATATAAGGGAATATCTTAGTATGACCTAGACCACTGGCTCCATAGAAACTCTACTGAGGTGGAAGTATCTGAATCTGCTGAAGTTTTTTTCCATTTTCTGTTATGTAAGTGTTATATGAAGGCTTTTTACTGCCTCCTCCCCTGTAGATTCATTTAGCATGAGGCCATCCATAAAGCCAAGATGTCCTATGAGATAATAAAACCATCATATTCACTCCAGTCTGGATGGGAACAGAGGAAGAAGTGACATGGCCTTGAGTAAAACAGTGACATGTTTCTGCTGTCCACCCAAAGTGCTTCTGGTGGTGTATGCTAGATGACATAGAGGAAGAACCATTGCCAGCTCATTAGTTGTATACCATGTGTTAGGGCTATGTCGATTTGCTCCCTAAAAGAGACAAAATCTGAAATAGGAGTGACCACCCATTTTGATAATTGATTGCCATTCACCAAAGCTGTCTAGTTTCTGCAGAGGCCAGTCGAGTGAGCTCAGTAAGTTGTGGGAGGACTGAAACCTCTGCTTCCTTCTTGTCTTTACTGTTGTTCTTAGGTATGTGATGTTGCTTTAGATTCCTAGTTTTATATGGACAGCCAGTGGAAGGCCACTCAACATTCTGCAGCTGGAGTTAGCGTTTCAGCATTTGTAACCAGTTATGGTCGCAAAATGTATTATTTGTTTATTACCCACTCCATTCACTTTTGATTTAGTATTTCTCTTCATTCTCATCTTCCTCTTGCCTTCCTCTTTCCTCTTTTTCTTGTTCTTTTTTTTTTATTTCTATATTTCTTCTCTGTCTCTCTCCTCTTCTCATCTGCCTCCTTTTTCTTGACATTTTCTTCACTTTCCTATGCCACGACAATATTTTTACAAGTATCTTGTAGAATATCCATATTCTAATTGCATTGTCACAGAAAGCCCTACCGGAAGTGTAATTGAAAATATGCAGTCATTACTCACAATAGAGTAGGATATATGATTAAAAATTATAGGAAATGGCTTATGCTTTGGTGATATCCTCTTAAACTTTAGAAGTTTTCCTTTTGTATTGAAACAACTTCTTAGCAACAGTTTCTTAGGCTAGAAATTTCCCTATCTCCATTATTTTATAAACACCAGTTATTTAAACATCACATTAGACAAATTTTTAAAAATCTCTTGTTTAAACTCAAAATAGTTTGTATTTATCTTTCTTTGTATGTAGAGACTATATATATATATATATATATATATATAATAATTAATATGTCAGTCACTGATTCATAAAGGAGAAGCTATTCTTGGGTTTTGTTTCTTGTCGCTGTGACTTGGACCTTCCCAAAAATTCAAGTCCCTGTAGGAAGTTGAACTTATCTTAACCAACCTCTCATGACATTGTTTTTAGTTAGCTATGAGCAATAATCATCCTTACCCTTATTTGTTTTAATCAGGAATAATGAGGCATAATTTTATATATAGCAAAAGTTATAAATTTCAAGTATATAATAAATGAGTTTTGATAAATGTATACGGTTGTATAAACATCATGACATTCATGATGTAGAATGTCTTTTTTACCCCATGAGGTTTCCTCATGCTCATTTACAGGCATTTTTATCTGTATATCTTTAGATCCTGAAAACTACAGTTCTGCTATTTTTCATTATAGTTTTATCATTTAAAAAATCATAAAATAGAATCACAAAGTATGTAATTTTATATGTTCAGCATTTGAGATTATTTCAAGTTGATACATGTATCAGTAGCTTGTTCCTTTTTATTGACAAGTTATATTCTATTAAAGGCAATTCTCTGCTGACAAGTTGGTGGACATTTGGCTATTCCAGTTTTTGTCTAGTATGAATAAAGCTGCTATAAACAATGAAATTCAGATTTTTGTGTGATCATGTTTTCCTTTCTATTAAAAGGACTTTGAGACTGCTGGATGGAATTATTTCTAGTTTTAACAAATTGCCACACTGTTTTCCAAACTAGCTGTACCATTTTGAAGTCTCATCAGAAATGTATAAGAAATAAGTAGTAAATAAGCACTAGAGATCTCATGCACAATATAATGAATATAAACAATAATATTGTGGTATAATTATGTAATGTGATAAATATTGCTACATCAGCAATCTTATTACACTGTATAAATAACACACTGTACATCTTAAACTTACATGAAATTAAATGTCAAATTTATTCAATTTTTAAAAAATAATAAATGTATGTGTTCTAGTAGCTCTAAATCATGGCTGATATTTGTTTGATATTGTCTCGTTTTTGTTTTGATTTGGTTTGGTTTTGTATTCACTAAAAGTAGGTATGAAGAAGTAACAGCATGGTTTTAATTTGTATGTTCCTAATAACGAATGATGTTAAGCATCACATGCTTATTGGCTTTTTGTTTATCTTGGTTAAGATGTGCATACAATTATGTATTTCCATTTTTTTGTTAGGTTGTTTATCTACTGTTAGTGTTGTGACACTTCTTTATATACCAAGAAAGAGTAATTTATTATCTGTAAGTTTGGCCAATATTTTCTCCAAATTTGTGTTTTTTTTTTCATATTTGATTGCCTTTTAAGAAAGAAACTTTATTTTTCATTTTAGCAAAGTTTGATTTATCTGTTTTATGTTTCATAATTTCTACTTCCTGTCTAAGAAATTGTCTCCCAAACCCACGATCCCGAAGATTTTCTCCTACTTTTTCTTTTAGAAGTTTTATAATTTTAGGTCTTATTTCAGATCTCTGGTTAATTTTGATATATTTTATGATGTTAGCAATCATTTTATTGCTTATGGATGTCCAGTTTTTTTTCAGCATTATTTGCTGTGAAGACAATTCTTTCTTCATGAATTGACAACTTTTTTAATATCAGTTAATTATATACATGAATCTATTTCTGAACTCTGCTTTCTGGTCCTTTGATCTCAATGTCTATCTTAGGCCAATGTACTGCTGTCTAACTTTATGCCAATACTTTAAAATGAATGCATTTTAGCATACTGAAGGTGTAATGTGGGAAATTGGCATACATATTGGGGGAAAATGTGAAATTTATAGTCAGAGAGACAGTGGTTAAACACCTTAACTTTATCAATTCCTAGCTGCTTGATATTCAGATTGTATTTTTTTATTCTGAACATCAGTTTCTCATTGCAAGATTGCTATCTAGAATAAACAACATAATTGTGTGAAGTAATTCCCAGTGCCTGGTAAATACAAAACACTTCATAAATGCTTGGTTCCTTATCCTTTGTTCAGGAAGTTTTAATACAAAAGAGATTAACCACTGTGTTTGTGATAGATAGTAACACCCATTCATAAACAAACAAACAAATAACAGAGATAACTTTTGCTAAATATATACTTGTATCTTGCTACAATAATTTCTAATCTATTTTGAGTAAAATTGGTATTTCTGGACATGCTTAATTGCAATAAAAAAAATTAGAAGCAAAATTTACTGTCTTTCAGATGGCATCCTTAGAAATTATTTTTTAGGATATAACAAATTGTACACAAAATATAGTGACAATGTCCTTTTCATTACCCTGAATAAAATGGATTTTATTTCAGCATTTTAATATGTTTACATTGGAGACTGGTGGTCTAATTTAGAAAACATTTGCTATTTTGTTCTTCCCATAAATCACAAATTAATTTATGCATTTAAGTTTATGCTACTTAAGCTCATTTCTTGAATATTAGGAAAATATTTAACTCACAAAAAAAGCACTGAGTATTTGAATGGATGCTTTTGAAGCCTGGTAGAGAATGAAAATTGGAGATCTGGTTTTAGAATCCAGTAAAAGCATTATTTATGTTTGCCCTATACTTAAGAATACAAAATGCTGTCCAGTTAGTAAAGTCAGTCAAAGTACTGTTACCCTTACTTCCCAAGACCTAACAGACTAAATGTATTCATAGATATTGTATGAAATACTAGTATTGCAGTTTAGTTATATAATACTTAAGTATTATGTAAGTGGAAATGGTAAAAAACAACTTCCTTGAATTATCAAATGCTAAGTGTTGCTATCTAAAGGTGATTCAATGTAGATATAGTCTAATTGGGGGAGTTTTAAATATTTGGTTCTTCTAACATTCAGGAAAAGTTGAGCTTACCATGATTTAGAACCTCAGTTTTTACAAAAACCCTTCAATCATATCTGAGTTTATGATTGCCTATATATTCCATGCTTATTTGGGGCAACATAATCATAAACTAATTTTTATAAAGTAGTAGTTTATACTTACTAAAATAATTCTATTTCCTCTATATGCTTTATTATTCCCTAAATTGGTTAATATCAAATGTAGTTCAGAGGTGCCAAACAAGTGTTCAAATCTCTGTGATATGAAATTTAAGGTGAAAAATTGATTGATTTGATTTTTAAAATGTATGTCTTATAGCCTACACAGAACACACTCTAATTGTTTATTTGCTTTCCAAAGAATTTTAAATTTTTGTTGTAATCTCTTATTGTATAGTTTGTTAGTATTACAATAAGTCAGGGTTTTGTTGTTAAGATATCATTTTTGTTATAAAACATGAATATAGATAAGTACACAAATCATAAAATCACAGCTTGATGCATTTCAGACATGAATACACCTGTGAAATTACTGAGATTAAAATATACATATAGACACACACATGTTAGAGCAGGAAGACAGCTGAATGGGAGACAGGGGGACCCAGGCCAAATGACAGGAACTGAGCAGAAAAGGAGAGGCACTGGCCAAATGCAGGAAACCATACATCATTAAAACAACAGGGGTCCTTAGGCGGACAGAGAAAAGCAGGAACCTCAGGACTGATAAGAAATCACACTTTTTGGGGTGACAAGTTGGCCTAAAGGCTGAAAAAGAAAGGTGGGAAAAGGTAGGAATCTCCAGTGTCCAAATGTTTTCTTTTGCTCACTATGCCCTCATTGTAATAAAATTAGCCTTGCAGATTAGAAGTACCCATCATGCACTGACACCATTACACTTCTGATTCAGACTCAATAAGGACAAAAACCCCTCCTCCCTTCGGGAAGGCACAGTTGGAATGAAAATCAGGGAATATGACCCCAAACCCTTCCCTCCCCAGTGACTATTCTGACCATTCATTTTTTTTTTTTAATTGAAGTATAGTCAGTTGCAATGTGTCAGTTTCTGGTGTACAGCATAATGTCCCAGTCATGCCTATATATATACATATATTCATTTTCTTATTATTTTCATTAACAGTTAATACAAGATATTGAATATAGTTCCCTGTGCTGTACAGAAGAAATTTGATTTTTAACCTATTTTTATATATAGTGGTTAACATTTGCAAATCTCAGATTCCCAAGTTTATTCCTTCCCACTCCCTTTCCCCCAATAACCATTAAGATTGTTTACTACGTCTGTGAGTCTGTTTCTGTTTTATAGATGAGTTCATTAGTGTCCTCTTTTTTTCTTTTTTTAGATTCCACATATGAGTGATATATGGTATTTTTCTTTCTCTTTCTGGCTTACTTCACTTAGAATGAGATCTCCAGGCCCATCCATGTTGCTGCAAATGGCATTATTTTATTCTTTTTTATGGCTGAGTAGTATTCAGCCATTCATTTTTAAACCCTGTTTAACTATCTTGCCAAAGAAACTCAGCAGAGCTACTCACCTGAGCCTGCCCGCTCTCCCCTTAAGAGTGTACTATCTATCCCTTAATAAATCCCCGACTTTACTTTGTTCACCTCTGTGTCTCATCTCTGAATTCTTTCTGTGACAAGAACCTAATCACCAGCAACACACAGAGACACGAACACAGAATATTATATTACTGGCATTGCAGAAGTGCCCCTGATCCCTCTCCCAGCCACTAGCCTCCCCAAAGGTAACCACTATTTTTACTTCTACTATCAAATAGATTTTCCTTATTTTTAATTTTAGATAAAAGTAATCAGATTCTTTTATGCTTTTTTATTAATGTATGATATTCATAAATGTTACTGTATACATCAATAATTTGTTTATTTTCATTGCTTTTGTTGATTATATGATGATTCCACAGTTTACTTATGCATTTTGTTCTTGAATAGCATTTTGGAAATTTCCAATTTTTGGCTATTATGAAGTATAATGGCACATGTAGTTTAGTGAATATATTTAAGCATTTCTTTTGCATATATGCCCAGGATAGGAATTACTAGTTCATAGTGGATAATTCAAAGCAGTTTTTCAAAAGTTGATTCAAATTTATGCTGTTACCAGAAGTGTGTGAGTGCTCTGGTTGTTCCTCTGACTTACAAATTACCTAGGAATTATACATTTTTATGTTAGTCATGCTAATGTATGTGTAGATGTATCATATTATAGTTTAATTTACATTACCCTGAAGGGTAGTGATGTTGAGGACCTTTTCATGTATGCATTGGCTATTGACTATTATTTTTTGTGAGTTGTCTATTCAAGCCATTGAACCATTTTCTGCTTGGTTTCCTCATTGTTGTTGTTGTTGTTTTTCTACCTTTTAACCCCTCTTAATGATTTATAAATTACTTTATGTAGTTTATAAATTACTTTGTGTAGTTTAGACACAAATCCTTTTTGAATAACTGTATTAAAATGTCTTCTCCCATTCTGTGACTTAAATTTTATCTCCTGTAGTGCTGTCTTTAAAAAAAAAAAAAACTTCTTGACTCTAGTCCCATTATTGATTTTATACCTTGATAATCATCACTTTTTCGGTTCTTATTAAAAATCAGTTTCTTCCAGACTCATCAAGATATAATCCTACATATAAATATGTGTATATATAAATATATATTTAACTAACAAATTTTGTTTTACAGAGCAGCTTTAGGTTCACAGCACAAATTAGTGGAAAATATAGTCTGCATATACCCTCTGCCCCAACACACTCTCTGTCTCTCCCATTATTACCTACCACATCAAAGTGGTACATTCGTTACAATCAAAGAATTTATATTGACACATAATCACCCAAAGTCCAATGTATACATTAGGGTTCACACTTGGTGTTGAACATTCTATGGGTTTTGCCAAATGAATCATGACATGCACTCACCATTAAAGTATCATACAAAATAATTTCAGAAAAAAATCCTTTGTGCTCTGCTTATTCATCCCTCCTTCCTCCTAAACCCTAGCAGCTGCTAATCTTTTTACTGTCCCCATAGTGTTGCCCTTTCCAGAATGTCATATAGTTGGAATTATACAATGTAGACTCTTCAGATGGGCTTCTTTCACTTAGCAATATGCACTTAAAGTTCCTCCATGTCTTTTTATGGCTTGATAGGTCATTTTTTTTAGTAATGGATAATAGTCCATTGTCTGGATATACCACAATTTATTTATTCATTCATCTACTGAAGAACATCTTTGTTGCTTCTGCATTTGAAATGTGAAAGTTATAAAACTTCAAAAAATATCTGTGTGCAGGTTATTGTGTAGACATAAGTTTTCAGTTCAATTGGAGTGTCATTGTTGGATCAAATGGTTAAGTTTGTTTAATTTTGTAAAAACTGCCAAACTGTCTTGCAAAGTGGTTGTTTTATTTTTAATTTCTACCAGCAGTGAATGGCAGTTCCTGTTGGTCCACAACCTCACCAGCATTTTGTGTTGTCAGCACTTTTGCACTTGGCCATTCTAATGGGTGTGTAGTGGTATCCTGTTTTAATCTGTAATTCCCTAATGATATATGATATTGAATGTTTTATGCTTGCTTGCCCTCTGTGTATCTTCTATGATGTGTCTGTTCAGGGAGTTCATCTATTTTTGAATTGGATTGCACATTTTATTACAGTTAAGTTTTAAGAATTCTTTGTATATTTTGGATATTTTGTATAAATCTTTATTAATCAACTGTTTCCTTTCCAAATACTTACTTCCAGTCTATGGCTCGTCTTTTATTCTCTTGACATTGTCTTTAACAGAGCAGAAGTTTTTGATTTTAATGAAGTTCAGTTTATCATGCCTTTGATGTTGTATCTAAAGAGGCACTGCTCTACCCAAGGTCATGTGGGTTTTCTCCTATGTTATGTGCTGAGTTCTATGGTTTTGCATTTTACAGTTAGGTCTGTGATCCACTTTGTGGTAATATTTGTGAGTTTTTAAAGTCTGGTTCTATATTCTTTTTTTTTTTTTTTTGGCAATGTGGATGCCCACTTGTTTCAAACCTTTTGTGGAAAAGACTATCTTTGACCCATTACATAGTCTCTGCTCCTTTGTTCAGTATCAGTTGACTATATTTATGTGAGTCTATTTCTAGGCTTTTTATAATGATCCGTTGATCTGTTTGTCTGTTGTTCTGTAATACCTCGATGTCTTGATTACTGCAGCGTACAATTAGTCTTCAAGTTAGGAATTGCCAGAAGTATGCAGAAGTATGTTGTTCAGTCTCCACATTTTTGGGGATTTTACAGTCATCTTTCTGTGTATGTACTTTGTATTAAAGGAGTAGTTAGGCACACATGACAAAATATTTTTTCCTCCAGTTTTTGCTTTACTTTTAAAAATATTTTGGGAAGCTGATCTCAAATATATATTATATGTTGTCGAATACTTTTTATTTTTTTCTCTTTGGAGTTTATCTATTGCATGATTAGAAGTCTTTCTATATTTTAAGGTTGAATATTTACCTGTATTTTCATTTAGATTTTATTGTTTGTGCTCCTCATCTTCCTCCTCCTTTCTGTTATTATTTTACTCTTTAATATACTTGATAATGTGCTGTAATGTGTGAGGAAATAACTTGGCACTGTTTCTCTCAAATAGTAGTTGAAACATCCAATTAACATATATAAATGACCTTATTTATCAGCAGTGATTTATTATTTTGTGAAATGAATTGTTTTGTACAATATAATTGTTTCTGTACTATGCAATTTTCCATTGATAAATGTAGTCATCTTTGAATATCTTTGAGATACTGTTAAAATATTGCAGATATATATTCTCATACATCAGGAAGATGGTCAATCCCAACAATTATACAATTGTATAAAACTTTTCTAAATTTTTTTCAGTTTATGAGAATTCCAATTGCTCTGCAACCTCTATTACACTTAGTATTATCAGTATTTTAATTTTAACTATTTTCAGGTGTGTTTTGCTATCTCACTGCCTTTTCAATTGGAATTTCTCTAATTATTAAACATTTTGATCACTTAATTATATATACTTATTTATCACATATATCTCCTTTGTTAAAGTTTTCAAGTCTTTTTTTGTACAGGTGGGTGGATCTCCTTTTTATTGAATTTAAGTGTTTTTTATATGTTCTCGATATCATTTTTTACCCATTTATATTTGTGAATATAGTTTCACAGTTGTGCTTGGCTTTTCAATTCCTTAAACTTTTTCGAAAATCAACTCTTTTTGATATTGATAAAATTTAGTTTATCTTTGTTTTAAAGTTCATTCTTCTTGTACCTCATTTTAATCTTTCTTAACTCAAAGTCAAAACTTTTGTTTTTTCCTAAGCATTATTCTGTTATCTTTAAAGATTACCACTTACATGTAGCTCCATGATTCATTTTAAGTTTCAGTTTTAAGCATTTCTTTTTTTTTTTTCTTTTTCTTCTCTAAATGCCCCAGTATCATTTACTGAAAAAACTTTCACTTTTCAGTTGAACTACTTTGGCATCTTTGGCAAAAATCGTTTAACTTAATATGGGCATGTTAATTTCTCAACTCTATTTTGTCTTAACTCTTCTATATGTCTATCCATTTTCAATATTACACTTTTTGTGACTATACTTGTACAGTAAGCCTTGAATCAGGAAGAGTAAGTCCTTTAACTATGTCTTTTTTACTTTAATTGTTTAGGCTATTCTGCTTGCCTTACAGTTGCAGATACATCTTAGAATATATTTGATAATTTCTATGAAAGCATAATAGGATTTTAATTGGGATTTAGTTAAATCTGTATCAATTTGTGGACAATTACAATCTTAACACTACGAGTCTTTTGGTCCATTAATATAATATATTGAAAAGGTATACACTCCAATCACGCCTCCCTGAAAATGTAGCTCCTTTATTTTGCATATACTGGATATAATGTGAAGCTCAAGTTCCCATTATCAGTGGAGTTAGGGAAAAAAAAGCAAACCTGCCTTCCTTCCCATTTAAGACACAAACCTCCAAGGTGGGCTAGTAACTTACTGGTATTCGTAGCTGCTCCGCGGTAATGCTTATTAAACAATTGTCTCCCCACTCTCCCGAGGCTGGAGTTTGCGGAGTTTAGCAAAAGGACTACCTCCCACCCTGTCCTGCCCCACAGCCTCCCCGAAGTGAACTGCCACTAATCTCCAGGCCTAGGTCCCGGCCTTCAGGAAGCCACCGAGGGCCACGGACTACCCAGGTCGCATAGATTCAATATCTGACCTCTGGGCATCTTCTATGTGGTCTGGGTGGGTCCAAGCCAACCCTGCCACTCCCAGGATCCCTTGCGCAAAGGGCTCGCAGAACACGCGGCGCAGCGGGCGCCACGGCCTGCAGAGCTGTGCGCCTGCGCAGACCGCTCTCGTCGCTCTCCGTTTCCTCTCCCTCCCAGCGGAACTTGGGTAGCCGGCTGGATCCTTCAAGTTCCTGAACCTATGCAAGCACAGTGAGTTGTTTGTTTTGTTGTTAAAATCCCACATGTAGGTGTGATGATCCATACAGTAAAGGCGTATCTCGGAGATACTGCAGGTTGGGTTTTAAACCACCAGAAGACAAGCAAGTATCGCAATAAAGCCAGTCTCATGAATTGTTTGGTTTCCCAGAGCATATGAAAGTTTTGTTTACACTGTATTAGAGCCTATTAAGTGTGCCATAGTGTTACATCTAAAAAAGCAATGTACATACCTTAATTAAAAATACTTTATTGCCAAAAATTTCTGAACATTATTGCTGACAGACGCTTGATGCAAGATTGTCCCAGACCTTTAATTTGTAATATATATAATGTATGCTAAGTGCAGTAAAACGAGATATGCCTATATTTCTTTTACCCTGACTTATGTAGCCATGTTCCCACAAATAATTGAGTAATATAACATTGTATGCATACATATACCACATATTCTTTCCCATTCACCTGTCCATGGACACAGGTGATTTCCCTGGCTTGGCTGCTGCAAGGAACATGAGGGTGGAGATGCCTCTTTGACATAGTGATTTCAATTCCTTCAACTATATACTGAGAAGTGCAATTGCTTGCTCATATAGTGGTTCTAAATTTTTGAGGAACCTCCATATGTTTTCCATAGTGGCTGCAACAATTTACATTCCTACCAACAATGCACAAAGTTCCCTTTTCTCCACATCCTCTCTAATACTTATTATCGTCTGTTTTGTTTGTTTTTTTTTTAAGAGTAGCCATTCTAACAGGTGTGAGGTGAATACCTCATTGTGGTTTTGATTGACATTTTCCCGATGATTAGTGATGCTGAACACCTTTTCATGTACATGTTAGCCATTTGAATTATCTTCATTGGAAAAACGTCTATTCAAGTCCTTTACCCAATTTTAAATTGGCCTTTTGTTGTTGTGGTTGTTGCTATTGAGCTGTATGAGTTCTTTATATATTTTGGATATTAACCTCTTACCACATATGGTTTGCAAATATTCTGCTGTTTCATAGGTTACCTTTTCATTTTGTTGATTGTTTCTTTTGCTGTGTAGAAGTTTTTAGTTTGATGTAGTCCCACTTTTAAATTTTTTAATAAAATTTTGTTTCTTGTGCTTTATGATTATGTACAAAAAGTAAATTGCCAAGGTCCTATGTCAAGGGTCTTTTCACCTGTATTTTCTTCTAGGGAATTTTATGGTTTCAGGTCTTTATTTAAGTCTTTAATCCATTTGAGTTAAATTTTGTGAGTGGTGTAAGATAAAGGTATAGTTTTATTCTTTTGCATGTGAATATCCAATTTTCCCCACACCATTTATTTTAGAGACTGTCTCTTCTCCATTGGGTATTCTTGGCTCCCTTGTCAAATATTATTTGACTGTATAAGCATGGGTTTATTTCTGAGCTCTTGATTGTGTTCCATTGGTTTCTGTGTCTGTTTTTATGCCAATACCATAGTGTTTTGATTATTTTAGCTTTATAATGTAGCTTGAAATTAGAAAGTGTAGTACTTCTTGCTTGGTTCTTCTCTCTGAAGATTGCTTTGGCTATTCAGGGTCTTTTGTGATTCCATATAAAATTTAGGATTTTTTTCTACTTCTGTAAAAAAAAATAAAAAGCCATTAGGATCTTGATAGTGATTATACTGAATCTATAGGTGGTTGTGGATATTTTAACAATATTTATTCTTCCAATCATGAATTCATGTTCTTTCCTTTTCATTTGTGTCATCAATTTCTTTCCTCAATGTCTTGTAGTTTTCAAGGTAGAGATCTTTCACCTCCTTGGTTAAATTTATCCCTAAATATTTTATTGTTTTTGATGCAGTTGTCAGTAGGATCATTTTCTTCCTTTCTTTTTCAGATAATTTGGCCTTAATGTATAGAAACACAAGTGGTTTTTGTATGTTTATTTTGTGTACAGCAACTTTACTGAATATTATGATTAAATCTAACAGATCTTTCATGGAGTCTGTAGGGTTTTCCATATATAAAATCATGCCATCTACAAATAAAGACAATTTTGCTTCTTCCTTTGGAGTTCTGATGCCTTGTTCTGTTATTTTTTTTTTTTTTCCTTGCCTGATAGCTCTGACTAGAACTTCCAGTGATATGTTGAAAAGGAGTGGTGAGAGTGGGTACATTTGTCTTTTTCTTGATCTTAATGGAAAAGCTTTCAGCCTCTCACCATTGAGTATGATGTTAACTGTGGTCTTGTCATATATGGCCTCTATTATGTTGAAGTGAATTTCTTCTATAACTAACTTGTAAAAGTTTTTAAAATCATGAATGGATGTTGAATTTTGTCAGATGCTTTTTCTGCATCTATTTAGATGATCATATGATTTTTATCTTTCTTTCATTCTGTTAAAATCATGTACCACATTTATTGATTTGTAAATGCTGAACCATTCTTGCATCCAAAAGATGAATCCTATTTCATCATGGTACATGATCCTTTTAGTGTGCTGCTGAATTTGGTTTGCTAGTATCTTTTATTGAGAATTTCTCCATGTATATTAATTAGGAATATTGGCCTGTGGCTTTCTTTTCTCATAGTGTCCTTACCTGGCTTTGATATCAAAGTAATGGTGGCTTTGTAAAATGAGTTTGGGAGTGCTCCCTTCTCTTTGATTTTTTAAAATGAGTTTGAGAAGGATTGATGTTAATTCTTCTTTAAATTTTTGGTAAAATTCAGCAATGAATCCGTCTAGTTCTTTTTTTTTTTTCTTTTTTGGGAGATTTTTGATTACTGATTCAATCTACTTACTAGTAATTGGTTTGTTCAGAATTTTCTAATTCTTCCTGATTCAGTGTTTTAGGAAGACATGATTCAGCCCATAACAATACTCTTTATTAATTTAATGAAGTTAATGAGACTATTTTCATGAATGAGTGTTGTGTTATATCAAATCTTTTTATGTACCTTTTGAAATAATTGTATGATGCTTCCTTAATAGTCCATCAAAATACTTAATTACATGAATTGCTTTTCTAATGCTTAATCAAGCCTAATTTTATCATGATTTATTATCTGCTTGTAGTATTGCTGAATATGACTTACTACGATTTTACTGAAGAATTCTGCTTCTATGTTCTTTAGGGATAATACCCTTCAGTGTTCCTTTCTTGTTTATCTTTATTTGATTTTGGTATAAGAGTATATAACACTGGCGTTATAAAATGAGATGTAAAATGTTCTCTCCTATTTTGTGTACAGTTGATATTATTTATTAACTTATGTTTGGTAGTTTATGCCAGTGCCTCAATCTTGTCTTAGGATTCTTGAGAAAAGTATTTCAACTATAAATCAATTTCCTTAATCCATAATGGAAACTTTAGGTTACCTATATAGTTTTAAAAAGCGCAATAGTAGTTTTATTGTGTGCCAAAGATGGAAAAGTAAATGAGATGTTGTAGAGGAAAAGAAAGATCTACCCCTTCAGGCTTGAAGACATTTTGAAAGGAGAATATGAGAGTTGGGGAAGTGGTTGTTGGGATATTTTTGTCCTTTTCTCTCCAGGCCAAATTCTCCCGTATCACAGAATACTAAAAGCAAGACAGAAAACTGAGATAATTTTGCCTCACTTTTTGTTGAGGTTATGCAAGGGGTTCTCCTCAAAGTTGCCTTTGAAATAGTATAGTGATGCCCAATAGGTAAGCAGAAATAGAGAGTCCATATTAGTTTTTACAAGTGGTCTCCTACTAAAGCGATTATTTTTTTGGCATGAAGGCATATCCAGTCACTTGCTCTCTTTTTTAATCAGTACACTAAAAACCCCAAGTTCACATTTCTCCAAGAAAATATTAGAAAATCTCTCTTATCATGGACAGTGCTTAATTAATTTTTGATGTTACTAACCAAGGTCCCATAAAAGCAAACAGTTAATTCATTTAATCAAAAGGTCTTTTATTATTATTTCAATGTGGTAATTATACTTTATTTGCCTTTAGTGAGGCGTATATATGTAACTGGGTAGAGTGAAGTAAATTTCAATGTTATGGGCCAATGAGAAATATCGGTTAATTTTTTTCCCCACAGAACCTAATACTGGCTCAGTATATTTAAGTCACAGTTTTTGTAAACTTTTACAGCAGAATAATATGTTCTCATAATATTTTTTTAGGTAAAGCCTAAAATTTTAATTTTGGAAATCAGTATTTTAATCTTAAAGAAGGTTGAATTATTATAATCAATAACTGTACTTCAAAAAGCTAAATTTAAGGAACTCTATGTGTACATATTTGACATAATATAAAAGAAACTATTACCTTTATATCTGTATGTCCTGTTTAACCACTAGAATGTGATAATGCTATAAAAATATACAAGCAGCCCAGTTCTAGGATCATACAAGCAAATCGTTCTTTGACGCTTAAGAAAATCATTACTTTGTTTGCTTTTGGTCTTCCATTTTTAAGTAGTAACTTTCAAAATAGTTTTAACACTAACCAAAATTCTCTGTGTAAACTAGTATAGAGTTGATCCTAGATTCTGTAAGTGACAATCTTAGGAAGCACTATAGCAAATATACAACATGCAGACTACCTTTATGAATGATACTTATGCTTATGTGTATCCTCTACCTGATTCACAACACACATTTTTACTTGTTCCATTTTTGGGGACATATTTTGATAATCTTTTATCAAGTAATTGCTGATAATTGATGATAATCAAATTCCAGTGAGGATTCCAGTCTTTAAAAAAAGAACACACAGAAAATTGATAAGACTACTGCTTTCCCCAAGTTACCAGCATCCCCAGCTGAACTGTTTATACAATGGTTCCCAACTGGTTTTCCTATTTGCCCACTCACCCCAATTGTCTGTTCTCCAAACATCAGCCAGAGGGCTTTTGCAAGTTATGCCATTTTTCTTTTCAAATTTCTCTGATGACTTCCTGTATTACTCAGGACAATCATCTTTTACTCAATTCTGTAATTAAATTAGATCATAACAAAAAGATTGCTGTGACTCTTCTAAGTAAAAGAGCAAACCCCAACCCACAGAAAACTCACTATCGTTTTACCTGGCCCTATATTTTTTTCATTAGAATTGCTCCTACCTGATACATACCATGATATAGGTATATATGCCATATACATATAAATTAAGTACATATACATATATACATGCATACATACACATATACACACATCTGTCACATTTATATAATACACATATACCTAATGCAGCTGTATGTTTCACACCCCAAGAATACCTATACCTTTACATGTCATATAATTAACATCTGTATTTTACCACAGGATATGTGTGTTTTCACACATGCCTGTGTGCCATTTGTTTTCTCTCAGTCTTTTGTCATAAAAATGTAATTATCATGGAAAAATACATTTGGTTTTTTTGCAACACTGCATTTCTTTTTCTAAGAGAAGGCCTGACACATGCATAAAAACTAATGAGCATTTATTTACTAATACCACTTATTAATATTAATATATTATAAACATTAATTAACATTAATTAATATATTATAAACATTAAATGTTAACATAATAAATCATTAAATGAATTAATGCATTTTCTCTAGCCATTTTTTCTACTTTAATAAGGAAGATTTTATGGTTAATGTCTACATGTAAGATGAAAGATGTTGTAAACCTACATGCTTATTTGTATATGTACGTTATCTATACAGTGATTTGTTCAATTTGTTGTTCTACCTATCTGACTGTATTATGACCTATTTATATGCTTAAGTTACTCAAAAGCTCTAAGTTAGGTGTCTACCTTAAGTGATTTTTCTTTACAGTTGCTGCCATTCCTCTAAGTTCTCTGTCCAGTGCTGTGCAACTGCAAAACTTCCTAAGCAGGAAGGAAGCTGAAGAAACTGCCCACAATAGCATTCTAATTTTAGCTAATTCTGACAAAATCTATTTCAGATATCAGGGGTGACAAAAGGAGAGATTAACAAAAATCTATATAGATGATTTCACACACTTCAATGGAATCTAATTTTTATGTGACTCTGTGATTAATTCCTCTAAGCTAGTTTTGACAGGATTAGATCTGACTGAGAATCTCTCTTAATATGATTATGTGATTATCTTGAGATTCTTTTTTTATTTCTCTTTTTCCTACATCTTATCAATTGGGAAAGGAAACCCTATAACTGTATATGTTGTTATTTAGAATTTCCTAAGTCTGAGCACACCAGCCTTTAAGAAGTAAGAATTTTAGGACAAACTCATGAAGATAAATATGAATCCTCACATCTGCTCTGTCAACCAAGTATACATGCTTCGTAGTTTGTACATCCCTCAATTCATACTGAGTGATTGTTTTCAAAATATTATGACTGATATTTCTATGGTCTAAAGAAAGTACTTGACTTCGACAAACCAGAACCAGGTGTTCAGAATGGCAGGATGGTTGACTAGCACATCTGAAAGCAGCAGTTCCAGGCAATGTTTGCCGAGGCCTTGGCATGCATCGTGCTTTCTTAGAAAGCTAAGAAATTTGATAACTTTAGGAGAATATTCTAGAGATTATTTCTCATTTATATGGGTTTTAAAAACCAGTTCAGAATACATTTGCAACAAGAGTTCTCTCTAAAAGAATTCTCATGACATCAGACTTAACTTAAGCTAATTATAATTTTATTTATAATTTTACATTTAATTTGTAATTTAAACTCTAACTACTATGCATAAAATAGATAAACAAGGTTATACTGTATAACACAGGGAACTATGTTCAATATCTTGTAATAACTTATAATGAAAAAGAATATGAAAATGAATATATTTATATATGTATGACTAAACTATTATGCTGTACACCAGACATTGTCACAATATTGTAAACTGATTATACTTCAATTAAAACAATCATCAATGTCTATAAAAATAAGAAATATCTGAATATTATAGAATGAGGTGAAATATCTGAATTTTCCAGAGCCTGACTCTTTTACATCTAGGCAAAGAACTGTGGCTCTGGGTGAAATATTTCTCATAAGAAATACATTATTTTTGTTTACTTATTTTTAAAAAATTCTTTCAGGTGGGTATTTGTTTTGGGTAGATGGCAACTGAAACTAAGCTACTTTTGTTAATCAAGTACATTCATCAGCAGCCCTCACCTAGAACTTCTTTGATAAACAGCTTCACCCTTGGAGAATCTGTTCCTTCTTGAGTTGAAAATTAGAGAGAATGTTGAACAAGTAAAGAACAGTGAGGCAGAGGGTAAATAAGTATATTCATTTTTTAGGAATAGAAACATTGTTTTTATTAGGCATCAAGTAAAACCAGAGTGTACCAAAAAGTTCAAGTAAGTTATGTCTCAGAATATTTAAACAAGTTTTTCTTTATCTTAATTGTATGGCAAACATGTAAGTAACAATATAGCAGCAAGCATTAATATTTTCTAGAGTTACTTATTGTCATTCAATAAGACTGAGAAGTTGGATGCAGTAACTGATAATGAGATAATGAGACTTGCCTAAACAGAGAATTTATTGACATAGTTGCAGAGATTGGGGAGTATTTCAAGGAGAAAAAAGGACAAAATAATCCTGGTCAAAGTAGAACTATAGGAAAATCTGTAGGGAACAGATGGGTGAATTACATGATAGAATAATACAAGAAAGGCAGTAAATATATAATTGTTACATTTATGAATAATCTTTCCCTCTTGTTGATAGTAGTTTTAATATTTGTAATTTTTTTAAAATTAGAGCTTCTTTAGGGAAAAATGTTTACATTACTGTAAACATTTGATAAATTACTCAAAATTTTGAGTGGTAGATTTTTCTAGACTTTAAGCCTCCAAACACTGAGTACCTGTGTGTTATACCAAAGTATTCTTATGTGATCCAGCACATGTGAAGAACAAATGAATAAATGAATGGATATATGAGGCAATGGTACTTCCACATGGTTGCTTTCAATGGTTACTTGGTAGATATTTAAAATTTCTGGAGAGGGAGTAAAGGCCAGTAAACTGTCAGAATGCTGTATTATTCTCTGATCTGTTAAATTAGTTACATCAAATTGAAGAAGATCTTTGGCTTAGAGAATAAAAATTGTATTTTGCAGGTATTATTCAGGTGGCATTTATTGTTATGCTTTACTCTGTCTTATTTAGACATTTAAAATATAAGTAATAATTATCTGTATTATGGCAATTATGACAGTAAATAACAGAAAATTTTATATATGTAAAGAAAAAATGGTTTTCGAACCACCTATGAAGAGAAATATGCTGCCCAGTTCCTCCACATGCTGCAAATTCAACCAACCAGTACTGTGGTATTGACTGTTGAAAATATCTGAATGTAAGTGAACCCAAGCAGTTCAAACCCCGTTGTTCAAGGATCAGTGTCTACTATAATTTGTGCTATAAATGTGTATTTTGTCAACGTACAGACTGTCGCTATTAAGATCTGGAATAAACTGGGCATAGTCATGGCCTTTAGAAAGGCAGGGTCCTGAGTGGGCATAGAAAAGGGTCAGCAGCGAGACTTTCTTAGTGTTAATCCCTTTGGACTTCTGCGTTTTAGACCATTTTGCTTTAGCCTTTTACAAAAGAAGGTGTTAAAAATATTTAGATATTTGTCTAAGTAATTAATGAATTGAAGAGTTCATGTTATCAGTTTTATTTACTGATACAATCAAATAATTGGAAGCTAATATAAAACTTTTAAGAAGTAAAAAACAGTGAAAGGATGTGTTTATAAATTGATGTTTACATAATCAAGTACAAATTAGAAATAATCTCTTTATGCAGCTGGTTTCTCAGGACAGAACTACAAAAGGACGACATAATTTACTGGTTGTTACCAGTTTCTGATGGTCAGAAAACAAAGAGCCACTTTTTAAAGAGCTTACAAAAGGACAGTTATTTTATAATGTAGTACTTTGTTTTGGCGCGGTCCTGATAGAAGCATCACAGCAGCTTGGTATGGAGATCATTTTTATGAATTCATAGGCAATTCACTTAAGGAAGATGAACAGAGAGAGAAATGTTTGGCTATTTCATTTTTAGAATTTAATTTTCTTGGAAAAAATCTGTTTCTGTATCAAATATTAATAGATATTTTAGACATTTTATAAATGGAAGTATATGTTAGAACAGAGCTGAGGGACTGTGAGGAATTTTTGCTTTCTTAATATTTTTCTTAAATTTATACAATTTGTAAAATAAAATAAATACACATTTGATATATTTATTTTAGCCGATAAAATCAATGAAGATTGTTTACTGAAAGAGCTGGCTATCTCATAACAATGCCATTTATATTTCACTAGCTCTACTTATAAAATATTTTACTTCATAAAATAGTAGTTTTGCCCCAACACTTTTCAAACTAAATTAGCAAAATAATTCATATATCACGTGTATCTTGGAATATAACAACTGTATTTTCCCCTATGTCATTGTTTTCTATTTTTTACAATCATTTTTAAGTGATATTTGTTGTATTTGCTGCTTTATTTTATTATAAAGAATATAAATATATTGCATACAGCTTTGAAAATGTTCAGTTGATGTTACAAAAGTCAGTGAAAAAATCAACTATGTTTTGGTTGAGATTTTTGAAGTGTTGTATCTATTGAGTACATTCATATAGGTGTGTAAGTTAAGTCTTGCTGAACTATTGTAGCTCTTTTGGCAGACTAGGGCTTCATGATCAACTCTGACATAAATAAATGATGTGGAAGAGTTATTAATATTTCTGCAAATCACTGGGCTCATGCCTAGCCAGTGGCTCACAAATGTGGCAATATCTGTTTCAGCACCTGGCATTTTTCATTTTTTATAATCAAATATTAAAACAGTTAAACTTACAAGAAATTGCTAAATTAAGAAAATCATATCTTTTCTTCAAAGATATTTTTTCTAAATAAGATTTTATTTTTAGGAAATTAATCAGTGTATTAAATTTTATACACCACATTCACTATAGATTAAAGTTCTAAGTCAGATAGTTTTATCATAAATAGAATCTTTATCAGAATAAAATACAATCTAGTTATATTCTATCTTGATGCTATTGTATTATTCCAAAATTTTTCTTTAGAAATTGATCTACCCCCATTCAGCAACTCTCACTTTAAGATAGACACCAAGTTATGACTATTTGATTATTTTTATTAACTATATGTGTCCCTTTCTAGTTCCTGCTTACTTTCTGATAAATAGATTAAGACAATTATCCTTAATCTTAAATCTTGAGCTCTCTCTCATACATCTCCAGATAATATTGGCATTGCATTCTTCATGGTGCAATAGCTTTCTGTTTGCTAAATTTACACTCAACATTTCCTACCTTTTTTCCTCTTTATTTATTTATTATTAATATATGTAATGCATACCATCATTCTCCAAGATATCAAAGGCCAAATACTCCTAGCTTCATTTCTTTCAGGGTTATCGGCCTCTCTGCAAGCCACCAGATTTTGCTAAGCCTTTCCTCACACTCTCTCTCTAATCTGTCTTTATTTCCCAGTATTAACGATTAGTTCAGGCCCTTACCATTCTTTGATTGTGCTATGGCAATAGATGTATAATCTCGCTTCCAGACTCCAAAGAGAAATATATAACTATTGTTCATTTCTGAATATTGTAGCTTAGAAAATGTAAAATAAGACAATGAAAAAAAACGGTCTCAGGAGAATATACCTTCTAGCAGGTTATTTTTCTGTTCATTTTAAAATGTGGAAGTCTCATTATAGAATTTGATTCTCATATTTCTAGTAACACATAAAAAGAATTGAAACATAATTTTGATGGATGCTATCAGCTGGAGTCTAGAACTCTGACCTGTTGCCCAAACAATTCTAATTACTTGTATGGGAGGTATTGACCTAGTCCTACAAACTCAATTTTAATTCAAAGGAAGATCTGATGAGGAATACAGTAGAAGCTCTGCAACATTTTCAATTACACATGTGGCTTAGCTTTTTAAATAGAAGTTCCTATATCCATTTCTCAAAAGTCAATGGCAAAATCTATACTAAATTTGAAGTGTAGCCCACACACAAAATGCACATTTACACATACACATGCCTTAAGAATTGAGAAACTGTTTCTTCTAGACCATCTCAGCTGAAAGTAAAAACACTTGAACTGATCAGCCAAAACTGTTTGTTTTCCTTGATAAGAACAAAGAAAGCAAATAATACGTTTGCATACAGTAAGTCTCTTACCTTACTTTATAGTCTCTTAACTCTTAAACTACTATTATTTCAAATATTTAAATTACATATTGTATGGATCAGAGTATGGTAGTTGTTTGATGTTGATGTTGATGTTGATGAGAGTCCCTGATAAGAAGCAGCTAATTCTGTAATAATGTACAAATTTGGTTGCTTTCTTCTTAAGCACATAGAACTTTATATTTTTCTTCAAAAATAACATTTAAAGAATGGTCAGTAACACCTATTTCCTCATTAATTTGTAAGCTTCAAGGCAACTTGGGCTGTATCTGCTTTGCTTATTCTTTATCTTGTTGGCTGTCAAGGTTTTATATATATTTCTTGAATGAATGGATGATGCAAGTCTGCAGTTCAGGGCTGAATAAGGTAAGTATTCTAAAGAGATACAGTTAATTCAGAGCGCTGGTGTTTAAAGTCTAGTTGACAAGATGAGGAAAATAGTACTTGAGAATGGATTAAAAAATGGATAACACAGGAAACTATATTCAGTACCTTGTAATAGCCTATAAGGAAAAATAATATGAAAAGAATGTGTGTGTGTGTGTAATTGAATCAGTATACTGTACATCAGAAGTTAACAACATTGTAAACCAACTATATTTCGATTTTAAAAAGTGAGTGAGGATGAGATCTACTGGCATGGGTAGAGAGACTCAAGGAGGAAGACATGTAGGAAGAAAGGGCATGCAATTGAATAATCATAATCTGGTGCCCAGGTACTATTTCGTTTATGGATACGTATGTCAGTTGTATGCGGTTTTCAATATTTGGATGAGGAGGGAATAAGTGACTTCTGAGCTTCCCTAAGCTTTTTCTTGTCTGGAGACTAATTTAATATATTCCTTGTGTGTGTGTGTGTGTGTGGAGCACCAGGGGAGAGCACGCTGCATGAGAGTGCTTTTCTGGAAGTTGATATCAGGAGCAGAAATTAGTGAGTGGGGAGAGTGAGTCAGACAGGGGAGGGAAAGCTATAAAAAGTGTGTTAATAAGCTGTTTATTCTGTAGGCATCTGGGGCACAATTCTGCTGGGGACTGAGTAGAATATACTTCAGGATTGTCAAGGCTTTATTTCCACTTGCTTCCCTCTACTCCCTTTTAAAAAAAATTCCGTGAAGGCCATTCTGACTTTGATCACTTTCTTTTCAGTTTTCTTTCCTTTAGTTTTTTTTCATTTTATATCATCTAAGTTACTAACTTAACTCAACATTCGCTTCTCTGTTACTTGATGGTCTCTTTTAATAAATAGAAGGCCTCAGTTTTAACGAAGACACAAAAGGCAATAATTATAGTCCATGATTGATAAATTTGACGAAGTCCACAGAGAATGTTGAGTCTGAAAATTGTGACCCATAAACCAATACAGGCACGTATTCAGAATATGCAAACACCACTACAAATCAATAGAAAACAACAATCACCAAGTAGAAAAATGAGAAAAATTTCTTCAATGGGCATTGCACAACAGAGAAAATCCAAATATCAAATAGCACATGAAAGTGCTCAACTTCATTAGTAATTGGGGAAATGAAAATTAAAATCAATATGTTAAGTATTTCTCCACACTCAACAAACATTAAAAATCTGGCAAAACCTAGTACTGGAGAAAATGTGGAATAATACAATGCTGTTAAAGTAGAATCGATAATATTTATTTGCAAAAGAGTTTGGCCCACTTCCTCAAGTTGAATATGCTATATTTCACTAATTTAACTCTATGTTTTATAATCTATGGTATTTCATGCTTATGTGCGGCAGGTTAAACGTGCGGAATGTTTATAACAACATTACTCATAACTCCAACTGGAAACAAAAAAAAGTGGTAGAAGTGTGGATCAAATAGGTATGTTTATACAACGTTATGACCACAGTGAGGAAAACGAAAAGTATGTATATCTGTCCTCAATAATATTTATGGAATTTAAAAACATAATTTTGTCACCAAAAACCAGCAAAGAGCAAAACAGAACTGCATATGGTATGGATCTATTTATGTATGTATTTATTTAAAGTATTTAAAAGATGAAAAGGATAAACCTACATACATATTTTTTCAAGCATGAAACTTTACTGCTTATTGATGCATAATTACATAGGTGTAAGAAAGTGTAATCAAAAGAAGTATAGAAGTGATTATCACAAATGTCAGAGCAGTGGTAACCTCTAGGAAATAGGAAAGAAACTGTGACCAGGAAAACACATATGCGGACTTTCTAGGGGTGCTGGCAATATTCTATTTCCTTATCTAAATAATGGTTACATAAATGTTAGTTTATAACTTATTTAAACTGTACATTTATGTCTAATGGATTCTCACGTTACATTCCACACAAAAAATTACAGATTGAATGAATGTAAATATCTCATGATGAGTGAAAGGAGGTGCCTTCAGATGGCTGTAAAGAGAGGAGTAATATGACTTTCAATTAACTTAAGCAGTATTTATGATCAACTGTAATATTCTAGTTGCTTGTTAGAACTTCTCTGTGGACTTCTAAGTTATTATCAGGGAAATGCTTTAAGATTCTAGTAGTTATGCCTTAGGGATGAGTTTATAAATCAAAGTGGGTCTTTTATTTTGCTAAGAAAATGAAACAATTCAATTTTTAATGTATGTATAATGGCCAGTAATTCTGGGTACACTTAATCTGATTTCTTATTACAGCCTTCAGATCCATAACAAATATTTTTCTTTTCTTTACCAGGTTGACTTTAAGCTTAAAATTGACTTTTACTAAAAGGGAACAAATTGCTTTGGATTTTTGTCTATTTGTTTTTAATGTGCATGGACTTAGACTATCATCATGCAGCAGAAAAGGCCTTGTCATCCTTTGCATTTTAGTGTGTGGTATCTAACACAGTCCTGGTTAAACCATAGGAGTTTAGGAAAGATCTGGTGATAGTTTGGTCATTAAAATCAGGTATTACTTTTTCCACTTATTTGGAAAATATTTCAAGGGTGTAGAAAATACTGTTTTTCACTCTTTAAAATATGGACTACAATTTATGAATTACAATTACAAATTATAATTTATAAATAAAAAAATTGAGAAGTCAATTACCTTTCAAAAATGAAAAATGATGTGACATAACTAGCTTCTGAACTGATTCTAAGGCTATTCTTGAAAGCTGTTAAGTGCTGCCTCGTTATGCAATCCTCCTGTGGTGAACTTCCATTGATACAAACTTCCTAGCGAGCTATTTGATAAAATAAAATGAGATCTTTAAAACAGACGTATCTTTTGATAGAATAATTCTGAATCTAAGAATTAATTGCAAGGGAATGATAAAGAATATACACATCAAATTATATACAAGGGGATCATCACAGTATTTTTGATAATAGGAAACTGCCAGATAAAACTAAACTTTTGTACTGGAGGATTAGCTAAATAAATTATGTTACAGTCAAAGCATGAAACACTGTGCTTGCATTTAAAAATCATGTATTGTAGAATGCCAAGTTATATGATAAAATGTTCATAATTAAGAAGCAGGATACTAAAAGTTTATGTTCACTACCATCTTTTTATTTAGTATGTGGGTACAGCATTTGGAAGAGACTATATCAAAATGATTCTCTCTGCCGGGTTGGATTATGGAAAATTAAAAAATAATTTCAGTATGTTTTCTTTAATTTTCAATTTTATGTGAAATCATGTTTGATTATTAAATTAGTAAGTAAATACATACATAAGAAATTATTGCTGTGTACTCAGACTTAATATTTTACTGAGTTAAATAGATATAAATGGATCAATTTTTAACATAACATGAAAACTTAAGTGTTTTCACAGGCGAAAGGCTTTCCAACTCTCAATATCTAAAGAGATGAGCAAATAGTGAAAATTAGGAAAACTAATAAAGAATCACATTAACATTCCCAGTATGTTCCTTGTATTAGTTTCCTAAAGCTACTATAGAAAAAGTACTACCAACTTTGTGGATTAGAACAAAAGAAATTCTCTCACAGTTGTAGGCACCAGGAGGCCAAAATTAAGGTGTGAAGGGCTTCACTCATTCCAACAAGCCCATCTGTTCAAATGGTAATCTCATACTAAAGCGTCCTTACAGGTTTATCCAGAATAATGTTTAATCAAATATCTGGGCACCTCATGACTCAGTCAAGTTGACCCATAAAATTAACCATCACACTGTCAATGAATATAATAGTAAGGGTATCATGACAACAAAGGTACAATTAGAAAAACTGAGTCAGCATTTTCTAGAGGACATCAGTTGAATTTGCTGATCAGTTAAATGGAGATTGCTGGGGAGAATAATGCCATTAGTTGAAGTGGGAATTTAGGAAAAGAGTGAAGGCTCAGGAGGGTGATTGTGGAATTTTTTTTAACAAATGAAAAATTGGTGAAATGATTTGAGATATAAAATTGTGGCATCTCAACAAAGGGATCTGTATCAAAAGTGAGGCGGGGGCTAATGATAGCAGTAAACAAATCAGCTGATAAAGGGTCAGGGAAATAAACCTGATTAAAAACTTTAGCATTAGATTGATAGGAGGAGTAAACTTGAGGCCATTTGACATTAATTTATGTCATATCTGACCTTTGAGTATGCAGTTTCTGGCCACTGGAAAAGCTGTTGTGAAATTGGGTTATTTGCATAGCAATTTTACGAAAAAAGTCTCCTTCAAGTTGTTATCCATTGTTTTTATATAATATATCCATATAACAAATTAAAGATAAATGTATTATAATGAGTCATAAAATATTATAAATATATGTTGTTGTGGATATGTGTAGAAATTTCTTGATTTTTTTTAATGTAGTAGGGAGTGACTCTCCACTCATCAATAAAATAGCACTTAAAGCTCGATATACAAAGAGTAATTTATTTTATACAGCAGACCTTTTATCCTTGGTTGATTTGAAAAGCGTACTCAGGGGCTAGTCTGATACAAATACTGCCAGGTTATCTTTAGTATACATCTTAAAGCAAATCCAAACAGACACATCCTACTCCATATTTATAAAGATAATCACAGGGGATTAAAACAATCAAAACTAAGAATTTTTGAAGGAACTGAATGCTTTTTTCTGTGTTTCTCTGATATAACCAAAGTTTTGCTACCCTTGGAACAGTAGTTGCATATAGAATGGAAACATCCCAGCACATACTTTCATGTGAGTGAGAGACATCTAATATCAACTGGCAATGTCCTTGTTCACCAAAGTGCTGCTGGATGCCTTTGAAATCACCACTTAAACTCCCTCTTCCCAAGGAGCATGAACAGAGCTCTACATTTTCTGTATTAATCTGACTTATAAACAGTAGACTAAACCAACATAAATGTCAAAACATAAGTAAGAATGTGCCTTTTTTTGAATATGAAAGTGTACTACACTCCATGTGCAGTAAAATATGGAGACATAAACATTTAAAATGTTGATTAAATATGGAAGCAATATGATTTAAGTTTAGTTAGCATTGATGTTCAGACTATTGAAGATACTTTAATTTCTCAGTAAATCAGCCAACCTTACAAGTGACAAGTGAATTATAGAAATATTTAGAATCTTGTTGACTATTTAGAGATTCACATATATAGTCACATATATATTTTAGACATTTCCATATATTTCTTTACATCTGTAAAAATATTGTCATTTGTTTTCCTGGGTTTAAAGTAAGCAATTTGCTCACTTCAGTTTTTAAAATGATTATGGAGACTTAGCCAGCAAGGGATGCTGGAAATCCTCCCCTTCTTTCTTTTTCAACCCTAACCTCATATGTAGTAAATCATTTCATATAGATGATAATCTCTCTTAGATTCTTGATCCCGATCTCACCAGAGATATATTCTTTGCAACTATAACTGAAGATTTTCTTCTGTTTCTGGGTAGTAGAAATCTTAATGAATAGCTATTCATCAGAATGAAAGGCTTTTAAAATTCAGGAGAGTAATGAAACTGCTGACAATTTGGTTCTTTCAATAGTTTAGATAGATGGGATTTAGAAGAAAAATACACTTTTTGTCTTATCAAGGTAAGCCAATTTACTAATTCCCAAAGCAGATTAAATTTTGTGCCATTGATCCTTTTTTGCCACATCAGTTTTTATCATCCATCTCATTTTTATCTCTGGTTGGATTCTGAGAAAAAAATACTTTTTGATAAATCTTGATTAACTACAAATAATATTTAAATCTGGCTTTGGCATAGTTATAAATTAAAAAATTATTTTGTGTATGTGTACATATTTATTCTAAATAGATATTTTTGCTGATTTCTGAAAACTAATATTGTTATATTTCAGAATGAGTATATTTTTAGATATACTTGATAAAGAAAATGATTTTCTCAGGGCTTTAAAAATAAATATTTATCTAATGGAGTTTTGATTTTAAAAAGGGTACATATATACTTTAAAAGTCTTCTTACTGAGTCCCCTTGGGACATTAATGTCCACATCTCAATATGTTTCTTGTCAAACCCAATATACCAGAGGCAAAAATAAATCCATTATATTTTGGTGTGTGTGTGTGTGTGTGTGTGTGTGTGTGTGTGTGTGTGTAAACAAGATAGCAGCCCTTTAAGAGAAAAACATGAAATGCAAGTCCTTAAAGCTGGATATTCAGAATTCAGGCCGTTTTTATGCTTTTCTATGAAAGTTAACCTTAATAATGTAAGAAAATTGCTACTTTAAATAGATTACTTTTTTTTTAAGGCTTTCAATTGTGGCAGTTTTACTAAAATTGTGTTTTGCTTAATTTCAGTTAAGCTTGAATCCAATACTTATTGAAAAAAAGATTTACTGTTAAAATATGAATGGTCTTAGTCCATGTTATTTTATATGAGAGAAACACGATCCCTATGCAATATGAGACCTTAAATAAATATTCCTTTATATCCTAGATTATATCCTACAGACATTTTAACACAATACAGACATTAAGAAAAAAATTGCAGAGATTTGACTTGTGTAACAAGTATTCATTGCAACTCAGAATTTCTTCTTTTAACAGATTTGACAAAATACATGATTGATTATGATTGTCATTCTTATATAAATTCTGAATTACCATTTTTGTTCTAGATCATGATAACCATTTTCAAGCATCATGATTTCTAAAACATAGACATAGAACTCTTCCTTAATCTCTCATTTCTAAAAGACATTAATAATATAAACTATAAAAACATATGCATCAACAATGGAAATCTATGATGTCTTTTAAATGTATGGAAACTGAAGAGATTTTTGTTTGATGAAGAATGTTCATTGCTACTGTGCAGAATCTGTTTGCAAAATTAAAATCAAGACATCTAGTCAGATTCAAATTTTAAAGAGACTAAACAGGGAAATTAAATTCAGCACAGTCCTGAGTAGGTCCTGGATCAAAGGGAAACAAATGCTATGAAGGAGAGTATTGGAGCAATTGGCAAAAAATAAAAATTAAAAAAATAGACTATATTAAATAATATTATTATATCAATGTTAAATTGCTTGAAGTGTAATACTGTAGTGTGGTTACATAAGATAATGTCCTTGTAAGGAAGCATGACGTCTAAAGTGTACCTTCAAGCAGACCAGGAAAAAGCTAATATGGATTATGTCTATATATTCAAACCTGTATCACTACATTTTTCTGTATCTACCTATAATCAATACCTATACCTATACCATACCTATATGCTCATATCTATATTTACTTGTATCTATATTTGGAGAAGGAGAGACTCTTAATAGTCAAATATTCTGTGCTACCTATTTACCAGTTTCTCCTCCAGAAACACTCTTCTTTCTTTTCTACATTACTCCCTGCCCCCAGGGGACTGACACATATGGACCCCATCATAAGAGCTCCTATAATCTTTAGATTACTTTACTGATTGTATTGTGATATTTCTATTGACTTCTCAATTAGATTATAAAATTACTGAAAACAGTTTTATGGTTTTATGTCCTCAAATGATAAGGAGTGCTAATAACTAAGACTTGCCATGTATCAGGCTAGTTATAGTTGTCACCTGCATTATGTTACTTAATCCTTCAAAACACCTATTATTTTGTTATTAATTTTATTTGTATTATATAGATGGGATAATGAAGTGTGGAGAACTTAAGCAACTTGCCTGATTTCACAATTGGTAATCTGCAGAGCCAGAATTCTTACTCAGGTGCCTGACACTATAGATGATGCTGCTTATCAAGATCCATAGCCCAGAGCACAGTGCCATGACTTAGCATTTTTCAGGGCACATCAGTAAATGCTTGAAAAAGAAAATCTTATGGTAATAATAAATGACTTTCAATACAAAGAAAGTAAAAAACAAGATTCAGTTTAATATTACATTGAAAAAGTAAGCCACGTTATTTATTGTGAAATATAGTAGCACTTTTTCTTCTCAAATTATAATCCTTAGGATCTAGTGAATATTTTCAGCTCAAATAGTAAAATATAAGAGAAGGAACAACTTTTGATGCATGTATTTTTCAGAGCTGAAAAGCCATTCTGTCATCATTAAATGGTGGCATTTTCCATTAAGTGTTAAGGCTTATTGGAAGAAGACTGCTTTTCGTCATAGTCCTTAACACCCTCTGACACATGTGTAATTATTAGATTAGATGTTAATTTCCTGTCTCTTATAACTAAACTGTAAGTTCCATGAGGGCAAAAGCTTTTCCTATTTTGCTTACTGCTGTTTATCCAGAGTCTACAATCATTACTGACAGGATAAAGTACCAGTAGATACTACTGGAATAAATGTGTGAATCATGAATGGATATTAATTAGATCCAAGGATAGCTGCTTTTACGGAAGTAAGGGACAAGATGGAAAAGGAGCACTTGGGATACATTCATTCCTCTCACAAAATACCACTGGTATGCAGCCTTCTGGGAAAGAAAGAAAATAGAAAATAGCAGGGGATTTAAAATACTTTGTTGACGTTTCTTAACATTAACATAAACACACTTCTTAGTTTCAAGTTAAATGTCTTCAGCACTGTTTTTTAGAATAATGCTTTCTAAACATGGACAACTATGTATTCATAGTATCTAGGAAACCTTTCCAAAGTAATCATTCTTGAGCCTTATCTCATCACTGATAAAACAATTTGTGGTAACCAATGACTTAAAATTCTAGTATATGACAGTTATGGTTTAGGCAAAAATATTAATGACACCAAAGCTAAAAATTCTATGTATAATTAAAGTAGAAGATATATAAAGATGTTTTTGATTTAAATGAAAGGACGCTACACAATGTAAAAATACTGATTAGAAAGAAGTATATCTTAAATAGAGTCATATCTCCTATGTGAGAGCTGTTAAAGCCACCTTGAGTTCAAATACTAACTTTCATTATCAGAAGGTTTAAAAATCATTTGAAATAGAAGGTACCCAGTTGTTCCATTCTAAAGATGATAAAAAATCTCCCTCCTAGGACACTGAATGGTCACTAAGCTCACCTAAAAAGTCATATTATAATAATGCAATAATTTTATAGATTTCTGGAAAATTAAACTGTCATAATTTCTGTCATAAACTGTGATGAAAGATAACATTGCAAGCCCACTTTGTAAGAAATGCTAATATATTCTTAAAGATTAAAGAGAGGGTTTGGGGTCTCTCGGATGTATGATTATTGGACTACACACTTGATGATGAATTATAATATGTGTAAGAATTTTTAATTCCATGCGTAAGACTCATTCATGTATGAATCCAAACCATAATTTGTGAGTTCAGGTGATATTTCTAAGTAACTCTTTCTAATTTTTTCCAAAATAATATTACTGGTATGACTAATTATTACTGATTTTCCACT
This sequence comes from Camelus bactrianus, assembly GCF_048773025.1. Classification (NCBI taxonomy): domain Eukaryota; kingdom Metazoa; phylum Chordata; class Mammalia; order Artiodactyla; family Camelidae; genus Camelus; species Camelus bactrianus. Next base: position 75,496,843 of record NC_133540.1, read on the forward strand.
GACTTAAGTTGACTTTGGCTGATGAATAACAGTACAAAGTGTCGGTGGAATTGGGTTATTCATTCAACATTTTGCATATGAAATTTTGTCCTTCAAATTAATGGTATTTGAAAGGAACCTAGGCAACACTCTTAATAGAAACAGTGAGGAGTTGTGAAGAAATATAGCAAAACCTTAATTTATCCATGAACACTTTAAAATGTAATGAATTTTGCTTCTGTTTTGTTCTCACTGTCCTTTATAATATTTTCTACCATAAAAATTTTTTTTCCAAAGGCTAAAATAATTGTATATACTTTTGTCCACCTGCATGTCTCAGTCCAGTCCTCCTCACAGTCATTTATATGATTAGAAAGTTACCAAATTTTGCTTAAATAAGGTACACATTTTTGAAAAATTAAGTATTTTGTGTAAAATTTTGGAAAACATCTATTGCTTACATGATCACAGAGACAGTTTGTGCTGTTACAACCTAATAATATCAGAGAAACTCAGAGAAGCTATTAAACTATATTTCTGAAAATTCCTATATGCTTAATAGCCAGGTTATAATCTAATATGCATAGAAAAATTAATTGGTAACTCCATAAACCATTTTCTTATTTGCATGTATTTACATGTAATTTCAACTGTGAGTCCGCACTAGTATTTCCGTTTTAAAGATCCAAATGAACTTCTGGACATCTTGATGATTTTGCAAATCCAACCTCCCTGTTGTTCACATCAATATGCTTCTAGTTACCCTTCACACAGTCTTTCAAACTGCACCTGACCAATCATCATAGTTTCAAAAATATCCAGAAGGTGACTGTTTCTCACCACCTTCCAGCTTGGTCCATGTGATCATCATCTCTCATAGGGATTACTGTAAAATCTCTACCCTTGTCCGTATTTCTTAGACTTCATTCTCTTAATAAAGTAGCCAGTGATAGAATTAAACAATCCCAATTGTGTACCTCCTCTGCGCAAAGGAAAAAGTGCTTTTATATCTCACTTAGAATGATCTTCAAAGTCCAGCCACCTCACTCTCCCACAAGGCTGATGACCCCTTTTACCTTTACCAAGTTCTCTGTCATTTACTCCACTCCACTCTTGCTCAAAGATTTTCTTTTTGTTCTGCAAACACATCAGGCATACTTTTTTTTCCCTATGAGTCTTAGCAGTTTCTTGCACTCTTTTGAAACACTTCGATTCATGACCTGCTCTCTCAATCTCATCCAGTGTTCGCTCAAATGTTCTATTTTGAATGAGGCCTGCCTTGATTATCCTACATAAAATTGCTTCCGTTTTCCTATTGATCACTAGCTTTCTTTTCTTATAGCTTTCTTTTTATCATCTGATATACTGTATATTTACTTGTTTGTTTACTATCAGTTTAGAATTTAAAAATCACAAAATTATGGATTTTTGTCAATTTTCTCGACTGCTCTTTTTCCAATTTCTTGGAATAATGCTTGGCTTATAATCTTATGCTCATGAGTTGATGAATTATTAGAAATGAAATAGCACATTTTATGGCTGGTATTTTCTTCCAGAAAACTGGACACTTTTAATGTATGTTTTCTCATAGAAAAAGCATCTCAAGAGAAGGCATACATCAGAAGAACAGCTATTCCTACTGTTATTACGATGTGTAAAACAGATTACTACCTGTAGAAATACCATCCCTATAAAAAAAAATTGCCTCCATTTTATGCACAACTTTGATCTAAAGGACAAAGTGCTCGTTTCTTTTAAGCAGATAATATTAAAATTCACATTGTTTATTGAATAATGAAGCTAGATCTTGTTATAGGGTTCAGAAAAATTCAGACATTTATTCAGTAAATAAAACACTAAATAAAAATAATATATGATAGTTCTGTCAGTTACCTAATAACTTTTAGAAGTTGACATAAAAGCAAGAAACTAAACTATATAGTTATTTCAAATTGTTGAAAACCACATGCATATCAAGGACCGGATATGCCTGATAATGGTTAGTTCCATTCACAGTCTCCATGAAAGTTGCTTCATTAGCCTAACTCCCTATGTGCAGGTGTTGTTAAAAATACAGATTTATGTCATGATACTAAAATATATGTATGGAAGAATCAACTATTTTGGGTATAGAGATTTTCAAAGTGTTTTTTTCCCCCTCTTGAGCCCATTTTTTAAATTAAATATTAATGAAAGGTTGTGTCCAAGGTTAAAACGCCAATGTAATATGTTAGGCAAATTCCTTCAGTGAAAAAAACCTCTGTTCACTTTAAGATTAGTCATTCACATGCTCAGCATTAATTAAATAGAAAATATTGTCCCAACTTTGTAAACACACACAAACTCACCTTGTCGGTTGATAAATGATTCATTAATCATGGAAAATGGACTGTCTGAATCTTTTTTGTTTGCTTGTTTTTCACTTCTTTTTAAAAATCTTTTAACTTTCATTATAGTGTCTTTATCTTCAGGAAAATTTGTGTTGTAAAATGTGTGTTAGTTTTTAATGGAATTTGTGTTTGAGTTTTTACTTCAAGTTTTTCTATAAAACATATTATTAATATATGTATTTTCCTATATTTAACTTTATCAATTTATTTTTTGAATGCTGTTAAGTTAGACAAGTTTTTCCAAATAGTATGTTTCTTTCACTTTTTGTTTCGATAATCTTTCAAGGTCTTTTGTATTTTAAGTTAAATGCATACTTTTTTAGAAATTATTTTTAACAATCAGTAATTATTCTAGTCATATTTTATTTTCATAACTGTAGGTTATAACTTATTTTAATATACATCAAGATGAGGTCTGAAGTTGGGGAGATTTGAGATAAAAGATGCTTTGGTCATGTTTATAAATTGAGAAAATACGTAAGAGAAAAAGAGAAACTAAGATACATGAGAGGATAAATTATAGGGTAAAGTCTTAAGTGAGGTATTAAAAAATTGTTTGACATAAAAAGAAAAAGAATTTGACTCTTCTATTTTAGACAAGATGTAAGGAGATTAGCATGGTTTTAAGTGTGTGTGTATGTATATATTTATGTATATATATATATATGGAAATGAAAAAATTGGACTTTAAATTTTATGATATCACTTTCTCTGTAAAGTAGGAGGAGAAGTCATATGTTATTTGTAAATAATTGAGAAAACAAGATTACAGAATTATTAAACTACTGTTTTAAAGTGATTTGGGTTTTCAAGAAGTACTGTGGTGTTTCTAGGAAAACAAAATCAATTCAGTGCATCAAATCTTCTCTTTTGGTCTGAACAAAGTACAAGTTTGATTGCATATCAGTTGACAAATGCAAAATTGTGCTATGTGATAGTTAACTCTCTCTGTAATTAGCAAAAGGACTAAAAATCAATATTATACTTGAAACTAACACTGATGTCACAATAGTGGAATAGACTCTATAGGACACTGTAATAAGCCATCAGGGAATGCTTTACTGATTCTTTGTGTTCACTGGATAAGTAAGAACTTTAGTTCTATAATCAGTGGAGTCAGAGAAGAAAGCAACCCAAACATTACCCTGCTTAGCTGGAAAAGCATAGAAGGCTGCTTGTGTCATGTTCTGTGCAGAAGTGAAAATTAGTTGCTTTCTCTGTGTTTTGAGAAGGAACTCTACAATGAGGTAGAGACGAAATCTGAATTTGTCATTAGGAATTGCTTTACATGGTGATGATGATGATGGTGGTTTTAGTCCTTCATATCACTGTGGTTTTGACTAGTTTAAGTTTATTCAATACTTTCCCAGTTGACAAAACTAAGGATTAGAAGCCTATATTTAAATATATGATAGTTCAGTTAATCCACCTACAAATATTTGTTAACTTCTTTTGTCCTTGCAATACTGTTAAGCAGTTAAAATGCCAGGCCTGTATGTTATGTCCAAAGTGTAGTGAAAAAAAACTGCAACTATTTGAGTTATTTTTTGATAAATGGGGATAAATAGAGAGGGTCAAGATCCTTACAGTTATGTAGATTTACTGACATCTAGATTTATCACAGATATTTGAAAAGGAGCAAGAAATGGACATTTGAAGCATCATTCACTGAGTACCAGCGAGGGAGAACTTCAGTTCAGAAGATGTAACACAGGTGTCGTGCAGGAACTCTTCCACTAGTATACTCTCTGCCTTGATAGTCTAAAAATCCCAGACAGTAATTCTTTGCCCACGGCCCGTCTCTATCTTGCTGTTGCCCAAGTAGAGCTTAGCAATCTTCCTGAGTTCTTCAGTGGCACTACTCTTGTCAGGCTGGCTCTGCTATAGTCTCTGGCTGGCTCTGATTTTTCCTAGTTACATGATTCTCCATCTGCTTTCATTTGTGGTGGCAAAATGGCCCTGCCTATCTCTTACTTTGCATTCTGCCACATTTCTAGTTTTGCTATTGCTTTTTAACTATATTTTAAACATGTAGCATAGTTGATTGAAAACTGATGAAATGCCTAGTACTTGTTTAGGTTCTTTGATAGAACAGTTAGTCTTTGCCGTTGACTAAATTGTGCTTTAAACCAAGGTGCAGAAGCTTCTTGCAATATGTTTCAAGTAACCAAAATGGAAAATCCAAGCAAACTGTTGCCTGTGTTTAGCCTTGTGATTTAAAGACAGCTGGTAGAGATAAGCACTAACATAAATCTTGTCTGAATTTCCCAAACTGAGAATATGAATCGTGAATTCTTTATTGCTTTTTGTAGATGTTTAACCATAGGTGATGGTAATATAGCAGAACAGAAAGAACAATGAATTTGGATTTAGAGAATCTAGGTTCAGAGTCTTACTTACTTGCTATTTATGTGACCTTGAGAAATAACCTCTGTTTATGTCCTCTCCTTTAATTTGGAGATGAGGAAACAGCCTCAGAGAAAATTGTAATTTCCGGAAGCTTGCAAAGCTAGAAAGTGCCAGTGATAGAAATTAAATTATGTTTTTTGACCTCAAAACCTATGCTCAGTCACCACACAGAGTGCCGAAGCTTTGTTTTTGTTGTTTTAACAATAATGTATTTTTAAGATGATGCTCATTGCTAGAGCTAGTCTATATTTGAAATTTTATGTGGCTTGTGATCAGTTGTTACCTACTACTTAAGACACAGTTTCTCTTTAGGCTGCAGTTAAAGTCTTTGGGTCTTGAATAATCTTTCCCTTTCTAGGAATATTTTGTAACTGAATCCACAAGGACCATTTTTCTCCAGTGAAAACAGAATGTATTCTCTTCTCACATAATATTTTCATACAGATAGTCCTCATTTTATTTTCCTCCTCTTAAACAATCAATATTCTTTACTTTTTCCAAAGTAATCCTGATCCATAATTAATAACGCATCTTTTGTGTCAGCTTTTTACCTAAATATTCCCTTTGCCTTCTTGGCTTATCTGAAATCTGATCTTCAGCTGAAGATCCTACTTGGATTGCACCTCCCTCCAGTTGAAGATGTAAATTCTCTCATAATGCACGCACTGTATGATATTTACGTTTATTTGAAATACTTCTACTGATCTACACCAAATTTAAAATACTGCAATTCTACTCTCTTGTAAAACACACTCTTCTCTGCGAGTTGTGCAACTTACCTGAATCACCCTCACTTTCGCCTTATCCATAAAACTCCTTTATGTATTTTTTATTCTTCAGTGAATTTGGAATATGGTTCATAGTCTTTCTTTCCCTGTAAACTCCAACCATCACGAGTGACTTCAAAATCTATATGGAGTTCTCGTAAAAAACGTAGCATCTGTTTTCTGAACATCTGAAATGCCGTTACTTTTCTTATCTCTACACTTTAGCCAGACTATTGAGCCTACTACTGAGCCTGTCGTTAAACTGTTCCACCTGAAAAAAAAAATTACAAACATAGACGTTTTGTTTTGCTTTATGACCTTAGTTTTCTGTTTTCTCAATTTCTTGCTGATCATATGCCATTACAACTGTACATCAAATTAATGTGTATCCCTAGTTTTTTACTTTTATCGTGTTCATAGTTCTGATACACACTCTATTATGTTTTGACTCTTGTCAAAATTTGAAACCCACTTTCCCTTATTCCTCTTACGACACTGCATAGCAAAACCTTGATCCTGAACGACTTAATTATCTACATTGTCTTGCCCACAGCTGGGCTGAGAATATTTCAATTGAGCATATTTGTAACTATAAATTATCAGTAGTCTCAACAAGGTCTTCAATACCGCTAAGACATTACGTTTCTCTGGATGTTTCATTTTCTACTTTCCACAAGTATTTCAGTCTCCTTCAACTGTCATCAAACCTCCAATAAGTTATCTTCTTACCATTTCATTCTCAACAAATGATTTCATATACCACTTCACAGAAGACAAAAGTCAGCAAATAGATGGAAACCACTTCAGTGTCCAAGATCCATATCACAAATCTGTCAATATTTGTAACTGGTTTTTTTTTCTTTTCTTTCTTTTTCTTTGCTTTCTGTTAAAAAGTGGGAGGACTGAAGGAATGTGTAACTTGTCAAAAGTCATACAGTTGTGAACGAACAGGAATTTGAACCTGACCTTCCGGAGTTCAAAGCCCATTTTCTTACCACTGAAATATTCTGTGAGTAGGTATAGTATCTTTTATTGATTTTAAGAGTCAATTTTGCTACATAACCCCATCTTCTTACTCTTATAGAAACCATGCCATAAGCAATTTTATGTGAATTATAGTGATTATGATAAGTTTAATATTATTTGCATAAAGAGATAGGGAAAACCCATAATTCATAGTAACATAGAGAATAAAACTCAACTGACATTTTATATGGTCACTAATCCATTAAGGAGGCTGGTTTTGTTTCTTTGACACTCCAAAGCATCTAATATGATGTGATTTATTTCTGAAATGCTACAAAATTAATGAAAATACTATTTGTGGGGAAAAATGAGTTTACTTGCATTTGTAATTGGTTTCGCCTGCAGCAGCTGCTGTGCTTATATCAAGAATATGCCATACTGAAAAATGGAAGGTGGATTTCTGTTGTTTTTCCTTTTCTTTCCCCTTACATTTGTTGTTTATCATTTTGAAAGAAATGAGGATCATTTTTAATTATTTTATTATACTAGGGAGGGAAGAGTAATAGTGCGCCTGGAAATGCAGCTATGCCCAACTCCCTCAATACCATTTAGGTGATTTTCCCAGTCACTTGAGTTTGCTCAGATACTGTTAATTGCAGGAGATCAATCCATCCTAACTATCAGAATCACATGAAAATCAGTTTCAGCTCTTCCAGAAGGAAGTGAGCCAGGATTTTATTATCCAAATCATTTAGTTGAACACTGGGATACATTCCTCTGATGTATTTTAGTCTTAATAGGGTGAGTGCAAGGATGGATCCTTGAGGTGTACTCTAGGAGTGCTTCCTGCAGATTGTCCTCGCTCCATTATACAATACTCCCTAAGGATGATTATTTAATCAGCTTCATGCTTATCCACAAAGGTATATTGAGAGAAATGATTAAATGCTTTTTTCACATTCATCGTATCTATGACATTTCCCCACCCCAAGCAGGAAAAAAAAGTATATAAATATTGAATAATAGAGAATAATACTGAGTGTTTACATTGTGTTTTTAATAAACTAGCATTAGGTAATTTTATTCTGACACTGTATTTGAATGCCCTCAAAGCAACTGTTTACCAATGCTGTTAGAATCCTACTGGAGTTTGGCATCAAAATTATCAGCTTTAATTCTGCAGTTTTTATTGTCTCTTTCTCCTTTTGAACATTAGCACTTTGACTGACTCTAGAATGTTTGTGTCTCTCCCATTTTTCATTATTTCTCAAACAGTTGTTCTTTCTCAAATGTGTTTCTGAGCATACATTTGCAGGTTCTCCTGTCTCATGGAAAGGGTTCAAATTTGGATTCAGAAAACCTGGCTTCCAGTCTTAGGTCCACTTCTTTACTCATGCAGGTCTTAAGGCAAGTCAGGTGTGGCATTGCTCTCATCTGTAGAACAGAATTAAGAACACATTTCTCAGACAACTATTTTAATGATTAGAGGAAATAAGGTCCAGGTAATGGCACAGTATTCCAGACACTCATGTATAGCATATGGGTAATAGTAACTCACTATATACATATAAATGATTTTGTTAATGAGAATCTATTAGTATCCTTGAACACCAAATGTCTAGATGAAGTGTGTTGGCCTATTTTATTAGCTGTTGCCTTCATATTGTGTCTCCATTTATCTTGAGCTCAGTTTGCCTTTATTTGATACTTAGTTTAATTATTCAGTTTAAAGGTGATTCTCCCTTCCAGCTCCACTCTCTCTGTTGTTGTCAAAGAGAGAAGACACATAGGAACAGATTTTCTCGTTAACCTTGCATTAAGCTTTAGGATGAGCTATTATTTGTTCTACCTGATTGAAAAGGATCCTGGAGCCTATTTGTGACTCTTACTTAGTTAGCCCTTCTTTTCTAATATTTATGCTTGTTAATTTGAAAGTTACCTAAACAGAGTGATTCTAATGCAGCTACGCTAGTTTCATTAAAAACCCATGTATGTCCTTTTTAATTAAAATACTAAGAATTATTGTTTTCTTCCATTCAAAAATTGGTTTGTTGTGTGCCTGATATTGGTGATACAGAGATAAAGCATAGCTTTCAGGTGTGTTCAGGAGATAACCACCTAATGAGAAGGACAGAGAAATAAATGGCTTTTATGATTTAAGACATAGAAGCAGAGAAAAATGACATAGCTCTAATTGGGCAAGTCCGGATTGAACTGGTGGAGGGGAGTATTTCTAGAGGATATTGACACCTGAGCTGTGTTTAGGAGGATGAAGAGAAGGGGAATATTTTTAAAATGCGGTGGAGACAGCTACAAAAAGGCATGCAAAAGGAAAAAGGCTTATGAGTACAGGCAGGAGAGATGGGGTATCAGAAATCCTAGGCTTTTGTCTCCCACCTCCAAGCCTGCATGTCAGTATTGGCAAGAGTGAAGAGGAAGCTGCAGGCCTCCTTTCATAATACCTTTTATCCCTTTGTGTTCATCATTCAAAGAAGCCTTTGATTCTAATGAACATCACTTAATCTTATCTGTCTTCTAGATGTTTTCCTCTTTCTTTAGAATACATGATCAATTATCAAAATACTCTGTGTCTGAGTACTTCCTTAGGGCTTTCCTTTCACCATCTTGTTCTTACTGAAATCTGTCCCTCCTTTGAGGTCATTGCTGTCCTACATCTTACACGAGTGATGAGTGTTTTATCTTAATATATGTAAATAGTACCTGTCACAGAAATTAACTATGATATCCCCAACTGGGACATGTATTATCAATCATTCCTTCTTGAAACACTTCCTTGCTTTGCTTTCCCTCAGCCCACTGACTTTATGTCTCAGCCTTCTAAGCTAGTTCCTTTTCGTCTACTCATCCTTTTATTTGAGTGTTTATGTGTCGTCTTAAAATCAGTATGTCCAAATCCAAGATCCTTATATTTTTTCCCCAACTGTCTTTTCCTATTTCGGTTAATGAAAGCAAATCCCATTCATCAGGTACTTATGTCTAGAATCATTCTTGACTACAGTTTTACTTTCATACCTCAAAACCAGTGTGTCAGCAAATACTATTTTTTGTTTTTACTTTCAAAATACATCCAGATCTTGACCATTTTCACCTCCTCCACTGCTATTTTTTTGTTTGTTTGTTTTTTGGTCTAAGCCACCATTATCTTTTCTGAACTGTTTTAATATCTTTGTAATGGTTCCCAGGTCCTCATGTGTTTACCTTTGCCTTTTCTATATTTGAATTAGATCTCAGGGAGTCAGCCAGAGTGATATTTTTCAATGAAAGACAGATCCCATTGGTCTTTTGCAAAAAACTTTCAAATGGCTTTCCAAGTTATCTGGAGTAAAACCCAAGGCTTTAAATGCCTTGCATGTACAGGCTGTCATTACTCTTCTGAAGTCATTATCTATTATTCTCTCCCTCGCTCTCTCTGCTTCATCTACAGTGGCTTCTGGGCCATTCTTCAGTCCCTTAGACTTCAAGAGGTTCTCAACCTAGGGCTTTGTCCTTGGTATTCCATTTGCGTAGACCGTCTTTGCTCCACATATCTGAGAGCTCACTTTCTTTCTTCCTTCAGGTCTTTTCCCAGATGTCTTCTCAGTCAGGCCTAGGACTATCCTTTTAAGACAACAACACCTCTACCTCCCTTCTGTGCTTTATTTCTGTTGTGTTTATCACTGTAACACAATTTATTAATTGGATTTTGTTTTCATTTTTTGACTAGTATGTGAGCTCTATGGGGTTATGATTTTTGTCTGCTGTTCAGTTACATCTGTAGTTCCAGAATCTAGAAAGATGCATGACAATACAAGAGATTAAATCAGTAATTATTTCTTAAGACAATAAACCACAAAACTATTAAAAATAACTAGGAATAATAAAAGTATATAGTTTACAGAAATTAAGAAAAACACTTATTAGAGTTAAAATGCAATGACAGATAAAAAATTGCCATACTGCTTGAAGAGCCTTCTTATTTTCCCTTGCAGTCATTCTCCCCTGTATCTTTCCTAAGGGAGACTCTTTTCCTGACATTTAACAATAAAGATTACTTATGCCAGTTTTTCTTAACTTCATAGAAATGGAATCATACAGTCTGTATTTTTACATTGCTAACTTTTTTGGCTCAAGAATATGTTATGAGGTACATCATGTTTTTGTGTGTAGCTATAATTTATGTCTTTTATTCTCAGAACAATTCATTCAGTGAGTATACAACTCTCTGTTCTAATGCTGATGATGAACCTTTGTATGGTTTCCAGCTATTCAAGTATCATTAATATTAATGTTATGGATATTTTTGTACATCTCTTTGGTGCCCAGGTGGTAGGTAGTCTCTGTGAAGGAAACTGAGAAAGGCTTGTAATATACAATCATCTACATTTTTATAATCTATGTGGTAGTTAAATTAGTGTCTATAGATTCGTATTATGCTCCGTCTCAACCACAGCAGTTCCCAGTTTCCGGAAGCAGTTGAGGATTCTTTCAACAACTATAGCCTTGGCTATCTATATCCATTGCAAAGAGACTAGTTCCTTTTTATCCTTCAAATTTGAGTTAATTCAAGCCTAAGTCTTTATGGGCATCACTATATAGGGAATCCAAAGAGGTAACAGAACATACAAGGTTATCACCAAACTAATCTCATATACTAAAAGTTAAAATAGGAAAGCAACCAAACCTCAACATGAGAGCAGCCATCTTCTACACAATCATGTTCTCATAGCCAGGAACATTGTGTTGCCAAAGATCATTACAGAAATGTTGTGAAAACTGAAGACAGGAGTGATGGAAAAAGTCTTCCTGAAATACCCTTGGCAGTCCAGTGATCTATGGCAGCTGCTCTGAGTTTATAATATGTGAAATTAAACTCATCTTAAAAATATATATTATCAGCAAGTTAATGCTGGCATTATACAATTTTATATATGTAAGAAAATTTCAACAATGCATACTGTTATCTTTCTAAGAATATCAGTAATTAAAATAGTTCATATTTGTATAGTAGCTTTGCATATATTTGACAATATGATATAGTAAACAAACAGTGCTTTTACCCGTACAGTACTCTGTGTAAGCTTTAATACCATTCTTGAAAGAAAGTGTTCTTATTTTCATTCAACAGAGGAGAACAGCTCCCATCAGTAGCACATCCCGCATCCCTACCCCATCCTATATGGTAGAAGGAGGAAGAATCTCAGAAAATTAAGAGAATGTATGCTACTTGTGAAAAGGCACATGAATTTCTCTGTGAACATTCCTGAATGTAATTATAATTAAGAACAAAAAATTTAGGAACAATAACATATATTAAGTACATGAATATTGATCTCCCTGTAACAGACAAAAATCTTAAGAATCCGAAATAATAATTAGTGTTTTTTGGCCTTTTGGCTGAGATCAAGTGCAGAATAATATTAATTCATTCTTTCATATACTATCCATTCACCCTATATATATATATATATATATATATATATCAATTTCAAATATATATATTTGAAAATCTGTGGTGTGTCAAGCATTGTTCTGGGTGCTGAAAATATAAAAAGAATAATACAGATAAGATAAAGTTCCTGCCTAATAAAACTTGTAATTAATTGGGAAAGACAGATAGTTTCAGATAGTGTTGGTTGCATGACAAGCCACTCCAAAATGTCGTGCTTTGAACACACACACAACGTATTTGGCTTACATCTCTTCAAGTTGACAGTTTGGGTCAGGCCTAGCTGGTTGGAACTTCTGATGTGGACTGCATTCACCTAATCTCAGTTGAGTCTGTTCACCTGTGATGAGCTAGTGGGCTGGATGAGGCTATGGTTTATGATGGCTTTGATTTATCAAATGGGAATCCCTTTACATGGTCTCTAATCTTCTAGGAGGCTAGCCTGTGATTATTTACATGGCAGCAATGTTCCAAGAGCAGTAACAGAGCAAAGACCAGTGTTAAAATACTTTCCAAGTCACTGTTTGTCTCGTGTTTGCTACTCTACCATTGGCCCAACAAGCCAAATTGTCAGCATATACGAATCAGTGTATTAGGGGTTACCGACGTGCTTTAATGCAGGGAAGTGTGAGAAAATGGGATAATGATTATTGCAACAATGTACCATAGGTCATAGGTACATACATACATATACCTTTGAGAAATACCAAACTATTTAAAATAATGACCATTTTTCCCATCTAAAATGACCAAGAATGAACTTGAATTTATCAGGGATTTGATTCAGTTTTGCAAAGCACTTTGTTTTGCAGATGTTTTGCAGTTTTGAGGGAGAATAAAGCATATTACTAGAATATTGCGTATGTATATAAGAAACTGGCTATACAAAGAACATTAAGAATTATTTCTGCTTTCAAGTAGTTAAAATTATCCTGGTAGAGATGCAAACAAATATATTATTACAAAACAATATTTTAAGATTATTATAATATAAATAAATAATTATGGTTATCAATTTCACTGGAATTGAGTTTTTCCTGCTATGTAGCAATCCCACCTTTGGTAAAATATAGAAGCTCCTACTCTCTTTCAAAATGAAATGCTCAGATAAAGATGCTATAGGAAATCTTCTATTTTTTAGCTTGTTGTTAACATGAAACAGACACTGCCGTTGATAGAAGCAGAGCCTATTACAAACGTCATAGACATGTTTCTTACAAGTTTTCTTATCATCTCAAAGATCCCCCGCAGATAAATTATGTATGTAATAGTATAGAGTGAAAAGAGTTTATTTTCTGTGCTAAGTGAATGGAGGGGCTTCATAATCTTTATGTCTCTGTCACTAGTGAGGGATGTTTCTTTGTCTTTATACAGATTAAAATATTCCCATTTTTTCAAGAATAGGTAAGAAATAAAAACAAATACCAGGCATAGAATTCATTTTATTCATATTTACACAACATATTACAGAAATTGGTAACACTTGGGTAAAGTGGAAAGCCTTTGGTGTAGCATAACCACTAAATTCATGAGTTGTTCTTTGAATCAGCAATGTTGAGAAAATCCCTTAAGGTTCTAGAGCCTTGTCTTTTTCATTTCAATAATGCAGTTTGTTGAAATAATTAAATATAATAATGTATGACCTAGGGAGGTACCAAATAACCTCTTTAGTTGCCTAGATTACTTTAGAAATTTATACTACATTCAACATATAATTCATTGAATCCAAGCAATTAACATTGAGAATTACAAAATTCTCAAGCGTACAGTTCCTTCAAGGACCCTGTAGGCTCCTTCAGAGACTCGCAAAGTTTTAATTTATTAACAACATGGAGTAAGGCCAGTTGTTATCTCCTTGGAATCTACTAGATTTCATTTACAGGAATATGTGAATGTGAATATTCAGTGAAATAATTATGTGAAGGAAATATGTGCAAAGAAGTTTCTAATTAAGGCTTTGATGTACGTGTTTTCAAATACAGTAATACATTTAAGTGCTAATTCTTATAGATGACACAACTATTTTCCTATATTTTAAGGTATGGTAAAAAGAATACTAAGTTGGGAATTAAAATATTTAAGTTTGACACAAGCTTTAGTAATAATCTATGCCATTAGGGACATCACTTGTGCCAAATACTATCACTTGATTTCTTTTCCTCTGAGTGACAGTTTTCTTGCTTACAAAGTGAGCAGGTTGAACTAAATGAAATTATAGGTACTTTATACTGTTTCTTTTCTGTGGCTCTAGTATCTTCAGTTTTCTTCTTAAGAGCAAGAACAATGACCTGTTGTCATCCCTGGCTTTGGAGAAATAATTTGACTGAAATTTGCTTACTCTGGTTAAATTATTAGCCCAGCTCAGATGTAACCAAATGCATAGAAGGCATGGATAGTTGAAGAAGAATTGTAGGCTTGCAATAATTGGTTTTTTGCCCAATATTTTACGTAACAGATGTATAGAACTGGAAATACATTTCTAGTTTTTTTTCCCAAAATCTTGAATGTCAGAGGAATTTCCTAACCTTACTTAGTTGTTCATATTCTCTCTTTTTCTCTCTCTTCATTCATATACTAATTTACTGAGGTTCCAGACCAAGTGTAGGACATGGGTTTCTGTGTAAATATGTGTGAATGTTGTGATTTTTTTGTTGTTGTTACTAAATTAACATTTGTTACATAGAGCCACTGGTGTGTCAGCTTGTAAGCCAGGGTTCAAAAAAAGACCACAAGGGAAGTGAAATAGAAAAGGTCATTACTTGCTGGAGGTCTTGGAGGAGGTAAGGGTATCCTTTGAGGGGTCACACAGGGAGGTCAAGGCAGGGTGTAGGCAGAGAGTGAGCAGCAGGACCTGGGGCACGTGCATTTATTAGGATCCACAGGTGGAATGCTTTGGGTTCCTGAGCTGAGGCTGGATTGGTCAGTTCAAACCAAAAAGAGCAGGGCTTTGGTAAGCTCCTCAGAGGCTTAAGGGGTGCATAAGGGAAAGAAGCTGGGAGGCAGAAGAGGTTATTGATCATATGAGGCCTTGGGGAGTCATTTCAGGAACTTACATTTACTTGTGACTGTGGACTATTACCTTGGACGTGAACTTGATGGAGAAGCTAGTGTCATTGTCAATTTAAGATCCTGTAGGCCTCTTAGCGACACAAAATGGATTCCAAGGCAATGATATCTTGGAGCAGTTTAACTAAACTCTCAACTGTGGTTGGAGGGGTGAGTCTGCTTCTGTCAATTGCTTTTTTCAAATTAATCTGAAATGATGAATTGAAGGAATAAATAAAGAAAAAAGTTTTATAATCACAGTAATTTTTCCATTCATGCTTTCCCACTGAAGGTGCCAATTGTAGAGGAACTGGGTTAACTTCCAGTTAATTATACATGTCAAAATAAATAGTATGTTTTAAGTCATAGTAACTTTCTAATTTAGATTGATAGCTCCCTTCTTTTTGCCCCTTTATTTTGTCCCATTTAATGTTTCCATGGTTCTTCATCAACTTTGTTGAGAAATGATTTGCATACAATAAGTATACTTATTTTAAGTATAAAGTTCATTTGGTTTTGACAATTATAATTACCCATGTAACCACAATCATAATCAAGACATAGAATATTTGTATCACTACATATGCCTCTGACTATTTTCTATCTGTTCAGCCTGATTTTGGCCCCTGGCAACTACTGATTTGCTGTCACTATAAGTTAGTTTAGCATATCTTATAATTTGATATAAATGAAATTATATAGTTTTACATTTATCCAGCTTCTTTCACTCAATACAATGTTTTTGAGATTCAGTCAAATTCACTGGCATCAGTATTTCATAATTTTATGTTACTGAGCAGTATTCTATTCTTTAACTATACCAGAAATTGTTTATTTATTCATTTATTGATGGACATTTGAGCTGTTTCCAGTTCTGAACTAAGGATAAAGCTGCTAGGAAAATTCACGTTAAAGTCTTTGTGTAGACTTATATTTTCAGTTCTGCAGGATAGATATCTTGGAGTAAAGTAGCTGGGTTGTATAGTAAGTATATTTTTAAACAATAAGAAAATGCCAAACTGTTTACTAAAGTAGTTAGTATTTGTGTCACTTTATATTCCCACCAGCAATGAGAGTTCTAGTTGTTCCACATTCTTGTCAATGTTGATATTGTAATTCTTTTTTATTTTTGCTGTTTTAATAGGTGTACATTTGCATTCTTCCAATGACTAATAATGTCGAACATTCTGTGTATGTGCATGGCTAGTTTTGTATTTTGTTTTGCAAATGGCTGTACAGGGCTTTCCTCTATTTATGAGGATGTTTGTTTTCTCATTGCTTATTTATAGCTTTATATGTTATATATATATATCTTTATAATGCTGGATATGAGCCCTTTGTCATATATAATTTATAAATAATAATAATTATTATTACTATTATTTTAGTCTGTGGCTTGCACTTTTCTTGAATATGTTTTACAAGAAGTATAAGTTTTTAATTTTGGTGAATTCCAATATTTCATATATATTATTATTATTTTTAAATTATATATAACAAAGAACTTCCAATTTGTTAACTTTCTTCTCTCATTGTTAGTAATTACTGCATCTTATGAGGACGTCTTTGGCTACACTGAGGCTGTGAAGATGTTTCATAAATTTAGCTTTTTATTTAGGTCTTGGTCAATTTCAAGTTAATGATTTGAATGGTATAAGATAAGGGGTCGGGTAAATGTTTTCCATGTAGATGCCCAGTTGCTTCAACATCATTTGTTGAATAGACTATCTTTCTACACTAACTTACCTTTGCATATTTGTTGAGAATCAGTTAACAATGAACATGTGCATTTGTTTGAGTTCTCTAGTTTATTTTATGATCTACCTGTCTGTTCTCACAAATACCAAACAATCCTGATTACAGTGACATTATAGTAAACTTTGAAGTAAAGTATTACAGGTTCTTCAACTTTGTTTTCCTTTACAAAATTATTTCAGCTACTCTTTTTCCTTTGTAGATCCAGATGAATTTTGAAATCAACTTGTCAATTTCTTAAACAAAACGTACTATGATTTTGAGATAGAGTATAATGTATAGAATGAAATCAGAAAGACAGTGCCAGATCCTGTTATAAAGAGCTTCTTCAGATCTTTAGAAAATTGTCCAGTGTGTAGGTTGCTAAATCCTAAATAAATGTATTTACTGTTTAGGGTGTGGTATCATGGTTTAGAGTACAGCCCTGAGAGAGATTTCATGCATTTGATCTCACTGCTTATTATTTAGAAGAGCTTGACCAAGTTATTCATCATCTCTGTGCCTTAGTTTCCTGTCTATCCAGTGAGAATAACAATAGTGACTATCTTGAAGGGATATTTGTAAGAGTTAAATTAGTCCATGTTTGGAAAGCACTCACAACAGACCTTGGCAAATATTATGTGCCCTGTAGATGTCTGGGGTGTTTTTTTTGTTTTTGCTATTGAAATAGTTGCTGTATTCATTGCCATTCTTCCATGGTGGCCAAGAAAAAAATATTTTATTAATTAACAATAGCTGCAGGCCAAGGTAATTTTTTTTAATGTTTTTCAGTGTTAAGTAAACACCTTGTGGGCTCTACATCCTACTGGTGGATCTCCAGGTAGTGATAAAGCATAAGAGAAGCTATTGCACATAGGGACAAAAAAAAAAAAAAAGAAAGGAATTAATAATGCTGAAATGTGTAGAACAGTACAAAAAACAGATTGGAAATAATTAAAATAATATTCCTTTGAGAAGTAGTGAGAAAATCAACCACATGTTCTTGAAATACATACTCTTTCTTACTTTAGATCCATACATCACATAAGAGTGGCAACTTAGATGGGGAAGGATTTAATAAAATTTAAAAATCTGGAGAGATTGCTTTTATTCTTTTGGAAGAAGGATCTTTGGTGCTGCTGTTGCCCTGTTAGATGGGGAGTATGTTTTGGTCTCATGGGCAGGCAGGCATGCACCTAGCTTTCCTGGTTAAAGACTGCTGTGCCTGGAGATCATCAGTCGTCCTCTTTAAGGCAAGAACCCTGGGAGGGAAGAAAAAGAGCCTAGAAGACAGTTTAGGAAGTCTAAAACTTATTCTAGGATTGAGAAGCAAGATAAAAAGGACCTTCAGTTTTCTTTTCTCTTTATTTTCTGTTCTAATTGCTGGAGGAAAAAAACATGTAGGGAACTCAAGTTGTGTGTTTTTCAGATGCAAGGATGATGTGTTCAGGAGAAAACCATACATAATTTTGATTCATCAGAGGAAAAATGACCTGAAAGTTACCACTAATCTTTAGGATTGAAATGTTAAATAGCTTAACAGCAACACCTTAGATAATGTATTAAAAAAATTCAGAATTTGTACGTGAGGCAAATAGGTATCTGGTCTTTTGTGGCATTATGATTATTCTAGTGTCACAGGTCAACAAAGAAGAGTCATCTATTGTAATCTGGGAGAGCAAGGATGGTACCAAACATAGCTGTCACACTCTGTACTGGAATGTTTTTAACAGCTTCTTTGCACGAGGAGATGTTTTCATTACATATCTGCTTATCTGTGATTGCCCCATGAAAAAGATCGATGAAAGAACTGCAGATATAATGGGGATTTCAGATATAATAGTAAGAAGTTTGTGACATACTTTCTGAGATAACCTAACAGGTAGTTCAGAAGAACTAAACTTGGAGTGGGCTCACAAGGCCTAAGTTTATATTCCAAATTCATTCTTTGTGGAAGAAACTGAGATATTATATGCCAGCTATTAGATCTGGTTTCCATGATGTTAAAGTAGAAATAATAAAGGTTTGCTCTCTACCCCTGCAATATTATTTTAAAGTATTTAAAGTAATGTGTGTTAAATGATTCTGTAACCCATTATACTGGAGTAGTTTCCATCTTCAAGGATAGTACTACTATGCTTGAGGGTAAAAGTAGCTCTTTGCCTAAAGATCAGTCAAGTCCACCCAAACCGACAGACTCTGCGGATAATAGCAATAATTAGTAACTAAGATTCTGACTAGACATTCTTATAAAAAAGAAAGATGACTGGTCATGTTGTTATGTTCTCTGGTGTCCTTCCACTTCTGCAAGTGGAGGATCTCAACCCAGAGTGAAAGCGTGTACGTTACTTGGAATTTCAAATGGGCTGAAAGCTGTGCATGTGTCCATCACGTCAGTTTGCATTCAGTGAAACTATTTAGCGATACTCGTTCATCATTATTAATCTGGCTTAATTATTCACAGCCTTTGGTTCATTATTTTTCTGTTTATGACACAGAAGTTATTAATAGTCCATACTATTTTGACTGCTACCAATACTCAGTTGCTGATTTGCAAGCAGGAAACATTTCCTTGGGACTGTATAAAGCAGTGCTGTGTATTTGTTCCTGTGTGTTTTTCTTCCAGATTAAATTTATTAGATTACATATGCTTGCATTTCATTACGAGATCATAAAATGTAATGTACTCATAAATATCGACATGATGCAGTACCTAAATTACATTTAGGCTGTGTTGAAGACAACCACAAAGCAATGAAAAATTAAGTCTCTTATGATAACAGAGGATTTAGAGCCAAAAAAAACCCCCAACTTATTTTGAATGGATCACAAGTAAGGTGTTTGCCTGTCTATAACAGTAAACTTAATAAGAATATTTAATTTAAAAGTATACTAAAATATGTTTAAATTAAAATAGAAATAAGAAAGCAATTATGCTAAAACTAAAATAACACTAAATTATTTTCAATAAAGAGAGTGTATTCAAATACTATAATTCCTAAATGAGACACTCTTACCACAGTTTACTGTTTATTGAGTTTTCTATATACCAGTCATTATGTGAAACTGTTTACACAGAATATTTTTTTAATCCCCACAGCTAATTCATGATATAAGTATTAGTCTTCTTATTTTGTACTGAAGATATAAAGGACTAGTGAAAGTAAAATAACTTGACTGAGATCCAGAGCATGAAGTGAGGTCTGAACTCTGCCCAGGTCAAAGGCATAACACTATACTGATGCATAACTCTTCTATATACTATACCTACTCCCCTCCTGGTCAAGCCAGTATGTTAGTTTCTCATTGGCTTAGTTTATCAGAGAGGATCCTTCCAGGTATCATAGCTTCCATCTGATGTGGCTTCTAATTCTCTGTGTTTAGGTCTAAGTCCTAGAAGTAAGTCTTCTTGTAATGAGTTCATCCTGTTTTCTGTTTTGAATAATATTTTGTTTTTGCCAGAAGTCCTATTACTTCTCTAGCTATAAGGAATGCAGAACTTGTCTATATATTTCTGAACCTCAATTAATTTCATTAGAATTCATGTTGTTTATAAAACATTTATTTGTCATACTCTTTTGCTCATAACACTAGAATAGTCTTTTCTAAATGTGAATTTTTCTTTTTCAACATGGAATTGGAATTGTGTTGCTCAGACTTTAGGAATTAAAGTTCAAAAATTGAAATATATTTTAAGTATTGAGAAAAATTTAATTCTCTTTATGGATTTGGTAATTTAGCTGGTTATTCAATATTCTAGAAGTTTAGAAATATTTGTAACAATGTCGTTACCCTGCAGCAGTCTGTATTCTGCCACAATATCTAAAATGATGTAAAACTGAAAAACATGATATT
The DNA here is from genome assembly GCF_048773025.1 of Camelus bactrianus. NCBI lineage: Eukaryota > Metazoa > Chordata > Mammalia > Artiodactyla > Camelidae > Camelus > Camelus bactrianus. The sequence goes on from NC_133540.1 coordinate 75,517,434, forward strand.
CAGTTAAAAATGTAACTTCTATATTTTGACGACAGTTTGACATAAGTGTGCATATGACTCACTTACTATAGACGATAGAAAAATAATTATTCTGAAAATTTTAGCAACATTCTTCAGTAAGAAAATTTGAACAATTCTTCAAAATTGTTTCATTTTTTTCAAGAAAAAGTCAGAGTAAGTCTATCTATTCTAAGAAATAGCTGTTTTTATTGTTTCTTTGAAGTCTGATATTTAGAAAGTAGGCTTACTAGGTGTGTAAAGTGCAGCTAACACAGAATTTTTAACAATTTTATTTTATGTAGAACTGTGCAATACCAGAATATATATTCTTTTGTTCACTTAGGCTAAATATTTTGAAAAACTTATGTCTTTGATGGTTTCAGAAATTTTATCTGTCTGCCCACATATAAATAGAGTATTATCTCCACTGATGCCATAGACATTTGGTTATATGTGGATCTATTTGCTTCTCATGTTGACTTATAGTTTTGAAGAATGTGTAGAGAGATTTGGATTTGAGACTCCCATCTTTGCCCTTTGGAAGGCGAGGACCTTTTTCTTTTAAATTTTGATTTCTGTACCCTCTATTATTTTGGTATACAAGAGCACAAAATATATTTCAATATTCTGTTTCTCTTAATGTTTAAGTTACGATCCAATTTATAGGGAATCATTTTTGAAAAATATGAAGAATATTAGAGAGAATTATTTGCTTTAATGGCCACATAGAAAAAATACTTAAGCTTAACTCTCCAGGAAAATCAGGTCCATATCCGTAAAATAAATCAGCACATAGCAATTAGCACATTGTAAAATAAAGAAGAATTTCAGAAAGTTGATTAGATTTCCAACGTATTTTACACATTCTTATAATTTGCTGAAATGAACAGAAATAAGTCAATGATACTGAAAGATAGAGTGACTACAGAGATATTTCAAAAACAGAAAAACAAAATAATAGACACTATAAAACCTTGATGTGATTTAAGCTATAGATGGCAAAAAGAAAAAGCTACCATAGCAAACACAAGCCATCATCACTACTGTGTCCTAGAGGGCGTGCTAAGAGAGCACTTCACATGTACTGCTACTTTCACTTTGTACAGCAACCGATTTTTTTTTTTAAGGAATTGATGGTATACAGTTAATTATGGTATAGCTTTAGTAGTAGCTGTTTGATTGTAGCTCATTTGTTGGATCATTTCTATATTTCTAGAAGTTATTTCTTACGGCTCAGCCTAAAGCCTACTCCTTAGAAATCCTCCAGCCATTTTATAAGCACCTCATTTCTGTATTCAGTATTTGTTGCTTTGGCTACCTACAGTTGTTTCTCTTTCCTGCCCTGAACTGGACTGATAATTGCTAAGCTTTACTTGGTCTTAGAAGGACAAAGAGAAAGCAGGGACCAGTTACATGGTCTAAGAGCCAATAATGACATGGATGGTCCATCCTCTTAGACATATAGAAAAACAATTTGACTTATGGGATGATATTTTTAATTTTTGTGCTGAACTTGTTTGTCATGAGTTTAATATGTGGAAATTGTAGTGGAAAAGAAAATGAAATGAACTAAAGTTAGTTGAGAATAATAATGAATCTAATTCCATTTTTCATTTTTGATTACTGACAGATTTCAAACTCAACCACTCCTCAAATCTGACAATCTGATAAGAAAGCTCAGGTTCTCCCTCCTTTGGTGCAGGCAGAAGTTTAATCCAAAGAAGCCCCAGCCAGAGTAGGAACTCTCACCCAGGTGACATTTTCTAACCACCATAAAAACCAAGCCATTCTCCTTTCCCAGCTCTCTCAAGCCTTTTCAGACCAGCTTGAGAGCCAGCCCTGTTCTTCCAAGAAAACCTCATTATGTGAATAAGAAACCATTCTCATACTATCTTGGTACAAATGTGGCACCATCAGTCTTGACATCCAAACCAAATTAAGGGTAGGCCTCATCTCCAATACTGTCATGATCACACAGTGAACATGGGAGCATCCAGGTGATGACCACCACCACTGGGAGTCTTCTCATGCTGTGGCTTGCCAGCTGGCTCTGTTGCCTGTTGACAATTTACACTTTCATTTATGTTTCTCTGTGCTACACTGGCTAAACCTTACTGAGCCTCTGTTATAAATTTAATCTACCTAAGTCAGAAGTCTTGATAATTGGTGAAGAGGGACAGGAGAATGGGAGTGGGGCCCTTTTAAAAGTGGTTGATCGTGAATCTTAACCCAGATGTATCTGTGCATCTCAGATTGAATTATATGTCTCAATTCTAGTGTAAATTGTGAAATATACTACTCTCAGGAAGAATACTCTTACCGTGTTACGATTGGTAATGCCTCATACAAAATTGATCCCCATTTTATAGAGTACTTAGAGAAGACTGATGCCCTGCAATATATGGACCAGTTGGATGGTTACTTCCGTTAAAAAGTACTAGTTGCCAATGTGGCATGTTGAAATCAGTCTTTAAAGCAGAAGGCTCACTAGGACCCTGCAGAATGCCTCTGTTACTGCTGTTGCTCAAGCTTTTATCATAACAAAGATCCTGATATTTAGATCCACAGGGAAAGACACTCATGGCACACCCTTGGCAGAGCAAACCTAGCTCTAGCCCAGGATTCTTCAATGCAATAAAACAACCATAGCCGTAGGGACAACCTTAACCCTGGCAATACTGATTTGAGACCTGCAAGAAGGAAAATAAAAATGAGTAGAGTAGTGAGGAACTCCCTAAATTATACCTGAAATAAAAACAAACAAAAAAGACAATGAAAGCAAACAAATTGAAAATCTGGATATGGAGGTGGAGACACAAAACTAAAAAGAAGTCCACAATTTGACTCAATAAGAAATCCGAATTTTACTGAAGGAAATTTATACAACAAAAAGTTAAAGGGAGGTGATTGGCTTTGGCACTTCTACAAGGTAGGCTCTGATAAAGCAGATAACTTTATCTGCTGAAACATACTAATTGGTAAGCTTTCATGGTCTTATTGATACCTGGGCTTGAATTAGAGTTATAAATAGGGTTATATATACTAAATTTAAACAGGGTAACTCATGTACTCTTAAGAAAGTTACTGGACATAAAATAGAGAACAAACAGATGTCTGAACCTTAACCACTGGAAATACTGCCTTGCCTATAAATTCCCCATAGTACCATTGTCTTAAAATAGTCTGCAATGGGGATGAACACTCTTACCCAATGAGTAAGAAATTAAAATGAATTAAGTCTGTACCACTTACTATCAGCTTCATAAAATAGAATCCTGTGGATTTTGGCCTACCTCCCCCTTGTTTTTTTTAAAGGTAATTAGTAATGTTATAGAACGCCAATACAAGTGTTTCTGGGATGTGTTTTAACCCAAAAGCTAGGAAAATTTAAACATACATAGATAGAAAGATTGGACTGAAGTCTGACCTTATAAGTGTCCATATTTTTATCAGATCATGAATATAGAGCTGAATTGATTTAACTAAAGTTGTGCATTTAAGCTTTGTGACCGTACTACAACTGTGATATTCTAGACCCTAAATCATAACACAGTTGTTTAAATTACCATAATTTAAAAAGACTTTGTTTTATCATTGTTTAATTGAGCTTCACTTTTATATATATCACCTAAATGTTTATTTATTAGGCTGTGAATTATTAGTCAAAAAAGAAATATTTTGTAAGAAGTAACTGTAGGCCAAATTTAATTATATAGAAAATTCAAATGATATAGGAAAGCTAACTCCTGCTATATATATATATATATATGTGTGTGTGTGTGTGTGTGTGTGTGTGTGTGTGTATATATAAGAATTATATATGATGTATGATGTAATACATATGACATAGTTTAAGATGATGGTAAATGTCATATAATTAACATCAAGAATATGTGATGCTTACATTTTAGGCTGTTACATATTATTGAAAACTAAGGGATGAATTTCAACTTTGAGTCTCAAACATTTGTGGCCCATGTTTTTGGGATATCTGAATCTGTCATTTTACTTGGGAAAAAAAGGTTATTTATCTCCACCTTGTCTATTAAGTTATAAATGTGAGGTCATGTGCTCTTATAAGAAGGATCATCCTTGGAAGTCAGAGATTTGTAAAGTTTTCTAGAGTCTAACATCCTCTCTGGCTCCTCAGAAACCATCACTAATAATGGCTAATAGTAGCCATTATTAGTGATGGTTTCTGCCATCATTTTTAAAGAAAATCTCAAGTGATTTTAAGCAACTGTTAAAAATCTGACTAAACGTCAGAAACTAAAACAACTTAAGAGGCACTCTGTATAGGAAAGAGAGAAAAATAAAGTTGCTGATTCCCTAAAAACCTGTCAAAAGCTACTGAGTAATTCCTTACTTTCCTTTGGTTGTTTTAATATCAACTATGGCTGTGAGTGTGTCCAGCTGCTTCTAAGGGTCTTGTTCTCACGGAGCTAGCTACTTAGAATCATTTACATAGCCATGTTAGATCATAAACTATACTTGGTTTCCAGTGACAGTTATGGTATTTATGGCTCATTATTTTAATTTTTTTTTTTTCAAAACTAGCCTGGAGCAGCATTATGATCAAGCCTATGTAACAGACTGCAGCACCACCCTCCTGGATTTGTGTTTTACTCTGGGCAGGGCAGAGACTTTCCTTTCCCCCTTGATTCAGAGTGAATTCTCTGTTCTACTAGACTATCTTTTCTGCAAAAGATTGTATGGTTGAACAAAGTATTCTTTCTTGATAATGACTCATAACAAATATGTATGGCATTTGGCAAACATTCCTAATTTCTCATTTCATTTAATTTTCTCTAGCCTTCCCTCCCATAAATATTCACCATGGTTGACAGTACAATCATACAAATCAAATTCTAGGAAAGGCTTTGGCTCTCCTATAATCCCCCAAGGCTAATAAACATTCCAAATCCAGCATTATAATCACAAAGATATTCCAATGAAAAGCTTTTTCTTCCATGGAGACTAAGAAGTTGGATGGTTAATGGCAGTGTTCAGTGAGGGACCATTCTTGACTACAACAGAGAGATAATTATAATCTGGCAGTTAGTAGTCACTGAATGTTTAATTTATTAATTCAGCAAATTTTTTTTGAGAAGTTACTGTGTGCAATATACTCTTATAGTTGCTAAGGATGCAACAATAAGTAAAGGAGACAGAAATCTTCGATGACATAGACCAGGATAATGCTGCTCTATTAATAACTCTATACTCTTAGAAGTTTAAAACTATGAAGGTTTATCGTATACAAATAGAATCTTTATTACAGATTAGCTGGGGGATCTGTTTTTTATGTTCTCACTCTGCAGCCCAGACTGATTTTGTAGCTGCTGTTATTTCTACCAGTCACAGAGGGAAAAGGAAAGAGTACTATGAAGGGTCTCACACCAGTGAGCAAGTGCCCCAGAACAGAAACGATCAACAGCAGTGTTGTTCACACATCATTAGAACTAGTCACATGATCCCACTCAAACAGAAAAGGCTCAGAAAATGTAATCCTCCCATGTGCTCAAGAGCTGGAAAGCTGGATGTATTCTGTGAGCAGCACGAATTATTACTACTTGGGCACTGGCGTATGATAATAAATCAAATACATAGAATATATAGATTATATATAGATATTATTAAGTCAAACAAAACAGGAAAGTTAAATAGAAAGTTTAGATTTGGGGGTACAATTTAAAATAGTAAATCACGGACAGTGTAACAGATGTTGACACTAAATGAAGACATGCAGTAGGTAGAGGGGTGAGACAGTCACCTGTGACGAAGAGAATTCTGGACAGAGGGCAGAGAAAACACAAAGATCCAAGGGTAGAGATTTGTGTTGTGAGATCCTGAACAGCAACAGAGCTAACGTTGCTGGAGGAGAGAGTAGAAAGAATGAAATTGAAGAAGTAATTATGGCCAGATCAGCTAAAGCCACTTCCAGGCTTTGAACAGAAAAGTAAAATGATCTTTTCTGCAGATTAGCGAGATCTTCCTGTTGCTGTATTGACAGTAGAAAATGTGGGGGCAAGGACATAAATGTGATGACCAGGGAGGAGGCATTCATCTGTGCAAGAAACAAATCAGGCTTGACTCACGTTCATAGCAATGAAGCAAGTTAGTCCTCTGGACTCTGAATATGTTTTAAAGAGTCAGCCAGCATAGTTTGCTGATGAATAGTTTGTGGGGAGAGAAAGGAAGATTTCAACGATCAGGGTGTTATCCTGTGAAACGAAAGGGCTAGCATGCCCTATAAGCTCTCACTTCAAATATTCATATAGTTACCTGGCCTTCTGTTGCTGCCATTCCCACTGCCACCACCTTTGTGCATGTCAGCACCATCTTTCCAGAGCCTCAGACTGGTATAACTCTGTCTACTCTTTCACTGACAAGACAATTTTCCAGATAGTAGCCCAAGTGATTTCTTTGAAAACAAAATATTTTCTGTAACAGAGATCAAATTTCAAAGTCTTTGCTTTGAATTTCAAAGGCCCCACATGATGTGGCATTTGGCAACCCCCTGACCTCACTTACAATCAGTCTCCTTCTTTGCTCACTCAACTCCGATCAGCCAGCGTTTCTGAACTTTGAACATAACAAATACTTACCCTTTCAGGATCTCTCCATACTATTTTCTGAGTGAAATAGTTTTCCCCCAAATATTTGCTAAGATCCTCACTCACCTTACTCAGGTTTCTTTTCACAAGTCAGACCATCATAAAGGACTTTTCTGAATACTTCATCTATAATCTTTTCCTAGCCCCTAATCTTTTCCACTTTACTCCTCTTTATTTTCCTTGTAGCACTTGTGAATGACTCATGAAATATATTTATTTGAGTATATTTTTATTTTTGCATTTTTCACTCCACCTCTCCGCACTAAATTTAAGAATTTATGAAGGCAGTGAATTAATCTGACAGACTCATACCTCTCTCCCCAGTACCTGAATTAGTGACTAGCATAGAGGGAGCACTCAAGATATGTTTGTGTTGAGTGAAAGAGTAAGTGAATAAAATACAGGTGGATGAAATTAGAGTCTTCCACAAGTGCTCCACTTTTCGAAGTTTGAATAAGTTAAGCAATAATCTGGTGAACTGTTAGAAACTAGAGATGTCATAATGTAGCCAGTACCATGAATGGAAGGGGAAAAAGATTCAATTACTGATATTGTTAATATCTTGACAAAAGCAATTGAGTTCCACTAACATTCTGAAACAATTTGCCGAGTTCAAATATTGTTGTATAGAAAATAGAATAAGGGTAAAGACAAAACCACAGTGTAAAGCTTAAAGAATGTTTATCCATTTTCTGTATGGAAATACGTGCCTGGGCCATAGTGTTAATTTCTAAAAATGAATGTAGGGAGTAAAAATTCTTCCAGACTATAATACTAGGAGACAATTTAATAAACAGTTTGGGAAGGAAAATTAAAACTTGTAGTCTTAATAATTGAACACAGTATTTAAAATATCATTTAAATTGAAAAATGGCACTTGTAATTGAGTAGAATCCAAATCTGTACATCAAGTAGAATATTGAGCTCTGTGGTCTGATTTGCCAGAAAGTTCCCCCTAGGGCTCTGGTAGTTGCAGCTTTATCAGCTGTGTAAGTATAGCCAGATTGTTGGAAATGTGGAGCCTTGGTGATTTGATCCTTTGTCCTGTGCTAAAGAGAGTGTTGACCTCTTAAGTGACTTTTTATAAGTATATAAAATACTAAATAATTTTATCATATGCTGAAGAATGCTTCAGGTTTTAAGCTGTATTTATATTTTTATAAGTGCATTCCAAATTTTAATAAATTAGCTGAAAGAAAAATTGCAAAAGCTAGAGTAATTATTAGAACATTTTGGAAACAACTATCTCAATATTGATAAGAGAAATAATTCCAGATGGCAATGAGGAATAAATAATATAGTTGACAGAAAGAGCAAATTTGACATGATGTGTTTAAAAAATTCACTGTGAATCAGTGGCTACCAAAATCAGAGCCGTATGAGTAATGTTTAAGTTGGCTTCATAATTTTATTTCATCAAGTATGATATTAAATTTCAGCTTAGAAAATGAAACCTCATTTACTTCAGTTTTAGAGACAAGATCACAAGAAGTCAAGGTAAGAACAAACAGTAGAACAAAGAATATATTTCTAGTTGGTGATTTAGTACACTTTAAAGGGATACTGTCAAGGATGACAGGGCTCAAATTGAACCTACCCTGTATATAAATGATTGTGTTTGGCTCCTTCAGGACTCAGGGCCCTAGGATTTGTAACCCAATGAACTCAGCTGAAAATGTATTATCATTAGAGAGGCTTAGGTATTAAGTAGTTATGAGAAAAGTGGTGAGCCTCTTTTTCCTGCATTCAAGCAATGCCTGTCTGTGATCACTATGGAACTAAATATGTGGGAATATTGGATATCTGAGGAAGTTCTGTGCTCTGTGTTCAATGATATTATTATCTAACCCTGTCTATATTCTGCATCTATATATCTGTGCCTGTCATATGTTAGCTTCTGAGATATTTTATACTCTCAGTTTCTAATTTCAGAGAGAGATTAAATATCTTGCTCAGGGACACCAATTTGGTCATTGTAATTTTGTTTGAATCCATGCTGTCTGATTCAGATATCCATGTTCTTTCCACTGTACAACGCAGACTCTCAAAGTGGAGATTCAGGTAAACTTAACAAGCATTTTGGAGATTAACTTGCCTATAGAAAGCTTTTTTTTTTTAAAACTGGTGCCATTCATAATCCAGCTATCCGAAACACACACACACATATATACTACAGGATACATGTATGAAATACATAGTTTCAAGTTTTTATTAAATGTTTTATTAAATGCTAAGAATGAAATGTTAAGAATGCTATAACTCATGAGTTTTGTAGGTACTCTGTAGATACACAATCATAAATTACTAGTAGTATTCAATTTATATTTGTAAATCCTAAGGACTTTCAAATACATATTTTATGTATATCCTTTATATTTGTGCCCATGTTATTAATAAGCAGTTGTATTGTAATTGACTGCACTTAAATAAAAAATATATAAATAAGCAGTCCTATAGAAAATGTTAGTTTTAACATTTATACAAATTGAACCCATGACTGCATTTCATTCAGTAAGAATGGACAATAACTAGATACATTTGTGTTTCTTGCTTGTCGCTTGACATTGGGATTGGATTGTATCATTTGGCATGTGTCTCCTTTCAAAATGAGGGCAGCATTTCAATTACTATATATTTGTGCCAAATTCTGGCTAAACTGTTTAATTCACATGGACCTGCAGGGATTGTAGCTGTGGGCTTTGTTTGTTCTTGTTCCTATAAATCACAGGACAAGGCAGGTTTTAGGACACTGTTTGAATCAGTCCCTCAGGTCTCCCTTAACAAATGGGTGTCACTCACAAATGCTGGCGATGATGACTTCCTGATTTCAATCGCACTTTTAGAGGGCTGGTAGAGTGACCTATGGCCTTTTTTGCAGTCAGTCCCAGGAAGATGGGAAATAGTAATTATAGTGTAATAAAGCACAAGAGGACTCTATTTAAATGGCAGAATTTGCATTTAAATGGGAATTTTAAAATGAAAACATGTAAAAGCTTGATAGGTACAATATTTAGTATACAGCTCATGCCAGCTGTTAGAAGTACGCTTAATCACATGTCATGTGTGGATGTGCAGAGGTGTGCTTCTGTGCTTGCCCAAAGGGCATGGGTGGAGAATTTGAATGAGATTGAAAAGGAAAAGGTAAAATTAGCCATAAATATTACATGTTTTATCAAATTGAATTATAAGCATATTTTGGTTTTTTAACAGAGTAGGGAATTAATTCTTTTGGGGCACTCCAGTGTTATGACCTATAGCTAAGGACAATGACTAATTGATTAACACTTAGGAAATGTAATGGAATTTAACTTCCTGAACTGCCCACAATAATTCTGCATTAATCCATTAATTGAAAGTGTTTATTTATATCCTGAATAGGAAATTAAGGTATACAGAAATTTAAATACATTTGAGAGTTGGGAGGCATTTTGAAATTGATGTGAAAATCTATCATGAAAGTGATTTCCTTTTTTTAAAATGAAGTGGATACTCATGAGGATACCTTTGCAGATTGTGAGAAGGCAAACAAACTCACTTCACTCAATGCAGCAAATAATATGATGAAGGAGAAATAATGTTTAAAGACTGTGTGTTATTTCAGATGTTTTCTGTTTTGCTGAGGTAGTGATTTTATTGAATAACTCAACCAATATAGCCTATTGAAAAGAAATGATAAAAGGTATATTTTCAGAGATTCCCAATTTGTAAAAAGTTCTGTCAGAATGATGTTACTGCCCAACTGTTCAACAAATAGCTATAAATCAATTAGTTTTCTGATCACAAGACAAGGTAAAAATGTATACTATAGTGTTTCAAACCTTGTCGTAAGGCAGCTGAGTAAAAATACAGGTAGCTTGTTTCTTAGGTTTCACATATTCAAAGGCAGACAACTATCAGAAACAAGTTTGAGGTCATCTATGTGAAAACAGTTTCTAAAGTGTATTCTCTATTGAAGGCAGTTAAATCAGCATAGTAATCAATGCATATGAGTATTTCTCACCCTTTCATGTTTGCTCTTTATATTTAATAATGAAAATGCAAATACCAGTGTTACCACAGACAGACTCACCTTATTATTTGGATTTTCTTGAGCATATCTCTTTCTAGCATATAAAGCTGTTAGGAAGAAAAGAGCTCAAACAAAGATACATGTCTGCTGTCTATATGTGCTTGTGGACTCATGATTTTAGTGATTACATAAGTTATAAAATAGCAAAGGGCCCTACTTACAGTCCAGCAGACTCACCTGGTTTTGAGCACACTTAGTTATGGAGTAGAAGCTTTTGTAAATACAGCAGTATCCATGTCAGAAAGTAACAAGGATTCTGATGAACTTCAGTTTGATACGAAATTTCATGGATGATGCTATGTGTTTCTCAGAGGGATGAGCAGTCCATTTGAACTCCATTTATGAAAGAGTTGTAGGGGTTCTCAAGTGCCTGAAGATACCCCTCCCAAGCCTCAGTGACCTCCAGCATGTTTCCTTCCACCTGCAATTATATCTTTCAGTTTTAATCTCATTTATTAACTCCCAAATTGAGCTTAGTATGTTCTCCTTGCTCTAACAGTGACGGAAGTTAATGAAAAATAAAGAGAAGTGGGCCCTGAAAACTTTCATTCATCTATTTTGTCATTTGATAACTATTTAGTGAACACATACTATATCCCAGGTGCTTTTTAGCTACTGGACATAAAACAGTATATAAAATAGTAAAATCCTTGTACTCAAATTATATAATGTATATAATATAATGCTAGGTAACAAAAGCAAGTTAAACACATGTTAAGACCCCAAAACTTGGTACAGTGTGAGAAAAGTGCTATTTTATATAAGGTTGTAAGGGACCTGAATAAATTAACTATGCTGGAGACGTCCTGGGCAACGTTTGTGTGGATGGTACTAAGTGTCCAGAGTCTAGATTACTTTACTTGATATTTTATGCAATATCACACCCAAGTCAAGCTCAACTCTTTCATAAAGAGTTAGTGAGGAAATGGAGCCAGGAAGAGTAGTTAGTAAGCCATGGCAGTGATACCAGAAGAGGTGAGGGTACTATGGACTAAGATGATGGCAGTTGAGCAAACAGAAGTGAGAGTATTTGAACGGTATTAAAGAAATAAGTAATAAGGGTAGACTTATTTCTTCCATTTGATTTTATCAGTTTAAACACAATTCTTTCCATCTATTTTTGTGAATATCTATATTAAGTACAGATATGATCTCCAGTCGTTTGAGAATATTAAGCGATTCTCTACTGCTGCATGGAATCTAATGAAGGGAAGTAGTTGCAGGGAAATATTATCAACAAAATATGTATGGTGGTTATCTTAGGTACATTGTTTAAAGCTTCCAAATATATATGGAGAGAGTTAGTATCATTTTGGGGGAGTAGTAATTAAGTTTATTTATTTATTTATTTTTAGAGGAGCTGCTGGGGATTGAACCCAGGACCTCATGCATGTTAAACATGTGCTCTAACAGTGAGCTATACCCTCCTCCTTATATATTAAGTACTGTTTAAAATCTTATTAATAACTTTTTTCTATATAATGAGGGACATGTTTTTTCCATTGTGGATAAAAATAATCAGTTCCTCATGAGGCCTTAACTAAGTCCGCCAGAGAAGGTTAGGCACCCTGACATATGTTTCAGTGGCGTCTTGTATAATCTGTGTTAACATCTTCATACTTCATTGAGAAAACTGTCTAAAACCTTTCTTCTTCACTAGAAATAAGATCTGTGAATTCAAAACCTGTCTATACAAGACAGTTTTGGGGCTCTAGCACCTATGATATTCCTGGTAAAGCAGATACTCAAAAGTATTTATGGAAAAACTAGATGAATAAAAGGGAGACAATATTGTACCTGTAATTTTCTCTGGACTATTAAAACATTTATCAAAATCAAAGATACTTTTTGGATTAAATTTAATTTTTTAAAGTCAATTAATATGGTGCTGTGAGAGATATGTGGCGGGCTGATTGGCATATCTGGTAAGTAGTTAGTAATAAAAATCTATGGAGTTAACAATTCTTAGGATCCTAATGTCCCCATCCTTTTAGGACTCAGAACTGAAATCAGAGGATATAATGACAGCTTGGAGCAAATATTAGTAAAAAAAAAGTAAGATTGGATTTGACATAACAAATAAGTATGAGCTCTTTTCTCTGGTTAATATTAAATCCTTCCCTGTGGTTCTTATTTCACATTATTAGACATTTTGCAAGTGATATTGCTGGATAGGTGTAAATTAGAAGAAAAATTTAAGTAAAAAAATGACATGCTGCAAATACTTTTTCAATCGGTTGAAATTCTGTTACTTCTAGGGTTAAAAAAACTAAATAAATTCAAAACATAATAACAGTGGTAAAAGTCTTCATATTTATAAATTCTGAAAACATCTTGAGAGAAAAGGCATATGCACGTTAAATGTAATTAGGCTTCCTCTTTTGCCTTTATATTAGTAATGTATAATGTATATATGTAATAACATCTGCCTTTTATAAAACTGATCTCAGCTGTTAGTTGTCTAAAATTGATTACATAAATATTCCTGATCTTAAATCATTTTAAGACAGGATTTCAATGAATTTTTTTGAGCATTCATGCAGAAATGGTAGTTATGCAGAGTTGCGCTTCTTAGTAAATAAACTATATTTTCAACTTTACCCTTTCAATTTTGTAGGTAAGGGCATAAAGAAGCACAGGAATATTTATTTTAGAATTTTTTAAAAATCTTCCATCTCAGCTCTGTGTTATATTTTCTCAGTGATTAACAATTTTAGTTTCATAAACCATTGGTTTTGTTCAGTCCATAATTGCATTATTGACGTATGTTTATTCTTTTTTAAGGTACTATATTTGTTCTTATATGTATTATACTTAAATTAAAGCTTAATTTTCCTTGGCTTTTGATAGCTTTCTCATATGTGTGGGCTGGTCAGTACTCACTTGATTGTTCTAGGAGTGTTAATGTTCTTTTAATGGAATGATGTATGACACCATGTATTTTACATAAATTTTCAAATACAATAATATTTTTTATGGCCACACTACTAACAGACTATAAATTAAGCTCAGAATGGAATACTGGGGAATTTCATGTCCAATCAAGATCTGGACTAATACTCAGCCAGAAACAACTGAAAATGGGGAAAAAAGCAAAAAAAAAAAAAAAAAAGTTCTCAAGACATTGGAATCAGGCAGTGAAGGACAGTGATACATGGGATGTGGGAAACAAATACAGTGAGCCTGATAATTGCTTTAGCCTACTTTCAGAATCAAGAAACCCAAATGTAGCCTGAGAATCTCCCTCGCTGGAGAAGGTGAAGCTGTTACTCTAGAGGTCAGTGAAGCTACAATGAGCAGGCACAAGTATCAGAGAAGAGAGAATTGCTTGGATAAATAGCTTTCAAGATCTTCAGAGGATATCCTTTGAGTAATCATCTGAGTACTAATCAATCAAAGATTGTGAGTAACTTCCAAGATTGGGTGGAAAATCACCCAAGAGGATTAGCAGGAACAATATCTGAAGCTCCCATAGGTTGAGAGTATTTCCTGTTTCTACCAGACAGAGGCTAAACCCTTATAGTTTACAGAACATCAGGTATGTTACTTAGAAGGGTCTTGCCTCAGGGGTAGAGGAAAATTAGACATAGAATAAATCTTGCTCTTATCTCAACTAATGAAGATAAACAGACAAGTTACAAAAAATTAGCTATTTCTAATTTAACTTAAACAAATCTCAGAATGAATCTTATGATTTTTTGTATTAATACAAAAATCCAACAACCAACAAGGTAAATTTCACAATGCCTGTCATCCAATCAGAAATGCCCAGGCATGGAAATAAGCAGAAAAATGCAACCTACTATGAGAATAGAATCAATTAATTAAAATCAACACAAATAACCAATATGGTAGAATTAACATAAAAGAACATTAAAAACAGATGCAGCTGCTTCCCATAGGTTCACGATGCTAGAGAAAAAATTACGTACATAAATTAGAGACAAGGAAAATATAAAAAGGACCAGAATCAACCTTCTATAAGATGAAAACCACAATCACTGAGAAGAAAACTACACCAGATAGGGCTAATAATATTGCAGCGGAAAATATTAGTGAACAGGAACACAATGTAATAAAAAGTATCCAAAATGAAAGACAGAAAAGAATGACTGGAAGACAAACACAGATGTAAAGTTCAGAGACATGTATATTAGCAAATCTCTCTCTCTCTCTCTCTCTACACACACACACACACACACACATACACACAGATATGTATATGAAGAAAAATAAATTCCTTTAAGTAGGAGAAAAATTATACTAAATAGAAATCTGGATTTTTCCAAAGGAGTGAAGAGAAGCAGAAATAGTGATTACAGGGGTATATGTGTATAAAAGACAAAACAAAATTAAATCTCCTTAAAAGTTAATTTATTATTTAAAGTAAATGTCACAGTTGTGCACTGTGATGTTTCTATAACGGGGGCAGAGAGTAAATAGTTTAGTCTTTGAGGAATACATTTGGTCTCTATTGCATATTTTTTGTTTTGTGTTGTTTATAACTTTAAAAGGGCAAAAACCATTTTTTGTTGTTGTTGTTCTTAGGCTATACAAAAACAGGCTGCGAGTAGGTAGGATTTGGAAGAAAAAGAGGAAACTGTATACAAAGAACAGATGGAATAAATGGAAAACAAATAGCAAGATGATTTATTTAAAATAAACTATAATAATTTAAATAGTCTAAACACTCCAATTTAAAGATGAGAATTTTCAGGTAGGATTAAAAAATCCAGGACACCATTCACTTTATGTTGGCTGTAAGATACTCACTTTATTTATACAGGTACAAATAAATTAAAATAATGGAAATAAATATACCATGCTAACACTAATCAAGTGAAATTTGAATGATTAACTGATTCTAGAGAAAAGAATATTATGAGAAATTAAGAGGAATATTTCATAACAATAATAGAGTCAATTCACCAAAAAGGCCTAATAATCTTAAATATGTATGCATCTAATATTAGAGCTTCAATGTACATGCACCAAAGTTTTCTAAAGCTACAAAGAAAAATAGACAAAATCACAATTATAGTCAGAACAAATAGGTGATTTAAGTGGATGTACACAATATCATGTGAGCTCAGAACTCTTTTGTGATTAATAAATGAGAAGTACAACTGTACATTGGTTTCCTAGGGCTGTCATAAGAAAGTACCAAAAATGGATGCCTCAGAGCAACAGAAATTCATTGCCTCACGGTTCTGGAGGCTTGAAGTACAGAGTCAAGTTATTGTCTGGGCTGTGCTTTCTCTGAAGCCGCTAAGGGAGACTCCTTCCTTATCTCTTCCTGGCTTCTGATGGTGTCCGTCAGTCCTTGGTGTTCCTGGGTTTGCAGCTGCATCATTCCAATCTCTGCCTCTGTCATCACATGGCATTTTCCTGTGTGTCTGTCTTCCCTCTTCTTACAAGGACACTAGTCATAATGGAATAGGGCCCATCCTACTCAAGTGTGCACTCTAATCTTAAATAACTGCATCTATAATAACCCAATGTCCAAAGAAGTTCACATTCTAAAATAATAGATGTTAGGACCTTAACATATCTTTTGGGGGGACACAATTCAACCCATAACAGCAATAATTAGATTTTCTCTAATGTAGGCCGTACATTAAGAGTAAACTGAATCTCAGTTGCATAGATAATTATTGAATATGGCATGAAAAGAGAAGACCTAAAAGTAACTGTAAGCTTAAAGATACAGAACCAGTAGCAGGAGAGGATAAGGTAGATAATGTATTCTAATTTGAATTTGAGTCAGTAATAGGCCATTTTTGTTGTCTGATTTTTTTTCTGCAGAAAAAGAAAGGGGGGGAAAGAAGCTAACTTAGACAAAGACTTTTAAAGTCATTCACATCTGCAACTTACATTCTTAAGGGCTAAAAAGCACCAGTCCCTTCTATACTAAATCACTCTGTTATATTGTATACTGGATCTCATAATGGATCAGGGGCTCTAGTCCTTTGCATAGATGTGACAAGTGAAGTTACAGGATACTATGCAATACACAAGAGAAATAATTTGTTAAACAAAATGTAGAGTACTGTGTCCATAGCCTTGGTAGATTCTGCATATACTTAGAGCTTCAGAGGAGGGGAAAATAGTGGTACAGAGAGGGAGAAGGATAATCATAGTTACGGGGAGAAAGACAGGCTTGAACAGTCACCAGGACACAACGTTGGAAATGTAGGTTATCAAGATAGGCTGTTGTCTAGCCAGCTCTTCCAGATTTGGTAAAAGATCACAACAAAACACAAGCAGAGAATAAACCTCAAAATCATTTCATGAGATTTTGGGGAAATAATTGATGATCTTGAAGAAAGTAGTTTCAGTAAATTGTTCAGAATGAAAGAAGGTTATTAGGGAGTAAAAAGAAAAATTAGACAAAGATCTTAAAATTGAATCATTTTGTATTTAAAGCAAAAAGATGACAGTAGCGTGAAGAAGCATAGGCAATGGGAGGTTTTGTTTTGTTTTTAACAAGGGAACGGTTCTTACAGAACACATCAGATGAGAAGACAAGGCCTACATTAATAAAGAGTCTGAAAGTACGAGGGAGAGAGGAGACCACATACTGGATTATAGGGTATTTGCAAAAGTCCTATTTCACTGTTACACTATATCAGCTTTTCCTTCTGCATGAATCCATTCCACTCCCTACATTACAATTACTTTAACTAATTCAGTCAATTATTGAATGAAAGATACGCAAATATCCTATATTCCTGTATGTTTGGGGGTTCTGTAAACTGTGTAGTAATGCAATATTAACAAATTTAAAATTGTCAATATAATTTAAAAAATATTATTATTTACTGTAGAATGGTCTTGTGGGAGCCCATGATTGGGTTAACAACTTGTAACAGACCCCAGCCACTTGTCTCCTTAAAGAAGAACAAATGTGCTTAGTAACTGCCTTGCACGCAGGCGCCTGTGCATCCGCACTCCAGTCTCCTTGCCATAAAAAGCAGAGACAATGCCTTGCTTGCATAGTTGAGGTTTTAGATAGCACTCTGCTAGTTGCAAAGCAATGACTCAGGCCCTCAGCTATAAACGCTGGGCGTGCCTGCTGTTAGATAGTCTTCTATCCCCAAAGCAAGGAACTGTTTGGTCTGGTGGTCTGCTCTAACATATCTATAAGAATGTATCTTGTTCCCCTCTCCCCATGACTTCCCTAAAGGTAAACTAAGCCTTTGTACTCATTGTGATTTCTACAATCTGGATCCCACCCTGTCTTTCCCTAAATTCCTGCATTCCGTCACACAACTGTCAGTGATTTCTCCTTTGATTGTACACAATAAATGTGGGAGCATTTGAGAGGCTCATGGAGTTGACTCCCTCTCACTCTCTTGACTTTTTCCACAGAGTCTCGAGTAATTCATTCTGTCTCGGTGGGACTTCTGCCGACCAGAACCCACATGGTCTCAAAAATCTTGCCTTTTGCTTTCTTGTGTTTTCTTTTTAATCCTTTTATAGCTGATATATATCATCTATTATTAATAAATTCTATGAATATTATCATTTACAAATTTTGTTGTAATCTATGCTTAAATATAATTACAGCACATATTGACTCATTCTGTCATCACTATTACTATATTGCTAAGGTTCATTCTTATTTATATTTGAGGAAACAGATGCACAGAAATGTTAAGTTATATTCCCAAGGCAGCACACTTTATAAAAAGCAAAGTTGAGATGGGAGCTAAGCAATCTGGTTTCTAGAGTCCTTATTCATATTTGCTATAGTGTGCAGACTAATATTAGAGTTCAATTTACACATCTTCCTGTGATTTCCAAGAAATAACTTTAGAGTATATTTTCTTCCTCTTTACTGTCTTTCTGTGAACTTTAAGCATAGAGAATTTAATAAGAACATGACATAATAGAACTAAATATAACGTGTGTGTGTAAGAGAGTCTGCTTTTGTACTTCTTCACCCCTTCAATGAACCTCAAGTTCAGGCATTAATTCCAGAAATAAAAATTGTAGTGCACTTTAATATTCCCCGATAACTGACCTATGAACTACCTGAAATAGTCAAGATATTACAACAGAGACATACAAAGGACATGCCAGCCAATTCTTGACATATATAATGTTAGGGACCTTAGTACAACCATGGCTCAGCAGTAGCTGAAAGGTTAATGGAATTGGGATTTGTGTAGACATGACTGATTTTCCTCCTGCAGGAAGGAAAGCAGGGAGAGGAGAGAAGCTGATTTGGACAAAGACCTTTAAGGTCATTGACATCTGCATCTTTCTTTCTTAAGGGCAGCAAAGCACCAGTCTCTTCTACACTAAATCACTCTAATCTCTTAGAAGAATCCAAAGCTTGTCAGAGAAAACATTGTTCATCCAGGAGTAAGCTGAGAGGCGAAATAAAATAGTCAGTGTGAGAAAAGCAAAAGCCAACACCGGGAATCCAGAGTCTAGGTAGCATTTCTGTTGCTAAGTCAGTGTCTTCCTTCTGGAAAACTTTGATATTTGCGGGTATGGTTTCTGGCTTTTGAATATTATATAAGAGTGATTTTCAGAGTATACCTCTGTCATCATTTCCCTTTGAAAGGCAGTTAAAATTTTATTTTAAATAGCATCAGATGACACCCTACATCAGTTTACTACTGAAAGACATGACTTCTTCTGCTCTTATACACTTAAGAAGGAATATTAGTTTTTCAGATTTTGCTTTAAGAAATTTTTGTTTTGCCCTTTGGCTTTTTTTGGGTGTACCTGTAGTCTCTTGGCATGACATGTCCTTAGATGGCAATGTGACCTCAGCTATCAGATCTAATCAAGCCATATTTCAGAACATTAATTCAGCACAGTATTTTTAAAATTGTTTTGGGATCATGTGTATATTATTTTAATATTTCCTCTACATCATTTTATTGGTGTTTTTTATTGCCTTTTGAAGTTGGAAACCCAATGTGCAAAGGGTGAGAAAGATTGGAAATCAGTAGTTTGGTGTTCCATTTTTTTATTGTCATAAACTTCAAGTTTCCTCCACTTACAAATATTTATGTAGAAATCTTGTAAGTGTTCCATTTTCCACAGGTCAACTTCACTAATTTAGTATTGAGTATACACAACATCTCACCTCTTACAAACAGGTTTGCCAAAAGTAATTTCTAAAATATTCTAATTTCTTAAATAACTAAAATATGTTACATATGGTGAACAAGGATAATTTCTTTACAGATTGAAATAAAAATAAATGGATATTGAATTCCCTTCTGATTGCAGTATGTTTTGTCAAACATGTTTAAGGTAAAAACCAAACCAAACCAAATCAAAACAAACAAACAAAAAAACCTTGTAGGTCTTCTAACATATCCTGAATTTTGACTTACTGTCATCACCTGAGAGCCCCTCTTTACCTTTTTGTAAAGAATGAAAAATAAATTAGAGACAGAAAATATTGATTCTTCATTCCATTAAGTTAATAATTGTTCTGCTGAGGATATCGTACTTATTTAATGTGTTCAAACTAGAAAAGGGAAAAGAAAAATAAGTTTATTCTACTGACATGAATGCTAATGCAATCAGGATGTATAACGCCAGACATAGCTAAACTAATGAACATAAGATAAAGAAGCATGAGATGGTAGAGACTTCAGAGTTCACTCACCCCATCTTCCTGGGCACTCACAAGTAAGGTGCCTGGACCAGTGTCTTAAACCAGGGATCGACAAACATTTTCTGCAAAGGGCCAGATAGTATGTAGATGCTACAATTTCTGCTGCAACTACTCAGCTCTGATTTGTGGCACAGAAGCAGCCACAGAGAATATGAAAACAAACAAGGGTGGATTTTTTCCAGTGAAACTGTCTATAGGCAGTGAACCAGATATGACTCATGGGCCGTATAGCTTTCTCCTGCCCCAAACTGTTAAAAGTATTGAGCAATTAAAGTAAGCGACAAGAACTCAGAAGTTGGCTCCAAGATTTTTACATGATCTACTCTGAAACGTTACTCTTTTAACTTGAATTTGTAGTAGACATTAAATACTTGGGAAAGCAATTCTTTCAGAGAATGATCCTAAAGATGATGAAATGTTGATTGCTGTGTAGGTAACAATAAAACTAATTTGGTATGCAGAGACTGGACATCATGATAACCAGATAACTTTGAAAGATGATTAGATTTGCTCACAAATGAGATCTGTAGGTTGCGTTCCAACTTGATGGGTGTGATTCAATCTGATGCCTCAAAATAATATGTTTTCTACATTTTCAGAGTCACTAATGAATGCTGATAATTGCAAGAGTTAAGTCTATGAACTTCATTGAAGTTTTCTTAGAGAAAGGAAACAATAACTTGCTGCCTCTAGAGATACACTGCAGTGACACAATACACTTGGGTCTGTCTGGCCAAGTTTTCTGAGACATTTATTCATTTGTTTTCCATTCTGGAAACAATATATTTAATTACAGATCTTTTCTCAGCTACTATTGGTGTCCAGTTATAGTTACTGAGACCAATGAAAAGTTTAGCACAAGCGCAGATTACTGAAAGCTCAAGTAATATATATGTGATATCATTTATGGTTTTCGTCTACTTAAATACTATTACTGTTTAATAGGGAGCGGTGTTATGAATAAAAAATTATTACAATAACATGAATATACTTTTTAGTGGCTAGAATACAAAATATAATATTATTAAATGTCACATCCATCTATGACAAAACAGTGCTATTATTCACTAAATTGACTAATATTTCATGAGAACTTACTATGAGTTAAGCAGTGTACTAATTGTCAACAAATCAATGAGATACTAGGCAGACAATGTTCACCCATGGACTTTAACTGTAAAAAAATTCCTTTAACTGTTGTATTTATACACACTTATAAGCTGTTATAAATGCTATAAAGTTAAAAAAAAAAGATGGTGTTTGAGAAAAGTTTCTATGATTGAGAGAACTTAATATTGAAAGATAAAATGATTAGCCATTTTAAAAGTGAGGAAAAGAGAATTAGAGACAGAGAATAAACAAATATGTGGAATCTTAGGCAGAAAAAGTATTCTGTCATGTTTAAGAGACAAAATAAAGATAGCTCTCCCTGAAGAATTAAGGAGGAGGAAGACAAGTTTGGAGAGCCAGCTAGTGAATAGATAAATCATCCTGATTCTTTTAAGTTGTGGTAAGGGACATTAGAGGGTCATATGTGCTGTGATGGAAGAAATGAATTGTGAGTATAGAGCCATAAGAAATCATAAGAAATGTTTAATAATAGCTTGCAAGAGTCTGAGTATGAGATGAGTAGACTCAAGTTATGTATTTGGAGACAGAATCAACAGGACTTTCTGATGAATTGAATGTGGGAGTTAATGGAGAGAGAGGAACTGGGATTGTCAGGTTTTAGCTTTGAGAGGTGAACCCCATTGACTGGGATAAAGGTGAAAGGAAGATAAAAGAGTCTTGTTAAGCACTTCAAGAGATATAATTTGGAGATATCAAGTGAGTTTAGAGCCCAGAAAAGAAGTATGCTGCTGGAGATCTGAGAATCATCAGTGTTGTACTTGATGTGAATGAAGAAGAGAATAGGGAGCAGAATATTTCTCAAATAAAAACATTTAGACATCATTTAGAGTAGAAGGAGTCAGCAAGAAAATTGAAAAAAAAAAAAAAGTCATACAAGTCAAGTATATATTTTAAAAGAGAAAAAAATAGTCAGTTGTGCTAAATATTGCCAGAAGTTTTAGGAAATTGGGGGCAAAGAAGTGTCTATTGGATTTGGCAACAGATAGTTTATCGGTGATCAAAAAATCATTTTTAGTAAAGCAGTGTAGACAAAACCCTAACTTACAGTAAATACAAGAAAAATTGGACATTCTCTGTTAAACATAGCAAATTGAATGCACACATTATTTTGACCCCTCCTGGAAATACCACTATGTGGGAGTAATGGATTTAAAAAGCCATCAACCCCAAATGATGACATGAATAAGAGATTAAATAACCATAGAATGAAATGTTATAAATGGAAACAAACGAGTGATAATTGTATTAGCACACTGGATACTGTTGAAGCTTTTACTGAGTAACCTAGATGAAAAATTTCTACATTCTATTTTTTTTAATTTCTTTTACTTTTTGTTATTTGATTAAGCTTCACTTCCATAATTTTACATTCTCTGATTCAAGATTAATACAGCTCATTTAAGTTCCCATGAAAATGTCAAATTGCCAGATTATAAATGAGAACATTTTATCAGCATCTTTTCTGAGGCTAGGTCATGTAAACTGCAGGATTCAGGGTTATAAATTGAAGTGGCCTGTAGGATCCGAGGAGATCTTTGGGTTCAGATGAATGGGGTCACTCTCCTCTTCTATATAGAACAGCCAGGCACAATTTTAGGCCTAATGTTGCCAGGTCTTCCCACTTTTAAGGGAAACTGAAATCTGTGTTTTTTGTTGTTTTTGTTTTTGTTTTTATCTCATGTCATTCATTGATAAATGAGTGAGGTTCCCAACATATGTCTTTGTTCTTTTACTCATTAAAGTAAATTAATATATCAAGCAATATTCATGTTGGTACAGTGTTTTATGAATCACAACCCTAAGTTTGGTACAGATTAAAGAATCCTGCAGAAACCAATTAAAAGCATTCTGTGAGAATCAACTGCTATTTGGAATTCAAAATTGAGTATTTCATGTCGTATTATTTGTAAGTTTCATACTACACATCTTTTACATTAATAAAATTTAAATCAAACATGCGTGCACATTTACATGCATACATTTTGCCACAAAGCTGGTTATTAAATATTTACCAGCATGAAACTATTTGTGATGAAAAGATTTCTAAAGAATTCTACAAAACAGTGTGTAGGGGGAAGGTGGAGGAAAGAGGGATGAAAATGGCCCTCCAAATATAAGAAAAATCATTGCTCAGTCCTGGAGATCAAATATCTAATCATGGGACTTCCGGAAAGAGAGAAAGGAGGGGAGCAGCTTATTAAAAAATAACAGAAGACTAGTTCTCAGAATTGAATGGACCCACTTAGAGCCCAATAAAGTGAATTTTAAAAGATATGCACCAAAGTGCATAACCAAGAAAGGCCAGAGCACCAGGATAAAGAGTAGTTTCTGAGAACTTCCAAAGAGAGGAAAGAATAACTAACAGACCACAATATGAAGGAATACAAATGAAAATCGTATTAACGTCTTGAGAGAAATACAGGTGATGCAAATTAAAATATAATGCCTTTAAAATTCTGATGGAATTTAGTATGCTAGCTAAATTATCTATTAGATATAAAGGAAATGTAAAGATATACTAGATGTGTAGCATTTTTCAAAACTTTCTCCTATGTACCCTTCCCCTAGAAGTCCCTGGAGATGTGCTCCATGAAAATGAAACAAGATTGAGAAATAGGAAGATAATACATACAGGAAACAGTGGATCCAATAGAAAAGAGGGCAAAGGGATTTTACTAAATAACAGGAAAACAAAACCCCAGAGAGACATCTGTGGGACAGACCTGTAGGCCACTGATATTGTTTGGAATAGGAGGATAGATAACTTTAGGATGCATATAACCAGGAAGTAATCACACTGAAAAAAAAAAAAGAATTGGACCGATGCTTTTGACTATTTTGAGAAAAAGTTTAAGCTGTTGGAGAGTTGGGAGAAAATCTACCTGGAACACATACAACAAAATGAAAATAAATTAGGTTTTTATGAATACTGGAAAAAATACAAAGACATACAAGAAGGGAAATGCAATCAAAATATACTGTGTGGTTGAGGTTAAACCTAAAATGTATGCTACTGATAATGATTTAACCAAAGTGGTATGTCCATGTATTCATTGAAGAGTACAACATACTCTAAATGTCACCTATTTTCCCCTGATATTTGCCCATTTTACTTTTAAAGCTTCACTTTTCACTGTGTCTCTTCTGGAATGACATTTCTTTTTATTAATCAATCATTCCTCCTTGTTCAGTTCAGGCAAGCGTGTATGCAGACATGCACAAATGAAACACTTCTGCACAAATGTGTTTAAATTTTTCAGACACAAATTATCCTTGCTGGTTGGTCTAGAAACTGCTTACAATGGCATAAAGTTGTTCTTACTACCTTAACAAGTTTCCAAAATTGCTGCACTAGCCTTTGCTGGAGACATACTTTTAAATTTAATGTAACCAGGCTATAATTACTCTAAATATTTTGAGAACAGTTTTTAAATATCTAATGTACAGAGTTTATCCATAAGAATCTTCCTGCCTATTACTTAATGAAATGTATGTAGGAATGAAAAATAAACACTGGCTTTGTGGTCGTTGTAGCCTAGTATCAAGATAGCAGGCACAGAGCTATTTCTGTTTCAGGATGATTTATTCAAAAGCTAGAGGCATTGTCAAGTATGTCTTTATAACTACTTAAGAAAAAGTGTCTATTACATTCACTTAAACATACCTACAGAATTTCTGGATTATATATTTCTAAAATACTTAGTCTTAGGTTGCTAATTTACATGTATTTATTTCATTTGTCCTACATTTATCTACGTGAAGTAATCAAATTGCTTTCCTCCTATATACAGAAAGAAAAAATAATGGTAACCAAAACATTGTCATTTTGTTCCAGTTTGTTAGGTTTCCCTTCAAATGTAAATTCCTGAAAGTATTTGTGAAGCATAAAGACTTTAAATACAAATTCCAAAAGGAAATCTCTTTTGTTTTTAAAATCAGAGCAAGGAGTCCTTTGCTGTATCTTTTGCTTATCAGTACATGGTAACTTATTTGTGTTTGAATTATCTAATAAAAAACCATTTTCCCAATCAGAATTAGTCCCACTCGTAATTAGTTGAGCTCCTTTGGTGCTGGTTCCATTATACCTTTTGAATGCTAATTATGTTGCATTTGAAAAAATATATATTTTCACCTTTGTTAATGCTTTAAATTGTTCACTTTTGTTAAAAGCAGCTATCCATCTCTGGTAGTCTTTCCTATTGACTTTGATTATCTTTTATCGAAAAGTTTTTCCTTTCCTTCAATGCTTTGAACCCTTTTTTAATTCTCTCCCATTATTTTCTTTTCTTTGGACCCATATTTTTTTAACCTATCTTATTCCTCTAATCATTTAATTAATTTGAGGTTTTACATGCCAGACTCTTTCCCAGAACCTTACTAAATGCTGATCTTTGATATATAAGGGTTTTACTTTCTTTTTTCATAATTTGACATAGAAACACAAGAAAAGGAATTAAAATTGTTTGGAAAACATGTGTTTGAGATAATGCTTTCCATGAGGCCTAGTGATTTGCAAGAAAATGTTCTGGTATATCAGTCAGGGTCCTGGCCATAAACAAATGGAACATCTGAGATGGGCCATTGGAAGATTTTATTTTAAGGGGCTGTGTACAAAAACTATTGGAAAGTTGTGAGAAAACTTCAAAAGATAATGCAGTGACATTGGGCTGGGAACAGCAGCTCAAAATTAACACTCTTCAGCCTTAAGTGAAGCAGAGGGAGTTGGGGATGTGTGGAGAAGGCTGCTTAGAGAGGGAGCTATGGCTCTTCAACCAGGGTTGCAGACACTCAGCGGCAACACTGAGGAATACCTTGAATTCCGTTTTCTTTCTGATCTGCATTTGGTGTTTCCTGTTGGGCAGACATGATCTGAAGTCAGAGGGCCAAAGAGAGAAGCAAGTGCACATAGTCAGCTTCTCAGAGCACAGAGCAGAGTAGAGCATAGCTCTGAAAGGCAGGGAGGATTCTCGGGACACCAAGCATAATTATTATCCATCTGTTCTACTCTGTCCTTCTTTGTTACAAGTTATGTTAGCAAATTTAATAATGGGCATATTGTTTAAATATTTAAATATTTCATAAGAAATAGGTTTGGTGAAATTAACAAAGGTTTGGTGAAATTATGAATTTGTAGAATGAATTTCTACACATAATAAAAGTACATATAAGTATGTAAAATTTTTTTTAAATGGATGAAATCAAGAAGAAAATGAAAGATTAACAATTGAGGTGAGATTCAGTTACATGGTGCTCAAAATTTCAATAATAAAATGAGTGAGCACAATTATATAGCAGCAATAACAATAATAATACATCTTTTAAAATTCATACTTTATGTAGTGTGCAACCTGTTCTTGAACTTTTATAGTTGATGAAAATCTCTGTATGTTGCAAAAAGGAGAAATCATACAAGATATTTTCTAAATTACAATATAATTTTAATCATGGAGTTAATAAAATGATTATTTGGAAAAATTTTAAAACAGTAATAGTGAAACTGATGGACCAAGGAAAATCAAAACTATAATTATATTTATTAGAAAATAATGATTATCTCGTCAAAATAGTATCCTTTTTCTTTACTTATTAACAAGAGTGTATTAAAGTGAAAAATTATGTTTTATTCAAGAGATTGAAATATAAACAATAAAGCAAACCTGAACTATGAGAAAAGGTAATAATGAAATACAGAGTAAAAAATAATGAATCTGAAAAAGAGAAAATTGATAGAATTACTATTTTCCAAAAGATAATGTGAAAAAAGATAATGAACAACTAGAATCAAGCTAGAATGTATGTACAATATATGTACATATAGATATATATGTATATTTCTATACATATGCTGTTTACAGATATTTATATGTCATATAGTGTTGCTAGAAGAAAAATAGTATACAGTTGTCCCTTGGTATCCACAGGGGATTGGTTCCAGGGGCTCCCACAGATAGCAAAATCCACAGATGGCCCTTATATAAAATGGCAAAATACAATACATACAGTTGGCCCTCTGTATCCCCAGATGTGAAACCCATGGATATGGAAGGACAACTGTATGCACATATAATGATTAACATCCTAAAAAAACTTATGTACTACTTTTTGTTAGTACTTTTTAAAGTCTTGATAAAATGTAACTATGATCAGAAAATACAAATTTCAAATCTGAGTAATCTTTCAAACTCCTGGTATCTGTTGTTATTGGTGATTTTTTATTATGGTGTCATGTTTTACATGCTTTCATGGATTTTTTTGTTACCATTCACTGCTAAAAATGTAAGTAGGGATTTCACAGGGCCCAGATAAAGTTATTTGTGTTTTCAGAGAGACTGCACTTGCTGTACCAAGTATACAGGGGCACATCCAGTCCCATATCAACTTAACCTGAGCATATGACTTAAAGGTTTAATTGGATCCTGTAAGTATAATAAATTAGGACTGCAAAGGCCGCCTTTTGGCTCCGGTTTCTCTGGAACATACTTCTTTGTTCTATTCAACAACAAAGAAATTGTCTTCCACTCTCCTGGGGTATGTGTTTTGGAAGAATAATGGGTAGATTCCTAGTCAGAATTCTTGGCTGTTTCCTCTGTAGCTCACAAAATTTATCAAAACCTATGTTGTCTTATCTGTAATCACACTTTATTTTAGTTTATATCATGATGATTATTTGCTTCTTTTTCGTCTCTCTTTTTCATTTAATAATTTTTTTTTAATCCTGCATTTAAGTTGCTGTCAACAGGAGGATTGATCCCAGTAGTCTGCTGTATTTCCTGAATCATACATTACACCTTCCACAATATGTATCTGGGTTGGATATTTCCTGGAATTGCTTCAACCTACACTTGTCTTTACATCTGTTATTGAGCTATAAGTTGCCGGGACTCCGATTCTCAAATCCTGTGTAATTATATAAATATAATTATTCATAGCATCTCTTTTTTATTGAAGTATAGTCAGTTTACAATGTTTCATCAATTTCTGGTGAATAACATAATGTTTCAGTCATGCATATACATACATATATTTGTTTTCATGTTCTTTTTCACTATAGATTACTGTAAGATATTGAATATAGTTCCCTATGCTTTACAGTATGAACTTGCTGTTTATCTATTTAAAATATAGTAGTATCTGCAAATCTCAAACTCTCGGTTTATCCCTTCCCATCCTCTTCCCTCCATGGTAAACCATAAGTGTGTTCTCTATGTCTGTGAGTCTGTTGTGGTTTTGTGAATAAGTTTATTTGTGTCTTTTGTTTTGTTTTGTTTTTATATTCCACACATAAGTGATATCATGATCATTCTAAGTGAAATAAGCCAGCAAGAGAAAGAAAAATACCATAGCATCTCTTAATACTATTTTTTCCACTGTGTGCCTTAGTATAATTTATCTGATTCTGCTTCTCTCCAAACTGAACCAAACAAAATAAAATTCTTTTCTATTTTATTCTCAACCCATATATACAAAGACATGACTCAATATTCACAAT
The DNA here is from genome assembly GCF_048773025.1 of Camelus bactrianus. Lineage (NCBI taxonomy): Eukaryota > Metazoa > Chordata > Mammalia > Artiodactyla > Camelidae > Camelus > Camelus bactrianus. The sequence goes on from NC_133540.1 coordinate 75,546,386, forward strand.
CACTTTCACTTCACTCCACATAGCCTTGAGAGAAAAATCACATAAACTTTTATAAATACAAGTATTCCCAGGAAAGGACACTGAGCCCTATTTTCCAACTTTGGTCTTCTTACAACCAAAGATCTCATAGTGCTTGGCAGTATTTTGTCAGCCCAAAGTTGAAAATACTATGAATTTTTGCAGTTAAGTTGTTTTTTGAGTATTTTCGAATAGAATTAAAGAGAAGCAACAGCTGAGGAGACAATTGATTCTACATAGTGTAGCCTAATTGCTAATAAGTTGAATTATGATTTATGAATGTATAAATATATCAGAATTTTAACATATCAAGGCATGCATTATTTAATAGATAATTATTCTTTTTCAAAAGATATTGTTCTAGTAAATAAATTATATTTACTTGGCACTCATTAGAAATAACGCATACTACAGGTTGTAAAATATTGACATTTTGTGAACACAGTTTTTAATAGCATTGTCAGGTATGAATACATTTTCTTCTATCTTGGAAATGTTGACTGGGTGAATTTTGGTGCTCTATTACTTAAGGACACTAAACAGATAAAATTGAATGCCTTATTTTAGTCATGATGATTATTATTAAAGGGTGTGATATGCTCTGAATATATCTAAAAACTAATTCATTTAGTTAGATGTTTTTGAAAATTAAAATTAATCTGTAAAAATTTTTTATTGTAAATGACAGTCCAAATTATACATATTTACCGTTATTCTCTCCTAGATTATCAGTGAAATGAGAAAAATCCTCCATTAGGCAAATATTGGACAATTTGAATATCAAAAGAATTAAGTACAAAAATGGTACATAAGCAATTGTAAAAAATATATCAGTGCATGTATACCAGTACTCAAATAAATACATAAATAAATATTTATTGATAAATAAGTATATATATGATGGATAGATAGAAAAATAGTTAGACAGATGGTGGAGAAGGAAGGGCTTTTGCTTAGGGAAATATTTAAGGACAACAATTTATTTACTTAGTCATAGTGTAAGTATATGTAAGTATCCAGTAGAGATTGCATGAGACTGTGACTATATGAACAAAATTAATATCACCAGTGAGGGGTAAATGAATATCATGTGTGTCCAGATATGATGTCCTGAGAACACAATGTCACTTATGGAGTGTTTTGTCCAGGGATACATAATCTGAATCTATTCATAGAAAACATCAAATAAAGCCCAAATAATGAACTTTCTATTTTTCAGAAAAGCTTTTTCTTATAAATGCCACTAGAAAAAGTCACAAAAAGGCTCTTACTGTATTCCAGTGTAAATGAGACTAAAGAGACATGGCAACAAGTACAATCACATCCCCTGCACTGGAATGAAAAAAAAAAAAAAAAATGAGAAAAGCACATGATGGGTTCAACTGGAAAAAAATCAGAATATGGACACAAAGTATAATATCAAAAATTTCCTTGGTAACTCTATCTTAATTATGTAACAGTATAGCCCTATTCTTGGGAAATGCATGGTGAACTGTTACTTAGGGGTAAAGTGCCATGAAACTCAATCTTAAATTATTAAAAAGGAAATTAAATGCACACATGTGCACACACACACACACACATACAGAGTAATAAAGTAAATTAGGCAAAATATTAACAGTAGGTAAATCTGGGTAAATGATATGTGAGTATTCTTTAATTTATCCTTATTCATGCTATCTTCTGTATTTTGCTTTTTTTTCCCCAAAATCATATGTATCCAGAGACACATCATTTTACTAGATATTTATCTTTGTATTAAAAAAGAAAAGAAGTGTATTTTGGTCAGGAATCCTTTGCATATTTGCAAAGCTTGACTCTTCATTAACATATATATATATTTATGTAAATGAATTAATTCTAAAGTTTAGATATTAAACATATATGGAGGAATTGGGAAAAAACACCTATACATTGAAACATATATATATATATATATATATATATATATATATATGTATTCCTCCCAAACTAAACCAAATGATATTAGAGCAATGGAGGAATTAAATTATGAAAATAGCAAGGATAAAAAACATTAAAACAATATAATGTAGAAACATTTTAATCTGTATATAAATAAAATGAATGATTTTCTTTAAAAAAAATCTAAATATAATCTCAAAAAATAGAAAGTAGAATATAGCACTGATGTAAAAGTAAATTTAATATATATCACAGCTGTCGACAATAAGGCAGAAGTCTAACAATAGTGCTTTTATTTATTTTGGAGGAGACACAGCTGAGCATTTTTACCAACCTTTGAGAAATACATTGTTTCTTTGCTATTTTAACTGTTCCAAAGAATAAAAAAGATAGAGATTCCAGTAAAAATGATACAGTGAGTTCATACTTCTGTAATCCTCTCTAAACACATAAATATGGCAGGCAAAATATAAAATGAAGAAAAACAAAAGCAGATAAGGTCAAATAAACAGTTAACTCTTTTGTGTGAAAAATAGAAAAAGAAGTCAATATGATAGACTCCGTGTGTGGAATTATACCTAGAAGGAAAGGAATTCTAGTTTCTGCTAGATGAAGAAGGTTAAAAATTGCCACATGAGAGGGGAAGAATGGGGTCCAGGTATCCTGTTCAGAGACAGAGCTAGAGTACCCTCCCTCCTTGACCTCTGCATCCATGCTACCTGATCATGTGGTGTCAAGTCACAATACTTACACACTTAGTGACATTATCCATGATAAACCCAAATCACTGCAGGGCAGTAATTCTAAAGAGATTTTAAAAACGTGGTATCTGAGGAGGCAACTGCAAAAAAAGAGAGGTGATCCTAGAGGGGCAATAAAAGAAACTGAGAGATTTTTAAAAACCCCCAAATAGTTAAAAAAAAAAAAAAAAAGATCATCCACTCAAATGATTCAGCATAACAACATTCAAAACAAAATACACAATAGAGAGAAAGCCAGAATATTATCAAAGCATAAATCCTATTATGTAAAAATTAATATAGAAAAATCTAAAATTAAATTTAAAATAAATGTACTGAAATTTTTTAAGGAGAGAAAGGAAGGGAACATTTTCATTTAAAAATAAGTCATTAATAAAACCTGGTTTGTGTAGAAGAGAAGCAAATGAAAACCAAGTCTGTGGAAATAAATCATGCAGCAAACAAGATAAATTTTCCATAGGACATAATCATAATGTAAATTCATAAATTGGAAAATGATAAAAAGAATTTGCCTAAAATGTAGCTCATCATGTCAAGGATAAAAAGATGAAAGGAATTAAGTAAAAACCTCATACTTCATATCAAAATCAGTGAGCCTTATTTAAAAGTACATATACTCAAAGAAAAAATGAATATGAAGTAACTAGTCATGCAGTGGAAGACTTTAGGAAAAAAAATAATGTGAAGACAAAATTAGTAGAATTAAAATCAATGAAATTAAAACAAAAAATGTAGAAAATATGCCAAAAATCTATTTTCCTAAATAATCTCACAAATAAATCCCTTGCAAATTTGGTTAGAAATTAGAAATCACATATTAACAAAAATGAAAAATGCAAAAGGGCAAGAATCACTATGTATGAAGTTCTAAAATTTGTAAGAGAATATTATATACAAGATCTTGACCATAAATTTGTACTCTAAGGGGCAGTGGCTGCTTTCCTGGCAAATCAAACTTATCCAAGAATACAGAGAATCCTTGGATAACCCACTGGAGATATTGAAAAGGTGATTAAAGTTTTACCATTTTAAAATAACCCTAGGAAAAGCCTCCAGAGCTGAGATCTACTGACCTTTAAAGAGTGGTGAAGTCTAAAGTTATTGAAAAATTACAGACCATCAAAGGTAAAAATATCCTCACTGTAATTTTGAGGCCAGCCCCAAATAAACTCTGAGACCTTATGAAGTTACTACCAAAAAATCTCACTTTGAAATATATAGAAATATTCAATCACTATGTTGTACACCAGGAACTAACACAGAGTTTTAAGTCAATTTTACTTCAGAAAACAAACAAACTCATAAAAAAAAGAAATTAGACTTGTGGCTACCAGAGGCGGAGAGTAGGGGCAGGGTGGATTGGATGTAGGTCGTCGAAAGGTACAGACTTCCAGTTATAAGACAAATAAGTTCTAAAATTTTAAACAGCCTGAAAATTAATGAATGATTTTAATGGAATTGCAATTATAATCAAAACAGGTAGAAGGAGTTGAGTAACAGTAGAATAAAACTAATTTTAAGTAAGTTAAACCCCATGTCATCACATTTAAAATGTGAATTAATAATAAGAACAATTTTGGGCAGAAGGGCAAAATAGGTGAAGAGGATTAAGAGGTACAAACTACCAGTTGTAAAATAAATACCACAGGGATATCATGTACAGCCCAAGGAATACAGTCAATATTTTATAATAATTTTATAGTATGTAATCTATAAAAATATCAAATCACTGTATTGTACACCTGAAACTAGCATAATATTGTCAGTCACCTATACTTTACTGAAAAAAAGAAAACCTTAAAATTGTGTAAAAGAGTAACAAAAATAATATTTACTTATTACCACATAGAAAAAATAATAGGAACTATTTAAGAGGGTTTTTGAAGGTTTAAATCTATCAAAAATGCATAGGATATTGCCTTGCACTTATTGAAGTTGGCTCTATCTTTTCAAGATCAAAAAGATTTCTAAAATTTTGATGAGAAGAGAAGAAAAAAGGTGTATCTTTTAGAAAGACTATATCTTACGTGTTATTTAGAAAGAAAATGATTTTATGTGAAATGATTTTAAAAACCTATAGCTGATTTACAGGTAGAAGTCATGGAATGGAGATTGTGTAATTCTTAGGTAAGGGTAAATTCAGAGGAAAATTTGCAGTGGAGATAGATGAATATTGAAGTGCCCGTGAAAGGATAATGCAAACTAGTAAGGCAAAATGCAAACTAGTGCCATCTTGAAAGTTTGTTTCCTGTATAAACCACGTACAAACAAACACAGAAAACATGGTTATACCATCTGGTGCACCCCTGTAAATTGTGCTTTCCTTGATGGAAAAGTCCAGGTAAATGACAAATGTGATTCAGAATGTGATGTCATTGTGTAGTAGGTGTCATTGTGTTGTAGGTTTTGAACTTTTTCTCTCCCATCAATGGATCTTTTACTTCAAACTGATTCTTAGAAGATATTTCCCATTCTGGTGTGCGCTTACCATTCTGAAGCTACTCAAGACAGTTGTCACAGGATCTTTTCTCTTTCCTCATCCCTCTTCTCTTTTTATAAACTTGGAATAATCCTTTTCCTCTTGCTGAGGTCACTCTGGGCTTAGGCTTTGGCTCTCGGTCAGTTGGTTCCATCTACTTTCTCCCATGATAAAAGTGGGAATGTGCTATTCAAGAAGTATTTCTATAAGTGGAGAATGAGCTATATAGCAATGGCCATTCTGATTCCAGTGTTGTTATGAAATATTTACGAGACTGGGACATACTGTTTTCTTGTAATCGTTATTGTACCTTTTTAAGCTGTTGTGTAACAAAAGTTTTCTTTCTCTCATGTTACTAAGAATACCTCTATAATAGTAAGGACACCTCTATAATTTTGATTTTGTCTATTATACTAAGAATGGATGGGGGTAGAAAATCCAGTCCAGCAACATGTAAAACATTAATACAGAGTGTGAGTCTAATTAATTGAGAAGTAGACAACCTACAATGCCTCACCCACCCAGTAGCCCAGTAGGTTTATAGGTTTCCACCAATAAAGTTAGCTCAATAATTACCTAAGACCACTTTTAAAGCACTGAGTTACACACTTGAAATATATTCCAGTGGTTGTTTTTATTTTCTTTTATGGATAGTGGATTTGTTACTGTAAATACCTTTTCATTAGCTTGATAGTATGCATTAAATAAATAAATCCATCTAACTTGCATTGCATAATTCACTTTAGACTAGCTGTAAGTAATATTTAATGCAGTTATTTTAGAGAGTATTAGTTCATTGTTCTGTGACGTGATTACGTTTTAGTATGTTAAGAAGTATGACTTTTCAAGTCACAAATGACTTCAGATCCTGAAGAGTTATGTCTTTCACCTAAGATTTTCATGCTGTATTGATTAAGTTCTTTGCCCTGTGATTATCATGCCTTAATGCAACTCCTTTCTCCATTCAAAAGTGATCTAGGCTCATAATCCACGTGACAGAGTGTTGTGATAAGTAAACTATAAAGAATGAAGGAGAATGCAATGTAAGAGAGGTTTAGAATTTTGTGCAAAATAGACTTTAAGGGAAAAAAGTTGAAAGAGCAAGAGCAAGATACCAAAATCAAGAAAGAGATAAAAGACAGAGAGAGAGAGAATGAATCAGATACCTCCGATTATTATTATTACACTGGAGTAGGGGGGGTGAAGATTTGATTATGTTACTAACACCCTAATGTTACTTTAAGAGTTGTTTGCACTGATAATTACGACTTACAACTGAATTGTTCTTTCTTCCCTTGTTCTTGTCTCAATTTTCCAGAAGAACGAATCTTTTTCCTGTCATTTTTCTCCCTCAAGTTCTTCCAGGCAGTCTCAAGTATCTATTTTACACGTTATCTATTTTACACAACTCTGTGCACTCTTGATACTGTAAATTTTGCTTATTCAAGAACTTTATAGATCCATCTTTACATTCTCATATCTTCAAGCTGATTACCAGCTCAGTATCATTTTTTCTTTAAGCACAAACACAGGTGATCCTCAACTCTCCAAAATTTCTCTGAAACCAAGCTAGTGTTTCACAAAGCTTTATTGAATACCTTAAGATAAACTAGAAATATAGCATGGAGAGTAAATTAGAGAATTATGTGCAATGGTTGTATTTAGAGTCATACATTTTAAATTCTATCTCCAGGGCGCCTTACTTTCCTAATGAAGATAGAAATTCCAGGGCCTTCATACTGCAGTAAAGAGCCCTTCAGTAGCAGAAAACAGGTCCTTCCTGTCATTCACCTGAATCCAAAGCCCAAGCTTATGGACAAAGTTAATTTTTTGAAGATAAATACTCTAACTACAGGGGAAGAACTCTGCCTTCCCTATCACAAGGGGAATTCTTCTTATGTTTGGATTATTTACCCTTAAATAATGCTTCCTGGGTACCAGTGTTTTTAACATTCTTCATTGGCACAGACTGTTATGTCTCACCATCTACCTAGCTATAATTTGAATTTATAGGTAATAATCCAACATTCAGCATTTATATTCAGATCTGCACTCACTTTTCCAAAAACAAAATAAAGCAGTTGCTTTATTTCTAGGAAACTGAAGTGGCAAATTTCTTAAATAAAGATAATTTTTTGTAATAGTTATGGACTCTTTAATTTCAGAAACTAAATTTTGAAGACTATCCAAAAAATAGTTACCTAGCTATGATCTCAAGTATTAGTTAGAATACAGGCTTAATGATTGCAACAAAAGACCCAAGAGAAACAATGGCGAACAAGACAGAAGATTATTTCTCTCTCTTATAAGAACGTCTGAAAAGGTCAGAGTAGACCTGGCATCTCCAGGGTGCTGGGGAAAGGTGCTCTCTTATTTTTTGCTTGCTGAATCTTACATCTGGCATGCTTCTTTCTTTTTGAAGGAATAACCTGAAAATTGCACACATGATTTCATATCGTTGATCAGAACTAAATCACATGGCTGAATCTTGCTACAAAGAAGATGGGTAATGTAGACTTTACCAAAAATAAAAAATGGACAATGCATAATGAGAGTAATCTGAATCTCTGACATCCTAGACAGAGCTTATATTAAAGTTTGGAGATTGGGATACTGAGAAAGGACAAATACTAGTTTTAGAGGTGCTTTTGAAATAAATGATTTGATAAAATGTCAAGTTTAAAATTATTCCTATCACTATTGAAAATTTTTGTAATCCTCAAGTTGTCATGCAAGAGTAGAAAATAGTTCACCATCAAGTTGAGCTAAGTTTGGGACTCTCATAAGATACTAACTTCTTGTCCTTTGTATGTGTGTGTGTGTCTTAAAAATCTCTACATATTTTTCAGACTTTATGGCTGCTCCTTTCTTTCTTTCAGCTACTTTTTACATATTGTACAATATCTCAGTCCTTTTTATCCCTTAATGCATGTTGCAAATCAGTAGCTTTGTTTTATTTCCTTTCTTTTTTATTCCTTTTGTTACTGAGGTTCTCTTAATAGTCTTAATCATTCACACTAAAAATAATGGATTGGATCTGATGAGAGATCCCTGTTTCTAAAATAATTTTACAAGAAAATCCTCAGAAGTACTTGATATATTGAAACTACTGGGAAATTATATTTACAGGATTCTCTGGTCAAGTGTTATCTTTATTTCTGTGCTGAATTAGGAGGAAAGCTAAGGGAACCTTGGTCCTAAACCTTGCCATTATTGAAAAGGGTGCATTTGGCCCTGAAAAACCTGTTAGTATGAGACACTGAAAAGCCTCTCATTAAGAATAGGTATTAATCAGCACAGTCATATTTGAAACAAAGACTTAGGGGTCACACAGGAGGGAAATTTTCACTTTAATGTTCTATTTGTCACTAGAACTTTTCTCCAGTCTAGTTCCCCAGGTCCTATGGCAAAGAAAGAGAGAAGTAGTTAGGGGGATGGTATGATTGAAAGGGAAAGATTGTAACAGTAAAATCTCTTTAAGACATTGAAGCCCTTAAGAGCTGATTATGACACAATGGAAAACAGTATAACACTCAAATGGAGGCATCTTCACACTTTTCCATAAAACATGTGCCTTGGATATGTCTAGAACATAAGATGAAGTGGTACCAGCAAATGTGGCAGTGGTACCCAGCAGAGACATCTCAAGTGATTGTTGGTATCAGTACAGAGGATGCAGGCAAATATATTAGTACCTCATAAAAGAGATTCAAAATGGGAGAAAAGAGAAAAATATTTTCTAGAGTAGGTTCCATAAATATCAGATAAACCAAAGGAATGATTAAACCCATGGCAGAGGGCCATATCCTCTAATTCCATACCCCTACATTCTGTTAAGTGGCTAGGGAACTTCTTGCCATCTATTAGCATCCTTCCCTGAAACTCATTGTAATCAATTTGTCTAACAAATATTAGTAAGTGCTTCCTAATCCTTAGGCTCTGTAGTAGTGTCCATTTCTAACAGTCGTGAGACACGGTAAGTGCTCCTGAGGAAACTCATCTGGATGAGTTAGAGGCAAGTGCTTGCTGGCTGTGTTGGTTCTGTGCACCTTATCTTCTCTCTTATCTGGGGCTGAATTCTTCGTGTGTGGCACAAGTCAGCTTGTTCATTGACACTCAATATGTGTTGACAGCACAGAGATGCATCTGTTGTACACAGATTTTGTTCCCTGAAAGCTCATTTCTATTTTGAGTGGCATCAGAAAAGAAAGACTTAAGATAGTGTCTTTAGACTGAATAGATTTCAATGATCAATACTGAGATAAATATTCTGCACAAATTTTAAAATTGAGCTATTAAAAATAGTCTCAATGCAGAGTTCAACTTTTAAATTGATCATTGAAAGTATTTTATATGTCATTACTTTCTAAGAATATTAGCTATTATTTCTAAATTATGCAGATCATATTTCTAATTGAAAGATGATTGTTTTTCAAATATCAAAAAATAAAATGACAACTCGGAATCATACTTTAAGACCTCTAACATTTTTACTGAGTTGGAAATTCACATAACATAAAATTAACCATTTTAAATTGTACAATTTAGTTATATTGATTTGCATATACAATGTTAATGCAAACACTGCCTCTGTCTTCAAAATATTTTATTATCTCAGTTGAACTCCCCATACCATTTATTCAATCAGTCCTGTCACCCTTCCCCTAATCCTCTATTAACCACTAATCTGCTGTATATATAGGTTTACCTATTTTTGATATTTTATATAAAAGAAACTATACAATTTGTGGTCATTTGTTTCTGGCTTCTTCTCTTAGCATGTTTTTTAGGTTTACCCAAGTTGTAGCATGTATCAGTACTTCTCTTGTTTTTATAGGTGAATAATATTCCATTATTTGGAAGTACCACAACTTATTATCCACTCATCCATTGATATTTGGGTTGTTTCTACCTGTTGATTAATGTGCCTATTGCTGCTATAAACATTCATGAGCAACTGTTTATTTGAGTGTATACCTGTTTTAATTTCTTTTGAATATTTGCCTAGGAGTGAAATTGTTGGGTTAGTGTTTAAACATTATCTATAGTTAGCTTTTTGAGGAACCATCATTTGCCACATTTATTGCACCTTTTACATTCCCACTACTAATGTAATTATTTCTCTATATCTTCAACAACACTTATTATTTTCCTTTTTTTAGAAAAATAATAGCTATTCTAGTGTGTATGAAGTGACATCTCATTGTGGTTTAGAGATGCATTTCTTTAGAAATATCTTTTCACGTGAATGTTGGGCAATTGTATATGAACTTAGAAGAAATGTCTATTCAAATTCTTTGCCCATTTTTTTTTTTTACTGGGTCTTTTGTCTTTTTGGTGTTGAGTTGTAAAAGTTCTTTATATGTTCTGGATACTAAATTCTTATCAGATGTGTGATTTAGGATATTTTCCTCATTCTACAGCTTCCTTTCAACTCTCTTGGTAATACGGTTTCATACACAAAAGTTTATTTTCTTTATATAAATTTCAATTTATTTGTTTGTTATTTGTGCTCTTGGTATCAGAGCTAAGAATCCATTGTCCAACCTGAGGACATAAAGGTTCACCCAAATGTTATCTTCTAATAGTTTTATAGTTTTAGTTTGTTATGTATGTTATTTATTTTGAGTAAATTTTTGCATGTAGACTGAGGTAAGGGTTCAACTTCATTCTTTTTTATATGGTTATCTGGTTGTCTTGGCATCATTTGTTGAAGATATGTAATTTTTGAGTGAAAGGACTTTTTTTCAATTCATGGTTATTATTTAGAATTATAATTAAGTAGGGACTTAAAATGAGTAAGAATACTTCAATTTAGGTTTCATTGCTTCTGGCATAATACAAAATCTGCCTATAAATACAGCACTGCAAGATAGCTGTGACAAGAATATATGCAAAATTATTTAATCAAACAATTGATAACCAGTTAATACAAAAAAAGTTAAAAATAGCCACTGGGACCAAAATAAGACAATTGTAATTACCGGCAAGTCAGTTTAATTCAATGAGATGCTACCCAGCACTTAACTGTGACTATTCTTATATTCAGTAACTACTCTTTCTAACATATACTAATATCAGATGTCTCAAAAGACCATTGAATAAATATGTAAAGCTTTGAAACAGCCAGAACTCAGATGACAAGCCCTTTTAATCCATATTTATGCCAGATGACTTATTGTTTCATTAGTCTCAGTCTTACTATTTTAAAGATAAATGCCTCTTTCCATTGTAATAGTTTTATGTATGTAGTGTGAGTTCAGAAAGTAAAGGACATAATTTCAGACCAGACTTCTTTAAAAAATTATTTTAGAGTGACCAAACTATTTTATTATTATTTTAAAAGTCAAGTGTCAAAATATAGATGGATATTACCTTCTTTTTGTCATCCTCATCAGTGTCACCTTCTCACTGAGGGCCCTTGTGACCAAGCATTTCATTTCCTAGTATTCTCTTCAGTTTCACTTAACTTCACAACAGTTGTCATATATATGACATATACATGGCATGTATATGAGTGATATATAGTTCACTTAAAAATAAGCAAAACATTTTTATTTTGGAATAATTTAAGGTTTACAGAAAAGTTGCAAAGGTAGTAGAGATTTCACCCCTCTTCCTCAGGTATTAGCATCATTCATATTGAAGTTTCATTTGTCAAAATTACAAGTTTCACTTTAGTACAATATTATTAACTAAACAATAGATTTTATTCAGATTTCTCTAGTATTTCCACTAATATCCTTCTTTCTAATATCTTATCCTAGGATCCAGTCCAGGATACCATGGCACTTCTAGATATCATATCTCCTTAGTCCTTTCCACCTCTGATTAATATCCTGTTTTTCATGACCATCATCCTTTGGAAAGATTTGGTCAGGTATTTTTTGATAATGCCCTTCAGTTTGGGTTTGTTTGTTTTCTCATGATCAGACTAGGGATATGGGATTTGGGGGAAGAACACCATAGAGGTAGAGTGCTTCTGTCACATTGTATCAGGGATCCATGATAAGGCTTACCGCTGATGACATTAACCTTGAACACTTGGTGAATGTGGTTACTCACATATATGTCTTCATTGTAATGTCATTATTTTTCCCTTTCTGCACTCCATCCAACTTTATATCCTGCCCACACTCAAGGGGAGGGAAATTAAACCCCACCTCCTGAAGGGGAGATGATCTATCTATATTTAGATTTTTCAAATTCTTTTATAAGGAAAACATGTCTCTTCTCCTCCATTTTTTTTATTTATTCAATCATTTACTTATATTGTTAAAACCATGAATATTTATTTTATTCTTTGGGTTATAAGATGCTGTAATTTTATTGCTGCAATTGTTCCCACCTTTGGAGCTCTTTCAGGCTGGCTCCTGAGTCCCTTTGACATACATACTCCCATCAATGGTGGGTTTATTTTGTTTGTTTTTTTTTGTCTGTTGGTTTGTTTAGAACTTCCTTATATTCTGACAGTATAAAATATTACAGGCTTATCTTGAATTTTACCTACCCAGGATCTAGAATCAACTGTCTATCTAAAGATAAAGCCTGGCTCCTTATGTAGCTGGTTTACTTGTTTGCCTTTTCATTTTTTTTTTTTTTTTCACTGAAATGTAAGTTAGATATGAGAAAAAATTTTGTTTGTTTTGTTACCTGCTGTATCCTCAGTGCTGAATACAATACGTGGTGCATAGTCAGCATTCAGTAATAATGTAAAATAGGTGAATAAACAGAAAGAATGTTAAGTTCACCACAGTTTTAAAATGCTTTCTATCATTTCTCCTCAAAAAATTCCCTCACAAAATTCTGAACAGATAATGGAGAGCATCATGAAATTACCTTCCTTATAGGGTTTTTATTAAAACTGCTTTTTTAAAGAAAAATGTGGCTAATGCTGCTAGGGTGATCCCTGGCATTTTTTAAAATAGGTGTTCCTCCACCTCCTGCTGGTTTCATCATCATCACCATCATCACCACCATCACCACCATGACCACCATGACCACCATCATCACCATCATCATCATCATCATCTAATTGAGCTCTGAGCATGGCCACAGCAACAGAGGAATTCTGTTCTACTCTTTTATGAGCTAAACACTTTTTATATTTCTCCATGACTGATATATTTTCTTGATGTATCATAATTTTTATTGCTTTGGTGAAACAAAAGAGGGTATAATAGAATTCACTACTGCAAAATTAAGTCAAATGTCTGAACCCTACTTTCAAAGGAAAGTAGGAGGAAAACAAAAGGGGAGAAAAAGAGAACAAATGAGGCAGGCAAAACCACTTGACCTTAAATTCCATGAAAGTTTACTTTGTAATTTGCCAGTGTTACAATGGTTCATATCTACTAGTCTTGAACATTCTGACCACTTTTCATCAAATGTTTGGAAACCATACACATTGAAAATATGCCATAGCATCACATTTTTTTTCTTTGCTCAGAAACTCTGTAAAGTTCTAATTGAATATCTTTCAAAGGCATATCAGCCAATGCGGTTTAATGTTTTTAATTATGCAACACTAGGTTTACTGTCAGAAAAGATATAAAAAAAACTATAAAAATTGAGAAGTCACTAAATTGGAAAGCTTATTTATCAATGCAGTTTTGTTATTCTAGCACAAATTTCCTGGTTGTGTCAGGTGCTGTCATGCTTCTGAGGGGTTTGTGTTCGATGGTGAAGATGATATATATGGTAGAAATTGATATAAAGAGATGTATTACCGTACCAGAATATGCTGATTCCAAGACTGCTTTCCAGTCATAATTTTCACACTCTGTATACAAACTCTCAGCGTGTAGTAGAGCCTTAGTCATTGGTGGTTTGATTTCTTCCTGTAAATACTTGCATTGGTCATAAAGCATGGATCTTATCAATATTTTAGACTTAGGTTGTGATGCATAGTGATAAATGATTGACTAACATTAAGAGAATAGTAAATAATTCTAAAAGGTAACCTGAAATTTTTAAAATTTGAAAATATATCCTCAAAAAGAAAGGGTTTATTTTTCATACACTGACTTAAAATGGCTTAACCTCTGGTTAGAAAATGCACTGGAAGAGTCGAAACTGAAGACTCATGAAATATATAAGGCTTCTCTCTTCTCAGTAAGTACCGATGTTTGCTAGGAAAGGTGCTTTTTCTCCCTTCTCCTGTATTAGCTTTAACAAGATATGAGATTAATTGATTCTGCCAGATCACAAATGCAACATCAGTCACTGATAGAGTTTCTGAGAATTCACCAGTGTTTTATATCAAATGAATCACTGTGTGTAGTAGAGAGTTTATCCATACAGAACTTAAGCTATTACGTATGTAAGTAGTCATTTCTTTCTGAAAATATGGATATTCTTGTTTGTGCCCCTGCCACACTCTACGCAGAGTATAGTTGTATTTCTTGTCTACCTTCCTGAAGGGTGCTACACTGAAAGTATCTGTATAACTCAAATCAAATTCTCGAAGGAAGGCTGAATACAGTATTTATTTGTATTTGAAATAATAAGCTGGTTTTACTATGGTTTCTGATTCACTCCTGAACAGTAAGAGTGGCATTCTGTGTGCTAGATTTGTTGCCAGTATAGTATAGTCTGTGCTCAGTATAGTTTTGGTTGATTTTGTTGATGCGTTTATGTGTGGGAGTATTTATGAGGGTATTTAATGAGGATGCATTTTCTTACCCTGTATTATTTCTCGGTAACATCATTGCTGACTCTGGGGAAAAAAGATAGGGCTCACGTAGCTGTAAATATTTGTAACTAATTAAATACTTATCATGTAACATTATTCAAGTCAAATTAGATTACCAGAAGGTTTGAGGTTTTTTTTTAGAGATGATAACATATGAAGCCTCTTAAACATAACCATTCAATAAGATAGAAGAAAAAGTCACAGAGAGTCTTATATATGATACTCTTATTATATTAAGAAAATATAAAAATGTTAATTTTATGGCCAAATTTTAAATTTTTTTAAAGTAAAAGGAAACCTACTCTACAGTATAATATAAGATAAAACAGATATGAGAGGGAGGTGTCAGAATGGATGTTGATACATATCAGAAAATTTAACACAAATACAGAAACCAAATTTACATTTAAATACAGAAACCAAATTTACATTTAAATACAGATAATCACACAGACTAGAGAGTCTGTGCAATATAAAGTGGTTAGAAGAAAGTAAAATATTTAAAAGAAGAAAATTCTTTCTGTGTATCTTTCCATAAAGAATACAGATACTTTTGAGGGATATGTTATCAGACCTCCATACATTTAAAAATTAATAACTTCTCTCTGATATGCCCTGCCCTCCTTCTCTATAAAACATAAAGGCCAAGGTAGTGACTATATACAGATATGTGCTGAGTGAATACTTGCCTGAACACAGATGTTAATGTATTGGCTTCTTCATGTATTGCTTTCTCACCAATTGATGCATGTCAGTCTTCTATAATTCTTTTAGAATTCAGTGTAATGTTATTGATCCTTTCATGTCTTCATGTAGCTTGCTCTGTATATGTCTTCTGAGCTTGTGAAAGAAGGAAATAAGACTATATTTACATTATGTACAGGGTACCTACTTTCTTGGTATAGAGAAGTTCTTATACATTTGCTCAGTATTAAAGTGCATGCTGGTGCTTTTGATAAAGGCCTTAATTTAGAAATGATTATTCCCCTGAAAATAAATTAAAGAAAAATAACTTGGGCAAAATAACACCTTAAGAAGGGAGAAGTTAGAAAATAGGAAAAAGAGGAGGAGGACATGTGGGAAGAGGATTTTTGCAGAGACTAGAGACAGTGTAATTTTTGAACACTTTAGTGTGAATTTATTTATTTTTTCCTTCAGATTTTTAAATTTAGCTAGTAACTACTGTGTGACTAATTTCTTACCAAGGTGAATAGGTAGGCATTGTTTTTAACATATCTGAGAAAATCCTTCAAAAGAAAGAAAGTCCCCGGGTAAGGGTCCTTTTGCACTTTCCCATTCTTCCTCCTTACCTGACTTGATCTTTCATCCTATAATTATTTTTTAAATGTAAAGAAAAGAGCTGTTAAATATTCTAACTAAATTCCTTTGACTATTCAAAATTTGTTTCTGCAAATTACATAAACTTTTTAAGACTCAGTTTTTACATGTGAAAAATGGGAGGATTTGAACACAATTTTTAGGATTTATTTTGTACTTTGGTTGTAGCTTATGGATATTATAAATGCAATGAAATTGTTTTTATCGGAGTCCTTCAGATGAAGTCTAGTTTGTGTGCACTGTTATATTTAAGCAACATTACAATGATATCAGATCATGTCAATCAGTAAGTAGTATTCTTGTGGGTGACCATATCATTTAGTGCTCAGGTCTAGGTAACAGAAAACCTTCTCCATATTTAAATCAGAACAGATACTACCATTGGGATTGAGATGCTTTACAAAATCGTTTAAAAGATTGGAAGAACAAATTCTGCATGGGCTTTCTGTAATATAACAGAACTAGCCAAAACAGAACTGTAATCAGAAAGGTCTTCCAGTCACAACTGTCCAGGTGATGCAGGAAAACAGATGTGGGGCATAAAAAGGGCTGTGTCCTAGGTCTTGGTTGAGCCCCTGGGACGTGCCCTTCCAAGTGTGGGTCCTTGGGCAGGAAAGAGTTCAAGAGCGAGCCACAGGTGAGTGAAGGTAGATTTATTCAGAGAGATACATTGAAAGGCAAGAGAAAGGCCATGAGGTGTAGGGGTTGGGTGCTCAGATTAAAAGTAGGTACACACTCCATAGACAGAATGTAGGCCATCTCCGAAGAGGGAGAGAGAGGGGGAGCCTTGAGGCGCCTTGTTGCTGGTTTTTATGGGCTTGGTGGCTTCATATGCTAATAGGTGGAAGGACCAGTCTCAGTAGCCTGGGGAAGGGGCTGGGATTCCCAGGAAGTTGGCCATTTCCCACTCTTTGACCTTTCCTTGCTAGCCCTGGGACTGCCATTGTGCCTGTGGGCATGTTATTCACCATGTTAATATATTACAATGAGCATATAACGAAGGTCAAGATCTGCTAGAAGTTAAATCTCTCATCATCCTGAGCCTCAAGGTCTACTGGGGGTTGAATCTTTCACCATTTTGATGTTAATTGCTGTAGCATTCCTTGAATGGCTGTGCCCTGCCCCCTTCCTGTCTCACAGGTACAACTGTTGGCTGCTACACATGATTCTTAGCTGCAATATGAAGATGAGGGACTGGCTCTCAGAACTGTTAGTCCTGGAGCCATTCACTGTCTGCTAGAGTCACAAGAGTAAAGTGGATGCCTCTTTGCTGCTGTCCTCCCCACTTAACCTTTGTCTGAATTCAAGCCTTAGGCAAATATCTTCTAAATGAATTCCAGAAATTTAGCTGAAAAGGATCAGGATAAACAGCCCCCACCGAGAATAGCTTTAACCCAGAGGCTGTGCTCTGGGAAGAAGGTAATGGGCTGGTAATCTCAGAAGAATAGACAGACCCTCTGGAGTTCCTCCCTGTTGCCAGGAAAATTCATCAAGTTTAAGAGGAATGTAAACCCTGTAAAATGCCCTGATTGTTATCACCTTTTCTGTTCCGTACAGTTTTTCTATAAAACCTCAGGACCCCAATCCCGAGATGGAATCAGTCTCTAAGGCACTAGCCCGCTGTGACTCCCCTTTGTCTGGCAGAGCAATAAAGCAGTCCTTTTCTGATTTTCCCAAAACTCTGCCTCTGAGTCTCAGTCTGGTTTTCAGGGTACAGAGACTGGTTTTGCAGCAATAATGACTAGAAGTCTTTCTGGGCAGTCATTTGTGAAAAGAAAAATCATTTCCAAAAAACTACACATTAGTTAGAAGTGGTTTTCTCTTTTTAAGGCATTTAGGGTATACTTGAACCCTGTTAAGTAAAATAAAATAGAAGGATCAAGAAAATAAAGACATTAAAATCATAATAAAATAAAGTGCAAGAAATTATAATGAAAAAAATAAGAGCAAATTATTAATCCAAGATGAAAGGAAAAAATTAGCTGAATTGTAGAGTCAAAAAGAACTTTAAAAGGATTAGATGGACATATTCAAGTATAAGAAAGTATTTGTCGAATGAAATAAATGCGCAGCCTAAAAGTTGAGAGTTCCGTTTTATTTGGTGGACATTTCTGAGGACTCGAGCCAGGATGACAGCCTCTCAGATGGCTCTGACTGACTGGTAGGGCAGGGGCTAGGATATATAGGATTTTTACAACAAAGACCAGGTAGTTGGAACATTGAAAGATTACTTGTTAAAGAAAACCAGGCATCTCAAGAAGTTAAAGAATTTAGTGCTTTTCTTTGTAAGTAAGGAAGCAAACATTTGGGCTCACTGAATTCATTCCTTTGACAAGCACCTAGCTGTCTAGGGCCAGTATCCTGTCCTTTCTTATTCTGAGTCCCCTCAGAGTGCACCATTGTGAATGGCTGCAGAGGCTGGGCTGCAGGCTTGTCTTCACGGGGCGGTGGGGCGCCGCTGATGACTTGGTTTCAGCATTCTTTGTTTACTAATATGGTTTGCAGTGTTTTTTGTTCACATATTAAATTAGGAATGACTAGCTAATAATCTAAGAAAATAATTTTCTTGGTCACTGGCATGATAAATTTAGGACAAAGCTATCCACAATATCCAATATATTCTGGACAAAAAAAATGCATTTTTTAAAAGTCTGACAGTCTACTGAAGGAAGTTCTCTGCTGTGACTTATGCATTTGAAAAAGTGTGCTTTTAAATTCTTGCTGAAATACTTAACCTAAATAGATGACAACGTTCTGTGCTGACAGCCTTCCTACAACATTGCTTTTATTCTCATGCATCTTGGCAGGAAACTTTTAAATCAAAAAATGTGATTCTCTTACTTGAAATAAAGGTGTGCAGCAAGCATTTGGGAGGGATGAGGTGGATAAGAATTGATTTCAATTTGGCTTTTCTTAGTGAGGAAACTGTCGCCCTCTATATTAAAGTCGAGTAGTGGAAAACTGCAAAGAACAAGGACTTCTGTTAGGAAGGAATCTTAAAATAACAGTTTCAGGCCTCAGTGCCTAGTGTCTTTGGCCTCTAGATGTATAGAGACAATTGAACCCTCAAAATGTTTTTTTGGTAGCATTTTATCTCCACTTGTGTAACAAAACCATTCTCCCATTTTAAGGAGAATCTATTTTAAATGCGTGACAGAGAAGAGAAGCTTGTTGACCATTTATGTGTGTATTTAACCACATAAAATGCCTGTAAGTTACAGTCGGAAGAAACAGATTTATGCGGGAGAATGAAAGCCCCTCTGAGAAGCTAGTGTTGATTAAGCTGCGTGTTGCTTCTGTGTAGCATAGACTCTTCAAAATCGGGGAAGAGGATAAACATGCCGAAGAGAATAGGAAGAGCCTTCAGATACTCAAAGTTTCTCTTTAATATAAAATTCATTTAAGATACACGAACAGGAAATTCTTTGAAGTCTTTTTTTTTTTTCTTTTTGGCCTAACAGACACTAACAAATACTTTGTGTATTAAAATAAGCAGCATACTTTATGCTTACATTATGCCAGGCACTCACTTGCTACTTCTGATAATCCTATTAAAGAATTAGATGAGTTTCCTACAGTCTACAGAGTTGAGGGAGATAGGAATCAACTGCCCGGGGAAACATCCATAGTAAGTAACAGGGCCAGATTTTAGATCCTTGCCTTCTGATCACTTAGGCAATGCTCTCAACCATTGTACCATATTGCTTCCAGGATATAGATGATCTTTAGTGTCACTACCCACAGGAGGAAGAGAACACTGAAATTGAAACTTATTTCTGATTTCTCAGGAATACCTTTAAATTATGTCTAAACCATTCTTTTGAACTTCCTATTCTGACTAACTTAATTCTCTAAATTTGCAATAAAATTCTTTATAGAGGTATGGAAGTCTTTCCCTTCATACATCTTCAAAAAGGCAGAATGAGGCATTAGAAATTAAAATGGGGGGAGGGTATAACATAGTGGTAGAGCACATGCCTAGCATGCACAAAGTCATGGGTTTGATCCCCAATACCTCTATTAAATGCAAATAATAATAAACAATAAACCTAATTACACCCCCCAAAAATAAAATAAAATAAAATAAAATAAAATAAAATAAAATAAAATAAAATAAAATAAAATAAATGATACGAAGAGGTCTTAAAATTGATATTTAAGAGTGATAGCATAAGGTACAACTTGCAAGGACATTGCAAATGAACCATAAACAAACAACAAAAACAACAAATATATATTAATATTAAGAACATCTTCATTGAAATCATAAGGAATGTTTTTTCTTTAATTATATAATTAGAATCTCTGAGAGGGAAGTAGATAATCTGAATTCTTAAAAGTGGGTACCTGCCATTCTGATGCATAGTGGAGTTGGAGAGCTATTAAGATTTTATATTAGTAATAAAATATTTGTTGACTGTCTACCAATTTTAAGTCTGATAACAAGCAATGGGCTCAGGGGTATCTCATACTTTTAACAGAAATGAAAAGTCAGAATTACACAAAAACACATTTTAGCCATTCTATTCAGTTGCCAATTTATCTGACTTGGCTGAAGTCAAGTTTATGTCATCAGATATTACCAAATGGAAATTAAAATGTATATATTCCCAGTAGAGGGACACCATGACTAATTCGGATTATATTATAAAATAAAATGTAAATGTTTATATTTTCTCCTACTTTGTCTTGCTTGATGTTTTTGTTCTGTAATTTTTATTATGCTACTGAGAAAAGGTAGATTTGGATACAGTTCTTAATCTATTACTGTCTTGATAGCCACTAAGAGTAAAGGTTTTCCTGAAAAAAAAATCATAGGACATTGGTAACCTTGATCCTCATTTCCCAATGATCTTGAAAGATGGTTATTGAACCTCTTCCTGATCATATTCAAAGGTGAAAGTATTGTCCTTCGACCATATGTATTCCATACTGTAAATGTTCTAAGGCTTAGAAATGTAAATTTATTTTTCTATATTCTAAATGAACCTACATGGAATTATTTTACTTTTCCCCTGTGTGAAATTTGGCTATTTAAATATTTTAAACATTATACCTGCATTTATTCCCCTACACCATCTATTGTTCCCTCTTTGACCTCATTTTATATTGACTTTCCCTTACTTCCCATTGCCCTGACCTCTTGCATGTTCCCACCCTAGGGAGCTTGCATTGACTTTTCTCTCATACTAGGCATCATTTCCTTAGATATGTGCTTGGCTGACTTCCTTACTTCCTTCATGTTTTTGCTTAAATATTATCTTCTGAATGAGCTCTAACCCGAATGCCTTGTTTAAATTATTAGCTAACTCCAATACCACAATATAATTCAGATCTCTTTCATACTGTTTTATTTTTTTATAGTATTTATTAGGTATTACATACATAATTTTTTGTTTAATTTTAATTAATGTCTTTCTCCCTTCCTAAAGGTTCATTTCCAGGAAGTAATGAATTTTTATATCTTTTGTTCACTACTGTATTCCAAGTATTCCCAAGTGTCCCAGGTATTACTTGAAACTGAACATAGTGATAATAAGTGAATATTGCACTTAGACAATATACTTCTTTAATCAGGCACTAGACTTTGTTCATCTAAAGATACTTTTACTTGCTTATTTGTTTCTTTATGTAATTGCATTGGGTATATTGCATTACCTCCTTTATATACTTTTTTCCTAATGAGGAGATATTAAATAAAATAAATACCCTTTATATTAAGCAAGTATTCCATTATAAATTATTGCTATTACCAAACCAAACTTGGGTCCGCTTAACTGTGTGCAGTAAAGGGAATCTACTGACACTGAGTTGTGGTGAAGGAAAGTGTAGCATTTATGTAAGATGTCAGACAAGGAGTCCAGGGCAGCTAATGCTCAACCAAAACCCTGAACCCCCTGATGATTTTCAGCGAAGCATTTGAAAGGCCAGATGAGGGAGGAGTGTCACAAGGTATGTGAACAGCTCATGTACAATTCTCCCATTAGCTGATGGTGAGGAAAATGGTCAATATCACAAGGGTTTACATTATCAAGCCTCAGGCTCCAGCCAGTCTAGGGGCTACATGCATGTGGTCATTATGTAGTTAACTTATTCCATTTGGTGGGAGTTTTAGAATCTTCAAAACAACCCAGAAAATGTGTATCAGATACTGTTATCTAGGTACTTCAGGGAGGAACTAAAGATTCTGTGACTGCCATATGGATGACTTATGGTTTAAGTTTATTACCATTCTTCCTGGCCCATATGCTACTTTTGTCACTACGTGTTCACATCCTTTCAATCATTAATTCTTGAACCAGACTTTTTTGACCTACAGGGTGGCCTGGGAGAATACAGCTTTTCTACAAACAAGAGGCAAGTGGAGAGCATAGTGGGAGGGGTCTGTCCCAGAAAAGTCCCATAGGGTCCTTTTTTATTATAGTGCTAGAATGAGAAAAAAGTCAAAAATCAAAATATTGGCTGTTAATCTGTGTTGTAAATTTTCAAGTGATTTAGTTGCTGTTCATCTCTAATTTCTGGTTGTTATTTTGTTTTTTCCTCTTCTAAAGTAAACAACATTTCTTATATAAGAAGAATAATACACAATTCCTATTGAAATGAAATTGCTGAAACATGTTATGGATATCAGATAAACAAATCAACTATTCAGTACATACTATAGACATGTTAAGAAGTATTGAACCTCCATGAAAATTCCAGATTGAGGTTTATCCGCAAAGTATTAATTGTGTTTTTATAATGAAGGCTACAGTGCCATTTATAATACATCAGCATACCTTAGCTAATAAGGAAAAATTCCTTTCAGAAATAATCTCCAGATTAAATTCTGACATTTACAAGTTAATGTATATAACGTATTGTCTATACTACTTAAGTAATAAAAGATGAGTATTCCCAGTTAAAGAATATATATTTCATCTGTAAATCCTGTAATTAGAAGTGCTAAACTTCAAGGATAATTGTAGTTATGATGTTATATTTAAATTTGAGTATAAGAAAAACGGCACTTAACGGTTATAGAGCAATTTGACCAATTCATCACAATCTTCAGAAGTTGCCATACGGTTTGCAATAACTTAAATGTATATGTTTGATCCATCCACTCATTACTACTTTTTTTGAAATGAAATAATTTATCAGTGTGTTCAGAGATTTTTTTCTAAACAATGGGAACACAATTATCCACCATCATTTGAATGTAGTGAGAACAGGAGCAAATGAAATTTGCCAAGTATGCTGATAGCTCAGCTTAGTTAATGTAACTAAATCTGAAGCTCTTTATATACTAATGTATTCTGCAAATAGAAATATAGATAATATATACAAATTACCTGTTGTAACTGAATTCAGAGGTTTGGTTTTAATGCTATGTACCACAATGAGAAGAATTATTTGAATTGCTTTAAATTTACATTGTTAATATACTCAATTATATGCTATTGAATCACAATGCATGCTATTAACTAAAAGAATCTCTTCTTTGTAAGATGTTTCAGTTTGCTTCGTTATTAAAAAAGCAGAAGCAAAGAAAAAAACTCTCTTCTAGAAGGAGTATGGTATAATGGTGTAATGTATTTTTCCACCTGGTACTTCACAGGATTCATCACACAGTAGATTAGGAGAGAAAGATACAACAGCAAGGTAGTATCAAAGTGAGTTAGCGGGGTGATGCTCCACCCAAGTACAAAAACTATGATAGGAGGAGATGAGATGAAGTATAAGATAAATAAGAAATAATTTAGAGTTAAAAGTAATTTGGGCATAATTAGAAAAGCTAAAGCAAACAAATAAAAAATTCTCGCCATAGGAGAAAGAAGTAGATTCAAAGTGTTGGAGCCTGTTTTGTAGAAGACTCCTAATCCTGAGGAATCTTCCGTTTATCTGGAAGTGGGCTGTTTGTATGGAATGTGTCTATTTTCCCAGTTGTTTTCCTCTTTCGCAGCCTCTAAGATCTAGTCAGGCAAGTTCTTCAGCCTTAACTGTATTAGGTATCTATGAGAAAATAGAAAAGTCCAAATTTGACTTAGGGAAGAACTATCTTCCCACTACAAACAGAAGCACAGAAGTAAGGTGGAGACAAAGAACAGTGAATGATCATTCTTAAGAGCAAATTGAGGAAATGATAGAAGCCTTCATGATAAGCAGTAAGCAGGAAGCTTGGAATATATATACATACACACACACGCATCTATATATGTGGCTGCAGATCAAATGAAATGATTAAAATGATATATCCTGACATCCAGCATCCAGTTGATAAACACTGATTGAATATCCTCCCTATTGAAACATACTGTGCAGAATGTAGGTATGAATAAAGTAGACAGGTCCCTTGGAGTTCACAGTGTAGCAGATAAGACATGCTTAAAAATAGCGAATAATTAATTTAAAAGTTATGAGTAACAGAATGGCATAAAGAAGAAACTGATGGTGCTATAGGGTTATATAGGATTACATTATAAGGAGCTCTAACCTGGTAGGGAGGGTCAGGAATAATGTCTTTCATAACTGAAATTTCAGCTGAAGTCTAAATGATGCAGAGGTAAAGAGAAGAATCTCCAATGTGAGATTCTACCAGTTGCTGAGTATGTGTATTCCAATTATCCATTCTGTAACTGGGAAAACAACTGCATGATAGGTTCAGGGACCCACTGGACCAACTATGAGATGGATGTGAGCTGAAGCCTCATTGATCACTTGACCTCCATATGACTGGTGGACTACCGTGAGTTTTGGGTCTCCTGGAATTAGTGCTAGTTCAGAGCCAATGTTCAGCAATTATCAAAAGCTCTGATTATTTTCTTTTCCCCAATACACAGTCACTCTGATTAAATGATGTTTGTCCCTTTGGAGAAGGCGTCAAGAAAGATTAACAATATACATTTTTGGCAGTGTAATGGGGTCCTTCCTCAAGGGAACTCCATCCCCTCTTCTTTTAAGGGATTCTGAGTCTATTAACTGGTTCAAGTTTGGGAATTGACTGAGGGGTTGTGAACCTCAATTTTTAATATTCAAGTTGGAGTTTTGTTCACTTTTTCCCTCACCTCTTACTTCCTCCTTATCTGGTTTCAAATTATTATCTGCTTGCAGAATTCTTTTTAAAGTTACTAATGAACTCTGTTAGACTTAATTTTAGTCATCCTATGTGATTCCTTAGGAGCATTCTACACAGTGGACCTCTCTTTGCTTATTAAAACATTCCACTGTATTTCACTAAAAACGAAGTGAATTTTAGCAAAATGTACATTTTATTGTGAAATTCCACTACTCAAAACCCTTTGATAGCTTCCTATATTCTTAGGATAAAATCCTAAATTCTTAAGTGTGTCTTCATGTGTGGTCTCTTACCACTCTATATTTTCCTTAGTGGTTGAAAAAGTATGTACATAAAATATGACCTACTTCAAAATAACAACCTATAAAAATAACAAAATTTTAATCTCTAAAATAAACTAGCAATATTTGAAGTACATGAAATTTTTCATTACAGTAAAGCAAGCGGTAGAAACATTAATCAAAATCTGACATGGCTCATTGAGAGTATTTAGTGAATGAGAAAAGGAGGTTAGAATAAAACTAAACACAACAAAACCAGAAGATAATTGATGAATGGAAGCGATCATAAAGCCATAGGCTCTAAGATAAAAGAGAAGTCTTCAGACTTACGAATTAGAGGCACTAACCCCCAGATCCATGGGAAAGGTGAAAATAATGCCTGGAGGGAAAAATACTGGGAATCAATCTAACACAAAATTATGCTGAATCAGTCCCACTTGAGACTTCACAAAGAAATAGTCTTCTCCCATTAAAACCATTACCATCTCCCAATCAGGAATTCCTATGAAAAATTTCAAATATCCAGTAATAGTATTCAGATCCCACAACCACAGTCAACAACTAATTTATCAGTGAGTCTTTATTATGAAAAATAAAATACCATAAGAAGGAAGGAAGTCAGTAGTGTTGAAAAGAGAAGGCCTTTTTTTTTTTTTTACATTATGGAAATTAGTGCATAACTGAAGAAGAGATGGATCCAGTAAATAATAGATATTGATGATGGTGAGGACAGGAAAAATAAAGGTGAAAACAAGAGACAGTAAAGGTTGGCTAACATCACTTGGCCAAGTCATTTTATCCATGTGGTTTTTTGGTGCTTCATTGTGGGGTATGCTTTCTAATAGGATTTAACATGCACTACAAAATTTTTCCTGCTCTGCACCACTCTCATACTTATATCTGCATGCTTGTACCACAGATCTTCTTGTCTCTAGTTATGTTAATTTTCTACTGCTACTGTAACAGATTACTACAAACTCAATGGTATAAAACAACACACAATTATTTTCCTATAGTTCTGTGGTTAGAAGTCCAATACTGATGTCACTGGGCTAAAATCAAGGTCTTGGCAAGTCTGCATTCCTCTCTGGAAGCTCTAGGGCTGTGTCCTTTTTTTTCTCTTTTTTTTAAACCTTTTCCTGTTTCTAGAGGTTTCCATATCCCTTGACCCGTAACCTTCTTCTTCCATTTTCAAAGCCAGCAAAGTTACATCCCTCTTACAATTCTGTCATAGTCACAACTTCTTCTCAACATAGCCAGAAAAGGTCCTTCCCTTTTAAGAATTTATGTGCTTAGATAGGGCCCACCCAAATAATACAGGGTAATCTCCCCATCTCAGGGTCCTTAAGCTTAGTCACATCTGCACGGTCCTTATTGACATTAAGGCACAATATTTTCAGGTTCCAGGAATTAGGACATGGACATCTTTGGGAGAAAGGAGATATTATTCTTCCTATCACTCAGGAAGGAATAGAAATCAGGCTGCAGGGAAAAGAAGGACAAAATATCACTCACTAAGTAAAAGTAGTATTTTACTTTTATAAAAATAAATTGCAAGGTATGGATGTTACATTCATCTGTTGTTTTAGTCAGTGGGGAAAAGGCATTTCCATGATTTCTTTGTATTATTGAAATTATATAGGCTAAGCATTGCAGTAGTAAATGCTATATGAAATAGCTGGTGTGTTTCTGTGTATAAGCAGAACAGTGCCCTGCCCAGGAGGGATATTTCTCCCCTTGACATCTTCAGTCCATTTCATCTAACACCTGCCAACACCACTATTGACAGTCATGTTGTCTCTTGCGCTCTCCAGGCATTTAGGGATGTCATTAGGCCTTAGGCTTTTTGTAGCCAGAAAGGATATATGCTTTGTACTTTTTCACATGTCATATTTGGCAGCCTTTCTGTGAAATTACTGTAGTGTTCTCATCTGTCAGATGTCAATAAAATTTGAAAGAAAGGGACAAGCACTATAGATACTTCAGTGGAACCTGGCTTTAAGACTGATGAAGGAAATACAAACCCACAGACGTAACAATTGCTTTTAAAGTGCTTTCCCTTCATGCCATTAAATATATATATATATGGAAAGGGAAAAGCTAGTACCAAAGATAAGTTCAGATATATATGTGTGTGTGTGCGCACGCACACACGTGTATGCATGTAGACAGAAGTAAAATGAAGTGAAAGGAGAATGCACAATACAAAATAAAACTTTGAAGATGGAGAAAACAGATCTATAAAGAGGAAGAGGAAAAAAGCAGTGAATCATGAGTGGAGAAAACGAAATGTGTATCATGCAATTTAGAGGGCCCTTAGTGTTCTACCTGAACAAAATTAATACCCCTGTTTAATCATTTTATTTTGATTTTAATATACGTGTGTGTGTATGTAATTGGTTCAGGCATTATCAGAATTTGTAGAAATGAGTTATTAACTAGTTAATATATTAGAACCAATTTTTGATGGTACAGCAAAACCGAGCCCTGAAGTAGTAAAATTACTTCCCATGATTTATAAAGGTATTTATAAATTCTGTTAGCATATATCTTCTTACTTAGTTATACTGTCAGTCCTGGGAAATATAGAGGGCAAGTGCTATATATAACAGATGGGGAAATTGAGACCTAAGACAAAGCACTAATGAATAGTGAAATTGGACTAGAAAACTGGTATTCTTCCCCCCATGTAAGTCTTTTACTTTTTTCACAGTACAAGTCCAACTACATTAGGAAAGGCAAATTTGAGTGTCAGGAGGAAAGTAATAAACAAACAAGCAAGCAAACAAAACTAAAGTGTGAGAGTAAAGACATAATGGATATTATCCAGAAACATCACAGTGGTATTCCTGAATATTTAAAAAGAAAAATAAGATGTAAATGAGGGAAAGAGTCAGAAGAAAAATCTGAAGGCAGTCTGGTAGAAAATCTCTCTTGCTCAGAGGAGGCTTGTCTTTTTGTTATAGTCAGGCTTTCACTCGATTGGGTGAGGCCCACTCACCTTATGGTGGGCAGTCTGCTTTACACAGAGTTCACCATTTAAATGCTAATCTCATCCAAAAATGCCTTCTAAGTTAACACATGAAATTAACCATCACAAAGAGTATTTCCTCAATAGGAAGCTAAACATCCAGAGGTGAATATTATGCTTTATAATTTCCACCTTGTTTTTTAAAAATAATTTAATAAGTATTTACTAAATGTCTACTGAGTGTCATGCCATCTTCCAGACTTTAATGATGCAGTGGTGAACTGATAGACTAGCCCATGACCCTCATGCCTTTTATGTGGCCATCATCGCTAATGATTTAACTCTGTGGCTATGACATTTGAGTGACTTGGGTAGTTTAAAGCAAAAGGCCTCTTTTCCCAACATACACATAAGACTTTCTTCCTCATGGGCAGATTCTTTCTTTGACATCCTGAATAGCATAAACCCACTGGCTATTGGTGGCAGATAGACACATTTAACAATGGATAGTGAAACATACATGTCTGAACACCTACTCTGGGAGGAAGCTGAACTAAATATTTTAAGAAAGCTTAAATATTTTATGTTGAAATCATGTTTACCAAAGGACTTTACAGGGAGATATAATTTTTTTAAAGTGCTACCTATAGTATATTATGTCTGCCAGTATTGAAAACAGCTTTAAGAGGAAATATTACATGTGAACGTATATTGTATTTTGTAACATATGTTTGCTCCAAATGGAAAACAAAGCAAAAAAGTTCAGTCTGATTGTTTTGTGGGATTTGGGACCATTAAATTATTCAATATTAATAAACTTTATATGAGGTTAGTAATTAATCCTGGAAAATAATTTAAATGAATGAATGGATGAATGAATAAATAAATCCAAGTATCCTTGGCTTATGAAATATATGCCCTCTGCATTAGTTTCCTAAAGCTGCTGTAACAAATTATCACAAACTTGATGGCTTAAAATAACAGAAACTATTCTTTCACATTTCTGGTGTCCAGAAATCCCGAATCAATAACACTTGAGCTAAAATCGAAGTGTCAACAGAGTCATACTCCCAGAGGCTCTAGGGGGAATCCATTCCTTGCCTTTTTTGTATTCTGTTGGTTGCTGGGATTCCTTGGATTGTGGGCACATTACTCCAATCTTCAAAGCCATTGTCTTCAAATATTTCTTTGTTCCACTTTCCTACTGATTTCTTCTCTGTTTGTCTGTGTAAAATCACAGTCTTCCTTTATAAGACTACTTGTGATTGCATTTAGAGCCCACCTGGATAATCCAGGATAATAGTCTCTCTCAATAGCATTAATTTAATTACATTAGAGAAGATGTTTCTCCCTCATAACACTTACAGGTTCTGGGTCTTTTAGTCAGCTTACTACACCCTCCTTTGCAATGCTTAATTCATTTTCATTTCATAAGGTCGGTCAAGATAAATTAGCTTATGGAACTGTAAAAAACAATTCCAAAATATTGGTGTCTTAGAACAACAAATGTTTATTTTTCTTTCATGATACATATCCATCAGTGTCCTTACACAGGGACTCGGGCTGACTGAGCCTTTACTCTTGGCACATAAAGGAAGGGACTGTGAGAATTGTGCACCACAAACTTTAAAAAACTCCAGCTGGAAGCTCACATTTCACTGACCACTTGCAACCTTTAGAGATCCTATTGTGTGCCTACAAAGTGGAGAGCCAGAAATGTTGGTGAATAACTCTGACTATCACAATGAAGTTGGGTGTTTCAGGTCAAAACCCCAATATGACATAGAGAAAGTTGATTTGGGGCAAAAGTTAAGAATGGACTGAACTATTTAGAATGACATGTTTTACTACCAGCATCAAGATTTTAACTTGGAGATTCTGCTTTAAGATTTTGTATAGAAATTTATAAAATACCTCATTACTTTTAATATATTATCTATTGAATAATAGGCTACCTTAAAATATATCAGATGCTACTAAGAAAACCTAGACTATTTTCTTGTAAGTAGTATTGATTCAGATTGTGAATTAAAATGGAACTAGACACTGCTATGTGGATGTGCCTAAACACATTTCCTTGGGGTGATGGAGGAACAGGTAATATTGTCTCATACAAAAGTAGGGATAACAAACACATTGTAAAGACTTTGATGTTTGTCTTTTGAGTTGCTTTTTCAGCAGGAAGAGGATAGAGAATATAGTTATTTTATGTAGGGTCAAACAAAGGGCAGTGGCCAATGAAAACGAAGATGAATTATTGAAGTGTTCAGAAGCTAAGAAGAACTTGAAATCAGTTTTAGATATTTGCAGTAAGGCCAAGTTCCTAAGGGGAAGCTTGAAATGCTGCTTTCGAGTGGATAGCACTTGCCAAGAATGTATCTTCAGCATTGGGCAGAGAGACACACACTTATTTGATCATCTTGACAGAGTGGTTGTAGGAAATAAATGTTTTTCATATAAAGGAACATGGTGACATGATTTATATGAAAGTGTGCTGTAAACCAAAAACATCATACAAATGTGGATTACTCTATCACTAAATTTTTATGTGTTAATGCATTGGAGTGTCTCAGAATTTATAGCTCAAATACGTAGAATGGATATACTTTTTATTCATGATTTGATATTATCTTAAATTTCCCCAACATTGGAACCCTGAATTACGATGTAGAGCAGCAAATTGCAGAGAAATGAAATTAAGAGGCTCTCTCAAAATCATCAGCCAAGACAAACATGTTTAAAGTAGGTAGAATGAAGTAAGTAAAAGAATTGGTGACCTCTGGGGAGCTCAGAAGAGAAAAGGTAGCCAAGAAGTGAATAGATGAAGGTAATGGAGTAGGATAAAAATCATCATAAAATTTTAGAAGCTAAAAAAGAGTAACAACATTATGTATCATCCAAAGAATACACTTGAGGTTGAAAAAGGTAATTTTAATAAAACCCTAAGCATAACAGAAACAGACTGGGACTCACCAAGCACACCAAGTTTTATCTTTACCCTCTTTTAATGTTTACATGACTTTAGATTTCATCTACCTCAGGAAATTTGTAACTTAAAGTTCCCGTCAATAAATAGTTACTTTAAAAATGAATATTTTCTGACAAAACAAAATTTATACTTTTTGCCTTTTAATCTCATTAGATCACTTAATTAAGAAAATATATTAAAAAGTGATTAGAACATTAAAATACATTATTTCTTTATTCTTTTAAAATTTCCCTAATAAACAAGTGTTTAAACTATTTAGAATTTATCAAATCAACAAACATGCAGTTACTACCTACTGTTCCTTTAAAAATAAGTCATGGGAATGTAATGTACAGCATGGTGGCTATAGTTAAGAATGCTGTATTGCATATTTGAAAGTTGCTAAGAGAGTAGATCTTTAAAGTCCTCATCATAGGAAAAAAAACTGTAACTAATTATGGGGATGAATGTTAAGTAGACTTTTATTGTGATTATTTCACAAAATATACAAACATAGAATCATTATGTTGTACATCTGAAAATAACAAAATGTCAATTATACTTCAAATAAGTATTGATTGATATATTACTTTATACACACGTATATACCTTATACATATATACACACACACACACACATACATACATACATACACTCCTACAGGACACTTAAACACAAACATGCATTGCACTGTGTTATCTAGTTAGATTGTTTAAAACTACTTTCTGAGCATAATGAGGACAAGTACCATGTCATTATCACGGTGAAGACCAAATCTTGTAGTAAGTAGCAGGGGTGGTTAGGAGTTGGGGGATCACTTGATTTAACATATCACAGACTAGTCCGCAAGGGGAGTGTGTTTGTCTGGTGTTGTGGGTATGATGTACCTGATAAGGTTTCAAACTGTGTGTTTATTTCATTGCCCTTCTCATCCCAGCACCTTTGCGTTGACCTTGTTCATTTCATCAAGCACTATACCTAGAACAGATTAAAGTGTTCTTCTCCAGTCTTCTCCACAACTCCACAAACTACCTAGTGGTTCTGTTTGAAACTATGATTGCCTGAGGTGTCAAATTGAAATCCTGTGTCATGTCCAGATGTTGCTCAGTGTTTGAAATGAGCTGGTCAGTGGTCACAAGAGGAAGGAAAGGTCCTTACCATTTTTCCAAAGAGCAAATTAGATAGTCAACTGGAACATTCACATGGTATATTCGATGGAAGAGTTATATGGCTGGTGGATAAGGATTCCTGTCTTACACAGCTTAAGGTCAAATGCACTGTGCTTTCCAGTGTGTTCTCTTGAACCACTTACTTAGAACCTCCCCACTTTCTGCAGTAAATCCCCTTAAAAAGATCTACTCAGTTCGGCCCTTGGCATCCAGTAACTCCTTGCACTGGCATCCAGTAACTCCTTGCATTGGCATCCACTCAGTTCCCCAAATGCCCATTGATTATAGTATATTCTTTTTGTTTATCAGTATAATTTTTCTTCTCACAGGAAATACTTGTGATGCATTTTAAAAGTAGGGAAAAAAAGAAAAGCATAAAAAGTCCAAATTACATTCATACACACACATACTCACACATAGAGAAACACATACACAGACTAACACCAAAAAAATTAAAATAATTTCCATTACAATGAATTCCAGTCTACTGTAGTGTTAAAATATTGCCTTACCATAAATAAGTCAGTGTGTTTTCTAATAGGCTTTAACATGCACTACAAATCTTCCTACTGTGCACACACTCTCGTATGTATGTGTGTGTGTGTGTGTGTGTGTGTTTGTGTGTGTAATTGCATATCAGTATGCTCGTACCACAGAGTTTCCTGTCTCTATAGTCTTGCTGATTTTCTATTAATTCTATGACAAATAGTGTAAAACAACAAAAATTTATTTGTCTTTAGTTCTGTAGGTTAGAAGTTCAACACTGGTCTCAACTGGGTTGAAATTAAAGTCTTGGCAAGGTGGCATTTCTCTCTGAGAACTCTAAGGGAGTGTCTACTTTCTTGCCTTTTCCAGTTTCTAGAGGTTTCCACATCCCTTGACTTGTGGCCTTCTTCCTTTATCTTCAAAGCCAGCAAGGTTACATCCCTTTTACTATTCTTCCATAGTTAGAACTCTTTCTCAACACAACCAGGGCTCACCCAAGTAATACAAGGTAATCTTTCCATCTCAATGTCCTTAACTTTACTCACATCTGCTAAGTCCCTTTTGACATGTAAGGTAACATATCCTCATTTTCCAGGAATTAGGACATAGACATCTTATTCTTTTTATCTTACTGATTTTCCAGTTCTTTTCATTCCAGAGCTCAGACTGCATAGGCAGGCCACTTTGGCCACTGTCTAGGAATCTGTAACCATTATCTCCATAGGCCGCCTGTTCTCCACCCAGTGTGGATGACGAGGTACACTGCTGTAGTTATGTCCATTGGGAAGATTTTTCATCTTTTGCATCTTTCAAGACCACCCTTGTATGTGCCTATAATGTAGCTGTCATTCATTTTTTGTTACCACCCTGTGAATCTATCTATAAACCAACCTCAGATTATTTTTTTCCAACCTTTAGCTGGTCATAAGGGCCCATTGTCACAATATGGCCACAAGCACAGTGTAGGTACCTGATCATGCAGCTTACTCATAAATTCTCATCCTGCTTCGGGTCAAAGCAGGACAAATAATTTCATCTTAAAATGACCAGCTGCTAGACTCATCTGAATTTTCGCATTTAGTGCTTACACCAGAACACGACTCTTAATCGTTCAGACTCCTTTGGACTATATTGTGACAGAGAGTGAAGAGTTAATATAAATTTGAGGCAAAACTGTAAATGAATATTGTTTATCTAACATCAGTGAAAACTATTTTGCATCTTTTTAATCTAATTGGAGTAGGAAAAAATAGCATTTACCAAGTCAGTGATCATATTAAATGTACATGAGACTTTAATATAGTTCTCAGAAATATGATCAACACAGCAGCTGTGATTGGGACTACTGCGTGGCTCAGCCTGCTGTAGTCCACAGACATGTCTAGTAATCATCCGATTTCTGCAGGAATCAGACTGGCAAATGAACTGGAGATATGATAGAAACAACTAGTCATGCATTTGTTAGGTCTTTATTGATGGCACTAAACTATTTTTTTCTATTTCAAATTAAAAAATCTTGATTGTTTTAGATGACATAATCTATTTTTATCTTATCTCGTAGTCTGAGGATTCAATGTAGAAGTTACTCTAATGCTAAATATATACATTCCCCTTTACCCAAGACTGCGAGAATCATTAGAGTATATACTTCTTATGGTGTTGGAAAATCTTTCCTCACCATAGTGTAGCCACTCCTTCAGTCGATTCCAGATCTAAAATCTGGCTGACATTTTGGACTGAGCAAGACATTTTAGCTTTGAGTTCCAGTAAATGAATGCTTTCAGCCTCCTGCTGGTTTGTGTACAAATGGCTAGACTCTAAATTTAATAGAGCTATTTTCCATGGACCAACATTGAGAATCTATGGAAAAGTTCCTCACTGACTAGAAATACTATGGGTAGAGAAATATATGAGGTGATTTACTTCCTTCTTATTGGGGTAGAAGCCAGTCATTTTCTTTGAATGGAAGCCAATCTGCTCAACTTGTCTGTGTAACCAGTGTCTTTGTTTATATGATAACTATTAAATTGCATAATTCAAACTTTTCTGTAGTAACATAGTAGGGTGGTGAAGAGTGTGGTGTGAAAAGAAGATCACAGATAGATCATTGTTTCTGTAGTCTACATTAATAGGAACATTGCATTAATTAATAGGAACTACATTAAATTAATAGGAAGGAAGTAGAAATTATAGATGTCAGAGTATGTCTTTAGGAAAGTGACAGAAGGGTAAAAGTTTGAAATCTAGGACACACTGAGCACTGATGAAAGGGCATTGAGCACTTTTCATGAAAAAGATAAGGTTTAGAAAGTATATGACAGTCATCTCCCACTGTCTGCAAGTTTGCCATGTGCAACATTTGCACAGGGATTTTCAGCTTACTTTGAAGTGATCCACAAGAATTTGCAGATTACTGAATATCTATATTGCAGTAGAATTATAACAAAAAAGACTTGCAGGTGCTTCTACAACTCTTCAGTTACAAAAATTAACACTTATGAAATTAAATTCAAATTTATGAAAAGCCTTAAGATCTTTGGAGAAAAGCCATGGCATAAATGCCAGGAAATTAACATGTGTAAATATGTATATGTTTTAGTAAAATATGAAACTATTATAATAATTTGTTTTCATATTTAGTTTCATTCAAGAATCACAAATTTCTTCATAAATTAATGAATTCAATTGCTTTCCATATGTGAATAAAATGCAAGTCCGGGTTCAAGTAATTCACTTTAAGTGTTGTGGAAAAAAGATTACTGTCTTGATTCAAAGTATATCTGAACCTCCCAGTTTAAGTCACATGCTACATCAAGTCCATTTGTAGAATTATGTAAACTAATAACTAAATAATATTTGTTAGTAGTAATATAATTTACATTTACATTGTAACCTACAAAGTATATTATTATGTAAAAGCTTATCTGTAAAACTAAAAGGGCATGTATTATTATATATAATAATAGGAAAAGGAGGCAAAGAAATAGTAGGTGAGTTTCCGAAAGTTCCCTGGCTGGTAAGTAATGGGACCAGCCATAGGAAGACCTTCTCCCTTCTCGTGCAGAGCTCTTTTCACAATTTTACCATTTGCATAACTCAATTTATGTGGTATTCTAAAGATTAAAGATGGATTTTTGTCATCATATCTCCCATAGCTGTCTATAAATAATTGGAAATCAATTAATATTTGTTTAATTGAATAGTGTAAAAATGAGACACATAATTAGAAACATGTCTTTTTTCCAATAAAGTTGTGTGAAGTAGCCCCGAAGTCAGATTGTTCCTCCCCTTACTAAATGTGTGAACTTAGGAATGTTTCCTAAACTCTCTAGATCTCAGTTTTCTTCTCATCTGTAAACTGGAAGTAATAATAGCACCTATTTCATGGAGTTGCCATGTGAATTAATCAAATTAATATATGTAAAGTGCCTTAAACACTGCTTCACACAAATAAAATCTCAGTGATGATGATGATGATGATGATTATTAAGTATTTTCACAACAGAAACATAGCTCTTGGCTTCTTTCAAGAAAATTAAGCTTCCTGACTCCTCTGGTGGTCACTTAAATCATATGTAATTTTAGAGGTACAAACTTGTTTATAGAAGCCATTGAAATTTACATATAAGGATGATAAGACCCAGGAAAGTTACAGGCCTTCCCAAGGATAATAGCCCTTGATGATGATATGTGGTCTAGTAACAATTTATTCTCATTAAGTGTTATTTGGAATTCATTTTACTTGGATTAAAATAATATAGAAGTTTTTGCATTTATACATCTTTGTGAAAGTAATTACATTTTAAAATATTTTGCTTCATAAAATTGTGAGATTTTATCTCTTTAAAATTTTTCCAGATAATTTTGTATAAATGAGATGCAGTCGTACTTTTCAGTTTCAAATATAATCATAAGTGATTATCATAAATCAGTAAATACTGATGGTATAATTCACGGGAAGAATGTGTATAATGTTTAATTCAGATATTCTTATCATTTTAGCCAATCTCTATTAATATTATAAGCACTCTTAAAAACATGAATACTCTCTGAAGTATTAGAAAACTTAGAATTGCGCATGATCTAAGAACCTTGGAAGAAAAAAAACATTATTGTATATACTATCAATTTAATAATAATTGAAGAGAGTTTCAGAGATTTCAGTATGTCTTTTTTTTAACTGATTCCTCAATTTACATGAAACTTGATTTGGTTAATAAGGGTATAAAAATGATTTTATGACCCAATAGTGGTAATGTGAATAATGGTGAATTGAATATTTGAATTTAGTTTTAAATCTGTATTATGGGCACTTTATGTGAATATAGGAAACTATTAGATTTATCTTTGAAATGAAATGAGCATAGAAGTATGGAATTACACAAATAAATGTATGTATTATCCATTTTAAAAATTGCATTACTCTTTATAATATGCTTAAATGGCTAAAATATAGTATCTTTTTTCAGACTTCCATACATTTATACAGTTTAAAAGATTTTTTCAAATTCCTTTCAAATGAACCATGTAAATTAATTAAATTAACTAATAAACAAAAGTTTACTTCTCTGACACATAGAATAATTTGCTTTGTGCATTCTTAAAAATATACAACATGCAAGAATTCTTCATCCTAACAGATAGCTCTAAAAAAGTAAATGCTTAAAATTATGACTTTATGTTACTCAACAATGGGGAGATTTCAGTTCAGATACAAGAGCCATCCCATTGACTTATATGTCAGATATCAATGTCTGCTTGCCAGTGAAAATAATTTTATCTAGTTAGATTTGCTTATCTTTTTAAAAATTTTAAATTTGTCATTTTTTGTTGAAATATAGTCAATTTACATTGTTTTAATTTCTGGTGTAGAGCATAGTGATGATATATATATAATATATATACTTTTCATATACTTTTTCATTTTTGGCCATTATAAGGTATTGAATAGTGTTTCCTGTGCTATACAGTAGGACTTTGTTGTTTATCTATTTAATATTTAGTAGTTAGTATCTGCAAAACTTAAACTCCCAATTTATCCTTCCCAGCCCTGTTGCCCCCCAGTAATCATAAGTTTCTTTTCTATGTCTGTGAGTCTCTCTCTGTTTTATAAATAAGTTCATCCATGTCCTTTTTCCCCCCTCAAGATTCCACATGTAAGTAATATCATACAGTATTCTTCTTTCTCCTTCTGGCTTACTTCACTTAGTATGACAATCTCCAGGTCCATCCATGTTGTTGCAAATGGCATTATTTTATTCTCTTTTATGGCTGAATGGTATTCCATTGTATATATATACCACAGCTTCTTTATCTGGTCATCTGTCTGTGGACATTTAGGTTACTTCCATGTCTTGGCTGTTGTGAATAGCACTGCTATGAACATTGGGGTGCATGTATCTGTTCAAATTAGAGTTTCCTCTGGGAATATGCCCAGGAGTGGGATTGCTAGATCACAGGGTAATTCTATTTTTAGTTTTTAAGGAATCTCCATGCTGTTTTCCATAATGACTGCACATTCCCACCAACAGTGTAGGAGGGTTCCCTTTTCTACACATCCCCCTCCAGCTTTTATCACTGTGGACTTTTTAATAATAGCCATTCTGACCAGTGTGAGGTAATACCTCATTGTAATTTTGATTTGCATTTCTCTGATAATTAGTGATATTGAGCATTTTTTCATGTGCCTGTTGGCCATTTGTATGTCTTCATTGGAGAAATGTTTCTTTAGGTTTTATGCTCATTTTTGGATTGGGTTTTTGGATTTTTTTGTTACTGAGTAGTATGAGCTGTTTGTATATTCTGGAAATTAAGCCCTTGTCAGTCACATCATTTGCATACACTATGATCAAGTTGCATTCATCCCAGAGATACAAGGATGTTTAACATACGCAAGTCAATCAATCACATCAACAAGAGAAAGGACAAAAATCATATGATCATCTCAACAGAAAAAGCATTTGACCAAATCCAACACCCATTTA
Organism: Camelus bactrianus; assembly: GCF_048773025.1. Taxonomy (NCBI): domain Eukaryota; kingdom Metazoa; phylum Chordata; class Mammalia; order Artiodactyla; family Camelidae; genus Camelus; species Camelus bactrianus. Next base: position 75,585,517 of record NC_133540.1, read on the forward strand.
TGATAAAAACTCTTACCAAAGTGGCTATAGAGGGAACATATCTCACATAATAAAAGGTCTTTATGACAAATCCACCACCAGCATATAATACTCAACAGTCAACAACTGAAAGCCTTCCAGCTAATCTGGAACAAGACAAGGATGCCCACTCTCACCACTTCTGTTCAACATAGTATCAGAAGTCCTGACCACAGAAATCAGACAAGAAAAAGGGATCCAATGGGAAGAGAAGAGGTAAAATTGTCACTATATGCAGATGCCATGATTCTATATATCAAAAACCCTGAAGGCTCCAGAGAAAAACTGCTAGAGCTGATAAAAAGAATTTGGCAAGGTAGCAGGATACAAGATTAACATATAGAGATTGGTTACATTTATTTACACTAATAATGAAATATCAGAAAAGGAAAGTAAAGAAATAATCACTTTTAAAATTGCACCAAAAAATAAAATACTTAGGAATAACCTGACCAAGGAGGTGAAAGTCTTATACATGGAGAACTATAAAACATTGGTTAGGAAAATTAAAAAATGATTTAAAGAAATGGAAAGATATCCCATGCTCTTGAAGTGGAAGAATTAATATTGTTAACATGGCCATACTGCCCAAAGCAATCTGCAGATGTAATGCAACCCCTATCAAATTACGCAGGACATTTTTCACAGAACTAGAACGAGTAATCCTATAATGTATATGGAATCACAAAAGACCCAGAATTGCCAAAAATAAATAAATAAATAAATAAATACTGAAGATAAAGAAAGAAGCTGGAAGAATAACTCTTCCAGACTTCAGACAGTATTACAGAACTACAGTAATCAAAACATCATGGTATTGGCACAAAAACAGACATATGGACCAATGGAACAGAATAGAGAGCCCAGAAATAAACCCACTCACCTGCGGTCAATTAATCTTCAAGAAAGGAGGCAAGAACATACAATGGAGAAAAGACAGTCTCTTTGGCAATTAGTGTTGGGAAAGCTGGACATCTGCATGTACATCAGTGAAATTAGGACATTTCCGCACATTATACACATATATGAACTCAATAATGGTTTAAAGATGTAAACATAAGGCACAGTAAACCTCCTAGAAGAGAACATAAGCAAAACTTTCTCTGATATAAATTGTAGCAGTGTTCTCCTAGGGCAATCTACCGAGGCAATAGAAATAAAAGCAGAACTAAATAAATTGGACCTAATTAAACTTACAAGCTTTTTAGACAGTAAAGGAAACCATGAATTAAATGAAAAGATAATCTGTGGAATAGGAAAAAGGTTTGCTCGTCTTTTAAGTTCTTTCTTTAAATGGTCACAGCCTTTGCATTGATTGCAAACTATTTTTTCAGGATCAGAAAACTTACAAGTAAACAGCACATTTTATGATGAATTTAAACAGTTTTCACATTCTTTCACAGTACTGGACAAAGGAAATTGCTGTATCTAAGCAGGCTTTTAAATGAGAGGGCACACCTACTGCAGCTCTGCTATATTAGAAAGGGTTTTTTCCACTCCTTGAGTTACAGATACTCAAATATATGTAAGCTAGATATTGTGGTTGCCACTAAAGATTTTAAAATGTGCAATTCCTGTGGATCAAGGGACATAACCTTCTGAAAGTCAGAGGAAAAGACTTGCTCATGATTTTTTTTTTTTTGATACATTGTAAGTTAGCTGGATCCTTGTTTGATGTGATTCTAACAGGTGCCCACCCTGTGAACTCTTCTCAGTTGTAACTAGATTATTATTTGGACTAGTGGAAAAATGGCTTGTTAGCAGGACATTGCAGATAATAAAAGTGTGGGGTTGTCACATTTTTTTTTTTTCACTTCAAATGGAAACAAAGCACCAAACACATTCTACAATTCTAGAATTTAACAGCTTCTCATACAATAGCTGTAACAGTGTTGTTCTAGTATATACAGTATATGGCACTGTTAAACAGAATTGATTTTCTTTTTAACATAAACCTAATGAATTTTTAAGCTATACCTGTTTGCAGATTCTACCCTTTACTCTCCATAGACATTTATTAACAGATCACTATATATGAATTTTGCAGAATATCTATCCCCAACCAATATACTTCCCACAAAAAATATATGAAAACTAGAGTCTAGTACTGGGACTGTAAGTGTTTCTATTTATCTGGCACAGGTGCTCTAGAAACTCACAGCTTTGTTTTGGGTGCAATACCTTTTCTCTGCATGTATTTCATTCTAAATTTCACCATAACGTTTTCCTAATAATGGCTGCTTCCTCAGCTAGACTGTAGGACTTTCACCTACTCCTACCTTCACTTCTATTCAAACAAAATGTTTTTCCTCATTTTTCCACAAAATACCTACTTAGGAATTATCAAAGTTTATTTTCCTATGTTTTGTATTTTAATTGCAATGCTAATCTAGATACACACATGCACACATATACATTACATGCTGGGAAGTGTGTGTATGTGTGTGTATGTGTGATTGTTGCATCAGCGTTTTATAGTCAGTTAAAATCATGTTATCATAGTGTCTTCTTTGCATTTAGTTTACAGTTACCTTGGCTATGATAATAGTTTAACTCCAAAAATCTATCGTCAAAAGAAGAGACAGACTCAATCTTTTGTGACTCAACATTTGTATCAGCTTAAGATCAAATGATGCTATGGCTACAGCTACAGGGGCATTCCAGGAGTCTGGGAATAGGAAGTGATAGATTGGAGGTATCCCAGGACACACAGTTCTAGAGATGTACTGTATTTTAAAAAATGCTGTGGCATACCATATAATATTTATTACACAAAGATTCCGTTTATGAACATCATCTAATAAATATCATTGTTTAAGTGCTTTTTCATGTTTCATTATAAAAATTTGTGCTTATTTTGATATCTTTACATGAGCTATGGGTCGATATATAATGTTATTTTACAGGTTTAAATAGCATTATATTAAAGATAATCTAAGTAAGTGCTCATGAAAATTCATGAAATTCAGTAAAATTATTTTCCCCCATTCAAATGGGGTTTTTCTGTTACTCAAGTTTGAACAATATTGTTCTATGGATTACTGTGTTAACTGGGAAATCCAAGATATTGTAACTTCCCCTATTTCACTGAAAAATAAGATTTCTCATTCTTATTTGAGATAAGCCCTCTGTTCAACTATACACTCCTTTTAAAATGTGTATTTGCTTCTGGGCAGCTAAATTGCACCATTCGTAGAACAACTTCAGTTTTGTGGAAGTAGCAAGAAAAAAGCATGTTTCAGTGGGGGTGTCCCAGGTTTCCTTTGCCTGAATCTAATGCTGAATATTTCACATAAGCCTCTGGCACAGGTGACAGAATGGTTAAGGCCATCAGAAGACTGTGTTTCTTTAAGTCAGGTGCATAAGTTCTTCTGGAGCTTTTTATTTCTCACATGAAGTCAGTTGTGTTGGTTTGCTGATCGTTGAATGCATTCAGTAGTAAAAGCGGTATCCCTAATAGTCTCCTTTATTGTTTGTTCCAGGTTCCATCTTACTACAGGGAAGATATCATCATCCTGTACATTCTGAATCCAATGCTACTTGAAGCATAGGCGTTTCCATTACTGTAGGTATGTTCTCTTGGTATTGCTTGTTCAAATGTTTCTGTGCCTTGCCTGATGCCACTTAGTTTGTGATTTCTACTTAGTCATTTTGTTAAGGGGACACATCTACGTAATGTTGAAAGTCACTAACCATGTAGTGCGAACTTCTTCTAGTATTTACTTTGGAACATGTGAAATAATCAGCTTCTGAGCTAGCCATCAATGTTCTACAGTTATTCATAACTTGATCAGACATTGAATGTGTAAAGGATTGGTAAATTGTATAATGTTCTATAATAAAAAATACATCATTTATTTCTGACATTTTAAGTGCACCAGGTAGAACAAAATAGAGGTTATAAAAGTTGAGATTCTCTTATATAGGTGATATTTTAAGAAAAATAATATGCAAAATTCCTATTTTTTGTTATAACCTGTTCAAACATCACCCATTCAATCTATGAATTAAAAAAGGCTATCTCTATCTATCTCTAAAAATGTGTTTTGCACATGTTTTTTGTCTTATTATCACTTCTTCTATGGAAAGTCTGCCTGGAACATGCTTACCTTGAGTAGACTCATACTCTATCTAGTACTCTTTCAAACTATTTAACTTTTAAATATTGTAGAGGGTTTGTGTGTGTGTGTGTGTGACATACTGACATTAGAAATAGGAAATGACCTCAGAAAACCATTGGTGGCATCATCCAGAAACATGTCATTTCTTTAAATATTTTAGGGGTGGCCTCAAAATTTCATGGTCCATTCAACACAGATGTTTTGCATTTAATTACAGTTTAATTTGGATACAAGTGAGGGGGAGAGTCCACCCCTTGTTACCAAAAATCTTCTAGTGAGCTCCACAGAATACAGTAGCGAATCACTAGTTTGGGGAAAAAAATAAAATTAGAAATTTTCATTCATTCATTCATTCATTCATTTTTTTACCTTTCTTACCCAAGAACCTAAGGTAGCTAAAGTATTTAGCATTTTTTAAGAGTAAACATGAATTTCTTTTTAATAGTGTTTTTTCTCCTTAAATTTTCCTGTTCATTTCTTTTTCTCGCTGTCTTTCAACCATTTTGACTTCAGAAATTAAAACAATGGGTTTGGGAGTTAGATTTTTTTTTGACTCTTGCTTATATTCTACCAAGTAGCTTGTGACCTTGGGCCAGTTATTTTATCTCTCCGTATCTCTGATTCCTCATTTTTTAAATTGTGACACAGTAACTCTTTACTTAAACAATTATTGTGTGCATTAAATGTAACAATTCACATGAAACCCTTGTCATAAGCATTTGGTAAATACTTAATGAAAACTCTTAGATAATTTGTCCTCTTTCCCTTGTTATTGTAATGGCTTTAGGAATGTACCTCATAGACCTCCAACTATAGGGAAGATTATGGACCAAGGGCCCCAGCTACTGTGCTCTGCAATTTACAGCTTTGTTAGCACTGAAAGCATGTGTCCCATCAGGTGGCTCCCAGCTAAGGACTGAGTGTGGGTAGGCCACTAAGATAAGGCGTTCCTGGGAGATGTAGGACTTTTGAAAGCTGACCTTGGTTTGAAGGCTTCTGAAGACCTTACCAGACCTTCCTTAGGCTGCTTGGCAGTCTGGCCTACTTCTACCAGCATTTCTTCTCTCTCGTCTTCCCTTAGAATCAGACTTGCATGTGGTCTGCTTTCTCTCTCAGGTTCCCCATATTCTTTCACACGGTTACCCTGTTAAAATCTTTGCAGCACTTTTCTTAGCTTGGTGTCTGATTCTCAGAGAACCCAGATTTTACACAAGCAATTATCTTTAGAAGACGTAGCTTTTTGCCATCAACTCTCCTTTGACTGCCAACATACATGCTCCCTACACTAATGCCTCCTACAGTATCTTGCCAACAAGCCCTGGAATCAATAAATAGGATAGACCAAGGACAAATTTGTGCAGTTTAAGGTATGCTTTTCAAGAGCTAAATCAGAATGCCTAACACTGCCCTTAGGGATACATCCTGAAAATATCAAACTCATGATAAATGGATAACTTAGCCTAGTTTAATCACTATTAGAGAATGAATACAATTCCTTTTGATCATTTTTTGTAGAGAAATGGAATGAAACGCTTGCCAAATCCACTGGGTGTCAATCTATTAAGAAGTTATAAGTACATTTCATCAAAACGTAATTCAGATTATAGCAATTATCACAAATTTCCTTGTACTGTCTTTACACATGTCTGTGTGTAAGAACATCCGCCTCAGTTTTTACAACAAGACTTAGCATGTTTGTGTCTCTAGGTGGGAAGGGACGTATCATTAAGTAATCTAGTACCTCCCAGGGTGAATCATCTCCCTTTGGAGTTCTCACACTTTGATACCTGGTATTCCAACATTAAAGTACCACAGGAGTATGTCATTTTTACTCTATGGTTTTAGTATAAATTTGTACCCAAATCTACTCTTAGTTCAGCCCAAGCAGCCTATAAATGTAAAAAAATAGATAAACAAACAAAAATACATACTTTAATAAACATTAAGACAGCAGGAAAGGAACCAAAGAGAATATATGAATATAAATACAGACTGACTTAAAAGACAAGTATACTGTACTGCCACAGAGAGCTTTTCTCTGGGCTGAAAGGCTCTGCCTCATTTCTCATTGGGACACAGTAAGATTGTTGGTGCCTCAAAGAACTGACCTTGTGGGTATCTTTCAAGGTTTCATTTTGCTTAGATTCTGTCTCATCTCTTTGCTCTCTTCTTCCTTGATGCTTTTGTGATAAAGATCCAAAGAGTGAGGTTACCTGAATGCAGCCCAACTAGACACCCCCTCTAAAGCCCTGCTTCTTTTCCAGGTAACTGTTACACAATGAATGTTCTCATCACTTCAGGTGAGACCCTGTTGCTATACCAAGTGGTGTAACTTGATCTCCATTTTAAGTCAAAAATTAAAGCTCTGATATAATACATCAAAGCATTTATCTAATGGGTATCAAGAACTAAATAAACACTAGATTGTGGATCTCTAAAGGAAGCAGAACATTACACCCCTCATGGCGCCTTCAATTTATGTGCAGCTCAATATGATTTTGACAATGAAATATTTAATCTGTTTTTAACTTTCCAAACATCAGATGCCCAAAAGGTTCAAGGGTGCCCTGTGTCTCCTCTGAACTGCTGGCCTGGGTGTTAATTGGCAGATTTACTAGTACCAGCCTCAGCTCAGTGTCTAACCATGCAGTGCAGAGACCTTTTCATGTCTTCATCTCTGCATGCCCCAATATGAAAAGACCATGGAGTAAGAGGAGCCAGTAAATCAGATTAGAAATATAAAAGACTACCGGTAGTCTCAGCTCTCAGTTTGAAACCAGCTTCTCAATGGTGACTCTAACTCAAGTGTAAATGTCAGAACTAAGACAAATACTGCAAGAAACAAACCATCTAAGAAAAACAGAAAAAAGGCAATTCACAAATGAATAAACTTGCAGTGTGTTCCGTTTGAATAAAAATAAATTGAGATGCCAGTTTCCTCCTAACCAAATGATACTTTTTAAGACAGAAAATACCTATTGTAGTCCAAAGATTAGAAAAGGAGGTATCCTCATCCATATCCAGTGGGATTATAAACAGGTGTATATTTTTCAGGAGGCAGTTTGCTAATATAAAAACCCTATTCCAGAGCCCTTTCTTCTGCCTTCCCATCTCCCTTAGATGAGGCCAGTGGAGGTGGCAGCCAGCTGCCACCTGGCCTCATTCTTGTCCTCAGACACCTCATAAAGTCTCAAATCATAGACAGAACTAAAAAGTCTGTTCACCATAAGTCACATTGATATGGGAAAACAAAGAAAACCTACAGAAAAAATTACAGGTAATGTCTAGAGGGGATTTTTTGAGACAGATTTTTTTTTTTAATAGGAGAGACAGACAGCCCAGATAGCTTGATACAAGCCAAATCTTACTGTAGGAAATTACTGATCTATTTCTCCTAAAAACCAAAAAATGTCATGAAAAGTGCAGCCATAACCCCCTTTATGCCTTAAAATTGTTAAAAAAAAGAAAAACTAGAAAAACTCAAAAGCCATAAAATTAAGCATATACTCTTTGACTGATAATCTTGCAGCTAGGAGTTAACTGTAAGAAAGTAATCATGTCTGTGCTCAGTGTATAAGCCGAAGTCATCCCATGTGGGTTTTTAATACTATGAAACTGAAAATAACCAATATCTCCAAATACAGAAACTTGGTTAAATTCATTTATTCACACCACAGTTAAGTGCCTCTTATATTCCAGGGATTCTTAATGTTCACATCAGGGAACGAGACAGGCAAAAATGCCTTCATTTGTGTTAAATTTTATTGGGGGCAGTCTATAAGGAATACTAGATATGTAGACATTAAAATTGTATTTTAAAATAAAATTTTAATGAAATGGAATTCAAAAATAAAAAAGTAATATATATATGTGTATAAAATAAATACAAGAAATATGCCATTACAATTATGATAGATTTCACTGGTGATATTTTTATTTATTTTTTATATATATTTTTATTGAAGTATAGTCAATTTACAATGTTGTGTCAACTTCTGGTGTACAGCACAATACTTCAGTCATATAGGAACACCCACATATTCGTTTTCATACTTTTTTTCATCATAAGTTACTACAAGATATTGAATATAGTTCCCTGTGCCATACAGTATAAACTTGTTGTTTAACAGATTTTGTGAGAATCCTTCTGTATTTCGAAACGAGAGACATTCTGCCAGAGTTTAGTAGGTGTTCTGCACAATTCAGTGAGTTTGTAGATGTAATTCTTGGTGTATTTGTGGGAGAGGGCGAGCTGTGAGTCTCTCTACTGCACCACCTTGGCTCAACCCCCTCACAGGCGGTATTTTTAAATTAACCTTATTTTCCATATTGCTCAGAGCAAGTTCTATTACTTTAAATGAGACTTCACTTTCTCCCTAAATACTGTGTTTCTTAAAATTATCTATTCTTAATATTTTCAACAGTTGTATGATAGAAAAGATACACTGTTTGAATAAAATAAACACATGCAAACACACATACACAGACACACAATTATACCATTACATTAACCACAAATTCAAATGTGATGTTTATTTTCTTTGCTTTAGATTTACAGAAAAAGCATGGAGCACTCCAAAAAAGGAACAGTGAAATATCATAAAGGAATAAACGTAATACTCCTATGTTTAAAGTTTGTTTAATGTTCAAGTGCAAGAAGTTGGTATAGCTGAAATATGAATCAGCATGGCTTATTGATTGCTTGCAAAAAATTTGTCAGTCACATACCTTCAGATCCAGATTCTCCCATTTGCTGATTGTGAGACATTGCAGTCTTAACCTCTCTATGTTCAGCTGTGTCAGCCATAGACAAAGGATTGTAAGATAGGTCATCAAAGTATTTTTAGATATTAAATCATAAATTATTCAAATGTTTAACAATATAATTGGCACATATTAAGTGTTCAATAAGTGATAGCTATTATTATTATTATTAGAGATACATAACAATTCAAAAAGAATAAATAGGATTATAGTTAGAATAAGAATAAAAAGTGATCTATAGCTTTACATAGTAAGTTGAGCAGAAATTACAGTAATGTATATGAATTGGAACTTCAGTAACTTAATACACCAGTCAGTTACTTCTCACATCAGGCTCTGATGTAGAGTGCAGAAGAATGATATTTATGGGGAAGTACTGCTATATAGTCACTTCTCATCTATTTACCTTCACAATTAAATTGGGCAGGGAAAAATTGATAGGCTTTTTCCTGGTTTTTAAAGGTTTTTATGTTCTAATGGCACAAGAAAAATAAAAACTTAGTTCAGTGAACACACATGCAATTTGTAATTCTCAAATTAAGCACTGGTACTAAATCAGTACAAAAATTTTACTCTCGTGACACTCGTGATTTTTCACATTACTTCCTATTATTAGAATTTACACATTTTATTTAAATAATTTTAGTCTAGTGGATTTTATACTTAATGTTCATGAAAGTCAGATAAATTTTTTGTGAGGGCCAATGAATTATTTGAGTATATGCTTAAAGACTAAACCTCCAGCTGCTTATGTATCTCTGCCTTGAAGGCTGCTTTTCTCTTGCTGTTAGGATAAAAATAAATAGGAAGGGACGTATTTATTGTATGCCAATCATTTTGCATTTTCCCAAGAGCCAAAGCAGTAGTGATAAAATTCTTAGAACAATCTTATCTTGATCACAGCAGCCTCCCTGCCCAAAAATCTCTTATCTAGAAGGATCAATTGGATCTTCAGTCATGAGGTTAATCCAAGAAGTGTGTTTAATTTGCATCCCCAAATTGCTCTTAGTGCTACAGTGCCTTCTGTCACCTCATAACCTCTCTTTTGTCAGCCTTTCACAGTGAATGATTATCAGTAAGTGGGAATAGAGAGCTTACAGTTTTCCAGACAAGGCTATCCCTTGTTCACCTGACTGCTGAACTCTGAAGGCCAGTTGGTGTTCCAAGCCTAGTCCAAGGTGTGAGAGAAAAGGGGAACAGAATCACAGTGGAATGTATTCCACCTAACAACATTCCGGTCTCCATTACATAGAGCTGAAACAGTTCAAATGCTCGGACTCATGCATTCAAAATGAATTTTTGAACTTGGGAATAGAGGAAGGCAAGAGCCATTCAATGTCATATATTTCCTTCTCAAAAATCTATTTGTTTGTTTGTTTGTTGTGAGGATTGGAGAATGTTGAAAATTTGACTGATGAGTATGTTTTCATTGGAATATTTGAAGTAAAAAAAGATGACATTTTAAGGGTTTTGCTGATTGATGACAGGACAAGGAAACTGATAAAAGCTTAGTGATTTAGCTCATGTTTTTGCTGCTAATGTGTTACAGAAGATAATTAAGCAATGGGCCCTACATCTAACTGATTATCAGAATTACCTGGGGAGCTTTTTTCAATATTCACCAGACGCACCCTGGCCTTCTGTATCAGATGTCTCTTTAAACAATGGTCCATGAGGGATTCTAATTAACACTCAGGAAACCACTGCTCTAGAAAAAGATTTCATTGTCCCGCCCACTGATTTCTAAGAATATGTAGTATAATGTTTAACCTATGAATTCTGATTTTTTTGACAATTCTACTTTTGACTAATCAATTTTATCCTTCATTAACTTAGTTTTTAAAAATTACCCAGTAGCCTTTGTGTTTATAATAAGCCTCCCTAATATGTATCTAGCTTATTCAATTATTTACTTTATTTAAGCAGGTTAGTTTTTACCAAAACAGTGTCTAAAACTGACCCTAAAATGGGGTGGGAAGATGGTCAGCTCTCTACTTAGAAGTTGCTCATTATTTTTTGGAATTAAAAAATATGCGAACAATTACTATAGAAGTACTGAGATATACTTACTTAACAACTCAATTGTTTCACCAAATCATTAATGTGGAATTTGCACATAATTCAATACTTACGTTAGCAAGCTGAATTTCCTCAATCTAATTTTAAAAAAGCATCTTAAGAAAGTGCTATGAATTAACATTTGGGAATTGTAAGTATTTTTGTTTGTTTCTGTGGTTGAAGTACAGTCTATTTAGAACGTTGTGTTAGTCTCTGGTGCAGCCACTATGGAAAACAATATGGAGAGTCTTTAAAATCCTAAAAATAGACTTACCATGTGATTCAGCAATCCCCTTCCTGGGCGTATCTCTGAAGGAAACTCTAATTCGACAAGATATGTGTATCTCAGTGTTCATAGCAGCACTATTTATAATAGCCAAGACATGTAAGTGTTCTTAATAACATTTCTTGTGACCTTGGCTACCCTTTGACATCCCTGAGAGGGCTGCTTTTCTGTCTATGAAAAGTAATCCATAATTCTTTACCACATAGTCATTTTATAATAACAAAAGATTGAATTTAAATGAATTTATATTCTGGAAATGGCTCTTCCCTGGGAAAGTTGGTGACAAACGTAGTAACTAAGTGTCTAAGTATGGCAGATTTAAAATTAGTTTCCACTTGACAGTTGTTCTGTTGCGTGCTGGAAGTTTTCAACATGTTTTTTGAAATCTTCACAATTTTCTTCATTGTACAGAAGAGAAAACCAAAGGCAAGGAAGTCTCAGGAGTTTACTGAGGTCCATATAGAACTGAACTGAAGGCATTCTGATTTCGTAGCCCAAAATCTCTTTACGACATCATAGCTGTTCTCTGGTGGGGGGAATATTTAATAAGGAAAAAAAAACCCTTTTATTTGTATAATTACTTACAGCTTAAATAAATACCATTATAATATTTTCTTATTTAAAATAATTTCGATAAACGTGTTGACTGAATATGAGGAGTTTTTCTGCTCTTCTATAATTTCTAAGGGTCAGTAGGACTCAAAGTACATATATTAGGTCCTAACCACGGGCCCAGATCCTGAAAACACAGTGAGCAAACCAACTACAGGCAAGTGAACGCTCCTGAAGGGCAGCGATCTTGCAGAAAAGGCTGTGAGAAACTGGGTTCACCACTGAACACATGCTGCTTTGCTATTAAGAAAGGAGGTGAGAGGAAGCTCTTGTGGATATGTTTTTTTTTTTATAGATTGGAAATATTTTGGAGGAAGAAAAACACTCAATATAAGATAGTGTTATGAAGATTTAATATCACATTGTTAATTTTTAGGAACCAAACACTAAGAAAACCACAACAACAGGAACAACAAAAACAGCTATTTTAAATTGTACTTACTCTACCTGGAATATGCCTTCAACAATTAAAAATCATAGAGCAAAAACACTGTGTTTCATACTTCTCCGTAAAAGTTCTCTTAGGCATTCCCTTTGGCAGTCTGCATGCACTCCGACGTGTGATACAGGCACGGCTTCTGTGTCGCAAACCGCAGAGAAAGCTGGTAGTCCCGAATTTTGTGATCAACACATGTGATTTAACTCATCCTAAACTCTGTTTGATTAGATTCATTAATCCCATATGCTCTCTGATGGGTTCATCTCTGGCCCATCTGGTTAAAATTCACCAGAACCTCCCTTTAAAACACTTTTTAAAGTATTTTAAATTTTTACTTTATTGCAGGCTTTTCCATTTTTAATCATTACGTATGTTTTCAACATTTCATTTTTCTGCTCTATTATATTCCATTCATATTTCATTATGATTCCCATCTGTCTATCACATCTTCAAGTCATGTCTACTATTTTCTATGACAATTTCCTTCTGCCTTTTATTGAAGTGTCGATAAATAGCTTTGGTATATAAAAATGTTGCCATATATTACAACAAACTCTGATTGCACATCCCTATTTTTCTAGATGTCAGCCTTCTGTCAATGTTCCAAATTATGTCTTAGTTTACATCTGTTCAAACAACGATTTTAAATGTAATAATGTCTCTGTTCCTACAAAATACCGTTTCAACAGTCAGCATATTTTGAAAGTTTTCCCCTCAAATTACAAAGTTTGGATAAATTTCTGACATAGCTATAGAGTGGAAAATGCATGTTAGAAAATAATCTGATTTTAAAAAAGGTTCTCAAGGGAATATATTTATTTATGAAAAGTATTGTATTTATTCAAATAATGCTATCATTTATAGCACTTGAGAAAATCACTATATTAGTAGTGAGTTCAAATATTGGCTATCCATTAATTATATAGGAGAACATTTTTATTCCTTGTCTGTAGCAATTAAAGGGCTTAGATGAATTCAACATTTTCTAATACCTTAATTGATTATAAGTTTTTATGGCATTCAGTACAAAAGTAGCAAGCTAAAATATTAAACTCTGTGTCATTCCCTTCTTTCATTCTCTCTCTTATTACTATCCCTTTTGATGTTGAATTATATCTATCTGTTAGTTATTCATAAAACATAATATCTAAATAAACTGTGTAAACTAAAATGGATCTCTCTGGGTATACCACGTCACTCTTTGAGAATTTATGATACTGACATTGATAACCTTCAGAGGATGAGAAAAATCTATAATCCTTCCAAATAAAGGGTTTTTTCACCCTGAGTTTCTGATAAAACTAATACTCATACAAGGCACCTGGGAATAATAGAGAGCATTCTGCTGTTAGTCATGTGATGAAAGTCATCGCGTTATATGATCTTGATGAACATCTGTTTTTTAATCTACCAACTAGTTTCATCTACAAGCTAATATCCTGCCTCTCAGGGTATTTGTGAAATTAAAGGAGATAATGTTTGCCATATGCTCAACATACAACTTAGCACATAATGAGTACTGATTAAGTCATCCTTGTTTGTGTTGTTTTTAACAATCAAAAACAAAACAAAACAAAACAAAACAAAACAAAGGGAGGCGATCCAGGGTGGTAATAGGGAGTAGAGAGCAGTGAAATGCTTTCCTTCCAAAGCCCAGCCCACCACCAACTGGGAAATCACAAAAAGAAGAGAAAAGAACCCTGAATGCTGTTCCAGTCACTAGTGGGTGTTCGTAGGAAAGGGATGAATTCTAGTCATTCTCCCTCTAGTCAAATACACATAGAGTGACTGTAATAATAGTCATGAGGTCTTGATGTAAGATAGTTTTTGTTTTTTCATGAGGTGATAAAGTAGAATACCTTTGATCATCCTATATTCAACTAATTATGGAATTTTAAATTATCTCTAAGAATCTATTTGCATGTTGGAAAATTCTATAGACAACAACTAAAAATGAAATTATGTTAAAAATGACAATGCATTTTTATTAAAATGTAGGATCCCTCCCATAATCAAATCAAACTTAGATCAGAACACAAACTTTTGAGAATAAATTTGAGACCATAGCCCAGTTAGGTGCAGATGAGTGTTACTGAATGTGAGGCTATTTCTTACCCTCTCAGGAGGATAAGTATTGAATGTACATTTCTTAAATGTCAATCAGTGTGCTATACTACTCAAATGAAATAAGACAAGGGTACACAACTCTCTATTTTTATAGTTCAGTTGTCTGGATTGCTCTACATTGATTTAGTCTTGGAAAACTGAAGGCTTTATGATTTAAGGTATTTTGGACGATTTAACAATCCACTTTTATTCATGCAAAAATTAGCTAGATTTTAAAAGTTTAAATTTAAGGAAAAAGAAGAAAGAAAAGAATTCATCTGAATTTTGTTGCTCTTTTTCAGTGGGATAAGCAATTTGGATAAAGATTAAACTTTAGTTTAAAAACAACTAAACTATTGTTACAACTAAACCATTACAATGGCCTTAAATTTTTGAAACTTTGGAAAACACGCTTATTCAAACAAAATTATGAATTAGATGTCAATTATACCTTAAGAAAGCTAAAATTTTTAAATTACAGATTATATAATACTCAAAAGGTAACTGTAACATGGGAAAACATCAGTACTCTTTTTATGTACCTAATTTTTCAAGTCAGAAACTTTGGAAGACATATTTAACTCTTCTCTTCCTCTTCCTATGTCTGATAAGTCACCAAGTCCTAGATTCTACTTCAGAAAATCTTCCCAATCCACTGTTTTCCACCAAGTTGACTCTCAGGTGTGCACAGTCCAGGTAAATACTTGTTGTATGGTCTTATTTATATAATCGATTTGATTTAAAAATTATTCATCAGCTGATGACAAATATAGTGATTTATTAATAAAGATTTAGAATAATTGGTAAAGAAGGTGTATTTAAAGATTTATTAATTTTCTTATCGGCTCATGTGAAAATTATTCATTGTGAGGTACCATATCTTCCTGTTCGGGTCCAGGAACCATCTTTTCATGTTCTTTCTCTATTGGCTAATGCATCATTTCTGACTAATGTCTTATCTCCCACTATGAGGAAAAGCTAGCAAGTCCATTGCTACAGTGGCTCTTTAGAATGTTTGTACTGAAATAATACGGATCTGCTTGCCTTTGTAGTTTCTTCATACCAATTACAGTTGACTCTTTACACAGATGTGGACTGTGCAGATCCACTTATACATGGAATTTTTTAAATAAAATAAATATACAGTTGGCCCTCTCTATTCAGGAGTTTCACATCCACAGGGAGCGAATATTTTCATTGTACCATTCCATTTTATATAAATGACTTGAGCACCCATGGGTTTTGGTATGTCTGGGGGCTCCTGGAACCAATCTCCTGCAGATACCATGGGACCATTGTATTTGATGCTAGTTACATTGTTACTCATAATGCGGCACCATCCATTGAACCCTATTCTCTTCTGAAATCCTGGCTTCTGATGATTTCCTCAAAGGTTGTTTCTGTACTCCGTTGATGAGGACCATGAATGCAAGTCTTACTCAGAGTATGCAGGAAAATGTGAGCTGTTATTCATTTTCTGGATACGTTAATTTTCCATTTAAAATTTTATGGTAAACATAGGACAACATATCTTTCAATTGTGTCTTCTCTTCAATGCATTAGGCTGTAACCATTGCATTCCTAGAATGTGATGTCTTTCAGTATTAATGGCATACCGCCCTTCACACACAGTTGGCAAGAGGTCTATAGGGAGAATGAGAATAGTAGTCCAATTCTCACAGGAACATCGGCCCTAATCTGACGAGGCTTAAGACTGATGACAACCACATTGACTAGAATAGTCCATTATCATTGCAGAGCAATAGTGTCAAAAGCCCTCAGACAGGATAGAGATAGCTATAACCAAGTACTGACTGGCATGGCGCATAGAGCCTGCAGAGCTGGGTAACTGTCCTGGGTGCCATGGGCAAGTGAGTGCCAGAGTAAAAGATTCTTGTCTCTGTCTCAACTGAGATGCTATAGGACAGTGTTCCCAACCATGGCTGCTTTTTTGGCTAAGTGGTTTTTGTAATGTATGACCACATCATTTCAGATTGTCTCAACTAGGGAAAAGGAGCCATGTTCATACTTGTGTCTGGTGGGAAGAGGCCATAATGCTGCTTAATATCCCACAATGCACAGATAGTCCCCTTGCCTCTGCTAAACAAGGAATTATTTAGCTTGCAATGTCAATAATGCCAAGGTTGAGAGGCTCTGCTCTAGACCCAAGGCTGCCTTGAGGTAGAAGCTTAAATGGACAAAAACTGAGGAAATGGTTTATATACTCTTATTAAACCTAAAGGCAAGCAATGGACTGTTAGTGTCTCAGACTCCTCAACTTTTCCTGTGTCCAATGTGAGCGTCATCCCAAATTAGTATGTCTGCATCATCCTGGGGCCAGTCTCAATAATCCTGAAGGAGATATTGGTCAGTGGGAGCAATCCACTCACAAGACTGTCCTCCTGAGACAGGGGAATAGCCACTGGGCCCTCGGACACTCTCACAGTACAAGTTCTAGAGCTTCTTGAAAAATCTGGTCCAACCTGTTCATGTAGAGAGCCCTGAACGGGCCATGAGTCCCTGGGCTCACAGTAGGTCATGATCTGAGCTCAGGAAGCTTTGTTTGGATGGAATTGCCATCCTGGACAGTCCACGTGCCAGAGGGAGACTTCTAAAGACCATTTTAAAGAAAGCCCTTCAAGTTAAGGCCCCCAGAATTGTGTTCCCTGACACCAGTTCTCCTTTTCACTTTTTGAAACACCACCTTCGCTGGATACCTACAGAGTTCCCTCCTGACTGTTTTCTAAAAGTCACGTCTTCCAACTCTTATTCCATTCCATTCATTTCATCAATAATGAGGTGTCTGCTATAAATACTCATTTAATTCAACTTAAGGGCATTCAGCTTTCAACTTCTCAGAATAAAAACCCAGATCCTTGAACTAACTTGTAAGTATTTTAGCTGTTGTCTAACATTCTCATCTTGTCTCATTTCTCTCTTTCTCTCCTTTGTTTTCCAGCCATAATGTACTTCTTTGTATTTGTTTATGAATCAAGCTTTTTTTTTTTTTTAAAAAAAGAGATTTTCCTAGAAGCAATAAAACTGTCCACCACCCACTGCATCTCATTAGCTGCTCTGGCTAATTCTTTATATAGTCATTTTTTCCTAGAATTTTTGATTTCCTCTTAGGCTAAGGTAGGTTCAACTATTACACTCATTTATAGTAGTTCACTTTATTCACACCCCTTATAATTACTTAGGCAATGTCTGTCCTCCCCTTTATACTATATATTCCATGACAGCAAATACTGAATCAGACCTGCCCACTATTAAAACCCCTCACAGATAACATGGGACTCAGATCATGTTGGGTAGATAGTGAATAGCTGCTGGATCAATAGGTGAATAAAAACTGTTTTTTCTTACATAATTTTTTATCAGGTGTACTCTACTTTTATGTCACTTTTTAATATAAAAATTTTCAAACATACAAAAATATAGAAGGAAATGATATTTGATATTGAATTCCTATTGCCAATCTAATAGTTCATCACCAAATTTATATTTATTTCTTCTATTTTCTCTAATATTTTAAAATAACTTCATGTTATCCACTCCAAAATACTTCAGTATAAACATCCAAAATCAAAGATATTTTCCTGTATAATTTAATCAGAATAACATTTCAAAAAAGAAAAACAATAATTCCTTGCTATCATCTAACTTGCAGTGTGTATTTTTATTTCTGCAGATTTTCTTAAAGTATCTTTTCCAGGTAATTTGTTCAAACCAGTATCTGACCATATCTGCACACTGCATTGGACTGTTATGTCAGTTAAATCTCTTTGATACAAATAGTGCCTCACTTTTTATGGCATCAACTTACTGAAGAGAGAAATCAATTGTCCTGTAGAAAGTCCCACCTTCTGAATTTGTCTGATTTCTCACATGTCTTTAAAAGTGTTATTATTCCCTTGTATTTAATGCCAGCTGGAAGTTAGATCTAACAGGTTGACTAGATTCAAGTTAAACATCGTTTTGTCACAAATATTTCACAGCTGATGTTGTATACTACACACTGCAAAAGGGTGTACTTCACCTCAAGTTGTGCTGCTATTAATGCTATGATATATCAGTGGGTTAAAGGACTCTTCCAATTTTCATTCCGTATCATAGAGGAGACTTAGAACATTAGGACAAAGTATACAACTTAATTGAAATAATTTAATGGACTTACTGAATATTCACTGAATAAATTTTGCTTAGCTTTCCTATTTTCCATCGCAAGTCTATTTTAAGTATCCAAGTGAGGGTACCTCTCATAGGAATCTATGGAAAATTTGGGTAAGACTCATTGAGGCTGAGGGAGGAATTTTAAAACCATAAGATATAAAATATAAATTCAACAAATGGCCAAATCTATAATAAAAGATGAGAATGCACATAACTGACAGCATATTTCTAGTCAATCACTGACTACAAATTATTCATTTAAGCATACAATTAAGGCTCATTACTATACAACTGGGTTCAGAGATCTCTATAAACTAACAAAACCATAACCAGTTTATAATCTAAGCAGTAGTGCTCTTAAAATTGTCCCATGCTGATCAGTTTTGCCTTTGCTTCTTATTTCCTTTATATGCAGTTCAAAAATAAAACTTGGATTCCAAACAAATTAATTAACCCTCTTACTTACTTGGTTGTTTCAGCTCCATTAAACTAAAGTAATCAAATCACCTCATTACTAAAGCCTTGAGAAGATAAATTTAAAGGCTTTCAACTATGAAGGGACAGAAACAGAGCTCACTGGAAAGATAGGATCTGAATAGTCAAGTAATTTTGAATAGGCTTTAGACACTTGGGAGGTTCCACGTGAATAACTGATTCTTAGATAGTCCTATAAATCCATTCTGAATATAGCGTATGATACTTAAGAGGAATATATGTTTTCTGGTGCTCCATCAGCACATGCAAAGGAAAATATTGGTACTAATGCTCATCTGCCTTAGTTTTTTTGGACTCGGAGTCAGGACGGATATATCTCTTCCTTCTCCTCCATCCTCTAACTCTTCTTTCTCCACTTTCTTAAACAAAATGAACAAAACTACATCGTCTTCGAGCTATATCTATAATGTGAAATTTACATATATTTTGTTTTATAACCCTTTGCCACAAATCTGTTAATCATTAATGGTATTCACATTTTACAGATGAGGAAACTGAAACTCTTGAGTTTTAGGTAAAAAAAAGATTCCCAAGGTGACCTCAAGGTGATATATCTACTGATAATGAACCTGGGACTAGACGCTCACTCTGAAAACAAAGTCCATGTTCTTAAGTATTCTTTAAAGGAACTAAAGGAAACAGAATGGTCCAGTCTGCTCCCTAGGCACCTTAAAACAGAAACACAATGGTGGAGTAGTTTTCAACCAATTACGTATTGTTATTATGCCAAGATACATGCACAGGTTATTTCATTGTAACAAGTGCAAATAACGTAACGTTAACATGTAAATTTGAAATGTTATTCTGTCTTTCAATTACATCCTTCATCAAATAAATTCTCTTAAGATTCTACCTTAATAAATGTAATATATTTGGGGAAATTTAGTATGTAAGTCGACCATTTGTATTACATTTGGAATTAGTTTATATTATGTTAGCCATCAATATTTTATGTTGTTTTGCCATCCTAAAAATATCACCATCTTATTGCAGAAACTTGGAAATGGAATTACTTAGAAAACAGAAACCAAATTAAAAAACAGAAATAAACCTCTTAAAGAGCAAAAAAATTAAAAGTTATGACTTTAGAAGGTGAAAACTAGCTAATGAATATCCACAACCCTTTCACACTTCAATTAGAAAACTAGACACACTTAGTCAAGGCATTCAAAAGAACAAGTGTGAGCCTCGTAATTAGTTATAATCAGTCTGCTTGTGCTGTCGACATTGCTGAGCTGCTCTTCTGTGTCTATAGGAGATGCCTGTGATGCTTTTGTGCACTGACATCTCATTTATGTAACATGCCCTCAAAAGAGGTTGTGTGGGGGAGGGTAGAGTGCATACTTAGCATGCATGAGGTCCTGGGTTCAATCTCCAGTACCCCCATTAAAATGAATAAAATAAACCTAATTATCTCCCCTTCCCGTATCCCCCCAAAATGAGGTCGTGTGTTGTAGGGAAGAGAAGGCCTGGGTTGGAAGCAGGGCTCCCAGATGACTAGCTGTGTGAGCTGGGATGGGGGAAGTAAATAAGCTGAAACTCAGTAACCTTATGTCTAAAGTGTGAATAAGAAAATCTACCGCATGTGTTCTTTTGAGGCTAATTAGTATTTTCTTTGTTGGGACATAACAAGGGTTTAGTAAATATTTGTTGAACCTGGGTTATTAATCATTGAAAAGGATTTGGTAGATTTGTATGCATTGATGTGTCTGAATACAGGGAAAAATGTCAAGAGTAGTTACATTTTGGGAGTCTTAATGGAAAGAATTTACCCTTTATTTTATACATTTCTTTTTCATCAATTTCCAATTACTACAATTAAGCATATCCATTAATTAATAACCATGCATCAACCAATTTCCATCATCCCATAACCTGCATACCATACCATTGAAGCCCATTTATAAGTCCCCACCTAATAGAAATTCTTGACCTGCCATAGGGAGCAGATTTAATCCCAAAGGCTGTTCCCACACACTCCTAAATGCCCAGAGTTGCTACCTTTTGGATCCCTGAAAATTTTTAATTTGTCTTCCATTGCTGTGTTTGTTACCTCATAAGATTTTCATATTCTATTTCTCCTTTTTGTGAATTTGGTACTTCTGGTCTGGTGAGGACTGAGAACCACATAAGGATGTAGTGTTTAATATAGGAACCTATGGAGTAAAAACATTGTAAGTCAGAAGCAAATAGCCTTGTGGTAAAAGTCTAGAGGAGTGAGGGGCCGAGGAACTGCAGGCCTCTTCTAGTTGTTGAGAGTCGTCCCTGGCCAAGGGCTGGCCAGTGAGGGGAAATCTCAGTTGTAGAGGTTCAAGGACCTGAAATTTATCTAACAACCTGAATTAGCTCAGCAGACGATGCTGGACCCCAGATGAGAACATGGCCTGGTCACCATATTGATCGAAGCCTTGTGAAAACTAAAAGGAAGCCAAGTCCTGAAAATCTAGCTAAGTCATGCCCAGACCCTTGATCCAGAAAAACTGTGAGATAAAAATAAGTGTATGTGGTTTTACACTGCCAAGTTTGTGTTACCTTGTTTCGGAGCAGTAAAAAAACAAAATATTTGTAGTTCAGGATTAATTTTATTTTTACAAATCAGTTATCTCACAATTTCCTAAATGATAACTAAACTGTAAATAGAGTTAAGATATATGCCTCCTCCATGTCCCTTACCTGATAAATATGAGAGGAAGAGACAGACAGAGACAAGAGAGAAAAGCAAACATGTAATATTGTAATACTTGAATATAAGTATGAATTCAATTAGGTTAGAAGAAGTAATGGCCAGGCCTTTTCTTACTGGCAAGTGTACTATTCTTAAATTATATTTGATTAATTTATAGATTTTTACCTATAGTATTTCTTTACTTTTCAATTTTTGATAGATGGAATTAAATTTACATGAAGAAAGAGTTACAAATGATGTTTTTTTGTTCCAGTAAACTTTTAAATTTTAGAATAGTTTTAGATTTACAGAGATGTTAGAAGGATAATACAGAGTTCCCATGTATCCTGTACCTAGTTTCCCCTGTTATTAACATCTTATGTTAGTATGGTATGTTTGTTACAATTAATGAACCAATATTGATGCATTATTATTAACTGAAGTTCATGCTTTATTCATATGTTTTAGTTTTGATCTAATGTCCTTTTTCTGTTCCAAGATCCCATCCAGGGTACTACATGACATTTCTCCCTAGGCTCCGGTTGGCTGTGAGAGTTTATCAGACTTTCCTTATTTTTGATAAACTTTGGCGGTTTTGAAAAGTGCTGGTCAGGTATCTTGTAGTATATGTTCCTCAACTGCGATTTAGCTAATGTTTTTCTTGTGGTTAGAGAGAGGTTATGGATTTTGACAAAAAGAGTACGGAAGCAGGTAAATGGCATTTTCATCACATCATACTGAGGGTGCCTGCTATCAGTATGAGTTACCACGTTTGATGTCGACTTTGACCACCTGACTGAGGCAGTGTCTATCAGGTTTCTCCACTGGAAAGTCACACTTTTTATCCCAGTTTATGTACTCTTCTCTTTGGAAGGAAGTCACTTTGCAGAGCCCACATCTAAGGAGTGAGCAGTTACGCTCTATCCATTGCTTGGGAACTTTTCCAGTCATTTGCTTATGTTGATGAGTCAATAAGGACTCACAGATATTGAGTTTTTACTTTGGGTTACAATCCAATAACTTGGTCAGTTTTTTCTTGCTTGAAATATTCTAGCTTCGACTTTTGAGAAATCTTTCAGTTGGTTTCTGTGTCTCTTAGGCATACCCCCACTTTTAGTTGTTTTTTCTCTTTGCATTTCAGTTTCTGAAGTTTCTATTGGCATATATTCAGACTCATTGATTCTTTCCTCTTCTGTGTTCAGTATACTGGACATATTCAGCTCAAAAGCGTTTTTCATTTCTGTTGTGTTTTGGTTTCTAACATTTCCTTTAATTCTTCATTAGAGTTCCAGTCTCTCTGCTTACATTATAACCTGTTTTCACATGTTATCTACTTTCCCCATCATAGTTCTTAATATATTAATCATGATTATTTCAGATTTCCTCTCTGATAATTCCAACATCCATGTCTTATTTGATCTGGTTCTGATACTTGTTTTATCTTTTAAGACCATGTTTTCTCTTGTCTTTTGATGTACCTCATACACTTTTTTTAAAATAAAAAATGATGTATCAGATAAAGGATCTTAGGTAAAAAAAAGCCTAGTGTGAGGATTTATGTGGCTGTCGGTCTGGGATACACAAGGGCTAGCAAATTCAAATTTCTCTTGTGTCCTTGTTTTTGTCTTCCCTTTTGACTTTGGTTTCCCTAAATGCTCTTCCTCAGAGTCTGTCTTGCTGATTTCAGCTGTAATCATTGTTTCTTTACTGGAGCCCCGTTGGTTGGTGGTTAGGTATGGGGAAGGAAAAGCATTCTAAAGATTAAAGCTTAGTCTTTTGATGGGCCTGTGTCCCTGGGTTGTGACTTTCACAAGTATTTTAGTGCTTTAGGTTTCTCCCACCTTTAGGTGAGACGGGAAGAACAGAGGGAGTGGGGTAGTAGAAATGTCCTTTCCCCAAGTTGGAGAAGGCTCTGGTAAATTCTTTTCCTGGGGAGTAGGACATTGTTATGGAAAATGCTCTAATTATTTTTCTCTCCCCTGACAGGAATCTGGGACAGGAAGGAATCTTTACTGATTCCTCATCATGAGAACTTTGATGGATTCCTGGAGGTAAAAACGTTAGGTGCGAGGGTCTCTGTAATACTGCCATCCCCAGGATTTTCTAACATTTACAGTAGTCTACACTCCAGTTCCCAGCCATTCATCAAGGTAATCAAAATTATTTTTCATATGCTTAAAACCTATATTAGTTTCTAACATACAACAAATACTTAAAGTTTGCTAGAAAATGAAATGCAGGAGGAAATTTTAGTGAGGGCAATTAGGCAAGAAAAAAAGGGATATACAGATTGGAAAAAATTTAAAACTACATTTATTTGCAGATGACATGACTTTGTATATAGAAAAATCTCAAGGAATCTGCCAAAACTGAAAAAAAAAGAAATTATAAAAATTAATAAATGAATGTAATATGTAAGATAAGTATATAAAAATTATTGGTATTTTGTGCCACAATAAACAATGTGAAAATGAATGAAATTAAGAAAATAATTTTTATAACATCAAAAAAATAAATTACTAAGGAATAAATTTAACAAAAAAGTGTAAGACTTCTATACTGAAAATATTAAGAAAGCAGTGCTCCCCAAATTAATCTAAAGATTCAATGCAATCCCTATCATGCTTTTTTTGAAGAAATTGTCATTCTGATCTTAAAATTCAAGTGAAAATGCAAATGACCCATTTTGGATAGCCAAAAAACTATTGAAAAAGCACAAAGTTGGAAGATTAGGGATTCCTGATTTCAAAGTCTACTATAAAGAAATAGCAATCAAGAACTGTATGGTAGTAATGTAACTGACATATAGATCAAAGGAATAGGAATTAATCCGTACATCTATGGTCAATTGATTACTGATAAGAGTGCCAGTATAATATAATGAGGAAATAATATTTTTTCAATAAATAGCGTTGACACCACTAGATAGTTGCATGCAAAGAAATGTGTTTGGACCATTCACACCATATGCAAAAATTAATTGAAATGGGATAATATCCCTAAATGTAAGAGCTAAATGATAAAACTTTTAGAAGAATATGTAGGAGTAAGTTTTCATGACCTTTGGTTAGATGAGAATTTCTTAGGTATAACAACAAAATAAAACATAATAAGCAATGAAAAAAAGGAGATAGATTCAATTTCATAAAGAAGTAAAAATGTTTTTTAATAAATGTCACCTCAAAAAAGTGAAAATGCAACTCATGCAATAGAAAAAATATGCAATCATTTATCTGATAAGGGATTAATATCCAAAATACAAAAATAATACCACAATGCAATAATATAAAGGCAACTTAATTAAAAATAGGAATTGGAAATCAAACAACTGTGAAATATTACCTTCAAACTCACTTGGAAAGTGGCAATCAAAAAGACAGATAATAGCAAGTGTTGGTGAGGTTGTGTGAAATTGAAACCCTCATTCATTGCTGGTTGGAATGTAAAATGGTGCAGCCACTTGGGAAAGTGTTTGACAGTTCCTAAAATAGTTAAACATACAGTTACAGTATGACCCACTAATTCCACTCCTTGGTATATACCCAGGAAAAATGAAAACATATATCTGCATAAAAGCTTGTACATAAATTTGCATAGCAGCATTTCTTATAATAGCCCAAATGTAAAACAACTCAAATGTCCATTACCTGATGAATGGATGAACAAAAGTGGTATAACCATAAAATGGAATATTATTTGTCCATGAAAATTAATGAAGTGCTGATGTATTCTACAGTATGGATGGAACGCCATTATTCTATGTGAAAGAAACCAATCACAAAAGATCACTTATTGTATGATTCCATTTATGGGAAACATCCAGAAAAGGCAGCTCAACAGAGAGAAAAAGGAAGTTAGTAGTTATCTGAGGGAGGGGCATTGGGAAGTAACTGCTGATGATTATCAGGGTTCCTTTCTGGGGTGAAAAACTGTTCTAAAATTAAATAGTGATGATCACCAGGTTTTGTGAGTATACTAAAATATTTAATATTTAAGTGCACGTTTTAAAAAGGTGAATTTTCTGACATGTGAGTTGTCTTAATAAAGCTGTTTTTTAAAAAAGGAAAAAAGTAAGGATAGAGGGAAGAAGACAGAAAGTAAGAAAAGAAGTTTGTTTCTTGAGCACACATCATGGACCAGATATTATTCTGGACTCTTCACAGGCATTAATTTTTGTAATGCTCATGACAAGATAGGATTTGCTATCATTCAATTTGTACAAAAATAAACTGAGTCTTAGGGAACTTTCTAAAGGCTATCAGATAGAATATGATAAAATTGTGATTCACACAAAAGTCCAGTTGACAGCAAAACCCACCATATTTCAACACATGGCTGCATGAATTATTTTACCAAGATAAACAGAGTATAAAGAATTTCATTTTTCTTCCAAATTATTAGAATTATTTTTGTCTCCTACATGTTAGAACATATTCAAGTCACTGAAAAGTTTTAATAAATAAGATAAAAATTTGGAGAAGTGAGAGAAACTATTGGATCAGCCCATTAAGATAGACGTATATATTTAAGCAGCACTGTGATTTGCAGAATGCACAATGATCATTTTGTCTAGTTTATCCTAAATGAAAAATGACCAAATGGTTTTCTGAGACTTCTTGAACTCTTGCTGATTCTAAGAATTGTAATTATCAAGAAATATCCATTTCAAATTCAGAAACATGCTGATGGTGAACAGACAACTTTGCCTGAACCAGACAAGGCTTTGAAAATATATCCTAATTTCATTTTTGTGAGAATATTATATAGAATATTGGTCATTTAAACTTTTTCTGTCTCAATAAAATTAATTCCTAATTTATTCTGTGAAAATTAATATACTGCTTTTTAAAAAACTTTGTAAGTCTTACAAAACATATGAATGAAAAGTGATACTATCATTAACATACCAGGTATTAAATAATTAAATGCTGAGTCAAATTTATGATAACGTAAGATAAATTTTGAGTGTATCTTTCATTGTCTTCAGAATTATTTCTCATTAATTCACTTCTTATGCTACTGTCCTCTATAACCTATTAAAGAGAAAATTTAAAAAGAAATATTTAAATCATTTTGTCAGCATAATTTATAACTTATGTATAGTATTTTCTTCCTTTATTACAGCACAGAAATCTTTGAAATACAGGTGCTCAGCCTTGACTAGATTAACAAGGAGTTAATTTAAGGGAACATCTGGTTGTTTATAACTGCCTAGGGTGGGAAAAAGGGCTCCAGATGCTTACATAATTCACCCCTCCATTTCTCTCTAGTTTAGAATAAAAATATCTTTGCAGTAGATATAGCAAGCCAACATTCAATGCTGTTTGGGTTCACGTATGCCCAACAGAAATATAGGAGAATGTATATTTTTTTCAAAATTTCTCAAGTTGGGAGTGTACGCAAACCTACTACATATATGTGTGTGTGTGTGCGCGCATATATGAATTCTTAGTACAATTCTGAAAAACATCTATTGCAGCTACTTTGACCACTGTAGGAAAGATACATGCTGTCGGCAGATTCTAAGATGGGACCCAAGCTCTCCACTCTCTGGTGTCCTCTCTCCAGTTGATCCTCCAACAACACTGGATTTGAACTGTATGGGTCCACTTATAGGCTGATATTTTTCAGTAAATATACAGCTGGCCCTCCGTAGCCACAGGTTCTGCATCTGAGGATTCAACCAACCACAGATGGCAAACTTAATACACGATCCCAGCTTGGTTGAATCTAATGATGTGGAATTTAAGGATAGAGAAGGCCAACTATGGGATTTGAGCATCTGTGGAATTTGATACCCTTGGTGAGTCCTGGAAACAATTCCCCATAAATATTAAAGGATGGTTGTAATCCCTTCCCCTTGTGTGTAGATATGAACTGTGAATGCGATAGATGCCATTCCTATGGTAGATTACATTATATAGCAAATGTGAAGGAATTTGATAGATGTAAGGCTAATCAGCTAACTTTGATTTAATCAAATGGAAATTAGGGCCTGACCTGATCAGCTGAGCCCTTTATAAAAACTCAAAGCAGCCGAAAAGCTATCATAATGGCCTTAAAGAAGCAAGGTGTCAGGAGTTATGTAGCTGCAAGAATCTGATTCTACTTTAATGATCAGGGCTGGGTAAAGGACCGTGGGCCACAGATGAGACCCAGTGACACCTGGGTTGCAGCCTTGTCAGATCCTAAGCAGAAGACATAGCTAAGCTGTGCTCTGACTCCTATTTCACGGTAACCACAGGATAATACATGTATGCTGTTTAAAGCTGCTAATATGTCTGTGGGTATTTGTTGCGCAACAATGAAAAATAATCCAGTACATATATAATAAGGCCTTGAGTTTGATAGTGCATTCATAAATACTCCTATTGTGAATTTTAGTTTAACGAAATACAGGTAATTTCAGAAACCTTTCATAATATCAAGGATTATTTTCCATCCTGACATTTAACAAGAAGTTCATTAGTAGAAATTTTTTTCTTTAAGTGGCAGCTACAGATAGATCTCAAGCATACATGTTCAGCTAAAATTAATTTAAGCTATATCCTTGAATATAAAAGATGTTTTTCTATAAACAGACTAAGAAAGAGGATTACTGTAATACATTGAAAGATAAAAGAGATTTACAGCATAACCAATTGACGTTTAGCTGTTAATGCTAGGAATATTTTCCAAGTTGACTGTGTTTGTGAGGCAGGGGTGAAAGTGGCTTACAAAATAAAAAAGGATTCCTTTTTCAAAACACACAATTGCAGAAGGAGATCTCACAGGAGGCACTGTAAAAGATGCAGTTTTTCATAAGCATTATTTAGTTTTGCAGTAATACTTGAGAAATTCAAAAACTTTTTTCTAAAGGAGGAGTAGAAGAAACAAAAGAGGCTTCATTTTAGTTTTTTTTCATGTTATTTTCTTTTTAGAAATAGAATAACAAGCAAGAATTTCTTTTGATCGTTAATAGACAACTTGCCATGGTGCTAACAGGTATCATGACCATTTAATAAAGTTAGCAACATAGGATGACACAAAGGAATATACCTAACAACATTTAGCATCTTTGCATGAAAAGAGTCATGGTCATAGAAATGGCAAGTATTCAGAAGACCAATTACAGAAGAAATAAGGTACAGAATATATTATCTGAGAGCAGCTTAGAAGCATTCATCCCCAGTGGTAAAATAAAGGGCAAGATACAGGCAAGGTAGTCATCACTTTTGTATAATTGGAAAACAAATAGAGGGGTCATGTTCTGTGAATACCCATTAACTATTACAAATTGTATTGGAACATTTATGAAGTGCAATGAATAACCAATGAGTTTATTATACTCATCATTACCAGAGTGAGTGCTTTAATAATACAAAGTCTATGAAATAGAGTTTTCATTTTATTTACCACAGTCTCTGTATTTGTGATGTTGTCTCAACCTTGATGAAGAGTTAGACTTTATCCATGCCCTTGCATGTAATTACCAACATTTCAATTTTTCTATCCTTCTTCCTCATTAATACATATTCTAATATCCCAAGTGATGAACCTCTAAAATTCATCAAGAATTGTATGTTTGATTCATTCACTCAATCAAAATCGCTGAGTAGACAAAAGATAAGATAAATCCACACAGGAAACTATGAAACTTAACATCACAATCTGTTAATTTGTTTGTTAAGATTTTTTTTTCAGTAGAGATTAAACATGCACAATTCTGTACCATGTAATATTTTTTCACTAGGAATTTCAAGTCAGTCTTAAGACTGTAAGTATAGAAAGTTATACATTTTCAGAAAAGTCCTTCTGGGCTCCACACAAGGTTTCTTTATTCTTAATGCTTTCCCTTAGTCTTAGTTCTACAAATTTCATGTGTGAATCCTTCCATATAAAGGCAATACTTTCATACTACCCTTCAAAAACTATTATTCCTTGAAACTCACCCAGTTAGTCTTTGACTGTTTTACATCAGTCCTTATGAATTGGTCCTCTCAAATATGTTCAACTTTGGGGACTATTCTGTTCTATCTGTCTTGATTCTTAAGAGTTGGTTCCCACTTGAGATAACCGTGGATATAACCATCTGCAGTTTTAGGAGAATACGTTTTCCCACCGGTTCTCTGATTCCCTTTGGATTTAGTTTATAGTTTGGTTCCCTCTGACATCTTAGTCATATTTTTATTAGGTGTCTTTGCATTCTGTTTTCCCTTTTCTGTTCTAGTAGCAATAATAATATCCCTCCTTTTCTAATAGTTTAAAATTAATCAGAAACCAGAGACTTTACTCATTTATTTAATTTTAATTCCATTTTATCTTAAAGAAATAATTCCTTCCCTCATGTTTTGTCAGCCTACATTTCTTCAGTTTGTTATAATTCTTCTAGGGTACCTGTACTTGTAATAATTTTGAAGCATATATATTTTGAAAGCATTTTAAAAGTAAGGCCTACAGACCAAATGTTCTGCCAAAGGCCCTTAAAATTTTCTCCTTCAACTTTAGTTGTGCTCATTCTATTTGTGTATTTTTCTACATCCACCTAAGTTCATGGCCCCCATTTATCTTTGTTTGTTTGTTTTTAATAAACTGTATCACACCTCTTTGTGTACAGCCACAACTTGAGTCTTTGATACATGAAGTAGTAATCAGAACTGATGTGGTTAATGAGGCCAGGTCCTGACATCACTCGGTGCAAGGAGTGAGAGTTGGGAATCTGACAATAGTGCAGCCCATTCAGTCTGCCTACCTTACCCCATCTCTGTAGCTTCAAGTCCTGGTCCATAATCTAAATACTTAAACATTAAAACTGACCAAAAAAGGAAAACAAACGTTTTCCTCATCTAGTGCATGCAGTGGTTCTCCTCTGTTCATGTTTTTACCTAAGTTGGCCTAATAACTTACCTAGCATGGCAGCCTACGTGTCACCGTTAAGGTCTAGCATGGTCCATCTATTATTTGTGCGGTGTAGCCTGCCTCTTGTTTGCTAAGATCCAGTCCTGTAGCCTGCCTGTGTAAGCTGCGTAGGGCTCCATGCTCAGAAATTGCCTTTTTTTTGCCTTTTGCTACAGTTAACTTCCAAGGTCACAATTCTGTGTGACTGAGTTTTAAAGTCATCCAGATCGCATCAGTTAAAAATAAATGTTTAACTATAAAAACAAGCAAAAACAGCAAAAGAGAAGTTATTATGATCTATAACGTGCTAATCTGACACGTTCAAGAAAGGCCAATACTCATGTTTGCTGCAGTTAAATCTTACAGCCACCACTTCTGGCTGCTTTAGGTCTACCTGTCACTCCTTGTACATTGCCGCACTTAGTCTCAGCCCCTGTCTGCTCATGTTCCGAGCCAAATGTACTTGGACATTAAAGGGACCCAGTAAATAGGGCCCTTCTATTTCATTGATATTTGGAAATACTGAAAGAGAAGAATCAAATTTTCAGAGATTAAAATATCAACTTTATTACTGATAAAGTAAAATGGGAAAACTTGGCCAATTTTGGTCCAGTGTCCTGTTATCACCCCCCCAGCTGAAATACCCCCACAGGCTGCAGGCTTCCCACACAGATCTTGCCCCGCTAGGCCTAGGACACAACTGAAAGAAGACAAGACTGCCAAACTAAAAGTTGGTAGGATTATCAACAGCTACCCCTTTCCCCACTAAAGAGAAAAAAGAGGAGCAGAGATACATATGCCCTATTGCTTTTCCCAAACATACCAATCAAATAACTCAGCCCTCCTCCCTTGAGGAAGAGTGAGTGAAAGATGTGTCTATAAAGTACGAACTCTACTCATACAATTTTCTGAAGGCAAGGAGAAAGGAGGTTCTTGTACTGAGGAGGGGGGACTGTTTTAGGACAGGTAATATAACTTACTAATACACACCTCCTGTCTATCTGAGAGAGGGATTTAGGGTTGAATGTTGTTGAAGAAATCCAAAAGCCCTTCTCTACAAGAACTTATCCAAAGGATAATTTAGAAACACAAATTTTAGAGTAAAGACTAAATATTTAATGTACATATGAGAAAATTGAGACCAAAAGTAAATCAATGATTTTATATGTGAAGTAATAGGAGTTTAAGGCTAAACTCAGTTTTATTTTTAGATTCAAAAACTTATATACCTTTTTTTTCTATTTAACAATTTTTAAAGATATGACTTTTACTTTGCTACTATAATTTAATTTATACTCAGACTATAAATTCAAGTTTCTTCCTGATGTGCCATTTGATTTTGAACAGTGACATCTACATGTACAGTGTAATGTCCACGATGGCGCATTACACACATTATTCTCACATTCTCTATTTCTCTTTTAAGAAAATAGAAATATGTTCTACTGGGTACCTAGGAGTATTCCTCTTTCACTTCAGTACTTTCCCAAGATTACACTGTCCTGACTGAACAGGAGTCGTTAAGCTCACCTGGAGTCTGATGCCACCAAAACAAGCCAAGGACTAATTAGGCAGGAATTTAAGGCTAAAGTGTCCCATTTTGCCCACATTTGTTACCATGTGTTCCAGATGTTTTCCATATTTACTCTCCACATTTCTCCACTCTGCTCTCTGACCTGGGACAGTGACCCACAAGGATTACATAAACAAGTACCCTGCCTTCTGGCTTCAGGTTAGGGTAGGCCAGTGGTGAGCCCAGGCAGAGATGGAAGGAGAGAGGAAGGTGAGCTCAGGGTGACTAATTGTTGCCCTGGTTCCCACACTGAAGGGGTGCCGGCGTGTCTCTCCCCTGAAGGTTACTGCTCCTCTCAAGGCTCTTTTCTCTACAGGACACTCTCCTTCCAGTTTCTAGGAACCATCACTCTATTGTTCCCTGCCCTAGATTACTGTACCATTTTTTGTGGTTCCCTTAGACCCAACCACACTTTCCTAAATAGTTCCTTTTTAAATGCACCTAGAATTGTCCTCATTTTAATGTGACATCCGTTTTATAGAGGCACCCAGAAATGTATACCCTAGCGGGAAGGTCTTTCTAAAAGCCAGAGTATTTTCTGGTTTTAGGAAATGAAACAGATGTAGTGGCAAGTTGCTAGGGAAAAACCCTTAGCTATTTTATTTAGATCAGTTGCATTTCTATAAAGGTAACTTTTAGCATGCTCATACAGTCTTACTGTTCCCTTAGTTATTGAATCTCTCCTCATGGATAAGCATTTAAAGAACTCCAGGGGGGAATGTTTCCTCATTCATCTCCATACCTGCCAAATGAAAGGCCTTTTCCTGAGAGCATTATGACTATGTAAGAGATGTTGTCTGATCAATATATTTCTACTTAAGGATGCCAGATCCCTAAAGTGATGATCTTCCAGACTATACAATATTAAAATCCATTCCGGAGCCCTTGTGCCATTTAAAATAAGAAAATAATCTACAAAACAACTTAATTCAAAATGAAGATCAAAAAAAAAGGAAAGAAAAGAAAAGAAAGAAAAACATGCTGAATTAGTCGACCAGTAAAAGGCAATCACACTTCTCTCCTGAAAAGTAAAATCGAATTGCACTTAGTACTCACAGTCTCCTGATAGTCTCCTAGTACTCACAGACCATGCCATTTTAAAATTTTGTAGCTTCCCACAGAAGAGTACCAAAGCACACTCCAGGAAAACATTGAAAAAAATAATGTTTTAAAAGTGAAATAACTAAATGCAGCATAATTTTTTTATGTCTACTAGCAGTTTTCCTCTTCTCTTTTTCTTTTTTTAACCAAATAAATTCTCTTGAGGGAGCATTTGTAGCAGATATGCATTTTGAAATACAAATGAAATAATAAACTCTTTACACAGAGGTCTTCCCATTGTGCACACATGCGTGCCACCTGTCTTCTTACACTCCTTAATTTGTTCTGCCCTCCTTAGGAAACTTCTAATAAAAACTATTAGAAGCATTCATGCTCTTCCTTTAAATCTCATCCTCTCTAGATTATTAAAAATATATTAGATTAAGTTGTGAACAAACATCGTCTTTCCTGAGCTTCTTTTCAGAGCAGAATATTGCTCTAAAGTACTAAGAAAATAAAACAGTAATGCTGGTATGCTTTTGTCCCTCTAAAAATCTGGTTTCAGCCCAGAGCCCTTGATAGCAAGATACTAGCGAAAACTGTCCTGGGAAAAGCAACCTACAAACATCAGTTTAAAGACACAGTCTTTGGCCTTATGTTTTTTCCTTGTTGGGCAGCAAAACATCAAAGGACATGAAGAAGGCCTTTTGTGAAACTCGGGTTAAAAATAATGGTGATGGATGTTTCTCTCTTCTTTTGAAAATTCATTAAATAATTTTAGGTGTCTAATTATTAAAAAAAAACTAGAACAAAAATAAGAAAATATTATGTACATATGAGCCAACAGTTTCAAATGGATTATTAATGAAATAAATTTAAAACCATCTGGTTTTCTAGTCTTGATTAAATTACAGTGTAATCTGTATGAATGGATCAGCTGCAGAACATACGAAACTGTTACATATAAATGAGTCACGTATCATAATTGTCTACATATTTAAAGTGAGAACTTTATGTACCAAACCACTAGAAAACATACAGATAATCAGATAATTTCTCCCTTGGTTCTTCAGATTATCTTTAGGAATATCCCATCACGTGACTTTTGTAGAAATCTGTTGGCTTTTATATTCTCATGATCAAATACTTGTTAATACATTTTTAATTTCTACTGTTTACTCAGTGAAAGACAAAGACAAAATCATGAGTTAAAGACCTGACTCTCAAATAACTTGTAAACCTACTGAGGAAGAATATTACTGACATGGAACACCAGTCAACATGGCAAAACAATTCCAAAACACATCCTAGGAATTTGGTAGTGATTAATGCCCTATATAATTTACAGAGTTAAATGATCATTCATGCACAGAATGTAATAAAGTGTGTGTGCAGAGGTGCCATTTTCTGTGCCAGCTTCATTTCCTTGAAGCTACACAGGTATGGCTCTGGACAAAAGTCTAGGTTTATTTATTTATTTTTAATTTTAATGTCAACCTCTAGAAAGCATGTAGCAAATTATAGGTGTCCAATCAATATTTATTAAATGAAAAAATAAGAAAGTGTGAATCCTTCTGAACGGAGAAGACATTCCCCCATCCATCAAAGCGCTCTGAGTTCTGCAGGCATCTGGGGTTATGTTTCCTGGTTGCCATGGTTGCTTATTGCTTCAGCTGCAATATTGTTAACACTTTAAGCATTAATAGTAATAGTGTTTGTTTTACAGCGGCTATAGATCTCCCTTGTCAGAAGCCGCCAGCATGTCCCTGGAAGAGTGAGCATTGAGAGTGCTGCCCAGAGAAACAGTCCCATGAAGGATGTTCTGCCTGACATTCTGCTTCTGTCTGTGCTCCAGGAAGTGTGTTTCTGCTTTATCTTTCCTGAAGCACCTCCCCATCTACTCTGCCTCTTGATTGGCTTGTTTTCCTTCCTGGACCAGTGTCTAGGTATGACTCAATCAATTATATATTTATTCATTTCGTAACCCTGTTCAGGTCCGGGAATCCTACCTTTTGAATCCTCTCTCTTGTCCCCTGCTTGG
Organism: Camelus bactrianus; assembly: GCF_048773025.1. Classification (NCBI taxonomy): domain Eukaryota; kingdom Metazoa; phylum Chordata; class Mammalia; order Artiodactyla; family Camelidae; genus Camelus; species Camelus bactrianus. The sequence continues at coordinate 75,620,786 of NC_133540.1, forward strand.
TGCCATGTATTGAACCATTGTTGACTATCTCTCCTTTTTCTTTTCTTTACCTTAATAATTGGCTATGTTTTAAACTGACTTTACAGAACTATTTTTAGTCTGGGCTGCCTCTTCAGTATTTTTCTGTGGATTCCAAACATGCCTCAAGCAAGTCCTTAGCTGGATTAAAACTCCCCATAATCATAACAAACAGATAAGTGTGAGGGGAAAGAAACAGACAAAAGATCTCTAACTTAATTTAAATGTAGAAATCCCAGAAAATGCCAGCCTTCTCATTTTTTCCTCTTGACATCACTATCATCTACTCCATAGCAAAGTGATTCCCTGTAAATACTCATGTTAGAAACTATAGGTATAAATGTGCACCTGCTAATGACCTACAATATAAATGTTTTATATTATTTTTCTTACTTTTTAAAAATGTTGGGACTTTTGTACATCACCTACTTTCACTAAACATCTCTTTCCTCAGATGTTAAATGCGTCAGCATCAAAACCTGCATCATGAGTATCAGTGGCTTACAAGGGAATCCCAGAGAGAGCAAAGGACACTCCTTTGAGAAACACTAGGGTGGTGACAGCATCAAACAGAATACTATGTCAGAAAACATGAGCAGTGATGATGGCATCAAACATTGAATCAGAACTCAGATGAAAATATATTTTAGGTATGACTCAATCAATTATATATTTATTTATTTTTATTGTATATTCAATAATGATATCTGCTTGAAATCTAGATCTACATGTCTAAAAGAGTTCATAAAAATAAAGTGAAAATTATGTAATTATCATTGATTGATTGGTTTTTTTTAATTGAAGTAAAGTCAGTTACAGTGAGTCAAGTTCTGGTGTACAGCACAGTGTCCCAGTCATGCATATACATACATATATTCATTTTCATATTTTTTTATTAAAGGTTATTACAAGATACTGAATATACAGAAGGAACTCGGATTTTTTTGAATCTTTTTTTATATATAGTGGCTAACATTTGCAAATCTCAAACTCCCCATTTATCCCTTCCCACCCCCTTTCTCTGGGTAACCAGAAAATTGTTTACTATGTCTGTGAGTCTGTTTCTGTTTTGTAGATGAGTTCATTAGTGTCCTCTTTTTTTCTTTTTCTTTTTTTCAGATTCCACATATGAGTGATATCATACAGTGTTTTTCTTTTTCTTTCTGGGTTACTTCACTTAGAATGACAACCTCTACGTCCATCTGTGTTGCTGCAAATGTCATTATTTTATTCTTTTTTATGACTGAGTACTATTCCATTGTACATCACTGATTGATTTATATTATATGTAATATATATTATATATGTATTTAAATGGGATATTATACACATAATATACATATTATAATTAATTTATAAATATATGTATATCTTATACATGCAAATATTTATAAAATATATAACTGTCTCTCTTCCCTTAGAGGATAGCTTCTCATCTTTACAGAATATCATCTAACCTGGAGCATCAGTGGCACCTTAATGAGGTCACCCCATACACTGTCACACTAGAAGGCCTGCAGCTTCTGAATGGTAAGTTGTGCACGAGGATCATTGGATCCCTTGCCATACCTTTTTGTCTTTTAGTGGGGGTGTTCCTTAGTTCAGTCAGATGTTACACAAGATCCCATGTTAGTGTATCGCACACCAACACGGATTGTGATGCTGGCTGAGACTCAAGGCTAAATATAAATCCACTTTCAAAATATATGTCATTCCTATTTATGATTAATTGCTGTCTTTTCCAGGTTGGAAATTCTCCAACACTTACTTGCCACCAAGTGGCTTATTGGTCTACATGAAGCGTAGTGTCATACGAAGTTCTCAACTTTTGTATCTGTTGGTGGCATGTTAGACAGTGTACACTTGCTATAAAAATACGGGTTCCTTCCTTCTGAGGATCTGGGATCTTCTTTCTTCAGTGGGATTTCGATCTAAACCCAAATCTAAAACTGCCTCAAATCCAGAGATCAAGTCAGGGATTGTGACTTTTTACTGGGGTCATCGTGTCAATTTTCTGATCATCTAATCCTTGTTTGTTTTGATATTATGTATTGACTAATTTCCGTATTTTCTGCTCATCTCTTTTGCCACTATGATGAATACGTTCTTTATGATTCTCACCGTTATCTACAGATCAAGCTCTCCTAGCTGCCAGGCCCTCCTCCCTACCCATTATGATAACCATTCCCACCTTTTTCTGACACTTACTCTGCTATTTGGCTTCTGTTACGTCATGGTTCTAACATCACCATTGTTCTCAGAGAACTCAGTTCAGTTACAGCTTTCCCTACCATCAGCCTGACCTACAAAAGTGTAACTGACACTGAGCTTCACAAAGATACTCACGATATGACTCTCACCAGCATATGTTTTATCACTTTACCAACTGGGGTGTCTTCTGGGCTCCTTTCTGGAGCCTAATCAGTTGACGGTTTTGCTAGTCTCGCAAAGTATAGCTGCTCTAACATGCTTGCCTCTCTAAAACTTCTGGCCCCTTTCCCCACTGACTGTCAAGGTAATCAGCAGTGTATCTTCTGCACTTAACACAGGTCATTGCTTTCCCAAGATTCCAACAGTCCTTTTGGCAGTGTTAGCATCCCAAGGTCTTTTCCAGGGTGTTAAATCCTACATACTAGAAGAATACTCCCAAATCAATAAGGTTTCCCTTTTGCATCCTTATTTTTCACCTACCTTATGATAGCTCCTTTGGAATCTAGTATAATATACCTTTAGAGCTTATTTAAAAACATGGGGACTAGGTTCTACAGCTCCTTTGAAACATAGATCCTCTCCTCCCTCAGTGGCCCAGCATCTCCCTAGTTTCGTTAAATCATAATATGACCATAGTTAACAGTCTCGTGATCAGGAGAGGAAGTGGGGTTAGATCCTGAAGTCTTTGCATCCTCTCCAAGCAAGGGAGGAATGCTGGCCTCTTCTTAAGAAAAGAGAGGGAGCTACCTCTGCATATTTAGTAGGCCCAGGGAGATAATGGAGTTTCAAGGTTTCCAAGAACACCACGTCAGATGTCCATATCTCAGTCTGAGTGTCAGTGTCCCACTTCTCAACCTGACCTTGGCAGAGCAGACTTGTCAGGGTAGAGAAATCATCTTTCTCTGGAGCACTGCTCCTCCTATGATCTTCCTCTGACTGTAGGAGATAAATATCCCTTCTGTGTTGCCAAGAAGTCGCTTTGACTTTTAGCCAATATTGCTAAAGCAGGTATAACTGATAATTAATCACCCTCAGCCTTTCATTTTCTTTCTCCAGAGCATCAGTGGCACTCAACATAACTGTCTGATTCCATTGTTCTTGTAATTAGAATGTCCTACATTTCTCGAAGCCCTGAGATACTGCAACCACCAATACAGTATATTTTGCTGGTGTCCTGTGTTCATTTTCCACATTTGTTAATGTTATAACAGACGTACTTACACAGCATGCCAGGGGTTACTAGGGCTCCACCTGCTACCAGTGGTGAGGTCCTGATTGCCAGCCAGTCTTGAAAATATTCTTAGAGATTGATTCATCAGATAATTCTTGGCACCAAATATATTAGTTCAAGTTCCTTGGAAAAACAGACTTTGAGATGGAGATGTGCATGCAGGACTATTGTAGGGAGGAGTAGTGTTGGGGATTGCCCTTAGCCTAAATGCTTAGTGTAAAGTAAAGAAATAGGATTGGGCAGAGGGAGGACTTGAACTGTGATACAGTCACAAAGTTCTTAGCCAGTCCTATGGAGAGTTGGGATGTCCCTTTGTATTGACCCTGAGGCGAATTTGTCACTGTCTTACGACTTCCATTGTTGCTTCCAAGAACCATCCTAGTTTCCTAGCACCGGTCTTTAGATGTGAGCTCTCCTGGAGGTGAGGGCATGATCTGACAATTGGGTTCTCTTAGCCTGAGAGTTATGTTTCCAGAGGCGCTCAGCTGGGGGCCGTCTGCCACTAAACATAGGGCAGGTGGGTAACGTAGGGGTCAATCCGATAAACTCCCTAAGACTTTATTTTTTCCCCATCTCCCTTCTCCTTGGTGTTTACCTGGTTTGTTAATTCAATGCAGTCCTTAGCGTTACCTCTACCTCCCAAGTGACTTTTCACTTGCCACCAGTAATAATGACCCAGCTGCAATGACTCACATACCCATCCCCTCTTCCCTTGCTCCTGGATGGCAGGGTGCTGTTGCAGCATATGTAAAACGATGCGGACCTGTCCTGGCGCAGATTCATGCTGTGCAACTACAGTTACATTTTCACAATTATAAGCACAAACATATGAAATCACCTCAGGCAATGCTTTGACGGTTCCCTAGGGTATTGCTCAATTCTGAAGAACACTATGAAATAGCTTAAAAAAATATATGCTTGACTACCCAGCAGCAGAATACACAGACAGAACTAAGCCAGGCCTCAAGCAAAGTGAATTCCTTCTCCAACCACTTGACAATGTTATGAAATGGTAATGAAAGTTATGCATAACTAACAACTTAAAATTCATACCTATTGAAATTTCCCAGTGTAAAAAATAGTGTTAAATTCATTGAGTAAAACTACAGGAACAAAGAAAAGCCATCTCTTATATTTCTATCTCCCTTCAACCTTGGACATACTTCAGAAGAGAAGAATATGAGAAAATACTTTAGTCAGGAAATACTTTTGAACACCTACCACGTGCCAGGCACTATTCTAGGATTTGGAGAAACAGCAGTGAAAAGTGGTAGCAGGAAGAAAACTCCTGGGTCTTGCAGTATTTTTCACTTGCTGTTCCTCAGTTGTTCCCTGCTCTCTTCCATCTCCTGGCCCCTGTACGTGCCACTCTGTCATTGTTGCATTGTCTAACTCGCGGAAACCCACCTCAGCTCAAGTGTAACCATTTTTTTCCTTACTCCTCTGCCTTCTCTAGTAATTTCACCTTTTTAATATTTCTTCTTTCTCTTTTTCACCAAGTCTTGTTTATACTAGGTTTAAGTTCCTCCATGACCGGAACAATCATATTATTTGTTGTATCTCAAGCATAGGACCTCGTTTTGTTGGTGCAGTTTGACATAAATGTCTTCAATATGTGAAAGAATTCATATAGGTTGATACCTCTAAAGAGGAAAACAGGAACTGATGTGCTAATAATTAGTTATGCATCAGTTTTTGTTTGATCATTTCTTAAGAAGAAAGAAAATTAAGCCATCTATAATAAGAAGAGAAAATACATTTTATCTCACTTGTCACTTTCAGTAAATTGGTAATGATTTTCTGGAGTACTGACATGAGAAAAAAATCACAGCTGTGCTCAGATTCAGAGGGAAGGAGTAGCGTGACCCATTACGTAAGCTGGCGATGAGCGCCTTTGAAGGGAGATGCCCATTTCTAATCTCTCTGTCTCTCTGGTCTCTTTCTCTTCCCCATCCCCGTCTCCCTCTTCCTTCCCTTCTTTCTTGCTCATTTACTTTCTAGCACCTTTCTGTGGATTACAGTAGTAAAGGAGAGAAAAAGAACACCATGTTTTATGATGTATTTCCTTCTTTGGAAGAAGGAAAACAATTCAACTGAAACAAAACCAAAAATTTTTGTGGTACAAAGTTTTAAAAGAAATTTATATTGTAGATCTTTATGTAATGCAGTCACAGTAAACTGTGAGTTTGTAGAATGCACAGACATCTTCAACAACTGACTCTCCTTGGTCTCTTTTCTCTGATACATTTCCCCTTCACTCTGTTTCAGAAGTCCCTACACACAGATAAGCTCTGTCACTAAGAAGAGCTTTATCTACCAATTTGAACTAGGAAAATCTCAGACCACAGCCTCCTATCCTTCCAACTCTCACTCAGGTTCTTTCTAAAACTGCTGGTTTTAGTTCTTCCCTATTTCAAAAAGTCTGCCACCCTTTTCTGACTTTATTTTCTTTCTTATTCCACATGGAAACTGTAACTAGTCTCTGCCCTCCATTTAATAGAGAAATTCACATCTCTGCAAATCCCCTCTGTTAGAAATACATAAGCAGACAAGAAATGTGTTCCATTTGGTTGAAAGCAATTTCATTCACAGTCTTTATTTCTTATTTCACATATAGCGTGGTAGCAAATAAATAATGTGGCAAAGGACAGGTATATAGAAAATGTTTGTGGAATAAAGAAAGAAAAATCATGTAGAGTTTTAATCAAGTATCACATAACATTAATTAACATTACTAACACTATATTTTTATTTTAATATTTTATATATACTTACATATAGAGTGTTTTTCATACTCAATCACACCTGAGATTTAAGATTTTTTATCTTCATGTTTAACTATCAGTACCCCTCCATCTGTTTTCAACAAGGTGAAAGATACAGCACAGATCAGTGACTCAGTGCAGCTGATAACTTCCATTTTAACTCCAGAGATGATAGTTTAGGAGTGGATTCGATACTCATTCTACAAATTCAGAGGTGACAGAAATTTAATTTAGTTTTTCTAATCTTGAACTTAATCTCACAATCTAGCCCTTGTTTTATTGGTCATGAGAACTTGAGTTTCAGGTAAGAATTTCTCTCGGCACTTTCCTTTTCTTTTAGGCCACAGTTAAAAATGAGGGCATTACATCCTGCAGCAGTCAGTGGGGGAGGGAGCCCGAGAATCCTGCTGTTGGAAACTGTATGCTGTCAAATGTTGAGCAGCACTTCACTCTACTCTCAGGTGCTGTTGGGAATACAGTGGGACGCCTGCTCAAAAACACGTCTTTCCAGTGTTTTCTCTTTTTCTCAGTGTTTTCTCACCTTCTTAGATACAAAGGAAAACTGTATTTCTCCCAATGTACTTGGGAGCTGAAGGAAAGAGTGAAGTTGTGTAAAGCTCCTCATTAACTTCATATTCATCTTGCCAGCAGTGGTGTACATCTAACGCTGTTCACATCACAGTGGGATAGGAATGAGCTCTATGACAAGATTTCTCAACTTTGGCACCCTGGGCTCTCTGGGCTAGATAGCTCCTTGTGGTCCTGTGCACAATAGGAAGATTAGCATTATCCCTGGCCTGGATCCACTGGACTCCACCCACTCCCCCTACACACAGATCTTTACAATTAGAAAGTCTCCAGCCATTGGGAGTCACACCCAGTTGAGAACCACTGCACTCTTGAGGACACATTCTTTCTGTACTGCTCCCCACCCCTTCAGTGACAGAACTCTAGATCCTTGTTAACAACCTGGATTCTTCTTTGGGAACTGGGAGTATAAATCTTCTCTCATCCTTGACCCCCTCAGATCTATCCTTTACCCCAAAGACTGTATTTGACTTGGTAGGGCCTGAGGTTCACAGAAATTAGATCATCATGCCCAGTAGACATACAGGACCTAACTTTTCTTTTCAACTCCCTCTTTTTCCTCCCTTCCTTTCCCTTTCCTTTTTTTTTTTTTATCTCCTCTTCTCTTCTTATATATCAAATACCATTCTCAGTGATTTACCTGATGGGTACAACTTGGGGTTTGAATATGAAAGATGAAGAATTTGACTCTTTTGTCTCCCCAGGGGAAATGAATACTGTGGCTCAAACTGCCCGATGATAGAAAGAATTAAAGAAACATAGAATACTGATGAAGGAAGTATGCATTAATGTCTCAAAATGTAATACCACTACTGCCTTCTGCAGCTTAATTACCAGCAGATCTGACGTATATTTTCAGTTCTGATTTTATTTAAAAACTAAGAAACATCTGAGTGCACAGAGATCAGTTTCAGGACATGCATATAGTGTGGTATTACATGACAATTGAAAGGGGAGATACTGGCCTGAAAATCAATTTTGCCATACTGTGAGTGATCATACTGCCTTCACATGGGCTTTTGTCAGTGTTACTTAATTATGTTACCAGCAAGAGATCCAAATGGACATTAAATAATGTTAATCCAAAATTGATATGTGTGTGTACAACAGAAAAATGGTGTTAATTCCTTTATTTGTTTATTTTGAGAAACACATATACAATCATTATTTTGGTTATCTGTTGCTGAATAACAAACCACCTCAGAACTTAATTACTTAAAACAAGAGCCAGTTTCTGTCCTCTATGATTTTGCAGGATAACTGGATTTGGCCCAGTGGTTCCTACGATATAAGTGATGTCATCTGAGCTTTACTCTTATGGGAGCTCAACTGGACTGGACCATCCAAAATGGCCCACTCATATGACTCATATGGTTGTTGGCTGGGAGCTCACCTAGAGCTGTTGAATACACTGCTTTGGTTATACCCACTTGGCCTCTACATTTGGCTTGGGCTTCTCAGAGCATGGAAGCTGGATTTGCAGAGACAAGAGGCAGAAACTGCCAGTCTTCTTATGGCCTGGGCTTTGGGGTTCCAGAACATCACTTTTACTTCATCCTATTAATCAAATCCATTTGCAGACTCTAAAAGGAGTATGAATTTCTGGGGCCATCTTTGGAGACTAGCAACCAATTATTTTAACAGCACATGCATTGAACAGTGGTTGTATTCATGAAGAATTAAGCTCTATAACATTTTATTTTTTAAATAAATGCTTATTTTCCCAAAAGTCATATAATATTGCTCGAATGTGTCATTCTTTGCTTTTGTGCCTATTCTGTGACAATGTAAATGTTTGAAGTTACATATGAAGACATGATTTCTGATTGCACGTTAAGATTTGTAATGTTTCTTATACTCTGGGGGATGTTTGATTCATTTGTAATGGAAATACGGACTCCCTTTGCTTTCCTCCAATTCAAAACATGTTTGAATTGTTTTCAGTTTTAAGGTATCATAAATAAATTCTCATACACTGCTATAAGGATTATAATTTCATGAAACCATCCAGGAAAAATGGTTGGCAATATCTATTATAGCTAAACGTAAGCCTGTTTTATGACCCAGGGTTCTACCTCTGAAGGTACCCAATAGAAGTGGGATGATTACTTTTTATCTTCTAAAGTTTAAATAGTCAAAAACAAGTCAAAGTTTAATTTTTGGCTTATGAGCTATCAGCTTAAGATAATCTTAGTTAAAAAAATCTAAAAAGTTTTTAGAAAGGATGCATTAAATGCTTCAATAATTTTACATTCTGTTCTCTTCTTTGGGAGATTAATACCTTTTTTGCAGTTGACATAATAGATCTCTGCTTTATATTAAAGAAAAGAATAGAGATTTAGTCATGACAGTGTCAGTAACTATGATGACATTGTAATTGTATGCTACTTGCAAGCCCACACATTAGCTTTCTGCAGTTTCATGAATGCTGGCAGAGGTCAAAGACTCCAGGATCAAAGGAAAAAGAGTTGATTACTGATGGTGCATTGAGCATTCTGAGCTTTGTGCTTGCATTGGTTCCCCTTGACGTCCAAGTCTAATGGGGTGATATGAAGAGGCCCAGGTGTATGCTGTGCATATAGTAGGTTTATATCATAGCTAAGGAACCCTGAATTTAGGAAACCCAAATATTTTATAATGGACTTGAAGAAAAAAACTATCCAATCTTTGTTCCAGAGGGGACATCATCTTTAGTATATAGTCAATAAACTTGCCATCTACTCCAGGGTGAGACTATGCACACAACCCTAGAAGAAAGCCCAAACTAAGGCCATCAGTGCTTTTGCTGGCAAGAGATACAGAAAGAAAGAGATCCATGGAAAATTATGTACTAACAGATAGAAGGTTAATTACTTGCTTTTACTATTTTCTCTGTTCTACAATTATTGAAAGTTTTGATTAATAACTGTCTTTAGTTATAGCTCCACATAATTTATAAGAGCCTATAGAGGAATTTGTTTTCATTTTTTTTTTTTTTTGCTAACTTGTATGAGATTATTTTATTTACTGAATAAGCCCATTGATTAATACCCTCTAAAGTCATGTGCAGAATTGACGAGGTATCTTTGCACTGTATGTCACGTAGTACGCTGACAAAAGATGTTTGTTAATCATAGCAAAAATACTGAGTATACTTTCAAGCTTATAAACGAGCATAAATATTTTATTAGTTTGCCTTAGAGTGTTCTGAAAAGTATTTCAAACATAGGTGGGAAACCACTAAATATGGAGTCAGACAACAAGTTTTTACATACTATCTCCTCCACTAAAAAAGCGATTTTGCCTTAGGCATATGACTTTTCTAATAGTTATACTTCATTTTTCAAAATAGAGAGGGCATGACAGTAAGGATCCCATGTTTAGACTCTGGAATAAGTTACCAAGAGTTGAATTTGATTCAGTCATAACTGTTAATGATTTGGCTTAGATAAGCTTCTTGGTCTCTTTTTGTTTTTCACCTTGTTAGAATAGCACAATGTCTTAAAAAACACATCTTTAATAAGTGTCAGTTTGCTGAAATGTTTAGTACAGACCTACAAGACTTATTATGAGTTTTAAATGAATTAAGTGTGGGACAAGTGGAGAATATTTTGGATTATATACTATGTGTATACTAAAAGTTGATCAATTTATCTTTCTAGATTAACAGTCAATCAGAATTATATAAGTAATGAAATATATATATATATATATATATATATATATATATATATATATATATATATATTCAAGTATAATCTATTTTGGTATCATTCTTATTGGCATGCTGTCTTATATATTTGGGCAATCATAAAATTAGAAGAGGAAGTCCTAGGAATTTACACTATCAATTCCTGTTCTAAAAAAAAAAATTCCTATTCTAAAATATCTGAACTGACTTATAATGCCATTTGAGATTTTTTAAAGAAACTATCATACCATATTAATGTATTATATTATGTATTTAAAATTGAAAATGACATGTGTAATGACAGTGTTATATTGCCTTAGTTTACTTCGAAATGCTTCAGTATACAGAGTTCAACATAAATGTGTATATGCTGACTTTTAATCTACACTTTTCAGAGAGCTTACTTAATGGACGCAGAAACGCACATTCCAAAAGTGGTTACTTGTTATTTGAGCAATTCTGATTCAGAATCCATGCTTTTACTTAGTCACACTTACTCATTGTTAGCAAGTTGGTGAGCATGAGGAAGAGAGAGGATGGAAGAGGAGTGGAGGCCGGGGCTAAGGGGATGACTTCCTGTTCCCTTTTTGCTCTTGTTTTGTGTTAGCACACTAAGAGGCTAGGAGTTGGGGCAGTAGCAACAGCCCAAAATAAAGAAGCTGAATGGGTAGGGAGTAAAGTTAGAGAGGAAGAATCACCAGTGACAGCCAAAAAGACCCAAAGAGAGGGAAGCTGAAGTCCCTGCTGAACAGTATCCAAGGTCCAAGTGCCTAAGTTTGAAGATCCTAGTTTATTAATAATGGTTGGAGAACTTTCCACAAGTTTGGGAGAGTGATTTGCAGAGGAAGAAAATGTGCCCTCTCTCCCACCAATCCTTACTTCGATAAACTATGTATTTTCTCCTAGTGAAGTGAAAAATGAAACAAAAAGAATGGAAAGCTGTAAAGGTGTTGTTGAAGTAACTATCAGTGAAACGGAAGATACTATGGCATGGACCTTTGGTGAGACCCTTCTTCACCAGGCTGGGGCAAAAGCAGGAGAAGGGGAACGCTTATCAAGGAACCCACTTATAGTCACCTAGGTTTGGCTGCAGGCACACTAACACAGAGTTTATCCCTGAAAGCAGGAAAAAGCTTTACTGTATCCACACATCTACCTATGCTAGAGGGTGGTAATTGATTTATCAGCAGTTTACTGTGTTCTTCTCTGACATGCTAAATAAGGATAGCAAAGGTCCAAATCAGTTCACAATTTTCTGCCTAGGGGCTGACAGTGATGAAACTAGCTCTGTGGAGTTAGCAGTAGTATCAACAACTTCATGCTTGCTTTAGATCATTGTATTCCTATCCAGCCAGACACAACTGACCTTAACACTGCCACTATCTCCTATACTATTTGCATTTTGGACTCATCCATCAGTGATCTGCTAGCTGCTTGAAATTTTTTTTACCAGTTTTCACTTTTACCGTGACTGCCTTGTCAAATGTGCCTTTCTCACTTCGCTAGTCCACTGATGTGAAACAAAACACAGATGCAACAGATACCAGCTAGCAACATTACAATCACTTCCCTCTTGTGTCCTCAGAAGACACATGTGAATTTGTACAGAGTGCTAACACACTGAGTGGTCTTTTCAGATTGTTCCCCACACCTCCCTGGATCTCAACCATAATTTTATTGTATTGCAACTTCTTAGTAGACACTGCATACAAAAAGGCTACAGAGATGGTGATTTAGGCAAAAGTTAAAACTTAACATTATCTCATGCAAAATGATTATCAGTAATTCTCATGATTCCTGGCTTGATGGCAAGAGACTAATTATATCAGCATTAGAAATACTTTGATTTTTCTGTTCTAGATATGTGAATTGGCTCTAAATATTCTTCAAGAACGTTTGCCGTTGTATAAACAAAAATATAACAATTGCTACCCTTTGCATTGGTGCTCTGCACATAGGACGTTCATCTGATTCTTTTTTTTTCTTGTTGTTTTTGCAACATAATGGTGAATTCTGTAATGACATTCCAACTAAAGGTTAGCTGGCTCCTGCTGCTAAAATATCATTGCATGTGTCTTGAATCAATCATACAAAGTGCTTAGGAGTGTCTGCAACTTTGCTGAGCTCACAGGAATAAGATGTGTTACTTAATTTTCGCCTGCTTGCTGGTACAGAATACATTCAGAGACTTGCTCTCATCTGGTAGCAAGATTGTGGGAGAGTCGAATTAGAACCCTCATCTCTAATTTCTAATGCCTATGAATATCTACCAAAAGAGCCCAATATTGTAAATGGCCAAACTGACTTAGTTAAGTTCACAAAAGCTAGTGTCATGATGAATACATGGCTGATGAACAGACTTAATTGACTGGCAATGCACCTCCCAACATGGAGGATACCTTATTAAATTAACTGTATTCCAGACATTTGACTTGAAGCTTCTAAGCACAAAAACATAATTCTTTCTGTCTTTTTTTCCCCCCAAAAATGAAATTATACATGATTCTCAGGGGGAGAAATTATATTACCCAGTTTCACATAGAATGGTATTATAATCCAGGCAGAACTATAGTCCAGTAATTTGCAGTCAGAAAATCAACTATCCAAGAGACTAAAATGTTTGAACAATGAAAGCAGCACATTCTTTACCCAGTGGAAAGCTTCATGGTCAGACATATTATAATCAGAAGTTGAAAGCAGAAACAGAGCTGCAAAAGTTAGTGGGCTAAGCCAATATCTGCAATAGTAATACCATAACCCACATAAAGACCCAAGCATTCATATTTCAGTCCAGGTGACTTGTCTTTTGAAAATACAGGAATGAGCACAAGGAAATCTCTGGGTGGTTGGATTATCCTTTTCTACGAGACCATTTAACCAACTCCTAGCATAGTATTTCCCTAAACAGGGTCAGTATCAATGATCAGATTTTCTGTAATTAATTACCATCACTCTGAGGTACAATAATTACTTTAAATTATAATTCCAGATAATAGTTCCATATAGCCTAGTTGATATGCTAGGTATTTATTTATAAATGTCTCAGGGAGACACTTTGTCTAAATTGTTTTATTCCCACTACCTGCTTATAACTGAATGAATAAATAAATTTGACCAGGGTAAGTCTTAAAATCTACCTGAGTTCCTGTATTTTTCACATTCTTAGGGGACCCCACACTGTACTACACAGATAATAACACAGCGTTTTATTGTGCACAAGTAGATGATTGATTTATATTCTGATTCAGTCCTTCTCAAGGGCTCCATGTCTTCATTCTCTGTTTAAATCTTCTTTGACTCATTTTCTGTTCTTCTTCTTGTGGTTTTCCCAGGAATAGTTTGAAGATAAGACAGGAAGATACTAATTGGCATGAAAAATCATACAATTTATAGAATACAAAAGAAGAAGGAAAAACATATTGTCCTTATTTCCCTTTCTGTGATTCTTCTGGAAAGAATGGCAGTAGACTTGAACTCTTTTCTTACAATTTTTATCTATGACTTATTTTAAATATGTTTACAATTTTGGTCATTATATATTGTCACAAGTCAGTTACATGACAGTTTGACCATGTCTGGAGCTGCAAAATCAGTGGCGTGTTCTCATCTTGATCCTCTCAGAATGCCACAGACAGCTCAGAGTTTACCACTGTCTTGCTCTCAGTCCTCATGCTGCCAAGAATGTTTTTTATGTTTTATTAAAGTGTAGCATTCTTCTGATTGTTAAATCTGCATTAGGATAGAGTCTGAGACCAAAATTTCCTGACGAGCCTCCTATAGAGTATGTCACAAGTGATGGCAGACACAGTAATGTTCACAGCAATATGGCAGCTGCAGAGGGAAGCAAATGATAAGCTCTAAAAATGCCAATTTTGACTTAAAAAGCTATCTATAATTCTCACAAGGTAAGAACCCTGCCTCACCACAGAATTTTCGGAACAATATGCTGAGGAATATGGATTCATATGCCCTTGAAACCGACTCTGAAAAAGTCTGCCTTAGAAACAAAGATCATGTAAAACACTCTTTTGTTTTGGCCTCTAAGCTCTAATCAGACAGAAAGCAGCACATTTTGAAGAGATGGTTTGCTTTTGAACCAATTACCAGTATCAATCCCGTAGGGAACTGACCTTTGCAAAGAAATTTTCAAACAACTCTTAAAGGTGTCTCATGGTAATCCCTTGCCAGACAGAACCTTACTAAAGTACAGGATGTTTAGAATTTTCATGTCTCACGTAAAAGAATATCATAATGCTATGGATGACTGTGTCAACTGGGGCTCATTAATTCTGATCACAACTATAGTTTAAAATCCTTAAAGCCCAAAGTGACTACAAAAAATGTAACCAATTTCATAGACAAATCTCCCATGTTGCACAAAATATTAAATATTTTACCTAAATGTTTCATATTGTGTACTTTTTCTTTGTGTCTTTCATTTTAATAAATGCTTCATATTTTTTTTTTTTAGTTTTTCAAAGAGACCATACGAACCATTTTTTAAAAATATGTATGTATGTGCATTTTCTTTAGACAATGTTCCTAGATCTCATTAGATTTGCTAATGGACCTTTAACGGTAGAAGTTAACAAACTGCAGGAAAATATTTGTTTTCTACTTAGAGATTATTATGATTTCTGCTGGTTGTACTCAATAAGATTTCCTTTCCCCATTTCCTTTTTGGATAATAGGATAATGCAGTTGTCTATGCTTAGACTATAGTCCCTGGAGTCCAGTTGTCTGGCTTTGAACCCTATGTCATCACTTAACATCCTGTGCAGCTTTGAGGAAGCTACTCACAGATTCGGATCCACAGTTTTCTCACCTGCACGCTGAGGGTAGTAGTGATATGTAGCTTCATGTGCTAATTATGAGGATTAAATGGAGTGGTATTAAAGCACTCAGGTCGATGCCTGGTGTATAGTAGAAGTTCATTATTTACAGGATCTGGAGATTTAATTTTTGTCAATACTGAAATATATGTTGGAGTTTTAAAATGAAAATAAATTAGATTTATCGTATTTCTCTATAGTCACTTTTTTCCTTAGCATTACACCTTTGTAAGTATACAGTGACCTTCACTACTAATGTACATCTGTCACTCATCCTCATAACATCATAGACATTGCCGACACCCAGAACTACACTGTTTCATAGGAATAAATTCAGCCATTCCACTGTCTGACTTCAACTTAAGTTCTTTCCAGTCATTTCCGCCTTTATTCCACTGAAACTGCTCCTCAAACTCATAGGACAATCGGCCTCTTGATTCCTTTCATACATTTGGTTTCCTCTTTTATTTTCCTTTTTTGCATTTTGGCTGCCAAATTTATTGCCCTTCTGTTACACATGTGTGCATAAACCATAAACAGCTTTCACTGGACTTTCTCAGTGCTGCTATAAGAAAAAGAAATGGGCCAACAAAAGTAATAAAAACTGCCAAAAAGAACATTTTACTTAAATGCTGTTTAAAAATGTTTTAATGTTAGAAAACTCATACAACTTCATTTATTCCTTTTTTGTTGTTATTTAAGTAAGACATTGTATTTTAACTTCTTTTTTCTTTATTCCAGTTTTATTTTAGAATGTTTATTGGCTGAATGGGTAATGAATATATGCATGAATGCATTTGGGGCAAGGCATAGTCATTTGGACCACTTGAAAGATGATCAAGTTCCATAGAAACCAGGTAATTTTCATTTTATGTCATTTTCAAGAAAATGTGCTAGATTATCTGAGCTTTAATATTTAAAATGAAGACAACTTGGATGAAGATATAGATATATCTTTTATTTTGGGATATATTTCACAGTGTTCTCATAAAGTAGTCTAGGATTGACTCTGTAATTTTTATGCAGGTAAAATTAAATCCTTTTAAACAGTTTCTTTATTAAAGGAAAGGGTCTAAGTTCAGTAATTCTGTGAATTTGAGCCTATATGCTATTTCTATCTTATAATTATTTGCACTGATTTATGTCATAATGACATGCCTTTGCTTCATATTTAAAAAATTCAAGCATTAACAGGGAAAATAATTTCTCCCAATCATTACAGTCCTCTAGTACAGTGTATTGTGGGAAAACGGGCTGTGGAAGCAACACAACTGACAGTAAGCAAGTTAGATAACTGTTTGACAGTCTGTACCTCTGAAACATACCTGCCTTGTTGAGATGCATACTTGGTAGCACTGTGTTCTGATTATTTTTTGGTATTGCTGAGATGAATGATGTTTATATTAGATTCCAAATACCTTTTGTTCCATCTTTCCATTCCTGAAAACACTTCCTCTCTGTGTCTAAACTCCTTTATTTCCATAAGTATTTCTCACTTCTCCTTAGTTATTAATTACTAATTGCTAAATACTGACTGCAAACTTTATTTCTTCATGTTTGAGATTTTCATAATTAGTAGATTTTTTCATATTAATTGTGGAAACTATGAAAACATGTCTTAGTAACAGATTTTTTGAACAATTCATGTTCAGTACTCTTTTTTTTTTTTTTTGATAATTCTATTTGACATCCACTGTTTAAGACAAACTAGACAAGTAACAGTTTTCCATCAGTCAGATACCAATGGAATGAAATTGAGGGGATAGTGACATGTTGGTGTTGTGCTCAATTTGAATTTGAATTAAACTGAAAATTTTTTTATACTACTTATTGTGGATGATTCATGAGTCTCCTTTGTGTACTGGTGAAAAACAAAAAAACAAACAAAAAATAATGTGTTGTCTTTTACTCTCATCACCCATAAGACTAATCCTTAATTTTTAATTTCTACAAGTTAAAATCAGTTTAAAAATTAATATTAGCACTTCATATTGATGCTAATGTAAATAAAGCATGTTTCTTCACTCCAACCCACCGCATCTACCTTCCTACAAGACTGATCTCTATATAATTGGTTACTCTTCCTGCTGTATTGTCTTCTCAGTCAATGTCTGGAAATTGTCATGTAGAGTATAGTTTTACTTTTCTTGTTGGAATTCAGTATTCCTCCTTTCCTTTCTCCAGAAATCAATTGAATGTTACGACTTTTCCTTTGGGACTGGTAATTTCTGGCAAATGTGTGTGAGAGGAATAAAAAGAAAAGCAGGAAGGGTTTTGATGAAGCAAAATTTTGAAAGAATAACAAGGCAAATCACATAGTGAAAGCTAAACAGCAACTATATATAATTTAGTGCTGCTAATTTATGTAAGTTTTCCTACCATGATCACTAAAACATAGACTCAAGACATCTCATATTTTTAATCCTCATTGCTTTCCTTGTCCTGACTAATCGTACAATCTCGAGTCTGAGTGTATTGTGATTATACTTCCTGAACAAATAAAACTCATGTAAGGTCTTCATTCATTTTACCTTCTCTACCTGCAGTGCTCTTTCATCTTTTTATTAATTTGGAAGTGTTTTGGCTTTAAGCAATAAAATGCAAATTAGAACCAGCAAAGAAAAGGGTAAATTCCAAAAATTCAAATCATTGAAAGTTCAGGAATTAAAATAGATTTTAGCGATGAACAGAATCTTGGAAAAACTGATTTTCTATCTCTCTGGCTGAATATCTGTTTCTCCCTGCATGTCCCTTTAATCTTTTTCAGAATGACATCCTCCCTGCATTTATAAATAAACCTCTCAGCTTTTGATGAATTCCTGTCAGCCTTGTAATTGAAGGAAACTCAATATTGTTATCTTTAACCCCAAATTTAGGGTTTCTATGGAAAGAGGTTCAAATTTGGTTAAGTGTCCAGCCTGGAACTAACCCATTGTGACCTAAGAATATGGGATACGTGTCAATCTGTAGGCCATCCAATGAGACTTAAGTTTGAAAAAATGCAAAAAGCACTGAAGTTTCCATAAGCATCAAGTTGTTGGAGGGAAAGCATGCCCTTTAACTGGAAAGGAGGGAAGAGTGTTGAGCATTAAATTCTTTAAGGTCTAGCATGAAAACATTTTGTTCATCAGACTTTTCAAAGCTGCACTAATTACTACTTGCTTCATATTCCCAGTAGAACTTCATTCATACTCATGTTATGCTAGTATCGAAATCATCATATAACATTAGACAATCTTACATACCTGTCTCCTCATAATGAGAGCTACTTGAGTTTGCCCCATGTCTTATTCATCCAATGATTTAGTAGTTCAGACACATTGTATCTGCTCACTATATATTTTTGAATAAATAAACTGTCCTGCACATTGTTCGATACAAGTACAATTTATGCATCCTTTCTTGTTTCTTCCCTTCTTTCCTTCTATCATATTAAGCGTGTTAAGCCAACTTTTCCCATAACTAATGCCTACACATACTCTCTATTAATCTGCATTATTTTCTTCAGAATGCTGCTCACTTTCCTAAATTGTCTTATTTTTATTCACATTTTTATTTAATATGAGTTTCTCCCCTTAAAGGAATGAAAGCTTTATGATATCAGGGTTCTTGCCTTATTCATCTCTGTATTCTTAATACCGAGAACAGTATCAGATATGTAGCAATTTCTTTCTATACAAATTAATAATACATGGAAAATTCAATATAAATCCTCACCTGCAGAGATTATTGTTTTATACTGGGTGAAAAAGGTAGCAATTAGTTACACAAAGTTACTATGAGAACTAAAATGTGCATAAAAATATTTCTTGGTGGTGCACTTGAAAAACTTTATTATAGTTGACTTTTGAATGAGTCTGAAAAGATGTAATGAAGTTGTCTAGGTGGAGCTAAGAGTGAAAGAGAATACCAAACAGAAACATCAACATGAATATGTGGTCCAAGTGACTCAGGCAGGCACAAGTCTTTACAGTGTTTGACAGGGAAATAGGGTGCTAGCAAGTGACCACTAAATGAGATGGGATATAATTTGAGGCAAGGCCTTGGAGAATTTTGAATTATAACCAAGGAAATAGTATTTATTCTTCAAATGCTGAAGAAGCATTGGTAAATTTTGATCAGATGATAATGAAGTCATTGCATGAAAGGTAATGTAGTGTGAACTAGGAGATAGGGAATAATATGAGGGAATGTGTGAAAATATTGTTGAGGCAAGATAAAAAATAATTAGTAACACATAGTGTCACACAAGGAAGACACTGAGGTTCTGAGTTTAGGTGACTGGGCAGATACTGAAATAGGAAAATATGAAACTAAGGAAGTTTGAGATGAAAAAAATTTCATACTTTGTAGAGTCATTGGGTATCTGGAGCTATCTAGAAGGATAAACTGAAAATTTGGGACTGGGAAACAGATAAATCCAGGCTAGAAACAGATTTGGCAGTCCTGCACGTAGAGGTAAAAATTAAAGTCAGATCTGTTGACATGGTTCAGATTAAACTCATAGAGATGAGAGAGAAAATGAAGAAGAGACCGATGATATATATATACACACACATATATACATATACACATACATACATACACACACACACACACACATATATATATTATCACATCTTCTTTATACATTTGTCTATAGATGGACATTTAGTTTGCTTCCATGTCATAGCTATTGTAAATAATTCTGCACTTAACTTTAGATAAGCATATATTTTTTTGAATTAGTGCTTTTATTTCTTTCAAGTAAATACCTAGAAGTGAAATTGCTAGGTCATATTTTTATTTTTAAATCTATTTTAAAATTTTTCTAGTTTTACCTTTTTGAGGGACCTCCATACTACTCCACGGTGGCTGTACCAATTTACATTCCCACCAGCAGTGCACAGAGGTTCCTTTTTCATTACATCTTATCCAACACTTGTTATTTATTGTCTCTTTGATGGTAGCCATTCTGACAGGTGTGAGGTGGTATCTCGTTGGTTTTGATTTTCATTTCCCTGATGATTAGTGACATTTAGCATTTTTTCATGTGTCTGTTGGCCACATGTATGTATTTTTTGGGAAAATGTCTATTCAGGTCCTCTGCCCATTTTTAATCAGATTATTCCTTTTTTATGATGTTGAATTGTATGAGTGCTTTGTATATTTTAGATATAAACCTCTTATTGGATATATCATTTGCAAATATCTTCTCCTATTCAGTAGGTTGCCTTTTTACTTTGTTGATAGTTTTCTTTGCTGTGCAAAAGCTTTTTAGTTTGATATAGTCCTGTTTGTTTATTTTTGTTTCTGTTTTCCTTGCCTGAGGAAACAAATATTGCTAAGACCAATGCAAAGAACATGTTTTCTTCTAGAAGTTTTATGGCTTCAGGTCTTACATTTAAGTCTTTAATCCATTTTGAGTTTATTTTTGAATATGGTGTGAGAAAGTAGTCAGGTTTTATTCTTTTATTGGCAGCTATCTAGGTTTTCTGACAACATTTATTGAAAAGACTGTCTTGTCTCCATTATATATTTTTGCCTCCATTTGCATAATTAATTGACCATATAAGTGTGGGTTTATTTCTGGGCTCTCTGTTCTGTTACATCGATATAAGGGTCTGTTTTTGTGCCACTCTCCTCTGGTCACCAGAGCTGTATGTTCTATAGGTCCCTCCTGTGTGGGCTGCGTGCACCCTTCTGATGTGGCAAGGCTGACTACTGTGGGCATGCTGGTAGGCATGGCTGACCCCAGCCTGGTTGGTTTCCGGCCCTGCCTCGTGCAGTGACTGCTGGCCTGCTTGTGGGTTGAAATGGCTGTGTGGCTCTGGAGTACTGGGGCTTATTCCTCCCACTGGTGAGCACATAAGCTTCTGATTCTGATAGGCTAAAGGAAGGATTCCAAAATTGTGTTTGCCAGCATCAGTGTCCTCATGGTAGAATGAGCTCCTCCAAGTGGCTGCTGCTAGTGTCTGTATTCCCAGGGGGAGTCCCAGTTGCCTCCTGTCTCTCCAGGATTCTCTCCAAGATCAGCAGGTCCATCTGATCCAGGTTCCTTTCAAATTACTGCCACCGTGCTGGAATTTGGAGCATATAGATTGTGTGCCATATCCTGTAAGAGCAGCATCTCTTTTTCCTACAACTCTTCAGCTATCCCATATGTAAGCCCTGCTGTCCTTCAAAGCCAGATGTTCTGGGGGCTCCTCTTTCTAGCACAGGACCCCAAGACTGAAGAGTCTGATGTGGGGTTCAGAACCCTCACTCCTTGCAGAGGACCTCTGCAACTGTGATTAACTTGTCTTTTTCGGATTGCTGACCTGCAGGTATGGGTCCTGACTACACAACATTTCTACCCCCCACCCCTATCTCATTGTGGTTTCTTTCTTTAGTTGTAGAAAGTCTTTTCTGCTGTTTTTAAGAGTGTTCTCATTGATAGCTGCTCTGTTAATAAATGTAATTTTGTTGTGCCCATGGGTGGAGATGAGCTTAGGGCCATCCTACACTGCCATCTTGGCCACACCATGAATAAGGTAATATAAAAAAGAATATATATATATATATACACACACACACACACATACACATACATATAACATATACATATGTATGGCTGAAACATTATGCTGTACAACAGAAATTGATACAACACTGTGAACTGGCTATACTTCAATAAAAAAATAAATAAATAAAAAATAAGGTAATATAATCAAAATGATTATGTTATTGAATAACTCAATATAACATAGTGATAGAAAAGAGATGTGATTTTATATTCTTTCTTCCAAAGCAACTTGTCTTTCTTAAAAGTCGGCAAAAATTTCTCTATTGTCATAAATTCTTTATTCAGCCCATGAAAACTTGATGGCTCCCTTCTAGGTGCTCTGTACTAGGCTTGGCAATTATCTCCCCCCAGTCACCTTCCATGATTAAGATAACGATGAACTGATTGCCAGGCTTCCAAAGAAGATGGTGGAATTGGATCTCAGAGTGCAATGTAATCCACGCTGAGTTTTTCTTAATTTGCTATGGAAAAATCATTTATTTGTCCACTCAGCAAACAAATAATGATTACTTATTATGTGCTTTAGTCACTGATTGTAGCTTATTTGCTTACTAGGTTTGACTCTTACCAGTTAGATGAAATCCATACAGTTTATTCTTAAAGAAAACTAGCCAACTGTAATTTGTGGGAAATTCATAAAAATTGTTTAGAGGGCACTAATGCTGAGTAATTTAACATAAGATTGTGACACTAATATGAAAAAATTGCAAAGAAGTTGTACAGGAAGAAATTTCTATTTTCTACTTAATCAAAATATTTCTATCAAAAATGGCAACACTTACAAAAATAGAAATTGAAATGTTTATGGCAGGGCATAAAGATAATACTCAACTTGATTCATATGCAATCATTTTCATATTTGAAAACATTTTATGCCTGTCCTTTCCCACTTCTCTCCATTCTGTCTTCTGACAATCACAAGCTTTTGATTTCTGGTTTTAAATTTTTATTTAAGATATTTACTTTATTTCAATGAGGTGCTTTTAGAATAATGCAGTTCATCATTTTATTATATGTAGCACTTTAAGTTGTATTGTGTTAAAGCAATGCAAGCAATTGGCTAAAAAAATTTAAATTAAAAAATATGTAAGGTACTATAAAGTCTATAGTGAAAAGATTAGTACTTTGCATCATCCTTCCCTAACCCCTACTCCCAGAAACCAGGGCTAACCATTTAAATATGTTTAACTATTATTATTATTCATGGTATTTACTTTCATATTTACCAACAGCATGATATATTAGTAATTTGATGTAAAGGTATTTTACATTAGATATCAACTTCTTGTTAAAGAAAGTGCATTTTTATTGTACCGCTACTCCCTCAACTTTAACTCCCTGGACACTACCATGTATAGTTCTATTAGTATTTTTGTTTAAATAAACAGCTATATATTTTATTATATTGACTATATATTTAATTTTTAAAATTTCTGAATCAAAATTAAAGAATATTAAGTTTCTTTCATATAAAACTTACTGCTTTTTTTTTATGGCATTAGTGATTAACTTGTGTCTTGACTTGTTTTGTTTTACTTTAATCTCATTGCTTCCACATGCTCCAGCATATATGATAAGTACTTACCAATATTAGTTTGAAGATGTCTGTGCATGCTAGATAATCCAGCAGAGGTTTCCTGTTTTGTTTGTTTTTTTTCCTCCTGGAAGTTCCCTTATCCCTGTGCAGTAACCCTGGCTGTTCTCGTAGTTGATGGCACAGCTATCAGGCTGATACTTTCCTTACCTTATTCTGGATCATCCTTTACTCTTCTAGGCATTGGATTTCCTACTTTCTGGGCTTTACATTTTATAGTAGGTCCATAATAGACGCAGAATGGAAAGTATATATGTATTGGGAATTTTATATTAAGTAAAATGTCTCCTTTTCTACCCTCATGTTTGACTGCTAATTTGTTTGGTATATAATTTTAAGCTGAAAATTATATTCCTTCAAAGATTTTAGCCATGTTGCTAATGAGAAATTTGATGTAATTTGAATTTTTCTTTCTTTATTTGCAATATAACCTTTCTCTCTGGTGACTTCTTTATTCCTTATATTGTATATTTCATGATCAGGTGCCTTAGGTAGAGTATGTCTTGTGTACCATTTCATGCATTGTGTTGGGCAGTTAGGTACACAGCAGAATATACCTTTCTATATGGCAACTTCTTTGGTTGGCAATTTAAAAATACTGTCTTTGATAACAGTTTATGTGTTTGTTCTTTGTTATTACTTTGTTCAACATCTCTGTGACAAATGAGAACTTCTAATTTTATTCTTTAAATTTCTCAGCTCTTTTTTCCATTTTGTTTCTTTTTTTTATTTGTTTATATTCTCTTAGATTCTTTATGCGTTATCTTCTGATCTTACTGTTGAATAGTTTTTATACTATTAAAGTTCTAATTTCCAAGATCTCATTATTCTTTAGTGATTGCTCATTTTTCATATATTCCTATTATTACTTTATAAATGCAATATTTTGTCTCACTTTTCCTTAGATACAAATTGTAGAGTTTTTCTTTATCTATTACCTTTATTTCATCTGGGCCAAAGACCCTCCCCTATTTTTGATCACTGTGTTTTATGCTGGAGACTTCCTTTTATGACTGGCATTTATTGATGGTCCATTTATCATTAAGAGTGAGATACCAATGATGGATTGATAGCTCTGCATGTCTAAGTGGAGAAAATTGATTTTGGGGCTAGATGGTAATATAGCTTTTTATTATGGACTCTAAACATCAATGTTTTGAAGATTTTACTCTGAGACTCTTAATTTCCTTCAACAAAGAGTTCTTCAGTCCTGCCTTGGAGAAGTAGACCTGGCTGCACACATTTTTGAGACAGTGCAAAGGAATGGGGTTAAAGATAGTCTCATTCTTCAGACAGGAGCCTCTACATTGTCCTCTGGTATTCAGTGTGACTCTTCTCTTCCTGTCTCTTCTGAGCAGTATTAGTTATTTGGAGTCCTTCATAATCCTACTTGATCATGGAGTAGAGAGCTGAGGGCCGTCATCTGACTGAGAAAAGGAAATAGAATTTGGGGACTCCCACTGATCTGTATATAAGGCTTATTCTCATCTCAGTACTGTTACAAGTTCTGGTTCCATTATATGGGAAACTCCTCCTTCAAATATTCACACAGTGTACTCCCTTCCATATTTCATCTCTATTTTCATATGTCACCCTGTCGATGAGAACTTCATTACCACATTCAGAATTGACTCTGCCCTCCTGCTCGCTACATATGTGAATTCTTCAACTTATTTTCCTAATAAATACTTACAATTTCTTGATAATTTTCTTTGTCCTTTCCTTTAGGATATAATTTCCATGGGTGTGAGGATTAACTGCTAAAGCTCCAGGTGAACAAGGTCTCAAACATAGAAGCTAGTACACAAATAACTGTTGAATAAAAATGCTTGCTTTTATTTTAATAATCTTTGGAGTTTTCTATACGGACAATCACATTGTCTATGATTAAAGACAGTTTTATTTCTTCCTTTCTAAACTGTATGCCTTTTATTTATTCATTTTCTTGCCTTATTGCGCTGCCTAGAACTTCCAGTATGATGCTGATTAACAGTGGCTAGAGTAGATACTCTTATTCCTGCAATTAGAGAGAAATCATTCAATCTTTAACATTAAGATGTCATGTTGGCTGTAGATGTTTTTTCAGCTCTGTATCAACCCAAAGAAACTCCTGTTCATTCCTAGTTCACTTAGACTTTGGGTCATGAATGGATAAATATTGCCAAAATATATGGTTTTACTAGTGAAATGATTCTAAGATTTTTTTCTCTATCTGTTGATACTTTTGATTGCTCTTTTTGTTGTTGATCCAGTCTTTATTCCTTACATATACACCACTTTCCAATGCTGTATTATCTTTTTTATATTGCTGAATTGTATTTGCTTATATTTTCTTGAGAATTTTGTTCATTATAAAAAGTCTTTGGTTTGAGAATCAAGGTAATGCTGGTCTTATAAAATCAGTTAGAGATTATTTCCTTCACTAATATTTCCTGGAAGAATGTATGTTGAATTGATATTGGTCTGTTAAATGTGTGATTGAATTCACCAGTGAAGCCATCTTGGATTGCATTTTTCTTTTGGAATATTTTTAATTATAAATTCAATTTATTTAATAAACATGAGACTGTTCTGGTTATGTATTTCTTACTGGGCAAACTTGGTTTGAGTTTTTCAAAGGATTTTTCCATTTATTTTATTGAACTTATCAATAAAAGTTTTTAATATAGAAGTATTATTTTAATGTCTATCAGGTCTCTTGTAATGTCCTCTTTTCTATTTCTTATATCAGTAATATATGTCTTCTCTTTCCTTGATAAGTCTTCCTAGAAGTTTATCTACTTTATTCATCTGTCGTTTTCTGTTTATAATGCCATTGATTTTTGTTCTTAAGAATTTTTTTTCTATTTGCTTCCGTTTTAATTTGCTCTTTTCTCTAGTTTTTTTTTTCTTTTTCTTTTTAATGTGGAAATTTAGTTCATTGATTTGAGACTTTTAGTCTTTTTAAATATATGTGTTAATACTGTAAATTTCTAATCACTGTCTGGCAGCATTCCACGCATTTCAATATGTCTGTTTTTGTTTTCATTTAATTCAGAATATTTTGTAATTTCTCTTCTGGCTTCCTCTTTGAACTGTGAGTTATTGGGTATTGTGTTTTTATTTCCAGATATTTATGAGACATCTCTACATAGTTCATTTGCAGTTTCAAATCATTTTGGTCAGAAAATTTTGTAATGTCTCTGTCTCTCTTTATTCCAGGAAATACTCTTTATCCTTTGTCTGCTTCATCTGATATGACCACTGCAGATTTACTTGGGTTAGTACTTGAATGCTATATACCTTTCCATGTTTTTATATATATACACATATCTTTGTATTAAAAGTGAAGTTACTTTAGATAGGACATAATTGAGTCTTGCTTTTCTATTCAATCTGGCAGTCCCATTTAATTGGTCTGTTTATATCATTTGCATTTAATTAAATTGTTGATATGTTTGAATAAAATTTACAATCTTGTTAGTTGTTTTCTCTTTTTGATTTATTCCTTTTTTTCTTTTTCTTTTTGCTGCCTTCATTTGAATTTAACATTTTCATTATGTCTTTTTTTTTCTCCACTACTGGCCTCTTATTTCTACCTCTTTTTTTTTGTTGTTGTTGTTGTTGTTTAGTTGATAATCTATGATTAAAATATATGTCTTTATTTAACCACAATATAACTTCAAATGCTATTATATTGCTTCATGTGTAGTGTCAGAATCTTACTATTTTATATTCTCAAATCCTTTCTCTACTCCTTAGTGCTCTTGTTCTAACTGTTACTTTTATATAAGCTATAAATATATGATATATTGCCATTAGTTTTGTTTTAGACCAGGGTTATCTTTATTGTGCTGATTCAGACCTAGAATTAAACAGATGTTGGGTCTCTTAAGGTTTACGTATGTGACTTTCTGTGATTCTGTCTCTCCCTTAGTGATGTAAGTAAGACCTCTCATGGTCTGGGCTCAGGGGAGCTCCTACACCTGTCTAGTGGTATCAAGGACATTTTATTTTCTGTTCTCTTTCCCTAGCTTCTGTAGGTGTTCACCGTACAGTGTGAGTGACGGGGTTTTCTGTCTTACCTCCAGTGGCTTAAGGATTCCGTTCCACAGGGAAGTTGGGGTAATGGATCCAAATAGGATTTCTGCATTCCCTGCTGCGGTAACTGTCCCCTTTTCTCAGATCTGCAGCATTGAGAGAAGCTTTAACCAGTTTCATATTCTACTATAAATCTTTCTTGTGAGCATGCAGTAGGGTTCATACAGAAAAGCCTTCACTTCCCTCTGAAATTCTCAGTAGTTCTACACTTTCATGCCAGCCCCCAATCTACTTTTAGATAATTATTTTAAAAATTGCTTCTATGGTTCCCTTGTCTTCTTTCGTGCTCTGCTCCTAGTAAGCCAGTGTGTATGTCTGAGTCTCTCTTTGGTGTGGGTTGTATGCTTTTGGATTTCAGGATTTTAATTGCAATGTTACCTTGGTTTTTGATGAGGCTAGAAAAAGTTATGATTTTGAGAATTCTTGAGCATTTTCTTGTTAGAGTGAGAGCAATGCTCTTTCCAGATTTCTGCAACCTTAGCAGAAGCTAGGAAGAACTTTTTTAAAATTTAAAATATTTCAGTATATTACTATAAATTATTTTTGTTCAATAAACCTAATTTGACTGAGAAGGCTACCACCAGTCAGTGATATACAAAATGCTCACTGTGTGTAAATCTCAGTATCTCCTCAAATTACTACCATGGAAGAATCTTTTAAAAAGATTAACTTGGTGGCACTGTGCAAACATTACATATGTAGTGTTTATAAACTAGTCTATAATGTCTTCTCGTAACTCTTTCCATCATGGAATAATTAATTTGTGTTAAGTAACTCCTTCACAAAAATTATCTATAGAATGCAAATATATAAGCCAGGAGGATCATGACCTAATCTCCAGTAGACTCTAAAACTACATAAATCTATTAATTCAAATATTCAGAAAAATTTTTAATTGTCTTGCAGGTACCAAGCACTAATGAATATGGTAGATTCACAGTGGAGAATAAAGTACACATTTTTTAACTTCATGATCTTTAAATACTTAAATAAAAAATACCAAAATATGTTACATAATACAGAGAAAAAACACATTATAGAAATGATTAAAATATGAAGAAAACAGGGAGTAGGTGACACTTTACTCATGAGTTTAGGGGCAGTCACTCTGAATAAGAAATATCTACACTGTGTCCTTAAAGATGCTTAAGAAAGAAAGGGGTGGGGGGGGAGAGAGAGGAAGAAAAAGAAAGAAAAGAAAGAAAGAAAGAGGAGAGAAAGGAAGGAAGGAAGAAAGGAAGGAAGAGAGGAAGAAAGGAATGAGGGGAGGGGAGCGGAGGAGAGGGGAGGGGAGGGAGCGGAGGAGAGGGGAAGAGAAGGGAGGGGAGGAGAGGAGAGGGGAGGATAGGAGAGGAAAGGAAAGGGATGCTATTCCAGGTAGAGGGAACAGACTGTTGGTATGACCCTTCAGAGAGACAAGAACATTGTGCTTTTGAGGATATGGGTAAAGGTCACTGTAGCTGAAAACAAGGGAGCAGTGAAGGTAGGGTCAGATTTTGAAGCTGCAAAGATGGGCAAGCAGGGTCATATCCTTGGGATTTTGGAGGCTCTGATGAAAATGTAGCCTTTATTCCCCACGCAGTGTGAAGCTATTTTTTCACTTCAGTAAACAGCAGTTCTGTGTATCCAGTTGTAGGGATTTTTTTGTGTTTTGTTCCCTTGTACATCCTGAGTGCCATAAAGGGTGCTTGATAAATATTTGCAGTTAAAGAAATGAACTTGAAATTTTGCTTTGCACGAGAACTAATATGCAAATCCATTCATCTTTCTTTTGAATTAGCATTGTGTTCCTTCATCTGTACTTGTCTTAATGCATTCTGACAACTGTCCAGTTGTTGCTATTTGTTTTGACCATTCTATTCAGATTTTTTTTTACAGACTGCATATAGCTCTTTGGCTGGAGGAATTAAATTTTCAGTTATCTGTACATAGGTTTGAATTCCAAATTTATAGTGTAATTTGGACAATTTGCTTAATGTTTATGAACATTTGTTTTATTTATAAAATAGGAAATTATTTTATCAGGTAATTTCTGTAATGAGTAAACAAAATATGTTAACAAGAGTTAACAAGAAAATACCAAGAAACTATTCAATAAATGGAACGTATTATTATCATTAACAGTAGCATTATTATTTTATACATTTTAATTGAAGTATAGTTGATGTATAATACTGTACCAGTCCTTACAGGTGTACAGTATAGTGGTTCACAATTTTTAAAGGTCATACTCCATCTATAGTTATGAAATGTTGGCTATATTCCCTATATTGTACAATATATCCTTGTAGCTTATTTTATACATAATAGTTTGTAGCTCTTAATCCCCTACCCGTATGTTGTGCCTCCCCCATTCCCTCTCCCCACTGGTACAGATTACTTTGTTCTCTATATCTGTGAGTCTGTTTCTTTTTTGTTATGTTCACTGGTTTGATGTAATTGTTAGAGTCCACGTATAAGTGATACCATACATTGTTTGTCTTTCTCTGTCTGACTTATTTCACTTAGCATAATACCCTCCAAATCCATGATGTTGTTGCAAATGGCAAAATTTCATTCTTTCTCATGGCTGAGTAGTATTCCACTGTGTGTATATATCTATCTCTATATATAGATATATGGATATATACCATATCTTCTTTATCAAGTCATCTGTTGATGGACACTTAAGTTGCTTCTTTATCTTTGCAATTGTAAATAATGCTACTATTGGAGTACATGTATCTTTTTGAATTAGTGTTTTTGTTTCTTTTGGATATAGACCCAGGAGTGGGTTATATGGTAGTTCTATTTTCAGTTTTTTGAGAAACTTCCATCCTGTTTTCCACAGTAGCTGCACCAATTCACATTCTTGCCAACGGTGTACAAGGGTTCCCTTTTCTCCACATCCTCACCAACATTTGTTATTTGTGTTCTTTTTGATGATAGCCATTCTGACAGGTGTGAGGTGATACCTCATTGTGGTTTTGGTTTGTATTTCCCTGTTGATTAGTTATGTTGAGCATCCTTTCCTGTGTCTGTTGGCCATCTGCAAAAGACAAACTACTGCGTGGGAGAAAATACTTGCAAATGATATGACTGATAAGGGGTTAATGTCTTAGATATATAAACAGCTCATACAAACCAATATCAAAAAAACAAACAACCCATTAAAAATTAGGCAGAAGACCAGAACACACATTATTGTTATTCTGGGGATGTAATTTTCCCATGGTGATGAACAGAAAAACATACCTCTTCCCAAGTAATTTTCTAAATGTTAGTCATCAAATTAATATTTTTAATAAAAAGATAATACTTCAGATATCTCATCAAAATCTTAAACCTATAGGGAGAATGTTGCATAAATTATGTAGAATATATCTGGAATTATTTAAGAATGCTCTTAAACACCAGGGTTTGTGACTCTGCACAATTAAGGAAAAAAAATCTAATAGATTTGCAAAAGATGAGTCTGATAAGGACTTAATTTTCAGAATATACAAACAGCTCATACAACTTAAAAAAAAAAAAATCCAGAAAGGAATTTTAGGCAGAAGACCTAAACAAGCAATTCTCCAATGAAGACATACAAATGGCCAATGAGCACATGAAAAAAAATGCTCAATATCACAAGTTACCAGAAAAATGCAAATCAAAACTACAATGAGGTATCATCTCACACCAGTCAGAATGGCCATCATTCAAAAGTCCACAAATAATAAATGCTGGAGAGGGTGTGGAGAAAAGGGAACCCTCCCACATTGTTGGTGGGAATGTAGTTTGGTGCAGCCATTACAGAAAACAGATTGGAGATTCCTCAAAAGGCTAAAAATAGACTTATCATATGATCTAGCAATCCCAATCCTGGGCATATATCCAGAGAGAACTTTAATTTGAAAAGATACCTGCACCCCAGTGTTCATAGAAGTGCTGTTTACACTAGCCAAGACATGGAAACAACCTAAGTGTCCATCAACAGATGACTGGATAAAGAAGTTGTGGTAT
Organism: Camelus bactrianus; assembly: GCF_048773025.1. Taxonomy (NCBI): domain Eukaryota; kingdom Metazoa; phylum Chordata; class Mammalia; order Artiodactyla; family Camelidae; genus Camelus; species Camelus bactrianus. The sequence goes on from NC_133540.1 coordinate 75,652,306, forward strand.
ATTTACATAATGGAATACTATTCAGCCATAAAGAATAATATATAATGCCATCTGCAGCAACATGATGGACCTGGAGATTGTCATTCAAAGTGAAATAAGCCAAAAAGAGAAAGAAAAATACCATATATCACTTATATGTGGAATCTGAAAAAAGACAAATGAACTTATTTACAAAACAGAAACTGACTCACAGACATAGAAAACAAACTTATGATTACTAGAGGGAGAAGGGGATGGGAAGGGATAAATTGAGAATTTGAGGTTTGCAGATACTATCTACTATAGCTAAAATAGATAAACAACAAGTCTATACTGTACAGCATAGGGAGCTATATTTAATATCTTGTAGTAACCTATAATGAAAAAGAATATGAAAACGAATACATGTATGGATATGTATGACTGAACTATTATGCTGTACACCAGAAATTGACACAGCATTGTAAAGTGACTATACTTAAATAAAAAAGGAAGGAAAAAAAACATATAACAGCATTTGGATATTTTTATTCATTCAGCTAAAAGAATTTCATGGAAATTTAATATTAAAAAATTTTCTTTATTGATATTTGATTTCTTTTCCTTTTTACACCACAAGGGTATTTTCTTAATTAAAGTAATATAATCGAAATTATTGAAGACATTACATCACAGCTCATTTATATCCTTCTGCCAAATTCATCCCTGTCACTTAGCTGTCTTTCACGTCCCATGACTTTATAACTATTGTATAACCACAATTCAAATGGAGAAATTTATAAACTTGCTCTGTTGGACCTCAGTCTTAATTGTGAATTGAATTGTCACAGGGCATTTTCTTTGACTTTCGGCTAATTGAACTCACTCACCCTTGACACAAAAGACTAGCAGTCTTGATCCTTGATTGTCTATAAAATCCCAGGAACCTCTCTACTCTAAAAGCACTTTTTTTTATTGATAAGCTGTTTTCGCAGCGGCCATTCTGATTAAATATAACCTGTTTGCAGGGAAGAATTCCTTCACTATCTCTCCACTGGCAGAAGAGTTTTGCTGTCAATACAAAAAAAAAAAAAATAAGTTGCAGAAATGTGGATGGAAGGTTAAAAACTTTCAAATAAGACAGAGGTGAGTTAAGAAATTGGGAGAATTACACCTCAAAGAAAAACACTTAAATCAAGGTGCCATCATTGCATCTCTGACTAGATACACCAATTATCAAATTCTTCTCCACTCTGTTAGAGAGAAGAAATCTGAGCTTCTTCACTTACTAGCTCAGGGAACTTAAGGTGCAGTTTTCCTAAGTTCAATTTTCTTATTTACGCTATACGTTTTTCCAACTCATAGAGCTAATTCTAAATTATGATTATTGATTACTTGGTTAAGGACTTTTGAGTATTTCAGTTTTCAGTGACACTCTCATTACTGACCTCTCATTTGCATGTTACTACTAAGCTTTACCAATGTTCCTGCCCCATTTAACCTCCTTCTTTCACTGAAGAGGAAGTTTGTTGTTGTTGTTGTTGTTATTTTGGAAGGGGAGACTTTGACTTGACCTTCTGGTAAGAGCAGAGAAACAACCCTGAAAAGATTGTCCTAAAATCTCCATACAGGGGAGCTAAGTTTGGTAGAAAAAGCACATCAGCCAAATGGGTCCAGATGGGTCCAAAGGGCAGAGTGGCTTGAAGCCAAGAGAAATAGCAGAGTCATTAATGGCTAGTAATTTATATTAAAATTTAATAATAAGTATATATCAAAGTCAATTTCAAGTTTGGCATAATGCAAGTAATGAGTTTATATTTTTATTCCAAATATATTAAACATTAAATCCATTGTTTTTCCTATTAATTGTGAACTCTTTTAAAATGAAATACTGGCATTTATAACAATGTTTTAATATTACACATAATATGTACCAAAGCATCTACATTCTCATTTGTTCATATACTACAGGTTTGAGATTAGGTATGTGTAAATTTGTCTTACTACTTTTCAAATTATAACATTGTGTATAGATGCAGTATTTGCCTTCTACTCAGTAGTCTGGTTTCAGATATTTTTCATGAATGTAAATATTTGGGTTAATTCAGACTAAAGTGCAAAATTTGCTTCTTTTAGGAATACTTGAACTTTAAATATGGTTCATTCCAGATGTCAAGGCTAGTTGTCTAATGACATCTTACAAATTGTGTTATATATGATTGGTCAAGCATTTTTAATGAATGAAAAATTCCACAGTTTTCATTAAGTTAAATTTGGTAGGAAATAGGTACTACTCTTTTTATACTTAAATATGGTCTTACATTTTATTCAATAAGAAATAGAGATAATATTTCATCAAAGGTCATTATTGATACTCTGTAAATTATAATGATTAATTTTACTTCATTAGACACATCTTGATTACTTTTGTAGAGCCTCCTTCATATTATAGTGAGAAGCACAAAGTCTTAGGATTCATTTGATGCTAATCAAATCTGTACCAGTGATATTTATTCTAAAAAGAATAATTTTCAGATAAGGAGAATTTATTCTTTATTTTCATTTTCAAGTAGCTATAATGTTACCTCCTCTGTCCCTTCTAATCTATCTATCATCCCAATAGACGATTTCCTCAAGTTCATGAAAAGCTATTTCCCACTAAGGAGACCGAAGGAAAGACCCACATTGACTTTATCAGCATACAACTTCTGTTTGCTCGTGTTGTAGGAAGAAAGTGTACAGCTACTTTTAAAAAATGAACTTGAAACAGGCAGAGGTTTATAAACAGATAGTTGGTGAACTGGCCTCAGGATAAAGGACTCTGAAAATGTTTTTAGGGAATTCTTTCCCAGCACGGTTACTTAGACTTTTACTTTCATCTGAGGTGCAGCTGGTCATAACAAAGGCAATCACAGCCAAGCCTCTGGGGTTCCCTTTCTCTGTCGTCACATTTGGCAGCCTGCTGAGTGAAATATCAATGCACTGAACCGTGTCAGGGCAATGAGCATAATGATAGTGACTCAGTGGTATAAATGAGGTTAATAACTGTGAGAAAGTGGAGCTTTGTTCTCACATCCTTTGCATTTTCTTCTCTGTGCAGTGTAGCTCTTTAGAAATATTGCCTGTCCATGGAGAGCTAATGGCTCTCGTCATAAAGCTAATACACTGTGCTTCAGTAGTCTTGGAACTCATTTCTGAAGTCACACTAATCTGCCTTTCCTCTGCTATGTTTTGTTTTTGCTCCTGAAAGATTTTCTTTTTCCCTAAGACTTCAAGCTGAGCGTAAAGCTTTTCTGCTGCTGCTTATGCCATTTCTAATCAGGGGTGACACTTTTGTTTTCAGAGACTATTTTTTTGTAATTTCAATTTTTTAATACACAGAGAAGCATCTAGGGAAGTAAATAAAGGGAATTTTGAAAATGTCACAGCCCTGCTGTAATACCGCCTGTGTGGCATCCACAGGCACTCTCCCTTCCCTTCTCTCTCCCCATTTCCTGACCCTCCGCATCTCGGAGGGAAGCTTGCTGTCTAGGGCTCTTGCTTACTCCCTGCATTCTGTCTATCTGACTAGCTACATTGAGGATACCGAGTCTCATGATAGACTAAGAAACTGTATAAATACGTACTTTTTTTTTTTAGTTGCCAGGGATTACCTAAGGCAGCTGGATCCATTTGATTGTTTTCTGCAGCAATATGACCCTTGTAATAGGATTTACAAAAATTTATTATTGTTATTGTTGTTATTGTTGTTTGCTCATGCCCATTGTTTGGCTTTCCTCTCCTACTCCTATGTGCTGAAGATCTGCAAGCATTTAGGGAATGAAACGAAGCAATACTGAAGGGAAATCAAATCACAAAAATGAAAAAAAAAATGGACTTCTAACATACATCACACTGACTGAAACAGGCTCAGCCATGAGCTTGTACCCTTCCCTCTTGGTAGCCTTTTCCTTTTCAGCGCTTTTGTTTCTTAAAATGCTTGTAGTAATGTCACAGTAGTAGTTATAAGGTTGTATAGTGCTTCCGACGTGCCAGGCTCTGCTTTTACATATATTAACTTCTGGAAAGTAGATAGTATTATGAGCTTCCCTTTACAGAAGAGACCAATCAAATAATCTGCTTCAAAGTGGTTCCACAATTTGCACCGAGAGATCAAGTAATTTGCTTGAGGTTGCATAGCTAATAGGTATTTACGTAGAATTTAGGAACAGAAGTAAGAGCATCAATTATGGTCAGTTAAGTCTAGTTTGAGGCACAATTTTACTACTTAATACTTTACCATGGTGAGAATAATAATTTGCCCCTTAAGCCTCAACTTCTTTATTGGTAAAGTGAAGTTACTGACCTTGATCTAATTATGATTTGATGAGGATTAAACATAAGAAACATATAGATACCCTCCTATTTTTCTGATGGGAGAAACAGTGCACATGGAGATTAAATGGCATGCATGGATATAGAGCATGAAAGAGTGAAGCTAGTGCCTGAATGATATTTTTCCTATGTCCATACCTTCCACGCCCTCGGCCAATACAATTATCCTCTCCAGGTATCCCCGTTCTTTGCCCCTCCACCTAGTGTCTGCTCTCCTCTTGGGAGCCGTTGATATGAATATTCTGTCACTCCCATCAGTATTGAAACTTGCTATTTTCCATGATGACTGCACCATTTTATATTCCCACCAACAGTAAGTGTACATAAGGGTTCCAGCAGGATAGAAGTATTTCTCTATATCCTTGCCGAACCATATTACCTCTCTCTTTTTTTTTTTTTATAATAGTCATCCTAACAGGTGTGAAGTGCTATCTCATCGTAGTTTTGAAGTGCATTTCCCAGACAATTAATGATGTCGAGCATCTTTCATATACCTGTTGACCATTTATATATCTTCTTTGGAGAAATGTCTGTCAAGTCCTTTGCCCATTTTTTAATCAAGTTATTAGTTGTTTTTTGTCTGAGTTGTGGGAGTTCCTTTTATATATTAAATATTAACCCCTTAACAGATACATGGTTTGCAAATATTTTTTCTGAGTCCATAGATTACATTTTCACTCTTGATTATTTTCTTTGTTGTGCAGAAGGTTTTTAATTTGATGTAGTCCCACCTGTTTTTGCTTTTTGTTGCTTGTGACTTCGGTGTCACTATTCAAGAAAGTATTGCCAAGACTAAGGTCCCACTTTTTGTCCTCTATGTTTTCTTTTAAGAGTTTTATAGTTTCAGGTCTTTTGTATAAGTTTTAGTCCATTTTGAGTTTTTTATTTATTTATTTTTGGCATGGCATTAGAGTACAGTTTCATTCTTTTGCATATGTATATCCAATTTTCCCAACAACATTTATTGAAGAGACTATCCTTTCCCCATTTTGTATTCTTGGCATTCTTGTCAAAAATCAGTTGGTCATATATACATGGATTTATTTCTGGGCTCTCTAATCTGTTCATTGACTTATGTGTCTGTTTTATGCCAGTACTGTTTTCATTTTGTACTATAGCTTTGTAATACAGTTTGAAATCAAGACATGTGGTGCCTCCAGCTTTGTTCTTCTTTCTCAAGATACCTTCAGATGTTTGAAGTCTATTGTATTCCCATATGAATTTTAAGATTAGTTTTTTCTTGTCTATAAACATTGCTATTGAGATTTTATAGGAATTTCATTGAATTCATAGGTTTCTTTGGGTAGTATAGACATTTTAAAATATCACTTTTTCTAATCTATTAACATTGGATTTCTTTCTATTTTTTATGTCTTTAATTTCTTTCATCAATATTTTGCCGATTTCAGTTTACAAGGTTTTCTCCTGCTTGGTTAAGATTTTTAAGATTTTTATTCTTTTTTGATGCTATTGTAAATGGGACTGTTTTATTAATTTCCTATTCAGATAGTTAATTATTAATGTACGGAAACCCAGCTGAATTTGAATGTTGATTTGGTATCCTGCAACTCCACTGAATTTGTTTATTAAAACAGAGTTTTTATGTGTGTGAAGTCTTTAGAGTTTTTTACATATGAGATAATGTCATCTGCCAACAGAGATAATATTTTTTTTCTTTTCTGATATGGTTGCCTTTTATTTCTTTCACTTGCCTAATTACTCTGGTTGGGACTTTCAGTACTATGTTGAATAGTACTATGTTCCACAACTATGTTGAGTAGAAGCGGTGAGAGTGGGCACCCTTGGTCTGGTTGGTCAAGCTCACCATTTAGTATGATATTAACTGTTGACTTGTCATGTATGGCCTTTATTATGTTGAGGTAAATTCCTAGTTTGTTGAGAGTTTTTATCATAGGAGGGTGAGAATTTTGTCAAATGCTTTTTCCTTCTCATAAAATTAAAAATAGAACTACCTATTATCCAGAAATCCTACTTCATGGTATAGCCAAAATATGTGAAATCAGGATCTCAGATATCCGTATTTCCATGGTCTCTGCAGCATTATTTCTTAAGCCAATATGTGGAAGCAACATAAATGGCCATCAGTGAATGATGGTTAAAGAAAATGTTGTATATAAAACAATAAAATTACTATTTTTCAGTCTTAAAAAGAGAAGGAAATCCTGCCATGTGAGATCACATATACAAACTTGGAATGCATTATGCTAAGTGAAATAAGCCAGTTATAAAAGGACAAATACTGCATAATTCAACTTCTCTGAGGCATCTAAAATAGTCAAATTCATAGGTATGGGGAATAGAATTATGATTACCAGGGGCTGGAAGAAGGGGAAAATAGGGACAGGGGGAGTTTCTGTTCAGTGAGTACAAGCTTTCAGTTATGAAAGAAGAATAAGTTCTGGAGATCTGCTAACAGTATGCTTATGGTTGACAATACTCTGTTGTGTACTTAAAATTGTTGAGGGTAGATCTTATGTTAAATTTTTTTTTAACTACAATAAAAAAAAGGAGAATAAAAAAATGTGCAACTGTGTATCTAGTCCCCTAAGAATCGGCTTGCTTTTTTTCATACCAAAGTTAATCTAAGCACTAAAGATTTGCCAAAAGTGAGGAATGTAAAGGACTTCAGGACTTCTTGGCTAACTATGAATTTTAATAGCATTTAATGACAGTGTCATTGATATCTGGTCCCATAATGTAGAAGTAGTAAGAACTTTGACCTGGCAAGGAAGACACATTGCACCAGAAAACAGCTTGCTACACTTCTCCCTGAGATTGAATGCATTAATTGCCTCTTGCCTTGCCTACATGAAGTGCTCGGTACTGACCTTCAACAATGCTTTGAAAATGAGTATTAACGAAATAAATTGGTTAGCCCGTTATGTTCCTTTCTCAAAGAACTTTTAGAGATTTTGCTCAATTTAGAAACCTGATGAACAGACATCATTCAGGAAATAACTATAGTCTTAAGTTATTCTGATAAAGGGCCACTTTCATCTTCTTTAATTTTGTAATTCAGGATCATTAACATATTTCTCATTCTTCTTTATTGTTTCCCATGCATGTTCCATATAGAGCTTTAAAAACAGCCACCACAACAGCGAAGAGTATTCTAGACCTACTTGCTAGTTGCCAGACCAATTACACATTTCCCTGCTTCTTTCTGATCCATAGAGAATCCCTGTGTAAATCCAGTATATCCCTAGTTATACTTTAAGATTCACTTTCAAACAAGAAGTCCCCTAAACAGATGTATTTCACCCTCTTTGTTACACTTGCACTTTTTAAATCCCTGAATTATACAGCATTTTTATATCATATTGTGACTTTGTTTTTTTATTAATCTAGTTGAGATTATACAGCAATAAAATATTTAATAAGAACTTACCTGCCCTCCCCATACAGTATTCGGTTTGGTGGGCAATATGTGGTCTGAAATAGCCCAGATCCCAAAGGTGGTTCCAGTACACTTGGAAGAGGACCAGGAGGTGATCATAAGATAATATACTAAACTATATATAACTACTAGTACAAGCTACCAAACCCAACATGCTGTCAATAATTTCTGTGGAAGCTTCTCTGTCATTTCAGAAATGATGAAGAACAGGAACATGTAAGAATCTCTAAAATATTGGGAGATTTTAAAAAATTCTCTTCATAAGATGCCATGCCAGGCATGGATTATCTGGAGAGAATTAGGTCAGGATCTCTGGTTTGATGGAGTTGACTATGAAGCAAGGATGACAGACTGACAAACAGAAAGCACTTTTTCATGGTAAGTGCAATAATAAATAAATACACAGCAGGCTGGGAACAGAGGGGAAGGGAATTTGACCTTCCTGGTGTTAGTAAGGTCAGAAAGAACATCCTCACAAAGATAATTGCATCATAGACACAGACAGCAGCTTGAGCAAAGGCACAGAGGTGAAATATCATGAAGTTTCCTTTGAGCTGCAAGCAAATTCCCATAACTGGAGTATAAAGGGCAAGACTAGCATGACAAGAGATAAAGCTGGGAATGTATAATGTGAGAAATTTCTGCACAGAATAAATATGATGTTAGTCCTGCATTCTCTCAGATCAGACCTTGCACATTAGGGCAGGTGAATTAGGAGACTCCCTAAATCACTGACACTCATGAAAATAAATATTGCTGATAATTCTGTGATCACTCTTATAAGCTATAGAAACAATCCATATATTTACCCAATATGATCTATCTGAAAACCCTGTGTCTTTTCCTATTAAGTACATTAAAATCTCTACTTTCCTACTCACGTCCTCTGACTAATGTGGGAAGAAGGCTGACAGAAGAAAGAAATGGAAGCCTCCTTAATATCTGGACATTTTCCTTTGTGCTTTCATCAACCTGACAAGTGTTGAGAGTGACTTTTGGTGAATAATGAACTTTTAGAAGAAATCTCTTACATTAGCGCTGCAAACTAGGAGGATGCTGTGGCTTCAGTTAATACTCAAATATTTGTTAATTTTTAAATAATTGTGGATAGAATATCAGACCATTCACTTTTCATGTTTTGAGTAATTAAAACCATAATTGCACTTTTGTTATAAAACAAAATATTTCCTTTGCACTTTTTCATACTTCGTATTTCTCAGATTTGGTTATATTTGTAAATGAATGTCTTTATACCAGTGACTTGTTACTAAGTACAAGTTTCATAGTACACATTACAAAGTTTACAATGTTACTGGTGATTCATCTAAAGAAACAATAGCAAACTCATCTCAGTTTTATTTGGTCAGCAGATGGCAGTGTTTCTGAGTTGGTGAGTATGACTTCCTGATACCTTATCAAATTTGAAGTTTTGACTTTGAAATATAGGTTTCTTATATTCAGAATTCTAATCATGTGGAGTCTTATTGAGAAATGTGTTAATATTTTGGGAAAGATTAAAAGCAGTGAACCTGGGGAGCCTTGTCCTCACAATTCTCACCCACACTTGTTCCTTCTTTTGTCCTTCTTTCCCACCCTCCCCCACTTCATTTCTTCCTGTTTTCCTTTATCCGTTCTTCAGTTTCTCTTTCCCTGACCCTTCCTATATTTTTCCCACTGTTCTTGTATTCTTTCTCCTTTCATGTTCAGAACTATTCTGAAAAAGTCTTATTTGGCAAGTTAGAAATGAGTATAAGTAAAAACCATTTAATTTAAAAATCAGTCTTGCAAAAGAGAGTAGTTTTAGCAGAAGCCACCTGCAGGAGGAAAATATTTTTACTCTGAGAATAATACTTTTAAAGTCAGACTAATTGATAGATTGCTTGCTGACTTATTTAAATAGTCCAAATTATCTCATATTTAGTGTGTTAGAGTTTTGTTTTTTGAAATTCACATGACAGTTTTAACTGTTTTGATGAGTACAGTGTCTTTTAAGACTTTGAAGATTCTTGAAGTTGGATTTTACAGTGTTAGAAGTAATTTTGAGCTGTTTGGGAGGTGTTTGTTTTTCCTGAAGTCAAATTATTTTATTTGCATATCTAAAAGAAAGCCTATTTAAATGTTTTTCTTTACTTAGGATTCCATAGGACTTGCTTTTAAAGAAAAAAAATCTCTTATAGAGCAGTTGAATTTTGTCATGGGTATTTCATAGCTAATGATTGAATATTGGATAATGTTTGAAGCAAGAAAAATGGTGAACTGCGTAATGAACAAAGGCTATTTATTTTGATTCTGAAAACTTATTGTTTTATATAAGGAAAGGGGCATATCTTAATTAAGGCCATTAATAGCTATCAATCAATTAAATTTCATTGGGATTTTTAAAGTATGTTTAATTTTTAGCACTTGTGTGCTTCTTCTTAAGAACCTAAAATTAGTGAACATGTTTCCTTATGCAGGTGTAGCAGGTTGTAAATCCTCAGTCCATTGTTCAGACTAAAGTTTCTGCTAGGAGTGGGGATTTCTTATTATCTGTAAACAAGGCATCCACCCGTGAAAGCTTCAGTTATGTTTGAGGGAAAGTAACATCCTGGCTGAGTCAAGTCTTTGCCTACTGTATATTCAGCGTTCCTCTGAGTAATACCTCTTCTCTGAAGTGCCCAAGGAGGCTTCTGAAAATATGCCTGGACATGTTCCAGGATTGTAGGTGATTCTGATCGTAGTAGTTTAGAGAAAACCTGAGCAAACCACAAATATGTGGACAGAAAGATATACAGAAGCCCAGTGAAATTTACAATCTGAGTTAAAGCTCATTATCATGGTTTTTATCCAGATTTAAACTCCAGATACAGTATGTTTTTATTTTAAATGCAGATAGTAAAAATACCTAACATTTGTTGAAACTTACTATATCTCAGGAACTCTGAGCACTAAACCTACTCTCATTACTATTGTGGTACAGCTGAGGAAATTGAAGCTAAAAAGCTCACTCAGTCACATATTGGTTATTCTTTATAGAACAGGGACATATTGAATGTCTTTAAAACACAACCAGTCAACCAACTAACGAACACACGACACACAAGGAGACAGCATGATTAAAGATGGATTGTAAAACAGTAGGTCTGCGGGCACTGTGGAGGAATGTGGGTGGAGAGAGCACAGAGGCTCCTGGGTGAGCCAGTCAGGAGGAGGTAGTTAAGATCTGAACAGTGGCAGTAGTATGGAAAATTGAGAAGAAAGTGCAAATACAAGGGACTTCTGAAGTCGTGCTTGGCATAATTCATTTCTTTTGTTTTGAAAGCAAAAGAAAATGGAGTGTACTTACCTCTGTCATAAACTCTCTGAAGCTCTTTTCTGTTTACTCTGACTTCTACTCCAACATATACATATATTGACATGCAACTGATTTTAACACTTTGAAATTTCAATGTGTTTTTTTTTTCTTAGAGAGAGCTAAAATGAACAAATGTAGGTTGATTTAATTTGAAATGGATAACATCATTTAATCCCTCATGCCTCTCTAGAGGCACAAAATCAAAATACACATAGGCAGCCATTGGAGGAATGAAGCAAGCACTATTTTCTCCTTTGACTCTGAGGAGAAAAACTGAGAAGGGTAATATTAATGCTTTGGGAATGAAAGGTAGTCCACACTGGAGTAATCAAAAATTAAGACAAGTTTTAAAAATAAGAGTGCTCTGAAAAAAATAAGGAAAAAAGTGTAAAAGCATACCATGGACACAAACGATTGATCAATTTCAAAGTAAACCCCCCAAAAGTGGATGATTTTTTTTCTAATAAAGAGAATACAGACTTGAATTAAAAACAGTCTTACTATGGTCTGTTACCTTTAAAAGTTCATTCTTCTCTTCTTGCTGTGTGCTTTCGGAGAGCTCCAGTCATCCATGTCAGAGAGGTCACTCTAATGGAAAATTTTGGACAAGAGACTTGGGGAAAGAAAAATATTTCTTTTTGTGCCAAATAAGAAGTCTCTTCTAAGGAAATCAGATGTTATTAGAAGATGGAATATTAGTCCTATTAGAATATATGTTTTCCATAAATTCCTAGAATTTTGTGCATAAAAAAGAGAAATACATGCAGGCAGAAATACATGCAGAAGCAAAAGATGATACAGTAAATTATTACTATGTACCAGATACTTTACATTTTCTCTTCTCTGTGCCCTTGTTATTACTCTAATTTTACAGGTGAGAAAATTGAGGATGAAAGAAGTTAAATAATGTACACAAGCACAAACTCCAAACACTGCCCTCAGACCCCTCATTTATAATTACTTTTCTGTCACCTTGGCTATTTCACTCCCAATAAATGCTAAATTAAAATATTAATATTTCATGTTTAATGTTTAGGATATATTTTCTGAGGGCAATATTTCCTTGATTAAAAAACAGTTATGACATTATGAAAATAGCTAAAAATATTTTGTACGCTTCAGAATGATTACAAAGAGAAAAAATTGAAACATTAGCGTCATAGAAAACAGCTTATTCTCTACCTGCATCAGTGTTTTGCTGGCATATAGTTTTTTTTAATAGTGTTACATGTTTATGAAAAAATTAAAATGCAAATAAATTCCCAGATGGTCATTGATATTTGCAAGTCTCTAGATATTCATTATACTTTAAATGGTAGTAAGATAATTAGTTTTGAAAATATAAATGGCAGGCTGAAAATTAGCGTGATGTATATATTATAGGCCAAGTGAGAATAAGTGTTCAAGTGCTTTATGATCGGTCTGGCTCTGTTTTGGTGGGTAGATAAAGCCCTTAATATGTAGATTAAATAATGATTTAAGACTTAACTAAAATTTCAAGGACTTTTGTGTTGTTAAAAAATACATAAATTTTATTTTATTTTAAAATTAATGTACATTTTTAATATAATTGCATTTTGGAATGATTGTAAAATGGCATGAAGATTGCAGAAAAGTTGCACTTACAGAAATGTTGGAATGTGGGGAGGGAAGTAGCTCAGTGGTAGAGTGCATGCTTAGCATGCACGAGGTCCTGGGTTCGATCCCCAGGACCTCCATTAAAAAAAAAAAAAGATTGCCATGGAAATTACACAGCCTTTGCCCAGCTTCCCCAGCTGATGGTGTTTGCCAGGTTTGCTCAATCAGTGCTATTCTACTCATTGCACATAAATGTCAAGAATTGTGAGGGGTCTGAAGTCTTATCCTGCTTGTATTCTAGCAAGTTACCTCGACATAGTACTATAGATGCTGGTAGACGTCAAGAGACTTTTGGTCAGAGACTTTATTATTACTTGCTAAGATGTTATCACTCAAGACACAGCAGGGAACATTAGCTTCATAGTCCTGTTGTTTCCTCTTGCCCACTACTAGAGGAACAGTGGTGGGGATGATGAAAAGGCAGACCCTGATGCATGGCGTACACACAGTGGTTCTTTATTAACACTGAGTGATTGCATACTTAGAAAAGCCTAGATCTTACATGGGATACAATCTTTCTCAAGATATGTAAAAAGGCAAAGACTGTGGAGAATTATCTCCCAGCAATGAACACCTGTTATCATTCTTCCATTTTGAATCACTGAAAATAGTTCCAGACAAGATGCCCCATCAGTCTTTAATACAACAGCGCCTATGTTACAAGACAAGACATTCTCATACAAAACAGCACAACCACGCAAATCTGGAAATCAACATGAATGCAATATTACCATGCAATCCCCAGATTTTGCTAGCAGGTCAACAGTCTCTTTTTTTCCCTTTTGTTCTCAAAGATCTAATCTAGAATCATGTATTTTCATGTCTCTTCATTTTGTTTTCAGTCTGGATCATTTCCCCAGTCTTAAACTGCCTTTCACAATGTAGACTCCTTTCAGGAATGTAAGACTTTCCATCTGAAGGATTTCCCTCAATCTAGTTCTGCTGAATGTTTCCTTATATATACGTGTAGAATCAATTTGTGACTTTTCAAGAAGGAATGCCACAGGATGATGCTGTGCTTTCATTTCACCACATCATGAGAACAGGACCTATTCTCATACCTCACTGAAGGTTTAGCTTTGATCTGTTGGCTTGGTTGCAGAATTATCTGCAAATGTTCTCTACTGAAAAGTCATGGTTTTTCTTCATGTAACTTTTGGTGTCTTGGGAGAAATTACTGTGAATCTACTTTAACGTCTCCCTGCCTGAATCAACGTCCACTATAATGGTTTATTTTCTATTTCTCTAATTCTTCCTATATGTATTTTGCTTCTAACGTAAGAGTGAGATTTTCCTTTAGCTCCATAAAATTATCCATATGTTTATTTACTTATATCTGTATGGAGTCATGAACTATAATCTTATCTAATGTAATATAAGCTATTATTACTGACATTTTTGATGAACAAATTTCCCTAAATGTAGTAAGTAGGATCCTCTTTGAACTTACTTCTGTCTGCTTTTGACATGTTTCTGTACTTCTTTAAGAATTTTAATTTCTGTCACAAAAATGTGTTCCTGTTTCACCTGGCACTTTCCCTGCTTGAAGTCAACCATTCAGCCATTTCTTAAAGGACACTTCCTTCCTTCCAGTAGAGGATGGTATTTACATACCACGATCGACACACTTGGTGTCCCCATTGCTACATGGGTATCATAGAACCCATAGAATTGCCCTCTAGACAAAGCTAGAAGTAAATGTCTAATATATATTCCTACATATATTTATATCTATACATAAATTGTGGAAGTCTATTCAGAGCAATTACACCAAGTCCAATGTAACACCTTCTCCCTTTTCAAAACTGTAAATCCCTTCTCTGATAGTGAGAAGCCTGGCTCTTAATATCTCATTATATTTATTTAGTTGCTCTGTCCTTCTAGAAACACACTCAAACTCCTGACTGCCAGTTACTTCCTCAACTGCTGGCCACACTGCAGTCTCCCTGGCTTTGCTGCCTGCTCTGCCCCAGCCCCAACATCAACTCCTTAGCAATCCACTTTTTCAGCGTCACTAATTCCTTGACTTTATTGCAGTCTTCTCTTCCATACTGAGTACTTGGTCCCTTCAAGGGAAGAGAAGTAGAAAAATAGGAGAAAATTACTTCTAATTGTTATTTTTTAAAATAATGTTTATTTAAAAATAATACTGTTTATTTTTTACATTTGACTAGATTAATATTTTTGTAGTTAGAAAAATGACACTTGAAAGATAGCATAGAATCAATAAGATTGGGAGGCTATGTCATGCCACTCTACCTTGCCTAGAATTGTCTTAATGTGATTATATGCAAGTTTTAACATTAAAACCTCATTTTCTGAACTGTGGCTGATGCCCAACTATTTTATTCTTTCAGTTTTGTTACCTTAGAATGACATTCTACTAAATCAATAAAATGCCATTCAGTATAGTCCCAGTGGTATGGAGTTTCTGAGAAAGAACAGGAACCAGTGACTTATCAGAAGTAGTGTCTTTGAACCATGACAGGCCATGATATCGTTTCAGCAGAACTGGGGCAGTTGGGCCCCCAGAGTTGCAGATAAAACTCTGAGTAACTTAGATGCGGTGAAAAGGAAATGTTGGAAGTGTCTTGCTATCTCTTCAGGATTCCAGTGTGATTTTCTAAAGATATGTAGAGTAAAAAGGAAAACTGTATCATTTCTGAAATGAATGTGAAATGTCCATCAAATCTAATTCAACATGAATTGAAGCCTTAAAAAAAAAGAATATTCATAGAATCTCTGGTATTCAAAAGTATGAATACAGTGCTGGTGAAATGCTTCATGATTCAAATAATCTTCCAAGGGATGTGTCATATTCATGCTACATTGAGTAAAAATGTGTTAATTTAAAACTTAAAGACAATAACGAAATCAGGAAATACATATATTGTTGGAATTGTTGCCCTAAGGAAGGCTGGAACGGGTGTGGATAGTGAGTACAGCTGGAATGAAGTTGTAAACCTCTGCGTGGGGAGAATGTTAGTGAACCAACCGATGTTTAGGAATGTATACTGATCTTATACTAAATTGACAATGGTGAAGTATTAGGTGCTCAAAAATGTTAGCTGTCATTTCATGGTGTGGATATTGAACATGTGTTTTTGAGAAAAGAGGTGTTCATTTTCTCTACTACATACTAGATCTGGATTATGCACTAAGCTGATCAGGTGTCCAACATAAAACTTTCTTTAATCAGTCAAAAATATAAAAGAAACCAAGATTCTAGCATATATGTCAAGGCTAAAGTTTTAAACAAGAAGTTCATGCATCAAAGAAATTAAAGGATAAATCAGAAAATACCTAGAGATGTATGAGAACAGAATTACAACATACCAAAATCAATGGAATGCAGCAAAAGTGGTTCTGAGAGGGAAGTTTAGAGAAGTTTACAGCAATGCAGGCCTAACTCAAGAAAAAAGAAAAATCCCAAATAAACAATCTAACTTCGCATCTAAAGGAAATTAAAAAAAAAGAAGAAATGAACCCCCAAATAAGTACAAGGAAGGAAATAATAAAGATCAGAGCAGAAATAAATGAAATAGAGAATAAAAAAAGAACAATAGAAAAGATTAATGAAACCAAGAGCTGTTTCTTTGAAAGTATAAACAAAATTGACAAGCCAGTAGCTACAGCAACCAAGAAAAAAGAGAGGGCCCAAATAAATAAAATCAGAAATGAAAGAAGAGAAGTTATAGCTGGCACCACAGAAAGACAAAGGATCATAAAAGACACTGTGAACAACAAATTGAACAACCTGGAGTAAATAGATAAATTTCTTGAAACATACAATCTTCTAAGACTAAATGATGAAGACAGAGAAAATCTGAATAGACCAGTCACTAATAAGGAGATGGAAACAGTACTCAAAAAGCTCCCCCAAAACAAAAGTGCAGGACTAAACAACTTCAGTAGTAATTTCCACAAAACATTCAAAGAATATTTAAAGCCTATACTTCTCAAACTCTTCCAAAAAGTTGAAGAGGAGAGAAACTTTCCAAACACATTTTACAAAGCCAGCGTTACCCTATTACCAAAACCAGACAAGGATACCACACAAAAAAGAAAGTTACAAGCCAATATCTTTTGGGAACATAGATGTCAAAATCCTGAACAAAATCTTAGCATATTGAATCCACTAATAAATTAAATGGATCATATACCACAATGAAGTGGAATTTATTCCAGAGATGCAAGGATGTTTCAACACATGGTATATCACATTAACAAATTAAAAGATAAGTATCATATAATCATCTCAATAGATGCAGAAAAAGTATTTGACAGAATTCAAAATCGATTTATGATAAAATATCTCATATTTTATGAGTGTGTATGGAGAGAATGTGCCTCAACATAATAAGGACCATAAATGACAAACCCACTATTAACATCATATGACAAATGGCTGAATGCTTTGCCTCTAAGGTCAGGAGCAAGACAGGGATGCCTGTTATCACCACTTTTATTTAACTTAGTATTGGAAGTCCTACCCACAGCAATTAGACAAGAGAAATAAATAAAAGTCATCCAAATTGGAAGGAAGGAAATTGTCACTCTTTGCAGATAACATAATACTAAATATTAAAAACACTAAATACTCCACAAAAAAGAAAGCTATTAGAATTAATGAGTGAATTTAGAAAAGTCGTAGGATGCACAATTAATTTTTAGAAATCTGTGACATTTCTATACACTAATAACAAATTAGCAGAAAGAGAAATTAAAAAAATAATCCCTTTTACAATTGCATCAAAATAATAAAATACTTAGAAATAAATTTTACCAGAGAGGTGAAAGATCAGTACAATGATGAAAGAAATTGAAGAAGATACCAAAAATGGAAAGATATTCTCTACTCATGGATTGGAAGAATTAATATTGCTAAAATGTCCACACTATCCAAAGCAATCTACAATGCAACTCCTATAAAAATTCTAATAGCATTTTTCACAGAAATAGAACAAGCAATTGTAAAATTTGTATGGAACTACAAAAGACCTGAAATAGCCAAACAATCTTGAGAAAGAAGAACAAAGCTGGAGATATATAGTACCCTGATTTTAAGGTATCCTATAAAACTACAATAAAACAAAAACAGCACACAGATCAGAGTTGAGATCTGATCTCAGATTGACTTTACCACACGAATATGGACAATCAATAACAAAGGAGCAAATACCCTACAATGGTGAAGGGACAGTCTTAAATAATGGTGTTGGGAAAACTGGACAACCACATGCAAAAGAATGAAACTTGACCACTGTCTTACACCAAACACAAAAATTAACTCAAAATGGATTAAAGATTGAATGTAAGACTTGAAACCATAAAATTTTCAGGAGATAACATGGAAGTGGTAACCTGATTGACTTTGGTCTTAGTGATGTTTTTGTGGATCTGACTCCAAAGGCAAGGAAAACAAAAGCAAAAATAAACAAAGGAAACTACATCAATCTAAAAACCTCTATACAGCAAAGGAAAGCATCATCAAAGCAAAAAAGGCAAACTACTGAATGGGATAAGACATTTGCAAATCACATGTTAGACAAGGGGTTAATATCTAAACATATAGAAAACTCTTTAAAACCCAACAACAAGAACAAAAACCAACCCGATTAAAAATGCACAGAGGACCTGAATAGACATTTTTCCAAATAAGACACATAGATTGCCAACAGGCACATGAAAAGATGTTCAACATCACTGTTTATAGGGAAATGTAAATCAAAACCACAATGAGATACCTCACATCTGTTAGAATGGCTTTTATCAAAAGGACAATGAATAAGTTATAGAGATGTGGAGAAATGGAATCGTTGAACACTGCCAGTGGGAATGTAATATGGTATAACCATTATGGAAATACAGTATAGATTCCTCAAAAAATAAAGAATATAACTACCATATGACCCAGCTATTCCATTTCTGGGTATTTGAAGACAATGAATACACTAATTCAAAAAGATATATGCATGCCTACATTTATTGCAGCATTATTTACAATAGCCAAGATAGGGATACCACCTGAATGTTCATCAGTGGATTAATGGATAAAGAATATGTGATCTATATATATAGATATAGATATTATATATAAAGGAATATGTGATATATATGTACGTGTAAGTATATACACATAAAGATATATGCATATACACATGGATATACACATATACAATATATGTGTACTACTACTCAGCCATAAAATAAATTGAAATCCTGCCATTTGTGACAACATGGACGGACATGGAGGGTATTATACCAAGTGGAGTAATTCATAAGTCAGCCAGAGAAAGACAAATACTGTGATTTCGCTCATGTGTAGAATATAAAACAAAGAAACCAACACGCAAACAAAATAAAACAAAAACAAATTCATAGCTGTAGAGATGAGATTAATGGTTACCAGAGGGGAAGGGGTTACCATAGCAGGGTTGAAATGTGTGAAGTTGGTCAGCTGTATGGTGATGAATGGTGACGAGACTTGTGCTAGTGCTTACTCTATGGTGTATACAGATGTTGAACTATAATGTTGTGTACCTGAAACATATGATAAAAAACTGTCATCCAAAAATATATGGCAGTTCCTCTTTATATAATTAAGTGAATATTTTTATTTTTTCTAGTCTTTGAGTGAGCTGTCATTTCAATAATAATAAAAATGATAATATAAGTAAGTCATCATTTTAGATTTTAATCCTGGGACTTCTACTAGCTCACTTCATATAACTCTCTTCTAAAACCTGTTGATTGTCATTTTCCCTTATCTCTTTTCAGTGACTATTTTGGCCAAGTGGCTCATCCCACCTTCATCTGCTTCCTTTTTTTTTCCCCCCAAAATAACCTGCTTTGCCATTGTCTTTTTATTTATTTTTTCTCATATGTACCCAAAGAACTTGTCATTCAAATGATTTACTTGAGAAAATGTCTCAATTTATAGACATCTGATTTAGTTCTCTTATATTCATGCTTTTATCCTGTATGCATGGTTTTGATCAAATAGAGGGACTCCATCATCATAAGAAACAATCCTTGTTAGATTTATTGAAGTAAAGCAGAATCAATAAATTAATGGTAAACCTCAATAGTTAGTTGATACAATTTTATTACACAGAATGAATCAAGGCTTAGTAGATGAAGAAAATTCTCTTAAAAGTATTAAGGATCATTATATGTAAAATAATGATTAGCTTATATCTCTGTCTCTTGGTTATGTGTTAATTAATACGTAGACAAATACTAGAGAACATAAAATAGAGCATGTGAGAATGGTGTTCAATATAGGAAATGTTCCCAGAGAAATTTTGAAATATGTTCAAGATCTCTTAAATACAAGGCAAATATTCCTCTGAATGGAAACTTGAGAGCTGGCTAAGGAATAAATGGGATGAATTAGGGAGCCAAGTTTATCTCCAGATTCTGCAGTAGTATAAAATTGCAACTGGTAAAGTTGGTCTAAAACGTTCCTTCAGTCATACAGCCACCATCAGTATGCAGTTGAGGTGAGTTATTGCATTCCAATGGACTTTGTGGCAGTATGTGCTGGGCAGAAACCAACTGTGCTGAACCTGATTTCTTGACACATACTATAATGATTTTCTTCATTATTATCTGTCATTTATCATTGCTTTCCCTGAGAAAAAGAGTTTCTGCTTTGTATGTATGGTTTACAGAGTTTGGTCTACTACCAACACAGAATGAGGAATAAAACAACACAATAGTGGTTAACTGATACTAAAAAGACTTCATTTCATATTATTTAATCATATGTGATTATTATTTGAATTGAGGCATAAATGACAGATTTGAATGAAGTTAAGAAATTAGTCTTTGTTTTTTGAGATTAGTCATATAAAAATAAAATTCAGTTCTCTGAGGTGAACATGTGCCTGAATAATAAGCTCCTCTTCTTTTTGCCTTTTGGTAGTTGTTCAAGGGTTTCTATAAAATTATCCAAACTAAAATAAAGCAATATTTTAGGAACACTTTGGATGTTATTTCTAATAAATTAATATTTTCAAATATAATTAAGGTTAGCTATATGGTGATTATTATTCCTATGATTAATTACTATTCCCATACACTCATTTGTCTCCAAATGCTGAAAGGCACTAAGTTGCTTTGGTTCCTAGCACTATGTAAAACAGCATCCGTGAAGTCATACAGAGTGGGTTCATATTCTCTCTTACTTACTAGATAGTGAAGGCAAGTAATTTAACCTTTTTGTCCAAATAACTTAATGTTTTTTAGTCCCAGTTTTTTTCTGTCTGTTAAATTTTACAAGATTAAGTGAGTTAAGGTCTGCAGTATGTAAGTACATTTAAAATGATCAATAATTGGAGGTTCTTGTAAATGTCATCATCATATAAAAATATCCTTCATAAGTATTCCCTGAGAAGCACATAATATCTTGGTAAAAAAAAATGTTTACAAATCTGCTTCCACCAGAATTAGTTAAATTCTAATGTTAGGATATTGTATTAATCTAAATCCAATCTGCATTGTCAAATGTATATGCAATTGATCTTCATTTCCTGACCTAAGATGCCCTGGAGTAACCATGTTCCTCAGTAATAAAGCTATTAAACAGGTCAAGAATGGTGGGTGGCAAGTCTCAAAATAGCTTGTCTTTTATGTTTGCATCCATCAAGATGAAAATGGAAAACTGAAAAACACACTTTATTATCTGTCAAGCATCATAAAGTGTTTACCTTTATTGTATTTAAAAATCACAATTTATTAACACAGGTTAAAAGAAGGGAGTAATATTTGCAGTATGTCATGAGTTTGTAAATGTGTTGTCCCTCTTTGTGTATAAAGCCATAATCTCAATTTAAAACTATTAGAGGGACTATGGAAAATCCATTGTATTTGCTTGTAAATGGTTTATAAACATCTATTAATGCAGATAACACTTGTTGAGAATCAATTATATATGAAGCAAGTAATTAGATCCAGGGTACCCACAAGAAAGTATACATGTTCTCTGATCTCCAAAAGCTCACAAGCTAAGGAGAAAGATTACTATCAAAATAACTGTATCAGCTCTAGCTAGATCACATTTATATCCCACTTAGTGCAATTATACTCATGAAAATCGCCTCTGCCTTTGTTTGTGTCTGAGTGTGTCTGTTGGCAGATGGAGTGGTAGTGATAGCAGGTTTTAGGAGGAAGAAATACATCAGAGTTTGCAAAGTAGGTGTCACAGTGAAAAATATATTCACAAAGCATACACATAGGTGTAATTTAGAAAGGACTTTATATATTATCGTGCATAGGTTGAATATGGAGAAATGATTAGCAATGAAAGTGGAAAATTCTTTCATTTCAGCCTCAGGAGTTTGGGCTTTATTTTTCAGTTGCGTAAAGTGATAGAAAGATTTCTGAAAAATTTATTCATTCATTCCTACATAGTTACTCATTCAATAAGTATTTCCTGTATATCTAATAAGTCCCAGACACTCTCTAAATGCCAGTAAGACAGTGTTAAACAAACATGCACACATATGTTGTGCTTGTGACGTTTAAAATCCACTGGAGAGATCAGATAGGAATTAAGTAATCTTACTGAAGTAAATATTTCATTTAAAAAGAAGTAAGTATTCTGAAGGAAAGGAAGAAAGTGCTATGACAACATATATCAGAACAAATAAATGGTGGAGGAAGTCAGGGAAGGTTTCTTGAAGAAGTGAGCATTAAACTTAGATTTTGAGATAAGTAAAATTTACCCAGAGAAAGGGGATGAGGGTGAGGAGAAACATTCTTGCAGGAAGAATAATGTGTTTATGTAGTCAGATAGTATGTAACTGGCTTGAGAAACTGGAGAAAGTCCATTGTGGCTGGAGCACAGGCTATGATAAACAGAAGCAGTTTCACATACAAATATTAAAGCCTCAAAGCTAATGTCAAATATATATTTTTCTCTTCAGAGAAATTAATATCAAAGAACTTAATAAAGAATTATACTGGTAGTGAGGGAAAGAACAATGCCCAGGTTTACTTTGTAGTTTCTGGCTAATGGCAAAGACTTTGCAGTGTCATCATTGCCTAAGAAACACAACCCTAGAAAATGACCAAATTTGAAAGGAAATGGAGTGATACTTTAGAAGAATAATTCTGTCACTAGTATAGAAAATAATTGGATATGGCAAAATAGGGGGACGGGAGAGGATGATTTATCCAATGATGAGGCTAGGCTGTTTCAATTATCTTTAACATGTAACAAAATGTGACTTAAATTTGAAGTTCTTCAGGCAGAAGTAATATGTTATAGGTCAAACCTTGTATCTACAAAAAGAAATGAAGAGTGTTGAAAGTGCAGTATAATTTGTTTTGTTTAATTGCTTTAGCAATTGCTGATGGTTTAAAGCAATAAAAGTAAAAATGCATTGTATGTTTATAATGTATGTCAAAGTGAAATATTTGACAATAGAGGTAAAAGGGACATAGGGAGGAATTAGAAATATACCATTCTAAGATTCTTACACTATTTGAGAAAAAGTATATTATTTAGAGATAGACTCAAGCTATTTTAAAGGTATATTTTTAACCCTTCTGGAAGTAATTTTTAAAGTTAATAAGATAGAAGCCTAGTCAAAAGAAGATATAAAGTGGAATCATAAAAAACGCTCAATTAACCCACAAAAGGCAGAAAAATGTTTGAAAAGAAACAACAAACGGTAAAGCAGACACTATAGAAAAAATTTTGGTCATTCTTCAAAAAGTTAAACAGAATCACCGTAATACCCAACAATTCCACTCCTAGGTATATACTCCCACTTTTTGAAAAAAGGACTTGAAACAGGTATTTGCATGCCAGTGCTCAAGCACTATTCATAATAACCAGCAGGTGGAAACAACCCAGGTGTTCATCAACAGATCAATAGATAAAGAAAAGGTGGTATGTGCATACAATGGAATATTACTAGGTTATAAAAAGAATGATGTTTTGATAGATGCTGCAACATTGATGAGCCTTGAAAATATTATGTTAAGTGAATAAGCCATACACAACAGATGAATATTGTGTGACTTGACTCCACTGATATGATATATCTAGAACTGGCAAACTTATAGGGACAGAAAGTAGATGTTACAAAGAATAGGAAGGCAGGGAGTGGGAAGTTATTACTTAATGAATGGATACAGAGTTTCTGTTTAAGTGATGGAAACCTTTTAGAAATAGTGGTGATGGCTGCACAACATTGTGAATGTAATTATAGTTTTGACACCAATGACAATGTGTGGGGTTTTTCACTACACTAAGCAATTCTCCAATATCAGCTGAGTATCATTCAGTCCAACTCATTTCTGACACTGTCTACCTAGAGATAGTGTCAGATCTCACAGTTTAAAGGCTCAGCTCTACAAGCCCCACCCCGTCCCCACCTCGGACACCAATTGCAAGCCCATGTTGCTGCCTGTGCTTCTAGCCAACTGATTGTAGATCAGAGGTCCGAATGACCCCTTTCCTGGGTTTGATTAATTTGCAGAGTGGCTCATAGAACTCAGAGAAACATTTTATTTACTAGATTCTCATTTTAGTATAAAAGGCTATAACTCAGGAGCAGCCAGATGGAAGAGAAGTATAGGACAATGTAAGGAAAAAACTCAAGGAGCTTTTGTGCCTTCTCCAAGCGCACCACTCTCCCAGCACCTTGGAAGCTCTCTGAACCCTATCTTTTTAGATTTTCATGTAGGCGTCATTGCAAAGGCATGATTAAGTAATGGACCACTGGTGATTGAACACAGTCTCCTGCGCCTCTCTTTCCCTGGAGGTCAGGAGATAGGACTGAAAGTTCAGACTTTATAATTAAGGTTGGTTTCCCTGGCAATAGCCAGGTTACCTAGGGACTTTCCGAAAGTCACCTTATTAACATAATAAATTACACACTATTGTTCTCACCACTAAAGAAATCCCAAGGATTTTAGGAGCTCTGTGCCAGGGACAGGATCTAAGGAAATAATAATAGCGGTGATGATGATAATGAAAATAATAGTAATACATTGTAGCCCAAGTAATAAAATAACTATCCACGCATTCCTACTAACAAAAATAAATGATGAAAAAAATTAAAAGTGAGGAAAAGAGATAAACTGTTCCTAACAAAAATTTCAATAATGGATTGGTAGGTGGGTAGGTAGGTAGATAGGTAGATAGATAGACAGACAGACAAAGAAATAGATAAACCCTCTTCTACATAGAGCTTAATTCTCCTCCCCTTGAGTGTGGGCTGGACTTAATGACTCTGTTACAAAATATCGAATATGGAATGGAAAAAATGGTAACTTTAAAGTGGAGAAAATTATCAGACACTCCCTTAGCCAAGTAATCAATATTCATATGACCAGTAGTAAGCAACATTGATGTCATATATACTTCACCTCTATGATGTTCTTTCCCAAATACATAACCTCAGTAAAATCATGAGAAAACATCAGACAAATACAAATTGAATGACTCTCTTAAAAAAATACTCGTATCTCTTCAAAAGTGTCAAAGTCATGAAAAACAAAGAACAACTGAAAAACTGTCACAAGCAGAAGTAGACTAAGGAGAGATAATGACTTAATGCAGAGTTGTATCCTGAATTGTATCTCTGAAAAAAAGGAAAAAATGACTGTACTAGAAAAACTAGTTGATATAAGAATAAATCTGTAGTTTAGTTAGTAGTATTACACTAATGTTGATTTATACTTTTGATAAATATACCATGAGTATACAAGATGTTAATGTTAGTGTAATCAAGTCGAACGTTATGTGATAACTCTCTGTACTGACTTTGCAACTTTTCTGTAAATCTAAATTATTCCAGAATAAAAATTTGGCAAAAAACTTAGCAAACTTATAGTATAATAAGTTTTCATTATATGTCATTGTATTACATTATATATTGTGTATATGTAATATTATATATTATCCTACAGTATAATAAGATTATATTAACCTCCTGTTGTGATGAAATAAAACACAGCATAAGCTATACAATATTCTTAACATAAAAGCCTTGTCTCAATTATGAGAGAATAATAATAATCACCTCTAATCATGAGAAAAATAATAAATTAAAAGTAGACTTGACACATTCTACTAGACAACAGTTACAGGTTTGGGGGAAAAAGTCAATACCATGAAATATGGCCTTGAAATTAAAAAAGATTGGGAAGTATATTAATTTCCCAGGGCCGCCCTAACCAATTACCATAATTTTGGTGGCTTGAAACATTATAATTTTTCTCTCACAGTTCTGTAAGCCAGAAGTCAAAAACCAAGGTGTCATCAGATATGTCATCAGGACTACATGCTCCCTCTGTAGTCCCTTGGGAAGAACCTTCCTTGCTGCCTGCAGCATCTGGTGGCTCCAGCTACTCCTTTGCTTGGTGCTGAATCACTCAAATCTTTGCCTGTTTCTTCACAAAGCCTTTCATTTTACATGTCTTTTCCCCTTCCGTGTCTTATGAGGACACTTGCCACTGGTTTTATTACCCACTGGGATAACTTAGGATAACCACTTGTCTAAATCTTTAGTTTAATTACATCTGAAAAAGCCTTTTTTCCCCCCAAATAAGATCACATTTACATTTATGTATTCTGGGATGTCAATATATGGAGCCAACATTCATTTCACTAAGGACACAATATCCAAGAGATACAAAAATCATATGCAGTGAGTTACACTTGGTTGGATTATGGATGAAACAACTTAAAAAGACATTAATGGAACAGTTGGGAGATTTTTATATGGACTGTGCCTTTTAGATTTTATTTGTTGTATCATGATGTATTGACTGTGATACTTTTGTTAAATGGGTGAATGCATGGGTTCTTAGTGTTTACATGCAGATATACGTGAAATTCAAATGATGTTTGCAACGTACATTCAAGATAGCAAAGAAATATAGGAGTTTCTGTGCATGTATCAAATAGTGGTATAAAGTAATGAGAGAGAGAGAATAATAAAAGACTATGGTAAATGTTAACAATTCAATAAATCTAATGAAAAAATACACTGATTTTCATTGTATTCCTCTTGCAATTTTTTGTAAATTAAATTATTTTTAAATAAAGCATTTTAAAATACGTAATAATCAGTGATTTTCTATAAGTTTAGATCATAGAGAAGAGAACTGTGACTCAAGATTTAGAGGTCCAATATTCTTCCTCTACTACTAAAATTTATGTAGGTAACAATCTTAGGAATTAAGTCTACTTACAAAAGCTGACTTCTCCCACTAAAATAGATATTGTTAAATATTACATGAAATATATTTCTTTGTTAAGTAAATAATATTTTAATGATAACTGAAGAATTATGTGGGAAGATTTACATATCTAAGCAAACAACGTTAAATGTGAAATATTAAGGTTTAGGTGTTCATAGAAAATCATGCAGAAGATAGTGAATCTGTCAAAAAATGTTCAGCTTCTTTTGGTTTTGCCAATAATATATCAGACTTACTCATCTATAATAGTGTTTGAGAATCCAGAAAATTACAAAATAAGGCTCATTTCTCAAGATAGAAAATTAAATAGCTCCAGGGATAGGTAGATCAGTGTTACTCAGTCCCTGGATGTATATAATTGTCTCCTTTGTTGGACACAAGGCAACGTACCAAATGAACAGTTAGAGAATTGTAATTTATATCACTTGATTGTGTCACTTTTTCACATTCAAGGAATTTGCTGAATTTATTTTAAGGCATGACTGCAGGTACACTAACATGGGACTATAAGGCAGTAATTACCAACTGAAATGTTGTATGTAGGTTTATTCGTGTATGTGTGTGTGTTAAAGTATGCTTTAGAATTCCTGAAACAATTTGTTTTTGATTTATGAAGGTCACTAGTGAGTATATAGATCAAAGTTTGACTTGTTTTCAATAAGCATATTGATTAGTCAATCAATAGCAAAGTGCATTTCAGAATGCAGTTCTAAAGGTCCTCGGAAACACTTTCTTGGGTGGTATGTCAGAAACATACTACCCTAACCACAGAACAATTTCTTTGAAATTATGTCAAGATCTGGTATCTAAAAGAGTACAGAGAATTATAATTTTTTTTTTCGAAAAAGTGTCTAATAATGAAAGTAATATTTTTTTCTGTTAAAGAGTTTATTATTATCATTCTTGGTGTTCTATAGCTTTTTATTCTGTCTAATAAAAAATAAGTAAGTTGGAATTATTTGATATTATCCTACTTAACAAATATACTAGAGCATGTATACCCAAATTTATGCTAAAGCACTAAGGTACCTATACATGTCACTCATTCTTTTCTTCCTTTATTGTTTATTTCAGTGTGATAGAACATGGTGATCCAGAGCACAGATCCCCTACGGGGATGGACTTCTGCCTCTGCTCCTGGAAGGGTCATCTGCAGATTTCCCTCAGCTATTTCCCATGATGAAACTGCCTCAACTGCCATTTCACCATGAAGCAGGACAATCATGAATGGATGTCAGCTCTTAAGCTCTCAGTAAGGCTAACCAAGGATTTAATGGGGCTTCTTTTGCAGCTCAACTTTCCCCTCTGCTCAATTCTGCCCCCCCCAATATCTCTAAACACACAGGTATTGATTCCATGGGCTCTTAATAAGCATCTTACATGCTGAATTGTGTTCCTGAGTCTACTTTTTGAAGAACCCAGTGTACAACAGATATGTTAAAAACATGTTAAAAATTTTTGAAATGACTGATTATACTCATGAAAAGTTATCCCAGTTTTTTATAATAGACTTGGGTTATTCATTTTAATTTTAAAATTGTTTTAAGCCCTAAATTGTATTACTGCTTCATATGTGGAAATATTTAATTCTTTCAGGATATGAAGCTCTTGCTACTGAATCAGGATCTGGTATAACTTCATAGTGTTACCACAACATGTCTAAGAACTTAGGGGCTTCTGCACACCATCAAAATGGGACAACAAGGCCTGGACTTACCTTCCCAATTAAAACAATCATAAAACCAAAGAAAACAAAACAAAACAGGTAAAATTGGAAATAGTGGTTTTCAAGACATTGGACATCAGGCACTGAAGGAAGATGATTCCTGAGAGATGGGAAACAACAGAGACAGCCTTACCATTGCTAAATTTACTTCACTGAGGTAGTTTCCAGGCTATAGTGCAAGAAGGAAGAAATGAAGTGAATCAAGCAGACTCTTAAAAAATTTATACGAACATCTCAGTAGACATAAATTCATTGTTTTACAAAATCCAACATCATTTTTTGTAAAAATATTCAGCCAACTAGGGACAGTGGGGAAATTCTTCCACCTGGTAAACGCATCTATGAAAAATGTACAGCTCACATTATGCTTAATGATGTAATTCTGAAATATCCCCCACTAAGATCAAGAAAATTACAAGAATCTCAACACTTACCACTTCTGTTTGATATTGTACTGGCAGCTGTATTCAGTGAATAAGAAAAAAGAAATAAAATTCATCCAGATTGTAAAAGAAGAAATAAAACATGGTCAACTGTATAGAAAAATCCAGTGAGGTCTACAAAAAACTGCTAGAAATAATAAATGTAACAAGTAAATTTAGTAAGCTGCTTGATGCAATACTACTATTTTAAAAGTTATGTTTCTATATATTAGTAATGAACAATCAAAAACTGAAAGTTTAAAAAATGTCTTTTATGGTATGATCAAGAAATATGGAGCACTGAGGAATAAGTTTAATAAAACATATGAAAGATCTTTACACTGACAAATTATTTTGTAAAAAGTGATAAACTGATTCTAAAGTTTATATAGCTGTTCAGAGGAGCTAGGATATCCAAAACAACTTTGAAAAAGAAGAGTAAATTTAGAAGACTTTCTGACTTTTAGACTTACTATAAACCTGTTCTCATCAAGATATTGTGGAAATGATATAAAAATAGGCAAATAGATCAATGGAATAGAATATCAAGCCAAAATATACCCACACAGATCTAAATAGCTTATTTTTATTCAGATTACAAAGGCAATTTCAATAAATGATGCTGAAACAATTAGATACCCATATGGGAAAAAAAAGAAGAAACTCCAAAACATATCTCACATTTAATACTGAAATTAACTAAACATGGGTTGTCACCTAAATGTAAGAGCTATACTATAAAATTTTTGGAAGGAAATATTGGGGAAAACCTTTGTTACTTTTGTATAGGCAATATTTCTTATACTCAACTCTAAAAGTACAATCTGTAGAAGAACAAGCTAATTAATTGAACTTCATCAAAATTAAAATTTTCTGCTATTTCAGAGATTCTGGTAAGAGAATGAAAACTCAAGTCACAGGCTGGGAAGAAATATTTGCAAACTAAATATTTGATAAAGGACTTTGAGTATTCAGAACATACAAAGAACTGCAAAAAGTCAATAATAAGAAAAAAATAATAACCCAATAAGAATGGACAACAGATTTGAAAAGATTCACTTATTGTGAAGTGACAGTTACTGGATTCCACATAATGCTGATGGAATACCATGACAGTGGATAAGGCATTATGAAAGTCCACAGATGGCAGTTTTGGCCAAAGCATTGTGTGCAGGGGTGGAAAATTCATATCCAGGGTGAGTATCTATTCTGTTAAGGACAGAATGCTGATCCTTTCCACAATGGAAATGATCCAGTGTAATCAACTTGCCACCAGATTTGTGGCTGATCATTTTAGAGAGTAGGGCCATTATCAGGGAGTCAAGGTTGGTCTCTGCTGCTGATAGATTGTGCACTTGTCAGCAACCATGACCAGGTCAGCCTTGGTGGGTGGAAGTCCATGTTGCTGAGCCCGTGTATAAGCCTAATTTGTATCACCATGGCCACTTTGTTCATGAGCCCATTGGGCAATGACAGACATGGCCAGGCAAAGAGCCTGACTGGTAACCAGAGAATGGGTCATCCAACCCACTTGATTATAAAAATCCTTTTGTGCTGAGGATCCTCTTTGGTGAGCATTCATATGGGACGGAAATAGCTCTGTGTTTTTTGCCCACTCAGAGAGGTCCATCCACAAACTTCTTCCCCAAATTTCTGTGTCACCAGATTTCCAGTCATGTTCCATCCATGTACTTGACCATCAAACTAAACCATGGGCTGCCGCCCTGGAATTGGCCATTATCCTTCAAGTGAAGTGCAAACTTAGGTGAGCTGCTCAAAGTTCTGCCCACTGGGAATATTTTCCTTCACCATTGTTCTTCAAGAATGTCCCAGAAAACGAGTGGTAGTGTTGCCACTCTTCACTTTCAGGTGGTGCCAGCATGTTGTGTAGGACCATCTGTAAGCCAGACTCAAGTCTTATCTTCCTCTGACAAATGATCACAGGGAGTTCCCCGTGAGACCACAGATGTAGGCTTGGAGAGAGAAGATAATGCAGCAGGAGTGGGGACTTTGGTCATTTGGGCCACTTCTTCACATAACTTACTTTTGCTTTCAGGGCCTGCTTGGGTCCAAACATGTATTTACCACTTCCATTTGATGGTGGAGTGCTGCTGTGTGTGTGCAAACTTATGGATTGGTGAGTTAGATAATACCCAGCTTCTGATAAACAGGTCAGGCCCTATAATAACTTGGTGGCCTGTGGTTATATACCCAGTCTGTACTAAAGTTGCAGGTCAAGAGCTGTTTCTCAAAAGAAGAGTAATTATTTGCAGAGGATGGAAGGGCTTTAATCCAAAATCCTAAAGGCCTAACAAAGGCTCAGTAGAACAAAGAAAGAAAATAACCCAAACACGCATCAGTGTTTCTACATCTCTTCCAGCATTTTTGTCATGCATATTTGATCAGTTTTCATTATTATTCCTATTTTGCAATTTTTGAGATATAATTAACAAATTAAATTGTGCCTACATATGTGTGTGTGTGTGTTTGTGTGTGTGTGTACAACAAGATGGTGATTTGATGTATGTATACTTTGTAAAATGATTACACAATAACCCTACCACAGTCAGGCTGATTTATGCATTCATCACTTCAGATAGTCACATTATAGGGGTGTGTGTGTGTGTGTGCGTGTGTGTGTGTGTGTGTGTGTGTGTGTGTGTTTAAAATGCTTAAGGCTTACTCTTTTAACAAGTTTCAAGTACACAGCCAAGTGTTATTAACTGTAATCACTGTGCTGTGCATTAGATACCCAAAACTTACTCATCTAATAACTGGAGGCTTATGTTTAACTACTATTTCAAAATCTCCCTCAGCCCCAGCCCCTCATAACCACTATTTAACTATCTGTTTCCATGAGTTCAAGATTTTTTTAGAATCTACATATAAGTGAGATTATACAGTATTTGTCTTTTTCTGTCTGGCTAATTTAACTTAGCAAAATGTCTTTTAGATTGGTCCATGTTGCTGCAAGTGACAGGATTTCTTTCTTTCTCATGGCTGAATAATATTCCATTGAATATACGTATATATTGATCTTGACATGCATGATATATGTCTCATATTTATCAATTCTTCCATTAACAATGCTTAAAATTGCTCCATATCTTGGCTGTTGCAAATAATGCTTCAGTGAACTTTGGAGTACAGATATCTCTTAGATATTGATGTTGTTTACTTCAGACCTATAACCAGAAGTGGGATTGCAAGATCATGTGATAGTTCTATTTTTAATTCCTTAGGGAACCTTCATACTCTCTTCATCATGGCTGTTTCAATTTACATTCCTACCAGCCTTGAATGGGGGTTTCTCTTCTCCACATCCTTGACACTACTTGTTATTAGTTGATTTTGGATAAGAACTATCCTAAGAGGTGTTTAGATCTTGTCTCATTGCAGTTTTGAATTGCACTTCCCTGATGATTAGCTATGTTAAGCACATTTTCATGTAGCTACTGACCATCTGAATGTCTTCTTTAGAAAAATGTCTATTCAGGTCCTCTGCACATTTTTGATTGGTTTATTTAGTTTTTTCCTATTGAGTTGTGTAGTTTCTTTATATCTTTTGGATATTAGCACTTTGATAAGTGCTTTGCAAATATTTTCTCCTGTTCCATAGATTATCTTTCATTTTATTGAGTGCTTTCTTTGCTGTGGGTATGTTTTTACTTTGATGATCATAGTCCAATTTGTTATTATTATTATTTTTTAAAATTTTCTTGCCTTTGCTTTGGGTGTCATATCCAAAAAATCATTGTCATGATCAGTGTCAAGGAGCTTTATCTCTATGTTTTCTCCTAGGGGTATTATGGTTACAGGGTTTAGATTTAAGACTTTAGTCCATTTTGAAATAAATTTTGGAAGGATGTAAGGTAGACGTCCACTTTCAGTCTTTTGTGTGTGAATACCCAGTTCTCCCAACTCCACTTGTTGAAGAGGCTTCCCTTTCCTCATTGTGTGTTCTTTGCTCCCCTGTCATGTGTTACTTCCATGACTTTATATCTGGGTTCTCTATTATGTCCCATCAGTCTCTGTGTCTTTTTTATGGCAGTACCATACTGATATGATTACTGTATCTTTGTTATACAGTTTGAAATTAGGAAGTGTAAAGCCTAAAGCCTTTTCTTTCTCGAAATTGTTTCACCTGTTCAAGGTCTTTTGTGGTGCCATTTGAATTTTAGGATTGCATTTTCTATTTTTTGTAAAAAATGACAGTGAAATTTTGATAAGGATTGTATTGAATCCGTAGATCTCTTTAGGTAGTTTACACATTCTTTTAAATATTAATTTTTTAATCCATTAACACAGGATCTCTTTTTATTTGTTTCTCCCTCAGTTTTTTTTTTTTTTTTAATGTGTTATAGTTTCTAGCGTATGGCTCATTCACTTCCTTGGTTGAATTTATGCTTAAGTATTCTATTGTTTTTGATGCTATTATAAATGGGATTGTGTTCTTTATTTCTCTTTCTGATAAGTTGTTGTTAAGCATATAGGGATTCAACTGATTTTTGAATATTGATTTTGTGTACTGCAACTTTACTGAAATTGTTTATTAGTTCTAATGGATTTTTGGTGGTGTGTTTTAAGTTTTCCTATATATAGTATCCTGTAATCTGCAAACAGTGACAGTTTTACTCTTTCCTTTCTGACTTGAATGATTTTTATTTCTTTTTCCTTCCTAATTTCTCTGAGACTTCCACTGCTATGCTGAATAAAAATAGAAAGAGTGGGCAACCTTGTCACTGATCTTCATGAGAGAGTTTTCAGCTTTTCATCATTGAGTATGATGTTAGCTGTGGGCTTGTCATAGATAAGCTTTATTTTGTTGAGGTGTGTTCCCTCTATACCCACTGTATCAAGAGTTTTTATTATAAATGGTTGTTGAATTGTGTCAAATGCTTTTGCTGCATCTATTGAGCTGATTATATAATTTGTATCCTTTGTTTTATTAATGTGGTGTGTCACATTGTTTGATTCGCAGCTATTGAGCCATTCTTGCATCTCTGGATCATGGTGTGTGATCCTTTAATGTATTATTGAAATTTGTTTCGCTAATGTTTTGTTGAGGATTTTTGCACCTATGCTCGTAAGGGATATTGGCCTATAAATTTCTTTTCTCTTGGCATTCTTGTCTGGTTTTGGTATCAGGGTAGTACTGGCCTCATAAAATGAGTTTGGAATTTCCCCTTTTCCTCTGTTTTTTGGAATAGTTTAAGAAGGATTGATACGAATTCTTCTTTCTCCTTTATTTCTGAGGGACTGTTTTGCCAGGTAAAGTATTCTTGAAGGGGAGGGATTCTCTCAATTCTGCAAAGCCATGCCTGTTACTGACAGCCCCTGTTTGCTTTCATAGGATAGTGCTGAATGCTCAGGGTTTGTGTGCTTTGTCCCAATCCTATAGAGTCAGGCGGGCTTCCTGTGCATGCTCACTAGCCATCTACAAAGTCTCATACCCACTGCCCTTAGGAGCATGCACAGGAAGACAGCCATATTGTGGGAGTGTGTAGGGGAAAGATGCACAGAGCACTGCCCATGCCCACAGTTGGGGATGGGGGTGGTCCACCAGGAAGTTGACCCAGTGTTTCATGGGCTGACTCTCTGATGGAGTCCATTAAACAATCAGTAGGATCTGAATCCCTTTGATGCCCTTTGAGGGCCATAGCTGCTTTTCTCTTAGCTCCTCCCTATCACCAGTTACACAGCACACATTAGTTTACTGGATGGGGTGAAAAAGAATTGGGACCCTTTGATAGCCTCCTGCATGCGCAGCTGGGAAAACCAGGTGTTTACCCACAGGCTCTTACTCTCAACTACGGGACAAATTGACAGCTGAGAAGGTCTTTCTTGGCACTGAGCTGTGCTGCCTTGAGGGAGGGGTGACA
Organism: Camelus bactrianus; assembly: GCF_048773025.1. NCBI lineage: Eukaryota > Metazoa > Chordata > Mammalia > Artiodactyla > Camelidae > Camelus > Camelus bactrianus. The sequence goes on from NC_133540.1 coordinate 75,687,284, forward strand.
CAGATAAAGTTGAAACCATTTACTTTACCCAGTGTGTCCACCTCAGATTTTTCTTTGCTCCAGGGATGTGCTAGAATTTCTCCCCTGGACTCCTAAGCTTCCACAAAGGAACTCTCATCCATTGGTGATGGTCAAAATCAGTGTTATTTGTGGGGAATATGGTGGAAAACTCCCATTCCACTATTTTGCTCATGTCACTCCTTGTTTACATGTTTAAATTATGGTATTTATGAATTATTGCAAATTGTTTTCCATTTATTTTAAATTATTATTATTTAAGTTTTAATAGATATTTTAATAGTAGCATATTTTTCTTCTATAAGTGACTCAAAGTATACTTACATATTCATTCATTTTTACCACCTAGATTGTTGCCATTTATTGTTGTCTAAATTGCATCCTCATAAAAAAACACTTTAAAAGAGGACAGTGCAACCATATTTGCAACATTTTACCAGAAAACATACATTATCTTGTCAGATGAGTGCTGTAAAATTTAAAAAAAGACAAAACAAGCCAAAAGTCATGAATTTGTAACGGTCTGGGGCAGATTATGTCCTCCTCAGTATTCCATAGACCTGCCACACCCTCATTGACTTAGTGATGTGTTATGACTTTATTCAGTTGTGATAAGCTCCTCGTGCCTGACCTGACTTCTTTTGCTTTTGAGATGTGTAATGAACAAGTGAGAAACAAACACACCTCAGCAGAAAAAATGAAAACACTTTTTAATGGGGAAAGAAAGTATCTAAAATATATTGAAATGCTTCATTGGTGAAAAGAAAGTTGATTGTACATTAGTTTTCTTCTGTTGAGTACAGGAAGTTATTCAAAGAAGGCTTTCTTACAGAAGGCCTCCATGTATGCTAACAACAGAAGAAATAAAAATTGGATAATGTTAAAAGTAAAATAGTTAGAAGAAACAGTGTGTGATGTTACAATACTGACAGCAATTACTAAGAATCTTTGTAGCATCAGGAGTGGAGTTTCTTATGAATGGCAGAGTCGAGCTTTATCTTTTGAAAAAAACAAAGTATTTTCTAACCTAAAGATCATGGTCATGGCCCTCTTAATACCAAGAATGTTCAAAGAAAAATTGGGGATTTGAAACAGAAAAACATCTATGCTTTTGAAATATTTCTCTAATACTAGAATAGACTTCTAGTCCTCTTTATGACATCCAATCTACTGCACAGCCAGTAACCTTCAAACAAAAATATGAGTTCAATGCTTTAGGGAGCTCTCCTTTAAATAAACAGTGTTAATATATTTTGTGATTGATTAGGATGCCATATTTAAAAAAAGAAATATATCTCATGTATATGGAACCCAAAAATGTATTTTAAATTCTCATTTCTTGTTGAACTCTATAAATTAGTTCCAGAATAATAACTAACTGGTAACTTACAGTAAATTATATATATGGATTTTTTCTCATACCTAAGGTAATATGCACTAAATATTAGATGAGCTTTCCAGTATGGTTTTCCTACTATTATGTCATTAATTTGAGAGAAAAAATTGCAATTAATCAATGATTACATGAAGGAGTCAAAGTGTAAGAAATGACAGATGAGTCAAACAGTAACTTTTCTAAAAGATTTGATATTTCATTTATCCATAACAGTTCTTTCAGGAGCACACAAGCCATCAATCTAATGGAATAGAATGGAATGGAACACTTCCCACTTACGGTCCTCTGTATAGTGATCTGGGAGCCAATTCCACATCCCTAGAAGGGTCACAGGACCTTTTCTGGGTCAGCAGTACTTCTTTAACAAATCCTCCTCTACAACTCATAACCAACACATTTTCTTTCTAACTATTATACTTCTTTTCTGAGTAAACACATAGTTGCTGATTAAGTATGTTGTGCTGTTAACCTTTCTGGGCATACTGGGTATTCAACAACTTCCTCTGAATAATCATGATACAGGTTATCCTTCATCTCATCTAAGGTAGTCTTACATTAATAAATACAACTTATGCTTCCATATGTATTCATTTCAATTATTTTTGAAGCTTTAGCCTATTACCTTAATTCTAATCTCACTTAAACATTGTGCTTGGGACCTGAGACAACACATAGTGATATGGTAACTATTGTCAAAATCATAGAGGCATTAAAAAAACCTGAGTAAGAAATCTTATAATTCAAACATTTAGGACCATGGAAACATATATTCTAAACTAATAATCCACTGAACAAAAAGCTTAATTTTGCATTTCTAACGAAACTGATATAAATTGATATACTATTTGACATGACATTATTTAGCTTACTGTCTTTTTTTTTTTTTAACTCACATTTCAATCAGTTGCTTAAAAGGTCATGTTTAATGTCACATTAGCACTTCCCCAGAAAGATTTATTTTTGTTTAGATTTAGTATGGTAAGATAAAAACTTTCTGGGTATTCATTCCAAATGGAACTTTCCAAAAGTTCCATTCAAGATTCTAGTATAGCTTCACCAAGGTGTCCATCTCTAGTCAATGATAGCCAACTGCTGTACAACTTTATAACATAAATAGTGCACAGTGATGTCTATTCAATGAGTCTTTCTCTTTTGATTCTTTAGATTTCACATACCAATAGAAAAATAGATATTAGTATAGATTTAGATGTGATTATATAATGAATCTAAATGCAAAACATTATTCAGATAATTTTTTCTTAAAATTAAAATTAAGAAACCACATGAATTGATGAGTCTTTAAAAATTTTTTTTGAACATCTATGTAATTCTCATTCCTTGACCCACTTTCTCCTTTCACTGGCCAATAGCTTCTTGAAGCATAACAGAAAGCATTATTACCCAACAGTTTCATTGAGTCTTATTGAGCATGGCTGTGTATAATAACCATTTCTTTTATATGTTGTGCCACTGAAAACAGTCATCCAGGGCTTCAGTGAATCAGGCCAACATATATTATGGCAACGGTCCCTGCTATTTTTGACAGTCTGGTGTCATTTCTTCTTTTCTGTTGTTGAGAAAACTTCAATTTGGCACTGGGGAGTGGCTTATCATTTACTAAGCAATTCATGTAATTCAAGCCCAGAAAAATTCATAGATTGGTTCATGAGTATCTGTGCTTCTCATCTCTTTGGCCATGATAATTAGTTTAAGGCGCAAGAGACCTAAGGAACATTTGCTGTTGGTTTCAGCAGGAAAAATATTTCCTGATCTTTTGAGATGGGAGAAATAGCTTCTCTTACTGGTTGACATAAAAAATGGAAACATGTAGATCCCATGGCTACTGGTATACTTTTGATTTCTTAGGAAGTGTTAGGTTTAAGTTGTAGTTAATACAATGGAAGACATAGAGGAGAGAAAGAATAAAACTCTTTTCATTGGGTTTTTGTACACTACTAGATTAATTTTCAGTTATAAAAAAGATGCCAAAAATATCTCTTTATTTTTAGGCCAAGAATTCCTTGCCAATACCTCACCAATGCATAACCAATAAAGCTCCATTCTCAAAATCAAAATAAAGCACAATTATGAAATTTTGTGGGTTTTTTTCCCCTACATTTTTACAAGTCTCTTAGTTCTGCATCCATGATGTATAATTTGGTGATGGAATATATATCCTTTTTTCTGAACTGATAATACTCAAAATATTTCACACCTAATAATAAACCACATAATATTGGTATTTAATATTTTCACATAAATCTTTAAGATATGAGGAATGGATGTTTCTTCTCTTCTATATACTCTAAAATACATGGAAGAGCACAATATATCTTGATAGAGGAGAAGAAAAATTATTGAATACTTTGGTTGATGAGTATCACATTTTTTAATGTGTAAAGAGCATATTAATTAGATTATATTATACATGCTGCCTGATAATGAAAATGATGGAACTATTAAACTAAAGTGTGCTTTAATTTGTCATTTAATAGAGAAGAAAGCTGTGTTGAGATGAGAGGAATTGCTATACCTTGTATGCATATTTCATCACCCAGGAGATAATTATTCCTATGATTCAAAGGTTAAAAAAAATCAATTTTAAGACATTAAGAAATTAGAGATTTTAAACTGCATTTAAAAATATTTTAGACAGTTACAATTTTTTCTATGCTATGGAATACTGGTTATTAACATTCACGAATCACAACTTGTGATCTATATCTTTTTATCCTGATGTTAAGCAAAATATTATTAATACCAAGTACTAGTAATCTTTTTGGAAACCATGGTCTCATAACAGTCCTTTTACCACAAGCTCTTTGCTCATATGTTTATATTTCTATTCATCTTTTACCAATCAGTTTGTTTTGTTTGTTTTCCAAAGGAGGCTTCATAGCTGAAAATGTGTCACTTTTCCACTTAAATGACATAATGGCTGGATATAATAATCAAAGGTAATGTGTCATTGTTTCTATGATTGACTATTATCATGCTGAATTCTGAGGCTGTCTGATTTTTTTCCTCATGTTTATAATTATTTTCTACTTACATTCCTGGAAAACTTATTTGTGAGACTTAAAATTCAGTGACTAAACAAGGTATGTCTGTATCTCTGTCATTACGTTTCAGTTTCTTACTATGTGTCCATTCAGTTTGTAGATCTTGTTCATTCGTCTTCATCTAAACCACTGTCCTCCAACTTCTGTATTTATAGTATTACTTATCTAGCTCAGTTTTCCACTTCTTATTTTCTCCATATGTTTTTAATATACCCTCTGAAAACTGTCACTTAACTCCAATATCCACAAGTTTATCTTTTAAAATTTCCTTCTCTCTGTCTTTTCTTTTTTCTTATTCTTTTTTTTTTTTTTTAACTAAACTTAAACCTGCCTCTCCACTTAGAATAATGTCTGTCTCAAAGCTTTCTCAAGTGGTGAATTTTTTCCCCAGCATTCTGGGCTTTTCTTGGCTTGGAAGAGAGCTAAGTGTTCTGCTTGCTTGTAATTTCCCTTTTTTTCCCTCCCTTTTTTCTTCAAAACAACCTACATCCTTGAAGTTTGTATTGTCAGACCATGCACTATCTATACTGTATTACTGCCAGCCATCATATTTCAAATTACCCCTTCCTTTTTGTTTTACTGAAGGCTTAAGATTCACTTGCTCAGTCTATTTCTCTATTCTTTTATTCCTTGCATCTTTCTTGTTGATGCTGGAAATCAAACAAAAACCTGGCCTCTTTATTTCTTGGATTTATAAATTCTCAGCATCTTTTGACAACCAATCTTAGCTATTTACTTTTTAGGAAGGCTTTTGACTTCTGACTCCAATATTCTCAATTTTCAGTCATTTGACCCTATTAGAAACTTCAAATTACTTAATCATTTTAAACCTATTCATCACTTCATCCATGTCCTGTTTTCTTTCTTTACCTATTTTAAATTCTATGTCCTAGAAATCGATTCACTCTCACTGACATCCTTAATGCCATCATCTTTCCACCTATCTGCCAAAACCCTAATCCTGCTTATCCTTCGAAACAAGCATATTTAATGTTGAGCCTGCACATGTAAAACTGTTTGTCACAGGAGAAAAAAAATCACACAACTGTGTTGCCATGTTTTATTTAAAAAATTTGTACCAAACATCAAATAGATATACCATACACCTTTCAGCTATATGATTGCATTCCCAGGCAAATATGCTTTCTCACTTTCCAAAGCAACCATTTCCTAATATTTGGTCATCACATCTCTGCTATCAGTTTGATAACCATCAATATCTTTGGCTTATCTCTGCTAAAAAATTTAAGAAATTGGATGAGAAATACGTGGTTATTCTACCACCAAATCTAACAGCTTGTTTTTTCAATGTATATGCACTTTTTTCTTTCTGTAGAAAAAGCACTCTGGGAATCTGTACTGGGTACATGTGCCTGACTATCAAGAAAAAATTACAAGGCAAGCCAAAATGGAAAAATAAAACACAATTTGAAGAGACCAAACAAGCATCAGAATCAGACATAGCTGAGATGTTGGTATTATCAGACTGGAAATTTAAAATAACTGATTAATATACTAAGGACTCTAATGAAAAAAGAAGACAACATGCAAGAACAGATGGACAATGTAAGCAGAGGGATGGAAACCCTGAAAGAGAATCAGAGAGAAATACTAGAGATTTAAAAAAAAAACAACTGCAACAGAAGTGAAGAATGCCTTTGAAGGGCTTATTGGTAGACTGGACACACACAACTGAGGAAAGATCTCTTAGACTGAGGATATATCAACAGAATCATCAAAAACTGAAAAGCAAGGAAAACAAAGACTGAAAAAAACAAAACAGAATATCCAAGAACTGTGGCACAACTACACAATGTGTGTAATGGAATACCAAAAGGAGAAGAGAAGAAAAAGTAACAGAAGAAATATTTTCAAAAATAATGACTGAGAATGTCCCCAAGTTAAAACAAGTGGAGAAATATTTCATGTTCATGGATATAGATATAAAGACTCAATATGGTCAAGATGTCAGTTCTTCCCATCTTGATCTTTATAGTCAATGCAAACCTCATCAAAATCACAAAAGTTATTTTGTGGATATTGAAAAACTGATCCTAACATTTTATGGAGGCAAAAGATCCAGAATAGCCAAAACAGTGTTGAAGGAGAAGAAAATTGGAAGACTGATACTACTTTAGTTCAAAACTTACAATAAAGCGTCAGTAAATTAAGATAGTGTGGTATTAGTGAAGGTTAGACAGACTGATCAGTGGAACAGAATAGAGAGTCCAAAAATAGATCTACATAAATACAGTTAACTAATCTTTAACAAAGGAGCAAAAACAATGCAATGAAGCAAATACAGTCTTTTTCAATAATTAGTACTAGAACAACTAGACATCCACATGCAAAACAATCAAACAAAAAACTGAATCTAGTCACAAGACTTGTACTCTTCACAAAAATCAACCAAAAGTATATCAGATTAACCAAAAATAGATTCTAAATGTAGAATGAAAAGCCATAAAACTTCTAGAAGATATCATAGGAGAAAGGTAGATGATCTTGGGTATGAGGATGACTTTTAGATACAGCACCAAAATCACAATCCATGAAGAAATAATTGACAAGTTGAACTTCACTAAAATTAGAAGTATCTTCTCTGCAAAAGACAATGTCAAGAGACTAAGAAGGCAAGCCACAGACTGGGAGAAAATATTGGTAAAGACACATCTGATACAGGACTGTTATTCAAAATATACAAAGAACTCTTTAAACTCAACAATAAGAAAACAACCCAATTAAAAAATGGGCAAAGACCTTAACGGATCTCACCCAAAAGGATATACATGTGGCAAATGAGCATATAAAAAGACACTCCACATCGTACATCAGTCATCAGGGAAATGCAAATTAAAACAGCAATAAGATAGTTCTACATGCCTATTAGAATAGCCAAAATCCAGAACATTGACACCAAACACTTCTGAGATATGGAGCAAAAGGAGCTTTCATTCATGGCCAGTGGGAATTCAAAATGCTACAGCCACTTTGGAAGACAATTTGGTGGTCTCTTATAAAACTAAACATATTATCATCATATGATCCATCAATTGCACTCTTCAGTGTTTATCCAAAGGAGCTGAAACTTATTTCCACACAAAAACCAGCTCATGGATGTTTATAGCAGCTTTATTCATAATGGTCAAAACTTGGAAGCAACCAAGATGTCTTTCAGTAGGTGGTTAAGTAAATAAACTGTGGTACATCCAGACAGTGTAATATTATTCAATGCTAAAAAGAAATGAGCTATCAAACCATGAAAATACACAGAGGAATCTTAAATGCACATTACTAAGCAAAATAAATCAATATGAAAGGGCTACATATTGTATGATTCTAACTATATGACATTCTGGGAAAGATAAGACTATGGAGACCAATAAAAAGGTCAGTAGATACCTTGGGTGTGGGGGTTAGATGGGATAAATAGACAGAGAACAGAGGATATTTAGGGCAGTGAAAATACTTTGTATGATGCTGTAATGATGGATGCATATCATTACACCACTGTCCAAACCCACAGAATGTAGAACACCAAGAATGAACTGTATTCTAAACTATTTACTCAGGGTCATTATGATGGGTCACTGTAGGTTCATCATTTGTTGCAAAGTCACCACTTTGGTGGAAGATGTTGATAAGAGAAGTTATGCATTTATGGGGGTGGGGATTTGTAGGAAATCTCTGTATCTTACACTCAATTTTACTATTAACCTTAGACTGCTCTAAAAAAAGTCAATATAAATTCTTATAAATTCTAATAAAGTCATTAATTTCTGAGTTTGCTTGCAGACTCAGGTCTGTGTTTCTCAAAGGTTACTCTCTTTTCATCAGCACATGAAATTTTCAGTTTAAAGTAATTTCATATTTTTAAGAAAGTGAAATGAAAGAGAAACTTATTTTTTCTCATTCATTTTTTACTATTTGATCTATGTTATTATTTTGTAGATTTAACCGCCCAATCTATTTTTATTTACTTCCACCTTTTCAAGATTAGTATATTGTTACTTCTAGATATTTCCCCTAACATTTGTATTTCATTTGTAACTTAGCTAATGTTTTCTTTCTCTACGTATTAAGCTGTAGTCACCTCCACCAACTTAACCCTTATGATGCAAATTACTGTTTGCTACAGAAATTTCACTCATATTTTAATATTTCTGTTCTACATAGATACACTCTAGTTTATGTATTTCATTCCTGGAGTGTCTGTTTATAAGTTAAAACACCATCTCTTTGAAGACAGGATGCCAAAACCTCAAATCATTCATAGGAAAAAAGCAGCTAATATTGGGGTAAGTATTTAAATATAATTTCCCTTTAATGTTCAAATACAATTATTTTAAATGTCATAGATTGATTTTTCTGAACTTACAAAATGTAGTATTAGAAAAATAGAACATATTACCGAAAAGATACACTGCTGTAAGTATTAGAGCTTGCCTCAAATGGATGCTGCATTTCTGTATTTATAACATTGTCTAATACTAAAAGGAATTAAGCAGAATCAATAAGAATTTACCGAAGTGTAAAGCACAAAAAAGTAGAGCTGTGTTACAAGTGATATACAGAAAGTGTTAATTACTGATACTTATTTTCCACAAAATTCTTAAGTATCTTTTATAATAGCTATTTCTTATACAGGTCTGTGACTTTTCAAGTTAAAGATGTCTAACCAAACTTTTTTCATTCTTTCAGATATATCCAGTACTTAAATGAAATCCCCAGATGACTAATTTTTTGGTTTTCAAAAAAAAAAAAAAGGTTTGTAGACACAAGTCTTAAATGAGATTAAATGCTTATAAAGCTCATCATATTCATTTAAGTATTACACAATGGCTATTAGATTTTGGCAACATTTTCTGTCTGAATATCTTGAAGCTGACACTTTTAAAATAATGTCTATATTCTGTTTAAACTGGGGAACCAAGGAGTTAAATTGGCATGCTACCTACCACCTTTATATAAACATACAGAAAAAAAGATTCTTATAACATGAGCTCAGTAAGGCATCATGAAAATGTCTGATTATATTTTGACATGGACAATTTAAAAAGAACTAAAAACAAAGATGTTTCTGAAAACACAACTCACTTTCTGACATATGTATGCTATGTAAAAATATGAATTTATAGCTAATTTATGAAAGTAGATTTTCTAAATTTTCTCTTTATTTTTAAACTGGAAGTAAATAATCTTAAGAGAAATAGTGTCACAGAGTAATGAGGAAAATAGTTTTCATAAGTAATTGGTAAAGATTATGGCCTGATTTGGGGACATACATACTAAAGGTACAATTTTCCCTTGGTTGTAAGATGACATTATTTGAGACTATATCACTGATTGAATATCTGGATAGATGATTAACCATAATATCCTTCATGATGGTATTTTTTTTCTAGAAATCCTGCTCACATACTATGTTAATATTTTATTTGTTTAAATTGTGGTTTGCCTTTAAACTATCATTAAATTTGTAATGTGTATGCTGCATTTATGTAATTACTTCATCTTAGGGTTGGGATTAATGAAGAAAGTAGCCAAAACAGAGGAATATGTCTCACCAGATGCTTTGATTTTTCTTTGCTTAATTGAAATAAGAAGTTCCTAATGTTCACAAATAATCAGGGTTTACAACTTATGTGTTTTGACTGAAAAACTTACTATAATAAAAGTTAACAATAGTGGTTAAAATGTTTCACCCAGGGAAGAGAAAGTTTACTATTAGGTACTTATCTCAAAGAAAAGTAAACTAATTGAGCTGATAATAGTTGAACAATCCACCCTTCCCTGCTCCATTTCCAAGTCCTAGAATGAAATGCAATAATGAGAAATAGTATGTGATTGGGAAGGCATGGAGACATAAAAGATCTGGGTTTCTATGATGGGGTTTTCTTTCTGTGATTGTCCTATAGCCATTCTTTTTTTGCTAACACCCTGAAATCCTAACCTATTCTTTCAGTTCCTTTTTGTGGCAAGAACTCTTAGAGAAGATCTATTGTCTAAGGAGAATCATTAACATGGAAAGAGAAGGAATGACTAAGCCCACGAGAGCCTCTGTCCTTGGGCAAAAGACATAAAATTAGCAAGAGGTAATGGGGAAATTCATGTTTTTTCCACCTTCTTGTTGTTAATACACTGAATATATACAGGTTTCTTTTCCTTTAAAAAAAATATATTGGTGATACAGTGCTTAATTTAAAATATGTGAGGAGTAACATCAGCAAAAATGCAGACTAAGAATCTCCGAGCTCTCTTTCTCCCACAGAAGCATCAAAAAATCAGCCACAAGCTGAAGGACCACAAGGAAAAAATCAAAGGTTCATGGCGGTGAAGCAAAGGCCCAATCAAGATAAAGCTGTCTTCAAAATGGTAGGATGTTTTGTGGTGTTTTTACTCAACATTTGCACTGTCTCTGGTGCAGTGATGGTCTTATTAATTGGTGGCAACCTTGTTCCCAGTCCCCCTCTTTGAACTGGAGAGAGTAGAGCAGACCTTACTTGCAAGTTATCATGTATGTCTCTTCCAACCTGTTTGGAGGGTATCTGAAACACTTACTCGCTCATCTCTTTCTCACATAACTAGAAACACAGATGGAAAAAGCAGCGGGCACTATTTCAAATTACCCAAAAGTCATCAAGAGATGAATGGATAAACAATGATACATACATACAATGTTATACTATTAAGGCTTTAAAAGGAGTGAACTCCTGACATATGCTGCAACAGGAATGAACCTTGAAAACAATATGCTAAGTTAAATAAACCAGACCCCAAAGGACAGATACTGTATGATTCCTCTTATATGAGATATCTTGAATAGGCAAATTCATAGATACAGAAGGTCTAGAAGAGGATACAAGAAGTTGGGTGAGTTAATTTTTAGCTAAGAATTAAAAGCATCCGGTGTGTTTTTTGAAGAAGATGACATTTTTGATTCAAAGAAATGACTCTCAGTTGAAGGATTCACTGCCCATGCATCAGCATGAAGAACTCCAGAGATCACTTCCCTAGAAAAATTATTAAAAAAAAAAAAAAAAAGAAAAAGATAGTATCTCTGGAAATGTTTCCTAGGGCATACAATAAAAGAAGAAACATTTACTAAATAAAATCTACTAAAACTTGGTTAGGATAGAAAGAGTCTGGCATTTGAACCACAACCCAGTTCCTTCCTGCGTCAGCACGTCTTGATGTGTCCAGCCAAGAACCCAAAATTGTGCTCCAGCTGTCGATCAACAATGTGTTTAAAATTTCTTTTTGATCTCCTTCTAAGCCAAATCAACCAAAGTCCATAGAGGTAATCTTTGTGCCTGTAATGTTTTATTTAGTGGCTCTATTCAACCAGCTTCAGTCTCTAATTTGGGCCATATAACTTCCAAATCTTGTATGCAAGTGAAACATGTATTTACCTCCCTGTGGTCTCATATTTAAGTTTTGTGAATACCTAAATTATAACTTATCAAAGCAGGAGGCTCTTCTTAACTTACAGGTGTGTGTAAACATTTCTGATAATTTCTGAATTATCTTCTCCTTGTTTTTCACTTTGATTTTCTCAGATCATTGTTTTTATGGTTCTGCATTCAATGCTTTCATTTTGCTAAATATTTTTTCCTAAATACAAATTATTTGAGTTCATATAGTTGACACTCTTCCTAAAGACTCATGTTATACTTTCATGTTGGCTTTTCTCTATATAACTTTCCTTCAAATTATTAATGTAACTATAAAGTATGAGAAACTATTACTGGAGAGCTTCATTCATAGTCACATGGCTGTTTTTAGACACATACATTTCACTGTAGCTGAGGATAACTTGTAATGGTATCATTTGATAATTCACCTTGATAATTACAAACCCAGAGTTTTATATAATTTCTGCAAAGTCTTTAACAACCTTCCTTACTGAACTTATGGTACCCAACAGCTGAGGCTCATCCTCCTCCTCCGTAGCCAATGTTAGATACAGAAGGAATGGTGCTTTCCTTCCCATGGTACCATCTTGCCTCCTTTCCTGTGCAGTACAGCTAAGCACATTTAAGGCACTTGAATGCTTAGGCCTGTAGGAAGTATTTGATGTCAAGATGCGTAACAGACACCCCCCTCCAAATTAACTGCGAAGTCTCTTAATCCATTCCTACTTTACTTTCTCATTCTTTATTTTTGCTTTTTTTTAAGTCTGCTGGTTTCACATTCTCTCAATTTTTTTTCTATTCCCATTCTTCCATTATTTTGTTCATTCCTAAGTAATATCCAATGTTCTTGACTATGATCGTTAAGTCTTATTTTAATTAGTAATAATAATAATAGCAAAAGTTACTGACTTTATGTCAGATATTGTGAGAAAAGATTTATCTACACTATCACTCCTTTTATAACATGACTGTTGAATGCATTGGTTAATACATTCTCGGGTTTCTCAGACTCTGAGGGCCTTCCACCATTAAAATGCCTGTGCAGTTATATCTCACTCAAAAATAAACATTCGTGTAATCAGGGTTGTGACATCATCAATCAAGACATTCCTGGCATTAGGAATCAGATCTAGAAAAGAGAACAGCTGGCCTCATCACTTTTTATTCCCTAAGAGACATGATTAGTCTTTTAGAATTCATGTTCCACGTACCTACACCAGATTTCTACTCAATGTTCTGAAACAGTATTTTATTCATGGAACAAAATGAAACAAACGTGAGAAAAATACATTCTTTTTCATTGTTTGTTTAAAGCTTAATGATGAAAATTGTTATATTTTAGTTACTTTAGTCCTTCAAATGAACCCAGTGAAAAAAAGTTTTGGTATAATATTATAAAAATAAATTTTCAATTGGCTTTTCAGAATTAAAAAAGCATGCAATGAATCAAATGATTCTTCTGTTGGAGCTCTCAGAATTAGACACCAATGCAGAAATTAACATTTTACCCACCTCTGTCTCCTGTTTATAAATAAAAATTTGTATACCTTTCCAGATAGTGAAGCACATTCTGCTATGCTGCTTCTGTTCCAAGGGTGAATGAACGGAAATGTTGTTGCACATGGTATGATTAAATCTTACCCCAAACTGTTTTGTTTCTCACAACTTCTAGAAGAATAAAAAAAAAATCTACTTTAATAATATTTTTATGAACTGGGGTAATGTTAAGTCACTTAACAGTTTTTCTGTTTATTCTTATCAGAATTGGGCAGTAATCATATTCCTTAGTTGTTTTGGCTGTGGAAAATTTATTTAACCACTCTAAGACTTAGTTTTCCTTGTCTTTAAAATGGAAATAGTGATAATAGTTTTTATTGGGCAGCTGTGAGGATAAAATTAAGTAAATGCTAGCTATTTGACAGGTCTCTTGTTCTAGTATAAGGTGATTGCTCCGTCTAGATCATGATAACTGTTCATCATTATCATTTTTGCTCAGAACTGTAAATCAGTTAGTTATTTCCCATAACATAGCCTTTTATAGTTATAAGTAAAAACATCAGAAAAGATGTTCATGATTTATTTAAATCTTCAGGTCACCCTAGGAGGCTAGTTATAAAGTAAGTATTAGTTATTCATATGTTACTAGAAATAGCCATACTTCCCAAACAGGGCAACCTACTTAGTAAATATGGGAATTCCAATTTCCTTTGTTTCAAGGAGAGCGAAACAGCATATTGCAAGGAAGCCCAAATATTTTTTTTCTTTTTTTTCTTTTCCTATTGAGTCAATAATAAATGTTTGAATTGCCCACCTAGAAAGATTTTCTTTGAGGAGAAAGTGCTGGGGTCATTTGAAAACTCACTTGATACTCTACTGGAAAGAGAATAGCTGTTCTCTTGGGCTGGCTAGCAGTAGATGAAATAGCTTTTTCTCTCCCCTTGCCTCATCCCCCACCACCGTCACTCATGCCCTTTATAATATTCGACAAAAGCATTGCTCAACTGCATCTTGTCTGACAGTGAAGGTACATAAAATGCCCATTTTGCTTAAATGAATGGCAGTAACCTTTTTGCTACACTAACTACTACTGCACCACAGGAAACAGCATGCGCTCTGCTTGTATCACTTCTCTTTCAGCTCATGGTGTCTTGCAGGTGATATAAATCACAATCTCCTTCAATCTGATAATCATTTAACATGAGATCCCTGTGCTGTATTCAAGTAGGTCCTTTACTTTTTGACACACCTGATGCTTCTAAAGCTGTGTACTCACTGATTAAAAAAACAAGTTTTCTTAAAGAAACAAAAATAGTCAATAGCATAGTCTCAAATCCTGCAGTGCTGGCCTGTCTTTAGAATCAGTCTCAATGACTATTTAACCTTTGTCCTTGTGACATTCATTTATAAAATATTGATTAATTTTTGTTAAGTACTAGTCTCACCTTAAGAGCTGGGGATTTAGTAGTGAATAAATATTATCACCTACATGAATTGATCTATTTTGTTCTTCATTTCCCCTAGGATATAAAATAACAATTTACATATGTATTTTTATTATATAGTATTTAGTAAAAATATATTTTACACATATTTATTATTTTTGAACTAGTAGAAAAATTAATCAAGTCATATAAATGCTTCTTCCTGGAAAATTCATAACACTATTTCGTTGCTAAATGATACACTCAATATGTACAAATTAGCCAGGGGCAATATTTAAATATAAAAACTTGACAGTATAAAAACAATGTATAAGATTTAGACAAATTAACCAATTCTCAACATCAAGGATCATATAGAGGTCAAATTTGTGAAATCATACAATCACCAGTTTAAACTCACCATTTTATTTTGAATTTACCCAGAGGTATACCCTGAGGCAAGTATTTTGGTGCAAAGAATTTCTTTGGGAGGGTCCCAGGAAATGCATGTAGGGGGACGTGGAAATGAGACTGGAGGAAAACAGACAATAAAGTGTTAACAGTTAAGCACGTGCTTACCGGATTAAAGAAGCTCAGTCTGTTGGGGAACTCAACTCTATATCCAATGTAGAACACCTGACTCAGAATTCTCTCACCTGAGGGGCGAGGGAGCTGAGGTTATAAAAGCTTCCACTTGTTATTGCTTGAGAGCTTCTTCTCAGGGCTGTGAACTCTTCTAACTTCTTCTTAGCTTACTGTGATGGCGGATAAGACGCCTCCAGGATGCAGAGGAACTCTCCAGACAAAGAAATGTAGGTGTCAGTGGTTGGAGGTCTGCCCAGCATGTACCGAGGAAGGAGGCGGAGACATAGCTAAGGTACTTATGTCTTATATCAAATTCTAATTTACTAATCAGTTAAATAGATAAAACAGTAGGGAACAGCAGCAACAAAAACTAAAATGAGAAGCTTACGTTGATTGACACATACCTGGATTACTGTCCCACAAATACTGAGTAATGATCATTGTTCCTAGGCTCCCCTAACCCCCCCCCAGACTAATAAGGTGCTCATTCTGTGAATTCCCATAGCACTGTATACTTTCTTAGTCATAATTTATTAACCTTTATTGTTATTATTTGGGGGTATCTAATTGTCTATGTCCTTTTGCAAAAATAAGCTCTGCAAACACAGGGATAATATGCATCTTTTTTAATGTCATATATCCTAATAATTAAGAGAATGCCTACCTCATAGGAGGTTTTTTGTAAATACCTGATGAATAATGGGTGAATAATAATTTTTCAATGCCATTCAAAAAGAAAAAATGAAGGATATGTTTTAATAATGAAATATAAATTTAGGAACTGCTTTTAAATTGATTTAAATAATATTCATGTCTTATAATAACCCAACAGAATAGCATTTGTTCTACTTTTTTTCCATATGTGGCTTTATACTCACTTGGTGGAAATCATTGTAGGGATTTAAATTTCAGTTAAATTATTTTCAGTTTAATCAGTTCGCTGGTAACTTCAGAAAGTTACTGTTTATCAGGGTGAGTTCGGGATTTAATAGGTGTTATGATCTGATAGCATTTGCTTTTGATCTAAATTTCTTTTCAAACTCAGATAAGAATGTCTCTAAACTGGCAATAACAAAAGTACTAAATAGCAAATGTATTCAGAGGTTCAGGTGATGCTACTTTGAAGAAAGAATAAACCCTCAGGAAAAGTAAAGGGAATCAGCAGAGCACTTAATTAGCACTTGGCCAACCCTTTCTAAAAGAATGTTTACTGGCTCATACAATATGTAACGTTGATTCTTTTCTAATGTTTTTGTCTGTGCTTTGATTTGGTAAAATAAAATGGCTAAATAAATGTTTTCAGGTTGAGGAAAAAAGAAGTGTCCTCTCTGAGTGATCCTGTATATATAGGTTGTTTTTTTATATGCTAGCTTTTTGAGGTTGTGAGAAGCAGTGAATTAATTTTCTTGACTCTAAGAGGGAATAGAAATACGGAGGGGGGAAAAGACTCAGGAATATACAGGTAGGTAGATAGAAATATAGAGAGCCTTTTTTTTTGAAAAGCTTTACAGATTTACTGCCTTGGAGAAAGTGAAGGTTCTCAGAAGTTTTTTAACTAAATTTGACAAACAGATGACAACTGAAAGTAGAAAAAAGGAAGTCTCATCATGTACTCTAAAAAGCTGACGTTTTAGGCAACATGTTTGTTTTTCCCTAGTTCTAGAGATTTTACCTGTGTTTCTTAAATGGAGAATTATGATGTAAGATAATGCTTAATGTCATAATATAGTAAATGATAGAGCAGATTCAAAATGTGTTGTTATCATTTTTTCCCATGGCCTTGTAATATGAATAATTTATGCCTTTATATGAGCTGAACTCTATACTAGAGTTTGCTAAAATTTAAAATTAGGAAATCTATTATGTTAATTTGAAAAACTGCCTATACTTGTCTGTTCAACATTTTCACTTTAATGTCTCAGTGGCAGCTGAATATACCCAATGATGAACTCATGATTCCTCTTGAAATGTAATTTTATTATGTTCAGTGTCCTCCTGAAAGGTACCACCATCTAGACATTTGTGCCAAAACTAAGCTTAGGAGACCCCATGACATCTTTGTCTCCTCATCCCGTGTTCAATACAATACTTGTTCTTATTGCTTGTCTCTCTTACATTTCTCCTGAATCTGACCATTTTCTCCATCCTAATGGCCATCTGTCCATATAAGGCAAATAACTGTGCCTCAGAAAGAGCAGCATATGAAGGAAAACTGGGTATTTTGTGGATTTCCATTGTTTTCCCTTTTCTTCCCACATCACTTTTAATATCATGAAATCAAGTCTTAAAAAATCTGATATTATAGTTTTATACAAGTTATAGTGTATGTATGTACATTTCTATTTATATATAATATATACTTTTACATACATTTACAAATCAGTATAGTGTTATTCAAACTCTATTTTTTAATGAAAACATGTCACTCTAATAATAATTCAGAACTGAGAAATTATACAATTTATAGAACTCCCATAGCACCTCAGATAAAACTTGTCTTATGAGATCATTGAGTAAAATGTATCTTTGACTGGATAGCAAATGAATGAAAGGTTAAACCCCCTTTGGCTCCCTCATTGGCAGTTTGATTGCTCACCTCTGTAGCTGCCATATATCATTGATTAGGAGGGATCAAACTCATTGCTAACTCTGGAATATCAAAGTGGAGAGATTAATCAAACTCTGCAAACCCACAAAGATCGTCAGAAGACCAATGATTTTTTCCTGGACTGTTAGGGATAGACTTACTTTGAATGAATTAAACTGATGAGTTTAGAGAGAAGTAGGATGCTATTAAATACATTCCTGGTGATTTTACTGAAGTCTCAGTAAGAATCAACAGCTCTGTCAAAGCTGAAACATTTTAGCTTTCAAATGTCTAAGTCGGCTGACTTATGACCATCCTTACTTATCATAGATAAGTTATTTCAATAGCCTACTCAATTAGCACTGACAATTATGGCAGAGCAAAGCCTGCAGTTATGGATTAGTGTCACACACTATTGCAGCAAAAGGGAAATTATAACTTACACTCTTAAAAAGTAATAGTAATAAATGGTTCTTACGTTACATTTTAAAAGTTTTGCTTTTGCTTTTTAATAAACCTATTAACAAATAATTTAATGAGTGCGTTTAGGACTTGGAACAGCATCAATATTTTTCAGATGCACAAATTTGTAGCTTTTACATGAGCACATGCTTTTTATTTCTAGAAGTATACTAATAGTTTATGTTATTTTTAACAAAAATACTTTATAAATCAACATATGTTCTCACATATATTACATAAACACATGCATTTAGGGAAAAAGTATGTCTGTATATACGTATAGTGGGTACTATTTTTGTGTTTGAATATATGGATATAATTTAGCCATTGGTACTTTTGATAACTCAGTAAATTCTTAGTTTGTCTTCCCATAGCACAAAAATGGCTTTTTATATTTTTCTTATGTTAAAAATTCATTCTTTTATTTTAGAAACTAAGACTCTTTTACCTGTTATAATTTGTTTATTCTTTTCTAAAGTTATTAGAAATCCTTTTCTCAGATACCACTTTTTACTCCCTGATTAAAAAAAAAAAATCAAAGAACATAATTTTAATAGGCAAAAGACACATTCTTTATTACATACTTGCATTTTCTCCCATATGTTATTTTCCTCTAAGATTCTTGTAAAGAAATCCTAATGGAAAATGGAAGAGATATGTCAAACGGAATATCTTGATCTCATCTGGCTTTGGCGAACTTTAAAAAACCATAGGTCAAAGTATGTTTTGCTCTCACTTTAGCTTTACACTTGAGTCATTTTATTCCATGTGCATATAACCTTTTGCTTAACAAATGCTCCGTCAGACCCATAGGCAGCTCTTTATGATAACAATACATATGCTTAGTTCTGAAAACAATTTAAGTGGATAATGAGGTTACAGATGTAACACTACTATAATCCAGGCATTTAACGAAAGTGTTATATTATTTGAGGGAGGACCTAAATGAAAGGGATAAAATACATCTAGTCAATTTTGAGATTATAGGCTTTCATGGAGTAATGGAATTTATCATCAGAAATAGAAACTTATCAAATCATACCTGCAGAAAGTTTTGAAATTCTTAACCCATTCATTCCCTACATAGTTATTGGATATTTACTATTCATTAGACCCTGTTCTAATCTTGAGAAGTATAATGGTGACTTTACAAGACTGTTCTTTCCCTGGTAGAGTTTATAGTGTGTTTGATGTAGAAAAATAAACAGGTGAGTATAATACAGTTTTAGAAAGGCCAGAGCCTTTCTTTATAATAATAATAATAGTCACTGAACCACAATATGAGTGGTTATATGACAAGTTGAAGCAATCAGATTTCTTCACCAAGATATTTCTAATTGGAGTTACTCTGGGGGAAATTCTTTTTTGCTTTTCTGGTCATGCAGCTCAAATATTTGTCCCAGAACTGTCAGTGACCATGTTCATCACATGAAACAATAAAAAAGGCATCCAGAAAGATCACAAGGTTGCTAGAGCATCTCTGATTCTATTTTTTTATTTAAAGCCTTTAAATAAATCATTCCTTGCCATCAAGCTTATTTACATCTTTCCAGGGTCAGTATGACTAATGACTATAACTATGATTAGTCAATATGACTAATGAGCCTACATAGTTACTCTCATAGCAGTGTTAATATTATGCAATGAGATGACTTTTCTCCAGGAACGCTTATATAGATGTTTAGATGGCAAACATTTCGATTAATCTCATATTGGAATTTTGGCAGGTAGGGATGAGAGTGAAAGAAAATAATAAAACCCAGTTAAAGCTATTAACAAAACAGTGAGAGACTATGGTAAATCCCACATTTATCAATGATTCTTCTGTACTGAAATATACACCTCCCGCTCTCATATCTCCAACTGAACCACTAGGCTATTCGGAACTTCTGCAATAGGGTTAACAAACTGTCGTTTTTTTTTTCCCCTCAAGCATGTTTCTTAATGTTTCCAGTATTTCCTTGCCTCAAGGAAAACCTGGTCTGTCTCCAGGATACACCTTCCTCTAAAACCTTTTCATGTAGGTGTTGATCATCCTCTAAAAAGAAAGGAGGGTACTCCATCTATTACTTTTATAACCATGTATAGATTAAAATTAGCATGACCAGAACCATAAATAGGTCATTTTGATGGAGTGCTTCATTCAAACTAGGCACTGTTCTAAATTCATTTCTTGTATCATCTCACTTAATACTAAAAGTATTCCATGAAGTAGGCTGTAGTTTAATTTGCATTTGATAAGTGATAAAAAACTGGGCCCTACGTGGTTATTTAACTTCATCAAAGTGACACAGCTAGAACAAATTTTTAGAAAGCATTGATTTTTTGGGTGTGTGTGTGTGTGTGTCATCAAGAATTCCTGTGAATATAGTTTAAAATATTGATTTATGAGAACCCATACCTGATCTGCCCTCCAAGACTCTAGGGTTGTGGGACTTGGCAATCTAAATCAGAAAGGTAAATTGAGGCCAGCTCAAATTACTAGAAATTGAGTTTATTCAAGAGCAGCAGAGAAATTGCAGTTTGGGAAGCACGTGCTGTAACCAGGTACTGGCAAGTTCCTTGAGGGTTTGGGGCAGGCTGTATTTATGGAGAAGGAGAGCAAAGGGAGGGGAAGTCCCGCCAGTATTCAAGGAATAAGTTCATTACCTTGAGGATGGGGAGAGATTCTTGGCAGATGTTCATTGGTCAGGAGATGTCTTTCCCCCACGCCTCAGTTTTACTGATATATAATTGGCATATAGCATTGTATAAGTTTAAGGTGTAAAGCATAATGATTTGAATTACGTATATCATGAAATGGTTATCACAGTAAGTTTAGTGAACATCCATCATCTCATATACATATAAAAATTTTTTAAATGTCCTTGTGATGAGGCTTACTCTCAACAACTGTCATATATAACATACAGCAGTGTTAGTTATATTTATCATATTGTACATTATATCCCTAGTACTTATTTATCTTACTACTGGAATTTGTAATTTCCCCTCCCCAACCTCCTCTTCTGGTAACCACAAATCTGGTTTCTTTTTCTATGAGTTTGTTTTTTAAAAGGTATTTGACCTTTTAGTTCCTGTTATACGACATAGTGATTCAACGTTTCTATACATTTCAATATGATCACCACAATGACTCTGATTACAAATGTCACTATACAAATATATTACATATTTGTTGACTATATTCCCCATACTGTTTATTTCATACCTGTGACTCCTTTATTTTGCAAGTGGAAGTTTGTACCTCTCAATCTCCCTCACCTGTTTCTTTCTTCCACTCCCCCTCCCTCTCCCTGACAACCATCTGTTTCTTTTCTGTATCCATAATGGTTTCTATTTTGATATGTTTGTTCATTTGTCTTTTTTTTTTAAGGTTACACATATAAATTAAATCATATAGTATTTGTCTTCCTCTGTTTAACTTATTTAACATAATGTCCTCTAGATTCATCCATATTGTCCATGTTGCCACAAATGGCAAGATTTCATTCTTTTTATGGCTGAGTAATATTCCATGGTGTGTGTGTGTGTGTGTATGTGTGTGTGTATATATGTATACACACCCCACATCTTCGCTATCCATTCGTTGATAGTTTGCTTCTATAAACTGGGTATTGTAAATAATGCTGCAGTGAACTTAGAGGTGCATATATTTTTGCAGATAAATGTTTTTGTTTTCTTTGGATAAATACCCAGGAGTGGAAGTGCTGAATCATATGGTAGATACATTTTTAATATTTTGGATTATTGTGTTTTCAGGTATATTTTTATTTCTTTCAGTTTATTCAGCAGTTTATTAGTTGTTCAGTAGCATATGGTTTAGCCTGCATGTGTTCATGTTTTTTGAAGTTTTTTGGTTTTTTTTTTTCTTATAGCTGATTTCTAGTCTTGTGGTGCTGTGGTCGAAAGAGATACTTGATATCATTTCAGTGTTCTTAAATTTACTGAGACTTGTTCTGTGGCCTAGCATATGATCTATCCTGGAGAGTGTTTCATGTGCACTTGAAAATGGTGTGTGTTCTGCTGCTTTTTGTTAGAATGTTCTACATATTATCTGTTGAGGTCATTTGGTCTAATGTGTCACTTAAGTTCATGTTTCTTTATTGATTTCCTGTCTGGATGATCTGTCCATTGATTTAAATGGGTGTTAAAGTCCCCTATTATTGTGTTATTGTCAATTTCTCCCTTTATATCTGTTAATTACCTATGTATCTAGATGCTCCTATATTGGGTACATGTATGTTTACAACTGTTAAATCTTCTTGGGTTGATCCCTTAATCATTATAAATGTTCTTCTTTGTCCTTTGTTCGTTTGTTTTAAAGTCTATTTTGTCTGATATTAATATGGCTACCTCTACTTTTTTAAAATTTCTGTTTGCATGGAATGCATTTTTCCATTCCCTCACTTTCAGTCTATTGTGTGTCTTTAGATCAGACGTAAATATCTTGTATCCAGCATATATGTTATATATATAATATATATATATATAAAAGATTTGTTTCTCTCTTTTTTGATTAATTAATTTGTTGTGGGGGGTAGTTAGGTTATTATTTATTTTTCATGCAAGTACTGGGGATTGAACCCAGGACCTTGTGCATGGTAGGCACCCATAATACCACTGAGACATACATCCCCCAGGATTTGTTTCTTTTTATGCATTCAGCCACTCCATCTTTTGATTGAGCATTTAGCCTATTTATATAGTTATTGACAGGTATGTACTTATTGCTATTTTGTTCATTGTTTTTGTGTTGTTTTGTCATTCTTTTTCGATCCTTCTTCTTTTGCTTCTTTGTGGTTTGATGACTATCTTTAGTGTCGTTTGATTATTTTAAATTTTTGGTATCTTAAGTTTATACACATTTTAACTACCCTACTTTTTACTCCTTCCCCTTGTTTACTGTTTCGAATGTATTTTACATATTTTTGTTTTTTGTATCTTTTAACTACTTATTTTTGATATAGATAATTTTACTACTTTTGTCTGTCTTTTAACCTTCCCATTAGTTTATACATTGTTGGTCGACTGTGTTTCCTCTATATTTGCCTTTATTAATGAGATTTTTCCCTTCATAATTTTCACATTTCTAGTTTTGGCCTTTTTTTTAAATTTAGCATTTTGTTTAACATTTCTTGTAAAGCTGGTTTGGTGGTGCTAATAAACTTTTTTAGGTTTTACTTTTCTGTAAAACTTTTGATCTTTCCGTGAAATCTGAATGAAAGCCTTGCCAGGTAGAGTATTATTGGTTGTAGGTTTTCCCTTTTGTCACTTTAAATATATCATGCCACACCGTCTCACCTGCAGAGTTTCTGCTGAAAAATCAGCTTATAGCCTACGGGAATTCCCTTGTATGTAACGCGTTGTTTTTCCCTTGCTGTTTTTAATATTTTCTCTTTATCTTTAATTTTTGCCTTTTTAATTACAGTGTACCTTGGTGTGTTCCTCTTGGGGTTGATCCTGTTTGGGACTCTCTGTGCTTCTTGGACGTGGGTGTCTGTACCCTTTTCAAGGCAAAGGAAGTTTTCAGCTATTGTGGCTTCTAATATGTTCTCTGTCCCTTTCTCTCTTCTCCTCTGGGACCTCTATCATGCAAATGTTAGTATGCTTGGTATTGTCCTAGAGGTCCCTTAAACTGTCCTCATTTCTTTTTACTTATAATTTTTTCTGTTCAGCTTCAGTGATTTTCAATATTCTTTCTTCCAGCTCACTGATCTGCTCCTCTGTATCATCTACTCTTTTGTTGATTCCTTGTAGTATACTTTTCATTGTGTTTATTGTATTCTTCACCTCTGTTTGGTGGTTCTTTATATTTTCTATTTTTTGTTAAAAACTTCTAATTTGTCAGTCTGTTTATCCAATCTTCTCTTGAATTTTTTGAGCATCTTTATGATCATTATCTTGAACTCTTTATTAGACTGATTGCTTATCTCCACTTTTAGTTCTCCACCTGAGGTTTTACCTTTTTCTGTCATTTGTTCCATCATTTGTAACATGATCCTCTGTCACCTAACTTTGCCTGATTTGCTGGTCTTATTTCCATATATTTGCTATGTAGGTTATGTTTCCTGGCCTTGGAGAAATGTCCTTTTGTAAGAGACATCTTATGAGTCCAGCAGTGCACCACCCTTTAGAGCTGTGTGCTCTAGGGCTGCCCCCTGTGTGAGCTGCATGAGTCCTTCTGCTGTGGCAATCTGACAACTCTGGGTGGTTTGGTAGGCGTGGCTGGACCCCTGTCTGGTTGGTTTCCAGGCTCAGCCTTTTTGGGAAACTATGGCCCACTGGTGGTTGGGACAAAGTATTGAGGAGGCTGGCTGCAGAGTCCTGGGAGTCCCAGGGGTATTGTTGACCCACTGGTGGGTGGTTACAGTAGGTGGATACAGGGCCCAGGGTCCAAGATCTAGTGTCATCTTGCTGGTGGGTGGGGCTGGTTTCACACACTGTTGGCTGCAGGGTCTGGGGTGTCCCAAAGCTTTAGTCTATTGGTTGAGGGGAGGTCTATGTCCCAGTATCTCTGGCTGCAGGGACCTGGGATCCTAAGTTAGTGTGCCAGCCTGCTGATGGGCAGGCCTGGAGGCCCGGTGGTCCAGGGGTTGGTGCCTGCCCATTGCTGTGTGACCTGTTCCTACGGGTGGTGCTGGCTCACTGGTGACTGGAGCTCTGTCCTGGAGTCTCTGGCTGCAGCGTTCTGGGAGTCTCATAGTTGCTTTTGGTCTGATGGTTGTCATGGCAGGGTCCCAGTAGCTGTCTGTAGGGCCCCAAGCGGTCCTGGGGCTAGTGCCAACACACTGTTGCACAGGGATTAGTCCTGAGCCCTCTGGTGGACAGACCCAGGTCAAAGGGTGGCTGTGGGCCCGGGGGCCTTAAGGCAGCAGGCATTCCGTGGTTTGGATCTTTGTCCACCCAGCTAGTTGCTTGGCCTGAGGTGTCCCGGTACTGGTGTGTGGGGCCAGGTCTCGGCATTAATAAGCTAGAACAAGGATTCGAGAATGTTATTTGTCAGTATCAGTGACCTCCTGGTAGAACTAACTCCCTAAAATGGCTGCTAATAGTGTCCGTGTCCCCAGGGTGAGCTCTGGTTACCTCCTGCCTCTCCAGGAGGTGCTCTAGAATCAGCAGTGCGTACCCTTTAATAGTGGCATCTCTACACCCTACAGCCCTCTGGCCCTCCTGAAAATAAGCCCTGCAGGCCTTCAGGGGCAAATGTTGGGGGCCTGTCGTCTTGATGTAGGACCCCTGGGCAGCCAGTTCAGAGTCTCATACCCCTCCCTCCTTGGGGAGAAGCTCTCAGACTGTAGTCGTCCTCCTGTTTGTGGCTCACCGACTCAGAGGATGGGCCTTGACTATACCGGGATTCCACACCTTCAACCTGTCTCATTCTGGTTCCTTCTTTCTGTCTTTAGTTGCAGAAGAGCCTTTCTTCCAGTCTTTCTCATCTATAGCTCTTCTTTAAATAGTTGTAATCTTGGTGTTCCTGTGTAAACTTGGTCTTTCTACTCTGCCATCTTGGCCACTCCCTGAGAAGATAAGTCTTAATGTTTTATAAATCAGGCATTTACAGAAAGTCAGTCTCTCAGCTCTAAAGTTTCCTTCTTCTGAGGGAGCATGCATGAGATTCTCAATTTTATAACATTTGGTTCCAATTCAGATTGAAGTCTTCACAGAGTCAATAGTATGAGTTTCTAGAAAATTCTCTAGGTGATATTAGTGCATCCTATAGTTTGAGAACCAGTGAGCTTAGTATGTGCAAAAGATAGACGATTTTAACCCAGGTACTCAAGAAATCTGAAATCAGGCATCCTTACCACTATTATAGTACAAAATAGTATTTTTAAATTTGAGAGTCATGGGGTTTGAGTGAGTGGGTCTCAAGGGACTTAATTCAACTCTTGTGTGATGTTTGTTGGTCTTTTATATGTTAAAGATAGTCGAACTAGCCAAAAATATTACGATGTGTGTAATTTTTTAATTTGTTTTACTTTCAAAATTAGTATTAGATTCCTGGTCTGTATGAAAAATAGTCTCTTTTAACAATATTTTATGGCAAACTTTCTTGAACATAATTATTATAACATTTTCAGATATTTTACTTAATTTTAATAAGTTGAACGTTAATATTGATTCTATGCATAGAGGTGACTTCTTATTGAAGTATTTAAATTGCTGTATACTTTCAATAGTGTCCTCAATGTCTCATTTGTCCCCACAGTAGATGAATTTTGAATGTTCACAAGATTTTTTAAATGTTAATGCTTACTATTTGGATGTTAAGTTAATATTTCACAGTTGTATATGGTTCAGTTTAGTTTATAGAAATCACACTTGGCTATTCTTAATTTTGCCCCAAAATTATTTTTGTGAATTTTTCATATAACATGAGCTTATAAATTTAAACATAACTTCTTTTCAACCATATTGATAAAAATGTATTTTAAAATGAAGAGTTGTTTTTTTTTTATCTTTCTGATTCACATTTTGACAAGCATCAGCAGTTACTTTGAGCTATGTGACATTATAATTTCCTAGAGCTACTGCATTGACCAGGACTAAAGCAACATCCCATCTAATTTGTACCTTTTACACTCTCATAGAAACAGTAACCAGAAAACCAATTTTTTTGTGTGTCTAAAATAACAGTTAAAAAAGGAAAAAGATCAGAGCAAGAACTTCTGTAAATTATGTTAATGAATCCAGAATGAACAGTTGCTTAGAGACCACTAATATATATATATATATATTTTTTTTTTTTTGATATGTTAGTCTGCTTTTTTTGTTCTCAATTCTTGGTTATATTTAGTAGATGGGATAGTAAATTGGTTAAGTGTAAGAATAATAACAAAGCATTTGCAAGCTTAAAAATGAAACCCTTGCTTTTAAAGATGAGAACATGCTTGGAGAGCATCATTTATTATAAATTCATGATTCACTCCATTTCTTCTTTAGCCTCCAACCAGCATAGGCATCTGTTTCATCCTTTCTTTAATGCTGAAACAAGAGAATTGAAATATCATACACCAGCCATTCCTCATGGGCTTAAAGTCTTTTATTCCTTATTCTCTAGTGAGTGCTGATGACAAACTACCAAAGCTCTAGGGAAATTATCCCAGGTGGTGGCTGTGGCAAGAGAAAGGAACATTGCTCCTAAATGGTGGATTGCTTCTGAATGAATGCCTTGTGTTAGATGATCCCCAGTCTCAGCAGGATTTTCAAAAGAGATTATTGACTTGCTGCCCTAATGTCTCAGGCCAGCAACCTGTAAATCATATGACAGAGACGACAGAAAGTTTATTTTTTTGGACAGAAAGAAAAAGAATTCAGATTCCCTTAAAGAAGATTGAAACTCCAATTATTGATTTTTGAGAGAGACAAAATTAATAGAGGTTTCTTGCCTTCCATCCAGGCAAATCTCAACTTCAGCTGGCTGAAAATTTTTGTACCTTTAACATCCAGACTGTAGCACAAAATCTGTTGCTAGTTTTCACCCTCCCTGCAAAAATGGAACCTGGATTCATTTTTATTAATTTGTTTTTGATCACTATTACTTGTTATATTTAAAATACAACAGTTTTTACTTGTGGATATAGTGAGGGACATTTTGCTAGTATTTTCCTGAAGTCAGTTTTATTAAAACTTATTTTTATTGGGTTCAGTACTCTAGTTGTTTTCTGGGATGGTATTTTGCCATTTATAACTGAAAGATTTGTACATATTATGCTGTGTTATTGGGTAATTTGAGATTCTGTTGGCTAATTTTGAATTGTTTGTGGTAGGTAAATACAGTTATAAATATGACAAATACTCATCTATTTCATGGCTGCCTGTGTCTCCCAACTTGAGAGTTGACCAGTCACAGTCCTCTTATTATTCTATGTACCTTGCTCCCCATTTTCTACCATTAATGCCCAAATAGCAATAAGCTGGGACCTATTAACAAACAAGTCTCCTGCTGTCATAGAGTGTAAAGAGATCAGTTACAAACACAGCAAAATATTATGGTAAATCCTTTTGCCATTTGCACATGTGAAAAAGAAAAGGAAATCCCGAAGTAGAATTTGGAAGGTTTCGTGTACTCACAAAGCAATGACTCCTCGGGCTTCCACAATGCGCATGCCCTATCAGTGGCCTCGCCGCAGTATTTTTTTATTTCCTCCTCTTCCTCCTCCCCACTTCTTAAATCTTCTAATCCTTTACCTGAACTATCAATATAGGGTTTAAATGTATATTTTAATTGATGCTCTTTAATATCATCTGACATACATAAAAATTGGAAATAGATTTAATTTTATTAAAGTTTATATTGGCCACATCAAACATATATTGTTTGAGTGGTCTTTTACTTATTTTGGCAAAATACAAACAAGAACAATAAGCAACCTTTTCCCTAAACTTTATTATTTTATACACCTCTGTTACTCCTGTATTTCTCTTTCCTAAAGAAAAAAGTGGTATTGAAACACTGATAATAAACAAAAGCAGTAAAATTTATGATCTACTGAACTCATAATGCCTAATGCATTCCATTTTATAACATGTTTACAAAAGAACCCTATTCATTTTTTCTATTGCTTTATAAAGAATCCAAAGCAGATTATATCGTTTCTGTACCCACACATACAGGCTTCATATTCAAATATTGGGTTCAACTGTACAAAATTCTATTATCAGAACTCCCAGTACAATTTTAGACTGAATTAATTGCTAACATTTAAAACAATTGATTTTTACATAAAACTTGTATTTCGTCCTGTCTCAAAACATAAGAAAATCTAGGTCTTCTAGGCTCACATTTTGGCATGGCCTTAGCGTCCTTGTGCTGAATGTCGACTGCTCTCTTTGGTTCACAACTGTTACTTTCTGATGAAGCACATTCATTCCTATTACCTTCCTGATCTGTAAGCATTTCCATTTTAGACCCAGGTTTATCTATCTTCTCATTCTTTCAGAATTCCTTCTTAGTCTATCCAAGAAAAATTTCACTGAAAATAATTCATTTTCTAATAAAGCTCTTTCTTTCATTGTTTGATGATTTTTAATTAGAGTTATGACTTTCATTAAACTCACACCCTGTCTGAATAAGAAAAAACTTAGCTGTATGCTAGCAAGTGTCAAACATGTGAAAGAGTATCATGGAATAAAGACTAGTTTCTTGTGGGGTTCCAGAATTGAGAACACAGACTGATAGTTACAAAGAATTTCTAAATATAAGAAGGTATTTATTAATATATTTTAGTTAGGTTTTGCTATATAACAGAGTACCCCCAAATTTAGTGGCTTAAAGCAACCACCCTTCATTCAGCTCATTGTTCGGTGAATTGGCTGCATAGTTCATCTGACCTGAGGCCACCCAGGGATCTCTGTTGGGATCATACGTGCAGTCTCAGTCACTTAACAGGTGATTTAGTAGGCTATTGGCAGAGTGTCAGGGCTGACTTTGTTACTGTCTTTCCTCATCCAAAAGGCCTCTCCACATGCTAGTTGCAGGGTTCCAAAAGATGAGAAGCTGCAACATCTCTTCAGGCCTGGGCTTGAAATTTGGTACAGTGTCACAAAACAATTTCTAAGACCAGCCAAGATTCAAGAGATAGGAAAATAAGATCCCATCCCTCAGTGGGAAGCAAGTTGAAAATTACTGAGGTTATTTTTTGTAATCTACCAAGTAGCCATGAAATAGTTCCTTATTTATCAAGGAAAGAGTTTCTTGACAATAAATGCAAAGCCTTTTTCTCAGATTCACCTATGCATGTAAGGTTAGCAACTTCTACTTTGCTTGGTAGCAAAAAACTTTCCATTTTCGTAACTGTCTCGTAGAATTTTAAACAATTCTCCAATCATTGTTTTTACATTGAAAAACGTTCTATCAAGTTTACTCTTCCTAGTAATATAATGCAAATACATCGGATCTATCTGCCTTAGTTGAGCACAGCCAGCCTTTTCTGCCTTTTCTTCTGAGTCTTTTTCTTATTTAACTCAAGTATTTATAACAAAATATTTTTAAAATTTTTTTGATACTATTACCCTTTCCATGAAGCATTTCAAGTTGCTTACAAGTTGGCGGGGAAAACACCACACACAAGCCACCCACCCCTCACTAAAATTTGCCAGGGACACATAAACTTAACAAGCTAGGGTGTGCACAGAACAGGAACAGATGATACACGTTAACACGTGTCCTTTTCTTGGCCCCTTAATATTAAAAAGTGTATACATCTACTGGATACAGTCTCAGTAGGAATCATCCTGACAAATTTGAGAAAATACACTATTGCAAGTTATTATCTTTATATTCAGGCTTATATCAAATTTCCAGAAACTTTTAAATCTATGCCCTTTCTTTAAAGGAAATGACTCTGAAGCTCTTGCACCTGTATTACTGTAGAACCACATGCCCAAGTCACTGCATAGCATTTCCACATAACTACCCTATTCATGCAGTATTAACTAATTGATTTTCCCTGCAACTTTCTTCTTGTATTATTTTCCACAAGTTGTTCTTTTACCACCATGTCCCTAATCACCGAGGTACGAAACTTGACTTCTCTTTTCCATTATGGTTTCATATCCAAGGAGCTTCTGAATTCTGTTATTCCAGCCTTCAGATCTGCCTCTGCATCCTGTGCCTATTTCCTCTCCCAATATGCTACCCGCCTGGTGTCTAAACTCAGCTTCTGGCAGATTTCACCAAGTCCGAATAAAATATGTACACCCTTAACTATATTGATTTTATCAAAGCAAAATTCTGATATGTCTATTCTTCTACTTTAAAAAGGGAAAAATAAGGGCCAGATTTATGAGACAAATGTGAAAAATTCATATAGCTAAAATTTAATTTGACTTGCCTAATATTTCCCACTATGCTGTTTGACACATACATGGTGCATCCCCCAATTCCTTTTGTTTGCTTTTTCTGTTTCCTTTCCTAGAATTTCTTCCCCTCACTGTCATCATAGTCAAATCATAGGCATTCTTCATGGTCCGCTTCCAAATGCTGTCTTCTGCGTGAACTTTCCTATTCTTTCCTTCAATGCACTCATCTGTTTCATCTATGATTCACCATTACTGATCACTTTTAATACGATAATTCACTTGCGCATAGGACTCATTTCCCACATTACCTAACTGTCTGGTTCAAGTTTCCTTCTTCACAATGGGAAGTGTGCCTCGTAGGCAGTCAACTGTAGATTTGTTCACTGAGTGAGTGTTAGAATTCAGTCTGGATCCCACATTAGCCTGATTACTTTCCCTTATATCCAGTCTGTGGTGTACTCTCTTTAAAGGCAAAAACTGTTTTTTATTCATCTATTTTGTGTGTGTGTGACATCTACTATATAGCATATTGTCTGCTTTCTGGTAGATGCTGAGTTCACATTTGTGTAATTACTGAAATATTCCAGTCTCTGAACTGTCATCTTATAATGAAATACAGTAAGCTGAACCCCCCATTTTGATAAGTTTTTGCTAGCATTAGATCATGTAAGATCAGTACTTCTCTATACTGAAAATATATTTCTGTTGATTAGGATAAGATTTTATTAGAATTTTGGTTGCCATATACATTATAATTAAATTACAGACATGTAAAGTAGATGTCTGCATGTGTGAGCGCGTGTGTGTGTGTGTGTGAAAATAGCTTTTAGGGAAGATGGTATCCTTTTTCAAAGCATTACTGTTTTCAAACTAAGAATAGAATTCCACAGGTACCCCAATTTAATTTTAGTTCTTATCCCATCCCCTTTAGAACTTTGTGATTCTGATTTTTCCACAACTGTTTTAGTTCATTTCATAATTAGATTTAAAAAGCATACTTTTTGAAAAATTTTCATTCAAGATAAAAAGAACAGGACATATTCTATGACAGTTACTAGATAAAATAAGCCAGGCTGACATAGACATATGAATACTATTTGAATGTATTGAGTGTATTAAATGTATTTGAACTCATTAAATCCAGTTTGCTTAATTATACTAAGAGAACTAAAAATTATCACTCTCTTGACTTATCCAATGTTATAATAATCACCAAAAAGTCTGGCAAGCCAAACATCAGGCAATTCTTTGAAAATTCCTAACTTGTACCTTTGTATGCTAATGTCTATGACTTTATCAATTAAATTAACTACTATAGAAAGCAGATTAGGCATTTCATATACATGGTACCTATACCCAAATATTTCGGAACCGTTATTTAGTATACTTTCTCCTTTTTTAAACTAACATACACATACATTTTATCACAAGATGGCCAAGAAGAGAGAATAGAAAAAATATTAATAGTAAATATCTCTTAAACAACTATGCACATCTTATAAAATTTATTTAGGTGAATATTGTTTGAAAGAAAGGGAAAAACAGAGTTTAATTTTCTTGTCTTGACATAAATGACTGTGTCTGGATGTTATATTTAACTTAGTATCGCTAACACGCGAAGTTATATGGATTTTTTTTTTCTGGAATTAAATCAGTGAAGGTTATTTTTAAAAGGAACACAAAAGTGTAGATGAAAAACTACTTTTTAAATGAAATGTATTTCATTTATCATCTCAGCCCTAAAGGAAGATTCTACTTTCTAGGTGTTCATTTGTTATTGCAAGGAAATGAGACAGTATAAAGTAGTTGTGAAGATACATTTGTGCTTTAAACAATCTTACACTTTTTTTCTTTGGATGACAATGGAACACTTTAACGTCTTTTAATAGTATAATCTAAACTGCTGAATTAGAAGAACTCCAAGTATTGCTTTCCCACTTGTATGCCTCATTAATGTGCTCACATGCTTTTTTCTTGGTATGAGACTCTGCAAAAGGAAGACTGAGCAAAAAATAAGTTCACCATTTTCATACAACTAAATTAATGGAAGGATTTCTAAAACCTTTTAACAAAACATCATCTAGGTCATCAATAATAATTGAGTTTCTCTTAGGAAGTGATTTGTTCACAAGAAATGAATACAGACTGTACTTTGAAAATACGGAGTTTTCTGAAGTTTCTAAAAAGTTTTCTAATGTTCCATATATAATTTGAATTTCAGAGGGAGGGAAGAAGAGGGAGAAAGAACAAAAAACATATTCTAGGACCAGGATTTGCATTTTTAATACAAATGTCAAGAAACCATTGCTTACTAGAAAACTTATTTACACTTTTTGAAATTAACATTTTCATATGAAACTTCAGACAAAACTCCTATATGAAGGGTCAGCAAAGGTGATTTTTTCAAAAACTAGATCACCTTTACTTGGAGAAAATAATATTCCAAAACAACCACATGATTTGTGAATATATTCAATCAAGAATTGATCATATATGCTAAAATCATGCCTTCCTGTGTCTAGTACATTCAATTTTTGAAGCACTGACATAATTTAGGTTTCATTTTTCTCTTTTTCTGCTTGCTTTATTATTCTTCAAGAACTTTCTATTTATCTCTTCATTCACTGTCTTTAGTTATGGTTTGTTTTTGTTTTTCACTTGTAGCATTATGGCTGTCATTTTTGTGTATGTGTGTTTGGTAAAGGTACAGACGCATAATGTCTTTCTTTTTCTGATATTTTTGGATACACTGAACGATAAGTAGAATTTAGTGGTATTCACACAATTTTTGAAAACATCAGATTTCTGAATAATAAAAGTATTATTGCCTGTGTTTACTGAGCAAAGATTTGAAAGGGAAAACGGCATGTTTTTAAATGTCACTCAATGGTAATCAATTAGAAAATTTTTTTTATTAATAATGCCACTTTATGTGTTTTGAGAATATGTGTTGCAATAACTGTGGTGATTATTATATCTTACCAGGGAATTAAACATTTTGTCTTTAAGCAATGATGAATTTACTTCATACGATTAGACAATGAAAGATATTTTCTCTTGGAATATTAAGGATATAATTCCATTCATCTTTGTGCTGTGTTGTTCCCATTCTCTTGTAGGTGATCTGTGTCCCTTTTTTTCCTCTTGGTTTGGCTCTATTATGTCCTTTTGTGTTTGGGCATATATATTTCCTCTAGGTACATTTAGGTGTTAAACCTCTTAATATAATTTTTGCTTGGGATTTCTTAGAATTCTTGAATCTTAATATTGGGGTCCTGAAAATTTTTCAGTCATTATTTATTTTATTTATTGACACTGATTTTCTCGCTTATCTTCTGGATCCCTGATTTGAGTAGTTGATATTCTGACTCCATTTTTCAAATCTCTTCTCTTTTTTCCGTCTATTTTAGCCTCTCTAGACTACATTTTAGATGTTGAAGACAGAAACACCTCTTAAATATCTGAAACAGATAATTAAATTTATTATTTAATTTAGAGAGAGTTACACTGGACAAGCAAATATAATTGAGAATAAAGTGTTGAGGTTTTGAGAAACATTTGGGGAAGTTATGTTGGTTACAGAGATGGGAATAGATTATTATCAGTTTAGAAGCATGCTCACTGGATTGAATGCCCTTTGGAGATTTGCTGACCCTTAAAATATGTGGCTGTCACTGACTGGTTAACTTTCAGAAGCATGATCACTGAAACAAATTGGCATTGATTGAGAGGTTGAAAATCAATTCTGGAATTTACTTGATACTATGACTATAAACAATCAGTCTTTTTCTGGGAGCATGAGGACATGAAAACAATCATGGATAATTGCTTCTGACATATCTCCTATGGTTCACTAATCCTCTCTTCAACTATGTCTAATTGACTGGTTGATTTATATATTGACTTTATAATTACTACAACTATATTTTTCATATCTATAAGTTATACTGGCTTCTTTTTTCACATTTTACCTGCCCATCTTTAACATTTAATTTTGTTCTTTACTCACATTATATGCAGGCATTTCTATTCTACATGAAAGAATTCCATTATCTGAATCTTTCACAAGTTTGTTTACTTTCTGATTTTTGTTAAGCTTCTTGTTTTCCTTGGAATTTTGTCTGAGATAATACTTTGAAGCATATTTTAAAGTAAAGTTCTGCCAAGGAGTTTTATGTATCTTTCAGAAGTAGCCTGAAGATGGCCCTAACTAAAATTATTTTAAATTCAGTTTCTTACCTGAGATTTATTTTTTAACTACGTGAGAAACATCAATTAAGAATGCAAATGTGACAGTGGAAAGTTGTGGCTAGAAATTCTCAGGAGACTTGTGTTCATCGCCTTAATGCAGTTACAGGTTTTAGATGAATTTACTTGTCCTCCTGGGAACAGTGGGGCTTATTTCTTATACCCCCGAGGGTAGCTATGTAAATTTCTCAATTCTCATCATTATGTGGGGGTCCTATAACATTCCCCAGCTTTAGTAGACCTTAGTTTTATTTAGTGCTTCACTTGTCTAATGCAGCTGCCCAGATTTGAGCAGAAACTCAATGTTTAGGTTGGTTTTGATACTTTCTACCAGCCAGGAGTCACAGTTTCATTTATTTTAGATTCTTGGTAGATTCTTTTCACTTACAGCAGCCTAACAGAGGGTAAAATTGTATCAGTAACTTTTTCTATATAAATACTTATATTTAAAATTCTATCTTAATTTTAGTTGTTAATATATCTTCCTTGTATTTTAATACTTATTAATACTATAGTACCTGACATTTTAGTAACTGCCTAGTATGTTCTAACTTGATGCTAAGCATTTAAAGCATAATCTCATTCAATACTCAAAGCGATTCTTTGAAAAGGATGCAGTTATAATCTTTATTTTTATACGAAGGAGCTAAAGTTTTAGGAGGTTGAAAATCAAAGGTCCCATATCATGTAATTTTCAAAACTAAAAGTTAAACTCAGTGCATCACTTGCCAAAGCTCTAACAATTAGGCATGATATGTTTTAATTTTTAATAATTTTCCATTTTAATAATTAGATCAGTAAAACATTTTCATACAGCTGATATAAGAAATAAGGACCATGTTTTAGTATGTAATTTAGAATGAATCTCCCACAGTGGTTCTAACTGTAAATGAGGAAGCAAATATGTGTACATCCTTCATGGGAAAATTGGAGATTTATTTGTTAATTGGCTTTGAGATCCTAGGATTAAAGGTTTAAGTACTATCTTTATTAAGGATAAAAACTAATTAAAATTTTAATCTCAGATAATCTTAGGATTAAAGGATATCTCTTAAATTTCTAGAATGGTTAATTGAGATAAACTGCTCCTTTACAGTCATACACACCTCTTCTTTCACCTTTCCCGTCGATGATTTTCATTCTGGTCACTGTCTTTGGTCAGTGGCAAAAACTTCTTTTTCTTTTGCTTGAAAATCACAAAGTTTCCAATATTTAGATCAAGAATGCCTGCAGTCTGGTTTCAATAGTGATTATTCCCCTACGTCATAAGGATTACCCAAGCAAGATTCAAAAATCCTAGTCTATGAGTAGTCAAGTTTTGAAGAAGAAAGCATTTGCACAATTCATTAAAATGATTTCTAAACACATCTAGGAAATTATCATTAATATAAGGAAGTTAAAACAATTTGCAACATGGTTCCAGTTATTCTTTTGTCTCTCATTACATTGCTGTTTATTCCTTATGAGTTTGGATGGTGACACAGGTTTGGGACTGGCCTTGGTTTACATGAAGAAATTAATATTTTCTACAGACTAGGCTTTTCCCTTTTCTCAAAGAAATCCAACTGACCATGGGAAAACACCCATTTTCTGCACAGGGACTATTTTACTTAATGTACTCCACTTGCAGAGTCTAAATGATGTATGTTTAATGTATTTTTATTAAATAATTAGTGAAGAATGTATTATAAATATTACTAAAAAAGAAATACCAACTATATATACATGTATGCATATTTATCCTAGTTTCATTATAGCAAAAAAGAGCAATTAAGCAATCAATTTTGTTTCCATGCTTCTGATAAAAATATTCTGAAATCAAAACATAATAAACATTTATGAAAGGCTAACGATGACCAAGTATCTGTATTTTATATTGTAGATCCCCCCCCCCAAAAAGCCCCTGCTTCCAGTGTTTTATCATTTAATTTGGGAAAGTATGAAATAAACATATAGACTCTTATACCAAATATTTTTTAAAGTAAATAATAACAAAGCTGAAGGCTTGGAGCTTGAAGAACAGAAACATTTCACTCTGTTCTACAAATACTATCTATAGGAAAAGAGAATTAGAGCTTGAGATTTTAAGAATGGGTAGGATCTGAGATACTGTTGTAGTCTAGTTCTGAATGAAAGGCTCTTAGAAATGAATTTCTCCAGTGGATTGCTAGAACTTCTGTCAGTGTGTCCTATGTTATAGGCCACTTAGTTCTAGTGGGTGTTCCTCTTCCTATGTTGTGCCTTTAATATGAATGTTTTCTAGATATTTGGTTTTTACCAATCTTTTCATATTTCATTTGCAGGCTTTCTCTGAATGAGCCTTTGTGGTGTTATGTAGTGTAAGTTCTATTCCTGGAAGTCAGTGCCTTCAAATTCTCATTTATACTCCGAATACAGATGTTTGAGTCTAATTGGCTATTGGATCTACCTACTTGACTATTCAAACAAATCAAATTCAGTATATATAATAACATACACTGGTATAGTTTTGATTCCAAATAATGATTATACTTAAAGGCTGGGAAAACACACTGTAAATGAGAAATAATGAAGAACGGTTAGTTAATATGAAAGGTGAAGAAGGTCTAAGAGAGGAATATTCGTGCTGAAACATGAGGACACACTGCCCAGGTGAAAGAGCAGGGTTGGGGGAGAGGGGTGGCAGTACAAAGAACAGATGGTATTCTGAGACGTTAGAAGAAAAAGTTGAGAATATCTGTGGAATCGCCAGAAGTTCAGTGAAAGTAGGCTGTTGAAAGATATGGGGTGGGCAGCGTTAGGTGTAGCTAGGAGTGTAGGCAGGAGTCAGTGATGCGTGGCCCCAGATCATAAGCCTTGACACAAGCTGTACAACTTGCTTCTTCACATACTTTCTTCTCAAAACTTCACATCACTGAAACATTCTCTATTTAGAAATTCTGTGACTCAATATGTTACACATAAGTTATGTGTATAAACTGCTATGACTTCTGGCCAACATGGTAGCAAATGGAGAATGGGGCAGGGATAAGGGAGTAAAGTAAATAAGTGTGAACTACAGTTCCATGATGGATGCGCTACTATAGCCCACAGAAACACAGGGAGAAGGAGGGAGAGGCATCTTGGGTCTTTCAGTCTTCTTAAGCCTTATCCCCAATCAGATATTTAGAAATACGCATATGTAAACATTTGCACATATGTTTTTAATTTTTATCTATTTGAAATGCATTTAATGGAACTGTAGTCTTCCCTTTAAACCTAGGCATTAAACCTAAGGATTCTTTAAGCTCATATTTTTCTAAATCTGGGACAAATCCTCCTCAGTTGGAATAGTGTCTGAACCTTGCCCACATCCCCAAAACAATAAAATTAATTAAAAATTCTTACAGTGTTTCTAGACTAATTCACTCAATTCATAGAAGAGGAAATTGATACCTCAAAGTAATCACATCTCTAAGTGCCTTGGAAAACGAATATCAGATTAAACACAGATTTCCAATTTTTACAAAGAACAAAATTTTCTGAGAGTACAAGAAATAAAAATAAAGTGAAAAGCAAAGATATACGGTGATAAAACTCTGAAGTCCTAACAGTTGTTTCTTTCCATTCTACGATAAGTTGTGGGAAATAGTCTTGTTTTCTGTTGGGCCAGACTGAAGACTTTATCTTGAGTTTGGAGAGGTTTTTTTTCTTTTTGTTTTTTAAGATTTTATTATATATACCTTGATTGAGCTCCTAAGTCATAATCCCTTTTTTCTTCTGATTACCAATAAATTTGATTTTTAAAATTTTTCTGGATTACAGAGATCTTGTTTAATAATTACATTTATTATGTAGCTGGAATTTACCTAGTGAGTTAAATAGGATGATAATGTGACCACTAATTAAGAGAAACTTTGTTAATAAACAATGACATTTTTACTGCTGATCACTAGAAACAATTGCTAGAAACTATCAAAAGTTTTTTACATCTCTTAGATGATTTTCTCTGCATCCAATTATAACTATTTACAATCAAATGCTGAACATCTCAAACTAATGGTGCCATTTATTACAGAAAGTTATTTAATGAGTAGATGTTAACTGTATCCCTGACACAAAAGACTTCACAAGAAAGAATTCTTCTTCTGGTCTTAATCACTGAAATAATTATTGTTCAAGTAAATAACATGACCCTATCTAAATTAAGGTACCTAAGTGAAATTTATTTTGCTGATGAGTAAAATTTTTACATTACTTAATATGTAAAACCCCATACATGCATTGTCTTATAGCAATGTTTTGTGGTATTCTATTTCTCTCACTTACTCCAATGTGTTTATTACAGTGGCTTTTGAATGAATATGCAAAAGCGTTTTACACATGGTGTGCCAAAGCAGGAGTGGTCATTATTTAAAGCACTATGGCAATGAACATTATAATTTTAAAAGTTCTGGATTTGTTTGAAAGTATAGAACTACAGATACACATGCATATAAAGTATGATTTCCTTAAGTAAGCTGCAATGAAGTGTCATTGAGAATTTAAACATCATGGTACAGCAAAAGACTGTATATAAACCCAGCCTCAATGCGTGTATTTTTGACTATGTTTGAGTGTTTAGTCCACATAGATATCTGTTTTTAGAAGTTGCTGTGATAATACATGTGTTACTGAAATATAATAAATACACTGTAATATATGAATAAATTATGTTTTCCAAAAAAACCCAACACTAATGTTTTGGCTTACATGGTAAAATGTAAAGATAGATAGATAGATAGGATGAGAGAAAGAAAGAGAGAGAGAGAGAGAGAGAAAGTAAGCAAAGAAGAAAGGAAGGAAGGAAGAAAGACTCCTAGACTCCTAGGAAAATTCACCAAGAGATTGCTTTGTTCAGCTCTCCAACAGTTAAAAGAAAATGATCTTCTGAATTCCATATTTGACTATTTACCATGATATCTCTGTTATTTCTCTGTTATCTGCTGACTTCTGTAAGGGAGCCACATTGCCCCATATTCCTTGCCTACCTGAATTGGAAGAGACCATCTTATTAACCCAGTTTCTGTAGAGGAAATCTTGTGCTGTAACTTCTCAAAGTCTAGGCTTTAAGTGTAAACTTAATTGTTACATAAAAACCTTCAGCTACATTTTTTTTATGAGGTACCAAAAATTGGTATCTGGTTGTGATCATAGGAAGTTCCCCTCTCCTCAATGTTCACTACACCAAGACTTACTTCCTTTCTTCTTTGGGGTGAAATCTGTTTTGTGATGTTAGATGGAGATTAGGGAATGACTGTAAGATTCAGTTTCTATAATATGGAATAGATTTCCTAAGGTCAAAGTGACTTCTGGCTTCACACTATCCA
Source organism: Camelus bactrianus (assembly GCF_048773025.1). Taxonomy (NCBI): domain Eukaryota; kingdom Metazoa; phylum Chordata; class Mammalia; order Artiodactyla; family Camelidae; genus Camelus; species Camelus bactrianus. Next base: position 75,728,112 of record NC_133540.1, read on the forward strand.
ACATTCTTCTTTTAGATTCCAGACTGGGTGTTTATTTGTTTACTATTGTAGGTGGAAATGAACCAAAAATAGAACATCTGCATCTTTAGTAGATTAAGACAGACGCCTGAGAGCACTGACTGGTATTCTGCTACTCTTTTTTTCCCCCTTTTATTCCAATTAAGCATAAAGTAGAATATTCAGTCCTCTCTTGTCTTCTCTCCAACAGATTAATTATCTCTATAAATATCTCAGTGAGTGTTTTTCTCTAAGATTTAGGGCCTCGACATTCCAAAATGTTGAACTTCTAGGATGGCTAATGACACCTTCTTTACAAGATGTAAGCAGAAAAGAATTGTTCTCTATACCTGGACTGTAATAAAATAAATGATAATAATTCCTGGGCTATGACAGCAGATGCCAAATTGAGTTCCTTGACCATTATAATACCTCTTCTATCAGTTTGAAACTTTAATATACACAGGAAGGAGTTACTGCTTCTGTCATAGCTTCATCCTGCTCAGAAGTACTGCAGATCCTCATTGCTTGCCAAGGGTATTTACAAGTCCTTCATTTATCAGTCAAGTTACCTCCAGCAGTGCAAACTTAGTGAATGTTGGATTGTGTCAAAATCATGCTACCTTCACAGAAGCATGTTTGTGTCTAATGATATGAACCAATTGAGTACTACCTGATGGAACATTGAAAAAGAGAGTTTAATGAGCTCTGTGACAGAGTCAAGACTTCTAGGGAGGAAATAATTAAAACATAAGTAAACTGGAGTGGTAAGAGTGGTCGGGACAAAGAGATTAACTAGAAAGTTAAAATAAAGTCCAAAGACTGAAGCTAAAACTGAGAATGGCTTGAAGTTTCAATAGGAAAGAGAGAGATGCATGAGGATATAAAGAAGATTCTGTGGTCAGAGAAGACAGTTCAGAAGGTGATGATTTCAACCTGTTATTTCCTAATGGAGATTGAATACATGGTACAACTCTGAGTGGCTAAATGGAAATGGAGATAAAGTTTGTTTGAGTTTGAATTGTCAAATGACTGTGAGGTGAAGATGTTGTAATGATCCTCAAAGAAAATATAGATGCTACTAATTTGAAGAGCTGTGGTTCAGATTTAATGTGTTAAGTGAGAATAATGGGAATGAAACCCTAGGTGCTAAAATTCATAGAAGGAATGAGGTAGAAGTGACAAATAAGAGCTCTGTGCCATCTAATTTTGACTTCTCATCTGAATGTCCCATTTTGTTGGTCATAGGTCAGATCTCAATCAACACTTAAGTTGTACTTAATCAGATATGAAAACATTGGAAATCATACACTTCAATTTTCATCATTTTTGAAATGAAATCACAAAAAGCCAATTGCAGCTTGATTTTAATCTCTCCGTGGATCCTTTTTGAAATAAATTGCTGTAGTTGTGACTCTTTCTCTGGGAAATTATTGAATATATACTAATCTTCAGGTTCCTGTCTGAAAAGTGACAAGTGTGACTACAATCCCTGAAATTGAAGAGATAACAAAGGATGTGCTGTGTGTTTATATGTATGTCTTAGAAGAGTAAAGAACCAAGTCGAATTTAAGTAGATTAGAGTAAATAGCAATTTAGTAACCTACTCTATGCATTCACACACAATTATAACTTGTTCAAGAAAATTATACTTATAAATTCCCAAACAGTAGTATTAGGAGGAACAGTAGTAGTAGAAGGAACAGTAGTATTCCTTCTAAACATTATGGACAGTTGTAGATGAATATTTCTCTATTTTGCCAGAGAAAAACCAAAAAGAAAATAAATTGGCATAAAGAAGTAAAATACACAAAAAGTCAAGCATCGGTTTTTGCAGCATTTCTGTAGGCATTATTTTGTGGCCAACAATTCAGGTAAAAGATGCTTGACATAGGACTGACCATTACTTCTTACCAGTATTCTAAGCCCCTTGCTTAATGGGGAATTTCCTTCTCTAGAGTCCTTGAACATCTCTGGGTGATACTCAGCATACCTATGAAATTGGATGAGAAAAATACATCTGAGTTTGTACTGTCCTTGTACTAAAATTTAGCATTTCCATCAATTATGTATGTGAACAATAATATAATATACCTGGAATGTAACACAGCAATGCCTGAAATTTTGCCAACAATAGATTTTATTATCTTTTCCTGAACGTATTATAGTCATTGATGATACTTTGAAATAAATTTAGGCTCATCATTATTTAAAAATTCAAGTAGTTATTAGATACTTTCCTAGATAATTTTGTTGAACAAGTTAATAGCACAACAGGTTATTAATTGTTAAAGATGAGTTAATGTGTCAGATTGGGTTTTCCTGGAGGCAGATATTGAAATAGAATTATAAATACAAAAAAATTATTGAGGGAAATGTCTATACAAGGTAAGGAGCAGAGGGAGAAAGAATAGGCAGTGTTAGACTGCAGTGCTGATCTGAAACCTGTGAAAAGAGACAAGGAAGGAATAAGGGATGCAAGGAAGAGCCTCAGACTGCAGGGCACCTCTAAGAAAGAATGGGCCACAAGATCCACGAGAAAGTCATAGTGCAAGGACCGTTGTTAGAGGAATCCCATGTTGGGTGGGATTGTACCAAACTATTAACTCTGCTGGGCTTGGTCATCGTGTGAGAGGAGCGCAGTGGGTTCTGATGGTCAGGCGAATGGACACTGTGAGCCCGTTGTGCTTCCAGCAGCAGGTTCTCTTCTGAGTGGAGAGGTCTGAGTGGTGCACCATGGTGGCTTCCACAATAAATACATCATTATTTCCCCCATATTTTGATAAACAGTATTTACATATGTGTTTCCCTTATGGTCCCTTTGTGTTGCTTTTAGTACATTTAGAAACAGTATTATGAACAGGTACCAAAGGATCCATGGTTGAAGAAAGGTTATGCACCCTTCACCTAGGAGAGACATAGGGAAGGACATCAAGCCAGCTTTCGTACTGGGTATCAACTTTCCGGAAACATTAACTCGTGTATCAATCTGCTAAACAACTCAGCAGATTGAATTGAATGATCTTCTTGAATTGTTTGACTTGAAGAGCTTGCATGAAATTCTGTCTGCTTGTAACTATAGCCTGGATGTCAATGCTTTGTCAATACACAATGCTTTCTGTAAGGTTCCAAGAAATTCTGTATTAGGGCTCCAGAGAAACATGTTTGAAATATGGACTTTTGAAAAACTATTTCCAGTCTTTCAACTCTTCTCTCAGTCCACTAGCAGAAACCAAAAAAAAAAAAAAGAAAGAAAGAAAGAAAGATGTTTCAGAACCATAGGAGGAAGGAATCTGATTTATAACTAAATCACATTATTGATTGTATGAGGGAAATATATATTTATATATTTTGCTTGCTCTCTGAAGTTTCAGTTTCGCATTTAATTCAATGCATGCTTCACTGAGATGATTAAGATCTTAGGTTCTAAACAGGAAAACTGGAAAATCAGTTAAATCTGAGACAAAAAAAACCTTCCTTTCTGTGGCCAGTGAAAAATAAAAACTTGTCAGAGTCAGCCCTAGTTTTTTCTTAAAGGTCTTTATCCTTTCCCTCCTATATGCCTAATTTACATTTGTCAAATTTGAATAATTTCTAATTCCAATATCCTCATGTTTATATTCCAAATAATTAGTTTGCACCAGGATATGCTTTTGTAGAAAACCTCATCTTTGCTGCCTATCTCTATAAATTGTCTATCAACATAAATTATGGCTTATCACATTCAGTAGGTCACTCTGCACAAATCCACTTTTTCAAATCCTTTTTGTGATTATTAGTTTTATGTGTTAACTTGACTGGGCCCCAGGGTCCCCAGGTATGTAGTTAAACATTATGCTGTGTGTGTCTGTGAAGTTGTTTCTGGATGAGATTAACATTTGAATTGGTAGACTGAGTAAATTGCCCTCCCCAGTGTGGGTGGACCTCAACCAATTTGTTGAAATCCTAAATAGAGCAAAAAGGTAGAAGGGAGAATTTGCTCTCTGGCCTACTGTCTTTGAGCTAGGACATCCATCTTCTTGTACATTATTGACTTGGACTTGGACTGGAACTCAACCAGCAGCTCTCCTGCTTCTCAGACTTTCAGACTCAGACTCAAAACCTGTGCCATTGGCTCTCCTGGGACTCCTGCTTCCTCACGGCAGATTCAGGGACTGCTCAGCCAACACAATCATGTGAACAAATTTCTTACAATAAATCTCTTCATCTCTCCATGTATAAATGGCTGTAGGAGAATATATATAGCCTTCCTCTATGTATGCATGGATATCTCTATCTTTCTCTATATATACACTGTAGAGAGAGAGATCTGTATCTGTCTGTATAGCTAGCTATTTGGGGAGAGAAAGAGTGACTGTTGGTTCTGTTTTTCTGGAGAGCCCTGACTTTCTTTCAGTCAGTGAGTAATAACATTTGGTGGAAAATTCTCCTTTTAGACTTAGTAAAGAGTTCATTAAATGATAGATTTGATAAAAAGCTAAGAGGGCATAATGGTATCAAAAGTGAGGAAAGAAGTCAGATTTCTCATCAACTCTGACTCACACATTTTGGCCTGAGGAGTTAAAAGGACTAAAAGAACTCAAACGTTGATCTTTGTTTAAAACAGATCAGTGTTTTCTGATTTACTGACCCAATTTTCCATAGATTCCAGCAACATTTATTTTGTCACTGTGGAAGAAAAAAGGTTCCAGTGCTGAGAAGTTTAACACCAAGGAAGTGATGAATGGAGTACTCAAAGGCTAGCTCTGTCACCAGCAAAACAGATTTCTCTACAAACTGTGATACTCGGGATTTGGGCTTTCTTAGGGGAAAATTTGATGATGAGTAGAAATTCTCATTTTCAGCATCTATTTCTCAGCTGGTTTCAGACAGAACGTACAAAACACTTCACGGAAGTAGGAGAGGAATCATTGACATACTATGAGGTTAAAGTCTGAACCAAAGAAAACACAAGGATAAAACCATAACCTGAAAGTTCTGTTTCATATGAATATCTTTGAGATCTTTCTTTTCTTATGATGTTTAAAGGCATATAAGAAGGAAGGATATTGAATGAGCAAGATTTTGCAAGTGATGCGTGGAAATGCCTGGACAGTCAGTAGTCTTTCGAGTAAGACCTAGACTCTTGATCTTAGTCACATGGCTCTGGAAGCCAGCATGCTTGTTGGTCTATGTCATAACCTTGGAATAGAGTGCACGAGTAACTGTGTTAGTTTGAAAGTCTCAATGCAAGCATTTTTGGAGAGCATTCTGCGGAAGAATATTGCATATGGATATAATCTATTATTATCTGCTTATTAATTTATTCATCACTGTTCTAGTCTCTGGAGATATGGAGAAACAAGTACCCTGCCATTGTAGAACTTACATAGTTTAGGAACACAGACTAAAAATAAAGTCACATAAAGAAGGAAAATAGGCAGAGTTAACTTCTATGAAGAAAATGAACGGGTAATGAAACATAATAAATTAGGTTGTAAATTTATAGTTTGGGTAGTCAAGAATGGCTTAAATGATAAAATTTTAGAAGAAATGTGAAGGATAAAAAGTGGCCACTGTTGGAAAAAAGAAAAAAAAAAAAAAGGACCAGGGACAAATTATTCCAGGTAAATAAAATATCATGGGTAATTGGCCTGTTTTGAGAAACAGAAAAGGAGGCATTTGGTGCTAGAGCACACTGAGTGAAGAGAAGAATAGTAACATGTTGGAGAGATTTGCAGACATCAGAAAATTTAGGGGATTATATAAGATTGTGAAAATTTTAGATGTTTCTCTAAAAGCAATGGGTAAACCATGGGAAGCCATTGGGGGATTTTGGGTAGTGAAGTAACTAGAACAAGTTAATTTTAAAAGATTACTCTGATTCTGCATGGAATCAAGTGGATTAGCCCGAAATATGGTATTTAACACTGTTAAGAGGTGCAATATATGTTTATTGAATGAACAAATTTGTTCATAAACAAATGAATTGACATAATGGTAAAGGATTGATAAGACACTGAGTTTTCCCAGAAGCAGTGTCCTTGCCACATTGTGATCATAGGATTTGGTCAGTAGGCCTCAAGCACTTCCTATTTACCCTACATTGAGAATCCCACAGTAAATTCAAGACAGATGCAGGGGAAGAAGAGAAACAGTCACCTGGTTACAAAATACTTCCAGTAAGTTTTATTACTCTGCTGTATTGCTATTGAAAACCATACCGAAAGTGGGCAAATCGGAACACCTCTTAACTTTTGAAGCAGTAAGAGGAACAGTCTCTGTTTCTGCCCAACCTGATGTCCATTTTCATCTCTCATCACAGTCTTGTAGTGCACTGATACAACAAACACATGTGTATACAGAAACATCAAAAATAAGTTGGAAAAACACAAGTGAAGCAGTTGGATTTGGAAAAATAAAAGCAGAATAAAAATTTGGGCTGAGAAGAACAGAATCAATTCTACTTGCAGAAACTCAGGGTTTTCATCATTTTTCCTGTGAGAAAGAATTAAAAAAATGTATCAGGACTTCACTCCTTATGTCTTGTCAATGTCAACTGTATAGTAAAACTGAGTAATGAGTATTTTTTATCTCATGTCATAATTTGAATTTGTCAATTTCAATAATTATTATAAATTTCCAAATTAAAGAATCCAAACCATTCATGCTCTCATTGCTTCACTCATTTATTAAACATTATAGAGTGTAATACATGCCAAGCAGTGCTAGGACATGGGGTAAAGTAGTGAATAATTGTAGATGCTTCTTCTGCCATCAACAGACTTCACAGTCTAAGGGTTTGTACACTGTGCATTTTCAATATAATATGATTAATACATCATGAAATAGATGTAGAGAGTTACCCCTTTGTAGGGAAGTGTTTTACGCCAAACATGTAGGATCAAATTATTCCTCCCAGTGGAACTGATAGCTAAGCTAAACCTTAAAATTTGAGGATTTAGTCAAATGAAGTCAGCATTATTGACATAAATAACTTGGAGAAAACCATACTATGAACAAATTACTTGGGAAAAATAGAAAACCAGTGTCTCACAACAATGGATAATTATGTCTGGATGGAAAATAGTATGTGATACGTGGTGTCTCACGGTGGTAGAGGGGGTTGGGTGGGTAGAACTAAAGGATAATCCAAGTAAAGAGGAAAGAAGCTTGGATAATAAGAAAAGTCCTAGTTTTCCAGGGCTTGTAAACTACATTAGCATGTTTGTCCTTTGCCTTAGTGCTTCATAAAGCCATGGAAAGGTTTTAATCAGAAGTACCACATAATCAAGTATAATTTTAAAAATATTACTTTGGCTGCAATGTGGAGAATTTATTGAAGAATGATAAATGAGGAAAGAGAGTATAGATGTTAGGATTCGGTGATCTCTTTTTTGACTACTCCAGTGGAAAGTATCCTACTGAGAGGAAACATTCAAATAAATGGTGCAGCACCTATTTTAAAACACATTACATGAACAAAGGATATTTCTGGTGGGGCTTCTTTTTATGTATATGCAACATAAAAAGTATGCATCAGTTTTGAATCACTAAATGCTATTCGAGACTGGATAATACAAATAATTAAATGAAATGAAGGGCAATTTGAATATTCAGAAAGCACCTTTTCATGCTGAATGTGTAAGCTTATCATATATAATTGCCGTACACAGATACTCTCTTTTCAAAATGTAGGTTCCTTTTGAATTCTTTTCAACAAGCGGAATTATTCTTCTATAGCATTCAGAAGGGAATTCACATTACAATAGTATTTACCAAGAAGCAACAGAAAAGTTTAAAATAATACTTAGGGGGGGAAAAAAAGAAGAAAATCACAGGCACTCTCATCGCTGTAAAGAGCCAAGAAATGATGTATTTGTAGTGATGTGTGTAAATGCCGAGGGAAGCTTTATGAAGAGGGCTCGAGACCTCAAAGTTGTGTCACATGGAATCATTCTCCTGTCTTTGCTATCCTAATGGTGCTGTCCATGGTTCTCCTGTGTTTATGCACGTGTGAGATGGACTGAAAATAACCACCGACTTTCCCTTTATGTCATTACCTTTATCTGGCCCCTGAATCTCATCCACAGTATTTTAGAAAACATTGCACTATGCTTTTTCTTTGGAGCTCATATCATTTTGATTTCAAAGTACCATAAATAACAATGTATTTAGGAAGCAACTTTTCCTTGTGTGTTGGGTCTTTGTAGTAGCTCTACACTTGATCCAGTATTTCCATTTCTAGGAGATCTAAAAGAAAGAAAAAAATATTTTATCAGTGTATGTGATGTTTGACGCAAATATATTAATAAAAGACTAGGGAAATGAAATACATATTCCACAGTAAGGAATCATTAAATAGATCAGCATATACCTATATGATTGACTATAAGGAAGTTTGAAAAGTAAAGATTTAAAATAATTTTAATGAAATTAAATTATTATTATGATATTAAATTATACTTATTATGATATTAAGTACAAAAGCAAAACAAAAGCTATGTATGTATTTGATCTTATAAATGTGTATGCTATTTTAAAAATCCCATATACACACATTTGTATATAAAAATAACTCACACATTCACACACCTACATTCACTGAATTCGGATCCTAATCTACGAAACATCTTAATGGTTTCTGAGCTCTACAGATTAAGCCAGAGTTGCTCTCAGCCTCCTTATGAGTGTCAGTCCCACATATAGTTTAAGATGTAACACGTAGAAAGTTACTGTAGGCATGTCATGCTTTACTCATGTATTGATTAATTTTGAAAAAGTATAAAGATATCTTTATTCTACTTTCCATGCCTACGTAAGTCAATATTCATTAAAACTTTCTATTACTCAGTTTTATATTTTTCCTTTTTGCTCTATGCATGACTTTTCTCTCCCTTTGAATACCTATCCCTTCTTCGGTTTTCTCAAGCCATTTTTTTGTCTACTATTATTCATACTCTCCCAGTATATTCATTTTTAAAATAAATTTCATTATGGACTAGAATTATTGTCAGATCCAGAAATCCCATCTATCCAAGCAATATAAGACAAAAGTATAAGAAGAATCATTATAGTACATTATTGTTAGTGACATATAAATTGATAACATTTGAATTGAAACTATTCTACTGATATTATAGGCACGTTATCTCACTCTAGGGTTTTGTTGTCTTCTTGACTTCTGATTTCTATTCAATATAGGGAGAAACATTACTCATATACAGAGAAACATTACTTGAGAAAAATTTTTTGAAGCAGACTACCAATATTGCTGGAGAATATAGGTTCTTGTCTCATGCAGGAAAGAATTCAAGAGCAAGTCATGTAAAGTGAATGCAAGGTTATTTAGAGAGATACACACTCCATAGACAGAGTGCAGTCTGTCTTAGAAGAGATAGCAACTTAGCAGATACACACCCCTACACACCCCATGGGCAGAATGCAGGCCAGAGGGAGAGAGGCCGAGAGGTGCAGGGGTGTTTACTTTAAAGTATAAGTGGGTACACAATCCATAGATGGAGTACAGGTTATCTTGGAAGGCAAGAGAGAGCGCGACTACGAGGCGTAGGGGTTGTCAGTTTTTATGGGCTTGGTAATTTCATATGCTAGAGTGGGAAGATATTCCAACTATTTTGGGGAAGGGGCAGGGATTTCCAGGAATTGGGCCCCCACCCACTTTTTAGACCTTTTATGTTCAGCCTAGGAACTGTCCTGGCACCTGTGGGTGTGCCCTGAGGCTCAGGGTCTACTGCAAGTGAGATCTCCCACCATCTAGGTTCTAACCAGTTTGTCCTCTTCTCAGCTGCTGTGTCACTCCTCCAGTGCTTGTGCCCTGCCACCTTCCCTCCTATCTCACCAATATCTAATCAGATTTTTCCTATCACCAAATTCTCATCATATGAAACAACTCAGGCACAACATTCTGACATACTTACACCCAAAGTTTATCTTCACATTTATGTAAGAGACTGGAAAACTAGATAAAACTGGAAGCATGCTCCTGAAACTTAAAACTTTTATTACCTCTGAACTCTTTGACTTAAAAAGACATTTAATTATCTATTCTATAATATATTTGAATTTCTAAAGCACTCTATGAACTTTGTTCTAGGCACTTAAAATATAAAAATATTTGTAAGTTACAGATACTGCAATCAAGAAACCAACGTCTAGTTGGGACAACTTAGTCTCTGTTTTTGTGTGTATTCCCAGTTGTAGTCCATGTCCTAAATTTAATATGAGCTAAATTCGCTAAGTTTTCAAATTGTAGGATAATTTGCATAGATAGGTATGCATGAGAACATGTGAGAGAAAGCCTCCATGCATTTTTAAAAAGAACATTGTGCATATTGAAGTTAATTTTATATATGCAAACACACACATGAAGTAGTCATGCCCAATTATCTGCATGCCCCTCATACATCTCTAGAAGTAAAGGTGTTAATACTGACTTATTGCCTTTTTTACATTTTCTCTAAATGATAAGAAACTTGGAAATGTTTTATGTCTGCTCCATCTTTGAAAACTTAATTGTACCTTGTGTATTTTTTTTCTTCAACGATTTCTCTTTCTTATCCTGGTATTCTGATTATGTAAAGCTTACAACTTTTGATACTGTCCCAGATTTCCTGGATATGTTGTTCCATATTTTTAAAATGTTTTTTTTTTCTTATTTGTGTTTTAATTTGGGACAAATGTATTGACCTATCTTAAAATTCACTGATTTTTTTTTCCCCTCATTTGAGTCAGGTCTACAGATGAGCCTGTCAAAGATACTCTTAATCTCTCTTACCTTTTTTTTTTTTTTTTTTTTTTTTTACTACTAGCCGTTCTTTTTGAATGTTTCCTGTAGTTTTCATGTCTATACTGATGTTACCCATCTGATTTTGCATGTTGTCCATTTTATTCCATTAAAGCCTGTGGCAGGACCCCTAAGATCACCTCAGATTTGATGATTCACTAGAAGGAATCACAGAACCTAGAAAAATTCATATGTGAGTGGTCACTATTTATCCTAGTGAAAGAATACAGATTACTATCAGCAAAGGGAAAGGGAGACGTCCAGGAGGAACCAAGCACAGGATTCCCAGTGGGGCTGCACGGACATGCTTCATTCTAACTCAGTGAAAGGTGACACACACAGAGCACTGCCAGCCAGAGAGCCCAGTCCGTGGTGTGCAGTCACCTAGACGAGTAGCACCTGTGTGGTTGACCTCAGTTACTCGGACTCTAGCCTTTGTGAACAAAAACAGGCATTAACTGTATTAACTATCTGATCAAACTTACACAGCTTGGTCCAAGCCATCCAAAACCGCTTGGCCTCAGCCATCCAAAACCGCTCTTATTAGGCAGAACAGTCCAAGGGGCTCAGAGCTCATCTCCAAGGAGCCAAAGGCCACTTCCAAACAGGCTTTTCTTAGGACTGTGCAGGTGACAACTGATGAGTTAATATTTTCCTAGAGTCTTTAACACATTATTTATAGATATTTTAAATTATGTGCCTTATAATTCCAACACCTGGGTCATATCTAACTCTGGTTCTATGGACTGCTTTGTATTTTCAGTCTGTGTTTTTCTTGTCTTTTGCTATGCCTTGTAATTTTTGTATCTCTTTGGTTATGTCTGTCTATCCAGATTTTGGGGGTATCAGTTTGCCCTAAAACGTCAGTTCTCTGGTGTGTTCAAAAATGTCATTGATATTCAGTTACTATATATTTTTCTTATTTTAAGGACATGAGTAACAATTCCCAAGATCTTTACGTGTCATAAGTAAAACCAGAAGTCTGTTCATTTATTTCTTACAGACTCAATTACAGTATCAGTCCCAGAAACACAGGAGGTAGTTTACTTAGTTGTAGGTAGAAAGTAGTGATGAAAGGAGAATTATAAGTGCGGATAGTATCAGCATTGATAGTAGTCATGCAACATCAAAAATGGAATAATTCTTCTTTTATAGTAATTTTTAAAGATTGGCTGATTCTGTTAAAAGAAAGCCCAATCAACAAAATAGATTCAAAATAGAAAACTGCAGCCTACATAATTTCAATGTTTAGAGCAGATTAAGGATTACTACTATTCAGCTTTTAAGTGCTTCAGAAACCCACTGACTATGATATATGTGTAAAGTATAAACATGTGAACATCTATTTTTAAAAGTTAAATTTTGACCCATTTTATTTTTACTTGTATACAATTTTTTCTTGAAGTGTAGTCAGTTTGCCATGTTGTATCAATTTCTGTACACATTCTACATTTTAACATTATTGTGCTAAATTGACTTAAAAGCATGACTTGAGGAGGAAGGAAAGTTTCATTTACTTATCTGTTCCAACCAGTGTTGAGTAACAGAGGTGATGGTATTGTGATGTGGGCGGGAAAAGTGCTGTCATTTTTTTTTAAACTCTTCATAGGATTAGAGGGTTTTTTTTTTTTTATATTTTCTATTTGTTTTTTGGTTCCAGAAACATCCATGTGTGTACTGGGAAGTACATTGAGTCTTCTGGCATCTGTGGCTTCCTAGCCAAGATTAAGAATCACTACAAAGCTCTTTCCTGAGCAAGTTTGTTTGGAGCACTCCTGAGAATGGTTAATGCCTGGCTTTTTCATAAAGGAACAGTATTTATTCATATGAAATTAAATGTTAGAATTGAAATTAGTTGAGAGATAACAAATATATCTTCAATTTACCCCGATTGTTATTAATTGGATTGTTTACCATTTTGACTGGTGATGGTTGATGATGAGTATAATCATGAATATACTCAGCCCCCTAAATATTTAAAATATGTTCTATTACATTATTACTAATAATTTTGTCTACATAAAAAGATTACCAGGAACTTAAATGCAGCTAATAAGCCTCTAATATGCATATATGAGCAAGAAGGGCGAAGCAGGGAAACACATCTTTGTTACTTTGCTGATAGCTTGGTGGAGGGCTGGTAGACACAGTCATTATATAGTTGACCTTTACTTAGGTGAGAGTGAGCATATGCCAGAAGACTGCGGAGCGCCCTGCTTTAGCAGTGTGACTGAAGAGAATCTAGGAAGCTTGACAGGCGTGAACGTGTGTATGAGCGTGTGTGCAGACGCGCAAAAGGCCTCTGGGGGCTTATGTTATTAACAAGTAAGGTTTAGAATAAAGTAAGATTTAATTAGTCTTTGCATTTTAAAGAAGGTTGACAGTATGTGATCCCCTATTTAGTGGTGTTCTGTAACTGGTTTTAAATGACTCACTATATCTGACTGTACATTTTCGGTAATTTTCAGGCAGTTCTTAAATTATTGATAGCTTGGAATTGGCTATGATGGGAGGATTCACCCCACAGAAATCAGCATACACTGTAAATCAGAACTCTCCCAGCTTCCCCTCCCGAGAGATGGCTTATTAGTACAGTGCTTCTCATTCTCATCCTTTGCTCCTTTGGTTGACCCACAACCGGGTGGCTACTGAGAAAGCCTCTGTGCCCCTTACTAAAGCTGAAGAGAAGAGCTCCGTGAGGAATTGTTCAGTGGTCACAGTGCAACTCCTACATAGACCCACGGTACCCTTCAAGTCTCTGGGCAGTATTTTTGGATAAAACATGAGCAAGTGAATTATGCAAAGAATCCAGGCTTTTCACACTTTTCTTTTAAGTATAATTTGTATCCTAACAATGTACAGAATTGGCATTTTAAAAATGTCAGATAACTGGGAACTTTTATATCCACAAGCCACAGTAGTCACTGTATAACATGTAATATGAAGGATATTAGCTTAAAAGTAAAATATGTAAGTGTAGTTAAGCAGATAAATCTCAAAGAACTAATTTATAAGATATCACTAGAAATTAGACAGGAGTAAAATCAATCAATAGCATATCCTTCCTACATATATAGAAAGCATTAGGAAAAAGTTGTCATTTTGCATGTATGAATTTAAAGTCATAACTAAAGGTAAAGCTTAGGCTTCTAGACAATGGCTAGAATTTTACAATTCTGACATTTGCATGTCAATCTGTAAACTTCAGCTTATAAAATTTTTCTCTGTAATTGTAATTTTGAACATGTATAGTGTCCCAAAACATTTTTATCATGTTCCATGTTGTTAAATGCACATGAACAATTTTAAAATTTCTCCAGAAGGCATTTTTTCAGGAATTGCCAAATTGTTTCGATTCATGGAATCAAATATTGTAAACTGTTAATTACACCTACTGGAAACTGCAGTGGCAAAGCCCTTTTTCCTTCTTTTCTTCTTTCTTTGTCTCTCTGTTCATTAAGTTGGACTACAGAATGATCCATTTTAGATAATCAGAAATGAGTGCTGTGTGTCAAAACTTGATTGGGTCCTGCAGGTGAGGGAAAGGAAAAAATCAGTGATAAACTTCCAAAGTTATTACCTTAGAAAATCAATTATCTACTGTGAGGTAACAACAGTGAACAGCTTTCTGGAAAGATGAGAGAAAAAAGCAGCGAGAGAGGATTAATGGAGCAGTTAGCACAGTATTGATTAGACCTCAAACTAGCAAATATAAGTCTGGATCTCGCCAAGAAGGAGCAAAAGTCAATTTGCCCAAATAATTGTTTAATAACTATTGATGAGAAAAACTTTGAGACATTGCAACGTGTTATGTGGTATAGAACCAAATCAGACACACAGGACATACACACACAACAACAACAAAGAATATAAATAAGAGACCTTCCAATGGTTTCATAATTTTTATTTTTCAAATTTTTGCAATATGCAAATTATCAGGTAAAACATTAACAAGTCAAATATTTACTTTTAGAGCTTAAACAAGGCAACAGGGACAAATGGATTCTTGTACAAACTTTAAAGTAGTGAGATTTTGAGACCTATGCTAGAAAATATATTTCCATGGGAATAAAGAAAATGATAAACTTAAAAAACAGAAAATTTGATTTAACTGAACATTTTACTCTACATAAAAAAAAATTTCCGACAGTCCTCCTACATTTGGGGGAGTTACATATACTTAGGGTTTAAATGGGTTCTCATTAATCATATCATCAAGAATGATTCTGTTCACTAAATAAAACCCTGATTATTTTGATACTTTATAAAAGTCCCTAAAATTCTAAAACTAAAAGCAAATGATTAAAAGAAATTGATGTGCATGTGTTTGTCAGTGTGTTTGTAGCAGTGTTATTTGAAATATATGTGGTAGACAAGAATCACATAAAGAACATAAAATCCTTTGAATAAATAAAATATATACAGATACACATTACTCAAGAAACTGTCTTGGACAAATTTATCGAGAGGGACAAAGGTTTACGTTTTGATATACTTTTAGGAACAACTTGAAACTTTTAAATCTTATGTTTCCCATTTTAATTTTTATAAGTTATAAGGATAAAATATAAATTAGGATTTCAGTCCATTTTGGTTTTCATATGTATATATGTAATGGTTTTCAAAGTTAAATTTTTTTTTTGTTTTATTCCACACTTAAAAGAATCTATATATCCATTTTCTTTTAAAAATTTTTTATTTATTTTTATTCTTTTGTTTGAGGTGTCCTTGATTTTTTATTGATTTTTATTTCTAATGTAGGTACTGGACATTGAACCCAGGACCTCATGCATGCTAAGCATGTGCCCTGCCACCAAGCTATACCCACCTCCCATCTGTTTTCTTTTTAAACTTAATGTTCCTTTCTTCAAACTTCACTTATAAAATAATACTCCCACGACTTCAGCGTAGGAATGAACCAACAAAAAATAATTGTCAAGTTTGACTGAAGGCAAATAGTTGCATTTCACATTACACTAATGCAGTGGCTGAATGGATATAGTATTTATTTAAAAATAATATACTACTACTGATAGTTATGTGTCAGTTTGATAAATGAGTTGTATAGGACATCTCATGCCTTCCAGACTTCTACTTTGACTTGTTTTATTTTGGGATTTCTTTGCCAATCAATTTTCACTGTAGCATCTTAGTTTACACATAATCAAATAAAACAACTAAAGCCTTCTGGATAGATATACTGCAAGGAGTTAGTGTTATAGTCACGTTCATGATTGTAGAACTTAGAGGCAAATTCCTCTTTAACAACTGAACTGTGACCTCTTCATGGATAAAGTGGTAAAGCTTTACATAAGCTAGGACTCTGATAAATAGTTACATCACAAACTTCAGCTGTTTAGCGGTTGTTCTTCACATAAACCATCTGGCTACATGCTCTACAAGTGTCCTAAGAGAAGAAAATATGTTTATATAGTAACAAATCAAGAAATGAATAAAGAGTTATAAGGAATATATTTCATGTGCTTATAAATACATATCTGCATAATTGGAGTTTTAGCTAGAAATTTTCCATTTTGTCTCAGCATTAAATTGATATGATCAAAGACATGGTATTTAAAAATTCTTAAATTATTAATGAGAAGGATAAAAATCAAGAAAGTTTATTGGCAGTTTTTATATTAAGCAACTAAATGTGTTCAAATGAATAAGTGAATCAGCTTGTTCCACACTTAATTCAGTTGCTTAATAAATATTGATTTGTACTGTTCTTTGGTCATGTTTGACCACTAATATATAGTAGAATTAATTCCCCATGCTTGATGTATTTAACTTAAAAGTTTATGTAGTGTCAAGATGGTTTGAACAGGTAAGTGAAGTACAGAATGTAAGAAAAAAATGATAAGATAATTTTCAGTATAAGGTGTTGGCCACTCAGTTTTTAAAAGGACTAAAATCAAGAATAGAATAAATGCCTAATGAAATTACAGAGCAACTCAACAGGTGAAAATACTATCAGAATAACACAATTCAGACTTTTTAACTGTCTGCAACCCAGGACCGTTATCTTTTCAATGTGATTGCCAAGTTTTAAAAATTATTTTCAGTAATGCTCAAGGTTTCAATGACAAGCTGAATTCTGCTTTGTTTTATCTTGTTTTCCTATTTTATGTGTGTTGATTTATTCAACAACCATGTATTGAGCAGAGCCTGAAATAGAGTCTTAACTTTTTATTGTATGTGTACATTTTTTAGAGAAAAAGAAGTGCTGCCTCATCACCAAAGTTTATAATCTCAATATGAATTTTAGGCACCAGAAATGAAACACCATTCCTTTAGTAGTGTTTATTTAGGAGATAACCAAAAGAAAATACAAAAAATAATTTTGAATCATGTCTCCCAGTCTTAAAACATATTAATGTATTAAATAGAAGAATGAATTTAAAAGTAATACATTTGGATAGAGAGGGCATGATATAAAATAAAATTCAAACATAATGAGTTCAAGGTGATGGTAAAACAAATATAAATAGTATGAAAGAGATGAAATGAAACTTTTTTTTAAAATGACATAGCTCTTAAGGAGCATTTCCTTTTTGAAAACTGAGTGCTATATGTTATCTAAGCAAATATTTGGGATGGACTGAACGTTTACTTTAGAACTGGAAATACCCTTTTCAATTGAATATATCTGTAATTAGGTCTCTATCAATCAGATACAGACCAAAACTATTCTTGTTAATGGAGGTTTGGGCCTGTATCCCCATGTACTTACTTTTGTCACTCATTCATGCAGTTGCATCTGGGTATCTGTAAAAGAGGGCTAAATGTATTATTTTAAGACAGATGGCTGGCCAAGATAACCAAATGAGTTTCCTGTATTTGCAGTGATTTCTCCATGTCAGCAACAATATGACTGCGTAGAAAAGATTTGCTTCCTATTAGGTTTCTCCTAGTTTTTACTAAGTGCAATGTTTAAGAAAAGAATAAGAGTTAAACCTGATTTACTTCAGTGGAAAATTATATTTTCTTCTCAAAAGAAACAATCTAGAGTAGCAATCAAATTTGACAAACATTCATGTGTTAAATTATACACGGACCCTCTCAGAAGCCTTATCAGTGGAGCATCTATTAACACCATCCTTTCTGCATTTTGAGAGCATGAAAAAAAAATAAACAAATAATATGCATTTAGTGTTTTATAAAGTATCAAAACGGAGGTTCATAGTTATATGTCATCTGAGAGTACCACAAACTGCTAACTTTCAGGATTTTAATTAGAAATGCAAAGCAGACATATCTTTTGTTATTTCATAGCAACCACTAGTATATCTGGAATTGGGAAAAGTCCAAAGAAGCTATAAATTAAGTTGAATGACAGACAAATATATGTTTAAAAAGATTAGAGTGGATGACAAATAATGCATTTCTATAGCACGTTTATACCTCAAACCCCATCACACAAATGAGTGCCAAGAACAATAATCCCACAAATTAAAAAATAACTTTAGCAACCAAATGCTGATTAGTGCTTTTTAAAATATTGAACAATTTCAATAAACATTAGTAAAATAAAATTGAATTGTTCTCTTTCTGAAATGTTAGTACTTTGTATTCGAAAGCATAAATTAAAGAAATACTTTAAAATTATTTTTCTTTAAGTATCTTTGTATTCTGCCAAAACAAAGAAAGGGACTATTAATTATTCATACTATAAACTTTTTAATACTAATGCTTATGATTCACTTTCTCGTGGAAGCACAACATGTCCTCTTAGACGACTCCAGGAACTATTTGATCAAACAAATTCAAAGTTGTATTATTACTTGAGTCTAGATATTTTGTGAATAATTGCCTAGTCACAACATGCATGTGATTTCAGTGATATGAGAAGATAAGTGGAAGTTATTAAATTAACAGCTAAGAAATGAAGTAGGCTTTCTCTGATAATTTTTAAATTTGTAAAAATAAAACAGACAAAAATCTGGCACCATGGAAAGGAAGAAAGCATTTGACATGGGACTTTGCCCAAGTAAGTTGACAGCTGGAATATTTAAGTGTTGGTGACGAGAGGTCTACTTGGGAGTAGTATTCCTAAGAGCTGCGTGATGGTATTTTGCCAAGCGTGCTTATGTTCATATGAAGGGAGATGCCAAGGAGGCAAACGGAAGAATAGGCATGAGGGAACTGGAATTGCAGAGGGCAAAGTATGAACCAAGGGAAGAAGCAAGCTGCTCTCAGGCATGAAGTGAAGTATGCATCAAGAAGGTATAAAGTCAGTTATTTCAGGAAGTAACAGAGAAAAGCTCCATTTGAAGGAAAGTGAATCAGTACAGTGAACCACATCTCATTAAAATGTCTGCATATCACCCGGTTTTGCCTCAGCAGTCACTTGGCACAGTATCCTCGTTGCTTTGCTATACTGTTCGAGGAAACGCCTCATCCCTTTACTTACGTACACATTAGTCATGGGCCACACGTGTACCTGTGGTGGAACTGTCTCTCAAAGGCTAAGAGTTCCTTAGGTAGGCCTGTAATTTGCCCAGAGCCTCATCCTTAGGAAGTAAAAACATTATTACGTGGTTATAGTTTTTTAAGTGCTGAACATTGAAATATAAATGGGCGTGTAGTTTTATTCTCAGTGGAAGAAATCAGTGGTTTATATAATAGTGACCATGTAGACAGTTGGACTCAATTGAAATTGCTGAGTAAGGGATTTGATCCAGTTTATGGTAGAGTTATAGTGGGATTCTTTGGTTTTCTTTTATTATTTCTTTTAATTCCTTTGGAAGGAGAGATTTTGGTGAGTTGGGAACTTGTGCTTCTAAGACAGAACTTCACTCTGCTTGTTTTGAAGCCCAGGATGCACTAATAACAATAGAAAGAGAAAACAAAGACTGTACTACCTACATTTTTCTAAATGTGTACACTACTATACACACTCCAGATAGTCTCTCGGGGAGTGGAGTTTAATACCTAGAACATACTGTATTCCTGATGATAACGTTGAAATCATTTGTGATCAATTTCTGTAAGAATAAATACAACAAAGAGGATGAACAGATTTAGGCTAAGTGGGGATGAGATTCCCCAGTGCTGTCATGAAGTGTATTGGTTTTATGTGCTACATGTTGGGGTAGACTGTAGATGGCGACAATGACCAAACACTGCTTGGCTTCATGAAAAGTTATTCCCCTGAGGGTAGTGTGTGAGGAATGGACTTTATTTAGTAATGTAAGAAGAGAATAAGCAAGACCTGTTGGAAATGTAAACTCCCGCTGAAATAACACATTTCTGGAAATTTTTTAGGTTGAGTACGTACATTTCTCTTTAAATTTGAGGTAACATGAAATATCACAACACATAAAAAGGAGGCGAGTACCTAAGCATCCCTGGCTAGGTTTACATTTTGGAGAAATTTAGACATAAAGTTGTCAGGGGTATGGTAAGAGCAAGTGCATTTAACTTTGTATCCTGACCCATGTTCTGGTTGTAGATGAAATTACCTACTGTTGTCTCAGATTTTCAATCCTAAATTTTATAGGAAATTAAAAGTCAGATCCCTACACCTTTGAAACATGGTGGGCTACTGTGAGTCTAAAGGAATATGAGAAATACAATGTTTTTATAGCTTCTAAGATATGCAACTTCTCACTTACCTTTTTAACAACTCAGAAATCCAGTGTCCACATATAATTTATTACCAGGGAATTCTCTGGAAGAGGTAGTACAGATATTAAGTATTAGAATAGTTGACCCTGACAGTAATGAGAGATCTGTTGGTCACTAAAGACCTGGCATATTCCATTTATCTATTTGTTTATTCTGTGTGTATACAAATACACATTTATTTTCAAGTTTTCAAAGGCTTTTTTCTTTCTCTTTTGTATTGACATATAATTGGCATTCAATATCGTGTTAGTTTCAGTGATATAACTTAGTGATTTGGTATTTGTATATATTTTGAAATGATCACCACTAAATCTAATTAACATACGTCAAGTTAACATGTCATAATACCTAGTTACAGAGTTTTTTTTTACTGTGATAACTTTTAAGATCTACTTTCATAGCAACTTTCAAATATGCAATACCACATTACTATTTTTAACTGTTAACCATGCTATATGCTACCTCTCCATGATTTATTTTATAACTGGAAGTTTGTATCTACTGACTCCATTTATCCATTTTACCCACAACCCACTCCCCACCTCTTCTGGCAACCACCGGTCTGTTCTCTGTAACTATGAGCTTGGTTTATTTATTTTTTTAATTCTACATATAAATCACAGTATATAGTATTTCTCTTTCTCTGATTTACTACACATAGCACAAAGTCCTCAAAGTTCATTCATGTTGTTGCAAATGGCAAGATTTCATTTTATGACTAATATTCCTCTGTGTGTGTGTGTATGTGTGTATACATACTATGTTTTCTTTTTTAATATCTTGGCTATTGTAAATAATGCTGCAAAGAACATGAGAGTGCATATATATCCTTTCAAGCTAGCAGTGACATTTTCTTCAGATAAACACCCAGAAGTGGAATTGCTGGATCATATCATAGTTCCGTTTTTAATAGTTTTAGGAAACTGCATACTGTTGTCCAAATTTAGGTATAAAATTTGATTGCTCTTTATAGTATTATATATATCAGATATTTCAGGGGCTTAGAGAAGAAATGAAAATGCTGAGAAAACATAGACTCCTAGATTTTGTTTTAAGTTTCCAGTAAAAAGTAAATGTAAATCTTTTTATTTGTATCTCTTAATACTAGGCAAAGGATCAAAAAAAAAAAAAATTGTCACCACCAAATCTGAGCAAACTGCTGAGGATGAAAACATTTAGCACATCGTTCCCCCTCATTCATCTCGTCCATAAATGCCAAATATTCACAAGGAATTCACTGGCCTTTCTGTAGTTTCCGCAGCAGGGCCCCACTCTGAACCACCTTTACTAAAAGCTATGATATATTGTTCCCAGGATCCTCTCCCCTAATCAGAAATTACTGTTCTATGCACAAGGTCCTTTTCAGCTAAATGTTACAAGAGAATGTGTGACTTCTTGGTAAGAGCCTAGTTTATTCCTTCTCCAAGAGTATTTGTGTTTTGACCATGAAAAAAAAAAAAAACAACAAACTATCTAGATGAGTGAATAACTAATGGTGAGAATAAAGAAACAGGTAAAATCAGGAAGAAAAATTATTTTCAGCATTTTGCAAGCCATGTCTTGTAAGTTACTGTCTATTCCTCCATTTCCTTCGTTATTGAAGACAGTAAGAAAGGCAAGAAAAAAAATTCCTTTTCTACTGAAATGCTCAACGTACAAAGAATTGACAAATCTTAATTGCTCTGGCCAATAATACCAATATAAAGCAAAAATAAAGTTGAGAAAGAGGGGAAATAAAGGAAATGGGATTATTTATATGAAATACGTAGTGTTTTGCAATGGTGATTTGGTGTTTTGTGGACAAAGTTGGGTTCAGAGGATAAAGAGGGGTCACAGAACTATGAACGGTCTGGATTATAGTGTGTCTCTGAGTACTTCCGCAGAAAAACAAAGCTGTATCTAAAGTTTGTGGAGAAAGATATTTTAAAGTCTTTATAAATGTGCATATATTTGGGGGAAAAAGTGAGTATTCCTGAATTAGAGAAGAAGCTATAAGCTTTTTACCATTGAGTATGATGTCAGCTGCGGGCTTGTCATATATGGCCTTTATTATGTTAAGGTACAGCCCTTCTGTAACAACTTTTTATCATAAATCAACTGTTGAATTTCATCAAATGCTTTTTCTATAATCTATTGACATTACTGTATGATTTTTATTCTTCATCTTTTTAACGTGGTATATTTGTGGATGTTGAACCACCTTTGTACCCAGGAATAAATCCCACTTAATCATGGTGTATGATCCTTTGAATGTATGATTGAATTTTGTTTGCTAATATTTTATTGAAGATTTTTGCATCTATGATCATCAGGAATGTTGGTCTATAATTCCCATGTGGCATCACTGTCTAGTTTTGGTATCAGGGTAATACTGGCTTCATGAAATGTGTTTGGAAGTGTTCCCTCCTTGTTTGTTTTTGGAACAGTTTGAGAAGGACTGGTTCTGATTGTGTGGTCCAGGACATTTGTTGGGAGGGTTTTGATTACTGCTTCAATTCCCTTACTGTTAATCAGTTAGGTCAGATATTCTATTTCTTCAAGGTCCTATCTTATAGATTGTATGTTTCTAGGATTTCACACATTTCTTCTAGATTGTCAAATTTATTGACATATAATTACTCATAGTAGTCTTTTATGTTCTTTGTGACTCTGTGGTAACAGTTCTAATTTATTTCTAATTTTAATTATCCGAGTCCCCTCTCTTTTTTTTCATGGTCTAGTTTAAGTGTTGCCAATTTTATTTTTTCAAAGAACCAGCTCTCATTTCATTTATTGAGAATGAGAGCTTTCCATTGTCTTTTTAGCCTCTGTATTTCATTTATTTCCACTCTGAACGTTCTTACCTTCTGCTCACTTTGGACTCTGTTGTTCTTTTTCCAGTTCCTTGATTTAAAGTTAGGTTGTTTATTTGAAATTTTTCTATTTTTTGATGGAGTCACTTTTCACTGTCACCTGCCCTCTTAGAACCACTTTTGCTGCACCCTATAAGTTTTGGTATATTGTATTTCCATTTTCATTTGTCTCAAGGTATTTTTTTAATTTCTTTTGATTTCTTCATTGATCCATTGATTGTTCAGTAGCATAGTATTTAATCTCAAGGTATTTGTGAATTTTCTTCTTATAATTGATTTCTAGTTGCTTATCATTGTGGTTGGAAAAGATGCTTGATATGTTTTCAATCTTAAGTGTATGAAGACTTGTTCTGTGGCCTGATCTGTCTTGCTCAATGTTCCATGTACACTTGAGAACAATTTATTCTTCTGCTTTTGAATGGATGTCCTATATACCATTGACCCTTGGACTACACAAGGTTGAACAGGGCCGGTACATTTGTTTTTCAATAAATACTATAGCACTACATGCTTTACAGTTGGTTGAATCTGCAGATGTACAACTGCAGAAATGGAGGGCTGGCTGTAAACTTTGTACACAGATTTTCTACTGTTGCAGGGGTTGGCATCCCTAACCTCCATGTTGTTTTAGGGTTGACTCTGTCTATTAAGTTCATCTGTTCTAACGTGTTGTTTATGACCAATGTTTCCTTACTGATTTTCTGTCTGTATGATCTATGCATTGATGTTTGTGGGATAATGTTATTGTATTGCTGTCTATTTCTCCCTTTCTGTATGTTAATATTTGATTTATATATTTAGATGCTCCTATGTTGAATGCATAAATATTTATAAATGTTATATCCTCTTGTTAGATTGACCCCTTTATCATTATGTAATGACCTTTGTTTTTTATTAGAGTCATTTTTTAAAGTCTATTTTGTCTGATATAAATATAGCTACTCCAGCTTTCTTTCGGTTTCCATTTCCATAGAACATCTTTTTTTCATCCCTCACTTTTCAGTCCGTCTTTCCTTTTATCTGAGGCAATTCTCTTGAAGGCAGCATAGATGTGCCTTGTTATTTTGAAATTCAAAATTGCCTTTTATTTTTTTTAATTGACTTTTTTTTTTTTTATTTTAGCAGTTTTAGGTTGAGTGGAAAGTACAGAGTTCCCATATGCCTCTTCAGCCCTCCCCAGATTCTCCTGTTGGTAACATCTTGCATTAGTATGGTTAGATGTGCCTTGTTTTTTAATCCATTTGGCCACTCTGTCTTTTGATTGGAAAATTTAATCTATTTACATTTAAAGTAATTACTGATAGGTATGTACTTATTGCCATTTTAAAAAGTTGATTTCTGGCTATTTTATAGTTCCTCTCAGTTTCTTTCCTCTTCACTTGCCCTCTTCCTTTGAGGTTTGAAGACTTTCTTTAGTGCTTAGATTCCTTTCTCATTATCTTTTGTGTGTCAACTATACGTCTTTGTTCTTTGGTTACCATGTGGCTTATATATAACAACCTATATTTATAATAGTCTAATTTAAATTGATAACAACTAATGTTTGAACACAGCCTAGCACTGTATATTTTACTCT
Source organism: Camelus bactrianus (assembly GCF_048773025.1). Classification (NCBI taxonomy): domain Eukaryota; kingdom Metazoa; phylum Chordata; class Mammalia; order Artiodactyla; family Camelidae; genus Camelus; species Camelus bactrianus. The sequence continues at coordinate 75,752,950 of NC_133540.1, forward strand.
ATCCCCCATATTTTATGTTCTGATGTCACATTTTATATCTTTTTATCTTGTGAATCCCTTAATTACTTTTGTCTTTTAACATTCATACTAGCTTTTTAAGTGATTTAACCACTACTTTTGTAATATATTAAACTTTTCTAGTGAGATTTATGTTTTTATGTTTTCTTGTTCCCAGTTAGTGACCTTTCTTTTCAGTTTAAAGAAATCTCTAACATTTCTTAAGAAGTTGGTTTAGTGGTGATGGATATCTTTATCTTTTGCTTGCCTATAAAACTCTATCTCTCATTCAATTCTGAATGATAACTTTGCCAGGTAGAGTATTTTTGGTTAGAAGTTTTTTTTTTTCTTTTAATACCTTGTTTGTTTGTTTTTGCTACTTCCTTCTGGCCTGCAGTTTCTGCTGAAGAAAGTCTGCTGATAGCCTTTTTGGGGTTCCCTTGTTCATAACAAGTTGTCCCTTGCTGCTATTAAGGTTATCTCCTTGTCCTTAACTTTTGTGAATTTAATTAAAATGTGTCTTGTTTGGGTCTCTTCAGGTTCATCTTGTTTAGACTCTCTAAAATTCCTGGATCTGGATGTCTGTTTCTTTCCCCAGGTTTGGGAAATTTTTAGCATTGTTTCTTCAGATAAGATTTATGTCCCTTTCTCTCTCTTCTCCTTCTGGGAACCCTGTGATGTGAATGTTAGTCTGCTTGATGTTGTCCCATTGTTCCTTAAGCTATCTTTACTTTTTTTCATTTCTTTTTCTTCTTCTGCTCTGATTAGGTGAATTCCAGTGCCCTGTTTTTGAGTTAGTTTTTCTTCTATTTCAACTAGTCTGCCGTTGAACCCCTGGAGTGTTTTTTAATTCAGTTACTGTATTCTTCAGTTTGGTGACTTCTGTCTGGTACTTTCTTATATTATGAGTCTCTCTATTCTATTCTGTTCATCTATTTTCCCAAATTCAGGGAGAATCTTTATGACCATTACTTAGAACTCTTTATCGTTGAATTACTTTTCTCCATTTCACTAAGGTTTTTATTTTTTTCCCCTGATATTTTATTTTGGAGATCTATTGGAAACATACTCTTGTTTCTTCATTTTGCTTGACTCTCTGTGTTGGTTTTTATGCATTAGATAAAAGTCAACTCTCCCAGCCTTGAAAGTGGGAGATGAAATTTATTGTTGAATCCTGTCATAGCTCTTGGTTGTTTCCAACTTCTGTGGCTGTCAAAGCAGCCCATTTTATTTGTAATGGCTTCCTTAGTTGAGGGTGTGCCAGGACCCATCAATGTCCCGGGGGGGAGGACCTCACTCAGCTTCTAGATTCAGGCTGACTGGAAGCCAGACCCTCAGGCAGCTGCTTTTATAGTATGTAACTATATACAGTCCTATGAGACTGCAAGTATAAGCCCTGCTGGCTACCAGGGCCAGGTGATCTAAAGGTGTCACCTGTGTGAAGTAGCAAAAATCAGGGCTCTGCATGAGTATGTAAGCTCCTTTCTAGGCGATACCACTGAGTGCTAGTAAGGCAGAGGGAAGAGCAAAGATGGGGTGTATGGCTTACCTTCCTTCAGGGCACATCTGTAGGCCACTAGATGTGTGCCAGTCCTGAAGTCTGCCCCTCAGGCTGAAGCTCCAAGACAGTCAAAAGGCCTCTTTAATAGAAAGAGTTGAAGGTATGTTTCAGTCTTCTGTGCAGTGCCTTAGCGACACAGGCTGCCAAGAACACTCTTAATTGTTAGTCTTTCAACCCAGGAAATCAAGCTCCCCTGGACACAGCCAGGCAATCAAGGGTCATTCCCTGGGCAGCAGTCACAGAGACTGGGGTACCAAAAGTAAAATCTGTGTGTAAAATTCATAGCCAGCCCTATAACCCTCCATTTCTGCAATTCCACATCTGAGGATTCAACCGACTGCAGATCATGTAGTACCATAGTATTTATTGGGGAAAAAAACCAGCATATAAGTATACCTGCCCAGTTCAAACTTGTATAATACAAGGGTCAACTGCATATAGAATGTTCATCCGAAAGCAGAGCTCCCCCTGATACTGGTGCTTTGGAGTGTGGCGGAGGGAGAATGCAAAGATAGCATCTGATGAGGAAAAGGAAATGGGGGAAAAATGGTGTTCAATAGCTTCAGCAATGCGGAAGAGTGCAAAAATGGACGGCACTTGTGTCCCTGGAGAGTATCCCAGCAGTCCCCTGACCCTCCAGTCAATGCTTTAAGATTAGCAAATGAATCTTTCACGTGAAGTCTGGGTGCTTTTTAAACGGCTGCTTCTGCGCTGGGCCTTGGGTTGTATCTGCATGTAAGCCCTTTAAGAGAGATTTCCTAGTTTGCTGCAACCCTTTGGGTCTTGGTAATGTGAGTTCCATTGGATTTCAAAGCCCAATGTTTTGGGGGCTCATTTCTCAGGTGCAGTTCTTAAAAGTTGGTGTTTCTGATGTAGAGTACAAACCTTTTGCTCCTCATGGAGAAGTTCTGGGTTTGTGGGTTCCCTCCCAAAGTGGCTTACCACACTAGGGGTTGGGTTGATGGTGAGAGCACATCTCTGCCTCTCCAGTCTGCCTTTATTGTGGCCCTTTTCACATTTCCCAATTTGAAGGAGCTGCTCAGCTAGTTTTCAGGGCTTTTTCAAAGGTAATTTCATGTGAGGAGGTGAATTGCATATTTATTTGTATTTGATATATTGCCATACCACTAAACTCATGTTCTATATTTAAAACTGTCATATATTTTGTTTTTAATGATCTGTTTGTTTAAATATAAAAAAATATGACTCCTCTCAAATCTTCTGTTAGTTAGACACACAAGGCTATTTGCAAGCACATAAAGTGATTCAGTAATTGACAATTCATTAACAGGAGATCAAGTCCTATCTATTATGCTGGATACTGTTTTTACTTAAGCGGGATGCAGTTTTCGGCACTCATGAAAAAGGGATGTGTTCTTCAATTCATCTGCTTCTTCAAGCTTCTCCGCATTAGGGATCACATTGAGATCACTAGTGCAGAAATTATTCTTTTTGTGAATTTACCATATAAATACTCATTAATTGTATAAATTATAGACATTAAAAAGTAAGAGATAGTGACATGGATATTGTAGCCATATTGATTTGTATAACAATCCTAGCTTGGCTGCCTATTTGTCCAGTGATTAATTTTTCTCATATTTAAAATTAACATAATCTCAATTATTTAAGACTTATAAAAAAGTGACTATATAATAAAGCATATACAACTTCTAATTTAGTGCCTATTCAATAATATGCAGTCAGTAAATAGTATATATGTATATTTAGCTTCATTAGAATTGTAGTAGTAAGCTGGACTTCTAACATAAGCTTCAGACAACTACTCTAGGAGAGGTAAAATAAAACTTTTTATTCTGTACTTGATAATTTATTGGAACTTGATTATTGATTGGTATGGCCAGAGTTGAGCTTCATCCTTGATAGTTACACAAACTCTATCACTCAATGTCAGATTAATTTTGCCCTTTGAAATTCTAAATAGACAAATGTGTATGTCAGTCACATTTATGGAAGTATTTCGTGTGGCCAGTTATGAAGTGATCATGTAAAAAGTATATCCTATTAATCAGTGTACTCTCAGTACTATGAAGAACATTTTATTAGGATTATAGTAATTATTTTAATATTAAATTTAAGACATTTATATTCTAGATATAACTTGCATTAAAAAATTCCTTTATATACTTTGCATATTCAAATTATATCATCAGCTTTTATATACATGTATAAATATACTTATATGTATATATTGGATATAAATAATTGTTAAAATTCCTCATCTTATACATAATCCAATATAGGAATTTCAAATATTTTAAAAATAGATAAAATTATTAAAGCAGTGTTACTAACCACATATATCTATAAAAAAAAGTGACTGAGTTCATAAATTTTTGGTTTTTAACTATTAATGCCAGGCAAGATAACAATGATTATCATATAGTATAAAACTAATTTTGTATAATTGTTTGGGATACTAGCATTCATAACATCAAAATAACTCTTAAAAACAGATTCTTAAATTACATGTTTCCATGTAAGCTGTAAGTATTTTGGGAAATATCCTGTTTGGAAACTCTTCACATCTTAAAAAATGTTAACTTTCCAACATATTCATGAATTGAAAAATATACAATACACCTACAGTATCAATCACACAGATATGAAAATTACCATAATGTGTGAGAAGAAAATGTCCTCCAAAACACATTTAATTCTCACTAATTAAACTAAAAAAGAAACTTTTAAAATGTTTAAAATATTTATTTGTAATTTTGAGATCTTAGAAGCTCAAAATTTAAATAAAAAATATCTAGTTTGCTAGAAACTGCCAAACATTTTCAACAGCTAAAAAATAAAAACTCAATATTTGCCAGTGTTATATAGCCCCTAAGAAAGTTCCTTTTAAAAAAAAACTTGTTACTAGAACATTTCCTTTAATTACATGTTGCTATTTCCCAAAGGTTACTGACATTGTTACATATCTTACTTTTTGCTTTTAAGTTTGACAGCATGTTGAGTCATTTCTTTCATTTGACTTGCTTTTCATGAGATATCTGGGCATAACACAGCACAATTATGGTGTGAATCTGTTCGAATAAATATATATAGGAAGGGAAACCAGTGAAGATAATGTTCATGCAAGTGTCAACAGCGAAGGAACAACCATGGTAGTAGTTTAAAATGAATTAAGGACTCATAAGAATACTTTTTTGTTAACACACTTCAATGAATATTCAGGATGGAATTAGCACAGGGTAATATAACGGAATTCTTGGCTGTATGCAAAAGTAGTGGGCCACTTTCATCATTTTTCTTCAACTACTTTGTAAGTTCCTTAACAAGTACATTTATAGGTTATTTTTAAAAGATGGAGGAGCAACTAATAAATGTATAAAAAGGATGCTTGAATCAAAGAATGTCTTTATGGTGCAAGGTGAGGCAATCAGTACTAAACAGCACTATTTTACCAATAGTTAATTCTCTAAATTATTGTTAATGACTACCAACTTTTTTCAGTAGTTAGATGGACTTTTAAGATTAAATCAAATAATTTGTTTGCCAGAAACTCTTGAGATAGTTGAAGTTCTGGGCCTTGAAAGTAAAAAAATTCTTACTTGCTTCCTACTATAAAAAATCCCCTTTCATTCTCCTATTGGAAGTTGATGCAGATAAAACTTGAGAGATTATTTTATCATTTTCAATATTAATTACACTGCTCCATTGCCACATTTCTGGATCCAAGGTTTAACATAATTCTTCCTCAAGTGATTATTTAAAGAAAAGAGTATGTGCAAAAATATGGAAATCTTGGTCTGCTTCAGAAAGTCAAATTTGTATTCTTCTTTATAATTCTTCATTTTGTGGATTAAATAAATTTGAATATCATCACCATTGTCCTTATCAAATCTTAAAGTCCAGGGATTTAAAAATAGCCTTATTTTGGCCTTTACTAGAGAAGATAAACATGATAATTTGTTGCCAGAATCCTTTCAACAGTATCTTTTACCAATAGCAAATGAACACTAACAAATGTTTATAGCATAAATGTGCAATAAAATGACCACTGAATCAAGCAGATTCCTATGCTGAAAAACTACTGTTCATGTACAACTAGTTCAAAGTTTTAAAAACTTGTCTACCCAAGCTTTAGTAATAAAATTATAATAATTATCTCAAATTAAATTTTAGATTTATTTTAGTATCCTAATTTAATATACATGGTTGATATAAAGACGATAGGTAATTGGCTTTAACCCTTAAACATGTAGAATCTTGCCAAAATACATCACCAGTGTGACATTTTATTAAAACCTCCACTCTTCATTTCCTAAAGTACTTAAATCTCACTTCTGTTGATACATAAAATCCATATAATTTTGGCTATCAGGCTGATTTATTCATAAAGGGAAAGTGGAAATGACCAAATATGAAAATATATACAAAAGCCAGGATCCTTTTGTGGTTAGTGAGAAAAGACTACACTATACCCAGAACTCACAAAGGAAAGATAGGAGTGTCCTCTCAAATCTTAAAGGTGAAGCAAAGCATGCACTGGCAACCTGACTGCTTTCAAAGGTGCCAAAGACTTAAGAACATGCATAATTGTTTTACCATTTAGCTAGAAATTATGAGGCTTATACCAGGTGACCTTGAAAAACATCTTGGATTGTTTTGATCAAAGTAATTGTTCATAAATAAAACAGAACAATTCAAGTTAGATGTTTGTTTTATGTCTTATCTTTCTCACTAATATTCAGAAAGAGTAATTATAAAATTCATTAATAATTAACATTGCTGATCTGCTCTATATACAAATATCTATATTCAGTGTTGGATAAAAGTTGTCATCTTGAATTTGATAAGCCCAAAGAATATGTAATAGAGGGGTTACTCATACTTTTCATCCATCTGTAAACTGAATGGTACTTATCAGATGTCTTCATATGGAAATGGTTTTGTGGCTTATTATATAATTCACAATGATGAATTAAATTATAATAACCTCAATATTTACTAGGAATGAAGAATGTTCTTCCTGGGAAAGAAAAATTTAATATTAAAATAATTTTATCAGAGGAAAAAAACACTAATAAAATTACCAAATATTTTTATTTACAAATAGATTTTACTCAAGCTTATTTCATGTTTAGTATGAGCCTAGTAAAATGATTTTCTGACTTGTCATTTATTTAGACAACCTTTGCTTCTTTGCAGTGTGTTGTTTGTTTGCATTGTCTTTAGTGATTTAGTGATCATACACACACACACAATAATTCTCACCTTCAGAGGATTTTTTAAAAACACAAACCATCCCTTTAAGACATTTTTATTATTATTATAGCAGTAGATGCATTATTCCAAATAAAGGTAGGAAGAATCAGAAGTTAGAAGGAACTGAAAAGAGAAGAGAGATTGATTTTATGATAGGGGTAGGATATAGTTTTCATTTACTTTATGTATTTTTAATAATGCAACTTTGAATATAGAAGCATATATAAAGAACACCAAGGTCTTGGAATCTCAATCTTATCCTTGCTAACAGCAAAGATTTGAGACTTAGGTGGGAAAAGGAGACAAGTCTTGAAAGATGCATTAAGATCAAAGAAAGGATTTACATATTTGATGTATATAGGTTTTGCTTATGCAGTCCATTGTGTCCTAAAATAGAGTTACTTGGGTGATTCTGGTGATGGAACTGTGCTTCTCTACTCTTAATTATCAGGAAAAATATTAATTCTTGTGCATATGTGAAAGTGGAAAGGGTGATTCTACCAGTATCCTACCAATGGAATTAAGTTGTTGATGCTTATGTCTTTAATAGCCACATTATTTTGCATCTAAATGGAAACAGAACTATATGAATTGGAGATGATAATACTAAAAAAGTCCACCATAGGTTTCAAAAAATTATAAGATTATATGAATATATACCCATACTTCACGACTTTTGAATTTTTTTCCTTGCAAAGGAGAATAGAGTATTTTAAGTTTGATACTGACATTCTTAATTACAAATATCCTTCTATTCTCCATTATGAGATATTTCATCTTGTTTTAAATATACTAGTTAAATTTTTACTCCTTAGATGAAAACCTTTTAGTCCACAATCTGCATATTAACCACTTCTTTTCTCTAATTCACTCATCTCAGAAATTTGCACCACTATTTAACCAGTTGGTCAAGTAAAAGAATATATTGAGTCATTTTCTGACTCTCAAAGTCTCCAAGTCTGACCTTTACTCTGAACTGTAAACCAGTGCTGTTCAATTGAAACTTCTGCAATGGCAAACATGTTCTATGTCTGTACTATCCAATATGGTAGCTAACTGCTCCTCGTTCCTATTTAGCTCTTGAGATGCAACTAGTGTAAATGAGGAATTGAATTAATTTTATTTAATTAAAGTTAATTTAAATTTAAATATCCACATGTGGCTAATAGTGACCATATTGGATGTTGTAGCTTGAGACATCCATAACCAATTACCTAATGTATATTTTCTCTTGGATATGCTGTAAGAATCTCAAATTTAATAGCCACTGGATTCAGGGCTCTGATTTCTCTGGCCCACATACTGCCTTGGGTTTTCTCACTTCCCTATTCATCTCTTTATTTATACTACTAAAATTTGACGACACTATCACTCTATTATTTTATCCTCTATTCAGTGGATTATGTATTTTTCTTCTCTGTTTTCTTGATTATAATGTAAGAAATGTGAAGAAAGGATTTTTACCCATCTTTATCACCAATCTATCCAAGAATCTAGAATAGTGTCATCATATAGTAATCATTATCTCATGAATAAATGAATGAATAACATTTTTAAAGGAAGAATCACAATATTAGAGTCACAGACCAAGAGTTCCTGAGATTAAAAAGCAAGATGTTTATAGCTAGACATTAATTGTACTGGATCTTCCTTTTATGAATACTCTATCCTCAGAGAAGAGACTGATTTAGCCTAAGTTCCCTCTTATGTATAGGTAGATTGTAAGAATACCTATTTATTTTTTATTTATTTTTTTTTACAGTTCTTTGGTAGGGAGGTAATTAGCTTTTACTTATTTTATTTGTTTTTAATGGAGGTAGTGGGGATTGGACCCAGAACCTCGTGCATACTAAGCACACACCCTACCACTGAGCTATACCCTCCCTGCTAAGAATACCTAATTTATATAGTTATCTCAGTATCAGAATGATACAAAACTTGTGTATGGAATGTCATGAGTAAGTGTTGGCCATAATGACAACAGTAATAATTGTTCTTTCGGTTTTAACTTTGACATGATAGCTATCCTTAGCCAAGTTTCTTACATTTTGGGGGATCTATTTATTCATCTGCTCCATGAAGCTGTTGAATGTTTTTGATCTGTTTTTAAAAATAGCAAACCTAAACAATTCTGAATACGAATTCATTCTCTAGTGCATATTTCAAAGGAACTAAAATTGTGCTAAATATGAACATATGATAAAACATATACTTTTCTTCCCTCTATTCAGTATCTTTGATCAGTATTTTAGGAAACTGACATCGGTCTACCTCCTCAGTTTAAAATGCCTCAAGAAATCACAATACTGACTACTTAAAATAACCAATTACTGCATATGTTCACTTTGCTGAGTTCAGACTTCAGGCTATTGGCATTATACAGTTTTCCTTAAGGTTTGATTATATTTTGCCGTTTGAAAATTTGTCTTAATAAATTTAACTTACAAATGAAAAAGACCAGAAGACATAATGATATCTGGGTTCAATTGGAAAGAGATTTTGTCATTTAATGATTCTATTTGGTATCTTTATAAGTAGCACAATGATGTCAACAGATCAAAAGTAAAATGACTTGAAATTCTGAGGCACAATATGTGTTACATTCAGAAGGCAATGAAAGAGAAGTGCACTTGGAGGAAAAAGATAGTGGGTTCACTTTGGACTGAGCAGTGGAAACCGTAACTGCTGCACCTGTCCTTTAATCATCAAGTTACAGTAGCAGGACCTGGCAGTTGGGTACAATGGACTATTTGCATTAAAAACCTGTCAATTTAAAATGCAATAAAAACAAAAAAAACAATAATACATTTAAATTCAAACGACTACAGCCCTGCAATAGCAATCAGTCATATTTACCAGGGGCTCGTATGTAATAATCCTCCTGATCCCTATATAATTACTAGCGTTTACTCTTGAATTATCAACAGCTCTCATGGTTTATTGCTTCATACTTGCTTAATAAGCATCTGCAATCAATAATCTTGCCACAGAGTAAGAGGCAACCAGCCAGCCAGGCCCAGGGTGTAAACACTGCAGAGGTGATCATTACATCAGTGTGAATGACAAGGAGGTGGCTGTGTTAATGGGAGAGTCATACAGTAAAGAGGTAATTTAGAAAATCTGCTTACTGGAATGTGTGAATCTTACCAGGCTGGTGGTGTCTCAACTATGGGGAACAGTCACTTCTGAAAACACATCTTCAGATTCTTCCCAAGAGGTGCTTTCATGGTGATCATCAACTCCAGCAGCTTTTTCTATATCTTGCTATCAATGTAACACATTCAGTTTGCCTGAAATGCTTTTTATCTAGCTGGAAAAGCAAACAGTTATTTTCTTCATTCATATAGCATATGATGGAGAACAAAAATTTATATGCAAATTTGAGTATTAGTGACATTTTGATGACAAGAATTTAAGGACCAATTGTAGCTGTCAAAAATGTTTGAAAACCCCTATTAATGCCATTCACATGAAAAAATAAAATTGAAGATCCCAATGGAGAAAGTGTTGTAAGGATAACAGCAGCATATTGCTTGTTTTATGCAGTCTGCTGAATTCTAAATATTCCCAAGTTTTTCCAAAAGAAACAACTGACAGCACCATCAGACAATATCATTTAATGTTTAACCTTGTAAATATTAACTATGCTCATTGTTGCTATTATTTACAATTCACCATTTATCCATAACTTAGGAGACTTTCCAGAATACATTAAAAAAACCCCCAAAAAACTGTGCTTTTGCTCCCATAGCATTTGCATTAAGTAGATAATACAGGAAACTGATTACTTAAAAAATAAGGCTCAGAAGTACTTGAATTCTTAATTAGAAGTGGAATTACAGATCCACTCAGTTACATTTTAAATAAACTTTAGCATAGTTCAGTGTTGTTACATGTGTTGCCTAGTACATTATTAGAAGATGCCCCCAGGTATTGGGTGCGGTTTGTTTCAGGGCTTAGTACCCAGCGGAGAGGAATGGTGTCTTACTGGCTTGCTCTAAAGAGCTGCTTGAGATCCTACTGGAGCCTTACCAAGGACGGGCTGAATGTGATAACCTTTTCAGGTGGCAGGGAATTGGAAGGGTGAAGGAAGTTTGCCATTAGAACATTTCATGAGAACTTTGATTCACTCAGACCCATTGTTTTTCAAACATATCAGGTACATTTCCTGCCTTTAAGTCTATACTCACTGATCACTCTCTTGACTCGAATTTTCCTTTTTTTCATCTTAACTGACTTTACCTGACTGTCTGTCTCAAGAAACAGAGCTTCTCTCCACTCCCGACTTATCCCAATACATACTTTTGGAAAGGTTGTAACTTAACACATTTTAATTTACCTACTCATATATAAACATATCATATATCACTCATGTATAGATAATATATCATATATAATCACATTTCATTGAATATATTTTTTCTGGATTCCCCCCAAATCTCTAAGCTCCTTGATGATGACTGCAGAGCACAATGCCTTGTAAATAGAGGGTACAACATAAATGTTTTTTAGTGCACATAGAAGAAATCTTATTAGTGGGCTAGTGCATTTCAAGTCTCTAGTATAGAAATGTATGTATGACCATTTAAAGGGGGAGGTACATTTTGGGGCCTGTAAGGGTAAAACTTCAAAGCAAGGCCTCATTTTCTTTATATCCTTACATAACATTATTCAGTCCCTACACAGTGAAGGCTCTATTCTTTATCAAGGTTTACTATATATACATGGCCTTTCTTTTACTTAGCATAATGTTTTCAAAGCTCATCCATGTTGCAGCATGTATTAGTATTTGATTACTTTTTATGGTTGAATGACGAATATCTCACTGGGTATACCAAATTTCATTTATCCATTTATCATCTGATGAACATTTGCGCAGAAGTTTTTTGCGTGGACGTATGTTTTAAATCTCTTGCACGCATAATTTAAGAGCAGAATTGTTGGATTACATAACTTTAAATTTTTGAGGAGAGGCTAAAGAGTTTTCCCAATTGCTGCTCCGTCTTACATTTCAGTAAGCAACTATGAGTATTCCATTTACCCTACATCCTAGCCAATACTATTGCCTATGTTTTTTTTTTATTATAGCCATTCTAGCGGGTATAAAGTGGTATCTTTTTATGGCTTTGACTTACATTTCTCTAATAACCATGGTGTTCAGCATCTTTTCACCTGCTTATTGGTCCTCTGTATATCAGCCTTAGAGAAATGAAGAAATACATTATGTATTTTTAATTAGGTTATTTGTCTTTTGATTGTTGAGTTATAAAAATTCTTCAAATGTTCTGGATACCAGGCCCTTATTAGATATATAATTTGCAAAATTATCTCCAATTTTGTGGATTGTCTTTTCACTTTCTTGATAGTGTCCTTTGAAGCACAGAAGTCATATTTATCTATTTTTCTTTGTTTCCTTGTACTTTTTTTGTAATGTCTGAGAAACCATTGCTTAATCAAAAGTTACAAAGATTTACACCTATTTTTTTCTTCTTCTAATAATTTTATAATTTTAGCTCTTGTATTTAGGGCTTTCATCTGCATTGAGTTAAATTTGTATATGGTATAAAGCAGGCATTTAAATTACCTCTTGAATGTGGACATTGAGTTCTCCCATTATACACAGCTGGATTCATTAATGTGCCCATACCAGCTAGTTTTTGTTAAGTCACTATGGTAAAGTTAGCTTGCTAAAAAAGCAAAATGAAACTGTCAAATGCAGGTATTAACCAAACTGATAAACTAAATTTTTTTTCCGTAAGATTGCATCTATCATTGAGAATCTAACATAATAATTATTTACTTGAGAATGTAAACATGCACACATTCAAATCAATACTCCTATATATTATATTCATATTCTTTGGGTAAATAGCAAATTACCAGAGTGGCATAAAATAGTTATTGTCTCATAGTGCCTGTGGGTCAAGATTCTGAGAATGAATTATCTGTGTCCTCTGCTAAGGGTATGACCAGTCTGAGATCAGAATATTGGCTGAGGGTATAATTTCATCTCAAATTTGAGATCCTCTTCCAAACTTTCTGAGTGTTGGCAGAATTTTGTTTTTTGTAGTTTTGGTATCAACGGCCCTATTTTCTTGGGAGATGTTAGCAAAGCACCACTCTTTTTGCCACCTTCCCCTTCCCATAAGTCCTCTCATATTATAGCTTATATCTTCAAGCCCAGCAAGATGATTCCTTCTAACTCTGCTATAATAGTCTTTTAAATGTCTATCCCATTACCTTTGTCAAATAATGTAATCTAATCAAGAGAGTGAATATACATAATTCACAGGGCCACCCGAACTCAAGGCAAGTGGTTATACAGAGCATACACACCAGGAGACAGGAACCTTGAGGGCGTATCTTAGACTTCTACCTACCACATCTGTATTTTTATCTCTCAGAAGTTGTAATTTTATAGATGAGTTTAGGTCATTCCTTACTATTACCACAGTTGTCATGATGTCTGACAATATGGATGGCCCCCACGCTACTCTTCTTGCTTGAGCTAAAGCTGTTTATTCCTTGATTTGTTCAAAGCTTCTTCATCTGGTTAGAATGACAAACGCAACTAGACCTACATGCTGAATCCATCATCTAAACTAGTAGAAACTACAAGAGGCTTTCAATTGTATCTTAACAGGAGCATTTGAAGTACTACCCCAAATATGTACATTCAGACTGTCAGGTTCTCCCAGGGCAAAACAAAGATAGGAGAGTTAGGAGGAATAGCGTGAGAATTTTAATGTTGTTACTTTCTATCTTCTCCCTACTAATGTAAATTTTAAAATTTTAATGAAGTAAAACAAATATGTATAAGTACATAAACCAAAAGCATGGGACTAAATCAGTCTTCACAAGGTGAAAACACAAATATAACCACCAACTCCATCAAGAAATAGAATCCAGAATATGTACCTCAGAAACTTTTGAGACCCATCCTATTACTACATTATCCAGAGAAATAATATGTATTTCCTTCCTCTTTGTATTGCTGTAGAAAGAGATGATCAGGTTTTTGTAACCACAACCATGCCCAAAAATGGTTCTTAGCAAATACTTCCACTTATTAAATCTAGCAGTCAATGTTCAATCCAAATCTTGCTTGAAATACAAGCTGCACTGAACATGGTTTAATACTCTCTTCTGAAAACATACTCTGCACATGGCTTCCAGGACTCTACTTTTGCATCATTTCCTCTGGTTGTGTTTTTCTCAGTCTCCTTTGCAGAGTCACTTCCATGTATACATTTTCTTTTACATTGGAGTTCCCTAGCCTTCTACTCTTGACATTTTAATCTTTATGTCTATACTAATTCCCTAAAATGTGTGTCATTAATAGCATGCCCTTACATGCATCTAAGTGCTGATTACTTAAATTTGTATCTCTAGGCCAGGCATCTGTCTTGGAATTTCTAGAGTTACAAATACAACTGACCACTTAAAATTTTCACCTGAGTGTCTAGTAGGCTTCTAAAACTTCCTTTTCCAATATAGTTATCTCATCCATCATCAATCCCCAACAACTCTATCCTCACATTCTTTCTCATGGCAATTTCTTCATTCAGTGCAAAAAAAAAAAGATATTTGACTTTCCTTTTTCACTTTGACAAATATTATCCTTCAGATAATGCTGTTGGATTTATATTCATAATATACCCACTTTTCACCATCTCTATTGCTGCCTCTGTTTCAACCCATCAGTATCTCTCTCATGATTTTTTCAGTAGGCTCCTAATTGTCTCCCTGCTTTCATCTTCATGCTTCGTTAGTCTGGTGTCGACACAGCAGTCAAATTGATCTTATTAAAAAGTAAGTTAGATCATATTACTTCCTTGCTTACAGCTCTTTAGTTGCTGACTTTATTCATGGAAAATTCAAATTTCTCTTTTGTCCTCTAAGGCTCTACGTGACTTGGTTCCATTGTTTCTCTGAGCTTGTCTCCTACTAGTCTATCCTTTCACACTATTTCATCCACACTTGCCTCCTCTCAACTTCTAGACGCATTCACGCTTCTTCTTAAGTCTTTGTACTCGCTATTCCAGATATCCATAGGGCATCCCTCACTTCCTTAAATTTAACTCAAAGATCATTTTCTCAAAGAGATCTTCCATAGGTATCCTAGCAAAAATTTAAACCTCTTCTTGGAGACATCACATATCCCCATACAAAACCTCATGTTTTTCTCCTTGCTATTTGCCATTCTCAAGCTATATTTTTTCTACTTATGTAATATACCTTCCCATCATTAAAATGTAGGCTATGAGTATAGAGATTTTTGTCTGCCCAGTTTACTGCTGCTTCTCAAGCACAAAAAACAGTGGCTGCTGTTTTTAATGGGAGCCCCAAAAACATTTTTATATGAATTTATACATTTTACTCAGTGGCCCAACACAGCATTTCAATACTTCATAATTAAGTCTCCCTTACAACTATAATGAATGTCTTTTCAGCATAGTAGCTCACGCATGGTTGAGGGTTTTCTGTCCTCTTTGTATTGCCATTCAAAGTGTGATCGAGTGTGCTTTTGAACACAGTGTAAGCTAACAGTGACACATTCTGCTCCTTGCAAAGAACAGGATTGATGTTTGGAGTGAGTTATTAGGAAGTTCATGGTGGCCATAAACGTAGGTAAGCCAAGCCCTAGACCCTCATTCATCCATACAGCAGTAGTAAAACTCTTACTTTTATGGGTACCAATGTGACACCTTTGTCTAGCTCTTAACCGATTTTGCATTTAGAATAGGAAGATGGATGGGTGCTTAATAGTGAACCCCAAGAAATAAAACCCATTGAGAAATATATTGACTGGAATTCCCTGTGTAAAGTACCATATACCACATCACCAAGTAGATGGCTTTAATTTTTAGTACTTTTATAAATCTGAATCTTGTAGTTTTATCTCAATGGTTTGTTAGCTATTCATAATGAGACAGGATTTTTCACTACTATACATCAAATGTGTGGGCCTAAAAAGTAAAGTCCAGGTAGGCTTCTCTAGCTTAATCTAAATCATTATTTAGGTTTTTTAAATAAGCAGTTATGGTTGAGGCAAAGATTATGTTAAGGGGAAAAAAAATAACATTTTATTACTTACAAAAACTCACATCCAAGACTGTCTCGGATGGGCATATGAGGTTTCTAGGAAGTAATGAAATAGGGCTTTTTTTTTTTTTTTTTGCTTGTTTACACTTAATTCCCAGATCTGCAGTCTGGATTTTAGCCCACAGAGCATTCTGTTGTGTGTTTTGTGCCAGGCAAAGGTAAGCAGTGTTAGACAAACTGTTTGAATATCTATCTATATGATACTTTAATATGTAATGAGGAAGGAAATGGTGGAAGAATAAATTACGGAGTTATGGGTTTGTCCTTAGCTCACTAAACCCTACTTGTGACCATTACTACATCAGAGACTGAGTGGCTTCCCCAGTAGAAAAGACATTAACTTTATTAATTCAAACAAATGATGTATCATATTATAAAGAGAATGTTCTGTCATTAAGGGTCAAGATTGAAAAAAGATACAAATTCTCTAAACCCTGAAATTTATGTCAAGCCCTTTAATGCTCTTTTCTGAAAAATAGATTTTTGCTCTGAAAATCAATTACATTGGTTTTTAAATATCAAAATAGCAGTAATGAATATCTCATTTGTTCTTCTCAAAAGAGTATTTTATTGCCTCTCGGATTTTATCACTAATAAATACACCTTTTGTGGAGCCTTGTAGATGGACAGTTGATGTGTGTGTTAAAGGAAAGACATGTTACAGATAATCTTTTATTTCTACACTCCCCTGTCTAGCTGAACATTCCCTAGCTTGATCGATTGTAATATAAACAAATCCAAAGGATCCAGGATAGTTAGATTTCTCTTCAGTCTCCAAGTTGGAGGACGTTACCCTTTTCTGATATCTTCTGATAAGATGTAAGCTATCTGCAACCTTAGTCAGCTCTGATATGCTATCCAATGTTTAGAAAAGCAACCATGCTGCAGCGGGAAGAAGTATCCTGGCTCACAGATACTGGCTTACTGGAATGTCAGTATCTAATTTTACAAACCTTCAAAACTGTTCCTTAAAAAAAGCTTCAAGTTTGGAAAAAGTTCATGTTTTCCAACAAACAGATTTGGGTTAAGCTCTTCATCAGGTTATCTGAGATTGGATGAACCAGAACTCATGACAATGCAGTAGTGGCAGATAAGGAAAGTCTGGAAAAAGTCCAGGATAAGCAACCAAAAAGCCCTTGATTAATTACATCAGAATTCCTGCTCTACTTACTCTCCAAAGTAATTGCTGAAGCTAATAAATGTCCTCTCATTTTAGGTACAGTGAGGCTACTTTCTGTTCAAGTAATCTTAATAGTCAAGTAGTTGATGCATCCCTTGGAAAAATAGAATTTAAGAAGAGACTAAGTCACCATCCTGTTGTGAAAATGTCCCAGAAGCATTTGTCACATAAGCTTTCTAAATGTAGACTACATTACTTCAGATCTCCTTTAAGCCCTTAAAACTTCTGTTCCGACCACAACCATTATTCCAACCACAGCAATTCTATCATTAACACACAATTAAGGGGCCACCGTGTGTAAAGTAGTTCAGTCTACAGAATCATTTGACCTCCCCTCATTACAAAAAAAAAAAAAAAGTTGCATTTTAAAATAAGTCATGTGTCTTTCAACTTTCTTTCATTTCACTTTCCAGGCAGTTCCACATCACAGTATCTCTCCTTAGAACTTGGAATTCCTTTCCTGTTACCTCTTCCTGCTTTGACAGTTTCTCCTGTGTTAGAGCTCTGTGGAGATGCTTCATATTTTATTCTAGCTTCTGTCACTTGCTTGACACAGCATTTCTAAATCAAAAGCATACTGCATATTCATGTTTCTCAGAGAGTTTTGGGCGTTTTGGTTACAATTCTTCTTTATGTAGGGATGCCCCTTTTATTATTATAAAAGGGTTACTGTTCCTGACCCTACCCACAAGATTTTATTGCATTTACCTACAAGTGCAACATCCAAAAATGCTTCCATTCTTTCTCAGATGCCGTTTACGAGAGTGATGCCCTCCAAGCTTGACAAACACTACATCTAAACATAAACTAAATCACAAGCCGACTTCTAGTCTTACAATGAAGCAGTACATCCTCCAAAATTCATATTTTGCTAGTTAACAGGCCCTGGAGACACTGTTTCTACTAACGTATCATTTAAAAAAAGCCCGTTTGCAATAAATAGATGTAATGTTAAATTGGATTCTGACTCCACTGACTTCCCCAAATTGAAAAATGTTGCTTCACATGTACAACTTAAAACAGTAGCTAAACACTTAAGATTGCTTTCCCTTGAGGATACTGGTTCATGGAAATAATGTCACCAAAATTAAGAGAAAGGATATGAGACAACTAAAGGTATATTAACCGGTAAATCTGACAAATTTAACTTTCAGATAGATTTCAATTTTTTAATTTGAATACAAAATCATAAAAGTTGAGGACAGAAAGGCTACTGTGAAATGCAGTTTGGTTGGTTTTATTTGTTTAGCAAAAAAAAAAAATCTGACAATTTGGATTTCTTCTGCCTTTTCTTTAAAATTTCTGGGTAATTTGAAAGATTACTGTTTTTTAAGTATATCCTCATTTCACTTTATGCTACTAAAGTTTTTGCAAATCAGTTTTGGTCACTGACAAACTGAAGAGGAAATGGAATTACTGATGAAACCAGTTTCTTCAAAAATTCTGAAGAATTTCTCATTATAAATTGAAATCTTACTTGTAAATGTAAAACAGAATACAGTGCAATAGAGGAACATGCACCTGACTGTACCATAAACATGACATTAGCTTGTATCCAAATGTGTTTCTGAGTGAGGAGAAAGACTATAGGCTTAAGTTCAAGAGAATGCCGGGTTTGTATTTTGCTAGCTCTGTGGGGTTATATTTTTATATCTCCAGGAGAATAGCCTTATCATTCTATAAGTATTTACATAAATACTTACGGTGTTAAAATGTTTTAGAAGATATCTAAATTATCAAAAAGAATATAAAGAGCAACTTCATAATTATGTCTACAATTTGCTGAATACTGTTATGTCCCAGGCATTATCTACTTTACTATATATTTATTTCCATTTCTATCACACGTCTAAATACTTCTCATTTAATCCTTATTACAACAACTGAAGGTATCTCTTAGGTCTTCATTGAACAAAAGAATCAAGGCTTAGAAAAATTAACTTTTCAAATATCACCCAAAGAGTAAGCTTCAGAGCCCAATATTTGTTTGTAGATCTGTGTATTTCTAAGTAATTTCTTTTAAACTGTATACTATTAAAGTTAGAAATATAATAAACCCTTAATTGTACCAACAAATTTGAGAAGATACAGGGTTCTAGAAAACAGAGACCAGCATTAGTTACTTACCTGGCACAGTTATGTTGATAATTATGAAAATGTTTGCTTCTAGGCCTGCTTGCTTCTCTGTGGTCTCCTTGTTTAAACCTCAGAATTTCCTGTATCATTGAAACTGAAGAAAAGAGAGGGCCTATTCTTATGTAAGAAATTAATTTCTAATGTTTTTTAATTACAATTTATGTGCTTATTTTGAGTAACATGGAAAAGACAGATTTTAAAAAGTAGACAGATGTAAGGAATAAAAATTTAAGATTAAAATCACATAATGCCATTTAGCTATAATCCCTGCTGCTATGCAGACTTCCGGAAAAGAGCTAGGTTACAGAATCCGGCACCTTTGACAGAGTATATAGCACTGCCTTTTATTTTTTGATAAAATATTTTCACACCATTAAAGAATTATGGTGTTTGACATTATATTCACATCACAGTGAACTATACTAAACATCTTGTGGTTTTAAGGCATGTGGGTAAAAAGTTTTGAGGTTGACCTTTTGTAAAAATCTGTACAGCCTTGGATCATTTAAAAGACTCATTAGAACTCATGCTAGGATCTAATTCAACTATAATGTTTATGTTGTATAGTTTAAACCTTTTATTTTCAGACATTACCAAATATGTATGATAAATTAAAAATTATGTCTCAATAGCAAACTATAGAGATTCTAAATTAAAGAATGCCTGTATCACTTGTAGTGAAAACCATTTTAAGCACTTTGAAATTTTGGCAGATATTATAGATACTCTTGAATTTTTAAGAGTTAAAAAATATTATACAAAAATATCTTGATAAACATTTATTCCAGCTTATATTCTCAATTATGAGTAGCATCTTAAGCAAGAATAAATTCTTTTTTCCCTGTTTTCTTTACAAATGTTTAACAACTTTTGTAATAACCTTGTGGTAGGCTTAGTGTATTTCATTAGTTTTCACTTAATCGAATGGAAATGAATTTAAGAATAAACAACATAATTATAAAAATTATTTTCTTTTGGAATAAATTTGTACCTACCTTTATTCGATATTAAAGGTGCTTTATAAGTACAAATGTGTATAACTGAATTACTTTAAGCCTGTAACAATTTTGCCTATGTCAACCTCCCAATTAATTATATACATGAAATAACTCTAGGCTATTTGTCATCCAACTTAAATTTTCCTTCAACAAAAGGCATTTTAACATAGTCAAAGGTTACTGAATATAAAGGCTATATTAGAAAAATAAATACCAGTGTTTTACTGAAGATAGATTCATTAAAGCCTTCATGATGGAATGACAACATGATAGATCACAATACATATAAATTTTATATACATAAATTATATACATAGCATGTATATTATATATAAAATATACAGCAATATTAATATTATAAAATTATTTACAACATAACAGTTGATCTTTAGTATCTGATTTTTAAGTTTTTTATAGCAATGATGTATTTGCTTATGCATCCAAATATTTTTTTTCAGATTATTTGTGATATACATGGTTGTCAGATTGGTTCTTTAGAACAATGAAAAATAAGAAATTTGTATTTATTAAATTTGAAATATGGCATCACTTAGAAAGTTTTAATAAAGCAGATTTTTAAACTATGTCACTTCTCCTAATTAGTAGGATTTAAATATTAGAGAATAAAATTCTCATCAGAAATATTTGCTGTCATCAGTAAGATTAAATTTAATAATAGTTTTGCTAACTCTAATTATGAAATAGTTTGAAAGCAATTGCTAGTGCCCA
This sequence comes from Camelus bactrianus, assembly GCF_048773025.1. Classification (NCBI taxonomy): domain Eukaryota; kingdom Metazoa; phylum Chordata; class Mammalia; order Artiodactyla; family Camelidae; genus Camelus; species Camelus bactrianus. The sequence goes on from NC_133540.1 coordinate 75,773,894, forward strand.
TACAAATTAACATACAATGCAGTAGTACAGCTTCACATTTTCTTCCTGAAGCTCACAACTCTTTCTATCAAAATCAAACAAAGGGTGGATGGTTGGGGAAGGGGCTGAGGAGCTGCAGGGCACTCATGTCTTCCAGGGCTGACCTCAAACTTGGGCTCCCCCCAAAACTTTAAAAACAAAACAAAAAAAAACCCCAAAAACATACAAAACAGCATTCCCTTTCATTGATTCCTCAAAAATAGATACTTTGGGAAAATAGATTAAATTTGAAAGGAGATAGGATATTTGAAAATTGTATCTTGTCAAAAAAAAATTCTGATTTTGACCATTTTACTTTGGTCATAATATTTGTACAAAATAAATGCTCACTGAAATTTAGGATAAATTAACACAGTATTGTAATCTTACTCTCAAATTATTAAAAGGAAGGAGTTTGATAAAGCAAGCAACTGAAAAAATGCAAACAATTTTTGAATCTGGAAAAAGGGTGTAAAGTAGTTTACTATTGTAGTATTCTTGCACTTACTCTTTGTTTGAAATACTGACCAAAAAAAAGTTTAAAAAATCTAGTTACAGATGAAGAAAGACACATAGCCTACTAACCTAGGCATACACTGCCTGCAGTTTCAAGTACTCCTTTAGCCATCAAAAATATTTTTATTTTATCTTACTTTAACAGTAACAAGGCTCTCTTTATTTATTGCAGTTTATTGCAGATATAGCAATCACAAATTTATTAGCAAGAAACAGCTGGAGGCTTTTGAAGAAGGGTTAACCAAATAATATTTTAGAGGCCAATTTTAATAGATGATACTATAAAGATAGGAAAATACCACCAACTTTGGTTTACAATACGATGTGCTAAACAGTATATTATAATTTGCTGTCTAAAAACATAAATTGTTGAATTAAACTCCTTATGGTCTAATTCATTTTGGGGCTCTTAGAAGCTCTGCGCCTATAGGTAAATGTCTTAAGTCTTCTTTTAGTTCCCAAAGCTAGAAAATGGGTACAATAACAAACAAGTGAAATAAAACTAGCCCTTTGGTTATTATAAGGATTAAATATATGTAAATAAATATATATGAAATATTTATAAGATAGGTACAGTAGGGGCCATGCATTAGAGCAGTTACTCTTAAACCTGTATAACTTGACTTTGTTTATTTTAGACAGCTCATCTACAGTCTGCACCACATCAAGTGTTTCTCTTTGCTATTCTGTAGCATTCTCTGCCTAAGAAAATATTTGTACTTCAGTCAGATCATCATTGTTCAATAAATGAATGGGTAGCTGAGTGAATAAATAATCTAGTATTTGGTTTGTCTTGGAGAGAAAATCCACACATAGAAATAAGTAAAATAGAAGATATTATGCAAAAATCCTTGTGTTTCAGCAAAGAAAATTTAAGGATGTTGGGTGAGAGGTTTGGGAAGGGTTGATAGAGAATACCCAACACTGAGGATATTTAAGGTGTGGTTTGATAGGTAGGGGTTTCATACATTGAGATGGGATAGAAAAGCAGTTCAGAAAGAGCTAGCCAGGTGAGAACATGCTGAACCGATTGTCAAAAACACAGCAGCGATAAAACACTTTTAAAAAAAATTTTATCTTTAAGCTATAGTTGATACCATCTTTATTTTACAGTGTCCTCAAAGTGTTTTGCTGCTCTTTAGTTCTGCTTTGGTTTTCATTGAGAGTACTGAACTTAAAAAAAAAAAAAAAAAAAAAAGATCTGAGGATTAATTTAGTCAGTCAGTGTGGGAACTCATTCGTGGTGGAGATGGGGGAGACCAGAAGATCAGTGAAAAGGTGATGCCAGTTAGGAGATACAATCATCCAGCAGTAAAGATCCCCACAGTAATAGAACAATAGAAAAGAGTTTGGCTACAGGAACCATAAAATGCTATATAATAAATTTAGCAAGGAAGATGACCAAGAAAAATGACCTCTATAAAGAATGCTATAAAAGTTTAAGTGATGTAAATGAAAATTTGAATAAATGGAGAGGGATCTTTTGGGAGGAAGATTGCATCATGCAAAGATGGCTGACTCCTAGGTTTAGTGGAGTTTAATCTAAATCCCATAGGATTTTCTCTCTAAGAGTATCCAAAGTTAAGTTCATCTAAAAAAGAAGATAGAACTATTTAAGTTGAACAAATAAATTTGTTTTTTGAGCATTTCTATCATATATAAATATTTATATTCAACAAAAATTAAAATATGGTATTAAGACAAATAAACAGATAACCAAGGAAATGAATACTATTATTTCTATGAATTTAGGAAAGCATAAACAAACTCTAATAATATCAGGACACTAAGGGACTAAGTGTAACAACTTCAAAAAATGATTAAGTAGACACCTTCTCACACTATATATATATATATTATATATGTATAATATATATATATATATATTCTTTAGAGAATGGACCATGAAAAAATTAGAAAATAAATTGCCTAATTGTATGTATAGAGGTAATAGTCTAAGATAAAAAATATAATTGCACAGAAACTATTCATAATTCTAATTACATGATTCTACTTAGTATATCAAAAGTATACAGGTGACTGAGAAAATATAAATTCATGAAAGTAAAACAACAAATGAGATATATCATTCTATTGCCTACTAGATTAACCACAGTGAAAACTTGGAATAACCAGTGTTGAAAATTTATCGAAACTTACTTTCACACATGTTGATGCTGTAAGGTGAAAATATATCATAACCCTTTAACCTACCCTTCTCACTTTGGGGAACCTATTAAATTAGCAGAACTTATTAAAGATGTACTACTTAAATGTAATACAAACAGTATTTTGATGATAATCATTCTAATATATATAACATCCTCAAATCATAAAGAATATTTATAGTCTCACCATAAAAAATAAGATTTGGTCCTTTGATGAAAATGTGTAGTCTGTCAAAAATGAGTTACAAAACCAGTGAGGAAATAGCAATGTCCGTGAAAGTAACTTTGTGTTTATGTATGCATGTGGGAGGGACGGTACTTACAGATAATCTCCGAAAATGTGGTAACATTATTTTATTTCTTTCAACTGTAGTGTCTTTGCCTATTCAAAGACTTAGCAAGATTTCTGTGACCACAAAAGAAAAAAAAAAAAGTTTGACAGTGGAGTACCATCATACGTGTAAAAGCACATATAAAGCACACGGCAAGGAGCCTACACCTGATTTACTTTTCTTTACCTGCCCTTTTCCTTAGCAATCTTAGACCCTATACTTTTACACAACGCTTTGGATTCAAGTAGGAGTGATACTTTAAACATTTTTCTAATTTGAATAAAGCACATAGTGGTAAATTTACATATGTATACGTCACTTGAATCAACCAAGAAAGTACAGCTCCTTAACTTTTAGATAACTGATCACAGCTTTCTCATCTGTAGTGTAACAAAAAATTAAACTTGCCAGTAAACAGTCTATCAGTCTTTCCGGGTTGAGCTGCCCCTGTTGCATTTTAAAAAGTGTTTTCAGTAGGGAGACAAAATAGTGTCTCACTGTAATAAACTAGCATTGAACCAGGAAGATAATTATCTAATATGCTGTGCATATACAGTACTTACTGTATTTATTTTTAAAATAGTAAGAGGTGATCAAATGTGCCTCAGTTCAGGGAAAGAAGTTACAAGACCATCATATATCTTTTTTCTGGATTTCTTGCTCATTAAGCAACCTTCTGACAAAATTTTGATTTTCCAAGTACGTAAATACTGAGAAAGGATTAAGATACAGGATGTAAGTGTGTATTTAAAATATTGAAAATTAATGAAATCATTTCATAAATGTGTTCACTTCCATTTTAAGTTTTTAATCAGAATCATGTAATTCTGAGTAACATGAATCAATTCTTAAAGCCTGATAGAGTTGAGTGTTCAAGACTGAAAATTTGAGAACTGCAGCCTGGTCTCAATGGCAGTACCATGTGAGTAAGTGAGGGGGTTGCAGGGAAAGACACTTCAGCCCTCCACCAAACACCAATTATTAGTATAGGCAAAATGATGTTTTCTGACATTTGGGGGGGAAAAAACTATGTAAAGGAGCTTGAAGTTACCTGCCTCCACTTTCCAGTATCTACAAATCTACATTTGAGGAAAACCCTGAATTTTGCAGACCAGTCAGTATTCCATCTCTCTCACCTTCTAGGCTGAGAGAAGACATATTTTTGACATGTACAAATTTTGCCTAATTCCTGGGAACTGATGGAAAAAGCTAGTTTCTCCACAAACTCTTCCTCAGACTTTGTCTTTAGAACCAAAAAACTCAGATGAAAACAAAGTTATTATGACTGCTCTGGAGAGACTTGTTTCATTACAGAGAGTAATTAACAATTAAAATTCTATCTATTTAATGCATGTACTGATGGCTGCTCTACTTAAACTATGTTCCAACAATATAAACCAGAAATGGATATAGACAGGCCCACCATCAGTCCCAGGTCTTGGTGTCCACACTGAATTATAGTAAATCAAATGCAAAGATTTGCTTTGTGTGTATCACTTCCTTCCCTGTTAAAATGTTATTACTGTGTAGCAGGATAGTTATTTCCACTATGCTGACCAACTCTTCTTCTTTCCCTCAACTATTACTATTTGTGGTTAATTTATATAAAGGTCTATTCATATTAGATCCCACAGATTATACAAAGTTATATGTATTTCAAATATATAAAGAGAAATAACCTAAGATTAAGTGTTTCAGAAGCTGAAGCAGTTATTACAGTAGATTTCAGGTAAAAGAAAAATAGCTTCAGAAATTGTATTTGGGGAAAATAAAAGAGGAAACTATCTTAAGTTCGTGAAAATAAACTAAACTGAATGTTCTCAATAACTGACCAAAATTTTGAGAGATTAGTTCACTGGGTTTATAAAAATACCTGCACTTCTTTTCAATTAAGTAAACATTGCTTTATTTAAATGGCACAGTATTATTTTTACATAATTTTGAAGTTACTTATATTTTTAAAAGCATTACTGAAAAGAACTGCAGTATCCAAGATTCTAAAATATTTTAATAAAAATAATAAAATCTAACTGTAGCTTATTTTTCATATCATATTTTGGATTTACATTCATAAAACATCTCAAAGAATCTTCAGTTTGCTTCTCAGAATCTTATCTATGCGCATTTGAATCTGTCTTACAAGTGGAGTAGTTCAAGGTCACCAAGTTACTATACTCATAAACTGAAGGAGCATGAAGGTGCATTTCAGAATATTTAAGTCAATTTCAGTAAATGAATGAATGAATAAAGGAACTGACGTATCAATCATAAAGGTAAAGAGAAAGGAAATGCAATAACCTAATTAATACTCCAATCCAAATATTCATTAGAAATGAAATCAAATAATTACGGGCTTTGGGTTGAATCCAGACACTTTTTAAAATCTGACAATTTTATTAGCACATGAAAGCAGTCATTATTTACTGTAAACAAATTTATACATGTCTGTAGTAAGCATTTTAATTCCAAAGAAGATATTGTATCTATGCAATTTTGTTGGACAACCTTCAGGTCTGCATTAGCTAATTATTTCATAGTGTAGGCTGTCCCTTTCTGGACAAATCTTCAAGATGTGCAATATTATATATCAACCTATAAGTAACAAAAATTTTTAGAAATGAGGGAGTTAGACTGTATGGCGACATAGAAATTGAAATCACCTTGTCCATCCTGAGAGAGCATGGGCATCTGATTTTCTATTAGCTAATTAAATGTATTTTCATAATAAATGAGGAAAGAATGAAAACAAAAGAAAGATTATGTTTGCAAAGCTGAAATATTACTGTATTATATTTAAACTTGAAATCCAAATTAAGACTTTTTAAAATTTTGCCTCTTTCCCCCAATATTTATTTGGTAATTTCATGAGACACAAGCACACTTCCATAATTTTGTAAGTGTCATAACGTATGTGCATATGTATACATGCACATATATGTGTATATATAAATACATACATATTTTTTAGAAAGACAGTTATTTTGTTTTTTCCTTTTTGTTTGAATTCATTCTACCTCCTTTCTCCTTCCAACACAACCAAACACTGCTCTCCACCCTTGGTCATCAATGTTAACAACTTTTTATAAATATTTTTGTATATTTTTTCATGCTTGTGTATTTTTATTAAAATAACTTAGAGACATACACACACATGAACTTAAATGCTTTTTGTTTTCTGTATCTTGTTTTCTCCCCACTCAACAATATCTCTGAAAATCATGCAAAACAGCAGGTACAATGATAGTATACTTATTTTTGTGCCTAAAATACTTTTTGGTATGGACAGGCATGATATGATATGGTCCACCATTTTCCTTTGCTGGCATTCACTCAAATTACAGGTTTTTAACACCATAAAAACACAAAACTATCCTTGTATACATGCCTTTTATTTTTTTTTCCTAATACTTAGAGGATAGATTTTCAAGGAGTGCAATTACTGGGTTTATAGAGTACAAGTACCCGTATATTTAGAGAAGTTACCAGTCTGCTTTCACCAGCAGTGTATGACAAGCTTTTGTTCACTCTTCAAGCCAGTAGTAGGTACTAGAGTTTGTTTTGGCCTTACAGTCTATCATGATGAATTGTTTGTACAATGCATTTCACCAGCTACTGGCAATGTGGGCAGTTTTAAATATGATTTGTTACCTTGATTTGATCTTAAAAAAAAAAAATAATACTGATACTTGTATTAGATATTTTCTTATGATTTTGTTAAAAACTCACTCCATGTAATAAATACTTTAAAGTTTTGTGCATTGCTTTTTTAATCAAAATCTACTGACTGTTTTTTGATGGTATTTATGATGCCTTATACTTCAGAGTAAGTTCAGTGATCATTTAAGGCTAACATATAGCATTTAATGCTAAAGTATAAAACACCAGATATATAAAATAAAAGGCACCATATATATATATATATATATATATATATGGCATCTATGTTACTAGTTTTGGTTAAAATTGTCTCCCCTGCGCCTTCTTTTTCTTGCAGTATATTTACCCTGCATATTCACATACATATTTTAGACCATCAGGAATGTATTTTTGCATATGATAAAAGACAGAAGTTGTATTTTATTTTCTTCCAGATACATAGCTATTTGTGCAGTCACTATTTACTAAATAGGTTACTTAGTAAATACAGGTTATCTTTTCTCAATTTAGGTTTACCATTTAAAAAAATTAATCTATCATTTATACTGAGATCTATTTCTAAATTATTTCCACCATTGATCTATTTATCAATTTCTACAACAATACTATAATTTATAATGGCTTTGTAACATGTTTGTTTTATGGCATGTCTTTCACTATTTTTTAAACTTGTTTTGACAATTCTGAAGCTAAATATAGAAGATGACAGGGATAAAATCAGAGTCAAATTTTTTCCTCATATAAGATTTGAGATTATGTGATTTAAATTAAAAATTTCCATATGAATTCAAATTATGAATTCATATTGCATCAATTTTGAAAATTGATTTTTATATTATATATTCCTATTACAATGGAAGCATATCTATTATATCATCTCATGTTATTTAGTAAGACTTTACAAGTGTCTTTATCCAGTTTCATATTTCATTTGTTGGAATTAATTATTTTCCAGTTTTCCCTATGGAGCACGTAATTTAGCTTATCTAATTTCAGTAAATGGCACTTTTTGCTGGATTAGGAAGAAAAGCTTTTGTTATTTCTCCATTTATTTACAAATGCAGTATACCTTCTATCTAAAGAAATGTCTGCTTGTTTATATAATAATAGTCTTGTTAGTATCACTTTTTCTTCAAGTTGTTAATTTAATAAATTATGCTGACAATTTTTTAAAAATTTATTTTTCATAATTTGAATGAAGTTGGCTTTATCAAATATCTTAGTTCCTTTGATTTTGCTGGATCATCTTAGTATTTTATGTGGAAACATTGTTTAGTTAGGAAAATGCCATTGTATGAAAATTGTGTTTGTTTACTAGAATGATTTGGATAATTTTGTTATGTCTTTGGTCTTAGGTACTTAAATTTGAAATAATCTGCTCTTTAAAAATACTCTGAAACTCAGATATAATATTCTAGTTTGGGTCCTCTTTAAAAATCCTCAAATCTCTTACAGTAATTGGGATAGCTGCAATTTCTACAAGTTCTTTGGTCAATTTTAGGTACTTAAAATTTTACTAAGAAATGATTTTTTTTTTTTTTAGGTTTTCAATAATTTGCCACTGTTACACATAGTAATCTATTCATGTTAAAAATTTTAACTATTTCTAATTGTTTTCTTTTTTTAACTCTTGTAAATTCTGTCTCATTCTTTTTAAATTGAAGTATAGTTGATTTACAATGTTGTGTTAATTTCTGGTGATTTATTTATAAATATATATATTCCTTTCCTTATTCCTTTTTTATTATAAGCCATTACAAGGTATTGAATATAGTTCCCTGTACTATATGGTAGGACCTTGTTTATTTTACATGTAGCAGTTAGTATCTGCAAATCTGGAACTCCCAATTTATCCCTCCCCATCCACTTTCTCCTGATAACCGTAAGTTTGATTTCTATGTCTGTGAGTCTTTCTCTGTTTTATAAATAAGTTTTTTTGTGTGTGGCCTTTTTTTTTTTTCCAGTTTACACATATAAGTGATATCATATGTCATTTTTCTTTCTCTTTCTCTTTCTGGCTTACTTCACTTAGTATGATGATCTCCAGGTCCATCGATGTTACTGCAAATAGCATTATTTTTACTCTATATAGATGTGTCATTTCTTACTCCAAACATCCAGAATTAGAGTTGACCCTCTATATTCTCCAGGGGGATCCATCCTAGAACCTGTACAAATACCAAATTCCCTGGATTATCAAGTCCCATAGTCAGTGCACCATCCATGGGTTCTGCACCCCTGGATTCCACCAGGGATCCAACCAGCCATGGATCCAACCAGCCGTGGATGTAGCATGACCCACCATTGGTTGAATCTGTGGTTGCAGAACTTGTGGATAGGGAGCACCAATCGTATTAATTTCACAATTTGTACCGCTACCTAGGTCACATTTCTATTTGGAATCCGAGAAGGTGGGTTGTAAAATATTTACTTTTTAGAATATTTAGTGACTTTTCTTTTTGCCTTCCAGTACACACTTGAGTTCATGATTTTTTTTGCCATATATATCCAAATAAATGTGACAGAAAATGACAAGAGTATTGGAGAATTAAATTATACCTGTCTTTTTGTTGTTGTTAATTTGGTTCACTTCTGAATGTGAGATATTTTAACTCTTTTATAAGTACATGTTTGCAAGTTATGATTGTATTTCTACTAATTTTATCTTGTATATTTTGATTATATTTTTTGCAAAATGAATGGCTTATTATTTTATGTTTCTTACTATATAGCTTCATGATTAACATTAAATTACAACTTAACTGCCATAAACATTGTAATTTTTACTTCTCTTTCTTGATCAATCTTTAATTTTCTCCTTTATTTTCAGAAGCAAATTGAATCTAGCTGTTTCTATTGTTTGTTTTTCTTTTAATAAGCTATTACTGTTCTTGTTTCACTTGTCAGATTTTACTATTGCTTTAAGAACTCAGGTGACAGTCTCATTTTTCTTTTCCTTAGACTTCAGTAATTCTAAAATAATATGTCCAAGCATTTTCTGTCTTCCAACTCAGTAAACCTTTTCATAGAATCAATTATCTTCCAGTTCATACAAAATGTCTTCTTTATGGCATAGTTCACAATGTTTCTCTCTCATCTGGAACGTCTGTATTTACAGGTAGAGCCAATTGGATCTATGTTCCAAGTGTCTTCTTTTTTTTTTTGCTTTAGCATTTTCATCTTTTTCTATTGTTGTTTGTGTTATGAAGAGAATTCTTGTGTTTTGTCATCCAGTTCACTTAAAGAGGATGCAAAATAAATGGAAAAATACCCTTGGATGTTTATGAATTTTAGGTCCAGAAAATCTATAAACTGCAGTTAATGTCAATATACACTTTCAAGGACTGAAAAGATAAGAAAACTCTAAAGCACATATTCTTAGAAAAAGGATTAGGAAAGATGGTTGTGCTTTAATTCTTTCAGGTGAGTTCTGCCAAATAAAAGAAGAGAAAAGTAAAACCAATATAAGAAGGGAATGTGAAAAATATCAAACAATCTAATATTCCTATCAGAATTTATTCTTTAACATTTAAGACCAAAATTCACTTTTTTCTTCCACTTTGGTTTACTCATCTCCTAAATGTAGATTATTAATTTAATATAAAAAGTATCAAGGCTATGTTATGTAATTAAAGAAAAGGCAAATTTCACAACACTTTAAGTATGTGAATGGAATCCAAAGATTCATGATATAAAGCACAAGATGTTCATTTTAAGCTTGATTTTTATGTTAGTAAAATAATTTGTAAATCTAATTAGAAATTTATATTTTAATATATAGAGAAGTCTGGAAACTTGTATACTTGAAAACTTAAGTTCTAGGTGGTTCAGTCCACATTTATCTTTTAAAGAGTCAACCAAAACTTTCAATTAATTTAAGATTAAAATGATTATGTTTAACAATAATTTAAGACTAATAGTTTAGTTAAATTACTAACTCATTTCAATGGAAAGTTTAAAATATATTTTATTTTTTAAAAATATCAATTTTCTATGAGTATGTTAACAATGTGAAATTTTATTCTACAGTAATCATATTTTGTCAGTTTCACTGAATTCTTTTTTACTCATTCAGAAATATTTGACAGCTTATGACAAAACCAATGTGGAGTTATTTAAATTATCTACCTGACACTGTTGTTTAAGTATGAGTCATTTTTTTTAAACCATGTGATTCTCATTCAGTTTTTAATTATATATTATTCTCAAATCTCCAGGGAATTTTGTAGATTGATTTTTTGTCAGTACAAAAATTTATCTGAAATTTGATTTTTTTTCTAGTAAGATTTTGTTAGAAAGAAAGGAGAGAGAAAATGCATAGAATTATATTCACATGAATCATTAATATATTCTTTAGATTTTCCTCAAATTTTTAATACGTAGTTTTGAAAAAAATACATTTACACATATCTTGATATGCTGATAATTGTGAAAGAAATAACATTAAATCCTTTTTTAAACTTTAGATGAATTGTTTATTTTCTTTACTTGAAATGTGAATCATTTATATGGAAGCAAAGTTCTTATTAGTGATATAAAACTGAACACAGATGATTGTAAGTAGGATATATATAAAGAAAACAATCCTACTAATGAAGTAATCATCTACAACACAATAGTGTAAATACATAAAAGATGCTACTTCTATTTACTGATTCTGTTTATTCTTTTAGTGTATATATTACACATTTAAAAGGAAACCATATGCTTTTAAACACTTAAGCCTTTTTTGAAATACATATTTATTATAAATATTATGTTTTCTTTCTAAGTTATCCAGTGATTGTTTTAAATCTGTATCTTTCAGGAATCTCAGTTGGCTATGATACCATACTAGTGGTGAAAATGTTCCAGAAGGATTGTGAATACACTCTGTTAAGCTTGTTTACGAGATCTCGAAATGCTGATTTTAACCCTGGAATGAAGGGCATTTTTGGTTGAACAACTGGTACAAGTGGAAAAATTTAACTGCTGTTTGCTAAATTCAGGGCTTAGTTCTGTGGTGACTATTGTATATTCTCAACAAATACGTGTTTAATAAAACATTCAGGACACTAAAACATTAGCAAATTTTGAGGCTGACAGACCTATTTTCAAATCCTAGTTTTATAATTTTCCAAGTATGTACTTTAATGAGTTATTCAGTCTCAATACCTGTTACTCATTTTATGCAGTGGGCATTAGAAACAATGCAGAGCTTACAAGACTGTTTTAAGAAGTAGATGACTGTGTATAGAAATAGATGAACAACATACTGTTCCTTGTATTATGACTGTTTATGTATTTGAAACTGAGAACAGATTTTAAGCTAGTGGTAGTGACTTCTCAGAATAGCTATGCAGATATTCCTCTATTTTAACTTGGAAAATATAGAGCATAACATAATTATGAAATAATAATAAAAAAAATAGGAAAAAGAATACTTCCTCTCCAGCTTCCTCATCATCAGCGAACATTTACTCCTTTTCCCCCTATGTATACCACTCATCAGTTTGAAATAGAAGCAAGTCCTTTTCCTCTCAAGGTTTCCTTTCCTCTCATGACCAGGAACTGTGATTTCCTCTGGGTAACTAGAGGAAATCACAGGTGTTCTTTAGTTAGCACTGCTTTTTTTTTTTTTTTAACATTAGGATGTATATTTTACAAAGTCACTACAAGTTTCCTTTAAATGTGTTTTATGATATACCTGTTTACAGTCTCAGCAAGATTATTCTAAAATAATTTTACCTTAGGTAAGTAAACTTTTCTATTCTTTTCATGACAGTTTTCACAGAACTAGAACAAATAATCCAAAAATTTGTATGGAATCATAAAAGACTCAGAATTGCCAAAGCAATACTGAAGAAAAAGAATGAAGCTGGAGGAATAACCCTGTCAGACAATACTACAGAGCTACAGTAATCAAGACAGCATGGTATTGGCATAAAAACAGACATATATGGATCAATGGAACAGAATAGAGAGCCCAGAAATAAACCCACAGACCCACAGTCAAGTAATCCTCAACAAAGGAGGCAAGAATATACAATGGAGAAAATATAGTCTCTTCAGCAAGTGGTTGTGAGAAAACTGGACAGCTGCATGTGAATTAATGAAGTTAGAACACTCCCTTACACCATACAAAAAAAACAAAACAAAACTCAAAATGGCTTAAAGACCTAAACATAAGACAAGACTATATAATCCTCTTAGAAGAAAACATAGGCAAAACATTATCTGACATAAATCTTAGCAGTGTTCTCCTAGGGCAATCTACCCAAGCAATAGAAAGTAAAAGCAAAAATAAACAGATGGGATATAATTAAACTTAAGCTTTTGCACAGCAAAGGAAACCATAAAAAAAACAAAAAGATAACCTATGGAATGGGAGAAAATATTTGCAAATGATCCAACTGACAAAGGTTTAATTTCTAGAATATATAAACAGCTCATACAACTTAATAGCAAAAAAAAAAAAAAAAAAAAAAAAAAAAAAAAAAAGCAAACAGCCCAATCCAAAAATGGGCAGAAGACCTAAACAAGCAATTCTCCAATGAAGACATACAAGTGGCCAAGAAGCACATGAAAAAATGATCAATATCACTAATTATCAGAGAAATGCAAATCAAAACTACAATGAAGTATCACCTCACATCAGTCAGAATGGCCATCTTTCAAAAGTCCACAAACAAATGCTGGAGAGGGTGTGGAGAAAAGGCAACCCTCCTATACTGCTGGTGGGAATGTAGTTTGCTGCAGCCATTATGGAAAAGAGTATGGAGATTCCTCAGAAAACTAAAAATAGATTTACCATATGATCCTGGGCATATGTCCAGAGGGAACTCTAATTCAAAAGGATACATGCACCCCAATGTTCATAGCAGCACTATTTACAATAACCAGGACATGAAAATAACCTAAATGTCCATCGACAGATGACTGGATAAAGATGTGGTATATTTATACAATGGACTACTACTCAGCTGTAAAAAAATAACACCATTTGCAGCAACATGCGTGGACCTGGAGATCATCATACTAAGTGAAATAAGCCAGAAAGAGAAAGAAAAATGCCATATGATATCACTCATATGTGGAATCTAAGGATAAAAAAGACACTAATGAACTAGTCTATGAAACAGACTTGCAGACATAGTAAATAATTTTATGGTTACCAAGGGAAAGAGGGTGGGAAGGGATAAATTTGGGAGTTTGAAATTTGCAAATGTTAGCCACTATATATAAAAATAAATTTTTCTTCTGTATAGCACAGGGAACTATATTCAGTATCTTGTAATAACCTTTAATGAAAAAGAATATGAAAATGAATATACGTATGGATATACATGACTGGGACATTATGCTGTACACCAAAAATTGACACATTGTAACTGATGGTACTTCAATTAACAGTAACAACAAACAAAAAAACAGTTAAACATGCTTGTTAAAGCAAGTAAAAATTTTTAAAAACAAAGGCAAAGCTATAATTTTCTTCATCACTACCTGCCTCCCACAATATGAGGTCGTCAGTTTGGCTAGCTTTCTTTGTATCCTACAATATAGTACTATATCCTTCTGTGTACTGATACATATTTATACAGAAATTCATACAACATAGAAACACACCCACTTATTTGCTTACTTTGATCAAACTGCATGCATATTTTAAGCCACATTTCTGAAAATTGCTTATACATTATATATTACCATTTATGTATGTAATGAAGCTATTTTCAGTTTGTTGTGCCTATTAATATTTCAATTTTTGATATATAATTAATAATTTTATGAATTTTTCCTGGACATTTAAGTGTTACGATTTAATAAAACATTGTCCAGAGGCTTATTGTAACAATAAAAAAAAAAAAAATCTACTGGCATTTTGTATATTTGTCTTTTGTTCAGCCATCTTACCAGATTATCTTAATAACTGCCATTTTTTACCTAGAATTTCTTCAATTTTTCAAAAGTCAAATGTCATGAAACAACATTTTTTCTACTTGTTTCTTGGAGACATTTAAAAGAAATAACAATGGTAATAAGACATTTATGTGTATTTTTGACCTTAAATGAAATTTTAACTTTCCCTATATTAGAATAAATTTCCTGCTGCATTTCCATCAATGCTTTATCATGTTTATGAAATTTCCATTTATATATTTTTACATGTTTACAATTAGGAATTAATGATTTTCTGCAAATAATTTTCATACTTTCCAATATGATTAAAAGATTTCTCCATTAATTTCTTTACACAACAAAAATATTGTTTCAAGAATGCAAAAATTCTACAGAACCAAGAAAGAGTAATAAAGGTAGCCTCTCCGGGGAAAATTTCTCTTAGCTCTATGTGTATGTCCTTGTCTAAATTTAATTTTTTATTTATTACTTTCCTCTTTAAGCCAGAGAATAATGTCATTGGTATTTTTATCAAATACTCTACCTAAAAATAAAATGTCTTTCTGGAAAACAAAACTGATCCTTGAACAACACGGGGTTTAGGGGTGCTGATCCCCATATAGTTGAAAATCCATGTATAACTTTACAGTCTGCCCTCAGTATCCATGGTTCCACATCCACAGATTTAACCAACTGTGGATCATGTAGTACAGCAGTACATATTTACTGAAAAAATGTGTATAAATGGACCCATGCAGTTCAAAGCCATGTTGCTCAAGGTCAAATGTTAACATATTTGACTTAAAACATTTTGTTGAATTTCTAATTGTATTTGTTTTTACAATTCCTTTGGCATTTAAATCATTTAAAAATATATTCTTATAATGTGAGTAACTTTTTTCTTTTTACAATGACTTAGTTTATTTGATTTGGGGATGGTGATAATGAAATTACTTGACAGCACACTGTGGTTTTGGAATGAGCGTTGTGTTTTTAAACTATTGATTAAATTGCTAAAACAAATGAAAAAAGCTGGAATATGAGGCATCACCTCACACCAGTCAGAATGGCCGTCATTCAAAAATCCACAAATGACAAATGCTGGAGAGGCTATGGAGAAAGGGGAACCCTCCTGCACTGCTGGTGGGAATGCAATTTGGTGCAGCCACTATGGAAAACAGTGTGGAGATTCCTCAAAAGACTAGGAATAGACTTACCATATGACCCAGGAATCCCACTCCTGGGCTTGTATCCAGAAGGGACCCTACTTCAGGATGACACCTGCACCCCAATGTTCATAGCAGCACTATTTACAATAGCCAAAACATGGAAACAGCCTAAATGTCCATCAACAGGTGACTGGATAAAGAAGAGGTGGTATATTTATACAATGGAATACTACTCAGCCATAAAAACCAACAACATAACGCCATTTGCAGCAACATGGATGCTCCTGGAGAATGTTACTCTAAGCGAAGTAAGCCAGAAAGAGAAAGAAAAATACCATATGAGATCGCTCGTATGTGGAATCTAAAAAACAAACAAACATACAAAAACAAAATGTAAATACAGGACAGAAATAGACTCATAGACAGAGAATACAGACTTGTGGTTGCCAGGGGGGCGGAGGGTGGGAAGGGATAGACTGGAATTTCAAAATTGTAGAATAGATAAACAAGATTGTACTGTATAGCACAGGGAAATATACACAAAACGTTATGGTAGCTCACAGAGAAAAAAATGTGACAATGAGTGTGTATGTGTCCATGTATGACTGAAAAATTGTGCTGAACACTGGAATTTGACACAACTGTGTAAAATGATTATAAATCAATAAAAAATGTTAAAAAAAAAAAAAGCTGGAATAATTTACTTGAGTAGTAAGTTCAGATGTTTACATTGTGTCTTTATTCCTGCCATTACATGACATTATGAGGCACTATAGTTTACCAATTGAAATGGTGGAGATTTTATATATATATATCATATAGAAGTGACCTCCTAACACAACTTTCACAATGATTTTGTAGTGGGCATTCTTTGGTTTTACACGTAATGTGAGTTAATAATCTCTACAGAGTGAAATAACTCTTATTTCAACACTGTTAGACATTACATCCTTACATAAATAAAAAATATTTTTACACTTCATCTAGTCCAGAGGAAATTTATGCATGTTAAAAATAGAATGCTGAAATAATTAGATATTTGTTTTTGATAATAAAATTGAATAAATATATGTAAAGTGGAGAATTTGTGGGTATTATAAGAGATTATTTGAATATATTATAAACCAGTTACCTAAGGCAACTTCTGACACATGGAAAATAATCAAACATCATGAAATACGTTCTATGAAGTCAGGGGGCTTTGTCTTTAGTCCTGCTGCAGCCCTATTACCTACTACTGTGTCAGGCTTACTGTAAGCTTTTAATAATTGTTGAAAGAATGAATCAATAAATGAATCAATGAATAAATATAGGATACTATCCTCCATATATTTAAAAAAAAAAGTAATTGGTGAAAAACCAAAATGAGTATCTGGATTCAGAAAGTATTTTTTGATGGACAATTGATGTCAGTATCATAGAAAGTTTGTAGTAACTTGTTGTCCAGTTTTCATTTCCATGTCAGTTATTTAGATTAATGAACTGAACAAAGATAACTTTTAGTGTAGTCCTAATGACTGTACTTTGTTTTTTAATAAGGACTGTTATAAGGACTCTAACATGAGGACTCAGTTATTCAGATTCACTTACTTTAAAAGTTAATATGGTTTCTTTTATTACTCTCAAATTCTAGGCTTCTTCATGATATAAAATCAGTTACTCTTAAATACAATCCTGTTGAATACATGATGTTGTATATTAAATTACAAATTCACTCCAAGAGAATTTAAGTTTTAGAAAAAATAAATTTAGAATCCATGAAATAATAGTTTGACTAAAACATAAAATAGAAAACACCAATAAGCTAGAGGAAACATGAAAAAGAAAACATGGAAACAACAAAACTAAGAAATAAAAACAAAGTTAAAAATAGAAACATACATCCATATCTTTTGTAATATTAAATGCCAGACCACAATGGAAGAATCTCTAAAACATCACGAAGAGAACAATACCATCATCAAAAGTGGATGAAGCCATCATAAATGATAAATATAAAGTAAAAGATTAAAAACTGTAGGGTACTAAAATCATTACAGGAAAAATGAACAGTAAAAATTGAGTGTAGACGTGATTTCAGAAATAGATCAGTATTTATATAAAAGTAAAGCATATGGTCACATAGCATAGTGATTTGATATATGGTTGAGGTCAATTTCCTAGTTAAGAATTGGTTCTGCCACTTAACAACTCTGAAAATTTATAAACTGTTTAATATCCCTTTGACCCATAGTAACTATACCATACAGCTGTTGATATTACTGACATGTCTAGCTTACAACATAGGTTAGCACTAAATAAGAACTTTATATAAGTTAGCCATTATTCCTGACAACATAATAGGAATTTAGTATTTGCAGTCTTCATAAAAATCTTCGTATGTATACAAGAAGACCAAATGAAGCCCCAAGTTGGTACAAGGAAGGAAATATCAGAGCAGAAATGAATAAAATGGAGGCATAAAAGAAAATAGAAAGGATCAGTAAAAGTAACAGCTTTGGAAAGATACCTTAAAAAGATAAAACTGACAAACCAAACCCCTTTTTAAGAAACAAGAGAGGACTCCAATAAAATTAAAATGATAGAGGAGCTATTACAACTGATACCACAGAAATACAAAGGATCATAAGAGACTCTTATAAACAATTACACGCCAAAAAAACTGTATAACCTAAAAAAATGGATAAATTTCAAGAAACATACAGCCTGTTAAGACTGAATCATGAAGAAATAGAAAATAGGAACAATCAAGTGCTAGTGAGGATGCTGAATCAGTAATCAAAACCTCCCAGGGAAGTCAGCATCACAGCAGTCTGAAACTTTCCTTTTATCTGTCCCCCGCTATTCACAACTAATCAGACATCCATGACTGATAAAAGTACTTCTGCACAGGACACCAGAGATCCATCCATCTATGCATCCTAAAGCAGGTAGACTGGACCTCAGAGGAGGCTACGATGCCAAGGGAGTTTGAGCAGCAGGGTAAGCACAATGACCTTTCTGACAGAGGAAGTGGAAAGTGAAAGTGGTAATGAAAGTCTTCCAGGCCACATGGACTTCAGATAGAGGGGTCCTGTTGCTCTTTCTGTGGAGGTACCTCTGTGACTAGGGGGAAGGAAATGAGAGGGCCAAGGAAGGCAAAAAGAACTTAATGGAGGCATTTCCTGCTGTGTTCTCTAGGATTTCAGCAACAGACAAGCCCCAGGACCTCTGGGAATCCCCCACACGAGGATCTTCCTACTGGATTGTGGGCACACCCAAAGTGTCAGGTACAAAGCTCTCACTTCTCTCCGCTCTGCTGCCAGTTTTTTTTTTTTTTTCTTTTTCCAACACCAGCATTTTAATGCATGCCCAAACAACCCTGAGAATAAAAACAAAGCCAGGTGCAGCCACTATGGAAAGCATCATTTCACAATATACACAAATATTGGGGCATTATGTTGTACACCTGAAACTAATATAATGTTATATGTCAATTATATCGAAAGAAATATCATCATGTGTATCGATGCATTAGAATAGAAAATAAAGATGCTCTTAATTTTTGTTTGTTTATTTTGTTTGTCTGAGTGGTCTGAATCTTATAGAACTCCTGTTTTATAGTACCGAACTGAAACAGTATGCCATTCACAAGGCCAACAATGGTAAGATTTGATAGTTTTTTTGTTGTTGTTTTGGAAGGAAAGAACTTTCATAGATAAATCTGTGAAATATCCTTAACTGATATGAACAGTAAATATAAACATAGATAGATATAATTATTGGCTTTAATGATCAAAGCACAGTATTTAATTACTTTTCAATACCATGATGATTCCATTTATTCAGTAATTTCAAAAGTTGTGAATTTTGAAGGCTGAATTGTAATAATTGAATACAGGAGCTACTATCTCTCATATAAATAAAATGCAAAATACATACCATACATTTTACATATATCATTACCAACACTCAAAATATAAGACAGTGTATCCCTTATTCATGGATTAAAATATAAACATACACTCATGCAGACCTATACCACCTTGACACACATGGTCATATAGTTAGTGTGACTGTACTACAACTAATGAAAAATAGAGTATCTTGAATCATTGATATATTTCAGGAATTGTGCTGAGCTTTTCTACTTGTACTTTCTCAACTAACATTAATTTAAAAAATAACAAAACATTATAAACCCATGTGTTTCTGATTCTAGAGTTCATGGCCTCAGCAATGCTGCTGCCATATACCAGAGATGAAATTAGTGCCCTAATTCTGACTCTAGAGCCCACATTTTTTTCAGAATATGCAATGTTTATGAACACACAACCCCTCCTTGATCTCACACTTAGGTGTCAAGTATAAAATCCAGAAGTGCAGTTGGGTGAGATATTATGAAAATTCCATATTCTGTGTGCATTTATATCATAATTATTTTAAAAGTACCTATATCAATACTAATATTAACAATGGTTGAGAATTAGATGTTATTTCTGATCTAAATAATTTAGATTATTTTAACTCTATGTTTCTCATTTAAATTTTACTGTGGGGAAATCATTATGCTTTTTCCATAAATGATTATTTTTGAGGGTTTTTTTCCCCCAGGTTGAATAAAACTAATGGAATAAAAGTGAAATTTGTTAGTGAAAGATTCTATTATCTTGTTTTACTTTAAATTCAAATTTCACAAGCATCTCTGTTTAGGATAATGAAATTAATCACTCCTACAATTATCTGGAAATTTTTAGATCTTTACCGGAGGGCAAAAATTTCAGACCTCATGAAAAATGCTTGAAACTTGCTTAAATTTGATTGTTTCTTTTAAAAAATCAATTTATTTTAATAGCTATTCAAGTTAACATTATTGTAGGTTTCCTTGACTCACAATGAGATAGTTGTCTTTTGTTCACATTTCTCTGTCTGTATTAACAAAAGCTGGTTTATAATATGACATTTTTTTTAAACACTTTAACAAGAAAACCTGAAAATACTGCTCAAGTATACTTGGAATATTTCTTGTGAAACCAGTTCTTTATTTGTATATGAGGGTGTGCTCTTTGTTAGTAACTCTTTTATCTATGCCAATTGGTTCTCAGTTTAGAATTAAGACAGCTTTTTGTGGTGCAAAATCACCTGCCCAAATATAGATTCACTGTTTAAAACACAAAGGAACAAAATTGCATGTTTTCCCTGGAAAATATAATTTTCACAACTGAAATTATAATTTAACTCAGGCTGGCAATGTGTCCAATGGTAAGGTCCAATCAAAGATAGGAGGAAGGAGAATGAACACTCAAAGTACTACTTGAGCACTGTACATAAATTTGACAAAGGGCACTAGAAATACCCATACCAACACTGTGTTTCACCACCTTACAGTAAGAATGTCAAACAAAAGGCAGCTGGAAATATGGAGAGAAAATAATATAAGAAAAAAAAACAAAGGAAGCCTGTTTTTCAACTAGAAAATTAATGTCTCTCTATAAATACCTACTGAAGTCCGACTAAGTGAAATGTACTAAGCTAGGCATAAAGGCATCACCATATACACCCTGAAATTTAGCTCATAAAGTTTCACAGTCAAGAATTACAGAGAAAATGCTTAGCTTCTTTGCTGATACCTATTTCTTTTCTCTTTCTTTTTATTTTTATAAATAGTCCTAATGTGAAATGAGACTTTCTAGTGAAATTGGAGTGTGCAGGCTTAAAATATATTCTGCAAATCTGGGGTGTAATTATATGCATAAATAAAAGATAAATATTAGTCTGTTTATATTTCCCTATTTCTCTTAAACCTCCCTAGTTTCAGACTTCAGTAGGGCTAAAACAACAAGAAGAAAATGAATTGGGTATTTTATAAAATGGTATTGGTGTATATAAAAATTTGTTGTAATGAAATAGTTTCAGCCTGGTTCCTACTCTCTGCCTAGCTACTAATGAACATGTTGGGCTTCGACTATGCCACTTTTTAGCTTTAGGCACCTCACAGCTTCCATTTCTGAAATTAGGGATTTGGAATACATTTTGATGCTTAACCAGGAATAAGCAATTGCAAAGTTTTTCAAAATTTCATCTTCTCCCTCACCCCTCCATACTTCTAGACGTTATTTTAATTACTTTAGATTGGGTAGGTTTCAGACATATGGGCTTTGAAAAAGTTCCCAGGTGACAGAGCTACATCCACTGGGATATAGACCTGTCAAACCCTGGAAGGTCCATTACAGCTCTCTACAGTCCCTAATGCTTTGATATTCAAAAAGATTATATAAAATTCTAACTTAACTGTATCTTATAAAAAACCTCAAGAATATTTATAGGGACATTATAAATATATATCACACAGCAAGGTAAAATTTACAAAGTTTGTTATTTAAAAAATCATTATCCATGCAAAGAAGCGGTAACATACTAACTATAATGAGGATAAAAAACAATTGAAACATACCCAGAAATAGCATAAATGATAGAATTAATAGCATAGACAAGGATATCAAAGGACATAACTATTTCATATGTTTAAAAAACCAGAAGAAAGATGAGCATGCTAAGTAGAAACATCAAAGGTAAATAAAATAACAAAAAATTTCTAGTGCTGTAAACTATAATTTCTATAATGAAAAATGCATTGAATTAGATAAACAGAATATTAGATATTCTGAAAAGAAAAGGAAAAGATTAATAAACCAGAGGACATAGTACGATAGGTTAATTGATGGCTCCTAATGTCAACAAGTCTTTCTAAACGTGATTAGGCTAAGGATCATTTGGGAAAGAGATGATCATGGATTATTCAGGTGAAGTCAATGTAATAACAAGGGAGATTATAAAAGGATGACAGGAGGGTAAGAGAAAGCATGAAAGAGAGTGAGAAACTGGAATATGCTATACTGCTGGCTTGGTAGATACCAATAATCCATGGAATGCAGGCAGTCTCTAGAAGATAGAAAAAACATGGATACAATTCTGAGCTTCCAGAAGGAATGCAGACCTGTAACTTTAGGAATTCTACAATTTAACAATTTTAGAATTATTTGACCAAAAGTTAAATACTTAGGTATAAATTTACAAAATACATACAAGATTTATGAAGAAAACTATAAAACTCTGATGAATGACATCAAAGAACTAAATAAATAGAGAATTCCATGTTCATGAACAGAAAGACTCAACATTTTCAAGGTGTTCTTCCCAACTTGATCTACAGATTCAATGCAATACCAGTCAAAATCAAAGCAAGTTATTTCATGGATAACAAACTGACTCTAAATTTAGTTTATGCAGAGAAACAAAAAAGACCCAGAGTAGCCAACAAAATACTGAAGGAGAAGAATGAAGCTGGGGGACAAATGCTATCCAAATTCAAGAGTTACTACAAAGTTAACAGTAATAAAGATAGTGCAGTGTTGGCAAAAGATAGAGAAACAGATCAATGGAACAAAATAAGAGCCAAGAAATAAACCCACACAAATGTAGTCAACTGATGTTTGACAAAGGAACAAAGGCAATACAATGGAGCAAAGATAGATTTTCAACAAATGGTCTGAAAATCCTGGACACACACATGCAAAAAGATGAACCTAGACACAGACCTTACATCCTTCACAAAAATTAACTCAAAATGGATCAGACCTAAAAGTATAATTAGAAAGTACAAAGTTCCTTGAAGACATAATAGGAGAAAACTGAGATGACTATGGGTATGGTGGTGATACTTTTAAAGTACAATACCTAAGACATGATCCATCAAAGAAACAATAAGCTAGACTTTATTAAAATTAAAATCTTCTGCTCTGCAAAAGATTATGCCAAGGGAATTAGAAGACAAACCAGAGACTAGGAGAAATTATCTGCAAAAGACATCTCATAAAGGACTATTATATAAAATGTACAAAGAACTCTTAAAATTTATATATATAGATAAAATCTCCCTTTGAGGACTGTTAGTTCTAGCACCAGACAGAAAACAATAGCCTCAAAGAGACTGACCAGCATTCAAATTAGTTAATTAGCATTAAATCCTAGTGGTTCTGTTTCTCTGAAAGCTGAAAAAATATACTGAATTATTGCACATTATTCCTTTAGATAAAAGGTCTGCTCCAGTGCTATCAAGCTATGATACTCTACATTCACCGTAAGTTTGCCCTCACAGCCCTACTGCTTACAGGCAGGACTGTTTACAGGGAATCACCTCATCTCCCTTCATGTGAAGAAATCCACTTTGTCTTTCAGAAAATAATTTAACA
The DNA here is from genome assembly GCF_048773025.1 of Camelus bactrianus. Lineage (NCBI taxonomy): Eukaryota > Metazoa > Chordata > Mammalia > Artiodactyla > Camelidae > Camelus > Camelus bactrianus. The sequence continues at coordinate 75,797,866 of NC_133540.1, forward strand.
CTTTTCCTTGAAACTATATTATAACGGCAATTGTTTTTTCTATATAATAAACGTGATATTCAGTTTAAATTATTTGAGATGATTTATAATTATTTTATTTCTGAAACACTACTAGACACATAGTATGTAAATCAAATTCTTTTGAGTATCAATGCATAAAATATGCCTTTCTTAGAAACCCAGAAAAATTGTTTCCTAATCCTCTCCCCCAAAGACTATAAAAACAACCTAGAATTATTTATATAGAAAGGGTCACACACCAGAATCTGGGAGGGAAAGAGTGAGGGATGATGTTGAAATTATTGAGAAAAAATAACATATGAAGAAAAACATTAAATTTAAAAATTCTTTTGAAAAAAATCTGAGTATGAAGGAATTTGAGTTTTGCTTCTGTTCTGTTTCACTAGATATATTACTTTTAGAGGCAAAGAAATGTGGAAAAGTACACAACCATATTTAACATAAGATAGAAACCAAACTTATAATGTTTTAAAATATATATTCATAAACAAATTCTAAAGGTTAATGAAGAAAAATTTAGTACTCTCTAATAGTAGATTTCATATTTATTCAACCAGGTCTTTTCTTTTTTTTTTTTTGCAAAAAATGATTTAAATAAATTTATACATTCTGGTAGAATCATATATTGAGACACTGAGAATAAGAAACATGTTCTCAGAAAGGCTTATGTATATAATTAATTATACAGTTTCATAAAAATATCTGATGCATTTACCCATTTATCATTAATTTACAAAAAGTAACACAAAGTAATGGCTATGCCTTGAGAGTAAAGAAAAAGGAAGATATAGTCAGATTTCCTTAGGGAAAAATAAGAATTTAGAAATTTAGAGATTATAAATGAGCTGAAACATAAAAATAAATGTAATGTCCTGGCATTTATCTCTTTTATGCCTGGAATATCTTAGCTGCCCAAACATTTATTTTCCATTTTAGATGCCCAATTCAGATTTATGTTATTGGATTAAGTGAAGTCAACATTCTCTTTAAAATCACACAGCTGGTAGAAATTCACCAACAGCTTATTCATTAATGTCTTTATTTTATTTTAATGTATCCTTCAAAATTACTCACTTCCCTAGACTAGAATTAGAAAATAAATTCTTTTGTCCATAAATTCAAACTGATGGCAACATGAAACTTAAAACAGATTAATAAATGATTGACAGGCTAGTTTTTTATTTTAAGTCAACTTGAGTTAAATATCTAAAAGATTAAATGCCTGAAAGGAGACAGATTAGAAGAATAAAACAAGGGAACAAAAAGTTTTTTAAAATATGGTGTAAAAAGACAAAAATAAACAAAAAGAGAATAAGGTGTCATCTTATCTTCCCTAGACAGTGGCCACCACCTCTGAACTGATCCTTTAAAATCTACTCTTGCCTTTATATATTAAAAGAAATTATTTCATGCACTAATTTTTAATTCAAATTTAATAGTGCCATCTCCTGCTTAAAACTATTCAATCGCTTGCCTTTGCTCTTGGGATAAATTTTAAAATCCTTAATGTCATTGGTAAGTCCCTAAAGATCTAGGCTTTGTCTTACTCCTCATCACGCTTCCTTCAGTTACAATCTATTCTTAGTATTATTTAACTTTTTCCCATCTCAGGGTCTTCACAAAGGATCTTTCTGCTGCAGGACGTTTCCACCATCTTCTCTCCTGGTTATATTGAAAATGTGTTCCTCAGCTCCAGCTTAAACCTCACCTCAGGGGGAGCCTCCTCAACTTCCAAGACTTCATTAAGAACCCTGGTTATATGCCCACAAGTCATGCTGTTGTTCATTTTCCTCCAAAGCAATGTTTTCCTTCCCACTATAATCAGTATCTGCAATATTTTTTACTATTACATTTTCCAATATTTAACGTAGAGCATGTAACATAGAATATGATCAATAAATATGTAGTGAATTCACAAATAACACCATTTGCTATTTGTTATAAAACTTATGTTCTACTTTAAGTCATGATAAACATTTCAGGGAATACAGGCTGGTGCACACCATCTTTGCATTCTCTCTCTGCCTCACTATAGCTTTTGACTCTCACAGATAGATGCTTATACACTCATGTGGGGCTCCATTTTTGCTACTGCACTCAGGGGACACCTATAGATCACCTGGCTCTGGTGTCCAGATGGGCTTAAACTCGCAGTCTCATAGGATCTAATACTTTTACATACTTTTAAAAATTGCTGTGTGAGGGTTTGGCTTCCAAAAAGCCTGAATCTACATGCTGACTGAGATCTTCCACTTTCAGACACTGACAAGTCTTGGCATGGTCTCAACTACATAGAGATATTAAAAGTAAAGTAGGCTGCTTGGACAATCACAAAGAATTGAAAGAGAACTAAGAGGTAGGGTTGGGGGAAACAAAAAGTTAGATCACCTGCAGAAGCCTACTCTACTCCTTTGAGACTGGGAGAGGTGGCTGTTTTGTCTACTGCATAGGAACCGACATAGGAGAAGAAATAAAATGAAATCAGAAAAATAATCATAATAAAACAGGGTAAGTAATTTACCTGATAAGGAGTTCAAGGTAATAGTCATAAAGATGCTAACTGAACTCAGGGGAAGAATGGATGAACAAAGTGGGAACTTCAATAAAGAGATAGAATATACAAGAAAGGACCAAACAGAGTTACCAAGTTGAAAAATACAATAACTGAACTGAAAAAAAAAAATACACTAGAGGGGTTCAACAGCAGTCTGGAGGAAGCAGAAGGATCGGTGAACTCAGTGAAACTAACTCAATTAGAGAAGCAAAAAAGAAAGGGAAAAAAACCTTAAGTGATTATGGCTTAAGGGACTTATGGGATAATGTCCAGTGGAATAATATTCTTATCATACGAGTAGCCAGAAAATGTACTTGAAGAAATAACAGCTGATAACTTTCCTAACCTGGGAAGGAAACAGGTATCTAGGTCCAAGAAGCCCCAAGAATTCCAGATAAGATGAACCCAAAGAGACCCACGTAAGCCACAATATAATTAAGATGCTAAAAGTTAAAAGACAAGGAGAGAATCTTAAAAGCAGCAAGAGAAAAACAATTTGTTATTTATAAAAGAACCCTCATAAGACTATAGTAGGCTTTTTAGCAGAAACTGCAGACCAGAAAGGAGTGGCATAATATGCTCAAAGAGCTGAAATAAAACAAAACAAAAAACTTCCAACCAAGAATATTCTACCTAGCAAAGTTACTGATCAGAATTGAAAGAGAGATAAAAAGTTTCCTAGACAAGCAAAAGGTAAAGATTTTCCTCATCCCTAAACTGGCCACACAAGAAATTTTAAAAATGACTTTTTTTTTAGTCTGAAAAGAAAGGGCATTTCTTGGAAACAAGAAAACATATGCAAGTATAATTCTCACTGGTAAAATTTAATATATAGTAAAGGTAGTGGGTAAATTACTCATAAAGCCAGTATGAAGGTTAAAGACAAAGTAAGTAGCTAAATTACAACAATAGTTAGTTAAGGGATACATAAGATAAAAGGATGTAAAATGTGACATCAAAAACAAATTGTAGGGGGAGAGTAAAAATGTAGAGCTTTAGAGTGCATTCAAATTTTAGCTGTTATCAGTTTAAAATAGGCTATTATAAATATATGTTATATGTAAGCCTCATGGTAACCACAAAAGAAAACCTATAATAGATATAAAGAGAAAAAGAAATCTAAGCATAGACTACTAAAAAATGTTATCAAACCGCTAAGAAATAGAACAAGCAAAGAAGGAAACAGGAGAACTAAAAAACTATAGGAAAACAAATGGAAAATGGCAAGAATTCTATATTTATCAATAATTACTTAAAACGTAAATTGACTAAATTATCCAGTAAAAATTGAGTGTCTCAATGGATTAAAAAAAACAAGCCCTATCTATATGCTGCTTATAAGATATTCACTTCAGATGTAAAGACACACAAATTGAAAGTGAAGCATGGAGAAAGGTATTACCTGCAACTGGAAAGCAAATAAAGAATTTCGAGTAGCTACACTTATATCAGGCAAAATAGAGTTATAAAACAAAGCCTGTAATAAGAGATAATGAAGGTCATTATATAATGATGCAGGAGTCCATCCAAGAAGAGCTATAACTTTTGTAAATATTTATGCACCCAGCATAGAAGCACCTAAATACATAAAACAAATATTGATAGACTTCAACAGAGAAATACACAGCAATACGGTAGTAGTAGGGGAGTTTAATACCACACTTACACCTATGAATAGCTCATCCAGACAGAAAATTAACAAGGAAAGATACACTTTAAATAACACATCAGACCATATATGCTTAACAGATATATACAAAATATTCCATCCAGAAACAAACTGATATGCATCTTCTCAAGTGTGCATGGGATATTCAGCAAGATGTGTTAGGCCACAAAACAAGTCTTGATAAATTTAAGGAAATTGAACTCATATCAAGCATCTTTTCCTACCACAATGGTATGAAACTGGAAATCAACTACAAGAATAAAACTGGAGAATTCACAAATATGTGGAGATTAAACAACATGCTACTAAACAAGAAATGACCAAAGAATTGAAAGAGAAATCAAAAGACAAAAAAAGTATCAAATCTTATGAGATGCAGCAAAAGCAGTCTTAAGAGGAAGTTCATAAAAATGTCTACCTCAAGAAACAAGAACAATCTCAAATAAACTGAACTTTACACTTCAAATAATTAGAAGGAAGCCAAATTTTAGTAGAAGGGAGGAAATAAATATCAGTGGAAATAATTAAACAGACTGAAACAATGAATGAAATGAAGAGTTGGCTCTTTGAAAAAATAAACAAAGCTGATTAACTTTTAGCTAAATTCACAAAGAACAAAGAGATAGAACTCAAAATCAGAAATGAAAAAGATGTTAAAACAAATGCCATAGAAATACAAAGGATTATGAGAATACTATAAACAATTATATACCAATGAATATAGTGATCTCAAAGGAAAGGATAAATTCCTGAAACATACAGCCTACCAAGACTGAATCATAAAGAAATAGAAAATCTGAGCAGACCAATTACTTGTAAAGATACTGATCAGTAATCAAAAACCTCCCAAGAAACAAAAGTCCAAGACCAGGCAGCTTCAGGGTGAATTCTACCATTCAAAAGAATACTAATCCTCAAACTGTTCCCAAAACAGACAAGGAAGGAACACTTCCAAACACATCTTACAAGTTCAGCATTACCCTAAAACCAAAATCAGACAGTTTCAATCTTGCTGTTGAATATAAATGTAAATATCCTCAATAATATATATATATATAGAGAGAGAGCAAAGAATCAACAATACATTAAAAGGATCATACAATATGATCAAGTGGGATTTATTCCATGGATGCAAGAATGAATCAACATCTGCAAAAAATAAATGTGAGATACCATATTAACAAAATAAAGGATAAAAATCATATGATTCTCTCAATAGATGCAAAGAAAGCATTGGATATAGTTCAACATCCATTTATGATAAAAACTCTCAACAAAACGGGTATGGAAGGAATATATCTTAATATAATAAAGGCCATATATGAAACAGGACCAAAGGTAACATTATACTCAATGTTTAATAGCTGAAATCTTGTGTTTTATGTTCTGGAATCAGACACTATCACCATTTTGATTCAATATAATATTAGAAGTCTTATCCAGAGAACTTAAACAAGAAAAAGAAATTTAAAAGCATTCATATTGGCAAGGAAGAAGTAAAATAGTTACTCTTTGCAGATGACAAGGTATTATATAGAAAAAACTCTAACAACCCCATTTAAAAAAAATGTTAGAACTGATCAATAAATTCAGCAAAGTTGCTAAACACAGAATCAATACCACAATGGCCATCATGAAAAGTATACCATGGTCTCCCCATGCCAGAATGAAGAGGAAAGGGAAACCTTGTACATTGTTGGTGGGAATGTAAATTGGAGCAGTCACTTTGGAAAACAGTAAAAACCTAAAAATAGCACCATGACATGATCCAGAAATTCTATTCCTATATATCTGGAAAAGTGAAAACTCTCATTCAAAAAGATACATGTGCTTCAATGTTTATAGCAACACTATTTACTGTAGCCAAGACATGGAAGTCATCCAAGTGCCCATCAACAGACAATGGGATTAAGAAGAATATACACATACACACACACACACACACATACATGTACATATACATATACACACACACATACATATATATAATGAAGTATTATATGCATAATGAAATATTACTCAGCCATAAAAAAGAATGAAATACTGCCCCCTGCAGCAGTGTGGAAAAACCTGGAGGATATTACGCTTAATGAAATAAGTCAGACAAAGACAAGTACTATATGATCTCACTTAGGTATGGAATCTAAAAAATACAAGCAAATGTATATAAAAAACAGACTCATATAGATAGAAAAACTTTTGTGGTTACAAAAGGAGAAAGGAAAGGTGGTAGGGACTAATTAGGGATATGGGATTAACAGATACAAATTACTGTATTTAAAATAGGTAAGTAACAAAGATATACTGAATAGCACAGGGAACTATACTCATTATCTTATAATAACCTATAATGGAATTTAATCTGCAAAAATACTGATTCACTAGGCTGTACACCTCAAACTAACAATATTGTAAAATAACTATACTTCAATTTAAAAAAAAAAAAGAGAGAGAAAAGTTTAATAGCAACTCCTGTAGTTGTACTCCTGTCACTTTGGGTTGATATCTGGAGATTTTCTTTTGCAGCTTAACTAGTAAATACTCCCTAAATATAATACTTAAAGGTATCCAGGTGTCATCGATGACAGGCACTTTTATTTCTTTGCAACTAAGAGAATGGTTAAGCTTGACTTAAATAAAAAAAAAAGTACCAACAGATTTATAATAAAGAAAATGTTTTAATACACAAAAGATTTTTTAAGTAAAGAGCATATTATTACATAATAAAGGCAAAAATACAGCTTTCCTTAAAATACATTTCTTTACCCTATCTCTTATTGTCTTAGCACAAGCATCTAGATGTCATAGTTTTCCAATTATTTAAATTAATACAATAAATGTTGAATGAGTCATGTTATCTAAATCTTCATTTCCAATAACCAGTAGTTCCACCATATAATGTAAACTTATGACTCTATTCATTTAACACAAATTAAATTTGGTTTCTGCCATGACACTTAATATAAATCTTTGCTTCCAGAGCTTAATGATTTTGTCCCTAAAATACAAAGCACCGCCAAATATTATCCCTCATTTGCCACAACAGCCTAAAACCTTTCTCTTCCGCCTTCAACTCAGCAATGATTATCTCAGGGAAACTGTAACACTGTTTTCCCTCTGCCTCTTTTTTAATGTACTCTCCATTTGACCCAAAATATTACTCTTGATACTATTATTTCCTTTTCTTAAGATTATTATTTGATTCACTGAAATCTAAAAACATTACATTGTATAAGATTCAAGTTTTAGTGTTAGTTTGTAAGCACGGAGGAAGCACTTAGGAAGCTATGGTTATTTATTTTCTGTGTGGGACTGGGATCATTTGACTTTTACTCTCAGAAATTTTAGGTAAATTTTTTCCTCTGTTAAATAACTTGGGCCTGAGTCTATTTCCTGAGGATGATATAGTTCATTATACATATTTTGGAGAATGTTCTCACTCATAAGACTTTCCTTTCACTGGCTTCAGGCATAAGCTATGCAGTAAGACATATGCCTGTACTAGATCACAGGGTTTTCTTTTGGCCTCAGGTAAATATAGGATGAATTACAGCTGGAAACCCAGAATAAGTGCAAAGAAAGGATTCTCCCCCTTATGTGTTTAGGAAAAAAAAAAAAAAAAAATATATATATATATATATATATATATATACACACACACACATTCATATAAACCAACATACACACTTATATTTTATTTTTTCTCATGTGTTTTCATTCTTATTTTTTAAGCTTTCCAGGCATATAGGAATGAAATAGGCAATTGTGATTTGTTGTGTTTTGTTGAAAGCTTGTCACACTATTTTCAATCATATAGACTTTCCTTCAACTTCAACATACTCAGAAAATAAATTCATCTCAGTCACAGTCTTGGTGAAAACTGGTCTAACAGTTTAAATGTTTCTCTGGTTTTTGAGTGGCTATTGAAAAACTAAAATTGTTCTTGTATATTGCCTTCTATTTTATTGATTATCTTTTTCATTTTCAGAGCACTCAGTACAACAGAAATTGGTTTGACTTTTCCATAACTGTTCATTTTGATTGACTTTCTTGGGGACTCATATTCTCCTAAAATTTAATGAGTCATGTTTCTCCATTAGTAGGAGAAACCCAAAATATTTTTACTGGTCTATCGGCTTATTGTGGACTCCTCTGTCACTATGGCTTTTCAAAAACAGTCATATAGTTACTCATCCTTATTTGACCTTAAAATCAAATACGCATTATCTCTCAGAAATCTTTCAGTACTCTAGTGAATTAGGTCAAAGCAATTGCAATCAATGTTTATTTTTCAGATGATAAAATTGGTTAGAGTTTGGCTCCTGGTTAAAAAAATGTGTATGAGATTTTTCAGAGCTGATACAACAGGCAATTACAAAGTCCTGTCTGGCAGGCCTCACGGGGGAGGGCTGGTCTCCCCATGCCAGACAGCGGCCGGCCAGTGCACTGCAGGCCTGAGGGTGCTGCAGCCAAGGTCTCAGGTCCGCTGGGCAGTCGCGGTCTCTACACACTTACCTTCTCAGCCTGTCTCCTTTCCTCCTAGGCCTCTTTACCTGAGGCCTTTGACCAAGTTCCTCTTCAGCTGCTTCCGCCAAGGATTCCTTTTCGCGAGGAGGCGGGGGAAGCCTTGAGGACACGTTTCCCCACTCTGACTCAGTACCCACGTTTTTTCCTCCTCCAAGCCGTACTTCTCCACACTCCCATGACCCCAGAATTCAGTCCTCCAGATTCCAAAAGAACTACCAGAGCCTCTTGTCAGGAGAGCTCTCAGCGAAACACCTCACATCTGTGCGGAACCACCTGGCCCTCCACCAGAGAGCCCTTCCTTCAGGGAAAATGGTTCCGCGGGAGCCAGCCATTCCTCTGGTTCTGGATTCTTGCTTTTACCATCCCAGTAAGTGATTAAATGCCTAACTCTTTCATTTGTGTTTTGTGACTTTAACTGTCATTCCCACACCTGGGCAGATCGGCTCTCTCTCCCAAATCAGCAGAGCTCCTGACACTGTCCTATAAAGACATGAGCTCCAAATTCCCAGTATAGGCCTCAGACCAGAAGGGGTCAAACAACTCAGATATTTCTCAAAGGAATGAATTTTTAACTTTTCTCCACCTTCTTAATTGGGCTTAGCTAAGGGAGACCCTCTATAGAGCTTCCACTAACAAATGGGATAATACAATTTTCACCTCTAGTGCACAACACCTGTGTCAAAGCACAACAGAGTCTGTCTTAGTCCCTTTGTTAGACAGTTAGATAGAAATGAGCACTGGGCCAGGGGAGAGGAAGGGGGAGGGAACAACCCAGAAAATAACAGTAAACCTGCACTCAGGATAAGAGGCTCCAAAATTTTTAACTTCTTTAAATGAGGGCTGGCGAAGAAGCCGACTAGGTTCAAACGGTGCAGCTGCGCAGAAGAGAGAAGGACCCAGCTTAACTTGACCCAGTGTTCATTATAATGTAATGAACACTGCAGTTTGAGCCCCTCCCGAACGTTTCTCTGTGTGCACCATGGGTAAGAACACGCACAAAAGGGATGGGCGCGCCTGAGCACAAGGAAGGTGAGCCGCGAATCAACCAACCTCCAAAACGCCCCCTACGCCAGGGTATGACGCAGGGAAACGAAGGAGCGGCGCCATTTTCCCTCCTGGATCCGCCCGCTCTCAGTTCTGGGGGCTGTACTGTATTTTACTTCCTTTCTACTTCAGTAATAAAGGCTTCTGTTTATATCACACTTTCTGTCTCTCATTAAAAAAAAATTTTCATTTTTTTTCGGGTGATTAAGAACCGAGGTAATTTTCATTCCCCTCCTCCCCGTAACACCGGTATTTTTCTGTAACAAAAATACCATAAAAACAGCAGAAACTTATTTCTCACAGTTTGGGAGGCTGGGAAGTCCAGAATCAGGGCGCCAGTGCGATGAGACTCTGGTGAGAGCGCGCTTCTGAGTTTCCGGAGCTCAGCCGCCTGACTTCCCGTATCCTCACAAGGTGAGAAAAAGGCAGTGAGGGCCCACCTGACTCTTATAAAGCCGTAATCCCGTTAGTGAAGGCTCCACCCTCATGACGTAACCCAATCCTAATCACCTGCCTAAGGCCCCACCTCCTAATACCGTCACCCTTGGGGGCCATAGTTTTCACTTAAGGACTTTTAAGGGGACACACACATGTAGTTCATAACAGAGCCTAATAAATTCCCTCTAAGGAAATTCCCTCAGCCTAATGCTGCTTCCCACCTCATTCCCTCCCCCACACACTCACCTTAGTTCCCCAATTTTAAGGAAGAAACAAACCAAATACCCTGAACACCAGTTTTGTCTTTCTTAATACTGTACTGCAAAAATATGTATTTTGGCTAGAAGTGCATTTTATTCCTCTTTCTTAATGTCTAAATCCTTCTCTTTTCCTCCAACACAACTTGCCGGTGAGGACTCATTCAAAATTAGAAATTGTAACAACTGACATATAAATCAGTCTTCTTTCCAGTAGGGTCTGCTGACTCCATGACAAATTTTATTATTTAAAATTAAACATCTTTATTGATCTCTGACTCTCAAGAGTCTTAAAAACCTTTGGGACCAAATTAAAGGTCGTGTTTTCAGTAGAAATAGAAAGGAATTCAAACTGTAAAGGCCCAAGTTAGGACTTATTGAATGAAACTGCTTACCTAAAGTTGTAATTTTTTTTTTTCCAAAATCGGTCATTCAGGTAGGAATGCTTTGCTTGTATCCACAGCATTAAAGGGCTTATTTACCTAATGCAGCTTGCAGCTGGAGCTTTCCCACCTTCGGAAGCTCCTATCCTTAATTCCCATGTGTTATCTCTATAAACATTTTGTAAACTTAAATTTTCCTGAAGCTTTGAGGTTGGGGAATGTATCATATCTCATAACTTCAACTTTCTATCATCCCACCTTAGTTTCTCCTTTGTTACTGTTTTGTTCAATTGTATGAGGAATTAAAAATATTCAGCTTTTGCTTTGTCAAAAGCTGGCCCCACATGCCCAACCCCAGCCCACACTCCACGCACCTGGAATGTTAGAGCTAGACCGGTAGAATGGTGGTGTAAAACTTTCTCGTCTTTGAATTATTAGCTGTTTCTGCAATGTTATAAAGTTCATCTTTGTGGCAATAGAAATATGAGGGAAAAAGAAAATACCTCATGTGTGACTATTTAAATCTGGTTACACTCAAGTGATTTAAATGAGAGGGAAAAACAAAGAATGTACCTGATTCCTGATTCCAAACTTAACAAAATCTAACAAATACAAATATTTTAACTCTTTAAAAGGGGATTTGAGAGAAGGCAAGAGAGGAGGGGTAGAGATATCAAAAGCATCACATATCCAGATTGCAGTTAAAATTAGTTTCCTTTTATAATCCAATTTATGCTTTGTTTAAGGGATACTAGTTTGCTCTAAGGACTGGCCAAGAAAATAAAGTTTATCTTTTGAGTAGAAAATCTGAATACAACTAAATGTGACTTTCAACTTTAAAAAACGCATAGCTCAAAATTTGTGGAATGAAAAATCCTTAAGCTAAAACCCCTGTGTTTCCTGTTTAATCCAGTGTTTTTCACTGGTTGGGTGACATTACTACTTATCCTAAGATACAGTTCTTCAGTTTCCACAGGTCTCAGGGTGCTTTTCTAAAAATTGTCTTGGATATTATTCTAATTTTACACAGCCATTTCCTCTGGTTTCTTAGCTTAGAATATCTGGAGGCAGGTGTTTCACTGGATCCACCTTTCAAACATGCATAGCACAGTTCAGCTTTTTCCATGACTTAATTTTGTATTACTTCAAGATACTGATTTTTTTCCCTTATTCAACTCAGAATATGTATTATTTTGTTTATAATTTATACCTCTTATTTTTGTTTCTAATATTCTCTCAGGTCACTTCTTGCATCACTGATCTTTGTGGTTATTTGTATCTAAACACATGTATCTCTTGAGGAGTCAACTCTGTTATTAACCACTAGAGGAAGTCAGTTTCTGTCTCTACTGACCACTACCATGAGCACTACAGTGCTGAGGGATTGTGATTGGTAGCTGCTTATAAAATGGAGGAAAAAAATAAAGCTATTTGGAAACAACTTTTCCAAATAAAGCACTTTATTAATATGATTTTATGATCAACTTTTTTCGAAGTATACTAAAAAATTCTGTGGGGTATAATCTCTCTCTCTCTATTATATATATGTCAGACTTAACAAAGCAAAATTACCTATTTCCCAAATGAAAAATAGTAGTAAGATTTAGAAAAACAAAATATGATTTCCTTATTTGCACTTGTTATAGATTATTGTCTTTACTTGAGGAGAGGTGGGTAGAAATTGATATAGGAGTTACTGTGCCTTTATATAGTATATACATGGTGTGGCAGATTAGATTACAGTGTCTGTCATTCTTTTATCCATTTTATAATGCCCATGTAGAACATCTCCCACTAACATTCTGGAAACAAATATGGCTTGTGTGAACCCTATTATAAAGTGACATAAAATTAACATTTACTGAATATTACCATGATCCAAAGCATTGCTCAAAGTATCTGACTTGTATGAACTCATTTGTCATTTTATTTTATTGATCATAAAACACAGGCCTGGAAAGAAACATATTTTAAACCACGGCTGGCTTAAATACTATGGTATGTTTGATTGTTTCTGTTTGGATTCTGATTTTCAAGATTTGCAAAAATACACACACACACAGTTATTTAAACTATTACTTTCTCTGGATTTCTGCCGTTAATTAATAAGCTATTTTAAGTCATTTAAAAATGCTGAAATGTTAACTTGCTTCTCTCTTCTCCAAGTCATCAGAGCTGATGTCCTACTCCTTAACCCTGGTACTAGACTGACTGTGTGACCCATTTTTCTTGTCATTCTTCTCTGTCACATACAGGAAAATTTGAAATCCCTGTGACCATAAACACTCAAATCCAATAGAGTAATGTAGATATTTGAATGCTTTTTATCACTATGTAAAGATAACATGGGCTGATTATATTTTTGGATGACTTTTCTTACGTGAGCTGCTGGAGAATTAAAAGCTGATAGACTGATGATAAAGGCAGAATGCTTCTTGAATTGCATATTAAAATTCTGGCCCAAATCAATAGTGTTGTGTCTGTCTCTAATTCCTTCTGCTTTAATTATTTAATGTTCTCTTTTCATAATTGAAAAATAAATCTCTGTTCATGTCGACTTTTCATTCTAAATCATCAATAAAAAGAAATTTGAATTAATAAGCTGAATATTCAGGCTTCCATGTTCTGATCCTAGTCTTCTTTTCCGAGTTTTAGTCTCACCTTTCATTTTCATTTAAACTGAACTGCTTAGTCCAGCTTTCTTCCCACTCTTCCTCATTTGGGCTTTCACATACTGGCCCCTTCAATTAAAATATTATATTGCTCCAACACATGATCTCCATGAAGCTTTCTAAAACTTCCAACTGAAAGCAATTTCCTACAAATTTAATGCTACCATTGTGTGTCCTGATTTATACAAATTTATCCACAGACCCTTCCATCCCCTTAGAAAATAAACTTCTTGAGGGCAGGGGCCACATTAAAACTTTTTTCGTATTTCCAAAATGCCTAACGGTAGATAGTAGTTAATAGACAGTATTTTTACCTAAATCCATCAAGTGCGTTCCTTATTCAGAGAGATACTAATTAGATTTAGATTCGTACAGATATTCAAAAATATACATGCAGTGTCCTCAGGCTAAAATTGTAATTCAGTCTGAGACTGAACCAAGCTCCGTTGTTAAAAACAAACAAAAAATTACAGGTTATTTTGAACGTCATTCCAGTATTATGAGCTCTGAGATAAGAAATTTAAATAAGCCCTGGGTCAAGAGTTTTGTATTTTACATTATTTGGGAAGTTTTCTCTTAATTATGTAAGTAAATCATGGTCATTATTTCATAAATGAAATGACTGATGAGAAAAAATATGAAAAGTTACTTTCTGTACATAGACCATAAATTCAGATATAAAAAAATTAAAAAGACCAGACTATTACATCATTTATATTTAAATATATTTATTTTATTGAAGAAGACACTTTTCTATTCTTATAAGTACATGAATATATCATTATCTTAGTGGTTGCACACCATTCCTATATGGATGTATTATAATCAGTGCATTTGTGTTAATATTTAGATTGTTCCATTGTTTAAACATTATAAATAATGTAGCAACAGATATTCTTACATGTGCATCTTTATCACAGTAACACCAGCCTGGTAACACTGCCTGGTAAGAGTAAGAGTTTCATAAATGAAAGAGAACATGGTAGTTGTGACTAATGAATTAATTCAGAAAGTGAACTTTTGCATACTTGGATGATTTTTTTAAGATAAAGTGCTGGGCCAAAATTTATGCATATGCATTACAAATGCATACAAGCATTTGTAACATCTGTATGACAAGAAGTGTTTGACAGTATTCATTTCCCACTGATGTGGATTGTATGTTTGTGTCCTCCCAAAATTCATGTCAAAACTTAATACCCACTGTGATCTTATTAGGAGGTGGGGCCATTGGGAAGTTCTAGGTCATGAGGGTGGAGCTCTCATAAATGGGATGAGCGCTCTTGACAAAGAGATCCCAGGGAGCTCTGTAGCCTCTTCTGCCATGTGAGGTTACAGTAAAAAGAAAGGCATCAATGCAGAAGCAGGCGCTCCTCAGACACAAAGTCTACTGCTGCCATGATCTTGAACTTGCCAGCTTCCAGAACTGTGCGAAACAAATCTGAGCTGATTGTACGCCACCAGCTTACGGTACTTTTGTTATAGTCACTAGACTGGACTGACATCCACATTTTTAACAAAACTGTACATTGTTATTCATTTTAATCTTTGCCAATCTGAAAAATTAAAAAATTTCATGGCTGTTTAAATTTCGTTACTTTTGATTCCAAAGATGTTTGAGGAGTTTTTCATATTTTCACATATTTCTTCTTTTCTGAATTTATGTTCTTTACCCAATTTTCTGTGAGGGAACTGATCTTAACTGATTTATAATAAGCCTTATTTAAGTAAATACAAACACTTTACCTTATAAGAGAAAATTTTCCAAATTGTTCATTTCCTTCTATTTTGTTTATGATTTATTTTGATACACTGTTTATTATTTAATGTTATACTTCAAGGTTTATAGCTTTGGGGTCATGTTTGAAATTTCAGACCTCCATTACAATCTTACTCTTCTCTAAATAAAGTTCACTTCAAATTGCATAGTACATTAACTATCCATTTCATTTTAATTCTTAAATCTCTCGCCAGTTCCTTGGAGTTACGAGTGTATCTCATCCCTGTGCCTCATCCTGCCTCTTTCAAATTTGTATTTTTAATAAATCTGAACCTACTTATAGTCTATACTAATAACTATTTTTCCTATTAGAGAATGCCAATCTTTCCTTTTTTACCCATTCTTCTCTTAGTTTCCTGCCTAATATTTTAAAAGGAACAATTGTACTAATTTTCAATTGTTGAAACAATTTATGGAAAAGTAAAATACTCATTGCATGGATCAGGTACTGTACTAGGAGCTGAGTACATGGTGAGTAATATGTCCCAGACGCATTCCTGGGCCATGTGGCCTACAAACCTCTTTGATACGTTTTCTTCATTTTATCAGTTTCACAAACATTATATATGTGTGACATATATATTCCCCAGAGGCTTTCCATATGTTCCATACTGAATTTATTAAAAGAGATAATTTAGTTACCTCAGACTGCTTTTTAATATAACATAAAAATGCAGTCCATAAGAGTGTTTCTTAATATATTTTTAAGTCATTAAGGGCATACAAATCTGAGCTTGCTGGGCATGGCAAAATAAAACATGCTATAAGTAATATGAATGTATATCTGGGAAAATGTAACTCTAAATTGGAAAGTATTGTCTTCTTTTATATTTTAGGATTTAGGATAGAAATAGTATTGTGTGTTTGGATCATTTTATCCTTACTAGATTTTTCTCTACTTATTCTTCTTTCAATCACTGAGAGAAGGGTTTGAAATATCTAATTATAATTTGAATTTACTATTTTCCTCTACAATTTGCCAAGGTTTTTTTCTTTTTGCTTATTGTATTTTGAGTTTTCGTTAATGAGTACATACATATTGAATATTTGTATGTCTTCTTGATGAATGTTTCCTTCATCATCACTAAACTCTCTGTTCATACTCTTTTTTCCTCAGGTCAACTTTGTCTAATATATCCACTTAGACCTTCTCATGATTGGTGTTTACATGGCATAAATTTTCAAATTTTTAAAAAACTCTTTGCTACTTTATATTTTATGTGCATCTTTTGTAAATAGTATATAATTGGGTCTTTCTTTTTAATCCAGTAGGATGTTTACTGCTTTTAAGAAGAGTATTTATTCCTTTTGTATTTATAGTCATTATTTATATGGATGGAATTAATTTTACCACCAAAGTCTTTGTTTTATTATTTATCTTTTCTTTTCTTTCTCCTCTCCTATTTTTGTTCGGATCAATTGTATGTTTTAGTTTTCCACTGTCTTCTCCATTGATTTCTTCACCATGGATTTTTAATAAATGTATATATGGCTCCTCTAGAGTTTATAATATCTTTAGCTTATCATTGTGTACCTTCAGAAAATATTATCACACTTAACATATAACCTAAGAAGCTGACAAAAGAGAGATTAAATGAATTGATGAAGGTCTTTCAAGTAGCTTGTGGAGTAATGAAAAATAAAAGTCAAAATTTATGACCTTCATCTTTATCTTTAACAGAATGCCATTACTTAGCCAACATCTAGTCAAACAGAATAAAGCACTCACTGGTGACCAGGTCTCTGTTGTGTAGATGATCAACCTGTCTGGGCTATGAATCATGCAAAACATTTGGGGATGTCTTTGTTTTAAGACAGGACTGGTTTCAAAACTTGACTATGACAGTTGCTACTTATTAACTATTAACTCTCTGAATTTCATTTCCCCACCAAGAATCAGAGCCAAGTGAACGAACTTCATGTAAAAATTAATCTAAAAATAAATATTATGAATAATGTGTAGCTGCATAATAAATATTAATTCCCTTCCTGGACTTGGGATTCTTTCTTTTCTGCCAGCGGATTTAAAATGCAAGAGAAAGAAGGAAAAGCAATTGTGTGATTTTGTTACTTACATGTTGATTTTTTTACCTGTTTTGGGGAAGATTTTATGAAAATAAGGCTTAAACATCCTTTCTGAATGGTGGACTTTAAGTTGTCTATGCATTATAATTATCTTTTTCCATGATAAATAATTTAAAATTTACTATTTTTACAAGTAGGTATCTAATTCGGGTTGATTTATATTTAGCATTATAATAGTAAGAGAAACAGGTATTGAATTAGATGGCCTCTATTCCATAGAAATGTTTTGATTATTTTAAAATAGCAGAGAAGCCAACCACAAATCCATATTTTCTTTAGTCAGAAACTTTGCAATATCACAGATAACTAACACCAGCTATGTGTTGCTTGGATTTTTTTTGTGTGAGTGATTTTCTCTTTAAATTTCATTAGACCAAAGCATTCTCAAAGTAGTTAAGCTCTAGCCAGTCACTTAGCTAATTGTTTATCAAATCCATCAATCTTTTGAACATCCATATTTTTCACCTGAATTAAAAGTAGAGGTTCTTTGAATCATTTTATGGATTTTCTGGCAATGAGCTAACAGAGGATATCCTAACTAATTGACTCTGCTTAATATCACTTTGTGCATTCTGTTGTCTGCTTTTCATTCCAAATGAGTAATTCCAAATGAGTAATTTTCTCACCAGACAAGGTGAGATCCGAGGTCCAATCCATGGAAATGACCAGTTCTCTTGCACTAAACCTTACAAGTATGTACATCCATGAGCATCTTATATGGAAAATAAAACTTACTGTAAGATTCTCTCTTCTTAATTTGCCTCAGCTCATTGAGGCTATTGGTCAAGAGTGATGTTCTGCTTTTACTACTCCAGGTACCTGTGACATTTTAGAATGCTTAAACTGATAATTTTGAAAATTATTTTTGGCCTTTCTAAATCCCACAGAGGGTTACAACACCAAAATTTCAAATATGTTTGGCAAAAAGTGTTGAAAATGTGTTTGGTACAAAGAGCTGGAAAAACACTTTTCTGGAGGAATGACTGTGGATCCTAAGATTACTTTTATTTTTACAAGAGCTTTAAGAACTCTTCTCATTATCTAAATCACCTGCGTGTTGTTTGTGTCCTTTCTTTTGACTTTAAAGAGTAAGGTTTCCCCCTTCAGCTCTAAAAGTGTTTGTGGAGGACTAGACGTTTACACAATGAAGACCTTTACAAGAACTTTTTTCTATTTCCACACACAGAGATGTGAGTCACATAGGAGCTACTCTCCCATTAGCATGGCCACTGTTTGGCATAAATGCCAACATCTTAGCTGAAATTCTTTTCTCTCTTTAGAAAGCATAGTGTGATACAAATGGCTGATATGTTTGGTGATGAAAGTGGCAGACTGTGACAAGAGGTGGAGCCACAAATAAGTCCTAGGCTCTAGAATCTTGGTGTCTCTTAGATTCAAAAATGCTATAGAAATAAATTTTCTTTTGGATGAAAAGTGTGTATGTAGTGGAAGTTAAAGTGCTTTGTGAAATAACAGTAAATAATCAAATACTTCTAATATATAACTCATTACATGTTTATAAAAAGTCTTACAGTTTTTAAAGAGCTTTCATATTCCGCCTCCAATCTGAATAAATGTAGGAAGAGTGAGATGGTGAGATGATTTGACATTGTCTTGACATCTACACTGGCATTACGTATTTTCTTACCTTTTCTCTTTTTTCCTAACATGCTACCAAATAAAGAAAAGTTTTACAAAACAAATTCATTGCATTTCAGTGGACCGAAGTTTTACCCTGGTTTATTCTTAACGAGTCTCTACCTGTAATTAGACCAATTTGGAAAGAAAGGCAAAACTGCAAGGAGCAGTTTTACTGCACAATACAGTTCGTAGTGAATTGCTACAGTGATATTTCCATTTTTCACTCACAAAACAAATTAAAAAAGTGTTTTGCCCTTAATTATACCCCAAGGATAACGGTAAAAAAATGCATTCAACCTAGGCAGTCATTCAATACCATTTATTTCACATAAATGAATCGAGTTCCCCATTTAAAAGAGAAGGTCAAGTGTGATGTGGGGTGAAGAGAATGATTTCTCTAGGGAAAAAGTGAGAAATTAATTTCTCTCGAATATAAGAGGTAGAGACAAAGCAAATGATATCAATTAATATGGAAGCAAAATAAAAATAAATTAGTTCAAAAGAAAACCCAAATCTAAACATTGAGGAAGTAGACCTTTTATGAAATATTTATTGAATATAAAGAGTTAGAGAGAAAACTGTAGAATGAATACTTTGTATTTTAAAATCTGTTTTGTTTTATTTTCATATTTTTAATATTTAGGCACTCACTTTGGTATGAAATCTACATTATTATAAGATGTAAAATGGACAATATGGAAATATACCTACCAAACTTTTTGATACAAAGGCATTTGGTTAAGATGAAGGTTTGGCTAGAGTGTTCTTTAGGGTTAATTAAAGCTGAATCTTTATCTTAAATACTTTTAACTCCTATCTCCTCTATTGGCACATTATGTTATCTTAATATGTGCATTAATACTTTTATTATTTTCATCTTTTTATTTACCAGTACCTAATAAAATTTTAAATGTATTAATTGATTGTATGCTTCTTATATATAAGAACTTCCAAACTTACAAAAATTTCTCTACAAAAATATCCATAATATAGAAATGAGAGGAGCAGGAAACACATGCAAATACACCTTTTGAATTTTTACTTCACGACCAGAGGACTCATAAAGATAATATTTTCAAAGATTTCATACATGCATTCCTCTAATTTTCCTACCATCATTACTTGGTTCCAAAAAAAATCCTAGAATATTACTTGTAATCATACTGATTACATAAAGACAGTACACGCAAATCTGGATCAAAAGAATCAAATCAGTGTCATTTTTCACAAGCCTGCTATAACTATTCTTAGGGTAATTGTTTAAAATAATATGATTTATTTTATGTGATAGAAGTACATTTTTGCATCATTATGACATTTTCAATTTGGCAGCTATGAAAAATTTAGATGAAATGGATATATATATTTTTTATGTAAGTATACAAAGTGCATTAACCTGACAAGTTTTAAAGAAGATCTTAAAAAAAAAAAAAACCCGACATTAAATGTGATCGTAGATTTAGAGCACAGAAGATGGAAGCATTCCTATTTCAGGGAGTAAATTCAAATTTAAGGTTCAAGCGTAACCATCATTCCCAAATACATGGAGCAACATGTTTCTTTTCTTTGAAACATGAAGCAGATATATTTGCGTTTCTCATTTTTTTATGCTTTGCCACATCAGGTCTCTAAATACACATTAAATCAAAAAAGTACCTATGATGACCTACAGAGATGAAAGTTTCCCATTTGTGAGAACTCTATTTATTGAGCATATGCATATTCTTTTTTTCAATATGATGGGAAAAAAACATTACATTGCAAAAATACTAAATTTTTGTAGGTTTATAGACATTTTAGTGGCTAATTCTTCAGGACAAGTCAAATGTTTCATAATATCAGGTATCTTTATAAAAAAAATAAGGACCTACTGTATAGCACAGGGAACTGTATTCAATATCTTGTAATAACTTGTAATGGAAAAGAATCTGAAAAAGAAAAAATATATATATATACACATATATATATATATAAAACTGAATCACTTTGCTGTACTCCTGAAACTAACACAATGCTGTAAATCAACTATGCTTCAATTTAATAAAGAACAAAAAAAAAGCAGATATTTTTCCATTTAGTGGATACTTTCAAAATAATTACCTTGTTTCCATATTTTGGACTCATGTAAGTTTAATATGCACTGGAGTATGACAAATCTTTAATAACTCTTCTTTTGATCTCCTTGATGTGAAAAATAAATATCCTTTGCTATATAACATGAAGTGAATATAATGTTTAGAAGTCTCCCTTCTCTTTTTTGAAGTGATTGCCGAATTCTATAGGGAAATAAATTAATTTTATATATCATTCATAATTTAACATTTATTTCATTTTATTATATTTTTATATTGCCTAAGCAAAAGTTTTGACTTAATAGATACTGTATGTTGAGGTGAGAATACAAGAATGATCATAAATATCTCTGCCTTAAGGGAAATTTCCTATTTTCACATGGGAGTGATTTTTAAATGATCTTGTGAGCTTAGTTACAGAATCAAATTAATTACATGAAAATATTTATAAAAATTATTGCAATTCAAATATTAAGGTACATTATTATGCATGAATATTGTTTTATCTTTTCTTTTGTCAAGAATCATCTATGTAAGTTCTTTAAGCGGTTTGTTTCTACATATCAATTCATTATTATTTCTATTATTATTTTTTTCTCTCCCAGAATTGCTATTTGAAGTGCACTGACTGAAGTCAGATAACTGAAAAATTAGCATTAAGATGTCATAAGATTCTGCTCACTTTAAGTAAGTGATGAATTTAAGCTATTTTGTTTTTAAGGCTTTGTACAGAAATTCCTTTCATGTTCTTCCATTATCAGTTTGAAAAATGTTACTCTCAGTAGTATATCATAGAAGGTCTAGTTAAAATTTATGCAATTCTACCAGTTGTATGTTTATTGAATAACCTGCCTATGACGAACAGTTCATAGTGTTTTAAAATAAAATGTGGTGAAATAGATATAAGATCCAATCATCCCTTTGTACCTCTCCACCCTATTGTTTTGGAGAATTCTGTAGAACTTCTAAAGAAACATCTTTTAGGAAGAGAAAAATACAGAACTTGATATTATAATAGAAGAAATAAAGGCCGTATTAATTAAAATAAATAAGAAATGAATATATACTTCCTCACACACACACATACTTCTACTTTATCAAAAATTCTCATTGATTTAGCTTATTTTGCAAGTAAACTGTGATAAGTTAACATCAGTGTTTCCCTGACATCTTTGGCTTTGTTTACATTTTGGAATGATTTCAACATTAACTCAAAATACTGTTTTGAAATAAATTATTTAATGTTATGACTGCCTTGCTAAGTTTGACCTTATGATTTTTAGCAGACAAACATGTAACCAATATCACTGTGTATCTGTGACTATTTATGCTACTTGGCAAAACTGAATATATATATGATTTATAATATACTTAGGGATAATATACATCCCTAAAACTACTTGTGCACTGATTGGACCACATTTAAGATTGTTGTCATTGTTGCTGTTCCATCCTAATCAGCATACCTCCAGTTGAAAATAACAACCACATCAACAGTAACCCTGACTCAACTTGACTTATCATGAAGGACACCTGTTATCTCATATCTCGTACAACAGGACCTCCAGAGCCAGGTCAGATTTGAGGGTTTGCTGTTTTACTGTTTCAGTGATGTTAACATCAATCACAAGTTCCTTGCATCTCTCCTGTCTGGTATCCTCAGTAAGTCATTTTTGCCCTCAGCCTAGATCTTCAAGTCTTAGATGATGGCTGAAGCAGAACACAAGTACATTTAGAGGCAGAAAAGGAGTAAGGGAATCATGAACACATGTTCACCTGCCAACATGAAGCCAAATACCCATATATTTAATAAATCAGAATTGGGTCACCTCTTTCTTGATTAGTTATAAGCAAGGGAAACAGAACCACATAAAATTGGAATTTACCTAGTAACCGTGACTTGTTGACCTTGGGAGATGGTCTCGTGCTCTAGAGGTATATAGGACAGAGGTAGACATCACAATGAAATCAGCACTCTATGTCTAAACTAAGGAAGTGGGGGGACATGAACATTGGGTGGAATGCAATGTTATATCCTTTAACAGTTCATAATATTTCACATTAATGGAATAATCAGACCCATATAAATGATCTGTGTATAGGTTTTGTACCAATTCAAAGTACCTTACTTTTAGGAAACTTAGTTTAAAGAAAGCCAAAGTAAAGGATTGGGAAACATCACATTTTATTTCTGCTAACCTGATGCAATTCATGATAACTTTAATCCCTTTTCTACAAATTAGTGCTACACATTGCTAGAAAGGCTAATCATATGTGTGCCAATCTTGTCTATTTTAGACCAAATATGTCTATTTAAAAAACTTAAGCTCATTGAATTTATAAACCCTCTTGTACTCCTGGTTATTATCTTACTGTTACACTTAAAAACAGACACAGTGCTCCATTTTCCAGCTGAGTATATCCTCCAGTAGAAATACAGTCCCCCTTAACCAAAAAGATAATAACTGGCTTAAGTTTATATAAACTTTCTTTAGCATTCATGAAACATCCATCTTTTAAATCAAATTTGTAAATAAATTATAATCATTTTATACATGCACAATGAAACAAATTTAAGTAATTTCAGACTATTTTTCTTATATCCTAGTTTTTTAAAAAACATTTTCCTGGGGGAGGCAGTTAGGTTTATTTATTTATTTCTGTTTAGGAGAGGAATTGGGGATTGAACCCAGGACCTTGTGCATGCTAAGCATGCGCTCTACCACTTGAGCTATACCCTACCTCAGCCTAGTTTGTTAATATACTTTGTTTATTGACCTAAATAAAATTTATTAGTAAATAATGCATTTAACTAGGTAATTTATTAACACTACATGTGGAGGTACACTTAATTGTAATAATAACTCTCTGAAGAATTATTTTTATATCTAATTTACAGAAGAGAAAAATGAGTTTCAGAGATATTAATTACCTTGTCCAGGTTTACACAGCCAGTAACTGGTGCATCTAGATTTCTAAACCACAGTTATTTGACATCAAAGCCTGTGCTATCTTATATAGGAAGGGATATCAGTGGAAGTTCAATAACTACATGAGTGGTGAAACATCACAGATTAAAGCTTATCTTGGAGTATTCCTCGGGATAGTAATAGTACTAATATGATGATAAAATGGTTAAGTGATCAAATTATTTGGGAATAGTGGGCTAAAACATGTTAAATTATTTCATATCAGAATTTGTCAGAGACTTTGATATATTTATGTATAATACAGCTTTTGAACCTTTAAGATAACAATACAGAATTATAGTTAGCAAGACTATTTCTTCATAGAATCTTTCTATGGTCAGTTCTTTTTGGCTCTTGCATAATTTAAGCCCTTAAGAAACAGAATATATATAAAATCACCTGCAAAACTTAAAAAGACCCCTATATATTATATTTATATATGTTATATAAAATTTCAAACCTACATAATTGTTGATACAATTGCTTCTTTAACCTCTATCTAGTGTTAAAAATTATTAATTTATGATAGACCCCTAAATTCTCCCTTAAGTTATTTTTTGTAGAGAATGCCAGAATTATATCATTTCATCCATAATCATTTCAATAAAATAACATATTTTTATAACAACCATAATATAATTATCAAATTAAATAATTAATCCCTAGTCATTAATATCTAGTCAATATTTAATCAGTTTACAAATTTCTAGTTTTCTCATAGATGGTCAAGTTTTAGCCACATCACTTCTAAAACCTATTGAAGAGACATTAAATGTAAAATGTTCCAAAATCTCTTACATGCTATGGAAGACTTAACATTAGTAGCATAAAAATAACAAGCATTTACTAGATATATTAGTCATCTACTAGTTGCAGACAACAAAAGTAACATAAAACTTGCCTTTTTCCTTAAGGAAGATTAGAGTGAGCAACAAATGTTTTGTAACGCACTAAGCATTCAGAAGTTGAAGGAAGAGCTAGAGTCCCCCATGACTGGGAATAACTAGTGGACTTAGTTATTACTTTTTTGGTGGAAGTAGACTTCATTCTGAGTATGTAACAAAGTATTCCCACTGATGTCTGTGCTTTTAATTAAAAGATGAAAGAAACCTGTACAATTTTATCTTGTCCATATTACTGCCATTGTTTGCCTCAAATAGGAAATTATATTCTTTAATACTTCTCTGATAATGAACACACTACAGTTACATAAATATTTTTTATAAGGTGATGATTTCCTTATGTCACACTGTTGTGTAAATTGTCTATTATCATTGAAAGAACTTTAAGTAATAAGAAAAAATCCTTCCCTTTGCTATTCGTCACCTTATGTAGGACCAGATTTCTACGTAGTATTATTTCCCTTCTGCTTGAGGACTTTTTTGAAATAACTTGAAGTAAAGGTCTGCTGGTGAGGAATTCTTTCAGCTTTTGTATGTCTGAAAACGTCTTTAATTCACCTTAGTTCTTCAATCTTTTTTCTGCTGAATGTTTCATTTTGGATAGGTTCTATTGCTATGTCTTTAAGCTCACTGATCTTCACTTCTGCAATATTCAAACTTCTGTTAACCACATCCAGTGGGTGTTTCCTTGTAGACATTTAAACATAATTAGATGTTTAACCTGGCTCCTTTTTTGGTCATTTTTTCTCTACATGTTCAGTCTCCCCTCTAGAATCTTTAGCATATAAATATAGTTATGGTAACTATTTTATATTATTTCTAACAATTCTCTTATCTATGTCATCCCTGTGTCAGTTTAGTTTGATTGATTTTCTCCTCACCATGGGCCATATTTTCCTCCATTTTTACATGCCTGGAAATTTTTTATTAGATGACAGACATTGTGAAATTTACCTTGTTGTAAACTGGATATTTTATTTTTTATTCCTATGAACATTCTTCAGCTTGTTTTAAAATGCAGTTAAGTTATTTGGAAATTGTTTGATCCTTTTTGTTTTAATCTTCAAGCTTTAAGTCCCAAGCTGTGTTTTGTACAGGAATAAATTATTCCTTATTACCTAGGCAGTACCCCTCTGGGTACTGTAACTAATTCCCCATTAGTTATGAGTTTTTTCATTTGAAATGGGGGGGAAGAACTATTCCAGGCCCTATGCCAACTTTTGAGATTGTTCCTTTTGCTATTTTGTGTGATTCTTTCCTGGCCATTTGTACTTTCTTGACATGTATGCCCCTGCTGAAGACCCGACAGGCACCCTCTGCTGATCACCCGGGTTCTCTTTCTGGGCAGCTCTCACTTCTCCCATACTATGTCCTCTCTCTAGACCCCCAGCTCCTTCCCCTCAAATCAAGGAGGGCACATGCTCTGCCTGAGCTTCTTTTCCCTGTTTGGTGACTAGAAACTCTCCCCAGAAATTGAAGTAGGAAAATCATAGGTCCTGCCCTGCTCACTTCATGTTCCCCCACGATCCAGTCATCATCTCTTATTTCTTGATATCCAAGGTATTTAAAACACTTTGGTTTTTAATATATTTTCTTTAGTTTTTTTTTAAAGTTATGTCAGGCAGGACATTAAATTTAGTCCTTATTATTGCATGTTTACCAAACAAACCCACAATTCTACTTGTGTCCCAAAGATAACTGAAGACAGACTCATACTTACGAATTTTCAAAAAATCTTTTTTCCAGTGTTCAGGCCAAAATAGGCAGGCTTGATTGTCGCCTCCATGTACTGTTGGGTCAACTGTTTTCCTCTGTCAGTTTCCAGAGGTTAGAACCATTTTAGGTTCCTAGATTTGTGGTGAAGGCTCAGCTTCAGCTGCCAAATTTGCCTCTGTCTAGGTTAGGGAGTGGTAAACTTTGAAGGACAAGCCAGTGCATATTTTAGACTTTGTGTGAGGGTCACATATGATCTAAATTGCATATTACTTCCCCTCCTTTAACAAAGAAAACCTTTACAGCATATTGGGTCACATGCTGTACAGAAACAGGAGGCAGGCCGTATTTTCTCTATGGGCCAAAGTTTGCTGATCTCTGGTTCAAGGTCTCATTGCCTAACTTGACATGAACATGACAGCTGGAGTCTATAAAACACTGAGGACTGCGCTCGCCCCACAGACAGAACACACATTTCTAGTGTTCGGGTTTTCAGTTCTCTGAGGGAATTCCACTTACTGAAAACACAAATAAATACTCATTTAAAGGAGTATTCATTACTTTTTATTTGGCGTTTGTAGGTGTATTGCAGTTGGAGGTTTTTTTCACATTATTTAATTGCCTCTGTTGTGCTACCTCTTTTTTCACTATTACAATTTTGACATCATTTTACATATTGCCACTCCTTGAAATAACTGGTCATAAAGCAAGGGAGGACTTACAGGGTCATAATGCTAGAAGTGACAACTGGCATTGGGAATTAAACACTATTGGTAAGGTAATACTTTGTATATTATTTTTTGTTTATTAAATTTGTTATTTCTTCCTTTATTCCTTCCTCTTTCATCCACTGAATAAACACATATTAATAGTTTACTATGTGCTAGACAATGTGCTGGAAGCTAGAATAAAAGTTTAAATAAGATGGAATGATTATTTGCTTTTTGGGGTTTAGAGTCTAATAAGACAAACACTAAAAAAAATTAAATAAAATATAAACATAATTTTGCTAAGTGACATTAGGGAGAAAATTTTATTATATCAAAAAAGTCAAGGAAGAAGGTAGTAGATCTGGGAGAAAATCTATTTTCAATAAAATAGGGAAAAATCCTTAAAGAACCTGAGAATTAGAATGTAAGTACTCACATCTGCTATAATGGCGATTTTGTTAAGAGAGGACTAATCTTTCCATTTCCAGCCACAACTCCAAACTCTCTGAAAATCTTTCTGAAAGTAGGTAGCAAGACCTTCAATGTGTTGATAACATTCGACACAATTAATTTTTCTAACTACCTATTATAAAGCCAAAGATAAAATCATTAATGAGTGAAGTTATAAGTAGAAAAATGTTTTTTAAAATAGCATTTATAAAGATGAATAAGATAAGAATTTAATGTCACACAAATATACTTTATTTTATAAATTAAGTGCAATCATTTGCAAAGCGTATTTTTAACTGATAATTATTTGAGAATATTCACAAGAAAATATTAATTTAAAAGAAAAATTGAAAAATTACCAAAGTAAAATATATATACACCTACAACTATCTCTCTCTCTCTCTCATTTCTCTCCCTCTCTATCACCTTTTTTTCCCTCTGTAGCCTTCTCCCAGCCCCCAGAACACACGCCACACACACACACACACACACACACACACACACACACACACACACACACACACACACAATGCCATACATACATTTACATAGACTGGAATGAAATGGACCAAAACATTAACTGTTTTTATTTCCAGATGGTGAATTAAGCATGACTTTTATTTTCTGTATTTTTTATATTATCAGAAAAATATTACTACTTTTAAGAAGACTCATCCTGTAGACAACAATTCACTATTATATTCTTTGATACAGAAAGTGAAAGTGAAAGGAAGTAGGTTGCTGCTGGATTCATAGCCTTCTGGCTGAGACCTCATAGATCATCAAATACTTTCTGTGATGCCCTCAACCACTTCGCCTTCTCATATTTCTGGCACACATGCTTATATAATACTGTCTCTAAATTGTTCAACCAACCTACTTATCTCTGTCCTTTGAACCACTGAATGACATTGGGGAAAACCATAGTATTAGGCTATTTGTTAAACTGATACATTTTTTTCCTCCAAACTTAAAGTAGACCAGAGTCCATATGTAATAACTATTAAGCACTTTTTCCTACTTAGAGATACTGATACTCCCAGTCTTCACTAGTCTCAGCAATCTCTTTAACTCAAGGCTTTTCTCCTTAGTTTCAACAAATGTCCTCAGTTCTCAACTGAGAAACTCTAAATTTTCCTTAGGAAAACTGTTGCTTACAGAACCACAGAGAGTGTTTTTTCACTTTGGATTTATTCCTGTTGTCACTGGAGAAAAATGAACTAGTATAAAGGAAAATAAAACTTGTACTAGATTTTTAAAAAAGTTATTGGTGACCTCTTTGGTTCTGTTCTCTGTCTTCTCCTCTTCTCTTACTAGATGTGACTTCACTGAATGACCACCATAGGTTTGATTGTTCTTCAGATATATATTTTTTCAATCTACATAAATTTTTGGTTTATTGTTTTGGGGGTCAATCCTTACAAATCTGGATAATTCTCACAAAACTTTTGATTTTCAGCTTTTCTTATCATATATTTCAATGTTCCACCCACATTCCTTCATGGTAAATTGGCTAGAACTAAGTCAGCACATATAAACAGTGCTTGTGTAGTCCAATTCAATCCATGCCAACCCCACTATGGGTGTGCATGCCCAATCCTTCATTTTCCCTGCATACCCAGATCCTAGTCTCATAAGCTGCTTAACACAGCCTGCTCTCTTATTCTGAGCTATCCAACCAAATTCACAGGTACAAGAACCAGAATTAGTGGACACTATGGTGTCAAATTTATATCTACAGCTCCGTTCTCTCTGTCTGTTCTCCAGATCTGTGTATTCTTCCACTTAATGGAACACTTCCAGTAAGATACTGAAACTGAACATCTAAAACACAAAATTTCCAAACATTTAATTCTTCTGTCTTACTGCTGTCTATCTTATTACCATCTACACATTTGCCATCTACATATTCACTCAAGCCTGTAACTTGGAAGTCCCATTAAATGTTTTCTTTCCATTATCCTTTATATTCAATTAAACAGCCATCTTTGTTGATCATGCCTTTTGAAACTCTTTCATCTGTCTCCTCTACAACAGTAATAGCACCTGTCAAACATTATGAACTGAATATTTCTTCTTATATTTTGCAATACCTTCCCTAATCTGTTAGTTTCCAAACTCTCTCAATACTTCCTCCATTGCCTTAGAATTATTTCAGATTTCTCTGAGACAAAGATTAGGTGTTTAATGTTCCAGATCTGTTAATATTTAGCACATCTCAACTTATGCTGGGGTCAGGGAAAACAGCATAGAGTTCCTTGTAGACCACATGTCCTTCCATCTCTGGGCTTAACTGAAGAATGTGATCATGTACAATGTTATTCCTTACCTTCCTTGTTAGGCAGAAAATGTCTTAATTTAGTTTTCTCTTCTGTAAGATTCTATCTATAACCTGCCCTCCTCATTCTGTGCAAGGTTATTCCTTTGCATTCCTTTAACAGGCTGTGCACTCCTCTATCACTGTGCCCACCAAGCTGAATGGCCTTTTTGTTTTATAACTGTTTCTCCTGCCATGCACTGAACTTAGTAAGGATAGAAACTCTCTTTTCCTCTACTTCAGAAGAGTAACTTGCTCATAACAGGTGCTTAACAAATGATGAGTGAATGAGTTATTGAATATAAAATGTGGTGGAAGAAATAATATTTGATTGTGTTTAATCCATATGGCTTTGTAATAAATGATTGTACCAAATGAACTTTCAAAAACCTCCAATATTTCACACTTCGTAACTTTATAATATTGGCACTGCAGAGGATGGGAGGTATACACAATATTAAACAAACAAGCAAATAACAGCAAGCAATGACACAGCCCCCGTGACTCAGACTGGATGGGCAAGTATAAATAACCAGTATGGTCAAAATGATATAGGCTGACTGAACCACAGCTCTGATCATCACAGTAAAGACTCCTATCCCACATTTGATTTGGGCATGTGCTGGTTTGTTTACAAGGGTGTCATCAGAGGAATATGAAGAGAATAAATGAAGGCAATTCAATATGTCATGAAGTATGAGAGAAACTCAGAGCTTGGAAAACAGGCAGTGTTGATGCTGCTAACTCTATAAATTAACATTTCCCCACTTTTGCCTTCATAATTTTGAAAATATGTCTACTGTTTTCTGGGTAGCACATCTAACACAACTGAATTTCTTAAAATTAAATAATATCCGTTATAATTAAAAACTGAGTTCCTCACTCTTGGTACATGTATGAAATAATCTTAAAAGAAAAGAGAATTGTACTGAGAAATAATTCTCTCATATTTTCTATAAACATGCTTCATAGAATTTGCCTTTAGTAACTAGAAAGTCTAAATGTTTGTTATGGTGCAATACATTTGTGATTTTAACACCTTATCTGCCTTAATTCACTTTAATGAGCCAGAGTTACTGAAAACCCAATTAAAACATAAGAAATATAGACATTATTCAGTAATTTTCATTCTGCTGGCAATGACAAAAATAAGGTTTATTGTGGATGATCTAATTGGAAAATCTTTCAGCCTATTCCTGTTGGTCTGGCCAGTTATTGTGAGTTCATCTCTGTGTTCCCTGATTTGGGTGTTTTGCCCTCTTCAGTGGTGACTATCTAAATAACAATTTCTCAGTGGTGAGTTTGCTCTGGATAAGCCTGTCTCTTCCAGGAGTTCAAAAAACTTCAAGGATCAGAAAAGACCAGCCTCTCACCTTGTGGCATGGTTGGAATCATGTGGAGAGCTTTGCAGAAGGCTAAGAGAGGCTAATGGATTAGAATGAAACTAAAACTTTATGACATTTATGCATTTATTTGTTCAGGAAATTGTCTTCTTTTTGCAAGAGTCTGAATTGCATTCTGCTAGAAGCTAGCCTGATAGTATATTGATATTTCAAAGTTATTCTGGATCTTAATCGCCTTCCTTCTTTTGTTCTTTTCTCCCTTCCTTTCTTCCTTCCTTCCGTTTCCTCCTCTTCACAATTTGTTTCTCACCACCCCTCATTTTTCCCAAGTACTATTACTGTGGCAGACAAAGTCTCCCAGAACATCTTTGGAAATAGTGACAGAAAGACATCATTAAAATAGCTGTATAATTAAAAAAAAAAATATGGAGTAGAAAGAAAAAATGGGCTAAGTAAGGAATATTAATTCAAGGAAGAAGTGAGGAAGTAAGTTGGCTATAAGAAATCTCTTGTGAATAGGCCAGTGGGATTTTGGCAAAATAATTTCTAGTTTTAATTCTAATTGGCTTGTGGTATTTTCATATGATGCTCTTCTACTGCTGTGAATTGTTTTTAAAGCTGTATCTTACCTGGTCTTCTGCAGGTAGTCTTCTAAAAAACTTAAAAAGCATAGTATTGTCCAGAAAGTGTTTTTCAGCACTTTTTTTCTCTCTACATTATTATCCTGTTAAAGAGAAAAAAGAAATTTAATTTAAATATCACAAAATAAATTAAATATGAAAGAATAAGATTTTGTCAGGTAGGGTTGAATATTAGAGTGTTGTGAACCATTGAATTATCTAAGAAGTTTTTGGCCCCCAGGTTCAATTTTCATCTACTTGGAAGAACTGTCACCCATATTAAAAATGCATGGTCTATGCAGTAACAACTAAAGTGCAAAACAAATACTGCATAAAAGACAGAGGTGACCCACAAATGGACTGCATTTAGAAAAATCAAGCATTCAAATAAGAGGTCATTAAAAAAACTAAGCATTATTCTGATGTTTGTGTCTGATAAACGAAACTCCTTATACCTCGGTAATTGTTTCATCTCCAAATCAATTTTACTTCTTTTATCAACTACTTATTGAGTACTTTTTTTACATTACAGGCAGCGTTCTAGACGTTGGGGAAACAATGGTAGCAGGATAGAAAACGGCTCTCCTATAGGAAGATGGATGCTAGAAAAAGCAAGCAATTAATTTAAAGTGTGTTTACTGCTTTGATAATAAAGAAAATTGTTTGGGTTAATACTTAACTAATTTGGGGTAGAGGAGAAACACTTGTAAAATCCAGGAACAAATATTGTTAATGCTTAAAGGAGATAGACTTGGAAAGTTTGGGAGGAGAAGTAAAAGCTGCTTTGAGTGTGGGGGGCTGATTTAAGTAGAGGCTCAAATGGGAGTTATTTTAAGATGTAAAAATACTGGTATGAGATGGAGAATATCCAGAGGTATCTTATGGTAAAGGAAAGAAAAGATACAGGAAAGAGAAGGAAATCACATTGTATGTGTATTCGTGTGTGTGTGTGCGTGCGTGTGATTTATAGAATATATTTTATTGATCTTAAGATAACAAATTGAGAATTTATTTATTGAGAATTGGAGAATTATTGTTTTTCCATTTTCTATTTCATTAGGTTTGCTGTTATAATCATCATTTATTTCTTACCATTTACCCAAGGTTTCTTTGATATTATTAAGTGCCTAGTTTATTCTCTCTTTAAAAATTAATACAGGAAAATAATGTACAAGTCAAAGGGTTCTGTTTCTATAAATGTACATTGCTTTCTTACTTTGGGGCAGGA
Source organism: Camelus bactrianus (assembly GCF_048773025.1). NCBI lineage: Eukaryota > Metazoa > Chordata > Mammalia > Artiodactyla > Camelidae > Camelus > Camelus bactrianus. Next base: position 75,831,261 of record NC_133540.1, read on the forward strand.
TTATAAAAAAGAAAGGGAGAATTTATTATATTCATAATTTATTATAATATCCTGATAAATGAATTTTTGCAGCCGTACCAATAACTGAGTTTTCCTATAATATCCAATGATTTTCAGATAATTTCAAAATGAAGTCTGCACAAAACTTTGATTATGATTTCCTCTCTAGGATTGGATTCTCCAACATAAAAATAAATATTTGCTATCCAATAAACAACAACTATCTATACATAAACACATAAATCAAACATTCAGTTTCCCTTTTAATTACAGAATATCAGATGAATATATTAAACAACTCAAGTAAGTACCTGCAGTATTATTCACAATTGCCAAACCATGGGAACAACCCAAACATTCATCAATTGATGAAAGGATAAACAAATGTGGTATATCTATACAATGAAATATTTTTCAACTGATAAAAAGGAATGAAATAACTTTGTGCACTATACTGTGCACAGGCTTGAAAACATGTTTAGTATAAGAGGCCAGACACACAGGTCACATATTGAGTGATTCCATTTACATGGAGTGTCCAGAATAGGTGAGTCTGGACAGACAAAAAGGAGATTAGCAGTTGTCAGGAGATCAGGGGAGAGGGAGAAGGAAAGGGACTGCTAATAGGTACCAGTTTCTTTTGGGGACAATAAGAATGTTCTGAAATTAGTGGTGATGTTTGCATAACCTTGTAAATACTAAAAACCACTGACATTTACACTTTGAAATGGTGAGTTTTATGGTGTGTGAATTATATCTCAAATTTTTAAATTGGAAAACAAAATACCTATTTTTAATAAACATGTACTTGCTTATACAGACCTTTCTAAAAATCTCTTAAAGTGTATGATATTGTATAGTTTTTCACGCATAATTCCCTGAAGTCAAATGTTAGTAAAGGAAATAAAAATTAGAAACATAGAACTGCATCTTGTCTTATCAATCCATCCGTCATCTAATCTGTCTGCTTGTCTATCAGTATATCATCTATATATCACCTATCATCCATCTATCTGTCTGCTATCTATCTATCTATCTATCTATCCATCCATCCATCATCCATCATGAATAAAATATGAGAAACCACAATTATGCTTTTAGTAACTTTAGGAATCCATGATCTAGCTATTTTCACATTTATACTCCACTTGAGAACTTACTTGTAAATGTGCTTGTGCTTTCTGTTTTGTTCATCTTTAGATACTCCTTGTTCCAACATTTTAGAATTGTGCAGTCTGCAAAGATGTGATGTCCTATTAACTTGTCAGTTGAAAAAGAAGATTTGTGCAGATGAAAGTTCATGAGATTTGTCTTTAGGGATCCATTCCTGTAAATTATATAAAATATAGACTTCAGGCAGAGTGACATTTAGAAATACTACGTGTATATCTATTTAAAATAATAAGTCAAGTTTTACTTATGTAATGTATTCCAATCACATGGAAGTCATAAAAGTAAGTGTGATCTCAGAAATGAGTGCTATTACAATAATATATTCTGCAATAAAACAATACACGGCAAAAATACAGCAGTGTAAAAAAAAAGGATTGTGCTCTTGATACCTCATTTAGCAACATTTCAGCTCAGCAAAAGTTTGAAGAGTCCTTTCTCTTTTAAGTCTTTTTTTTTTTTTTTTAACAAATACTACTTAGAATATATTTGACCAAAGTGATAGACTATTCCCTGCATGGTCATAGGTTTAGTGAAATAGAGGAAAGGATATACTGAAAAATAAATAAATGACCTGCAGCACAGTTTAAAAGGAACTTATACATGCATTTTACTGTACAGTTACTGTAGCACCCATACCCATACTCCCTTTCTCAGATAAGTAATCTTGTGGAATGTTCTTTTTAATAATTTTTTAATATAATCTGGAAATATAAAAGAGGAAAACAGAGTTGAAATATAGAACCTGTGATTCATTCATTCCCTGCATCAGGGGAATATTCCCGGCAAACAGAAAGAAGGCAAGACATACGATTTAATTTCCTTGTCTGTGTGGTAACTGGACTTCTGACTAAATAGACTATTTTTGGTGAGAAAGAGGGAACTTGGTACTTATTAATTGAATATTCATAACAGGATGGTCCTTGCCAAGAACTCCTTGTGGAAAATTAAACCCAAAATCTAAGGATATAAGGGCATGGCTCTCTGGGTCAGGTCATGTTAAGTTGAAGTATAAATAGACAGTTTTCATAAGCTAAGTGTTCCCTGATATCTTGGGTACTGCCCCTTATGCCTCACAAAGAGACCTCTTTCATTCGGGGAAGAGTTTATGTCTAAGGCAGGAAAAAAGTACATGTAAAGCTGCCCTCAATGTCCAGACCTCATCCTCTTTTGTCTGTTCTACTTAATTGCCTGAATCCTTGAAATTATGAATACATTTTTGATACAATCTGAGAACTCTAAGTAGTATGAGTCTGAACTGACAACCTAATCCTTAGTGTAAACTCAGTATGAAGTAAGTATAACTAGTGTTGAATGCAAATGCTCCCCACTAGTTAGTAAGTTCCATAAGGACAGGCTCCAGGTCAGACTTGTTCAAATATTATCACCCTTTATAATAAACCAATTAAAAAAGCCCAATAACCATTTAAACTAATGAATACGACATACATAACACATATTGAAAAAGCAACCGAGTATTATTGCCAATTCTGCAAATACATGTTAAACATAGCAACTGTGTAAATTAGCTGAAAAAATAGTTACAAATATTTTGTAATTTTTTCAATTGTTTTGTTTGATCATTATTCTAAGCTTATTTAAAAAAGTAGAACATAATGGCTCTCCAATGTGCAGTTCCCCTTAAGTCAAGTTCAATGATAGATATTTCTAATTGAAGTATAGATGATTTACAATATTATATTAGTTTTTACATAGATTTTCATATATTACACTCCATTTAAAGTTACTATAAAATACCATTTTCCCTATGTTGTACAATATATCCTCTGGCTTACTTATTTTATACATAGTAGTTTGTACCTCTTAGTCTCCTACCCCTATTGTGTCCCTTACCCCTTCCTCTTCCCATTGGTAACCACTAGTTTCCTCTATGTGAGTCTGTTTCTGTTTTGTTATATTCATTCCTTTGTTTTATTTTTTAAATTTCACATATAAGTTATAACATAGAGCATTTGCCTTTCCCTGACTTAATTAACTAAGTGTAATATAATGTAGGTCCAACTATGTTTTTACAAATGGCAGAATTTTACTCTTTTTATGGCTGAGTAATATTCCAGTATGTGTGTGCATGTGCAGGTGTGTGTGTCAATACCATGTCTTCTTTATCCACTCATCTCTTAATAGACACTTAGGTTGCTTCCAAATCTTGACTATTGTAAATAATGCTGCAGTGAACAGAGGGAAATATGTATCTTTTTGAATTAATGTCTTCATTTTCTTTGTATATATACCTAGGAGTGGAATTGCTGGATCTTATGATATTTCTATTTTTAGTTTTTTGAGGAACATCCATACTGTTTTCCATTCTGGCTGCACCAATTTATGATAGATTGGTTTAGCAAAATTTTTAGTTTTTCAATAGTTTTAGTTATTGAGCTTGTAACTTAAAAGGCTATTAAAGGTAATTAGATACAGAGAAACCTGGAAGGGGTGTTAGAGCAGAAGGGAGAAATCGAAGTGTGTCAGATAATAGATTTATTTGATATTGTTATTATTATATTTGTTTAATAAATACTTCAAAAATATAAAGGGGAATAAGGTAAAGGACATCTAACCCACCAGCTAAAACAATTAGAAAAAGAAGAGCAAAAAACCCCAAAAGGCAGCAGAAGGAAAGAAATTATAAAGATCAGGGAGGAAATAAATAAAATAGAGATTAAAAAAAAATAGAAAAAAATCAATCAAACCAAAAGCTGGTTTTTGAAAAAGTAAATAAAATCGACAACCTCTGGCCAAACTCACAAAGAAAAAATAAAAGAGACAGCACAAATATGCAAAATAAGAAAGGAAAATGGAGAAATTACAACAAATAACATATAAATACAGAATATCATATGAGAATATTATGAAAGACTATATGGGACCAAAATGGATAACCTAGAGGAAATGGACAAGTTTCTGAAAACATACAGTCCACCAAGACTGAACCAAGAAGAAACTGACCATTTGAACAAACCAATCACTAGATATGAAATCAAAACAGCAACAAAAAAAACCTCCCTACAAATAAAAGTCCTGGACCGGATGGCTTCACCGGGGAATTCTACCAAACATACAAAGAAGAACTCATACCAGTCCTTCTCAAACTCTTCCAGAAGATTGAAAAGGAGGGAATACTCCCAAACTCATATTACGAAGCCACCATCACCCTGATACCAAAACCAGTCAAATATACTACCTAAAAAGAGAATTATAGGCCAATGTCACTGATGAACATAGATGCCAAAATCCTCAGCAAAATATTAGCAAATAGAATCCAACATCACATAAAAAAGATTATACATCATGATCAAGTGGGGTTCATCCCAGGGACACAAGGGTGGTTCAACATACACAAATCAATCAATGCAATACATCACATCAACAATAGAAAAGACAAAAACCACATGATCATCTCAATAGATGCAGAAAAAGCATTTGATAAAATTCAACACCCATTTATGATAAAAACTCTCACCAAAGTGGGTATAGAGGGAACATATCTCGACTTCATACAAGCTATATATGACACACCTACAGCCAGCATAGTACTCAAGGGTCAAAAACTCAAAAGCTTCCCACTAAAATCTGTGACAAGACAAGGATGCCCACTATCACCACTCCTATTCAACATAGTCTTGGAAGTCCTAGCCACAGCAATCAGGCAAGAAAGAGAAATAAAAGGGATCCAAATTGGAAAAGAAGAGATAAAAGTGTCACTATATGCCAATGACATGTTACTATATATAGAAAACCCTAAAAGGTCCACAAGTCCACACAAAAACTGCTAGAGCTGATTGAAGAATTCAGCAAGGTAACAGGTTACAAGATTAACATTCAAAAATCAGTTGTATTTCTTTACACTAACCATGAATCAACAGAAAACGAAAGTAAAGAAATAATCCCCTTTAAAATAGCACCCAAAGTATAAAATATCTAGGAATAAATCTAACCGAGGAGGTGAAACAATTATACACAGAAAACTATAAGCCATTGATGAAGGAAATTAAAGAAGACTTCAAAAAATGGAAAGATATCCCATGCTCCTGGATTGGAAGAATCAATATTGTTAAAATGGTCACATTGCCCAAGGCAATCTACAGATTTAATGCAATCCCTATCAAATTACCCAGGACATATTTCACAGAACTAGAACAAATCATAATAAAATTTATATGGAACCACAAAAGACCTAGAATTGCCAAAGCATTACTAAAGAAAAAGAAAGAGGCTGGAGGAATAACTCTCCCAGACTTCAGACAATACTACAGAGCTACAGTCATCAAGACAGTATGGTATTGGTACAAAAACAGACATATAGACCAATGGAACAGAACAGAGAGCCCAGAAATGAACCCACAAACTTTTGGTCAACTAATCTTCAACAAAGGAGACAAGAATAAACAATGGAGTAAAGACAGTCTCTTCAGCAAATGGTGTTGGGAAAACTGGACAGCAGCATGTAAATCAGTGAAGCTAGAACACTCCCTTATACCATATACAAAAATCAACTCAAAATGGATCAAAGACTTAAACATAAGACAAGATACAATAAACCTCCTAGAGGAAAACATAGGCAAAACATTATCTGACATACATCTCATAAATGTTCTCCTAGAACAGTCTACCCAAGCAATAGAAATAAAAGCAAGAATAAACAAATGGGACCTAATGAAACTTACAAGCTTCTGCACAGCAAAGGAAACCATAAGTAAAACAAAAAGCCAACCTACAGAATGGGAGAAAATTTTTGCAAATGAAACTGACAAAGGATTGATCTCCAGAATATATAAGCAGCTCATACGACTTAATAAGAAACAACCAAACAACCCAATCCAAAAATGGGCAAAAGATCTAAACAAGCAATTCTCCAAGCAAGACATACAAATGATCAAAAGGCACATGAAAAAATGCTCAATATCACTAATTATCAGAGAAATGCAAATCAAAACTACAATGAGGTACCACCTCACACCAGTCAGAATGGCCGTCATTCAAAAATCCACAAATGACAAATGCTGGAGAGGCTGTGGAGAAAGGGGAACCCTCCTACACTGCTGGTGGGAATGCAGTTTGGTGCAGCCACTATGGAAAACAGTGTGGAGATTCCTCAAAAGACTAGGAATAGACTTACCATATGACCCAGGAATTCTGCTCCTGGGCATATATCCAGAAGGAACCCTACTTCAAGATGACACCTGCAATGTTCATAGCAGCACTATTTACAATAACCAAGACATGGAAACAGCCTAAATGTTCAACAACAGATGACTGGATAAAGAAGATGTGTTATATTTATACTATGGAATACTATTCAGCCATAAAAACCAACAACATAACGCCATTTGCAGCAACATGGATGTTCCTGGAAAATGTCATTCTAAGTGAAGTAAGCCAGAAAGAGAAAGAAAAATACCATATGAGATCACTCATATGTGGAATCTCAAAACAAACAAACAAACAAAGCATAAATACAAAACAGAAACAGACTCATAGACATAGAATACAAACTTGTGGTTGCCAAGGGGGCAGGGGATGAGAAGGGATAGATTGGGATTTCAAAATGTAGAATAGATAAACAAGATTATACTGTATAGCACAGGGAAATATATACAAGATGTTGTGGTAGCTCACAGCAAAGAAAAAATGTGACAATGAATATATGTATGTTCACGTATAACTGAAAAATTGTTCTCTACACTGGAATTTGACACAACATTGTAAAATGACTATTACTCAATAAAAAATGTTAAAAAAAAAAAAAGAAATTAGTACTGTACTCTGGAAGCATCTGTAATGGGTAATGTGCTGAGATGTTTGTTAGGTGTACTGAATGTGACGGGTAAAAGTAACAAAAGGGATCCAAGAAGCTGTGTATAAGTAAAAGTTCTAACAAGTAACATTATGAGCTGCTTTTCATATTTTAACGCATTTTGTCCTCACACAAATCAATAAGGTAGGTTTTCCTTATCTGCTTTTATAACATGAAAGGATTATGTTAAAATTCAGTTGAATTACTTTCTTAAATTCACATAGCTGAGAAGCATTGCACACTTCTAAAACTACTCGGTACTGAAATATGTCAGACTGAGGCTTATATTAAAATATTGAACATTTGGGTGGAGTATCTATTAATGGAATATAACTAAGAAAATATATTAAATTTTTGGAAACACATTTATTGATTTAAAGAAAAAAATAGATGTAAGTGGAAATTATATGTTGCTGTGACTTTTGACTTACTGTGTAAAATTATGATCATTCTTACATATGCAGTTTATTTCAATGAATGCATAGCTTTCAAACATTCATTATTATCCCATTATGTGTAATGAAATGGGCTTGGCAAACTGTAAATTATTATGTTTTCCAATATTAGGTATTTACTTATTCAAGAGGAGTTAAGTTCCTTTACTTAGAAATTAGAGAGTAATTCATTTGCATAGAAAATTAGAAATAGATGTATAAGGTTAGATTTACTTTAGATAATAATAGTTGAATAAAATATTTGTCATAGTAAGCCAGTATATTCCACCAAAATGGGAAATAATATGGATATTTTAGTGGCATTTATTTCATTAGAAGAATATTACATATATGCTGTATATATAAGATAGATATGTAATTTTTATTAATCTATTTATTTACATACCATATAATTCATTCATTTAAAGTTTACAGTTGAGCAGATTTTAATATATTCACATAGTCATTTATGCTGCACAACAATATAATTTCAGGATATTTTCAACATCCCTAAAACAAAGTGCATGCTCATTAGCAGCCCCTTCCTATCTGCCTCTCCTTCAGGCTTAGCCTACAATTAATCTACTTTCTGTTCCTATAAAATGCCTCAAATCTATATTATAGCTAAATAATGATCATATATTTAAAATATCTATTTAATAAAATTAAATACTTTAAAAATAATAATTATGCAATTATTTTCTGATTAGCTTCTTTAATTTAGTATCGTGTTTTCAAGGTTTATCCATGTTGCAGCAGGCACCAGTACTTCATACCTTTCTATTGCTAAATAGTATGAGTAATACCCATGGTTTGGATAGATCACAGTTTGTTTCTCCATTATGAGCTGATGGACATTTTGGCTGTTTCCAGCTTTTGGCTATTATGAATATTGTGGTGCTATGAACACTTGTGTGCGATTTCAATTTCTTTGTTTATACATGTAAGGATGGCATTGCTGCACTATATTGTAACTCAACGTTTTACATTTTGAGAACCTGATAAACTGTTATCCAGAGCAATTGCTTCATTTTACATTCCAACTAGTAATGTATGAGGACAAAATATTTTATCGAATTTGATTTTTACAATCATAATGGTGCTAATTGTATATTCAAATACTTTAAAATATCTATCATCAATATCAGAAGGAGTTGGCATATGGCAAGTCACAACTGAAGCCGAAAGCATCCTCCACATTATCATGTCTAAATCTCTGGTAGGTTGGGTACGAAGTATTCTATCATCTGATGTAGTTTCCCTATGTTTCAGAGACTTAAGGGAAACAGCCTATGAATACCCTAAACCAGTAATATTCATTATCTAAAATTATAGCTCCAAGAAACTCAAAAGAGTACGTGAATGACAGAGCAAGTCAGTAGCACCACTGAGAAGAGGTGATGGACTAAGTCTCCTGCCTCCCAATGTAGAATCCCACATACTAATTAGATAGAAAACATTCCCTGAAGGAAACGCACAGTGAGTTCTCTGCTGTTACACCTCCCTCATTAAAACACTGTTTTATTTATTTATTTTTTTTAAGTGAAAAAGCCAGTTGCCTTTAGGAAAGACTGCCTTTCTGAATTTCAAAATATCCTTTCCTGTACTTTTTACTATCTGACATAATATGCTGAGAATAAAAATACATGAACCTCACTTCCTCATTCATTAGTGCATAGCAATACTGAAGTAAAAGTAATTACACAACTCCTAGCAGGTTCTGGGTAAGATATTTAACCAAATTTTCTCACCATTAGAAAATCATGAATTGTTATGAGATGCTTTCATTATTCTGATGTTTTATCTTTTAACCTCTGATCCTAGACCCTTGAATTGTGAGTCATAAAGCAACATTTTCAAATGTAAGAGAAACAACTGCACATAAAAATAAAGGTTATTTAACTATAATGCAGTAAAAGTTGGGGTTATGTGTGTATCAACAAATCTGTTATACTGAAAGATCATGTGCTGGGTGACATAGCATGACTCCTAAAATATATTCCTGTATCACTAGCAATTGCAACTGTAGCAGCCTTATTCTAATCAAGAGACAGAAATCACCCAGGAGATAAAAATGGTAAAAGTTTAAAATAAGAATTAACTATAATAAAAGAACCATTGTAAGATATAAGGAAACTCTACACAGTACACTTAAGACTAAGGGAGAGTACCCAAGGAAGGTTAAGCTTAGGGGCTCTGACTTTGCTGAAGAAGATGTGATACATTTGGAGCCAAGAAGAAGTAAATATAAATTGATGACTGACACAGTAACTATGCCAATAAATAAATAGCAAATGACAAGATGATCAACCCATAACAGGATAGTAAAATCTTTTAAATAGGTTAATGACAATCATTGTGTCTATGTAGCCCTCTCTCATATAATATGCAAATCGCTTAATACATTACTCAAAGTTTTTCATATTCTAAATTATTTTCCACCATAGCCCAGTCATTTTCCACAATACTAAATGTTATATGGGTAATTAAATAATGAATAATGAATGACTAATAATGATAAAGGAAATTAAATTCAGATAAGATATTAACAGATATATACACATAAGGACTCAGATGTAGGACATTGACTTGATTCAGGTTATCTGAGCTAAAAGTATGTATTCGTTAAGAGGCTCTGGTATAACACTTTCTAAGTGAAATTTCTATATTTCCACTAATAGCTTTGTGGTTCAGGCGAGTTAACTAAGTTCTCTATTCCTTAGTTTATTAACTTAAAACTGGGGAGAGAAATAATATCAACCTTACAGGGTGGGATGGAACCAATTTAACCAATAGCTATAGATATACAGAACAAAGCCAGAAAAATAAGAAATACTCAACAAACATGTCTATGATCACAAGTATCAGTACTGTAGACTGATCAGGGGGATCTTTATGAACTTAGAGTGTGGTGAGGAAAAGACTGAGTAGAATAGTCTTGATACAACAAGCAATAAGTTATCTTCAATTTTTTCTTAATATCAGATATTAAAATATAACTGTCCTGAGAAGATAAAGTATTTTAACTAATAATGTGGAATCATACCCTTTTTCTCTAGATGACACCGAGGAGAAAGTAAATGCTATAGAGAGAATCACAAGTGGGGAGCTGATCCTGAGAACAAGAGGACATAGTAAGCAGTAGTCCCAGAACCCTTGACGTACGGTGGGCCCTTGCAGCATACATTTATCAAAATCAGATGATGCTTTAACAGACAATTTAGTTACTAAGTTAAACAAAAGACACAGAGACAGGGCACCCAAAAGCAAATTCAAATAATATTCAATATAATAATACATGCCACAATGAGATATCACTTCCCATCTATAAGGATGGTTCTTTAAAACAAAACAAAATAAAATAAAATAATTGTTGGCAAGAATGTGGAGAAACTAGAACCCACGTGAATTGCTGATAGGAGTGTAAAATGGTATAACTGCTATTGAAAACAGTATGCTGTTTCCTTAAAAAATTTAAACATAGAATCATCATAAGATCCAGCAATTCCACTTGCTGGTATATACTCAAGAAGAATTCGAAAGTAGGAGCTCGAGAAGTAAGTGTACGCCAACAGTCACAGTAGCATTGTTTACAAAGCCAAAAGGTACACAGAAGATGAATGGATAAACAAAGCATAGTGTCTTTGTTCTAATTCAATTGATCTACAATTTACTTTGATCCCGCCTTTGTCATTGCTGTCTGTTGCAAAAGGAATAGGTTCTAAGCCAAATGTAAACGTTTGACATCTATATTAGGAATAAGAAACAATCCATGAAACACAGAAAGAGAAAAGAGGAAAATAAAAGGCATTAGTGACATCTTAATATTTCCACCTGCAAAATTTTCCAAGAATACATAAGGAACAAGATTGTGAACAATCAAAATAGCTGTGTATTTGTCTTTTAAATGAACAGGGTTTATTAGAATTCCATTGTTTCTCATCACAGCTAATATTGTATACCTGAGCTGGAATATTCCCAAAGGGTTTGGAATTTACTAAAAAGCAGTCATGAGAAAATTGTCAGAAGATCCATATGGAAATATAAAGCACTCTTCTGGGTGAGCACACTTTCTCTTCTTAAAGAGTCTGGGCCCTCATGGTATTAAGTTGTTCAGAGGAAAAATGAAAATGTTAGTCTGTACAGTTTGATATTATGCATAAAAGAAAAGGAATTGCTAAACAGTTCATAAGTATTAAACATATCAAATGGACTAACTTGTCTGAAAAATAAAATAACCCTTTGTGGACAGAAATGGACAGAAAAGAGAGAAGTGGGGAAGCCTGCAGAGGCAGACACATTAGACACCAAAACCTCATACACAGGGTGGTAATGAAGAAAAGGGCAAGTCATTCTCTTCTTAATGGAGAAATCAAATCAGAAAATTATCATGAAACCTAGCACTAACTTTTCATGCCCCCACACCCATTGCTTTTTTAAAATTGAAGTATAATTACTTACAATTTATATTCATTTCAGGTGGATGACATAGTGATTTTATATTCTTATAGATTATACTCCATATAAAGTTATTATAAAATATTGGCTATATTTTCTGTGCTGTACATTATATTTTGTAACTTATTTACTTTACACCTAGCAGCTTGTACCTCTTAATCTTCTTCACCTATCTTGCCCCACTCCAACTTCTCTCCCCTCAGGTAACCACTGGTTTGTTCTCTGTATCTGTGAGTCTGTGTTTATATTTGTTTGTCTGTTTTATTTTTCAGAATCCACATATAAGTGAGAACATACAGTATTTGTCTTTCTTTGTCTGACTTATTTCACTTAGCATAATACCCTCTAGGTCTATACATGTTGTTGCAAATGGCAAAATTTCATTCTTTTTTATGGTTGAGTAATATTCAATTGCATATATATTCACCATCCATGAAGACAATTTTAAAAAAAGACAGAAAAGAAAAGGCTGAAAATATTATCTGAGGCAGTAGTGCAGCACTTACCTGGTACTTGAAGTGGCAATAGAGAGGGAGCCAGTCATTCTGTAAAATTCAGGCTAAACTGTCCCCAGAAATAAGAAATATAGATTTTTGGAATAAGACCTCCAGCAAAAACTTTAACACCTTCACTGGAGGCTCACATAAGACTAATGAAAGTAAATTCACAGAATGGATAACATTAGTAAAGGAACATCACACACATACACACACAAACCACCACCACCACCATCACCACCACCAACACCATTTACAAAGTAAACTAATATTTTAAAAGTTAGTTAACAAAGATAGCATATACTGAATCATATTTAAATCATTATCATTTCCCACTGCATAATACTGACTCTTGCAAATGCTCTAGCCAAGCCAAACCAATCTGAAAATGGCCACTGCCTCCTAGCCTTAGAGAATGGCAGAGGGAATACATCTGACACATTATAAGGGATCAGAAGTGTGACAGTATGTGTGCTCTTTTAAGCAATGGGGAGCCCAATTTGCCAACCTTTTAACTACTCAAATCTACTGCCCCTCTTATGGTCAATAGTTATAACTCTTTTAGATCAGTGCTGTCTAACAGAAATACAATGCACACCTCAAATATGGGCCACATATGTAAGTTTCAGTTTTTCAGCAACATTTAAAAAATTTAAATTGATTACATATTGTTTTAAATCTATCTGGAATGTTTTCATTTCAATCTGTGATCAATATGAAATTTACTAATGAAATATTACATAGTCTTTTTTAATAGTACTAAGTCTTTGAAATTGAATGTGTATTGTATGCTTATAGTAAATCTCACATTGGACTAGCCACCTATCCAGTGCTCAGAAGCCACAGGTGGTTAGTGGCCTGAAAAGTGGTAATTTTGAATTTTTTTAGAACTGATGTTTGTGCCATTGTTCAGGCATGTGGAAAAAACAGGAGACCTTTATGAAAAATAGTTTTTCACCACTCTTGAGATAAGTCCTGCATTATTAATATGCTCGACCAGACAGTGATGATCTAGCTCCCTTACCTCTTCCTTGTTACTCTGTCTTTTTCCTTATCTTTCAGCCACACTGATTTTACAGGTTTTGGAATACACTGTGTTTCTCCCACCTCAAGGTAAGTCATGGCACCTGTTGCTTAATTTCCCTGAAATACTCTTTTCTCATCTTCTTTTTTCTGCTTCCTACTCATCTCTACATTTCCAATTTAACATACACATCCTCAGGAAAGCTCTCTGAACCCATGATAACACAAAGCCTCTCATTTGATTTTTAAAACAACTTACACACTTTCTTTATGATATCCAGAAGCACTAGTGATATTTTTAAAAATTTAAAAAAGATTATGCCACTCCCCTTCTTAAAAGCCTATGGTGACTTCCCATCATTTTTAGAATAAAACCCAAAAGCCTTGCCTTGCCGCCAAGATTTTATAATCTCTTACCTGTCTAGCTTTTAAGCCCCAGTCTCTTTGCCTCTGACTCCTCCATGTCAGCCACCTTGATGTCCTTTTCTGTTGTAGAAGTTTGGGGGTCTGTCCCAGTAGTGTTGTGTTGCCATTTTCTATGCCCCAGATACTCTTGCTCTAGACCTGGCTACACTGGTCACTTTTCAAATGTTCAGTTGCCACACATGGCTGCAAATAACAAAGTAGTATGAAAAGCATTTCTCTCATGTTTGGTTCAGTTGGGCAGCACTATTCTAGATCAGGAGGGTCAAACTTACGCCTTAAGGGCAGATGGTAATACTTTGCAGTCAGTGAGCCATATGGTCTCTGTCACGATTCCCAGCTCTTCAGTTGTAGCATTAGAGCAGCTGCAGACAATGTAAACAAGCAGGCAAAGCTGTGTTTCAGCAAAACTTTGTTTATGGAAAAAGGAGACAAGTTGGATCTTGCTCTTCTCTGTTCTGCATATTTCTGTGGCTAGCTCCTTAATGTTACACTCTTTTCAGTCAAACTTTACCTCACTATTGAAGCCTTTTCAGAGCATACAATCAAAATTATCCTTCCAACTTTTGACTGCCTCCCAGTTACTCTTTCCTGTCTCATTCTATTTGTTGTTCCTCATAACATCTGTCATTACCTTGATTTATTTTAATTATTTAAAAAATTACATTATTTGTCCCCTTTGCTAGGTAATAGCTCCATCAGAGGAGAGTATAATCTGTCTTTTTCACTATTTTGTCCCTGGGACTTAGAATACAATTTGGCATATTGCAGTAAATACATTTTTAAAAAATGGATACTTAATACAATTGTATTTAATTTTTATATTGTTGTATTTAGATTGTTGCTTAATGGCTTTTTCCTCCGTAAGACTGTAAGTATAACAAAGAAGAGATTAAAATTTTGTACTTATCACTGAGGCCCAGATTTTAACAAAGGGCTTGGTACAAATACCATATTTCCTCAATTATGAAATAATGAAATCTGAGTTATCATCAGTTAATTATAGGGAATAAAACTAGAACACTAATATGTGAAATGCATACATAATTATAAGATGCATTATTTTTCAGAAATATGCAATATGAAAAACGTGATGAAAGGCAAAGCATGGATCTGCTATGTATGTATTAGGTGAAGTTATTCAAAATTTTTGACCATTTTCTGTCTTCAAGCATCCTTAATGGAGCCTGTGGTTTTGTCTCTTTAATAACATTACATGGCACAGGTAAATTGTGTTAAATTTCAAATAGCTGACCTGAATGAATATGCAAGGAAACTCCAGTTTCATTTAAGATTCCCTGCTGTTTGCATCCATAAGTATTATAGAAAGCACAAAGGGAGATTGTCCCAGTCTTTGCAGAAACTACATAATCTTTTGTCTATTCTTCTTCCTAGTTTTTAATGGCAATTACAATGGCTTTTATGAAGCATTTTCCTTTTATTTAGAATATCAGAGAGCATGTGAAATACTTAGAGGGAAAAAGAGACACCAGTCTCTGATTAAAATGTCAAGAAAATATCCTGCCATCAGTTTGACAGATTAGATCTCAGGTTATTCCCATGTTTCCAAGCAGATATTGGGGATCCCCTGTCTAATATAATACAGAGAAGATACTGCTTTTGAGTGAAATAGAACTTGAGGGATATATCAGTTTTTAACGTGCTATTTCTCCACTCTTTTAAGCTTATGCCAGTTAATCTTTCCTGCTCTGGCAATTAATTATGTTTTGTGGGTTTTCTCCTTCTGCCCTGTAAATAGAAGAGAATCCTGAGTGACACCCTGTCTTCCAGTCTGGCCACACTGTATTTCTTTAAATTCCATGGAAACATTTGTAATACTTTTCTCTGTTCTTGACTCCTGGCTTATTTCAATTTAGTGTTTGGGCTCAATTTGATTATCGCATTCTTCAGAAACCTTCGCTGTCCTTCCTCTGTTTACTCTCTCCTTTCACTGTTGTCTTTATGATGACTAACATATGTTGGAAAGAATTTCCCTTTCCTTCTAGGTTCTTCTGGCTGGTCTAAGAGTTAAGTCAACATGAGACAGATTAATAGGAGAAAATCAAATTTAATTTCATATGTAAAAGAACCCCACATACAGGAGAGGTTCAAAGACAGAAAGTAGAATGAGGTCAACATGGCATCCTGAGCTAGAGTGAGACAGAGGCCTGGGACTTCCAAGGACAGGAGAGTCACTCACAGGACTATGAGAAGAGCAGATGTTTGGTAATTAAGTGTTTGCCCTGCCACACAGATGGCACAGCTTAGATAACATTTATCTCTGGTAATATCTCTTTTTCTCCGGGAAATATCTCCAATTTAAATTATTCTAGGTAGTTAAGGGAGGGGCAGTCATGTCTCTTAAACCCACAGGGTCTCCATTGCCTTTAGCTCAAACTAATCCACAGGCCAAGATGGCCCATCTTGGGGTCTGTTCCTAACCCTTACACTTACTGTCAGGCTTTTATAGGGAGAAAAGTAAATACAAATCTTATCTTTTGGTTAAAACCAATATGACACAGTAGTTAAGAGCTCAAGTTTTTTTAAAAATCATATTTAAAAATTAATATACAAATTACATACAGTAAATTTCACCCTTTTAAAAAAGTGTACAGGTCTGTAAGTTTGGAGAAATGTATATAGTCCTCAAATTGCATCCATAATCAAGATAAAGAAGAGTTCCATAACCTCAAAAATTTTCTGCTGCTTCTGTTCATGAAAAATTGCACAGGACAGAGTTAACTCTTAACTGTCTCCTCACCCTTTATTTAGCTGAACTCATCTTACTGGTGTTTGATGTTATATTCCATAATTAAAATGGCACTTGATATGAAGATGGAACCAGGGACAAGGAATCAGAGTTTTAGTTTGGATCTGTCACTCTTTTTTTCACACTAAGTTCTCTAAGGGTCCCTTCCCTTATCTACAAAATGAGAACATTCAACTAAGTTATATTCATGTGGCTTCTCTACCATAATCTGAAACTGTTATAAATCATAGTTTCATCTTAGAACACACATTGTTTTTATTCATTAACTCTTACTTATCTATCTCCCGCACATGCTCTGCTTGTGTGTGTATGAATATGCTTGTGTGAACTATTGCTAATATTTGAATGCTAATATTTGGAGCATTGAATAACAGAGTTATATATTTGTGAATTAGGTTTCTTCATTTAATAATACATCATGATTTCTTATTTCATATCAGAGTGCAAAGACTGAACAATTTTTGAAAAATAACAAATACATGTTTATTAAAAATTTTATATATTATAACAAGTTAATATCTATTGGGGCAACAGTAAACTTATTAAATGCAAAATATATTTAAAAATAATTTGTTAATTCATCTCAGTAATAGTCAAGTAGCTTAATTTATATAATTTGCCAATGGTTTTTTCTACACAGTATGCATGCATGTGTTGTATGTCAAAATGATCATGGCTTCCCACTCACCAGGAAGAAAACAGTCCTGAAACTCTTGTTATTTTATAAAAGATTAACAGAGATGAACTTTTAAGAGAGCATTTACATTAAGCAGGATAATTATTAAGATATTGTCTTTCTCACTAGATAATTAAGAATCCATTCAAAAGAAAATGAAGAATTTCTTAAAGAAAGAAAATTAAGTATGTGTATGTTTGTGTGTGTGCACGTGTACGTGTGTGTATGTGTGTGTTGGGGGGATAGTCATCAGAAGGAGATGACTCAAAAGACAATTAAGAATCCATTACTGAGTTTCAGAAACAAGAGGAAAAAAACTCAAAATGAAAACAATACAAATTATTAACTCACGACATTTCTTCTATCTGCTAAAATGTAACTGCACACTTCAAAACTCAATCTGTCTGTGTCTGGTAGGTCACTCAGATATCTCATCAGAAAGGCTTATCCCATTTTTATAATCACCAAGAACTTATTTAGAGAAGCACTAAAAATACTTAAAAAGTAGGGAAGCTGGCATGAGGGCATTCCATCGGCAGTGCAGTTCTGTCTTTCTGGGTTATACTTTGCAGTAATTTAAAAACTGAAGATATTTATGAAATTAAAATACTGCTGACTCCAGCAGGTTTGCAAACTGCAGGCTTAATACATTTGTTAAGAGCAGTGCATGTTTGACATTGCAGAAAATCCCATGGACGGTCCCCAGTTCCCCTCTCCACTGAAGCAGGAGGCATAATCCGGACATGAAAAAGAATAAAAGATAGCTGCTTTTGATCAGCCCAGTCTTATAATACAAGAAAATTTGCTTTCTCCAAGATTAAACATCCAGTGGTATGGTCCAGTGATTATATTTCAGCAAGAATATATTTCCCTTTGGGAGAATATGTAAGATTGCTGACTAGAGATAATTAAAGGATCCGCAATTTCAAAATACAGCAGTGGCCAGAGTATACTACATCAAACACATGCAAAAGTAAAAAACAAATTCAAGTTTTAAAACCAACACTTCATTTGTTGATCAGCAATTGGGATTCCTTAAAGCAATAAATTACTTAGGCTACACTTAATATATGACAATTTGAGTCAATTTTCTCGTCACTCCTTAATAACAAAATCCTAATTGTTTATTTCTTGTTGGTTTCACGAGATCATTTGAATTACTGATTCTTTCCTTTAATATTGAACTGCCATGTGCTTAAGATGTCTAAAAGGATGTGGGAAATATGAGATAAGCATAAAAATGTTAATTCAAAACATAAACTCTCTTTTGATTTTTCACGTTAGTCATCTAATTACAATTTTGGATGCAGGGTTGAAGAGGAAGAGGAAAGCATGCTTGCTACTTATTGCTTTAAGCAAAGTCCTGTCTTATGTGTTTTTATGTCTTCACATCCGTTGACCATAGCAGTGATAAATCGTTAAGTAAATCATTCCAGATCATATAACAGAGAGTTTGGAGTAACAGTTCTAGATAACTGTTGTGGACAATTTTGAGTAAATTTATAAAATGTGATCCTTTTCAGAATGCTTTAGGCAAATGTCTAAAGATATTTCTAGATAATGCCTAAGCTAAGCAATATGAATTAATAAATTAATTCAGAAAATTATGATTACATTTGCCATGGCAATGCTAATGCTTTACTTTAACTAGATCTGTCTTCATTAGGCACATTTGTGACTATTAATAAGAGATAATGCACCAGAATTTTACAGACACATAAATTATTTCATACTAAAATTCTAGGCATTTAAATTCTTTTACATATTGATATTTAAACATATATATGCATATGTATATGTGTGTGTGTATATATATATATATCAATCGCTGCTTAAATCTACAAATGACTATTTTTCACTATAAATAGGATATAGTCATTTAAACTATGAAGTATTCTTACATGTAAAGGTTCATCTGTTTCTGATCATTTAATGTAAAAAAGACCAGTATTAAATTATAAACATAAAGCAACAGCTACATAGAATAATGAACATTTATAAGCAAAGCCTTAGCCCAATCTTACTCCTAAGACTGAGCTATAAACTCCCACGTCACAGTGCTCTGCTTATATTAACTTCAAGGGAAGAAATAGTGGAATATTTTGCCCATTTAAAATACACATTAATGAGGGCTGTTCCCTCCAGGATCTTTCCTTATCTAATGTGGGTGAGAAGAAATGAATGGCCACCAATGCAGTTAGTTTAGCCACTGGAAAATTAGATTCACACCTCCTCTTTATCATCCCCACAGGATCTGTTATAAACTTGGTTTAGATGCCCACAAGTTTGACTGAATTTGAGTTAGCATTGCGACGTCTTCATTTGTCAAATTAATGGACCACCAATTTAGCAATGAGGAGATGGCCTGAAGGAAATTGAGCCCAGAGGAAACAAGTTTTCCTTAGTGGTAAGGAATGGAAATTCTGAAGCAAGAAGACAGTTCTGGTTTTAGAAGAATACCAGAGTAATGGTGCCTGAGAAGTCAGTAGTAAGGTGACTTTTCTACGTGGAAGGAAAGCACCATGGCAGAAACAGACTCCATGATGAGTTCATTTTGTCATGGACCATGTGTAATACTTAATTTGATAGGAACTGTTTATACTGCTTCTCTCAGGGGTCTTCAATGACCTCTACCACTTGCCCAATCCAATCCACATTAATCTAAACCCATTTAGAACCAATATACATGGCTCCATGACAGAATGAGCTAAAAAATTACTCTCAGTCTTACTCTCAGGAAATCTGAAAATGTGTATGTGATGACAACATTTTCCTGGTCTAAGTATCCCCCTCATACTCTAGAGTGCTGGACTTTGGAGTTTTAATTTCGAGCAGACTCATGATCATTTTCCTTTGGAAAGTCCTGATCTTATCTTCAGATTTTCTGCTCTCAGGTTTGAATAATAAGGGAACCTAGCTCCCAATTAGGACAAGAATGTAAGTTATATCCTTTCAAAGATTTGCAAATTTAAGTTTTAATCAAAAAGTCTAGCGTGGGTCACTGATATCTAAAACAAATGAAAAGTGATCAATTTAAAATGTATAAATGCTAGTAATATATACATATATATTTTTTTAATGACTAAATTAAAAGTAAACTTCTGGAAGACATTTCAGGCAGAACTCAGGGTTCTATCCATTTGGTTTGTCTCAACATTTCAATGACTAGTGAGCTCTGGAGATTATAGGCCTTCTCTGAAAGTTGACATTATGCCTAGAAACAGTATCTTGAATCTCCAGCCAAACACCTAGCTGAAATATTTGTTACTTCAAAGGGCTACCTAAGGTATTGGTCAACATTTCACTATTTCAAATACTCAGGATAAATGATCTTACATGCAATTAGCCTACTTCATAGGGTCACCCAACAATCCAAGTGTGCTCAAGGACAGACCATTATGTGTATCAACCATTATGCCTGGCACACTGAGAGCTCCATTGGTTAGCAGTAGGACAAACAAAATTACAGTCCAATCTGGGACCTATTCAAGAATGAAAAGAATACTAAAATTATTGAAATCTATCACTTTTGAAATGGAGGTTGATACAATGTTTTATTTTATTGGATGCATATTTCCAAAATAAAATTATTTTAAAATTATTTTTATTAAAAAAGTTTTTGGTGTGGGAGGTAATTAGGTTTATTTATTTATTTATTTTTAGAGGAGGTTCTGGGGATTGAACCCAGGACCTCCTGCACAGGACTTTGTGCATGCTAAGCATGTGCCCTACTGCTTGAGCTATACCCTACCCCGCAAAATTGTTTTTTTTTTAATAAAAATGTTGCTGTGCATGTTAAGGCAAGAAAATATTTCATACTGATTATTGAAACACTAACAATAGTATAATTCTAGGTACACATCCGTGTATTTAATTAATTTCTAGGTCATATATATCTTTAGTAACATTTCTATAGTATTTTTCTAAAAATGTATTTTTCCATATGTTATCAGCATTTTATTTTTTATTTACCTGCAATATTTATTCAAATTGTATTTTCTGGTGTATATATACATACTTCATATGTATATGAAAAACAGCCATTTCCACAGTTTCTAATCACTAGTCTATAATATTTTTACTTGAAAATCAAACACTAAATAATATTTTTACTAGTTCTGATTATCATTTTTTAGATCAAAGTCTACTGAATAGAGACCATTCTCGATATATTTTTTTTTTCCTGTGTAAATGTTTCAGTGCAAATATCTGTCCTCTTTTCTGACATTTTTGAGGATTCTTTGGTATAATGAGTTGTTTCTACATTCTCCTCATTAGTGGCTTATAGGCTGACTCAGATCTATTTCATCTCATCTATCTACCTGCCAGATACTAAACTTCCGTGATCAGTGTCTCTTGCTCTATTCTCTCCAAACTTCTTGGTCTAAGTCCTTTAAAAAAAAAAAACAAAAACACTTTAATTTTAATGGGGTTTTGGGAGGGAGTAAAATTCTCAGTGCCAGCAATACACAGAGAGATTTAAATAAGTATTAGCATGCTCACAACTCACAGATTTCAGCTTTTTAAAGAAACAAAAGTTATGCATCCTAGTGGTTGTAGATGGCTATGGCTATGTGGTATTATTTCCATCAAGGAAATTTAAAAAAAGATAAATATATTCACTTTCTCTTTTCCCTAGAGAAAATCTAGGTTGTGTTCCTATTCAACTAGCATTGGTCATAGAAAAAAAAAAAAGCAGTCTTTAAAAATGAGAAATGTAGGACCTTTCTATAAGACAGTTCTTGTGTGTTATTTTTTAAAGTCACTCTGCAGATCTGTCTAGTTGCTGTGTGCTAGCCAGTAGCCACACGGAGCACTTGAAATGTGCCTACTGTGTCTGAGTAAATAAACTTTAATGGAATTTAACTCATCAATTTAAATTTAAATGTACATAGTCACAGACCTCATGGCTACCATTTTGGGCAATGCTGCTGTCTTTAAAGAATCAGGTAATATTAACTTCTTTTAACACATTTAAAAAATACTTATGTATTTATAGAGCTTTAAGTAGTCATTTCCCCTTAATGTAGGTTAAGATATATGCTTCCTTTTATTTGCTAAAGATTGAAATCATATTGAAAATCATAAGCGAAAAATAATAGCAGCCAACTTCATCAAGCATATCATCTTTTCCTGTATTTTTTTCTTTCTTGAAATTTTCAATTGTTTTAACTTAAAGCTAATTTAAGCATTTTTTAAGGAAATTAAAGATAAGTCTACTGGAAATAAAACTGGCACAAATGCCTCAGCACTGAAAACAAAGAAAACAAACAAGATTTTTTATCTCTTATAGATAAGCCTCACAACCATAAATGTTTATCCATAAAGCCTTGCTTTCGAGACGTGTAGATTTTGTGATGTAAGTCCATAAAATGTAAAATTGTCCTTTTTCTTTCTTTGAAAACATTAGCAAATCAGGAACTGCTGGTAAATTCTGTTGCTCTCATTATAGTCAAAATAACAGTACATCTTGAATTATTTTAATATAATGACTGTGTTTGTTTTTAACATTTTATTTTCTCAAAATGGTCCTTTTAGCATTCAGCTTTAATAATCCAGCTTTTATTTCATTAGATTTCAGGTTTTTTTAAGGCTCTATTCTCATCTCAATGTAAAATAAACTAAAAAACCACCAATAAATAAAAATGACAAAAAATTCTGTATTAAAATAAGGTTATTAATGTCTCAGGTGTATATTCTCCTGGGGCATGGTAATTTATTGAATTAATCACTAATTAAATATTGTGCCAGTGTCAGACATATATTGACTAGCTATGAACTGATCTATACCTTGTCAAATAAGTCTCCCAAGAGATAGTAAAATAAATCATCTTTTTAATTTTGAGTTGATGGCCAACTCAGTGGTCACACAATTAAATTTACGTGTCGAGGCAGAATCTGGTCTTATAATCTGACTTTTTTTCATCTGTCATGGCTAGAAATATAGGCATTAACATCATGTAAAAGCAATTATAGGCAAACATCAAGCCGCAGTAATATGCCTTAGTATTTCAAATTTTAATTTAGGTAAAGTTATGTACACATAATTTTACTTGGTCTAAAATCTTAATATGAAGACTGAATTCCAATGAACTTTTTATTTCAGTTCTCCCCCAAATTAAGAGTAGATACAAACGTATAGGTAATTATGTAAACAGATACTTGAATCTAAAAATCTTTTATCATTTTTAACCTAAAATTTAGCAATAAGTATAAGCCATTATAAAGTTAACATCACTACACAGTAATAAGGAGATAAATCCTAAAATGCCTTGAAGATAATCACACATGTTTAGGATTTCAGAATGGTTCATTCATATAATACATACTGTCTCATTCATAAATGAGTGTTCAGTTTCTGTTCTAAAACTAGAGTGTCATAAATGTGGAGTTTATGATTTAAAAAATAACCTCAAGATTTTTAAATTAAGATATTTACATTCTCTTTCGTGATTATTCTTTGGTCAATAAAATGACTACTGAATTGATTGTCCATAAAGTTCAGGCATTTGCTATTCAATTCCTAATGCTAATGATTTCCCAAGGAGCTTTTAGAACTGCTTACCAAATTATATTATCCAACAAAGATGCTAACACTTTTAATCCTCATCCAGTAGTTTCCGTTCTATTGCATATTCTGTGAGCAAAACAGATCTAGCTGATTAGAAATGGGTTTGGTAGCTCAGTGAAATGTGTTTGCCACAATTTTTTACAGCAGTTTTACCTCGAATCCAAGTCTATTTGTTTAACTAAAAACATACCAACTGACTGAGTCAAGTAGTTCAAACAAGAAGATAATTCTGCCTAATGGCAACAGATGAGTATGTGAAAGTTATGAATGTTTGTGTACCCCCAAAGTTCATGTAATGAATCCTAACCATTAAGGTGATGGTAGGAGAAGGTGGGGCCTTTGGGAGGTAGTTAGGTTATGAGGGAGGAACCATCATGAATGAGATTAGTGCCCTTATAAAACAGGCTTAAAAGAGATCTTCTACCAGGTAAAGATACAGTGAGAAGTTGGCAGTCTGCAAACCAGAAGAGGGCCTTCAGCAGGTCCCCACCATGTTGGCATCCTGCTCTTATACACTTCTATAGATTTCATTACTTTGCAAAATAACTTTTTAGCATTTATAAGCCACTTAGTCTATGGCATTCTGTTGTAGCAGCCTGAATGGGCTAAGAAAATACATAAATAAATAAATTTAATACTATTCTTCATTTTTAATATGAGATTTGGGAAAATAAAGTAAACAGAGAAAGATGTGTTTTCAAAGAATTTTGCAAAATTAATTTGAGATAAATATTATAACTTGATGATTTGAGAAAAAAGGGAGATTTACATATGATACAAATTAATCCAGAAAGGTTCAAGTCATTTCTGGGGGGTGATTTTTTTCATCTGCTCTGCATAGTTGCTAGCTTCTTGTTTCCACTTGTATATTTTCTTAGAAGTAATTTGATGTTTACAGAAGATTTGCAGTATCTGGGGATGACCTCCTTTTATGAGGAAATACCCATTTTGTATTTTGGTCTTTTCCTCCATCTAATTAAAGAGTAGGACAGCTAAAAATGTTTCTGCTTGTGTCAGGCATATTAATGATACTAGGATACTCAGTTACCAACTGTTAACATCTAGCTAAAATCCTTTAGTCAAAGTAAATATTGGCAAGTCAATATCAAAGTTATCAAGTGTTACATTTTTACTAGTGATTTTCCTATTACTTTGAAATCTCTTCCAGCTTTCAGGCTTGAAAAATCCACTCATCCTTATCTACCTAAACTCATTTTTTACTATTCTTTGATATCTATGCCATATTTAATAAGCAAAACATAAAGTGTTTGGTTGATCTATGTTCCAATACATCCACTTTACTGAAACAAATCCTTCCCAGTCTCACAGTATCTCTCCTGCTCAGATGATCTCAGTGCTAATTGATCTTGTTTTCTTCCACATCTCTGTGTTATGAGGAGTTACTTCATTTATGTATTTATGTATCTCCTGCAATGTCTGGAATAATCCTAAAACAGCAATTAGCAACTGCTTCAGAAATAAGGATGTGTACACAAAAAAAACCAAACTTTATAAATTAAATCAAGTAGAACTGATTAGTATAAGTAAGTTAGTTTCTATGCATAATAACAATAGAGTTAGTCATTGTCTATACAGCAGCAACATAAACAAAGTAATTTTACAGAAACTTTCAGTTCAATTGATTTGTTTTTAAATATACTGAAAGGGAATATTTTTGTGACTAAATGCATAGCCGTAACCTTCATAATTTTTCTAAATCTGCCATCTTCCGAGGAAGTCTTCAAAAGTTTATTATGTTTAGAGAGTGTTCAGCGGAAACAATGTTGTGAGCAGTATTTTTATTTAACATAAGGACAAAATGAACACATATCTATTATTATATGGTCAAAGGGACAGCCTGTTGTAAGTGAAATGCTTCTCAGTGACAAGTATTAATATTGAAAATGTGAATTCTAGTAACAACAAAAATTGTCCCAAGTAGAAAA
Organism: Camelus bactrianus; assembly: GCF_048773025.1. Taxonomy (NCBI): domain Eukaryota; kingdom Metazoa; phylum Chordata; class Mammalia; order Artiodactyla; family Camelidae; genus Camelus; species Camelus bactrianus. Next base: position 75,857,041 of record NC_133540.1, read on the forward strand.
AGAAATAAAAGAACAAAAAAATCATATTAAACACTCCCCCTCAAAAAGGAAAGATGAAGTGACTGAGATATTCAGCTTTTTAAATGGGTGCTATAACTACTGGCAGACCTTAAATTAGAAGCTCAGGTGTAAATATGTTTTTTCACTCCTTTGATTTTGGTTTTCTGCTAAAATTTTCAATTTCAGACAAATAATTTGATTAATATATTCTTTCTAATAAGTAACAATAGTGAAAGCATTTGCCCTTTGTTTATGAAACTTCTTGATACAAATTATGTTATTTGATAATTAGGTGCCTTTCTTCTATAAACTTAGTTGCAATGGTTAGGGGAAGTAAATAAATATCTTGAAATTTGGAATTAGCTAATCAGGGCCTCTTTACCAACATATTGGCAATAGTTTCAGTGTTGATAAGCTTCTAATTGCTGATTGGTCTTCTCTCTCCTGAATATTTTTCTTAGTTTTTGATGGGGATTTTAAGCTAAACAACCAGGAGGGATTTCACCATTGTGACTGAGGCCTGATTGTGACAATTTCAGAAATTACAATACTTTCAATAAACTGGGTGAGTAAATCAGCGGAAGAAGAAAATCTGATGGTATATGACAAATTCACAGGAAAACTCAAAACAGCTGTCATTTGGCTACTTCAGTTTTCCATAATGGACACTCATGTTTTGGTAGAAAATCTATTATCTTCCATGTTGAGGATTACTATGAAGATTATATAAAACTATGATGAAATGGATTCTTTTTTTTTTTTTTTTTTTGGCTTTCGTTTTTGGTGAGAAAAATACAATGGGAACTGAAGCTTAAATATCAGGGGGTTAAAATTTTATTTTATTTTCTAACTTATTTCCGAAGGCTGCTATATAAAATGTATGGTTAGTTTTTCCTGAATAGAAAATATATAGGTTATTCAGATTTAATCAAAACCAGAATCTAAAAAACACATTATAGTTTATGGAGCCATCACAACTGTGATTTAAATGCATATGCAAATAAATTGCCTCTAAAACAACCAACTCCTTTTAGTTTATTTAAATAGCTGAATACAAGATCTTGGATTAAAAAAATGCAAACTCTGGCAGCAATTTTATGAGTAGAAAAATGTTTTCATTCAAACCAAACACTATGTTTTATCTAGATCCTATAAATATCCCTCATCTGTTTCAAAAAAAGAGAAAATCAGGCAATTTTAATATTGGAGAACTTGTAGAAATTTAGTTAACGGTATCTTTCAGAGTATATCACCTCTTCATATTAGTGAACTATGAATTTTGACTTTTTCCATTTTCATCAAATTTGTCTGTTTTAATAGAACAAATTTAAGACATGTTTAAATTTTCCCCTCAAATTAGAATATTGAGAAATCTGTTCTACCTGTTTGTCTTTATAATTTATAGTTTCTGGTGAATATTTAAAATCTAATAGATGTCTGTGACAAATAAGGAAAGAATACAATTTAGTTTTCTTCCCAAGGAGTGTTAAGTAAAACAATTGAAATAAAACATCTCATGCAGTGTTCAGCATAAAATATACATTTAATAAATGCATAATATTTTTAAAGTAAAATTTGAAAACTGTAAATAAAAAGATAAAATCTTCCCTAAAATGTATAAATCCTTTCAACCTAATTATTATTTCATGCTAAAATTGTTTTCCATATTTTATACTTCAAAGTCCTTGGTACAGTCATCACAAGTAATTATTCTGAGAGAAAAATGAGTCTTTCTCTTTAAAAAGGTATATTAAGAGAATTTTTGAAAATATGTATACTTAATAGGTAACTAAAGTTTTGTGTCTTCATAAAATGAACTTCCTAAGGAAACATACACTCTTTTGGAAAAAGTTGTTTCCGATACAGGATTACTAATTTTAATTACTTGCAATCTACACTTTCAGAACGTATTTTTTCGGGTATATATGTCTTATTTTGTTGTTGCTCTTTATGTAATCCATCTGAATAGTTGGTAGTCGGATTTAAAATCAGCCAATTGATCTTATTTCCTGTGTTCAGAATTAATAGCTAGAGGTCTTCAGAGAAAACTTTTGTTTTGGGAAGGGTTTTTCCTTGAGTTTCATAGCAACTTAATAGCTTAAATTTCCAGCCAAACAGAATCATGCTTTTAATCATGGATTTGTCAGGTTCCTACTAGAAAAATTATCTATATATATTTAAACTATTAAATATAATTTTTAAATACTTCTTTTTTACATGATAAAAAGCATGTTTCTGTGTTGTTCCCTATGAAGATCTATACTACTGTTTAGATTGATTATGTTATACAGTTAACTTTTGGCTGAATAGTCATTTTTTTTTCCCAAAAAATATTTAAGTGATAGAACATAAGATGCAAAACAATTGTCATGTCATGTCAGAAATTTTTAGGCAGGCACATGGTATAAGAGATATAACCCTTGAGTGACTGAGTGTGAGTAAATGTCAAGAGAAATGAGAATAATATATTAGCCATTAAAAACTAAGTATAAGTGAAAACATAATGCCATGTAAATCTATATGTTCTTCCCATTTGAGGACTATCATAGCCTGAAAACAGTATGAAACAAAAATTATGTTTGTTATATTGCACTGTCATTGTGTGTGTGTGTGGTGGGGAGACAGAAGGAGAGACTATAATGTGATATCATAAGGATGTCATAACCTGAGGTTCAAGGTCTGCTTAGTAGAGATCCAGAAAAGTCTGAGGTGAAAGGAATAAAAGAACAGCACAAACACAGGAACATCAGGGAGCACTTCTTTCAGACAAGCAAAATGTGTATCAAACTGCGATGGCCATAATAATTATGGGTTCTCTGACCTAAGGAAACAGAAAATAATGCAGAAATGGGGATTTTGGAAAGTAGCAAGGCTGACATACATGCAAATATGTGATCTTACTCAGAAATTGTGTTTAATACCAAGGAAGGAGTCTGATATTGAATCCTCTTATCAGGAACCTGATGACAAGTATGTGGCAAAATGATTAGCTCCCCTGACACGTTCCAGCTGACATCCTCCAAAAGCAAGATTCAGTCCAGGAACACTCGTTCAAGTCGCGTCTTCATGCAACAGCTAACACTGTCATTATAGTGTTTGTGCTTGTGTGTGAGTGTGAGTGTGCTTGTGTTTCTAAAGATGAGATTATTTTCATATGCTAACACAAGTCATTTTCAAAACTCTTCCATCAGTAGAAGTTTCTATGAAGTACACAGGGAAGGCATAAACACTTGAACAGAAAATCCCTGAGCAGCTATCAGCAGGAATGGAGCTAAGCGGGCTAACCTCACTTACCTGAAAAAATAATACCATCAATAATTTCTGCCCTCAGGGTAGTGTCTTTTTTTTTTTTTTTTTTTAAGATATGCCCTCATTCTAAGGAAAGTCTTTCTTTCTTTAGAAAGGGCTTTAGAATACCAACCGTGAAAAAATAAACAAAACACTCCAGCAGTTTTCCTGGGGCTCATCAAGAACTGACAAGTCTAAATTACCAATAGTCCTGATCTAAAAGTTGTTTTATTAGGTTGAGTTTTCCAAAGTGAAGGAGAATTTACAGAAGAACTGTTGTTAAAAGAAGAACAAATTAAGTGGGAAAAAAACAGGTTGAATACAGTGAAATCAGTATTGGAATATTTTCATAATTAAATGATTTAAACTCACAATCGATATCTATGACCAAAAGTTGCTTAGAACAAGGGTAGAATAAGCAGTGCCAATCTATTAGTGTTGTGTTTATCTTGCGGTAGACACGGGCGTTATCTAATTATTCCTCAACAAAGTGTTATGAAATAGGTGTCATTTTTATCCTCATTTTACACTGGGGAGAAAAAAAGGCCCAATTAAATAGGACTACTGAGAAGCCCAGAAAAGCAAGATATGTGTTCCAGATTTTGATGTAAATGTATTTACATAAAAATAAGGATGTTCTGTTTAACAAACATTTATCAGCTATATTATGTGCTCGGAAGCTTATAAATGAAAAAAGATTTTTTGTTTTTGATGGAAACTACAGTCTAAGGGCTAGCTTTAATGTTGGTGAAAATAGAATTCAATATATAAGAATTATAGTGGTTATACATAGCTACTTTTACCCCATGGATATATGCAATGTATTTTGGAGAATGGGGATCCTAAATTTGGTTTCAGAATACTGAATAGAAAGAAAATAGAAAATATTTAAAAACATAAAATCTGAAATCAGGCTCCCTAGGCTTATATTCCAGCTCCCAATTCACTAGTTGAGTAAATGAATTAGAATAAATGTGCCTCAGTTCCCTTATGCATAAAATGGGGATAATAATAGTACACCTTTCATGGATCTTTTGTTAGATTTAAGTGCATTTATATATACATATTGCTTAGAACAGGGCCTGGTTTAGAGAAAAAAAACCTATGGAAGTGATTACTTTTACTATTACTATTTATTATTTATTATTATTATTATTATTATTATTATTATTATTATTATTATTAATTATTACTGCAGACATGGCATGCACCACACACACAGTGCACACACCCGTAAACATTTAAGTGATGTCAAGGAAGCAAAAGATATCATGGTATGTTTATAAAGCCAAAGAAATGTGGTGACTGGGGCATGGAGCAGTAAGAGGGATAAAGGAGAAGTATCTTAGGGCCAAATCACAGAATGACTTACAGATGTTGTGTTAAGGACTTCAACTTGGTAACAGGGAAGCATTACAAGGTCTCAACCTCTGACCCTGGCAGGTGTTTTTATACACCTCCGGGAGGGGAGCCAGCTGATGTGAGCAGCATAACCAGAAGCAACGGTACTTAGGCGGCTGCTGTAACGGATCAGATGAGGAGTGATGAAGACCTAAATCGACCCAATAGTATTAGAGATGAACAACAACAACAACAATAAAAGTGTGTACCTTTTAGAAATAGAAAGAACTGTGTGAGTGACTTGATGGGCATAAAAAGGAGAACTGAAAATTCCTTTAAGCTTTTGGTAATACTGACTGAAGTCAACCATGTTTTGAAGAAAGGAATACAAAGGGTAACAAAAAAGCAAATCTCGTTTAACACACAATGGACAGGCGGCCTTGCAATGCCTGCCTGGCAAAAAGGAGATTGTCTGCTACACTAGCCTGGAGCTATATTTGATTTTAACCATTCATAGGGCTCAAGATTTTTGTTTCACAATTTCTTATACTTATCAATGTAGAATATGGCCTACCACAAGGGAAATTTCTCAGACTGTAATTGTAATTTTTTTCAGTTACTGTTAATGTGATTGGTGCCAAACTCTAATTTCTATTATGGAAACACTTTTGATTTTTAATGAAAATAAACTGAAAATATGCAAACATTGCTTCAAAATAAATATTTTTGTTAGATGGTTCAATGAAATTTAAGGAAACATGTGTTTACTCAATTTGGGGACAGATGAAACACAGAAATAAAGGAATTATCTTAGCTTGTCCCTAGAAGAATTCTTACTTCAACTGAAAATTCCTCTAACTCCCCATTGCAATTTAGTAAAATAAATACTCAACTTTTCTGGTCCTAAGCATTTTTCAATCTTCTTTTTTTTTTTTTTTTTTTTTCAATTCTTTCCACTACTAAACCAAAACGGGAGCATTAGGTCTTGTGTTTTGGTTACTAATTACCTGCTGCAATGTATATTATGTGAGCATTTTATGACTCAAATTAAATTCAAAGAATGAATATAAAATGAGTAGGGCCAGCTTTTCTTCAACAGCTCTTTGTATTTTTATTTCCTTTATGTTATTTTTTCCCCTTTGCAATCAAATCTCACTTAACAGAATTTGGCAAGAGCTAAAAGCTCTGTACTGTGTTCTTTTGACCTTTTATTTATTAAAATGCCTTGGGTACAGATTCATTTACTTCGCAAATATTTATTGTTGTTTCACCTGACTTGAAAAGGGAGCTGTAGGCACTTTGATAAATGAATTGGGAGGCTGGCTTCTCCATACCTTCTGGAATTACTTTTATCCCTTACTGAAATGCTATCTTGCAATTTTCTGCTGGTGTGTCCCTAGGGAAACCTCAGCTGATATTTCTATGAATTCTATTGCTGCAGCCACAGCTCTATTTTTCTTTGCTCTCTGTTAGTGGAGACACATTGTTGTATGAAAAAAAAAAGTAACACTCTGAAGCAGTGGGTTTTTGCTGGTCTTGCCTTTTACTTATGCATTGCAGGTAGAAATGAATGAGGTTTGTTGTGACTAGTCAGGAGAATGGGTCTTTTCTCTAATGAGTGGGATGCTTGGCATGTATTATAGTTCTAGCCACTTCTTATCAGGGACTCCATTTATCGTAGCACTTTCTTGGCTGTATGTGACTGGCAGTTACATGGACCTGTCTTCTGTAAAGATGCTGGTCTTAGATACAAAGCTCTCTCTTTTAACAATATAAAAATAAAATATTTAGTTTGGCTTCAAAATGTCTTTAAAAAAATACAAATACAATGGATCAGTTAGGTCGCTGTTAGGTCAGTTAAAGTAATACAGGTGGAATCCTCTATGGGATAACACAGAGCCAAATTAAAGGTGAAAATTTTAGTTGACTGGATAAAGTCATGAATTTTTCTAACACATCCACCAGATCCGCTGGTTGTCTTCAATATCAAAGGAGGATTTGTCCAACAAGTACCTCCTCCTTTCCATTAGAGATTCTATGACAGTATTTTATTCATTTATTTAACAGATTTTTATTGAAGGCCCACTTTTCTAAGCTGTAATTGTAACCAAGCAGGACCCTGTGGGGACTTCCAGGGTCAGACCCCTCCTCCATCTCCTCTGCTGCAGCTCCTCTCTAAGGTACACAGATAATAGTATCTCACGTATATTTCCTGAGCTATTAAGATGCTTAAAGCCACCCCAAAAAGGAAAAAAATTAACTACTTGATGATCAAGAGTGCATGGCCCCAGACCTTCTGGCACCTAGGGGTTGGTAGTGGTTGATAGTGTTGACCGCCCTGTTATCTCAACATCAACCAGTCAGAGATTGTACATGAGCTGATCACGTACCCTGCAACCTCTCACCCTAACTGGCCTTTACATATGCTTTGCTGCAACCCTTTGGGGAGTTCTGGGTTTCCCTGGGCATGAGCTACCCTTTCCTCCTTGCTGGGCCCTGCAATGAACCTTTCTCTGCTCCAAACTCATGTTTCAGTTTGTTTGGCCTCATGGTGCGGCAAAGCACATGAACTTGCCTTTGGTAACACGATGATCAGCAGTGAACATGAACATAGAAAGTTCCTGCTCCCGTGCGAATTACATTCTAATGGGACAACAGACAAAGATGAACAAGCAATGAATTAAATGCACAAGTGCTAAGAAGGAGAAAATAAATGAGTCAGCCTCAGTGAGCAGAGAGTGACAGATATGTATTGTTTTAAACATAGTAGTCAGGGAATGTCTCTCTGACTCGGTGACATTTTGAGCAGAAACATAATGAAGTCAGGGAACAAGTCCTGTAGGTATCTGGGGGAAGGATATTTTAGGCGGAGGCAAAAACAGTGTCAAAGGCTCTGAGGCAGCATTCCAGGAATAGTGGGTGTGAATCTATTGGCTTTTAGCAAAGTGACATGACAAGACTTTAGTTTTTAAAAGATCACTCTGGCTACTGTTATGAGCAGCAAGACAATTTCAGCATTAGTTTAGGTCTGTACCCAAGTTATTGCCAGATGACAAAATACTACTAAATTGCCAGGTGCAGCATGCTAAAGCTGGTGGATATTTTTCATTCATTTTGTCATTACTATTTTAATTTTCAGAATTAGGATTTTAGTTTAAGATTTTAAACTGGATTGACTACCTGAGAGAGATTAATTAGATCTTCATGGACTAAAATATCTGCACAGGTGCAAAGCAGATCATTTCTTGGGTGGGATCTGGGTTATGGGAGTCCCTTAATCTAAAACATGGTGTCAGATCCTCTTGACAATTCCATGTATTACACTTCCCTTCAGTTCCCCAATTATATTAAAACTGTTAGTTTTATCTCTTATATTTAAACAATTGGTACAATAAAATCAATGAACACCAAAAACGGAGAGCAGAAAAAACTGGAAAAGTTCCTTAAAATTTGTCCATAATTGTAAGTCATCTTTATGTTTTATATTTCTATAAAATAACAGAGAGAAAACATCTCATCAGAGTCCAACATGAATTTAGAAGTTACTGCACACGTTACTATGTTTCAGAATCTCTATACCTGGTTAAGTCATAGAAAAGGATCAAACTCACACCCTTCCTCTGCAACTCAAAGGACACCATTCCCCCTCAGATGAAATGAACAGCAAATATTTTCACAACGGCTTTGTTCTGAGCTGTTGGCAAAACCTCAAAGTGTCATCTAATTATCAAGTAAAACAAGCCAGCTCCTGAGTGTCAGAGATGTTGAACTATCAAGGAAAACCACCTTCAACACAATGTGAAATTGTCGGGAGGAACTGCTAGTTTTTACTCAGTATCTGTCTCCTCACTTTCCTGTAGAAAATAAAAATTGTAGCTTGCCGCATGACAGCTGACTAGAAGACCACATTTTTCAGCCTCCCTTGCAACTAAGTGTGGTCACAATAAGTGCTGACCAGTGCAACATAAGAAGTATTGATGAATAGAAATTTCAGGTCCTATTCCTAAGAGACCAGCCACACCATCCTTTCCCTTCTTCCTCCATCTTTCTTATGAGATTACACATGTGGCAATGAATAACCTGGGACCATGTCAGTGAGGGCTGTGTCATAGAGATGGCAGAGCCACAAAATACAAGGGCCAGTGTCCATGACCCCATGATGCTAACTCATTCATCATTCTTGGATAGACTACACTTCCGTCATTGAAAAAAAATCAACTTGCTTCTTATTTGAGCCACTTTTACTTTGGATCTTTGTTATAGCACTATGGGTGTCATATCCTAAAAATAAACCTTAGTGGGGTTTCTAATAAATGCATCCATCCTTTCAATAAAAACAACCACCACCATAGACAAGCAGACTTTATGTCTGGGAAGCTCAGAACTTTAAAATCCAGATTCAGAAACCTTTACTGTCTGCCTAGTAGTTCAAGATCACCTTTCCAAGGTGAAAGCCTTTTCAGTTTTCTAAGGTGTAGCAACATTCTATTCTGTTCTTAAAACAAAAATTACATAAATATATTGTATCATAGCTTATTAATGCCACATATAAATTGAAACCAACAAGTCATGTATTTTCCCTCACTGATCTCAATTTAGAACATGTAATCATATCAGAGGCCTGACTTTGGTTTGACACAAAGCTGTTTTTAAAAATTTTGTCTGATCAGAAGTCTCTGATCAAGGAAGAGTTTCTTGATACTGTCGCTTTCTCCTCCTTTAATCTTTTAAGCATGGGTCTCAGTTTTAGCAGGGTCGAAAGAATGTTAAAAATATTAATTTTTAAAATGTTTTTTAACTTACTAAAAGTAATGCTATTTTTCCAGTTTACTGGGCATGATTCTAGTCCCCTGTGGTTGCTGTTAGTGAAAACCCTGTGTAATGTGGCTCATTGATCTCAATTTCATCTTCAGTTATTTGAACCTGGCAGCCATTTGAAACCTCGAGTTTTCTTTCTTTTCTTCATCAACACCTCCAAACACACATACGCACATAGTTATTTTATCTCACTCTGCTTTGTATAGCATGTGTACGTGGGTGTGCAATTGTACCTGTGAGAATCTGGAGAGTAGGTACTGTGTTTTGGTCTTTTTTTTTTCCTGCACAGTTTCTATAGTACTTGACAGAGGAAATTCCAATAAACATTTGTTAAATATAATTATAATTAGAAAAATGTCATTGGTAATTTGATGGGGATTGCACTGAATCTGTACATTGCCTTGGGTAGTAGGGTCATTTTAACAATACTGATTCTTCCAATCCAAGAACATGGTATATCTTTCCATCTGTTTATGTCATCTTCAATTTCTTTTATCAGTGTCTTATAATTTTTAAAGTACAAATCCTTTGCCTCCTTGCGTAGGTTTATCCCTAGGTATTTTATTATTTTTGGTGTGATAGTAAGTGGAATTGTTCTCTTAATATTTTTTTCTGCTATTTCGTTAGTGTATAGAAATGCAACTGGCTTCTGTATGTTAATTAGACTAAGAAGACTTCACTAAAAATTATATATATATATATATATATATGAATGAATTTTGAAGCGATGTTCAAGTACATGAAATTCATTTTATTTATCAAATTGCATTCTTTCAGACACAAACTAACCAAAGGTTGAATTATTCAGATGTGAAGATGCCAACATCTAGAATCATTTTCTGGAATTAATTATCTTAAAACAAAACATGAGTTTCCAGTTGCAGACAAATACTAAGTGGGCTAGTGGGCTACCATGTACCCTAAGGAAAGTGAAAGTTATATGATAACTCTGCTGTAATTATTGTGTGTTTTACTCCCAGTTTACAAGTATTCACCATAGAAAATGCCTATATATATTCCATACTCTGACATAGGGTAAGGAGAATTGTCATAGCTTAAATTATTTAAAAGAAATTAAAATTACTTTTTGTCACACCATTATATAAGCATAATATAGTGGCATCATCATAGAATTTGTGATTTAGGGGGAAACAATGAAATTCATACTTTCAACTGTATAATGAGGAAACTGAGACTTAGAAAGGCTTGCTGATTGTCCTAAAGTAAATACACATGTAGGATGAGAGACAGGTTATTGTTGTGCTATTAAGCTATCGATTATTAAAAGAGGACTCTGGAGCAAAATTGTTTAAGTCTTAATCGTGGCTCTTCAATGTAATAACAGTGTGACATGGGCAAGTTCCCTACCTCCTTTATGTCTCAGTTGCCTCATCTGTAAAATAGGGCATATATTAGTATTTTACTGATTTTATAATGGGGATTAAATAAGTGACAATATGTGATAGACTTAGAGTTTTACACAGCATCTTTCCATAAGTTTTAGATGATTATTAGTAATTTTTATTAAATAGATTATATTTAATGTTCAAAACAATTGAACACATTATCTTCACATTTTATATAAGACTAGCGAGGCTCTGAAAGGGTAACTTACTTAAAATCACAAAATGTATATGTGTTTCAGTTGGAAGTCAAATGCTGTATCGACTCAAACGGCTTTTTGTTTGTTTGTTTTACTGTATTAAGCTATGATTTCCTGTACTCTAAACAATTTTTACTGAAAGTATCTTTTGACCTATATCATGCAGTTAATAGCTTTTGTTTTTAGGGGAAACAATTTAAGCACAATTGTCAAACATAGAATTAAATATTGTGCTAGACACCTGAACTTTGAGTGGCTGAAAATACAGTTACTCCATCAAACATTTTATTTTCTTTGATTGCAGCAAAATTTTATACAAAAGGTTTGTCTTTGTTTGTTTGTAATTACTACGGGTTTTTTCTGATATATTCTGCCATTGCTAATACTGAGAAATTTTGCTCTTAGAATTAATATAACATTAACTGGAATTTTTTTCTGGTAAAATCAATTGGCCTACAATTTCTGATTTCCCAACATCTCGTTTAGTAACTTTTCTTTGTTACTTTAAGAAACATTTATTGCCTAAATTATGTTAAAGTAAATTATATGTCTTTTCATTTTTGATTACTGTATAGAAACATGCATGAAAATAAAATAAAAATTCAATATACAGTGTATATCAACAAGGAAATCAAGCACTTAAAAATATAGCCCCTTTGTGGATTGGTGTGGCAAACATTGCTAAGTTTTGGTGATTATTAAATAAAGGATCTCATGAATTATTTAGTACAAAGAACAAGTAATATACTGCTGCTGTTATCTTATTAAGCTGAAGACATTAGATGATGTTCTCTGTAATTGTATTTGAATCTAACTATATGTAAACACAACTATTATTTAAAGACACAGTTTCATAAGTGAAGGCATGTCATTTTCACAAAAATCAGGAGTACAATTCCCAGTTCACTTTTTTTAAGAGTCAACAGGAAGTATCAAACCCTCTCTGGGATTTTGTCATTCATAAAATGAAGAGGCAATAAAAGGTTACTGCTTAGGTCTTTTCTTTCATACCTGTGATGAAAACATGGTCATGCTGGAGTAATAGCGTATTATGAAATGAAAAAAAAAAAGTGTTTTCTTTTCTCAAACTCACCTTTTTTAATTTCCAATTTAAAAGGTCAATGGAGTTTACATTTAAATTAATGTGGTCAGTTTGAAACATGTGTTTTTCTCTTTTCCAATTAATTATGATATTAGCAATGAGAGAAGACAATAAATAATGATTTAAAAATCTTTAAATGTATCTTAAGCAGCATTGGAGAGATGGTAAATTAGAAAAGTTAACACACTGAAAATTAAGTCTGTTGATCATGTCCTTGACATATAAACTTGAAAATTTCCTATGGATTATTAAGTGCATTCTTATCATATTACTTGAATATAAGAATTATATGAATATCATTTTTATTATATTACCTGAGTATAAAGCTTTAAAAATGATGAGTATCACCATAATATTATGAATTTTTCAAGAACCTTAATACTCAAAAGTATTTTTATAATAAAGTACTCAGAAATAAAATGTTAAAAACATCTTGGGGAATTTACAGAATGATGTGTTATTGTAAAAGGGATCTTCTGGACAAAATATATTGTAAGATCATATGTTATCAAGTTTAAATTAGTCTGGGTTTCAAAGTCATTTAAAAAACAACAACCCCAGTTTCTTATTCCACTTTACTGCTTCCCTTTCCTCTGTAAACTTCCTTCAGTTGTCCATTGAGCTCAACCTCACTGCTCTCTCTCAGAGCTGTCATTGCTGGGGAAGGCTGAATAATGGCCCTCAGACCCTGGGGATTAGATTCCTAATCCTTGGTATGCCTAAATGTCACCTTGTATGGACAAAAGATCTTTGCAGATGTGATGAAATTAAGGCATTAATGCTTTTGAGATGAAGGGGTTATCCTGGGTTACCTAGGTGGACCCTAGTTGCAAAATCAAGTGTCCACTGAGGAGGAGGGCAGAGGGAAATTTAACACAAACACAAGTCCACAGGACCATGGAGGCAGAGAGTGCAGTCATTTGGCCACAATCACCAAGGGTGCCAGGAACAGCAGAAGCTACAAGAGGTGTGAAATGCATTGTCCCTTAGAGCATCCAGGGGAGGGCAGTCCTGCTGACATCTGTGGCTCAGTGATTCTAATTTTGAGAAAGAAAATTCTGTAGTTGTCAGCCATCCAGCTGGTGGTAATGTGTTATAGCAGCTGCAGGAAACAAATACACAAGCTCATTGTCCTTCCTGTTTCCCCTTACTTAGGACTCCACTCCATTTCTCCTTGACTTAGTAAATTGTATTCTGCAAGTATCATTCATCCTGGTTTCAACATTCACCTTAAACTTTCTATCTCATCAGCCTTCATTCATCTCCTCAATTTTTTTTTAACACTCTTGCCACACAAATTAGCCCTTGGTTCATAGTCTTGTAATTGTTTGATTAATTTTTAATACCTTTTCTTAAATTTTACCCTACTTGCCTTCAGCTTATAATATTCTACAGAGCACATGGTTCCTACGATGTTGATCACTTCTGAAGTATTCAATCTGTTACATGTCAATCAAAGGCTTTCTAACTGTACTGTTCTTTCTCAAGTCTCTTCATTCCATGCATATTTTCTGCTCTTCATTGGGAATCTCTTTGTCTTATCCTCTAATCTTCTATTTTAAATGGCAATTTTGGTTCTCATTTTTGACGAAAATTCATTTTGTGGGTTTTAAATGCCATGTTTGAATCCAAATCCTCAACATTGGCAAACTCTTCAGTGATGAGGAGGTTATACATATTCAAGAGAATCCAGACTTGGATGGGCACCCACTCTGTTTTGATTGCCAACATAGAGCTGGCATTTAGAAGACTGTCTGAAGCTGTGGCCATATAACAATATTATTTGTAAGTGAACTACAGGCTTTATTCCCATTTGGCTCTTTTGTGTACAAGACATGGCTAGAGACAAAAGGATCAGTTTGAGCATGGCCCCATATACATGTTTTTTTCTGGTTAACCCATGAAAGAATCAGTGATACTGACTATTTGGAATCTTCAGTTTCTAAGATAAATAGACTGAAGGAAATTAAACACGGGTGTTTGTGAAGTGTAATGATTACAGACAAAGGAATCTAATGCTGTTTTAAGGGGGGAGAACTACTAATTAATCAGATCTTTAAGATAGACAAACAGAGCCCTTAGAATAAGTTTAACAGTCCCAATAGGCCAACTGGCCAGAGAGAAGAAAAAATTTGATTTGATTGATGGAAATCATTTTGACAAGAGACAGAAATTTGGTCTCTGAATATTATTTAGCTAACTTATTCGGCAGATTCTGTTTATACCTGAAAGAGAGTTTAATCGATATAATCATAGACTGACACACAAACATACGTGCACACACGCGCACATGCCTTACCCACACATGAACACACATAGGACGTGACATGCAGCTAGTAAAGAAATGATCAAATAACCAACTGCATGAAACTTAATAATTGCTTGATAGGTGGGAAAGAGTTTACCTCTCTCTTCCTTAAAAATCCCTCACTGTTGTTTTTTTTTTAATCGAAGTCTAGTCAGTTCACAATGTGTCAATTTCTGATGTACAGCATATTTCAGTCATATATATACATACATATATTCATTTCATATTCTTTTTCATTATAGGTTACTACCAGATATTGAATATAGCTCCCTGTGCCGTACAGAAGAAACTTGCTGTATACCTAGTTTATATATAGCAGTTACTCCCACTGTTCACTCTTGATTGAGAAGCATCTAGCAGCACAGTCAAACGGGAAGGAAGAGAAGGCTGAAAACTCACAGAGGTGCCAGGGACAGCAGCAGGAGAGAGCCTCTCCTTGCAATGGGGAAATTTGTGGGGATACAAATAAAAATCTTGAGGGAAAGAGTCTCCCTTCTTCAGGCTTTGCATTTGGCCTAGAGAAAATGGTGTGCATGGCAGCATCATGGTAAATATAAAAGTCAAAGATTTAGAAAGAAATCATTTCAAACACCACAAGCGTGAATGCTACGCATGCTGCAAAATTAATGTTTCTCTCCACAAAAGTTATTTTGATACCTCCCTACCAAAACCCTTCCTATTTTTGTCAGTCTTTTAGAATTTCTCATCTGTTCTTTTCCATTTCCGAATCATTTGCAATTTTCTGCTACAATAGCTTTATCCACAATGTTAAAAAGTAAAATACATTGACTGAAAATTTTATATATAAGCGTACAGAACTATTGATTTAAAATTCATTACGCATCAACCAGAATAGATAATTTAGCACAGTATGGTGTTCTGACTTCAGAAATAATTTTCCAATGATTAGTCTCTCTCTCTTTTTCTATTTGTTTTCATCGTTGCTGTGAATGCATATACACCTCTTGTTTATTTGGTTCAGAGGTTTGGCGGTTCTGGGTGTCAGGAGCTGACCCATCTCTTCCACTTCTGTAAATGAGCAGCTCAACCACAGGTCTGCTCGCATCATCAGCTGTGCTTCACTGAGCACACCGGCGAGTCTCACAGACTCCGGTTTCTTTCTTTCAGGAGCAGGCTGCTTTTGCTAAGCAATATATATGTTATCTCTCTTATTTCAGACCCTTTGCTTCTGTACATCAACGCCTAGAATTCATCTTATCAGAGAAGTCAACAGGGAAGTGGAAAATGTAGTTTAAATTGTAGGGAAAACCCAATTTTCTTTTTTTAAATGAAATGCATGAGGTTGGCCTGGCTGGTCATAGAAATTTAAAATCTCTCTCTTTACTCATGTTAGATATCTCCAAGGGGGAGATCTTCGGGACAATTTAGCATTCGTGGATTTCCTAAACAGGAAGAGAACTTTGGGGTCTTACAGGAGGTGTAGAAAGTTATGAGAACGATGCCCACCTTTTCAAAACTCAGTCACTATTTCATTTGTACAGATTTTTAGCTGAAGCCACACAAGAGAATGAGTTTCAAGCTTTCATTATTTTTTTGTTTTAGTAAAGCAAGGGTGCAATTGAAAATCTTCCCTTTCTAGGGCAATTGATCACTTTTCTAGCTTTATGTAAGAACTTAATGTATGAACAGAAAATGAAAGTCTGAGGCTTGTAAGATTAAGATATTCAATCCTTCACCTTATTTTTACTGGTACATTAAGGATATTCATAAGTTTGCTTCATCTTCTTGTGGCAAGCCCTGTTGTGTTACTCCTGAACACCGGTATACCTCTGAGACAGTTCCGCCTCGGTTCCAGACCATCACAGTAAAGTGAATATTGAAGCCACATAAATTTGTTTGGTTTTCCAGTGCATATAAAAGTTCTGTTTACACTATAATTTTGTGACTTGAAAATAGTAGTCTATTAAGTGTGTAATAGTATTATGTCTAAAAAGCAATGATTATCTAAAAAAACAAAAATTTCAGCATACTTTACTGCTAGAAAATGCTAATTATCATCTGAGCCCTCAGTGAATCACAGGATAACATCAAAGGTCACTGATCACAAATCATCATAGCAAATATAATAATGAAAAAGTCTGAAGTACTGTGAAAATTACCAAAATGTGACACAGACTCAAAGTGAGCAAATGCTGTTAGAAAAATGGCACTGATACACTTGCTCGACACAAGGTTGCCACAAACCTTCACTTTGTCAAATACACAATATCTGTGAAGCACAATAAAACAACGGATGCTTGTACAGTGCTTATAAATTTTAGACTAGGTGTTCTTTCTTTTCTCACCAAAAATATTAAATAGGTTAGGGTTACTGTTTTGTTTTAGCTCCTCCCCAACTCCCCTATAGCCCGCAGCCACAGCAAGTGGAGAGAGAGAATGAGGAGGAAGAGGAGAGCAGGCAATTTCCTGGTGAAGGTCAGCTTCTCATCACGTTACTGGAGAGAAGAATGAGAAGAGAATTTCACTGTGTGGTATTTCAGCCTAAACTCCCTGAGCAGATAGCCCTTTCTGAGCTTCAGTTCTCACTACTCCTATCTGGAGAGTCTTCGCAACCACCCTCCAGGTCATCTCCGTAAACCTCAGACCACATTCTAGGTTCCAGTAAGTCTTTTTCCCTCCCTTTACTGGCACAGTTATTTTCCTGTGGTCAGGTATTTTTGTTTTACCAATTCAGGGCTGTTACCTAATTTTGTTTTTGATGATGCAGAGTTTTGTCCACATGACTTTGCCATCATCCAGGTATCACTAGAATAGATCAGTCGTTATTAGGGGTGTTACTTTGTTATTGTTGTCATCATTGTTGTTGTTTTATCACTGAAATACTAATTTGTGACAGGGGAGGGAAACAGAATAGAAACTAAACAGAATTAATCTTTCTTTGAATGTGACCTAAGGGAAAAGAAAATGAGTCAAAGGTCATTGAGTCTTTAGGGCTTCATCCTTTCTGGTAAGAATAAAGTAGCTGAGATGTGTGAGAGAAAAGGTAATATTATATGATGTGTGTATTGTGGGGATGTTGGCAAAACAGCCCTAGAGAACGTTGAGTTTTCTGGTTTATAAAAAGTACTTAGCAAAGTTTTGTTAAAGTAACTTGAAGGCTTCCCCATTAAAATCATTTAAAATATATAAGCATCTCCAGAGTTGGAAGGAATTGAAATCTAAGACATAAATTTGTGACAATGTTACTCAATGTGCACAAAGTCACTCAATAGAAGAAATAAGCATAAAGTAAGTAAATCTTCCCTAAGATAGTGCATTATAAAGCTAATATTGGGTATTCTAATTTTAGAGAATTATGCCATTCTAACCATTTCCATCTACTCATTATGTATTATATATATATAGACATATATATATATAGTCATATATGACTATATATATATATATATAGTCATCTTCTTTTCAAGTTGATAATTTAGTTTGACTCATTTACTATTCATGCTTATGAAAATGTTTTTAAATTAACTTTTAATATTCTTATCAGAAAAAACATTGGCTGTAGATATGGCTCAGATCCAAGTTGGACAAAATGGACTTTAGTTTGGACATAATGTGATTCACTTTCAGGGGATCTAATATCATTAGATCATACTGCCGAAGATTCTATGAACTATTACATTTACTGTTTCTACTATTGAATGGCTACAAAATACACTATTTGTAAATTATTTGATTATGCATTATGATGCTGTATGAGTGTACACACACACACACAACCAAGAACATACAGGGCGGGGACCTACATCCCTGAGAGGGATCTGAAAGGAAGAGAAGGTCCATGCGGGCAGACACTTTCCCAGGGGAGTAAATGGGTCAGGCTGCAGACTGGGTGTCCTAGCCCTGATGTCATACATGGAGGACACAAACCCCTTTGGCTGCTAGGAGAGCCACTGGGACAGACAGAAGGGCTGGAGAAGCCTAGATTCCACTCCCAAGGAGTGCTTGTGTGCTAGCTTGCCAACAATCAGGGAAAAGAGAGCTTTGCATTGGCAGCTGCCACTTCCAAAGTCCACAAATGATAAATGCTGGAGACGATCTGGGAAAAAGAGAACTCTCCTACGCTGCTGGTGGAATGTAGTTTGGTGCAGCCATTATGGAAAACAGTATGGAGATTCCTCAGAAAACTAAAAACAGACTTAACGTTTGATCCAGCAATCCCACTCCTGAGCATATATCTGGAGAGAACTCTAATTTGGAAAGATACATGCACCCCAATGTTCACAGAAGCACTACATACAGTAGCCAAGACATGGAAACAACCTAAATGTCCATCGACAGATGACTGGATAAGGAAGTTGTAGTATATTTATACAATGGAATACTACTCAGCCATAAAAACAAACCAAAATAATGACATTTGCAGCAATCTGGATGGACCTGGAGATCATCATTCTAAGTGAAATAAGCCAGAAAGAGAAAGAAAAATACCTTATGATATTACTCATGTAGAATCTAAAAAAAAAAGATAAATAGACTTATTTACAAAACAGAAGCAGTCTCACAGACAGAAAACAAACTTACGGTTACCAGTGGAAGAAGAGGGTAGGAAGGGTTAAATTGGGAGTTTGAGATTTGCAGATACCAACTAATACATATAAAACAGATCAACAAGTTTCTACTGTATAACAAAGGGAACTATAGTCATTATCTTGTAGTTACTTATGGTGAAAAAGAATATGAAAATGAATATATGTATTTTCATGGATGGCTGAAGCATTATGTTGTGTGCCAGAAATTGACACAACATTGTAACTGACTATACTTCAATAAATACACACACACACACACACACACACACACACACACACACACACACACACACACAAAGATAGAGTGGCTGATTGGATACAGAAACAAGAACCTGCAATACAACAAAGAAATGGAGCCAACTCACAGATGTAGAGAACAAACTAGTGGTTACCAGTGGTGGGGTGTAATATAGAGGTGGAGGAGTGGGAGGTACAAATCTTTGGATGTAAGGTAGGCTACCTGGCTGCATTGTACAACATGGAGAATATAGTCAACATTTTGTAATAACTATAAATGGAGTATAACCTTTAAAAAGTATATTAATATATATGGAGGAAAAACAAGTAAATAAAATTTTTTTTAATTTTTAAAGAAATTTAAAATACTAATAGCATCTTTAAAACATATCACTTCTATACCAAATAATAAGTTCTATCATTTCCATTCTGCAGTTTTATTACAAACTTGATTATAAAGTGATGCAGGGGTTAGGTGTGTTCTGGTTGTGCTATTACCAAAGGTATCCTACCTCAAGGAATCCAGTATTTTTCAAAAAATAATACAATTATTTGATTGCTTTACTATGTATTTCTTAATTCAAGAAAATATTCATTTTGGAAAATACAGAATTAGACACCCTTCCATCAAACAATAAGCCACTCCATCAGTTAAAGTTTTAACAACCTGCTATGTGACGATCACTGAAAAGGGAATTGCTGGACAAAACTGTCACAATCCCTGCTTTTAAATTTTTTTACTGGGAAAGTCAGATTCGAAAAGAATTATCATTATTATTTACGTAATTATTTGTATATCTGTGCTCTAAAGAATATGTGCAGGTTTATGTAAGCCTAAATCCATGAAAAACAACTTAGCCTTGGGGTGTAAGAGTCAGTGGAAAAAAGGTTCCTTAGGAAATGATTTTTGAGACTAGAACTGAATAAGGAAAGTTTAACAAGGTAAAGAGAAGATGAGCATTTCAGATACGGGAATACTTGGAGATGAGAGAAAACAGATGGGGTTTAGATACAGAAGTATGATGCTTTAGGTATTGTAAGGAGTCTAAATTGTCTTGAGAAAAATAATATAAATAAACTGGAACTAGTAAGTTTGGAAATACAGAATAACTGATTTCATGCTAGGATTCCTAGGATCTATTAAGTATTTTCACTTATATCAACCCTGGCTATCCGCTGAACAGTACTGAGTTGAGGAGTGACATGAAAAGGCTTACCTTTTAAGAAGTCCATATTGGATTGGGGTGGAGAAGTGAGTGGCTATGTGTAGTTATTATACTACAGCTATGGCCTGGTCTCAAGTGGTATGGTAGTAATGAATTTTCAGAGATTTCCTAGCTGAGAATATTCAATTTTTGCTCATCTCAATTTGAAGCAATATTTCTTCAGGAGCAAGTACACAGCTAAATAAATTTACTGGGTTCCTTGGCAGTTAGGTAAAGCCATATGACTGTGTACTGGCCAAGGAAATACGTGCGAAAGTGATTGGCACCTATTCCAGCCTTGGCTCATAAAACTCTCCCACCTGTGTTCCTCTGTGCTTCCCTACAGGAGACACAGGAAACAAACTGTTGAATATGGCAGAGTCTACTTCAGGCTGGGTCACTGCCAACCTTTTCACCAGTCCATCATTATCAGAAGAGCAAAAATCTATCACATTTGGGGCCTACTTACTACATCAGTTAGGCTATGCTAACTAATATACAACCTTGGATTTAAATTTAAAAATTTGATTTTGTATACAACAATTTTAAAATCAGTTAAAGGCAGTTGATCATGGGTCACCTATTTTTTTTCTTTCAGCTAATAATTACCGTTATCTAAGCTTGTTTTATTAATCATAGTGACATGACACTTCACCAATGCTGTTTGCATATATTGTTCACAATTATGCCCTTATATTATTTTTCAAAAGTCAGCTTTACTGGGATAAAATGTACTATTTTAATTTCCTAGGGCTCCTATAACAAACTACTACAAGCTGGGTGGCTTACAGAAATTTATTCTCTCATAGTTCTGGAAGCTAGAAGTTTGAAATCAAGATGTCAGCAAGGTTCTTGAGATTCTGAGGATAAATTTTTTATGATTCTCTTTAGCTTCTGAAAATTGCCAGCAATTTGGTACTTCCTGGCCAACAGCAGTATAGCTCCAATCTCTGAGTGGCATTTTCTCTGAGTGTCTGTATCTGTGCCTTCACATGGCCTTCTTATAAGGACGTCGGTCATTAGATTTAGGGCATACCTTAACCCAGTACGATCTCGTTTTGGTTCTTGTTTTTTTAGTCAAAGTATAGTCAGTTATAATGTGTCAATTTCTGATGTACAACATAATGTTTCAGTCATACTGTACATACTACATACTATACATACATTTTCATGTTCTTTTTCATTCTAGGTTACTACAAGCTATTGAATATAGTTCCCTGTGCTATGCAGAAGAAATTTGTTTTTTTTTTAATCTGTTTTATCTATATTAGTTAATAAGTTAATATTTGCAAATTTCAAACTCCCAATTTATTACTTTCTACCCCCTGTACCCCTGGTAACCATAAGTTTATTTACTATGCCTGTGAGTCTGTTTCTGTCTTATAGATAAGCTCATTAATGTCTTCTTTTCTCTTTAGCGTTTTTTTTTTTTTTTTTTTTTTTGATTCCACAAATAAGTGATATCGTATAGTATTCTTCTTTCTCTTTCTGGATTACTTCACTAAGAATGACAATCTCTAGATCCAACCGTATTGCTGCAAATGGCATTATTTTATTATTTTTATAGCTAGTATACATATATAGTAGTAGTATATGTATAGTATAGTATATATACTATAGTAGTATTCCTTTGTATATATATATATATATATACCACAACTTCTTTATCCAGTCCTCTGTCAAAGGATATTTAGATTGTTTCCATGTCTTAGCTATTGTCAATAGTGCTGCTATGAACACTGGGGTATATATATCTTTTCAAATTAGAGCTCCCTCCAAATATATGCCCAGGAGTGGGATTGCTGGATCATATGGGAAGTCTATTTTTAGTTTTCTGAGGAGTCTCCAAACTGTTTTCCATAATGGCTGCACCAAACTTCATACCCACCAACAGTGTGGAGGGTTCCCTTTTCTTCACACCCTCTTCAGCATTTATCAGTTGTGGACTTTTGAATGATGGCCATTCTGGCTGGTATGAGGTGATATCTCATTGTAGTTTTGATCTGTATTTTCTGATAATTAGCTCAATTACATCTGCAAGCAAGAATCCTACTGCCAAATAATGTCAAATTCACAGGTAACAGAGCTCGGGACTTTAACAGCTCTTTTTGGGGAACACTATATAACAAAATTCAAAATATATATAACAAAATTCACCAGTCATGAAAATATAATTCTTTGAATTTTACTACGGAAAACACAGTATACAAACAACATCATACTCATATAACGCTCCCTCACGCCCAACATCTTCCTCCTGATACTTTGCAGTCAGTGTATTACTGATGACAGTTTGTAGCAATACTAATCTGTATGCTCTCACAATAGTTTTGCCTATTCTAGCATGTCAGATTAATGAATCATAGGTTATAAAATATTTTGTATCTGACTTCTATCACTTAGCTCAATGCCATTAAAATTCACCTATGTTGTTGTGTGTATTTGAAATACGTGCTTTTTGTTGCTATCTAGATTTCTGTTGTAAGAGTCTGCCACAGTTCATTTATCCTTTCCTGTGCTGTTAGAAATTTTCTGCATCCATGTGGGTGTGCTTCAAAATTACTCCTGTGGGACTTTGGGGGCAAGCAAAACTGACAAGACTATAAAGCTCATGCTACTTGCTGTGTTGTTAACAATAAAGTCCTTTTTTTTCTGTGCCAGAAATCTCTTGTCTTCTACCAGTAAATGTAAAACCCTGACAGGCCAATTTAATAGTTTGCAAGTCGGATAAAACACAGTTTCTTTATAATCTCCATTGCTGATGCTTATTCCAGTCACTATGTCATAGGTTTAATTTTTGGCCCTATTGTTTTTCTCATTCTATTTGTTATATACGGTTGATTTAATTTACATAAAATGTTTCAATAGATATTTATATATAAATAACTTTCAAATATTAACATGCAATTCAGATATTTTTCTTTAACTCTAAATTTGTTTATCCTATTACATATATCCTATCACCAAATATCATATCAAATAGCCAGTTATCCTCTGATTACCAAATAATCATAACAAATAAACTATATCCACAATTAAATTTATTAAATATTCTATACAGCATGGTTCTGATACTAAATATATCATTGAACACCACTTCCTTCACTCATTCACTTAAAAGATTCTCCATTACTGAACCCACTCCTAATGATTAAATCTTACAGCCTCCATAACAGCAATTTATCTTTAGTCTGATGTTATTTTCCAGCCCCCTTTATTATCAAAATAATTATCAAATGTATTGCAGCAGGAAGAATAGGAAAGTTGAGGAAGAATTTAGATATTTTGATAATAAATTGACAGACTTTCATCATTACTGAAGTAGAAGAGGAGGAAGGAAGAGAAACAGAGACTGAAGATGACAGTTTTTGATATGATACAGATAATTCAATTAGACAATAAATTGAGAGAAGAAATTTAACACATAAAGGAAACCTGCTATTCCTGGTTCTTTTTATCTGCATTTTCTCATTTACTTCTCATAATAAAATCATAAACTATCCATACCACTCTTTTCCATAATTAGAAAACAAATTTCTAAGTAGCCAAGTTACTTGACTCCACACAAAGGGTCATTTTCAATAGGATTATGCTCTTTGAAAAAAGGAACTAAACCAATAAGAATTTATATTTCAACAATAGCTTTTAACACTTTTATTATGAAATGTAACAGAGAAAATACACAGAACAAAAATGTACAGTTCAATGACTTAAAGCAAAAAATATTGCTACCTTCCCCAAAGACATTTCATTATCACTCTCAATTTCTACATCCTTCTCCCTCTCTCCCACAGATAGATACTATCCTAACTTTGTGGCAATAACTTCCTTTCACACCTAAGTATCCACACTAAAAACTATAGCTTAATTTGGCCAGCATTTTGGAGCTAATATAAATGTAATAATCTAGCATGTATTACTTTCTGTCTGGCTCTTTTGCTCACTAAATATGAATAAATTGTTATTGTTTATAATTCCCTTGTTTTCATTGCTGTATAGTATTCCATTTTATTTATTTATAGCAATCTATCTAATCTGCTTTGGGTGGATATTTGAGTTGTTTCAGTTTCTGGTCTATTTTAACATCCTCCTGAATATTCAGCTGTTAAGTATCATGGAACATATATACATTAATGTCAATTGGGTATATACCTGCAAGTGGAATTGCTGTTCAAGGAGTATTTATTTGTATATTCAACTTCACTAGGTAATGTGAAATAATTTTCAAAAGGAAATTTTAACAATTTATATTCCTTCAAATAGTATATATGGGTTTCCACTGCTCCATATTTTCCCCAACATTTTTTAAAATTTTTTTCTTTTTTTTTTCAATATTGGCCATCCAGTTGAATACACATTAGCATTTCTGTGATTACATAAAAATTGGGCACCTTTCTGTATTTATCATCTGTCAGCTGTTCAGAATTATCTGGCCATGAACTGATTTTTTTGTGTCTCCCAACCTTCCTAAAATTGAATTCTTGATATTTTTTTGCTTAGATACTTTATATAAGCTAGATATAGGACTTTTATAGGTTATATGGGTTTAAAATACCATGTACAATTGAGCAAAATGTATTTTCAGTCTCTAAACTATATATAATGATGACAAGTAATTTTCAATTTTATGAAGTGAATTTATTAATATTTTTAAATGATTAATGATTATGTTTATTATCCTTTTTATATATCCCTAGATTTGTGTTACTTACATACTGTTTAGGATTTTGGCACATATGTTCATGAATGATAATGGAGTATAATTTTCTTATCTTACAATATCCTCACCTGGTTTTGGTATCAAGGCTATGTGAGCTCCATTAAATAAATTGTGGAATGTTCTGATTTTTTTATTCTCTAGGAGATTTTTATAAGACTAGCAGAAAGTATCACTTAAATATTTGTTATAATTTATGGTTGAAACCACATAGATATAGGGGCTCATTTGTAAAAATAATTTTTAAATTACAGGCAGATTCTAAAATTGATATATAGCTATTCAGATCACCTTGTATCATCTTTATTCTGGTATTTTCCTAGGAATTTGTCCATTTCACCAAGGTTTTCAAATATAGGGGCAAATAATTGTTCATAATTATCTTTTTTGCTTCTGGTTCTTCCATTCCACTACTCCTCTAACCCTGTTCTTCAACCTCATAAAACTACCTTCCACTGTTGCTACTATGAACCACCTTCACATTTTTTAGATTTGGTCAATTTTGCATCCCTAGAATTTGTACCCTCTCTGCCACTCCCAGTAGAACATATCATTCTCTCTAGTTTGTACTCCTATAAGACTGTCCTACCTCTTTTGAGTTTATTTTTGTCACCTTCAAATATATCCTTCACACTGCCACTAGAGTGGTAAAATAAAACACATAGGTGATTGTTCTTTTTAAAAGGATAACGTTTCCCAACTGTCTACATTATACATTCAAGTAAATATTTCACTGGGATTGTCCTTTCACTGCATTTTAACCCATTTAATTTATATTATTTTGGTTCAGTATAGGCACACTAACCTCAGCCAGAAAGCATTTGCTGACTACTATCCTACCTACCAACCAGATTAACATAAGGCTTTTCATGGTTCTATATCCTTATATGTATTTATACTATATCATTGCATTAACTGCGTTTTATTGTAAGTTTCTTATATGGCCTCTCTATGACTAATTATCCACTTAGTTTGTTGGATTATTTATTTTCATATCCCTGATTCCTACCTCAGTAACTCACATTACAACCTTCAAGAAATATTTATTAATATAATGATTGAATGGATGAGTGAATAAAATATTTAATTTAATATAAGTTATTCTGATAATTAGTACAGCAGCTAATGTCAGAACAGGGAATTTGCTGATCATACAGACAGTGAAGGGAAGAATAAAGTCAAGATATTCCTGACTTTATATTGATTACTTTGTAATAGTCACTATTATCATGCAATAGTTTAAAAGCTAGTGAGCACACCACATTTCTCAAAAGTTTTCTGAGAAATAAAGGCCAAATATTAAGTGATTCTAAAAACTTTAAGGTTTCCACATGGTTAAAGTTAGGTTTGAGACCGTCTCTATTAATCCTGTTAGCTATTAAAACCTGTCATATACTGGCATTTCTCTTTCAAGCAGTTAACAGTGGAGCAGATATATAGGAAGCTGAAGCTGACATATAACTCTTCTGGAAAATTAATTTCCATTAGACATGTGTGGCAATAGCTATGTGCTGAATTAGCTAACCAAAGACTGTATCTGATTTTTATGTTTAATTATTTTTCATTATTCTATTTATTTTTATAGACAATCTTTATACATTTTCTTAGGAAAATCATCTTCATATAAAGCACCTGTGAATGACTTTTAAAGACTTTTAAGGGATTTTAATGTTTAGTAATTGGTTTCTTATTTGCACATTTTCCCTACATCTCATTTTTTACCACTGCTTCTTAAAACAAGTGTCATTTATGAAGTCCAACATGGATTTTGCCTCCCTCTATGACATCATCCACCCTGCTATAAAAGAGCCTATCTCTTCATTTCATTCTTGAGCTTAAAAGAATTCAGTGCCTCTCCATCACCTCCAAATTCAGATGCAAACTCCTGGGCATGGAGCGCAAACTTGTTTATATCTCTGCCCCTTTTAAACCCTTCCAGACTCATCTCTTTTGGATCCTCTCTGATCTCTATCACAGACACACTGGAGAAGCCATGTGCCAAGAACACTCCCTGTTTCTTGTCTTCATGGCTTTGCACGTGACCTCCTCTCTGCTTTGAAGGTTTATCTTTTCCATTTTCTGACTAACTTCAACATATCCTTGAAAGGCTAAACTCCTGGTGGGATGGATACCTTTCCGAACCCTACTGACCGGCATCAAACATTCTTTCTATGGCATCCCACAGCGCCACTGAATGTGCTTAAGAGTGTTATGAACAATATCATAATGATCAGTATTCCTTCCAAAATCATATTCAGTTCTGTGCCCTTAGAACCAAGCACAGTGCCAGGAAGCCCGATCATTTTGTTAAATGAATGAATGAATGTACTGGCCATGTGGACACATACTTACACAGAGCCCTTACTGTCCTGCCAGGTAACTAGTTTCCCTGTCCCTTGTCTTCTCGCTTGTCTCATTGTACCAGTTATCCTGTGGATACATATTTCATTTAGGTGCCTCCTGTCCCTAGCAGATTTCTGCAGTTCGCCCTCAGTACTCCTTAGCATCTGCTAGCTTCCCTTCAGCTCTTAGTTTAAATCATGTTCCATATGCATTCTTCAAGTTTTATTGATTCTGCTCTCTAGAGAATGCCCTATACTTCAAGTGAAGAATTTGAAAATATGGGGATCATTGAAATAAATGCCTATGTTTTGGCCAAAATTCAGTTTCGGTGCTGTAGTAGTTTATAGATTTCAGCCTGGAAGCAAAATTATATAATACAAGGAATTGAGCGTAAGTATCTAAACAACAGATTAATAAAGGAATTTTCTGGGTCTTAATTTTAATCAGTTTATTTGCCACAGGAGAATAGTGTTTGACGTCAAGGTTTAAAATTCAAATACATATTAATAGAATTCATTATTGCAAAGCATAGAAGTTATAAATAAAATCTGTACTATGGGTAAAACGATTCCGGACTATGGGCAGAGACTTGGAAACTCACCAATATTGTGGAATAATTTTATTTACCTTTTTCATAAATGCTACTGACTTTGTAAAATGTATCCAGTAAGTTCCAGAAAGTTCACATATTATTATGTCTCAGAATCTTAGATAATTAATGTAAATATGCCTTAAAAATCTCTATCTGCAGCTTTAGAACTTTTACCCTGAGGATACAATCCTTTTTAAACAACTGATCTGAAAATATCCATGACTGTCCCATGAGCATCTGAAATTCAGCATGCCAAAACCTGGATTTCTGTCAGCATTCTTTACAAGTCTTCTCCTCTTGCCACTTTAATTATCTCAATTATTGGAAACTTCCTCAACTAAGGACACCACCTATAAATCAGCTCCCTCTCTGTGCTACATACTTCACCCTTTTGTCATCAAATCTGACCGATTATATAGCAAATCTTTAGTGTATCTCTAGCCTCACTATTAGAGATTTTTATGATGCTCTCATTTTTCCCTGGATAATTAAGATGTACTTTCATCTACCCTGTTCTTCAGGTTTAACTCTTAGATATCACTATTTTCCCTATTATTTTCTCAATTATCTAATCCTGTAATGAATCTTATTAGACTCTACCTCCAAATGTAGTCCTGATTTGACCACATTTGATCTTAAAGAACGAGTCCAAGGCACCCTTCTCTCTCATTAAAACCACTGCAGTAGCTTTCAAATTGGTCACCTATCT
Organism: Camelus bactrianus; assembly: GCF_048773025.1. NCBI lineage: Eukaryota > Metazoa > Chordata > Mammalia > Artiodactyla > Camelidae > Camelus > Camelus bactrianus. Next base: position 75,885,854 of record NC_133540.1, read on the forward strand.
TCACTCTCACCCATCACTTTTGTACACAAGTCTTAAACATTGTTCTCAAGGAAAAATTTGATCGTAATTGCTATTAATTGCAATGATTGCCTAAAATAATTCTCCTACCACTCATGTTGAAATACTTGATAAAATATGTGCAAAATTATTTTAAATATGCAGTTGAGACTTTAAGAATGTTAAGCAAATACCTAAAGGCCAAACATGAAGAGCAAGCATGAAACTAGACAAGCAAGCTTGCATCGATACTCAGCTCCCAGGGGGCATTTTATCAATCCTTATAACCAAGAAGCTTACATTGAAAGTTCTGGAGAAAAGGAGGCCACAATTTGGGACTGAAAAAAAAAATACAGAGAACTGAGCACCTGACTTAAATAGAAAACCCTAAAAAGATTCCCTCTGTGAGAAATTGTAGAATAGAATAAAATATTTATCATGGCACACAGCAAGGATGTATCTATGTTTCAGTCTATGCTTTATGTGGAAAAACAGTCACTCATGAAGGTCATCAGCACAAACACTGCTGGTTTGGGGATATAAATTTATGGTACAATGTCACCAAGAAAAGCAGGCCAGGTAATTGCCAGAAGCTGTTCCACTAGAGCACATCTCAGAAGGAATACAGGTGACAACTGAGAGAGCACACTCTCAAGCTAAGACTGCAGATCATTTCCACCAGTAAAGCACTGCCTAATCAAGACTGCCATAAAAAAAATCACAACCATAAAAACATGACAAAATAAACAAATACAAAGTATCAAAACAATAATAAGCAGGAAGAACACACAGCAGGAATAGACCCCCCCACAAACTTTGTGAAATTAATATAATAGCTAACATTTGATGAATGTGCACTGTCTCAGAGTTCTTTGCGTCTGCTAGCATAAAAATATCAAGAGACTGCAAAGTTACTGGCAATATTCCCATTTTCCATATGAGAAAAATGAAGTAGATGAATTTAGAGTATTTCTTCCTTTCACATATGAAATAGAAGTTACATATTCAAATTCTGGCATTCTTGCTTTTAATCACCATGTTATATTGCTTCCTATTAGAAGGATGAACTACTGACTATATTAGCGTACTTACAACGACTAAAGTACTGTAGGATGGACCAGAAAACATAAACAAGGAGAACAAGGAGTGGGAGTTGTCTCTCTCTCTCTCTCTCTCTCTCTCTCTTTCTCTCTCTCTCACACACACACACACCCCTAGTGTTTTTAAAAGGAGCAAAAAAGAATTTATTAAAATAAAAATTTTGCCTCCAATTTTAATCTTCAGTCATACAAGTGGCTGAGTTCATTTTTTACTTAATAAAATAGTTCTTTAAAATGTATTGGTAAGTCTTCCTAATTTAACTTTTAGTAATCATTTAATGGAATTTAAGGCTTTCAAATTCATGCACTAATATGAAATTGACTTTTCTTTTTCAAAATCTGCCTGCAGGGTCAAGGAAGAAAATTGTGATAGTTGTTGGACATCTGGTCCAGACTGCCTGGTATCCTAATGAAAATGAAACCTAGGTTTTTGTTGTCTTCCCTAATTCCCTTAGAGTCTTTGTAGTTTTTGCTATGTTTGGCAACAAATTTAGCAAACATACATTTTCCCAGAATAAGTCCTTTAGAATTCGGCACACTTTCTAAATTTTGTCAGTGTGGGATTATGCTATAATAGTCTATGGTGTCCTAAGAATTCCTGCAAAGTATGTTACCTGAAATACCCACTCAAGTTCTAATGTCTCAGGCATCACGTCCTGGGCTAGAGCCGTTGAAGTTACTCTGTCTCCTTGACAGAGAAAAACCTCTGAGGTTGAACACAGTGAGACCTTAAAGATAATATATTTTAGAATTTAAGTTTTTAAGACTTTTACCTAATTTTTTTTTTGCATGAAGACTAAAGGGTGAAGAGTGTTTGATTTTAGACTAATTTGATCTTTTATTAAAAAAAATTGAAGTATAGTCAGTTGCAATGTGTCAATTTCTGATGTACAGCATAATGTTACAGTCATACACATACATACATATATTTAGACTAGTTTGGTCTTTAACCTCAACATTTAGGATCTTTATTTTTTTGACACTCTAAACTAAAATCGTGCATTTTAAACTTCCCCCAGCATCATAGTGGGAAAAAGAGTTTCTTTTTTGATATGGGGGCAATACTATATTGTTGGCATTTAATTATTAGAATACATTAATATTATAACTTAAATTATTGCAAAATTTCTGATAAACACAAGGTAGCTAGACAGCATTTTGCATGGGGACTAGAATAGCATTGAGTTTAGTTGATTTAATGTATTTATTATTTTTACACAATGACTTAAATTAAAAATCATGTAGACTATTAGAGAAAAACACATATTCTTCACTCCTGATAATTTCTTCTGTTTGGAGAAACATCCAATAATGTAAACATTTTCCATTAGATGCCTTTTGATAATGTTTCCCTTTTGTTTTATATTAATAGATTTTTGACAGAGAAAAATTGCATTCAAAAATGGATATTTTGGGGCTTCACAAATTTCTTGTATCACAAAAACTAAGGAAACATGTAAAACAACTCAAAGGAAGTTTCCTTAGTGTTTTGCTAAATTAAAATATTTGTATAGGTCCCCAATTTGATCAACTAAAATAAAGTCAGTTTGAGAACACAGTACCCTTACTTATATTTTCTATGGAAAATAGCTCCCAATTGGTACCAGGAAGGATACATTTTCTTAGCTTTTAAGACAGAGTCAACTGCTCCAAAATCAGGACTCTCCCTTTTATGTTCTGGTACTGCTCCACCATAAAGAACTGTGTACTTGAGAAAGGTAAAATTAAACAAAAATATGAAAGAAATTTTCTTGCCACTAGAAATATCCAAGGTTAGGCTGTCTTATACGCCCCCTTTTTCTAATTAATTCTAATTAGTTAGAATTAATTGTGTACAGTAATTGTGTGTGTAGTATAACTCAATGGATTCACAATGAAGTCTATTTAATATCTGTAAAGGAGGAAGTATTTTTATCCCATGCAGTATACATTCTTCTTTTTTTTTCTGGACTTTCCACTTCAAGACTATGTTTTCTCCTTTACAAGGTATAAACCTGGGCTTCCTGGAACTGCATTCTACATGAGGAGGAGCAATCCAGCTATTTAGACAATTTTTATACTTATTATTTTATAAAAATATCTGAGAAACAACACAAAAATGGTTGCATTATTTTTATGGCTCATTTATATTACCAAAAAAAATAAACCCTGAAAACATAAAATAGTTGCGAATAAAGTCATAGACATGCACTATGGGTCTCAAGAACACAGTTCCAGCTGGAAAGCATGTCTGTCCTCACACCTCCGTGCAAGTCCAAGTTAATTGAAACTCTTTCCAGATACACAGGGAAAGAAGCTTATGTTCTGCTTTCTTCCTTTTTGACTCCTATATTAAAATTTTGATAATGCTTTTTAGTTTAATTCACGTTTCAGTAGAATAGACCGATAATTTTTCTGCCATTGATGCCTTATATTCATACGTACACAATAGTAGCAAGACATTCATCTAGGTAGATTACTACTATCAGACAGAAATAGGTTAGAATGATTTTTAACAGGGGTAGTTAGTAGCTGAGGCAAAATCTTTAACATTGAAAGGATAGTGTCAGACTAGTTTCCTCACTGCCCTTATAGAAAAAAATGGGGATATTATGATTATTGCCATGTGGCCTTCTGAGGGTAAATAAGACAGTTCATTTAAGTACTAAGCTGAATACATGGCTCCTAACACTCAACATTTATAAAAAGTATAGCTTTCTTAATGAAAAAAAAAGTCCACTGTAGATATGTCTACTATATGACATTCATCGAATTTTGTTGTCTGAATTGCCATAGATTCAATGTTTATTGATCTGTAGTAGTGACATTTTTATTACTTAACTATATATATCTATGTAAGTATATATAGATATATTTCAATACAACTGAGTTTGTTTTCTGTATGACTTTGTCGAGGTCTGAATTCTCACATGCATGTATTATCTACAAGCATTAGGTACTTTATACATTTTTAATCATTCTTTTGCTTATTTTGCATTTAAAACTAAAAATTCTTAGTATTATGAGCAAGTTGTATGATAGAATCATTATTTTCTAGGATAAAAGACTGACATTGAATAAAACTGAATACTTCAAATTATACAAATATCCGTGCATTTCATATGACTTTTCTTTTTGATGCTATATAACAATCTCCAAACACACTAGAACATAAAGTGTTAACAAATCATCAATTATTTAATTTATAATAGTAGTAGGGTACTTTATTTAATTCCTTACAAGCATTTAAATGACATGCATGAATCAATTCTTTCCTTTACACACACATATACAAATATGTGAGAAACTAAGCTAACAAAATTAAAACACAAAAAGTTGTAATTTGTAGACAAAAATAAATTTAAGAAAATTATAGAAAAATTTGTTCAATATATATGCATTGAAGAATTGAGTAATAGAAAAAATGTAAGTCTATACTGGTAAAAAAAATGTTAAAATGGTAACAACATCATCTTGTAATAAGAATGGTAAAATTTTACATGTCGATTTTAGAAATATTTCATGTTCAACATGAACTGCCTCTTCAAAAGTTAGTCTTCAAAACACTATGCAACATGGATGACACAAGACTTTGTGATTGTCTGAGGATATCTATGAGAAGAAGGTCATACGTTTGGAAAAATACAGGAAATTTAGAATATGACACACAGTCAGAGCGGAGAGGACCTATAAATCACATCAGTGCAAAACCTGAATGTACATCCCCATTATTTACTGTTAACCTGGATTTACACTGCTTCTCTAGAAGCTTTTGCTGGTCTGAGGATCATTAGTTTATCTCATGTTTACGGGGGAAGGCTACTGGCCTATGTTGCCTGGGCAATAGAGTCACTAATGTCCTAAAGAACACAGAATTGTCTTGCTCAAATATCCCTGTTAAGAAAACGAAAGCTTTCTGGCCTTTTTTTATGATATGCTAGACTGTAGTTTTGCACACAATTTCAGGTCTTTAGAGAACTTCCCACAACTCTTAAATTTGAATCTGCTTATTCTCTGTTAATGAGTTCTATCATCTACACACTTTTTGAAAATAAATTCGAGTATGAATAACTCATTTTGGATAGGTTCCAGCAACACTCAAGATGACAATAAACAATTCTGTGAGCACTTTTCTATTGAAGATTAATTATAGTTAATCATCATTCATGAATTAATTTTATATTTATACTACAGTATTATTGTATTGGCACTGAGGTATGTCTAGAACTCTTAATAGGACATCAACAAATGAAGAAAATTGTGAGAATGCCTTACATGTTTCCTGCTTATAATACATTTTCATTATATTTAAGAACATTTTGTAAAAATGTGTTTTCAACAGGTTCATAGACATAGAATACATACTTGTGGTTGTCAACGTGGGGTGGGAAGGGATAGAATGAGTGTTCAAAATTTGTAGATACTGACAGGCACATGTAGCAGAGATAAACAATATTATACGGTATAGTACAGGGAAATATATACAAGATCTTGTGGTAGCTCACAGTGAAAAAAATGTGACAATGAATATATGTATGTTCATGTATAACTGAAAAATTGTGCTGTATACTGGAATTTGACACAACATTGTAAAATGACTATAACTCAATAAAAAATGTGTTTTCAAAATATTACATATTATATTTCATGAAAAAATACAGAGAAGAATCTAGCTATATTAAAAGGAAGACTTAAAAATTCTATTTAAAAATAGGAAAAAAATCTCAAAGGATTTTCATTTGATAAACTTATTTCAGAATTCAAATACCACATGGGCACAGATATGTGCTTGAAAAAGATTGTTTTTCTGTCCTTATACAAAGTAGACTTAAACCTGAGCTTTTTGTATGTTACAAAAGTATGTCAACAGTGAGAGTTTTTTCATGCTTGCATCTTATTAACTAGGAATAATGTTGGGATCCTTCTAGTTTGTCTAAGCATTCAGGAAATAACTAATACTCTGTCCATTGCTACTACATACTATTACTTTACTGTCTATCTTTCTAAATTATACTGTTGCTTGCCAAATGTGCTCATTTAAGGAACATTTTGATATGCATTCAAATTTCATTGAAGATTTTATTGTCTAAATGGGTCAATTTCTACAGATTTAGAAAGATAGCTTATTTTGGTTGTGAGTGTATATATATATATATATATATATATATATATATATATATATAAAATACTTGTAACTCTGTAAAAATGTCAATGCAGCATTATAACTTGTCCATAAATGTCAATAATAGAAGTCTTTTATTGATTTTTAATATTTAACTAAAATTAATTATTGATTCCTAATACTTGATTAAAATATCAACATTTTATTAATTATCAAGAGAGTATTAATTTGGCATAAATTTATTATTGAGTTAGTATTTCTGTTTTATATACTTCTGTAGGTAAGAAGTAGTAAGCAAAAATTTTGAGGAAAAAATCTTCAATATTACAGAACACCACTCCTGTAAGCATGGTAGTATAGATATTACAGAAAATAAAATCAATGAAAACATAAGTGCTAGATAAATTATATCAAACATTTAAAAACATTTTGAACTTACAAGACATAACAAAATTAACTATAAATAAAAAGACAGAATAAATAAGACCGAAGCTAAAACTTGAGTGGTATTGAATATAGAAGCCATAACTTTTCTCATTTCCTAATAATTCCAGGACAAAGATAGACAATGGAGTATTCTTCAGTGCTAAAAGGAAATGAACTATCAAACCATGAAAAGACATGGAGGAACCTTAAATGCATACTACTAAAGTGAAAGAAGCCAACTTGAAAAAGTTGTATGATTCCAACAGATGAGTTTCAGGAAAGAGTAAAATTATGGAGATGGTGACTAGCTCAGTGGTTGCTGGGGTTTGGATGGAAGAAGGATGAATAGGTAGAAACCAGAATATTTTTAGTACAGTGAAAATACTTTGCATGATACTATAATAGTGGATAAATGTTATTATATATTTGTCCAAACTCACAGAATGTGCAACACCAAGAGTGAACCATAATGTAAACTATGGACTTTGGGTGATTGTAATCCATCAATGTAGGCTTATATGTTACAACATATGTATCACTCTGGGGGTTAGAGGTTGTAGTGTTGATAATGGTGGAAGCTCTGCATGTGGGGAGGGGTAGGGAGTATATGGGAAATATCTGTATCTTAATCTTAATTTTGCTGTGAATCTAAAACTACTCTAAAACTTAGGTTTTTTTAAAACATAAATTTTGGCATAGCAAATTTATTCCCTTGCTCCAACTCTTGAGGTAGACACCATCCAGTAAGAGCCCAGAGGTTCCATAAGATCACATGGGCCTAATATAAACAATTTCTAATGTTTAAGAAAAATGTAAGAATCCTCATTTTAAAATGAAATTCCTAATATTTCAATGTTGACAACTAATTTCAAAACGTAAATACATGCTGACAGTTCAATTAATCTGACCAAGAACAAACAAAATATGCATTCAGACTGCCTTTCACTGACTATCCCCTCCTTGTGTTTGCTATGAAAGTTCCCTATAACCTTATACACAACTCCTGCAGTTGGTGAGTTGACACAAATTGAATATATTTTACCACTTCAGATATCTCTAAACTGAGGCTCACTGTAAAAAGCTTATAATCCAATAGGGTGTAAATTCCATAAAGGCAGAGATAAGGCCTGGCCTGTGTTTTTCATTACTCCGCAGTGTTCCTAGCGACTACAAAATTGTGTGTGTGTGTGTGTAATATATATATAATGAATAAATGATAAAATGATGTAGACAGAGTGCTATCTATAGGCCCTGTGCCCACATTCTAATTTACAACCTTCAGTCTTACTATTAGGATGTTTTCCCCACAGCCTCTGTCTAAGTAGTAATAAACTGTATTTTGTTAGAGTGCCCCTGGTAAACTTCTTATTACTGAGTAGTCACTTCAGAAAGCTATTCAAGGAACTGTAGTCTGAGATCAGGAGCTAGAGATATCCATCTCCTCCTTATCCATCTCCACTATCAGAACTAACAAAAGGTATAAAATGCAACTTTTTTTTTCTTTTTCTTTTTTGCTACAAAATTTATAGAATTTATTTTTATGAGATATTACAAGGCCTGAAGCAAGTAATTATTTCCTTGATGTCCATAGGATTATATTGCTCCAATGTAATTTAGCTATTTTTTCTAATTATGTTATATTTTAAGATGAATATAGTTAAATAGTTTGTAATTTATGACATCAACCTTTTGTACTCTGAAATTGCCTAACTGTAAAACTCCACTGTTTTCTCTGGATATGCTGCTTCTGTTCTGGTCCATGGTCCTTACTGTCCAGGCTGCCTAACTTTCCCTTCTGATGGCTGCATGAATTTATGACACTGCAGACTGTGACAAGAGCCCTTTACATGACAGGTTATATACTTACCTGCTTCAATTGCCCTTTAGACTTTTTGTTTCTTGAGGACTTGACTGTGTCTTGTTCATTATTGTATTTATAGCCTTACTCAACTGACTGTCCCATTACTGATGTTCAATGAATAACTGACAAATGAGTGAATAAGTGACTTTCACTGGACTCCTTAAGAGAGTGGCTGATACAATCATGGTTTTGAAATTTCAATGCTTAGCACTGGTACATGTGGATATTTCCTTTATTTCTCTTTCATCCAATATTACAGTCATCAGAACTCTATTAACTAGAATTTCAGCATTTATTTAGAATGATGATAATGTGAACACCTTGATGCTATCTGACTCATTATCTGTTAAATTCCTTGCAGCATGATTTTAACAACACTTTTAATATGCTGTATTTGGATTGAAAAAACCATGATATGCACAATAGCATTAATCCAAATATTTGATTAATTATAATACCACATTTTCCTGCCACTGAAGATAACAGATAATTTATTATTCTTGTTATAATGATATTAATATTCTAGCTAGATGAATCTATTTAAATTTAACATCAAACTCTCACTCTAGCTGATTAATATATACCAATAATTTCTTATGCTGATTTAATATGTTTAATGCACTATATACTTTTTTCAAAGTGCAAAGATTCTTTATTTCCTTTGGATATATTTATGAAATGAGAATAATATCTAAAGAATCGGTAACCAATAATCATCTCCACTCTGCACTTTTTCTTGAGAGTATATCATGCACATAATAGAACCTTAGAGTTTTCTGTGAGATATTCAGTACTATGGAGCCCTGAGGATGCATTTTAACAACAGCAAATATTTCCCTTTAGGGAGAGGGAATGTTCCAGTGATATACTGTGTAATAAGGCATTGTGTTTCTAATCTTGGAGGTTTATGGGTAATGAGGAGGTGAAAACAAATAAAATAGCTGGAAGAAGTTTGCTCAATGCTCAATGCAATAAAGAAGTAATCTGAATGCTGAGCATTGGCTAGCATGGAGACAAGCATGACTAGAGGACTTTCTAAGTTACAGACCAGTCAGCTTTGGTCACTGAATGAATAAGTAATCAGACACCAGCAGGTGGAAATAGCTGTTGATTGGTTGCTTTGCTTTTCTTATTTCCTTTAGAAACAGTTGGTTCCTCTTAATGAATTGTGAGCTGAAAGTAATTTGCAACATAAAATAATCTACAAACCTGAGTCGTCCTGCAAGCATAGCACTGCTGTTGTGAAAGCCAAGGGTATAGATGAGGGCAAATTTCTGCTCTAAAATGCATTGTCAATTTTTAATTGCTGTTCTAGCTCTGTGACTCATGTCCTAATACAATAGACAAAAGATGAAATTCTAGTGCTCTTAAGCTCTCCAGGACAAGATGACTTTTTTTTTTTTTTTTTTTTTTGAGAAGGTCAGGAAAATGCTGTAACTCCAGGTAACAGTAACACACCATTTCACCATTCACAACAGTATGTACTTAGCTTTACATTTGAGGGAATTTTTTTTTTTTTAATTCAGAAAATGAAGACATTAAGGAGGACACCACTATCTGAATCAATGCACTTGTTCAAAAGGAGTTTTTAGGTCTTTAAAATTTCTCCTTTTCTCTTTTTAGCTTTGTCTTCTTTTCTGCCTCCCATGGTGATTACTCATAATCCCTGAATTAATCATTGTATATTAATTAATTAAATCAAATTAATTTCAGAATCAGTTGCATCAGTCATAACTTGAATTTGTCCAGTTCAGCAGCTGAGGCAAGACTGGTGGGAAGAACATATAAACCAGCCTTGAAACTAGAAATTTTAGTTCTGTTTCTTACAATTACCACTGAAGTATCTGGATGGTAAGCCTGAACAAAGCTTTTTCCACAAGATGTTTGGTAAGGAGACCTTAATATTAAACCCTATTTCTTGGTTGCTTTCTTTGATTTAAAGTAATGCTAAAATGAGGGCCAAGTAATGTAACCTTTACGATATTGATTTCCTTCAGAATAACCAAAGCCAGTATAGAAGGCTACGCAGTCAGCTGCTAGCTGGAGGTTCTCCAAAGAGGCAAGTAAACAAAACAGAGCCAGTAAAAGCCACCAGAGAGCCTGCTAAAGAGCTGTAAGGGTGCTTCACAACAACTCCAAGGACTAGAGCTGTATATTTTATGATTAAACAGTGCAAACACAAGATAGGAACAGTGATGATTTGCTAAACTTTGAATAAATTAAAATGAATAACCTTTAAAGAGGAATGATTATAACCATCACTGAGTGTTTTCTTCAGGTTTATAAAAAAGAAAAATGCTAGTTGGTCATATCATTATTTAATCAATATACATAAAAATGTGCAGCAAGTTGTCAAATTACTACATTAAATTACCAAATCTTAGTCAACATGCCCAATAACATACGATCTTCATAAGGATATAATTCTACTACTTTTATTTGCACTTATATATGATCATATAGATAGTATTTCCTGCTGTAGGACTTAACTTATATGTTTTTATTTGTAGCAATGCCTGTGTCTGCTACACTGACTAGTGTTGCGTCATTAGATCAAAGGATTAATAAAAAATCTTTGTGAATAAGAATATGATATAAGTTTCCTATGATATCCCCATTTCACTGTTTTCTGGCTGTCCCATTTACACAAAAGCTTTGGTCCATCCATTTTATTTTTTAAACAGTCAGTAGTAAGACAAAGTCCACATGAAGTTGTGCCGCACTGTGTTGGAAAACCTGACTTCTCCCCTCTCTTAATCATACATAAGAAATCAAAATGAGCCCATTTTAAGGCCAATATGTTTGCCATGCATATGAAATGAAGAAGTCTCTTGTAGCTTGGTTTACTAGATCCTGCTTTGAGCCATGACAATGTTTATTATGGAATTTGAACTCTCATTCTTTGTGGAGTCTCTTTGCTCCCAACATCATTCATGGCTATAGGCTCAGTCCCAGTAACAATTCCCACTCACTTTAGTTCAAATCAAAGAGCTATGGCCTTGTGTTAGAGTTTTTCTTTCATTTATAAAAACTGTCAAAATAGTAATTCACATGGTGGCCCTAAATGAACTATAATCAGTATATCTCATGATTAATTTTCTAAATTATGAAATAAAGATGTATGTATAACTTTTATCATATATTGGTTATTTAAAAAGTACTATATATTAGTCTTAGAAAATTTAACAAAGTAACACAGATCAGAAAATTAAAATTTGTCATCATTTTTCTGTCTAGAGATAACTACTATTTACCATCTGTGTTACTTGTCTAGGACTACCGTAACAAAGTACCACAAAATATGTGGATTAAACAAGAGAAATCTATTGTCTCACAGTTCTAGAGGCTTGAAAGGTGAGATCAAGGCATCAGCAGAGTTCCTCCTTCTGCAGGCTGTGAGGGAGAAATGTGTTCTATCCCTCTTTTCTAGCTTCTAATGTTTTGCTGGCAATCTTTGTTGTTCCTTTCCTTTGGCTGCATCATCCAAGCCTCTGCTTTCATTGTCACAAGGCATTCTCCCTGTGTATGTATCTGTCTCTAAATTTCTCCTCTAAATAAGGACAACAGTCATGTCGGCTTAAGGATCCACTCTATTCCAGTATGACCTCATCTTAACCAATTACATCGGCAATAATCACTAATGATTTTCCACTTAATAGTAAAAGCCAAAATCTTGTAAGTTCCCGGATGACTTGTCCGCATTAAATTTCCAATAATTATTCAGCCTCCTATGGCTCTCACCCCCCTTCTTTCAACGTTACCTCCAACTCACTGGCTTCCTCAAAGTGTTTACAACACTTCAGGACAGCTCTTTCTTGAGGGCATTTCTTTGCCTGCATTTCTATTTTCATTTACATCTACTTGTTCTACTTGTTCAGTCTCTCATTTTTCCAGGTTTTCATCCAAATGTCACTCTTTAAGTGAGCCTTTCCTATGTTGAGTAGAAGTGATGAGAGTGCACTAGTAACCTATGGTTATCAAAGCAGGAAGGGGAGGTAAACTAGGAGTTTGGGATCAGCAGATACAAACATTATGTATAAAAGAGATAAACAACAAGGTCCTACTCTGTAATAGTGCCAGGAACTATATTCAGTATCTTGTAATAAACTATAATGGAAAGGAATATGAAGAAGAGTTTATATATATGTAATATATGTATATAAATATATATATAATATATGTATATAAATATATATTTATATACATATATATAAAAACTTAAATCACTTTTCTGTACACCAAAACTAACACAAAATTGTAAATTAACTATACTTCAATAAAAAATAAATCAAACAAAATAAATAAGGCTTTTCCTGGCCCCTCTATCTTAAATTTGAACCACCTATCCCTAGTTCAACATAATATTTTTATCTGTTGTATTTATCTTTTTCCTCCCTCCACAATCTAACATGCACACCTACATCACAAGGTTGGCGTTTATTCCCCACCCTGACCTGCTTAAACAGCTTTTAATTATAATTTTGCAAAAATCTCACAAATTCTATTCAAATGGGCCATTTTTCTACACCCTTAATAAAATTAAGAGCATAGCACTATGTTCTGAATTTGCAAAAAACATTTCAGGGGATAGTAGGAATCAATTCAATGTTTTCTGGTTTCTTGTTTTATTAAAGTAATAGAGATTAGTAGGCCAAAGGATAATTAATATTTAAAATGGGATGTTTCTTGCAAATATTTAGTATCTAGGAAGTTTTGGCTATTGATTAAAATATGTGGTGAGTAAGTCAAGTGTTTAATATAATGAAATGGCAAGTTAAATGTTGGGGTGAGCTGTTCAAGGGAATATTTTTACATTATGTAGCCATAAATACATTATCTACAAGTATGTTTAAATATTACCCATGGAACAGCCAAAGTGATACTTATATAGCATAAGGCAGATTATGTCATCACTCTTTCAAAATCTTCTAATGCCTCTTTACATTACTTAGTGTAAAACTAAAAGTTATCACAATTTCTTGCTTAGTCACTATCTTCTGACTATTACTCAAATGTCACCTTTTGAGTTGCATTCCTCATGATACTATTTAAATTTGCATTACTTCCAGTCTCCTATTCCCCTCTTCATTGTTTGATTTTGCTATATATTTACTTATTTCTTTATGCCTTTCTCCACTACAAATGTAAGCTATTCAAACACAGAGATTTTCATCTGAATTTTTCACTAATTTGTTCCTTTTGTCTATAATATCACAAAATGAATCAGTTAACTCAGGTGCAAATTCCTCAAATCTATACACAGTACAAATGCACACATAGCCACTCAAACTAAGTATTTATATGGACTAAGTAGAAGTATAAAAAACATGATTTACTTTTAAATTATCAAATTTTCCTAATTTAGAAGTATAACGATTTGAAATAAACTTAAATTTGAAATTAAAATTTTCAAGAATTAATTGAAAGACTCATACACCACGATCAAGTAGGATTAATTCCAGAAATGCAAGGAAGGTTCAACATCTGCAAATCAGTAAGTGCATTACACCACATTGATAAAATGAAGAATAAAAATCATAAGATTATTTTAAAGATGCAGAAAAAACATTTGACAAAATTCAACATCCATTTTTGATAAAAACTCTCAACAAAGTAGGTACAGAGTGAACATACCTCAAAATAATAAAGGCTATATATGACAAGCCCACAGCTAACTTTATACTCAACAGTGAAATCTGAAAGCATTTGCTCTAAGATCAGGAACAAGACAAGGATTCCCACTCTCACCACTATTATTCACATAGTATTAGAAATCCAGCCAGAACAATTAGGCAAAAGAAAGAAATAAGGCATCCAAATTGGAAAGGAAGAAGTAAAACTGTCACTGTTTGGAGATAACTCAGTATTACACATTAAAAAAGCCTAAAGACTCCATCAGAAAACTCTTAGAACTAATAAACAAATGTGGTAAAGTTTAAAGATACAAAATAAATACACAGCAATCTGTTACATTTCTATAAAATAAGAATGAACTCTCAGAGAAACTTAAAAACTAATCTAATTTATAACTGCATCAAAAAGAACAAAATACCTAGGAATAAATTTAACCAACAAGATAAAAGATCTGTATATAGAAAACTATAAGACATTAATGAAATAAATTGAAAAAGTCACAAATAAATGGAAATGTATTCTATGCTCATGAATTGGAAGAATCAGTATTGTTAAAATGGCCACACTACCTAAAGCAATATACAGATTCAATGCAATCCCTATCAAAATTCCAATGGCATTTTTTGTTTGTTCGTTTACAGAAATAGAACAAGTAGTCCTAAATTGTATGGAATCATAAAAGGCCTGAATAGCCAAAACAATCTAGAGAAGGTAAAACAATGCTGGATGCATCATGCTCTCTAATTTAAAATTGTATTAAAAAGCTATAGTAATTAAAATAGTGTGGTATTGGCATAAAAAAACAGACTCATAGATCATTAGACAAGAATAGAGAGTTCAGAAATAAACCCACTCATATATTGTCAACCAATTTACTGCAAAGGAGCTCAGAATATAAAATAAGGAAGGGACAGTCTCTTCAACAAATGGTGATGGGAAAACTGGAAAGCCACATGCAAAACAATGAAACTGGACCATTATATTACACCATATACAAAAATTAACTAAAAATGAATTAGACTTGAATGTTAAGCATGAAACCATAAAAAAATCCTATAAGGAAACACAGGTGGTAAGTTCCTTGACCTAGGTCTTGGCAATGATTTTTTCAATCTGACACCAAAAGAAATGAAAGCAAAAATAAACAAGTAGGGCTACATCAAACTAAAAAGCTTCTGTGCAGCAAAGGAATCCATCAAAAGGATAAAAAGGCAACCTACTAAAGGAGAGAAAATATTTGCAAATCATTTGTTTGATAAGAGGCTAATAATCTAAAATACATAAAGAACTCATACAACTCAACAGCAGAACAACAATCTGATTAAAAAATGGGCAAAGTGTCTGAATAGACATTTTTCCAAAGAAGGCATACAGATGGCCAATAGGTACATGAAAAGATGCTCAACATCAGCAGTCATCAGGGAAATGCAAATCAAAACCCAAAGAGGATATCAGTTCACACTTGTTAACATAGCTATGATCAAAAAGACAAGCCATAACAAATGCTGGCAAGGATATGGAGAAAAGAGAGCCCTTGGGTACTGTTGTTGGAAATGTAAATTTGTGCAGTCACTAATGGAAACACTACGAAACTTTCTCAAACGTCTGAAAATAGAACTACCATATGATCTTGTAGTTCCACTTCTCGGTATTTATCTGAAGAAAATTAAAACACTAATTATAAAAGTATATGCATCCCCATGTTTATTACAGCATTATAATAAAAAAATTTATTGAAGTGTAGTTGATTACAATGTTAGCTTCAGGTATACAGTCAAGTGATTCAGTTACACACATACATACATACATATGTATGTTCTTTTCAGATTATTTTTTCTTATAATAACGTACTAATGGAAAAGAATCTGAAAAGAACATATATATGTATGCAGCATTATTTTGAATAACCAAGATACAGAAACAACCTAAGTGTCTTTCAGTGGATTAACAGAGAAAGAAACTGTGGTGTATATATGATTGCAATGGAGTATCACTTGGGTATAAAAAGAATGAAATCTTATTCAGTCATTAAAAAAAATCTGGCCACTTATGACAACATGGATGGAGCTTGAGGGCATTATGCTAAGTGGAATAAATCAGACAGAGAAAGATAAATACTGCATAACCTCTCTTATATGTGGAATCACGTCTACCTATATATTTATACATCTATCTATTTACCCATCATCTATCGATCTACCTACCTACCTATCTATCTTAAGCTCAAACTCATAAGAAACAGAGGGTGGTAAGAAAAATGACTGCATTTTTTTTTAGCTTAAATACTTTTTTTAAAAGAGGAGAGAAAATACATTGTGTCATCAGAGAAAAGCTATTTGAGTTAGCTGTCAAAGGACAGGGAAGGTGCATGAGACAGAAGATATAGCATAAGCAAATGCACACAGCCTGTAATGCAGAGAAGGTATGAGGAAGTGCAAAGAGGTTTGTTTGACTGGGACACAGGGTAAACAAAAGTGAGTAAGACTTCAAAGATTGGATGTGTATTTTTATGAAAAACCTCGAATGCGAGGATTGGAAGGTTAGGTACTAAGTAGATATGGGTCAGGGCACTGAGAATTTTTCCAAACATCACAAGAGCTCTAAGGGGCTATCACAGGTTATGGAGCACACAGTGCCTTGTTGAGGCAAGGCAGGTCTTAAAACAGGTAAGATATGCCCTGCATCTCCTGAGATTCTTTATCTGAGTAAGTCAGTTCTTTCCCCAAACAGCCTCAAAAAAGAAACAAAAAAGCCCCCAAACAAAAAACACAACACATAAATTTACTCCTGGAGACATAGGTTTGCAGTCTGGAAACAAGTCATTTAATTTTTCTAGATGTCTATCAATTCAGAAGTAATAGAGAAGTCACCAGAATAATATAGGGGTAAGTGGTAAATGGCTGGCTAGAGAATAAATCTGCAAACATCAGTGGTTTCAGAAACTGTACCCTGGGCTCAGAGTGAACTTTGCTCTGGTTCTGCCACTGTTTTCCCCTGAGGTCACCTCATCTGAAGGCTTAAAGAGGTGCTGTTCCCCTACTGATGTTTATTAAGTGCCCGTACTTCCAAGGAAGTGGCGTCCAGTTGTGTAAAAGTCCAGGGGACAGAGGCAGTCTACAGTCTGATTTCTATGAGGGCCTCACCACAAGCAACCTGTCTCTCACAGAGTATCCAGTTGGCTGTTTGTACCTTGTGGTTCAGTTTGTCAGAAAAAAAGCACCTTATAAAGAAAGGATTTAATTCATGTCCTAGAAGAACATTTCTAAAGTTAATTTTTTTCCCCTTGGGACACTGGACCAAACACATAATGAGCTTGTCAACCTACTGAAGATTATTCTATGGCATCTATATTCAATGACAGGTTTGACTGCACCGAATATTTAAAGAGATTTCTTTCCCTAATTTATCAGCTCTGTTGAAACTGTCATCCAACTGAGTAAATAAATAGCTCCAATTTAAAAATACATAATTTAAACACTTAAAAAATAAAATTTAAATTTTGAAATTTGAAAATGGACTTAAAATAATTCTTAGCAAATATTGACTGTGGAATACTATGGAAATAATTAAACAAAATGCATTTTAAAAACAGTTGAAACTTTTATAAATATATGGGTTTCTGAATCATGAGGAATCCTCAACATAAACAGAGGTACCTGTCATTCATACAAAAATGAAATTCAGTTATAAACCATAATTTCTGAATTATCTAGGAATTTTATGTTGTAAGATTGTAAGCAAAAATCATTCACAATTTCAATTGTGCATTATATATATAAATGAATCACTACGATGTACACCAGAAAGTAACACATTATAAATTGACTATATACTTCAATGTATAATTTAATTTAATTTAATTTAAAAAAAGAAAATGGTTGAAGTTTTGACAGATCACTGTTAAATCCCACTGATCAAATTCCCCAAGAAACACATGCGTAGGCAATAAAAATAATGATAAAGTTTAGTGAGATTGCTGCAGCGAGGGAGAACATACCTCAGAGCAAGCATGGGGCATCACGTATGAGAGAACGAGAGATTTGGAAGGGCTTGTAGGCTTTTAACAGGATTTGTGTTTGGGCTGGAAATTATTACAAGTTTTTAAGGAAGTGGAGCTACTTCTTGACTGCACACTGTCAGGACTGGAGTTGTTATGGCTGAAGGAGCAGCCTGTTAGCTGTTAGTGTGGCAGTGCTCTGGTCTTGCCTGGAGTTCAGTTCAGCTCACAGAATGGTCCTGCTGGAGCATTTCTTATAGTCTTCAAGCATTATTGATATGCGGTTGGGAACACCCTGTCCTGGTTGCCAGCAGGGCCATTTCTGCTTTACACAGACTTAGTAGTTGGGAATTCATCATTTTTAATAAAACTCAGTCATCATTACAGCCAAAAAAATAAAGATGATTTTAATGCAAGCTCGTAAGTGGCAGTGGACAGATGTAGACTTGGGTTCAGTGTCTTCACTATGTCTTAATTCATTGCTTAGGTTAGTGATAAATAATGGAAAAATAGGGACTTGGACTTGGTAAGTGCAGGCTGGTAAAAACACATGGACCTAAGAATCAAGGACAGTGATAGACTTGATACAAAGGAATTATATAAATTTAGCAAGTGTGTTAATCATCTCTCTTCAGTTTCTCTATTGCAAAATCCTAACATTAGTAATTAATTCTATGATATGCACTTAGAATTTAATGAGTGTTACAATTTTTAAAAACACACAAATTAAACGTCTTCTCAAAGTGCAAGCTAATGGTCTTTCATGCCTGCTCTAATGATTCAGTGATTCAGTCAACTAATTCGTTGGTATTTAAGCTAAAGAGTTAGCATTATCAGATATTATATGTTTAACAATTCCAAGTCATGTCTCTAAAATAGTATCAACAAAAACCTCCATGTTAGAAGTGTGCTTTTTATCTTTTGAGCTCCTTCACGCATTTCTGCCACCCCCATCTCCCAGTGGCAACCATCTGTCTGTTCTCTGTATTCCTGAGTTTGTAGGGGCTTTTGTTTTTTTGATAAAAAGTTAAAAGTTCTAATTATAAGATAAATAAGTTCTGGGTATACAATGTGCAGCATGATGACTATAGCTAATAATATTATGTTATATATCTGAAAGTTACTAAGACAGTAGATCTTAAAAGTTCTCATCACAAGAAAAAATGTTTATAACTATAAGAGATGATTGATGTTAAAAATTATCATGATGATTCTTTCACAATATATGCTAATATCAAGTCATAATGTTGCACACCTTAGACTAACACAATGTTACATATCATTATATCTCAGTACAACTGGAAAAATTTTTTAAGAGAAGTGTGCTCCTCTGTGACAGCGATTTATAACAATTATTTTTTGAATTCTCATTAGGTACAACCTACATTTCTCTATTTCTAAATCCACATAAGTAGCTTGAAATAAACACACATACACCTATATGCATATATACACACTCACAATGTCATTTGGAGAAGGATTAAAGATTGTTTATAAAGAGAATTATAAAATAAAAATAAAAATATATTAATAATATAAATATTTATATAAAATTTGGCATGGGCTAAGTATAGAAACTGGCATATAAAAAACATAATTTCTATGTGAAATACAAAAGAGATGCTTACATCTTTTATCAAATAAAACAGGACTAACTAAAATCTTTTCAAAAATTATTTTGTGTTAAAAAGCACATTCATAAAAAACAAGGTGAAGAGTTGTGGGAGTGGTGCAGTATAGACAAGAATATTTATAAGGAGAGATTTAAGTCAGGCTGATAGTTTCCCTTCAATGGACTAAAAACCCAAAGGACAGAAACGTAAAAGAAGCCAACATTTGGAAGAAAGAAAGAGGACACAAGGAGGGGGGATTTCAGAAGAACTTGTTTTAGTTAAAAGTAGACTGGAAACAAAATATGTGGCGGCATTGTGGTAGGCTGAAAAATAGCTCCCCACAGATACCGGGTCCTAACACCTGGAACCTAGAAATAGTACATTATAAACTAAAAGTTCTTTACAGATATAATTAACTAAGGATCTTGAGGCAGGGAGATCATCCTGAATTATAAGGATGGACCCTAAGTATATTTATGTATCTCCTTATAAGAGGGAATTAAACGGACACTTCACACATGTGGCCCTCAAGCATGCACACACAGGAGAGTAATGTGAAAATAGAGTAGGACTTGAAGATGCTGGCCGTGGACTTGGGAGTGATGTGGCCACAGCACAACGGAAGTCAGCAGCCACTAGGTGAAAGAGGAGAGGAGTAGATTCTCTTCTACAGCCACCAGAGGGAGCCCTGCTGACACCTTGGTAATAGCCCAGAGAATGGTTTCAGACTTCGGGCCTCCCAAATTGCTAAAAAATAAATTAATAAATTTCTTTTGTTTTAAGCTCTCCATTTATGTTAATTTGTAACAGCAGGCACAGTAAACTAATCCAAGCACTATACACAAAATAGATGTCAACACTGCATAGATTCTCTGATTATTTCAATAGGCTACAAAAATTGTGAGAAATCTGTCATTTTGACCTTGACTTTTCCAATACAAGCTGAGAGCCTCATAGTGGCATTGCTGGAGCAGGCAAAAATGAGCCAGTGTGAATCCTTTGCAGAGATGAGGTTTTGACAGACAGGGTTTATTTTTTATAAATTGATAAATTAATTATATTATTTCTGGGAAAATTAGAAAAATTATTTATAGAAAAACCACATTAATTGTTTCCATTTTTGGGAGAGTTTTTTTTTTTTCCCAAAAGGAATTACTCTGAGTGATAGGTGTCCTCATAAGTATTAAAAACTAGTTCAACTTCTAGAAAGCACGAAGCATAATTATAGTATCCCATTTTTGAAAACAACACAATTTACCAAAAAAGAAGTTAAAAACATCTTTATATATGCTAAAATGATAGGAAATGGTCACAATCTCATACCATAAAGTTAGAACAGTATCTGCCAGATAAACTCTTTAATCCCAATTGGAAGAGGATGCCTGACATTTGAGTGGACAAGGTACCATTTAATGATATGGGTAGCTAGAGGGAGAAGCAGGTTGAAGTGTAATTTTTTAAAAATCTATTTTTAACAGTAATTTCATTAGGATAATTAGACTTCAAAATTAACATGTAAGGTGAGCAATTTAATATACAACTGAGTTCAGTCAAAATATAACTTTAGGACACAGTGGTACATGTTATGATTTGTCCTAGGATTAGGAAGAGACTATATGTAGAGAAGAGAAGGGGGGTCTCATGAGAAAATCAGGCATTATGTCAACATTTAATATTGAGAATCATGTTTGGATAGACTTTACCTCACCCAAACAAAAGAAGAAAAGAAGAGAACACAAGCAAATAAAATGCGGTAAACATAGGCGCTGTGCAAAAATAAATGAAGAAAAATTGGGAAAAAAAGATTTAGTACAGATTTAAAGTTATAAAAAAACACACAAAAAACAGGAACTCTGTTAAAATAGGAAAAGAGAAGATAGTAGGATGTGATGAAAATTGAGCCTGCCAAAGTGAAGGAATAAATTAAGGAGAAATAACACAATTAGGTACTATAAAGTGGAAATGAAGCAGAAAAGGAAGAATCAATAGTGTAGAAAGACAAATCAGTTCCATGGAGGACATCCTTAAGAAAATCATATATAATGTGAAAGAAAAAGGGCAAAGAAAGTCAGTTTATATAAAGAACACAGTAAGTAGAGGACAAAGGAGATCTGAAACAGTGATACTTTACTTTACCTGAAAAGAACAAAGGCAAAGAAAGAGGATAAAAAGGTAGCCTACATTCATTAAGCTTAGCCTCAAGAAACATCACATGTTTCATCTTGCTTCTCTTGAGCTTCTTCTACCCCCATGAGAAGATCTGTGCCCCAGCAACCAGGCTTCTCTCCGGCATCTTCCAACTCTTAGCTCACTCAATGGTTCGGAGAAGACAACAAACGTGGAGCAAACATGGGCTCAAGCTGCATCTTGGAGCCGATTCCCGCTGATCCCAGCCTACATCAACCAGCCCCCGGCTAATCTACTAGCATATGGTCACATATCAATAATTGTTTTAAATCAATGACTTTTTGGCTGATCTCTTATATAACATTTTCGTGGCAATAGGTGATGTATGCATTGAGCACAAGAAAGTATTCCATTGATCCAATTAAATTCAACTTTAAAGAAATAGATATATTGGAAAAAATGCATGAGGCACATGCACTCAGCATGTGTGAAAAAATTTGGGGGCAATGAATAAACATGAAAAGAAGCCATTTACCTTAAAAAAATTATTAAGCAAACTGATCTCAGGCTTCTAAGTGATACTGAGTGACTACAAATCTATTTATAAGATAACAGCTAGAGAAATTTGTAAAATCTCAAATTAGATCATTTAAACCCTCTTTTTCAGATCACACTTAGATTAAAATCCAAAATACCTTCACCTAAATGACCTGGCCCAAAGCTACATCTCCAATCTCTCATGTAACCTCCTCCATCACTTAATTTTCTCCACTCACATTGGCTTCCATGTTATTTCTAGCAAAGGTAAGGATTTTTAAAGTCTCAGAGTTCTTGCATTTACTGTTTCCTCTGCTTAGACACTCTCCTTCCTGATGTTGGACTGCATGCTCCCAGATGCTTGTCCTAACCATGCTTCTGAAAAACTGCCTTCATATTCCCTACATAGTATACTGAATATCTATATATATCATAGTATATTTTATATATTTATTTGTTTGATAGTTTATTGCATTCCCAATGCAATGGGAGCTCCATCAGGGTTGAAATTTTGACTGTGCAGTGCTGTATAATCAGCATCTGAATAAGTATTTGAAACAGTCAGTAGATTATTAATAAATAATTTAATATATTAATAAACAAATGCTAAAAGTCAAACAAACATCCAAATAGTTTTAATGAAATTAAAGTCTCCAGTCTCCCTGTGGAAGCATGTAATCTATGTAATAGCCAAATGAAGTCTACTTCGTATCACCCTCTAGACTACTGAACAATAAACAGAAATAAAAACTATAAAAATCAGAACATAACAGTATGAAAGTACTGGTGGTAGTGTTAGGTCTAGTTATACACATATAATTGTGTAAACTGTGATAATTAAGGATATGAAATTATGTTAGAGCTTATGAAAAATCCACTATGTAATGCAAAATTTATGACAATTTCTCTACAAAAAGTCTGATGCAAAAATCTCAAGCATGAAAAATGTAATTTGGGAAGGGTGGTAGGAGAAGGCATAAGTAATTTATTAGTTTAGTTTTTAAAAGGAGGGTCACTACCCATTGCTTGGTTTCTGAGGTTGATAAATCATGAAATATAGATTAAGATTTAATACAAACATGCAAAGAAAATGCTGCTAATAGAATGAAAAAGCATTCTATAATTTCCAGATTATCAGAAGAAAACAGAAGTGAAACAATAATACAGATCATAAAGCATATGCTAGAAAACAAAGACAATTGCTAGAAAACATTCAAAAAATAGAAAATCAAGTAAGATAACAAAGTAAAACTGAAATCATATGCCAAGTCAAAACATATAAATGTAATAACTTCACACTAGGGGTTATAAAATTAAATCCAACTATATAGGGTTGTAAAATTCAACTGCATATTGTTTACAAAGAGACATGCTTAAAACCAAGTGATTTACAAGGCTTGAATGTAAAAGAATGGGAGCGATGTAGGAAAAAAAAGCAAATAAAAAGAAAGCAGTGGCCACAATGTTAATGCTAGAAAGCAAATTAAATTCTGAATAAAAAATAAATAGTAGCAAAAAATGCTAAAAATACAAGAAAGGGCAAAAAAGTATTTATCTCCTCTGATAGTTCAAGCAGACAAAAAAGTTAAGAAGCTCTAAATAGGCAATCTCAATATAAATTAAGAACACTGCAAAGGCACAGAAAACCTCTAAAAATCCAAGAACATTAGAAATAGTAAAAACTTCATTACCAGCAATTAAACAAAAATAATGGGAAAATGTACAAAGCTATAAGAAGAGGGACTCAGAGTACATAGAGTAAAGCAAAAATCACATTCAAGGCATATTTACAAAGTAACTATAATGACTCCAGCACATTTTTAAAATCTGTGAAATATGGCCAAAGTTAGACTCAGAGGAAATTTTATAGGCTTGAACATTTTATTATTGACTAGGAAGAGCAAAAATAATTTAAGCATTGAACTCAAGAGTTTAAAAAGGAAAGCATAACAGTAATTTAAAGAATGTCCAAATAATGATATCAAAATATACAAATATGTAGAAAAATATGCTTAGTTCAATTGAGTGGATGAATACATTAATACATAAAACTTGTTCCCAGCTCTATTCTAGGTAGCTGTAATCTGTTAGTATAGAAGTGGTTTACAGTCAAGGTCCATCCAATTCTCAAGGAACAGCTCATCCCAATCTTATTCACTCTTAAAGAGAGCATGAGGTATAAGAAAAACATTCCAACTACTTTACGAGGCATCTAAACTAAAATCATTTTTAAAATCCCTCAAAATTATGAACATATTTTAAAATATCACAATTAAATATTAGTATTTTGATTAAACTTCACTACTGTACCCTTTTAATTAACAAATTTTCTGGGAGAAATTAAGATTAAGTATCAGCCTTCTTGAATTTTAAAATAATAAAATGTTTTATCTAAGTTCAAAATATTTTTCTTTCCCTTCTTAAAAGTTCGAAGACCAAAAACTTAAGTTAAATTTAAAACTAAACTTATTCTCCCCAATCAGTTTTTTCTGTTGAGTTCCACACAAGTTCCTTCTCAAAGCTTATTTTCTTTCTGCAACTCTAGCCTGTGCTGTTTTGCCTGGTAATTGGTAAAGTTTCCACACAGTCTGTGAATTGAATTGGCTCAACATTAAGTCTGTAATGTGTCTATATTTTTAAGTTGCCAAGATTAAGTGTATAAATTAGTGCATTTTTAAATGCACACAGTCAAGTAACCACAACTGCAATCATGATACATGACATTTTTGTCACTCCAGAAACCTCCTTTGTGGCACTTTCAGTCAACCTCTGGATCCTGGCAACCACTCAACTGCTTTCAATTATTATAACTTCAACTTTCAGAAATTTGTATGAATGGAATGATAAGGTAGATAGTAGACTTTTTGTCTGTGTTCTTTCCCTTTTAAGATGCATCTGTGTTGTTTCTTGTTTTTAGCAACACATAATCCCAGACTATAAACAACCCAAATGTCCACCACCTGGTCAATAGATAAACAAATTATTATACATTTACACAATGGAATCACTTATATTTTAAAGAGGCTAAGAGATTAGCCATATAACCACCAAATGTGGGAAACAACTTCATCTTGATTCTACATACCCCAGGACCTAGTTTTTAGGATCACTAAAGTCCAAGACTGAGTTTTAGTCATATACAAGTGAAGAAGCAAATGTAGAAATGTACTCTCTGGTTTTATCCCAAAATCAGGAATACTAGGCAGCCTGGACACCAAGAAGTCTGCGCTAGTTGTCTGGAATCCATGATGAATTCATTAACATTCAATTAGGAGAAGTCCCAACAAGAACTTAATTTTGGCATGACACATTTACCACATCTAGAAGCCAGCCGGTATATGAAATCTGTCTCCTAGGCAAGGTCCCCACATTTGTTTCAGCTGGAGAATCATATTCAGCAGATTTCTGAACTGAAACTGCTGTGTTACTGGAGTCTATGCCACAATGGGCAGAAATTGGGGTTGAGGCATACTGATATGAATCAAACTTCAGTTACATGCTCCTCAAAGTATTTTCCCTCTATTTTCAATTTGATAAATTACTTGGTCATAATCCCTCTGGACACAGTATATGCATATCCAATTATTATAATTCTGTCACCTTAAACTACACTATAATATTTTTGCACAGTAGTTTTCAGTCTTGAGCTTGTGGACAAGTCTCTATATCCCTCAACAGAATCCTCTACAGCCCTGAATGCAGAATGGAATTTGATTCAGTGTATTTAGTCATGTCTACATAAGCCTAACTCTAACAATTTAAAGCTGGAAATTCCCCTGTGCTCTATAGAACAAGCAAACTCAGATACCTTGCATTTTAACTGCAGTTGAAATTGTTCTGCACATAAACGCTTAAAAAGACTAGAAATACCCATTTTCTTACAATCAAATCTTCACATCAGCCAAATATTCCTAGGAAATCCTGCACCTGTGTTGCAAATGAGCAACAGCCTGCAAATTGACACTGTCTGTGTCTGCATGAGTGGCCTTGGAATTGTGACTATTCTCTTGGCCATCTATAAGGCCAGTGTTGGAGAGGCTACCTATGACCTCAGCTGTTTTTATAATTAAATTCTCCCTTCATTTGTGCCCACTTACTTTGGTTCCAGTAACCTGTGGCATATCTGACTTGCTGTGTCAGCCCCCATCGTAGCCACTCACCCTTTTTACTTCCTGAAGATTCCTGAAGAAATCAACACCTTCCCCAAGATTCAAGTACCTTTTGCCATCTCTTTGCTTTTATAAACATAGCCATTCAATTGTGAACAAAAATCTCCATACAGTAGTCACCACCAAATTCAAAATACTACATGACCCCAGGCTTAAAACTTGTAGTCCAGATGCCACTAGAAACCATTAAAGTAAAAACTCTACTCAAATCCTAAATTATAAGGCCCAAAATCATGTAGTTAAGCTCTACAAAAAGCCTCTTCTCTTGTATATTTAGTGTTTTCCTACTCCACAATGTCTCCAGTCATGCAAGATACTGGTACCTCCAACAGGGCACTCAATAGACAGTTGTACCTTCCTCAGTGAGGTCCTAAGATAATTAAAAATTTGAAAAGAATGACTTATTAGGTGGGGAACAAAATCTGACCATTATTTCTGATAGCAATTGGATTAGCGAATGTAGTTAGCATGAAACCCAAATGGCCCTCATTACTGCACTGAACGATTAAGGATTTAGACCTACTAAACTACTGACAATATCAGGCCAAGAAATTGGTCTCCATGTAGGTAGTCTGAGCTAGTGACATTTGTAGTATGGAGAAGTAGAAGACAATCCATGACTTGCACTGGCACGAAGATCATAAAAGAAAGAGAACAGCCTGATCGACGCACACCCAGTTTATTCTTCCCGTAGGAGTATTGGTTAATGGGAAAAGAAATGGTAGGAATCATAGCTCTTTGAGCTCTAGTGTGTGGAATAACTGATCATGATTAAAGATAATTCCTTTCAACAAGTTTAAACAAATTTATCTTACAATAACTCCTTCTCTTGGAAATACAGATTTGTTGTATCTTAGTTGTATTAGCAAAAGTTCTGGGAAAATAGAAACATCAAAATTCTATGTATTTTTGTTTTAAGATGATCAAAATTAGGCTATTAGGTATTTTATAATTATAACCATATTTAAAAATTTTTTAAATAATAAGGAGTCTGTCCTTTTTGAATTTAGGGAAAAATCTAACTCTGTAAATGAGAAATGGCTAGAACTATGAAGTTAGAGAGACCGACTCCTCCAAGGAGAGGGAAGAGAGGCCAGGGACTGGCTCATGTGTGGCAGAACACAGGAGGAAGACATGACTGATATTAAGTGAAGAAGAATAGAGCTAATGTTTTAAAGAATTGTGAAAAGAATGAGTATGGTCTAGAGTGATGGTATAGAACCCCCCTGGGGCCCCAGAAAATAGGGGAACTCACACTCAGTTGCAGGCTCCTTTTCACAGATCTTCATTAGATGGTTACAAGAAAAACTGCGGTAGTGGTTGAGTCCAAAGAGAACCTCTGTCCCTCGGTGCCTGTAAGAAGGGATTTACTGCTGCTGTTGGAAATGTTCTAAACTCTACCCTCTTCTTGGGCTTATCTCTCATACTGAGAAAAAGCCTTAGTCAGGGAAGAGAGGAACAAACTCAGCTGTTGAAAAATGCAAGTAAAGTCTTGATTGAGAGTGGAAGAAGGATGAAAGAAAATTTAGAGGAGTGACAAGAAACATTCCAGAGCTCAGGATCCTATATCAAAATGACTAGAGATCTCCTACTTCTAGGGGAACAAACTCTCTTCCACATGAGACCCACCAGAGATACAAAATTTGACTCTCATGGGGAAGAGGGGAGGAAACACTGAGAAAACCTTACTCATGAGACAAGGCTACTCCCACCAAAACCATTCTGGTAAGAACTAAGTAACAAAAAGCAACAGTTCGACACTGAAGGAGGGGAAAGATAATGGAGAAATTACCCTCTGTTGCACAAAAGTGTTGAAACGGCTGAACATCACTAGTTATACATATTGACAATATATATCTCTGATATGAATTACTGAGAAGGGCACATCACTTTTGCATATTCTTGTCAAAAAGGCATTACCTCAAATTTGTCATGAGAAACAACACACAAATCAAATTTAGGAAACTTCTACAAAATAACCAACCAAGAATTTTCATATGTGCCATGGTCATGAAAAACCAAGAAAGACTGAGATACTGCCATTGATGGGAGAAGACCAAAGAGACATGACAACTAAATGCCTGGTGAGATTATGGATTAGATTCTGGAATAGAAAAAGAAACATTGAAATACAGTTAACATTTTAGGTAATAATATTTTCCAGGGTCAATGTCTTAATTTTGATAATCATGCTATAGCTATGTAAAATGTTAACCTTAGAGGAAGATGAGTGAAGAGTATACAGGAACTCTCCGTAAAACTCTTCTGTAAATCTAACTTTCAAAATTAAAAAAAAAAAAAAAAAAGAAAGAAACCAATCACCAAAATTAGGAATGAAATGTGGGGCATCACTAAGGATTCTACAGATAATAAAAGAAAACTAGGGGGAACGTAAAAACAAATTTATGCCAATATGTTTGACAATGTGTATGAAGTATAAACTGCTTGAAATAGATATCAACATAAACTCAAGAAAAAAAATAATCAAAACTGTCTTATTGTTAAAGAATTAAATTTATATTTAAAAACCTTTCCACAAAGAAATCTCTAGGCCTAGATAATTTTGCTGATTAATTCTACTTACTATTTAAAAGAAAAATCATTCCAATTTTACATAATCTCTTCTGGAAGGTGGAGGAGGTAGGAATACATCCCTGAACTGATTTTTTTTGAGATAAGAATTCTCCTGATTTTAAACCAAACAAATGAATTACAATAAAACTGTAGAATAACCTTCATGAATATAAATGCAAAAATCTTCCATAAAATATTAGTAAATAAAATTCAGATAAATATCAATCTTGACCTATATCTTGCACCAGGCTATACTGAAGATACGCAGGGCACTGGGAAAAAAAGCCAGATAATATATGATGATAAGGTGGAGTTTATTCTGGAAATTTAAGATTGTTCAATATATGAAAAACAATGTAGCTCTGAACCCAAAGACTGAAGAGGAAAAAAATATGATTATCTCAACAGATGCAGAAAAAGCATTTGACAAAATGCAACATCAATTTATCAATTAAAAAATCTGTAAGGGGAGTAGGCATTAATGTAAACTTTTTGGACCAGGTAAGGAGCATCCTTGAAGAAATTGGAAGTAACATGACCCTTATGGTGAAATACTGGATATGTTCCCCTTAATATTAGGAGAAGAGTAAAGATACCGGTGTTTAGTAAGTAATGTACTGAAAGTTCCAGTCAGTGCAATAAGGTAAGAAAAATTTAATAAAATAAATATAGAATAAAAAGAGAAAAAATATTTTTATTTACAACTGACATGATTTTCTATGTAAAACATTTTAAAGAAGCTATAAAAAATACTTTCAGATAATAAGTTAGATTATCAAGGATATTAGATCTAAGATTAATTTGCAGAATTATTATTTATATTAGCAAAGAACAATAAAAAATTTTAAAAATTTTAAAAATACAATAAAATTTCAAAAAATATGAAATAATAATCATACTTTTTTACTGAAATTATAAGCATTTATATTAAATTTAAAACGGCCTAAATAAGTGCAGCAGAATTCTTTGCTCATAGATCACCTTGGTCAACATTGTAAAGATGTCAGTTCTCCCCAATCAAGCTACAAATTGAATGCAATTAATTTAATTTAATAAAAAAATCAATTGCAATAAAAATACCACCAGACTTAAAAGTTTTAATTGATAATTTAAAAATAGAAATTTTCAATCTGAAGCTTAAGTTTTTGCAGAAAAACAAAGGAACCAAAAGAGCAAAAACAATTTTTTTAAAAAAAGAAGAGATGGAATATACAACAAAGTTGTAATAATGAAGACAGTATAGTATTGATGAAAGGATAAATTCATAAATAAGTCAAACAGAATAGAGACAAGAATTAGACCTACTGGTATACGTTCAATTGATTTTCAACAAAGGTAATTCAATGGAAATTGATAGACTTTTCAACCAATAGTGCCAGAACAACTAGCCAGGCACAGGTTAAAAAACATCAGTCTTGACCTTAATCTTGTACAGAGCTGCAATGAGTATACACAGGGCACTGAAGAAAAGAAAACACACTTTTTTTTTTTTTTTTTTTTTTGGTTCAGGACCTCTACCTACATGCAATTTGAAACAGCCCACATTAAAATGTCAGCAACACCCTGGCTGATCATTCATAGACAGTCCTGTGAAAGAAATATTGTGCCAATCAGAGAATGTGATTCACTCAATAAGCTGCGCTCTTGAAGTCAAGCTCATTTATTGGGCTCAGCATTATGCATAACTCAAAAATCTCAGAGCTCCTCTGGGCATCTGGTTGACCCAATCAAGGTGTTAAAGTGTTGGAAGGGAGAAATACTGATTCAGGCTCCTGTGGGTTGTTTCAGGCACCTAAGGGGTACTTTGACCATTTTGAAGAAAGCCCTAAAAAGTAGAAGGGGATGGTACTGTGTGGGACAGCCCCCAGGTGGAGCAAGAGCCCCACCTGCCTAGGTCTAAGAACAGTACTTTCTTGAACCATATAACTCAACTCAGAATGGATCATAAATCTAATGTAAAATGTAAAATTACAACATTTCTGAATAATAATGGAGAAAATGCAATGTTGCATTAGTCAAAGATTTTTTAAGATCATATACATAAAGCAGGAAACAAAAAT
Source organism: Camelus bactrianus (assembly GCF_048773025.1). Classification (NCBI taxonomy): domain Eukaryota; kingdom Metazoa; phylum Chordata; class Mammalia; order Artiodactyla; family Camelidae; genus Camelus; species Camelus bactrianus. The sequence goes on from NC_133540.1 coordinate 75,917,050, forward strand.
AGAAAGAAACATAAATTCGACTTAGTCAAAATTTAAAAGTTCTGCTATTTGAAAGGGTTAAGAGAATGAAAAGAACAGGCACAGAGTAGGAGGAAATATTTACAAAGCACATATATACATAGCACACATAAATGACAGGTATTCTGCACATAAAGAATTATCAAAACTCAATTATAGGGAACAACCTAACATAAAAATGGATGAAACTCTGAATAGACATAGCTCCAAAGAAGATATGTTGATGGTAAATAAGCACATGAAAAGATTCTAAGCATCATTCATCAGGGAAATGGAAATTAAAACCACAATGAGCTATTGTAATACACTTGTTAAAGTAGTTTTACAAAGCTAAAAAAAAAAGCTGAAAATTTTTAGTGTAGGTGATCGAAAGGACCAACTGGAACACTCATGTGTTGCTGCTGAGAGTTCAAAATGGTAAAACTACTTTGCAAAAGAGGTTGGCAATTCCTTATATAGTAAAACACATTCATACCTTACAACTTAGCAACCTCACTACCAGGTAATTACCCAAGAGAAATGAAATCATCTGTCCAAACAAAAACTTGTATGTAAATGTTTTATAAAAGTTTTATTTATAGTCACCAAAAACATGAAACAATTAAATTGTTCAGTAAACTGTAAATGGGAAGAAAAGGAGCATATCCATACAATGGAATACTACTGAGCAATAAAAAGGAATGAACTACTGATACATCAAATGATGAGGATAAATCTATTTAAGATTCATGCATTGTGCTATATAAACAAAACCAGGCTCAGAATATTGCATAATCTATGATTGCATTTTGATCATGTTCTAGAAAGCACACATATAAATGGGACAGTAGTAAACAATGCTTCCCAGGGTTGGAATGGAGGCAAAGGATTAACCTCAAAGAGTTATGAGGCAATTTTTTAGAGTGATGAAAACATTCTATATTTTGATTGTGATGTTGATTACATGATTATGCATTTGTCAAAATTCACAGATCTGTACACCAAAAACAGGAACATTTTTCTCAATTATATCTCAACCTAACTTTAATAAAAGAGGCAATAAAAGATTACATTAACTTTATACGTGAAAATCTTCCTTTACCTGACACCATCTTCCAGAATTATCCATCATTAACATTATTTTAGTAGATTTAGTTTTTGTAGTATTAAATGTTGCATTCAGATAAGTATATTGCTGACCTCTTATCATTGGTTGCACAAATATATATATAATTATATTAAGACGATCTCTATATATCATTAGAATTTTATATATATATATATATATATATATACCCAGACATAACTTTTCTAATTTCTTACTTATTTTAAAATGTTTATTTTCAATTTCCAGACTCATTAGAAATTAAAAAAAAATTCAAAGTGTTCACTTATAACTTCCACCCAGATTTCTTCAATGATAACATCTTATATAACCACAATACATTAAAAAAACTAGGAAACTGACATTAGTACAATGTTAAACTATAGATATTATCTAGGTTTAGCAGTTTGTACTTGCACTCATTGTTATTGTTGTTATTTGTTTAAGTGCAGAGATTGGTTTACAAGCCCTGTTGACAACTTCTTCCAAGTACTAAAAAAATGACAGCCATAGAGGTCAACCCATTCCTTCCCACCTAGGGAGTTGGTAAAGAATTATCAAGGGGAGGGAAGGATTCTGAACATACCTCTAAGTGACCCATGCATAAAACTAACCAAAGTGAACACAATAAGTGCTTTAATTGATGGTATGGAAAACAGCTCAGGTTTCAAACTGGCTTCTGGTTAGCACATAGTGGAACAAGACTTAGAAAACTAAATTTACAGGTGCACATAGTCCACAAAACCTAAATAAGTGGCATTTTGAACCTAAACAGGTTGACTGCCTGTTAAACCAGAAGAGTTAAACATGAACCAGAATCTCATAACAACAGTTAAACTGCCAGGATATAATCCAAAATTAATCATAATAACTAGAAGCAAGAAAATCTCAATTTAAATGAGAACAGATAATCTACAGATGCCAACACCAGTATGGCACAGTTGTCGGAATTATTAGACAAGTATTTTAAACCCACATTCTTTAAAATGCTTCAATAAGCAGTTGTTAACACTCACATTTAAATGTTAGAAAAAATCTCAGCCAAAGAATAGACAATACATATGTTTTCAAATTAAATCTTTAGAAGGACACTTTATAATTGAAAGATACAAAACAAAAACAAAAACGTCACTGAAGGAGCTCAGTAGCATAATGGAGACAACAACAACAAAAAAAATCAATAAACTTGAAGTTCAATAGAAATTATCCAATCTAAACTGTAAAGATAAATTGAAAAAAAAATGAGTTTAACATGTTCCACATGGCTCATGGAACCACAAAAACAAAAGACCTAACACTTGTGTCATTGGTGTTCCAGAAAGAGAAAAAGGAAAAGCAATCAGATGAAAAAAAATTGAAGAATGATTGAAAACTTCCCAGATTTGTTCAAAACCTAAGTTTACAGATACAAGAAACTTAGTGAATTCTAAGCAAGATAAACCCAAAGAAATCAATAACCAGACACATGAGAGTGAAATTTCCTAAAATCAAAGATAAAGAAAAATCTTGAAAGCAGCCAGAGAGAAAAGATACATTATCTACAGGGTAGTAACAACTTGAACAACAGGGTATTTCTCATCAGAAAACAGGAGGCTGGAAGGAAGTAACAACATTTTTCAAATGCTGAAAGAGAAAGATGGACAACCCAACACGTGATTCTATATTTAGTGAAGATATCCTTTAGGAATGAAGGAGAAATAAAGACATCCTCAAATTAAGAAATACTAAAATTTTATTGCCAGCAGAATTGCTTAAAATACTTTCTAATGGAAGTTCTTCAGTCGTAAAGGAAGCAGCATAAAATGTGGGATATAAACATGTTTATACATGTTTTTTAATGACATAAAAACTTGATTTATTGATTTATTTTAATTATACACTATCAACTATTTCTTGTTGAGCTATGATACTCTTCGTTTTTAATTGATTGATCCTCCAGACACTCAATCCATAAAATAAACCTGTATTAAATTTCTAGACATCTATAAATGCTAGTGTCTATAAGTCACAGGATTAATTTCTACTTATCCTTCATGTCTCAAAAATTTTTTTCTTTGGGTTTATTTCCTAAAGTCTCTCAGATAGTTTATATGTTTCTACATATGCTACTGTTGCATGGCATTTCTCCTCTCATGATATCTATCACACTTTAAGTTACTGGTTTATTGTAAGCTATCTTAGAGGGACTGTGGCTCTGTTTTTCAAAAATTATATTGCACCATCTAGCAGACCATCTGACCCATAATAAGCACTGAAAATAACTGAATAATAATATAGTGGGTACTTTCTGACTGTATCTTTATTTAAAATAAGTAAGTAAACTTAAGAAAAATTACTAGTTTTTTCTTATAACATTTTTTCTTATCCTATTAAATATGATTTAAAATTTTATTTTCTGAAATTCTCAGATTACCAATTATAAATGAAAAAAGGGTATCTATTTAGCATTTAGTGTGTTATATAGACTATCTCATTAAATTCTCACAGCAATTTATTAAATTGGCACCATTATTTCCTCTATTTTTATAAAGAAGAAAACTGAGCCACAGAGATGTTAATCCACTCTTCTAAGTCCTAACTGGTAAGTGACTGGGCAGGATGTGGATAAATGAAATTTTAATAGGTAGTTCAACAATTTGTTATTTTATAATTCCTAATTTTTGTTACATTTAAAGAAAAGATTGCTTCCAAAAAAGATCATTCCTCAATTGACATTTCTGCAACTGGTTATTTTCCATGCTGCCCATTTCTTCTAGGTAATATGATATATTGTGGTAGATAAGTCTAGAATAGTGGTCATGCATAGGTGAGGTTTCATCACATTCTTAAGCTTAACAAAACTACGCAATCAGATGATGACATTCAAATGTACTTTTGGAAGTGTCAAGATTAGACTACAAGTGTGACCTTAAATAATCTTTATGCTCAGCACATATTCAAACCATTATAAAAAGGATCACTTTGAAAAAAATCAACATGTATAAAAATAACACTTATTTCTTACTATGTATCACATACTTTTCTGAGCAATTAATATATAATTAAATTAAACCTTTATAATTCCTTTACGTGAGATACTGTTAGTTTCCCTATTTTGCAGAGAAGGAACTGAGGCTTAGGGAGAAAAATTAACTCGTTCAACAAAACACAGGAAATTATTAGTTGCAAAGATTTCATAAATTTGTATATTTCAAAGGGCTCACCAAACTCCCAAGAGCATACTCACAGTAAGGTGTTTATTTAAATGTACAGAATGAGAGTATGCATGCAAGCATTGAGAATGTGAGAGACATCCAGACAAAATCTTATCAGGGTCCTTATGCACAAATGGGCATGCTGTCTCTGCATTAAACTATTAAGATCTGTGTCCTGAATCCTGGTTTCAGAACAGCCCAGGGCAGAAGTTCCAGTGGGGACTTTTTATGCCCCTCTGATCAGCTAGTCAAGCTGAGATGTCTAACCACTTAGGTCAGATGAAAACCACCAATAAACAAATCAGCTCTGAGTGTCACCAAGGGAGTTTTACACTTTAAAAAGTAAATCATTAATTCCACTGCCTTTATATTAGCCAATAGTCAAAGTTAGATATGCAGGCATCCCCAGAGTTTCCCAGGTCCAGTTGTAAATGAACAGTAGCCTACACTGTGCTAGAACTTGGATTTTAATCCTGACATTCTGGCTCCAGAGATCATGCTCTTAAAACTATGTTATTGATGCAACAGGGGAAGCTTACTATTCATTTGGCCTAATGTTATTTAGTAAAAGTGATAGAAACAGGTCTCATTGTGGTAAATTGATGTCCTTATATTAATAATATATGAGTTGATCATAATTTTAATAGCTGACATTTACAACATTATGAAGTAGAAAATTTTATAAGTATTCCCATTTTACAGGCAAGGGGACTGAGGCTTAGAGAGGGTATATAATGTTATATAGCTGTTTTTGGAAGAGCCATCCATCCATCAATCCATCCTACCGCATTGGTAACAAGTTTAAAATCTGGAGCTAGGCTGCCTGGATTATAGCGCTGGCTCAGCCCCTCACTAGCCATGTGCTTTAGACCACATTTCTTCACTGTTTTGTGCATCGGTGTCCTTATTGCTAAGCAGGAATAACGGGGGTACATATCTGTAGCATAATCTTCATTGTGAGGATCAAATGAATTGATATATGTATGGCTCTTAGAACAGTGTCAGGCACATGATTAATACTATATCATCATTAGCTATTATTACTCATGCAATAAATGTTTATTGAGTGTTTACAGGATCTGTTCTAGACACAGAGGATATAGTAATGAATAAACCAAAGTCAAAGCTCTCAAAGAGTTTACATTTTAGTGGGAGAGGACAGGCAATGCTTAAAAAAGTAAATGCGAACTACACCAAGTGAAGATAAGCACAACTGAAAAAATTAAACAGATAAACATTTTAGAGGGTGATGAATGGATGGGTCTATTATATATATGATTTGAGACAAAACCTAATAGAAATGAAGAGAGATGCAGCCAACTGGGAAGAAGAATTAATGGCAGAAAACAAATTGCAAAAGCACTGAGGCAGGTGTATGTTTGGATAGCATAAGGAACAGCAGAGAAGGACAGTGTGGCTGATACAGCATGAGTAGGGCACAGGTCATTGAGGTGTGGAGGTAGGGAAGTGGGGAGAAGGCAGATCATGCAGAGTTTGTACAACATAGGGACTTGGGGCCTTATTAAGAGTGTTTAAGAAAGATTAATAACAGAATCTAAGTTACATTTTAAAATATTCTGTTAGTTCCTGTGTGGAAAACAGATAGCGTGTTTGAAAAGTGGCAAGGATGGGAGAAAACCATTTGAGAAGAACTGATAATTGCTCAGTTGGGAGCAGTAGATTGACATGAGTAAGTCATCTAAAACTGAGTACATTGGAATGGTGAAACTAGCATTTAACCTGAATCTGCTTAACCTCAAATCCCATAAGTCTCTGACCAGACATGGGACAAATACCTTCATCCTCTAACTCCCAGGATTCCATGGTATAACTAAGTCATGTGTCTGCTTCTCCAGCTGAGGGAGGACCCTAGTTAAGCTAGTCCCTTTCCCCACCATGCCCTAGAGCTTATGTTCCCTCCTAGGGTCTCAACTCTTTCTGCATTTTTTTTTCTGGGAAAACTCACTTCTAGTCTCTGCCTAGATGATAACTAAGATTCATTGCAAATCTATGACTCCATCTAAAATCTTTCCAAAATTCCCTAAGACTGTTTAGAATTTCCTATGGAAAAAGTTCAAATCCAAAACAAAATAAAAACACCCCGGCATAGTAAACTCAAAACTCAATATCTAACACTCTCCCCCTAATATAAGTCTGCTTATTGTCCAGCAGACAAACCTAAATTTATGCTTCCTTTATCCCGGCGCTATCTCAGTGAATGGCAATGTTTTGAAAACAGATATCAAGGCACATTGACAACTAGAGATGAGAAGAAGTTTTCAACTTACACATCAACTTTTAACAATCACTAGTGGCTAGCTGGATTAGAAATGAGAAACACAATGCAGCCAACCTCTCACATCTCTTTCACATACACATAATTGAAGTTCAATATAATTATTCTTTTATTAAGCAAAGGTTCCTTTAAGCAAAGTGAAAATACATTGAAGGTTGGGAGGGTATCTGAGTAGGTGATTTTTATTCTAAATTTTATGTAAAATCCCATAGAGCATGCTTATTACAACACAAGACAAGATTTTTTTAAGACTTGTGATATAATTGGTCATATATTTAATTAGAGGCATATCTATTTGTTTGAGAGACAGTAAGGACCTTGGATAAGCATGGATCTTAGAATCTCTGACTTAGTGGTTACACTTAAGAATCTCTCAGTCAATATAAGACTCTACTCTAAAGCAACCCTTGACAGACTTTCAGATTCTGCAGGAGCATGTTCAACAATGTAGTCATCATGAACCCTTATGGTGGCAAATGCATTTTAAGAACTCTAATTATTAGACCATTCTTTCTTACTAAAGAAGGAGTTACGGAGATACTTGAGAAGAGAAAAATAATGAATTCCAAAGTAGTATGCTGTTCAAACATTTTTACAAACTAAATCCAAATATCTGGTCTATCTGCTTCATTGTTTACCCTTTAAATGAACCTAGTATACCTTCACACCTGTAACCATGGCAAACATCTCTAAGCCAACCTCACATTGGTCCTTTCTCTCTCTACCTGAATATGAACAAGTTTTATCCTCACGGTACCTCAAACTCTATATCTGTAAACAAAAAATTGGTAATAAGAAGGTCCATCCCTTAAATATGTAGAGAGAATTAAATGAATTAATATACCTAACGTGCCTAGGACAGTGCCTAGAACAAGTAATTTATGATAGGTATTACTGTTGTCATTGTTACTTTCTTATTAATATTATAATTTCTTACTTTTTCTTATTCCTTACTTCTAATTCTAGTCCATTATTTGACCCTTGTTGGCCATACATTTCCTTGGACTGGAGTCACCTTTGGCATTTGCCATCTGATTTAATTTTTGGCATATCTCAGACTATGACTTCGTTTTGTCCTTGAGCTTCACATGCTAGGAAACCACTTGTGAACTGCACAAGCTGGACTGCCCCTCATTAACACGACCTGGCAGTCAAAGTGAGAGGAGAAGAAAATTCCTGGAGTAAAACTTGCTCCAGGGCTTCCAAATGCTGCAGGTTCACATGCAAAAATCTGAAGTCAAATTTCTAACCAGATAATTTTTTCACTTCTAAAATTCGTATCAGCTGTTGATCCTTGGCACAGACTGTGAGCTGTGCAATTCTAACCACCCACCTCCCATCTTCATGGCATATTGTCATCACAATTCCTGCTTGGTAAGTTTTGAAGCGTCCTTTGAGACTGTTGTTTTTGTTAAAGTTAGCTCTTTAACAAACAACAAAGACCTAAATTTTCACCTCATTCTAAGAAACGCACATCTTTTAATGTCTAGCAACCAAATCAGTGCTGCCTTTCCTGCTACCTTGACGTCTACCTGCAGAGGCTACTTGGGCTTCAGGGTGGTTAAGGATCACTGAGAATTTTCCAACAATACCTTTTTATCGCTGAGGGGCCAATGTTTTGGTGATCCTTAAATCTACTGATGTTTTCACTGCTTTTTTCCAAAAGCCAAGTAAAGGTAATTGAATCTTCTGGAGTTATATCTTTATTTCTCTTTTGGCATTTATGACTCTCTCCTAGCCCTTTTAGAGGGAGCTCAACAGAGAACTTCCTGTGCAACTCAGAAGTTTCTTTAGATACTCACCCTTTTAGATTTTATTCAGAACAGCTTTGAATATATTTTAGGGTATTTATTTCTCCAGCTTTTTGTATTTATTTGTAATAAATATCAAATACAACTCATACCTCCATTCTTACTTGCTTTTGACAACCAAATCTATGAATGACCCACCATTAGCATCTCAATCCTATTCCAGCCCTTGAGTCAGCCCTATATTAAGGAGCCATACCTAGCCATGACTTTAAAAATATATTCTGCATATAACTTTAAAAAAATTGTGTCTAAATCTAGGATATTGCTTCCCAAATTCATGAAGAAAAGCCAGATTTCTTGAACCTATCTTTCATAGATTGATTCTTCTATAAAACACACCTACACAAAAACAAAAATGACTAAGCACCAGAGAATGAAATTTCAAAAAGTTCACTCAAATTATAAACCTCAATTTTTAATGCTAAAACTACATTTCAATAAATACAATAAAAACATTTCATAAAATGTATATTAAAAATAAACACACAGGCAATATATACAGAAAATGATTTTATATGCATAGCTATTTGATCTTTTGCAATGCAAATAAATAGGATGCTATTAGTGAAATGAAATTATCCATATTTAAGGTGTATTTGCATACTTTGAACATTATGTATATCAGTATATAAAGTTTTAAGTGATGAGTTTGCTTCTTATTTGTCAATTTATCTTATCTAAGTTGGTTTGATGACAATGATACAGCAACTGACATTCTATAGCTAAACGGTTTCTAGTTTTTCTTATTTTATCATCACTCATAGGAGAAAACAATCTAAGTATTTGAATGAGAACAAAAGAAAAATTTAAAGCAATTTTAGCAACCTCAGGATAGCTTTTTAAAAACTTCTACTCAAAATGGAGCAAAAATTGGGATGATGTATTTTTAAAATTTATCTTCAATTTTTCATCAATAGCCAGTCCCAACAATTTATCTTATAAATTATAGCTAACTGAAATAATAATTTGATGAATAAATAAGTCATGGAGTTTATACTGTTTTATCTATTTTTCTTCTGGATTAAAAAAATTGCCCAATGTTAAGTAGCCAAAAAAATAACTTTCCTCTCTTCTCTAAAAATGTCAGGTTACTTTCTGTTTGTGCCATATAACAACTTGATCACGGAAGCGATAAACCATAATATTCAGAGGTCCTGATCACTTAAAATGCAAGCGTTTTATTTGATGGTTTTGGTCATTGGGGATCATCTTAGAATTCTACCAGAAATATTACTCTTTCTTTGCAAATCCAATGCCTTAAATACATAGTTGGCAAGTAACATATACTAATAAAAGACATTTAAAAAATAGACTGTAAATGTTACATTATTTTATGCAAGAATGAGCAAATAAATTTAAGCAATAATTAGGAAACAGAAAATAAAATTCATGCCTTAACCCCAAGATGGCTGCCAAATGCTGATGATCTGAATATAGACTATATGTTTCTGATTGAGTGGGGTGGAGTTAATGGAGGGAGCTAATATTTGGCTTGAACAACAGCAGTTTAGCTAAAATACCAGATATAATATAACCTTTTATTTTAGTGTAAGTAATTTCATTTTTTCTTTCCTGATCCCTATTGGCATAAATGCTTTGTCTATTACTTTCCAAATGGCATAAGCACAGGCTTAAAATTTTTATATAATAAAAATAAATGTAATCTATCTTTAAAGAGATCTATGAAAACACATTTGGAGAATCACCTGGTAATACAGTAATAGCTTCACATGTCTCTTAGAAAGATTTCACACTCTATAGTTAACTTCTCTTTAAATCATTTATCAGCATCTCTGTATTCATGTATTGAATCCCATCCCTAGGAATGAACTTTAATTCTCACCATCTGTGCCTTGGCCAGAAATGTCCATATTCCTTTAATGCATAAATACATCCCGGATATTTCTCATTCTGTTAGTAAGAGCTGTGAAGCACAGAAAATAATGTTTCAAAGAGGAACCGCAAGGGATCATTTATTGCTCCAGCACTTTGAAAAATCTATGAAAATCCTTTATGGCTTCTTCATTATATTTTCAATGGAACAATTAGTTTGAGTGGCTACAAACACTGAATTTTCATGACCACATTAGCCTTTGAAGCCAAATTATTGAATGCATTATTCTCTATGCAAAATACAGTGGGATAGGGCGCGTTTTGTGATTAAAAAGCGTAAGTTGCCTCCAACTGGAAAACTAGTTGAGAGTTAATTTCCTAACAGCCTATCTGGTCACATTTTAAAACCTACTCAGTTTGCATAATTCAGCAGTTTGTTCCAAGGATATATTTTACAAGTCTTGAGAATAGTTACTCTGACTTTTTCAATATTTAGTAAAGCTCTTGCAATGAATGGTAACATCTCAAATACAAAAGTAGTCCCTTGAAAACCTTGGTTGCAGTTTCTAAACATAAGACATTTTCATGCCCATTTCATTCAGGCACACGCTATAATTACCTCAGAATTACTGAGAGCACAATTCTAGCACCAACTGGAGCAATTTCCCACTGCTTGACAGAGTGAAAGCATGATGAAAATATTTCCAGACAATATAGCTTTATTTCTCTTGGACCTTACCTGTTTCATATTTTTAAATTCTACAAAATTCAGGTAATACACGGAGGTTTTGACTCCAGGCCAAGGGCTGGCAAATATTTTCTATAAATAAAGATGTAGTAATATTTTAATCTTTGAGCCATAAATTCTGTGAGACAACTACTGGACTCTGCCTTTGTAGCATGAAAGCAGCTGTGGACAATGCTGCTAAACAGTGTTGCAATAAAACTTTATTTACAAAAAAAGATGGCTAATGGAATTTAACCCTCAAAACCTAGTTTGCCAGTGTTTGCTCAAAACAATAGAATAAAACATCCATCTCATTTTCTCAGGCCAGAACTACTTTTCTAATTGGTGAGGCAGTCATATCAAGACACGAATATATTGTGCTATTTGGAAATTCCGTATTTGTTATAGAGGTTCTACTTCATTTAGCAGCCTTGTGATGGTTAGTTTTATGTATCAACTTGGTAACATCACAATGCCTGGATATTTGGTCAATCGTTTGTCTGGAGGTTGCTATGAAGGTACTTTTTGGATTAACTTTTAAATCAAGACTTTGAATAAAGCAGATTATCCTTCATAACGCTGGTGGGCTTCATCTAAGCAGTTATTGAACAGTATCTTCAAACTTGATGACTTATCAAGTGCAGTTGTAGAAGTTTGGTTCATATGTATCTCTGTGAAACATGACTTTTCACTTAAATAATTACTCTTCTGAAATAATCTTGCTTATTTATTTGTACATGTTGAAAGTGAGGTGATAGATGTTAATTAACTGGCTTCATTACAGCAGCAGAGGTTTGCAGAAAAAAGTTTATGTTGTTAACATGATATTCTTCAAATAGAAAATCAGCTGAATTAATTTCAACAATGGTTTAATTTTTTCATCCATTTCATGGAATCAATTAATAAGGCTTTTGGCAGTTCACCCTAGTTAAACATGAAACAGCTGAATCCTTGGGATTATTAATATAAATTCAGTTAGGAAGTTCAACATTCAAGACAAAATTGTGTTTGTAATAGTAACACATTTAATACAAATTTTGGTATAGCACATGATCTTGGTAAACATATCACGTAGTAAATGAGAAAACTATGGAGTAGAAATATATTTGCAATTGTTTATTATACACATATAATAAAAATGGCATCTAAATAGGCTGTAACATTAAATAAGGGAAATTGTCAAAATTTAAAAATATTTTATATATAATGTACTTGTTACATAAAAATGTTGATAAAAATATAAATTTCTGTGTGTTAGAATATATTGATAGCTGCCTTCTATCAGTTAGATTTTGGCAATGTTTTTATCTTTGAATAACTACTTTGTAAATTAACCTAACTTTGCTAAAATGGCATTACATTTTTTTGTGAGTGCTCTACATGTTGGTTGCAACTTGTATAAAATTAGTTGAAAATTTTCAGTCAACACAGATGAGTGGAGCCAAAATAATTTCAAGATTTTTGCTAACTAAAATTGATGTAAAAAAAGCTCTCAAACTGATATTTCTTTCTACAAAATAATAAAACAAATCACAAATTAAACAATAAGAGTTCAAATAGTGAAATTTGACTTTATTTTATCTGAGCCTTAAGAGAAAAATATCTTAGTTCTTTTCTACCATTTGAAGAATTTTTAAAGTGTATCCTTTAGTAGCATTAAGTACACTCATATTATTGAGCAAAGATCACCATCATTTTTGAACATTTTTCATCTTCCAAAATTGAAACTTTGTACCCATTAAACAGTAACTCCTCAGTCCTCCCCTCCATCCCCTGGCTACCATTCTTTTTGTCTCTATGAATTTGTTTATGTTAGCTACTTCATATAAGTGGAATTACATAGTGTTTGTTTTTTTATGACTGGTTTATTTTACTTAGCATAATGTCTTCAAGATTAATCCATCCTGTAGCATTTCAGAATTTCCTTCCTTTTTAGAGATGAACAATATCCCACTGTATACTACATTTTGTTTATTCATTAATTTATTTATGGAGACTTGGGTTGTCTCCACATTTTGACTATTGTGAATAGTTCAGCTATTAACACGGGTATACAAACATCTCTTGGAGTCACTGCTTTCAATTCTTTTGCGTATACACCCAGAAGTGGAATGACTGGATCATATAGTAATTCCATTTTATTATTTTGAAGAACTGCCATTCTGTTTTCCATAGCAGCCACACCATTTTACATTCCCACTAACAATATACAAGGGTTCCAGTTTCTCCACATCCTCATCAATACTTGTTATTTTCTGTTGTTTGTTTTATATTAACCATCCAAATGGGTATGAAGTGGTATCTTACTGTGGTTTTAATTTGTAATTACTTAATGATTAATGATATTGAGCACTTTTTCCTGTGTTTATTAGCCATTTGTATATTCTGTTGGAAAAAAAAATGTCTATTCAAGTCTTTCCCCAATTTTTAAATTAAATTATTTGATTTTTGTTGTTGAGTAGTAGTAGTTCTTTATATATTTTGTGTATTGGCCACTTATCAGATGGATGATCTGTGAATGTTTTTTATCCATTACATAAAATGACATTTCACTCTACTGATAGTTTCTTTGGCACACACAAGTTTTTTAATTTTAATGAAACTCAATTTGTCCATTTTTCCTGTGCTGTCATAGCCAAGAATCCATTGTCAAATTCTATGTTATAAAGCTCTTACCCTATGTTTTCTTCTAAGATTTTTAGTTCTGACATTTAATCCAATTTTGAGTCAATTTTTGTATACTCCGGTAGTAAGCTAAGAATTCAACATCATTCTTTTTCATGTGGTTATCCAGTTTTCCCAAAACCATTTGTTGAAAAGATTTTTCCCCCCATTTAATACTTTTAGAACTCGTGTTGAAAATCATTTGTCCATATATGAGAGGGTTTATTTCTGGGCTAGCTACCCTATTCTAATGGTCTTTAATGTCTGTCCTCATACCAGTATCACATTGTTTGATTACTGTAGCTTTAGTATAAGCTTTGAAATCAGGAAGTGTGAAACTTCCAACTTTGTTCTTTATTTTCCCAAGGTTGTTTTATCTATTTAGAGATTCCAAATAAATTTTAGAACAATTCTTTTTCTATTTCTGTGAAAAAAAAGTGACTGGGATGAATTCCTAGTTTTTAATTGAATATATATATTTTAATATTGGAGTAAAATAAATTGAAAAAGACCATATTACAGCATCTAAATTTGGTAAAATTTAAAAGAATTATAGAGACAAATTAATTGACAGAATTTTTTCTAGAAAAATATTCTTGTGTATAATCTGTTTTCTTTAGTCCTCTTTATATAGAGCAATCACCAGAGCTCCTCCCACCAGTGTAATACGGGGTGGAAATGGGGTTGAAGATTGCGCACTCTCTTTAGAATTCATGTAAAAGGAAATAATACTATTAACCACACTTCATCTGATATCTTCAAACATTTGGATACACATATTATAAAGTTCAGAGGAAAGAAGCATCTATATTCAAGGTTGGGGGTAAGATTTCATCCAAATCCTATTTTCCATCTAAATAATATTATATATGTATGTATGTATGTATTAATTTATTTATTAACAGTAAAAAATCATGCATGTGTCCAACATTAGATATTACTTATAATATAAATATCACTTCCAATCTTAGGGTAAATGAGAGATTACAGAGAGAAGTATCAGTTTATCCCATGTTTGGGGGGCTCCTATCACTCTGCCCCATGTTCATGGGGATAATCCCAACAGAGCAGCCCAATGATTCTTTAAGAAATTAAGAGACAGAGTATAGTGGGAAACAAGATCACTTCCATATAAAACTAGCTATTCCCATGGTCCTATCCATCAAGCTTGCTTTGCTATAGTGAACTTTTAGGCACCTAGGAAATTGATAACATTTCTGTAAGATGAATAATTGTGTTCAGACATAACAGGTTATAAACAGAAAATTATGTGTATTCTCTGTAGTAAAAAACCTAGGTGCTATGCAAATAAATGGAATTAGAAAAATGCTGATAGTAATAATGAAGACAATAAACTATCAGCAAAACATTAATGAGCCAAGAATTTGCAAATCTCTGAGAACCTTTAGCAAATCGTTAGTAACAGTGACACGTTAGAAAATCTGTGGCCTTATTATGCCCAATGATATTCAATTAACGTTGTCATTTATTACAAATTATTAATGCGAATAAACACTATATTTAATGTTTGTATCCTTTCATTTGTTCTGTTTTTTATTCTTTCGTTGAAATATACCTATTTATAAATTTATATACAGTACATATTTTAAAGGTGAAGTAAAAAATCCTTGATTACCCAACTTAATATTTTAAAAAGAAAAGTCCTTTGATGTTAGATTACAATTCCATTCCTTGTATTTGTGCTATCTAATTTTCTTATCTGACAATGTAAATCAAGTTACTGTTGCTTTAGTAAATAAGATCAGTTTGAGTTACACGGCTTTATAGAAGCAATCTCCATCTTATAAAAATAGGTGAGCTGTATTATCCTTTACTTTGTTTTACTGTTGATATGGTAATTAAATACTTTGATTCTTCAAATTTACTAGCACCGAGTTTTCATGATCAAAAAGACAATAAGAAAAGAATATCTTAACTATATGACTGAACTCTGATTAGGAAAAGTATATTTCTATAGCTATTTAGAATTTTAAGCTGGGATGGAAAATACAGTTATTAATACTCTATATCTCATTGTAGGAAAGTTGAACGGAATAAAAGGAAATGCTGATGCTTCTTTTTTCTTTATTTTTGTTCCTGGTGGTGTTTATAACCTGGGATCTTGGTATAGATTCTGTACCTTCTCTTATCCCAAACTCCAATCATATTTTCCTCAGGAAATACTGAACAAATTGGAATACCAAACAAAATTCTCTAAGAAGAGAAAACAAAACCTCCCTCCTCCCCTTATTAAACAGTAGAAGTAAAAGAGACAAAGGATGAAATCATCTGAGAATATAAAATTGCAATTATTTCTTCCAAAGGAGAATTTTCAAGTGTTCCTTTTAAGACACAATTACATTTGATAATTGCCTTCCTATTTGGTCAATAATAATAATTTAAGGATCGAAAAAAATAAAACTCAAGTAGAAAGTACAAGCAGCTATTAAAGTATGTAAACTGCTGAGAATTTCCATTCTTTTTTTCAAGACAAACATTATTTATTATTCTTATATAACCTGCAATAACCTGAAATGGCTAGAAAAATTCCTGTTGCTAAGAGATGGAGAATTTGCCTAGATTTCATTTTCATGTTTGTTAAATTTTCAAACTCACATGTTTGTTAGGAAGCCTATGGAGAGTAACGGAAAATGGGCTATAGAGACAGAAGAGGACTATATTATCCGACATGAATTAAAAGCTTTACATATCAGATGCATGATTTGGGCCAATGATTTAAAAATCTCTAGACATTTATGTGGGTAAGTACATACATACTCTTCATAGAACATTGACTCTGGGCCAGGCACTGTGGTAGACATTTTATATATCTTTTCTTAAGTTCGTCTCATGGCAACTTCATGAGTTAAGCATGATTATCTTCATTTTGTAGATACATTGGGATTATTTTACAGAAAACATAGTACTTTGCTCAAGATCAAATAGCATACAAGTAGCAAAGCTAGGATTTGAAATCAATAGGTGTCACATCCATGTAACAATTAAGTTACTTTGCACTAATTTATTAAAAATTATCTGTTCACAAAAGTGGCCTTGGATTGTGTTCAATTAGCTTTAACTACTATGCGTTATTCCACGATGAATTCCAAGGACTGAAATTTTGGCAAAAGAAGTTCTCTAGCATTTACTTAAAAAAAAAAAAAACTCCACCCCGCACCCCAGCCAGTGTGTTTCCCACCAACTATCCTCTAGTGGAACCCTTTAATGACAGATTATAACCGTGAGAATATTTTGCATAATGGGTTCAAAAAAGTTGCACTATCCTTCATTATAAAAGTTTATTAAATAGAGCTTGATCTTAGTTTCAGGCTAATCTTAGGAATAAGCTTATTTCTACTTTGGATACTTTAAAGAGAAGAAGGAACAAATGCATTTTCCAGGTTATCTGACAAGAAATAGATAAGAGAGTACAGACTGCCTTATATCCCTGTCACATGAAATAATAGAGATTACTTTTTTAAAAAGTCCAAAGTGGAAATGGCAGAAAGCAAATTTCCAGGTTTATTGAATACACAAGCTAGATAGGTTTCTATGATTAAAATTCAAACCCTAATTACTAACACTTGATTAATAGTACCCTTATATTTTCTCTCCCTCTCTCCTCTCCCCCTTCCTTTGTTAAATTAACTAGATTTGTTTACTTCCCATCCAAGAAGCCAACAAAGCATTCAATATATATTAATTCCTTTCATCTCACACAGTTCAGTATTTTTAAAAAAGCACACAAATAATATTTTACTACTTATATAATATCTTTTTAAAAAATCGCTATAAATATATTCTTTTACATTTGAATAATCAAGTACATCAAGCTAGATTTCAAATTTTTCTTACTGATGTTAATTAATGTATTCTTATCTTCATTCATTGACTATTCAGACACTGAGATGTCTACAAAGAGCAAGACACAGCCCTTGAGCTAGAGGAACACTATAATGGGAACACTGGCAGGCAAATGGATGATTATAATGCTGGGAAAAAAGCTACAGAGTTCCATGGAATCAAAGAGAAAGGAGAAACTAACTCTGTGGGGAAGTTAGACTGTCTAACTGATGACTTAGGATTTAGCCCTCTAATAGAGTCTGTGTTAGATTAATGATGTTTGTTTTTCATATTTCTTAATTGTATCTTTTCTGACATAACCAGCCTTCAAATTGCCAGTTAAATGAATTGTTATTTTAGTTCTAACAGAATAATTCTGGATTCTATCTTGAAAAGCAATTTTTTTAGCTTTATGGGAAGTGGATTTGTGGGAAGTAAACTAATGGTGGATGCATGTAATAGTTTATTAACCAAATCCTGTTTAAAAAAATCAAAGAGCAGGGAGTTTTGGAACAATGAAATTTCCTATTTTCTTTATGCAGTGTTCAGAAACTCTCTGTAGAACGGCCAGTTCATATAATAAATACACTTGAAAGTCCAAAGCAAGAAAGTGGATACCATATGTTTATCTAGGAAATCACAACACTAGCAAAAACAAATGAACAACCAAACAAACAAATAAATTGTGTCATGGTGAGTAAAGAGCTCTAGGTTGATGCGTTTTTTTTCCAACAGAATGCCACCTCTTTTATTTTATCACAAACATTTTGATAAAGCATCGTAGTAAAAAACATGGTTTTGTTAAGCAGCTAGATAGAAATCAGCACCAGGCAGGGGGAGAGGAAGAGGGAAGGAGCAACCCAGAAAATAACAGTACACCTGCACTCAGGATAAGGTGCTTCAAAAATTTTTACTTTCTCCAAATGAGGGCCAGCAAAGAAGCCAGCTAGGATTGAATACTGCGGCTGCACAGTAGAGAGAAGGACCTGGCTTAACTTGACCCAATGCTCATTATAATGTAATTAACACTGCAGTTTGAGCCCCCTCCCGTACGCTTCTCTGTGTACATCATGGGTAAGAGCATGAGTAAAAGAGATGGGTATGCCTGAGCACAAGGAACCCGAGCTGTCAATCAATCAGCCTGAGCACTCAAAAAAAAAAAAAAAAAAAGTAAGCCATCAATCAATCCCCTCTAAGCCAGGATACAAGACAGGAGAACAAAGGAGCAGTGCCATTTTTCCCTCTCTTGGGTTGGCCTGACCCCAATTCACAGAGGTGTATATTATTTTACTACTTTTTTACTTTACTAGTAAAATCTTCTGTTTATATTATGCTTTTTGTCTCTTGTTAAAAATTTTTTTTTCGATGACAAAGAACTGAGGTATTTTTTCTCCTCCTCCTGGTAACAGTTTGAATATTTCCATTTTATGTCTGCAAAAGTAAGCTAACACAGCAAATTCTCTCATGACATCTGCTTATTCTTCCATTTATAGGGTCATTAAAGAGACATAAGATGATTTTGAACTTTGGATATTGAAAGAAAATCTGAAAATATGCATAAAGGTTCAAGACTTTAATTTTTTTAAACATATTTGTATGTTCTTGACCCACCAGTTAGTAAACTTAAAATATGATGCAAAATTATATTGTTTCCATTTCTTAAAAGAAAACAAAATTCTCCCTTTGTTATGGAAAAGATATTTTCTATGTTATTAATTTTTAATTTATTGTTAGATCCAGAAACTTCTTTTGACATAATAAAAATTGACAGAAAAATATGGTTTACACTAGCAATCAGATTTTTATTCAACATTTCAAAATATTCTAATTTTTTAAAGTGACTCACATATACCTTTCGCCAGGTCTAATATTATTACCAGATACACTTCTAACTTATATAATTTTATAGATGTAGAAAACTGGTTTTTGTAAGGTAGACAGCTATTAAATCAAGGCTTAAAGCAATGAAGGAAGTCAGAAGCCTTTGTCCTAAAGACCTAACTTTAATTAATCAGGTCACCTATCACCTCGACAAGTGAAAAGGGCTTTCAGAGTAAAGACCCAGACTTTATAATTTTATAGAGTGATGATGAACATGATTTTGATCTGGTGACATTTACATGGCCTAAGTTACAAGATAAAGACTATCTTTCTAAGGCTGACTGGAGTTAATTTATGGGATTTAAAAAATGATTAATAATGCTGTGATAGGAAACAAGAAAGAGAGAAAATTGTCTGGAACTCCTTTCTCCTGTTCTCTAAGACAGAGTCAAAGATGTGATTTGCCCAGGTGCATTCCTGCACGAATCAACTGTATCCCTTGAAGTCTCTCTTACCGTCTCTTCCCTTTTCTGTAGTTAACTACTCCTGTAGGGGAAGAAATGTTTTCAATGATGGTGAGATTGACAACAAGGTCTTCTGAATTTGTCACCATCCACTGTGGAAAGGCATGACAGTCTTTCAAACTGTTTTATTTTTGGAGAGCACAAATACAGTACAATGGAATTACACTAAAGACAAAATTCATAAACACATCTTATTTTGGAAAACAAAATATTAAGAGGTTTTAGGGCAGTGGAAATATTCTTTGTGATATTATAATTGTGGATACATGTCATTATACATTTGTCCAAACCCAGAGAATATAAAACACTAAGAGTGATCTCTGGTATAAACTATGGACTTTGAGTGATAATAGTATATCAATATAGGGTCATCAATTTTGACAAAGGAAACACTCTGGCAGGGGATGTTGACCAACAGGGACGCTATGCCTGAGTTCAAACAGAGAATAGACAGGGAATTTCTGTACTTTCTGCTCAATTTTTCTGTGGACCTAAAACTGCTCTAAAATAGTCTATCAAAAATATTAAGAGGTGCTTTATAGAAGGAGTGTTTACTCTAAGAAAATAACCTATTCTGTGTTTAACACCATTATTTTTAAGATATCAATTTACACCAAGTTAAATAAAGCAATACATTTATAAAAAAAATAGGTAAAGTAAAACAAAACCAAGTAAAATCAAAGTAAATACCCACTGATTTTGTTGGAGTAAAATAAACAAATGTATAACTGTATCAAAAAAATAAACTATCTGTATAAAAATAAACCATTTGTATTACCATATAATCCACATCTGAATAAAACTGCTTTGGTTTTGATATTAACCTGTGGTTTAAAAATAAAATATTTGGAACACATTGTAGGGAGATAAATATATGGATTATATAGTTCTTAAAGGTTTATATTTATTCTCTATATAAAATAATGAAATCCTTAACATATTATAATGGCAAAAGTTTATGTTTTTGTTATTTTTTAGCATTATTATTAAAGTATTTAAAGAAGGAAGCCATTAGGCTACAGTGGCTCTAATTCCTGGGTAGCCTACGTAAGTAAACCAAAAGCTAAGCCAGAGTCCATGCACTCGAATCTGAGAAAATGAAACTTAATGACAATTACACACATCCAAGGAGGCTCTCCCAAACAGGGGAACTGCTTAAGCTATGGCTAGTCAAATCATCTTTCTTGCTTTGCTTTCCTGTCTTCACTATAAAAATCTTTCCTCTGGCCCCTGTCACAGGAGCGATCTGAACCATTGTTTATTTGGCACTGCTGGACTGGAATCAATGTATACTCAAACAAACCTTTGAAAATTGTAATGTTTCTCAGTTTTAACAGTTTATAACACTGCTCAATCTGGGTTTAAGAAAGTATGTATGTTCTCAGAATGCTACCAAGTAAATCTGGTGTGAGTACTTCAAATTCATCCTGGTGTTCTGTAATAGATGAGACTTAGGTGGCATTTATTTATTCCAAATCTAACAAAATGTTCAAAAAAAGTAATCGTGTTTAAATACATCTTAGTAACCATAAATACATGTTATTCCTGTTTGGTAGAAATACCAAGCATGTGTTATGAGAGGCCACCAGATCTTTTGCTCTATGCGTGGCACCCTCTCTCCTATAAATGCACAAGACAGCACTGTTATCTGGAACTGAGCAGGATACAGAATCTAAGATCTTCCAATAAGATCATCCCCATCTAGATCATAACTACCTAAGAACATTCTCAAACAGGAGGCCATATTCTCTCTCTTCTGGGTCCCTAGCAAAATTCCTCAAATTTCCACTACTTCTCTGAAACTACCCTTCACTGATTGCTCTACTATAACCTAACTGCCTCCTGAGGGCAATGATTCCCAAGCAGACCTCTTAGCAGTGACTTTTTCTGTCAAAACCCACAGGCCACAACACCCACCAGGAGATGTGTAAGTCCCCCCCCTTGGCTACAATCTCTCGGAAACTGGAATGGCCTCTCTCTTTCTCTGGAGTACTATTCTTCAAGTGTAGTGATCTCAGAGTTTTTCACTAAGATATGATGCTTAGTTAACCACATAAGCAGGCTGCTTTCCTATTCATAACAAGCTTTAGATCTCCCCCATTCTTTTGTCCTTAAGACATTTGTTGATATTAAATAACTTCTGTGATGCACTTCTTGTCTCTGACTCTGCTCTAAGATTGAGTCACTGGTTTTTTTTTTTTTTTTCAAGTTTATCAGGGTTATTAAAGTATTCCAATGATTTTGTATATTCATGTCTTAGCTCTGGCTGTTATCTGAAAATAGACTGGGTGTCTTAAATAATAGAAATTCAATTCTCACAATTTTGGAAGCTGGGAAGTCTCAAATCAAGAGTCTGGCCAGTTAGCTCCTGGTGAGAGCTCTTTTCCTGGTTTGCAGATGGCTGTCTTTTTGATGTATCCTTGAGAGAGAGAACAAGTTCTCTAATCTCTTTTTATAAGGGCACTGATTCTGTAGTGAGGACCCCACTTTCACGACTTCATCTAGATCTAATTACTTCCCCAAAGCCCCATTTCCAAATATCATCACATCTGGGGTTAGGGATTCAACTTACGAATTTCGGAAAGAACAGAAACAGTCCATGATCATTTATTAATCCACAACTCTATCATGCTAATTTTTACAATGTAATCTACCACTCCATGTCTAGCATGTCTCCTGTCCTTGAGCTGTATGCACTCACCAGAAACAGGGACCTGCTTAGAGTTCCTCGAGGCACAATCAGCTCTTTGTCAGTCATGTCCTTCATTATTTTGCTCCCCTTCTCCCTGCACACACCATTCCTCTTCACTTGACCTTCACATGGACAATATCTACTCTGCTTTAAAACTCAGATCCTCATAGTGAAAATCTTTTGTTGTTTTTAAATCTTGCCTTCCAGACTAGGTAAGATGAATTTGCTACTAAGATCTATTTTATAAAAATGTTTGTATTTGTAGCATCCAGCACACAAACTCAATTAATGTTTAATGAAACAACCCATGAAAGCCCATGAGATCATAAATTACTTCCAATTTATAGACGAAGAGAGCTAAGGAGAAAAAAAGGCAAATGAAATAATGGGCCAGATAGTGTTAATTAGCTACCCTTTAATAAAGGTCCACTTTCTCCTTGTCTCTTTTTTCATTTGTGAGTGGCAGTGTCCCGTATCCCAGGGCACGAATCATATTTCTTCTATGTCAATTATGGTATCTCAGTCCCACTTGCCAGTAATTAACTTAAAATAAAAATATGACATCCTCCTGGCATTTAATTTTAAAAATAAAGGGGTGAGGCTTCCAGAACATGGATTTCGTCTGAGCAAAACAGGTAAACAGTCCTTGCCCCCTTCCTATTCAGGTAATTGAAGGCTGCTGTAGTTTTCTTATAATCAAAAGGTGTAAGCCAAGAATATACCAGGGAAGTGAACCTGGAGGCCTAGTCTGTTCAAATGCTGTATCAGCTCTGCAATTTCCCATATGTGGGCTACTTGTTACATGGAAATGTAAATTTCTATTATTTAACCTACTTCAAGTTAGGCATCTGTTTCTTGCGATTCAATGAATCATATGTGACTCAAAACCTGATGACCATGAGTGATAGGTCTTCACCTGCTAAGAAGCACATCAGGGCAGAGACATTCCCTAATGTGAGGTCCCCACCAACTTGCCTTTTAGAAGCAACATATTGGAGGCTGTAGTTAGATTTTCCAGTATGTTACCCATTTTATTTAGGCCATTTAGGGACTCTGGTCTTTTCTCCCACAAAATACTAATTTATTATTATTACTATTTTACCATTGATAATAATAATACTAAGCTTGTATTGCCACTGAGGAATTTAGCTCCTTTGTCTTCCTACAATAGAAACTCATTTCTCTGAGAAAGTGGTGTGAAGCAAGTTCAGGCATTCATAAATAAACTGTAAGAAGAGGCCAGACCAGTGGACTAGATAAAACAGTAATTGAATCACTATATTAAGGCCTATAGCATAAGCTTATTATTTCTCTTTAGAAGGAGTCAACTATCCTAATATCTATGGTGAAGGACCACCTCCTTCCACTGAAGGAACTCTGTTTTTTATTGGGCATCAGGCATTAATAGGAAGCACCTCTTCACTCTCCCTCCACTCACAGCATGATGCTCTCACTTCCATACAAATTCCCCTGCTAAGAAGCTTAGTCCTTTGCTAAATGAGCAGCTCATTCCACATACAACATAGGAAATACCTACATCACCATGTACAGAGCATCTGAAAATGAATGCATTGGTAGATGAATGTATGTGAATTTATAATGAATATGGTATCTTTAGCTGCCATAGAGTGACTATTATGAACTAACACACCCAGAGAACTACCTAGAGTAATTGCTACTTGAATTTATATTTAATTTCCAATGGAAAATGTGGTCCAGTTGAGAGTCTCAGTAGTGCATCAATGAGATTTTAAAATGCCCATGCCTTAATTACTCCATTTATAAAACTGAAATAAAAATTACTTTAACATGCTATGAAAATTGCAAGCATGCTACCTTCAAAAAGCAGAAAATCTTACTGTTAAATAGTATGCATTGTGTAATATAGGATAGGTAAATATAACTCAGAGAAATATAACTCAGATGTGGGAAAAGGGGGAGAAAAGGATACTGAATATCCAGTTCATCACTGGAGAATCTTACACTCAGGAAAAAAGAAAAATCAAATGTGATTTATCAGGAAATTAAGAGTCAACACAAGAAACCTCATTTCTAAATTACTAATTACATTAGTATTAGTAATTCAATATATTTTCATTTACTGTATGCCCCTCATGTATTCCAAATAAAACTGCTTATTATCATGCCAAATTTCTTTCTGCACCCTGGAGAGTAATGGCGACTAACAAAAAATGGTTAGATCAGTAAAGTGCATCTTAGTCATATAAACATATTTTATTTATCTTACAAATTATAGTTTATTTGCCTCTTATCAGCCATAGCTTTTCAATGGTTGAAGTGGCTACAGAAAAACATCTTTGTAAATTTGCATTATTGACATATTTAAGCTATAAAATCTTAGAGAATGACATCAGTCACATTTAGCTTTTAGATGAAAAGAATATTGTCAGATATGGCAGAATTTTTATTGAAATGTATGCCATTTGAGAAATTATATGGTGTTCTGATATGAATTCAGGTCTCCAGATGAGACTCTTATCTATCAGCTATCAATGAATCCTTTATAGTGTCTGAGATATAAAATGAGCCAGTCCCTAGCAATGGGAAGAAGAATGTGATTTTTAAATTGTTACATATTCTATATTCTGAACAAAATTTTATTATTAAGAATCAACAAAAAAGATTTGATTTTTATCACTTTGCATTAATTACATAAAAAGGAAAGAAGTAAAGGAAGGAGGAAGAAAGGAAAAGAAACTTGTGTATTTACAGACATAAAATATGAGTTTCAATAATAGGTATTGAGAATATCTCTGTCTAATACTCAATTATTCCTGATTTAAGAGATAGGAGTGTCATTCACTAGGTGTTGAATACACACATAATCAGAGGGTGGGTGGGTAAAAGGTTTTTAGATTTATAGAGATAAATATTAACAAAAGTAATATGTGATGTCTTGTCTTCAAAATATAAAATATATTTATCAGTTAATATTGTTAAATAAACTGCAATCACAGAAGTCAACCTCTTGTGTAGAATAAATTTTCTACTTGGAAAACTTAAGACTACTTGATCACCACTATTGGTGACTTTTTATGTATGGGTGTCTGTATATACACACACACACACACAATATATATATATATAGTTTTAAATTTTTATTGTTGTATAGTTGATTTACAACGTTGTGCTAGTTTTAGGAGTATAGCAAAGTGATACCTACTTTTATATATTATTTTTTTTTGCAATCTCAAGAATATAGTTAGAAAATACAACCGTTTTCACAAATCTTTTTATGCCTTGCTGATGCTCTATGTCTAACTTCAGAGAATTTTAAAGGCAAAAATATATGTTGCTAATTATTGGTTTTTATTTAGGCAGAAGACCTGAAACACTCTTCAGAGTGACTGGACCACAAAGCTTACAGAATATACAATATTCCAAATTTTTTAAAAGACATATTTAATATAAATGTGAGTATTTTATTGCTTCTTTTTACTATAAATGACTGATAGTTAAAAGTAATTACATATCAATGATCTAAATAGTATGTATCAGAAATGAGAAGTATGCATTTAATATAAATTTTGAATTTTTAAAAATAAAAAAGAATTATGCTTTACTAATATTTAGTATTTAGGCTGGCACCTTCTCTAAGGCAGTATTTATCAGAAGGTCATGTGTGATGTGCAGAATAGTATACATCCTTAAGGAAGAGAGAATTCCACGAGGCAGTAGGAACAAATGGCACTCTCAATAGCTTCTTTCCTTTCAATGTGTTCTGACAAAGTACACTGTATATATGCTAGATTAACATGATTTATGGGTTATAATGGCTAGTTTAAGCTAAATAAATCTCAAAAATTGATAATGACCTTAAAATATTCCTGTAAGGAAACAACTTATGTAAAATAGCACCAATGGTTCAAACACAAACTGAGAAAAGAGCAGATATGACATTTAACACATTCCAGTCAAAGTGCTTCATCTGCTATATCACGAGACAAAACAATGATGATTTTAATCGTATCTGATAAAAGACTGGCAACAGATGGAAAAAATCAGGTTATTGGAAACAGGGATCTACATCCACTATCCCTAAAAATGAATAGTGCTCTATCTTGTGGTTTAATTTGTGTGTTAAGAATGCTCTGAAGTACTTGTAATTAGAAATATATTTATAAGAATTTATCTTAACTTTATTTCCTTTAAAGATTTCTGTTTTGAGTATTCTGATTCTGTTTACAAAATGTGTAACATGATGATAATCATCCCATATACAATGTATTTTAATATATTTATATTTTGAGATAGTGTTTAATAATTATTTAGTGAACAAGGTCTGTAATTTTGAAAGTTTGAATACCACTACTCTAGGAGATAAGACTTTTGAGTCTCACATTTAATGAGAATGTGAACTCAGCCTTATTATTTTTCAATTGACCAATAGAGATGTCAAACTAAATCTAGTATACAGTCTATAAATGTCACAATTTTTAAATGAAATATACTAATTACACAATCTAGAAACTGAGGTTCTTTACATTTATTACATAACTCCC
This sequence comes from Camelus bactrianus, assembly GCF_048773025.1. Lineage (NCBI taxonomy): Eukaryota > Metazoa > Chordata > Mammalia > Artiodactyla > Camelidae > Camelus > Camelus bactrianus. Next base: position 75,944,080 of record NC_133540.1, read on the forward strand.
ATGCAATTGATATCTGACAAATTTGATTATCATGTTATATTGTGAAAAAATCTGTGCCTGTGGCGATGAATGCAATGCTATTTACATAAGTAAATATTGTTTTGATTTCCAGATAATATACCTTATTTTGAGAATCTTTACAAACTGCTGGAATGCAAATCTATGATAATCTATGCTACCTACCCCTCTTTCCTGTGGATGTAATGTAAAAAGCAAAGTAAGATATTTCCATTTTATAACTGAAATTTAGTCAAGATTATGTTCATGGGCAGACATTTTATCTTTGAATTACTTAAGAAAATCCATTTTCTCTAACAGTCCATAACCTATGCTTCTCAAGAACTACCGTAAGAGAGAAAATAAGGGTACGTTACAGACCCCAAACTATTTCTCTGGTTGTGCTACCTTCTCTTTGTGCTACCCTCACTCCTGCCAACCTCTAAAGTTTCCAACTCATTCGGGAATTCCCTGGAAATCTGTTATGTGACTCTTTAATTATCCACTCTCTCAGCATAGCTTAGTGTTTGAAAGTACAGATCCTGAGTTTGAATTCTGGCTAGGCACACATAATGTGTGACTTTGAGCAAGAGGGCTAAGGTCACGGATTCAATGAGTCAACACATGTAAGCCCTGGGAACACGTGTGGCACACAGAAAGGCACCAAACATCTCTTCTATTATCATCAACTTCCGGTGTTACAGACAGCTAATGCAGTTGTTCAGCCACAGGTTCTACTGAATGTACTGCCATCACACTGTGGCTTAACAACACCCAAAGGTACCTCTGCCAGGAAAGATTCCAAGTCCTGATGCTGTGAACACTGATGTGTGCTCTGAGGACCTGCTGCTCCTGGAACTGCCTCCCTCCCTGCAGCAGCCGCTGGCTCCGAGGATGCTGATGCTGTGGCATCCTCGCTGTCCCACAGGGATTTAGTCAAATGGCTCGTCTTTCTACTTGCTCTTTTACTGTGGAGTTCTAGCTTTCTCCTGGAGCTGACATAGTGGCTCACTTTCCTTTACCCAAATCTTTATTTCCAGAAGAGAGATGATAACCTAGTTCATTGTGGGCAGTATTTATTGTTTATTAATACATTTTCAATGCCTTTAAGTTGGGCTTCTAATTTCAACTGACTACAGACACTGTTGATTATTACCTTATATCCTAATACATTTCCTTGTTTGAGTCCTGAAGACATTTTTCTTGGAGTTTAGTCTCTTTCTTGTTTTGTAGGGTAAATTAATTCCTTGCAGGCTCTTTGGTACTATACTATATAAACCTGGGAAAGACACCTCATTAGCTTTACAGATGTTTAAGAATGTAAGATTGGTGTGGCCTGGGTTTGATATGGAGGTTTGACAACAAATACAATGTGTTAAGAAACACTTGACAATTTTGTAAAATGTTTTTGGTCTTGCCCTGATAAAAAATACCATAAAAGCCCTTAATAGTTTTTAATAAATGGACAAATTAATAATTTTATAAGCTTGCTTCCCATATATTCTTGCACAGATTTATATCAACACAAGAGTTTCTTCGTGTATTTTTTTCTTTCATATAAAGAAATTTTTAAATGGAGCCTAATATCTAACTGAGCTACTGCTGAAGTATAGAAAAAGATACGTGCAGAATAAAGAATGAAACAGAGGAGACTTCTTTTTGAAACCTAACTGGTACTTAAAGTAAACATTCTGTTCTACAACAGGAATTAAAGTCTTTGAAAAACTCTATCAACAAACTCACAGCCATTCTGGGCACAAGGAGAAATGACTACAGTCAAAGTGATCTTTCACTTCAGAAATATGACTGAAAACAAATGGATAAATGTGCTGAAAACAGATGGCTAAGTGTGTTGAAAACAGGTACTGTGAAGTTGTTAAGTCTACTGTGGCAGCCAAACAAGTGAGTTCCAGAACCACTGCTCTGATGGTGCCTGAAGCAGGTGAGGAAGGAGGGAACTGACAACAGGGACACTCAAACTGAGGCCAGGATGCCATCCACGATCCAGCTTTGATCATTCTGACAAATCACTCTGATCCAGCATGATTTGCCCTCTTCAAAAGTCCCTGAAAAGCACTCAGATTTCTTTCTCTCTACCTTCTGTGTTAGAGACAGCTGATTGCTCAATATCCAGGCTTGCCTTCTAAGTTTGTAAGTAAATCTTCTGTTTTTAGTGAGATATCTGACCATCCAGAGCTCAGACTATATTTTCCAGTCTCTTTTTTGAATACCTATAGGTCCAAGTTATGGCCAATGGTATCAAGATGATCCAAAGTATCAGGCCAACAGTCATATCAGTGGTCTTACTCTGTTATCAAATTATGGTAATACTTCCAAAGACACAGGTCACAGTGAAGCCCAAGTGAAATGGGGTGACATCTGGACTACTGAAACACTTTCCATGCTTTGGCATCTCACGTTAGGTTGAGTTTTGGCTTAGAGTTAACATAATAGGTCCCTGAGTGATGCATGTTCCTCAAAAGGAAGCTATTTTGGTCATGAAATAGCTTCATCTTATACTCCAAAAGCTACATAGTTTAAGTGATATTTTGCAAGGAGCCACTCACCAAAGATTTCATAAATTCATAGATTCCAGGTGTGTTTACTGGAAACAATCCTGATTACGTCAGGTATATCCTGCTAAAACTATTCTAGAGATGAGGACTCTGCAGCTAGTGAATGCCATTCATGAGTTTGCTAAGGTATCACCATGATTACAATAAGATTTGACAGGCTACTTACTTTTTACTAATCAGGAATGTAAGCCCCAAATTCACGTCTGACTTCCAGAATTCCTTCTTATTATGTTATACTGAACAATTTACAGAAACCCAACTGCAACGAACATGGACCAACACTGAGTCCAGATGTTCGTCAATCAACCAAGAGTTGGCACCTTTCATATAGAATTATTAATACATCCATATTGATAAAGCCAGCTTCTCTCATGTAACACCCTCTGAATCTATGTCTACACATAGTCTTAAGATTTACATTGACATAAATAAAATCTTGAAATTCTTTTGGTGTATAAGGCTTTTCCTTTTGAGTTAAAATTTGTATACAGTCCTCTGTGAAAGCTAGGATCTGATTCAGTTATAAATCTAGAGGTAATTTTGGAAGGAATAGAGAAGTGAGGCATGAGGAGAATGGCAATGTAAATTGTGCAGGTGATGTTATTACAAGTTTTTCAGGACATGAACTACTTCATTGGACTTGTAAGGTGGCATCCTCTGCTGTCAGAAGATATGCATGAAGTTTAGGAATTTGGGATGCAAAGATTTATTTAAATTCACCAGAATGTCTCAACTATAATATTGGAAACTCTCTGTTGACCAATCAGTACACGAACTTTCATGAAAGAGGCCTGATGCTGCTGCTTAAAGCATTCCTGCACTGTATGTAGTCAGTCGTTTTCAGCAGTGATACCTTGACTCTGCAATGGCGTACTTTCATCAACTAGGTTAAGTGCTTTCTATCTGTATTCATTTTATCAGTTAGTCATCATTTAATAGTGTTTTTTGCTGCTCCTTCTACCCCAGCCATGTCACATAATGATCCTTGACTCCCACTTCCTTTAGAGTCTGTTTTGTTGCCTGAATTCTCTTCTGGTAAAAATTACTAAACAGAAAACCTAATAAGTTAAAAATAACAAAATTATTTCTACCTACTTTAAGTACGATTAGGTTTTTTAAAATAGATTTAGTTCAAACATCTTTTAGAGTACTAAATTGACACCCTCAAACCTGAATTTCTAGGAAATATTTTCTAAACTAAACCACGGATCTTCAGACCAAGGTATAGGCACCCTCTGCCTCTATTAGTTGATTGGGATTGAAGAGATAAAAACAAAATTTTAAAGAAAATTAACAAAGTAAGTATATTAAGACTTTCCAGTGTGATGGATTATCAGAGTATGCTATTTGAAAGTGCTGAACATTATTAAAAACCTACAAAAATTGATGTATAACATTTTAGAAACTTAAGACGTAGCTCACAAATCTTCATATTGAAAAGGAAAACTACAGGTTTTTTTTTAAAAAACAAAAGTATTCACATGTTTGAAATATTAAATGTGATAACTTACGGAATACTTATTTTTGAGGGAAAAAAATCCCCAGGAATCTGGATAATTTATTTTTAATGCAACTTAAAGTTATTCACAGAAAAGCAACTGTTCAGAAAATTTACCCTTCATATAGCTTTAAAAAATTATTTGCTATTGTACTCAAGTCAATTAGGAAATGTACGTATAGGTTATTAAGCACCATCAAGCAGGAAGAAAATCATTGCACAAAGAGATTAACAGAATATATTTTTACTTAAATTGTCATTTGAGATGTGATCCGAATGACAGTGAACCAGCTATTCAAGTATCTGAGAGAAGTGGAGCAAGAAGGCTTAATTCATGAGCATTATGAGATGAGATCAAAGATTTAGGCAGAGGCCCATTCCTGTAAAGCTTTATAAGCTAGAATGAGATACAGAAATTTTAATCTCTTTCCAATGGTAAGCCATTGAAGGATTCTGAGCAGAGAAGTTACTTGACATGATTTACACTTGGAAAGATCTCCCAGGAATTCAGTGCAAATGAGATTTCTGGCATAGTGATAGAAATCGGAAGCCCAGATAGATGCTGTTTGAAGAGCCTAAGTGAACTGTGGTTGATGCTTGACTAGGAATACAGTGAAGCTGGACAGAAGTGGAAATACACAGAATATGTTTTGGAGAAAAGCTAAGATATGATGTAGATTGGATGTCAAAAGTGAGAAACCAAAGACAACCTCTTAGATCTGGCTTTAGCAACTGCATGAAGGGTGGTGCCCTTCCCTGAGATGGAAGATGTTATCTAAGAAATACGTTTATAGGGGAGAAGAAATAAAAATATGTTTTTGAAATGCTTAATTTTTGATACTTATTAATGTGAAGCAACAGTGATGGTTGAATATCTGTTAGACACTGGGAATATACCTAATGCTTTGGTGTGATGAGAGTAGTGCCAAGTGGCATCACTTAATGTGCCAGACCAAGGGAGGACAACCGACACATACTCCCTGAGGTAGCCTAGAAATCTAACTCAAGGGGCGCTGGGCAGTACCCTGAAGACTTCATGAATTATCTAAGACATTTGAGTTAGGGAATGGAAAGGAATACATTCCCCCAAAGGTGTGATTGCAAAGCCATGGTAATTTGGGTTTTGCAACTGGTATTTTGGACCCTTTTTTTTTTCCTTTATGCTAGTGCAACTTCAGGCACAGTTTTATGTGTTATTAGGTAAGACAGCTTTAAGGGATTCAATATGAAATGTGCATGCCCCAGTAATTAATCTTGAACATGTATCAGTTAGGAAAATGCAGTTACTCCATTTAGTGCACTGCATTTTATTTATAGGAAAGATGGGTAGGGAACCCAGGTTTATGTTAAAACTAAAAAACATACAAAACTTTTATAAGTTAATATACACCTTCTGGAAGTCCAAACTGTTCTATATTTTCCATTTTTCTATAATGAACATTACTTTCATTTTTTAATTAAAAAACTTCATGAAAACTTTTATTTTTTCACTTCTGTAAGAATTTAAATTCCTGTTACTTTTTTTGTAGATTGAGTTTGCTGTGTAAATATGCATTCAGCAATTTCCTTGTATGAGGTCTATATGCAAGGAAATGCAAACAATGATTTAGACAAAGATATTCATTACAACATTATGTACAATGGTGAATAACTGGAAAGAAATTAAATCCCTAATATAAGGGAAATTTAAAAGAAAAAGATGCATCTCAGTAATAGACAATAATGGGATAATTAAAATTAAGTTTTTTTAGCCATCTTATGAGCAAAGAAAATGTTTATAATGGTTGTTAACTGACTCACCAATACACAAATTATATTTTGTGTAATCACAAATGTTTAAAATAGTCATTAAGAACCCAGTATACTAAGACAGCATGTTAGCTATAGTTACTCCTGGGTGTTGGAATAATCTATTATATTTCTTCTATTTTATTATTTTATATTTTATTATGTTTCTTACATTTCTTCTATTTTATTCTTATTAAATTTCCAGCAATATATTTTAGGTTTGTAATTGGATAAAACTCAAAAAAAAAACCAACACAACAACAGGACTTTTAGTGGGAAACAAGAAATACTGAGCCAGATTTTCAATATCCAGAACCCCATCAAAAAATCATGGACTTAAAGAAATAACAAATAACATCTGTCTCTCCCATCTAAAGTTTGAACTAAATGACAAATATGACAAAACATAGTACAGAAGATGTGAGGTCAAAATTTATCTTGTTACTAATAAAATGAGTATCTGCAGGTTAGTTGATTTCTTACTATTGAACCCCCAAATCTGATATACCCCTCTCCAGTCATACATAATGTTTGATTACTTCTAATATGCCTGTTCTTGTAACACTCATTAACATGGAGTTAGAAAAGAAAGACTGTTCCTGTGGGGAGTTTGATTCTTATGAAAAAAGAAAAGAAATAACAAGCCATATATATATGTCAGGTTCTGCTCTTAAATTAAGTAGCCTTTTTGAACAAGGAATGACTTGCTTGTGGGAAGCAGGGAGTGGAGGCTACTAATGTTATGCTTTTGAAATGCCCTTTGCATGAAAGGAAACACCAGAAGTTAGAAAATATGGCACATGAAACGCATTCACATGTAGAGACAAATTCAGTTTTTATAAATTAAATTTATCTTTGTTTTTGAATTTATACTTCACTTACTAATTCTTTCTGAGTAATCAAATCAAATTTAGAAAAAAATTCAGAGTATTTATCAAAAGCCATTTTGACATGGTTGATACAACAAAGCTTCTAAATACACCTACAATTTTGCTGTTAGAATATATATTCTAAATGGAAATATTCTTTTTTATATAAAAGTAAAAGATAAACTGTTCTTCCCTTAAGTGAAAAATTATAAATGATTGTTAACTAATTTTTTTTACCAGAAATTATATGAAGTTGTATAGTTCCAATATATTTTTATGTCATTTAACAATATACCTTGGGCAGCTCTATGGCAGCATATAAGAACAACTTATTTGTTTATAAATGCAAAGCAGTTCACTGAATGGGCATATTTTTCTTTATTTAAGACTCCTTTGGTAAACAATTAAATTGGGGGACATTAAAAATCCAGCAAATAGTATTACTGAAAATATATCTTTCTTCACTTACCAGATTATTTTCTAAAATCTTAGAATCAAAATATCTAGGTAAAGAAATGCACAGCTAAATTTTGTTATGTATTCCAGAATTGGCACCCATAAAAACTTAACTGAAATACATTTCCACAAAAAGTAATTATTACTTTGGATAGATTTCCAGTTCATTAAAATTATTGTGTACTTTATTTCCTCTGTATCTGAATACAAAAAAAGATTTAAAAACTTGATTAGTTATGTTATTCTAGCAGTATTTCCATAGTCTAGCAAAACATATGAATGCAATATTTAAAAATTCATAATTGCACAATATTTCAGGAAAAAATTAGTAAAATATGATTAATTTGTACTTGCTCCAAGGTGTAACTTTAATGTGTTTCTAATTAAGACATTTAATGAATATAAGAATAACTGACTTTTTTTTTTAAGTATCTTTAACAACTTGTCCAGCCAGAGCCTGAACAAAGAGAATTATTTTCCTTCTAGACTGTGTATTCCAAAACCAACACCCATTCTTTAGGCATATTTAAAGGCTTCATTATGTCACAATTTTTAACCTGCAATGTTTATGGAAACAGCTCATTCATTCATCCATCTGTGAATAGCATATACTTGAAGCTTGTATGCTTCAGTTATAGTGGTAAATGCTAAGAATACATAGATGTGTCAGACATGGCCTCTGCCCTCGAGGATTTGACAGAAGCTGTGTCATTCTGTCAAAAAAAAGTTCAACTGTAGCATAGTCTATATCACCTAAGATCAGCATTGTAGAATCAGGCAATTTAAATAATACAATCTAAGTATTTATATCATCATAGGATTTATTCTTTGAACAAATTTGTGAATTACACCATTCTCTGATTACTAATGTGAAGTATGAACAATGCTTATTCAAGCATTTAGGCAAAGTTATGGGGTATCCAAATGTGTCCTCAGACACCCTCCATTTTAACAGTTTAAAGTTTAATGTTTAAACAGCATATAATCTACCCACCCATCTCTCTGCTCCCACAGAGAAGCAATTTTTTCATGACCATCAGATTAACTATTCATCCATCTACATGTCAAAATGTCCATCTGTCATCCCTAGAGGCATGCTGTATTTTTTTTTAATCATAGTCTTGGCCTTTTTCCTATCCAGGTTTCTATCACCAAAAAACACTGTCCATCACATACTTGTTACATCATAGTCTGAATCTTAGCTAAGAAATTAATGACCTACTGAGAAAGATTTTTTAAAATTCATTTAATTAAATATATGACACTCATCTTATCTCAATGTATTTTGCCAATTTACTATGAACTATTTTTTATGACAGTAAACACACCACTTTCATATCATGCCCATTATACATTTAAAACATTTTCCACCAGAAGACTGAAAAATATGCACAGTAATCTTCATAATTCCAACTAAATAAAAGTAAACATAAATAAAGTATTTTATTTATATATGATGGTCAAGATTTGCCATTTGAATTACAGCAGCATGAAAATCAATATTACTTGGGAATTTGCTGAAAATGGGTAAGATATTTAGGTGTCCTTATTAATGGTATAATAAAATGAAGAAACACTGCTCTACAGAATTTTGTGGGGGCTGAAACAGAATAAAGTAAAATGAGAGGTAAAGCGCTAACAGGAACAGCAGGTTAAAAGGAGATACCCTTGAATGGCCAGCATAGCGGTGGCGGAGGATGAATTGAAATGGTAGGACAGATGCGCTGCTTTGATTGCTCTTTGGCTTGTTCTCCTTTACAACAGATACCCAGTGATCCCAGGAGCATTCTGAGATGTTCATGATATGCTCCTTAACTCAGGCAAAATAAAACGACACATCCTGCAGCCACAAGTCACTTGACCTAGATGGCATCTTACTAAGTAAGCTGAATGTGTTAAGCTATTTTTGAACAATTATCATTTGTATTTTTTTTCCTGTTAGACATTCACAGCAATGAGGGAATCACAAAGCCACCAGGCATCTAAAACCTATCCTTTGATGAACCTTGGAGAAATGTCGTCAGTGAGCATTTTAGGAAGACTTGTTAATTCCCTAATTTGTGCTATTGTAGAACTTAATTCGTGCCTTGAGGTGTATATGTCTGTCTCCTCCTATGACATACTCCATGAAAACAGAGACTAGCTCTCTCTTTCTGTCCCTTAAATCCATGGTGCTGTGTCTGTACACAGCAGGTGCTCTGGACCTGCTTAGTTAGGGAAGAACTGATGGAGTAAATGACAGAATGGACTAAATGACAGAATGAATGATGGAATAAATAATTTAAGTAAAAAAGATTTTCTTTGTCATCACATTTCTAACAAGGGGGGTGGGTAGGGAGACCTGTGTCCTCAGCAGCTGTAGGGAGAGAGTCATTAAGCTACAGGGGCCCATCCCTTGATTTTTCAAGTGGCAACTGCTCCTTTCATTCAGCAGGTAATGCCAGCTACTCCATCATTGTAGCCCTGGGGAAGGATGCTTAAGGGGTAACTGCCACTTAAGAGGGTTTCACATTCGCAGATATAGGCTATCAATTTCCTATATGTGTTTCACACAACTTCTGAACACAAACAAGAACCTCTAAAGGAATTATATTGAATCTTGTTGTCCTCTCTGCCACAGCCAGCGTCACTGTGGAGGAAAGATGCACATTAGAGTTACAGGAGTTTGTTTGAAAACAGAAAAAAAAAAAGAGAGCTGCAAGGTGATGTAAGTAAAATCATAGAATGAATTTTATGTATCATTAATTCTGATAACTGACTTTATTGCTTTGGAAAATTATTATGGCAGTCTGCTACAAAATACTTAACCTAATTTAAATTTCAGAACACAGTTTTTGGCAAATCACTAGAAGCAATATTTTTAATCAATGAAGTGGATCTAATTTGGATTTCAGATGTACAGAGAGAGAGAGAGGTTTCCCAAGGTAAGCACTTTGTATTTCACAGCTGTGCCTTAAATGTTGTTACAAGTAGCACAATTAAATAATGGCTTTTTATTTCTACACAGAAAACCCACGGAAGATCAAAGTCTAAACTATTTCCTTGCTGGCATGTTTTAATTGATATTTTTATACAGCCATTATGGTTCCCGGAAATATTTTACGACTGCCTCGCACAATAATTTTGCCAAGAACCAGATGATGTTTAGGGGTTGCATCAGAACACCTAGCAAATATTGTTTTAGGAATTAGGATATTAAAATTGCTATCATTTTGCTCCAACCAACAACTTAACTTTAACAAGTTACTCTGATTCTCAAAAATTTAAACCAGGAAGACAGGACCATGTTGTTTCCTAGTTTCATTTTTCCCGTTGGCTCAGATTTGTTTGATAGCATTACCTTTTTTCAAAAGGTTTGGCTGCACCAAACATTAAAGCTATAAATACAGATCTCTCAAATGAAGGAAAAAGAAAATCTCTACTTCCCCACTTTCTCACTAGTAAACATTGTTACGGGGGAGAAAAGGCAATGTTCATATCAATCAGTTGACTACCTGCTGTGAATTGCAGGCAGCACTCTAAGAATCTTGGCTTCGTGTCCTTGTTTTACTATTCCTAGAGCAAATCACCCATGATACCCTCAGATAAAGCTATCCACTGCACTTAACCCAAAACCCAGACGAGGTCAGCAGCTGTCAGTGTGGAATCAGAGTCAGCAGTGTATATAAAATGGTCCCTCCTCTGGACATTGTTGAGGAATGCAAACATTTTTTAAAAGGATGCATATGTGATGATAGGAGGAAAAGTGAATTAATGTTGCTTACTGAAGGGAGATCAGAGGCTTTAAACAATGAGCCAAATTCTGCTTTTATTTGTGGTCTATTATTCCTGATGAAGTTAAGATGTACATAAGTGAGAGCAGAGGTGGCCCAACTCATTCTAGATATCAGCAGGTTTTAGCTTTGTCTTAAAATGTTCTATTTTGTATGAAAAAGAAAGGCACGTACCGAACACCTATTTTTACCATCTGTGACTAACAACCCATTTTCCTGTTGCTATATATTTCATTAGGATGTACAGAAGTAGATGAGAAGACTTAGCCCCACTCAATGAATTTAACATGATTCAGTGAGAAAGTGAAGTATTTGCAAAATGATATTAGGAACAAACTGGCTAGGTGTTCCTCAGACAAAGAGCAGGCCACCTGAATCTCCTGAGGGAATTCATCTCCTAAAGAAATGAAAATTTTGATCTTCTTGGCAGAACACACTCTTGAACAGATAACTGAACCAAAACACTTTTGAATGGAACAGAAGAGCTGCATTTTTCACAAAACAGGTTAAAAATGTTCAGTCCTGTCACGTAGAGCAATGGATTTTTTCCAGGAAATCCAGTATGCCATCATCCTGAGGGAAGTAAGATTATCAGGAAATTACATTAGGCTATTGATGATTTAATCTGATTCCTAACAGCCCATTTTAGGAAAGGTGCAAGTTTCAGGCAACAACTGCAGCTGGAGAAGATGATACTCTCACAAATATCTATATTTAGGTGATATTATTTGAAATACCATAATATCATCCTCAAAATATCAGAGGACATAGAGGAAATGCATTTGAGTTTCTGGTGCATTTGAGTTTCTTCAGAACGTAGTGGAACAATATGGTCCATAAAACAACGGTTTCTTTTTTTTAAAGATAACAGATTGAAATATACAGAATAATTCTAAGATAATGTATGAATGCTCTACATACTGGCATGCATTAAAAGAAAATAATCAGGAGGAAATAGAGCAAAATACAGAATGCCTGTCTCAGGAAAATTAAGAAAGATTCTCTTCATTATCTTTTTACTTTATACATTTTATAACAGAATGATATGCTTACACACTGGATTGGACTATAATTATTTTTTAAATTGCTGTCTTTTAAATAGTTGTGCAATGAAACTACAATACACATAACCATTTGACTTATATGCTAAATCAAAGAATGTTTTACATGTAACATAAAGTGAAATTTCTTGTGATTTTATTTTTCTACATGAGTGCATTTGAATGGAACATTTAGATCATTTCAGTATGTACTTACTGAATGCCGGCCCTGTCCTGAATAATAGGATACCAAGAGTTTCTTGAACTCTATTAATAATTTACAAATTCTGTTAAAATAAAACATGCCATTTCATCCTTACAACTCACTAAACTTATTTTTAGCAAATGTGCAGTTGAAGAAACAAAGGATTAGGTCACACAGTTAGGAAGTGGGAGAGGCAGAAACTAAAACCACAGTTTCCCCTGCCATGCTCAGTTTTCTTTCCATTTTATAGTTGCCTTCTAATAATTGAAACAAAAGATTCAGTCTTTTTCATTCACTGTAGCCTAAATGTATTATTATTCATGGAAGGTCTGAGATAAAGAAAGTAACTAACTTAATTCCTTGTAGGACAATAATGACCAATGATAAATTGATTCCACAAAACAAGTCTGCTTCTTGCTCTGTATGGAGGTACCAGAGAGGGCGGACCACACTGGGGAACAGAATGCTGCATGGCACACTGTGTAGGAATAGAAAGAAGGCCAGTGAGAATGATACAGCGGCAGGAGAGGCAACGTGGAGAGAGATGAACCTACGGAAAGAGGCAGAAGCACCACAGCATCAGACCATCAAAACAATGTCAAAACTTTAGCCTTCGTCACAAAAGACTAGGAATCTCAAAATATTTTAAGAACAGATGTAACATAATCAGCTTTTAATTTTTAAAATGTGGCTGCAATATGGGGAATTCATATTAAATAAGAGATGTCTCAGAGAGAAAAGGAAGTGATCAGATTAGAAGCTTTTGTAGTGTACAAGCCATATATATGGGTGCTGAAAATGTGACTTATGATGATGATGGCTGTGATTATGCCTTAACTACACCAGGAAAGGACGGCCTCCGAGTGATCAGCAGAGTAGTCATCATCTACAACTATCTATGAGCCAACCCAAGTGGTCACACAAGTCACTGAGGATGATATCCACTGGTCTTTATCACACAATTACCCTCAAAGCAGGTCCGTGATAGTTAAGGGCTATCCACTATCGCCATGGATTATGAACCAAAAGAAATATTTGATCCATTAACTCCAGCAGTTTATATATTATATATATTTTTAATGAAAATATATGTTTTAACTACATAGTGTGAAAGATCTCTAAGGAAAAAAATGGGTTGTCACATTAATTTCTGAGCTGCTGAATACTGTTTATTCATTTCAGTAAGTATCACTAATAAGTCTTTGATATCTGACCTCAGTCAGGTATGTGTACAGTTGCTGATTCAATTGTTTTACTAAAGGACCAAAGTGATTTTCTACTCAGCAGTACCAACATTTTATAATAATAAATGTTTTCTTATTATTGTACATATATAGATTTTTTGATCAAAATATTTGAAATAGTTGTACCAATTCAATGCATGTCAAAAGCCAAACTCTACCAGTGAGGCCTCGATTACTGCATCAGTATGCTAATCTTTATTCCTAAGGACCTGGTAAATTGCTGCACCTGAGAATGCTTAATTTTAAGAACTTAATATCTACTGTGCATTGAGAGCCTCTGTGGCAGACTTGAAAATGACCCACTTAGATGCCCTGCATAATTGGCTGAGGGATCCATCTGCTGTCCCTCTGGATCCCCACTACATTCACTCTCAGGCAAGGCCTGCCATGGGCTGCTTCCAGCCAAAGCGTGAGCACCCTGGGGTGCAAATGAGGACCATCGCTTCGAGGTGCAGGACTTCTCTAATGAGTGACCTTGGCCCAGCTGACCTTGCCAGACCGTTCTTGACTATGAACTGCAATCTGAGACTCTTTCTCTTCCAACCTCCTTTTCCCTGCTCTTTTTTGGCATCTTTGCAGCTAAACGCTCTCTGCACCTCTTCATTTCCCTCCTTTTTATCTTTAACCCACATTTCCTGCAATAATTCACTCACATATCTAATTCTGTCTTGGCATATGGTTTCTCAGAGGAACCCTACAAACAGAAACATTGCCAGTAGTGATCTGAGAAAACAGGCATGTTAACTAGAAGCCGGCAAGGCCCCAGCTGGTGATGTTCTAATTATTCAAGATTTTACTGTTTGTGACCTGCAAAGATATCCCAAGGATATCCAAGGATAGATACCCAAGGGAAATTCCCTTGTAGGTAAATGATGCCAGGCTTTGAAGATACTGGGGTAAGTGGGTTCTGTACCAATTTCCAATCTGTGCATATGTGAGGGGTTTCCCCCACCACCAAGCAATTCTCTGTCATCAACTAGGCTTCCCACAATTCAACTCAATTCTGACATTATCTACTTGGAAATAGTATCAGATTCCACAGGTTAAGGGCTGAGTCCCACAAGACTGCCTCCACTTCAGATGCCAATCACAAGCCTGTGTTTCTGACCATTCAGCAATAAATCGGGAGGTTCCTACAATCCCCTCCTCAGTTTCATGAATTTGCTGGAACAGCTCACAGAAATCAGAAAAAAAAATGCACTTACCAGGTAACAGCCAGATGGAAAAGATGCATAGGGCAGAGACTGGGAAAGGGTCCCAGAACTTCCATGCCCTCTCTCTCCAAGTGCACCACTCACCCCAAATCTCCATGTGTTCACCAACCCGGAAGCTCTACAAACCCCTTCCTTTTGGGTTTTTATGGAGGCTTAATTACATAGACATGGCTAATCAAATCATTGGCCACTGCTGATTAAACTCAATTGCCAGCCTTTCTCCCCTCTCTGGAGGTCAGGAAGTGAGACTGAAAGTTCCAACCATCTAATCACGTGGTTGGCTCCTCTGGCGATCAGTCCACATCCTTAGCTGGGGTCCAAACCTCACCTCATTAACATAACAAAAGATACCTCCATTGCTCTCACCACTTAGAAAATTCCAATGGTTTTAGGAGCTCCATGTCAGAGACTGAGATGAAGAGCAAATATATATTCCTTATTATAAATTACGGTATTGTAAGTGGGAACAATGCCTATAGGGATAGCAGTCTGTCTCGGGGTTACAGCTGAGTTGTGTTGACACATTGCAGAGGAATGAGAAGCTGAGGGTCTTTAATAAGCTATATATATATATACAGCTACATATGAAAGTGGGGTGGGAGTCTCTTTATTAACTTCCAGAGAGGCACTTATCTCCTTGGAATGGATGAGAAGATATAGCTGAGTAGCAGACTGAGGACCAGGTAGAATTATAGAGCTCATGGGATATTTAAATTTCCAAACAAATCAGGTTATTATGCTAAAGTCAGACGCTTATTGTTAAAACTTGGGCCCTAGCAATATGGGAGGAGATCATATAGATGACTAATACCCCAGAAGATGTTGTCTCTACAGAGACTTTTAAATCCTCAGTGCTCACAAAAGTGGCTGACCCACTTCTTCCAGCATTACTCCCATCCTAGAAAATGCTACAGAAGACTCTTCTCAAGAGACAGTAGGTGCTCAGCTCAGGAGCTGTCTCCGTCTCCTCCCTTGGCTTCCAGTCTGACTAGGGGTAAATCCCAGGAAAACTCAGCTGTGGACTCTCAGGGCCCAATAAGGCAAGGAAGAAACCATATACTAAAAGAGCTGCAGTGATTAAGTAAGAAGACAAGAGTATCCTTAAAACTGGTTTAGAGTATACCTAATTATCTGGACTAGAATATAAGACTAGATACAGAAGAAGTCCTTGATTTGAAGGCGTTTTATTGGGATACCAGACTTCAACAGATAAGAACACCAATAGTTTGGGGCAAAGTTGCTACTAGAGTGGCTTATAGAAGTGTGGAGAAAGTGATGGTCAACACTGAATGAAATATAAACCCCTGAGTTGTCATGGCAGGTGGTAGAGTAATAAATAAAGAACTGAGAGTAGTAGAAATGCTGGAATATATATAAAATGTGAGGCCAGAAGACTCACAGAAGATGATCTTTCACAGGAGATCCTAGAGGACAATCTACTCACCAAGAATACAAGAATGCACTGACTGATGGAGCACCATCATCACTAGGTTCAGGGGACCATGCAAGCTAACCCTGAGGGAAAGAGAGCATCAGAGAACTCTGATGATATTGGTGGGATTAATACAGCCCTAAAATAATAGAAGTCGGGTGGCAGTTTTAAACTGACAGTTCTCAATTGTCAAAAGCCAGGAGTCTGTATTTACCTTAATTATCAGCGTGGTAGAAGCATATTCAAGGAGGCTTGATACACAGTGAGTTGTGAAAATGGAAAATAGAGCATGCTGTCAGTGGGGACAAAATAAATGGGCAGCCAGCAAGTGTGGTACTTACCATCCACAACCAGAAAAAGGCAAGAACAGAGTATCAGGAGGATGAAGGCAGTCTTTCAATTAAGTCATGATCCCTTGCTCAGTACCTCAACCAGACCCAATTTTTATGTCAAAACCTCTGACTGAAGAAGTATTTGAGTCCCAGTATTTACTGCAAGTAAATACTGTAATAATCCATCTAGTCTCCCCCAAAGGGACCTATGGTCATTTAACCAGGTGACTTTACAGTGGGAAAAAGAGATTACCCAGGCATTACAAATACAAAGGGACCGAGCAAATGATTTTAGTGCTAACTGAAGACCCAAAACATCAAATTCTCCTCCTATTGGAATAGCATGTTAACTAAATTTCTGCTCACAAGAAAAAAAAAGCCATTAATTTTTGAGAGCTTACAATTTGTTAGGCACCAATGACCTCATTTAATAAAATTTCTTAAATTTATTTATTACATTCCCAACATTATTAGATGCACAACTGGCAAGCACCTTGACATGATATACAAAGCATGATGTTTTGGCCCACTGCACCCAGCGACTCACCTAATGGTTACTTCTCCAGTCTTAATGAATAATTGGATTTGATACACTTGGCAACTGGAGTAACCTCCACATTTGTTTCTTGGTCTGTGGGTAAAAGCTATCATAGCAGCAAAGTCCAAGTAGAAACCTCTGAATCTGTATCCCCCTCACACATTGGCTAAGATAGCAAATCTAAAACACGAAGTATCCTGGAAGGAGAAAGAAAGATGGTGGAGTTTCATGCCATGATTAAAGATATCAACGATGCCAAGATACTAATACTTATCATACATATATTTATTTTGCCACTTGGTCTCTGTAGAGGTGGAAGTAGCTGAAAAGTAAGTGTAGACCACTGCAATTAGCAGTGTCCCAGTATAAACAGTCAAAGGAGAGGGAAATGAACAAGACTGCTTGATAGATGGTTTACCTTGCTATGTGGGTGCCAATTAAAAAGTAAAAAAAAAAAGTACCCTTGAAAGATAGTGGAGAAAGACAACCTTCCCAATAGGTGGAGCTGCAAGCATTGTATTGTTCATTTACTTCATGCGGAAGGGGAAGAAGCCCAGTGAGAGGACATGATAGATAGGGATAGATATAGATGATGATACAGATATAGATATAAATACATTCTTGGGCAATGGTCAATGGCTTGGTCATCAGATCAGGGCCTGAAAGAATAAAGCCTGAAATACTGGCAACATGGATATTTGGGACAGAAGCATGTGGATGGACATTAGTATTGGGCACAAAGAGTAAAAATTTTCGTGTCATGTGTTAATGATCACAGAAAATCACCAAGAAAGTAAGAAGAATTGAATAACAGAGTCAGCACAATGAGTTGGTCAGTAAATACTAGTGGCCATCACCACTTTTAACTCCGGGTGGGCACAACAAGCACATGAGTAAAGCGGTCATGGTGGCAGAAAATGACATTATTACGAGACACATTCTATACTAGAAGGGCCAACATTTACACACAGAGACTGCGTGATTATTTTGTGTATTAAATGCCTTTCCCTTTCCTGCCCACAGATCCTTAACCAACAGCATGATTTGAGGTCTTACGGAATGTGTGCTCCTCAAGGGCATAATGCGCAGAACACAGCATCTGGCCAGATAATGCTTCATGTTGAAGCAGGTATATGAGTGCACCCATGACCATAGGATCATGGAATTCACCGGCAGCATAAAATATTGTACCATCCGGAAATGGTTGGCTTTACAGAGAATTAGAATGGCACAGCTAAAGTACCAATTCAGAGACAACTTTCTGGAAGAATGGGATGACATCCTTTGGGACACAGTGTGATACATTAGAGACCTTCACATGGTGATATCCACAGAGGACAAATACATGGGTCCACCAACCAAAGAGTGGAAGCAAAAGTGACTCCACTTACCATCACTCAAAAAGACCTATTGAGGGGGGTGTGCTTCTTGCCCTAATTTACATGGTTTAAAGTCTTGGACCCCAAACAGTGCACTTTGCCAGGGGACAGAGCAAGTGCTCCAGCGGACTACAATGTACAGCTGTTGCCAAAGCACTTTAGAGTCCTTGTGTCCAAGCACCAGCAAGTAAGAAGAGTTATCATCACGACAAGGGTTACCTTGATCACAAGGAAGTGGTGTGAATACTTTTACAAAAGGGGGACAGGGAAGAATAAATATGAAACTCATGTGATTCCCATGGGTTCCTCCTCATATTCTTTTACCCCACTGGAACTGTGAAAGGACACGTGCAGCAAGACTGGCCTGAAAAAGACATTTCCAATAGCTCAGATGCTTCAGTAATGAAGGTTTAAGTCGCATGACCATGTAAGCCACCAAGACCTGCCAAGGAGCTAGCTGAGGGTTAGAGTGTGAAAGATTTAGAATAGATAATAGAGGTGATTTGGGGCTTTGCCACCAACGTTAGCAAACAGGGAAGTAGTTTGTCCTACAAAACTTCTCTTTCTAGGCTTCCCCTTCAAAAGAGAAGCTCATGGGAAACATAGAGAAGCAATTTCCCAAACTTGTGGAATAAATTAGATCTACAGGGTACAAGGAGTGGCAGCTGTGAAAATATGCAATTCAAATCTTCTGTTGTAGATAGCAGGCTTGACTGACGTCCAAGCTACTGCCCCTCTGGATTCATCATGTTTGTGCCAAGACCACAACTCTCATAGGTTTCTCCCACATACTGACTGAGTACTCTGGAGGTGCTAATGCAAGTCTATTCCTGCAAGTCATGGACTCCTCTACAGAAAAACTTTGGCTCCAGGACTACTGTCACCCTGGCTGAAGATTTCTTGAAACTGCACTGCAGTCTGAGATTCTTTCTATTCAATTCTGTTTTCTTCCCTAACACCGATATGTGCATATGTGTTAGACACCATCACAGTCTTCAAAATCTTTCTCTTTTATCTCACTTTCCTTTATCCTTTACCAATGTGTTTCCCCATGCACTTCTTATAAGTCGTATCCCATTCTGGTGTCTGGTTTTAGGAGATCTCAAATTAACACAGTCTGGAATGGACTGGACACATAAAACATTCTCTGTCACATTAACAATAATCATATAAGGGGAATACCATCATCACCATCATGTCAATTCTGAAAACTGGGGCTTCAGAGGTCAGCACATTTATCTAGGACACAAAAAGTGGTTCAAAGTCTCTCTGAATCTAAGGCCAGCTCACTTTCCACTATATCTAGGAATGATTCTTAACTTTTGGCCTCCAGTTCAATTATTACCAAGTCATTTGGAATCTAATCACTTTTCCATCATAACCATTTTCAATGTTATTTCAAGAAAATGTTCTTATGTTATTTCAATGTTATTTCAATTAAATGTTCTTATTATTTGACACAATAGTCACAGTCTTATAAATTTATATTAAGGCAAGCAAATGAAGCAGTAAAAGCATATGAAGAAAGAAAAAATAAAACATTATTATTTTAATAAGTACAATGTATTATTAATGACAATAATAAAATAAAATTAATGGTTAACATTCATTGAGGATTTTTTTTTGTTTTCCACACTATGTAATCTCAATACATATATAAATTGATTTTCAAACAATGATTCAATGATGAAATAATTTGATTGTATTATCCTGGATGAAATGTTATATCCATTAAATATAGATATGGATATTAGGAGGAAATACAGAAAATATTTATAATATAATGTTAAGTTATATAACAATTCTAAAATATTTAACTGTAATACTATTAAAATTCTACAGGATATAAACAAGAACTGAAAAAAACATGAAAAAGTGGAAATATCCCACTTTGTTGGGATACTGAAATTGTGGATATTTATGTTCTTTTTTTTTCATTATTGGTCAAATTTTGTCTGTGCATTAAACAGAACCCTTGGCATTACAGTATAGCATAATAACAGCATAAAATTTCATGTTTTTACCACATGACAGGCACCTTCTAAAATTTAGAAATCTATTCTGCACATCTACCACTATTATTAACCTGGTTTTCAAGATAAAGGATGGTAAGAACAGGTATTTTAAATAACTTCCTCAAGATCACACAGCTAATGGCAGAGCCACTACCAATTAAATAACGGGCAATAAATGTACAATGAACTCATTTTATGAAATTATCCACTATATCTAGCGTTCAAATTATATTACAGTGAGTATTTAAAAGTGAAAAGAGATTTTTTTCCAATGGTATTTTGAAAAAATAAGCCTCTGTCAATATCATTTATTAAGAGGTAAGCTTTAAACTCTGATGTACACCAGAAACTAATACAACATTGTAAATCAAAAAATTAAAATTAAAAAAATAAACTGTTCTAGAGTAATTATTTCATCTTTTATTTGTAGAGATTCTCATAATAAAATGGTGTGGCTCATACTCTCTGGTGATAGTGACAGTAAATTCTCTGAGATAGGAATTGTAGGAAACATCACTTTTTGACAAATTGGAAAAAAAAAAAAAAACCTCTGAGGCTCCGGGAGGTTAAGTCCTTACCGTGGTCCTATCTCCAGGAAGTAGGGAGGATGGAACTGGAACCTTTTCTATCACAGTCTGCACTCTGGCCATCCTGCCCCACCTAGGTATCTCCTGGATTTGCCTTTCGCTCTGTATGCTCCATTGAGTTTCTTTATCTGAGCAATATCATGTTTAATTTCCCTGGAGAACTAAGGTTTCTGAATTCTGCTCTAAGACAGTTTCAGGTGGGAGAAGAGAAGGAATTTAAGAGCATAAGAAGCTTACTTTTATCTTTCATCACGCTAAACTCCCTGTAATTCGGGAGTAAGAGATGGACAGAATTGTTAGCCTTAAACTCAAGGATGAATACAATTTTTTCCTTTCTCCTCAGAAATGTAGCCCGTTAAAACAACGTGACTTATTTTTTTACTACCCAGCACAGATGAGAATTCTCTTGTAGTTTCCCAATAGTAACCACAACCTAGTGTCTGAAAAGAAAAAAATGTACTCATGTTGCTATGCTAACCCGATGTTTTTGTCAACTCATCAAGTTCCTTTAAAATAGGCAGTGATATCCTTAAAATTAGCATCAGTTTTATAATGACATAATTTTACAAACCCTATACTCTATGCTAGGTCCATTTTAAAGATGGTAAATTTGATTACTTTTCAGCTATACCAAACTTAAGATCACTAAATATTATTTTGTAATTAATTGAATCAATAACTGTTCTAGACATTAATTTTAAAACATGTTTAAAAAAAGGTTATCATTGTTTCTTTTTCACCTGAGATTTTAAGGATTATTCAATGTTTGGGGTGCACTTTAAAATTATACAAAATTTTAATTCAAAATCAGCTATAGGATATTGGAAGGAACCCCAGGAAATAAAGATCCTGAAGCTTAAGTTGTAGTAGCTTCTTGGGAAATCAACCTTTACTGACATATATTGAATGCTTTCCAATAATGGAAAATGCTCTTCATGCATTATTTCATTCTTTTCCCTTATAATTACCATATGAGGTAGATACTTTTATTAGCCACAACTGATGCATAAGGACACTGAGGCAGAGAAAGATTAAGATACTCTTATTAAATGGTGAAGCTGGAATCCAACTGAGCAGTCTTAGAACAGACCTGCACCATTTCCCCAACACCTTTATCTTAATACAAAGAGCTCTAAGATCAGAGAATTTGTGACTCACCCAAGATCATAAAGTTAAAACTGAAATTTTAAGTGCCATTGGACTTTTATTTCAGTTATTTTCCTCTCAACATTTCTACCAGGAGCAGATTTTGAGAGACAATAGCAAATCACCATAACACTTGGCTATATTAACTGTTTTGTTTTCAAATTATTTGCTTTCCAGCAATTCCAAGCTTAGCCATTTTATTTTTCACTCAGACTTTAAATAGATATAGATATCTTTTGATAACTTCCAATCACAGACATCTGGGCCATGTAAAGTCATAATGTCAGATTCCATTTGTTGTTCTGTCTATTTCAGTTTTGTTCCTGCAGTTTTCAATTCTACTTATTTTCATCCTAGATTTGGAGTTGGTTACTTGCTTCACTGTCTATCTAACTTAGATATTCTCTCTCCTGTCCCACGGTTAATTCAGTGACATATCATTCTAAACTGATCTGTCAGTCTTGCAAATTTACATTCAACATTATTTACATTTTGCTTAGTTTTATAGAGACCCTTAATGCATATCTTTGACCAGAGAATATCTCACTGAGTTGTGGAAATGTGTGTAGTATATGCAAAGGCATGTAAACATAATTATTATATCCATGGCTTACTTCAGTTTGGTCTTCCTATCCAAAACAAGCTTTTATGTTATCAGATGGATTACAATGAAACATACCTGATCATTTATCATTTATAACTTTTTACCTTAAAAGCATTAAAAATACAGTATTGATTTTATTGGAAAGCAAAAAAAGTGTTTTATATATTGTGAAACTTGGTTTCACACATTTTCAAATGATCAGAGGAAAAATGAGCTATGAGATATACTAAAATATGAAAAGCACATAACCAGAACTTTTACCTCACTAGTAGGATACTGCCTGAAACACAGGAAACAGCAACGACATCCCAGGAATTTAGGATTATTGGTTTAACTGGTTAGTTTTATTTTTTTCCCCAAAAGATATAGATAAAGAAGTAGTGGTAAACACTATAGCTTTTTTTAAAGGCAATATTTAATAGTGATAATATTGGATCTATTACAGTTTTATGGTATATAAGCTTTGAAAGCTGGATTGGAATACATGTATTATTGCCCAAAGTGAACATCAAAAGGTTGGATCAGATCAGTGGTTTAAAAAACACGTTTTCTTTTAGATGAAATGTTAGACTATCTGATGTTCAATGCAGATACACCGAAGCTGCTACATTTCAAAACGTGATTGGATATCTGAGAGCCTGTTTACTCCTGCCCCTAGCACTTCCCTCCACAGCCTCAGAGGGGTTGTCTGGGGCTCTAGAGTGTCTATAGAGAATACTAAGAAAAATTCTGGCTTTAAATGTGTGCTTTTAAATTTGTAGAATTGTAAAGTCTTTTTATACACCCTTACTGTTTCAATTCCTATCAATCTCTTCTTGTGGGAAAAGGTTCTCTGGTAAGACAAAGTAAATCAGCATACACTTTTTAGCAATGGGTCACTGACATTCTGCTATGTATGGAAAGCTGTCTTCCTCCAAACATCCAGGTAAATTTTGCTATGAAGCTTGTGTTAACTGTGGAGGTGAAAATCCCTGACATGCATGACATCACAATTACCAAAGTTTTCAACTACATTTACTTGTGGTGAGATAGAGTTAAAAGCCAAATGTTTGAGAGATCACGAGGCTTTTCCACTTGCTTACTGTGGGAGTGAGCAATGATAGCCACAACTTCTCCTTTCTTTATAGTAAAACTGAAGTGATACAGAAACCCTGGAAGTATTCTAAGATTATCAACATGAACACTAATTTGAACAGGTGTCGACACAGCATCATGATTCAATTTTCTCATCCGGCATTTTCAAGGGAAAAAACAAACAAACAAACTGAAAGAATAGCCACAGAAATGAATCATAGTGAATAATGTGTAAACATACTCAGGCGGTGGCCCCAATTATACTCATTGTGTTAAATACGGTATTGTTATTAGAACTGATCTATATAAACTTTGGCACTTGGCATGAGACTATTTATACGTGGAAAACTTTCTTTCTCAATTCTCATTAGGAGATGTGAGTGAAAGCAGTTTGCAGTCACATGGCAAGAAAAGCAGTGTAACAAATGTCTGTGTTCACTCTCTTGCTGTCTGTAATTATATTGTCCTGAACTTCTTGTTGTTTGACAGAACATTATGCTGGCTTGTTATATTAATGAATAATACTAAGTGGACTTGTTTAGCAGAAAGTGGAAAACTCTGTCATCTTCATAGAAAGACACAGGCAAGACAGAAGGTTAAGGGCACAAGGGCCTGTGAACTTTTTAGGAACCTAGTGGTGTAGGATACACTACCATACTCCTCTTAAGGTGTAAGACAAGTGGCTGTACCTTGCAGCTCCTGTCACTGAGAAAGAGGCACAGCACTTGGGATTTTATTATATTCTACCACCTCGTTTTTTGGGTGACTTCAACATTTGTCCAGTTTGAAGTAAGGCCCGGCACAAGATATCTCTTAAGAATATTCAGGCTGTTGCAGAGCTGTTAGCCCACTTGGGATTTAAGTCAATAGATTCAGTCTTGCTAGAGGTATCCATGATAAGTATCCATGGCCTGTGGAGTCAGGAATGCCACCAAATAGACCCCGGGGGTTCTGAAACAAGGTGATTTTCTCCTGAGAAGAGAATCATTTTCTTTTCTACAAGAAGGTATTGGCATCCATGTGGAGAATGAGCCCCTGATAGTAACACACTGGTTAGCAAGGTGGCCATGACTAGTCATCGTGAGCTATGTGTCATTCATTTCTTCAATGCATAAAGTTAGCCAGACACAGCAGCAATCTGCTGCATGATGGATTTGGTGCAATCAGAAACTAGCCTGATCAGGTGCAGAAGACATGAAAGGGCAGTTGTCTTATCATCATAAACTGCTCATATTCATTGTTCTCCAACTATGTTCTCTCATATTCATGTCACTAATGTCTTTGGTAACAATGCCCCACACATGCAGCTTCATGGGAATATCCCAACAATCAACTTACAGAAGAAAGATATGAGTCTTTATAGAAAGGTTGTTATGAAATGTGGGAGAAAGTGGGACAAAAATATCTGCTACATTACTGCCCCCACTTAAGTTGGTCATGAGAACAGAGGTGAAGGTAAATAAATCCAATCACCAGAGCTGCTAGTAGAACATTTGTTTGTTCACATAACATGAAGGGACAAGGAAGCTAAGATAAGGATCTGTTGTGATGTTGGGGAGATGAGGAATAACTTGGCTGGCTGATCTGAGGTCTGGCCCTTGGGCAAGATTATGTGAATGAACCTATGGGACTGGACATGTGGATCTTTATGTTTCTCATATAATGCCCATCAGAGATCATCCCACACAGAGAGATTCTCAAAAACCAAATGGATAGGATTACTCAACCTGTGGCATTGCCATCTTCTCTCTTTACTTTACCCTGGAGTAGGCACGAACCCACAAAGAGAGTAGAAATGGCAGTAGGGATGGGGCCACAGTCAACGGCACAGGCTATCTCACCACAGCTGGTCAAGCTCGTGGCATTGTCAATCTGCTAGTAGTAGAAGCCAATGCTGAGCTCTTGAGACAGATATATATTTTGGAAAGAGCAGCCATGCACTAGGTAGTAGTCAGTTAAAATTTCATACTTTTCATTTACAAGGGGAGTTGATTTATCCTTAACAGAATCAACATGTAACCTGGATATTAGGATATCTTCTCTGTCCATAGTGAGTTTATCAATGTCTTTTGTCAAAAGTATTCAGAACACCTGATCAAAATGGTGTTCTACATATGACCTTGAACCAAGAGATACAATTATAACACAGGAGTGGATCAATGGGCTCAAAACTATGGGATTATATCATATAACATGCATCTCTTAGCCTGGAAGCAGCTGGATTAATAGAGCATTGGAAGGGTCTACTAAAGGCTAACCTATGCAGAATCTGAAGCTTGGACAGATCACTTTGGAAGATTAGGATAATGTCAAAACAAAGAATATAGTATACGATCTTCTTAATGCTCAAAGCTTACAGATCTAGGAATCAAAGGATGAAACTGGATGGACTCTTCTTATCATCACTTATTATGCACCTAATTGTGGAATCTGTGCTTCCTACCTCTGCAAACGTACACTCTGGATTTGAAGTCCATATTACAAAGAGTTCAACCCTCCTATCAGAGTACAGGATAATATTTCACCTAACTGGAGGCTGTATTTACCAACAGCCCACTTTGGACTCTTCATGCCAAAAAAGCCAGGTGGCAGAAAAAGAATTTCTCTGTTGACTGTTGTAATCAACCCTGACAACTATGAAAAGATGTGGTTGTGAATACATAGGAGAAAGGGAGGTATGTTTGCAACACAGGAGTTCATTACATTATCTCTTAGAATTTTTCTTCCATGCAATCACTGTGAATGAGCAACTGCAGCAACAAGGCAAATACATCCTCACATATCTCATGATAAAGGTCTGGCTCATCCTAGTAAAATCTAGAATGGTTGGTGCAGGAGATTGATGAGCAATGTCAAATACTGTCCTAGGACCTGCTGCAGAAGCAGTGACTGTCAAGTGTTTTGCTAAACTTCTCTAAGAGTTTTTAGGAAATTACAAGTGATCATGTCTTGAATGTTCAGACTCCTTCAGAGGTCAAATAAAAGCTTAGGACAGAAGTGTACTGCACCTGTTGTAGCAGGAGACACACCAACCTCAGCCCTCAGGCCAGATGCCCTGAGAGATCAGAGGCTGTGGCTCTCCCAGATGTAAGCCACATCCTGATTGTGTGGTTGAGTAAATGCTCTGTTGGGTGACCTTTGATCAATTAAAGAGAAAATGGAGAAGTTAGTGCATAAATTGGTTGCTTTTTCTTCCCCATGTAGACTCTTTTCAGAGGTAGGGAATTTATTTACTTTTCCTGAAGATACCCAGTATGATTGAGCAACCAGCTATGTTTCCTGTGACCATCAAATCAGCTTGATAAGACAAAAATTTCGATTTTCTTTCTCCCTTCTCTGTCTCACTTTTCCTTCTTCCCTCATTCTGGATCTTTGGAGGCTGCTTACCCTAAATAAGTGAACATGTCAGCTCTGTCTCAGCATCTAAGAACACTGGGTTAAATGTGGAGCCATATTCAAAGAGAAAGAGTCCTCTTCTGATACAGCTTTTTACTGCCCAGGATGAATGGCTGCTCCAGGGAGAAGCAAAAGGTACAAAACTGTAATTCTTCATCCCAACACTCAATATCCAATGTTGAGTCTATCTTACACAACAAAATTTATCTTTCTCCTAAGTTGATTTTCTCTTAAAAAAAAATTCCTTTTTAGTGTCTTACAATCTGTCCTGTATCAAGTTATACTGTCTGCTATCAACACGTGTACAGGTCTGAAGTAAAGTTAATGACTTGGTCCAATGCTTCCTAATTGTGTACCTGAGTCCAAACATATGAGAGGCCTGTTTAGTGACTTAGAACATGACTGTTAAGGAAACATTGATGTTTTTCCATAAGAAATATCCCTTGTTACACATTTTGAAAACTTTTTTGCAACTTTAGTGCTTATATCATGGACTAAACTAAGTGGTTTCCTCAAGAAAGGTGTGCATGACCACTTTAATCATTGGTTCCTCATTAGGAATAGATCCAGATCTGAAAATGTTAATAGAAACATTCATCTCCAATTTCAAGTTAGTTCCACACTTATCATTCCAAAATCCACTTCAAATCCTCTAAGGAAGGGGAAGAATGTGATGATGGGTAAAGGAAAATGACAAGGAGGTTCTCTTGCTGCTGCTGAATCCATGATAGTGAAATTCTTGTTCTTTCAGATCAGGTCACTATGGTAACCAACAGAGAAGGACTATATCACCATCAGACTGCCTCACTATCTGGAAAAGCTGGGACGTGTTTATATTTCTTTTTTTCAATTGGTTTAAAATTTATATGAGATGACTTCCTGGAGCCTTATCTAACTCAACCTTGTCTATTTGTAGTCAAACTTTAATTAGCCTTGTCCTAGTAGTCCAATATTCTGGGGAACACATGAAATGTTCGTTCAAGAGGAAGTACACATTTGCAAAAGGATGAAGTTCAATGAGTTCCCTAGCCAATAAAAATTATGCTTTGGAATATGCACATATATATGTGTGATTGTTTGTATGTGTGAATAATATATTTAACTAAGTATAAATACACATATTTAATATATATTTAAGTAAATATTTAAATATACAAATAAATGTATAAATAAGTTTGTATGTGTCTTAGTATATGTGCGTGTACACGTGTGTGTGTAAGGAAGAAGGGGATGAATGCCAACACATGGAATGTTAACATTCCCACAAATTTCAGAGATTTTCCCATTGTTTCCAATAGGGCATCCTACACATAGACACAGATGTACACAGATATGCACCTAAGTTGACACTGAGTTTTAAATTCCTAGGATGGGACATCTGCCCTCTCTTTGTTACCTGAATAATGGGCTCTAATTCTCAGAGCAAAGAAGGCAATGTCTCAACAGATACTATGTAACATGGACATACTTCTATTTTTTGTATGCTTTCTCATTTTAAATTTCTAAGTATATATTAGCTTGTGAACCAAACAATCAATGGTTACAAAGATGCCTGGAAAATAGTAGCCACGCAATATAAAATAATATTGAAACTCAACTTTTATATAGAAGTTATATTTTGTCTAATGCCTAATATATGGTTTATAGCTGACTTTAATGCTGTCTCCGTGCTTCCTACAGTGAGCGCTAAGATTGTACTATATCTTATAGGAAGAACACATAATATGTAACTAGTACCTTTTCAAATGTCTCTTTCATTTTATCAGAAGTGTTAAAACTGATCCAAATAGACAGCAGCTACCACATTTAGAATCCTTAGGTTTGGGTATTAATTTACTATGAGAATTGCACCCTAGAGACTAGACACAAGGCATTAGAGAACTGAGCAATAATAATAGCAGAAAAGGAGATTCTTTAGCAAGAATAAAGTGTCTCTGAATAAAAAAAGTGTGGCTCTAAGTGATACTTTCTACCCACATCCTATGTGATTAGTATATATGTCACTAATTGTGCTGTAGATTTTATGAACATATAAATCAAACAATACTATTTCATTCATCCTAATTAGTTAGCACTACTGTCCTTAGATACAAAATAAAAGAAAAAGAAAAAGTTTACATTCCTAGTACTTATTTACCTTAAAACTGAAAGTCTGACCACCTTTCATCCTATTCCTCTGATAACCATAAGTCTGACCTCATTTTCTATGAGTTTGTTTTCTGAAATATAAGTGACATACAACACTGTGTTAGTTCCTGGTGCACAGCATAGTGATTTGATACTTCCATACACTACAAAAATAATTATGTCACATTATTGAAAAGTTAAAGTAGTAAGATAGTTACATTTATTGATCATTTACTAAGTCCCCATATTACTTTATATGTGTTATTGGTAATTCTCTTCAGAGTAGATATTACTGTTCAAATTTTACAAAAGAGGATAAAGAGACTCAAAGACTAAATCCTTTCCACATACTCAATTAGCTAGTAAGTGGTAAAGTCAAGATCTAAAACTATAGGTTTCCAACTCCAAATTTATGTCTGTTATTATTCCATTCCAACCTAATCATTGCCAGAAGAGTTTTCTATGCCCATAAAGCATCCTTTGGTGTGCACAAGATTTCTCAATGTTTGATTACAGTATTTTGCTTTTGGAAGAGAAGAAAGGAGAGCAAGTGGGAGCCTCTCGATGGGAAAATAGGCAGACTTTTAAAAAATAATTACTTCATGCTAAAGAAAAAAGTGTTCATCATAAAACATCATTTGCCTAGGAAGGTACTGCTCTGAGTAAATGTATCAGCAATAAAGTTGTATGAGACTAGTTTACAGGCATATTTTCCATCCCAGTATTCGTTAAACTTTGTTTTCCGAAGTGAGATGGAACAGCTAAGACAGTAATAGCTAGACACCAGTTCCTCTGAATGAGTCATCTGTGAACATGATGCAAGGAGGAGCAAGCTGCTCTGTTCACGCTGGGGTAGACCAAGTGGAGAAGAGCCACTGCTTTTGTAGATGGTAGAGGAGAGGGAACACCATCCAAGAACTGAGATACAGGCTGGTGCGTCCTTTCCCTGGTACCCTATTTTGTTTCTGCACACATCTTGGTAACCTTGGGCATGATTCAAAATTCCTCTATTTCAAGGGGAACCACTAATACAGATAGAGTCGTTAATGCCATCTACAGGCTTAGGTGGTATTCAAGGGCTCTGTGAGTGTCTCACACTGTAAACAAGAGTGAGGGGAAGTCAATGAGTGGTTGGTAAACCTTTTTCTTTGGTCTACTACTCACAGTTAATAAATCTATCTTCTTTATGTAAGGGGTTGGTTTGATTGCTCAATATACAGATAAAAATTTGTCTGCAACCCAGAAATCTGTCTTTAAATTTCTTAAATTAAAAGTTAGTCTACAACACAGGGAGTTTTATATTTTTGATTAATTTCCCCCCCAGCTTTATATCATCACGTTTTTTAAGCTATGCTGTTAGTATCAAAACTATATAAATTTTACAGATGATAATATTCAGGTAGCAAACTACACACCTTATTTTTTCTGGTATTTCTGACAAAAGTATTTTTGGTGTAATTCATCTGATTGTTTTTATCCTTGACTATGCAAATGCATGCTTGGATCATAACTGAAGTTGGATTTATTCGGGGCTTCCAAAATAAACAATGTTTACTTTGTTGGTTATATATTAAAGTATTATTTCAAATGATGTTTGATCCCAAATCTATGCAGTTCTTACTATTAATACCTACATAAAAGATAAATCCTTGATTGCATATATTTTTATATTTGCTACTGCCTAACCCAGATTTTTTTGAATCCGATAAGGAGCTCAATTAGCAATTTATATACTCAAAAGTAATTTTGTATTCTTAAATATTAAAGGCATATAAAAACATTTCACATTTGCTTCTTAAAATATATATTAATGTCTATTTTATTTTATTTTTTTCTATTTTATTTACTACTTTTCCAGTTTTATTGGGATACAGTTGACATATAACATTGTGTAATTGGATTTGTGTATGCATTGCAAAATGATTACCACAATAGTTAGTTAACACATTCATCACCTCATATAATTACCTTTTTTTTATGGTGAGAACATTTAAGATTTACTCTTTTAGTAACTTTGAAGTGTACAATACAGTATTGTTAACTATAGTCACCATGCTGACTATGAGATGTTCAAAACTTACTCATCTTATTACTGGAAATTTCTCTCCTTAGACCAACACCTTCCCATTTTCCCCAGCCTCCAGCCCCTGATAACTACCATTCTACCCTGTTTCTATGAGTTTGGCTTTTTCACAGATTCTACATATGAGATCATATAGTATTTGTCTTTCTCTGTCTGATTTTATTTTACTTAGCATAATTGTTTGGCTACGTTTAATTACACAATATGATGTAGTACAAATCAAAAATCAATGTAGCAGCAACTAATATTATCAATTTTATGTAAGTACTTTTTTCAGGTTAGAAGCAAGAGCAAGTTAAGTTACCAAAGGAGTACAGCACAGCTGATGTATTATTTTGCATGTAGGACTTAAATGACTATTAAATCCAGATAATATTTGTGAAAATTAAGACATTGGTTAAATTACAGAATCCCTGACAACTTACAGAATGTTGACTGATAGTGAGAATCATCATATACTCTTATTTCTTACTTTCCAATTCAATTTAGAGACTGTATATAATACCTAACACCAATTATGGTGTCATACATCTGTACTTGGATCTATACATGGTAATGTTTTGCATTTATGAATGAGTTTCCTGAATTACATTACTAAAACTAAATTCCCATATCTAGAAAGATTACAGTTCTCAAATTTCTGTAACCCTTGTGTCTATGAGCAGTTGCACACCTAGAATGATACCAGATAGGAGATGGGAAGGGGTGATGTTGGTCAGGATGTCATGCCTGCAACGCTTGGTGGCATCTACCACAAATCAAGATTTGGAGATTACATGTCACTCTTGATACACTGAGACCTTATGGTAGTCAGAGTTCCATGAAATTTAAAAGAAGTCATCCATGTAATGACACTATCCTGGTGTTATTAATATTATACATTTTAGGATGAAATTTTCCACTCAAGCATTGTGAACCGGAATCCACCTGGTGCCACTGTGACCTCTATAAGACATATCTGGTGAAAAGTTATGTATAAGCTTCTAAGATTGTTCACTTGTTTATTTTTCCCACAGGACAGAATAAGAGAGTAAATCCTGCTGACACTTGCCCAGAAACCTTCCTTCCATCACAATTTTTCTGAGAGGTAGAGGATCTCAGAAAGATGATAAAACAGAACAAAAAATACGAATTCCTTTGTATACGAATAAAACTGAAGTTGCAATATGGAAAACAGTTTGTCCCAGGTTTGTACAGTCTTACTTCGATTAGAGGTCAGCAGAGTCCTGCCCTCAATGATCAATAGAGTGCCTATTAGTTATAGTTTGTCTGGAACAGCCAGGGTAGTTCTGTCCTGTTCTCTAGGCATAATTATTAATACTCCTGCTTTCATCCTTGCATACTATAGTGGGTAATAAGTTATATAATCACACCACTTAGAAGACCATTGTGAAATTTCTTCTCCCGATTTCATGGCCTGATACAAAGATCTCCAGTTCCCTGCCCAAGAGAATTCTGATCAGTGCTCTCTTTCATGAGTACTATGGGAATCTTAGGTGGGGCCTAATGTCCTAAGAACTCCTTTCTTATGAAGGAATCCAGTCTCAATACTTCAATTACATGATAGAATAGAAAAAGGCTTGGTCATTCGAGTGGGGAATAACCTAGGTTTACATTTCAGCTTTTATACTAGTAGCTGCTACTCTTTTTTTTCTCTTACAAAAGGTTTTAATTTACTAACCAAATATATGATTTATTATTTATAACCTTCATTTTCTTATTCCCTGTATTTTTTAAGAAGGCAAGTGGTTTTTAAAATTTCTGTTTGTTCACTATATATCTCTTAGTTCTGGAAACAATGCTTTCATACAGCAGGCGGCCAATAAATATTTGTTAAATGAAGAGAAATAAGGGATGATTTGGGGCCATCGGTTTCCATAGTGATCAGGAGTAAATGTGATAACATGTGTAAGTTTTTGAGAATGTAGCAGGCTCTAAATAACTAAGTTTTCCTTCTCCTAAAGCACTTGCCAGAAGTGTTTAATATTTTTTAGTTAAACAAAAACAACTACCAAAACTTGTTTGGCCATAGTTATATGTATCTTGTTAAATTTATCTACTCTTTTTATTATATCATTCACTCTTATTATTTCACCTAAGTGAGTTAAGCTTTCAAAATGCTTAATTTAAGGCTATTAAAATACAGAGACTGAAACCGAATCCCCAAAACTGAGTCCCTCTGCTGCATCTATGATTAACCTCTCTATCTAAAACTGTATTCCCTTTCTTGACCTGCCCCTGTTACCTACAGAATTGAGATGTATCAAAGAAAAGGGGAATTGAAACCAAGTAGGAAGGACATTGTGGGGGTCCTCCTGGGTACAAAAGTCCCCTGTGAAGAAAGAAAAAAGGTTTTAGTCTCCTAGGCCTTCCTTGAGTTCCAAAAAGCAGACTCAAGCAGTTACTAACTAGCGAAGTGACAGAATACAGAAACAAAGGACAAGCAGTTAAGCAAGAAAGCTTGAACAATAGTTCAGCAATAAAACAAGATTCTAGTTCCTCCTCAAAGTATATACATAACAACCTGATGCATATCTTGAGTTGTTCTGCAGAAACTAAGACCCACCCACCCCCAAGTGGAGGATGGTGACTACTTGCTGACAACAAGAATGTCCACCCCAGACTCGTTAGAACAAAAAGGTTGATGATTAAGATATCCTGTTACCTCAGCACCAGCCAACCGGAAAAAAGTCCATGAGCTGCAACTTTCACCCCAGATGTTGCCTCTAAAATCGTTTCCCTGAAAGCCAACAGGGAGTTCTGGTCTTTGAGCATGGGCCGCCTGCCTTCTTTGCTTGGTGCCCAGCAATAAACACAGTACTTTCCTTTACCACGAGCGGTGTCAGTAGATTGGCTTTGCCATGCAGTGGACAAGCAGACCCAAGTTCTGTTTGGTAACAAGACTATAGGTCTCTGCTTTAAAAAAAGAATACATCCATGAGGTGCTGACGGCATTTCCAGATAGATGCTCAAAATAATCCAGATGATGTATTTTACTAAAATATTGCCTTCTAGACAAATTTTTCAGTCTTACATGATAAAAAAAAAGTCAGAAATTCAGATTAGCATACAGCTTTTGCTCCCCACAACACTGCCAAGGCCAGTTCCCAAAAGTGGTTCAAGATGATAATTTATAAAGTATTTTTAATCTCCAGGGCCATAAATACATGAAAACATTTTGCATTCTTTATTATACTAATCTCTGGCATTGTCTAATCTCCCAGCTGGCCTGTTGCACTACCACTGAAGAGGTCTGGGGTATAAAGTGTCTCCCAGGGAGTTTTCATCAGTAAAAACTTTCTGTATGGTAAATAGTATTGTAAGCAAATCAAAACAAAAACGACAAGCTAGAAAAAACACTGTTTGAACAAACACAATAAATTGATAATTTTCTCCATTTTTAGAAAGAATACAACTCATTCAAACAAGGAAAAGTAAAAAAAAACCCCAAAAACAAAAAAACCCAGCAATAACAAAAACCAAACATACACAACATACCCGATAGAACAATAGGCAAAGCATATTATGAGATAATTTATATAAAAAAAAATTATTATCTAACAAACATATAAACAGATGGCCAATTCTATGCATAACTAAAGGAATGCAAATAATTTTTACCAATATAGCTTAAAATGTATGAAAATGTTACTGATACCAAATGTTATTTAGGGTGTGGGGCAATGTAGTTAAATTAAATTAACCCCTGTACTTCTGATGGTAGTCTAGCTTTGTACAGATTTTTAAGATTATTTACAATGATTTAAAGTGAGAGACCATGACCTAATATTCTAATCTTTCTCACTTGCGTTAAAGAATCACTTACATGTGTGCATAAGACAGCTTGTGAAAGATTCTCATTTTAACACTGCTTATATTGTCTACACATTGGAAACATTAGATATTAGTTAATAGGTACTTGATAAAATACAATGAAACACCAAATATCTATCTAAAAGAATAGGAGAGTTGTGATACGAAAACATCACCAACCTATATTATTAAAGGAAAAAGCACAATGTTGATATTTACTATATCCCAGAGTCTTTCACAAGAATTTTCTAATGTATTCCCACAACATCCCTATGGGCTAGTATTCTAGTATGTTTTCATTTTACAAAAGAGGAAACTAAAGCTTTTTTTTTTTTTTTGGTGTGGGTAGTACTTACTCAAGATCACAGAGATAAATACTGTGCAGTAAGTGTTTTGATTATAAACAATGTATATTCAGTCACTATAATGTACTTTCTTAAAGTATCTGTTTCTGTATCCTAGTTTGTTCCATAAACTGAATTCTACTTTCAGGTGATGATATTACACTGTCATAATTATTAGGAAAAGAATTTTGATGGATGATTCATTTGACATTTAATGTTCCACATAAATGTTAAGATCAGAAAACAATTGAAATTTTAATGGAGTTGCTATAAATGTGTACGTTAGTGTTTGGAGAGTTATTATTTATACACTTTTGAATCTTTCCATGGTATTTGTTCAGATCTTTCTCATTGTTGATATCATTCTTTTTCTTCTTTTTTTCTTGATATGTGTCTTGCACATTTACTGAAAAGTTGATGTCTTATTATTTTGTATTTATGATTTTATTCTGTCTACCAGAATTTCCCTTCTGTCATAGCAAATGTATTTTTTAAAAAATTGTTGCTGTTTTATTTACCGGAGTGTACATACAGTTATAAAGATTTCAGCCAATCACTGATCACTTCCATCTCTCTCAGCTGTCTTTTTCACTGTAAGGTCTTCAACTGCAAATTCTCCTACCACAAGCATTTTCAGAGCCCAGCTCCCAAAGTTGAAGAGACCGTAATTAATTTCTCATCACTGTATAATTTTCCTGAAAGGAGCTGATTTTTTTGTTTGTTTTTTCATCTTTATTAATGTATAATTGACTAATATAAATTATATATATATTTAAGATGTACAGTTTGAATCAGAATAGGGATTTTGTGAGGCCTTGGTATTTATGCTTTAACAAGCCCTCCCAGGTGATTCCTATATGCATAATAGTTTGAAAATTACTGCATTTGTCTCCAATCATTTTGACTTAATATACCATGCTGCTTTACCTGGGTGATTTAGTTCATATTTGTTCTCTCTGCTTATAGTTTCTCTCTTACTCATTTCTTCCTTTATTTTTCCCCAAACTCTGCTTGGTTAAAACCTACTGATCTTTTAAGATGCAGATCTTGCTAGACTTCTATTAGGAAGTTTTCTCTGGTCTCTCCCAGATAGAATCTGGCACTTCTTTCTTTTCAGACCTTTTCAACAACTACGTAAGCGTCGCATAAAACTACTAATTTTATTGTGCCATTTGTTCATTTATCTTTCTTAAAAAGACACTACCTCATTCTTTACGGCATCTCTGTTGTTTGCTACAACAGTGCCAGACAAGTTTTAGATGCTGAGTAAATGTTACTTGACCTCATTAATTGGAAAAAAGAAATCATTTCAGAAACTGGTAAATTTTGCTAAGTTTTGACCTCATGGAAATAATACAATAGGAAGTAAATCAGCTTATTTTTTTGTTTCTATTTAGTACTCCAACTATCCAAAGAAAAATTGGACTGAAATATATTCAAGGTTATGAGATAATCTCTGAAGTGTTGTAATTTATGGCATCATGGCAGAGCTGCTACCACGGTAAGTGGAATTACAATTAAATGTGGAACATGATTTTTAATAGACAGATATTTAAGGTTCATTCTAGTCTCCATGTGAGTCCACAATGCAACTCATGCCCATCTGTTGTCTTCTTCTTTATTCAATCATTATCAATGGATGCCAAGGAAGAGTTACTACTTCTATGTGAATCTTAGCACAAAGGCTTTAGATAATTAAAAATGATAGAATTGGGACAGAATGCTACACATAAACAGAAGGATAAAAAGACATCTGGCACAATTAAGAGTGACTAAACCAGGTTTTTCTGTAATACAAAGCACATTGAAACATCATGAAAAACTGAAAACTTTAGTTGAAAGATAAAGCTGCTGATATATAACTTAAAATATTTCTTTTCAATTGAATTTTTATTAATTGGGACATTTCCATAAAATGAGGCATTTGGGGTTTAGATCTATTCTGCTCCTGCTGTTTATCTCTCAGTTGAAGGCATAATCCTTTGTTTGCAACACTGAAATTGGCTTATGTAGAGATGATTATGATGTACATTCAGAGAATTGTGACTTCAGGTGAGAAAGAAGCAGCAGGAACAGATGAACTCTTAGCAACAGAAAAACCATTTTCATGCAAATATCCCCACAGTGGCAGAAAGATGAGAAAAGAGAATTATAGAACACAGAAGGCTTACAAAAGTATTATTTCATAATATTGAATCATTTTCTATTTTTCATGTAGAATAATCAATCAGAGGGTTTTTAGAAATATACTTGTATGTCTCTATAAATACTATTAAACCAGTTCTCCAAGAGAAATTATATTCACTTGTTTCTGTTACTAAATCAAATACATTATCAGCAGGAATGCCTGTTCAGGTAGCTTTTGAAAATCAGGACTAGAAGTAGTTCTATAGTTTAAGAATTTGGATTCCAGGAAGCAAATTCATTCAGTAAACTGAGAACTTGAGATGTTTGATGAGATGTGTTTGGCCATTTTGTAAAAAAAAGTCTGTTTTTAAGAAAGGAAAAAGAATTGGAAGGCAGAGTCATCTGAACTAGGTATAGTTGCATATACTACCCAAACTGTAACAAGACAACCAACAGTCTAAACAGACTAAACCTTAATAGTGTCCTGGAATTTATTGTTAATCTTGCCATTTGTCATTTCTTAAGTAGGGATACAATATGAGAGTCAGGTTGTAGTAATGCCTGCCATATGTTATTACATATGAGTTTTGGATAAAGTATGCAGAAGGTGTGGGGTTATGCTTTAGGGAAAAAAACTAATAATTTTCAATCATGCAATACTTAGTTTGTAATTTTTTCTTCATAGATGTATGTCATTGACCTAATATAATCATTAGGAGCTTCAATTATATTAGTAAAAGTGGAATAATATCACTCACTCCTGGCCATACCCACTTTCTTTCAATTAAAACTAAAGATGGGACTCAGGTACTAATCACAGACCAAATGGCACAATGCCAGAGCATGGTTAAGAGCTAGAATCTAGAGACACAATGTCTAAAGTCAAATCCAGACTCTGCCATTGGATGAAGGAAGTTTGATTACCAGTCCCATCAGGTATACTGTGTTCATAGTAGGAGTGAAATGTGGAAGTCATTTCTCCCTCTTTGTCTCTCTCACTCTTGTTCCCTTTCTCTCTGCACCTTTCTGTTTCTTCTTTATAGATAAACCCCTTTACCTGATATGGATTCTTGTGCCAGTCCAAGCTTATCTCCTACATTTCTGGCTTCTATCCATGTTGACTACAAAATAATCTCATATCCTCAAGGGGACAGATGTGCTGCTATCAATCAGTGTTAGAAAAGGGTTATTTCAATTTGTTTCTATGGATAATCTTGAGCATCTCTTCAATGGTAACAATCTTGGCAGTATGAAGTAGTTGCTTCTACATTTACTAGATCCAAAAAATGTCTTAATCTAAGACATTTTAGTGTTTTTCATTTCCTCTCTTTATTAATCATTGTAACTGCTTACCAAACATTTACCTTCCTTTGATTTTTGTTTGAATGATTCTGTGTTCCTGGTTCTTTCCCTTTTATGTCAATTGGTAGTTTGCTAGGAATTTACTGAATACTTACAGTTGATTAGTCACTAGATCACACTCTATATATTTGGTGGTGAACAAAAGAGGCATGGTGCCTGCCTTCACAATATGTACAGCTCAGTGCAGGAAAGAAACAGATAAACATGTAGCCGTTGTAAAATTTAAGTACCACTGAGGAAAAATGAACAGATAATAAAAGAGCATAATGAAAATGCTTTTGATCAGTCATGAAATGTCTCTCTGTGAAAGTGATATCTGAGCAGACACTTGAAGGAGTCAGATGGAGAAGTCAGATGTGTGGTTTTGCAGAAGGATATTTTATGAAGGGAGAGAAGTATATACAAAAATCTTAGGTGGAAAGAGATTGCTTGACTTTTTTTTCTCCTTGTTTTTTAAAGTGTATAAAATGATGTCAATCATTTTGGGTACCAATGGTCAAGGGTATCCAAAAATATGAGGTTAGAAAGTTATGCAGGATCTACATACAATAAGACATTGTAATCTATGCTCTGAATGGTACTATTGAAAGCCATGCAGGCAGATTAGGAGAAGGATAAAGCAAGAGGAGTTTGGCTGTCTGCAAACACAGGGAAGAAGAGTGGTAAGGTCCTCTTCAAGGAGGTGTCACTTATGCTGAAGTCAGTGTTAAGCAATGATTTCTTTAAGAACGCCCATCAACTCACTTAGGTGCAGTACTGCTTTATTATTATCAGAACTTTGATGTCACTGCAATATTGTACCTTAACTCATAGTAAAGGTGATTTGGTCCTGGCAATGCTTAGGAAACATTAAACAGACCCAAATAGTCATGTAAGTTTATGTCCTATGACCACCAGTTTCTTTCATCCCTCTTCAGGAAAAACATCATCTCCATACATGATTTCAGCTTAGGGAACCTGTCTTAACCTTGCTAGCTATAAAACTGTTGTCCTTTGTTAAATCTTGTCTGTGTTCTAGCTTAAACAAACAAACAAAAAGAAGCTTACCTATAAAGCAGCATAAATCCAGAAGAATTACCAGAACATCCTCACATTTAAAAGTCTATTTTTGTCTGCAAAGATTGAATATCAACTTATAAACTCTGTTTTATTTCTATACAGCTTAAAAGTCATATGAATTTATGTAAGTAGAATTGAATGGGTGTTTAATGAAGAAATGAAGCCTACAGACCAGTGAGAAAGATAATCTTTCAAAATATTCAAATAAAGGAAAACTTTTAAGTGTTATAAACGACATGAGAGAAGTAATAGTGCTATGGAGTGCATAGTAGAAAGGTTTTGTCCAATCAAGGAGTTGTGGGGGGATTTGCTAAAGAATTGCTGAATAAAGGGAGACCTGTTGGAGACAAAGCTACTTAAATTAAGGAGGTGGATGAGGGTCCCTGGCAGGGGGAACAGCAGGCTCCAGAGCCTGACTGTGGGAGTGTGCATGGCCTCGAGTGGGGAGAAATGGAAGAAGGTGAGTGAGAGTAACACACAGAGAGCAAGGGCATGGATGTGAGATGAGCCCAAGAGCCAAGTAAGGAATCCTGTAACTTGAGCCTTGAGACCTTGTGAAGGGGTTTGGCTGTTTATCGTTAGAGCAATGGGTTGCTATTGAGATGATCAAGCAGGAGAAAGAAGTAAACAGATTTCCACTTCAGAAAGAGCCTTCCAACTCCAGTGTGGAGAATGATTCCTTGAGGATAAGACAGTCAACATGGAGATTTCTTCTTTTCTAGAGACCCAGGTAAGAGCTGACTGCTAATAGATCTATCATTTTCCAAGTACTATTTTATATCTCCAGAAGTTTTACTACATTTTTGAAGGAAAAGAACAGATTTGCTAAACATTTTATAGCCAACCAATTCTAAAAGCAACCTAAACCAATATAGCATGTAGGATAGTATTTCTTAGTCATTAGACATTTAAGATAATTTTCTAATGTCTTCATGAAATAAGGCCTATAATAGACCTGAATTTGAAGATAGGTATTTAACTGAAGAAAGATTTTTCTTATATCAATGCCATTATTTAAAGTGGAAATAAAGGAACATTCAAATGGAAATTATGTATGAATATTTTGCATATATAGATGAATATGAGCACCAAAAGAAATCTGAATGCTGTATTAATATGACTGTATGTAAGAAGCCTCAGCTATGATTAAACTATATTTTTAGATCTGGATAAAAGAAAACAAAAGGGAAACACTAAAGAGCTTAAATTTGTCTTATCCAAAAACCACCCACCACCTCATAAATTCAAATATATACTTAGGTTCATAAAAAAAAGATGTGATGCCTAAAAGCACAAATCAAGAAATTTAAGTCCCTTTGTTTGCTTTTACTTATCTGATATAACTTTTAAATGATTTTTTTTTGTCGGTGTTTTGTTTTCTAGATGGATTGTTATAAAGTGGATCAAAAAAGAAGAATTTATCTGGATTTATTTAAAACTATTGGACATTTAAATATTTCATTGCAGCATAAATTCTGACAGATGTTAAGTCTTTTTTTAATGAAGTATAGTCAGTTTACAGTGTTGTGTCAATTTCTGGTGGCACAGCATAATTGTTCAGTTATGCATGTATGTACATATATTGATTTTCATATTCTCTTTCATTATAGGTTACTACAAGATATTGAATATAGTTCCCTGTGCTATACAGTATAAATTTGTTTTATCTATTTTATATATAGTAGTTAATACCTAATAATTCCAATTTATCCCTTTCCACCCCTTTCCCCCAGTGGTAACCATAAGTTTGTTTTCTATGTCTGTGAAATTGTTTCTGTTTTGTAAATAAGTTCATTTGTCTTTTATTTAGATTCCACATGTAAGTGATATCATACGAGATTTTTCTTTCTCTTTCTGGCTTACTTCATTTAGAATGACAATTTCCAGGTCCATCCATGCTGCTGCAAATGGCATTATTTTATTACTTTTTATGGCTGAGTAGTATTCCATTGTTTAATATACCATAGCATCTTTATCCATTCCTCTGTTGATGGACATTTAGGTTGTTTCCATATCTTAGCTATTGTAAATAGTGCTGCTATGAACACTGGGGTTCATGTACTTTTCAAATTAAAATTCCCTTTGGGTATATGCCAGGAGTGGAATTGCTGAATCATATGGTAAGTCTACTTTTAGTTCTTTGAGGAATTTCCATACTATTTTCCATAATGGCTACAGCAAACTACGTTCTCAGTGTAGGAGGGTTCTCTTTTCTCCACACCCTCTCCAACATTTACCATTTGTGGACTTTTTAATGATGGCCATTTTGAAAGTGTGAGGTGATACATCATTGTAGTTTTGATTTGCATTTCTGATTATTAGCAATATTGAGCATTTTTTCATGTGCCTAGTGGCCATTTGTATGTCTTCATTGGAGAATTGCTTATTTAGGTCTTCTGTCCATTTTTGGATTGGGTTGTTTGTTTTTTTATCATTAAGTTATACGGGCTGTTTATATATTCTGGAAATTAACTCCTTGTGGTCTCAACTTTTGCAAATATTTTCTCCCCTTCCATAGGTTGTCTTTTTTTTGCTTATGGTTTCCTTTGCTGTGCAAAGGCTTATAAGTTTAACTAAGTCTTATGTTAATCATTTAACACTGACCAAAGGAATATTCAGGGGTAGCAGAATTTAAAGAGCAGCTTAGGGAGACAGGTTGGCCCAGTGGGGAATTTGCTATGTCAAAAGGTTTAAGAGTAAATGAATGGGAGAGTCAGGGGGTGTTCTTTTCTTCAAGACACAATTTTCCCACTTAATGTGCACATTTCATAGTTTCTTATATTTATTCTAATAAAACAAGCTCCGAATGTAGCTGAAATAAATCAGGTCTTATCTAAAATTTTTTAGATGTTAAAAAAAGTAAATGAGGGAAAAACAGTAGATTTAGCATTCTGGCTTCAATATTAATGAACATTTGATCTATTTATTGCAATCAAAATATAACTTTGGAACTGATTATAATCATTTTGACTTGGATAGTCTTGGTGGCAAATAACTCTCATTAACTATCAAGAGACAAACCAAAATGGTTACATCACATTGAGGTTCCAATTTAGCTTAGAATAATAAATAACACCATGTAAGATGAGAAGGGGGAAAAGTCTGTTATTTTATGCATTCAATCAAAAGTATTGCTCTTTCTCTATACACAAAGCATTGTGCTTGTCAGCAAGTTAAAATGGAAAAACTTGAGACTTTCTGGAGAGGCTGACTTGGCTTTAAACCCATGTTCTGTGTGATGGTTAATTTTGTGTATCAATTTGACTAGGCCATGGCACTTGATGGTTTAGTCAAACACTAGTTCAGATGTTGCTGTAAA
The DNA here is from genome assembly GCF_048773025.1 of Camelus bactrianus. Taxonomy (NCBI): domain Eukaryota; kingdom Metazoa; phylum Chordata; class Mammalia; order Artiodactyla; family Camelidae; genus Camelus; species Camelus bactrianus. The sequence continues at coordinate 75,987,477 of NC_133540.1, forward strand.
GGTATTTTTTAGATGAGATTAACGTTCACATCAGCAGCCTTTGAGTAAAGCAGATTTCTCTGTATGTGGATAGGTCTCGTTCAATCAGTTGTCTTCATTAAGTCAAAGAAGACTGAGGTCACCTAAGGAAAAGGTAATTCTGCTTCCAGATTACCTTCAGATTCAAGCTGCAACATCAACTGTCCCTTCAATTTTGGACTTGTAAGCCTTCCCAATTATGTGAGTCAATTTCTTAAAATCTTTGTCACTCTAATCTCTAGATGGATAGACAGATTTTATATATATATATATATATATATATATATATATATATATATATATATATACACACACACACACACACACACACATACACACACACACACAATTTAAATATCTTATTTGTTTTCTTTCCATGGAGAATCTTAACTGATATAAGCAGGAACAATGTTTATGCCATGTGGTCCATAATGGGTTTTCAACAATGTGTGATGATGATGATGATGATGATGATGATGATGAGATGAAATGCAATTAGAATAAAATGGCTTAAATAGCTGTGTACAGTTGTTTTCATTTGAAAATTCTTCTGCTGATGCCAATCTATTCATATACAGTTGTAACCAAGGAAGTATACATTGTTTCAAAAAATTCTCAATTTAACACTGAAAGATTATTTTGTTTTGCTTTGTTTTTGAGAAGCAAGAAAACTGTGTCATTCATAAGTCTTTAAGTTGGCTTCCACACTGCTTGGGAACAAGTCTCTAAATGACCTGTCCTCAATGATGGAGAGACTGTTAGGTCTATGGGTCTCTTTATGACTCAGGATGGAAATGGCAGAATGATGCTAGGAAAGCTGTCCTAACAAAAGTGAAGGAGCATTTTCTTATCCATTCATCCACTGATGGCCATGCAGGTTATCTCCAGATGCAATGGAATATTATTCAGCATTAAAAAAGAAGAAAATCATGCCATATGGAACAACATGGATGAACTGAAAGGACCTTATGCTGAGTGAAATAAGCCTGTCACAGAAGGAAAAATACTGTATGATTCAATTTATATAAAGAATCTAAAATAATGAAACTCTTAGAGAGTAAAATAGTGATTGCCAGGGACTGAGGGAAGGGAGAAATGGACAACTGTTGGTCAATATAAAGTTTCCATTACACAAATCAGTTCTAGATATCTACTGTACAACATTGTGCTTATAAATAACAATTTATTATTATACACTTAAAAATTTGTTATGAGATTAGATCTCATGATAAGTGTTCTTACAACAAAAACAAACAAAAAGGAACAAGAGGAAAGTTTTGGAAGTGATGGATATTTTTATTACCTTAATTGTGGTGACAGTTTCATGGATATAGGCATATGTCCAAACTCATCAAATTGTATATACTAAATATGTTCTTTTTTTTTTTTTGGTATATCAATTATACTTCAATAAAGCTTCTTTAAAAAAAGTAAAGGAGAAAGCAGTTTTCTTGAGGAAGAGACTCACAGGCCATGTGCAGTAAATCATGTAGAAGTGGAAAAGATGAAAAGGGAGACTGCAGTCAAGCAACATTAACATAGTGAGAAAGCAAACTGTTATGACAACCGGAGCAAACTAATACACTCAGACGCTTAGAAGAGCTTCACCTGAGAAAGTTGCTCACTCCTGCCCTACTTATTCAACTTATTTCTCTCATCTACAAAAAAAAAAATAAAAATAATAATAATACCAATCTTACAAAGCTGTTGTACCTATTAAATATTAATATTAAATATAAAAATAAAGGCTCTGTCAATATTGCTCACCTCTACATTACAAGAGATTAGATCCATGCTTGGAACTGTAAGTCTCGATGGGATTTATTAGTAATTAATGAAATCAAAAGTCTAGCATAGCGAATTGCTTATAGTAGGTGATAAGGTTTTGGTGGCTGCTCTTTCTACAACTGCTAACACTAACCAGTGTGGATAAAGATGGCGAGAGTAAAAACAATTTTTGTAGACACAAGGTTACCCTGGGAACAATTCCAGCTGGTACACATTATTAAATAACAAATCAGTAGTCTACACACCAAAGTGCTGTCTGTGCAGAAAAACAGAGATCAATGGGATTTAGAATAAATGTAAAGAATGTTATGCAAAAAAGGTGGCTTCTTAAGGTCTTTAAGGATGAACGTGATTTAGAGATAGGCAGCTATTTAACACAACATTTTTATCGTTAACAGTAAGAAAAGGATCATAAATGCATTCTCTTTGAATTGGTAAATTATAATAATAGTTAAATACATTGTCAATGAAGTTCATCTAAAAGAACTTTCATTGACATTCTCATACTTCAATACAAGTGTCACCAATGAAATTGCCTATTGGGAATATGACTACTACTGGCAACAAGAAAAAAAAAATCCAAATTGGTTAAAACTTTATTCTCAACCACTTGTAGTTATGAAAGACTGAAAGGGTTTTATTGAATATGTCAGACTCACAGTAATTTTACTGATGCCCCGACAGGCTGTCATGCTTCACGCGTTAGGAGGTATTTGTGTTAGTAATACACAGCAGCTTCTTTGAACTATATGCACTCTAAATAGGTTATCTGTGGGATAGCTGTGTTTTCAAACTCTCAAATGGCTGTGTTTCCTTCCCTCAAAAAATTTCTTCAAAATTTCAAGTTTTGGAACTCTGTCGTTCTTACTAGTATATCTTTACAAGGCATATAGAAAGGATCATGTAATTTATTTCTGTAAATGTAAAAAAAAGGTCTAAATCCCAAATTGACTTATGCAATTGATTATACACAGTTTAAAAGAATCCTGTTTTAATTTATTAATGCCTGCTTAGGATCTTTTAGCTTTTCTCATCACAGGGCAATTTAAAGTATTAAGATAAATCTTAAAATGACTTTCTAGTGATCATCTTTTTAGGACCAAAATCTTATGTGTCTCTGATTTTTTTCAAATATTTTTAGTAGTAGTTAGGACAAATATGGAAAATTATATAATCACTCACAAATAGTTTCTGCCTTTTCTGAGGTACTATTACTCTTTTCCACCTGTTAGTTTTGGTCTTATGACTTGATTTGGCCGATGAAATGTGGCAGAAAATTTTAAGTACCAGTATTTTTTCCCTCTATCTTATCAGTTAGCAATTTTCCAGGACAGAAGTTCTTCCATTAGCCTAAGTTCCAAAAGCTGCCAATGCAAAATAGATCTACAGCCAGCCCATGACAGTTACGTAGGATGTGTGAGAAACTAACTCTTCTTGTTATAAATCACTGAGATTTGGGGGGACTGTTATCACTGCTCTGTGTAGCACACTATTATGACACCTAACCTAGATAATGTGTCATAAATCATAACTCTTCATTATGGATCTTTTCATTCACATCACAAATATTGTGAATACCACATCATATCAGGCACTGTACTAGATACTGATGTTCTAATGGTGAGCAAAAGCAGGTATTTTCTTGCAATCCTGGACCTCTGTTTGGAATGACCCTGTATCATGATGATATTTTGATACTGTTCTTTCTCTTTCTCTCTCTCTCCTTTTAAAATATATTCAATATGTTAACTATCACAGCCTCAGACATACTTCTCTTTGTCAAATTGTAATAGTTGCAGGATCTGAACACTAAGGATGAAAGAAATTTGAAAAATGGGTGAGCAGAGAAAGGACAAGACAGGAAGAGGACAGTGGTATCTGAGTCCATACGAAACGTCTGATATTATTATATGTGTCTCTGTGAGGACTGATCAAAGCAGATGGAGTTGGACTCCTTATATATCTTCTCTTGGTTTCCTCTCTATAGGAAGTTTCAAATTGTCCTTTGGGTTATTTTATTTAATGCGGTTCCTGAGGCTCAACATTAAACTTCCTTATTCCTAGGTTTAGGATTAACAGTATTTTATACCTGTCAACACTCTAAAACAAATCCCTATAAATACAGAGGCTGAATTGTGCAGCAAACTATTGTCCTGGGGATCTCTGCAGTATTATAACGAAAAATCTCATTGTAACTGCAAATACCTTGCTTATAGCTTGACTCAAATTTATGTAGATGATTTGTTAGGTTACATATGACCTAAGTCTATTATATCTATACAATACTTATATAAAGATATATACCTTATGTTATACATCTATCTATTCTATATCTATTTATCAACCATCTATCTAAAGTAGTTTTGGTCTAACTGTTCTAATAGATTCATTTCTGATACTGATTTTCTTAAGAATTTTGAAATCCTGATAAATGCATACCTCTGAAAAAGATAAAGTGTGGGCTAAAAGTTCTTCTGTATTTTTCCAGCATAATGAGTTAAGTGAAAATCAGCCCTACTGAGAATCACATCATTAGAACATAAACATTGTTTCTCATAGGACACAGTCAAGGCCATAATGTAACTGCAAACATGACTAATCCCCTCCTTCTGAGCAATGACTGCTTTTGTGCTTCTACCAATGCCACGCCTTGCCTTGACTTAATCCTCCTTCCTCCTGAGTAAAAGTGGTTAAAACATCAGATCAACACATTTCCCCCACCTTCTGACAGTATCCAATCCAGGCTTGGTCCCTACTTGTCTAATTTCTTCATAAAATTACTGAATGTATAACCCCAAATCACGGAAGTCCTCTCATCTTCCCCTTGCTAAGGTAACCCCAGTTTTTCCTGGTATGTGTTGTCCTCTGCTGCAGATAGCTAAACAAACTGACTTGGCTTGAGTGTGAGAATGTCTCTTCTGATCTTTGGTTCATGCATTTGAACAATGATAATGCTCAAAGGAACATTTTTACTTAGTGGTTAAACACACACACACAGATATGTTTCCTAAAATGTCAATAAATCTGTATCACACTGGGAAAAATATTTGTGTAGGAGAGTGATTTTTTTCTGAAGAAAATTTTAGTATCATTCAGATTTGAAATGAATGGGAAATGCTCCTTTGTATATGTTTCAAAACCTCCGAAGAGAATCCATTCTCTCTTGGCTTCCTTACAGGATTGGTCACATAAGGTGCAGAGGTATTTTAAAATGATGCTGGGAACACAACTCAGTGGGCACAGAGAGTCCTGGGATGATCAATCACATTGCATTTACTGCTAAAACCAGTATTTCCATTGTTTCTTCTTTCTTTCCACCCCATGCTTCCCTGGCAGAAACAATGAACTGAATGGGACAGATTCTGAGAATTTTACTAGCAACAAATACATGTCAGACATTATTTACCCAACGTATATATTCCAATGAAAAATAAATAGGATTTATACATTCTCCCCAGGAAAGAATGAAAATTTCTCAGTGTTTAGTTTCCTAGTCAGAATTCTGTGAATGTTTTCTGCTAGAGTCAAAACTTGAGATTTGTTACTTTAAGGGTATAAAGGAAGACCATAAAAAAGATTCATAACCTCAAATTACATTAACTGTACATTAAGGGAGATGCACAAATCCCAAGAAATAATGAAATGTCAGGGTTAGAATCATCCCTTTTCAGGTTTAGTGCTCAATCTCCTATGATCCTGCATAAAAAGCTATTGCTGTTCACCTTACTATTAGGAAGTGCAATTGATTTGCTTGCAATATTTATTAGTGCATTAGTCATGTACATTAGTACCAAACTGGAAACAAATAATGCTTTACTTCCCCAAGTCTGTGGCAAGCCAACGCAAGAAAAAACGTAGGTGCTGATATAAATAAAAATGTGACTCATGCTCCTGAAAATACTCTTTCTATACCCAGATTTACCAGAAAAAGAGAGAGGTAAACATACTCCAATCATTTCCATCTTTGTTAAGTTAGAACAGTTCACATTAGTCACATTACTTTTTTGATCTTTCAGCTTGGTGTCCCGTTGACGAGTTATCAAAGACATCACAAAAATAAACCCAAACTGAAAGGAACAGTGTGTCTACTATTAATGAACAGGAGAGGCTAAAACCTGCGGCTATTATTCTTCCCAATATTTATTTCAGCTAAGGTTGCCTTCCCACATCTTGCACTAGACTCAGTTGCTCATTTTAAAACTGGGAGAGAACTATATCTTCAATCAAAGAAAGTAAGTTTGAAGGCTCAGTGTTATTTATGACCATCGCCCCACGATTGCCACCGCCACCACTGCCACCCAATCTATATCTAGACCTAATATAAGCCAGCTCCAAACATGGGCACCTACTTCAGTTCTGCCTCTTATCACTGGCATGTGGAATTTGCTATAATAAAAACTGAAACTGGCATTTCCCAAAGGGCTTTGGATTTCCCAATCCCTTGTTTCTCATCATTCTGAGTTTTCTCTGATAGAAATCTTGCCCTTTGCAAGGTATCTCCTGACCCTTCAACAAATTCCCATGCAGGTGAGCCTCAGAACCGCCCACTCCCCTGCTTTCTTGGGGGGATCAGAACAACAACCAAGAAGAGTTGACGGTGTTAATGCATGCCATTTATAAGAGTAATTTTAAAAATTGTACTGAGGGTTTATGTATTTTATACTAGACTTCTATTATTTTAATTATCTTTTCACTTTGATTTAGCACTACAGTCAAATCACACTAATTTTCAAATAGTCCTAATTTCAACTTCACTATTTGAGAATTTAAGATAATCCAAACTGAGCTATTCAATGTAATAAAACTGCCATCATTCATGGAGTGCTTGGTGTGTTCCAGACCCTGATACACCTTTTAAACTTCACAAAGTCCTCATAATGTAGGCATCATTATCCCATGTGACATATTGTATTTCTTAAAAATAGCAAGAACCAACCTCCTTTTGGACTTGCTATTTTGTAATGAGACTTCTCCACTCCTCATCAAACTGTCCAGTCTATTCTTTACTCCCTTGACTCCGGTGGGGCCCTGTGACTTATTTCATAAACAGCACAGTGGGAGCAGCACTGTACCATTTCTTATAGACCTTAACTGGCTTGGCAGCTTCTATTGCCTGTCTCTCAGGAACCTGTCACCATGTAAGACATAGGGACATCTGAGACCACTGTACTATGAAAAGCTCAAGCAACTAAGGAAGACCCTGAAGGATGAGGAGCTACATGGAGAAAGAGAGGCCAAGAGCATGAAGGTGGCAGGCATGGTCAGGAAAGAACCATCAGAGCCCAGTCAAAAGCCAGACGACAGGCCCCAGATATTGTGAATCAGAGACCACAATCCCCTTGTGCCAGGACCAAATTCCTCTTGCATAGAATAGTGAGCGTATGAACATGATTATCGCTTTTACCTCAAAGCTTGGGGTGGTTCATCACCTAGAGCTGAATAGCTAAAGCACCATTGTTTTGAAGAGGCCACAAAGGTTCAGAGAAGATAAGAAATTTGCCCAGATACACACAGATTTAAGGTGGCTTAGCTAGGATTTGAACCATATTCTCCTGAATATATATCCTGTTGTCTTAACCATTATATAATGCAGAACACTTCAATATATATTTTCGAAAGTTGTTTTTCTAAACAGACTCAAATTGTAAGAAGTACTATAGGGAATATGTTACTTAAGAGAATAATCTCAGTTTATAGGCTATAACATATGTGTGTTTATAACCAAACAGATGCTCCTAATTACAAATTTATTTTATCTATTTATTTAAACAAGCTGACATAATCTTTACTTAGAAAAACTTTAATTTAAAATACATATTTTAAACAAATAGAACTGCATAATTTTCTTTCTTTAAAATTTATATATTTATTTATCATCACTAATTCACTCTAAATTTTCAAAAGGTTTTGTAGCAATATTTTAGATCAAATTTACCTAAATCATGTTTTTCTGTAAGTTATTTACTGAACAGCTTAGAAAACAAGTCAAATGAGAGAGGTGTTAGATGACTTTTTCTCAATCTTAACATCCAGGTAAATTTACAAGAAGAACAAATTCTGTGAAAAACCAAGAGAGCTCAAACCCAAGGCTTTTTTTTTTCCCCCAACATATGTGTGCCTGCTTTGCACAACGTCTTTCCGGTTTGAAAACCAGACCAATGTTCAAATCTCACCAAACAACTACAGCCACAAAACTCTCTTGACCGGGTTTTCATCAGCCTCAACTGAGGATCTGAGGAACACAAAGCAGATTGCTTTGCACTCAGAATTCTTGTTCTTTAAAGTTTCTTTATCTATCCAGGGTCATCTTTGGATTTTTTTGCTCATTTAGAGCCCAGTATTACAAAACTCTCTGGTTTCAATTTTTGCTTACTTTTTTCATCTGTTTCTGATCTCACTTTCATGAGGAAACCAAAATAATGGCTCCTCAATTTTTTTTTTAATGAAAAGAATTTTTTAAGTGTTTTTTCTCTTGTGATTGGAGCTCCCACTTTCGCCTGTTTCCACAGTCCGTGTCTTCTACGCTGATCGGCCTATAAAAACACCCTCCTCAACAAGAAAGTTTCCTTCGAAAGGAATTTTGGTGCTAGCTGTGAAAACGATAATGCATTCACTTCTTTCTCGGTTCTGACCACTTGAACTCTAAAACTTTTTTGGAAGTTATTTAACACAGCTTTAGCTTGCATGAAATGATTATTGAATAAAATGTTGCTGAGAAAATTAAGTGGAATAAGGAAGATTAAGTCTATGTCCTTTAGGTCTTCATAAACAGTTACTTCCTTCCTGCTAATCTCCTGCCACTTCTCCTCATGCCCTGCTCCTAGCTATTAAAATCAATCTAGAGTGTGTCTTCATCTTTAAAATAAATGTTACACAATACCACCAAGGTTCCTGTTATTTTTCAGTGTTGTTTTCTTATTTTTATATTTCCTGTTAGCTTTCACCCCAGTCTGTGGATATGCCTGATTTCATATATAATATAACCTATTCTCACGGTAAAAATACACGAAAGTAAGGAGATCCTGTTCATTCTGTTTACATCCTGCACTCTTAAACCCTTGGAAAAAGAATCATACCCTCAGTGAACAATTTTAGGTTACTCTGTTAAATTGACCATGCACTGCAATCATGCTGATAGTGTTTGAGGAAGACTGGGATTTTATGTTTTTCACAAACAAAAATTATACTTTAGAAAGCTATAAGAAAAGGTCTTTGAAATAGTCAGTTAAAGTGAAGCTGTCTTATCAGGCTCACAATATTTATTGATTTTGGATTTTAGAAAAATTTGGACATATAATTAACACAATTGTAATTACAATCAAAAGAGTTGCCATCTTGTTTGCTATGAAAGTCCAGTGAAGTGACGAAATTTTTAAACCTTATGCCTAGGTTTAGCCTCCTTTGTACTCCCTCTATCTATATTGCTATACCTTACTCATAGTAATTCATAAGTAAAAAAGCCATCTGAATTAAAGATATAATATAGTAAGAAGTCAGAAAAATGAAATATAAAAGACATATTATCAATTACATGCTGTGACTGCTGTATGAAAAGGAAATCTTTTCTGCTTGGAATCACAAAAGGTGTTCAGATCCCCATCAAATTATCCTAAAATATGTGCCAGGGTGAGGACAAGACCCCTCATTATCATTCCACACCACTCAGAGGAGGGAGCTCAAGGGCACAGAGATTTAAAAAATGATAAAAAAGGAACAGATATGAACAATGTTTCTCATTTACCTGGAAAAATAATAATAGCATGACCCAGAGTTATGCAGAGTGTGGAAAGTGGGTGGCAATTTTATTTCAATATTTAGTATCCTGAGTGCATATCAAAGTGTTGACTTACCTTTCACCTTTAAGACAAAGACATGCTCTTACTTCAGACACAATTTTGAATCTCCAGATGCAATTCTGGATCTTACCAATCAGAGAAACTGTGATGACAGGTAAATGGAAACCTGAGATGAATTTTTTATTTCTACTTTTTCTTTTTCTTTTGCTAATATTAAACTGCTTCCATGTTTGATTTGGCTTTCATTTGAGACAGGTGGTTCTATACTCCACTCCAGCTCCAGGGGCATTTGGGATTCAGGAATGGTTAATCGAAACAGTTCATATCCTAAAATATAGTGATTAATGTAATAGAGTCTTTGGGGCGACTACAGGGAGAACTTTTATTTATTTGTTTGTTTATTTTTGTTTGTTTAGTATCTCTGAAAGGAGAAATATTCTCAAAACAAGAGTTACTTCTGGAAAAAAAAAAACAAAAAACAAAAAGCATGGCTTTGCCCACAAAAGTAAAGAACTAATGCTATGACTTTGTTTTTTGCATTTTTTTTTTTTTTGAGAGTCGATATTGCATCTCTGTCTGCTACTGCATTCTCTAGGACAATTGATTATGCAAAGCCTTAAGAGCCAATTGGAAGGATCATTTGCACTGAAGCATGCAACAGATACTCTTCCCTTGCCCTAGGGCTCACTCAAAACTGGCAAGTGAATTAGAAGATACTAGAGGTAGTATCTTATTTAGTAAGAACATATAGAAGATGTATACTTTTTCCTTCAATTTTGAGAAAGAAGGGAGCTATAAGCTCAGTAGTAGAGTACATGCCTAGCATGCATGAGGTCCTGGGTTGAATTCCCAGTACCTCCATTAAAAATAAATATATAAACCTAATTATCTCCTTCCTCCAAAATAAAGCCAAAATAATTGAAACGAAACAAATTTTGAGAGAATATTACAAAACGGTCAGAGCGTACTGGGTAACATAAGAATTTATTAGTGCAGTGGGTCTCTGTAAGTTCAAGTAATTTATCTTTAACCCTCTTTGCACATGTGTGACTACAAAGACATTCAGTGTACCTACCAATTTCTACGCTATAGCTCTTTCTAGCTTAGTATTTTGAAAGTCATGAAATAGTGTAATATTTTTTGGAATAGTTATATGGTCAAGGTCCATGTGAGTAAATTTTGGACGCTGCAAGGCATATTTCAGGCAAAAGCAAACCCCTTCTGAGGTAGATTGTTACTGTAACTGAGCAGGCCTTCCCAGGACAGACCACCTACCTTGTCCTCCGCCTGCCTGCCTCTTGTCTGTAGAAAAACTTTAATCATCTAGGCCTTTCCCAAGTTCCAAAGAGTACATTTAATCAGAGAAGTGAGAAAATGCAAAAAGAGAGGAAAACAGTCAAGCAAGACAAAATAATATTAGTTTAGCCATTAAACATAGTCAAAGATCTTTTCTTCCTCCTCAAGGGCCTACATTCTGAGCCTTGTCCCTTCAACCATTTTGCGGAATCTGAAACCCCCACCATATGGAAGAAGTTAATTGCATGCCGCCTTCAAGCATGTACACCCCAGACTGGTTGGAACCAGAAGGTTGATGATGTTGACTCCCAATTACCTCATTATAAACCAATCAGATGAATGCCCACAAGCTGATCACGCAGCCACAACCCTACTCCCTCATCCTGTCTTTAAAAATCTTTCCCTGAAAGCTTTCAGGGAGCTAGTCTTTTGAACACTAGCTATCTGCACTCCTTGCTTGGGCCCTGCAATAAACGCTGCACTTTCCTTCACCACCACCCAATGTCAGTAGATTGGCTTTACTGTGCACAGGCAAGTGGACCCAAGTTTGGTTAGCTAACATTACCAGAGGGGGTTGGAAAAAAGAAGTCTATTTCCAGAAGAATATATGAATTTCATGGGCTAGGAACTACATCATTTTGCTTTGGAATAACTGAATACTAGATGCTAGGGACTGGAATAATTTGCTTAGCAAAAACGCCAATTTTGATTATAATTGTTACTTCTGATACTTTCCAGTATCTTCAGATTTGCACTTATTCTGCTGGCGAATTAAACAGAAATGACATAGGAATCACTATCACATCTTTCAAGTTTTTGACAGTAGCTTAATTTCTGGAGTTTCCAAGGAGCCTAAATCGTATTTTGTTACTGAGAAAAAAATTTACACAGGATGAAATGCACAGACCTGATGCATTCAACTGATGAGTTTTTGCCAGTGTGTACACCCAAGCAATCATCACGCCAAGTAAGATGTAAAATGTTTCATCTCCCAAGAAATTTCCTTCATGTTTCCTCTCAATTATATCTCTGAGCTACCATCTAGTATCCCACCTCAGAGTATAGCAAAATGTCTCTAGATGTGACAAGTCTTTTCTTTTTTAATGCCAGAATGTTTAATGCCAGAAATATCTTAACCCAATTCCTCAAATCTCCCTTATGTTCCCTCCCAGCCACACCCCATTCCATATTCCCTTAGGAAAACTGAATGCTAATTTATTAGCCTTAATCAATGGTGCTTGTACTTAAAGAAGCAAATAACACAACAACATGTAACTTTCAGGAAATACCTTGTTTTATATTACAAATGCACAGTCTTCCAGTCTTTACTCAGGGTCCTGTTATTTAGCTATATGAGTTGATATTTCAGGGCCTCAGAATAAATGCCATTGCAATCAATTGATCAGAACAAGCCACATGGTAGTCAGTTAAAATCTGACCCTAGTTTACCTCTGGGTAAAGCCTAGAGGATGGTAAAGAAAGCTGGTGGTAACATTCTGTCTCTGAAATAGACATGTTTGAAATAAATAGGGCAGCTCACGCAGGCTGAGTACAATAAAAAGGAATAGATCCACACAGGATATATTTCTTAGATGAGATGATCATCCTGCATAAAAAAAATGTATCTATTCATAACTTCCCTTCTAACAAAGTATTCAGACATTTATTAACTATGCAGTGCTGAAACAATCAGGCTTACATTTCAATTAAATTCAATTTTGGGGGAGAAAAACTTCCCAAGGAGGACACATTTGGAGAAAATTTGAAATGCATTATGAATAAAAATTGAAAAAAATGAAAACACATTGAAATTTATACATTTATTTGATTCAACAAATATGTATTGATTCTCTACTTCTATGTGTGATTTTTTTATGTTAATCTCACATGTTATAGCACATAAAAATATTATTGATATTTTGATTAGTCTATAATAGGTGATGTAGACAGACATTACTTATTTGGAATACTTCCTTTATTTCCTGTAGCAGAGGGGATAACTTCACCAAACATCCCATCTGTTTCTTACACATTTTCCAGGCCTGATGTAATTAAGCAGGGCCAAAGAACTGCTCTACCAATGAGCTGTGCACAGAAGTGACTCGTGCTTTTCACCAAAGCACATAAAAGCCAGAGCATAATACTCCCGTTCTCTCTTCCTCTAACTATACAACCGTTTGTATATGGTACACACAACCTATGAGGTATATAATCTATGATATGTGACAGGCACCTAACACATGCCAACTCAATTTTTCTTAATGCTCAGTTGTGTTTCTCTCACTCTCTTACAGACGAGAGCACTTCTTTAAAAATATTCTTATGTGAACGTCTCTGTCACAGGGCCTGTTTCCCAGGATACAGGATTAGGACAACAGATCTCTATGTTCACTGCCCACTTCTACACCTTTATCATGTGCCACTGTCCCTCTCAATCACAATACCCAAAGGCATCGTCTTCTGAAGGTTTAGTCTCTGGGGATTGCTGATCGATGTTTGGTTTTTTTGCCCCAAACACTCTTTCTCTTTTCTTCACATCGCTGAAGCACTCTCAGCTTCCAGGATACATTGTGTTTTTCTCACTGAGCCTTTCTGATCATCTTACACTTGCTCATAGTCCTTGCATGGCAGGAGGAATCTTTCTTGCTTACGTCAGAGCTCTAAAACTTTACCCATGGCTACTTTCTTATTTGGATTATATATTTGTACTAAGTGAATTACTACTGTAACTATTAAACAAATTTTTTAATGAAACATACTCTATGTCATCCAACAGAGACACTTTTGTGAGTGAAAGGGAGTTAAAAATTCTTTAAAATGTTACATTTTTTGGAAGAGTTTTGTAATGAGTAATAAATTCATAATTTATTCAAACACAATTTTAACAAACAAAATTCTTTATAATTAAAATAATGTGTACATTAAAGGAAACATATATTTACTAATCAAACATTAAAAATAACATAATGGAGTATAATAATTTTGGAGCATAGTCATTTACTAAATTTCTTAGTTGTATCTATCCCCAATACCATCTTGCCAACACCATACTTTCTCCGAAGGGTAATTTTTCAATATGTTCGTATTTATTTCATATAATTGCCTACAGTCTTACTCAAAGTTGAATTTTATGGTTACTAAATTTGGTATTATAGACATCATTAACTAAATTTTCTCTACTGACAGTAATAGTTTTAACTGATAGATACTCTACAGCTATTGAGGTGAGTAAGCTCAGAGTATACCCTGTGAAATTAAAGATATACTTAATTCTAGTATTTTTGTATTTAAAGGTGTAAATGTTTCAGTCCAATTATTTATTTTCATAGATGTTCACCTTTGGCCTCCATTCAAAGTACCTTTCTTTAACAAGCATTCTTGTGAGACAAATCTTATAAATTCATTTTCTCTGTAACTATTTCTATTTTGCTCAATTTAGATGCAGCATTAATAAGCTTTCTCAATTTCATTCAATTCTATCACAGAATACAAATTTATCCATTTAGAAATATAAATTCCATCAAAATATTCTTACCAGAAGCTGAGACATTTCAAACTGCAATTTTGTAATTTTGAGTTAAATCCTGTATACTTTTTGAGTTCTCTATTGCATTTGTTTAGCTCCCTTGCTTTTCACAGATACATTATAATATCTGCCTGTTTGCATGACTCTCAATAATTACTTTTCCCTAAAAGCACTGGAAACTGAATTATCCTTCAGCTGTATTTGCTGAATACTTTGATTAAATATTTCCAAATGTTTTTGAACAAAATACAATTGATATTCAAAGGATTCATTTACAAAAATTCAGTATCATTGTTTTCCACTTCGGTTGGTTTACAAAGTAACTCCTCAAATGGTGAAGAATTTCTTTCATGAAGTAATTTTTCAGTTGTATCTCCTTAGTCTTCTCCAATCTGTGACTGTTCCCAGTTATTCCTGGCCTTTCATGATCCTTGTATTTTTGAAAGGACTAATAAATTATTTGAAGAATGTCTCTCTGGATTTGTCTGATATTGTCTGATTAGATTAAAGTTCTGTACTTTTGACAAAAATACAGCAGAAGTTATGGTATGTCCTTTTCAGTGCAACGTAACAGATGGGCCATGATCTTGACATAAGTATTACAGGTGATACCAACCTTGAAAACTTCATAAAGTTGTTGTCTGCAGGGTTTCTCCATTGTAATGTTGCTATTATTCATTTTTTTATTAAAAATGCCTCAGGAGAGATGAATTAAAATGATGCAAGTATCCTATTTTTAAATTTTGCTTACAATTTTATCATCTGTGGTTGGAGCATGCCTGCAGTAATTATTAATCTGGTATTTGCTTAATAGTGATTTTATGTTTGCCTCATTCCTTGTACATTTTTCATTTGAATTCTTTTCTAATGGAGAGCTGTCCCTTCCCTTCCATATGTATGTATGTATGTATGTATTAATTTAATTTGGGGGGAGATAATTAGGTTTATTTTTATTTATTTTTTTAACGAAGGTACTAGGGATTGAACCCAGGACCTCATGCATGCTAAGCAGCAGCTCTACCACTGAGCTATGACCTCCCCCATATTTATTTATTATTCAGTTATTATTTTATGTAAATATGAACTCATGGATATTTGTTCTAGTGATTATAATTCAATACTAGCATTATTTATTTTGTTGCTTAAATTATTCCAGCTTGGCCTTCAGGAGGTTCTTCATATTAGTTCCTTTGTCCTTTTGACATGATCTCACTCTTTCTGGAACAATTCTGTGTTTCTGGCACCACAAAATATTCTTATCTTTTGTATTTTCACTAAAATAGCTCTGGAATCAAATACTTCTTTAAATAGCTCTGGTTCTTTTTCCTGGAGAATGGTACTTAGAAAACATGATCTGGACATTGGTTGTGCTCTTTGCTATATCATTGGTCCAAGGCCTTTTCTGTGGCTTTAGCATTGAAATATATGTGTATGAGTGTGTAGTGTGTATATATGTATATAT
The DNA here is from genome assembly GCF_048773025.1 of Camelus bactrianus. Taxonomy (NCBI): domain Eukaryota; kingdom Metazoa; phylum Chordata; class Mammalia; order Artiodactyla; family Camelidae; genus Camelus; species Camelus bactrianus. The sequence goes on from NC_133540.1 coordinate 76,003,363, forward strand.
TGTATATATACATATACATATGTACACACAAAACTGCATATGCACACACCCATATTTCTATGTCTATCAATCTATACAATTTAATTTTTATATATTTATTATTTAAAATATATGTATCTATGTGTCTGTTGTGCTAATATTTCTGATTCTAATTCAGCATCACAGGGATTATTATAGCCTTCCTCCTTTCATTACTTATAATATTGTAAATAGTGAAAAGTATTTTAAGTAATACTTATATTTATGACTTTTCTCCACAGTCTCATAGTTCACATTATTTGCAATACATTTATGTATTCACTTATTCTTGTATATACATAATAGTTTCGGAATTGCCACTGCATATCCTGCAGACCACAAATTTATGAACTAGAGTATGTTATATATGCTAATGAATTTTATTACACATATATTATAATTATGGGATATTATAAATTCTTAAATACACCTGCTACCAAGAATTTCTAATAAGATATTATGCATCACTCTTCAGAAAAAAGACTAGAGAACAAACTGGTATGAAATGTAGACAGCTTGATGAATTTCTAGGTTCAACCACATCTGTAAGCTGTTTTTTAGAAGAGGCCTGCTACATATTCAGCGACTCTTCTAAGAATACACACAAGTCATCTCTTGTCTGACCAATCAGGTTGAAAGCTACCATTAAATATGAACTTATTTACAAAACAGAAACAGACACAGAAAACAAACTTATGGTTATTGTGGGAAGGAGGTGGGAATGGACAAATTGGGAGTTTGAGACTTGCAGATGCTGACTACTATATATAAAATAGATAAACAATAAGTTTATACTGCATAGCACAGGGAACTATACCAAATGTCTTGTAGGGACCTATATTGAAAGAGAATATGAAAAAGAATATATGTGTATATGTATGACTGAACTATTATTCTGTAACCAGAAACTGATATACATTGTAAACTGACTATACTTCAATAACTTAAAAAAATTTTTTTTAAATAATAAATTTACCACAAGTGGCTGAGGGAAGGTATAGCTCAGTGGTAGAGCACATGCTTAGTATGCAAGAGGTCCTGGTTCAATCCCCAGTACCTCCATTAAAATGATTAAGTAAATAAACCTAATTACTGCCCCCTAAAAACAAACACATACTCAAAATAAAGTGTTTAAATTTACCACAAGTGTAAAAGAAAGAAAAACATATAACCATCACATAGAGAGTACTTACTATTTAGTTTATACTTATTCTTTCAAAATTATATTTCAATTCATTCAAGTTATGAGTATTAATACTTTTAATAGTACTGGACTGTAGTATTCCTAAATGGTAACAGTAAATAATAAGTAACAAATCACTCTTGCTTCTTGGCTCATTGTACTAACATTAATCCTGGTGAATTATTTTTATATTATCAGTGGGAGGTGTAGGATATAATACTATCAATATGAAGAATGGATCATTTCCCTAGCAGTTCAGTGTTTTATAAATACCTCTCTTATAATTTTTGAAATCATTGCTATTCATGACATGAACATGCAACCAGAGGGAAGAAATTAATGTTAAATTCAATTGTTTAATAGAATATTATAAATGTACTACATATTCAGAATAATGAATCTGAGTTATTGAAAACAATATCAATTCATTCGTCATCCTTCAAGTTTATCTTGTCCTCTATAAAGCAATCTACAGTTTGTTTTTAACAATCTATTTTCCATTTCAATTCAAATTTTCACAAAGTGGAATTAGATACTAACTATAACATCTCTGGAATTATATTTTAATTGGTGTGTTGCTTCATATATGAAATAAATCTCATAATGTTGCTAATATTCAACATTGAAAAATAAAAATGTATTTACTTGTTCCATATGAAGAGGCTGTGTTTCAAAATATAAGGATCAATATACTACAAACATACACCTATTAACTGCAGTGTTAAAACACATCTTTCAACCTCTTTGTATATATATATTTTTTATTATCAAAGAAAATTATGTTCAAATATACTTTCAGGAATGGTGGCTACAGAAGAAACATCTGTTTTACTGTTTTTTTAAACAAGCTAGGAAATCAGTATAGTTTTTCAGGTAGAGTTAGAAAATGAAAGTCTGCATTCTAAATGTATGATTTGTCTTCCAAAAAAAGAAAAAATATATTTTAAACAATTTTCTAATTCGGGATCTTATTTCAGTAATAAAATGGTTTTAGCATTTCATCAGTAGTGGTTTGGGATATTATAAGTAGTTTGTAAGGCCATTTAATTTACAAATATTTTGATGGAAACTCATATATCATAAAACTGCCCTCTGCAACTGAAGAAGTAAATTTGTTTAGAATACTGCTTTGATGCTGGCAATTTAAACTACTTTTGTTTATGTACAAAATCAGTCACACAAATTAGGCAACCAGGAGAGACAACTAATTTATCCAAGTCTAATGCTAGAATGCTATGACAATGCTAATTTAGACCATTTGGCTCCAAAATACAGCCCAGAAGTAGATAAGCAATTCTTCTCCAATCGCTGACAAATACACTGATAATATCACCAATCCACTATTCCACTTAATGAGAATAATGCAAAGTGTTAGACATACTTTTAATGATTAAGTAGGTGTAAATTTATATAGTCAATGTCTCATGAAACTTGAGCTATGTTTTTTTAAATTACATTATCTTTTGCTATTTACATGATATTGATATATAAATTGAATATATATTATTGACATATAGAAAGGCATGTGGAGGACATTTTATAGTACATGGACATTTTATAGTTTACCAAGATAAGAAATTTTAGTATTTCTCTGTACAGCTCTCATATTTAAAACATTAATATAAAAGAATTTCCATTTTTGTGACTGTTCAAAACTAGTTAAAAACAAACAAACAAAACTGCAGTTGAGAGTCATTAAACTGCCCTTAGAAACAATCTTTGGAAAACAACAGGGGCTTAATTGGTAACAATAGGTACCATTTATTTAACGTAACTTATGCTGAGCACAGAGAGAAACAAATTTTTCACAAATATTTCACTTATTCTCACAAGAACCCTTGAAATAGGTAATATTATCATCCTCATGCTATAGATGAAAGAGTTAAGTATAAGTGAAATCAAGTAATTTCTACTGGGTCATACAGCTAGCAAAGAGAATTATAATCCTGGTCTGCCAGATTCCAGGGCCAGAGCTTTTACACACCATGCTGGTGTATGGCACATTCTACTCAGAAAATCTGTCTTTATACCCTCCTTCTCAAAAATTTCAGTTTCTTACAGTTGAGAATTAGTTTAAAAAATGGTAAATGATTCTATTTTACTTTGCAGAAAATAAATTGGAATATATAAAAAAATCAATTAAGTAAAATATGAAAGTCAGTGATTGAAAGCCAGATAGAAGTTAAAATTCTTTTGTTTGGTTAAATAGCACCACTCAACTATAAGGTATCCTGAAGTATCCTATGCCTGTCTAGGATGAACCTTGGACAACACCATCCTTTGGAGAGCAGAACATCTATTTCTGGAGGCAGTGCTGCTCTGTTGAGTGTGTACAGATAGGAAGAAATAAGTCCTGTGCCACAGAATGTGGGTGGGGCATCCATTCAGAAACCTCCCACACATAAATTACAGCACAGTAAAATTACATAAACATCTATGACACATGGAGAGCTTAAAAATATTATACTACACTAAATATAAATTTACCATCCACAAAACCAAAATTACTAGGAAGTTGATTTTAGATAAAACATGCATGAACTTCCAATTAATTTTATTAAAATAAATCTATATGTTTTATAATATTCTATTTTGGAGAATATAATTACTTGCATTATTCCTGAAACTAAGTAATTAATATAGATACTGTCGTAATTCTGGGTGTTTTAGGACCCGACATCCAAAAATGGCATACATTCTTTTCTCTAAGTGAAGAATAAGTATGATTTAGTCTTCAGTTTGAATAAAAGTACAACTCAAAATATTTGCAGGCTTTTGTTATTGAACCAAACTTGGGTCCTCTTGCCTGCCACACAGCAAAGCCAATCTACTGACATCAGGTTGTGGCAAAGGAAAATAGTGTTCACTTCAGGGCCAAGCAAGGGAAACAGGCAGCTCATGCTCAAAAGATCCAAACTTCCTGATGGCTTTCAGAGAAGTGTGTTTAAAGACAAAGTGAGGGAGAAGGTGGTGGGGTATGTGAGCCGCTTGTGCACAATTTCCTGATCAGTGGGTGGTGAGGTAACCAGGTGAGGTCTAGGGGTCTGCATTATCAACCCTTAGGCTCTAGTCAGTCCGGGGGTGGGGGGGAATGTGCTCATGATCATCACGCAGTTAGTGTTATTGTTTTGTCTTGCTTGACTCTTTTGTTTCTGCATTTTCTCTCTTCTCTTACACTTGCTTTTTGGAACTCAGAGAAGGTCTAGGAGGTTAAAGCTTGTCTACGAACAAGAAGCAGGGTACGTGGGAGGAGGGAGGTTTGTCTCGGGGAAGGCTCCACAGGATCCTGCTCAGTTGCACACTTCTACTCCATATTTTAATGGCTATTGTACTTTAATTCCCCACAGAAGTATTGCTTGGCACAGATTTAGAAGACGAGTTGTGAAAATAATATTAACAAGTTTATATAAAATTTTGTTTTAAAAGGGCAAGAGAATATTCACGTAGCAGATGCTTTCTGACCTATGATTATGGGTACACAGGCCTCTTGAAATCTTAGTTTGCTGTCATGGTTTGTAAAGAAAACTAGCAAATGGCTATTTAAATGACAGAGTTTTTTTCTCTTTCTTCCTGCCTCTCTTTTTTTATTAATACACAGGTCTAATGAGATGCAAAGGATATTGCATATTGTCAAGCTCATCTAAAGCATACAGTCATACAGTCTTCATCTCTCCTTCATGCCACAGTGAATTAAGTAGATAAACATGCCATGAGAAATTAAGATGGATGATAAGCTTGTTGGCACCATCTTGAAGGCACGAGACATCATTACCCTCTCCACAGGTATTTGGCTAAAATACTCTGTCCTCACATTGTCAAGCAGCACCTTGAAGAAATTCATACACACTGTTGAAAGCAAGAGGAAGTCAAAGAAAATGTGACTCATAGTTTACATATTGCATACATAATATGGTCTTGGTATGAACTTGAAAAGACTGAACAAAATATGCACAATATTTAACACTTATTTATAGACATTAATTCAACCAGTTTACTAATTGAGTAGATAAGAGATTTTTTCTTTATTTTTTAGATAAAGTTACACAAGAAAAGGAAAGATAAGTTTCCTAAAGCCACATATGCTCTCAATTGAAGATTTAAGTCTAAATGTATTTTACTGCCTCTGTTTATATCAAAGAACAGTCATTTAAAATTGAATATAAAAAATAAAATTGAATATAAAATAAAAGATGGAAAATATGGTTTATCATTCCTTACATGAAATCCAAACCATATAGCAGTGCAGATTAGACAACTATTTTTTGATGACAAAGCCAGTTGTACTTATTATATAAAAATGGTTCTCATGTCATTTCAAAGATTAATTCCAGCTCAGACACTTCATTAAAAGGTTCATAAAGGAACAGCTAAATTAAAAAAAAAAAAGGTCTGTTAACACCTGCTGGAGACATACTTCACCATTTTTTCCTTTTCTGAGAGTATTTACATTGAAAAGGTTGACTGTAAATGAAATATATACAATGCTAATGAAATAACAACTTTGTGAAACATATGCAAATTCCTTGCTCAAGAATTCAAACAAATTCTATTTTAGCAAGTTCAAGAAACTAATGGAGACTTGTCTTTCCTTCTTTTCTCCCATGCTTTTTTTCCTCCTTACTTCCTTGCTTCCTTCCTTGTTTCCCTCCTTGCTTCCTTCCTTCCCTCCACTCACCTATCCACATTATCTGTCTATCCACCTACCTATCTATCTATCCATCTATTCATCCATCCATCTACCTAACAATTTCAGTGAGCTGCTTTGATTTACTCATCATTGTCACCTTTCCTCACCTCAATACACATCTACACTTAACAAATATCTAATATATATTTGGTAGTCAATAAATGCTGAGTTAAATTGAAATGAACCAAACTAGACACATATAGATGTCTGTGTGTGTATATATATATATATACACATATATGTATATAAAATTTATACTTTATTTGCATTCTCATATATGGCATACAGTATCTCATATCTCACACATAGACAAATATATGAAGCAAATCACTAACTATCTTGTACTACTATCGTTAAGATATAAATTTAACTTGTCAAATGTTGTCTGTGTGTCTTCAAGTCAAATGATGGATCTCAAAGGGGATGGATTGTGCCATGAACACTGGTTTTATACATTAGGGGAGTACTTTCCACATGAAAGAAAATAAATATTGTTGATGAGATTATAATGTTTATAAGAAATTAAACTGCTCAAACTCCTGTTCACCCTATCTCCGCCTCCCAATACATGATATCATGAAGACAGGCAATGTAGAATGAATAACCAGCCACAACATAACTTTTAGTAGGGTAAGTTACTGAGAAAATGGAGTAAACTGATCGTGCCTTGCACAGACCGTGTCACAGAATCAGAGATGTACTTGAATTCTTTGATGTGAAATTTACCTTTGAAATTTCTAGTATGCTAACCTAAGAAGAGTGATTGGCTGTCTGTATTTCATATGAAAATTCTTCACCCTGGCTGAGTTTCGCAAATGTCAGCATAATTTTCTGAAGAAAAATGCTGCAGTCAAGTCCTATAAAAACAAACAAAAGTGCTGGCCCAAACCGTAGCTTAGCAATCACATGTTCTTAGTTTAGAGGAACTTGCATTATTTTAGTTCATAATATTCATGACTTTCAAAATTTTACACATTACAAAGAAATGTTTCTGAGCATCAGTTACAGAGTTTTGTAATTAATACTAAAAGGATCTTTGCCACAACCCTATATAGGACTAGGAAGTGAAAACATTGGAATCTATAAAACATTTGCAATTGAAGAAACATATTACTAGATTGCTTATAAAGAATCTTCTTTGTTTCTAGCTTTAGCATATTCTACAATTATTTTTCATAGCTTCATACAGGTTTTTTAATATTCAAAAATTTTAATTTTTAGAGCCAATTGATTTCACAGATCAGTTATTATATTGTGGTGGACAAGGTATATATAATTTGCAGTTAGAAGACATGGTTCAAGTTGCAGTTATGTCTTTTATTAATTCCATAACACATTTATATGAACATAATTAATTTTGAATGTAAAGTCAAAAAATTATAACAATACTACTAGTAGTAGTAGCAGCAGTAGTAATAATAAATCATAACGTGATATTTTATATAACATTTATTATATTTAAGATGTCAACTTAGAGATTGACAGAGACAGATAAATTTGTATAGATACAGATATTGATATTTAAAAGTGTTTTCTGTTATCTAATATCTTTTTATAATAACTGATATAGAAAAATAATAAGTATATTTATTGGAAACATTTCTTCCAGTTACTGTTCCAAATGGTTCAGGTATATTCATTAATTTGTCATTCTTTTTATACTCTCCATTTTACAAATGATAGAAAGTTTCAGTAACTTGTTCAAAGCCACAAATCTTACTGGAACTCATACTTTTAAGTCTGATTCTAGAGCCCATGATTTTACAACCCTCTGAAATGCAGTTTGTCAATGACACAAGAATTATTCAGGAACATTTAAGATTATCAAAGTACTGATACCAGGGTTCAATGGAATTAGTCATATAAGGTTTGCTATTCTGTCAAAAGTGAGTAAATAAACCTAAGAATTTTTTTGAAGAATGAAATATAAAATAAAACTTATTTCATAGATGTTGACTAACAATGTCGCATAGACTGACAGCATTGTTAACCATCTTTAACAATAAGCCAAGTGTTTTATATCACTTTTCAAATTTTTTTATTCAGAAAAGTTAGATGTAATAAGAACAAATTTTATAAAATGCAATAAAAAACTAAAAAACTCAAATACAAAAAATTTTAAGTGCTAGAGACTTTGATTTATTTTTCACACTACTCTTCATGCCTATTAATTTATTAGATTGTTGAAGTCATGTTTTACCCATTTCTTTACATGCCAATGATTTATTTAAAAGACATCTAATGTTTTAAGAATTACTAGTAATGCTTTTAATGACTCAAATATCTCTTCATATTGAATTACCCTAACTTCACTATTATAGAATATTTAACCCACCCAATAGATGTACTATTATGATTGATAACAAAGCAAATATCTCTAAGCATTAACTACATCTCCATATTTTATATAGTATTCTAGGATACAGTCTTCAAAGCAGGGTTATTAAGAAATATATTTAATTTTAATAATTAACTTTATTGAGGTATAATTAATATTTAATACAAATTTTAAGTCTGCACAGTTTGCTGACTTTTGACACTCATGTTATCACTACTCTCTTCAAGATTTAAAATATTTCTATCACTTCAAAATTTACTTGAGCCCTGTAGTCAACAACACCCCTTTCCATTGTCAGGAAGCCACTACTTTGCTTCTTGTTACTGTGGATTATTTTTATCAGTTCTAGGCCTTCATATAACAGAATCATACATTGTGTAATCTTTGTGCACATCTTCTTTTGCACATCAAAATGATTTTGAGTTTTATCCATATATTTTTGAGTAACAATAGTCCTTTCACTTTCATTGCTAAGTAATTTATAGTATAAACACACCACCATTTGTTTATTAATTTACATTTGGTGGAAATTTGCCTTTTCCCCCTAGTTTTTGGTTATTCTGAATAAAGTCTCTGAATATTTGAACAAAAGTATTTTTATGGATATGTGCTTTTACTTTCCTTGGGTGATTACCCTGGAGTGAAACTGCTGAGTGACATGTTAATTGTGTGTGTGTGTGTATATATATATATATATATATTTTTTTTTTTTTTTTTTTTTTTACATAAAAAACTGTCAACTCTTTTCTAAAGTGGTTTAGTATGCTACACGCTGCCTGCATAGTATTGAGTTTTAGTTGCTGCACACTTTTGGCAACAATTAGTTACTAGTCATTTTAATTTTAGCCCTACTTTACTGTGTGTATATTAGTATTTGATTTTGTTTATTTGCATTTTTCATAGATAACATGATTCTGAATATATTTTAAATTGCAATTTTGAACATTTTTTACATATATTTGTTAATCAATCATATATCTTCTCTTATGAAATGTCTCTTAAAATATTTAGCAATGAATTCTCTCAGCTTTTGTTTTACCTGAAAACACCTTTCATAACTTCACTTTTGTAGATATAGATGTTATTTCATTAGCTGTTTCAATGAGTTATTTTAGTCTCCTGATTTTCATTATTTCTCTGGAGAAGTCTGTTGCAAACTTATATTTGTTTAGTTGTATATCTCTTTCTCTGTGTAAGTATACATATATGTACATATAGGCACATAGATAAAACTGACAATAGAAACCTCAATAAAAAATTTTAAAATATGATGCTTACTAGACAAGAAAAAGTAATTTGGCCACATTCAAGTCACTGAAGTCAAGATAAGGTTCAGATGATTTCTCCTGAGATGCATTTTGATTTGGATTACTTTGAAGTTGCAGGATTCAGGTATTTTGCATAGACAAGGCAGTTTTATATGTATATGCAGGCTCTGTATGTATGCATACCAATTGATTAGGACAATTTTATTTTCAAGTTTCATTTTGGGGATAGACTCAAGAGAAACATGGAATACTCATGCACTTGTATTAATAGATACCTAACACATGAGTTCATAATATTTTAAAGATACACTCACATGAGATTGTGTACAGGAAGCTTATGCTAATGGAAAACATATAAGAATGATACTGATCCTCAAGGATGCCAAGTTCAATTTTTGCTCTGGGGAAACAAATGAAAACTGTAAGTTTTGGACAGCCTAAAACAATAAAAAAAATTGGTCTTCTAATAATGTTTAGTAACTGACATAACATACAAACTAAGGTGTGTATATGAATTGTGTTAAATGTACATATACCCACAGATATTCAGAAGACTAGAGTAGCTTCTTTAGAGCTCTTTCAAAAAGTTTTATAAACCAGTATCATATGTGCAGACTGTCATTAGTGTAAGATGGTCCTAAGACACTGCAGTTCCATGGCATTTGTTCTTGGTTTATATACCTCTGAGGAGCTCAATGTATTTTACTGTGACCATTCTCATGTCATACTCATGTCATAAAGCCTAAAGACAATGCTGAGAAAATATGACAGTTTCAAACTATGAATACTGAGGTTTTCGTCCAGAGGATAAATAAAATAAGCTCAAAAATCATAAATTTAGAGTTACTTGGTAGTATTTGAATATCTTTTTAAGCACCACCTAAATAATGAACAATATCACTATACGCATGGGCCATAGTATTAAACATACACTTTATTATGTACCTCATGTTTACACTCTCCAAGAAAGTCATTATATTTCTGAAAACAATATTATGATTTATCAGCTTATATCAGAAGGTAAAAAAAGAAGGACCTTAAACTGACAAGACTAACATTAGTTCAAACTTATTGTTTCTACATTGTTTCTACCCTTAAAAAATGGCCTTTTATAAAGTAGAAGAAAATATATCATGCCCATAATTTTAACTGAGACAATCATTAAAAGACCATAAGGTCAGGATGACACCTGCACCCCAATGTTCACAGCAGCACTATTTACAATAGCCAAGACATGGAAACAGCCTAAATGTCCATCAACGGATGACTGGATAAAGAAGATGTGGTATATTTATATAATGGAATACTACTCAGCCATAAAAACAGACAACATAACGCCATTAGCAGCAACATGGATGCACCTGGAGAATGTCATTCTTAGTGAAGTAAGCCAGAAAGAGAAAGAAAAATACCATATGAGATCGCTCATATGTGGAATCTAAAAAAAAAAAACAAAAACAAATACAACAAAAACAAAGCATAAATACAAAACAGAAATAGACTCATAGACATAGAATACAAACTTGTGGTTGCCAGGGGGTGGAGGGTGGGAAGGGATAGACGGGATTTCAAAATTGTAGAATAGGTAAACAAGATTATACTGTATAGCACAGGGAAATATACATAAGATCTTATGGTAGCTCACAGAGAAAAAAATGTGACAATGAATATATATATGTTCATGTATGACTGAAAAATTGTGCTCTACACTGGAATTTGACACAACATTGTAAAATGATTATAAATCAATAAAAAATTTAAAAAAAGACCATAAGGTAAAGAATATCTTAAATTAGTAATACTGTGAATCTAAATGGCAAAAATCTAAATCTTCCGATTTAGAAAATTTAGGATAAAATTAGTCAGTTTCACGTGTACAGTGTAGTGATTCAGTGTTTTTGCAGACTGTATTCCATTATAGGTTATTACAAGATACTGTGTATAATTTCTTATGCTATAAAATATATATACTTGCTTATCTATTTTATATATAGTAGTTTGTATCTGTTAATCTCATACCCTTAACTTGCCCCTCCTTTTTAATACACCACAATTGAAGAGAAATTACTGAATTAGTCATTAAATAAATCCTAAAGGCTGTGGTGAAGCATATTAAAAAATTTGATATGTGTAATTTTGTAAATTAGATTGGAATAAAAAGTTAAAGCATGTGTCAACTTCTATATTTGAATGTGCAAATATATAGTGAGAAAATAAAAATTATAGCTAATGCATATTGAACAATTACCATGTTCAAAATGATGTTCAGAGAGCTTCACATGGATTATGACATTTAACCCTCACAATAAACTATGAAGTAGTAACATTTATCTTCCCTGTTTTACTAGGCAACTAATAGACAGTGGATTTGGGATTTAAACAGAGGTAATCTGACTCCAGGACTTGCACTGTTAACACAGACAGATATTCACCTAATTCAAGTATAACAGTCAGTCTTAGGAGAGAGTTCAGTTGTAAAGTTAATAGGTCCTGCTTTGATTTCATGTGATAAAATGAGACTGGAGTTGCTGGGAGTGGGTCAGATGGTGCGTGTATAAGTGTGGGGCAGGAAGACCACTACGAAATGAGACCTCTCATCTTGGGGCTATGTGCCACTGAATACCAAAGGCTTAGCACTATACCTAACATGTTAAAACAAACAACCTGTTCAAATCCTGTTTCTTCCATGAGGCTTAATTTGGGCTTTTCATACAATATAGAGGCTCATTTGCTTGTCAGGTGAAAGGCAAGTCTGGCTTAGGTCATATACCAGGTTTAAATGGTGAGAAATTTAAAATTCACACCTAGAAAATTTAGAATTCAATGTTTAGGAGGCATTTTCTTCATAAAATGCCATCAGTATGTGATAAGGTGACAAAACACTAAAATTAGGGAAATGTTGTTGACTCTGGGAGATCATTTCTCCAAGAACGTGACTGGTATCAGTGGATTTGTTTTGAATTTCTACAGAGTCTTTACCTATCAGCTGTCGATATGTTATCACTCTAAGAAGGCCTCAATTCTAGAAATTATGAGTCGGGTGAGGAACTAAATAGAGGAGGGGAAGACAATGGATTAAAATATTCAGCTCTTGGAAACTAAAAGCCATTCCCAAAATATGTACGTGATGATGATGTGCATATCAGATGAACAAATAAAACAAGCACTGAAAGCAAGTGAGCAATAACTAGACTTAGTCTATACAACCCAATAAAAGAATGAAGAACCCAAGATGTAGAGGCAGTCAAAATGATGTCTCTGCATATTTTTAAATAAATCTTTGGTGCTAGTCCATTTCTACACATGATAAACATTTGAAAATATAAAGAAAATTTGCATGTATTTTCAGAAGCATCTAGAGCAGAGAGAATATACAATAATGGGATGAAGAAGAAGAATCTTTCTTCTCCAACCTAATTTTAAGAGATCTACAGTGATACAAGCTCCCTTTCTTTGGCACATGGTGTTTCCAGGCAAAAGTGGAAAAGAGTATGGGAAAAAAACACAAAAGAAGTTTTTTATGGGTCAAGTTTACAACTGATGAATATAGCCTTTCACATCCCGTTGCCTACAACTCAATCATGTGGCCACAAGCAATAGAAGGAGCATGAAGAAGTATCAAATAAAACAAGAAAACATGGATTTTGGTGAGCAGCTAACAACCAGGTATTTATGTGGTACATTTTGAGGGAGATTTAATGTGATTTCTTTTCAAAATATCATCTCCTGTTATTATCAGAAGCCACTACTCATTTTTCAAGTGTTAAAAATTTAGGGGAAGCGACAGGCACATCTTATTAAAATTTCTGGAGAAGTTGCTATAAGCTGATACTATTGATCACATCCTTATATAAAAGAAATTTATAAAAACTGATGCCCAAGAAAACTTTTTCAACTTCAAAATTTGCACAGGGATCTGAATAATGAACTAATATGGTAATTATAAATTATTCATTACGTAAAAGAGGTCTTCAAGCAGCCACATATTCCAACATTTGATAGCCTAGTTTGAGAAATCATATGCCTTTACAAAAAAGTAGTACTTCATGTTGTTTAGAAGGTTTAAAGTTTATGCTCACCTTTACCATACTTGAACCGATTAAATAAGATTTTGCATCACTGTTATCGACAGTTCATAGTTCACAATTGAGTATGTCGCAAGCAAAAAAAAAAAAAAAAAGAATGTATGTTTCATTCTTTTACTAAGGAATTTCAATACTATATTAAATAGAACATTATTTATATACATAATTTTAAGTGTGAAGTGATATGATAATTTAGTAAAATAACTCAGGGGGTACTGTGTTGTAGCATATATTTAAGATAGAAAAAATATTGCCAATAGTGAAATAAGTTAATCTTTTCAATGGTTTAGGAAACTGTTCACAGGGAACTTGAAAAACAGAGAAAATCTACAGATGAAGAGGAGAAAATCTACAGATGAAGAGGAGAAAATCTATGAGAAAATGGCTTACAGCTTGGTTATTGTTTCAATATTGAAATGAGCAGTAGGGGGGTGGCAGCAAGTGAGAATTAAGGATGGTTCTTAAATTTGTATTCCAAATTAGTAGGTGTTTAGTGAATGTTGTTAAGAGACACAGAGACTGAAGCAGGGAGAGAGATTACTAAATTATTTCAAGCACATTCCATTTTAATGTCAGCAGGGCATTAGGATAATTTCTCATGAGCCTTTGAAAATACAGGTGTGAAGTCCAGAAAAGATTTCAAAAGTCCCCATTAGTATGAAGGTGGTAGTTAAATCAATAGGCATGTGAAAGATGGCAATCAGAGTACATACCAAATAAGAAGAAAAGACACGGCTATAAGGAAGAAATTATTATACTTGGAATTGAAGGAGTTTTAGTTCCCATTTTACCATTTGTGTTTTATAACGCTGAGCAAATTACTGCTATCTGTCTGAGCTTCACTCTACTTATTTGAAAACAGTTCTATGGATTCTTCTTCACAGGGTTATTGTAGGAATCAACTGAGATAAAAAAATGAAAAGTACCTTGAAAAATACAAACTTCCTAACAAACCTTACTTATTTGCAGCAACATGGAAGGACCTAGAGATTGTCATTCTAAGCAAAGTAAGCCAAAGAGAAAGAAAAATACCATATGATATCACTCATGTGGAATCTAAAAAAAAGACAAAAAGAGGACACTAATGAACTCATCTGCAAAACAGAAACAGACAGAGTAAACAGTCTTATGGTTACCAGGGGAAAGGGGGTGGGAAGGGATAAATTTGGGAGTTTGCAAATATTACCACTATATATAAAATTAGATTTTAAAAAGTTTCTTCTGTATAGCACAGGGAACTATATTCAATATCTTGTAATAACCTTCAATGAAAAAAAAATATGAAAACAAATATACGTATGTATATGCTTGACTGGAACATTGTGCTGTACACCAGAAATTGACACATTGTTACTGACTGTACTTCAATTAAAAAAAAGAAAGAAGAAAAGTCGCAAGTTTGATTATTGAAATTGGTGTTGTAAATGATAGATGTATATGATGAGCAGGTATGCACATATCAAAGAATCAGCAAGTTCCTGGACAATTCTGCAATTCTCTCAGATATATAGAGTGGTGCCAACTTTCAGTTTAAGAGTTTCAACATCTTTTGAGTTCCTGAACTCCTACATGGCAGGGATTTTAAGGCATATGGGATTATACCAAAGCAGATTTGCAGTAATCAAGAACTACCTTTGTGAAGAAAAGAAAAAAAGTAAAAAAAAAAAAAAAAAAAAAAAAAAAAAAAAAAAAAAGTAGTGTGTGATAGGTATAGATTCATCAGGAAACTAATGGTGATGGTTAGCATGGGACAAATAATTATTTCGTTTGGCACACTTTTTACTTTACTCTGAGGATATCCATCGGTAGTTACGGGTGTTATTTTTCTAATGAGAGAAAAAAGTCAATTTTATCCATACATTATTAGAATTTAGCTACTAATAATCAGTATGGTACTTAAATATTTATGCTTCTGGTTACACTGTGTCCCTCCAAAAAGGTTATGTTGAAGGCCTTACCCTCAAAAGGTGACCTTATTTGCAAAAAGGGTGGTTGCAGTTATAATTAGTTCAGATGAAGTCATATTAGAGCAGGCTAGGCCTATGACCCAATATGTCTGTGTCCTTATGAGGAGCTGGCCATGTGAAGACAGACACAAGGACTATGCTACGTGAAGACAGAGGATTAAAATAAAGTACCTACAGACCAAGGAACTCAAAGGAGTGCGAGCAAAGCACCAGAAGCTAGGAAGAGCAAGGGAAGATGCCCCTGCAGACTTCGCAGAGCGCTCAGCCCTGCTGACACCTTGATCTTGGATTTTTGGCCTCCAGAAGTGTGAGACGAGACATTTCTGGTGATTTAATCTATGCAATTTATGGTGCTTTTTTTTATGGCAACTTTAGGAAACTAATACAATTTATAAGGCACTTCCCCGAATACAGGGTTTTCAACTCTTGATCAACAGAGTGCTACTCGCAAGGAACAACTAACACACACAAAATCATACAGTAAGTAGAAAGCCAGAAATTCCAGTCATGTTTTATGATTCTGAGCCCAGTCCTCTTCAAATGCATAATATAAAATATCACAAAATAGGTATTTATGAACTTGCCTAAGAACCTAGTCACAATCTGTACAGGCAATTTCCTTTGAATTCCAAGACATGGTCTTAGAATTAGCCTTAATATAATTAGATTGGCAATCATGGATTATCCATGTCTTGGTCCTTGGTTCTAGGTCCACAGAACAAAAAAATAAAAATAAAAACAAAAACAAAAACCACAAACAAAATCAACTCATAAACAGGCTAATGCTAATCTTTCCCTCTTATTTATTGTCAGATGCAAAAAAAGATTAGGCCCAGTACTGATATAATGCTGAATACTATCTGTTCTAGCGTGGGTTAGTACATAAAGTAATGATAGACACAAGTGAAGCTCTCAGAGAACCTCTGTGGAATGAACGAATGCTCTATCCTGTTACCCCTGCACCTATACTCACACAGTTTTGGAACAGGCAAAATGAACTCTCTTAAATGATTTCAAAATAGAGCCAATGCAACTGAATAGAAAAAAAGCAAATACAAGGACGATTGTATGGCATGTCTATGCTTTTTCTGGGGAAAGACACATTTTAAAAAATGGAATATGAGATCTCTTCTTCTATATATCAGTGAGTTCTAGTTATATGGATGAAAGGAAAATAAAATGAGTACTGCAAGAGGAAATAGAAACTTTTATGTGGGAGTTTATGTTTTGTGTTTTGTGTCTATTGCTGTTGTCATATCTCTTTATAAACCAAGTCAGTTTTACCCACATTTTACTGTCATGCCATTTAATACAAAAAGCAATAGACGTATGTCAGGAAGAACACCTTCTTTCCCAAGCTGCTGTTACGAATATAGAAAAGACAAATAAGGGTGGAACCTCCTCTGGGTCATGGAGCTATTAATGTCAGCAAACCACAGTGGCTGGTGCTCACCAGTTAGGAAACTTTTATATGCATATTTAGAGCACATATTTGATATCTGGGATTGGCGCATCCTTGGGTGCTCAGTTGAAAGCAGCACTTAATTTCAAGTTGCTCTAATATCTCCAATTAAGCATATCCAGAAAAGGGGTAAATCAAAATGACATTTGAAGAAGTCTCAGTTGCCCTTTTTCTCTTCTTCAGTAAGTTTGTTTTACTTCATGACCTCAGTATTACAAAAAATAACAGAGCAGAACATGATTGTAAGATGGTGTCATGATGTTTCCTATGTGCAGTGGCTAGACAGGAAATTTTCATTTCATACACCATTTGAGCCTAGCTGCAGTGATTTCACAAAAGTTAGCAGGCTTTGAAAAGTTAATGATAAAGAAAAGCATTTGTTTTTGTTATTTGGAGAAAGTACTAGAGTGTTTAAGACTAGACCCTGTGGAGGTTGGTTAGCCATGGGGAAGTGCAAAATTTATTTCATTTTACTTGACAGCAGTGCTTATCTCTATATCATATTTAGAAGTAAAAAGTACCATGAAAACAATATCACAGTGGAAATTGCACTAAGAATTATATTAGTAAACAAAAATAAAATATAAATAAAAGTATATAATAAAATAATAATACACTACTGACAAATAACATAAATACATCCTGTTTATAGTCATTTACTATAGTAGCCATTTATTTCCTTTACTTAAATATATGAAATTTGCTGTCAGGTTTGTTTATCTATCTACTCATTCATCCTAAAGATATTTATTAATAAATTTTTGAATAATAAGGAATGTTTGAAAAATAAAAACAGAATAGCTATGATTTGTAAAATTACATTAGATAATGGGTAATGGAAAGGGGATTGTTTCTATATTACCTTGAAGAAAACATTTTTGTTGCTGTCATTTTTAATTGGAAGGCTATACAAATATGAGGTAAGAACTCAGTCTTGATATACTAACCCTGACTTCGACAGTAAAACTGATGACTGTGTACTGCCAGTTTTAACTCCTTAATGGATCTCCTAACAATAAACTGTGTGTGCCACTGCCTTGATAAGACCACAACCGCTTTCTTCCTGACTCGTGCTATAGCCTTCTGACTGATGTCCCCACCTCCATGTAGTCTTTTCTCCTGACGTTCCAGCAATCCAAAGTTTTCAGAGGCATTATTCTTTAAAGAAAAATAAAATACCCTTTCCAACTGAGGACTTGTATTAGCATGAGGTTTCCTATAGAATGGCCGTGCACCTCTTTACTTGTTCTAGGTTTTCACAGCAAAGCCATAGGGCTTTATCTTCTGCTATTCCTACACCTTATAACTGTGCATCACACTCACCAAGTCCTTTAGGTTCTCCAAACACACTCATAAAAGTCCTCAACACTCTATTTCTTTACTCCATTTCTATTTATATGCTCTCTCTCTTGAAAATTCTACCCCCTTTTCTCTGGAAGGCTCCTATACATTATTTAAGACCCAGTTCAGATGCAAGGTCCTCTGTGAAACAGTCTCAAATTCCCCAATAGGGAGGCATTCCTCTTTCTGCTTACTAGCAAAGTTTTGCATGTGTCTCTAAAATATCCTTGATCACACCAGGCTATATTTCACTTCATGTCATTTTTTCCTTTTAGCAGTACTGCCCTATTTTACTTTGTATCTACATACAGCAAGTAAGAGGGAACTCAGAGTGCTTGCTTTGGCAGCACATGTACTAAAATTGGAAAGATACAGAGATGGAAACTGAAAAAGGAACTTCTTTATCTCACTAAATAATTCCTTCTACATTTAATGAAATCCCAAAATCCATTTTATTTTTTCTTTCTTGAATTTCTTCTATCACTAAAACATTGCATTAATATCCATATATTATTGTGCACACATTTCAGAGTTAACCTTTTGTTCTTCAATGTCAATTCAATTATATGTAATTATATACATTTCATATAAGATGGTGTTGATATTTCTAAATATGCAACTGTATTTATAACAGATGCATGTTACTAAATTGATTTTTCCATTAAGCAAATTGAACAATTTGGAAATGACCCTCCTTTTTTTCTCTTTTATCTGAAAGAACATTACAATTTTAATGTTTACAGATTATCACCTCTTACATGGAGGAAAGCATAAACAGAAACAAAGTAATAGGGAATTCTGAAATTCCAAGAATAATAAATAAGATTATTGTAAACAATGCTTTCAAAATAAGATAGGCCAAATGGAACACTCCACCTCTTTATCTCCTTAGTAACATTTGCTTCAGAAAAATTTTCACTGTAAAGTTATAAACTAAGTTGTTTTTCTGCCCATTACTTAAGTTGAAAAAATATAAAATACAAAAGAGAAATGGCTCCTCCATTCAGAAGGTACTGTCTTTTAGATATCTTTTAAAACACACATTAAATAGTAGAGTTATTTGCAATTTCTATTTAAAAATTCATTCAGCAATTTGATTATTTCTATCAGAGGTCAGCATTTTGCTGAGAAAGCAAAGATGAATAAAACAAACACTCATTGATGGCATACTATGTGTTAGGTTTGATGAGAACTGTGGAACATGGAGATCAATGAAAATTGATGTAAGTTCTTATCTTCATGGAAGACAGAACTGAATGAGGGCAACAGGTATTGATTAAAAAGCAAACATGCAATCACATAAATGTGAATTTCAGAAGGTCAACTACAATGAAGAAAACTGGCATGGATTTGAGAAGATGGGGCTGGCATGAGCAAATCTAACTAAATTTGGTAGCTAAGAGAAGGCCATACCAAAAAGATGAGTTTCAAATCAATAACTCAAAGACAAGGAGCTGAGTTAATGTATTTGCTCCAGGAATTTTTAGATTTCAGGAAGAGTAAGTCAAAAATTATATTTCGGTGAACTGGACCAACTACAATCTGATTTTATATATTTTCTAGGTAATCTCTTTCCGGAACACCTATAATTTGAACATTGGACCTTCTAAAATGTTTCTCTATGTCTCTTCTTCCTGTCTTACAGTGTCTCACCTTTGCTCTGCTCTCCTCTCATCTTTCCTTTTGTTTTCTTTCTGTTATGTTTTCTTTATCTCTCCAATTTTCTTATGGATTATTTTTTCAATCATTGCACATATAGTTTATCAAAATATTTTTTAAATACCCAATTTTAAGCCACGGCCTTTTTAATGTTTATGGATGTTGTACCTTCAAATTTTTTTGAATATAATAGATTGGACTCAAAAAACTTGAACCAACAATTTTTCAGAATCAAGGCAGAGTCTCTTCTCTTTCTGTACCTTTTTGTTCTCCGCTTCTTTTTGGGTATCTTTCTGCTTCTATTTTTCTCTGAAGATGTTTCTCTCCACCTGTTTAATATCATGTATACTCCAAAATTGCATTCTTGACATAACTTCAGTCTTAAAGTGCATATCACTTTATAAACACTCATGGATAATTAACTAATTTTATATTACTTGAGGAAGAAAGTTGGATTGATCTACTTGAGGTAATGTTTTTATCCAACTGGCTGTGGAAAGTTAGTGTCACACTGCACACTAAGCAAGATGTAGGAACGAAGAATCTCAGAAGGAGGATCATCAGTGGATAGATTATGGAGAGTTCTTGAAGGGGCACTGGCCAAAGAGAAACCTCAGGAGCTTCTGCTGCAGTTCTGTTTGAAGACATTGCTTCTAACACAGCATATAGGGTAGAAAATTGATATATAGTAGCATAAATTATTTCACAAACTGCCATTGAGAAAACGTTGTATTATGTTGGCACAAACAAACCTTTTCTTAAAGGTCCAGAAAGTAAATATTAAAGGTTTTGAGGACCATAAGGTATGTATTGCAACTGTCTCTTTTGTTGTACTAGGAAAGCAGCAACAGATAATAGGTAAATGAATGGGCATGGCTTTGTTTAAATAAAATTTTATTGGCAAAAACAAAAGGTTGGCCTGCTAGCCATAGTTTACAGAAATTGTAGAACTGGGGTTTAAGAATACATATTTTGATTGTAGAATAGATAAACAAGATTATACTGTATACCACAGGGATATACAAGATCTTATGGTAGCTCACAGAAAAAAAATGCAACAATGAATATATATATGTTCATGTATAACTGAAAAATTGTGCTCTACACTGGAATTTGACACAACATTGTAAAATGATTATAAATCAATAAAAATGTTAAAAAAAAAAAAGAAATCAAGTAAGAAACCATATCTGGGCACTATAGTGATGTCTGCACCTGGATGTGAATCAATAGTTGGTATTAAATCTTCCTCTTTTCTGATAAAAAAAAAGAATACATATTTTGGGAGTATTATTATCATTGTGTAGATCTCCATATGCATATTTAGAGAGCTAAATATTTAATGTAATATAAACAAACACACTTTGGCAAAAGACAATTCAAATTTTAAATTAATATATACATTGTCAAATTAATTTTTTTGAAATAGGTCATTTTTAGGACTAGTTTCTGATTTTTTTTTGGTATCATTTTTCAGACTGTTTTAGATTGTAATAGAAATAACTTTTCCTTGTTCATCATTTAGTTGCAAATGTATTCTATGTTTTTAAAGGTATTTTTCAAAAGGCTAATTATGTGTTGAAGCACATCTAAAATTGTGGTAAGTGCTTAGGTGGAAAGTGTTTCTATATGGAGAAGAGAGAAGTACTAATGGAGCTAAAGTTGAGAATGCTAAAATGGGAAAGACAGAAGCCATATTGGGGGAAATCTCTTTCCAGTAATTAACATATGCCAAGAACTACAGACATTAAACCATTAGCTTATATAAATGCAAAAACTGATACTACCACCTTTTCTCTACCAACTCCTACACACTAAGTTGGTAGATGGGACACAAGGAGTTGGGAGTCTGAAATCAAAAAGTTCTTCTGGGAGAGGTCTCCAGCAGCATTAATCTATTAGTGAATATGCTCACGGGAAATCTTCTAACATTATTCTGAAAAAAGAGTGTAGTAGGGTGCTTATGTAGGAGTTAGGGGAAATCAGCAAAAATATTTCTTACAGAAAATTAACTTATTAATTCTTTTTTCTAATCACACAGATATCTGTGGAATCATGTAGACATATATGATGAGATAACTGACAGTGAACTAAACATTTCCTGGACCCAGAAGAGCTACTAAAATGCAGGAAAGACTCATGTTCTCAAAAAGACTGAACATTAGTATGGTCAATCAACAAAGAAGTTATTTCTTTTTAATGTTACAGAATAAACTAGCTTCAAAAAAATTGTGTTGAATCTGAAATTCTACATACCCATGAGAAGCAAGGATTCATTATTGTAAAGCACTAAAAGCACTACCAAGTCTACATACCGCAGCTTTATCGTATTAGCTACAGTGGGGTAAGTTTTTCCCAAGTTGATAGATGTTTTTATTTTTGTTTTGGTTTTCTTTTTAATTTGTGGTTATTTTTAACGGAGAGTTTGCCATGAAGTACAAAATTATTGATAAAAATCACAGTGATTGATCACAGTTCAACAAATTTATGCACAAATCTAGATCAAAAACTAAGGTAGTAGAAAATGGAATTAATTTGACAATTATACCCACAGGAAGATGACATTAAGACTGTACATGGTTAGCTGCCACAACTCCCAGAAAAGGAAATTTGTTCTTAGATGCTGGTGCTCTCCCTTTTAATTGCCTATTCTTTTCAACCCAAAATATTAATTCAACTGCCATATGTCCTCAAAACATTATTTCTACTTTTCTGTTTTAAAGGACTTCAGTATGCTTGAAAAATAAATGACTTGCTTCCCTTTTCTTTCATACTTAACATTTTACCTGAGAGAGATAGTGATTCAGATGTAAGTAGAGTCAACTGAGGGTCAAATATTCATATCCAAAATTCAATCATTACACAATATATTTGACTCTCATTATTTGAATGAAACCTTGTTTAACGGAAAGAGAAGTATTATTTTATACTATATATTTTAATTACACTTTATAATGTATTCCATTGGGCTCCTTACATGTAATATCTTCCTAGAGAATAAATAATCTTCTCTTTGTCTCATGGAGAATAAATATCTTTCCTATTTCAAATTTGCTCTACCATGATTATGATAATATGCTAAAAGTTTTAGGAAAATAGTTTACTTTTGCAGTTTCTGGTTTCATAGTTTTTCCAAGTAAAATCACAGTGGCTTCACTTCTACTTATAAAAATACTAAATTTATCAGTGTGCAAACAAATTTATGCACTATGCTTAATATTTGGAGTGACTAATCTTTGCTTTATTGTATCCATATATGAATGTCACTAAACATAGTGTCATTTTGCACTTCTGTCTCTAGAAGTTGGTCCCATCTCTATGACTTTGGCAGGCTTTTAATGAGAATAAATAACAAACAAGGGCACTTTCAGAAGAACATGAATTCATGAGGATGTGGCTGGCCTTTTGAAGGGCAAAATTATGTTAATGTTTAACAATGTCATTAACATAAAGAGAAGTATTTAAATACCTAACTCAAAGGATCAAAATTTTTATGCTGAAAGATACAGTCCAATATTGTTGATGATGAAAATAAAAAGAGTATTTTAAGTACTCAATATGCAGGGCATGCACGATGACTCATTAGGCAGAGAAAATTATTACTGCCCATTAAAGAATTAGCTTTCACACAAATGGAAAAGTTGACTAGTGTACCTCTGAGTGGCTGGTTTCTAAAATTATAAAATTAATGAATGTATGAAATATTTAATTTCACACATAAATATCTGTGAAGAGAAATTAATTGTCTCATATAATAAAAGTCACTTATTTTACATGCAGAATCAAATATTAAATCTGAAATCATAAAATCATTTTTGATAGTATTCGTTCATGCAAATTTTATAGCAAAGTTTGTAATATTTCTATGGATTCTCAGAAATTATTTAAGTAGAGAACTCATAATACGGACATATTGCTGTTAAAATAATAACTTTAGTACATATTAACTGTATGCTAAAAATATTTTTGAAGCCCACATGCTCAAAGGGTTTGGATTAGGTATCCCAAATTTATATTGTAGAATTATTTTAGGAGAAAGGTAATGAAATATGCTGATTAGATTTAGCTACTCTGTATTAGCTAAAATTATAGACTATTTTATAAAATAAAATCAGTAAAATATATATAAAATATATTTTATCCATTGTATCCAATAGCATACAATATAAAACAGTTTTTATCAGAATGCAAGGTCTTTAATCTTCAAAATTATGAAGAACACATCTGGCCTTAACATAATGTGTCATCATGTAATACTTTCTTATATTTAATAGCAAAGTCCAAGATGATGTTGCAATGTTAGAAATATTATCAGTTATTGAAGTACAAATTTATGTTTGAAAAATTAAAGTGACTTCAGTTCATTCCATAAAACAGGAATAAAAATTCTTGTCTCATAGAGGGGATATGAATTGGCTTAAGGAAATGGCTTGAGGAGTTGCTTAAGCAATCCAGCCATCTAGCTATCGATCACTCTCTATAAATATGTATACAGTATCTATTTAGCATAGATATAGGTAGTATATGTACACACTATGTATATAAAGTATATAAAATATATAGTACAGCCTACATATACTGTAGAGAGAGACAGATGGTTTATATATAGCTGTATGTTCATATAATAGTTGTATTAGTAATTATTATGATGATGATTATTTTCTTACCATCTCAATGTCAAAAGTACTAGCTGGTTAAGTGGTTGCTATGTCCTCATCAGATCATTCTGAGATAATTGGGTCTTTCTTGAGCGCTGTTCTCATTAGATCAGCCTGTGGACCCTAGCTGATTAAACTGCAAATCTCAATGAACTGTGCTCAGTCTGACTCTATCCTACTATGTTACCTTGCAAATTTACCAGTTTCTATGTATTCATTAATTATGGACAGTTATAGCATAAAACAATGGAATCCATGGAAGCACTATAGATTAAGATCATTGTTTATCCACTGTATAAAATAAACAAAAAAAATCAGAAGAACCTTTATAACAAGCTTGAGCAAATAATAAATCATGAAAGAATTATCTTAATTAGAGCATGTTGGCAATACAGATGAAACTGAAACTCAAAGTTCTGGCCAGACATTTGCACTAGCATTCTATTTGCTTCTCAATGGACAAAGCAAAGCTTGATAGTCAGTGTTCTCATTAAATGTGGCCATGGGAAGAAAGGGATCAAATGATCATTAGGAAATGAGAGACATTCTCTATGCAAAATATTCCATAAAGAAGGCACCCAAAGTGATGTGTTAAACTTACACTCAGTCTCAAAATAAGGAAAAGTAACTTCCTTTTGAAAAAAATGCTGGCAATTTGAAATCTTCTGTATGTTTGTCTTTCTTAAAGTATAACTCTGAAAGGACATAGATCAGAGGCAAAGGGTTGAGATTCCATTAATTTCCCACGGCAGCATTACTGAATTACTGCTTCCATTACATACAAGGGAGAATAAAAGGGAAGAGTTACTCCTTAGCTGACTACTTTTCCAAATGTAACACAGTGAAAAACCAAGTATACACTGAATTTGTGATGCCTAAAGAAAAAAGTAAAACTTAATCATTAGAGTACAGTATTATAATTGTTATATTGGGACACAATTTCCATCCTAGAAAAATGTTTAGGATTATCTTTTCAAATGAAATTTTTATAGTGAGGTATTTATTATTTGCCAACATATATATATATATATATAGACATATGTATGTGTATACACATACAAAAATATATAGTATTTTAGCCTTAGAACTTATTTCATGTGAATATAAAAATAGAATTCACCCCTTTTAAAAAGGTGATTGTAACACAAATGTTCAAAATTAATTACTGCATAAAATTGGGGATGTTAATTATTCATCTATTATCTAAAACTAGTTTTTCATCATTAGACAGAATGTACTAAAACAAAAAAGAAAGAAAAAAGATTCAACATGCAGTAATGTGTATTTCGAACAGATATTACAGCTATAAATGTTATCAGAGGTTACTCTTTTCTATGGTAAATATACTAGTTAAAAAATTCGTTGGTGATTATACTTTGGATGGTGCATTTGCAAGCCACATACACTTTCTGAGAGTGGCTGGATTTACATTGATTTTGGAGAAGAAATTACTATTCTTTTCTCTGAATTTTAAGTACAGAATCTGAATCATGTTTGAAATGTTCCAAAGAATGTAAATGAAACAAAGTTGGCTATAGGGTAAGATGCTCACATCCAAAATAGAAAATGAATTGACTCAGTGATGAAAATTTGTATTTATTTCCATCTAGCATAGGATTTATCATGGGTAAAATTCAAAAAAAAATAGAGATATTTTATATAAATTGTATGTATGTATGTATGTATGTATGTATGTATGTCTGTCTGTCTGTCTGTCTATCTGTCTGTATATATGTGTATGTGTGTGTGTGTGTATATATATATATATATATATATATATATATATATATATAATTTCATGCCCAGAAGTGCCTCTACTTATTTTAATCTTTTATTTCTTTTTCTTTTTTTGTTTGTATGATTATTGTAGGACTGAGGTTCTATGTCATTATATTTTAAAGTTCAAAATAAAGGAGAAAAGAAAAGGAGGGAAGGAGGGAGAGGGAAGGATAAAGAAAAAGTGAGAGAGACAAGAAAGGAAAATGGAAGCAATGTTTCTTTATTTCAGCATTTTATGTTATCCTTATTTCATTGAAGAATTCTTTTTTTTTTTTTTTTTTTTTGCTTGTTTGCTACATGAAGAAGTATCATTTCTGGATAAATGCTTCAAAGTAAATAACCAAAGATGGCAATAGTTATATGTCACTATGTTGTACTCTTGCAACTAATATAATATTTTATGTCAACTATACGTACTTCAGTTTTTTAAAAAAAGTGATGATACCAGGGAAGTAGACCAGAAAACAACATAAAACAGCATCATTTTAAGTACCCCTCAAGAATGAACTGCATATACAAATTGAGATAAAAACCCTAAAAAATTCCAAACAATTATTGTGCTGACATCATAAATATATGTTTTAATTCTATGCTCAACAGAATGTGTTTCTTTTCCCCCTGTTCACATATCACATTGACCATAATATCTAATGAGGTTGGGGCAGGGTTTTCCTCAACTGCAAACATTTCCCAAAACTTTCTAATGATCAGGCAGAAGAGCATTTTCCACTTATTTAAAACTTTTTAAATGATCATTTTCCCCCAATGCTTAGCAGAGCAGCTGTTTTTCCCTGAGACTGAAGTTTATGCCAAGTTTAAAACGTTAATGTTTTGAGCCATGTGCTCAAGAATTAAGTATCTCCAATTTCCACACTGGAAGATCTTGGCAGCTCTACTCAATAAATAAAGTCAGATAGAAAGAGACTTATAACACTAGAGGGAAGAAAAGGAATTCAGGCACTTCTCTTCCTCTAATTTGTGACTTTCCTAAATGACCAGCAATATTAAGGATCCTTTTGATGATCTAAAATTAGTGGAATATGACTGTAGTGGTTGGCGTATACAGTTGGTTGTTACATTAACACAATTAGATTACTGAACAGAATGAAAATAATAGGATAATTACAAATAAGACTGTGCAACACCAAGATGAAATAAGTGATATTATAAAAACAAATAATCGTTTTAAAGAAGTTCAGTGTTCTTAATTTTGATAATTTTGTGTAAGCCATAAAACAGTTTTTCAAATATTTGAATAATACTGTATTTTCACAAACTTCTACTCATTTTCAGGAAAAAAAAATCCCTCGCCACTGTGAAAATTATCTTACACTCGTGTCTTCACTACTTTTTAAAATTATTATCTTTTAAAATTTACTTTCTGGCGTGTATTTCTATGAATTGTAACACATGTATAGATTCATGTAACCAACTAGCACAATAAGAATACAAAACAATTCCATCACCCCCAAAAACCTCTTTTGTGCCATGTCTTGAGAATCATATCTCCCCTATCCCTAAACCCAGGCAAAGATGAATAGATGTAATATTTCGAGAATGTCACATAAATGCATAAATGCCAAACAGTATGTAACCTTGTAAGTTTTCTTTCTTCTTTCCAGCATAATACCTTGAAGGCAAATTCAAGTTACTGAATTTATCAATAATTTATTATATTTTGCTGAATAATATTCCATTGTATGGATATACCAGAGATTACTTAGCACATGTTGAAAGACATTTGGATTCTTTCTAATTTTTGGAGATTGTGAATAGATTTGTTATAAAGATTCAAGGGCAGGTTTTTTTTCTATTTACATACATTTTCATTTCTCTAGGACAAATAATAAGAGTGGAGTTATGTCAAACGGCTAAGGGAAAGAAAAATTACCTACTGGGTAATCGCAAAAGCAGAATGGAAATGTCAGAGAAAAGTATCAGTAAAACAATTGAGAAAAATAGGGAATAAAATTACCTACATCAGAAGGTTCTGGTGAAGAATTAAAACATTTGAGATGCCATAGCATCTGACACGTGGTTCTCAAAAAATGTTAGTTTCTACAGATACATGACAAATGCAAGATATTACTGTTAACAAAAGCTATTAAAATCAATTATTTCCCCAATTCTCCCTGGTTTAAAAAAATCACAATGGGTCTAAAGAAATTTAAGAAATATTACTACGAAACATTCAGTGCTCACTACATATATTTTTAACTTATTTTTATTTGGTTTCAGATAAATGAAAGATTCTGATGGTCATCATTCTTAGATTCTCTAGGGGAGTTTAGATACAAAATTTGAGAAACTCTATATTAAATAAATCTGATATTTACCAATGTGGATTTTGTCAAATAAACAATCTAGTATTAGGTATCTTTATTTTGGAAAACAGTACAGTCCTTTTTACTAGTAAATTTTATTATTACATTTGAATTTTTTCCTGCTATAATTTAGTGGAGTTCTAACATTCAGACATACATTTCACATCTTTCACTCTGTTACAACAAAGGCAAACTATTGCCCTGGTGCATTTTCTAAAAATGTCATTCCATCTACAATGTGTCTGAAAAACCTTTGTTGGTGTGTGCTCATTTTATAAATGGAGAGTCTTTCATTACAATTATGCTTTTGAAATAAATTTTACCAGTGTTTTGAATGGTTGTGAGAAACTTGGCCCTGAGACGGCAGAGGTCAATAAGACCACTAAATGAACTGTCAGGTTGGAAACAGAAGCCAACCCTGGCTCCCTGTGCATAAGCAGCCTCTGAGAAGGCTTTCTCGCCACTAACATTTGCATGATAAATTTATGGACTCTGGCTCGACCAGCTTGATTGAACACATTGCATTTTGCTAAGAACAGCATGTCAACTAGCACAGTCAGCATCCATATACATCTGGGGAAACTGCAACTGTTAGAATTGTGCCATGGGACTGAAGACAAGAAAAGCTTTGTCAGCTGTCAGTTAGACATTTCCTCCATTATCTATTTTACAGGTGATGAATGAATATTGTTGCTAATTTTCAATGCTGTTATTTCATGTTTTACTCTTTGGACTCTGACTGCTCCAGAGGTAAAGAGAGAGGTCAAGGAAAGGCACAGGAATAGGAGAAATACTTTCAGTCCTAAAACTTGAGGAATTAAGGGACAAAAAAAAAAAATTACCATCACAAAAAATGGCTCTGACAAAGCAGCTGGAGGTTGGCTGGTGATGAGTAATGCTATACGGCAATGATTCACTTTAGAAAAGATCATCTGTTCCTCCATAACCTCAAAAAAACAGGCAGGATATTCCCTAACAGTGAATATTTGCATTATTTGCAATAAATGCCTAATTTCAACCCAGTTTTGAAGAGTCCAGGGGTTTGTCCACAGGTAATTCTGTTTGAGAGTTAATTTTATTCTACAATCCATGTAATTTCAACAGAATTTTTGTTTAAATGATTAAAATATTCATGTGACTTTTCAGTTCAATTTTGCATGGTATAAACTGCATTGAACCTGGAATTTTAAGAGCTGAGATCCATGGTCACAATGACTAGAAATAAGAATATAAGCTCTGTTAAAAACAAATGAAAGAAAAAGGAAATGGAAAGAAAACAAGGTGAGTATTTTTTGGTCAGTTCCAGAAAGGGATTGGTTACCTTATTAGAGATAAACAAGGGTAAGATCTTTACTGCGGAAATGGATAGGTAATTTTAAATGGCTATATGGAGATTTGATGTGACACAACTAATTTTGTTCTTGGATATTCTAATGCAGCCTACAAAGGAAATGACTACACTTTAAGTCCTTAGTATCAGTGACCAGTTTTACTACCTTAGAATGGAATGGATACGAGGAGGGGAAGAGGGCTCAGGAATGTGTAGAGACTGAGATTGTGGTAAGTCTAAGAGGAATCAATGCACAGTGATGATACAGAATATCAAATTCAGCTGAGTTTCAAGCCTGTGGTTGGGCCAGAAATTCCAGATGTATGCATGGTTATTAAATAAAACTAATTTTTAATCCATGACATTGCTCCTTTAACATAGGCATCACAAATCACTTTGCTCTAACTATTTACACTGTAGACAGATTCTCAAATGACAAGTGTGTATGTTTCCCCTGTGTGCTCATGAATGCTTTTGGCAAAGAATTTACTCACTAATCATTAGACCAGCTTGATTATGTTGTAGTCTCCTAGAATAAAAGTGTCATTTCAACCCACTGAAATATCTCCCATTGAACATTCATAAAAGAGAACAGTTGTAAACTGGGAGAGAGGAGGCACTATGCCAGGTTAAGTCAACATTATAGTTCTGTTGAAACCATGGTCAAAAAAGGGAAAAGAAAATTATGTGTAAGCCAAGCCATTGGCCACACTAATGGAGTATAATCACAAATCAATATTTCAAGAAAAAAAATTTAAATTACATAGTATGGAAAACAAAGCAGAAAGAAAAGGAAGGCTTTCAGCCCCAGTATCCAGATACCAAACTGCGTGAGAATAGCACAGAGACCCTTTAGATTGAATCCAAAGACTAGTTCTGTGACCCTTCTTCCCAGGTCAGGTACTTTCACAGGCCTATTCTGCCCATCCCAAGGTTTTGTCTTACTAGACAGTGAAGCAAATAAATTGCTGGTTTGGAGACTAGCATGTCATCCATGCCTCCTTAGGGACAACATACTTGTATAACATCGGAGGTCCTTTTTTGACTATTTTCATAAAGCAAGTACCTAGTAACCATTTGCAAACTCATACAGTAAAGGGATCATGAAGCATTATGGGTGAATTGTTTACTGGAGGAAAGGAAATCATGGTAATTATTAAAGATTCTAAACATTGTTTTTCCATTTCATTTCTCTCTCTTTTCTGCCTTCTCTTCCTCTCTCTCCCTCTTCATCTTTCTGTTGAACTCACAATTCCATATAGAATTTAAGATATATGATCTCTCAGACTCTTCACTTTTGAAGTGACTTGTTAGTAGATGCTACTCTGCTGTGGAAGAAGTATCCCTGCTTTTATGGCCTCGCAGGAACATGATGCAAAGGAGAAAGTGGCTGTTTCTTATTTAGGGAGAGTAGGCCTCCAAGGCTCACATCAACCAACTGCAGCCCAGGACACTGGGGTAGCAAATTACACAGAAGTTTGCAGGGAAAGAACTCACTTACAGTAATAAGAACAATTTCCTGGAATACCTCTTGAGATATATAATTAACCTTAAAATAGTTAGGTGTCACATATTTTTCTTAGCAGTAGGAATATTATTATTATTGTTATGTAGTTAGATAAGTGGGGGCACTGAGCAGATAAGATGGAGGAGAGGGAGGATGGTCAAGAAGATGGTGTTATGCCTGCCTCCAACAAAATGGGGCTTTACTTCCTCTAAATGAGTGCCCTCAAGAAACAGTTTAGAACCCTACAGCTGCAACTGCGCAGTAGCAACAAGGACCTAACTGGACATGACCCAATGATCACTGTAATATAATCTGCATTGTAGTTTAGGCACCCTCCATGGGTTTTTCTGTGTGCACCATGGGTAAGGACATGCGCAAAAGGGGATGAGCATGACTAGCATTCAAGGGGCAAGAGCTGTCAATCAATCAAGAGATCACCTCTAAGCAAGGGTACAAGAGAAGGGGCAGACAAAGACCATTGCTATCTGCCCTTGGAAGGGCCCGCCTCCCATTCTTGGAAGTGTACTTTACCTTTGCCAATA
The DNA here is from genome assembly GCF_048773025.1 of Camelus bactrianus. NCBI lineage: Eukaryota > Metazoa > Chordata > Mammalia > Artiodactyla > Camelidae > Camelus > Camelus bactrianus. The sequence goes on from NC_133540.1 coordinate 76,035,511, forward strand.
AAATCTTTAAAATCTTTTGCTACACAATGCTTTAGTCTCCTGTCCGAATTCTTCTCTTTTAGGTAAGACAAGAACTGGGGTCATTTTTCCTTCCCTTTTTGTGGTAACAGTATTATCCCCATTTGATAGATTTTGACTATTGAGTTGTAGAGATATTAATTACAACAAAATTACAGGTAGTACATGGTGTAAGCAGGATTTAGATTTAGGCACTAGGTTCCTGAGTTCATTCTCTTAACCTCTAGGCTCCAAGCCCAACTTTCATTTAATAGTTATTGGGCGTCTCACATTGTTCTTGGTATTTTAATATATACTAACAGTTTAAATATTCACAGAACCTATAAAATAGATGCTATTATTATTTCTACATTTGCAGGTAAAGTAAACTAAGGCACTGGTCCAATATACAATAGATAAGGAATATAAGCCAAGAGAGTTTGCCTCTAGAGTCCTGATAACCTTAGCTTGTAGGAGGCTAGCATTTTAACAGTGAAATTTAGTTTTTGTACAAATGAGAACATATCTAATAGGTACTTGGCATGTAAAATTGAAATAATGTCATACAGTTCCTGTCTTTAAAGAGCTCATAGTCTAGTAAAAGCAACAATTATAGAGAAGATTTGGAAAACATGTTAGATCAGAAAAATCAGTCTTGAAATTTGTATACACACTGTAGAAGGGATGTTCAAGCACAATGTTAGAATTTTGCAGTTAGGAAAATATCTTTGCCAATGTGTGCCCTTTTAAATTTAAAAGTAAAGTATTATGTCTTGAATATCTTTAATTCCACTCCTTCTTTGATTTAAGCAAGAAACTTCTAAGTATGAGGAACTGTTGACACAAGTGCTTTGAGAGTTGAAAACATTGGATTAATCATTACTCTTAATTTAAAAAGGAAAATGAAGAAAAAGTGAATTTTTAAATTAATATTCATAAAGTTAATTATTTTTGGACTTAATCTCTATCTTGTCATTTAAAAAGTTGAGCTTATAACATAACTATTTACTAAAGAGGCAAATATCTACTCTACCCTATTGAAATAATGTTTTAGTATTTCTAGGGACCACAATTGGTCACCTTGAGGTTACCAATGCTTGTAATAGGTGATTTCACTTGTTAGAGTGTTATTTTTACTTTAAAAATTTTCACTTAAATATGGGTCATCACAGTTCTAAAAATAGTTGATTGTAACTTCACAAATAGAGCTCCAATCAACCCAAAAGATTTAAAGATGTCCTTAAAATTAGATGAATATCTAAAAATCACTATTTTTCCTTGTCAAAGTAAGTAAAATGAAAAATTGACTCAAGAATCACAATCAGACACTTGATTTTTGATGATACTTTCTACTGGCAGTTATAATTCTTAGACTTAAGTTCAATGTTATAGGACAAAAAAGCATGGAAGAGTTAATCAGCTTCATGCTACTGATGTATTAGCTCAGAAATTAATAATTAGATGGAACTTGTATCTTTGAGAAAGACCTTCTCTCATTGAGTGAAACAAATTCCAGTGGTTTCTGAAGCCATTACAATTTAAGAACTACCATTATTTGTTCCCCCCAGGACATCATCTAAGTAAAAGATACTGTTTCTGGATGCAATACTGGCTCTTTCTAAAGACTGTGGCTATTCAATTGCCTGTATTTCTGATTATTAATGCAGTTTAATGTTGGTATATATTTCTTTATTTGACATCTTAAAATGTTCACACAATCTCCTTAGGTAAATGTAAAGTTTCTGAGAAACAATAGTAACAAGCTAATACACATTTAAGGTCTTTGATGTTTCAGGCGAATTGGATATGTTACCTCTAATCCCCAAACCATGCTAGGTGAGAAACCTAAGCAGCAGAGAAATAAAGTAGCCAGAGTCACTGGGGTTTTACTCCAATTCTCTGTGATTTTTAAATCTGTACATGACATCTTATTGCTGCTCATAAAAGGAGATAGAATTTGCTTATCTCTGGTCTCAACTGAAGTTATTAGAAAATAGATTAATTCCATACAGCTGATTTTCAGATTTCATAAAATATGAGGACATTAAGATGGAGAGGATACAAACACCCACAAACTCACCTTTCATATTTACTTCAGTTACGAAAAATGCCAACTTTATCAAACAAATTCATACTCTCTCTTCAGAATGACAAACTGTAAAAAGGGATACTAAATATTACATCAAATAAAGTTACATCAGTGCTAAGATATGACTCTTTATAAAGAGGAATTGATTGCTCAAACTATGGATTAAAAGCTAAAAGGATATTGCAATGTAGGTTGTTTTGGTGTTTTGATGCTAGTATACTGAAACATTAAGGTATATTCTAAAAAGTTCCTAATGTTAATAACATACCTAACTTTCAGTCCTGCCTTTACCATAAATTAAGTGATTAGAGAAGTCACTTAATTTCCCTGGATCTCAAGTTTATCACCTATAAAGTGAAACACTTGATTTGAAGCTCACTTTCATCTTGAAAAAATCTCTGACTTTATTAGAATAATTGCTAGTAGGTATCTGGATTTATTTAGAAAATGTATGCACACTGAGACAAAAGCTGGTGAAGTCCTGCTTGGAATCCTTTTCACTATTTGCTATATATTTATTATTTGGATAACACATTCAGTTATGGAAGCTTCCTAACAGATGAGACGCCGGAGTCAGCCTTGTATATGACGATTACTGACTGTCTTCAAGGAGAATGCCAGTAACAGGTCTCTAAATCCATGAAAACTACTATGGCCACAAGTTTCCAAGGGCTGTAGGCACAGAGGATAGATACATGAGGTTCTTTATGTGACTAGCTAGAATTTGGCTATTATAGCACAATGACAGAGATGGCAAACTTAGACACATTCAGGGTCAGGTATATGATAAAGGGACCAAGCACATAAACTTTGGAACTGGAAGGTCTATGGAGAACCACGGAATATATGTTGCAGGAAGATATTAAATATAAAGTTTAAAATCTATGCCAAACAAATCTCATTTGTCATCTTTATTTTTTTCCCCAAAGAGTTTTTTTTTTCAATCTCGACCCTTTCTTTATGGGGGATACTAGACTTGAGAGCATTCTGAATTGAAAGGGAGATTTGTCTTACTGTAGCATTCCAGTTTTTTGGCATTGGGAAAAGAGTCTACTCAACCTCTTTCTCCTAGACCTATAACGTTGGCTCTATGAATGTTGCCACCAAGTTAAGTGATGTGAGAGAAAGAAAGAAAGAGAGACGGAGGGGAGAAAATGAGCCTAAGACACAGAGGAGAAACAGACATAGAGAAAGCATTTGTCTCCTGAAGTTTGCATAAGACACACACACACACACACACACACACACACACACACACACACATCTATGTATCTTCCACTAAATATTCACCCTGTTACTTTAAGGCTGTAGTAAATTAATGATAACCATACTTTTTTCACTCTCTCACATCAATACATTTGGTCTATATCCCCTTTCAAACACTGAAAGTCTGTGATTGCTTTGCCCAGTGGAATAAGGTAGAAGTTATGCTGTGCCAGTTTCTGGGTCCAAGTTTGAAGACTGGCATCTTTCATGTCTTGTCTCTTGGAATACTTCCTTTTAGGGCTCAGCCTCTATTACCATCAGCTCTCCGTATAGACTACAGTGAATGTCTATAGCTGAGCTATAATAACTTCCTCCGCCTCCTCCTTCACCTCCTTTTTTCATTCCTTCTAAATTTACATTGTCTGTATATGATTGTTTTTTCTAATGTAATGGAGTCCATAAACGTGTCCCAGACTTAGTTTCTTCACTCTCTAAGAAGTTACATGGCATACGGGAAGCCCTTGGGGTTTGAAATCCCTCTCATCTGGGTTTGATACTGTCTTATGCCATTTATTATCTTTATGGCATTTGTCTTTACTTAACATTTCTATAAATTATGTTTTTTTTTAAAAATTGTTAAAAATTTAATCTGTAATTTGCAGTGAGGATTAGATAAATGAAATTTATTTGTTGATTAAAAAAACTTTCCTTGAATAACTGGGGTGAAGTGAAATGAAAGAATCGGTCTAAAGCTCCTAGTATGCATCGTACAGTGAATAGTGGTAGCTTTTACTACTACTGTTTTTGTCAAAAACAGTATTTTCTACATGTGAGTAATGGTTAAAATGGGACAAGTTGACTTCTGTCAAAGATTTTATTTTTGTGTTGGTATTTATTTTAGAACAAATGGAAATATAAATTATTGAATCTGACAATAAACAATAGAATACATAACAAGCAGAATGAAAGATTCATTTGGATTCTGCTATTCAGAAGACTGAGTAACTGATATGAAATATTTATAAACCTAAATTTTAAGATGATGTTCTACAAGGCAACTTTGACGGTTTCTTGAAAGGACATGTGGATAAGTTAACATATACTGTCATGAATATCCAATACATTAGCATGAGATCCAGCCCTAAATTCTCATTTTAGAGTCTGTTTCCTAAGACCACTCCAAGCATAATTGTGTTATATGGGTTTCCTGGAACAGACCATGAAATGGTGGATAGAAGGTAGAAGAAGCTTTGTTGTGGAGTGCTCTTGGAATATATACCAATAAAGAAGTGAGAAATTCAGGCTAAGGCAGAGGGAGAAGAGATCAACAGCACGGCAACAGTGGGAGGGTCAGCTGATGCTGCGAGGAGCTCTGGGGCTGGGCTGGGCCTTCATCATGGTCCCAAACCAAGGCATGGGAGTTAGACTCTTGTATCCTCTCCCCAACCTTGGCCAGCAACTGGCCTCAGGATGCATTCCAGCAAGGGCATCATCTTGAGCTATGTAGTTCCCTGTGGTGGAAGGCAATTCCCAGTTGAATGTTGCAGCTGTGAATGGTCTCAGCCTTGCTATTCCCAAAGCTGGGAAAATGGATGCCTCAGAGGCCTCAAAGAGGGAATCTGGACAGTTTCACAATATCCACTACCATACCCTGGATCAAAACAATGTTATGATATTTATTAGAGTTAGTTTTATTTCCCCTAAAATGTTGTCTGCAAAAGAATATAAAATAAATATCTTTGATACAACTTAGTAGGGAAATACTTAAAATCAAAATGAGGAAAAATAATCTCTCATACAATTACAACTGTATTTGAAGTGGCCAGCCATGTAATACAGATCTCTGAAAGATTTTTTTCCCAAATGAGGGCCCCAATGATGTACTACACTGTAATTAACACTGAAGTTCTGGGAACTACTTTATCATTTCCAGGCACTAGAGTTCCAAAGCTGGGAAGTGAACACTGTACGTGAAATGATTGATTTTCCATGGATTACAACAGGCTGAAGTTCCCTTCATTATGCAAATTAATAAAATTCAAACTACACAAAATATATATTAGTCACTGGTGATTAATTCTTCCATATCTGGGTACTGAGAGTCTAGACTCCTAAAGCCACACAGATATTTTAACCTTTTCCATTTAGAAAGATTCTGTATATATCACATTCTCCTTCACCATTATAATTTTGGATTGGTAAAAATTGTAAGGAAACTCTAAAACTTGCATATAGCATGACAATAATTCAGTATTCATGGATAATTTTTAATGTTTTGAACAAGCAGAAGGACCTCTAATGGAGATGACATTGTATAATTTGGGAGACAGCATAAAAACAAACATTTACAAATACTGTTGTATAAAACTACACTTTTTCTCTGGATTTTGAAAACTAATAAGCAAATAAGTAATAGAAGATTCCACTTCGTAAAAAGTGCTTGTCAAACATTTACATTTAATACCTCTAATGGTAAAGGGAAATAAAGACACTTTAGCAATATCAGTATACCACAGTTCAAAGTGGCCACCAGCCAGGCACTACTTTGAAAACCTCTGCTGTAACGGTGTACCTGGGGGCCTCACATTCTCCTCCAAACTAACTTTAATAGAAAGCAAATCCCACCACAGCTGTCTCTCTAGTAACTTGACACCGCAGGAAGATGATCTTTGGCGTTAACCCCTGTCAAAATGACAGTTTCCCAGATTGAGAAGTCAGTTCCCAGGAAAAACAATAGAAAATGTGGTTGAGGGTGAGGAGGTCAATAAAATCTTAAATGTTAAACAGTACTCAACTACTGAATAACATTTTAATTATTTTATAGAACAAATCCATTTATCAGGATAGCTGTCATTTATGCGCATTAGCATAGTGTAATGCCTTCCTTCCCTAAATTTGCTTCAAGGAACTAGACATTTTCCTGTGTGTTATTAACACACATAACACAAACATAAACATCCTCTCTTTGTGCTTAACGTGCCATGGACTGAAATTTCTTTGAAGAGGATTTATCTCTATCTACACCTACACATCTATATCTATAACTCTATCAGCATTTAAATATTAGCAAGCTTATGAGACAGTGATAGTGATAATAATACCTCAAGCAGAACTAAAGGTTTTTGGGATTTGAGGTCAGAAAACAGAACTGTGTTAGGTTTAGCTCAGACAATATGCCTATATAAGGTTGCCTAAATCACATTAAAAATGAGACCTGTAATAAGAGGGTTTAGCAAGCAGCTTTCTGAGTTATTATTTTATCCACTTGGCACACCCCTAACTGCCACATAGCAGAAAGGTCTTAAGAATCTAGCTTAGGGAAATGAAATAGAAGACTGAGGCAATTATTTAGATCATCTGATCTAAAAGAAAATATCATTGTCTCAATCCTTTGGTGCATTGGTATTTCAAGTGTAATGTGATCAATGTTCCCCATGACTATTGTTGTTATTATTATTGTTATTATTAATTTCCTCTTTAATATTCTTTTCTGAAGAAAAATATATATGTATATAAATCCAGCTAAATTTCCTGAGTGTAAATTCTGCATACCACTTAGGTGATGCAAACTACATAACTGTCTGAATAGAATAACTAACATGATTAATACAGTTAAGATTAATTTTGGTTTCAGATTCTCAGGAAGTAGCTTATGAATTTATAAAAACCGCAAAACAGTTTTTTTCTTATATAATCACAAAATAAGTTTATTTATATCTAAAGAAAATATATAATTTATCCATCTAGAATAATGAATATATTCTAAATACTCTGAATCAAAGATACTATGTCCCCATCTGTCAAACATATAAATTTAACTACTTTTTATATGTTATCTTTATTACTGAAACATTGTTATTACACCTCCCCATATTCTATTTTGTTGTAACAGAAAACAGTCTTGTCATTTAAAAAGTATGTAAAAAAGACGCAAAGTAAATAACCTAAGAGCAGAGAACCTGTGATTTCTGCATGTGAGAACCGTGAGGACAGTAGTTTCCTCACAAGCACACACACTGAGGAAGCTGACCCTTGGTTTCTTTCCCAGATGAAGCCTGTTCTTCATAACTATCTCCTTTCATTATGGGCTTTTCATGTATCAGTTTGTCCTGTGATCAGCTTGGTGTAAAAGAGGACCATAGCAACTGTACGCCCAGGGGTCAGAGGTAGAAAAAGCCACCTCAGGGCCCCTCTAGGAGCCTCACTCTTGCTTATAGAGTGGAGGACAGAGCCCATCTCTGCCTGAATTCACATACTGCACTATGGGAGTCAGGAAAACAGTGAGTTCACAAATCTCTTACTCTTACAGTCATGTAGGATGTTTGCAGCCACTCTCCCAACTTTGGGGATATCAGTAAGGGACTGTAATTTTCTTTCTACTCACCAAGTCAGCTGCGAAGCCTCAGATCTCACAAGATGGAGAACAATCAGCACCCATGTAAGCACTGGGGCTCTGTTGGGGGAGGCAGCAGCAGGCAGTGAAGAGGAGCATGCCACTGGCTCCAGCTGTAACCAACTGAGTTCAAACCCTGTCTTTCCAGGCTATGATGCATTAGAAGCCAAGGACCCAGTGGAATTTCTAGGCTGGTAAAATTGTTTTATGGCAATGCCAGTTTTAAATGTGGGTTAACTGAAGAGTACTTGGCATTCTGCAAGTCTTCAATAATTAACTGTAATCCTAATCTTCCCCTCCCTACATCCTATAATAATCATCATTTACATGTATTAAGTTAAATAAATTTAACCCTTCTTTTAAAAATAGTTACAATTTTCTTTATATACACAGAGGGAACATCTTACAGCAGATAAAGATATTTGTTTATCTTCCCTTCCCTCAAAACTTACACTGACACTCAAGGAAAAAGATATCTGGTATAATGTTAATTCATAGGCCACATCTACGTAGAGAGAATTGAGCTAAACATTCAGTATTTATTTAAAAGGACAGCATCCTATCATACTTTGCTAATGCTATATGGGTACTGAAAGCTAGCATTTCCTGTTATGTCATAGTAGATCGTAATTTTCAAAATGACAGAGGCTTTGTCTTTTTGTAAATTGCTTAGCACTTGATGCTTAGAACGGTGGCTCCTCAATATGTGTTGTCAGGAAAAAGAGTAAGAAACACTATCTTATTGTTTCTTATAGTACTTAGCAAAATGTCTAGCAAATAGTAAATTAAAAGTATTAGTTGGCTGTTTTTATTTTTATATACCTTTGACTTGCCTCAATTTTCTCATCTGTAACAAGGGTACAATAGTATCTACCTGATAGCAGCATTGTGATATATAAAAGAATCAATATAGGTAAAGTCCTCTAAACATCAAACTATGACTAGTACGTGGTGTGTGCTTTATGTGTTAGATTTTATTATTGTTGTATTTTTTCTTTATCTCATTATGACAAAAATTAATTTGTTCTCAAAATTTCTTTTTTCTCAAAATCAAATTTATTCTCTGTTCACAATGTCTTCAACCTCTATTAAGTTTTCTTACTGGTATGAAGTTAATAGCACCATGACTTTCCTTGGGAGACTCCAAATCCTCCCTTATACTCCATGTGAGTTTTGGGTCTCATTTCATCCATGACGCTGGAAATTGTATGAGGTCCAGACCTAGATGTGTAAAATGACTTCATGGAATTTTGCTAAACTTTTGGGGAAAGATTTGCTCTATTTGGGCTCTGCTTCTAAACTGGTGCAGTGATCTTGCTATCTCTTCATGGAGCAAGCTGCTGAGCACAACAAAGAAGCCAACATGAAAGCAAAGCTAAAAGATAGAGGCGGAGTCCTGATAACACTGAATATCTAAAGCCAAATAAACTCTGATGAATTGCATTGTTTTGCTTTACCCTCAAATCAGTAAACTTTTCTCTGTGAAGAGTTAGATCGTAAATATTTTAAGCTTTGTGGACTATACTGTTTCAGGTGCAACTACTCAACTCTGATGATGGGAAGAGCTGAGTTGTAATAAAACTTGATTTGCAAAAATAAGTAGCAGGGGAAACTTGGTCCTGGACCACTTAGTTTGTCGACTCCTGCATCATCCAGACCAAGCAGAGTTTTCTTAACTCGTAACCAAAGCATTATGTTATGTATCAGGCAATGGATTAAGAGAGTTTTAGGCTTGGAAACTGGAAATCATTACTTACACCTTTTCCCTGCTTGGTCCCTCTCAACAATAAACTGATATGAGCCAGAGCTTGTGTCAAATGTTTTTCTAATCTAGTCATTCTTTCCAAGCTAGTTCTCACTTGTTATTCCAAATCATCACCATCTCCTGCTTGGAGTTCTACAAAAGCTCTTTACATATTTTTCTGTGTCCAGGATTGACACATCTAGTTATTTTCCACACTGAAGGTCCTATGATATTTCTCTAATGCATATATTGGCAAATCAAACTCATATCTAGGTGACCTTCTATGAACCCTCAACTTAGTTACATCTCTTGTCAAAAAACACACATTATTTGATTTATTAAATCATTGTTCTTGTTGCTAGAATGAAATTCTATGAGAGCCAGAGTAATTTTCTTGTTCATGGCTTTGCTCAAGTGTCTATATATATATATGTGTCTGATATAAAATGGATGTTCAACATATATATATATATATATATATTTCTGAAAATAAGAAAAAATGATTCATCAGGGAATATAAATATAAAGATAATGCATTTTTTCCCTGAAGAAAGACTTTAACATCACAGCTTCTCCATTTTTAAAATAGTTAATGTATGATAATCACTTAGTCTTCTATTGGGCCAACATCACCAAAACTGTATTGAAATGAAAGTAGGAGTTACTTTTTAAAAAATACTTATTTCAAATACTTAATTTTCCAATTATCTTTCTAATCCCCTTGACTTCTGAAATTTACTTATTATCCACTCTCTAGTTACGTCAAGATTCTGATTATTTTTTTTAATACCTTCATTGTGATATGATTTTTGTATAGTAAATTACATATATTTCAGATGTACAATTTGATGAATTTTGATAGATGTATATACCAATGAAATCGCCACTACAATCAAGATAGCTAACATTTCCATCACTCCCAAACAGGTACAGAGTTCAAATTCCCTATTTATCCTTTCCCACCCACTTTACCTCCTGGTAACCACATGTTTGTTCTCTATGGACAGACTTAGATTTGTTTTTGTTTGTTTGTTTGTTTTTAAACATTTTTTATTGAGTTACAGTCATTTTACAATGCTGTGTCAAATTCCAGTGTAGAGCACAGTTTTTTCAGTTATATATGAGCATACATATATTCATATATTTCACTGTGAGCTACCACAATATCTTGTATATTTTCCCTGTGGTATACAGTATAATCTTGTTTATCTATTCTGCATATCCCTGTCAGTATCTACAAATTTTGAACTCCCAGTCTGTCCCTTCCCACCGCCCGCCCTCTTGGCAACCACAAGTTTGTATTCTTTATCTATGAGTCTTTTTTTGTTTTGTATTTATGTTCATTTATTTTTTTTTTAGATTCCAGATATGAGCGATCTCATATGGGTATTTTTCTTTCTCTTTCTGGCTTACTTCACTTAGAATGACATTCTCCAGGAACATCCATGTTGCTGCAAATGGCGTTATGGTGTCATTTTTACGGCTGAATAGTATTCCATTGTATAAATATACCACAGCTTCTTTATAGTCATCTGTTGATGGGCATTTAGGCTGTTTCCATATCTTGGCTATTGTAAATAGTGCTTCTATAAACATTGGGGTGCAGGTGTCATTTTGAAGTAGGGTTCCTTCTGGATATATGCCCAGGAGCAGGATTCCTGGGTCATATGGTAAGTCTATTCCTAGTCTTTTGAGGACTCTCCATACTGTTTTCCACAGGGGCTGCACCAAGCTGTATTCCCACCAGCAATTCCCACCACCTTTTCTCCACAGCCTCTCCAGCATTTGTTATTTCTATTTCTAATTTAGTCTGTAGTTTATTCTGTATAGACTCTGTAGTCTATTCCATTGTTTACAGCACTTATTTTCTGTACCACATATCTGTATGTTTCACCTTGTATGGAAATTTAAATTGTTATAGTTTCTTCCTTTGTCTGTTTCTTTCTTTGATGTACACTGAATGTTCCCAGAAAGTAAGAGACATATTTTACACTTTTTTTTGGAAATCACTAATTTCAGTACAGAGCAATGTACATAGAAGATACTCACTAAATTCCTACTAAATGAATAAACTGCAAAGGAAACCAAAAAATAGATGATCATAAAATTACATCTGGAAGGAACACCATGCCCAGAAAATCATCTAATGACTGCACACACAATTTTTGCTAGCATTATGATTCCGGAAACTAGTGTATTACAGAAACATGAAGCATAGCAGATGGTTGGTTTGCACTTCACATCACTCACTTGGTATCTTGGGGTGGAGAAATTATTGGATGATAAGTTAATAGCACTTTTTCATTTCTTTATTTGATCTTTGAAAGAATTTAATAAAATGAATTACATGCAAGTCTTTAGGTATCTTTCTTACATGTTGAGAGGATGTTTTGTTAAAAATATTTAGCTACATTAAAAGTGCAATGACAAACAGAATATGAAAGACTTGTTTGTTAAAAACAATACAGAAGTATAATTGACCAAATGTTCAGTGCAAACCCAAAATGAAATACCATTTCCAATCCTTTTTAAGATTATGTAGTAAAATCATCATAACTGACTCAAGAAGAAATCAATACTAAGACATTAATGATACAAATGAGCAAATTAAAATGAGAAGTTTATCAAAGAATTACCTCTAATAAAGTCTCTGGGCCTAGAATTTATATTTCAGAAAGTAAGAGAAAGAACACATAATTCCCTAAATACATAAATTGATCCGAAACAAGGAAAAACTGGGGGAAAAAAAAACACAAATTATTTTTCAAGCTAGCTTAAACTTTAAAAATGCATGTGCCTGAGTATGCACATGAATACGTCAGAAGGCATATGTGTGTGTGTACGTACACGCGTGTGCGTACACACATACACACACACCCAGACTAATTTTACTTTAAAATGTCATTGCAGAAAATCACATTATGTCAAATGGTCCAATAAAGTAAAACAAACAATGATGATAAAAAATTTTAATCATATAACTGAGGACACAAACACAAATGTCTAAATCTTTGGATATAATTAAGTATTCACATGTAACCAGTATAACTATAATCAGACAATATCAATGTTTTGATTTGAAAGACTAAATTTAACAAAATCTGAACATTAAAATATACATATTTTATGTATGGCTGAAACATTATGCCTTACATCAGAAACTGATAATTCTAACTAACTATACTTCAATTTAAAAAATAAGTAAATAAAATACACATATTTAATCTTACTCTTCTCTTCTATTACTTCTTTTTCCATTCCAGAATTAATATGTTGATTTGAATTGACATTATTATCATATATTTTGGTAAATATTATTTAATAAACACAAACTAGGATACTAAGTTTGGTAGAATACTATATTCTTTCAAACGTTTCTTTGCATTTCCCACTCTTACTCCATCTAGTCCTGAAGATAGACTTTAGAAACAGGTTATCTGGTTCCAAAGGATATTTTGGATAGAACTGACTGACATTGCTTTGAATTAGTAGTATAGACTGGAAATAACTGACATATTTAAATATTGAGTTTTGCCTTGCATTAAATATAATTCTTTAAATTTCTGTTTTTTTTATATAGACTAGTAAATATATATAGGTTATTCCCATGTCTTTCTTGTTAGGTTTATTTCTAGGTAATATGTATGTACACATATATTTCCTACTACAAAATAAACTTCTTATATAACTTTCATTTAGCTTTGATAATGTATAAGAAAGATATTATTCACTGTATATGATCTATAATTAGCCATCTTCTATACTTTATTAGTTCTTATTAGTTTAAATTATCATGATTTCTGAAAGTGATGAGAATCTTCTTTCCATTTAATATTCACACTTTCATGTATATTCTAGTTTTATTGTTCTATTTAATTTGCTAGTATTTCAAATTTTAGAGTCAATAGTAGTTATGGTAACTGGCTATCCTACTTTAGATTCTGAATTTAAAGGCATCTTTCTAATATTTTGCTATAAACATGAAATATAGTATGTTTCCCATAGATGTACTCTACTAAAACAAGGATTTTATTTTTATCCTATGGTTGTTACTAATTTTTATTGAATTTTATTTGAAATACATATTTAATTTTAATATATTTTAAACTATGGAGGTAGCAATACAGTTATTCTCCCTTAATCTTGTAATATATTGAAATGCACTTACAGGTTCTCAGTGTTGAACCATCCTTGTGTTCCTGAACTAAATATTTTTGTCATTGACTAACAACTTTATTTTCTTCTAAATGCTTATTTTGGCATAATTTCAAATTTATAGAAAAGTGGACACAGTAGTATTAATAATCATTACACACTGTAATTCCTCTGTAATGACTTTATCATTGTCTCTTTAGAATAAGATGCAGACATGGTGTCCTTCTTTCCTCATGAACTTATCAGTGGGTGTATCCTAAGAGGGCAATCTCTCATATTTCTATAAAACCCAAGAATTAAAGAAATAACAAGGGAAAATATATATTTTAAATATTTTAAACTGAATGATAATGATACTAAAGGATATCAAAACTTGTGGAATGCAAACATAGCAGCACTTTAAGAGAAATTCAGAGTTTTGCACGCTTATATTAGAAAAGAAGAGAGGTGCAAAACCCATGATCTAAGCATTCACAATAAGAAGCTGCAAAGATGAGATTATTTTAAAGCTAAAGTAAGAATAATAGCAACCAACCACAAAAATAAAAGTAGAAATTAAAGACAGAAAAAACAGAAAAACTAAAAATTAATATTTAGAAGTATTCATGCATATGTTTAACACACAGTAAGATTGAAAACAAAAAAGGAAAACAAATACCAATATCACAATTTTAAGAGTGACATTTCTACAGTCTGTGCAGAAGTGTACTGCTTATTTTCCAAATAACTGCTTTTCCTAGATATTTTATTAATTTCTTACTTATTATGCTTTTGATTAGAGAATGTACTCTCTATGATTTCAAATCTTCTAAATTTATCGAGACTTGATTTATTGCCCATCATATATTCTATCTTGGTGAATGTTTCTTAAATACTTGGGAAAATGTATATTTTGGAGCTATTTGATTATAAACCCCAAAGACTTAATTCTTCTTCTTTTTAAAATTCTTCTATATACTTACTGATACCTTGAGATATTTATTCAATAAAATAATGATAGAGGGATGTTAGACTATCTTTAGTTTTTGGATTTGTCTCTTCTCTCTTTAGTTACATCAACTTTCACTAATATATTTTGAAGTCTATTTTTAAGAGCATATACAATTAAGATTCTTTTGTCTTATGGATGAATTAATTATTTTATCATTATAAAATGTTCCTTTTATCCCTGGTTTTGATCCTTCCTCTGAAGTCTACTTTAGTTGATATTCACATTAGATTTCTTTCACTTCTATACCCTCAGTCTTCTCCTTCCAGCCAGATAGATTAATAAGAACTAGAGTTATACTTTTTTCCTCAAACAACTAAAAATGTTGAGCAGAGACACCTACCAGTGGTTTTCAGACAGTGAACATTAGAGAGTATAGAACAATGACCACTGAAAGAGGGGAAATAAGGATTTGGATCCTATGATTGATCAATCTCACTGACTTTTCTGGCAAAAGGATAATTTTCCAAGGTTGAATTAATGGAAGTATATTCACAAACCAAGCATGTAGACTTAGTACATTGCAAAGATATTAATTTTTCTCCACAAAAATATCAAAATGAATCAAATTATTGAAAAATATTTGAAATCAAATGATAGACAGCAAAGGTTAAATATCTATCTGTAAAGAGCTCTTTTATTCAACAAACATTTAGTTAGAGTGTTCTAATTTCTAGGCAATAGGCACTGAAGGTGGGAGGTAGAACACCAAAGGGAATGGTTAATGTCATCAAGGAGGTTGTACATATATAAGACTATATACTGATTAGAACACATTAGTATATTAATAGAGGACAAAGAACAATTAATAAAAAAATAAAATTATAAGGAATCCTGTCAAAGTAGCTGGTAATCAAAATGTTGGCTTCTGTTGTCTAACATTCTAACAACTAAAAATAATAATTTTATTTAGCTTGTAATTCTGTAGATTGGCTGAACAGTTCTGATCTAGGTTGGTTTGGTGATCCCTGAGGGCTCTTTCATGCTTCTGTGGTTATTAGCTAACAGACTGGCTGGTGGCTGGATGATTCTAAATAGTCTCGCAGTTGGTTAGGTATCTGCTGGGCTGTCTCAGTTCTCTATATGGCCTCTCATCCTCCACCAGATTAACTTGGTTCCTTCATACAGTGACCTTACAGATTCAAGCCCACTGAAAGAATGAGCCTCAATGTGCAAACAGTTGCCAAGACTACTTGCATCATTTTGCCTAATGTTGCATTGGCCAAAGAAGGCACATGACCAAGACAGATTCATAAGGTAAAGAAACAGTCTACTTCTTGCTGGGAAGACATGCACCTTCAGATTACAGGAATATGGCTAAAGGGGGGGGTGGTTTGTGACCATTTCTTACAATGTTCTGCACAAAGATTTACTAAGAGGACACAGTGCCATTTTTATCTGTTAATTTAGGAGATAAAGAAGTAAAATCATTCAGTGTTGTCAAGTATATGGTGAATTAAACTTCAATGTCTTTCAAATATCTCTATCATTGCATCTGGCTTCTAATTTTATAATTCTTTTATCTTTTAGACAGTGAGCTCTCTGAAATAAAAGGAAATATGTTATATTTGCCTTGCTTTCTTAATATATAGCTCCAAATCTTGGCATAGGTTAAGTGCTCAAATGTTTACAAAAAGAATGAATCATTCCTCAAAAATCTAAACACAGAATTAACATATGATCTAGAATAAATGAAAATATAATAAAATAAAAATAAATAAATATACGACCCAGAAATTCCACTCCTAGGCATATGCTCAAAGAATGTGAAAGTGAGTGTGTTAGTTTGCTCAGGCTGTCAAAACAAAATACCATAGATGGTGTAAACAACAGACGTCTATTTTTTCTTAGTTCTGGAAGCTAGAGGTTGAGATCAACGTGTTAGCAGTGTTGATTTCTTCTGAGGCCAACTCTTTGACTTGTGGATCCCACGTTCTCCCTCCATCTACATATGGTCTTCCCTCTACCACTGGATCTGTGTCCTCATTTCCTCTTTTTACAGGAACACTGATCATAATGGATCAGGTCCCCACCCTAATGACCTTATGAACCTACTTACCTCTTTAAAGACCCTATCTCCAAATACAGTCACATTCTAAGGTACTGGGTTTTAGGACTTCAACATAGATTTTGAGGAAACACAATTCAGCCCGTAACAGTAGATTCAAACAGATATTCTTGTATGTTTATTATAGCTTTATTCACAATAGCCAAAAAGGGGAACCAACTAAAGAGTCCACCAAATAAATGGATAAACAAAGTATGGTATAAAATGCAGTTGCTTGTTAATTGTGAAATATTAAAAAACGGCAATAGTGTAAATAACCAGAACAAAAGGAATAATGAAACTATAGTGCATCAAATCTACAAAATATCAGTCTTAAAAGAATGTAAATAGAAAGAATATGGATCACCTCATAATATTTCTCTGATAAAATGTACATGTACACCAGAATATGAAAATTAGAAAAATTAGATACAAAATTAAAGAAAAAAATAAATAGGACTACTCTTTTGCATTTTAAAATACTGTTAACAGCTTCACCATTTTCTGTACTAGCTAATCAAATGTGCCCAAACTGGTATGATTCCACTTTATATCATGTACAATTTCCATCAATGACTTAATTTTACTAGTCTGTAATATGATTTTACTTTTTCTTTGGCCCATGGAATATGGGCCAACTACAAAACCAGAATGCAAAACAAAATAAATTTAAAAAAAGAACTTTATTGCTCTGACTACATAACGGTAAGGATAAGGATTTTCATCTCTCAGGGAGAATTATCTTCTGATGTGACATATCCAGTGTTATTATCTCCAAGGAAAAATACAGATAAGGATTAAAAAGGATAAAAAATCCCAATATTCACTTCTTTCATTGCTAAGAACATTAAATTTTCAGTTTCATTGGATGAATAAGTCTTAGCAATTCATATGCAGTGTAGCAAGAAGATTTACCTGGTAAAGACTAAGTCAGAGTGAAAAGACACAGTACATTGAACAATCAGTGACTTGTTAAAAATACAAGTTCTTTGGAATAATATTGCTGAAATACCAGAGATCTGTTAAGTCAAACTTAAGAAACAGCAGGTGGAGGAAGCTAGAAATAGCAGTATCAATTTCCATAAAGTAAAACCACTATTCACAAATCACATAAATAAACTTTTCCTTACGATGAGGCAGTTTATAGTAACAGCCAATATTAAAGCAGCCTGGACTTTCTTTTTCCCCCTTTACTCACATTATGTGACCATTGTTAAAAGCTAGTATGTTAAGTTACAAGGCCTTTCGTTAAAGTACCAATTCAACTTGGAATTAAAAAATATATATATCCAAACCAAAAATTCTCTACTTAAATATCACTGTCTAGATGTTTTAATCTACTTTTTTGTTCTTTTTCTCTATCAGTACTTTTTAATGAGATAGTGAATTACACAGTTCTTTCAGCACCTTTCTGAGATTAACATCATCTTATATTCATTAGATCAATAGATCAAATGAGGCACAGAAAGGTTAAGTCGTGTCTATAGTTTCAGGCTTTCTACTGACTGAGTTACAGATGAAACTTGAAACTCAGTCCCTTGGTATCTTTTGCTCTAATGACAGTAGAGAAGCATCCTTAATTAAGTTTTCATGATGACATGAAACAACAGTTTTGATACCTACTTTAAAATGATTTCTGACAGAATAATCATGGCCTATTTAATGTCACTGTGAGACATCATTAGTAACATTTCTCTTAATAACTTGGACACATATAAATGTAGTAAGGTTAATTACACTAGTCATGTGACTCATCTAAAGGCATCTTGGCCCACGTTTTCAATCTTCCTAAGTTTCATAAAATCTCTAAAGCTTAAGTATATTACATTTATTTGGCCACTGATTTTGAATCATGAAATTGTTCATGCTATTTTGCTATTTTAATCAAAATCAGCTCTATTGCTCTCAGTTCTACAGATAGAGCACCTGAAGCTCCCTCTGTGACTAACTGTAAACATGGGAGTGCTCTGGACTCCAGTCTTTCTGCTTCTCCTCTCCTGCATCCACACTCCCCATGTGCAATGTTTTATCTAACCCCGTGACTTAAAATGCTATTGTTTGTTGACAGATTCCAAATTTATTTCTTCAATTTCTACTTTTACCACCAAACTTGTATATTAAAAGGCTCATTTTAATTACTCTTTGATAGCTAATAATTATTTCAAAAATAACATATATTAAATGGAACTCTTGCCTTTCTCTTCTACAGTTCATCTTACACCACGAACGAGGCACTGTGTTAATGATCATTTCAACAGAGGCAGAATGCAGCCATGCTAATATTGAAGTGATTATTAGATATTCAGTTCAAAAAACTACCTTAAGTTAAGGATAGATAGAGATGAAACTAAGATTGAGAAATCTGAAGGACACTACCATTCCATGGGATTGTGTAAGCTTAACTGGGGAGCTGTTAACAGGAGGAAAGAGAGAAGAGATAAAGAGTTTCTTCTACTACCACATAATGTAAGACCGATCTCCATTGACTTATACAACCAAAGAGTTAAAGCCAATGGGAAAAAAGGAAAAAGTAATGTTTTGGGAAAAGTGTAAAGTTGGGTAGAAAGTAGACACTGACAAAACAAATGAAAATTGAAACTAGGGTAGAAAGCGAGCTTCAAAAATCATCTTTTCCCTCTGAGATCTGCCAAACCCCGATGGACTTATGTGTTCCTTTATTTAGAGTTATATGAGGTTTTGGAACAAGGAGATAAAAATAAGTGTATCTAAACAAAACAAAATGACAACCTACAGAATGGGAGAAAATATTTGCAAATGATGCAACTGACAAAGATTTAATTTCCAGAATATATATATACAGCTCATACAACTTAATAACAACAACAACAAAAAAAAACAATACAAAAATGGGCAGAAGACCTAAACAAGCGCTTCTCCAATGAAGACATACAAATATCAAACAGGCACATGAAAAAATACTCAATATAGCTAGTTATCAGAGAAACGTAAATCAAAACTACAATGAGGTATCACCTCACACCAGTCAGAATGGCCATCATTCAAAAGTTCAGAAACAATAAATGCTGGAGAGGGTGTGGAGAAAAGGGAACCCTCCTACATGGTTGGTGGGAATGTAGTTTGGTGCAGCCATTATAGAAAACAGTATGAAGATTCCTCAAAAGACTAAAAATAGACTTACCATATGATCCAGCAATCCCACTCTTGGGCATACATCCAGAGGGGACTCTAGCTCGAAAAGATACACACACCCCAATGTACATAGCAGCACTATATAAAATAGTCAAGACATGGAAACAACCTAAATGTCCATCAACAGATGACTGGATAAAGAAGTTTTGGTATATTTATACAATGGAATAGTACTCAACCATAAAAAATAATAAAATAATGCCATTTGTAGCAACATGGATGGACCCCAGAGATTGACATTCTAAGTGAAGTAAGCCAGAGAGAGAAAGAAAAATACCATATGATATCACTCATATGTGGAATTAAAAAAAAAGGACACTAATGAACTCATCTACAAAACAAACAGACTGGCAGACACAAGAAATAATCTCATGGTTATCAGGGGAAAGGGAGCGGGAAGGGATAAATTTGGGAATTTGAGATTTTCAAATGTTAGCCACTATATATAAACATACATAAACCCCCCAAATTTGTTCTGTGTAGCACAGGAAGCTATATTCAGTATCTTGTAATAACCTTTAAAGAAAAAGAATATGAAAATGAATATATGTATGTATATGCATGACTGGGACACTGTGCAGTACATAAGAAATTGGCACACTGTAACTAACTGTATGTACTTCAATAACAAAAAAGTATATCTTACATTCAAGTTATCAAGTAGGAAATCTTTTCCAAAATATAAAACATCCTCAAATGGACAACACCTTGTGCTAGATATAAACCTTCTATAAAAAAGAAAACTTGTATATCTCAACAATGGTACAAAGATGTGAAAAGAATCTCCCTTGATAATTAATAATTTGAAGTCTATCACTATGTAAGTTAGGAGTTGAAGTAAGGCCACCTATGTATTCTGAAAATCATTCTGGAAATAATTAAATTATTATGTTTCTACACTAGAAGAGCTCTCAAGTATCAGGCAGATAAAAAGACAATTTGCCTCTGGAAAAATTCAACTTTAACCCTTAGATAAAAGTCTAGGTAACATGTATGCAATGTAAATAATAATGCTAATGCTAATAATAATACATAGAAACAATACATCACAAATGAGAGCCAGCAAATCAGACAAATAAATGCTTCAATATTGGCCTTATCTTTCACAGATAATAAAAATGAATCCTATGTTTCATGATAGAAAAAGCTGGAAAAAAAGAAAAAAAAAGAGCAAATAAAAATTACCAAGAGGATTTAAAAAGCATAAAATTGAGAATAAAAACTATTATACTGAAAGTAAAAACCAAATGGATATGTTAATCATTATATTATATATACCAGAAGATAGAATTATTGAAGCTGGAAGAAAAGTTCAAATTTTTTATCCTGAATGGATGGTAAAATAGATAGAATGTAGAAAAGAGAAAATTAAGAAAAACATTTTTTAGTGTCAGAAAGTCAAATAATATGATTTTTAAATATTAGAGTAAACCATATGAATATGCCATTTTGGGGGGCAAAAATGGTTGAATACCAATGAGGTTTTTAAAGTTAACCTTATAGGAAACCCCAAGTAAAGCACTAATTAACTTATTTAGCACTAGTAAGTGAAATTAGCAAGATTGTTGAATGCAAATCGTTACGTAACAGACAACTGTATAACTATATACAAGCAACAGTCTGCAAGATTGTAATCAAATAAGTTATCATGTACAAATAGAAACAACACCAAAAAATACCTGAGGATAAACTTAGATTAAAAGGAACTGCTTTTTAATGGGGAAATGTATTAAAATTTATTGAAAAGCATTAATGAATTTCAAGATAAATGGAAGGGCAAAGCCTCTGAACTGATCTCACCTTCTAAACAGGCACACACATACACACAGACACACACACACCACATTAACATTAAAGGGTGAGAAAATACTTTTGACTTGACTTTTATACCAGTCCCCTTGTTCCCCACTGAAAAAGGATATAGGCTCACCCCTTTAAACAATCAGTTATTAGTTTTCTTATACACTGAAGTTTACAGATACTGGAGTTTCTAAGGTTAGGTTTTAGAGAGAATATTTTAAAAAAATGAATAAGCATATGGAGAAAATAATTTTAAATTATTCAGAGTGTACTTGTTCATACATTATAGATACACATACCATGTGTTCTGAAAAACAGTTGATGATAGAAAAAAATCTCTAAAGTTTTTCTTCTTGGGAATACCCAAGATACATGGCAACTATATTAGTAAATTGCTAAGATTTCTAAGATTTTCTTCTCTTAAATTTATTTTCTGAAAGGGGTAAAAATAATCTTAATAGTTACATATCTCAACTTTTGAATTTAATATAATTTAGTTGTCTTGTTTAGGGGATGCCCCTAGTTCTAAGTAATACTTGGATTTAGTTTTGACAGCCAAAAATCTGATAGGAAAAATTTATAAGCATCTGTATGATTGACATCATGCCATCGTCTTTAAATATGGGTCACTTATAAGGTTATATTTTTTTCTATGTATTTCCTACCAGAGTGTGTAATTAGTCTATTTAAATAGACATAGTTAGCATCCCTGATGAGGCACAATGTAAAATCTGGGGTTCCATCATTTGAGCACTTAGCACTCTGTAAAATGTGATCTAATAGTCAGTTCTCTGTGAACCTACTTATTGAGCTTGAAGAATTCTCCTCAACCCTCACATGCTTCTTTGGCTTCCTTTTAAATAAGAGTCAATGTTTGCTGCACAGTGCTTTTTAAGCATGAACTCTACTCCAGCAAAATACAGAGGTGAAGTTAGTGGTCCCTTAGGATCCATGGGGCATTGGTTCCAGGATCCCCTGTGGATACCAAAATCCACAAATGCTCAATTCCCTCTATAAAATGGCATAGTATTTGCGTATAACCTAAGAATATCCTCCCATACACTTTAAATTATGTCTAGATTATCTATATAACCTAATACAATATAAATATTACACAAGTAGTTGTAAATACCATGTAAATGCTATGTAAATAGTTGCTGGTGTGTGACAAATTCAAATTTTGCTTTTGGGAACTTTCTGGATTTTTTTTTCAAATATTTTCAATCTGTGGTTGGTTGAATCTGCAGATGTGGAACCCGTGGATACAGAGGTCCTACTGTTTTAAGTGAAACTCTATAAAAAGTTTCCTGGCAAATGGCAATAGAGTAAAATAAATGAAGATAAAATCAATAGCCATCCCTGTCTCATGTGTGTGACACCTTGTTTATACAGAGCCCACGGCTGGGCAGCCAGGTGTGGTGGAAGCTCATCATGCCCTCTAAGTACGCGGTAACAGTTGTTGGAAAAGTTTGATTTATCTCGTCTCAAGGTTGAGAAATTCATAGAAATCATCCTTGTTTGGTTTTTCCTTATCCTTAGAAAAACATAAAATGAAAGAAAAGAAAAATGTGCCTTTTGGTCAGAAACAATATCAAACTTTTATATAAACTTCAAATAAGATAGACAAAATAAAATGCCACTTCGAAATATAATTAATTTTTTTTACATTGAGATTTTTCAAAAAGGCACAATTGACATTTTGGATTGGATAATTCTTTGTTGTAGGGGGCAGTCCTGTGCATTGTAAATGTTTACCAGCATCCCTGGCCTCAAAGACTCACTGCATGTTAGTAAAACACTCCCAGATCCAGTGGTAATAATTGAAACTGACTATACAGATATTACCAAATGTCACTTGGAGCAAAATGCCCTCCCTTGAGAATCATGGGTGTGTAATAAAGTCCATCACATGGATTTTTTTTTTTTTAACAACATAGTAATTCTGATACAATCTAGGGATTGTGGCTATACATTTAGATAGCAATTAGGAGTTTTCTGGTTTTGTAAAGAAATCTGTAGGTCTGCTACGGACTAAATGTTTGTGCCCCCTTCAAATTTCTGTGTCAAAGCCCTGATCCTCCAAATGGTACCTGGAAGTAGAGTTTGTGGGGAGTTATAGGTTTAGATGACGTCATGTGGGTGAAGCCCCCATAATGGGATTGGTGCCTGTACAAGAGAAGGGAAAGACTAGAGCCCTCTCTCACCACCATAGAGGATATAGAAAGAAGTTGGCCATTGGAGAACTAGGAAGAGGGCTCTCACAAGATGTCAGATTCAAACAACACCTTGACCTTTTACTTCTCTACATAGAGAACTGTGAGAAATAAATGTTTGTTGTTTAAGCCACCCAGTCTACAGTACTTTGTTACAGCATCCCAAACTAAGATATTCTTATTACTTTAATGTAGAAAAAATGTCACAGTTAAAGGCTTTATTTCAGAATGCCATGACAGTTTATGGTCAATAGTGTACATCATACCATAGCAGAATGTCAGTCAAGTTAGTGATTTTGAACTAATGATTCAACAATCAATAAAATTTCTATATCTACATCAAATATGCACTAATTAAAACTGATCATAAAATTCGTCCATAATATTGACTGTGTTCTTTCTATTCTGTTGTGAAGCATACAAAGACAGTAAGAGATAGAAAACATTGTTTTCTATCATAAAAGTATTAAAATTTCATGTCTTAAATGTATATATTCCTGATTTTTAAAAATAACTAATTAGGAATAGAATGCTTCTATAGCATGTAAATAGATGCATCTCAAGTCAACAGCAAATATCTAATTCACTATGAAACAGTAAAGTCATTATTACTACATTAAGGAGAAGAATAGATGCTTAATTATATATATTCAATTAATCTTGTCCTCAAAAGTCTTAATATTGAAACAAGAAACATGAAACTAAAATAACCAGATGAAAAACACTTGGAACTCAAAACAACTTTAAAAATGACTAGACTTATGTAGTGAGTTTAGAAAGGAAGATAGGTACAATATAAATGCATAAAAATCCACCTATTTTCTTTTAACATTAATCAACTTGAACATATACTAAAAACCCATATAAACAATGGCAAAGATAATATAAACTAACCAAAAATAAAGATTAAAAGAAATATACTGATCCTAAAGAGAATAAACAATAAAACTTCTGAGTTACATAAGACAAAATATTTTCATAGCAAAGAATGAGATTATTTTCATGAACAGGAAGAGTGAATAATGCAAGAAATACATTACAGTAGTAGCTAGTATTTACTGAATACCTAATACATACTATACGTTATAAATAATTTACATAAATTTTCCCAATAACATTTATAAACATTCTACAAAGTTGTTACTGTGATGAAAGCCAAGCTGAGAGAATTAAACCTATTAAGATCACCAGGCAAAGGAACCAATCCACAAAATTAAGTGAAGTCTGAGCTCCTAGCAACTCCTTTATTGTTTCCCTACTAGTTTTGAATTATAAGATGTTGGAAAAGAAGCAGCTTTTACCAAATTCTGTCATAACAAGATATATTAATTTTTAGTTTATCTGAAAATTACTATAATTCAATAGTCAATACATGCTGAGTGTCTAATATGGCAGGTACTGTGCTGAGCTTTGGCTATTAAAAAAATAGTTGTTTGGGTCTACTTTGTCCTAGTCATATAATGGTTGTCTTGGAACCATGTTATATACATGTATACATATGTATATACTTTATATAGTTAAATATACAATTTCATTAATCATAGCCTAATGTAATTAGGATGATGGCAAGCTGAATTAAAGGTAAACATCTAATAGTGCGTATAAGATACCAAGAAGTTAAAAACTTCATTTATATATTCCAGATTTTAAAAATACTTTAGTTCTTCTTATTTTGTTATTTCAACTTCAATATATAGCCATAAAAATACCAAATAGATGTTTCTCTCACTGATTCTTTAAAAAAAATCATATATTCAATGCTATTACAACTGCTTTTTGTTTTTAAACTGAAAGATTGAAAAAGAAAAATACAAATGAAACAAAACTTGTGGAGAAAATTTGACTAGTTCTATAATGACAGGTAGGAACAAAATGATTGGCTTATGTTTATCTTTTTATTTAATCTGCTTTTTTCCCTGTGCTCATAATATATACTCCTAGAAAAGGGGAATATTTAAAACATAGAAGTTGGAAATTATGTAAGAAAACATGTGAAAAAATCAGGAAATAAACTCTTCAAGGAGTATTAATTTTCACTTTAGCTTGAGAATTGCTTGAGGTACATGTGAAGTCTTTTTTGCCTTATACCTTAATGTGGTCCTGAGGACTATTCTGTTGAATTTAAATATAACATTATTTATGTCTTTGTTGCTATAAATGGTTTAAAAGAACATTGCTTTAATTACTTTAGAAGATAGGTCTCTAAACTAAAACCAATGTTTTACATAATTAAAATAACAATAGGTGAATGTATCTATTATTATGATACTTTAAAATTTGTACAAACTTAACACTTTAAAATTCATGTGAAGTTGTATAAGTATGGGCTTTCCACTCAGGCCTTTAAAGGTTAAGATAATTTTTTACTAACACGGTAATTAAAAACTTAAACAAATTTATATTAGAGACTAAATGACAACCGAGATAGAACTTGCCTTTCTGTGTCACTACAGTCAGTACCAGCCTGGATACTAGCAGAGTGGATGCTGATGTTGCCATTTTCAGCCCATTAAATACAAACTGAGAATAGGAAGACATAATAATATGGACTGTCGTTTACTTCTCATAATTTAATCCAATGGCATTCTTCCTTGGATGGTCAACACAAATTCTGTGTTCCTCTGTAAGTTCACCTACCTCTCAACAGGCAACACTTCAGTAAACTTCAGTAATAGAAACAGGTAATGGGCTCTTCCTAGTGAGGTCAGTGCTTTCAATTATGGTCTCTGAGTGATACTGCCCTGAGAAATCAATTGTTACCAATTGTTACATTTTTCTCCCTGTATTGTTGTTTCCAATCAAATGGGAAAAAACAAAAAACAAAACTTTTCAAAAGTCTAGGTAGAAACCCTATTATGGTATTTTTCTGCTGTAACTCACAAGAAAAATGTATTTGACTGAGTTCTTTCTAAATTACTAAGAAATAGCTTAAAATATGGAGTTAAATATAACACTTTCCAAACTAAAGGGAAGAAACAGAGACACAGATGGACAGATAGAGACAAAAGAGAGACAGAGAGAGACAAAGAACCTTAATAAAAAACAAAAATTATAATTTTGAGAAAATAGACTTCCCTTCTTTCCATACTTTTGTGTAAGACCAGTATCAAAAGTGGAAAATATGTAATAGGCAAACCAACGATTCTTAATTCATGATAAACAGCAGAAAGTTGAACAATTTAATTATGTTTGTAATTATGAAAATATAAGCAGTTAAAATTTATTTTCAATTTGAATTTGGAATAACTGTAATTGACAATATTTTAGAGACAGTTACAATTCTAGAGATATTTGAGTTCATTATTTGTCTCCTATTTCTAAGATTGTTTGCCTATGACAAAGTTGGCTGTGATAAAACTCATTATTATAAGTAGATTCCCAAGATCTGTAGAGGAAATAGTACTGGAAATATTTCTGATTTTTTTAATTTGAATAAGAACAGGTAGATCAGGACATATTAAACTTAATAGATCTTGATATATCTGATTCCAAAGAAGACAAGGTTCATTTCCATAATGAAATTACCATTACTATTCTCATTTTACATATGTGGAGTGCAAATCAGAGGGAGATTAAGAAATTCCATTGTGACTACTAGTAAGGGATTGGTCTGATTTGGATGAAATCAATCTGGTCCCAAGTTTCATGCTCTTGGACACATGGTGTCCTACATTTTGCAAGTTGGACATTGAGACATAAGAAATCAAGTTACTTATCAAAGTTCATAGAGTAAAGAAGTGACTTATTTGGTGCAAAAAGTAAGCAATCTGATCCTCATTATGCATGCATATGGACCTAAACATGGTCAACTAGTACTGGTTTCAGTATCATACAGGTGTCATGTACATGCTATCTCTCACCCAACATTTCTTTCCCATAATGGTTTTCATAAAAATCAAGAAATATTTTAATAATAATTCAAGTTTATTTAGCACATTTTTTATGAGGGATGGAACACTGACCACAAAAAATAGACATCAGTATTACTCCATGTTTTAGCAACTGTGGAAGCAGATTAAATTTCTGGGAATACCTGACAAGGTACTCATGAGAGCTTAGTTTCAAATCATACTCATTTGTCAATTGAAATTCAACTGTCACCAGAAGACAGTGTTTATTTTACCTATTTGACAAGAGATGAGATTTGGTTTACTTTATAGAAGTTCTAAATTGCCAAATTAAACAACATAATTTTATTCTCCCAGTGTAATTATGCTCTCTTCCCACTCCCCTCAAAAGTGCTTTTATGGAGCTTTTCCCCTCTGGGGGAAAATGATACTAGTTTAAGAGGGTTTTATTTTTAGCAACCATCATCACTTTTAGCCTAAATACTATAGTAAACGCCATTGAGAAATGCATTACACTTTGCAATTATTCCTATTTTCAAATGATAAATGGGGTTTTCAAAAAGAGGTATTGGGGCAATATCTATAAGATCTATGCATCACCTTGATTCTAATGCCTCTTCCCAAGATGATTTCATAGTATGAGTCCAAATCCTACTTTCTTCACTTTCACCTGTCAATTATCAGTTCAAGGGAATCAGTTATATATATATTTCTTTTCTATTCTTCCCATGAAAAACGATGGAAATTTTCACATGACAGTTAGTAATTGCAGACGTTCCACAGAGACTAATATCCAATGTGCTAGTTGAAGCGAGAATGTCTGGATACAATTATTGAAGTCATTTCCCAGTGCACTGCAGGTACCCTCTAAAGATGAAGGGTGAATAGATTTATTTATTGCTCTCATCCAAAACTTCAGTTTGATGAATAAACCAGTTTGCATCCATGTGAGGCTCTCTTCCGCATTAGACTCAGCCTCTGCCTACTCTATTGTCTAAAAATGGGGAAGAAAGTCTCTTTCCCTTTCACTTCAGGTAGACACTAAAGTCTTTCACAGTGTAATACTTCCTCATTAGATGCATATTCAATATTATTTGATATAGATACAAGTCAAAGAAATGCCCCATATATCCTAATTTATTTGAATAATATAGTTAAAAGTCAGAGATTTATCAGTAATGATTAAGTTAATACATAGGAGAAACTTGAGAGATGGAGATTTTCAAGGTCACAATCTTACGTCTTTTAGTTCCAGCTATGGATCTAGGGGTTGGGTAAAGATGAAGAGTACAAATATACCATGTTGTGCTTCTGTTTTATTCCTTTAATTCCTATGCTATGTGTTCTCATTGTGATTCCAAGTCATCTCATGAATTTCAAAAAAGACTGAAAATAAAATACATTCTATAGTTACTCTTCTCATTCAGAAAGTGTATTGATATGTGAGGCAAAACCCATTTAAGACCAAACAAAAGAAACAACAACAAAAATAAGACAAAGATATTTTAACCTAGGATGTAACTTATAATAAGATTTAGAGTATGGAAACTAATTAATGGAACAGAATTAGCATACACTTAAAACTATATATTATATGTTATTATTGATTCGTTTTCTTTAAATGTAATGAAGAAATAACCCACTTTCCTTCACTTCTTTTTCAATCATTCCCTCCTAAAAAACAATAGTTAACTATGCTCAGAGTTCACAAAGTATAAATAGCAATCAAATTTTTATTAAAAATTGATGTAGATGAAAACTGTCTCCAATTTAGTTTAGCACTGGACCCTGAAACTAAATTATTGGCTTCTACTACATGAGAATTCAGAGTTTCAAAGAGCTATAGTCTTTTCCCAAAAGGGTGAAAAATAAATTTTCTATTCCCCCCTATTGTGTAAACTTTGAAGTAATCTCAAATCTCATTTCATCAATTTCTTACCTTTTCTCTCTGCCTCCACTGGTTACTTTTATTATTTCCACCATTACTTTTGCTGAGACCATTTATTTTCCTAGTTTTTGGTTCTGTTAAAAGGCAGATCTGTATCAGTATTAGGAGTCAGTACAGTGTTTGGGAGAATACTGACGAACAGTAGAAAATACCTGGCTTCCAGTCATGGCACTGGTCCCTAAAATGTCAGTTGTCAGAACTCCATCTAGTACACTGGCTTTATTCCAGGTGCCTGGCTGGAATCATTCATGGAACATACTAACTGCTCAACAAGTATTTGAAGGGATGAGAGAAGAATGAAAGGAGTTGGATCTTAGGAAGTAATTTAATTCTTTTCACAAATTTATTCCAGTTGAGAAGAAAGGGAATGACAAAAATATATAGACAAGTAAGTTAAGAGTAAATGTAATATGTACTAAGAAAGCAAATAAGGACATAAGGCACGCTTAATAGGACAGGATATAACTTAACAGGGAAGCAAGGTAGGTCTCCATTTGCTCGGGACATGTCTGTAACAGGCCCCATGGCCTATATTAAATGTCGGTGAGACACTCAGATCATCCAAAACTGAACCCCAGCTCTCTCTCCTACTACACACTCAAATATGTCCTTCCTCCTACTTTACATATCCTAGGAAAGAGCTCTATCATTCATACATTTATGGTAACTAGAAAATGTGGGATTTGTTGGGCCTGTATGCAGGTGGTAAAAGAATTTATCAGAAACAAAGGACTGAGATAGTAAAGGGGTTTATTAGATTGATACATTGCTAGAGGCAACAGTGGGCCACAGAGGAGAGGTGTCTGTATGCCTAGGTTCCATTGCTGAGTTTCCTAAAAGGTAGGGCAACCTTAAACTCCTTGTGCTTACATGACAAAGGACACAAAGGCGGTTGTGAAAGGGTATGGCTGGGGAGTTTTGTAGGGGGTTGTGACTGGTCCTCGTGGTCAGGCTTCTGGGCATTGTAAAGAAGATCATTATCTCAGCTAAGGCAGGTATGTATTAGGGAAGGAATGTTCTTTGTTATCTTCAAAGGGCAGCAGCCAGGCGCCTGAGGGGCCTTGGAGCAGGAATCTGCCAGATGTCTGTGGATTCCACAGAAACTAAGGAGTCATCATTGACACCTCACTGTCTTTCAGCTAACATACCCAGTCTATCACAAAGTACGAATGGTTTTGCTTTCTATTATCTCCGAGTATTCATGTGCTTAAATCTCCATCTTTACTACTACTTATACCACCATTTTAGAAATTCATTCACATTTAACAAAAATTCTTCTTTGTATCTACTTTGGTCCTCTTCTAATAGTTCACTCCCATAGCAGCCATATATTTTCAAAGGTAAATCTAATGATACCACCTTCCTACCTTAGAGCTTTCATTCCTCTTCAAATAAAGAAAAATAAACCTCTTTATGGTGCTATCATAGAGAATCAGCATTCTATTCCCTGCTGCTATGATATCTTAAATAAGTACAATGAAGCAGGTTTTGTTCTTCTGTGACTGGCTAATAGTGACCATCAGAAGGTGGGTCTCTTAACTGAGCTGACTTCTGCAGAGATGAAGGTGCTCAGGCTTCTCAGGAAAAGACATGCATCCATCCTCTATGCACAGCTCATTTGGTGACCACACATATTCCAAAGGCATTTCCCTGTACAGTTTGCAAATAGGGTGGTAATGTAGAAAAATCTCTAACACAAAGTCTAGTAATGCTTCTTTTAAAGGTGGCCGTTTAAAACGGGGGGGGGGGGGGAAGGTGAGTTATTTAGGAATTCAGGATAATTTCAAGGCTTGTTTTCTTTGGCTTTAAGAAGAGTAAGAATCACTCTTGAATTTTGTCCATATGCTCCTAATAATGGTTATCTAACACAGTGTAATATCCAGTGGAAGCTTTTTCTAAATACTATAGGATGGCCTAAACTGACACATAGGTGGCCATGTATTTTTTAAAATAAACAGGAGAAGAAACCCGACAGGAAGTAATTTAGTAGGCCATCAGGATGGAATGGGAGTCGTATCATGATTAAATTCCTCAATATCCACATCCTACACTCTTACATGGACAAACATAAACATGTATATGATTTTTTTTTTTTAACTTTAAGAAGTATTAGGAGTATCTGTAAGTCCCCTGGACAGAGGTGACATAGTCTTTGCTGATGCTCAATAACTGTGAATGGTATGAATGAAAACATATTTGTTTATGTATATGGATGATGAATAAATATAAGACAGTTTTTATTCATTACAACAAAATGAAGACTCTTCTTTTTAAATAGTTATATGTAAATTCCAAGACACAGCCTGTTAGAATACTTACTGAAATGAATGTAGATAATTTCACTTGGGTAACATGGGTTCTATTTTAATTCAGTTGGCTTATATACTACAACCAGCAATTTTTCCTAGCTTTGAAAACATAATCTGAAACTATATAGGACCTTAGAAAATTTTCCTTTGATAAAAATCAATCAAGTTAGAGAATGTGAACTGTTATTCTAATTATTATTACTTAAGTGATTTATTATTTGTATTATATTTCAAATTTCCTAAGGATTAGATGTAGAATTGTACAGATTTTATTTAAATCAAACAATGGTGAAAGTTCAGCAGAAGGTTAGCCAAATATAGTCAATTGCAATAAGAAATACAAAAAAGTACAAGAAAAGTTGGAAAGTATGTACATTAAGTAAATGAACTATAATGAGAGCTCTAAGTCCTTCAGGAGAATTTTTAAAGTTGCTAACAGAAAGATGAAGGGAAAAAAATGGTTTTCATATTAGAACACTTGAGAGAACTTTGGGAAAATTTCTATTCCTAAGGCAGTTTTCATAGAGCATCAGATGGTGCCCTTGACAAAGACTGACGTCTAAAATGAGAGAGTTATAGAGCAAGAAGAGTAATTCACGTCCAATAAATCACCAGGACCATATGGTATATATACAAGATTTCTGAAGGAAGTTAAGTGTGAACTAGCATAGATGTAAGGGGGAAAAACTGTGTGAAATATAGCCTTAATGGTAGCATCTGCTTTTAAGACTGGAAGGTTACTAATTTAGTATGTAGAAAATATAGGGAAATTTTTGTGTTAAAAGAATTTAATGTTTTCTACCTGTATTAAACAGTGATGTTGAGTAATCTTGAATATTTCTGTACCATTTTATCTTTATATTTTCTGGATTCTTTTGTATCATCATGCTTTTTTGCCATCTCTCTTACCGATCTTGACTACTCTTCCAACCATCCACTGTGTTTGTGTTGTCCAGGGTAATAACAGTTCATTAGTTGTGATATTACAATGGCCTTTCCTCAGAAAATTTACATTTTTTTCCTCTCACGGTTGTTTTTTCATTGTTGTTATTTTGGTTTTGTTTTTGTTTTTTTCAACTGATACTGAATTAGAATATACTTTGTTTCAAACAGAACTGGTATGGCTTCATTTTGTTTTTTACATTAGCTCATTCTGTCTCATGGCTTTGGAGTCCAGTTAGGGATATACCAAACATATGTTAATTTGCAATTTGAGAGTGAAAACTCAAATGATTTTGTTTGTTTACTTTTAAGTGACACGTCAGAAACATACAGAAAGGTGAGCTAATCATAAGTGCATAATATCAATAATTTTTTACACATACATGTACTAATGTAATTTACAGCTAAATCATCATAAAGTAT
The DNA here is from genome assembly GCF_048773025.1 of Camelus bactrianus. Taxonomy (NCBI): domain Eukaryota; kingdom Metazoa; phylum Chordata; class Mammalia; order Artiodactyla; family Camelidae; genus Camelus; species Camelus bactrianus. The sequence continues at coordinate 76,068,784 of NC_133540.1, forward strand.
ATTGCAGCCCTCAAATTTCCCCTTTACCCTCTACCCATTAATATTATCCCAAAGTAATCACTATTCTGTATTCTAATATCATCAGTTAGTATTGCCTCTACTTAAATTTCAAATATGTGAAAGCATAACCAATTATTTTCTGGCTTCTTTTGCTCCAAATGCTGTCTGAAATTCATCAATTCTAAGGTGTCTATCCATAGTATTAATCTTATTCTATTTCTAGGTAAAGTTTCATTTTACAATGAGCCATATTTTATTTACCCACTATTTTATGATGGAACTTTGAGCTAATTCCATTTTTACCTCTTAAGTGTAAAGCTGTAATAAATATTCTTATACTCATGTCTTTTGCTGAACATATGCACTATTTTCACTTGATCATAAACTTAAGAGTGAAACTGTTAGTCAAAGAGTAAGCATTTAATTAAATGAAGTAAATAATGCCAAACTGTGTTCCAAAGTGTTGATGCACTTAACATTCAAATAACAATATATATGAGAATTCAATTGCTTCACATGTTCACTGACACTTTGTATCATCACTCTTTTCATCATTAGCTATTGGATGAGTGGCTAAAGGAACCTCATTGTGGTATTAATTTGCATTTCACTGAGGAGTAATGATGTTAACACATTTTAGGATGTTCATTGGCTATTTGAATATCCTCTTTTTCAAAGTAGCTATTGAGTTTTTTGCTCATTTTAAAAAAATTAGTTCTTTTATCTTTCTCAGATTCCTAGGAAATATTTATATATTCTGGATTTGAGTCCTTTGTTAAATCTGTATTATCTATGTATCTATTTATCTATAAATGGATGTCAAAAATTTTACTGAAATTCAGTGTTTATTGTCTGCTTGTGTTTTGGGATTCTGTTTCAAAAATCTTTGCCTGTACCAAGATCATGTACGTATTTTCCTATAATTCAAATGCTTTATTGTTTTACATTCCACACTTATATATGATTCTTCTCTAAATACTTCTGATGTACTATATGAGGAAAAGGGTTAATGTTTACCTTTTTTTTTCAAAGGGAAGTCAAATTGCTCCTGTTTATTGAAAATAACATTTTTCCCTCACTGAATTTCACTGGTATCTCTGTGGTAAATAAAGTTAAACTGAATTTTTCTATAATATTCCATTATTCAATCACATATCCTGTGTCACTACAAGGAATTTAAATCCATAGCCCATAACCTCTTGTGGCTCTATAAGATCTTTCTAACTATCCCACTGGAGTTTCCAAAGATTGCTTGGGGAAACAAAACTTACACACACACACACACACACACAATGAGAGAAAGACTGAGAAAAGGAGGAATCTTACTTCATTCATGAGAATGCATTTGCCAGTTTATATCAACCATATGGAAGAAAAGCAGAAGTGTGCTGTCCATACTGCAGCCAGAGTGATTTTTAAAGCATGTATCAAATAATAATACTCCTCTGATCAAACATCTCCTGTGGCTCTCTATTGTACTTAAGCCCAACATCTTACCATATTGTGGTCTATGGTAACCTCTCCAATCTCATCTCAAACCACTTTCCCATGGTTATCAATGTTTTATCCATACTTGCTCATTTTTTTCCCAAACAAGACAAGTTTTTCCCATTCACATTTCACCTGGAATGCAGATGCTCAGATTTGTGCTCTGCTGAATCAGCTTCATTATTCTGGTTTCATGTGAAATTTACAATTCAGAGATACATTGATTCACCAAATCTAAAATTGATACATTGATTCACCTTCACTCCCTTACCAGCTCCATTCCACCTCACCCACCCCAATGTCTTTCAATTATATTCTCCCACTTTATTTTATTAAAGAATTTGTCAATTCCAGACAGAATCTCATTTATGTGTTCATGGTACATGTACATATACATTTTTATTATTGTCTAGTTTTTTCTACTCATTCATGCATTTGTCTATAGTTTCTATATAAATTAATTATATTTCAGTGTGTTAATATTTCTTGTAGGTCATATTTATTGACAATTTATGTCTTTATTCAGGCTCCCAAAATATAATTTTAGAGTATAATGCACTGAAAACGATCAGACTAACTTTTTCAATAAAACATAAAGTGTTTTTTTTTTCATTCTAATGGAAAGAAAAAGTAAATCAGATATAGAGACTTTATAATCATTTTAGGCTTAACCTGACTATGCAGAAAACTCTGGAGTCTTCCTACCTAGACATTAGACACTTCTAAATAACAAAGAAAAGTATTAATCTGGAATGGTTAAATCTTATACAAATAGCAAAGAACCATATCATAGCTTAGGATTGTTACCTGTTTACTATTTGCATGCATGCATGTGTGTGTGCCTGTTTCCCTTTAGAATTTAGACTCCATAGGTATAATTATAGACTTAGAAAACCTGTTAAATTTTGTTTCTCCCCTCCATGACCACCTTGTTTCTTTTTACCATGAAATATTCATATGCTAAGTTTTCAATAATTTTTAGAGATTCAATGAGGCTTATTTTAATTCTCATCATTAAACATGTTTAAACATTCCATCTCTTCTTAAAAAATATGTGGTAAAATCCTTAAAGACCCACTTTACAGAGTGAAGGCAATATATGTGATGGAAAGAAATTATTAACAGGATGAATAAGGTGAAACTTGCCTTAGTTTCCTTATCTATAAAAACAGAACATTAGACTTTCTCTCTCTAGTCAATTACTGCTCTAACAGTATATGATTTTATGCATTTAAAATGAATAACAAGTTACTTACTGATATTCTTCATGACTAAGTTGAACTCTCACTTTGGATTAGTGGAAACAATCCTGGTAGCTTCCAATCTCCTTAGCAAGAAGGCTGACATTCCTCCAAAAGTGGATCCTGTCTGGGATACAAATATCCAATAGTGAACAAATGTAGATGTTCCCTTTACGAAATTTCCAGCAATGAGTTGTAAAGTCAGTGACAATAAAGACACAATTTCAGCAGTGGTAGCAGTCCTGGTAGTGACTAGAATGAGTTCATTAGGTCCTTAGTGATTTCTACTCAGGGAAACTGAGGTGCCTCTGGCAAAACCAGAAGATACTATATCCAGCCAGGAAGTGATAAGATCTTACAGGACTGTGTAGGGGCAAACAGCAAAGCAAGGCATATCTTTCAGCATGAAAAACTTGAGACTGATGGCAAGGAAAATAAAGCATAAGTGTCTTCTAAAATGTGTGACAAGAAAACTTCTACTCTGCTGATGTCCCAAATGTGATGAACAGCAACAGCAAAGGGTATCAGCAAAGGGACTCCAGAAGTAGTAAGAAAGAAAGTCAGGTAGGGCAAAGAACCATGTTAAGGTAGAAGGTTTTTATTTTTCCATCCATTTTTTTTTAAATAACAAAGAGGTAAGCTATGCAAGTAACAGCATTTTAAAAATTTGAGAAAATGTCTTTTAAATAGAATGTTTGCATTCATCTTATCAGATAATAGGCAAGCTATCAGGAAATCGTAAATTTTTTTGTATGACTTTTTAAGCCAAGAACTTTGAATACTGTATTTTTTGCGTTTTCCTAGCAAATGGTTAATCATTTCTCGATGCTACAGTATGGAGATTTTACAGAAGGTTAGGAAATGCCTTGGTAACACAAGTGGAGTATAACTAATTCATCTTGATTCTTTTCTATACAATAGAGAAAGTCTCCAGTGACACTGATTTAAAAAAAAAAAAAAGGATTAAGGTAGCTCCAGATCCCATTCAGAGAGAAATCTTTAAGCTTGTTCCACTAAGACCTGAAATTTTTCTTCTAACCTTTACTAGTTTGGTCAATGCCTCCTCTTGAATGTTATATTGTCCCTTTGGGAGCTTTAGGGGTTTATAAAATAATTTAAAGGTAGAGGAGGGAAGAGATTATTATTTGTTAAAGATTGGATATCATAAGTGAGTCTGACATAAGGAAGGCCTAGAATGTTTAAGTACTTAAGAAATTTGTTTAAAAATTGTGATTGAGGGACCTGACCCCAAAAATGAGTAGTTCTAGTAAAGAAAGTAAAATAAAAAATATGTATTATAATTTTGCTTCAGGTTTTTTTTAAACCTGCAGTTGGGAAAATCAAGTATTATTAAGCTAGATATTTTGAAATGTCAAAGACATCTATGTTGAAAATTCTTTCTTTAAACGTGTCATTTATTCTCTCTAAATGTATATCTAAAGGGACATTTTCCATTGTTATCAGTGAAAGTCAGTATAATGGTAGAAAGAACCTTTGCTTGGGCTTATGTCCTTGACCTGTATTAAGCAAAACTGGTTATCTCTGATCCTCCATTTCTTCATCAATACATATGGGAAGACTAATTCTGCACGTAGGTGAAACTAAATTTTTGTATGGATGTGGTATGATGGAAATCAAAAGTAAATAATAAATATTTTTTCCTTCCTGTCTTTCTTCTTTTTGTATTTCCTGCAATAAAAACAGTGGTCTTTTCAGAAGTGAAAATGTCTATTAAAATGATGAATAAATAAAATAACTTTAGGAAATTAGAAAAAAGAGAATATTAAACTCAATGTAAGCAGAAGAAAATAAGTAATAAGAATTAGAAAAGAAACCAATGAAATTTAAAATAGGAAATCAACAGAGAAAATCAACAAGATGAAAAGCTAGTTCTTTCAATATGCCTCTAGCCAGGTTAACTGTGAAAGAAAATTATGAAAACATAGGAATAAATCTTCATGATCTTGGATTTGACGAAGGATTCTTTAGCTATGACATCAAAAGCACAAAGTTACAACAAGAGAAAAACAGATAAATTGTACTTCATCAAATTTTAAAAAATGCATGTGTTTTAAAGGACACCATTAAGAGAGTGAAAGGCAATCCAAAGAATAGAAGAAAATATCTGTAAATCATATACCTGATACTGGACTTGAATTAAGAAAATACAAAGAAAAACCTCTTATAACTCAATAGTAGAAAGACAAATAACCCAATTTAAAAATGGGCAATGTATCTGAATAAACATTTCTCCAAGGAAGATATACAAATGGTCAATAAGCACATGAAAAGATGCTCAATCTTATTAGTCATCAGAGAAATGTAAATCATAACCTCATGAAATACCAGTTCATACCCACTAGGATGACTATAATCAAAAAGTAACAACTTTTGGTGAGGATATGGAAAAACTGGAGCCTTCATACACTGATAGTGGGAATTTAAAATGGTGTAGCCATTTTGGAAAACATTCTGGTGGTTTCTCAAACAATTCAATATAGTTTTACCATAAGATCCAGCAATTCTATTCCTAGGTTTATACCAAAAAGAGAAATGAAAACATAAATCAACACAAAACTTGTACATGAAGGTTTATACTAGCATTATTCACAATAGCCAACAGATAGAAACAATCCAAATTCTATGAATTGATTAATGGATAAACAAACTGGTATATCCATACAATGGACTATTATTCAGCCATAAAGACGAATAAAACAGTGATGCATGCCTGATACATGGATGAACCTTGAAAGTATTATGCTAAATGAAAGAATTTGGTCACAAAAGACCACATATTATATTATTCCTTTCATATGAAATGTACAGACCAAAGACATCTATGGAGACAAAAAGTAGAATAGCTGTTGTTTAGAAGTGGGAGGGGGAACAGTAGGATAGGAGGATAATAGAAGAAGGATGAAGGGCTTTCTGTTTGAGGTGGTAAAAATGGTCTAAATTTGACTGTGGTGAAGATTATACATATCTGTGAGAATGCTTAAAAAAAAAAAAGGACTGAAATGTATACTTTCAATGGGTGAATTGTATAAGATGTAAATTCTAGCCCATAAAGCTATTTTAAAAAGTGACCAAAAAAAATAAATTACTTTGAGCTACTGTAACAAAAACAAATCAAAGCAAAAATGAAAAAAAAAAAAAAGAAAAAGAAGGAAAGAAAATACAGTGTTTTAAATAAAATGGAATTTAAAGCTCATTGACATAGTGCAGGCAGAGAAACCCTGCAACTGAAAGACATTCAAAGATCCAGTTTCTATCGTTTGTTGTTCTGCTTTTTTACCATGGTGTTTTTCTGATCTGCGTGGTTAAATGAGCTTGTCTCCACATACTAGTCTGGCCCATGGGAAGGGGAAAAGAAGCTTAGAGTGAAGAGCTTGAACTTTGAGAAGATCATCTGGAAATTTCACACATCACTTTTGCTTACAAGTCACTGGAGCAAGTTTCCATGTCCAAAGCTAGCTCTAAGGGAGACTGGGGAATTTGAGTGATCATTGCATCCAAAGAAAACATCGAGGTTGTTCTGTGCAAGGAAGAGAAAGAAAGAGAAAGATAGACGTAGTGAGAAACTGAGAGGGAAGGAAAAGATACTAAGAAACAGTTGACTGTCTCTATATAATTTGTTTCATCTCTCTGGATGGAGATGAATTTTTCACTGGAATTAAAATAAAATATAAACCCTTAACTATGATCCTAAGGCTTTATATTTTCTGACCCATCCTCATCTCTTTGACCTTATCTCCTACTATTGTCCTTTTTGCTCATTACACTAATACAAACTATTCTCTTTCTAGTCCCTTCTATCTCTATAACAATATTGTTTTTAACTTAGGATTTTTACATGTTGTCATTTGCTATTCCTTGTATTTCTTTCACATTCTCAGCTGGGTCTTCATTCCCATTAAGATTTTAGCTCTTTGGAAATATTTCCTTGGCCACCCAAACTAAATTATACCAATTGTTATTGCTCTCATTACTCTGTTTTTTTTTTCCCCTCCAAGAGTAATAACCAATAATTGTAATTACTGCTTTTAAAAGAGTCATAGTTATTCCCTTATGTAATAACTGTAATTAGTGCCTTCGGCACAGTCTAACTTGTTTATTTATTTTATGTACTTAATGTCAATATTTTACCCTAAAAGTAATCTCTGAGATAAGAACAGAGAATATATATTTCAATAGTCCTCACAAGACACAAACAGTACATAATTATGTGTAGAATGAGTGAATAAAAATAATATCAATGGTGATGACAGAGGAAGTGTACGGAACCAAAAAAGCAGGAGGAATAAAGAGAAGAAATTCTTTATATAGGGTTGGGCAAAAGGAGGAAAGGGTTTCTGGAAGAAATGTTCAGAGACCTAAAGTATGATTTTAATGTAGCCAGATGAAGGAAAGGCAAAGGAAACAACTGAAAAGGGTCAAAGGTTTATTCTTAAATTAAAAACCTAATTCATTCAAGGATCTTAAAAAAGTATACTGGGACCATATCACACACTACAAGTAGGGAATGATAAAAGACTGGGGAGGTAATCAGGGCCAGTTTATAATAGAATTATTTACAGAGTGTTTGTCAGTGTGTAGAATAAATTCATTCTTACCACATGTCATATTCTTTATTTTACTCAGATCATTAAGGTGTTTAACATAGTCTTTTTTTTTATATGAACGTAAAAATTAGCCTAGCACAATTTTAACTTCTCAGATAACATTGCTTGATAGTGTCTTGATGTTTTATTGACTTATTTCATCAACCAACAGGTTGTTCACAGCATAGAATGCTAGAACATTCTACACCAAACATGAAGAGGGAAAACATTTCAGCATTTATGTCCAAGTACAGCCATCATATAAAACAAGTACAGCCTATGTATAAAATGCTCAGTGCAATAGGCGAGAGAAAACGTCTCTGAAAATAGTATACATGGAGGGAACAGGATCCTTGTAATCTCAAACTTTCCTTGGAAGACATTTAATTTGCTTTTTTCAACACCAGCTTAATCTTTTAATACCTATGTTTCTTTAACAATGCATAAAGCTGTTCCAAAGCCTGGCTGAACGGTGCCCTTCTAAAGCTTCCTACGGAGAACTACTCCTAATAGCCCGTAGTGAGGGAGGGTTTCTTTCAGTTATTCGGAGCTGGAGGCTTGACTGTCCACAGGAGGAGCTCACCTTTTATCCTTCTGATGGAGAGCACGGTATCCTGGCTTTGCAGTGATCTCCTGAATGAGACGAAAGAGTTTCATCTCTATTCTGCATCCACATTTTAACTCTATTTTTAATGCTATGGGACATTACATTAGAGAGCATATTTTCAGATACATCAGGATAGGACAGAAGCTCCAAATAAAAATGTACAACAACCTCATGGTTAAAACTTAAATTATTTACCTTCTTCATTGCATTATTTATAATTAGAAAGAGACTTAAACTTTTTGATTTCAAATACAACTTCTGTTTCCACTGTATCTCACACCAGCTACCATTTTAGCCTTATGTTCTCACATTAGTCACTATATTTTCACGAGTCCCTATATTTTTCCCTAGCTCTTGAATAAAACCTTCATGAAATGCATACAATTCATGGTAAAGTTAGTAACTCTCCCCTCATCCTTTCAACCTACAATTACTGCTGACTCTTTCATAAAGTTTGGAAATAACTACCTTTTTCTGGAAAGGAAGAAAGTCAAGGATTCTTTAGGCTTCACAGCACAAAATATATGAAGGTCAATAGGCTACTGTACCCCATCTTTACACTAGAATTATGAATACATTATGCAATAATTAGCAGTTAAGATTCTTCAATATTAATGAACAAAAAGTATTAGAGTAATAAAACACTATGCAAGAACTAAATATGTACTGAGTGCTTGAATAAAATATTACAATAATTCTGTGAACAATTAAAGCCGTAAGTCCAAAAGGAATTTTCATCCTAGGAGAAAGGATAAAAATGTATTACATACCATAACAGCAGTAGTTGGGATGCATTACCTGAGTGAATACAGTCCTAAGGGATGTAAATAAGTTATTTCCCCTGAGTGATACAAAAAATCATTTGTAATGGAATCTGCCTTTTGCCTGTTTCAGTGTCTGTCCTCCCTTTCAGTAATAGCACTGATTCTCTTGAGGAATCATCCCAAATCCACTTTCAGCTCATTTGGTTTTAGGAGGATTCACTGTCCCTTTCCCCTTCCCACTTTCTGGCTCCAAGAATAAACCCATGCCAAGGCCAATTCAATAACCAGTGTATATTTTCTTGGGCACCTTCATTGTTTTAAGAGAAGCACATGGAACAAGTCAAACCAATGAGATCCAATTCTGGCTTCTGAAAACACAATTACCCTTTCACTGATGAGACTATTAGCCTGCAACCTCCAAGATCCAGTACATGCACAGAGCTCCTCTGAGAGGAAAACCAATTCAGGGGAAAAAATAAGTAGAACAAAGACATTGGGACAAAGAGGTTTGATCTGCTAATGCTGTTTGAGTATCTGGAGGCAGATACTGCTAATAAAAAGATCTCTTCTGTACTTTTTAGTTGCATAAAATTATAAAATTGTTCTTTTTCACCGTCTGACCTCCCACTCTCCAATTTTTGAAATTTTTAACTTTTTTTTGCTAAAAATTATTATTTTTTTTATAATCAAAATTCCAGACCAGGTTACCACCTCATTAGAAAGGAGACAGGATGCGTTTTCAACATTTAGAGAACACTGAGTGATATTCCAGCCAGAGGGAAAAAGTAAACAAAGGAAATGATCCAGGGAAAGACACTTAAGGTGGGAGCTTACTGTGAATACAGCATAGGGAAAAAAGGGTTCTCATAATGGAAAATATACTGCACAGAGAAGTCAGGGGCAAGACTGTGCACATTCTTCAACATCAGAACCAGAATGCAGAGTTTGATTCTGCAGGCAAAAAATGTGTCATAGGCTGTTTTAGACAGAGTAGGAGGATGACATAATCAGCCCTGAAACTGGAATGCTGACAATTTTGCTGACAATTTTGTATTGGCTGACTTTAGAAGAGGAAATTCTAGACAAAGAGTTGCAAGGTCATGTGGTTGACACAGAGAAGTAAAGCACTCTTGTGAAGGAGTTGTACCCAGAGCAGATAAAATACAACAGTATGATAGAGTCTTCTGCTTAATTCAGGAATCTCATGATTACATGGTTCTGCCATTTCTTTTTACTAAATGTGACTACAAAGCATATTAAAGAACATAATAGGATTGATGTCAGTGAAAACTGATATATAAAAGCATGAAATAGAGTTCACTTAGAGTTTCTGTGTGCAGTTACTAATAAACAGAAACACAAATTATCAGAGACTTCTCACATTAAAAGGAGATAATTTAATAAAAATTAATTTGGGTATAGTAAAAAATTGTGTGTGTGTGTTTGCGTGTGGAGTGTGTACTACTCCAGTTTGAGTAGTTCTAGTATAAATGATGGTATTATTATTATAAACTGTTTCAAAGTCCATGTAATGTATTTTGAAATGTCTTTTGAAATGTCAGGTATCTCTGATAAATCTTTCTTTGCTTTAAGAATAAAAAATTTTTAAGTAATGTGAAGAGCCCATTACAGTTAATTTTTTTATTGAAATTATGACACTCTTAATGTTGTTAAGCACATTTAAAAAGTTGCAATAGTACAAACGTCCAGGTCAGAATTAGTTTAAACTAGAGCAGTGGTGATGTAATCAAGTATACGTGTAGGTAGACATGAGGACCATAGTAGAGGCAGAATACTCAAAATGTCAAATGATTTGCTTACATTTGAGAAATTATCATAATAATGATCTTTCGGTTGATGAAGGAGATACTTATTCAGTTGTGTATAATGACCTTATATGTTGTATGGTACCAGGAATGACAAAGTCTCAGCTCCTTAAAGGATGAATGACCAGATTAAATTAAAAAGAATCTAAAAGTTTTAGTATCAGGCATAGAATGTACCAAATTTATATTGTGAACCTTATAGCAACCACTAAAATAAATAAGTAAATACATACACATATACATAGAAATACATATAGATAGTATATCTAATAAAATTATGAAGGGGGTAAATTTCAATTCTAAAACATTTCTCAAATGGTCAAATGAGGATAGGGTAGACAGTGGGGTATCAGGGTTCTCCAGAGAGACAGAACCAGCAGGATACATACATACATACATACATTATTACAGGGAGAGACAGACAGACAGACAGAAGGAGACAGAGGGAAGGAGAGAGGGAGAAAAAGACAGAGAGATGGAAAAAGAGAGAGAGAAACTTATTGAAATAAATTGGCTTATGTGATTCTGAAGGCTGGCAAGTCCCAAGATCTGCAGAATGCATTGGCAAATTAGAGACCCAGGAGAGCCAAAGGTGTAGTTCCAGTCTGAAGACTGGCAATCTTGAGACCCAGGAAGTACCCATGTTTCAGTTTATGTCCAAAGGTAGGGAAAAAAAAAATCAAAGTCTCAGTTTGAAGGCACAACGGTAGACAGAAGGAGTTCCCTCTTATTTAGCCTTTGTGTTCTATTCTGGGCTTGACTGATGGGATGAGACCCATCCACATTACAAAGAGCAAGCTGCTTAGCCATTTAAATTTTAATCTCATCTAAAAACTTTCTCACAGAACAAACTAGTGGTTACCAGTGGGGAGAAGGAAGGCAGGAGGGACAGGAGTATGAGATTAGAGGATACAAATTACTACAAATAAAATAGATAAACAACAAGGATATATTGTACAGCACAGATAAATAAAGCCATTATTTTATAATAACTTTAAGTGGAGTATAATCTATAAAAACATTGAATCAATATATTATGCATGACACTAACATAATATTGTAAATAAACTAAATAAATAAAAGTTGTAAAATTGTCACATCCTAAACAAGGAGTTGAGTTTCTTGGTGGTTAACATTCCTTCCAAATTCCTATGAGTATCAAAGGACTTACTGCATTGCAGAGGCTGGAAAGATAAATACAAGATTCCACAGACACCTTTGCAGCAACAGTTATGGATAAATAAGTGTTCACCAACAGGGACATTCCAGTAGGATTTAGAGGGCAGAGTGAGGCAGAGGCTACACTCTGCTAATTACTCAGTTTCTGCCAGCAAGTCCAATGTGAACATGTCTGATTTTTCATCGTCAAATTCTTAATAGTAAGAGTTTCCTGGTCATGAATGTTTCTGATTATAAAACCTGCTCATGGATCTGAAATCAGTGGTTGTACTAGCAAGTATTCAATGCCACAGGTAATTTTCTGATTGTAGAAAAGGCAGTAATTCTCTGGTAGCCCAATTCTGCAGCATCACTCTCAAAGTCAATCATGATAACTGAATCTGTAGTGTAGTTATTATGAGTTCTTTGTGATTCTTCTGGACATGTGCCTTCTTTTCTTCTTGAACTAGTACACTATTTAAGGTACAAGCTGAGTTATTCTAAAAATGAATCAAAAATATTGCAATGGCTCAACAAAGATACACCTTTCTCCTCTTTCTCCCTTTTTCTTTTTCTCCCTATCTTGCTCTCTCTCCCCACCACCCCCAACACTCCAGAGGTATGGAAACAGTACAAATTGTCCAGAAAAACCTGTTCTAAGTGGTCATCCAGAGGACCTCTTCTCTTCTCTCCTGTTGCTCCATCCTCCCCTAAGGTATTGACCTCATCTGCATGATTAAAATGGTTCATAAGGGCCCCCCATAGGTATTCTGGCCCACAAAATCAGAAAAGCAGAAGTGGAGATCAAGTAACCACCTTGTACAGCAGACAGACAGAAGCTGTAATTCCCAATTCTATTCAATACTTTTGGTAATCATCCCAGCAAAGCCTTCACTGCTGAGCTAAGTTAGGAAACAATGTCAGATGTGTAATAATGTATGCTACGTCAAAAATTCAGGGAGTTCTCTAACTACAGCATAGAATGGAAGACTCAGTCTTGAGGCACAATTGCAGTATCTATCACAATAAGTTAGGATAAATTATTTTCTCAATAGTGGAACATAGGCAACACATGCTGAGTTGCCATGATTTCTACAGCGAGGTACTCGATAAGAATCTAATCCATTCATTCCTTGAATAAACACATTGGTGCCTGCCATATTCTAGTTATGTAACAACAATGGTCACTACTCACAGAAGGTTTAGAGAACAGTGTTGTAGACAGGTAAGTGGACAAATGGATATTTTTTAAATACAAAAAAAATAAAGCAAACATTCTGAGTCCACATGTATGTGTCACATTATTGTTTCACATGGTTTTAATTTTATAACCTTGGCAATTAACTACTCAGAGAAGTACTTAAAATTAAGAAATTTGAGGCACAGACGGCTTATATTACTTGTCTAAGGTCACAGAGCTACTTAAATTAGAGAACCAGAGTTCAAATTCAGATATTCTTACTCCAGATGAATACACTTACACATTATATCATATTGGTTTTCAGAATGTATTACAGGGCATGAAAATACTCAGATGAAGCAATAATAGAACATAGTAGCATGTTCTATTAGGAGGAAAAACTAAACCAAGGTGAAGGTTAGGGGTTGTTTGTGGTTGTGATATAAAGGCGGAGAGTATTGTACATTCATATAATGAAATACTTTTTAGAGACAAAAAGAAAAAACTATTGCCATTTTCAAAAGCAGGTATGAATCTCAATGACAACAGAGTATATACTGTATGATTCTAGTTGTATGAAGTAGGAAAAGGAAGAATACAAATGAAATGTGAAAAACAAAATATTAGAACAGCAGTAGCCTCTAGGAGTGTGGTTGATGCACTGGGAAGGGGCAAAAGAGAAGGATGATGGAAATGTGCTATACATGAGAATTCAGTGTTTTGTTAAATTTAGTTATATTTCACAATAAAATTTTGCCTTTCACTTTATGTACACATTACCTTTATTAGTAGTTTTTGTATTGTAATAGTGGTGGGGATTAGACATTTTTTAATACCTTCTGTGTATTCTATGTCCAAACAAATGAGGAAATATACTATGGTTAAAAGGTAGAAAACAGTTAATAACTGTTCCCTTAGTGGATGCAGGCAACAGAGAAATGAGAGAAAATGGGAAGTAGTCAAGAATCACTACCTGGTTTTTGGCCTGATGAAGTAGAAAATGTTGGTGCCATTTGTAGGGAAGAGGAAAGGAAGAAAGAAGAGATAGAATTATCTCAGGGGAGAAGATATTAATTGAATCTAACAGAGTGGATGAGATCTTCCATGTGGAAGGTAGAAATTAAGAAGACGACAAAGGGAATCTTTTGGAGTGATGATATTTATGAAAAGATATGTTATGTAGATAATCAGGATTGGATATACACCAGAAAGCAATTATAACCAGTCAAATGGAATGATTCTTCTTTGTTGTATAGAGTATTAGTTCTCACATGTTAGATGACTCAGCATCACCTACCTGGAAGGGTTTTTAAAATACAGATTTTCACAGATTGTGGGATCCTACTTCTAGTCTCTGACGCAGTTAGTCTAAGTTAAGTGGAGCTAGCCTTTGCTCCTAAAATGAACTTATATGTTGCTGTTGCTGATGGTTGAGGACCTAGTTTCAGAATAACCATACTGTACAAATGATATTTCAGAGTTGCACCATTTTTGATTCATCCATATATCTCACTGTCAATTATCACAAGTAAATAGCAGGAAGAGTTTGCCATAGTAAACTTGGAAGAATATGCTAAATGGAAATTTAAAAATTATAACACACACATATATACATATATATATGTAACTCCACATATAATGAAACACGTTCCATTGGAGAAGTAGGAACTATATGCATTTCCATAAAAATATGACATAACTTATGACTGAATCATTTCACTTTGTTTCAGATATCTTAATATTCATTATTTTGCTAAAAATAATTGACTATAATTACAACTATTATGATGTCAGGTTTGTAGCCATTTATTTTTCTAGTTATTAGCCCAAAAAATGTTTTTAGCAAGATCAGAAAGAGAAAGAATGAACCATAATTAATAATCTAGAAAGCAAGGATACTGGAAAGTGAAGAGACATTGTTAATGATTCTTTTGCAAAGAATGGGTCACAGAATTATTACTATACAAAGATGTCCTTATCAATTTTATTAAATAGACTTTCCATATCCTGATTACCATATTGGTTTCTTCTTTTTTTTCTTCTCATTGCTTCGAAGACAGAGATTACAACAGAAGTTTCTCATCTTCGAATATTTTCCACAACCTTTAGAACATCCTTTAGAACATTTAGGAATAAAAATTAGTTGTAAATTTATATAAGGATTAATTGAGAACTGGATACATGAAGAATCTAAGTAAATATTGATGAAATGACAAAAATTACTCTCCAATCAATAGCATAACAATGCGGCATAGATATTCCTTCTTGAAAAAAAATATGCACTACTATCTGAGTTCAAAATGCTCATATGCAATGTTGATGTGTGGAGCTTATAATTATATGCACAATTATATATGCATATATGTATAGATGTGCATGTTTAGGTATAAAGACTTTTTTTAAGTTGATTTCTATTTCTTAGCACTAGTGAGATTTGAGGGGAAAACTTAAGTTAAAAATTTTAAGAAGAAATAAAGCCATGAAAGTCACAGGGACATTCTGAAATAATTTAAGTCACATAATTTTAACTGAAAAAATAGCAAAATAAATAAATAAAGCCACTAGAAAGCAAAGAGGGCTTTTTTTGGAGAGGGTGGCGGCAGGGACCTGGAATTTGTATAGCTGAAAACTGAGAGGGATACAATCAAAATAAGTATTTTAGCTTATGTGTTCTAAAAGAGCAAAAACATGAACATAGCGTACATATTCTAAAGTAATCAAATTTTACTTGGAAGTTAAACAAATAACATATATATGTGAATATACAACAGAAGTTATATATTCCTTCTGTTTGGGTTCATTAAATTATCAATGCACTGGAGAGCTGGGGGTCTGTGCACACCGGACCCAGGGCATGCAGATCCAAAAGGGCCTGGTTTAGGTTCTGCTCCGTGAGCATGGCGGCTTCTATAGCATCTTGGCTTTTACCCGACTCGTCTTGGGAAGGCTTCTGCATGCACAGCCTGGAAGAGGGTGCAGCTGTGCACTGGTTATGCATTTTCAAGAGACTCTCATTGTGCTCTAGCTTTTCCTCAGCCAATTCCCAGAAAAAGTGGCTCACACCCTCCAGAGCCACATCCTTGCATTCAAAATAGAAGCTCAGAGAGAGGATGCAAGTGACCACTTGAATTTAAAACATACATCAATGTACTAAATAAACTAGATATTACATAACAGGCATTCTATGTCATCCTTGTCTGTCAAAGCATCTTTAAAAACAGTGCTCAATAAATCCTTAAGATACGTTGATCTATGGATTCATGTAAAAATGTTTAAAAGAAAAGAAAAACTTTTCAGCAAATTTCTGTACCTCATTGTGCTTATTAATTAAAAAAAGTATTTTTTAACAAAACCTAAAGGTAATCTTGTAAGAACATGAGGGTGAAGAAAATAACACAATGATATTATAAGAAAATTCATTCCTCATCAATCATATTTTGGGGGAAATTTTGGTTTTTTTAATGAACACAGTTTAGGATTACAGAGCATACAGAAACTAACTTTTCTTTTTTTGAAGGGAAAGAAATCAAGTGATAAAGTTGAGGAATGTGGATTCCCCATGATGCTTCAAGTTCAATTTGAAATGTTCTATAGCTTCCTGCTTTTTTTATCAAATATTTATGCTTATGTTTTTTATACATTTGCTTATTTTTTAAAGAAGTATTTATTGAGCACCTATTATTGGCCAATGAGTTACATGGCATGAAAGTCATGTCATTAGAGGAAGAAAGAAATAAGTAAGTGGAGAGTTGGATGTTTGAATTTGAGGATTTGGAGATAAAATGTGGTTATTGAAAATAATAAGGTTTAGGAAAATGCTGCTCAATTAACTAGAGTTAATTCTGGCTAAAATGGAGAAGACTACATGAGAAGCAGGATAAGGGAGGAGGATCAGTTCTGTTTAGCATGCTAAGTTTTGAGTTGCCTATTACTAATGCAAAAGGTGTCCAGTAGGCTGTAAAATATAGGGTTTGTCATCATATATATGATATTTAAAGCCATCAACCAGTATGTTAACTAATGGGGAACTAATAAAAAATAAGAAGAGAGGTATTCTCAGAACTGACTGCTGGAACAATACAACATTTAGATAACTAGGAGATAAGGAGAAACCATTAATGAAGAGTAAGAAGAAATGATGAAATATGAAGATAAACAGAAAAGTATTTTGATCCAAAATCCAAATAATGCAGGTCTTCCACTTGATAAACTGTGTCAAAAGCTGTTACTAGGCTAAGAAACATTTGAATTACAAATGGACTATTGTGTTTATCGATGTATTGAGGTGTGAGAAGAGCCCTTTCTAGAAATGGTGGGCTAGTAGTCAGACTTGAGTGCATTCATGAATAAATGAAAACGGAGGAACTGGAAGACAAGAGTTGTTAACATTTTCAAAGAGTGCAGTTTTAAAAGAGAATAGAGGAATGAATTTAGGAAAATCTTTGTCGCTAGTGTTTATTTGTTTCAGAATGACAATTTTTTTTTAAGTTTTGTATACTGATGGGGATATTTGCTATTGTAGAGAGAAAGAGATAATGACTGAAGCAATGTTTTGGATTAATTGAAAGGAAATAGTGCATTAGTAGAGGGGTGACACTAGAAGCATGAACAGTCATTCATATTAACAGGAAAAGAGGAAAAAGACAGGGGAGAGAAGTTATAAAATAGTCATCTCAGGAAGTGGTGGACTGAAAGAATTTGGAAAATATAATAGACTTCCCAGGCAGCTCAAAGGATCCACTTGAGGTTAATAGTCATGATTATAATGTGAAGCCATTGAGCGTGAATTTTGCCAGCCAACCATGTTCAGCTGCACCAGTCCTGCTATCAAGTCTGCATCTGTCTTTGAAGTTTTGCCATCTGAGTTTGACCATACACTTGATTTGATGGTGCTTTCAAGGGTGTGATTAAAATGATGAGTCAAGAAAATGGGAATATGATGTATGTTATAATGAAATACTTGATTTGGTCAATGAGTTCTATGTCATAGAAGCCGGATCACTGGAAGAAATAATATAGAAACAAGTTAGTAACTGGAGAGTTGAACAATTGAATTTGAAAGTACGGAGGTGATATGGTTACTAGACATAAGACGGTTAAAGGAAGTTGTGTCCAATAAAGATGTATGTGATGATAACAATGTTCATATAACCACGATAACCACTAGCAAATGTGGCTATTGCACCTTTGATATGTGACTAATGCAATTAAGGGACTAACTTATTTTAATTCACTTAAATGTAAATACCTACATTTAGCTCTTGACTAATCTATTGGACACTTGCTGGTTGAGGGAGTGACCATAAGATTGAGGGGCTGAGTAAAAGCTGAGAAATAGCACAAAGAGTATTAGAGAAAGGGAAAGTGAGCAAGATATGAGAGGGGGCAACCAACATGAAAATAGATGATTAGTCTTTATACTAATAGGTAATGGGTGGTATAGTCTGATGATGTGAGACTCAAACCTGGGACATTTTGGGAAGGAGAGAGAATGTTCTAGATCTCAGCATCTAGAATGACAGTGAGGTCCAATGGAATAAGATGTGTGAGAAAGAAAATATGCATTCCTGGAGAGGGATGCATTGGAAGCCGTGTTCTCAAAGGAGAGCCATGTTTCAGTTGTAAGAATAAGATGAAGGAAACCCTCAGGCAAGAGACTAAGGATACGTAGGATATTTTGCTGAAAATGACCTGGGTTAAAGATGGCATGGTAGAATGGTTCCTTAAATTTAGAAGTATTAGTTGGGTAAAAAAAAATAATAATAATTAAAAAGTAGAGTTTTATTGAGACAAGAATACAGGGACTGATGATGATCTGGGACTCCTAGGCTTCATATGAGAACTGCTATAATTAGGTGTAGAGATCATAATAAGATTAGTCCTGATTATTACAGAACAGATAGATTTGTCTCTTTGGACAGTTAGTATACCATCCTTTTCATTCAACAAATACTAATTAATCAATGAGCATGTGTCAGACATGCAGAACCCCAAGGAATAAGTGGACAGTGCATAAAATAGACATGGTTCCCACTCAAATTATCTGCCAATATTACCTTTTAGGTAAACAAATTCTAAACTTATTATCTGTTCTGTAAATGAATAGTTTGTATGCTGTGTATTTTTCTCTTTTCAGACATTTTGTGCATGCCAATTGTCAGTCTTTACTTTTCAAAGAGAATTGGTGGGTCCTTGTACATTTCTCTTAAATGATCAGTCCTGGTTTTACCCACTGAGGTTGCAAATTATTTTAACTGTCCTTTACAAGCCATTCTCTAGTTGCATTATCATTTAAAAAAAAATCCTCTCACTACACTTGGAAAACAGGGAGAGCAGATATCAGGATTACTTGATACATAAGAAGAATGAGGACAAATTGAATAAACTGAATCATTATTCCAATGATTACATCAAAGTGCCATCACCAGAAAAACTTCACATTATTCTAAATGCTAATCCATCAGTTTTACAAAATGACTGGAACGTGTTTTCTGTTTTATTTTTAATATAGAACATTCTGTTGTCCATTTTGGATACAGAAACAAACTGGGCTTTCTTCCACAGAAAACCACAGTAGTGATTAACATCCTGTGTTGGAGAGTAACTATAGCATAGAAAGACTCCATAATTCCAAATCTAAGCTTTCAATGCCAATAATTAACTAATTGATAAATGTAATAAACTTTTTTTCCTGATTCTTTTCTTATTTTACCTCTCTCAACTTATAGCCTTTGACCTCTCCTCTCTAAACTACTTCTTATGGCTTATATGACACCATTCTCCCTTGGTTTTCTCACTATTTCTTCTCAGTATTTTATGTCAATGCTTTTCTCTAGAAGTTAGTGTTCTTAGAATCTGTCTTTCCCCTCTCATTCCCAGGTATTCACACATTCCATCTCACTCTTCTCACTATCATGTTGATGACTCCAGAATCATTATTCACAATTTGACCTCTGTCTTGAATTTCAAACCTGCCTCCTGGGTGATCTAGAGTGAGATCACCATTTCCACACTTGAACACATTTTATTTTCCCCTTCTAAACATATATGTTCTCTTGTTATTTTCTATAGTGGAGCCACTATCCATTCAGTCTTCAGACCAGAAACCTGGAGTCTTCTGATTTCTATTGCTACCTTTTCCAGCTATTTTTTTCTTCCTCATGATCTGTACCTTTCCTACAGAGCACTTCCTTCTTTCAATTTCTAGTAAATGATACCTAGCAATGCTTAAAAATGTGTCAAGTTGAACCGAATAACTGAAACTCTTAATATCAGTGTTTTATGTAATACTTCTTCATGCTACTCTAATATTTAATTGGTCTACAAAGCATTCTCCAGTTTCATTCACTTTTTTCAAATGTATATTTTCCATACTGCCTTTTTAACTTTTTACCTTTATAATAAATGAAGCTTCCAGTTATAGCATAGTACTAAACTAAATTCACAGATGGAAAAATTGCTTACCAAAATGGATGACCTACTTTGGCCAATTCACCTAACTCCTACACAAATCTTTTTATTAAAGTATAACCAGATGATCAGAAGATCTTTTGAAAGAAAGGAAATACAGAACTTAATTAGTACAAAAATATTTATTTTCTACAGTAATAACGATAATAAATTATTATTACTACAGACCAGTTCCATGTTCTCAACATAATAGTTGTGTTAAAATATGAGTGAAGGCTCAAAGATATATTTCAAATTTAGTAAGATTGTTGAAATGTAGACAGTTGGCTCACTTATTTGTTCTGGTGCTTAATACCTATTCTTTCTCTTTTCTGAATAATGAAATGAGAGGTAATTCAGTTTTCATTAGTCTTTATATACTCAAAAAGTTCAACTCATTTGTCCCTATCTAGAGAATCAATTCAACAAAATTCAATCCCATCTCTAATACTACAGCAAACTCAACCACATATGAGTTAACACGGCATCAACTTCTTCCTACTCTACTTGTTGAATGTAAGCCTTTTTTTTTTTTTTTTTTTTAGGAAAGAAATGACCTTTTCCTTGCTCCATTTCTTCACCAAGTAGAAGCATGTAATTTTTAGAAGTGACATCGTATTTGGTGGACTTAAACTATTAAAAAGGACCAACCTCTGGGAAATACAGTATTTTTCTTTTCTTTCCTCTACTTTGAGTTGCCATGAGAAAGTGATTCTGGCTACCAGTTTCAGCTCTGCTGATTTAAGCTTGTGTTTGGGTGGGCTCTCCCCACATCTTGTGTGAGATGAGGCATGAGAATCAGTAGTGGTAACTAGCCCTTTTGGCCACAAAATAAAGCTTTATTCCTCAGGGAGGTTATCAAAATGATGATTGACAGTTTATCATGATTTGCCCGTCTCCCATGCCTTATTTATCACTTTGTTAAAAAATTAGAAGGGGAAAAACTGTAGTATATATTGAATTTCTATAATTCTGACAATATCTAAGTATTTTTTGGTGTACAGCATAATGTCCCAGTCATGTGTATATATACACACACACACACACACACATACTCATTTTCATATTCTTTTTCATTAAAGGTTATTACAAGATATTGAACATAGTTCCCTGTGCTATACGGAAGAAACTTGTTTTTTAAATCTATTTTTATATATAGTGGTTAACATTTGCAAATCTAATAAATTTGAGGAACTACTGTACCTTAAGTGCTAGAAACAAAAACAATAACACAACTAGATCACTTGAAAATTACTGTCCACACATTATTTTGACAGCAAGCCACAAACTAAATTATCATTCAGTGTTGCCAAATTAAGCCAAGTAACTGCATCATTTGGATTGTAGGCAGACAGACAGGTATGCATTTACACCAGGGAAGTAAGCTGCTAATTATCCAACTGTAGTAGAAGTTTAAATATCAAACTAGTTTCAAAAGTATTGCTCTAGTTTATGGACCAGTCACAGATGTTTATGATAGGAGAAAACTGAAATGGTATTTTTAGTGTCCTAAAGGAACTATGGAACAAGGACTCCATGAAAATTGGTATGGGTGAGTAGCAAAGATAACTTGAAAGTAGTCACAAAATGACTGTCACTGAGCAGTGAGTGTGGCTGTACCACACAGAAAAAGAAATCAGAATAAAACTTATGTGACAGCTGTATCAGAAACCAATCTGAAACTCCATTCGTAAGGTTTTTATGTACTTAGATATGTGGTGATTCATGTTTTAGCACACTTAAATAACTGAATTGAAATATGTGTTTGACAATATTTTTTAATTTTTAAAAATTATATTTACATTAAAATTGTACATTTGATAATCCACCCCTGATATACATGTACTTTACTTAAATAAAAACTGATTGAGATTTCTAGAGTGGGACTCTAGATGTAACTACTGCATACGTAACAAAGCAATTGCATTGTTGAGATGGAGTGGCTGACAGAGTTCGTCAGAAGGATTTTTCTTTACTTGGATAAAATGGTAAAATAGACTGGAAGGATTGTTTCAATACACCACTGTATCTACCTACACAATCACTTTCATTACTTTATTTGAACAAGCAAATTAAACTGATTATCGGAAGTGTGATCATCTTTGCAGATAAGTCTAGCGACTAAAAATTTTTTTAAATGTTCCTCAAAATGTTAACATAAATTATACTAAGTAGAGCAATGGTGTTACATTATTTAGGGAAGAATCATGCATATGGGCTCTTGAGTGATATGGACTGATATTGATCAAATTAATCAAATGATAGCTGGATTCTCATTTGCATAATCTGTGGATAGTTAATCATAAATAATAGATAAAAACATAAATTTAAGCTGATCTAGGTTTGAAACCCATTGATACTCACTTTTGATAGTGACTAGGTGTGAATTAATTAAAAGTACCTGAACTTAGAGGAATCAGAGCTGAGTTCAGAGTTTACTTATCTCTGTCAACTTCCAGCTTCTTCTTGGAAGGAGCTGTTTTCCTTTCTGAGTCACTATTTTCTATGAAATAGTAACATGTGTAATAGAAAATGTTTACTGAGAACCCACTACTTGGCAGCCTCTGTTAAAAGCACATTTTTGTATATATCCTGTCATTTATATAGTGTCCCCAAACTCCCATAAGCAATGGGAGAACTTTGGAAGTTACCATGTCTGGTCCATTACAGTCTGAAAACTGAATAGCAAATTACTAACTTAGATAGCAAGAAAATGGGAACTGAAATCAGACAATTAAGCATTCAGTGGAATCTGAATAATTTTCTTTAATGTCTGAGAGGCCCAATGGAAAACAGTGAATTCTCAGAATTAATAAGATACAAACAATAAATTGAAGGAAGGAAATATCATTACAAAATATATTTTGTTCATTTATTTTTATTAATTATTTATGATAATACTTCATAATATACTAACTAATGTCCTGTAGTATACTGTATAAAATTAATGAAAGCGTGTGAGACTTCTAAGTCACACAAGGCTGTTAAGTCTTTTAAGAAAAGTGGGATAGTTTACATTTTTTCAGAGAGAATTTTTGGCTTGGAGATTAGTGAAACTGAAATAAATGAATTTATGAATGTTTTAACTAAAATGTTACATGCATTAACTAAGAATTTACTTAAAAGTTCTTCATGTAAAAAATTTACCAGATACAACATAAACATAGTGATATGGGAATTAACCTACAGCAGATAAAAAGGAAAGGCCTCAGAAAACAGTGTATCAAGAATTACAAAGGAACTGTAGAGATAAATATATCTGAGAAAATTAAGACTATAGGATGTATTGTCTTTATATTATGCCTTTTATTTTCAGCTGGTTTGAGAGAATGAAAGCTAAAATTTATACAAATTTACCCAAAACAAAAGGTATACTACTGGGAAATGCAGTGCATATAATGACAAATATAAATATTTCTTTTTTTCCTCCTTGGTTCTCTTTAAACTACATTATGAATGGTATCACTTCTTATCTCTCTGCTAAAAATATCCTTATTATAAAACATTTATTAGATTGAATATGGAAAATCATCCAGTGAATGAATGATTTATATAGACAGTTTTTGGAAGATGTAGGTTAAACAGATTAGAAATGAAAGAGAATGCATGAATGGAGGGTGAGTGATGGAGGATAATGGTTAAGAAAGATCACAAAACAATTTGTTAAACTACTCAATGTGTTAAAAGAAATAATAGATAATATCAACTAGGAAAGAATATCAAAAAAGAATGTGACAATGAATATATATATGATCATGTATAACTGAAAAATTGTGCTCTACACTGGAAATTGACACAATATTGTAAATTGACTATGACTTACATAAATAAATAAATAAATAAATAAATAAATAAATAAATAAATAAATAAATAATAAATAAATAAAAAAGAATATCAGATGATCTGAATGTCAAAAAAATAGCATACATTGTAGAAAGCTTTGCAGTAACAATCTGAGCCAAAATAAAGTAAAATAAAATAAAATAAAATGTTGCATTACCTTCTGGCCCATTCTTTTGCAGCTTCTGGGAAAATAATCAGCTTTCCAGAGCTGCAGGAAGAGCAATATGCTGGAGAGGAGTTACATGTAGTACAAACGGTAGAGAAATGGTATTGTGAAGGTAGAGGAATGGGATTTATAAGGAGAGTTAATTTCACAAATTCACAGTGAATTGAAGATTCTAGATGACACAGTGCAACAGAATGAGAATTAAAGAAATAGTGCAAGAAAAGTTTAGGCAAGAGCAAATGAACAACCTTTAAGAGGATGCTGAACAAAGGACCTCCATTTTATGTTATGGTCTAAGATGGCAGAAGTGATGTGACCTAAAATTGGAAATATATTTAATGAATAGAAGAAATTTCAGATCATGTTATAAAGATGCCTTGAAATATAAGTCATTGGACTGATCAGCATTTGGCAGCCTTTCCTCACAAGAAGGAGAAGCAGCACCAGAGGGAAAGGAAACATGAGTGATCACCTTGTTAAAGGGTGCTCAGAGCATTAAATAAAACAACAAATATGTAAGTGCTTTGCAGATTAGAACAAAAATGGGTTATCTCTGGAAGGAAGCGTGAGTGGATAGAGCAGGAGTTCTGTAGTCAGACAGTGAGGTCTGCTGGTACTCAACAGTACTCAACCAATACATGCCATTACAACACATGCAATCTCAGGAAGGTTACTTAATATATCTGAAGTTCAGTTACTTAGTTCTAAAGTGTGACTCAAAAATTCATGGTGTTTCTGAGACAATTAAATGAGCTAACAATGACAAAACACAGTAGGTTGTCTCAAAGTGTGGATTCCTATACTTTGTGAGGTGGTACTCTTTTATGACTTCCTGTATGTTCAATCTTCCTGAGAAAAACACCTTTTTAACTTTTCACCTTGTCAGCATGGTCAACTCCTAGTCTGTATTTTTTTTTTCTTTTATAACAGTCTTTAATTGTTTTAAAATTTTGAGATGGTTTTATTTTACTTTATTTTTTATTGATGTATAGTTGAGTTACAATATTGTCTTAGTTTCAGGTGTACATCATGGTGATCAGTATTTTTACAGATTATACTCCTTTAAAATTTATTATACAGGGGGAGGGAGTGGGAGGGGATAAACTGGGAGTTCGAGATTTGCAGACACTAATTATAGAACACATATAGAATAGAGAAACAAATCCATGCTGTATATAGCACAGGAAACTATATTCGATATCTTGTAGTAACTTATGGTGAAAAAGAATGTGAAAACCAATGTATGAATGTTCACGTATGACTGAAGAATTATGCTGTATGCCAGAAATTGACACAATATTGTAAACTGACTATACTTCAATAATATATGTAAAAAAATATACTAAACACTGAAACAGATAATCCATTACAAATTATAGATGTACATGTAAATATATTTTAAAAAGGCATTCAACCTCACTAGTAATTAGTGAAATAGAAATCAGAGCAACTGTGTGATGCCATTTTCAACTGTGAGAATGTCAAAGATTAAAAAGAAAAGGATGGTAAAGAATAAAAGATCATTCATATTCAATGGGAGGGACTATATACTGATGTACTATTTCTGGAGAACAACTTGGCAAAATATATCAAAAAGCCTTAATGTGTGCTTATCCTTTAACCTAGGAATTATGCTTCTAGAAATTTATCCTAAGAAAATAAACAATCAAATGCACAAGGGAAAAAAAAAAACTACTGTTAATGGCTCTAATAGATATGTTAAAATCATATATATCATGGCCAAAATATTTGGCTGTAAACTTTCAAGGAAAGAAGAACACTGAAAACCCATCCATTTTGTGATTAAGAATGAACATTCACTTTTGCTTAGCCAATTATGGCACCCATTTTAAACTGTCACTTTCAAGACAGGAAAAATGCATTTTTTGTACATAAGGATATATGTATCATTGTAAGAAATTTGGAGAAAAAACATGATTTGCTTTGTTGTGACTAAAATGAATAAAGCAATTAATCTGGAAAATAGTGAAATAATGAGTGTATAACAACTGATCCAGTAACACAATTTATATTTAGAAAACTTTCCAGTTTGATGGAAAGAATCACTTCACTAAGAGTTATGTTTTATTCACTCAATGGTGTGCCAAAATCCTGATGATTTGGGATGCTTAAATGCACTGGTCCATTTATAAACAGCATATACAATTCAGCAAATGACAGGAGGCTTTTATTTATTTTAGGTCATTTTAGTACAATGTTTGTAGCTGTTGTATGAGGATGAGTTGTGTTTAAGTACAAGATTTTGGGTGAATTTTTATGTGCCCCCTGATGCTCTATCTTTGCTCAAACTGTAATGAAAAGGGAACAGTTTCAAATATCTGTATTTTAAGCCCACAATGTTCGACTCAGTGGTAAATTAAAGAAAATTAATGAACGAGTAACTGAAATAGGCTTGAGGAACAAAGCTTTCTCAGGAAGAAGTGAGAAATGTAGTGATCTTTCACTTCATGAAAGCAGCACCATTACATGACTGAGGTCTTGCTGTTCTAGCACTGTGATAAAAGGCTTTCCTTGGAATTTCCAGACAGTCAAAAAATTTGTCTGAAGAGCAGTTCTTGCAGATTTCTCTGTAACGTCCATGTTCAAATTAATCATAATAAAATGAGCCAACATGTGATTTGTAAGTCAGGGAAAATAATTAACTATCATCATCATTATTCATATTTTCTCCTGAAAAGCATTTATTTTTCTTTATTATTGATAACATTATGTTAAACACTCTTTGGAGTTAAGTCTTTTCCAGAAAGCATAGCTTCCACTGTGATTTTCTTAGCTGAAAAAGCTCAGTGTCATCCTCTGGGAAAATTCTCAAAAATCTTATACAATGTGGTATTTTAACTTATAGAAAATATGATTTTATAAAAGTCAAGTAAAAATTCAACATCTAAAGGGATGTAATAATCTCTGGAGCAGCATTTGTAGTAGAAAACAGTAAATGGAATGTTACTCTTCAGCCAATATTCCATGTGTTTCCCCATGTTATAACCTCCATTCTAAATGGGCTGGAATCAGGTTTCTAACTAAGGACAAATAGAATGCAAATGGCGTGTGTCACTGTCTGGCAGGGACAGGTTACAAAATGTGACATCTCTTCCACTCTTCTTGTTTATTGCTTATACAAAGCAGAGGCCACAGGTTGAGACTGGGCATTACAAAACGAAGAGAGTCTAGGCCATCTAAATCACTGAATAGATCTTCCACCAATCACATCTGATATTTTCTTCAGGGATAAGTTGTTCTTTATGTTTTAAGTTAATTTTTTTGTTATTGTCATTGCAGTAGTTCAGTTTATCCTACTAATTCATCTCAGGATAGCCAAGGTGGGTAGGAATAATGAAAGATGAGGTCATGTATCAAAAGCTTTGTGGAGTTGTTTCACGAAAGTTTGTCTTTGGAATTCAAATCCCATGCTTTTATTCCTCTATTCTAAGTGATGAAAAAGTTAGGAGGAGGCATGTGGCTGTATGTGTGATCTTGGAGATACCAATGATGCAAGAGAGCCAATTGTTGAAAAGTAGTTCCAGGGATTTGGCAAGAGATGACAAGGGAGGAACATTAAAGGGCTGGGATTTCAAAATAAGGAAACACCTTTTTATCTGTGCTCAAATTAAAAAGAAGGAATAGTTGAAGATACATACATACTATAGCATAAGGCCCAAAATTTCAAGTGTTGCCATAAAATATTTGAGCCTCAAAGGGCCCCCAAGGCCTAAACATGAGTTCCCCTATTCTTACCAAATACATCCCTCACCCAGTGGGAAAGGATCCCCACAAGGTTAGCTCCCCTACCAACCAGAACAGCTGCACCTAATCCAGTCCTCAGTCTGATGGACTTTACTTCCCTGTTATTTAAAGAATCCACTCACATCCACTCTACAGGAACTGAGGGGTACCTCATTACCTTGTTACTACAAAGCCTGGCTCCCGTAGCACCTGCTGGTTCACTATAATCCTGAGTACAATCCCACTGTGGCCTGTGTGCTGTGCAGTGTTGTCCTCCCCTTATGCTATGGATATATGTGTCTAATAAACTGTGGCCAATGTCATTTGTCCAGTGTAGGGTATTGTGTGTTTGACAATCTCATACTACTTAGGGTGGGGAATCCCTCCTATATCAACATGCTGAATAGAAATGATCAGAACACACACACATGCACACATACATACACACACATATATTAGATGAAGCTTATACAGAATTTAACCAACATCTTTAGCAAGTGAAAAGTTCCAAACCTAGGGGTTGAGAGGGGGAAAATAAAAATAAAAGGAACAAATATATGCAATAGGAAATGTGACCAACAGTTAATAATCAACAAACTGAGAAAAAATGCTTAGCATCTTTTGGGGAGAGGGGGAAATGGCTGAT